>NC_134123.1:27709972-30527472 GCF_040939455.1 Microcebus murinus
AAAGTGAGTTCTCCTGCTATGCCCTGTGCTCCCACAGTGTTCGAGCAGCCTAGTGGGTCCCATCCCGTCCTGCGCAGTTCCGGGGCATCCGTGAGTGCGGCCACCTCCTCTGTGCCATTGTGGGCTCCTCACCCATCAGCCACATGGGTCCTATCAGCATGGTGCCCCCACTAGCCCAGGGGCTCCAATAGTATTTGTTTGGATGGCGGAATGAAGCTTTCTGGTTGTATTTTGACATTCCTGTCAATCAGAGTATCAAACTTTGTATAGCACCTGTTAGTGTGCACAGAGTGCTTCTTTATAACAAACTGTGAGTCGGAAAGGATTTTAATCTTCATTTTATTATCATATCAACAACATCAACAATTAATATTGATTGAGTCCCTATTATCAGCCAAACATAGTGTTCAGTACTATTCATGAGTTATCTAATTAAATTTTCATGATAAGCCTATGAGGTTTTGCCTTTGAGAGAAGTGAGTCTCAGAGGTGTGAAATGACTAGCCTAAGGCCACAAGGCAGAGCAGAAACTCAAGTCCCAGTGTCTCTGACTCCAAAGCCCTTGCTCTCAAATCTCTTTCCATCTCCAATGGGAAAACACTGGAACAGTTCTCATTTTGGACCTCGTATGAGTCTGTGTGGGCTGCCATAACAAATACCATAGACCCAGTGGCTTAAACAACAGAAATTTATTTTTCACAATTCTGGCGGTTGGGAGTCCAAGATCAAGTGTCGACAGAGCTGGTTTCTCCTGAGACCTCTCCTTGTGGCTGGTAGATGGTTGTGTCCCTGCTGTATGTGTCTGTGTCTTCATCTCCTCTTCTTATAAGGATACTAGTCATATTGGATTCGGATCTACCCTATGACCTCCTTAATTACTTCTTTAAAGGCTCTGTCTCTAAATACAGTCACATTTTGAGGTATAGAAGATGAGGACTTCGGTATAGGAAGTTTGACGGGAGGACCACAATTTAGCATGTAAGAGAACTCTTCCCAAACAGGAATAGTGTTTAGTCCAGGGAACAAAGCCAGAATTGCTTTAATGCTTGTGCCATATATAAATGACTCGTGAGAGACCCCCCCTTCCCCCCAATCAAAGACAGACCTGAGAGGGAGAGGAATAAACCTGGAGTCGCCGTCCTGTGGCATGTGTTGGTCCAGGACTGAACAGTCAGATGACAGGTTTTTCACTGACACCTTGGATGTGCCCAGTGTGGATCTTCTCCAAGTAAGAGACCTGGGGTTAGAGAAAGTCACAGCCCCAGTGCTGCTGCAGGAACAGTGGCCTTATCTAGGCTATTGTCATTGTAGGGCAAAGTTTCCTCTACTCTGTATTTAAGTACAATACAAGCAGAAAAGGGCATGCACTCTACGAGTATTTCTCAATGAATCTGCACACACTGAACACGCATGGGTGACCAGTACCCACAGAATACACAAGATAATTTCAGAACCCCAGATACCCTCTCCATCCCATGCCAGCTCTTGTTGCTATGCAACGTCTGATCTCAGTTTTGTTTAATTTGTTAAATATAAAGCAAAAGAGCGATGATGATTATAGTGCAAAGAATCAGAGGCCTTATCTCCATCTGGATTCCTTTAGACCCATCTCTGCTCCTGATTAACCAAGTGGCACAGCAAAGACAGATTAATCTGTAACCTTGGCTTCTCCCTCTTCTTCAAATGGGAGAGATCATCTCTAAATAATAATGAGTGTAGGATACCCAGGACAGTGCCAGGTATACGTTGATCAGGGTGGTATACTTATTAGCTAATGATGAGAAGGATGAAGAATAAATAATATTATACATTTTGCTTTCTGAAATGAGAAATCTAAGGAACTTGCCTATCTAAGAAACAGCAGGATGTTTTAATCGGGCATTTAGGAGGGATGTTTGTGAAGGTGCTGAAGGGGATTGGCCCAGGGCTTTCTGCTGAGAACCTACTGACATCTGGATTTGGAATCCCTGGACAGTGCCTCCATCAATCAGGGTGTTTGGTGTTACAAGTTTCCTCCAGGTGGCCTTGTATAGAACTCTCTATATCAACTGGAAGGAACCAGGGAGTTTGGGACATTCAAGACTCAAGCTCTGTCCCCAGGCAGGAGAATGTAGCACCATTGGCAGAGGCACCTTCGTCAAATAGCCTATCCAGACTGGACACTAGACATGGAGCAGTGTGGGACAGTTTCATGTCCTCTGCCACCTTACCTAGGACTCTTGTCTCCTGACAAGTTCGCAATTTGGCACATTTTAATATTTATGAGTGTACTTCCTGCTTATTGATGTACTTGGACTGCAAAAGAATTGATTTCTAAGAAATATGTTTGGGAATTTTTTTTTCTTTCTGGACACTGATGGGTTGGCAAAATGCATATTTGCATAGAAATAATCTTTAGTGAGCTTTGTTTGCAAGTGTGTCAAACTTATAAACATCACTACTGTAAAGACATGTTTTTGGATATGGATTTCCTCCTTAGTTTACTTCTTTCATTTTTCATGTCTAGGTCATCATGCACTGCATTTATTTGGTTGGGATTTTGTTTTTGAGCAATTCATTTACCTGGATTGTGTTTCTGGAGATTTAAAGCATCTCACTGTATTTTATTTTATTTTAACATTGTCGTTTCAAAATAAAATCATCCCACTTGAAATTTTGAAGGGCTCCTTCTGTGGAAGGTAAAGGCTGTGGCAGCCTTTTACAAACTCCTATCTCTTCTCCCACTGCCACCTCGGTCCACGATTAATCTTTGAAGACGCTGGGTTTTAATAGGCAGGGCATAGCGCAGAAACCAGATGGTTTTAACTCACACCTGTGAAAATGCTGGGGCTCTGCGAAACATTAAAGTTAATGGCCAGAATGAGGCTGCCAAACTCGGTGGAATTTTGCATAACTGGCATATCCCTCTGGTTAACTGAACTTTCCATTAGTGGATCGTGCCCCCTCCCAAGCCCATGATCACCGCGGCCCTGGGTCTCTTGGTGGGCAGTCTGTTTTACCTCCTCGCTCACCTCCTCAACCTCACCCCTTTCATCTCTCCCCTGTTGACTGATTTCTCTTTCCCCCTTGCCGTGGGTCATTCTTTTCTTCTCCCAGCTACATTTCTCCTCCTACCCAGATGCATTTCATTCCTATTTTCCTCCTGCCTGGGAGCCTCAGAACATGGTTTTTATTGGCCGGCATGTAGCACTCACCCCTCTAACCATGTGTTGCTCTGATCTTTCAGGCAGCTGGACACAGATTCGTCTTTGAATGTGTCCTAGCTGTCCTTGATGTCTTAGTGCTTCTGGACATCCAAGCTCATTGTAGTGGCTGGTTGAAGAAAGGTTTCGGTTGCCCAGTGTTCAGCTGCCAAAGTTTAATGGTACGTTTTAAGCACACCTGTATTTTATTAGAATAGCTGGGCAGCAGGTAATTCCAGGAAAACTTTGGAACACTATGACTATTTGGAAGAAATGTGGGGTTCTGTCTTTTGTCTCTCCACCTTCCTTATCTACAGCACCATGTTTCTAAGCTCATGCTCATAAATAAAGCCATTGTGACCCTACCGTGATGAGACATTCTTTAGAAGTTAACCTTATGCTTTCTTCGTCTGGCAGATGGACTGTGAGGTGGCCCAGTGATTCCCACCTCCCGGTGTCCATGCCCTGGTGTGACCCCTACCCCTTGAATGTGGATGTGACCTGTGACTTATCTCCAACCAATAGAATATGAAAAAGATGATGGAATATTACTTTTTAGATTATGTTACATAATATGATGAAATGAAGGGGTTTTACAACTGTAATTAAGGTCTCAAATCAGACAGATTTTGATCTAATGAGAAGGGAGACCATCCTGGGCAGGCCCGACTTAGGGGGGGGAAACCCTTAAAGAGAAATTGAAATCAGAGAGACCCTCTCTGTTTTCTTGGCTTCGAAGAAATAAACTGTCCTATGGAGAGAGAGCCATGTGGCCAGGAAGTACATGCAGGTGGCTTCTAGGAGCTAAAAATACCTCAAGGTAGTTATCAAGATATCAGTCCTACAACCACAAGGAAATGAGTTTTTCTAACAACCTACAGGAGCTTAAGGTGATGGAATATCCCCAGCCATGACTCTGATGAGACCACCGCCCCAGCAGACAACTGGCTTTTAGCCCCATAAACTCTGAATTGAGAACCTAGCTCAGCCACTCCAGTATCCTAACCTATGGAAACTGTAGGATAATAAATGGGTGTTGTTTTAAGCCGCTAAGTTTGTGGTGATTTGTTACACAACATTAGAAAATGAATGCACTCTGCATAGCAGACAGAGACAGTACCTTTCTTTGACATTTGGCTGGACAGCAATTTCTAAGTTACGAGTAACTTAGAGGATAAACAGGAATTTGATGATCACATAAGAAATATATATTTTGTAAGAAAGCCCTATTCCTCATGATTTTCAACTATGAACACAGAGAAAAACAGTATATAATACTAGGGTTCATATGGGCATTATTTAGACACACTTCCACCTACTGAGTCACATGTATATCCTAAAACGTTGTCAGGAGCAGTTCATGTGGCCAGAATGTGGCAAGATCCTTCCCCTACAGGTCATCTTGGGACCTACTGAGGAGCAATGAGGGGACTTCAAGGCACAAGTTGCACTGTTCACTTTATAGATGAGGAAAGTAAGAATCCACAGCATCTTACGCAGAGAATTCAATATACGTTTTCTTTCTTGAATCTCATTGACCTCATAGGTCATATGATTTCCATTAGTTTGCAGAGCAGCCCAAGGACAGAAGTGAGATTGGAATTTCACTGTTGAATTTCTGAAACGTTGTTTTATTTATTTTTTTAATCTTTCTTTTCTTTTTTTTTTTTTTTTAAGAACCATCTTCCCCTTTGAAAACTCCTCGGCGGCTTGCCCCACCATTACATACTTTTTAAAAAGCATGTATTTCTAACCAGCAGGCCTGGCTAGGCTGTGCAAAGTGTTCTCTACCTCCTATGCTCATCCAACCCTAAATAATTGTCTGTATGTTCCTTTTATTGTCACCTCTGAAACAAGATGAAGAATCCAGTGGTTTGCTTTAGAACGTATTAACTTCTTTATCACATTAATACTGACTCATATCTTATTTCCCACTTGCAGTCAGAAAACCATTCAAATCTTTCCCTCACAGGACAATATCTTTAATAGCTTCTGTGTGTTTCCTATTTTTGGCTGTTTCTGTATAAACAGACTAATCTAATAGCATGCTGAACCCATCTAACTTGGCAGAAATTCAGAAAATCACTCATTTCTATGGCAAGCTGAGATGCCAAGAAGGGAGAAAAAAAAGCCCTCACTTTTATTGCAGAAAGATTTTTCTTAAAGTTGTCTTTCATGAACATAATATGTCTATCATTTGGAATTCTCCAGCACCCTGGCTGGAAATTATTTATTGCAGAAAGGCACAATGGTGAATGAGAAGGTATTATTCCCTGTACAATTTCTGCCTTGAATTCGTTTGCCTAAAGGAGAGGGTATCCTGTGAACACAGTTTGAATTCTGGCATAGTAATGAAAGGTGGTGTTCACCTGGAGGGCATGCGCACACAGCCCTGTTCATTTTACCTAAAAGGTAAGAACATCATGGCCCCCATCAAAGTCTGGTTAGTGGTCCAGCTGGCCCTGAGTTCTGCCTTCATCACTGAAACAAGAGTCTGTCTTTGGGAGGAGGTGTCCTCTCTGACACCCCTTTTGATTTGTTGCCATTTACACACAGTGTACATCCCTAGCTGTCTGAAGTCTTGGCTCCAACTCCTGAACTATTAAAGCATTGCTGAAGAACATCACCAATCACGCTGATGGAGTCAGTGGCAACTCAGCTGTATGAAGACAGCTGCTGTTCCACTCTTAGACTGGGGTCCCCAGGGTCCCTGTCTTGGTCTCATGCTTTAGCCAAATGCCCTCCATGACTCCCCCTGGCTGAGCTGTTCCCCACAGGAGAGGAACCCTAGGTCCCATCCACTCAAGGCCCAACATCCAAATGCTCCCTCTGAGGGTAACTGGGACTTGAAATTCCTCACCCAAACAACCCTCAACCCAATTTTAGAACATCATATGCTTTTCTATATACTGTTCTTTAATTTCATTTAATACATGTTTTTATGTTATTTTTTTAAACAGACTTCATTTGTTAGAATAGGTTTAGATTTAAAGAACAATCAAGGCAACAATATAAGGTTCCCATATACCCCACACTCAGTTTCCCTTATTAAAATCTTACATGACTTGGTTCCATTTTTTAAAATTAAAGAACCAATATTGATACATCATTATTAACTAAGGTCTATAGTTTATACAGGCCGTGCACGGTGGCTCACACCTGTAATCCTGGCACTCTGGGAGGCTGAGGCGGGTGGATCGCTCATGGTCAGGAGTTCGAAACCAACCTGAGCAAGAGCGAGACCCCGTCTCTACTATAAATAGAAAGAAATTAATTGGCCAACTAATATATAGAGAAAAAAATTAGCTGGGCATGGTGGCGCATGCCTGTAGTCCCAGTTACTCGGGAGGCTGAGACAGGAGGATTGCTTGACCCCAGGAGTTTGAGGTTGCTGTGAACTAGGCTAATGCTACAGCACTCACTCTAGCCTGGGCAACAAAGTGAGACTCTGTATCAAAAAAAAAAAAAAATAATAAATAAATAAATAAATAATAAATAAAATAAATAAATATATATATATTGTTTATACAGATTGCTTTAGTATTTTTTTTCCATCTAATGACTTTTTTATGTTCCAGGATCCCCACGCAAGATACCACATTATATATTTAATTATCATATTTCCTTAGGATCCTCTTGGCTGTGACAGTTTTTCAGACTCCCATTTTTGATGACCTTGACAGTTTTGAGGGGTCCTATTCAGATATTTTGTAGGAGGTCCCTCTTACTGGGATATGTCTGATGAATTTGGGAGAAGAAGACCCCACAGATCAAGTGCTGTTCTCATCACAGCACATCGAAGGGTCCATATTCATCATGACTACTCACTGTTGATGTAAGCTCTGATCACCTGGCCGAAGGTGTGTTGATCAGGTTTCTGTACTGCACAGTTTCTCGTTCCCCTGCTTCCCATACAGTTCCCTTTGAAGGAAAGTTGCTGTGCACAACCCACACGTAGGGAGCGGGGATTTCATGTTCTCATTCCTCAGGGGCATCTGCATATACTATTTGGAATTCTGCATGGACTATTTGTCTCTTCTCCCTCAGTTATTTATTTATTCAATCATTTATTTATATCATTGTGGACTTGTGGATATTTATTTTATGCTTCAGGTGATAACCCAATACTACTTTATTTATTTTGTTGCTTAAATTGTTCCAAGTGGAGCAATCTAATCATCAGGAGCTCTTTCAGTTGGCTCCTATATCCCTTTGACATAGCCCCATCCTTGTGGGGTGTGTCTTTATTTTTTATTTTATTTCTTTTTTGTTTTGTTTTTGTGCCTGTCCCTGCCTCCCCTTGCCCCACACACATACACAGAGGGCAGCTGCCACTATTTTGGTCCTGGGATCTCAGCAATATTGTTTCCTCTTTTATAAAAATCACACTAGGAGCAGTAAGCAGTGTGGGGTGAGTTCTCTGATTCACTGTTTTACTTAGCAGAATTTAGGGCCCTTGCAAGCCACTCACTCTTTTGCTACCATACCTGCCCTAGGGGATATACGTCAGAACCTGCCTGGCCACACAGCCAGGTCTACAAGTCCCAAGCAACGGAGGCCACCAAAACTACTCAGCTAGGGAGAAGAACTGAGTCCTGACTTTGGGCAACTCATTGCGACCTCTGTCTTTACTGCATCCTCGTTTCTTCACTGTCATAACAGGGGTTTTTCCCTGGATGTTCTCCAAGGCAACTTCAAACCTGGACATTCAATGATTCTGTAAGTCTTTGAATAATTGTCTAAGATGCCAACAAGAAGTTACCACGAGACCTCCAATATTCTGTTGGAAATCTTGGTAAAATCACAGAGAAAAAGGAGAGGAGAAAGAGGAAAGAGGAAGAACTAGACTCATAAGAAAAAAGAAGATGAATGTGGGGTGAGGACGGGGGAGAGAAGTGTGGTTGATAGGGACAAGAAATAAATGACCTTGATGTTAATCCTGGGAATATTCTGGATCAATAATTAAATACATATTTCTGAGACTTTAAAAGAGAAAATGGGACTACAAAGCAGCATCCCGAGTGGCACCCCTATTAACTATTTTGTTTTTGAAAAGGTTACTGGATAAACAAAAGGTGCAAAGAGAGTATGTGGTGATTCCAGGCATACTGGGCTCTGGCAAGAGTGGTGCAGCCTTAGACAGCTTTAATCAACATAAAACATCCAGATTGAGGGAGGCAAGCATCCCATCAATTTGGCATCAGTCAACCCACATCTGGGACCTTGTTTTCTGTCTTGAGTATCACCTGTTGAAGGTACTGTTGACAAAGTGGTATTTGTCCTTGGGAGAGTAGCACAGTGAGGTTGGGCCTTGGGATGTAAATAGAAGTGTTCCATGAACTGACCTGTGTTGAACCCAAGGAAAGACACAGGAGGCAGGATAATTTGTAAGGACCTTTGGGGGACAGCAGATGGTGGCCCTACCGTGGAATGACCCTCCGCACTAAGAATCCGTTTCCTTTGTTGGAGATGTCAAAGCCAAAGCTGAATGCTCCGCTGTCTGGCTGCTGTCTGAGGGATACCAGGGTGGGCAGAAGGCATGGCTATGTACACATTAGGCCTCTCCCTAGGTAATATTTCTCTCCCAGGTAATGTTTCCTAAAGCTTCTTTTTCTTTTCATTTCAGTGGTTGTGAATCCCAGCCCTATCAAAAGCCACTTTGCTTAAATATAGATTCCCAGGCCCTATGTGCCCATCGTCATACACTTGGTCTGGGGCTGGGGCAGGGGTGTGGGTGCTGAGAGTCTTTATTTCCATCAAGCTCCCAACGTGCGTCTGATACACATGTCAAGCTGAGAAGCACCTTTCTAACAGGATTGCCAAGTCCTTAATGGATAAGAACCACATTTTCTTCCTTTTTTGTATGCTTCCCCATACAAGGATAATTACACAGAATAGCACAGAAATGCTTGTTGATGGATTTATTCCAGCATATTTTTTTTTCCTTTCTTTCTTTCTTTCTTTCTTTCTTTCTTTCTTTCTTTCTTTCTTTCTTTCTTTCTTTCTTTCTTTCTTTCTTTCTTTCTTTCTTTCTTTCTTTCTTTCTTTCTTTCTTTCTTTCTTTCTTCTTTTTTAACTCTTTGTCTGGAACTTCACAAAATAAACACAATGGTCACCCCATGCTTTGTGAGTGGCATGCTAGGATGGAATTTCACTGTTTTAAATCGGGGGTTAATTTCTTGGTTTTGACTGAATTATCAAAGGAAGAAGAGAGACCCTTGGAGAAGCATGAATGTTGATGCTGAGGACTAGCGAGGCGCTTCCCTTCCAGCTGGTTCCGTGAAGGATTAAGAGGCCACTGTTGTGAATCTCCCATTAGTGATGGTTGCAGACCCATCCTCACTGTGCATTTACCTTTCAAGGGGCATATTTAGAAGATGTTTCCATTCTATTTTATCTGCAGAATTACTTTCCATTCTGAGGTCTTTTATATAAGTATTCCCTTGAACCCGTTCCAAAAAGTGGATTTTTAACCCAATAGACCATAACTGCAGTGTTTTATCATGCATACATATTTCAAAACATGAATGTAAGTAGATTTAGCAAAGTTAAAATAAAATTAAAACTTTTCAAAGGGCAGTGCTGCTTGCTTTCCCATGTTGGACTTTTCCCTTTGGGGTTCTTATGCCATTTAAAAGACTCTAAAAACAGGAACCCTTTTTCTCTTGGGTATTTTTTTTTTTTTCTTTATAAGGGCTGAGGTTCAGAAGACATTGGTGAGGTCTGGCCTTCCTTAGTCTCCCTGTGGCATATTTGATAGTAGTGTAAGATGAATTCCAAATCTGGGAGTTAGTGCCATATATAGCAGTGTTGTCAGTAAGATTTCTCACTGGCATCTTTGCTTCCCCTCTTGGCTCTCTTGAAATACCTTCTGCAGTCTGAAGCTAGAGTAATTTCTCTAAAATAGAAGTCTGATCTTGCTACCACCCTACTTGCTACTCTCTGTGTAATCCCTTTACTGGCTCTCTTTAATATCTCTTTGGATATTATATCCCTTGGGATAAAATATTCAAATCTTTTCCGGTACGTGCAAGGCCCTTGCCGATCTCTACAGCTTACCTCATACCACTTTCCCTAGGAACCTGCCAGCCCACCCCGCCCTTCCTGCCACAGAGCCTTTGTACAGACTATTGTCTCTGCCTGGAGTAGTCTTCCCCTGTCCCCCCAACCCCCACTGCCTGCTTTAGCTAATAAACTCTTTCTCTTCCTTTAGGGCTCAATTGGATCATTACTTTCTCCCAGGGTGGGGGTTGGGGGAAGCATTTCCTAGATCATCTGGACTCAGTTAATTTTCTCTTTTCCAACACCTAAATGAGTACTCCTCACTTCCCTCCCCTGTCTTCTTTTTTCTCTTTAGCACTTACTGTTCCTCACACATGTATGTGTTTATTGTCTTTGTCTTCTCACTGGACTCCAAGCTCCACAAGGGCAAGGATTTCAGTCCATTTCTATCACCAGTGACTGACACAAATGGAGTCCTCAAAAAATAATTGTTGAATGAATGAATGAATTAATGATGTAGGTGTGTTGATTTCTCTCCTCCATCAGGCTGCAAGTTGCACAAGGCCAGGCAACAGTGTCTTACTTTGTTCACCATCATTGCGAGAGAAAGAGTCATCATAGCAGCCTTGGCTCTTGGCTGGCATCTGGGAACTTGGATCTTAGGAGGGTTGTCACTATTTCCAGAACTGATAAGGATGGCTCACTGTATCTAGACTGTTTGTGCCCACAATATGGTTCATACTGAACAGCTGCTTTCCTTCTTGGAGGCTAGAATGTTGGTGCATGGAAGGCAGAGGGTACCTACATGGCCAGCCCCCAGTAAAGGTCCTGATCTCTGAATCTTCCCTGTGTATAACACTTTACATATACTTGTACAGATCATTGCTGGAGAAATAATTAAGTGCATCTCATGTGACTCCTCTGGGAGAGAATTGCTGGAATCTTGCACCTGGGTTTCTCTAGACTTTGCTCCATGCACCTTTTTCTTATGCTGACTTTTTGCTTACTGTCCTTTCACAGTGATAAGTCTTAGTGATGAGTGTGACTACATGCTCAGTCCTGTGAGTCCTCCTAGCAAATTGCCAAACCTGGGGGTGGTCTTTCAGACTCTGGATACAATGGTATTCCTAGGTCATACTAGGGACTAGACCACAAGAAAACACTCAACAGATATTGGCTGAATGAATTAAAGAAGCCATATGCACCCTATATCTGTGAGTTCTGTATCCATGGATTCAATCAACTGTAGATCAATAATAATTTTTTTAAGGGAGGGCTCCTTCTGTACTGAGTATATATAAACTTTTTGCTTGTCATTATTCCTAAATAATGCAACAACTATTTACATAGCATATACACTGTATTAGGTATTATAAGTAACCTAGAGAAGTTTTAAAGTACACAGGAGGATGTGCATATGTAATATGCAGATACTACACCATGTTATATAAGGGACTTGAGCACCCATGGATTTTGGTATCTGGGGGAGTTCCTGGAGCTAGTCCTTGGCAAATACCAAGGGACAACTGTACACACCACCACTAGGCAGTGGACACACCTCCATCCATGCCATCTCATCCTTCCTTCCTCACCCAAGAGTCTGAAGAACTTGTCCCAAATTCTTAACCATGGTCAGTTGTTATTTCTGCTCATGGTTAGCTGCCAGGGTAGAATTGGGTAGATACAGCAACAACTCCCCAAAACAGAACTGAGGTGATGCTCAACAGTGGCAAACTGTGGAAACATTAGGAAAAAAGTATAATTGGTTTCTTATAAAGCTAAACTAATTTTATTTAAATGATTATTCTTTATTCTGGGATTATGTTCAACAGGCATTTTCAGTGTTAAAATACTCTTTATAAAATCATGGCAATTGGATTAGAAGTGAGAGATGTGATGTTTGCTCTCTTTTCATCTGTACTTCTATCTTACATGCATTTTTGGTTTTAAAATATTCTGTCTTTGGCCGGGCGCGGTGGCTCACGCCTGTAATCCTAGCTCTCTGGGAGGCCGAGGCGGGCGGATTGCTCAAGGTCAGGAGTTCAAAACCAGCCTGAGCTAGAGCGAGACCCCGTCTCTACTATAAATAGAAAGAAATTAATTGGCCAACTGATATATATATATAAAAAAAATTAGCCGGGCATGGTGGCACATGCCTGTAGTCCCAGCTACTCGGGAGGCTGAGGCAGAAGGATCGCTGGAGCCCAGGAGTTTGAGGTTGCTGTGAGCTAGGCTGACGCCACGGCACTCACTCTAGCCTGGGCAACAAAGCGAGACTCTGTCTCAAAAAAAAAAAAAAAAAAAAAAAAAAAAAAAAAATATTCTGTCTTTTATGAAGTGACAGTGATTGGAAATGGTAGATGTTTTCTTGTGTCCTTACTTAGAAAAATAAAACAGAATTGACAGGCTGATTTTAGACCTCTCAGGTGTTTTCTTTTCTTTTTTTTTTTAAGTCTTATTGGCCTATGAAGTCCCAAAGCCGAAGAACTAATTTGCAAGTAGTTGCTTAGCAGATGAAAGCTTCTGATCAAGAGTCCGAAATACCTAGTTTGAATTCCAGTTCCCTTGTACTTGCAAAGTTACTTTACCTTTCTGAGCTGTGTTTTCATTTCTGTACAATGGGGTTAGTACTCATATTTGCTTCCCAGGATTTTTTGGAGAGAAGTGAGGAATAAATAATATTCATGAAAGCACCTAGCATAGTACTTGGCACGTGGTAGGTTAGTGGGCTCTGAGTTTTATCATCATTATTGGTTGTGCTGTTACCTTTATCTTTGAGTCCTTTCTGTGGGACTTTCCTACTTCTTATGCTGCAATTGCTATTCATTTGTTTATTTTTTGAGTGGTCATAGGCCAAGAAAGGGAGGGCACAAATGAGGAAGGGGTTGATATAATCCTTCAGAGCCCTCAACATACCACCAAAAGACCCTCTTGTTCCCACTTACTCAACTAGTCATATTTTGACCTAGGGCCAGGTGGGGTAGGGATCCGACATTATTATCCCCATTTTACAGGAGAAGAAGGGAAGGTTTGGAGCGCATAAGTGCCTCCCATGGGGTCATTCAGTTAAGCGTGACCGCATAGGGATTTGAATCTAGGAACTTTCCAATGCCAAAGGCTTCATTCTCCGTCATTCTCCACCCTTCCCACCTCCAAGCCAGAGTAGGTGACTCTGCATTTTGTACCATGTGACTTTAAAATAGAACCACGTGTTCAGAGCTCTGGTTAGGTCCTTCCTGTGTTCTCTAGAACACACTGCAACACCGCCTGCAACCTTTCATCATGCAGGTTTCTGACTGGCACGGTGGTAGGCCTCTGGCTTCAGCAATACCACTACAAAGGTCTCCTGCTTTTCATAAACAGATTGCTGCAAGGCCTGCTTCTCAAGAAAGCAACCTGTGCTACCTCCTGTGTGCTTTTATGCTCCTCTGTGAAGTGCAAAGTCGGGCTGGCAGGCCTCACTTTCTTCTCTGCTTTATGTATGATTCATCAAGAGAACTCCGGCCTCGGAGTGTGCCATGCAATGTGGGGTGTGCTCCCGAGTGTGTCAGGCAGGGCTTGGACCTGTTTTCCTTCCCACTCACATGTAGGTCACCTGTGGGAGCAGGGGAGGAACCATCCTGAGGGTTTTTCTTTTTTGTTAATTCAGATTTTTCATTGCCGAGAACAGTTCTATGCCACATGTCCTTTTAGTAGTTTGACCACTTGAGAGAACCCAAAGAGACAACCCCCAGACCACTTGACAGCCAGCTGTGGGGTCGTACACTATACTCTACCATATCAATGAGCACTCCTGAGCCCAGAGAATGTGCAGGTTGGAGGTGTAGCATATTCCTCTGCACCAAAGACCTTTTTTTTTTTTTTTTACATTTGGAAGAAAAATTTCTACCATTAGAGATTCACTTTTCTGAGTCTTTGAGAACTTTAAAATACAAGTGTCCAGGGGAATAGGAACGCCATGAATAGTTGTCAGCTAAGGACAGGTGGTGAGTTTAGTATGTGACAAGTATCTTGTTACAAATGGATGTTGAAATACCCAAGTTTGGAAATGATGTGCTTCTGCTTTTATTTTTAAGTCATCTTTATAATGTCCCTTTCACTTATTCCCTCATTCATGCACCAAAAATGCTCTTTGATTGGGGAAGCAAGGAGAGGTATTAAAAGTTCTAGGGACTTAAAATTGACAGATCTCACCCATGAACATCGTCCAAAAGGAATAAGGCTGAAGGCCAGTGGTTTAGAAGCTCAGTACTAGCTAGACTGGAGTGTGTGTGTGTGTGTGTGTGTGTGTGTGTGTGTGTGTGTGTGTGTGTGTGTACGGGATGGACATAAGTGCTGAATTTGTGGAAAAGGAGGAGGGGAAGGAGCTCCGAGCAGGAAAGTGCACATAAAGAAACTAAGACTCACACAGTGTCTACAGCTTAGCAGCCTCAGTGCGGCGATTCCATTTGAAATTCCTCATGCAATCCCAACAGCACCCCTACAGTACATATTTCCCCACCTTGCCCAATGTCACTCTACTAGTAGTCGGATTTCAAATCTTAATGTGTCTGATGCCAAAAATATATTAACCTCTTCCCACTCAACATCTGCAGTCAAATGCTGTCTGACTCAAGATTTGCCGGGTCTGGCTCTGGGCTATCAGAATTAGATGTATGAGACCCTTTCCTTCTAAGCCTCAAGTGTTTTGTCTGCTGGATGGATGCCTAGCTGTCCCTTTAACCCATCGGCCACTGCCTTAGATCCTGATTAGGGGACCTCTGTGATAGCTCATCTGGGAGGCATGGAGGGGTTCTAATGCGCTTTCCTTTGGTGGATGACAAGGGAGGGAGACTTGCTTAAATTCGGGTTAGCATTGTGAAACGTGCAGAATTCGAGTCACACAAGGGTGGTCCCTATCCTGGCCAGGCAAGTCATTCATCCTCTCTAAGCCTCAATATCTTCATCTACAAAATGAGGATGTTAACAGTCTCTTGCTCACAGAGTTATTGGAAGGATTAAGTGCTGCAAATGCTCATACAGCACCCACACAGGGACTAACAGGGCAAGTGCTTAGGTCTTAGCACCTTCAACATCATCCACATCATCGTCATGCCATTAACCTCGTCATCCTCCTCCTCATTGTCATCATGAAAAACACTGGATATCAGTGTGCCCTTGACCTGGATGTCCACGTTGGAAGAACAGTGAGTGGATGGCATGCACAAAACCTAGAAGTTGGCGTTTCCATGTAGACTTCAGTAGTGGCCACATTAGGGGGAAAAGATGCTTTGGAAACTAGGACACAAAGGAAAGCACCTCATATTGTACAGAGTACAGAGAGGTTACTGTGGAAATACAGAGGAAACCCCAGCCTAATTGCCTTGATAATACAATTCCGTAACTCATTCTGCCAACACGAAGGTGGACGGATGGTCCCCATCCTTGCTGCTGAGCACTGCCCGTGTTTTCCTCGGAGAGACATCTGCACTCTAGTAGTGATTAAAATGCCTTGGACAGTCTCTTGCTATTAAGACTTTGTAGCTTCAGTTAATAAAAGGTAGTATATTAAAATGGAAACCATGCCATTATTGATAAGGACTAGACATGTTATAGACCAGATTAAAGCTTTGATAATACAAAATGCAAGGTGACAGTGCTGAGGGTTATTGAATACCTACTATGTGTCAGTTGCTCTGCTAGACTCCTTAGAGGCATCATAGCAAAATACCCCTGCCTTTGTATAAACCATGTCTGGCCTCTCTGATATATTAATATATTTAATCATCAGACTTTGCATGTTAAAGAAGATTACAATAGAGGCATGCAGTTGATTGGGGAATAGTTGCTGCAAATGATAAGCTCTTTTGAATAAACTGATACTGACTTAATGAGGTTTTGCTATGTATTATTATTATTTTTTCCTGATAGAAAATGGAGTAGCTGCCCTCCCCACCCACCATTCTCAGTCCCTTTGCTTCCTAGTAAGGACCCTCTTTTCTCTTGCTCCATGGGAACTTTTAAAATTTACAATTAATGGATTTTTAGGTTCCAGTTTCTGGAATTCTAAGAGGGCCTAGAAGGTAAGTGCTCAATTACTGAAATGTGTAAATAAAAATAGGCAGCTTAGCTAGGAAAGTAAAAATGGAGTGGTGTCTCCCCACCCACCTGAAGTTGTGCTTCTGTTTCTGGAAGAGGATCAAGAGGTATCCAACCTGCATTTAATCAGATAACTCCTTTATGGTGCAGACTTGAGGGGGATTGTTTAAAGACCAGTGGTTAAGGGCTTAGTTTCCTAGCTAAACTGCCTATTTTTGTTCACACACTTCAGTAATTGAGCACTTACCTCCCAGACCCTCTTAGAATTCCATAAACTGGAGGCTAAAAATCCATTAATTATAAATTTTAAAAGTTCCCATGGAGTGAGAGAAAAGAAGGGCCATTCCTAGGAAGAGGTGGGTTCAGGAGTCTGTGTTCCTTCCTGTAGACCCCTCAATCTGGTTGCCTTCTCACTCCCTGTCCTTCCCCCTTCCTGCTCTGTCCCTCTTTCCTTCCCTGCTAGGATTCCTCCACCACCATTTATTCCTATGCAAGAGGCTGTGAAAGGCCCAGGTCAGCCTGTTGGCCTTGGGCTCTGATAAGATCTGTCTGTGTTCCCTTTGTATGGCCTATACCTGCCTTTGCTGAATGGCCCTGTTAATTGCAATTGACTCTCACAGAATGTGGATAGCCATGCCACTTGACACCAGACTAATGCTTCTGACTTTTCCAGGTGCCCCTGGCAGCAGGCTGGAGGGGCCGTGGGAGGGGTCAAAGGAAGATAGAGCTTCTGATTCCAATCAGATACATTAGAGCATCAGAGCCTTTTCTATTCCTCAGGGTCCGTGCTCTTGCTCACTCTCTTGCACTCCCTCCCTCTCTGGGTTGGGAGGGGTATTGTCATTTCTAGGAATTCACAGTAAAATCAGAAATAATTAGGAGATTTCATAGCTATATCTCCTGTGAACATTCAGGAATTTTTTTTCCCCTTCCCTTTCCAAGCTTTAGTCCTAAGCATGGGAAGAGGAACTTGAAAGAAAACCTGAGAAATATGAGTCTAACACAAGAGAATCAGTACCTCTGGGGAGCTGGTAGTGGGATCTCAATTTTCTACAGCCCTGCTGGTGGTCAGGTCTGCTTTCCTTTATAGTCCTCTAGCAGTTCTATGGGGGAGGGGTAGAAAACCCACTTTAGAGGTAGGAAAATTGAGGCCGAAAGACCAGCCTGCTGCCCAATGCATGATCATTATTGTTCTTTTTGGGCAGGGTGGAAACTTAGAACTAAGAACTTAGAACCTTAGAACTAAGAACTGAACCTGTTCAGTGTGGAAGCCTTAAATCTCAGGCTGTGCAAAGTGCTTCTACAAATGCCGAGTCAGGCCTTGGTGTCAGTGAGACATGGGCAGGGAAGCACCCCAAACTGGCCCTTAACAGGGGACAGATGCTGGCCTCCAGCATTCCTATACATTACCTCATGAGAACTCAGCACACCTGAGAGGTCAGAATTATTCTCCCGTTTCACAGATAAAACGACTGAAGTGCACAGAATGAAAGTAAAAGTGTTCACGGTAATATAGGCGGATTATTACTGAACTGGGAGTAAACCCAGGGTGGCTTTCAGGGGACCTGGCAAGGGGTGGGATGGGGAGACGCCAGGGGCACAGGTTGGCTGGTCTGTGTGAGGGTGAGATCTACTGGCAAGGGTGGAGTGGGGATCTGATGTCAACTGGGGATGGATCAGGAGGCAAGCATTTTGGGGCCACCGTTGGTTTCCCTTTTAAATCCCACATAGTGCTGGGACAGCTTCATGGCCTACGCCCACCCAGACAGGAAGGTGACACAACAAAGCCAGCATACAAAGCTGGTTGATTTTCATTTAGATGAGAGATTCAAAACAGAAATACAGTATTAAGTACTGAGAAAAAAAAAATGATCTTAAGGATTCTAAGGAGGCAGGTAGAGGGTATCTCTGAAGTTGCACATGTGTGAGCTTCAGGTAACAGATATGTGTGTGTTTTTTGGCACCTATGGGGATTTCTAACAAAATGAGTTAACATCATTTGAGGAATATTTCACTTAAAAGTCCAGATTTCTGACTCCCCTTGAAAGTCTGGAGCGCCACCCATGTCACCTGCTCTGAGCTAGAATCCTGGCATTCAGAATTGGCAGGAAGACAGGATCTAGGCTGAGGCTTCCCATTTAGATGTGGTGTGGGCTCCCCAGTTTCTACATCCCTCACCTCCCCTGTTTCCACAGTTGATGTCACCCGGTGTCTCTAGTGTGATGAAGAACTTTAGATCAGAAAGAACCAGCAGCTGCATTAGGATAAAGATGGAACCACCGAACTTCCCCACAACACACACACACACATCGGTGTGTTAGGGTGAAATATGCCAGGGAATGTCAAGTGCTTTAGTAATTGCTCAGAAAATCATAAAAGCAATTGTTTAATTTGTTAACTCTCCCCACTTCCTTCAGGGTTAAAAGGATGAAAACCATGAAGCCCAGGGTGTTTGGGGGAGAGAGGGTAGGAGGCAGGCTGCATTTGGGAACAGGTGCCTTCTCCAAAAGACATTCCTTTCCTTGGATTTCAGAATGACCCCCATTGAGAACAAAGCCTTTCACTCCAGATCCAAGTCCCCACCCCCCCCCCAGTTGTTTTTGTTTTTGTTTTTGTTTTTGTTTTTTTCCTCTATAGGAAAAGGCAGAGGAGCCCCAAACCCAAGCCAGAAACACATGCAAATATGATGATAGGACCATCCTGGGTAGAAAAAGGCTCCTTTTTAATTAGAAGCCTGGAAGGACATACCCTTTAATTGCTGCACTTGTAGTGTCAGGGCTATCAATATCCGTGCCTCTTTCATTAATAAACTGGCAAGTCAGAAAGCGGCAGGAACGGGAGCCCCTCCCCGCTGCCACCCCAAGCTCTACTTAATCAACTGCAGACTCAATCAAATGGGGGAAAAGAACATGTAAATCAGCTGCATTCCTTCTGCTGGCCCTAAATAGGTAGAAGGAAGGGAAACATGAAAGGGAGCCTCCATCGCTTTCCCTGATGTTGCCAGGCTCACGGTGAACCCAAGCAAGAGGTAGTTAAACGGCCCTGCAGATTGTGAGCGACTCTGGGAATGCCTAGGTTTATGTATGGATTAACACAGTGATAGACCCTGAGTAGCAAAAGACGAAGACTAATTACCTGACAGAGCTCCCCTCCACTCGCCTGGGTCATTGAAATTAATTTCTGCTTTCAGGCTTGGCAGAAAGCAGCTGCAGAATTTCAGTTCAATACTCAAATTAACGGGGAGCTGAAATTATTTCTCTGCACAGGCGGCATTAGAGGAGTGGGTTACCAAATAGATCTTGATCGCAGACACCAAAGAAAGGATTATTCCTCCCTTTCATCAAGAGCCTTAAGTCCTTGGAAAATGCAAAGGAGGGAAAAAGAAGAAAAACAGCCATCAATTTATGGGAGAGTTAACACTTAAATGCTATACTAAATTGGGCGTGACATACCCGTGTAGGAGACTTCTTCCTGACCCCCCCCCCAAATAATTGACAGTTTCTCTCCATTTAACAAAATAAAAATTAAATTCAATATATGGCCCTTTTATATATCCCTGAATTGGAATTCCTAATCTAGAGATAATTTATGAATATCTATTCTACAGCATCTCATGTTGTCAAGAAGGTATTGACCTATTTCAAGGTTAAGGGAATGAGGGGGGGAGGGAAAAGGTGTAGGGAGAGAGAGGGAAGGGACTGGGAGTCAGAGTTAGGATTTGAAGCCAGGGCCTCTGTCTCCAAGTTCATCTTTCTGTTCTTTCATGTCAACTTCTGTCCTCTTTGGGCTCCCTGCTTTCATTTCAGCCTCAGTGGAACCTGTTGACTGTACTGAACACCATATGTGTACAGCAGGTCAAATTCAATGCTGTCTAGACCCACAGTTCTCACCTCATTTGTTTCTGTGATTTTCTCACCACCAGAATGCATCTGCTAGATGAGGTTTGTAAGCACGCTAAGTCCCCACGTTTTTGTCATGGCCTGCTGCCAACTGAGACAGCCACCATTGCATTTCCCACCTTGACCTCTTTGGTATTTCTTTGGATTCTGCTGAGGTTGGGGGTCTACACCAAGATGCATCTGTGGGGAGTCCTGGGCATGAGGCACACTCATGCCAGATGCAGGGAAGACATCTCTCTTTCCTAACTTTGGGAAATACATTAGTAGTTAACCAAATTCTGGAATCTGACCGTCTGGGTTCAAATTGTCATACTCAACCTGCTAGGTGTAAAACCCTGGGACTATGGGACTATTACTCTTATGATAGTAAGAAGACCTACTTCATAGTCCTGTGTAGAGATGAAACACTTAAAACTGCGCCTGGCATAGTGTAAGTGCTACTGTTGTCCCTGCTACTATTAACCCAAACTAGATAACCCAAGATATGGTCCTCTTTGTTGTTATCTCAAGTGGCATAAAAGTTCTGTGCAACTGTCCAGACCTAAGAGGATCCAGCAGTACTGGAACTTTGTCATATTCATAGCACTTCTTGCCCTATTAATGCCTAAGAAGTGAAAAGAAGTCGTGTGTTCTTAGGGGGAAAAGAAAAAAAAAAAAAAAAAACACCAGTAGTTATCATTTATCAAATACCATATGCCAAGCATACTCATATTTATCTAAAGAAAAAAAATAAATATTGATAAAGTTTTATAAATTATGAAACTGAAACTGTGGCTTTAGGAGGCTCTATGACTAGCAAAAGTATCCCACACCTAGGGCTGGGGCAGTGCTGGGACTCGAACCCCTGCCTCTGTGTCTTCAAGCCCACAATGTGTGCCGCCGAGTCACCCATGAGTAGCAATTAGGCCCCTTCTAACATGTCCAGCTTTAAACCTGTGACCTCAAGGCAAATGACTTCCACATCTCATTACCACTCCCCAGAGCCATCCAGCCCCCGGTAGGATAGGGAGGTTAATCAGCCACGCACTGAATCTGCTTAGAAGGCTGTTTCATGTACGATTTTTATATCTTGGCTCCTAATAATGGTCCCATTATAAATGATTGTCTCACTGTGATATACTGGTTCCATGCCTTCTAGGAACTGATTTAAAAGGAAGCCCTGGACTTCTCATGTGCCCATAGAGTTTATTCATATTGCTTTTTGCTTGCTCAGCAGCTAAAGTGATATGGGGAGACAGCCCCCCTCCAAAAAATATTTTTTTCCCAGCATGGGGCAGTTGCCATAATTAGTAACCTCCAGCTCACTTAATGCCATGATGATACTTTATGAAACAAAAAATTGCTGCTCCTTCCTCTCTCTTCCACTCCTTGAACTTCTGATCAGACAGGTAATGCCATGGACAAATGCTCACCCCAGGTGTGTCACCCTCCTCCTCTATGCAACCAAACTATTTTAATTATTTCTAGGATGACTTAAGAGAGCTGGTCATAGGAGATATATAGCATCAGGGATTGTATTTTCAAAACAAAACCTGGGCATGTTTATCCAACAAATATTTATTTAATGCCTACTATGGGTCTGGACCATAGATATACTGCTAGATACAGCAGGGCAGAATATATGAAAATAGGGCACATCCAGGAAATGTGGAATGCATGTTAGGAATACGGATAGGAATTACTAAGGAAAAATGCCCTTTGTAGAATTCTGTGTTAGTTATTATTAATATCCAGTTGAGCTTTGGTCCTATCCTCAATGAGTTTAAAACCAAAGAAATCTTCACAGAGTGCTTTGTTTTCTCCAAAGTTGGGTTGCATTGAATATTTAAAGTTCTTTAAATTCTTCTCTAAACCTCAAGGCTAAGCAGTATACCTTCTAGCTACAGTGATCTACTTGCTGTTCTCAGAACATGTCAAGCTCTTTCCTATCCCAAGGTTTTCTAAATATAAGTTCCTCTCCTGCCATGGTTTTCTTCCCTCCCTTGGTCTGGCTAGGGCTGTCTTCTCCCTTAGAATTCAGTATGAATGCTGCCACTTTCAAGACCATCTGTATCAGTTTCCTATGCTGCTGTAACAAATGGCCACACATTGGTGGCTTAAACAATATGAATATATTCTCTTACTATTTTGGAGGTCAAAAGTCCAAAATGGTTCTGTCTTAGTCTTTTTGTGTTGCTATAAGGGAATACCTGAAGCTGGTTAATTTATAAAGAAAAAAAGGTTTATTTAGCTCACAGTTCTGCAGGCTGTATAAGCAGCAAGGCACCAACATTTGTTCCCAGTGAACCCCTCAGGCTGTTTGCACTCATGGCGGAAGAGAAAGGGGAGCAGGTGTGTACAGAGATCACATGGCAATAGAGGAAGCATACAGAACGGGGAGGTGCCAGGTCCTTCTTAACAACCAGGGAACTGAGTGAGAACTCTCTCACCCCTACCCCCCAGGGAGGGCATTAATCTACTCATGGGGAATCCCCCCTCATGACCCAAACACCTCCCATTAGGACTCACCTCTACCACTGAGGATCAAATTCCAACATGAGATTTGGAGGGGAAAAACATCCAAATTATAGCAGGGTCTCACTGGGCTATAGCCAAGGTGTTGGCAGGAGTGGGCTCCTATATACTCTAGAGGAGAATCTGTTTCCCCAACTTTTCCATTTTCTAGAGGCCACCTGTGTTCCTTGGCCTGTGGTCCCATCTTCTGTCTTTAAAGCCAGCACTGTAGCATCTTTAATTCTCTGTCTTGCCCCCACCTGTCTCCCTTTCCCATTTTTTTAGTACTTTTGTGATAACATTGTGTTCACCTGGGTAAATTGGCATACTGTCCCCATCTCAATAACTCTAACTTATTTATATCTACAGAGTCCTCTTTGCCATGCAAAGTGACATAGTCATAGGTTTCAGGGTACAACATGGACATCTTTTGGCACCATCATTCTCCCTGCTGCCCCATCCTAAATGAAGAAAGCAGTGCCCCCCTATTGTCCAGCTTAGCCATCGCTTCCTTAACCTCATGGTACTCATTACAACTTACCTATTAATATTTTAAATTTTACTTTTCAGTTTACTTGGTTTTGCCTGCTTCTAGAACTAGAACATAAGCTCTCTGCATGCAGGCAGAGAGCCTGCAGAGGCTGCAGTCTCCTTCCTTTGCAGACCATGCCTGCAATCTCCTTCCTTTTATGTACCCTCAGGCAAAACTAGCTCAACTTTGTCAGTCGGGCTAGGATATCTTGGTTGCGAATGAGAGAAATCTCACTCAAGTGGCTGAAGGGAAAAAAAGAAAGAAAATAGAAAAAAAATGGTATTAATTGTCTCATGGAAATGAAAACTCTAGGGCTGAAACTGGCTCAGGCTCTGCTAGACCCAGGTGTACAGAAAATGTCTCTAAGAATCTGTCTCTTCCCTTATGGCTCAGTTTTTCCATTCATTGACTGAGGAACTTCCTTCCCTGAGGATGGCAAAGCCTTTAGAATGTAAAACTCTAGTGTGTCACAACCTGGAGTTGACCGTCATTGGTCCAGTTGGGGTATATTCTTGAATTGGCCTCTGGGATGATTGGCCCAATGTAAGTCATTTGCCACTGTGAGGTCCCAAAACACATGGATGGGGACTTAGGGGAGGGCTGTTCCCGATAGGAAATCAGAGTGTTTATTCAGGCTCAGTGATGGCTGAGGAATAACTGTGCCTTAAAGTCTCACTTAGCCCTCCTCCCACCTAGAAGCCTGGTTGGTTACTCTGATTTCTTCTGTCTTTCTGGAGGTTTACATCATTACACAAATCAACGCATGGTTATACAATAAGGGTCCCTTTTTAGTACATAAAGTAATCCTTTGCTTTGCACCTTGGTTGTGTTAGGGAAGGGAGTGGATGTCTGTGGTGTGCTGGACATCTCCATCTTCTCAATTCGTCACTGCCACTGTCTGTGAGGGGGTTGCAGCTTCCTTCCCATTGTATAAAATAATAGCTACCATTTCCTAAGTGCCAGGAGGTGCACTATAGTCTTAGACTATCACCTTTCTTATTCCTCGAAATGATCCTAAGGGTGATTCAGTATCTCCTGGCTGGTCAGTGGCAGATCCAGAGATTAAACCCAGGTCGAACTGAACCCCAAACAGAAGTTTCTAGAACAAATGTCAGAAATGTGTTAGCTAAGGCCTGTTACATCTATAGAGTATTTCTGCCTTTTGGGGGGATCCCAATTATTTTTCCCTCCAACTGTGAAGAACTAGAGATTTTTATTGCTGTTTTTCTAAAAAGTGACATTGGTAATCACTTTGGCAGAAATTTTACAGGAATGGCAAGCTTTTCTTTTTCATTTATGCTTTAGCTTAGCCTTTTCCATTATCCATTCGGCTTCTTGAGCCCTACCATCTGTACCCCACACGTATTCTTATTCACCCAGAACAGGTGTGTGGCACCTTGGAGAAGATGAAGTCAGAGAGAAAATCAGTCAGACAGGAATTATGTTGAAAGATGACTGAATAAATTACTGCCTCACAGGAGCTGTATGAAAAACGGCTATTTCTTTAGGATGTCAAAGCACCTTTTTCCTCCCTCCTGGATGTGTATCCCTATCCAAAGACCCACAGTAACAGGGAATCAGTTTCTAGACAGTGTGGGGCCTCTGAGGATGTGATGCCCTTGTCGTAAGGAAGCATGATGGGTGGTCACCCCTTCATCTGCAGCCAGCCTGCTCCCCTGCATTCACTGCTTCGGGGAAGAATTTTTGTCATGGTTCTTCTTGTGGATGGCTATGGGATAAACAGTTGCTAGTCACTCAGTGGTCTCGCTAATGAGAGACCCAGTATTCAAATGGACGGTGACCAGACCAAATTTGGACATAGAACTCTAAGCCATAATCTCTTCAACAACCAGCCTGGGAAATCAAACTGCAACCTCTGGAGCAATTGCCCAGAATGGTCAGGACTTGGTCAGTAAGCCCAGCTTCTCCAACCTTTGTCCTCATTTCCCACCCAGGACCAAGCAGAGAAAGGCTAGTGTGCTCCAAGGCTGGGCATATAGGATGACTGTTCCTATTTAGCTGACCAC
This sequence comes from Microcebus murinus, assembly GCF_040939455.1. Classification (NCBI taxonomy): domain Eukaryota; kingdom Metazoa; phylum Chordata; class Mammalia; order Primates; family Cheirogaleidae; genus Microcebus; species Microcebus murinus. The sequence goes on from NC_134123.1 coordinate 27,735,186, forward strand.
AAGCCTCTCCTTGCCCACGGCCTCCAACTGGAATTGCTGGAAGTCGTCTCTTCTCTCCACTGTGAAGCTTATCCTTTCCTGGCCTGCCTCTTAGTCTCTGCCAAACACAGCTGATGGTGACTGAGTGCTTGACTATAGTAAGCTCTGAATAAATGGCTTCATTTGTCCTCATTTGGGTGGCTTGTGTTTATTTCTACACCAGCTTTGCAAGGTTCACTTTTTCCCACACGACTCTTTCCCTGCATATCAACACATCCCATGACCTGGATCTTTCCCACCTCTGCTCACTTTTGACCTCCATTAAAATTACCTGTTATGTTGTTGACATGATTACTATATGTGTTGAATGTCTACAATGTGCCTGGCTAGTAGGACTGACTAAAGAATATAAGGAAGGGATAAAAGCAGGAAGAATGAACCCAGATTAAGAAAAAATAAAAGGGTGTTTGGCTAACTTACATAAAAAGGATCTCATTTTCCTTTTTAATACATTCCTACATACAGTCGCCATAGTGTTTCTCTAATTTCTTCAGAACATACTTTGAAGATGTAAAGTATGTGTACCTCCTTAGCATTCTTTTTGTCTTTCAGAAGAGCAGATTCATCTCTGTAAAAATGCAGATAATTTCCCTCTTAAATTCCATCAGCTGGAGACACCACCCATGTGCCAAATGAATACAGATTAGGGTTTGTCACCTGTGTGAAATTGGCATCCTGCTGCCCTCCTTTCTGCTGTGATGTCAGCCTGTTCATGAAAGGCTTGGTTTCTGTCCTGTGACTCAGCCCAAACCTAAAAGCCTGGTTTGTCTGAATCCGGGACACCCGTGTGCAAATGCATTTTCCATGTATAGATTGTTCACTCTGGTCTTTGAGATTGTGTAATTAGCATATGTTGTCATAGTGATGTATTTATTATAATGGAGGTGCTCTCAGGAAATCAGATTTAATAGTTTTAAATCAGAGGCCAACATGGACTTTTAGGAATCCCATTCACAGTAAATTTCATGCATGGTGAAAGGTTATGGAATGGGTTTCCATGCCACGTCTCTCCTGTCCCACAAATCTCTTCTGGCCTACAAAGGTTCCACTGTGGATTTCTGCCAGCCAACCAGACGGATGTAGACAGAAAATTTTAGAGTTTATATTATCACTCGCATGGCATATCTTCTACTGAAAGTGGAGCGGGGAAAAGGTGGCTTGGCTGTTGGGTTTATATCCTAACTTTGTAGTGATGCCTTAATGGAGGGACTCATAAGCCTAAGACTGACAGGCATTTGGCTTTTCTTGTGTTCAATTGATAGCCTCTTGACTGCCGAAACCATTGCCCATCTGTTCAGCTGTTGTGTTCATGAGAAAGTTGGACCCCCAACCCCAGGCCCAGGTACCTGGCATCCCTCAGTTGGTATCAAGAGCTTGCAAAATTTTCTTACATTGTAAACACCAAAGTAGCACCATTGTACACTGTCTTTACTTAATCTGCCCTATTTTGGGTGTGTGTATCCCCAGCATGCTTAAACAGGAGAGGCAAATGAGAGAGAGAAAGAGAGAGAGAGAGAGAGAGAGAGAGAGAGAGAGAGAGAGAGAGAGAGAGAGAGAGAGAGAGAGAGAGAAAGAGAGAGAGAGAGAGAGAGAGAGAGAGAGAGAGAGAGAGAGAGAGAGAGAGAACGAGAACCCTGAGGTGCTGGAAGGCTGTGGTTTCTTTGTGTCTACAGAAAAGATATAACGATTGAATTAGACTCTTAAATATCTATGGATGTCAGGTTGAATCCAGGCAGCTATTCAGTGTTTTACTCTGGCAGGAGAACAAGTCCCCCGGAGGTGAGAATCCATGCAGATCCCTGAAAGTGTGAGCAGATTGTTCAAATGGTATCAAAGATGCACTGGAATGATGCCAGCCTCTGTCCTTGGTGCTCACCCAAGCTCTCGGGCTAAACTCTTGTCTCTACCTGTTCCGTGCTTAACAGTTCCCTCTTTTCACCAAGAATCTCAGTGCTATTACTTCCAGAGAGCCAGCTCACATCCGCAGGCCATGTCCCTGCCTCCTTTTCTCCTATAATGCAGGTGTTAAGCATTGGCACAGAGCTGAGGAATATCGTTGCAGCATCCTGAATCCCTGCACAAGTACCTCTTCTGTAGCACAGGAGCTTATGCTTTGGAATCAGGGACAGCTGAGTATGAATCTGGGTTCTACTAGATTGGCTGGACTTACGCCTTACTCTTTCCTACCCTTAGTTTTGTCATCTGTAGAATGGGGAGTGTTGTTATCTATTACCACATGGAGTTAGAAATAGTATAAAATGGCGAGTGGAAAACCAGACACAGAGATGGTTGCTGTTATCAATTACATTATTGCAGTGATTGTTTTCCAACAAGATCAGGTTGAAGAGGAACATGTTGTTGCCATTCTTGGGACTGTTTTAAAGGAAGTATCACTCTAAGGCCTCATAATAAGCCAGGTGTGTAGCAGGCAGCTTGAGAGCAAGGCAACCATTGACTTAAAACATGTTTGGAAACTTGTCCCATGAACGCCAAATATAATCCTGGACTCTACAAAGGGCCATAAAGAGGCCGGGCGCGGTGGCTCACGCCTGTAATCCTAGCACTCTGGGAGGCCGAGGCGGGCGGATTGCTCAAGGTCAGGAGTTCAAAACCAGCCTGAGCGAGACCCCGTCTCTACCATAAAAATAGAAAGAAATTAATTGGCCAACTAATATATATAATATAAAAATCAGCCGGGCATGGTGGCTCGTGCCTGTAGTCCCAGCTACTCGGGAGGCTGAGGCAGGAGGATCGCTTGAGCCCAGGAGTCTGAGGTTGCTGTGAGCGAGGCTGACGCCACGGCACTCACTCTAGCCTGGGCAAGAAAGCGAGACTCTGTCTCAAAAAAAAAAAAAAAAAAAGTGCCATAAAGAAAGCCATAATAAATCACTCAGACCTCTCAGCAGCTTCTGTGCCTCTCTAGTGCTGCAATGCAGCCATTTCTCAACCTGTTTGGGGTTTCCCTGTGTTACCTGGACAGCTGCTGCCATCATCAGCTCCCAGCCAAGACTCCTCAGCCCGGCAGGACTTTTGGATTCATCGTGCTCAGGAATTGGGGGCTGGGGAGATGATGACAAATTTCTGCTTTTTTCAGATTCTGATGTCTTGGTGATTAAAAATAGAGTTGGTAGACTAGCAGATATTTCTATTATACCTGTATATGTTTTTATTAAACTGTGACTTTCTTAATCTTTCTTAAGTAATGACCCAAGTAAATTATTTGATTGAATCCAGGCATAGAACCTGATTTGACATTTTTTCCCCCATCAAGATTCTGGAGTTTGCACATCATTTGTTACTTTGAAAAACCAACTTTGTCTTCTTATTATTATGATGATGATCATGATGATAATGATGATGATGATGATGATGATGATGATGATGATAGTAAACATGCATGGTAGAAGAAGGGTGAGAAGAAGAAAAATTTAGAAATCTGGACAAAGGAAAATTATAATGTTCTATTAATTCTACTACCCTGAGATGATCACTCTTAATATTTTGTTGTATATTCTTCTTTTCTTTCTTCTGAGTTTTTTAAAAAAATAAATTGGGATTATAATCTATGTCTATATAAAATAAGAACCTCTTATGTCATTAAACATGGCTTAGAAAAATATTTTAATGATTTCATAAGATTGTACCCTATGAATGAATTGGATTTTATTTAACCATTCCCTATTGTTAGGATGTTTATAGTTTGGATGTTGTGTTTTTAAAAATAAGAATCCTAGCTTATTTTACTATTTATTTCCACCGTGCATGTTTTGTAAAAGTAAGTAGAGCAGTAAGCAGTAATGATGGATGACTCCCCGCTATCTGGTGATTAATCTAAACTCATCTCTGCTAACCCAGGTGTCTTGCCAGTGATTGGTTTAGAAATAGACACGTGATCCAGTCCTGACCAATGAGCATGGAGAGTGCTTCTGGGGAAGAGAGACTTTCTGCTTCCTCTGGGCATTGGCGCAGCCTGGACTTGCTGTGGCCTTCTGGGGCTGAAGCAGTGCTCTATCCTGAGATAAAGCTGAACCTGAGGGGGCAGAGGAGCAAGTGTGAGTTCATGGCAGCATTATAGAGCTGCTGGCTCAGCTGTGCCTGTAGCCATCCTACCTCTGGACTTCTAGGGGTCATAAAATAAGCTGTTTTTAATTGAGTTTGAATCACACTTACACCAGGATGCATTTCTAAACATAAAAGAGGTTGAGAAAACATAAAATCTTCACAGTGCAAGGATTTTTATAGAAAGTGAATTAGGGACTCAAAGAGGTGAAGATTTGCTCAAGGTCTTGTCCAGTTTGGGGGACCCAAACTATTGTAGAAACTTCTTTTTAAGCTTTCTCTTTACTACTTACAGCTCAGCACCTTCTCTCATGCCCAGGTTGAGAGAACTCTTCAAAGGCCAGAATGAAGACACAGGCTTTAGAGACAGAAAGTGAATTCACATTGGCTTTGGCCTTTTACCTGGCTGTGTGGTTTGGACGGAGCTCCTCAACTCATCTAGTTTTGAGGCTCTTTTCTGGTAAATGAGGCTAATGTACTTATCTGAGAATTATGAGGTACAAGTCCCCTTGTAACAATATGAAATTGTTTTATAATTATCATTGTCATTGGTGTGAGGTCACACTAGCAATATTTATCAAGTACCTTCTATGTACCAGGTTAGCAATATAGGAAAATATCTCTATTCTCTTGGTTTTTATATTCTAATGAAAGTGGCAAAAAATAAATAGGGAAACAGTAAACTAAGCATTTTGGAGAAGAGGTCCAAGTTCTTTTCAGATTCTGATTTCTCTATAATATAAATAGTATTTTTACATGAGCAATTACTTATTTTTCTTCCCTTATATCTACCTACTTACTTATCTACCTATCTATACCTCTCTGTCTCTCTCTCTCTATATATATATATATATAAAATCACATACACAATATATAATATAAAAAAAAGTATATGTATGTTTTTGGCCTGTGAATTTCTTAACCCTTTTTAACCCGCATCCTAATTAAATTATGTGATCAGACATTGTGATAGAACTTGCTTTTACTATTGTCTCAATTTTTTGGAAACAGACCAGTGTTTCTTGAGTTCCAAGTTTCCTTGGATGTTGCAGTTTTATTTTCTGGGGTGTGTGTGTGTGTCTGTGTGCGTGTGTGTATATGTACATGTGTTTATCTTGATGATAATTTAGAAAGATAAATTAGGCATCTGTAGATCATCCATGTAATCGCCATTAAAATAAGCAAATGTCTGAGTTTAAATGTCTTATTGCCACGTATTTTGGCAGAACTCTGTGGCTTTCCCGAAGCCTTCTCTAGCTGGCAGCCTTCTTCTCATCTAGCCTGAGCAGTCATCCTTATCAACCTTATTTTACAACCAAGAAAACACATACAAGCAGAGCTTTGGTAATTTGCCTTGGCCACGTGTGCCCCAGGTTGCAGGCCTGAGACTTGAACTTGGGTCTCATTTCCCACACACTCTATTCTCTGCCTCTGCTTCTCCTGGCTTCTCCAGGTGGCAGGACATGAGCATTAAATTTGATGTAATCATGAGATCCACTGGCTTATAAAATACTGCAGAGCAAAATAATAAATAAATAAATAAATTTTAAAAATGCTGCAGAGTGATAACTTTCCTTTCTGAGAATTTGATATAATAAAGTTGGCTTGATCTCCTTAGCCTGTATCTTGAGGGAACAAGTAAATTAAACAAGTAATTATATCCATAATGTTTTTAGAAGTTAGAAGATTTAAATATATGAATCTCATCTGAGTGTACAGCCTTTTGTCTGCGGTGTTTCCTGCCAAAAGATCTCTTGACAGGAAATAAACATTAAAATAATCTTTAATCCCTTGTCTGGTCTATTACCATTAACAATTGATGCACTTTAATTTTGTGGGATTTTAACTACAAAATGGAACAGCTAAGTAGTGATAATTGGGTTTGGAATTATACGGTCATTTATATCAACAGAGATGCAAGAGGCTGGGAGGGCGGGTGATTAATTATTTACTATTTCCTGGCTGCGGTTCCTATTATAGAATTTTCTGATATGTTCTGCTGTGAACAATTATCACCAAATGAAAGTAAACAAATCTGTGATTTGAAGCCTTATTTAGAAGTTAGTCTATATTTAGGTAATGTGGGCTTAATTTTCACAGACCCCGTGGGCTGTGTGTTCCTTTTCTTGGTGTCCCACCAGCTCTGCATCTGAGTGTGGTTATCTCTGTGCATCTTAAACTCTAAAACGCATACAGTCCTGGGGGAATGCCTTGGTTTTGTCAGTGCAAGAAAAAGAAAGAAAACATTGAGTCAGATCTCGCTTCAGTGCCAAAGGCATGTTTGGAAGGGGAGTGTGGCTTACTTCTTCCGCTGTCTGGTTTACTTCATTATAGTGTGGGAGGGGGAAGAACAACATTATTATGTCAACATGAGAATAAAACTTATGCCATGCTGTTTCTCTTAATGTGTGTGTGTGTGTTATAGGAAGGATCATGTCTCTGTGCCTCAGTCTCCCCATAATTGTTCAGTGGCAAATCTACCCTATCTGATTAGGCCTTTGTGGGATCCCCCACTGCAACACTCATTTCCTTTCTCTGTCCCCTCTTGGTGCCTGAAGAGTGCATCATGTGTCTTCCTGGCTCTCCCTACAAGTGGTTCCTTCCAAACCCAGAATCCAAGATCCTTACACAGCTTACCCTGACATTGGTAGATTGATGAGGACTTGATATTATGTGTTTCATGGGAAGCAGGACATTTAGGGAAAGGCTGCAGACATGAGCTGCTTCAGAGCCACTGTGGAATCAAAGCTTCTAGTCTGCGCCCAGATTCTTGAGTGCTAGGGCCTTTGAGCACGTGTTGTTTGAGTGTGGTTTCCCTCTTGGCTCATGTCCTCATTTATTTCTGGAAACAGTGCAGTCCCCTCCTAGGGCTTTCTGGCTACAGAAGTAGCACCACCATCCATCCAGTTGCGAAGTCGAAACAACAAACGGCCATCTGGGTCCCTCCATCACCCTCACCCCATGTGTACTGCCGATCACTGAGATTTGTCATTTTTACCGTCCGGAGTCTACCCATTTTTATCATCTCCACCAGCAATACCCTCGTCGCGATCACCATCGTCACTATCCTAGGTCAGTGCTTCTTTCTGGTCTGCACCCTTCCAGCTGCCCTGGGCCAGTGGAGTGGAAGGAAATCAGCAGGTGAAAGGGGATTCGGGGCTTCTTCCTCCCATTCTCCCCAGCCTCTAAAGGAGCATGTGTTTCTTGATACCAGGGTGGCTGGGCCCTGTCATATGTCAACAACAGTAATGGACAAGCTTGTCAGTGACAGAATCCAGGTAGTTCTCTCCCCCTGTGCTGCATGTTGCTATCGCTAAACCGAGAAGGTGAAAGAGTTAACGGGCCCAAGGTTCAGAACCGCCTCTGTCTTTAGGTTAAGGTGTTCCCCTGGGGGGTCTGAAGCAAGAGGCCCCCCCCAACAGTGTACTTGGCCTTTGTACATTGCAGTCTGGCCCTGATGACAGATTTTAGGCCTTTCCTGAATCTTTCTGGATGGGGTGGATGTGATTCACAGTGAACCAGGTAGAGCAAAGAACTGTTTGAGGCTCCCTTCCATGGGCCAAGCTTGACTCTGGGTCTTTGCTGTTGTTTTTATTTTTTATGATTATTAACTCAGTTTTTTGGAGGGAGGATGGGGATAGTCTGCAGAGGCTGGTAGTGATTGCACTCATCAGGAAAAATGGCACAGCACTCCATAAAATGTTCTTGCTCTCACCTCAGGTAGTGGACTAGGGCCAGGTGACTTCGATTTGTCACTTTCTTTTGGGGTTTCTCAACCTCAGCACTACTGACATTGCAGGTTGGGTAAAATTCATTGTTGTGGGGGGATTTCCTGTGTATTGTAGGACATTAAGCAACATCACTGGCCTCTACCTACTAGATGCCAGTAACACCCACTCCCTCCTACAGTTTAGCTCTACCCAAATTGTCTACAGATATTGCCAGATCCTTGGGGGACAAAGTCACCCCTGGTTAGGGACCCTGCTTTATACTCTTCTATGGTTTTGATTTTTTTTTCCCATGAGAAAATATTTTTAATAGCAACATAATGAAACAAAGTATTAATAAGACCAAAATAATAATATAAACTATCAGATAAGTAATGTTCATTATGTGCCAGGCTCTACTCTAAACACATGCTGCGTAGTCACTAATCTAATCCTCACAAGAATTCTATAAGACATCGTATTAGTTTTCCAGGGCTACCATAACAACATGCCACAGACTCTGTAGCTTACAACAGCAGAAATCTATTCTCTCACAGTTTTGGAGGCCAGAAGACTGAAATATGGGTGTCCGCAGGGTCAGTCCCTCCTGGGTGTTCTGAGGGAGAAACCATCCCAGGCCTGTCTCCCGGCTGCTATGGCTGCCAGTCAGTCCTTGGCCTGCCATGGCTTGTGGGCAGTAGGACACAAATCTTTACCTCTAGCTTTGCATGGCTGTATTCCCTTTATGTGTAACTCTGTGTCCTTGTTCCCTTTTCTCATAAAGGCTCCAGTCATTGGATTTAGGGCCCACCCAAATCCACTATGACCTCATTTTACCTTAACTAATTACATCTACAAAGACCGTACTTTCAAATAAGGTCGCATTCTGGGGTACACATGAATTTTGGGGGAATGCTGTTCAACCCAGTACAAGCAGGTGGTACTCGTATCCTTGCTTTACTAATGAGGAAACTGAGGCACCATACCAGTTAAATGACTACCTGAATCAGAGAAATAACCAAGATTTAAACAGAAGTAAGAATTAAACCGAGTTCTTCCAGTTGCACAGTCCCAGCTCCTAACCATTGCACTCATGGTTCTCAAAGTGCAGTCCTCTACCAACAGCATCAGTATCACCTGGGAAGTTATTAGACACACACATTCCCAGGCTCTACTCAGACTTCGTGAGTCAGCCTCTGGGAGTGGGGCCCAGCAATCTTGTTTTTACAAGCCCTCCGAGGTATTTTGAGGTGCCTTAAGTTTGAGAATTCCTGATCGAAAGGGCAATGTAATTTGGGGGGGGGGGGCTTTTAAGACATCATTTGAATCAATCAGTTATCAAATATTTCTGAAGTGCACTTGGTTTACAAAGCACTGTACTAATCTCTACCGCTATAGGAATGAGTAAGGAGAATTCTGTTTATTTTTCTAAAGGAGCCTCTCCCCTCCTATTTTAACAGTGCCCCAAAGTATTTGAAAAATGACAATGTTAATATCTTTGGCTATATGAAAATAAAAAGTGTCATGTCAGAGCTAAATTGAGAAAAGCATTTTCATTTTTACAAGTCACTCTTTTTTTTGAGACAGAGTCTCGCTTTCTTGCGTAGGCTAGAGTGAGTGCTGTGGCGTCAGCCTAGCTCACAGCAACCTCAAACTCCTGGGCTCAAGCAATCCTACTGCCTCAGCCTCCCGAGTTGCTGGGACTACAGGCACGAGCCACCATACCCGGCTAATATATATATATATATATATATATTAGTTGGCCAATTGATTTCTTTCTATTTTTATAGAGACGGGGTCTCGCTCAGGCTGGTTTTGAACTCCTGACCTTGAGCAATCCGCCCGCCTTGGCCTCCCAGAGTGCGAGGATTATAAGCGTGAGCCACCGCGCCCGGCCCACAAGTCACTCTTATTTAGACATACAGCATGACTCTTCCTACATGTTCATTCTGGAAGAGCAAACCCCTGGTCTTCTGGCTTTCATAGCTACGTTCTCATCCCAAGGGCCTTCACGACTAGAAATTTAAAACACTGTGCGTGTAATAGTCCAGTAATTTTAGGCTCTAATTTTAGGCTCATTTGTATGTCTTTGTTTTTATTTCCTATTATTTTACCTCAAAGCAAACATGCCTCTCACCATTGTGACATCAGAGTTATTTATCTTTTCTGTGCAAGTGCTTACTGTTTTTTAGCAAGCTTTCATTTTATAGTATCCTCTATGTCCAAAGGCCTTTCCCATCTGTTTACTAGTGTAGATTGTGCTGCTTTTTTTGTTTTTAATTACAGATCGTGTGAAATAGCAGCAGCAGGAGGGAGGTTATTACCTTCCAGAATAAGTGGTAGACATAGACTGGCCACTATGAGCTTGTCTCTTAAAAAATACACTTTCTCATGTGAAAGATCCCAGTTCGCTGTCTGAACATGGTTCAGTTCATTTGAGGAGGTTGGAGAAACAGAAGGGAAACAGAAGGAAGTGGGAGATGTTGATGTTCTTCCTGAGAGGTGGAAGAGGTGACTTACAGCTCTCATTCTACAGTTTCCAATGGAAGAGGAACTGGGGTGGACACTTCGTGATTAACATTCGGAGCTACCTCTGTCTGTTATCAGATATTTCACACAACAAGCCAGGGTTTCCTAGTCCTGGAAAAGATTTTACTGTTACTTCGTGTTGTTTTTGTTTATGGCTACCACTAACCACCCAGCTCCTTACTCACTTGGTGGAAAGAAACCATCAAAGGAATGGAAGCTCAGGGCAGATGTTCAAACCTTTCAATAAAACTGAACAGTAAAAATCCCCTTTCCCATACCGCTCTCCAAAAGAAACCATCATTAAAGGTTTATTATGGATTCTTCTAGAAACTATATATGCATTTACCATCACAAACAGATATGTATAGCCCTTTAAAAAATTCATGCAACTGAGACCATTGAATATATTTTGTTTACTACCTTCCTTTATTAAAAAATTTAATAGCATCTTGGAGATTATTTGGTACCAACACATGTAGCTCAACTTTCTAATACGCCATGACTGCCTAATATTCCATCACATGGTTGTCCTTTAACTTATTTATTCATTCCTGTTGCAGACATTTAGGTCAGGTCCATGTCTTGCTATTACACGTGACTTAGTAATGAATTCTCTTGCACATACATTTTTTCTACTTGAGCCAGGATATGAGAGGGGAGGTTTTCCAGTGTTGAACGTGCCGGGACAAAGGTTGTGTGCATCTTCGACATAATTGATTTTATAAGAATTACCAAATTGTCCTCTAAAATGGTTACACCAGTTTCCTCTCCACCATTCACACATGGGATGCCTGCATCACCCCAGAAATCATCTCCAGCAGCAGCAGTGACAGAGGGGACTGAAATGCCATTGACAGGTCCAGCAAGTCAGCAATCAGCACACCATTTTTTAAAATTTATGTTGCTATTGTATTAGGAGGTTCTTGTGAGGCAACCACTTCATAACACTGTGTAGTCCAATCCCCAAGCTGGGCAATTTTTTTTTCCCCTTTCAATACATCACATTGATTTTCTGCATGACTTTATCTGCTTAATACAAAGTGGGATTGAACAGTTATTTGTCTGGATTTGACCATACCTTATCAAACATTTATGATTTAGCTTTCGCCACGGCATCTTCTTGTAAGGTGTTTCTTATTTTTATCTTTTTCCGTAAAGGTAGGATTGTGTTGACAGCCCTGTAATAAATCTCTCTTGAAAGAGATGTGTTGCGGAGGGGCGGGGAGAAGGCGGGGGCTCTGTGCTTGGGATGTTTGGGGGAAAAGCTTCAAGGAAGGGCAGTGTGAGTTGTCTCTGGACCAATGTCATCTTTTAATAATAGTAGTTGATGCCCTGACTTTGGGGTTTGCAGTATATTAGGATTGAGTGCTTAATAGCAACGCACAGCAGGGTGCTACTTGGCAGGTGAACTGTCTAGTAAGTAAGGGAGGTTGGTGCAGCCAAGGCCAAATCTTAGACCCACCTCCTGTCCGTGCATAGAATAATGTCGCTGTCAGGGTTGGGTCAAGATCACCAGGATTCACTGAGAGCCTTGGTCAGAATTTAATCTGCATACCAGGGATTGGGACATAAGAGAACCTAACGGAACTTCTATATTTTTCTCTCTTTCATTTGTTCTGTTTCTCTCTCAATGAGGCTGTTTTCTAGCTTCACATGGAGAAGACAATATTAGATGATTTTACTCAGTTCTAGAAAACTTTACTGAGCACTTTGTATGTGGGTACTCATTTAATACAACCATCATGGCCTTGGGGCAGATTTCAAGGATGCAGCGGTGAGTAAGGAGATGCTGCAAAATGGAGGGAGCAGGCAGACTGTCATGGACTTGGATTTTTTTTAATACTTAAAACAATATACATTTATCATCTCAGTTTCCATAGGTGAAGAACCAGGCACAGTTCAGCGTCTCTCGCAGGCTATAAGCAAGAGGCTACAGTCACTGACGAGCACTGGACACGGAGGGGTGTGCTCCCAGGCTTGGGGTCAAGGTTGTTGGACTGAGAGCCTCAGTTCCTTGGCTGTTGGTTGGTGGTGGTTGTTAGGTGGCCCTCTCCAAAAGGCATCTCACAATGAGGGCAGTTGGCTTCTGTGCAAGTGAGCAAGTGAAAGAGCAAGAATTGGTGGGAGAGATAGAAGCCAGGGTTTTTTTAAAACTTAACCTTGGACATGACATTCTATCACTTTAGTTTTCCTGAGATATAATGTAGTACTGCAATATCCTCTCTTTTAAAGTAGACAATTCAGTTGTTTTCAGTATATTCAAAAGGTTGTGCAACATTACCACTTTCTAATTCCAGAACATTTTTATAACCCCACAAGAAACCCTTTACACATTAATAGTAACTTCCCACTCTTCTCCCCTAACTTGTGGGAACCAATAATCTACTCTCTTGTTTGTGTGAATTTGCTTATTCTGGACCATTCATATAAATGGAATCCTGCAATATGTAGCCGACTGACTTCTTTCACTTAGCATCATGTTTTTGAGGTTTATTTGTGTTATAGCATTTATTAGTGTTTAATTCCCTTCTTATGGCCAAATAATATTCTGTTATGTAGATACATTGCATTTTGTTTATCCATTCATAGATCATATTTTTTCCACTTTGTGGCTATTATAAATAATACTGCTATCGGAACATCTGGTTATTCTTGGCTATTATGAGTAATGCTGCTATGAACATCCATGGACAAGTTTTAGTGCAGACTGATATTTTCATTCTAATTTCCTTTTATACCATGTCTTGGCAGTGATATCTGTGACATCGGGGAAGTGTCTTAAAATGTTTTACATCATTTTAAATAAAAACAAAGTAGGGGAAGGAAATAGATAGTGATTGTATATGTGATCAGAGATGGATTTTGAGAAGGTGACATTTGAAATGCACCCTGAATGAAAAGAACCATGCAAAGATCTCAGCAAAGAAAATTCCAAGCAGAGCACAGTGAGTGCAAAGATCCTGGGGTTGAAATACACTTCACCTGTTCAAGGGAGAGAAGTGCATTTGGAGTCAGGTAGAATGGTAGGTGATGAGATCAAGAGGGTGGCCAGCCACAGGTGTGAAGCCAATGTAAAGAGTCTGGGTTTTGAATTGTGGTGATAGTTATTGTAAGTTTGAAAGCAAGCAGGTGACATAGTTTTATTCACACTTTTAGAATGATGCCACGGTTGCCATGAGAAGACCAGTTTGTTGGAGGCAGAAGTGAAAACAGAAGGATGTGTTGGGAGGTGGCCCAGGGGCTCTAGGAGAGCAGTTATGGTGACTTAGACCAGGTGATGATAATGAAGATGGAGAAAAGAGGTTGGATTCAGGACACATGACCCCGACCCCCACCCCCACCCCGAGCACATTTGAATATAACTGTCAGTTGGCCCTGTCTCTGTCCCACTGGACCACAAGCCCCTAACTCTCTGTGTACACACTCTGCTAGCCTACCCTGCAGGTACCCACTGCATGTTTGATGAATGAGTGTTGTGGAATGACCACCTACTGAGGACGTGACAGGTTGAAGGTAAAGCGGCCAAGGCTCCCGACTGTGGGCCTCTGAGCTGCTTCCCCACTCAGGCTAGCTCATTCCCAGCTTGCCCCTGGAATGATGCCTTTAGTTGTGTCCTTTCTCACTAGCAAGGATCCCAAGCTTGTAAATAATCTTTTCTTTTAAAATGTGAGCAGAATGAAGAACCAGCAGTGTCAAAACTCTGTGCACAAATATTTTATTATTTTCCCTTTACAAATGAGCACAGTGTATCAATATCGGTGTATCTGGGAAGAGCAAGCATGCTGGGAGGTCAGCAGAATATCAGCTTGGTGTGGCGATCCATTATGTTCTCCCTGAATTAGGCTTGTTGAGGCACTATTATTAAAATGGGATTTTTCTTAATTATTAACAGTTAAAAATAGGACAATAGATTTCAAGGAAAAAAAAGTTGCAGGCAACAAGAGTCCAATTCTAAATGTGTGCATGTGCGTAAAACGGAATTTGCCAAACATGAATAGGCACTTACAATGTGACTCGAATTGGCTCTGTCATGTGTCAGCCTAATAGCCTAAACCCCGGTTCAATACAATGAACTTGGGAAGGTTTGCTTAATGAAAGAACTGACGTTTTCTGTGCAGTGGCTGCATTCATCAGCCCGCATTCCTGTTCATTACACTACAAAGGGCTGCCAATGGGAATTGGTAGGATCATCTATTAGGTAAACGTGATGGGGACAAAAGATAGCAGAGGCCAGGGTTTTGTGGAATTTTCTGCGGTGGTGTAGGTTACTGGGGTAGCGAGCCCTGGTTACAGGCAACATGTTTCCAAGTTGGCAGTAGGGCTTCTGGAGTCACAGGCTGAATTCTGGCTCTTCTGCATCCTGGCACACATATCCTGTGAGCTCCTAGAGAAGAGAGTTTTTACGTATGTGTGGCACTGCCTGACCCATGGTGGAGTCAGTGGTGATATCCACAATTACTGAGTTTTCCTTCTCGATCTGGGCATGTGGGAGGGCTTTGCTTTCCTGCTGTGAGACTTGCTTTGGCTCATAGAGTCTGGGTAGAATTGACACATGTCTTTTTGAGGCAGAAACTCTAACAGCCTGGCATCTTCTACACCATAATCTCCTTTCTCTTCACCATGCTGCCCAGCAGTATTCCAGATCCCAGCTGCCCTGTCAGGGTGGTGGGTTCTAGAGGAAGGACAAAATCAAGAGTCCCCAACTGACTCAAGATGGAGATGGAGAAATAAATTGTGCTTCTGGGGTATGGCATTAAGACACTGAGATTTGGGGTTGTTTAGTACTGTGTCATAGCTTGGCCCATGTTGCCTGTTTAGAACCATCATCACACCCTGAGAAATCCCAGTTTGACCCTCAGAACCATCAAAGCCCAGAACAGTGGATCACATCGTACATAACATACTTATAGACTATTTTAACAAGGTTGTAATATTATAATTAGCCCATTTTTTAAATCATTTTTAAGACTTGCCTATGTCAGTAAATTTTGTTTAGCCTCTAGAGTCATTTGATTGAGGTGCCCACTTGACAAATAAAGCAGGTTCCTTCAGCTGCGAGTGGGGCCTTAAGTCATTGGAAAATGCAGACAAAACAAGATGTGCTGATTGGCAAGGTCATCTCAGGAAGGGCCATTGTGGAGTCAAGAGCAGGTCCATTAATTCAGCAGGGATTTACATCAGTTCCATCTGCCTCTTACCTAATGGGGCTGTTTGGTTGTGTTCTTTCCTGGAGAGATTAGTGATTGAAAGGAGGAGATTTAGAAAGGAGAGATAAAAGTTTGCATTTAATTCTCATGACATGCAGCCTTCTAAGAAGGTTTTCTAAGGAGGCTCCATAGTAAATTCAGACCTAAGCCAGAGGGGTAGTTCCTCCTGCGACAGTGTGGCTGTCCAGGTGGTGACTTTTCCATAATAAAGGGGCTGTAAAGAGGTATTGGAGAAGTTAGGTTGTCTTCATGTTGTCTCTAACCATAAAACCCAATTGCCTACTAAATTAAAATCTCTTACATAATTATTGCTAAGGGGGTGGTAAGATCTTTGTTTATTTGGGTTTTTTTTAAAATTTATTCATGTATAAGAGAGAATTTTGCCTCTCTTCCCTCTTCCCACCAGTCCTCACCACCATTTCCATGAGCAGGGATTATGTGATAGGTACTGTGTACTTTCCCAAGTGCAAAACGCAGTCTCTACCTCCGTAAGTTCATTGTCAAATGAGAGGATGTATTCAAGTGGACAGTGGCCAAAAAACAATCTATTACCACCACTTATGAAAATGGGGAGAAGCCCTGGGTCTTGGTGGTCCAGCAGATCAGGATCTGAAAGCTGCCCCTGCCATTTATTGACTGTGTGGCCTTGATCCTATGCCATGCCATTCTCAGCTTCAGTTTCCTTGTCTATAAAGTGGGGATAAGAGCAGTATCTTAACACTTTCCTCCATGGGTGATTGTGAGAAGTAGGTGAGCTGATGCCAGGAGCACCCCTAGCCCAGCTCCTGCCACCCAGAAAAATATCAATCAATTTCCCTTCCTAGTAGTAGTTTGTATTCTAATGAGAGTAATGACAAGGGCATGGTCTTTGCCATGAAATCCCTCAGTAGCCACTGGAAAGCAAATGAGTCGGTGCAAAAACAGCTACTACCCTAAAAAAATCTTGACTCAATGGGTCTTAAGGAAGCAATCTGTAATCTCCCAGGCCCAGGAGTCCTGATTGGGGCAGGTCCTTGGTGGTGTGGGTCGTTAGGGCTTGGGCCCCAGCTTGGTTTACCCTCCGAGTGGTGGATGCCTTCAAGGTGGGGCTGTCTGGGGCTGCCCAGGATACTCCAAAGTGGAAAAGTGTGTAAGCACCAGAGTCAGACAGAACGTGGCTCTGATCATACCTGTCAAAGCATGAAAACCTATGACTCTGATTACGTCAGTGAGGACAGGACCTCTCTGTCCTCAGTGTCGTCATCTCTAAAATGGGCATGGTGATCCTGTCTATGTTATAGCACGTGTCATGGTTAAGGAGGGTTGTGTTAAGTGCATAGCACCATGCTCAGCACAGACAGCTTTTGATGAATGTTCCTCAGGCACAGAAGGTCAGGGATTTATTCAGCATCACTAAGCTGATAGCCGATGGAACACGTGCTCAAACTCTTGTTTCTGTAGATCTAGTCACCATAGCACACTTCCAGCCCCACAGCTCTGCAACCTCTCCTGTGAAAAGTGGTGTGAAAAGGTTTGCACTCATGGTTAATTAAAAACAGGTTCATAAGGACCATAGTTTTAAGAAACCTGCATCAATGCTCAATATAATCTATCAAGAAAAATATTCAGTCTGATAAAGCCCATTGCATATAAATTTCCTCATTCTGTTTGCCAGGACAGAAAAAAATATTGTTTTATGTGTTTGCTAGCAGCTTCTGTGAGAATATATGGGTGAACTTGTCTGCAAATCTTTGGCATTTAAATTTTAGGTTTCTGCCCCTCATAGCAGACCTTCTTTCTAAAAGCAGAGCTGTCAGTCTTTTTGAAGGCCATTTTAAGACTTGAACAGTTTGACATTGTTATTTAATGGGTTATCTCCATATAAATATACTTTTCTGATTCTATTTTTTGTGGAAAATTAAAAGTGATAATATTGAAAATACTAGGACTCTGATTAGAATACCCATTACTATGCTCTATTGTTTAAATGAACTCGTTTGAGAAGTGTCCCTTTTGTTTCTCTCTGTGTCGCTTTCTCTTCCATCAGATGGATTTCGTTTGCCTGTGCTGTAAGTATCAGTTGTTACTGAGCAGCATTCTGTGATGTTCATCCTCTTCCTCCACTTGTGTTCCTCAGTGGTCTCTGGGATGTGCCTTCTGCCTCTATCACGTTGCACTCTGCTCTGCTCTCCACCAAGCTCTTCTTAAATACACTAGCCATCAAAGCCACACAGCTGAGCCAGGCACAGTGATTCACACCTCTAATCCCAGGGACTTGGGAGGCCAAAGCAGGAGGATTTCTTGACGCCAGGAGTTTTAGACCAACCTGGGCAATATTGTCAGACCTCGTCTCTAAAATAATTTAAAAATTAATTAATTAATTAGTTAACTGGGTGTGGTGGTGTATACCTATAGTCCTAGCTACTTGGAAGCCTGAGGGAGGAGAATTGCTTTAGCCCAGGAGTTCAAGGTTACACTGATACAGTGAGCTATGATGACACCACTGTACTCCAGACTGGGTGCCAAAGCCAGACCATCTCTAAAAACAAAGAAAAACAGAAAACCATACACACAGTATCTCTCTCCTCCTGTTCATCTTGACTCCCCTTGGGCATTCTCTAAGTAACTCGAGGGCAAGGATCACTACTTAAAATGTCATGCAACCAGGAATGACATTACAAGGTTCCATCTATTCCTTTGTTCATCCATTGATCATTCATCTACCATCCATTATGTTCTTACTCTGAGCTAGGCACTGGGACATAAGAATGAATTAAGTTCGTTCAGTTTAGTAAGGACAAGGCCAATTGTGAACAAGTAATTAGAACATTCAGTGTGGTAATGGCAATGGCAAAGGCACCAAGAAAGGTAGGTAAGAGAAAGGACTGGTTATCTTTACCAGGTTCTAGTGAAGGAGTGAGAGATGAAGGATGAGGATGAGGAGGTGTGGAGGAAGAAGCTTTTCCACTGAGGAGGCCAAGCATAAGATGGGCTTCAGAATCCAAGTGGGTGTTTGTAGGTGGACCACGCTGGGATGCTGAGCGATCGGGAAAGAGGTAAGGAGATGCATTCTGAGCAGACATGGGCACCTTCAGAGTGTGTCTGAGTCTTCCTGATGAGACACAGGTGGTCACTTGACGACTCCCTGGTGGGGTGTCTCCACAAGGGCTCCATGTAGGATATGGGAACCTCTCTATGTATTTTTTAAAGGGAGGGATTTAATAAAGGCAATTTAGTGCTTACAAAATTGTAGGAAGAGCCGAATGAGTGGTTTCAAGGTTGGTCTTCAAAAATGGCCCCCTGAGTAATACAGAAGTGACCATCCAGGGAGCTTGAACCACTGAAGCTACAGCCAGAACTAAGCAGATGGATGAACCAAAGCCACCTCCACTGCTGTGGCCTTATCTCCATCACCAGGAAGCTGGAAAATGGACCCCAGAACAGGAAGGCAGAAAACTTTGTTTGCACATACCCTTGCTAGGAGGAAAAGCCCCAAAGACACTGGATATGGCCCTTCCCTCACATCTACCATCCATGTGTCTATGACCAGAGCTGCAAGAGAGTCCTGGAAAGGTAGTTTTAGTTTTCCAACTCTTCCAACTAGAGAATAGTAGAATCCAGGGGCAACGTTGCCCCACAGGGGGCATTTTCCAATGTCTGGGACATTTTTGGTTGTCATAACTAGAGGGAGGGGGAGATGCTACTGTCACTTACTGGGTGGAGGCCAGGGATGCTGCTAAACATCCTACAATCCACAGGACAGTCCCCACCACAGAATCATCCATCCCCAAATGTCAAATTGCCAAGATTGAAACCCTGAATGTAAGTCAAATGAGTCCATTTAAGATATGCAGCACAAATATGTCATATGTTTCCATTCCAAAAGCATTAGAATTTTTGTTGGTGAGCTAAAAACTGGATAAAATTTACCAAATAACTAATTCTTGTTCCTTCAATATGTGTTATTTTGAAATTTGCATCTAGGCATTCTGTGTCACTTAGGTACTACCCATAGTGATTATTTCAGTGGTTCAGAAGACTTCTTCATGCAAAATAATCTTTATTAATATTTCATTTAAGAAGATGGAAAAATAAAGCTTCTCTGCATGTTATGTTTCTTCTTCTTTTTTCTTTTTGCATTCACTGCTTTTTCATCAGCAGAATTGTATTATTAGAACAAGTCCTCTGGAAAGGGTTGCCTTTTCGCTCGCCGTCCTCCTTCTCCAATAATGTAGAGCTGTTATTTGGCTTGTTTTTCTTTTTCATCCAGAGGCAGCAGGAAGGGGGAATGAATAGTGGCCAAGAATTAAAAATTCCCATTCCTGGCCACCCCCGGAAGTGCCATCTTTGATGTCAGTGGAGCCAGCTGGGCTCGTGCTCACCCTCATTCCCTGCTGTCCTTCCACCAGCAGCCAGGCCCACAGGGGTTGAGGAAGGTCAGGCAGCTTGTGATGAGTTGCCGCCACTCTTCTAACCAGGGCTATATCCTTGGATGTTTTTCTGGGCATCTGCCCTTTCCAACCCTCCCATGGTTCAGGAAGGAAACACCTTTCCAAGCTCCCCAGTGACTCTGGTTTTTCCAGGAAATATGTAGGAAAACCACAATGGTTATTATAATGTCACACGCTGCACTAGAACCTTGCCTTATGAGAACTGTTAGATATGATGTCTAAGACACTTGTTGGGGGCCTGTGGTTGGAAACTGTGCTGCCCTCCCAGTGTGGATTATAGTGTTGTGGTTAGGTGCAGTGCTCCAGAGTCCAGCAGCCTCAGCTTCGGATTTGAGATGAATGCTGTACTGGTTGAATTGTGATCCCACCCCCTGCTAAAGTCTACCCAGAACCTGAGCATGTGACCTTATTTGGAAATAAGGTCTTTATACAGATATAACTAATGTAAGGATTGAGATGTGATCGTACTGGAAGAGGGTGGGCTCTAACTTCAATGACAGTGTCCTTAGGAGAGACAGAACAGAGACACAGACAGAGAAGGGTGATGTGAAGAGAGACACAGAGATTGGGGTGATGCACCTTCAAGCCTAGGAACAGCAAGGATTGCTGACAACCACCAGAAGCTGGAAGAGAATCCTGGGACAGTTTCTCCCTCAGAGACCCCAGGAGAGACTGATTATGCAGACACCCGGATTTCAGACTTCTGGCCTCCTAAATTGTGAAAGAACTAACCTCTGTTGTTTTAAGCCACCCTGTCTGTGACTCCAGGAAACCAATACAGATACTTTCAATGGTTTATCTTCTTTACTACAACAGCCCTATAAGTGGGCAGCAGGATCATCCTCTCCCAGCTGTGACAACCTGTTTAATTGCAGGGGCTCTCAGTGCCCTGGTTTCCCTGTGTGTAAGGCAGAGACTGTCTATCTCTTTTGGAGGTGGTCGGAAGACCTGAATGAGACAGTTGGCACATGCCTGGTTCAGAGTAAGTGACCAATAAATATCTGCCCTGATTATTATTGCTATTACTTAGAATGTAAATATATTTAAGAATCCACTGTCAATATGCAATTACCCTCGCTAATAAAAAGGAATAAAGGTATGGATTGCAAAATAGAAAATAAATTTAAATTAAGTTGTAAATTAAGTTGCTTTACATTTTAAAAAAATGGTGAGATAGATACACAGGCACTAAGCTTTTGTGAGTAGAGATGCCTCTCACTCCATTCCTTCTTATCCCAACCCATCAGGATTTGGCCTTCAACTGAACAGCAGAAGAAATGAGATTCTGGACAATCTATAGGGAAAATCATCCACTTTGGGGTAGTTAAGAGTTAAGTATCACTTTGAGCTACCAGGTCCTGATTAAAAACCATTCATTCATTCTATTCCACAACTCCCCTGTTTTGTAAAAGTTTAGAATACCAGCAGGGCAGCAAATATATTTAAATGATTTTATTCAAATGTCAGATTTAATTAAATCCATAACCAGAAGACAAGCCAAAAAGAAATTTTCAGGGAGCTTGGAATCTTATTTTTCTTTTTTTTTTCCTTCATGTTCAAGGTGATAACTGTCGAATAAAACCTTCCCAAACACATGCAAATGCAAGTAGAGACATTTATCTTAAAAACACAGCTCTGGAGGCTGAAGTGCCTGTTAACATCGTGCTCTATAGCCAAGTATGATGATCAGAAAATTTATATATGGAAGAGACCTCAAAATAGTTATAGTTTGGTGATTTCAACTGAGACTGGAATGTATGTGTGTGCACTCCTTCCTCATGTTCAGATTTCTGTGATCATTCGGGTATGTGCAGGTATCCTAATGGGTAGCCAGGTTATTAGGCCCAGAGTGAGCAGCGTAGCATGGCAAGAGAGACCATTGTGTCTCCAAACTATGCCTAAATCGCTTGTAATCGTTTCATTCCAGCTTGCATAACCAGATTTTATCACTTGCAAAAAGAACAGCCGGAAAGATACTTAAATAAAAATGATGGGATGAAATTTTAAATACAAGAATGACCAAAAAGATACCCAAGAAGATCATCACTGGTCCAGAGCCCCCCATTTCAGGGTCCGGCATTTGTACTGATTATGGCCTGACAGCTCTTGAGTTTCCAATGATAACAGCCATCTGACTTGATCGGAGTTCAATGGATTTTCACTAAAATAGAATCATCGCCTTGGTGATGGATAGAAAAAGTAAAGCAATACATCCTGATAAATGCTCTGCCTGCCTCCTTCCTCTCCCCGGCGGTGACCTTGCGCAATCCATAAGAGACCAAGGCAGAGCCCTGGCCACTGCCGCAGCACATCAGGACTTGGAAATTTAAGTAGCTTTGAAACCCATCAATGGGGTGAAGGGGGAATGGCCTGAGAAAGCAATGGATCATGCTTAGAGGGCTCAGAGGGAAATAGGGTATGCTGAAGGTCAATGTGCAGACGCGTCCTGAAGGGACAGCTCCAGCCCTCATTCTCATTCATGGGAGGCTGTGGCCCTGTGAGGTGAGATCAGTAGAAGAGTACAATGAAACACGAATTTTCAGTGCATACAGTTTCTTCTTGGAAACAGAAAGCACCGGAGAATGGTGCAGAATAAGTACTAACCTAGAGCGAGAGGGTCTCTTCCTCAAGAGTAGCAAGGAGCCAGCTATACAAGGAATCCCTCAGTCTCTATAACAAGACATTAGTTTTCCAACCCAGTTAGCTTGGCCAATTGTGAATACTTCGAACGCTGTTGATCATCAGTAATGACAGCGGCACCATAACATGAAACCCAACTAAAACGTAGGGCGTGCAGGAAGCTCATGGACCAGTTGTATCCGCAAGCCCTGTACCTACCACACTTGATTGCAAAGAGAAGCTTCTGAGTGGCTGAAGGGGAGAGAAGTTAGACGTTGGCAGGCACCCATTAGTGTTGGTTACAACTTGCTAAAAGAAAATATTAAAATAAAAATTAGATCATAAATTTGGACCCACAGTTACCAGGCCTAAAGTGCAAATTGCCAAACAAGTCAAGAGACTCATTAGCATTTTATGTAAATCAGTTATTACTGTTCTCCACTTCCTTAATTATCCATGTTATTTCAATACAACCCTTTCTTTGATGTCCCAATTCTATATTTAAATAGTGCAAGATTTCTATCGTATCCTCCCGCAGAGGTTTGTGCCATGCAAAAAACATGCCAAGAGCAGCTATTTTAGAGACTACAGGGAAATGTTTAATTGGTTCATCCCATTTGAGTTATGAGGGCGTATTACTGAGCACATAAAATCAGAAACATGGTAAGTACTAGCTTGGAGAAGTTTACTAAAACCTGCAAGAGATCACTTGAAATTTGGCCCCCAAGACTTTTTGAATTCTCAGTGGGAGCTGATTCAAAGGGAAATTGTGCAAACTTCATTGAATTTTGCTAAACGATTGATTTATAATTGAAATATTTGGAAATAAAATCACAGCTTGCTTTCTGTTGTCTCAGAGAGTTAGTCTCTTGATTGGATGCATAGAACACACCTGCCAGGGAGAGGGAGGGACGTGGAGGAAAGAGAGCCTTCCGCATCTTGTTGCTTTTCAACTGGTTCATCTGTTCTGAAAGAGTTACCAACTCCAACATGAAGAGCAACTTCACTGATTTCTTATTCTCAAGTGATCTGAAATTGTAGAAAATCTCAGAAATTACAGATATAAGTGGCTTTTCTTTAATAAATGAACTTGAAATAACAATGTGGCCACAGAGAACTTAATAGTTAGTCTTAGTATTTTCTCCTAAGCAGTAGGTTCCGTAATCTTTGCCACCTGCTGTTACCTTCCTGCCTGCCTCCTGCCCCATAACTTATTTTTAAATACTTCATTAAAAAAGACAATATGAACTGTAACTGAAAATAGAAGTAAATAGAAGATTACTTACTCTTCCTATGTATTTTTGAACAATCACTGTATCTGATCTATCTTTCTTTCTTTTCTTTTTCTTTCTTTCCTTTCAAGTGCAGACCTGGGTACAGCCAGTGGCAGTGCAGGTTTTGGTGCAGATAGACCCAGGTTCAAGACCAAGGGGTATGTGTGTGGTCTTGTTCAAGTTGTCTACCCTTAGGAGCCTCTCAGTGAAACCTGCTTAACAGTGCTTACATTGAAGAGTTGTCATAAAGATTTGTGTTAGTATATGCATAATGTGTATTATATAGTAGGTGTTCAATAAATGGTAAGCTTGAGCCTCTGTCGACTGTGGGCCAGGCACTGTGCTGAATGTTTACATAACTGATCAGATGATCACATTGAATCCTTAAAACATTCATCAAAATACGAATACCAGCAGGGCAGCAAATACGTTAATTATTAATACATCTATTTCACAGATGAGGAAAATGGTCACACAAAATCGAGTGGAGGAGCTAGGATTCGATTCAGAAGTTCTCTAAGCTACAGCTATAATTTAAACAAGAACCACACACTGTAAGATTGTTATTAAAAGGTTAAAAAAAAAACCAAAGTTATCATATCTTTTATCTATATAAATACATAATATTTATAGAAACTCATCTCTGAAAACTAAAATACTTTAAATATTTAATCTAATTTATTGGTTATATATTTAACAGATACTTTTATGGGCCTTGCCATATTCCAGGCACTGTTTTAAGCACTTACAACTAGTAACTCACTTAACCATTTCACATGTATCTATTTTGAGAGCAAGCCTAGGGGGTTTATGGGAGAGTTCCAAGATGCTGTGAGATAGGACCCCTCCCTAATGCGTATAATCTTAGATGTCCTTGGGTACCAGCCCATTTATATGTTTTTTTAAATAAATTATATATTTAAAAACATGATTTTTCTGATCACACATATATAGACAATTTGGAAAATATAAGACATTTGTAAAGAAGGGAAAACATTTTTAAAGCCTTCACAATCCTTCCAGGCACTGTTAACATCAATCCTAGATTTGAGCGGAAAGAAAAAGCACATGATCTAGTACAAAGCACTTTTTTCAGCTTCTACACTTGGCTTGTTTTAATATTGGAGAGTAATTCAGACCTTGCTATTCCACAGTCAAAACTGGGGCAGTAACCCCACGAAGAGCCCCTAAGGGTTCAAATTCCTCAGCCCTGAGTCTCCTCTATAGCTTGCTGTCTTGTTCCATGCAGATACAAAACTAGCCTCTCACATATCAGCTGGGATGCTTTCTACATAGTCCAAAACAAAACACGAAAAAGTAGCATGCCACTATCTCCGAAAATATAAAGTCTCGGACTTTTGCCCTTTTGTCACTGAGTTGTCTTCCATTCAAATCTTGTCACTTGGGCCTTGTTAGCATGAACTACCAAGACCCTCAGTATTTACTGTTTTCTTTACCCTGGGACATCCTGTTGCAGAAATCCGATCATTTCTCTGAAAAGCTTCTGTCCCCCAACCCCCACGGTGATGGGTGGGGTTTCATCACTAGGAAAGCACATTGTTCCAACTCTCAAAGTCTACAGTCTAAAATCATCATCATGTATTTTCATCAGGATGAAATATCGGGAGCTCTGCTCAGTGCAAGGTTTTATTAATGATGTGCTGTCAGGGGCTGGATGTTCTGCATATTTGCATATTAAACAGCTGAGTGAAGAAACATTCCTTTTATTGCTGCAGGGAATAAATCAGTTTAAAGCAAGTTCTCATCATTTATACTCCTTTCAGCTAAGTCTTCTTTTATTGAAATAAATTGTTGAAGTGCTTTGCTCATTCTTTGAATACTGATGAAATTTACCTTGATAGGACCTCAGGAAAAATAATATTTTCTTAAAGGTACAGTATTGTTCCATTTTTGAGTATTACTTTAATACATTATTGATAAGTTAATTTAGAAATATCAAGTGAAAGGGGAAGAAAAACAATTTTGAATAAAGATGGTGTTTCCTTTGGATGATTGTGCCAAGTGCATTTTTATTGGTAGGATATAAGCAAATAAAAAAAAAAAGCAACAAAGGCAGTTTTTATTAATACCTAGTGTACTTTTTTTAATGAACCATGAGCTGTTTCTGCATTCAAATCCCAGTAGGCAGTATATTCCATACACACACAAGGACACTGTGTTTACCAGACCCCAAGATTGCTGTCCCTTGGGCAGGCACACAAGAGGTCCCAGGCAATCAGGCTGTTTTCAAACATGAATTATACCCGGCCTCAGGGTAGGGTCAGGTGGCTGTTTGACAGAATCCTTGCAAATGTTTTGGGTCCCTCTGTCTGCTCATTACCTACTCTTTATGCCAGAGGTTGAAAACTCACTGTTCAGATTAAATACGTCCTGAAAACATTTTTTTTTTTAATTTTGGCCTACATCATGTTTTTTTAAAAACAATTTAATTGCTTGCCAACATTTTCAAATTGGGAAATTTCACATAAAAATTCAGATTTCCAGCTTCTCTTAAAAAGGAAGAAGGTTAAACAATCCTGAACCTGTTCTGTTCTATTCTGTTCTGTTACTCTGAGCAGTGTCTGCTTTAGGAGGAGGGTGAGGGATTCCTCCCAGTATGTGGAGTCTCCCAGACCCCCACTGTTGACGTTGTCCGATACCTGGCCATGGCCTTTTAGGATGCCTACCTGGGGCTTGCAGAAATAACTTTGTCCAACTCTGGCCTTGTACCTTTTCTATTAGTGGAGAACTCAGGTATACAAAGCATTTGGGCAGTGCCTGGCACATACAGTGTCCAGAAAGTATTAGTTGGTATTAAAATGTATGAAACATGCAAAGTGAAGGTAGTCAGTGACATACATGTTTTATTTCCTCCACTGCATAATCCTGAGTATAGGCCAAACTTTCTTAGGCTTTCAATTTCCTGCCTTATGAATGAATTTTATTTCTAAAAAAGTAGGCCTCTCAGTTCCTTGCAAATCTTTGCTCAAATATTCTCTTTTCAGAGATGACATCCTTGACCACTGTTTAAAATAACAAATTTCTTCCCAAACTCTGCCCTCTCTAAATCTCTTCCCTGCTTTATTTTTCTGTACTATTTCTCTATGTTATTTGTCCATTAGTTAATTGTCTCACGGTTCTTCCCCCACTGGAAAGCAAATGCCATCAAGGCTCAGGGTTTTGTCCCTTTGGGTCCCTGCCGTGTCCTGAATACCAATGTCCATGCCTCACACTTAGTAGAGCACATGCTTAATAAATATTGAGTGAAAGAATAAATGAATGAATGGATGGATGGATTTGTTTATTATAGCTTGGCCTCAATCTTTGCAGAAATTCAATGCAACAGATATTTATTTGAGCACCTGTTGTGTGCAAGGCCACATGTGGGTTGCAACATGAAAGGAAAAGGTGTGCATGGCTGAGATCTGGAGCTCAGGAAGTTGAGTGCATTCCAGTAGTCTGTGCCTAAGTGTGATCATTGTGTAAAGAACTACATTGTGCATCCCTGAACTGGTATGGGCACAGGGACAGATCCATAATATAGAAAACAGGACAATACATGGAGACTTCAATGGGAGGGAAATCTTGTTGAATAAGATTGGGTCTGACATAGGCTTAAAAGAGAGTCAGGATTCTGAGAGGACTGGAAGGGAGGAACAATAGGACATTTCACCTTTTTTCAGACCCTCTGTGTTCCTGGCTCCAGGATAGGTGCTCTACACTCATCCTCTCATTGACTCCTTGGAGCAACCCTAGTGACACTCATTGTTCTTCCCATTTCACTCAGACATGATGGAGGCACACCTCCCCAGGGTGGCGCCACTCACCTCGTTCATGCAGCATCAGTTCAGCCTGGCCTTAGACCCCTTCCTTCTGCATCACTGCCCCCCACCTTCAGTGGGAAGACAGGAGAACGGGGATGGAGGGAAGCGCCAAGCCTGTTATAGCATCTCTAGGATGCCATTTGGTGAAGTTGAGTTTGGTGTGGTTGGTTCCTTTGTGGAGGCACCAGTATCTCGAATGAGGAGATGGATTCAGGGAGGACTATGTCCCCTGCTGACCTGTGACAGAAAGAGATTACTTATGGGTACCTGAGATGCCAGAACGCTTCTCTTATCATGGCAGTGACAGTAGAGAGGTGGGTCATGCATTCAGAGAACATACAGTAAGGAATAAACATGACATCAGCATAGGCTTTTATTTTTTTTTTTTAAGTCTTGAAATAAATAGTAAAAAACTCCTATTTCTGTTTCTCTGCCAAAAGTATTGTTTCCATATAAATCATGTGTGACAGAAGCTCCTTATTTTTAAGTGGAAAATGCACATTTAATAACATGAGAATAATGTCTAAACATGTTCTCATTGATGGCTGCCAAGAGAACTCCAGCTATCCTCCTGCCTAAAGAAAGAGACACTCAGATGTGACTGCCATTGTCACTGCCTTTGCTTAGCACAGGTCTGAGCAGCAGCTTCCCATGGCTGCTTAAGCAAGGGCAGCTCAGTGCTTTGGTGCCTTGTAAATCCTGGAGTCAGAACAGACCTGGCACCTGGGACCCTCAGCCCACCATGAACTGGCTGTGTGTGAGACCTTCAGCTCATTATTTTACCTCTATAAGCCTCAGTTTCCTCATCTGTAAAATGGGGATAACGTTAGCCTCTACCCTCGTAGTCTTAGAGTGAAATTTAAATAAGAGAAGGCATCCAGAGCTGGCCTGTCCAATATATAAGGTAGCCATTGGCCACGTGGGATTATGTAAATCTAAATTAAATTAAGAATTCAGTGCCTCCATCACATATTTCCAATGCTCAGCCTGGCTAGTGGCTACTAGATTGGATAGCACATATACAGAAAGAACATTTCCATTACAGTAGAAAGTTCCCCTGGATAGCACTTAGCACAGCGTCTGGCACAGAGTATGCCATGTTGGTTCTTCATTTGATTCACATTCATCTATAAAGAAGTAAAAGGAGGCCTCCTAGATACTTGAATCAGAGCCCTCTGAATCATGACTTCAAAACACTGAGGCTGGGGCCACCTAAGCGTCCCTCCATACATAAAAAGGGAAGGAAGGGGAGATTGGTCATACAGGATTCTGCCCGATAGAGAGTTCTCTGGTGACAGACCAAGGTTTGAGGGTCCCCTGTCCTGTTCTCAGGGGAATCCTGTACATAGTTGTTAACCTGATTAGCCCTGGCCCAGCTCCTCGTTAATTACCTGAAGTGGATAGGACAGTTTCCAACACTCAGCACAAAGGCTTTCGCAGTGACTCTGCTGCTTACTACGTACGCACTTGGCCTTGGAAAGTTGCTCTCTAAGTCAGAGCTCTTTTCTTAAACTTTGTTTGGCGTGAGAATTCCCTGGAGGGCTTGGTAAAACACAATTCCTGGGCCCATCCCGGGAGCCCCTAATTCTCTTGATCTGTGCTGGGGCCCAGATTCTGCATTTCTGTTGTAGCAAGAGCCCAGATGTCACTGATGCTTCTGCCTTTGGACCACACTTGGAGCAGCTCCCTTTTCTTCTTTTTATTTTTTTTAAGGCTCTTCATTTATTAAGAGTTGCTCTCCATGCCCAAAATTATTGTGAGGATTAAGAAAATAAATATATGTAAAGTCCACGGCCATTGACATTGTAGATAGTAAATGGCATCTGCTGTTACTATTATTTTATTTTTACTAATTATTTTTTTTACACCTATAAATCAAGATCTGCTAGAATTGGTTGATATTTGAAAGTTGGGCCTAGCCCACTATGCCACTCTTCCATCATGAAATAATTGTCTTGGATTTAAACTATTAAACAACCTTTCAACTGGAAGTTATTCTGTACCAGTGAGGACAAATGTGTCTCCATGTGTGTAGTGGGTGTCACTCTGTAATCAAGTACTTCTTCCCTTCAGGGTAGTTTGGACCTAAGACAGTTTGTGCCATTCATTCCTCCACAGCCAGGGGCAAAGGCCTTAATGCCCAATGCAAGGGAAGCAGGTGTCCTCAGTACTTTTGCATAATGCAAAGTGGGTGTTTGCACCAGAAAACACCTACTTTTCTGGTTCAACATCAACTTCAAGGGGGAGATGCAACTAGGCTGCTCCCATAGATAGTTTGGGTGGGGTAGGAAGGGTAAATAATTTAAAACCTAGGATCTGAGTCCAGATGATACGTTCTTTTGTTTCAGCCCTGAAATATTCCCAAATTCTGTTTCCAATTTCCAAAATGGCAGTGAAGGAGAAAACACTGAGTGTTACTCTTGTTTTTAATACTTTTGATGAGCCACAGTCTTCAAGGACTTGAGTGAGTTTTGATGTTGAATGTCCAATGGTCATGGTTTGGGTTTAAAGAGCTTATCATGATGTATGATTCAGATTTTCTGAGTATTTAAATAGGCTTCTTTGGTGGCAAGGAACAGAGTTTTATTCATGTTACCTCTTCTAAAAAAAAAAAAAAGAAAACAAAGGTTTATTGTAAGAGATAAAGTTGGAAAGTTTGGAAATGTGGCAGCTCCAGGTACACGTCTCCTATGATTCCCTCCTGCACTATTGCTATGTTCTGTTTTTCTAACTGGCTTCTTCTGCTATTGCTAGATTTATCCATTATCCTCCCTCCCAATCTTGGCTTGCACTTGCTGCGTTTTGCTCATGACAGCACAACTCAACCCGACCCAACCCAACTTCATGGCATCTTTTCATCAGCTGCCTGTGATGCAACAGGCTTAGAGTCAGTTTGTCAATTCCCTAGTGCAAGAAATCCATTGTTATGGGTCATCTTTGCCCTTGGTAAGTGACAAAGCAAACCTTTGGACTGACTGCCCTTGGATCCTGTATAATTGGACCTGTGTTTTATTTAGATGTACTCAGAGTGGTATCAGGCAACATAAAACATGTCCACCTAAGTAGGAGGGCCCCTGGACCATGACAGTTTTCTTTAGAAGGGCATGTGAGTGGGCAGAGATGACTGGTTTTGCAGTTTGGGGCCAATTAAATGGGAATGACAGCTATAACGTGTTGAGTCACATCAAGTCCAGAATTCCTTTCCACCTCACCTGTTTTCAGTTGCCTCAAATTTAGCACAGGACTTTATGTGATGGGAGCATGCCTGCTGGCCCAGGCTGCACCTCACAGCTGCAGCTTCCCCAGGGGTGCATGAGCTATCTGGGGCCTCCTAGAGAACCCTCTTCCCTCCCTGCTAAAAGCTGAGAAGGGTCCTGCCCACCTAGTTGCTTTTGAAAGGCTTGGGGGACCAGTTACCTTTCTCCAGGTTAATCTCAGCTTCAGCTGGTTTGAACTATGATTATAATGAGCCACATTATATTGAACTATAGAAGAGCCATAGGTGTCACCTAGCTGAGCTTCTCTTTGTCCCCATATGTTTCAGTGAAGCAGTTACCGCTTCTAAAAAGAGGGAGACAGGAAATACACTGATAATTCACTCCTCATGGTGGGAGCATGGCGAAGCTCATAGTACGTACCAAAAACCTGGGAACACATATCACCTTACACCAACGCCTGCAAAACTGCATCATGGGCCCCATTTGGGAGCATTCCCAATTTGATTTTTATTCTGAGGCATCCTTTGGCGACAGTCCTTAGACTTTTTTTCTCTTTGACATCCGTTGTGACATGGCCCACCCCCTGAGATATTGCTGTTCCGCCTGCTGGTGTCTCTACCCCTCCCTGCAGCATGATGAGCAGTCAGAGTTTCCATTCTGATTTTATGACCCGGGAGAGATCTATGAGGTCATCGTGTCTATCCTCGGCTAGGACAGCTTTGTTCCCCAACGGTGGAGTCGAGTATTAGTCTAGTCTCGTTCAAATGTCTCAAGTGATGAGACCCCAGGACCTCCCTTGGGAAGCTGTTCTGCAGCCTCATAACTCTCTCCGTGTGACTATTTTTGTATGTGTCTAATATTCAGAGTCTCACACGATAAGGATATAAAGAGCTAAGTCTTTTTAAAGTAGTTCTTCACCTAGGAATGTTCTCGTAACAGTCACTTTTGTGATAAATCTTCATACAGCAAGGGAGTTAAGTGTGAGTTACAACTAGACCTAGGGACTATGTGTCCTAAAATGCAAGAATGGCCCCCAAAATGAGAATTAATGCTGAAAATCTGATCAATCTGCCAGCAGTGTGTACACACAATAACTGTTCTATGTATAATATTTCACATAATTATGTGTTTTGCTTATGTGGTGCTAAATGCAAAAGCAGAGAAGCTTCTGCCATTGAATGCTTGGCATACAATTCATATTCTTCCTCTTTGAAATTACTACTAGCCAAAGAATGAGATCGTGGCCTGTGCCTTTATTCCATGTGGGGTCTATCTCTGATCTTAGTTACTGTTGAGAGCATGGTGGGACACTAATTATTGCTGAGAAAAAGATCTCAGGGCAGGGTTGTGAGAGGGGAAGAAAGAATGAAAGGAAGAGAGGAGAGACAAGGACACCCTGGAGGTGGGAGGGAAGACAGAGAATAGGAGAAATAGAAGTGTAAATAAAACAAAAGGAAGGAAGGAAAGATGGAGGAGGAAAAGAAGAAATAAAAGGAATGAGATCAACAAGGAAAAGAAAGGAAACTGCAAGTAGATGTGAAATGTGCAGGCTGGGCAAAGACATTCAGGCTATCAGTACTAAATATTCCTTTAAAGCTGTCCCATCGGGATCCTTCCTTTGCTATAGGAATCTGGTTCCCAGGCCAGCAACATCAGCATCACTTGGGAAGTTTGTTAAAAACTTCTCTGGCCCCCTGAATCAGAAGACCCAAATCGCAGTTTTCACAAGTGCTTGTGTGCATCCTGATGCATGCGCAAGTGTGAGAATCACTGCTGTAGGACATTTTTCTAAGAATCAGACCGTTTTTAGGAATGGCCCAGCAGTTAGAAGGCATTTATAGTTATATGGGACTCCACTCACTATTCCATGTGTCTTCTCTGTCTCTCTGACGGAGACAGAACTGACTTGCAGAAACCATAATCTCTGGCCAGGAGACAGGCTGCATTTCTGAAACTCAACTGGGAAGGCAAAGTCCTTTTTCTCACATGGCATTTTTCTATTGACCACACATGATGCCACGTGGTAATATACAGAGTCCACATCCAAGCAGAGAAGACCTGCGCCACGCAAGTGAAGTGGATGCTCAGGATATATATCTCAGATTTCCTTGTTTGCCCATTTGACACATCATGGCCAACAACAAGGTAGGGATCATTAGGAGATTATTTTCATCTTTATCATTTAAAACACATTTTTCCAATGAGAATACTGATGACACAAAAGGTTCTGCATTGAATAACTGCTTAAATTATCCCTGTTTCATTTTCATCCCATTCACACAGTTCTCTTGTCTTCGCTCACGATGTAACGCTGAATCCAAGTTGCCTTAAGTAGATATTGGAAATATGAATCCAATATATTCTTGATGTTCCTATGGCATAATTACATTTTAAAATCAAAGTCCTCATATCTCATCAAACCATGTGTTTGTTTAAAGGGTTGTATTATACTTATGAAAAGAGGAGAATCGAAAACGTAAAAGTCGTCCTTCATTTTCAAAGTGGGCGGTAGTTGTTTAAGGATTTGTCCTATTGCACGCTGATAAATATTTATCACGGTTAAGTGAACAATCATTTGGAGACAGATACCATTTTATGATGCAGCTTCTCAGGGCGTCCTAATTGTGACTCTGCCTTGCTGTTTTATGTTTTATCGGAATATGCAGACATATACTTTATGAGGTTGGGTAATGAAGAGAGAGAGACCCCAATAAACATATTTGCTAAGAGTAATGGTTATCTATAGCTCAGCAACCCTTGGTTAGCATAGCCTCTATTACACAATACAAGGCAAGCAGTTCATAGCTCAATTAGATCTAACTTGCTTCATTTTTAGGCATTATGTTATTCTAAATTAACAATATATTTCATATTCTCCAGGTCTGACTATTAACTGGATTTTGGAACCTTCAGGGCTTATTATTTAGTAATCCCCGAAGCTCTCAAGTAGGCATTTTTAAATTCATGTATTAGAACAGATTAAAAATTAGCTGGAAAGGCATGTTAAATAGTCCACTCCCTTTCTTTTGCTAATTGTGCTAGAAGTAAAAAAGAAAATGCAAGTGAGGTCAGATCTAGTATGATATTAACACAAATGAATTTGCTACCTAGTTTGCTGCTAATTGTTGCTGAATTGAGGGTTATTTAATTTAGTAAATAATTTTTGAAATCTCTGTAAATGTCACAGAACCACAATTCACACACACAGACCAGCAATTGTTTTTTCTTTATATTTTAAAGTTTTCTGCAATAGGAATGCATTTAGTACGTAAACTAGGAAAAAAATCCGAGGCCTCACTACAGATAAAAGTGATAATACATGCAAATGTTTTGACAATAGTAATCAGTTATGCCCCAGAAAACACAATTTTATTTCTTGTTGCATCATCTTCATCCTTATTTGTTAATCAGATATTGGAAAATTTTCCAAAAATCTTGGCTGGATGTAGTAGCTCACGCCTATAATCCCAGCACTTTGTGATACTGAGGTGGAAGGATCTCTTGAGCCCAGGAGTTCAAGACCAGCCTAGGCAACATAGCTAGAACTCTTCTCTACAAGAAATAATAATAATAAAAAAAACATTGGCCAGGCATGATGGCATGTACCTGTAGTCCCAGGTCCTTGGGAGGCTGAGGCAGGAGGATCACTTGAGCCCAGGAGTTCAAGGCTGCAGTGAGCTGTGATTCACTGCACTCCAGCCTGGTTGGCACAGCAAGACTCAGGCTAAAAAAAAAAAAAAAATTCTTAAATTTGCAAAGACCATTCATGATGAGTCACTGTATCAGTTGCTATTTTTAAATTTTTTTTCTCAAGGAAGATCCTGACAAATCCGACTTTTCTAGTTCCCTATGTACTAAGACACTTTTTTCTATTTTTCCTCCCTCTGTTGCATATTAAATCACAAGATTTGGAGAATAGAAGATTCTACTTTCATTATTACATACACTCAAAATCCTATCACATGTGCCATCCTCATTGAAGCCAACTGTCTTGCCTGTCTTGTTTATGTCCTGAAATCCATCCTTTGGATGGCTGCTTCTCCACCAGCAGCAATTTTGCCCTCAAGGGATATGTGACAATATTGGGAGGTTTTGGTTGTCAGAATTTGGGGAGGTGGCAAGCAATGAAGGAGGGTGCTTCTGGCATCCCATGGGTAGAGGCCAGAGATAGAAGAATGATGCTGAATGTCCTACCATGCACAGGGCAGCCCCTCACCACCTCCACCCCACCCACCACCCACAAAGAACCATCCAGTTGAAAATGGCAATAGAGCCCCTGTTGAGAAATTCTGTCCAAGCCACATCTAACCATTTGAAGGTTACCAAACTGTACTTTGCACGTAGTATGCTGTCTGTCTGTCCTGTGTTTTCCTTTGCTGATTCCTGCTCATGCTCCTCAAATAGGCACTGTATCTCTTTAAGAATCTTTCGATAAGTCCCATAGGGAATGTTTTGTGGCAACTTTTGTACCCCCTTCTTCTCTCTAGCCCCAAAGACTCTCTTGAATTCAGCTAAAGTTTTAGCCTAGACCTGTACCTTAGCCCTCTGTCCTTGCCAGATCTTGATAGCCCAGCCTTAGCAAGAGTTCTGCTAAGTCAGTTTGGAGAGAATCCCTCACCCTTAATATCTGCTCCCCCTAGCCTGCCCCCAGGGAGAGTCCTAAATCGGTTAAATCTCCCTACCCTTGTTGTTTCCTTTTAGTAATTTTTCATCCATTAACTCCTCCCTGCCCCCATTCTGCTCCTTGTGTATATACCCCCTTTTGCTCCTTAACTCTATTTGGAGTTAAGCCTATCTCCCTCCCCTATTGCAATAATCCTGAATAAAGTCTTCCTTACCATTTTAACAAACATCAGAATAGTGTTTTCTTTAACACCCCACCCACCACACTGCCAACTCTTTGAGGGTCCAGACCATGTGTTGTCTAGGGCCAGATATATAGTGCACATGGTGGTCACTTAAGAAATGAAAGTATGAGTGCATTCTGCAGAAATAGGCCACATACATCAATGCATTCATAGTCCCACACTCAAAAGGATACTTCTGACCTGGTTCTTTATTTTCTCCCTCTGTCTAGGCATTTTCCAGCACAGCCTGGATGCATGTATGAATAAACTTCTACCATTAAGCCCCTGAATTATTTAAGCACTGCCAGTGATTCTGTATAAACCATGCAGTAGAATGTATTGCATATGCTTACATTTCAAGAGCACCCGTCAGCCTCCCCAGAATGGCTTGACATTGTCTCTTAGCGCTGCATCAATACTCAGGGATTTTCAAATATTGCCAGTGGCTGATGCCTTTGTGTTTAGGCTTCTGTAGGCTTTATCAGTTTTTAAAACCAGGCCCCAATCTATATGTCCAACGCCATTCCTAGACCCCCTTTGATAATCCCCACTGAGCAGACACACTCGATACATCTTCACTAATGGGTTCTGACTTCATAAAATATATTAATGACTTCTTTTGGAAAGTAAGAGTGCTTTGAATACAAGTCTTTATTGCTTTATAAGTTCATAAAAGCCAAAGCATAGTATTTCCTCTGGTGTTTGTACAATATGGGAATAGATGTACACCTGGGACCTAGAATTCCAGCCGTGCTCCTATTGTTCATGACTCTAAGTTTCAGACTTCCTGGTAAGAGGAGGCCACTGCTGATTCTCAGTCCTGTCTGTCTGATTTTGGTGAATTCTTAACTTGCAAAAGGCTTACGATCATTTCATTTTCAAAGTAGCTTTATCACAGGACAAAGATGACAGAGAGGAAAACCCTTAAGTAGGCCTACGAGGTGCTTTACAAAATGTTATCTCAGTGTACCCTTGCAGCGTCCCTGTGGGAGAAAGCATTGTAATAGCTCCCCATTTATATAGGAAGAAACTCATGTGCTAGGAGAAGAGCAGGGCTGAATTTAAACCTGGAACTGTCTAACTCCAAAGGTTTTACATGTTTCATTTCACCGAATCATAATAGTGAGTGGAAGAGAAGCAACAACTTTTTGTCTTTCAAGAATTTGTGAATACTCGAAAAGAAAGAGCTTCTTAAAAGACCTGAAGAAACCATAGCTTCCTCAGCAATCCCCAAAGTTGCCGTCCTCACCAAGGTATATACATTGCCTTTAAGGAGATTTGTTTCCATCCACTTGGCTTGCAAGGAAGCACCGTAAAGCAATGCCTGCTGCACAGTGGCTTGCACCTGGCTGACATCTGTGCATTAAGAATGCCTGCCTTTGGGTTCTAAGACATCTAATGAACTCTCATGGGTAATACTTGTAAATTTACAGCTGTTCCTCTCTGAATATAAGGGCCACATGCCCAAGTCTCTCATCCTCAGGTTTATAAAACTTAAAATTGAGGAAACAATGAGTTGAAGGACAGAGGTCGCCAATGGAGCCCCATAAACAAGTTTTTTATGATTAAGACCATCTTAATTTTATGCTTCTTAAACTGGGGTATGAGTATCCCCAGTTTTCCCTGGTAGAATGCCAATGCCAGAGTTCATTAGAAGTCACAGGAAATCAAGGCAGATTTTCTTAAAGAGACAACATTTTTGGTGAGTAGACGGTATTGTTTATAGTAACAACAAACATGACTATTACTTAATAGAAGTTATATTTTACATGATGTTTTAAAGATAGAACATGAGTCTTTCAACACCCTACGACAATCCCTAGGGATGCCCTTTGCTGCGAGGCTTATGTCCATGAAAGAGTTTGAAAGCCCAGCCATATAGACATCCTATTATTCACTTTTATTTGCCATCTACATCTTGCCAGCAACCTTTTAAATCTTTCTTCCCTGAAGGTTCAACAAGATGCTTGTAAATGTATGTTGCTTTGCTGCAGATGATATACATTTAAAAAGCAATTATTTGCCCCCCCCCCCTGGGTTCTCAACTTGGATGCTGACTGCCTTTCTGGTTTTGTGGCTGGGCATTGTTGATTTCACCTCCCAGTTTCTATCGGGGCTCTAGTTGTTCAGCCACAAAAGAGCATGCTGCCAGCCCCACCCCCTCCCACCATCCCTCTGTACAGCTCAGGGTTCTACCTCTATAGTCCAGCAAATTTTCTCTCAGTTTCTTTTATCACTTCCAGGTTCCATTGCAAAAACAGGAAGTCTGCTCTGTCAGCCACCATGTATCCCTGTTTTATTCCCAATTTTCCAGCTGCTTTTTCTTTTTTGCAAATAATCCTCCACTGTGTTGACACATATATATAGTAATAGAAATACTCATCTTTGTTGAAAATTTTCACAGAACCAAACAGTCATAGACGGGTATTTCAGGTGGTGGGCCCTGCTCTAGGGCAGTGGTGACCAGGGTACCTCCCAGGGGACATTTGGTGGTGTCTGAAGGCAGCTTTGGTTGTCACAAAAATGACAGGGCAGGGTTGGGGGGGACATTGCTATTGTCACCTAGTGGGTCCAGGGTAGGGACGCTGCAAAACCTCCTACAATGCACAGGATGCCCCCCGACTCCCTCCACCAAAGAGAATTATCCAACCCCAAGTCAGTCAGTAGCACCAAGGCTGAGACAGTTTATCTAAGGGAAGATGTGATTTCATTCTTCACCACTGCAAATTATTAGCCCAGCTGTGAACACCCTCTCTTTCCACTCTGTAGTTGTGATGTAAGATCCTCCAAGTTAAGTCATGTGATGTTAGAACCAGCCAGAGGAGCTCACTCATCCAAGAAATGTACTCTTCCCCGCTGGCAGGAAGGCAGCCCAACATAAACACATCAGCATTTAAAGACAATTTAGAAACGGGATGGTCATGGATTAGGTCGGGGGTCAAAGGGATCCCTGGAGACCTATGGGGAGTGTGATCCTTTCTGCAAGCTGCGGCCACAGCCTTTAGTGCTTCCGCAAATACTTAACAAAAAGAGCCCTGTGCTCAAAGGCCGTTTCCTCCCTGTCCTCGGACAACATCCTTCATGGCATCAAGGCAGAAACAGCCATCACTGAGAATGTTAGACAACACGTCCGTCCTGCTTTCTGTTGCTTCGCTCCTGTATCCATTTGAAATTCAGTGCAAACCCATAAATTCCACTTTGCTTCTGGTAGCAGCCTGCATGGTGTGTATATTGAGCATTAGAAAAACAGTAAATCCAGCCCATTTATTCACATTAAGCAGCAAAGGCACCCTGCATGCCACGTAAGTTCTGGAAATTACTGACACGGCCCCTAGACCGTGCAAAGATGGGAGCATATGGCAGAATTCATATCTGAACAGATTGCTTTCCCTCCTAAGAACGCTTTATTAGAATATCAGCTATTATTGCTTACTGAAGGTACTCTTCCCGCTCTTGATTTAAGTCCCGGATCACCCCACTATACTTTTTCCCACTGCATTCTGCTACGTATGTATCCTCACACCTACTTCTTGCTGTTTCTAAATGACCTACTTAAACTTGGAGGTAGGTCCTTCAGTTTCCCATAAATTAATAACGCATCTATGAATATTTCCCAACCAATCTTAGAGGCTCCAGTCCGTTCCAATAGCAGGATCGTAAACATAGGGGATAGATAAAGCTTCTTCTTTCAAATGCTCTTCCAGTATGAAGCAAAATATTATTAATCTGGACTGCCTGCTACTTTCATTTACCATGTTGCTGCTCATGGGATTACAGGCACCAAGGTTTCATAAATTTCAAATGAAATATGAACATGTGTTGTCAAAATACTGTTAAGCTATGAAAGCCCTGCTAGTATTAGTTCTATTTTTTTATTATTTGATTATCATTATAATTATAGTGTTTATATCCACAGGCATTCATGTGTTGTAGATTCTGGGGAGCAAAGCCTTCCCTGTCTTCTTTGCCTGCTCCTTTTTAATCCTTCTCTTGAGTCCCTCCCTCATTTCGGAAACAGGAAAGAGGAAATCAGACAGTCAATAAATGAGTTTTCACTCATCTTGCCACCTCTGCTGTGTCTCTGTGCTGTAACTGGGGGCGCATCGATGCCCCTGTTTTAGAGCAAAGTAGCTTGTGTTTCATGACAGAGGTAGGTCATGTGGGGTGAGCTGACTCCATGCAGGTCGTACCTGTGCGGCTGTGGCCTGCCAAGGAGGGTTCAGGAGACACAGCCACGCTGGAAATGTAGAGTCTTTGTGGAAAGCAGCCAAAGTCACAGCTGGAAAAAAAAAACAGTATATTCCAAATCATAGGGGTGATGCACCAAGGGATCAAAGGAATGAGGGACAAAATTGTTAGCCAAGAGAATCCAGAGCCAGACATTTTGGGAGGTTGAGGTGGGAGGATTGCTTGAGCCCAGGAGTTGGAGACCAGCCTGGGCAACACATCAAGACCCCATCTCTTTAAAAAATTTAAAAATTAGCCAGGCATTGTGGTGTACACATACAGTCCCAGCTACTTGGGAGGCTGAAGCAGGAGGATCGCTTGAGCCCAGGAGTTTGAGGCTGCAGTGAGCTATGATTGCACCACTGCATTCCAGCCTGGGCAACAGAGCAAGATCCTGTCAAAAAAAAAAAAAAAAAAAAGAGCCAAACAGAAGGAATCTGTGGCAAAAATAAGATAAAACAAATCTATCCCTTAAGCATTGACCAGGGGCCAAATATCTTAATGCCCCACAAGTGTGCATCAGGAATACTGTGGAGAAGCAAGTGTGACTCCTTAAAAGGACTAGGCTGAGTTAGACCAGGTACTCTTAAAGGGGGAGGGTCCTCTGCCAGCAGCATCAGCATCACCTGGGAACTTGTTAGAGTTGCAGATTCTAGGCCCCCATCCCAGACCTCCTGAATCCGAATCCATAAGGGCAGAGCCCACAGTCTGTGTGGGGACGCCCTCCAGATAATTCTGGTTGCAGGTCAAGTGTGAGCTGCAGCAGGAGAGGCAGGGAATAAAGACAGGAGAGAGAACAGTAGGGGTGCAAATCAGAAATTTCTGAACTCTCCATGCCTGGCAGCTTCATTGATAGAGAGTGATAATAGTGCCTACCTTTCCCACATCACAGGAGTTTTCTAGAGTAGATACTGGTTCTGACGGTAGCAACTAAGGTCCATGTTACCTTTACTGTGCACCAGGCAGGGTGCTGAGCACCTTCAGACATTAGACAGTCCCCAACTTAGGAGGGTTCAACTTAGGGTTTTCCAACCTTACGATGATGTGACAGCGATACATAGTCAGTGGAAACCTCACTTTGAATTTTGAATTTTGAATTTTGATCTTGTCCAGGGCTAGCCACAGGCTGCTGTATGATACTCTCTGGCCATGCTGGGCAGAGGAGGCAGGGAGCTGCAGTGCCTTGGCAGCCACACAGTCACGAGGGTAAACAGCCGATACTCTGCAGTGTGTCGTGTTGCCAGATGAGTTTGCCCAACTATAGGATAATGTAAGTGTCTGAGCTCATTCAAGGTAGGCTAGGCTAAGCCATGATATTTGATATGTTAGGTGTATTAAATGTATTTTCAACTTAATGCTATGAAAACACCTTATGATGGGGTTTATTCAATCCCATCGTAAGTTGGGGAGCATCTCTATATGTTTAGATCCTGACAATAACCTATGAAGTAGGTTCTATTACCCCTGGCTTAGAGTTGAGAAAACTGAGTGGTTCAGTAGTAATAATTTGCCTAAGGTCATGCTAGTAGTAGGCAGAAATCACTCCAGGTTTTTCTCATTTCAAAGCTCATGTTCACCACTGAGTTGATACACTGTATACTAGATCAAGAGAGATCTTATGTTTGAAAGGGATTTATGAATTATAAATGCTATATAAAATAACAAAGTGCTATTATCATTGTCATCATTGTGGGTGTGTGTATATATATACACATTATTATACATATATATACATATATACATACTTACATACATTATTATATATACATAATTACATATATACATTATATACATATATATACATTATTATTTAAACTAACTCTCACATTGGCATCTTGCCTAGGGGTTTCTCTTACATGATATTTTTTTGGCCTACGATGGTCGACTTTATCAAAAGGATTCACAGTCCAAACTGGTCAAACAGCAAAGATCAGGTCTAGATTCAGGCATTGGTGACAATAACGCCTCAGACTTGGTTCCTGAGCACTTTCCTTTAGGTT
This sequence comes from Microcebus murinus, assembly GCF_040939455.1. Lineage (NCBI taxonomy): Eukaryota > Metazoa > Chordata > Mammalia > Primates > Cheirogaleidae > Microcebus > Microcebus murinus. The sequence goes on from NC_134123.1 coordinate 27,777,166, forward strand.
TGCCACTGGCCCCATAAGAGGAAAAGTGATAAGAGACACAGATTGTTAATGGGGTTTTTGGGGAATACTTTTTAGTCTTTGTGAGCAGAGAGAAAAGCATGTCAAGAAGTTTAGCTAGGTTTTTAAAATTAAAATTTATGTCATTCACATTACAAATTCTAAATCCTAGCTCTTCTGTAAGCTTTTAATTCCAGCTTACAATTCTTATTATTCTGTTTACAAACCTGACACATTTTAGCAGTCATTTTTGAGGAACTCTAGAAATGGTGTTTCATCTCATTTATGACTTTTAGGTAAAGATCTTTAAAATATTGAGCCATATTTAATTAAATATTAAAAATTTAATATTTTGCTTTCCATTTAAATACCTTTACTCATAAACTTCTCAACATGTAATTTTGATATATCTAATAAATTTAATTTCATATATGATAAACCTTGTTTCCTTAAGCCAGGCATGGTGGGGAGAGCCTATAGTTCTAGAGGCTGAGGCAAGAGGATCCCTTGAGACCAGGTGTTTGAGGCTGTAGTGCACTATGAATGTACATATCAACAGCCACTGCACTCCAGCCTGGGCAACATAGCAAGACCTTATCTCTTAAAAAAAAAAAAAAAACAAACTTAAGTTTTCTTAATGTTCCAACACTTTTATAAATGTAGTAGTATTTTTTTTCTATTTTTAGTAGAGATGGTCTCTCACTTTTGCTCAGGCTGGTCTTGAACTCCTAGCCTCAAGCAATCCCCTTGCCTCAGACTCCCAAAGTGCTAGGATTATAGGCATGAGCCACAGCACTTAGCCTTACTTCTTTTTAATCTGCCCAAGTCATCCCCCATTTGACAGGTGAGGAGACTGAAGGTCTGATGGCCACATAGTAGTAGGTGGCAGCAGTGGAATCTGAACCCAGGCCCACCTCCTTCCATTCCCTCTCTCATCCCTCTCCAGCCTTCCCCCACCTCTCTCTTCTACTTTTTTCCACAGTTCACACACTGTCCTCCATCTTCTTCCTCCTCCTGCCTCATTCTTTCCCTCTGTTCCAAACAGAACTTGGGAACCAGGAGGAAAAAGGCAGGATGAGAGTACACAAAAGGGACAGGCAGATCCTAAACTAGGAAGTCACATCAGGGGCTCTTTGGAACCTGCTTAAGCAATGGGCTGTAGCTCTTAGATGGAGCCTGCAGTGAGCTGCCATCTGGGGGACACATCTTGAGTTTCTGTCCCTGATGGCTCAGCTCCCAGTGGGAGGAAAGCTGGGTAGTGAGAGGAGAGAAGGCAAAAGGCCAGTGGTGCTTGCTCCCTGACAACCAAGAGCTGGTAGGCAGAGGAGCAGGTGGAATTATTTCATCTGTAGGTAGGAAGCCAAAGGTAAGAAAATGAGAACAGAAAGATGGATGAGGAGCCAGGTATTTTGAGAGCACATTTTTTGAATGTCCTTGGAGCAGCACTTGTGTGCTCTAGGTCAAGGGAAACCCTTGCTTAGAGCAATCGTCCTTTCCCCCTACTCTGAAGTCCAGCCTTGCTCCCTGCACAAGGGAGTGGGAGAAGTTCCCCGGAGACCAGATGCCTTTAGAGCTCTGTTTCCCGACAGCCCTATCCCTGGGCACAACAAACACATGCCCCAAACCTTCTCTTGTAGGTCAACATAGGAGAACTTTCTGCTTCTTTGCTCAGAGAATCATTCTAAACAGCAAGTCTCTGCAGTTACAGAAGCCTGCTGTGACTTGTGGGCTCAAAGAAGGCTCCCTGAGAACGGATGTTAGGCTGGGGGCTGCGGGGACCTTAGCCAGGAGGGAAACCAAGAACCAGGAAGAGGAGAGGACATTAATTTTGACTTTTTTTTCTCTTTGCTACTGCTTTCAGACAAGAGTCTGTTTCTTCTCTGTGTTTGTCATAACTTTCCTCCTTCACCCTGGCAGTCCGTAAACCTTGTTTCTCTCCTATCCTAAAGTCTGCTTCTCTCCCACCTCTCCTGTGAAAACTGCTAATGAAATCTCTCTTTTATAGAGATTAAAAAACCCAGAAACTTTAAATGCTTGCGTTTCTTGGGACCAAAAAAACTCTCAAAATGTGTTTCTAACTATCTCACTGATTTTGACCTTCTAATGGGAAGGAAGATTTTTTGTTTGTTTGTTTTTGTAATGCTCTGAGTTTCTGGCACTGTTGTAGGCACAGTGGTAGGTATAACAGTATGCTTCTGACATGTAAGTTTTTTTTTGTTTTTTTGTTTTTTTTCCTCACTCTGTTGCCCGGGCTAGAGTGCCACGGCATCAGCCTAGCTCACAGCAACCTCAAATCCTGGTCTCAAGCAATCCTACTGCCTCAGCCTCCTAAATAGCTGGGACTAAAGGCATACACCACCATGCCCGGCTAATTTATTTTGTATATTTTTAGTTGGCCAATTAATTTCTTTCTATTTTAAGTAGAGACAGAGTCTCACTCTTGCTCAGGCTAGTTTCAAACTCCTGACCTTGAGCAGTCCACCCGCCTCGGCCTCCCAGAGTGCTAGGATTATAGGCGTGAGCCACCACGCCCAGCCATGACATGTAAGTTTGATCCTCCCAATCTCAGTGGAAATGAGTTTTTTAACTTACTCTTTTTAAAAATTGTGGTCAAAAGATACATACCATATTTATCATTTTAACCATTTTTAACTGCATAATTCAGTGGCATAAAGGGCATTCCTGTTGTATAACCAGCACCACTGTCCATCTCCTAGTGAACTCGATGCCCAAGTGAACTTGATGTTTAAATTTCCCAGCCATCTGTTTCACTTCACTGGATGCTGTTCAACTCAGCATGTCATGGTGGAAAGGGGCAGTTTGGTGTTTGTGTGTTTGTTTGTTTTTTAATTTTTTTAAATTTTAAACCAATAGCAGCTATAGTCCCTTAGGACAGTGATCTAACCTCTCTCAGCCTCAGTTTCTCTCTGTTAAATGGGAACAATGCTTCTAGCTGAACATTTGGTGATCTAAACTTAGTGAGATCACACAGGGGGTCTCTGGAGCTAGCTCGTCTCCACTACCTTCTGGTGAGGCTTAAAGTGTCAGCGCACAGCCCACCTCCCATCCCTTCTCATTTGTCTGCATTTTCACAATACTTGGTTTCATCGTTTGTACCTATGGAGCACAATGTATGTAGTGCCGGCAAGAATTACAGTTTCCATAAGTACTCTGTGATTGTCCACAGTTATTCAGTAACTCATTAGGCATTGACGGGTTGACATGAGGAGCAAGGAGACTTAGTATCTGTTGCTGCTCTCCATACAGTTTACGAAACTGTAATCCATAAAAGCTGTTTGAAATTTCCATTAGGAGATTTGCACAAGTGGTTAAAATTAGTCATGCATTCTTGGTCTAAACTGCAGGAAGGGTATCTTTACTGTGAAAATGATTATGACATGTTAAAACTGTGTAATAGTAAGCAGACAGTTTTCCGAGCTGCTGGGTGAGTTCTGGAAATGCTCTATTTATTTCCTCCCTATTGACTTCTTTCTTTCAGGCAAGACTGCCAGTGCGTTGACTTGGAAAACAACTGAGGCTGAGTAATTTCAAAGCATTGACATTATGTGGCTTCGTTTGTGGGCCACACCAACTCTTTTATTTTATTTTTTGAATTATTTCTTCCTCTTCTAAAACACAAAATGCATTTAAAAATTTTCTTTTTTTTTATAGAAGAAGCCTTAAAAAACAGCAGCATTCCTAGTTCTCCTAACCTGTCCACCAGGTTAGGAGAACATTTCTAGAAGTACGACATTCCCTCTAAGGTTAGGGCAAAGGCAATGACTTTTGTGTGTAGAAATGAGCTTCCTGGTTTATTTAGTTACTTATTCCTTTTTAGTGCAGCGTGTTTTTAGTGTTAGAGAAAAGGCTGTGATTTTCTTTGATATTAAAAAGCCAACCACTTATATTTTCCAAAGCCATTTGCATGCTGTCTGACGGCCGCTAAAAATGTATGTGTATTTTTCATCTGAGAGGTTTTCTCTATGCATATTGTTTACATTTATCAAATGTTGTCCTGCCCAGTACTTTATATTCATTGTTGCTTCCGGACCTAGTTGACAACATGGTCTATATGAAAAACAAAACAAAACAAAGCCTAAAAGAGTCCAAGGGACTTCTTTTGAGAGAATATGAAAACAGGGCAAGACAAATGTGGCTGTAAAAATGCACTGTGTTCCCAAGTGGAGACTCCGTCTTTGTTCTGTCATCAGTTTGTCAGTTGCCAATCAAACTCCCCTTCCCCTTACACATTCACTGATGTGAGAAGTGCTGGCTCTGCTCTTAGCCTTCAGTTGTGCAGCCTAAAAAAATTTGGGGGGTTTCGTGAAGTAAATACTTAAAATAACAGGAAAGGACTGGGGAAAAGCTGATATTATTTGGGATCACCCCTGCAAAACAGGTTAGTATTTGTTTGCTTTCTTACTTGCATTTCTTTACCTTTGGTGACTTTGTGGAATGCCATGCATACCATCAGAGCATGCTTCTTTTGTGCACACACACATTGACAGCAACAACAAGAATGAAACAAAAACTCTTCCTGCAATTCTGGTACTTTGCCACAAGGTGGTGGTAGTGTATCTTGATTAAGGAACATGACCTGCCAGGTATGTCATCCATTTATTTACTCACTAAAGAATGTTTATTGAGTGTGGAGCATAGTTTTTAGATACTGTGCATACAGCAATGAGCCAGATAGGTTTGTATCCGAAGACTTGGTCTAGTGGCATGTACTATGTCTGCAGTTAGAAATGTCAGGGTAGTGTTTTTTTTTGTTCTTTTTTTTACTGAATTAACATATATATATATATATATATATATATCATCACTAATGTGCTCACCCCTTGTTTATAAAAATGCATTTTTAAGTAAAACCTTTGCATATTATCAAGTTCCATATTTAATAAGGATATCAAAAAAGATGTCATTAATACATATGTGTATCTTTTTTTTTTTTACTTCTTCTTTTTTCTTCAGTTGACCCTGTATAAACTTTGTCTTTCTGTATCTGTCTCTTTCTCTCTTGTACACACACACACACACACACACACACACACACACACACACACTTCCTTAGACAGAGTCAGGCTAAAGCACCTGGGGATCTTCTCTTTCTGCTGTTAGACTAGGCGCTTTCTTTAGGAACCTTCTTTTTAGGGGCATCCTGAGCCCTTAATGATTTTGTCTCACATTTCTTTCTCTCTGTAATCAAAAGCTCCACCTCTCTATAGTTTTGGGGGCCCTAACTCTTCCTTTTTGAAGCTCCTCACTCCTCTTTCTCAACCTTTTTCATTTGTCAGCTAGAAAGAAGCTGCAAGGTAGAAGCAATAGAACTCTGCAAAGCAGTCTCTTCTAGCTTGGTACTTGGTGCCAAGAAGTAGGTTTTTTGCCCATCATGGCAACACTGAAAATTCATCCAGGAGAGGAAAGGCTCTTTCTCAATCCCACAGTGTCCCTTTTGACCTGTGTTGACACATGGTACTGATGTGATCATCACCTTAGATGGTTCTCCCTGGTAGCTACCCTTGTGACTGACTTTGGAAGCAAACTGCCTTTGGAAGTGAATCAGTTGCTTACCTCGTAGGCCTAAAGAGACCATAATCCGTGCCAACTGTTAAGTATTTTAAGCAGAAAATAAACTTATTTCTATTCAAAAACAAATTGTTTGTGTAATGACATCCTGGGTTGTCACAAAGCCTTTCTATACTGTTGATCTGAACACTCAAATAATCTTAGGGTTAAGGGGTTTATTTTTTTTCCCTCTCTTTTACTACCCCTCACCCCCATTCAGAATGTTGCTTGTTTGAGAGCAAAGGAATTCCTCAGATACATTAAAAAGCTATAGTAGTCAGAATTAACTTATGTGTAAAAATCTGTACTTTCAACGTTTATGTAGAACCCCTAAATATATAAAAATAGGTGTACAGCATATAAAATATCAGCAGTGTGTTCATGTTGATGTCTCCTCACCACAAGCATTGTACCTTTTTCTGCACAAGCACCAGAGGGACTGGACATCTTCGTGGACTACTTGGTGTAGCTTTCTTCTCAGCTCATTCTGGAATGTTTGCTTTGCAAAGGTCCATGCATCTCTGAGCTATCCTTTGCCAAGTCAGGAAGCCAACTTGGAAATAAGAGCAATGGATGCTCTTAATCAGTGGTGTTCAACCTTTTCAAATTTGACGATCTCTTCTTCTCATATTCTACAGTTGGTGGCCTTTTATATCTGTTGATTAATAAATACGTGCAAATATGAAGCCACTCTGAGTTAAATAATCACCCCAAGCAATGTAGGATTGTATTGATTAGTGTGTTTACCTAGTTTTAAAAAAAAAAGGTTAATAGTCACATCATGCTCTTTGTAAGCCAAGGAAGAGACTAATGAGATAATGCTTTAAGTGTATTGTGTTACATAATGTTTCCAACAATTCTATCAGGTTTATATTATTATTACCTTTGTTTTGTATACTGTGGTTCATGGAAGTTAAGCAATTGAGCCCTGGTCATACAGCTAGGGTGTAGTTAAGCCAGGATTTACACCAAGATGGTCTAAATGCTCCAGGCAGTTTTCAAAACGTGTGTAGAAATTTTCTAACCAGAAGTATCTAACGTCTCCACAATACTCTTGCTATCTCAAATAATCGGCAATGATGATGCATATAGACACTGTTTACTTGCTGCAGCTGCTGAAATCTAGAACCAGTTTCATTAGGAAGCATCTACTTCAGACTTACACAGGTAGCATCCCAAGGTCAGAGGTCATTCTTAGACAAGGTGCTCTCCTTTGAAACAAGTCACTGTGGGTTTCATAGGAAAAGCTGTTCTAGCATGTGCTGCAGCCATGCTGGGTGCCGCCAAAGTGTGCTCGCTGGACTGGACCAAAGCATTCTCTTCCTACCTGTAGTGAAGGCACATCTTTAACTATAAATGGAAGCCTTAGCTTAGGTGAAGGATTCTCCTTCTGTCAGCCCCCTCTGAGTAAAATGAGGGGAATGGTTTAGATGAACAGAAAGGTAAGCTTCTATTCTGTATCAATCAATCAATCAAGATACAAAAGATAAGCAAATGTATGGTACTTTACAGATCACAAGATGTGTTCACAGACATTATTTTATGTGATTCTTACCATAACTGTGGCAAGCATTGTTTTTATAATTAGCACAGTTTCATAGATAAGGAAACAGGCTAAAAGAATTAAGGGATCTGTCCCTGAGTCACATAGCTATAAAATAAATAGCTTGATCTGGGATCAAATAAGATTTGATTTGGGGTCTTCTGACTGCAAATCCTATGGCTAAGGTTGTCAGATAAAATGCAGGATACCCAGTTAAATTTGAATTTCAACTAAACAGTAAATTTGAAATAAAATTATAAATCTCATGCAATATTAGGGATATACTTGTACTAAAATATTGTATGGGATATACTTATACTAAGAAATTATTTGTTGTTTATGTGAAATTCACATTTAACTGGGCATCCTGTATTTTTATTGCTAGATCTGGCACTTACCTATGCCATCCCTTTTGTCTGTGCCTTGGTGTATCACAGGGTGTTAGTCTCATTCTGTGATTCTTGGGAAATAACAATTTTTGGAGTTACTCTGTATTAAGCACTTGCCCCCTACCAAAATCTTTGCATGCTTTATTGCATGTGCCTACAACCACCCTGGAAATTGGGTATGAGTATTATCCCTTTCCAGATTAAAAATATCTCAGTTTAGAGATTTACTTAACTTAGAGAGGCTACGTAAATTGCTCAGAACCTCACAATAAATCAAGGTGGAAAACCGAGATTGGAACCCAGTTCTGTACCTATGCCCTCAAGGGCATTTATTATCTTCCTCACTACAAAAAGGTTTTTAAAAAATCACAAAGAAAAATGATATTTACAGTCATAGAGCCAGAAAGCTTCTTGAGTGACGAAACCAAGTGTTGCCTTTTAAAAAAGTATCTTTTCACATCACCCAGCAACGCACTGGCTACATAATAGACCCTCAGTACACACCTGTTTTTTAAGTGATGTGTTTCAAAAGCAATTAAAAAAAAAATGTTAAAGGGGAAAGAGTTGAAAACTTGGTGTCACTTACACGTCCATTTTGCCCCTAGAAGTGTTTTAAATTTTGTCAGGATCATAAACTGTGTTTCAAAACGTGAAGATAAATTGGCCCTCTGACCCCTTATGAAATGACATAATTCATCTGAAAGCTTTATCGCCCTGTGTGTCATGTTAAAGTTCCCTACGCCCCTTCCCCTTGTCTCCCTCCATGAAATGTGGAAAGGGCTGGAAAACCCTGGGAGAGGGACCCCGGCTGCTCCTGTGTGTGTGGAATGCGGTGCTGAGACAGCCCCAGCCCTCCTGTTAACACAATACTTTCATCCTGTAATCACAGCCTGCGGGAGACAAAATAACAATTCATCTGGAAAACGAGATTAACTCATTTAAGTTAAGCAGTGATCACAGAGAGCAGCTTGTTGGAGTTGTCTGGCTGAAGGAAAACCCACGGATTCTCGGCCATTCCGGTTCAGAGGGCCGGGGAAGCAGGCCCAGCCTGTTGGAAGTAATCGGGCCCTGTCAGAGCCAGCCTTCGTGAGATATGGATATTACCAAGGAATTCTATTAATCTCTGACACAGCCCCTCTCATCTGATAAAGACCGTGTGAGTCTTTTCTTCATTAGAACAGTCTCCTAACCGCTCGCCCGGCCTCGCAGCCCTGCCGAGAGCCTCTCAGGTGAACATGCTGCGGCAGCCTTCACGTCCCAGGCCTCTTAACAAGTAATAAAAACCAACTGCCCTGTGATTCTGCGCTCGCTGGTTCATTTGGAATTTGCCTCATGTTGGGCCTCTTGTTCCAAAGCGACAGTTTGCCTTCTTACCAGCTTGGGTCAGGGGCAGTTGTTTATTTTATGCTATTTCATAGGTTTCCTTTCTCTCGCAGTGACTGACTCTCCTACAGGGATGTGTCTCATGTTGACTTGCTCTGTGTTTCCTACCTGGAACCCTGAGAACAGGTTTCCCACACACACACCTAAATGTCCCCCAAAATTACCCAAGGATCTGTGCCTTTGTGACGGTTGAGGACCCATTTTCCAAATGGTGTTGAGACTCTCTAAGCTGCACACACAATGAACTGCAGGGAAAATTGTTTCTGGAAGCAGCGTGTTCAAGAAATGGGGCTTCTGGTTCTAGCCTCTCCATTCTTCATTCCTCCAGATGTGCATCCACCCTCCAAGGCCTTTAGCCATTTGCTTTGCAGTCTTGGCCACCCCTTCTTGATAGGATTCAAGCCGAGGGAACTTAGAGTGTATTTCTCTTCTCTATGCACATTTTAATTTTTTCTTGTTCATTTACTGGCATCTGGATCACAAGTAATTTACCTGTTTGTCAAAGCCAGATTCTAGGACCTAACGACCACTCAACATGAATTTTAGGAAGTGGAGGTTGGGATACGTCATAATAGGAGATTATTCAAAACAAGCTTCTTTAAAACCAACTGGCTGCATTAGGCAAGGCCTTGTGAGTGTCCCCTCTGTTCTTGCTAGCCTGGCTGTTGTATGATAGGAAGCAAATGTATCATGAAACCTCCAGTGCGCTTCATGTAAATTGTTTGAAATGCTCAAAGTGATGTGGATGTATATACATGTTAAAAAATATTGCTCTCCCTTTCGAAGAAATTTACCATTTCTATGGCTTGTTCAGCAACAGCCTGGATGAATAATTCTTCCACAAATAAGAGTGCGATACTCATATCTTGCCATTATATATGCTTTGGAGGGAATTTTAAGACTAGGTAGCTGCAGCCATTCAGAGCTTTGTTGAATATTTAACATTTCTGTGTGTGTGTGAATCCATCAACTAAGAAGACTATCAATTTTAGAGCATACAGCTGTTCAGGAATAATAGTTTGAAAGACCAGCCCCAAAGATCTTGGTGATTAAAGCGTGAACAGATGACGGAATGATAAACCTTAACGCTTAAAAATGTGTTTTTGCACTGCCATTCCTATATAACATAGCCTGATAAATGTATTTGAGACGAACAGACCAAATGAAAGAACCTTCCATAAGGGGACGCAGCACAGTTTGAATATAAATGTTCCCTCCGAGTCCCATGTTAGTGTTTGACTATGAGTATTGATCAGTGTTAAAGAGTGAGCACACAGGAGCCTCCTCTGCACACACTCCCACCATAAACGCATGAGTATTGATCACAATTATTCCGTAAACATATCTCACAAATTCCCTCTGTGCACGCGCCATTTAAATTAATCCAAATTCAGAACAAAGCTCGCTTGGAAAAGGAAAGAGCATCTCTTTCAGCTCTGCCCTCCTGGACATTAAATCATCCATAACCTGTGCTAGTTCGAGAAAGAAGCCCAAACACACCCCCAATCCTAGAATGCCTAAGCATGCATGTTCCTATGTCTTAGATGAGGGATGCTCCATTGTGATGTCTTTAGTGAGAAAGTGCTCTGAGCGATAAGCCAAAGCTTGCTTGACTTCATTAAAAGAGACTTAAGAGACACAGTATCCAAATGCAATGTGTGAAGCTCCTTTAGATTTAAAGGACAAAGACAATTGGGGAAATTTGAATGTGGAATAGGTAATAGATGGCATTAAGAAAGTATTATTAGGCCGGGCGCGGTGGCTCACGCCTGTAATCCTAACTCTCTGGGAGGCCGAGGCAGGCGGATTGCTCGAGGTCAGGAGTTTGAAACCAGCCTGAGCAAGAGCGAAACCCCGTCTCTACTATAAATAGAAATTAATTGGCCAACTAATATATATACAAAAAATTAGCCGGGCATGGTGGCGAATGCCTGTAGTCCCAGCTACTTGGGAGGCTGAGGCAGAAGGATTGCTTGAGCCAGGAGTTTGAGGTTGCTGTGAGCTAGGCTGACGCCACGGCACTCGCTCTAGCCTGGGCGACAAAGTGAGACTCTGTCTCAAAATAAATAAATAAATAAATAAATAAATAAAAAAGAAAGTATTATTTACTTGTTGAGTATGATATTTTACATAAAATTCATTTTCTGTTAGAAATGCACACTGAAAAAATTTGCAAGTGAGATGATATAATATCTAGGATTTGCCTTAAAATAATCTAGTAAAAAAAGTTGGAAGATAGGGTAAATAATTCGAGATTGGAAAATGGTGATAATTATTGGCCGACTATGGGTGCAGTTAATTAGTTTTTCTATTTTGGGGTGTGTTTGAAAATTTCCTCAATAAAATTTTATCTGGAAGTGTCAAGAGGCAGACTGCCAAAAATAGCTGTTAGAAATAGCTAATATCTTATGCCAGACCTTCTAGATACTAGGGTGTGGTGTGAGCGGGAACAAACAGTGACTCGTAACTGGGCCAGCAAAGCTCTGTCCTCCCTGCGGGGCTGTTATTATTTGGTATCTGTTATGGGTTGAATTGTGTCCTCCCAAAATGCATATGTTGAAGCCCTAACTCCTAGTACCTCGAAATGTGATTCTGTTTGGAGACAGGACCTTAAGAGAGGTGATTATTTTGATGACAGAGGTAGTAGTCAGAAAAAAAGGAAAAAAAGATAAAGAGGTGATTGTGTTAAAGTGAGGCCACCCAGCTGGTATCTAATTCAAGAAGAGGACACACAAGGAGATACCAGGGATGCATGTGCACAGGGAAAGGTCACAGGGCACCAAAAAGGGGGCCATCTGTGAGCCAAAGCAAGAGGCCTTAGAAGAAACCAAACCTGGTGACACCTTGATCTTGGACTTCCAGCCTCCAGAACTGTGAGAAAATAGCTCTGAGTTGTTTAAGCCACCCTGTCTGTGGTATTTTCTTTGGCAGCCCTGGCAGACTGGTACAGTCCTGTTCTCTGGGGAAACACATACTCCGGCCTGGGTCCTGCTTTGAATATGAGTTGGTGTCAGGGAACCTATCTGTGGTTCTGGCTCTATCTCCCACTAGAAAGGCTTGTTGTATACATCTCAGTTCTATTTCTGTGAGACTGTATTTGGTGGGAGGGGAAGGGAAATGGGGAAAAGAAGACACAATGATGACTTTAAGAGATTGAATCCAAAGCTCTTTTGTTGAGACCGCTTCTAGAATGAGTCCATCTCACACTGTTGTGCTTGATACATGTTAGATGTTCTCTCATTCATTCAACAAACATGTTCTGACAGCCCTTCATGTGCAAGGTACTATTCTAAGAATGACATGAAGAATGGCAAAGAGTCAGTTATTCAAGGAGGTGGAGGCAGAATGTTCCAGGCAGAGGAAACAGTTATTGAGACATCCGGAAGTAAGAAGGAATATGGCATGTTGAGACTCTGAAGAAGGCTGGTGGAACTTGAACAGAATAACTGAACGGGAAGATTCAAAGTGAAGGCCAAGCCCTAGGCATGGGCCAGATCACAGAGAGCCATGTGCACCATGGTGAGGACTTGAGATTTTGTTCTGGTTGCAGTGAGGGGCCACTGGGTGGTTTTAAGCCAGACAGAAACTGACATGATATGGAAGGATATGATATCATATATGATATGACAGATGTTTGAAATGATATATAATGTATGACATAATGTGGCTAATGGCAACACCCTAACTGCTGGGTAGAGAAAGGATGGTCAGGAATTAGCATTGGAAACACAGACACCGATTAGAAGGTATCAGTGAGGAAGGAGTTGAGCTGCACATTAAAGAAAACACAAGTAAAATTAACTGTAACAAATAGGCTTTGTCTTTTCTTGCTTAATAACAAGCCTAAAGGGGGGCAGTTGCTGTCATTGGTTTGATCAGCTTACCAGCCCCATACTTGTCAGGGGTCTGGGTCCCCAGCCCTGTGATTCCCCCTGGCTGACAGATGGCCACCACAGCTCTGCACATCCCTTACAGGTTCAATGTGGGAAGAGAGTGTGCTACCAGCTGGGTTTGACCCTTTTATTAGGAGAAGCAAAAGCTTTTCCAGAACCCATCAAATGACTTCTGTGTATGTCTGTTTGGCATGGACCATGTCACATGACCACTGAGCTGCAAGGAATGGTGGGAAAACAAGTGGAAGCCTGCCAGGGGCAGAGTATTGGGAATGGCCCATAGGGTGACCAACCGAAATGTCCACCACAGGAGTATTACAGAGAGAGGTTTGAGCAAGAAATTACAGTGGTGTTAGATAGAATAGGTTCTGATAATCATTATCACCCGAAGGAATGTCTAAAGGTAAGGAAATGAAAAAAAAATCAGGTGATTAATTTAAAATTAGGGCAGGCCATAATGCACTATGCTTGGTGTCCTTATGTAAAGGGAAAATTTGGACACAGAGACAGACAGAGATACAAGAGAGATAATATGAAGAGACACAGAGAGAACCCCAGATGAAGATGGAAGCAGAGATTGGAATTGCGCTGCCATAAACTTAGAGATGTCTGGGGCCACCAGAAGCTGGGAAAGCAGGGAAGGACCCTACCTTCTGGAGGGAGCCCGGCTCTGTGGACACCTTGATGCTGGACTTCTGACCTCCACAACTGTGAAACAATGAATTGCTGCTATTGTAAGCCACCCAGTCTGTGGTTTTTTATTACAGCAGCTATAGGAACTCATACACCTGTCAAGTCCTGCTTGCCCTTCGAGGTGAGTGCTGTTTGGCAGAGGAAGGTATTTGTTAGAGTCTCAAGTCCCAGTGTACCCTTATGGTAGGTGAGGCCTGCACACTTGTCTACCCATGCCACACTGTGCATATCTCCACGCCACTGTCTTCCCAGCCTCTGCTGGGTGAGTGTGTGATCTGTGATAACCCACAACTCTGGGGGCTACTCTTCAGGTGATATCACTAGAGAATCCATTAGGCCCCCTCTGGATAGAGATGTGAGACAGAAGGAAGAGAGAGAGTCCCTTCTCAAGCTGCAGGGCCTTCCTTAAAGTGCTCGAGGAACATGGCCCAGAATCTTCTTGGTCTGTAGCCTCAGTTTACCCTCCCTGGCAATTGCTGTCCTTGTGTGCATCTATTACTTCGGCCAGGTTTTCTCTACCTTATCTCACTGGCTTCTTTCTTATTCTCTCAGTTTCTACTTCAGAGGGGATATATCCTGCCTCCTTTGTCAAGATCAAGGGATAGAGAATGCCTCGATGTTCTCAGCTATAAAATGGGGCTAGTAACACCTTCCATGATTGTTTGCGAGGATGATAGAAAGTAATGTTCGCTCTGAAAAGCAGAAGAGAGTAAGAGGTTTCATTACGCTGAAATCATGGTTTTCATCACCAGACTTGCCCAGGCATCAGCTTTGTGCTCCTTGAGGGCAGAGGTGTTTCGTGTAAATCTGATGTTTCTCTCCATGCCTAGTATTTGACTCAGGCTATGCTAAGAGTAAATGCAGTTTAAAAAAAAATTAATTGAATTGAAATTGATTCATTAAATATTTCTAAATTGAGAAACCATGTGACTATAAAGATATAAGAGTTAATAGTCTACTATGGAAGACAGCATAGTAATTGCAATAAGTGTAGAACTTGAAGTAATGTAATGAAAATAACGTAATACAGCCCTACCTGATATCATACAACCTACTTATGTATTTACAGACTATACGCTCCTTGTCTATCTTGCTCATTGCTGTATCTCTAGTACCTTTTGAACAGTGCTTAACCCTTGGTAGGTGGCTAACAAATGTGTATTAAGTGTGTGGATTAATAGAGGAGAGGGTTCAGAGGTACTGCTGTGAAGGGTGTGATTTGGTCCCTCTGATGGTGGACAAGGAAGGTTTCCTGGGGGAGGAGATAATTGAGTAGGGTTTTGATGAATGAATAGGAGTTTTTCCCCAGACATACTGTGGAGGTAGACTGAGAAGAAAGAGGGGTTTCCTAGGAAGAGGCATAGAAGGGCAATATGTCATTGATTCTTTAGATACTTAATGCAGACTTCCTTTAGATTGCACTCTGGTGGATCTAGTGGAGAATTGGGATAGACAGTGGGTAGGAACATTTTTGGAAGGATCCCTTATAGTGTGTCTCCTTCCTCTTCATCATCTCTTCATATTTATATTTTCCTCTCTGTCCTTCGCACCTCTTTGGTGATGGGCAGCTGTGTAGTGGTTTGAAACCTACTCAGAACATAGTGGACTCAACACCAACTGTCTTATTGTAAATGGATTCACTTTTACAGCAGTTACTTTAATGGCGCCTAAATGATAAATGTTAATAAAAAAGCATTTTTGCTTGGGAAAGCACAATGGCATTAGCCTGCCAGACTGCAAGCGTTACTTGCTTTATGGAAGGGGATTTCAAATAAGGGGTTTTGGTGGTTGTATTTTTGCCTCAACAGTTATTTATAGAGAAAGTATGGGCCATTGCATGTTTATGGTATCTCTTTTTTATGGATGCCCAAGTTATTATTTTTTATTGGTTTGGGTACTTATTTTGCACATTTGTAAACAATTATGTAGTTATGCAGCTGTTGTACCACAGAGGCCATATGCATTTCCATGTTAAGAGAAAATTCCATGAGGGACTCTCACTGGATACCATCATAAAAGAATTATTACAGTGCCAAAAAAAAAAATAGAAAAAGATGAGCTCAGAAGTTATTGTTGGGTTTTTACAGTATTTGGAGTTAAATGAATTTAATACTCTTTTGCTAACTTCAGAGTTAGAGTCAAACTTTATGACTTAGATCTGAAGGTTCTGCCTGTTTCCCATATTTGAGTGGAAAATGTGATATTTAACAAGAATGAATTAGCCAGTCAGAAAAGCATGTCTTCTTAATAAATATTTAAATAATTTCATAAATTGATAGACTGATAAATTGTGTATTCCTCTCCATATTCTTGATGGGGGAAATATATATACATATGTGTGTGTGTGTGTGTATAAATATATATCATCTACATATAAAAAATAGGAGACTCCCACTTTTCCTGAGAGTTTCTGAGGGATTTTTTTTTAATTGTGGCAGTGTCTTGCTCTGTTGCCTGAGCTAGAGTGCCGTGGTGTCATCATAGCTCACAGCAACCTCAAACTCCGGGCTGGAGCGATTCTCCTGCCTGAGCCTCCCAAGTAGCTGGGACTGCATACACACACCATGCCTGGCTAATTTTTTTCTGTATTTAGTAGAGACAGGATCTCACTCTTGAGTTTTTTTGTTTGTTTGTTTTTAAAGTATTTATTTAGGTGATAAATATTTATTGATCCCATGATACATGCCAGGAATTGTTCTGTTGATTCATACGTGGGAGAAATGAGTAAGGAAATGGGTAGCACTGAGGGACTGAGGACACAGAGATGGAAGGGTAAGATTCATGACCTGCAGAAAATGGCATCTGGGGCCCTTTTGAAATAGTCCAAACTAGCCATTCATTCATTCACCACATTTTTTCTTTCTACCTGTAAGGTACCAGGCACCACAGAAAGCAAGGCATTGAGTGGGTGAATGGCAACAAAGGATTTTTCTCCAGCAGAGCTAAAGGGTATTGGTTAAGATTATGAGCCCTTCCTGACACCTACCTGGTTTCAAACCAAGCCCTTCCAAATATCGTCTGTGTGATTGCGGGTGATCACTTACCTCTCAAAGCCTGTTTTCTTGTCTTGGCGTGGTCACTAATGCAGTCAATGCATGTCATGCATTTAGCACAGTGCCTGGCACCCAGCCATCAACACAGTGTGAGCAATCATGGCCGAAGGGTTATTCTGGGAAGACATCCCCCTGGTAGCTTCATTAGACACCCCTGCTTATGCCTTCTGTGAGATCACCATTTGCTAAATCTTCTATCAGGTGATGTAAGATCAGGGAAAGAAGAGAAATCAAAAGATGCTAAGCTTGCCTTAAAGAAATGCACAGTTTGAGGTGGACAGTCACATGTCCACTGGAAAAGTCTACAAATGCTGACTGCAACCCAAGGAATGGTGTTAAGATGAAATGCCATTACATGGGAGACGCATATTGTTAATTAGGGAAGAGGAAGGGGATTTTAAATAAGATCTTTCTTAAAAGTACAGAGACCCATCGATGCATTGAAAGAGCATTTTGGATAAGCATCTTTATTCAAATAGGTTCTTCCTATCTTACACTGGTTCATAATGTTTTCACATATACTTATTTCCTCTGAAGTGTATTAGAAACATTTATAATTTACCAAATGGAAAATATCACTTAGCTTTAAGCAGTAGCAAGTTAAGAATGAATTTGTAGCCGGGGGTATTATCTGTTTCTCTTAGTATAAGATGCACCAATCAAAACCAAAACAAACAAATAAACGAAAGAAAAAAAAAGAAAAACCCAGCATTTATGGGCAGTATTTTTCTGCAAAATATTATTTGTTTCACTTTGCTGTTTTATTCATTTTAAGCACGTTTTCACCAAAGTGTTCTACTCTGAGCTAGTCTCAATTCAATTTAAAGTGAAAGGTTTTTTTGAGTTTAGATAATTTACATATAAAAGCGTTACTGTACATTTTATGAAACGACTGTGTTCGGAAAACAACGATTTCAATTTAATCGTATTGTTATTCTGCAAGTTGAAATGCCTCCCTCTTGCATCTCGGTCTTACTAACAATATTCCTTCTTGTCCTAATTTTAAATGGTTAGTGTTTGAAAATTGGTGTGCTTCTTTTAGACCCCACCAGGAAGACTTCAGGCTCCCTGTGATTTGTCTGGTAGACTTGCATGAGACAGAGAGAATCTTAATAATAATATGTCCATGACAGGTATATAGTTTTTTCTAAATCATTTTCTTTCTTCTCCCAAGAAATTTTGTTTGCCAGCGGCCATATCTGTTAAAACAAAAACTTATACCTCATTGCAAAATTTGCAATGTTCTTCTCCCCCTACCCCACTTTTTTTTTTAATGATACTATTGTATTGAAAAAACCCTTAGGAACCAGTCACTCAACCTCAGGATCTTATATCTTAATGTGTCTTGGAGAAACAGAGTCAGATGTTTATGATTTCAGACCACCATATTTGTCCTAGGAAACCTACCAGCATTTCAGGTTCTTGACCCTTGAGTCGAATGTGAGGCTCTGACTATATAAAAGAAAACACCTGAGTTTTATGATTCCAAGAGATTGGGCTATGCTATAAATTTTCCCTGGAATCTTTTTGTCTCTTCTAAAGTTTAGGGTTATTCCTCAACTCTTATTATACAGTGTCCAATGGCTTCCTCCAAAAGCACATTCAGTAATTTCTTGGGGATAGAATAAACAGCTGTTTAAATAGGAGCCACAAAGCTGCATTAAAATTAATTTGGTTCTAACTAAAAGATAAGTACTTCCCCTCATCCTCGGAAGGAAACCCAGAGCTCATCTCTAATGGCAGGAAAGCCTTCGGGACCCTGATTAGAATGGTGCCAGGAGGGCTTCCTTTCAGCCTGTGGATTTACTGTCACCAGCTCTTGCATCATTATTGGTGTATTCAATTGAGATCATTTATTGGTGATTACTTGTAGACATATATTTGTATAAATCTCTTAGACCAGGAATCTCTATAAACTGTTTCTCATGGTTTGGGCACCCCATGGTTTGTATCCCACAATTGGCAAGTGTCACAAATATATTATAACCCATTATGCTTTCCACTTACCATAGTATCCTTATTTTATACGCCTTACACGTCTGTCTAAAAAAAGTATTTTTTCATAATGAAAATGATGAATTATTTCTTCCCAATATTCTATTTCCCCCTTTCCCCTCAGGCTTTGAAGGTATCACAATATTATTTACATTTAGTTGTTAATTCCTAGGTCTATTTTAAAAATCTATATAGTGGTAACAATTATTCTTGTTATTATTATATGAAGATGTTTAAGGCCAGATAGTACTCAGCTATCAGACAGACGAAGTGTTCTCCAAGGGAGAAAAAATCCAGAGTATTTTCTCATCTTTGGAAGTTCTAATTGGTAAATTGAGGGCATTCTGAGCCACTTCTTTAGAAGTATACTTTATAATGATGAGCATATGTTTTCAAATCTGATTCCACTAATACTGGCTGTGTGACCTTAGAGGAAGAGGTTAACTTCCATGAGCCTTTTCCGAAATATTGAATGACCAATAGCATCCTCACAGAGTTCCCCTGGAGATTGGATGAGAGAAAGTGTACACAGTGCCCGGCACATAGCAGGCACTCCAAATATATTCCTTTTTCCTTTCCTATAAGTAAAGGAGCTCTACTTTCCATCCAAATGAATAAGCACCTAGAGCAACTCCAAATGTGTTGCAGAAGCTGGAATAGCTGAACTCACCATGATCTCAGGAAACCCAGGTGCATGTATATTTGATTCTCCTTTGCTACTTTTTGCCCATTAAAGACCTATTTATGTAAATTATTAAATAAATTACGATCCAGCTACTTTTTTTACCCCCAAAAGAGAGCACTTTGAATATTAGTGATTTAATTTTTAATCAAGAAGCTGAGATTTTGACCAGTATCACAGTGTCTTTCACAGGCCTCGATTAAGGTCATGACCATGTATACCCTAGTCCCCCAAAAGATTGAGGAGACAGCCGGCACATGGCACCCTCCCTGTCTGTGCAGTAGAGAACACTGAGGCACGTGAGCAAGAATAGTGACAGCAGCCTCCAGCAGAAGTCACGGTCACTGACTCTGAGGTTGGACACACTTGGGGTTCAGTCCTATCTCTGGCACTTACTAATTGCCTGATGTGATTTTGGACAACTTTACTCAACCTTGTTGGTCTCAGCGTCCTAATCTGTAAAATAAAGATGATAACAGTGTCTAACTCATGGACGTGTTGGAGGATTAAATGATAGAAAAATTATCTGAACAGTGACTGTTCAAAATAAACAGCAGTTGTCAACGGTTTGGCGCATAATTTCTGCCACAAAAGACGTATCCGGTAAATAGTGGCAACTATCATGACTGTCATCATACTTTCTTTAAGAGTGCAGTAAGACCATAGGCAAAGAGTTATTCTGCCTTTCCAGCAGCTGTATTATATGTCTGATGACTGGGGACTTTTCAGCCGGTTGGTGTAATGGAAAGGCTAGCCGGAGTAGGAGAGAGATGTAACTGGAGCAAGATTTAAAGGAACCATAATTCGTTGTTGTTGTTGTTGTTTTAAAAATAAAGAAATGGAGAATGATGTGATGATTCCAAGAATTATGTATACCCGGATTAAACTAGATTAAGTCTGTAAGGATTAGGGGAGAGTGAGAGAAAGTGAAGGTGAAAGCCAGTAGATTCCACTGCTGTCCTGCCACTTCTTTTGGTTAGCAGAGGTAGAGAGCAGGCATTTCCCTCTGATTGTCAAGCTTTTAGCAGAGGATCAAGGGATCCTCCTGCCTCAGCCTCCTGAGTATCTGGGACTACAGGCACATGCCACCACACCCAGCTAATTTTTTCTATTTTTAGTAGAGATGGGTCTCACTCTTGCTCAGGCTGGTCTCGAACTCCTGACCTCAAGTGATCCTCCTGCCTTGGCCTCCCAGAGATTACAGGTGTGAGCCACCGCGCCTGGCCCTGCCCAATGTCTTTGCTATCCATCTCCCTAGGACCTCCATGGTACCCTCTCATCTAGGCTTGGCATAGAATCACAAAGGATGTTTTCAGGGCCAGGGTTGGAAGCAGTGTACGTCCACCAGCATTCCATTGGCGAGAATTCAGGACGTCCGGGAAGAAGAGGGAAATAGGTTTAGAGACTATCTAGCCCGTCTTCGGCCACATTCTCCTGTTCTGGATCTCACTGCTTCATTTATAATCTATAATTAAATCTTTAGTGAGTGCCTGTCACTTGTTGGGCTCTCTTCTAGGTGCTCTGGTTACCAGCAATGAACAAAGCTCCAGTTGATAAAATATAGTTGGATTCTATTATCTCTGTGATTAACTTGCAGCTTAGATTTTCTACCATGTTCCTTGGGAACGAGAGAGTTTTCATTGACATAACTTTTCGCAACACCAAAAAATAATCATTCTTTCCTTCCATCCCTTATGCTTTTCCTTGTTCTGGAAGAAGTTAAGGCAGATAGTTTTTAGCATGGCACACCCACTATGAGGCCTCATTGTTACAATATGTTTTTAGAGTTATTGGCATGTCCTTGTATTATTTAGGTGAGGGGTGTTGAATCCCCTTGGTTTGAGGGATTTGGGGAAGGAGACCCACTCCTGTGAAATCCTCTGGTGAAACGACCAAAATCCCTGGAGCTGGAAAACATTTCTATGCAATTCCCTCTCAGTTCACATCAAAATCATCTCATAGCCCACAGGACTGAAACTCACACTCTGTAAGCTCTGAATAAATATTACAGAACCGTTTTCTGAGCCCTCAAGGAGAAATTTTCTGGAGACCAGTGAAAAGGATCTGATGAAGTTTTAGGTGTGTTCAGAGATTTTCAGACATGTCTTTTTCCAGCTTTCCCTTAGGATTTCCTCAAGGGCAGCGATGTTTTGCTACCCCTTGCTTCTCTGGAGATCGAATGCCTAGCAAAGAGCCCAGGCACATAGTAGGTGTTTTGCAGGTGCTTGTTGCATTATCGTGCTTTATCAGTTTCCTAGGGCTGGGTGGCTTGAAAACAACAGAAATTTCTTCTCTCACAGCTTTGAAAGCAAGAAGTCTCAAATCAAGGTGTTAGCAGGGCCATAGGGGATGGTCTGTTCCATGCCTGTCTCTTAGCTTCCAGGACTGCTGGCAGTCCTTGGCATTCCTGGCTTGTACATGCATGACTCCAGTCTGCCTCTGTCATCTCGTGTCATTGTCATTTACACTGTGTGCTGCTTTGTCTCTTCTCCTTTTCTTATTAAGATACCAGTCACTGAATTAGCGCCCACCCCACTCCAGCATGACCTCATCTTAAAAGATTCCGTTTCCAAATTAGGTCGCAGTCATAGGTGCTGGGGATCAGGGCTTTAACACATCCCTTGGGGCAGCATAATTCACCTTCCCCTCTCAGGAAAGCACCATGCCTCGCGAATCTTTTAGTCCCAGTATTTCTCACAGTACCTGAATTCGTGTGTGTTAGCTTATTTCATTTTATTCTAATTTTTAGAATGTTTCAACATAAGGGATGAGGACAGTGAAGAAGAGGCCATCAGGTTTCATGACCCTTCTGTCCTAAGCACGCGTAGCATCAGATCGTATTTTGTAGTGACTCTTGGGCAAAGCTCCTTGGCAGGACGGTACCCTGACTAACCACACACAGAGAGATGGGAGACACACCAGCCCTGATTTCCCTGCAGTTACTAATGCAGCCTTCATGGGAAAATGAAGCTCACATTAGATAAGCAAGAATTTCTTATTGCTACATAATCAGTCAACTTAATTTTGTCATTATGCACCTAGTTGCATTAAGAAAATATGATGAGAAAATATAGAACAGTACTATTTGCTGTTGCATTACTAGTAACAGTTTAGAGTACTTAACAAGGATATATTAAAATATCCTCATTAGTACAGTGATGAGTAAAACAAATAAAAAAACCAAAACAACAACAAATAATATACAATATTAAAACAGGGGAAAAGTAAGTAGAGACATCAGAGAAGATAGCACAAGAGTAGGAAAAAGTAACACAAAGTCAAGACTGAGTCTAGTTCATGAAATGTTTGTCAGAAGGACCTGAAAACTGGGGTAAAGGTAGACTCTGAGCTTCCTAGCAGGGTATGGAAAGAGGGAAACATGATCACTTACATGGTTCCAGTTATTCCTAGAACTGAGCCCTGAGAGAGAATTCTACTTTGAGCTCTAACAGGAAAAGCATATTTACTAATAGAATGAGCAAGTTCTCATCTGTATTTTGCGTCTATCCTTTGCTACCAGTCTTAGCTTCAGTTGCCCCCCATTGTATAAAATAGGTGGTTACTTACCTACATCGAAATTCCCTTTTGTGTCATCTTAATTCAATACACAGTATGGCTTATTTGTCTATTTATTTACAGAGTGATGATGGAGAATGGGTGCCAACTAAGCAATTTATTTGAATAAATAAGGTCCTTAGCCCTAGGTTCCGTGTGCCAGGGGATGCTGTGCTTTTATTTCCCTCTGTTATGACATTTGCGTGTGGCAATGAGGTCGTAGTCCAGAATGGCTTTGTGGAAATAGGAGACACTCGGTTTCTTTATCTGTGAAATGAAGGTGATGGAGAAGGGGGACCCGGAGTAAAAGTGCCCACTGGGTACCATTCTGTGGCTGCCACTGACACACTGGTTAGGGCTGTCTGAGCACCGTGATGGCATTTGTGATTTTAGTCATCCTGGCATTATATCACCTTCTCTTAAGAACAGATACGTGCTTTTTGGCACTTGTCCTGTGCTTATTTCAACCATGTGGCATTGGCCACTCAGAAGGCAACCGTAGAACATAAAATATGGGGCTTGTCCAAAGCTCCTTTGCCACTCCAGTCCTGGAGATGTCAAGGCATCACTCCAGAGCTGCCAGCGTGCACCTTTCCCAACCCATGGCAAGTCCTGATGAATGCAGAGGTGACAGGACAGAGAGAAAGGAAGGAAATGGGTCCTGCTGCTGAGTTCCAGCCCTTCTGGTCACTGGAGCTGCCACTCTAGTTCATGAAACATTCCCTTCAGTTGTGCAAACTCTCTCATATCGTTTGCATAAATTCCTCTTTGTGGCTTAAGTCAGCTTTTTCTCAATAGGAACAGAAAGCATCCTGGCTAATAGTGCTATGTGGAGAGGACTTTGGACTGGAGACTGGACTCCATAGGAGAGAAGGGTCACTCTGCCACGTCTACCTGGTAATGAGACAAGGAAGTGGTAGAAGGTATCCTACTTGTATGTGAGCCTTGGTCTATATCAGTACTTCTTGGACATTCTGATCTTGCTTTTAAAGATCACTTAGGACCCCAAATAATGTTTCTGTGGGATGTATCTATTGATATTCATCATATTTGAAATGAAAATGGGAAAAAATCAAATTATTTATTAATTTAATTTGAAATAATAAACCCTTCATGCAAAGTAACTATATTTTCAAGCAGATAAAGAGACGAGTGGCATTGCTCTACACTTCTGCTCTGGTGCCTGGCTTCCTAAAAGACAGCCATGTTCTCACTTCTGCTTCTACATCGAGTCTCTTGTGATACCACATGTCATGTGGCCTCTGAAAACCTCCACTGTCTAGTTGTAAAAGAATGAAAGTAAAAAGTCAAATGACAACTTAGCATTATTATGAAAAGAATTTTGACCTCACAGAGCCTCTGGAAGGGTCTCAGGGACACTCCTGAGGGTCCCTTGACTGTAGTTTGACAACTGCAAGTCTACATGATTTGCAAAGTCCTTTCCAACTTTTGCATCCTATGATTCCAAGAGGGAGAATAATCTTCCTTTTAAAGATAGCTAAGTGTCATTGTGTCCTTGTCTAGACGTAGCTGCTCACATGTTGTGGGACCTCAGGCATGTCACTTAAACCTTCTTGTATCCCAGTTTCCTCCTTGCAACATGGAGGTCACAAAATAACAAACTGACCATGGAAAAAACATCCTTTGATCTTCCCAACAGTGAGGGGAGATGGGGGTTATGATGGTCTTTACTTCATAAATGAGAAAAACTGGGCTTAGGGAGGGTACAGTAGGTTGAATGGTGGCCCCTCAAAATTTATGTGCATATCCTAATTCCTGTGACCTCTTGAATATGACATTACTTGGGAAAAGGGGTTTTGTAAATGTAATTAAATTAAGGATCTGGAAGAAAGGAGGTATTCCTGGATTATCCAAGTAGTCCCTAAATCCAGTGACGATTGTCCTTAGAAGAGAAAGGCAGGGGGAGGTTTGAGACAGAAGAGGTATTCCTGGATTATCCAAGTAGTCCCTAAATCCAGTGACGATTGTCCTTAGAAGAGAAAGGCAGGGGGAGGTTTGAGACAGAAGAGGAGGTGGCCACGTGCAGACAGAGGCAGAGTTTGGAGTGATGCGACCACAGCTCAGAAATGCCTGGAGCCAGCCGGAGCTGGAAGAGACAGGGGAGGATCTTCCCCTGGAGCCTTTGTAGGAAGCACAGTCCTGACCACTCCTTAATTTCAGATTTCTGGCCTCCAGAACTGTGAGAGAACAAATTCCTATTGTTTTTCACCACCCAGTTTGTGGTAATTGGTTATGGCAGCCACAGGAAGCTAATACAAAGGGTAAATACTTTGCTCAAAGTCACAAAGGGTCAGAGACAGAATTTGAACCCACAGTTTGGATTCCTGAGTCTGCTGTGCAATGTTTCTTCCCTGCTGGTAAAATCACTGTCATCCCAAACCCACATGACTCCATTTAGGTTTAAAGTGAACACAATGCAGCAGCCCTGGACACAGCCAGTTGGTGGTCATACGTTCCTGCACCTCATAATCCTGGGAATTTGCCACCTGGTAACATTCCTAGGTTGTTATCCAGGAGTGGTGAGACATCGTGTTACTTCTACTTATTTCATATTATAAATAACATAATGGCTTTGACATATGCATCTTTTAAGCAACTAAGATTTTTTTTTTAACTCCTTACTATAAAATTCCTTGAGGAATTCATAGCATTCTTGGGAATGAAACTACTTGGAAAATAATATAAAGTTTTGTTTTGTTTTGATTTGTGTCCAAGGCTCTGGTTACGTATGGTCAAATTGCTTACCAAAAAGTATATACGTAACGGTCATCTTAAACAAGCCTAGCACCTCAAATTTCTTCTCCTACCCTCATTCCTTCCCTCCCTCCTTTCCTTCCTTTCAACAGTTCCTTGCAAATCATGCGCTGGGCTGTACCAAGCACACCAACTCTATAACTGAGACATTTCTTAGGACTCATTCACAAGTCCAGGAGAAATAAATCTTTTAGGAAAACAACAAGACAATAACCTTCTCTTTTGCTTTATCACATGGGAGGTAGGGAGTCATTTCCATTAGGAAACCACCAGGAATCCTAGAAACTCAATCACCACAGGAGATGTAGAAACTAGTCAGTGATCAAGAAATTCAGATCACTCTGTTTATCCCTCTCAGAATAGCAAATAATTATCATTAATGAAGTAACTCAACATGCAGTATCAAATCATCTGCAAAGCAGTTGACAATGATGTCACTGTAGTACCCAACACATCATATTTGATGTAAATTTAAGAAAATGTCAAAAGTATTTATCATTGGTGGGAAATTGCTTGTTTTTGTTTTTGTCAGTAAATCCAGCTTGACTGAGCTGCGTAAGCCCCAGGAGTACCGGCTCTTCTCAGGTAGCCTAGACTGTAGCTAATGTCTGCTTGCCTATGTTAATTATAGATAGGGTCTGGTACTTGACATGGCAGTGTGACATGTCCAAAGCTAGGCCTGAGGTTAGAGCTTGGAGCAAAGAGGCATGCTCACATTAAGGTGCCAGTTGCTCTGCTTTTTAAGGTATAGGCTCAATGATTTCTGAACCTTTTATAGATTGTGTGACTTCAAAGATGCATGCTAACACTAAGGCTCCTTGGGAAATCTTCCTAGCGCTGACTCCTTTGAATATCCAGTGTTTCAACATAGACGTGTTACAAAGAAAAGGCGTATGAGCCTCTGTTCTTGCTGTCTTTTTTCCTTTTGTTAATTCCTTTTTCCTTTCATTCCTTCTCTTCTGTCCCTTTCTCACCTTCTTTTCTTGCTCATTTCTTTGGCCTTTTTTCAGTTGTGAAGGTCAGAACCTTGAATTTTAGAATAGACAGCTTGAAGCACTCCAACTTAGTATTCAAGTAATGGCATGTCTGATCAAGTACCATCGCGATTGTTATCGAGACAGAAGGCTGCAAGAAGAGGGAGATAAGGTCAGGATGCAGGTGGACAGTTTTGCCCTGTCATGAATCCAGTCTGGGGTATTTTTATAGCATGCCTGCAAAATCTTTGATGTTCTCTGAATAATAGGTAAATTCTAATTTTACCACCTCCCCCAATTCTAGAATCTGGGCTGCCCTTATTGACTCAACTTTTAACTAATTAGAACATGGTACAAGTGACACTGCAGGAGTCTGAAAGTAGGTCACAAAAGATGATAGGTATAGTTTCCCACTGATTGTATCTCACTCATGAGATGCTTACCCTGGGAATCTGGCTGCCATGCTGTGAGGAAGTTCAATGTGGGAAGACCATGAGGAGAGGCCCATGTGGAGAGGAATTGAGACTACCAGCCAACTTTAATCCTTAGACATGGAATAAACAACTGAACCTTCAGATAGTTATTCCCAGCTTTCCAACACTGTGAAACAGAGATAGACTGTATCTTTGGTGCCCTGTTCAGATTCCTGACCCACAGAATTCATGACCAGAATAAGTGATTGTTTTACACCTCTACATCTTGGGGTAATTTGAAACCCAGATATAGTAACTGGAATATGCTCTAATGAATGTTCTTAGCTATGATTTAAGAAATTAAAACGTTTTACTTAATTAACCACCTAGATATGGTGTGGACATATCTGAATTTAAGGACATTTGACTCAAATCCTTTGGTTAATTTAAGTAAAATACAAATAAGTGGAAATTAGTTTAGATACTCCTGTCCTGGACTGTTTTCCATGGTTTTTAGATCTATGTCAGATAGAAGTAATTATTTCTGTAACTCTTAGGAAGCGCTTAGGAATTATCTTCATTAGATTTGACTTCCTCTTTTCTTGAGAATTAACACAGTGTTTTTGAAAGAATAAAGAAGTGACACTTATTCTTTTATTGTACCATTACTGACTTTGAAAGGATGGCTATTTATTTTCTTTGCATCTTTTCTTGCTAGACTTTTTCCTTTACCTGCTTCCCCCCACCTTTGTGTTTTTGTTGTTGTTGTTGTTTTCTCTCTCTCTCTTTGAGGAAGAAAAGGGTCTCAGTCTGTCACCCTGGCTCCAGCCAGATCACTGCAGCCTTGAACTCCTGAGCTTAGGTGATACTCCTGCCTCAACCTCCCAAATAGCCAGAACTACAGGCACACACCATCACATGCAGCTAATTTTTATGTTTTATAAAGATGAGATCTCACTACGTTGCCCAGGCTAGTGTTGAACTGTTGGCCAACCAAACTGTTGGGATCACAGGCATGAGCCACCACACCAGCTGTTTTTCACATTTTATTAATGTGAAACTGTGTATCCCAAACTTTACTTTTATACCATCTTTACGATTTTTGTCCTATTTACTGTTCCATTTATTACTTGGTTTTAGATTATTATAAACAGATATTTATAAGGAGAGTTATGTATGTATGTATTTAAGACAGGGTCTTGTTCTGTTGCCCTGTGTAGAGTGCAGTGGCATCATGATAGCTCACAGCAACCTCAAATTCCTGGGTTCAAGAGATCCTCCTGCCTCAGCCTCCGGAGTAGCTGGAACGACAGGCACTTTAGGTGCGGGATCTGGTTGACGCCTTGTGACTCATAGGATCCTCCACACCCTGCTGTCTGGATGCAATCCATGCAAGGGACTCTCCTCTGCTGGGATCTGAGTCCATTCCTGTCTACCCAGAAGTTCCATACGCACTGTTCTCTTCCTCTTAGCTCCTAATAGCCAGCCTTCTATGTTTACCCATTGGACAACTAGTGTACCCACCGCAGGAGATTCTGGCCTGCCTTAACTCTACATCTTAGGTTGAGTGGCCCAGAAGTAGAGCCCAAGACAAGGATTTGGCTGCACATGTTTTATCGAAGGAGAGTTCTCTGAAGAAAACAAGATAGGAAAAGAAGAAGGAGTCCAGGGGAAGATCTGGTCTCCAGTGAAGTCTGGCTTTGTGCTCATTGTCACGGGGCTCTGGAGCACAAATCACACCTTAAAGCTCTCGCAGTCAAGGCCAGAAGGCCGGGCTATTGTACCCCTATATCAGGCAGGCACAGGCCACCCTCAGTGGGAGCTATATCTTGACCTATGTCTTGGGCAAGGTGGACAAGGACATCAGCCAGGGGCAATTTGCCAGAGATGGTTACAGAAGCCAGGAGGTGGTACAGCATTTGATCAGAGGGAATCCGACTGGGCACCGGCAGCTTCTGTTGCCCCTATGGTCACCTTTGCTGAGACACCTTTGGTGTCTCAGAGTCTCACGTGCAAAAACAAACATGTCCTGAGATTTATGAGTCTCCGTGGCACACAATGCTGTCCTTATATCTACCATGCATCCCATTATGGCCCTAGTCACAGAAGCCCATAAAACAGATTACAAAGCAGAGACTGGATTTGCAGTGTGATGAGCAGAGGCCTTGAAGGAATTAAATGTACTAGGTTGTATTAAAAGAGGAAAAAGAGCATAACAATTTAGGTATCGTAGATAATGTCCCCGTCCTTCCCTGACTCCCTATGTTTCTTCCTCACCTGATCACCATCTTGCAGAAACTCGTGTAGCACGTCTGCGGAAGAGATGCCTGTGAGCTCTGGAATGCATCCGGGGTGGTTGTCCCTGGGTCACTCTATGCCCTCACCTATCCTTTCCAAAGACAGCAAGTTCCCAGTCAGTCATTTCCCTTTACCAGTATTTACCATTTTAATCCATTTCCCCCGCGTCCCAAGAGAAAGGTGCTAACGTGATTCTGCGGAGTTCTAACGTAACCGTAACTGGGGTTTTGCTGTCAGAGGCTGGCTGGCTTTTGTGGCCTTACGCAACCCAAGGTAGGCTCCTAAGTGGCAGCTGCCAACTGCCAGAAAGTTAGAGGTTCTAATTATGTCTTCCTGAAAAACAGTTCTATTAGGTGAAAGTGACATTTTTAAGCCCTTGTGTGTGTGTGTGTGACTTACAAAAGTTCAGAAGGTTGTCACAGAGAGGACACTACTGTCATTTTAAGGTTTCAAGAGCTCCTGGCATTGAATAGACAATTTTTCCTCCTTTCTAATATTATAAATTAGCTGTACTCTTGTCACTGGGTGAAAAAGAGCCATCGTCATGATGGCGTTTTTCAGTATTATAATAATTAGACGTAAAATCGGTATTTATGTAGAACTCATAATTTGAAGATTCTCCCCATGTTTGACTCTGGGCTTTACAAATGAAAATCTGGATTCAAATGGCCAATGTAATGTCATGATATAAAAAGAATTTTGAAATAACGAGACTTCCACTGCTTTGGGACTATTGGGATATTAAAATACAAATATATCTGTATTTTTCTCACTTTTAATAGATGAGTATAGGTTTGGTCAAAACAACTGCTGGTTTGTCTAGTCCCTGAACAGTCCTTCATATTTTTTATTATGCTTCATGGTTTCTTTAAAGCTCACTGCCTTGATCACATTTGCTTCTCCTGGCTGATGTGGGCAGGAGGTGAGGCAGGTGAGACTGTGCCCAGATGGGAATGTGGACAGAGGCTGCAGCTGGCTGAGTCAGGGCTGTCCAGTGTCCCTGACCACAAAGCCGGACTGTTCTAGCCCTGAGATCTGGAGGTAGGGAGTGGATACAAATTTTCCCCTAAATATTCTTCCATTTTTCATATTTTTGTACCTGTTTGACAATAGTACTGTTTCTTTGTCCTCATAGCTGGGGCCCCCTAAATGCCACCTCTGGTGCTGCCAACTTAGTCCTGGCCACAGGAAGACATAGGTGATGGGACAAAATTCAACAACAAGAAGCCTTGGTTTCCTGGTTGGCTACACTTTCTTTGTCATCTGAGTAGAATACAGAGTTTAGCACTTGGCCCCAGGGCTGGAAAGTCCTAGGAAGCTTGCAGCAGGCCAGCAGTAACCTGTATATCCCAGGTGACTTCTCAGTCATGGTGTGACCTCCCCAAAGCTGGGGCTATGACTTTACCTCCAGATACTTAAGTAACTGGCCAAAAATGAGTTTGCTGATTGAATGTGTGATCCCGAAGACCATTCTCCTGGTGGTTCAAGGAAGGATGTTTTCTCAGTTAGCTTAGAGCATGCTGTTACCCAGACCTTCTCAGCACCTACTGTGGAGGGCATTAGGGTCATGTGTAGCCAACAGTTACTGGGGCACCCAACAATGATTGGGTGCCATGTGCTTTCAGAAGGCGAACTACTCACCTTTAGAAGTTTTAGGTTCCTTAAAGCTTTGTGAATTGTGGAATTGGATTGGGTGACAATAGGCCGGGTGCACAGAGGGCTTGGTTGGGTGTGGAGAGATTCCTTATTACAGAAAAAGAAACAGGAAATACATTTTTTTAATAATTGGGGTTAGGCTAAACTAAAAAGTTGTGCATTTATTATATACACACACATACACACACACACACACACACACACACATACACACAGAGCTCAGCAAATTCACTCGCTCCCAATTATTTCCCCAGCAGAGACATCATTTCAGGAGGTAAGCCTTGAACTGTGACCCCCACTGTCACCACCTTCTACCACCTCCCTGACCCCACCAGGGTCCCCTGCCTCACTGTCACTGCCCCCAAGCACATCCCATCTTTGCATTTACTCCATGTCACCTAGTGCTGCTGAGTCAGAAAACAGTTGCATCTTCTGAAAACTCCACTTGTTAGGAAGCGAGCCCCAGCACCATCAGCCTGGGTTGAAGAAACAGGCTTCAGGAATGTCTGGAGTCTCAGGGCATGCTGCAAATGCGGATGTGACTCAGACGGTTGGCTGTGCCTCTGTGTTTCTAAGTGAAATTACCCATCAAGGGGGCTCCCGAAAGTTACATCAAGCAGCTTCGTCTGGAGCACAGCAAATGCCGACATGATT
The DNA here is from genome assembly GCF_040939455.1 of Microcebus murinus. Lineage (NCBI taxonomy): Eukaryota > Metazoa > Chordata > Mammalia > Primates > Cheirogaleidae > Microcebus > Microcebus murinus. The sequence continues at coordinate 27,808,687 of NC_134123.1, forward strand.
TGTGAAGATAGCTGTGTTAATAGGGCTGGCAGCATCCTTCGGCTTGGACCTTTGCACCCCAGCTGGCTGCGGGAGGGATGGAAAACAGCCCCAGGAAACCAGTTCCCGTTGCTCTCTGATGATTAGAAGGCCCCTGTTTAGAAACCAGGATTCACAGTTCAGGTGCAGATGGGGGTTCCAAAGTGCGTGGTGTGGACAGAGGGCCCCTCCTCCCAGGCTTGGGGGCGCCATTTAATTTCTCTTAGTGCTGGAAGGGGACTTGATGGAATTGATTTGGCAAAAAGGTTAATGTGTTGTTATGGCTGCCAGTTGGCCGATTGAATCACTAGTAATTGGGGCAAGGGAAGCATTTAATTTGACACACCGAATGCAGGTCCACCAGAGCCAATATCTTGGTTGCAGCAATTTGTGTGCGTGTGCGTGCACATGTGTGTCTTAGATACACTCTTGCTTTTAGCCTCCCCTGTTATAAAGGGAGTTGTCATTACTATCCTTTCTCTACTCGACAGCCTCTACCCCCAACACCCATGGAAAACACAAGAGTTTATTTTTTTATTATGTCATGTTGGGAGAACTGTGCAAATATAAGCCTTCCTCTATTATATAGAACAGGGGTCTCTGAAATGAGATACACCCAGAATGATCCACTCGGGCAGCGGTCAGCACACAACAGCCCAAGGCCAAGTCCAGGCCAACACTTGTTTTTATAAAGTTTTATTAAAACACAGCCATTCCCACTTATATAGGAAGTGCTGCTCCACACCACAGCAGGAGAGTTGAGTAGCTGTGACAGAGACCATTTATCCTGGAAAGCCTAGAATATTTACTGTGGTCCTTTAACAGAAGGCATTTGCTAACTCCTTAGTGGTACCAGGTTTAGCAAATAAAAATACAAGATGCCCATGGAAATTTGAATTTCAGATAAACAGTGAATAAATTTTTAGCAGAGGTATGTTCCAGGTTTTAACTAGGCAGTCTCTCTCTCTATGTGTATATCTGGTGACCCTAAGACCCCACACTAGGACATGGAAAAGAAACAAAACAGCGTTTATTTACATTTATCTTTTATCTCAACCCATTTTGATTCCTATATCTTTGACTGTATTTTAGTATTATGTGTAGTGGATTACACATCGTTTACAGATATACAAATATTGGGAGGGTATGTTCAACGTTAATTTTTACTGGTAGTGGTGTATAATCAAGACATTCTGGAGTCCATTTGGAAAGCAGGAAAACACTCAGACCAATGGGACCCATCGGAATTTCCAGGGTGTTCTCTGGTGAAGTTCAGCAGGAAGACAGAACCCAAGCTTCTTCCCTCGCTCAGCTTAGTTAAGAGAGCATAAACACTCTGGTTTCTGTGTGCAAATAGAGACAATAGTCAGTTCCCGTGCAGTGTTAATGCGAAAACCCAGTGAAAATGTGTATACACAAAGCCTCTGGTATATCATAGGTGCTCCATAAATGTTCTCTTTCCTTCTATTCAAACGGAAGTCAGTCCTTAGGGAAAAAAAAAAGAACAACAGTCTCCAGAACATCCCAAGGAAGCTTCCCTCACATGGTCTTTCCCTCTCTAGCGCTGCCCAACAGTGTCGGTGACTCACTCGGGGGGGTTAAACTGTTTATGTCTGCGGAGTCAGAGCACTCTGCCCTGTGGTTTCAGTTCACATGGGGTTCGGTGACACAGTTTTGTTTTCACTTTGGTTTATCGTGTGAGTTTCCATCCATCATCTCTTTTGTAAATGGTGTTCTTGCTAAACTTTGTGGGGATTCATTTGAAATTGTCTGGTTAGTGGCCACTGTGACTATCATTGTAAGTGCCAGAGACTTCCAGGGATAGTGTCCAGTTGAGGAAATGGCCGCTCCCTGGGCTTCCCACAAAGTGGAAGGAAAAGGCCTTGGCTTGTAGAGAGCAGAAATGGGTTTTGTTAGTGTCTTCCAAGCATGGCACCACCCACCACCCCCAACACAGAGTCTACACCCTACCCCAGCAGGGTGTATGCAGGGTTCATGAGCAGGAAGTGAACTATACCAGCCCACAAGGGAAACGCCCACCTTTCTCCTTGGAAGATAGGTCTTTCTCCGTGTGTAGCCACAGCCTGAAAGGCCTCCTTGCTCCACTGATCTAGCCACTCCCTGATTCTTATCAGTTCCCAGGACAAGGCAGAGGCCAGCAAAAGGGAGCCACTCTTCCTGCATGGGAGAACAAAAGCCGTCTCATGTGTCTGACTGCAAGGTGACAGTCAAGTGATGAGAAGAGGCACAGTGGCCCTATCTGCCCCTTGGAGGTCAGCACTCCCTCTTCTGTCAGCATAGGAAGGAGATGGTGGTTTTCACCATTCATTCATTCATTCATTCATTCACCAAGAAAATTTCCCTGGGGATCTACTGCACACTGTGCCCTGTGCTGCACACTGTGAGGATAAAGGCTTAATAAGGAGCCACTCTCAAGAAGCATCGTTTAGAGGAGAAATTAGAGAAGTGAAGGTATCTGTAATGTGGTGTGAAGAGTGTTGGGGTACACGACAGCAGCTGTGCCACCAGAGCACTGTAGCAGGGCATTCGACGCAGGTCAGAAGGTTTGTGCAGGTGGTACTTGACCTGGTTTTAAGGACTAAGATTTTTTGAAGAGAAGGGATTTGAGGAAGGATATATTTATTAACAGCAGAAGGAATAGGATTTAAAAACACACAGGCTCAAAACTGCAGGATGTGTCTGAGAAGCTGTGCATAATTTTTGGTTTTCATTTGTTTGATTATTTGGAGTAGCTTCATGAGCATCGTTTGCAGAAGAGGCATGACAGGGCCAGATCAGGAGGGCCCATGGGCTATACATTGCCTTTCTATTACCCCAAAACACTGTCGGAGATACTAATTACAAAGGAGATAAACAGTTAAAACTGGCTTCTTGGCCTGAAAACCTACCTGGCAACTTCAGTAAAGTTATCAGTTAAGCAAAGATTTTTCTCGAAGCTTCCACAGCCCATGTTTCTTGTCACATCAAGTCTGAGTTTCTCTACCTGCTTCCACCTGCCCCTATCTGCCTCCATCCCAACCTCTGGCTCCCCCAGTCCCTTTTCCCCAATGTGAACCATTTATTCAGAGCATGCCAGTGGCACTTGCCACTTGCATTTTATCGACAAAGAAACTTGGGTCCCGAGAGGTTAAAGAACTCGCTTGAAGGAGGCAGAGCCAGCTCAGAGGGGTTTGAACGTGAACCTGTGTCTCTCTGTTGGAGCCAGCCCCTCCGGCCAGGCTCTTTCCTGGAAGCAGGCAGCACCCTGGCACGTGATCAGTTCCTCCTGTTGTCAACTGATTGATCACGGTCAGATCTTTCAGCAAGCCTTTGGCAGAGCCGGCCCCCTCTCTCTCCACCTCTCCCTTCAAAAGCCTGAGTTTCCAAGGTTTGCTGCCATGGGTACTTGGCTTTGAGAAAAATGAGCATATTTTTCATTCCTGTTGCCAGTCTTTCCTCTTGTCATGGCTGTCATTGCCGTCTTGCAGTCCGTGGGCCTGGGTACCAAAACATGCAACGTGGACGGGCCTCCTTTGAATATTGAGTATTTGGGGCTCACTCCGCAGAGAGAGGTTTGCAGGACTCTTTTTCCTTTTCCTCTTTTCTTTGGATCTGTTTGGAAATGTAACATTTTAAAGCCCTTCTTGGCTGGAGGATTTTTTATTGTAAACATAAAACGTTCATTGAAACATTAAACGTTTTACAGCTGTTTTTCAGCACATAAATTTTCATAGACACTCACCCCCTCGCTGCCACACCCCCTCATATATTTCTTCTCCTCCTTCTCCTCCTCTTCCCTCCTCCTGTTTTGTTTTGTTTTGTTTTTTTCTCCTCAAATAGTTCTAAGACCAGAGTTAAGGGTAGGTAGGGGGCTAGATTACAAATAAAACATAACACTTGGTGTAGATCAGCCAGTTTGGAAAAGTACATTGTATTTTAATACGAAGAATGTATATGTGCCAGAAACCTGCCAAGGAAAGCAAACACTCTTGCTGCTATCCCAGCCCTTACTTGAGCTGCTGTGAGCCCAAACCCTGCACCATGACTGGGGAGGTTACTAGAAAGGCCCCAAATATGTCTCCAACGGGAATTGGAGGAGGGCTGCCTCTGAGACAGCCAAAAGACTCAGGAAAGCCAGAGGTAAGGTGGCCCAAGCTAGCGTGGGATTTGGCCAGGAGCATCTTTCTGATTGGATGATGATGTGTGGGTGGGTTAGCTACTGTCAAAGCAGGGCCCAGCAGAAAGCTGACCCAGGTGGGTCCAAAGTAGAGTAGGATGAGGCTGGTATTGAGAGGCTAAGGGGATAGTGCATAGAATAGTAGTGGTCAAAAATCTGCTAACCTTTGACCCTCATGGGATTCTGCCTATTGGGGAACACACACCCAGTTTCTTTGGATCATTGTTAGATAGCAGGGGCTCTTCGGCCCTGCTAAAGTCCACTGTAGTAATACTATATATAGATACCCTTGCCATGGCCTCATGGTGGGTGGAATGAACTTCCTGGCTCTTGGATTTTTGGCCTTGGTCATGTGATTTTCTTTTAGTCGTGGGATATTAGTCAACATGACGTGAGCAGAATCTTGAGGTGGGCTTGTACGATTGGGATTGTCTTCTTGCATTTGTCCCATAGCCAATGCCTCTTCTGCAGCTTGGGCCCCAGCATGAGGTTCATGAAACAGAGCTGAATCTGACTTCCAGCCTAGAACCAAGTTCAGCCAAATCCAGTCAATATCTGCCCAACCTCAACTAATCCATAGGCCAGTGAGAGAGAAAAATAAATGTCTGTTCTTGTGAACCATTGAGGTTTTGAGGCTGTTATATTCGCTGAGAATAAAAATTCACACTCTTCACCAGGGTCCACATGTCCTAAAGACCTGAATTCCTGCCTGCCTCTCGGAGTTTATTTCACACCACACATAGCCTTGCCCACCATCCTCCAACCACTCTGGTCTTCCTTCTGTTCCCTGAACACACAGAGCCCACACTGCTTCAAGGCCGTTGCACATTCTGCTTCTGTTGCCTGGGAAGAGCGATGGCTCTTATCCTTCCCACTCAGTTTAAATATCACTTCCTCAGAGGCCTACTCTCCAAATAACAACAGCCCCATGAGACAGGTGCTACAATTACCTTCCCTCTTGTGCACACAAGGAAGCTGGGGCTCAGAGAGGCTGAGCCAGTTGTCTGAGTTACCCAGCTAGGAAAGAGTGAAGTTGGAGTCAAACTCCACCTCTCTCCACCCACTCTACCTCTTTTCTTCTCAATATATATACATCAATTTCCTCTTTTTCTGTCTCTTGTCCCCTAGCATGCAAGCCCCGTGAGCTTGTCCAGCCTACAGGAGAGGTGCTGCATGTGCAGCCTGGCAGAGTGTGCATTGCTCAGCAACCAGACCTCTGTCCTAGCTTTGTCTCCTGGCTGCTCCATGACTGAGGATAACTTGTAACCCTTCTCTCTGTCTCTGTTTCCCCACTTTTCAAAGGAAGGGCTTGTTCTTGGTCTCTTGGGTCCCTCGGAGACTGAACATCCCCTGGTTCTCAGAGACCCCCCACAGCCCAAAGGTCAGTCCTTCATGGTAGCCCCATTGCATTGGCAGTCCAAGAAACTCCAAGTTTATCTGCTACAGAGAGGGTTGAACATAGCCAGGGCGCTAGCGCTCTACAGATCCTAGCAAGATGAGAGAAGAGTCCCTGCCTGTCATGCAGTCCATTTTCCCCACAGACTCAGCTATTTCTCTGCTGGACCTGACCATTCATTTCTGTATCTAGCGCCTATCCAGGACAGTCTGTGTGCATGCGGCATCGCCAAGGTACAAAGGTGAACAGGCACCAAAGCTTGGGCAGAGTGGCCACTCAGTACAAAATAATGAGTGAATTAATAAACCTTGTCTATTAATAAACAGCTTATCACAAATATCTGTAAAATAGCCCAAAATACTATATGCAAATACTTGCTGATGTCTGGTGGTAGATGTGCATATAAATTCTTTCTGAGCAGTCATTCAATCATTTCTGTCTGCAGCATTTACTGGGCATTCCTCCATGCCAAGCCCTGGGGATACAGAGTTAAATAAAATAGAATCTTAACCCAACCATGCTGGCTGTAAAGTTCACCTCTGACTCCTTTCTACGAGTCTCGTTAGGGTCTTGCTCCATCTTGGCAACTGGCCTACTTTACCACCGGAGACCTCAGCTCTAATTACAGTATGGCCACGATCAACATGCCCTAACCAGTTAGCAGATGGCAGCTGCATGAAGTCACTGGGCGCAGATAGGAATCAACAAGGGAGATTAGGTAAAGTGCTTATTTGAGGTGCTGTCAGGGCCTGTGGCAAAAGAGTTCCCTCCTGCCCTGTGCAGTTATTTTTCATGCACACTCGGATTACACTGCTTGGTGATATTACATCTGCATGCGTCTTGCCCTCTGACACGGCAAACACAGATGCTGCCCAAATCCTTGTAAAGCTGTATATCTTAAGCAGGAAGGAGCATCTTTGGGGAGGGGGGTGGGGAGGTGAATTGATTTGCAAAGCAGCCTGACACAGACGGTTTCTTATTTCTCCCTGCCATCAAATAATTCATCTTTATACCCTTCGGGCCACAGTGAAATTCGAACCTGGACAAAACCAGCGACTGCAAGGTTTATTTGTAGCAGTGGGATGAGAGAAATTAGCCAAGTATATTCTAAAATTATCAATTGCTGATCACACGGCATGGGTGTGTTTCAGTCCTTGTGGGGTGGCTGGACCAACGCCATGATGGGGTAGGCCCCCGTGACCAAGGGCTGTTTGCATGGTTGTGCAGATGCAAAATGTGCTTCCATGGGTTAACCTGCCCATGTGCTGTGCATCACATGTGGATTAGCTTTAATTCCTTTAACCACCCCCAATATTGGCAGCACCCCCATTTTACAGATGAGGAAACAGAGCCCCAGAGATGTTAAATCCCCTGCTCTACAGAGAGGAAAGGGGAAAAATGGGCTTTTAAGAGTCAAAATTAAAAACTTAAAATATTTAAAAATTCAATACAGACTTCTGCATAAAAATGACCATTTTAATAACAATAGTAAAAACAAAAAAAGGACAGAGACCCAAAAATATTCATACTCAGGTTTGGGACTCTGGTGATAGGATAGTAAATCACAATGAAGCATTTCATGCTTTTTTATCCCTTAACATTAGAGGTATGTAAAATAGCTAAGAATTTATTTATTTATTTTGGTCGGGGGAAAAAAAATAAAGGTAGAGAATACACATTTGGATAATAATGGAGCACAAATTAGGCTACAGGAAGTGTTTTCTGGTCTGGTTGAGAAATAGCTAGGGAGGAAAATTACAGATCTTAAAATAGGTGTAATATATTATGTATCTGTGAAAATGGGCCAAACAGATTGCCTCCGTTAAACTCATATTGGATGTTCAAATCTCGAGTTACCTGGAATGCAACTGTATTTCCTATATTTAACCAGGCTTTTTATAAACCATTCCTCTTAACACCTCAAGCTGACAACCACATCCTGGGTGGTTATTTAATACCATGTTTGACTTTCTTCACTTTGAGGGTCCTCAAAATAGAGAAGGCCAGAAAGTAGACTTTTTACAGTCGTACACTATTTACAAATCAAATGCTTTTTGACAGAGTGAATATGAACTTCCCCTATCCTACCTCTCTCCTCACCCCTCTTTTTCCCTTTAAAGTAAATAGACCGCAATGGGCCAAATACTAGAGAAAAATAAAGCAGCATGTGGTGAGCATGTCCAAAGTCCTTTCATATCTCATAACAAGGAAGAAGAAAGAAGAGAAAACCAAAGAAAAAAGTTAGTAACACCTCTATGAAAGTACAAGTTTCTGTATAGTTCAGCTGCTCCATGATCCAAAAAGAGGAAGAGAAACTCACTGCCCAGGTCTGTGGTGGGTGATCTCTATTTAACACCCTATTCAGGGACTCGGTTCCTCTGGGGGACTGAAGTGAGAGACACAAAATTTCATAGTTGTCCTGTTGCTCCTAAAATCTGCGAGACAAGGGTATCACGAGGACTCTGTGTGTGTAACCTGAAAAAAATGTTCCTGTTAGGTTTAGAAGGTACCAGTTGGCTTAGAAAAAGTAAAGAAAGAACAGTGCTGTTCCAAACAATTGACACCATGATCACTTCCAAAGTGAATTTGAAGTGACTCAAAAGGGAGTAGCACAGATAGTACAAAGGACAGGTGTATTTATTTTATGTTTTGAACAACATATCAGGAGATAATTTTAAAATGTGATGAGTATACCAGGGACCTATATGAATCATTTCTGCCATGTGGCATTAAATTAGCTAAGCTTCCTGGGAGTCAAAAACAAAGAGTTCTCAGCCAATAAAAACAGAAACATAGGTGTATACTAGCAAATCTTTGTCCTGGAACATAATTCTAAGAATTTATCTCATATATATATGAGTTATATTTCACATACACACACACACACACACACACACACATACATGCACATGTAAAGACCCAAGCAAGACTCATTAAAAAATGAGATGCTATAGTATCTCTAAGTAGAGTTTACTAGAAATATCGAAACATTCTTCTATCAGTCATGGTTGCCTTATATTTACCTAGATGTAAAAATAGAGTGTGGTATTAAATTATAAGTTAAGGAAGGCATCTCTGAAGAGTTAAAAAATATATAGGCCCAGTTCCTTGCAAACACACTGACATGTTGTGATGAAGGAAGGAAGGGAGGGAGGGAGGGGGAAACGGAGAAGGGAAAAAGAGAAGGGAAGGGAGAAAGGAAGGGAAGGAGAAAAGAAAAGAAAGAGAGAAAGAGAAATCCATGTGTTTTAGAGTAAGACTAGAGGCAAAGTGGTCCCCAAATGAAAATGAATAAGCTGATTGTGACTCATCTCTGCTCCCTCTACATGGAATTGGGCTGCCACAATACTTCTAAAAAGAATCAACATTTTTCTTTAAAAAAGAAAGAGAAGGAGAAAAGATGATACAGTGTCCACTCAAGAGAGTGAACATGAATTCCGACCTTCATTATTTAGAACAAATAAAGAGCAAGTCTTGCCAATTGGCTATGTCAATCCAGAAAAGAACCTGCCTACATCTCTTATCCAACATCTGCTATTGAGGGATTCACTTGAATGTGTAACTGAAAACATACCTTTAATTAGCTGAGTGACTTGAAAAATTGGCAAATGTTCTTTAATATTTTTCTTGCAAGTGTTGGAAAATATCACAGTTAAATAAGAATATCCTTTCTAATGTAATTTAGCTAACAGGGTCAGCAGATTTTTAAAACTATTCCTATATCATGATAAAAATCTATTTGATAAAAATACTTGTCCTCTGTTTTCCAATGATAACAATCATCTTAATCAACATTTATGGAGCACTTACTATGTGCTAAGGGTCTTATATGTGCTGTCTTGTTTAATCTTTATAACAACTTCATGAGATAAGTGGCGTCCATTAAATTTAAGTACATAATTATTTAAATGACCTGGCAAGTCGCCTACCTAGCTGGCCAGGAATCCAGGGGTCAGGCTCCCTGATCCAAATTTGCCCTGGTCCTAGCTTGGCTTGGTGCCACCTGGTGGCAATTGCACACTTTAGCTTGAATATCAATGGGGATAATTATGGGTCCTTTTGGCCAGTTCTTCCAGCATAGTGGCAGTGATTCTAAGAACCTCCTAGTTAGGTGGCTCTCATTTCATCAGCCAGATACAGAGAGAAATAGCCAGAAGAATGTTGTGTTTGGAAGGACCACCCACCTCTACTTTTCAAGATACTTCTCGATTGTCTTTATTTCAGCCAGTGTTACTGCAGAATTATACTGCATTACAGTCTCCTTCTTATAGATGATAATATTAAGGAAGCATAGAATGAAGGGACTTTTCCAAGGTCACATGGCCTATAAAGTAGCAGAGACAGGGGAATTCTGTCTCATGCAATCCAATTTATCCATCTCAAGAAGAGAAATTTGCCAAAGAGGATGATGATTAAATTATCATTAATACGAACCCTTGTAATTACTCTCATAATTTTCTTTAGGCTTATCCCATAGGGCATTGCTAAAGATTATTAGATTGTGATTATAAATGGATTTGGCCAGGCATTTCTCTTTTGCTCTGAAGCAGTCCTTTCTCTGGAGTACTTGGCCCCTGGAGAAGCCATCTCACGTCTTCACTCACTGGGTATGACGTTCTGGAAGTTCGTCTTTTCTTCCTGGCGTTCAGCTTCTTTCCTCTGTAGACTGAGCTGATGAGTGCTCAATGAGTTCTCAGGAAGAGGGCATCCAGGCTGATCTCAGACAGTCTGCGATCAATGTGCAAGTTAGTAAGTCCTCATATCATATTTATTGAATAGGTGAATGAATGAAAGACTAGGTCATTATGAATTAATTCCCAGATCAGTGTTTTCACAGAGCTGGCACAGATTTTGCAAGCCAAAGTTCTCTTAGCACATACCAGTCTTTTTCCTTTCCCTTCTTGAATTCCCTGTTTTTAAAGTTTTTTTTTTCTTTCCAAACAAATGGTATTTATTAAAGAAAAATTAATTTTCTCATATACCAACAAGCAGTCTTTGGATGTTTTAATTATATTCAAAATCATGGAAACTGGGCAGTTTAATTAGCAAGCATAGCCTTGACACAAATAAATACACTGTTTTGGTTATTTTTTTTTTTAATAAGAAAAAAGAGATCTTGTCTTTCATCAGCAGAGCCTCTGAGTTTGGCAGGGTGAATGAAGCCTTAGATGACTTCTAATGCTTTTTACAGATCTGAATGGTCACGGTTGAGGACTGCACTAACTTAGCCTATGGGTGATACTTCACTTGTGGTCCATGCTGTGTCCTGCAGTATCCTTTGTCTGCTGGGGTGGTATTGCCACACCTGGGAAGGGGCAGGTTGCCCACAAAGAGCTCATCATTTATACTGTGAGGGGATACACAGGCAAAAGGGAGGCCTCTACTTGAAGGACTTAATCCCAGGAAGGAAGCCTCTCCTTGAAGGATTTAATCCCAGGAATTTGAGGAGAGCATCTTAGACATTTGCAGAAGATGATAAAGAAGGCAGTAGGTGGCCCACGACTCCAGGTTTGGGTAGAACAGGCCTTGTGGCTGTACCCTTGGACTGTGTTCTTCTATGCTGGGATTGTGGGGTCTTGTAGTTCTATCATTTAAGGCTGAATGACAATGTAGATAGAACAAGGGCGTTCTTCAGTCAGTACCTACCAGGGTGGCCATGCTAGTATTATATTATGAAATAACTCCATGCTGTTTATCTCTCAAGTGCCCCACATCCCCCTGAGACTCCTAGAGGATTCATCACCTGAAGGAATATTACCTGCTTTGGTGGGACAGAGGGAGCTTCAGGAGCCAGTGCCAGTGACCTATGGCCTATGACTATTTGGATTGGCCAGTGCAAGCTTTTGAGTACTTCAAATGCTATCCCTGAACAAGGGCATGGAAACAATTGCCAAAACATACCTGGTTAGAGTCCCACTTCTACCATTGAATAGCCTTAGGTATAGAAGTTACCACCCAAGTGTTTCCTCCTCTATGCACCAGTTGTATTAACAATTATTATAACACCATAGAATTGTTCTTGGGACTAAATGATGAGAAGAACACACGCCAATAACAACAGTTTTCTGGCATGCCGTAGATCTGTAAGAAACGGTAGCTTTTCAATTGGACGACAAATTCCCCGTGAGAGATGAAAGCGTCATTCATGAACTCTTGGACATGGGACATCTCAAAACTCACCCTGTGGTTCAGCTTTTTGTTTGAGAAAGGGAAGACTGGTGGGAAGGGGAAAGATAGAGTCTGTACAATGAGAGCACAGATAGTGGGGACTTGAACTTCTTGTATCAACCACCTTTGACAAACAGGGATGTTGGGCACATGCAATTTCTCTCCCTTTCCAGTTGGCCCTGTCGCTTAAAGTGGCCAAAGCAGATGTCATGTTTGAGGAAAATTTTGTTCACTTTTAAAACTGAGTTTATTTAACATGGATTTGGAACAACAACAACAACAAAAAAAAAATCAATGAAATGAGCAGCTTCAGGAGCCAGAGTGAAGGCAGTTGAGAAAGGAAAGAACTCCAGAGGACTCCTAGGCATTATTCAGGAAGCTCTGAAGTTTACTCAGTCTGAGATTCTAATAAAAGATTAGTTCGGCAGTAGTTTACGTTGTACCATTAGAAGATGTACTTTAGCCAAAACAAACTGCCAAACACAAAGGAAGGGTGGGGGAAGGAATCATTTTTAGTGTTGTGAGAAAGCTTTAATAATATTCCTATGAGAGTTTAATGAGTTATTGACACTTTATACTGATGGGGTAAATTTTAGTATTTTTACACTCCTCAGTTAAACTGCAATTAAGTAACTACTGTACCTTGCTTTAAGGAAATGGGCAAGGAACCAAATATAAGCTGGGAAATGTGGCCCTTGGAATTTAGGTTCTCGGTAGTCATGTCTTAGTGTAGTCCTCTCCCCATACTGAATACTGCTGACCTGTATAATAGGATATTGCAGAAATTAGGGAATGTGACTTCTGAGGTTAGGCTATAAAAGACATTGAGGCTTCTGGTTCTCTCTCTTTCTCTCTCTCTCTCTCTCTCTCTCTCTCTCTCTCTCTCTCTCTGATCAGTCCCTCTGGAAAAAGCTAGCTGCCATGTTGTGAGGATACTCAAGCATCCCTGTGGAGAGGTGCCAACAACCATGCGAGGGAGCCACCTGAGAAGCTGATTCTACAGCCCGAGTTAAGCCTTCAGTTAACTGTGACCTTGGCAACAATCTTGACTAACATTTGAGACCCTGAGCCAGAACCATTGAGTTAAGCTGCCCCCAAATTTCTGACCCACAGAAATTATGTATGAGACAATCAATATTTATTATTGTTTCAGTCCAAGATCAGGGTGCCAGTTCTCAGTGAAGTTCTTGGTGAGGACTCTCTTCCTGGTTTGGAGATAACTGCCTTCCTCCTGTGTCCTCATGTGGAAGAGAAAGAAAGAGAGAGATCAACTCTCTTAAGCCTCTTCTTATAAGGGTGTTAATCCCATTCATGACCTAATCAATTTCCACAGGCTCTACCTCCTAACCCCATCACTTTGGGATTAGAGTTTCAACATATGAGTTTGGGGGAGACATAAACATTCAGTCTACAGCACTGAACTTCCATCATATCAGTCAGGGTGCTCCTTTATACACTTCTGTCAGTAGTACTCCTATTATTATTTAATTAATATTTGAAATATTTCAGATTCGGTTAATATTGAAATTTTTCTTTTAATCAATTCATAGATTCATTAACTTCGTTTTATTTTTTATTTTTTTTTTCTTCTTTTCGGGAGGTCATTAGGTCATGAATTAACTTCGTTTTAAAAGGAAACTTTCTATATCCATCATAAAGGGAAGATCAATATGATTAGCCAAAATAGATAAGGATAAGCCTATATACCATGAAAGTAGAACAATATTAATTCCAAGTAGTTGTTATTATCAGAGAATACTCTAAGACCAAGGCTTGTCCTCTTTTATAAATGGGAGATTAGCAACTTGTAGAGAGGTATTAAAGATAAACCAAAATCAAAACAAGATTCTCTCTGATTAGAAGGATTGAATAAGACAAAAGGAATAACTCCCTCACCAAAATTATTTAACATGGGGTCCAGGAGCCACCGATAATCGTGCACAGATTGGTTAGACGTGTTAATTGCTACATATCAGAAGCAGGCTTCCCCCAAGTGTGTTTAACCTTGTGATGACACTATCTTTTCATTTGTCAACACCATTCCAAACACCATCTCTACAGATCTGCATGGCAGAAACCATCAAACATAAGTTGCTTTCTCCTTAGCTGTTCTACAGCATGGAGGTTAAGAGCTCTGGCTTTGGTTCCAATCCTGTCTCCTCTGCTCCCTGTGTGATTCTGAATAATTTCATTGACTTCTCTGAGCCCATTGGTAAATGGAGATAACCATATATATACTCATTGGGTTGTTGAGAGGGTCAAGGATGATGATATACGTAATACATTGGCATTTACTATAAAAAGAATATATCCCCAATTGCCATATTTGCATCACTAACTATTTTAAATTTTTGTGTTCAAGTTTTGGAACAGAATCTTCTTCCCATGGCTGCATTTTCATTTGCAAAAAAAAGGAGAAAAAAACCTTTACAGACAAAACCTAGGGTCGTACTTTAGGTATGTTGAATCCCCAGTTCCTGATGTCTCTAGCAGGAAGCTCAACTGCCCTTTCTATATTTGTGTGGGGGTATATTCCCAATGTTGACTCAAGATAGTACAAGTTGTCTACAGCTGCCAGCAGGAGACTCCTGTCTGAACTGTGCACTTTGTTCAATGCAGCTTAAACCATCACAAATTTATTCTCTTACTATTCTGGAGATCTTAATCTGAATGAGATGTATAGGCTAAAATGAATGTTAGCTGGTTCTTCCTGGAGGTTCTAGATGAGAATGCATTCCTTGCATCTTCCAGTTTCTTGAGGCTACTGACATTGGCTCATGGCTAAATTATTCCAATCTCTACTTCTGCAGTCACTTCTTCTCTGACTCTGACCCTCTTGTTTCTCTCTTACAAGAGCCCTTGCAATTACATTAGATCCACCTGGACAATCCAAGATAATCTCCCATATCAAGATCCTTAACTTAATCACTCCTGCAGTTGAATTTGCTATGGATGGTAATATAGTCACAGGTTCTTTAGGACACAGACATCTTTGGTAAGTAGCATTGTGTAGCGTCACACCATCCCCAAGCATGTTCTTATCCCCAATCACAGAGTTAGGAGAGGATATCCACAATGGACTGGGGGTTTTGTGTCTGCATCTCCCCTCCAAGAACAGGTACTAGCCCTTGTCTGTGGGGCTGAGAGTCAAGTCCTGGGTCAAGGGTCAAGTCACTCTGCTCAAACTCCCAATTTCAGGGAACAGATTTGGCCTGGCCGTAGGACATGAGACTCTTCAAGGCAAGGTACCTGCCATGCTTAGAGAGCCTTCCAGGCTAATGACAGTGTTGGGTTGTTTCTTGTTCTATTCTTCTAACAACTATTATATTACATTTTAATTTTTCTTGCAGAATGGTTAACAGGCTTGTCTTTTCCAGGCTGGGTTTGTGTAGTAGACCATTAACAGAACAGGTCAGAAAAAGCAGCCTCTAAGAAGCCTGATCTGTTTGTCTTTATTAATCTGTTTGGATTTTCTTGGCCCATTTACCCACAAATTAAAAAAAAAAAAATAAGTTTTCAGGGAGAACTCTTTAGCATTTAAATTTTTCATTTACTTTTGTCTACTTGTTTAATGTCCTCTCCACTCCCAGACCAGTAAACAAGCCTTTGTCACCAGGGAGACATTTGTGTTGGCTAAATCTGTGGTTGGTCCGTTGCTTTTCTTTCTCCACTCGGCTACCCCACTAGTTTCTCTGTGGTTTGTGGTGGGCTCGCAGTTCTTGACCTCAGGACTCTCACTGGTCTAGACCAGATTGGTTGGTTTGGAACAGCTGACACACTTGGGTTCCTTGTGAACCCTGGGCCACCCTGGTTAGTCTGACAAGAAATGCTGACCACTTCCTTGGCTTTTGAAGATCTCGTTTGTGGCACTACAAAGTCTTCTTCGAAATTCCACATTCCTTTTTGGATTTAGGAATCAACCTCCTTGATATGAGGAGAAAGATAATTGTCAACAAATTAGGGAAAGAAACCAAGCAATAAAACCGGCCTAGCATAGGCTTATTTAAAACCAGTCCATTAGTGCTTTGTGTCTGTGTGTGTGTGTGTGTGTGTGTGTGTGTGTGTGTGTGTAAGGGAGTCAGTTATATATAGAAGACAACAAAAGACAACCTACGAAAGGTTTGAGATACTCTGTAATGAAGATGAATCGACAAAGAAATATCAGGAAAATTTCTTAGATTAAAGACATTTGTACTCCTATTTTGTGTCAAATCTGTGCTGCCTTTTTCGCTGAAGTTATCTGATTTAATTGCTACAATAATCCTGTAAGGTAGGTCTAATTGTTCGTATTGTAGAGATTAGGAAACTGAGGCCAAAGCGGTAAATCGATTTGTCCAAGATCACAGACTCAGGAACGTCTTTAGTTAAGAGCCCAAGGCAGCTCTATCACCAGGCTCTGCCCTCTCATCTACCCCCTCACTCCTCAAAGCCCAGTCTGTAGACCAGCAACGTCAGGATCTGCTGGGAGCTTGTTAGAAATGCAGGATCTGGTCTGGAGTGGTGGCTCCCTCCTGTAGTCCCAGCACTTTGGGAGGCTGAAACAGGAGGATCACTTGAGCCTAGGAGTTTGAGGCTACCGTGAGCAATGATGGTGCCACTGTACTCCGGTCTGGGAGACAGAGTGAGACCTCTCTCTCTAAAATAAATAGATAACAAATGCAGAATCTCAGGCCAGACCCTAGACCTTCTGAGTCTGAATTTTAATAAAAAACATCCAGGCGACTTGTGTGCACACGAGAAGGGCAGCCGCTCACCCGCTGAGTTGAGAAGACATTACTTGCGCATTCCCTGTGTGTTAACCCTATGGTGAGGCTGCAGAGACGATCAGACCCAGCCTCTGTGGCGAGAAACTCAGAGCACAGGGCAGCAGATTCCTGCCATGAGTAGAGGCAGTACAGTAGTAATAGTGGCCACTGGGCACCCACAGGGCACAGGGGAGGGGCCCTTCTCTAGGAAGGCTGCCTGTTGGAGCTTATTCCTAAAATAAGCAGGAAGTGTTAATAGTAATCCACTGTGGTTGAGAACTGCAGCTCTGAGTTTGCACCCTGGAGTTTCGAGTCCAAGTTCTACTATATCCCAGCTGTGTGATGTGGAGGAAGTTACTAAACCTCTCTAGGTCTCAGTGCCTATATCTATAATATGAAGAATCATGACAGCACATGCTTGTTGTACAGATTAAATGAGATGATACTTGTGGAGGACTCACACGATTGCGAACATGCAGCTTAATAGATATTAGTTATCATCAAATGCTGAGTACACAACAACAACAACAAAAGCCTGGGAAAGGTTTTCCAGGCAGGGGGAAACATGAACAATAGCTCATGGAATGCAGAAGCACAACTGAGGACATGTGGGGCTCACATTGGAATATTCCTACTGATTTAAAGTAGATTATTTCCTGAGTACCCACTCTGTGCCAAAGCACTATTCTAGGAACATGAAGCTGAATTTAAACAAATCAAAACAGTTTCTACACCTGAAGGCATCACAGATAAGGGCCAGAAAGCCACTGCCATATGACATGTTACAAAGCTATATGTTTCTCTCTAAGTATTGCTTTAACTATATATATCCCACCAGTTTGGACGTGCTATATTTTCATTCCAATTAATTCAAAATATGTTCTAATTTCCCATGTGATTTCTTTGGCCTTCACATGTTTATTACTGCATTTATTCACTCCTTTTGATGCAGGACTCACTGGCTATCTGCTATGTGATGCTCCAGGGAGTGGCCTAGCCACAGCTTCTGACCTCAAGGAGTTTATAGTCCAAAGAGGCTCCAAACCCTTTGATGGACAGAGACTTTTAGGGGAGAGAGACATGAACACAAGCTTTTGCAGATGGTATCAGAATACTGTTCCAAATCTCTCAAGTCCAGGTTTTTTGACTCCCAGGGTATTTTTTACTGTTCAATTGCTCCCTTTGAAGCAAAGCCTTTGCTGGTCACCATTGTATTCCCATCACCTAACCCAGTGCCTTGTAGGTACTCATCAAATACTTGTAGGTACTCATCAAATACTTGTTTGAAGAAGTTATTCTTTGGGACCCATGCATTTTGTCTCAATTCCTTTTGATTATTCTCTTCACCCATCTGAGTTTGACCTCATCTCTCCAATGTTCAGTTAAAACTTATCCTAAGCTTATTTGTTAGCACAGTGGAACTGTCTGTCTTTCTAATTGTCTTATGGAGTATTCAGGAATCCATAGGGGATCGTGTAGACCCCATCAACCCAAGACCCTTGTCTGTTTCCTTTTCCACCCTTGAGCTGAAGAAGTCGTGCTCTCCTTCTGCCTCCCATCCTTTGTGGGCTGGGATGCATGTTGGGCCTCTGCCCAGATTGTGCTTGAAGTGGCACCAGCTGCACAGGATATGTGAAATATTTGCTCCAAGGGATCCAGAAGTGTTGATGTGAGTAGGATCAGCTGGTACTCCAGGATAAAAATCATTTCGCCATCTTTGCTGAAAAGTCACTGTGTTTCTCCTGCACTCAGCAGTTTATGGGGTGCCATATTGCCCAGTCTTCTGGCCCTACCATGTTTCAAAATGCAATTGGGTATTGTTAAGTAGCTCCATATTCCTGCCAGAAAGAGTGGTTTCCCTGGGGAGGGTGGCTGCCACCCAGCCCAGCCAGTCCTGCCTTTTAGCCAGCATTATCAGAAGCTGGCTGGACTGTGAGCTTGACCCAAAAGGCCTGCTCTAGACCCACTTGGAGGCATTCCTGTCTTATTGTTGGAGGGGAAATCGTTATTGTGGGGAGATGCCTCTTCTGGGAGTCGGTGTGGAAGATCAGGACTGTTCTATCCAAACCAGTTACCTGTTTCTCCAGAAACTATGTCCTCTTCTTTCTGCCTTTCTTGTTGACATTCCTCCTCTGGTTCAGTCATTCGTATGTGCAAACAATAGGGTGGGTTCAGAAGCCATACTGCCTGGTTTTGTTTCCTAGCTTTACTTATCATCCAAAGTTGCTTGAGGCTTTCTAAGCCTCAGTTTCCTTACCTGCAAAATGGGTACCATTCTAGCACCTATCTCTTGAGATTGCAAGGATTCAATGTGATGATGTCTGCAAAGTTCTTAGCACAGTATCTGGACCCTGGTAAACATCTTACCTCTGCCTGATCTCGCTGTCCTTGCTGTTGGTCATAGCAAAGGCTTATTGGGTTTTCTGCAAGTATAACAGTGTTTCTAAAGATTTACTTCTACAGATTCAAGTCTTTAAGTATCTGTGTTGTGTCTCAAGATATGGTTATGGGATAGGGAAAACAATAAGACAAGAACCCAAATGCCTGCCCCACAGGACAGAGGAAGGGAAGTCTCAGAATTGCAGAAACAAAGTGCATGGACTGGATCACGGTAGCTGTGAGGGAAGGAGGTGGGGAGATGGGCCCTGAAGGGTGCTGAGGAACAGGAGTGAAGACAACTCACAAGCCCAGCAGGACCAATGAGAGAGGTGCATCAGGCAGGGGGCAGGGTGCATCTGGGAGGGGCCCCTGCAGCTGGAACAGTGGTATGTCCAAAGCCGCAGCCCACATGCCAGCCCTATGCCACTCGTGTGGGCTCGACAGGAGTGTTAGAGGAGGCAGTGATGGCCAGGGCGTGGTCCAGTGCAGCACTACTCAGAGTGTGGTGCAGGGCACCTGCAGCATCAGCATAGTAGCTGCTTGTTGGAAATGCAAATTCAGGTGTCCTTCTGAATCAGAATCTCTGGGGCCGGGGCCCAGGAACCCATCCTTCAGTAACTTTCCAGGTGATTCCAGGTGATTTTTCAGGTACACACACACCATCCTCTGCTAGTTTATGGGATGGATGCTATCTGGGTCAGGTGCCACCAGGTGAGGACATTAGACATACTACATGCCTTGACCTTTTTCAGACTACTCTATAAAGGATTCCACCAGGTAGACTTGAAGTACCCAGTACTGGCAGAAAGTCCTGCTCTTCTTCATCTCTCCCAAGTATTTCTAACCTTAGTAAAATGTGCAGAGCCCTGTGAGTGAGCTGTTTCCAAACTCTCTAAGATGAAGAATCTAGTTAATCAAGTTTGTAAGACTAGTTTGTAAACTGAGAGTAAACAGGCCCAGAGCCCAGAGCAAGGGCCTAAGAAGCTCTCCTATGGATTTTAGTGCTCAGATTGTATGGCATCCATTTTTGTTATCCGGGCAAAATATATGTAACCTAATATTTATCATTTGATCATTTATAAGTATAAAATTCAGTATCATAAAATGCATTCACAATGTTGTATAACTATCACCACTATCAATACCGAAAACGTTTTTTATCATTTCCAACATAAAGTCTGTACTCATTAAACAATATCTCCTCCACTCCCCTAAACTCCTGGTAACCTCTATTTTACTTTCTGTTACTATGAATTTGCCTATTCTATGTACCTCATATAGGTGGAGTCACATAATATTTGTCTTTTTGTGTCTGCTTTATTTTACTTAGCATAATGTTTTCAAGGTCCAATCATATTGTAGTATATATATCAAAATTTCCTTCTTATGGCTGAATAACATTACAGTGTGTGTGTGTGTGTGTGTATGTGTGTGTGTGTGTGTTACATCTTGTTTATCCATTTACCTGTTGATGGATACTTGGGTTACTTCCAATTTTTGGCTAATGTGAATAATGCTTCTATGAACATTGTTGTACAAATATCTGTTCAAATCTCTGCTTTCATTTCTTTTGGTTATCTACCTAGGCATTAAACTCCTGAGTCATATGGTAGGCATTTCTATGCTTAACCTTTTGAGAAACTGCCAAACTATTTTTAATAGCGGCTGCATATTCCTACCAGCAGTGCACAAAGGTTCCATTTTCTCCAAATGCTAGCCAACACTTATTTTCCTTTTTTCAAAAAAAAAAAATTATAGCCATCCAAGTACGTCTGAAGTGGTATCTGTGATTTTGGTTTGCATTTCCCTAATGATGGATGATACTGAACATCTTTCCATATGCTTATTGGCCATTTGTTCATCTTCTTTGGAGAAAGTAACATCCATTTTTGACACGCAGATGCCTTTTCTTCTTGCTTTCTTTTGGTTCGTGGCCACATTCCAGCACCATGAGTTTCGACTGTGAAAATTTCTTCTAGTACTATTTAGAATTTGAGTTAAAAAGAAAACAGTAATTGAAATAGACAGTTGCTGTTTACATCAGAGAGGTTGGTATTACATACCCGTGTGCTCTTTCATTAGTTGCATTATATTCTTATTATGTGTTTTACTAGGTAATTGTAATTCTTGGCTGTGGGATTTTATAGCTTTGTAGGGGGGTGTTATTTTGTAAGCAGATTAGCATGGCCAGTATGATTCTGAAGGAACTGGGCCATGGTAGGAAAAATGTTGAAAGAGAATGAAATCTCAAGCAAGCCAAACAGTAATAGATGAATCAAAAAAATAAAATAAAATTCTTTAGAGCTTTCTAATTTCCAAATAACTTTTCTTTATAATCTTCTGAGGTTATGAAGTTAACTCTGTAGATTGGAGTGTAGTTTATCACTCTAATTGCTGAGCATGTTAATTATCAGACGTGCTTTATGCTTTCGTGAAATGCTCATTTCACAGCTTGATAGTAGGTCTTTTTGTAGCATGAGAAAGTGAATATTCACATCAGAAATAGGTCCTGACCTTGAAGAGTTTCCAATCCATGAGAAAAGAGAACATGACCCACCACTGTCATTGTCTGCAAGCAGGAAACTGTCGCTGCACCACGGTGTAGGTGAGGTAGATTGTTTCCACTCTGTTTTCATCATCAGAATAAAAACAAGCACCAGAAGTTTTGGTCCAAAAGAGCTTTCCTTTTGCAGCCTCTGCTCATTTTGTCATTGTTATTTTTCTTCAAGGGAGTCATAGGACAAGGCCCAGTCTTTAGGATCTGGCATCTGATAGTGAGGTATTTTGGTATTCCAAATAATTGGTGGAAGGATGGAAAGGTTGAATGGAAGTTATATAAGGGCTCCAAAGAGATTAATGGGTGGCTATTTCATAAGTGCTTACTACATAGCAGGTGCTGTTGTTACAGGCCATGTAATGCCACCTGGGAGTCACCATCTATCCATCCATTCTACATATCTCCATTCTTTCTCTTTTTTCCTCAACTTCCTTCCTGCAATTCTTCCTTTCTTTCTTCCCTCCTTCCTCCTTACCTATGAAGATTTATCCAGTGCCTATAATATGTCAAACATGTGCCCTAGCCATCGGGGACATAGTATTAAGCAACAAGCATGTGTCCTAGCTATCGGGGACATAGTACTAAACAAACCAGAGTCCTAACTTGCATTCTCTCAGGGGTGGGGACACAAAGGGGAATTAGCAAATACAATTCCCTCGAAACACACATTCATTTATTATATATATAATATATCAGTTCAGTTACTGTATCAGTCAGGATCCAGTTAGGTGACTGAAATGACATAATAATTTTGATAAGGAAAGTTTAATACTCAGAATTATTAACTATAACAGGTTATCGGCTACTAAGAGGTAAAGAACTCTAAAGAGTTCAGAAATATAGGTCTAGAAGCGGCAGTGCACCCAAGAAAACAACAAATCTGAGGTCCCTGCTCGCCAAGACTCGGGAGGGATCCAGGCCTGGCCATGGTCCACTGGATGACGGAGAAGTTCTTGCTGAGGCCCCGTGAGGTGGGACCCACTGGGAAGCTGCTCTCTGTGGTGCCAGGGAAGGATGTCTATGGAAGGTGCTCTCCCAGGGAAGTCTGCCTGCGAGGGTGGCATGCTGGGAAATTGCTCCCTGGTGGGGCAGAATAAGCGGCCCACAGGGAGGTGATGCCCTCTGAGAGTTCCACACCAGAGCAACCAGAACAGGACTCCTCCTGTGTCCCCACAGCGCCCTCTACTGGCGAAGCTTGACGTGACGCCAGCTGGCAAGGGGGAAGCTCCTTAGTCCCAAAGAGAATGAGTGATGATCCTGGCTTTTGTGCTGAGAGGTGATGTGTTAATGATGGGCACAGATGCTAGTAAGTGCTATGGGAAAATAAGCAGAGTGAGGAGCCTTAGGTGTGCTGTCTGATAGAGAATGTTCAAGGAAGACCTCTCTGGAAAGGAGACATGTGAGCAGCGAAGGCAGAAGGAACAGCAAATGCAAAGGCCCCGGGGTTACAGTGGGTGTGGCATGTTTGGAGAAAAGCAAAGAAGTCAGGTGCAACACAGTGGGTGTGTATGAAGAAAAGAGAGGGTGTGTGGGAATTAGCATTTTGCCAGAGTATGCCTGCTAAGAGACATCGGAATCCTTTTGTAGAGTCTTGAGCATGGAAGTGACAAGAATTGGCTTATACTTGAAGGTTCATTCTGGCTGTTGTGTCAATTGGTGAGGGGTAGGGTGGTGAGGACTTAGCAAGGATCCCACTTAGGAAGCTACCGTGGTGATCCAACCTTCAGCCTCCACTGAGTTTGAAGAACCTTCATGTCCCACATAAAATATGTTCAAAAGTGGTTAATCTTCTTTTGGGGTGACAGAGTTTTAGAAATAGTAGTGATGGTTGTACAACATCATGAATGTAATACCATTGAATTATACACCTAAAGTAACTAAAATGGCAACTTTTATGTTACATTGTGCAATTGTACCACAGTGAAAAAAATCTTAAAAAAGAATCACACAGAAATGACATTATTTCCTTCCTGGGACATCTTATCAAGGGATTAATAGTGTACATGTGTCTTCTTACTAGAAATGTGAATCTCGATCATTTGGTTAATATGATTTCTGCTATGTTCTCCAGCGTGAAGTTATTATCTTTCCTTTTGTAGGTAATACATACTTAGGAGGAGATTAAACAAGCAAACAGTGGTGACTATTACCAATGCTACCAGCTCATTCCAAGCTTCAAGTGCCTAGAACATAGGTGTGTTTTTAGCCCATTTCACAGGTGGGAAACAGAAATTAGGTAACTTGTTCAAGTAGCAGGCTAGTAAGTGGTCCGATTGTAAACTCCACGAGCGCAGAGGGCCTGTGGCTGTTTTGTTCACCCAAATTGCCTAAGCACCAGGAACCGTGCCTGCACATACATTAGGCACTCAGTAGACATTTGTTACATTAAAAAGATGGAGCCTGAATGGTGTTTTCTGCTTCCACACTCCACGTTCCTTCTTTTCCAACTTCTGACTCTGGCTCCTAGACTGTCATGAATTAGCACTCCCCATCCCTAAGATTGCAGGAATGTCCAGCTGTTTCCTAGCACAGAATGGACTGTCCTAGGGCCCCACCCATGGCTAAGTCCCTGGCTGCAGACAGATAGCAGACACTTGGCTCTCCAAGAGACATTCCTACCACATTTAAAACAATGAGGCAGCGGGTACCCTGTCCTTCAGATTAGCTGAAGTTTTATGATACTGTGTTTATGGGAAAATGCTGTTACTATTCTTAGACACATGGTGGTTCTCACTTATTCATAGCTCCGCACTTGTGGGTGGAATGAGAAGTTATAATAGAGTGCAGGTGCCTCTCATTGTTTTCCGCTACTCACTGGATAGTGTTTATTAAAAAGGAAATCACAGTGGTGTGTCTGGAGTTGAAGTCTGAACAAATAACCCAAAACGAGGAGTCCCAGAAGGTGGGCAGGAGGCGACAAACAAAGAAAAGCAAAAACAAGTTTGAGCTAATTGGGATCAGGCAGTACTTTGCATGTGAATTATGAACAGGGAGCTTGGTTGCAAAATAATTATTGTATCCAACCTTTGTTGGCATAATTCACATTCTTTTATGAATGTGTATTTAAATTTAACACATTTTTCCCAGCCCTTTAATGGGATTTGAAAATATGATTCTGAAGGCATGTGGCTGAAATGAGATACTTCCAAAATGTTTAAAACTGCACAGGGATGTGTTGGTGTCCACGCACATGTCCCATTTAATTTTTTCCTGTGATTTTTTTTTTTTTTTCAGACAAAGTCTCACTCTGTTACCCAAACTGGAGTGCAGTGGCATCATCATAACTCACTATAGTCTTGAACTGCTGGTCTAAAGCAGTCCTCCTGCCTCAGCCTCCTAAAAAGCTAGGATGGCTAATTTCGAAATTTTTCATAGACAAGGGGTCTTACTATGTTGCCCAGGCCTGTCTCCAACTCCTGGCCTCAAAGGGTCCTCCTGCCCCAGCTTCCCAAAGTGCTAGGATTACGGGCGTGAGTCTCCATGCCCAGCCGTTTCCTATTACTTGTAAGAAGCCATTCCAGGACCTTCTGGAAGAAGAGCTGGAAACTTTAATTCAAAACGAGTTGTGAATTATGATAGGTGTTGGAATCCATGTTGGCATGTCTCGTATCAGTCTGGTCAGTTCCTTGAAAGACTCAGTGTGTGTGTGTGTGGGGGGCACACACACGTGGGTGTACACACATGTGTACATGCAATAACAAAAGGCAATTCCTGGCACAGTCCATTGTTCTGGGCTGTGCAGTACTCCCTGGAGATGCTCTGTGCTTCCTGTCACATGGACATCCAACGCATCTATTCCCTCATTCAGCACATATTTTCTGCAGAGTACAAAGATAAACTGAGCATCACCCTGGCCCGTAGCACTTGTAGTCTTGAGGGAGAGACGGACCCATGTACAGCTAAATAGAATGCCATGGTCACGTGCTGTAGTGGATGAGGGAAGAGAGCCGCAGGGACCAGTTCACGCAGTGTGGGGAGTTAGGGGACACTTCACGTCGTGGCCATGTTCAAAGTATGCCAGGAAGACAAATAGATTTTTCTTTCCATCAGAGAGGGGAGGAAAAGGGCTTTCCTGGCAGAGAGGGAAAAGAGAGGGAAGAGAGGGAAGAGATACAGAGCTTGGTTCAAAGAGAGGATCCAACACTCTCAGAATGATTTTCTCCCAGGTCTTCTCTAGGAAAAAAAAAAAAAAAAGAAAAAAACAAGTTTATATCGAAGGACTGTGGGAGAACAAGAGGCACGAGCAAGAACAAGCTCAGAGGGCCTGAGTCCATGGACACATCCATGGGACAGTGTGGGGTCCCCTCTGGCTAGTACGTCTGGTTTGTGCTGGGAGAGGGGCTCCAGACAAGACTGGAGAGGGAGGTGAGTTGGGCAGATGGCGGGAGACATCACAGCCTTCATCCCCAGAGCGTGGGGAGCCATCTCAGGCTTCAGAGTGGAAGAGTGACCCAGTCACCACCTCCCTCCAGCGAAGGTGGCGCGTCTGCTTCCTGAAATGCCTCGGCTCCTCTCCCACCGCCTGCATGACTCTCCTCTGCCTGTTCACTGAACTGAAAGTTTATCAGGGCTATATTCAGCCCTCGCCAATAATATCACAAGACAAAAATACCTCCTGGATTTGCAATTTTTGAGTGTTTTGACTGTTCCCAGCAAAGCCTTTGAGAATCACAGTGCGTCGTCCCCTCCCCACCCTGTAGGTTTTTGGCAGGTTTTTGATGAGTAAAACTCGGCCTGACTTTTACCCCAAAGTGATGTTCTTTTGTGGCTTGTCTACTCCAAGAACTGAAATACCCAGACTCATTCCTCATCTCTTGTTGAGACAGAAAAGTCACTGCAGCACCCGAGGGGAGGGGCGTTAAGGGAGTATGTGGGCTCTGAGACTGCTCACCCCTTCTACAGGCCTGGGGGGGCACCATTTCTAACTCCCCCCATCCCCCTCACCACCTTGCTCCAAGGAGGATGAAAATGTCTTCCTTATGGATTGGACATGAGCTTTGGCAGTATGGTATCAGCTTTACCTGGGGAGAGGGTGGGGTATCCATTGAACAGGGGGGTATTATTATAATAATCATTAGCATTACTGCCGTAGCAGTTTTATTTTTCCTTTGGCCAATGGAGCACTGGCATTTGGTCCATTATTTTCTACTGAACCATGAGTGCATGTGATCCTCCCTTCTAGCCTTGTCTTGTTGGACCTTGGCAAATAGCATATCATGAACCTCTCCAGGAACCTGAATCCTTCAAAGTCAAGGTCAATGGGTGGCCATCACTACTCTGGCATAAGACCGTGTGACGGCTCTCATCAGTTTTGCACTTATTTTTCTCTGCAGGACATGGCTGTGATTCCCATGGATGGTCTCGGGCCAATGCGGGACACTATGGCTAATCAGAACATCTTAATCCAACGTCCAAACTCACAAGACACTGGGAAGTAAAAGAGAGGGAGGAGATGCAGAGCTTGTTTCAAAGAGAGGATCCAACACTCTCAGAATGATTTTCCCCCAGGTCTTCTCTAGGAAAAAAAAAAAAGAAAAAAACAAGTTTATATTGCAGGACTGTGAGAGAACAAAAGCAGCACAGATCAAGTTAGCTTGTCTCTTACAGGACAGGACATGCAGTGGTTGGGAGCCTGGCACCTAGAGTTGTGCCCTGTCTCTGACATTTCCTTACTGTGTGACTGGGGCAGCTCATACCTTCTAGTCCTCAGTTTTCACATCTGTAAATTAGAGATTCTAATACAGGAACAACGCCTGGCAAGTCATGTTTCAGAAACTTGACATGGTCACCGCCAGGTTAGCGCTTGTAGTTTGTGCCATGCTAACGAGTGCGATCTTTATGGATTGAACAGACCCAGAGTTGGTGTGGATGTTTAGCTCACCATATCCCTTTTTTTTCCTTTTACACGGCATGTGTGTTTTCAAATTTTGCATGAAATTGTAAGATACATGAGAAGAAAATGAAAAAAATTGGGAATGAAGTTTAGGCCAGGAAAGTTTCAGTGATAATTTTTTCAGTCATTCTTTCTTGGTTTCTGTGCTCCATCTTGTGATTCTTTATCCTTTGTCTCCCTTTCCTACTTAGTAGACACTGATGTTGGGTCTTTACCTTTCATGCGTCAACACTGCCCAGCGGGACTTTCTGCCATGAAACGGAGGACTTTTGGGAAAGGTTCTGTGTATGTGTTATTTAGTAAAGAAGCCACACGTAGCTACTGAGTACGTGAAATGTGGCTCATATGACCAAGGGACTTTTTTATTTAATTTAATTTAAATAATTTAAATAGCTGATGTGTCTACTGGCTGTTGTATTGGACAGGACGGTATAGACACTGCAAAAACACGCAGAAAAAGATACTGTGCCTGCTCCCAGGATGCTCCTGGTCTCACTGGGTGTCAGCTGTTTTCATGAGCAGGTCCAGTGTGGTATGGTAAGCATTAACATGAAGACATGTCCTGGGTGCTGAGAAAGCTAATTTTGCTAGAATAGTCAAAAAAGACCCCATGGCAGATTCCCTAGCACAGTGTGCCGAGCCTCTCCCTAGGGAGAGAATCATTTTGTAAGCACCTATTATGTGCCCAGTGTTTTGGGACAGGCACTTTCTATAGAGGCTTTTACTTTTCTCCCTGACTATGGGCCGCCTGGCCCACAGATGGGAAGTCTGAGATTCAACCTTAGTCGCACTGCTAGGTTTACAGCTAAATCAAGGTGCGCCTGAGTCCCAAGCCACACGAGGCAGCCCATGTCTTGATTTACCCTCACATGCCCTCTGCTGCCTTTTGTTGGGTTCCTTTTAATGCCCCAGGGATTGAGACCTTGTGGTGCAGTGATAGCACGTCTGACTCTAGTATCCCAGGGATTGATAACCACTAACACGCCTCCATCAGTCCACACTCCTGTTGAAGGCAGGTTTAACGTAACTGGTGTACCACTCACTGAGTAAGCAGTGAGGTGACAGCAAGACCACAAACTAATAAATACTCCAGTATTTACATCATGTCGGACTTCAGTGTGATTGATGCGTGTGTTGTTGACTAGGGTGTCATATGTTCATGCTCTAATCCTGGTCTCAGTATGACTATGAGGATGGGGCCAAGTCATTTCACAATCTGAGTGAGTGTTCCAAGCTTCTCAGAAGACCGACGCAAGAGAAATTCAAGGTATGAAATACAAGGTGTGGTCTCAGAGTCATTTTGTTTAACAGCTTCTCTGTTGTGTGTTCTCAGTATGTAAAATGGGAACATCCCTCGCCATCTAATTACCTCCTGTTTGGGTGTTCAAGGGAAGGGTCGCAGGTTATGTTGAGTGAGTGCATGGCTGTCCCCAGCCCTGAGCCATTTCTGCCCTGTTCATGGAAAGGGGACTGTATTCACTGGCTCATAAGCCCCTGGCATCTCTCCTTAGCTCTTCCAAGAAACACCCACATGGACCCAGCAGTGTGTAATTCCCCGCGAGATGGCACCTGACAGGGATACAGTGTCCCCTCCCTTGGCAGTAACCAGTTTGATTCACTCTAAATCCTACTTCAGATCGCCAGCTATTTTAGGGGTTGACAGGTCTGAATTAAACCAATGAACTTAATCTACTTGTGGAATGTAATAGCTGGAAGGGATTCATAGAGATCATAGTATCACCTAAAATTATCTCTTCTACATATCCCACCATTGGGAAACACAAACGTGGCTCCAACCTGTCTCGTCTTTTAAAGTGAGATATTAAGGCCCTGAAAAGGGTGCCACTGTGACTGCTAAAGGTGGCTGACATTGGTTGGTTGCTCTGCCCAAGGCTCTGTGCTCAGCACTTTGATCATTTAACCCTCACAAGTCTATGAATCATAATGTGTTTTATCACCACATTTGAAGGACGAGGAAACTAAAGCTCAGAATTTGGGCAGGTGGGCCCTGGTTCACACAGCTATTAAATGAGAGAACCAGGAGCTTGTTCTCCTAATTGCCATGTCAGAGACATTCTTGTCTCAAGTGGCAAGTTGGTGGCAGAGGTGGGATCTAGACTGAGGTTCTCATTTGGTGTCGTCTCTGGTCCCAAAGAGAGGGACCTTTGGAACTGAGCAGCTATAATAAGTTACTTCTTCCAGCTCTACTCCTCCTGCTGTAGACTAAAACAGAAGTTCTGGGTTGCAGTCACAAAGAAGTAACAAGAAGACACTGGACTAAGCCATTTCTTGTCTAAATGTGTGTCCCCAATGTCAGCATTTCTGGAATAGTCAGTGGCAGCACCCAGTAGAAGCTGAGTGAATTTTTTTTTTCAGGTGTTGAAATACATTATTGGCATGGCCAAGGTTCTGATACCTCAAGTCTCTTTCAGACCCTCGGGTCCTACAGTTCCAAGCAAGGCTGTTCTCACCTGGACCCCCTCGTCTCCTTCTTCCCCTCCCCAGGCAAGATGCCTCTTATCATCTCTGAAGGCTGCGGGGTCAGGGGAGTGTGACCCAAAGAGGACCTCTCTTCCTCAACTCAAGAAGCTTAAGGCCATATCCACTCATGTGTGAACTGATTGGTTCATTCATTCACAGACTGATTGAACGATTGATCCACTGAGTTCTCATCCTTTGGATTTCAAGAAGAGCTAAGTCCTGTAATAAAATAATAAACAAGTCAAAACCCAAAGTGCCCCTGCTTACATGGCAGTAGCGGGGAGACAATAACCACGTAAACAAGTAAATGTGCAAGATAAACAGAGACCAGGATGACTACAATAAAGAAATTAAGCCAGGCCTTATGGGAGCAAATGGAAGGAGGAGGAAAATCAGGGAAGACCATTTTAGGGAGGTGATATTTGAGCTGAGGAGTGAAAACTAGCCTGCAACTGGAAGGGCTGAGCGAGAGAGGGAATGTTGTAGGCGAGGTGAAGAGAAGTGCAAATCCACGAAACAGAAAAGAACTGGGCCTCCTTGTGGGCTAGGACAAAAAAAAAGGGGCCCGTGTGGTTGGTGTAGCCTGGGATGGGAGATAGTCGTGGATACCAGGTAGGATTCTATTTTGAAGAAACAGAGGAAGCCACTGCAGGACTTTAAGTAAGGGAGTGATGGGATCTAATGATATTTTCATAAGATCTTTCTGGCTGTCTTGGGGAGCGTGAATTCAGATTGCAGCAGCAGAAATGTGCAAATAACTCGGACCACAACCTTAGGGCCAGGATGCAGACTGGATGGGCAAAAGGGGTGTTGAGACTCCCCTGTCACCCCTCCATTTTGGAGGATTCTTTTGCTGCTGTAACTTTCTGGAAACAGAACACCCCGCATTACCAGCTAGCATTCTAGAGCCAAACAAATGCTGTTGTTTAGGACAGGTAAATCAAGACAGGGAAATGATGACACATTCACCACAACTGAAGTGTTTGTGGGGTGTGTTGGGACCCTTGGCTTGTTCTAAAGCCTACGTGTCTGGGACTTCTTTAATGTCTGCCGGTAACTGGGCACTCAGCTATAAATAGAGCTATTTTGGAAATTGCGCATCTTGATTTTAAAAAGCTGGAAGGACAGAAAAGGGAAGCTGTGTCTTGGGGCTTAAAAATACACACCCCACCTTGCTCTTTGCTGACAGTAGTCTATCAGTCCTGCCCCACCCTCCCACCTTTACCCCACCTTCTCCCAGCCTTACCGGGAAGGAGGCCGCAGCCATTTCAAGAACAGCTTTTATTTCACGACCTGGTGCTAACAGGTGTAGATGGCATGATCCTCTGAGGAGCAATGAGTTAATTCCTGCAACTTTGTGTCCTTCCTAATTAAAATATATTTACCCCCCTTTTATCAAAAAACTATCATTTAGTCTTTTACAAAGACATAAAGATGGTCTTCTGCGTAAAAAAAATTATGATGATGATGATGATGCCATCCGCAGGTAGTATGTACTAAGTGCTTATTTTGCTCTGTGCAATGTCCATAGCTCTTTACCTGTGAAATCACTTTGAATCCTCCCAACATCCCCATAAAGTAAGTAGCATTACTCTCCCCATTCTACATGTAAACTGAGGCAGGGGATTCAAGCACGAGCAATATGGTTCCAAAACCTGCTCCCTGGACCACTACCAGACTTTGGCAAACTAATACACACACACATTCCCTCTCTCTCTCATAAGGGGAAGAAATAGAGGAGGTAGGTACATTTGGTAGCAGATGTAAATCATCACCTACATTTAGTCTAATTCCTTCTCTGCCTTCTTGCCTTGCCCCCATTGTCACTCTGCCCTCCCTCTTTGGCCCCCTCTGTGCATCTCCACTGGACTTCTCTGCCCTTGTTTCCGTCCCTCCCCCAGCCACTGCTGTCTTCACTTTCAGATGCATGAGCTTCCCTGTGGACTTGCCTTGCTCCCTCTCCATTCACCGTCTCTTCTTTGAGCTCTGCTTTTCCCACTGCCTGCTCTGGGGCTTCCCTTTCCTGGTCTAAGAGGGAGGGTAGAACCAGCCTCTCTTATCCTCTGGCAATGCCTCCGCCATTTGTATTCCACAGCACTCTGAAGATTCTAAATACTCTCCTCGAGTAGGAAGGAAAAGTCATCCAAACTGCTTGGTAATTGAATTCAAGAGTGATGGACCAAAAATTATTAATGCATTCCCTTCTCTGGACGCTAAAGAGGACTCTGTCTTTATTCCTCCTCCCCAGTACAGGCCCCATTAACTTTTACATTTATTTCTTTCCAGTCTTTCTTTTCTATATCCTGTTTTATTTTGTTTTGCATTTTTCCAATTGTGATCCTACTATATATATATGCAATATAAGGTATTTTTGACAGCATTATTATGGCTTCACACAGGCCTCCTAGGCTGTATTTTATGAATATATAGTGCGATCAATTATAAGATGTGCTGCTATTTTATGTTCCACTAAGGAAGGGAAGAACATTGTTAATTAAACAATGATCCAAAGCTCTCTTCTCTCTCAGAACTTGTTATTTTATATCTATTAAAGAGGCTCTTTTGACTTCTTTAGACACAGATTTATCATATATCAGGCCATTTGCATGCTTTCTTGCAAACACAGTGTTTTGAGTTATAATACTGGATCATCGTGTGTGATCTTTCTGAAAACATTTTTAACATCATTTAAACTCAATGTGGAAAGTACCAACAATGCACTTATTTCCGCTGAAATAGGCAGCTATGACCAAGTTCTTAGGAAAAACAAACAAACAAACAAAAAAACATGTCTCCCTATGGACGAAAGATTGTCCATCCTTTATGATGGCTGCGTGATAGTTGGGGGTGTTCCTTAACCCTTCTCTTAATGTTTAGACATTTAGATTTCAACAGACTTCTACTGGGCTCTGATTACAGTGTGTGTATGGCACTGCACAGTTTTGCAAGCCATGCTGTGGCAACTGGGGACAGGCCTGAGGCGGTGGAGAAGACCCAGGTGCCAGGCTTGGTGGAGGAGGAGAAGTGTTTGATACCAGGGCCAGGAGAGAGAAGAGAGGAAGGAGTCTGCACCCACAACACAGCTGAACTTCGTGTGAGCTCCTTCTGGGAAATAGATTATTCTTCACGAAAGCAAGGGCCTTGACTGACAGTGGGGAGAGGCCAGGACGGGTCTGAAAGAGGTTTGCGGGAACGAGACTCAAAGCCATGAGGCTTAGGGAGGCAGAGGGAGGACTGGCATTTATTTGGCACCAAGAATGTGCTGGGCATACCCTGTATCTTTTACAAAGACATAAATGGCTCATAAATAAAAGTAATGATAATGATAGTGGTAATGGTGATGGTAATGATGATGGTGGTGATGATGATGGTATCAGTAGGTAACAAGTACTGACTAATAACTTTCTACTATGCAATGCCCATGGCTTTTTACACATAATAACACATGGGATCCTAACAGCAACTCCATAAGGTAAGTGTCATTGCCATTTTACATGTAAATCACTCAATTACTCCATCCTCACACAGGTAGGTATTATTATCCTCCTTATAGATGAGGAAACTGAGGCTCAGAGGGGATCAACTCCAGTTTACAGGCAGAAAAGGGACAGCAAGTCAAGCCCTGACTCCTTTTGTGGCCCTGATAGGATCATAGGTCTTTGGTCTTCTCATTAGAACTGAAGAGTAAAGATTGAGGAATCTGTGACTCTGCCATGCTTGTCCCCACCCAGGAGCCCTCAGGCAGCAGTGAATCTAGTTCTTACAGATACGGGAATTATTAATGGAGCAGATGAGAATATAGGCTTTGGAACCAGGCTGTCAGCATGTGACCTTGAGCAAATGACTTCATCTGTTTGAACCTCAGTCTCCTCATCTATGAAGTGGGAATAAATCATAGCATCTGCCTCAGAGAGTCGCCATGGGGACTAAATGAGATAATACATGCAAAGTGTGTAGAAGACGTCTTGGTGTTTGGTAGGCTTTCGAACAGCGTCAGTGGTTACCATCCTTATTGTTTTAGCATCTCCTAGTCATGAAGTCGATAAGGCAGGGAGCCTGGTGAGCAGTCTGGAAGTTAGCCACCTGCAGTTGCCATCTGAGCCCAGTGACTGAGAGGTCAACCCTGGCCTTCAACATGAGGGCCTCCAACTGTCAGCCCAAAGGAATGCCACCGGGGGCTCTTTGTTAAAGGTGTCCATGTGTCCTCTTTAGTGTCCAGCAAATGCCTCCTGACAAGACTGAGGTCACACTCCCAACCTGTAACCCCACATGTGGAAGGAAGCCACATGCCTCTTCTGCAGCTGGTCAGAAGGACCCATGTGTCAGCCTGGGCACGGGTATCCAGGGAAACATAAAACCACCTCCCAGGCAGTACGGGTGGCAGCAGTGATTATAGCCAAGAAGAAGCTAAATTCTAGAGGCTTGTGCTGTCTCCGGGGAACACACTAATTGAGAAATAACATCCATAAAAATAATTCAATACTAGTATGTAAAACTAAAAACAATAACCAAGTGTGACTGGCTGTCTAAGAATTAAGCAAAGTAAGATGAAGTGTCTTTTGCCAGCAGGCGCTCCCCACAAAGGAGTACACGGGCTAAAGTCATTCTCCCTGTTCCCACCTTCAAGGGGCAGGTGCCACCTTCGGCTGCAGAAATTCTCACTTGCCAACAACAGCCTTTAGCACCTTGCTCTGAATGTTTCTTTAGGCAGCAGCAGCTAGGAGAGAAATTCAGTTAAGGCTGTTTGAGGGCGTGAGGTGGTCTCACTCTGGAACACACAGCCCAACCGCTTTGACACCTGGCTCTCTGGAAAAAAAAAAAGTGTGCATGTATATATATATATATAGACACACACATAAGGTTATTATAAATTACTGATATAAAATATATGTAGCATATAATTTACAAATAATAAGAATAATAATTGCACAGTATTCTTTCTTGTAAATCTGAGATAGTTAATTTCTGACATATGCTTTTGCTGATTTTTGCCGTAGCATTGCATCCATTGCCAAACCATTGTTGCAGTGTATGATTGCCATTTGTAGCTCCAACACGAATCTCCGTTAATATTTTCATTTGCATGAACAAGTAAGGTGAAAGTGAAACAACTACGATGTATGTCAGAACTTTATTATTCATCATTTGTTTGCTGAATTGGACAATATGGTTTTTGAATACCAGGAAAATGGTCTTCCATTTTGGGTGTTATTCATACTGTAGCATATATAGAGTGACATACTTTTGAGTGGTGTCTATATTGATAACACTTGCTACATTACTATCTTAAGTCTAGAAAATCAATAAAACCATAAATCACACTCTGATTTGTAGTGATTTTCTATTTCCATGGTATAAATTCTCATACCATGGCCAATTCTAAGTTACCAGTGTGAGGTCACTGAATGAGCAGGTAAGAAGAAACGTGGAGTACACATCATTTATAGTATTTTCACCATAGACACACAATATGAATAATGACTCAGGAGCATAGATTCAATAGTAAAATGTAGTAAAACAATTTGAAAGTCATGAGTTTTTAGAATCTACTACTTTTCTTTTTGATAGAACTTACTTAATTTATATAATTTAATTTTTTTCTTTAATATTTTTTGAGATATTATTCATATATCTTACGATAAGCCAATTTAAAGTATACAATTCCATGTTTTTTAGTACATTCACAGGGTTGTGCGATCTTTATCACAATCTAATTTTGGAACATTTTTGTCCCCACAAAAGAAACTCTGTGCCCATAGCTGTCAATCCATCACCCCACTCCATCACCATTTCCTTTAAAGAGCTTATTCTAAATAATAGGCACTTATGCAACATTTCCTGCATGCCAGGAACTTTCCTAATAAGTGCTTTACATATATTTTTTATTGTGGTAAGATTCATGTGACTTAAAATTCATCACTTTAACCACTTTAAAAAGTATAAAATTCTGCGACTTTTAGTACCTTCGCAATGTTGTGCCACAGTCACCACTATCTAATTCTAACTCATTTTCATCACCCCAAAAAGAAACACCATGTTCTCATTAAGGAGTCATTTCTCAGTTTCCCCTTCCCCAAACCCCTGATAACCACTGTTCCCTTGCTCCAGGGCAACCCTGAGTTTCAATGCAAAGTCTCACAATCATTTCACTCTCCCACCACCAGGCACACAGATTCTCTCCCCACTTGGCACCATGGCGTGTAACTGCTGGGAGATGGGGGTGGGTGGTGTGGGCAATACATCCCTGTCTTTTCTGACCTCTTCAGTGCCTCTTCCTTGATGTAATGTTAAAACCAGGTAGTATGATCACTCACCAGTTGTTTGGTTCTTCCAAAGGTGCTTGCTTGAGTGGATAGTTGTTGAATCTGGTGTTCATGCAGAGGGATGCTCCCTGGAGGCTTCTCTTCTATTCGGCCATCTTGCTCCTCCTCCTCTCTGGTCTGGTCAGATACCCACGTCTTCAGGCCGTGAGCCCAGGAAGACCCTGTCTAATGCAGAGGTGCAGGCACAAAGCACAACTGTGGCTGCTGGTACCTGCCTGCCCTTGGCTGGGTCAGTGACAAAGAAATGACTTTCCTTTTGTATGTTAGCTCTGGGACTGGCATACTGTAAATATCTGTGGCTGATAAATTAGTCTTCTCATCATCATATAAACATTTTGGGAAGTCTGTAGGTAATGTGGGGTTGGAGTCTTCAGGATGGTCTCTGAGCTGGCAGTTTCTCCAGCCAGCTCATTTCGTACACTGGTAGCTCAGCAGATCCTGTTTTGGAGGATTGTGCTGGTGATGGAGGTGATGGTGATGATGTTGAAAATGACAGTAATAATAGCTTAAATTTATGAAGTGCTCAAAGATGCCAGATGTTGCGTTAAGTGCTTTGCAGGTATTGTGTCATTTATACTTCCCGGATATTCTATTTCTACATAGGAAGAAACTGAGGCACAAATGCTTTCTATAACTTACCCAGGACCTTCAGTAGATGCCTTGAATCAGGCTGTCTTACCCTACTATGCCCTCTGTCTTCCTGGGTATTGTGTGGATAAGTAGGATGGAAAGGGAGGCCTTGAGTTCTGAGGACCACCCATGGACTACATCAATGAATTTCATTCACCCTCCATTTGGATGGAGTGCTCCCAAGATCTTTTATGTCAAACCTGGGGCTTTAGGCCACTGCTGGGTCCTCCTGAGTCTAAAAAAGAATTCAGAGTACTGTTTGTCATACAGATTTCTAGGACAATGCTGTCTAAGAGCACCAAGCCTCCCTTACCAAGTTAGTACTCATTTTCAATCCTGGCTCTTGGAAATTTATTCCTTTATTAACAAATACATAATCTGCATTGGGCATGGCTCCAGGGATTCATTCAGTCTAGTGGGCAAGTCTCTTATGGTTCTCAACCTCAGTTTTCTCATCTGTAAAATGAGGACAATAATGACATACCCAACATATCTGAGAATGGGATGAGACATTGTCTATAAAGTACTATCTAGTAGGGTGGCTAGCATATAGCATGTACCCAATGCCTGCTGGTTATTATTATTATTGTGAAGTAGAAGCAAAAATATAAGGTTCAAGTAAGTGAACAAAATGAAAGATAATTAATGAAGAGGAAAATCAGATGGTGTCTAAGATAAGGCAAAGAACATTTTGTGAATGTTTATACTTAGAGATCCTAAGACCCACCAGGGAGGTTCTTAGCAATGCTTGCTCAAAGAGGGCATATAGCATAAATACTGAGGCTGGTGATGAGACTGTCTACCTAGCTATCACATTTAGAAACACTCATAGTCTTCTTTCCAGAATGTTTTTTAGTCAGAATTAGCCAACTGCTGCAACAAACAATGCCCATAAGTAAAGTAATAATCAATGCAGACATGCATCTGCTGGGCCTCCCAAAGTGATTCAAGGACCCAGGCTTTGACATCTTGGGCTCAGCCACCCCCTAGAGCCTCCAAATCCTCTGCTGGATCCTTAATATCCAGACATCAGACAGAGGAAGAAAAAGTACGAAACTCCTAGGAGGTTTTTATGGGCCTAGTTTAGAAGCAGCAAGATCATGTCCACCTACTTCATCTTGGCCAGAACTCAGTCACATAATCATAGCTACCTACAAGGGAGCCTAGGAAATGTAGTGTAGTGATACCTTCAGAAGGCAAGAAAAATGTTTTCAGTGAGCATATTGCCTTCTTTGCCTTGCTATCTTTT
The DNA here is from genome assembly GCF_040939455.1 of Microcebus murinus. Classification (NCBI taxonomy): domain Eukaryota; kingdom Metazoa; phylum Chordata; class Mammalia; order Primates; family Cheirogaleidae; genus Microcebus; species Microcebus murinus. The sequence goes on from NC_134123.1 coordinate 27,846,703, forward strand.
GTATATTGCTTATCATATTGCTTTTCAATTGCATGGTCTTACAAAAATGATACCAGTTTTATTTTTCCTTTTGGAAAAAAACATTGTCCATATTCATCACAGATATATCTGCTTATTAGTATCATTGCAGTGTATTAGAACGGGCCCTGCCTGGGCTAGGAGCCAGAACTGTGCTTCAATTCCCAGCTCAGCCATCCAGCCATTCATTTCTGTGTGAGCTCAGACTAGTCAGTAAGTGTCTTTGGTCCCTAGTTTCCTTATCAATAGAATTGGGAAAATTGTACCAGCCCTGCCTGCCTCCTTGGGTATGGATGAAATGACATAATCTGTGAGAGTCCCTTCTTAACTAGGAGTACCTACTAAAGGGAAGAGATTATCTCCAGACAGCCACCTCTGACCTGAATAAAAAAACAATATTAGAAAACTATATCATATAACTATGTATTACACAGGCATGCATTTTTGTTACTAAGTGTCCAAGTGGTAAAAATGATAAATAAAAAAATCAGATATAGAATGGTAGTCTTGACAGGCACAAGCTTCTAGTCAATTCCCCCAATCTCTAAAGTGGATCCATTCCCATGACTGTCATTTGTAGAGATGTTCTCTGGGCAGCTGGAAGTCCTGGCAGGGGTGCCAGGCAAGGTGACTGAAGAGCTGTTCCACTTCCCATCTGGCTGCTTTTCCTAGTTATGTCAATAGTCCTGCGCTTCTGTTTGCTCATCCGAAAAAGAGGAAGATCTATCCTGCTTCTTGGGACTGTGATAAAGAAAAAAAAAAAATCACAGGAAATATTTATGGGCCAAAATCCACTGGAGCCATGAGGAATCTTAGGTCGTGGAATCCGAATTTCTTTTGTTTCTCAGGAAACCAAAGCTCAGAGCCATGAGGTGGCTTGCCCATGTTACACAGGGACAGAGTCTGGGCTGGGGCACAAAGATCACCAAAACCCACAGCATCATCTCTACAATGTGAGCAGGGCTACTTCGCGGAAGTGAAGGCACTCAACACAAGGATAGCCTTGTCACTGTTTTAAATCCAAACTGAGGTGACAGTCCATCCAGGCTTGTGGAATCTGGGTCAAAATAAGGAGAAGGAGGGCTCAAATTGACAGTGCTTTTCAAAAGAAAAAAAAATCTTGCCTTTCTCTCGCTAGAGGTCAAATGTCAAAAAAGCTAATAACAGAACCAGAGGGACCTAAGAATGTAATCCACAAATGAAAAAGCTGGTGAGATGAGGGAACAAAATGTATATTATCGTTAATATGCTGGTTTTGGTTATGTACTCATGCCCCAGGAAGTATTGTACTTGCATCCTTAGGCAGAAAGCATCTTATCATTCCCAAGCTTAGCTATATTCTCCCTGCCCCCAAGGGACTTGTTGGTATTTGTTTTGTTTTGTTTGAAATTTACAGTGATTCTTTCCCTATAGGTTTTTCTTGAAACATATATATTTTTAATTTCTCACCATCTCAGGGGTAAATAAATATATTAAAATAAGCTATGGGATGTATAGCAGAGTATAACAATGATAAATGATGTTGTGTGTAATTTTTCTACTATTAACATAAAGTAATATAAACTGAAGGACACTAGTCTATTGAGAGACTTAGAAGCTAATGTTCCATATCAGATGCGGCCAATGTCAGGACTGAATACAGATTAGGCAGTGTCCTTTTCTCCCCAGGGGAATTAAAGTTTGAGACACCACTCGCTGCCAGTGGTTTTACGGCATTTTGTTGGGGCCGGTGGTGCCTTTCTTGGTCTATTAATTCAGGAGCCGTAAATGACAATGTGAGCAAAATGCTTTTCCGGTGGGATGCATTTCATTTATGTGTGCTTGTATCGCCTATACCTCGTCAATCCATTTTGTCACAATAAGTGTTTTTAAATTGTGTAGATTACCTCCACTTCATTATGGTCCCTGGCATTTGTGTCTTATGCAAGGCTATTATGTGAAGTTAGGAAATATTTAAAACTCTGCCTTTCTAAAGAAAAAGGGAGGCAATGCAGAAAAGTTCATCTGGAGTTAGTCTTCTCTGTTGTTCTCTTTTCGGCAGAGAGTTCATGGCCAGGGTACTCTCTGCAAGGAGGAATGAAAACCCCAGGGTAGAGGCTTACACAAATCTCTCTCTTTTTTTTTTTAAATTTTATGGTGTCCATCTGGGTTAGCAAGTGCACGTACAAACATATGTGACTGCTGGATTTTTAAGAACTCATCACCATGTAAGATTTTCTTGTGCCAGTGATTTTCTCACTAGTGATATAGTATGAAAGCTGGAGGTTTTTTATTTCGTTTTAAATAATGTCTTCATAACATCATTTTAGAGCTTAAAAATCTACTCCAAATCCCTCCTTATATGCATGAGGAGAGCGAGGCCCAGAGAGGCGGAGGGACTTGTCCAAGGTCACACAGCTCCCTGGTGGCCCAGCTCAACATTGAACCCATTTTCTCTGGCATTTAGTGTGCTGACTTTTCTGCTACTCCACACTGCCCCTTTCTTATGTCTTCTAAAAACACACTTTAAAGAAAATATGGAAAAAAGATAAAGGGGGAATTGGGTGAGTGACCGGGAGAACAAATCTAATTAGATATCTTTGGCTGTGTTGACAGAAGCTGCCACAATTACACCCAACATAAAAACTAAAAGTGCATATTAGTCAAAGTTCCAGTTGCACTGAAATGCATCCTGAATCTTGGGCACAAGGTTCTTGGGAGCCTCTCCCATGTCTGGCATTCGAGGATCTGGGTTCCCATGAACTCTTTTTCTCTCCCACCCCATTAAAATGGGCAGAAGGGAGCGAACACTTGGGTTTTGCCAAGCACATTGTTATCCTTCGGGTTGGCTCTGAGATGATACGTTTGTCACGGTTCATAAATTTTATCTTTGCACTAAAAACAGGGTTAGAATATCTTCAATGCAATTATAAAAATGTATTAAAACTGAGAAGGAGAAAAAATATGGTGGTAGATGCGATTTTAATGATTGTATAAATGTTCACTGTTCCGTGGCAAAAAAGAGTCGGGCTTTTCAGCCACAGTGTTGCAGGGGAAAGCCAAGGCCCGGTTTTCCGCAAATGGGCACCACGTGCTTTAAGTACAAGGACAAATGTGTTGCTCTGAAATTCCACTTGAAAAGGGGCAGCCAAGTGGAGTCATACAATGTCTGCAGGTTAGGATTCTGTAGAAGCTTCCAGACACTGGCTGTGAAAATCATCGAAAAGAAAGTGTCACCCTGTGCTTCTTCCTTCTTCTAGAAATCTGGAGGGCTGGGAACAGGGATAAGCATGTGCAGCCAGAATTAGCCTGCGACATGAATCATCATGTAGAAATCTGTCCTCGCTGATAGGATGTACCACTCACTTCCTTTGCTAAATGCTTTGCAATGCAGCTGACAACCAAAGGGGAAGCCAAGAACTGCAAAGATCCAACTGCAAACATTTGAGGGGTTCCTCAATTCAGGCCACTTTTCAGACAGAGGGAATTATTCAAAATCTCAAGTGCATTATTGGCTAAGGTTGGCATGTCTAGTCTGTATCAAGCCAGTGGCAACCACAGCAAACTCCTCTAGAGACACTATCTTGTCCCCTACATGTGCTTAACTAATTGTTTTCAGGCAACTGATAGCCTGATAGTTTAGAAAGTTATGGCAAGATTTTCCCCAGTATAAATCATTAAGCACCACGTTCTCTAATGGAAGCTTTCTAAAATACAGAAAAAAAAAATAAGTATAAATATTACTCCATGTATGAGTTTATTTCTTTCACACCACAGTTTTCCCAGCATTTTTATTTGTAATGCCCTCTCTGAATGCAGTCAAAGTCGATAATGAATCTGGTCCTAACAGGGGAAATCTTAACTCTGATCTCATACTCAGTTTCTCCCCTTCACTTTGTTTCTAAACAGTTACCCAGAGAGTTTTAAAGTGGGGAGTAATTTTGGGATACACACCTCTTCCGAGAATATTCACCCACCCACTGTCTCTCTCCTTAGTGTATACATATTAATGACATTTCACTTTCAGACAAAAGGACATTTCAATTTTTGCTTAAAAGATTAAAGCTGTGTAAGATTTACGATTTAAACCGAGTGTTGCTATTTTATAGATTTTTGAGTCAGATTTTCCTGATCTGAAATGAACTGGTTTTGTGATTTGGTGTAAATCACTTAAACTGTGTCAACCTTTTATCAGCAAAATGGGATAAAAATAGAACCTGACTTGCAGAGAATTAAATGAGATAATGCTTGTGAAGGGCCCATCACGGAGTCTGGCACATAGTGATTGCTTCTGCCGCCGCCGCTTTCCAGAATTGCCATTATTGTCAAAGTGAAAATGACTAAGAATGTGCGTATGAGTGGCTCTCACTCTCAGATCAGACATGCTTTTCAAATATACAGATTTATTAAACACAAGGAGCAAGGTGTTTTTGGTTTTTGTTTGGTTTGGGGATTTTTTGGCTGGTATTTACTGAATGCATATAAGGCGTTCTTACACAGACTCCGTGAAAGATATATAACGTGTGTTGCATTTTCCCAGCAATGCTGTAGAACACAGAAAGGGGAATGAATTGGTACCAAGGGAGCAAGATTAGGTCTATGAGTGGAAGTGAACAGATAAGTCAGATAAGATGAATGCTGGAAAATCAAGTGTATTTAAATAATTAGGTAGTTAGTGGTTTGTGGAAGGCTTTGGAAATCCGCTATACTAATTTGGAATTTTATGTCCTGTTACAGTCTAAATTAGTTAAGGACAAAGACCAACTATTTGCTCCAGAACTTAGTTCATAGCTTTGTTCTTAACACCTATTTAATACATCTTTGTTAATGTAGCGGGCAGCTAAATCAATGAATGATTGGTTAAAGAAATGATTGAGTGGCAGAAAAGATGAGTTGACTTTCATCACCAAGCCTGCCATGGAACTCCCAGTGCCTAGCACTGTGGCTAGCATTTAGTAGGTACTCTTTAAAAAAAATATTATAATTGATCATAATTTAATATCAATTATATAAACATTGATCTTGGAAGATCCAACACTTCTAATTCATTCCACTCACAAGACCAGTTGGTCCTTAATACAAACCCCATAGTGTTTATTAACATTCCTCCTTAAATAAAAAGATGTAGCTCTGAAGAAGTAAGACTTTTTTTCTCTCCAAACCACCACTTGCACATGTGTGTTACTGCGGTAGCTTTGCAGAGTTTCTTTGGCCAAATAATCTAATGTCAATTTGATGTCCATACTTAATTGTAGAATTTATTTGTCAGGTTCATGCAGAATTCTGTTTTGTATGGAGATTTTGTAGAAAAGCACCACATGGTTTGGAAACAAAAATCACTAGGAATCTGTCGGAAGTGGTGCAATGGAGAAACTTAAAAAGAACTGAGCAGATTAAAGTCAGAACTAAAATACTGAATACTGCTTCATTTTGCTTAGATCACCACCACCAGACTGAGAAGGGGTGGGTAGGTGGGGGAACGCGATATTCCACGATGTTGGAGGAAGGAAGGGGCACCTCTTTCTTCGCTGACTGATGATGGGATAGAGAGATAGGAACAGCCGCATCGCCATGAGATTGAAATCCTTCTTTCCTTCAACTGACTTTTCTCTCCTTCATTCCCAACCAGGTATGACCCTGCAGTAGTGGAGGTTGGCGGAAGATAGGTCTGATAGCTTGTGCCCTGCTGCTGTCACCACTTTTTAATAAGGGCTGGGGCTCCTCTCGAAGAGCCCAGGAACTGCAGTCCCTCCTCTGCACCTTCCCCCAACACAATGCGCCCTCACTAATAAATTCTGAGGGCTGACACTGCCTGAGCCTGCTGGTCTTTGCCCTCAATTTCATTGAGATGGGCCATTGAAAACTCATTACAAGCTGTTTAGACTCTGACTTTGACTTTTGCTCGGCAGCGAACAAAATTAACAGCTCTTAGAGGTAGCAAAAAAAGGCACTCAGCCAAATTAAAAAAAAAAATAAAAAATGAAAGAATTGGAATGATGAGAAAAGACTTTTAATATTACCACCATTAGTCATGCAAACAAGCACACATCCGAAGCGCATATGTTCTGCATGTGGCTCTCATTTGGAACGTGGTGTGGATTGTGGTTTCCCCCACTAGAGAGAAATTCATACCCAGGTCTTACACGCTGCTCAAAATTTTTTACATGTCAAGCAATGAGCCTTTGAGTGTAGCAGAATTGCTTCATAAATTTAACTATCACTTTCGAATTTCTGTTTTTTTCTAATTTAGTGCTTGATAGTTTTTTATGTGATAATTTTAAAATGCTGTTTATAGCAAAAGTTACCTTGATGGTACAGGTGTGCAGAGAAAATTCACAGCCATCAATAAAAAGAAGGGGAAAAAAAATCCTGTTTATACCTTAGGCATTTTGTGATTCTAAGGATGTAACCGTGGCAGTATTACGGGTTTTAAAAGCAACCCAATTAATCTAAATTTCTTCCAAAGTAACAGCTCCTGTAAGATTTAAATATTGCTACAGATATCTATGGATGGTTTCCATCTGTATTTGGGAAGTTCATGCAAAATGCCTTTTCTCCTGATATTTGCAACATATCTTAAAAATAAAAATACTTTCATGTATATAGTCATATACATGAAGTTAAGAATATCACTACGAAAATATCAAAATTTAAGAAATCGACTGTGAAATGTTTAATGTAGGCAAAAGAATTTTAACCAGGATAGGAAAAAATTTATTTGGGAGACACTTGATTAGTTCTTTAGTGTCTCTGAAAAGTCAAATACCAGATAACACAGATCTGAGCAACCTTAAAGGTGGATAGAAAAGGCTGAGTTCCACATTGGATTTTTAGGTTATTCACTGTTAAGACTTACCCTCTCATTTCGGTAAAACGTGTGAGTGTCAAATAGAAGTCACTGTGTCACTCTTTGCCAACCTCCTTTAACTGTTTGTATGCTATATCTCCATAAGGAGAGATCCAGTTTCTCTTTCAGTTTCCCCCAAAACTGTCAGGGACAGTGCCAAGATCTCTGAATACAGAAAGAGTAAGATGTTTTTTCTGCCTTGTTGGGTCCCCTTTCTAACATGCCCAAAACATTTTTGCATCTTCTGAGCATTGTGGAATAGCACCCAGTGCCATCCTGTACCCTCAAAAGATGACACTGAAAGATCCACTTAAGACATGAAATCTTTCAGACTCAAACTACTGAATTATTCCAAAGCTATCTGAGGCTGTAGATAAATCTTAGCATTCAAAGCGATAAATGTATAACTCCATAAAACTAAACTTTGTGGTATATTCATTAAGCACTCTGTTTTATTTGCCTTCAAATATTCCATTTAATTCATTGATACAATAAGCCTTCCAAATTCTCAGAGTTTCTTTACAGCCAAGACTTTTATCTTTTTCCTCCCAGGATTTCTTTCATGGGAACCCATCCTCTGGTCATTGGATATATTTGATGAGGGAATTGAAGCATTTGCCTACTCTGTAGAGTTTCATTAAAGTTTGACTATGTTCCAGTAACTATTGTTGCATAACAAACCACCCCAAAATTTAGTGGTTTAAAACAACAACATTTATTTTGCTCATGAATCTGTAGTTTAAGCTGGGCTTGCGGGAATAGCTTATCTCTGCTCCAATCAGCATCAACTGAACCAGTGTGGAATCTGGGGCCTGAGATCATCTGAAGGTTGTTCACTTGCAAGTTTGAAGATTAATGCTGACTGTTGGCTGGGGCTTTCACTGGAGGTAGAGGCGTGCTGTTGGCTGGAACGGCTGTACATTGTGTTCATGCTTGGGCTTCCTCACATTATGGCAGCTGGGTTCCAAGGGTCAGCATCCCAAGGGAGAGGGAGAGCCAAGTGGGTTCTGTATTACCTTTTATGACCTTGCCACAGAAGTCATGCAGCCCTGGTTTTTCTGCATTCTATCTGTTGAGGCTATCATATAGGCCCACCCCCACCACATTACAGGGAAAGGAAATAGACTTCACCCCAGGATGGAGCAGAGGGAGGGTTGTGGAAGAGAATGTGAGGCTGCAAATATAGCCATGGCCATCTTTGAAAGATACAGTCTGCTGCAGACCATAAGTTAATGCCCTGCAGTGGGGTATTGGAAAAAGTGTTATCTGTGAGGGGCTCAGAAAACCTAGTTTTGAATCCCACCTCTGCCCCTTAATAGCTGCATGATCAGGCCTCAGCATGCTCATATATAAAATGGGGGACACTAATGCTGACCCCTCACATGTTTGTGCTGAGGTTTATGCAAATAAAATATGTAATATGTGCAAGTGTCCACCAAGTGCCTGGTGCAGACTGGGCACTCAATAAATCTGTGTAGAGTCAGTTTATTGAATCAGAATCTGCACATTATAGCCATTATTTAGGTTTATTGTGTCCTAATCTATGTCACTGAGTACATCCTTGCTGTTTTTCATGAATTTTCTACTGAGTCGCAACATGCTGCTGGCCATTGAAGGTCAGGGAGGAAACAGATTAACAACATCTCATAGCACAATGTCAAAATACTTACAAGTGTTTACAGAGCCCAATGACACCCAGTGAATTTAAAACGAGAAGACTGGAGCGGAAGTAAAACTATTCTTGTTCTTCTAAGCTTGAGCAAAGGCCTTGATGTTTTATGATTGTTTTAAGGTCCATTAATCGTTGAATCATGAGGCCATGTAAAAAAATGACAGTTTAACATCCAGGGCCCGGGTTTATTTTAAATGTTTTTGCTTCTCCATGGTTTCTAATTAATGACAGTGGCTAAAACCTGATTGAAATGTGGCAAAAACAGAGTGCCATGGAATAAAACAACTCAATTTCATCTAGAAACATTTTATGGCTTCTGGAAAGAAATATTGCCTTAGATCGAAGGGTCCCAGCCTTTAAAAGGCATCAGATGATTCTCAAAAAGAAGAAACTACTTACCATTATATAATTCAGATCCCTTCAAACAGGCCTGAGCAAACGTTAGAGCTGTATTGTTGTCTAATATGGTAGCCACTAGCCTCATGCAGCTATTTAAACTTAAATAAATGAAAGTCATATAAAACTTGTAAAAGTCACTTCTTCAGTTGCACTAACACCTCATTTCAGGTGCTCAGTAGCTATGCATGGCTACCAAGTGAACAGCACAGATAGAGAACATTTTCATCATCACAGAAAGTTTAATTAGAGGTTGGTTTTCCTGTTTTGTTTTTCTATGTTCCCTCCAGAATGGAAGTCAAATAGCTCAAATGTTCCATTTTCCCCCAGAGTCCTGCATGCTCAAAGGCATCCCCTTCCCCATTTGGAGATCCTTCTAGGGCCTGGGCCCTACCAACTGGGATTCTCTGCAGTCGCTAGCCCCTTCCTCCTGCCCCCTCCCAATTTTTAGCACTAATAGTATTCAGCCTCAGGATCATGCCCTCCTCTGTCCCTTCTAAATTTCCCCTCCTCTGACACATACAGGGACCCCAGACCTCTGGGCCTCCTTAAGAGCAATGATTCACTCCTCTGAACTACAGATTCCTTTGCAACCTAGGAGTTAGTGCTTTTAAGGCTTCTTCAAATCTATATATGCTGCAAGTATCCTATTCTAGATGGAATAAATGATAGGTCTTTCATGTAGGTGCAAGTAATTTTCAAATGCAGGAAAACGTGATTGGGATGTGTAATAAAAATTTCTATTTTAAAGCGTCACTGAATTCATGGTTACTTTTGATCATTATGTATTTACTTGATTAACAGTTACTAAAGTGTGGATATCTATGAATTTCTGAGGTCACAGAAATATTTTCTCACTAGAAAAGTCAGTAACCACCACTCCAGGAAGCAGAGGCCTCTTCATCAGTGCTTCATTGGTTTAACCTAAGGTCCAGCAGAAAAATATGACAACATCTTTAACTTCCTATGTTAGTCAAGCCTTTATCCGGATATAATTTGCATGCCAGACCTGAGTGGTCCATATTAATATCCTACATCAAAGATAAATACACTGAGGTGCAAAGGGTCTAATTTGCCCCATACCCTAGTGTGTGATCTTGACCACCAGCCTAAATGGCTATTTTATGTCCACCCATCAACCTCAATGACTGTCCCTCATTTGAACAGTTGTGCAGCTTGGTGGAGCCATCTAAATTCTGTTAGGCCATTAGCCAATGCCACTGTTAGTGGGGAAATGTCATGCACTTGATCTAAATGTACTTAGGAGAATTCTCAGGACCTGATGAATTATGATTGGGAATTTTATGGCCCCGCAGGTCGCAGGCTTCATACCAACTGTAGCTAATGAGCTTTGGTCCCCAAGAAGCACTGAGGACACAGAGTGTTCCACACACAGGGAGGACAGTTCCTTTCTGTTCTGCCCCATGTACCTTCTTCAGAGGCAATCTCAAGACAGACAAGAAAATGTAAGAATGCTTCTCCTGGATGATTTTCTCTAGACCACATATCCTATTTGTTGAAATGGATGTCTGAGCTGAATTGTTTTCAGAAAGCAGTTTTTTTCCAGGGGGAAATAGGAACCAAAGCAAAGCCAGTGAAGATCTGAAAAAAAAAAAAAAAATCCACCATGGCATTCTAGGAAGGGGAAAAAATCACTTTTTGGATGTAAAATGTTTTGTTGTATTTGATATGATCTGCTTCCCCAGCAGGTAAGAATGAGAAAAAAATCACTTCTTAATTTTTAGGTTAATAACTAAAGCCCATTCTTCCACCCCAATTTCTCTGATAGCCCTACCACTATCCTTCCTGACTTCCACTTGGCCCAAATAGGCAGTTTAACTTTTGTTTTTCATACCTCCTTTTCTTTCCCTTCTCCTATCAGCTTTTCAAAAACTCCAGAGACTTAACCTAGTACAAAGGGGCCATCTGTGCTTCCAAATGCCATCTAGAAAGAGGACTGGGATTGCAAATGAGGCTGCCTGGGCTTCATTGGTCCCTGCAGGTATCATAACAATTTCTCAGAACTTAGTTGGGAATGAAAGAAGGAAGAGAAAAGCAGTGGTGTGTTCAGTGCATGTGCTCCTCCTATAAGCTCCTGGGTCACGGTTTTCAATGGATGGCCACCACATGTGGTAGTTCAGTCACACATACACTTGAATTTTCCTTCTTCCCTTGGTCAGCAGTCCATGCTCATCCCCCACCCCCAAAGTTAGTTCTTTCTTGGGAACCCTTGGTATCCTTTAAATCCAGCAAATCTCACAGCACCCGAGAATCACTAAAAATATGGATCCTCCAAAGGGAAAGAGTGGTGGTCTGAATTCCATTGCTTCCTGGGACTCCCTTCAGCCCCTTATGCAAATTTCCAAATCCCTAAACCAGTGAGTTGAAAGTATTGGAAAGAGGAGCCCTCATTCAGTTTCATTAGATGGTCCTTTAATTTAACTCTTTTCCAGAGCGATGGACACCCATTGCCTCGCATTATCAAAACTGCACTGCAATCCTCAGGAGTTTCTCTCAGAACATAGCTGTGTTCCCATTTGATTTGCAGTCTCCACCTGGATCTGTTCAGTGGCAGCTTACCTAAGATGTCTTAGGTTCTGCTCAATCACATACCTTGCATATGATAAGCCAATATGTTTATGAACACACGTACAGCCCCTGCCACATTTCAGACTGACAGCATATTGGCAGTTCATGACAAGCCATCAAATATGACTTGTCAGTATAGAAAACACCCATAGAAAGTATTATGGGAACCACATGTATCACCCGAGACTCTCAGAGGTATATTTGTTGTTAGCCAAATAAATTAATAGTCAACCACTGTTTAAAGCCTCTTTCACTGCCACCATAATTGCCTTGACAAATTCTGCAGCAATTGGAGAATTTTACCTTTAGCTGTTTTTTCTGAGTGATTCTTACCACTGAATAGGACATTCATTTCTAATTGTGATGCTGCCTAATCCTGATTGAAGTGGACCATAATATCAAGTGTGGGAGAAGGTGGGCATATAAACTAGATTTGTTCTCCTCAGAAGGAATAACCATTAAGACTTTCTTTTTGGAGACAAATCATCTTATGCAGGGGGATGGGGGGGGGGAACTCCATAAAAAAGACAAATGACAGCACGAGATCCAAAAGGACAAGTGCTCTGTCATTTTGTCATAATGCCAGAAGAGACAGTAATGCCGTCTGGACTATGCATTCAGACACTTAGAAAACATCTCAGGCAGAGCACGGGCTTCCAGGGCCAGAGCATATTTGGTGAACTCAGAACACATCAAGGGGCTTCTCTGATCTTCAGTAAATTTTACGGTATTTCAGAAGTTTATAAAGGAAAGGGGCAGGCAAGCAGTGTGCCAATGAGAAGACGACTTCTGTCTTTTGGATTTCGTAGGAGTGCATGTGAATGGCTGATTACAGAGTTTGAAGGGAGTTACAGCAATTTGCCATCTAGAAGAAAATTAATGTTCTGTCATATTCTGAGCTATAACCTACCTTGTGTAGATACACGTGGACACTCATGCACACAGGTGTATTGTTTAAAGAATTCCTCAATTGTTGATTAACTGATGATCCTCCATCCTCTCCGTACTTCATACCCTCCCTGGGTTGGGTAAATCACTTTTGGAAACTATGTCTACTAGTACATCCATGTCACTAGAATTCCATTTAGGAACTGTCATTGTGTATGTTCACTATATCTGCTACATTTTTCTTCTCTCCCTCTTCCTCCCTCCCTCCCTCTCTTTCTCTCTTTCAATTTTCTTTTCAAACCAAGAAAGCTTCAAAACGCTTTGGAAAGTCCAAAGCATCACTTACTAATTTCAGGGCTCCACAGTTCATTCCTCAATCTACTTCACTATACCTGCTACTTTTTTTTTTCTTTCTTCCTTTAATTTCCCTCCCCCCTTTAAAAATCAGTAAAACTTAAGATCGCTTTGGGGAATACTAGACATCACAAATTTATTTCAGGGCTCTTCAATTTGTTTTTCAAGTTGTGCTATCAGGTAGAGTCCAACAGGGAACAGGGGGCACATTCTAATTAGGATGTTTTAAGAATGCCATTTTCTAGATGGGATCTGGGCCTAGGAGAGAACCACATGTAAAGTATACTACCCCAGGAAAATAGCAGTAGAGGTGGTACAGCTGGCTGGGAGAGAGGAGAGGAAAGAACAGTTATTGGATCCCAGTAGGATAGAATTGGAAGGACAGGATGATGTCAAGAAGGCCATCTTCTTGATAGGTAATGTGACCTTTAGTCAAGGCACACAGCCAGCTGAATGGAAACACTTCAGGAGTGAACTAGGAGAATAAGCTTCTCTCCCTCAGGTCTCTGGCCATTGTCTCCCATTAGCCTAATCCAACCAGAAGCCAGGGGCCAAGAGAGGCCATTGATGAAGTCCATTCAGGTCAGCACCCCCTAGAAAGGTATGAATATGATGTCAAACTCTAGCTTCTTTTCAGGGATATTGGCTATTAGATGGAATTCCATGTACCACATCTCCTTTTCCTCCACTTCCTAACCTAACACAGGAATTGAGCTTTGGAAGAGGGACGATGGTATTATTTTTAAAAAACAAAAACAAAAAAAATCTGGTGTTGAGGTACCCAGAGAACATGGGTCCGAAGGGAGATTCTTGCCATCTCATTTGAATCGGGAGGCATAAGGACTACAGGATAGGGTGGGCATTCTGGGTCCACATGCCTTCCACTCCCTTACTATGGAACACCAGTTGAATTTGATATATATGGTCTTCAGACAACTCTGAAACTTTTTAAGGTTTTCAGATGTCCTAAGATTGACATATATCTGCTTCTATCAATTTCTTGGTTTTGCAGTTATCTGTCCCTTCAGTTAGCCCATAAACCCCTTGCTCATTTCTAGTGTCCTTAAGAAATATTGACTGATATCAAGGAAACTCTATGCAGTGCATAGCTGTATTGAATACCTAACAGTTCCTGGATGCCCTACAAACTAATGTTCAGATACTTCAGCTTGGCACACAAAGCTTCTGCTCTCGAACCTCACCTTCATGCCTCCACCATGCACCCACATGTGCATGGATCTGCAGTTGATCAGAACTGATTGTGGGTATCAACTTCTTAAAAATATTTGGAAAACAAAACCTTTCTGAAGGTCCCAACTAATCCAGAATCAGCACTGATCAACAAGTCTTGGAATGAACTAAAGCTCCCATGTATATATTATAAATTTTTAAAAAATTTAAAAGAAAACAAGATAGGAGAAAATGCTATCATTCCACGTGGTTTTTCTTAAACATGTCTATTTTTAAAAACGATTTTGGCTCAGTATTGAATTTGTCTTAAAAACAGAAAAATAAAATCAAATCTAAGAGTACTGTTATGAATCTTTGGGGAAAAACAATTAGACAATCCACCGTAATAGGTAAATAGGTAAATTACTTAAACTAATTTCTTATTTCCGTCTAGTTATAGGAAAATACTGAGACACTTGTGAGGTGGATTTTTCCCCCTAGATTTATATATGTATTTTTTCTATGATTAGTTGATAGTTTTTAAAGAAAAAAATATTCAGCAGCTCAAATGTACCTTTCATATTACTTCTGATTTTTACTATTTTGCTGCTACGAAGTCATCCCCATTATAGAGATATTTTTTTAGGCCCTAAATACTTTTCATTTTATTTTTTTCCTTTTAGTTTTTTTTTTTCCTTCTTCTTCCCTCGTACACCATAAATATACAGCCCTTTTAAAAAACACTCAGACTTTTAAGTCTTCATAGTCAGCTTTTGTGCTTTTCTTAATACCTTTCAAGTGTTAGATTAATAACATTTTTATAAGGTGGTGACCAGAACGGAGTGTGATACTTCAGCTGAGTTTTGCCAGAGTCCAAGATAATCTATTCTAATTTCTGGGGACACACATTTTTGTCCTGGTTAGAAAGAGATATAATTATGCCCATCTCATTCTGCGGTGCTCCGGCTTTGATGTATGCGTATGTGAGCAGGAATGTGTGTGGGGGCATGCGTGTGTGTGTGTGTGTGTGTGTGTGTGTGTATGTGAGCACTTGCGTGTGTGTTCATCAAGCATCTATTGTGAGTGCAAGGTCTAATCAACAACAACAAAAGGCCTCCTTTGAGATCAATCGTATTCATTCGGTGTCTGTTTTCTACTACCTAGGACTTGTTGCTTTCTCTTTGTCACCGTTAATTTTGTTTGTCATATGTCAGGCCAGGATGAGTGAGGCACATTCAGATTTGGCTCATTTTCTTTTTTTTTTCTCCCTTCCTTAGTCACCACCTTTGCTAATTTTAGCGGTCAGCACATTTAGCAAGTTAGTAGCTGCTTGCCTGAGCAAGCCATTAATCTATATTAGAAAACACAGAGCACCCAATTCTAACCTTCCTGAGGATTGCCTGCCCACCCCCCAATTCTGCAGAGCATTTCACATCTCCCTTGGTTTAAGGCACCTGCTGTTTCCTTTACGAGTTTTCCTCTTCTTTTCTTACCTGCATATCTGTGCTTAATAACACTACCCAGGCACTTGGGATTGTGGCTTCAGTTTTCAGCGTGGCACAGGGTATCATTGCAGGAGATAGTAGAGCTTGGCCAGATCCTACCCCTGCCAGCGAGTGGAGTCAGTGACTGGGGAGCCATTCGAATGCTTTCTCCTAAAGAGTTCTGGCAAAACAAAGTGCCTCCACCTTAAGGCAATAAATTTTTCACTTTTCTGGAATTTTATTTCCCCTGTCCCTCTTCCTCCTTTTTATCCTCCTGATGAAATGCCTACTTTTTCCTAAAAAACTTGAAAAAAATGCATATTCCCATGTTAATTCAAAGGAGCTGTGTTCAAAAAATATTACCTGTTTCTCTAATCCTTAGATCCCCTATGCTCCACTGTCTAATAAAACTACAAGAAGTGGCCTCTTTTGAAAAGAAAAAAAATTAAATAAACCTCTACTTCAAAATGTTGGCCTTTCACACACATACAAAACAAAAGGGGTAGCAGTGATTGCTTGGATAAAAGCATCCATGCTTTTTGCTAACATAGGCAATTTTGAGATGTACCCTCTGTGGATTATATCCAGTTCTTCCTACAGAATTGTGCATCTTAGACTTGAAAGAAACTAGAGGGGACATCCAGGCTAGGGGTCTCCAAATCAGATCTTTTGGGGGGAAAGTTCTGCCTTAAAATAATGCCTAATGTGACATGCCGATGTGTAGAACATTACAGCCAAGGTCTTCTACTTGGAGCTGTGGAAATGTGGGCCTCTCATTTGCCCTTTTAAAAGCCCTCTTGGGCTCTCTAGGGTATGATCTGTGTGCCACATACCTTTGCCTCCTCCAGATCTCTCCCACCTGGCCTGGGAGGCTGGCCACAATGGGCTCTCTTGCCCTTTCTTCCACAGCTTGGATTTAGCAATGGTGGGCACCAACAGGAATTCAGAACAAAGCAAGGGTAGGCTATTTAATCCCCAGGTGTGCTCCCTGCAGGGCGCAGGTTGACTGCCTCTTTGTGTAGAAGGTTTCCTCCATTTAGCTGGCAAGGGCAGAAGCTGTTCCTGCTGGTACTGGCCTTAGGACTTTGCATGAAACCTCGCTGTTTCCTAACCCTGTCCCGACCTTTGCAAACAGTGCCTTTACTAAACTCTCCTCACATTACCCATTTTGAGTGTGCCGTCTGCATCTTGCCAGGACCCTGACCAAGAGATTACAGTTTGAAATCTCAGACCATGACCACCTCCTAGCCTCATGCATGAACTTTCATCCAAAATACACATTTATGGGGACAGAGGGAGTCTCTGGAAGAAGACTTCAGCTGAGTTATGGCTACTCTTTCTTCCCCTGGGTTTTAATCCTCCCTTCCCTTCCTGTTCTTTTAAGGAAATTTGGAAAGGAGCAAAAGATCTTTAGAAGTGCAGTGTATCTGTCTGAGGCCAAGGGCAGTTGTGTGCAAACCTCTCTGCCAGTGTTTCAGTGACCCTCAACTGGCTGCCTGGCTGCCTGCAAGTCCACGCTCACACATCTGGCTCTGCCTGACCAAATGTAACCTTGAGAATGACGTCCAAGATATCTTCAGGGACCAGACACTCTGTCCCACACACTCACTGGCCCTATCCTCTCCAAGATGTTCTCAGGTCCACTGGGTGACCTTGTGTGTCCTTCCTGGGATATCGCTCCATCATCCTAGAACAGTAAGGGCAAGGGACCCTAGCCAGAACATGGCAGATATATCCATGCGTCTGTTCTGCCTTTTCTGTATGGAATCCCCCATGCTCTACAGTAAATAGATACTCCTTGAAATTAATGCAGAATCCAGTATTTGTTGTTTTAACCAAATCCTGAACTTCACCTCTACTGATAAACTCTCAGATATCGAATTAATGTAAAATTTGGGACCCTGGCCAGGTCTAGGAAGCAGGACAAAGAGGGCACCCTTTTCTCTTCTAACATTTGAGTTTCCAAAGAAATAAAACTATATGAATGCTCACTTCATTTTTCCTGATATTTCAAAGACTCCAGATGTAAGCTCATTGATAGTCTTGGTGTGTTCTTCAGTATTTGTGCTTTTAATAGATATTGCAAGTGTGTTTAATGTGAAAATAGAAACGGAGGGCTTTTAAAAGAGCTTACTCAAAATCCTGCCAATTACTGAAGTCTACCAGACAAGAAGGAGCCACATTTTTTTTTTTACTTTTTTTTTTTTTTTTTTTTTTTTTTGATACAAAGGGGAAAAGTGTTTTCATAAAAGCCTGGCCCTTTGTCTTTAAAAATATTCATCTCTTGGGCACTGAGTTATAATAGTAAATACAGATGTAGCTATGTCACATTAAAAGCATGACCAAATTGCAGTACAATGTTCAGAGCACTTTTATGTCAATTGAAAATGTATAGTGTCATCTAAAAATGAGCAATTGCTCTGAAGAAACTGGTGCTGGCTTTGATTTTGTGGTTCAGTGTTGTGTGGTTTCTTGAAAAGATAATCTTTAAGTCAAAAGCCAAGCAGTGCCAAATAGTCTTCTGTGTAATCTGTTTCGGCTTCCAAAATTTCCCATCACCTGGTTACAAACATCTGAAGGCAAGAAATAGCCAAGATTCCACTGCAAGTCCTAAAGTGAGTTATTATTAGACAGAAACAAACAAGCAAATACCTTGGGCCTCAGCCATTGCCCAAACCAGTCCTGAGTTGGCGCGGGGTCTGACCAACTGTTTCTGATCCCATAGTGTGAAGTAAGTTTGTGAAAATACACATGTCAAACCTTCTGTGACCCCCTGCAGCCCCTGATGGAGCTAAGGAATGAAAAGTTGATTAAACCTGTCTCCTGTTGCCAGTTTTTCTTAAACATTAGCTCTATTCCATTTTTTTTTCTTTCAACTCTGACTCTGATAGCAAAGAATAGGGAAGCTTAGCCAACTGCAATTTCAAAGTATTGCCTCTTAAGCCCAGGCCAAGTGTGTAGACTTGATAGAATTCTGATTAATGCATCTTATTACATTAATTTTCGAAGGAACCCGAAGGCATTTCTCCTATTCCTAGTGCAGGCTGGCCTGCCAGAAGCATTTGTCTACTTTAAAGAGCTAATATCTTCAGCTACCAACAACCATAAAACTGAAAATCTATCGGAAGAGTTGGCTTCTTTAGATTGCATAAGGCACACTACAAAATAGATATAGAACTTGGCCGAACTTTGCTTTAAATTTGCCAATCAAAACTCACAAACCCACGCCAAGTTGGCTACAAAACCTCTTGCTTGGAGCCAGCACTAATTATGTCAACAAGTAGTTCAAGTTTAGCCCCTGTTAAGTCCCGCACTCCTAGACATTGGGGATGGATCTCTGGTGTGTAGGCAAACCAGCCCTATCTTCTCCCTGCCTCCTCCCAAACTCCCAGGACCTCTTTGTGTCCCAGCCCTTTTTGTTCCCCCAGGGGGCATCTCTTCATTCTCTACCTTGGATGGAAAGGGTTTTGAGGCCATCAGATCACCCCCATAAAAAGTTTTCTGATAAGGCCAAGCCTTCTTATGGTCATAGATAATATTTTTTAGAAGTAAGAAACCTTCTCTTCATATTTTCCAGGAAATATACTCAGAATGGAAATTGGGTGTGCAGAACATTTCTTCAGGGGTGCCTTGGAGTTGACACCTATGGAAGGGACTGAGTGACATTGGAGTGGGCACAGGGGGAAGCTGAGCTGAGATGCAGTCCAGCAAGGGTTCTCAGCCAACCTCATGGGGAGCTATGGAGCTAAAAGGGCCTATTGGCATTAATCCCCCCTGGGCTAATAGGGCCAGGCCTTTATACCCCTGCCTTGACTAGTGATTGGGTGGACTGCCCCAGGAAGAATGCAACCTTGGGCAAGGGGGCTCTATACAGTTCAGGCATTCCCTGGAGAGATTGATGGCTCAAGGCCACAGGGCCTTCCTGGAAGGAAGACCTGAGCTACACATGAGAGTCTATCTGCTCTCCCGCATGAGTATGTCCCAGCTCCTGCCCCATACTCTGCTCTGCCTCAGCCCTCTCACATCATCGCCCTCTCAAGCACACAAAACCCTCTTTTATGGATAAGGGCGGGTATGACCTATTCTGTTGCCCTTGTTAATCCAGCCTTGAAATACAGTAGAAAGCCCTAGGACAAGACAGGCCTAGGTTTGAGTTCTGTGTCTACCATGGAACCAGACTTCCAGTCAAGTCATTAACTATGTGGGGCCTTAATTTCTTCTTCCCTGAAATGGAGCCAGTCATACTTAATTCCAATGTTTGCTTAAGAATAAGTGAGAACATTGACGGAAATTCATTAGCACCAGGAGACAGAGTATGAAGTAGAGGTTAAGTGTATGGCTTAAGCGCAGAGTCGGGAAACCTGGACCTGCATCCTGATTCCTTATTTGAATGTTGCAGGATAAATCACTTAATCTCTCTAATTCTCAGTGTGCTTAGCTCTGGGATAGAGAGTTGTTGAGAAAATTAAATGAAAATCATAGCGGTGCAGCACTTAGCACTGGCCGTGGCCCACGGCACCCAGCTGTTCCTTCCGCAACAAAGCATCCATTCTTCTGCATCCCTTCCCCATGGCTCGGCCTCTGCAGCTCAACTCGTCTCCTTTGTGTCTTCTCAGCTTCATTCGGTTCCTGGGTGGAATGAGCCAAGCTCAACAGGCAAGTTGTTGTAATGAACTATCCAACCAGCCACCATTTAATTATGTCCTAAAATATCTTCTGTGACCCTCAACATGGTGGAGGGCCACAAGCTCCCACCATTTTCATCCGTAAACAAAAGCTTGGAGGTATCTCTGAGTATGACCAGTGATATTCTTGTTAAGTAAGACTTGAACTCAACCCTGTGTCTACTCCTCCTTTCTAGGTGGACTATTTGTTTTTGTTTTTTTCTCTTAGTTCGGTATCAACACCTGTAAAATCCAAATGATAATTTGGTGTTATAGAGGAAATAAAATAATACAAGTAAAGTCTTTTTCTTACTATTTACCTTTTTATTCTAATCTTTATCATTCCTTTGACAACCATGAGCACCTTTTATGGGCCTGGCAGTAAGCTCTCAGGATGCATAATGACCCAGTCCCTGCTTGCCAGAGGCATGAGAGAAGCCCCAGCCACTGACGTCTCAGTGCTATTATGAAGCAAGAACAGTAATGGCTGCCCATGAGTTTTGATCTTTACCATACGTGACCTGAAATTTTGGCCACTGAAGGCTTTGCGTGCCCTAGAACAGTGGAAGGGATGCTATCAATATGCTAGAAATAATGATGAGGTCAACTAGGACCTGGGGGAGGGGTACTGTTTGGGGACCCCCTGATGTTCCTAAATCGCTTTTCCATCCTTAAAAAATCTTCTGTACTGATGATCTTAGAAGTTCTACTCGGCCCCATTCCTGTGGGTAAAGTTGGCCATTGGCGGCTAAGAAAATCCAGGCCGTTTTTCTTGTGATCAGTGGGATAGACTCAGGATTAGTGTGCCTCACTGAGATACAGTGAGGAACTCAGTGAAAGGAAAAGAAAGGGGCCTTTCCTCAGGCAGGTGCCTGGCATTTTAATACCAACCATGTCACCTGTATGCATTTCCTAGATCTGCTGTAACAAATGACCACACGCTGAGTGACTTAAAACAACAGATGTTCATTCTCTCACTGTTCTGGAAACCAGAAGTCCAAAATCAAGGTGTGGGCAGGGCTGCTTCCTTCTGGCAGCGTCCAGAGACACACTTGCCATGCCTCTGTCCTAGCCTCTGCTGGTTGCCAGCAATCCTCGGTGTCCCTTGGTGTGAAGATACAACACTCCAGCTTCCGCATCCATCTTCATATCACCTTCTCTGGCTCTCTGTCCTTTGTGTCTCTTTTAAGGATCCCAATCATTGGATTTAGGACCCATCCTAGTCCAGTTTGGTCTCATCTCAATTCTTATCTTAATTATATCTGCAAAGATCCCATTTCTAAATAAAGCCACTGGGCAACCCATGACACCACCTTAAATGTATGGGGATCATTTCTCTCAGCCTTCCGCCTATTTGCATTCTACATGTCAGGAATTTGTTGTTTAACATTTACCATTTCTACCTGATGAGCAGAAGAATGATACAGTTGAGGAAACTGAGGCATAGACATGCCCCAGGCTACACAGCTTGTGTTGGTGGAGGGTGGGTGGTGAGCCAGCCCACCCAGCTCTGTCTGGCCTCTGGCTGACCTTCTCGCCACCCGCCCACCCCAGGGCTTCTCATTTTGAAAACCCAAAGACAAATAAAGTAGAAGAGTTGCAGAATTATGAAATGCTGTGGTGCCGGCCTTTGTATAATCTTAACAGTGACCAGAGTGTTTGTGGTGTGGTTCCCAGGAAGTTTATCCATTCCCAACAGTGTTCCAGGGTCAAGCCAGGTGACTTGTAGTATTTTTATACTCATTTGTTTATAGCTTTTAAAGTTGTCTTCAGGAAGCAACCTCGAGGTGTGTGGCATTTCACAGGTGAGGAAGAGAGGCTTGGGAAAGCAAGTCACTTGCTGAGTTTAAACCTACATCTCTATTTCTAAAGCTGGGTAGCATCTTTGAGAAAATGCAAAGCACCCAGCACAGTGACAGCCATACACTAGATGCTCAGTAAATACCATCACAGATTCAGGCTTTCTGAGTCCAAAGCAAATCATTCTCATCTCCAAGTGGAATTTTAAGTATTAAATTCGTTAGTGTCTAAAAATCTACTTGGACCAACTATAGTTCCCACCTCCAACTAGAATTTAAAATATTGTATAAATATAAATCTACAGATTCTAAACATTCACCAGAACCAGGAGGCACAGTGTTCCAAATGGGTGGCATATTGTTTTGAATCTTTCCAACACCTCGTCTTGCAGAGAGTCACATTGCAGGGCTAAAGCTTTTTATGCTACAGCCTCATTGTTGAGCCAACAGACAGCATATTTAAGTTGGAATCCAAGGGAACTGAAACGTAAAGGGAGATTCCTAAGGAACCCTGTTTTCTCTTCAAGAATGTAATCAAATTGAAAGGTAATCCCCAAAGGGCAGCCATTTGTAAATTAGTAAGGCAGAAAAAAAAGAAAAAAAGGAAGTTTTTTAACCAGAAACCTCATCAAGGGGCTTGATGAACCCCCAAAAAAAAAAAAAAAAAAAAAAGAACTAGAAGAAGAGAAGGAGGCCCTCATGTTGTTTGTACATTTGTGGATAAATCTGTTAAAGAAATACTAGATTCATATTCAACTTGGAAAACAGGGAGAGGCCTTTTATTGGATGCTTAGAAGTTTGAATACACTTTCAGTAGCTCTTCGTTATCTCAAATTAAATCTTAAATTGAGCTTGTGGTTCTGTGAATTAATACTCCGGCCTTTCAGCCCTGCTGCTGAGGTCATTCAAATCTAATGGTGGAAATGGTCACAGGGTCAGGCCTGGATTGGCGCTGTATAGAAACGCCTTAATGATGCGGGGCAGATGTTTGCATTCTAAGCCGGGACACGGGCAGTGGGGGCCGAGGCAAGGGAGGGGCTTGATGATCGAGTTATTATATTAGCCGCCTGTGTGGATAAGGAGGTGTAGACGCCCACCTCATCTCAACATTCAAATAAGAGGCAAGTGCTTCCCGTAGAAAAACATAAGGGAAGTCACTGTCACCCACCATTGGCTGAACATTCACCTTGGTGACCCTCCTCTCAGGGCCGTGGCAGGGGAGGGGTCGCCTATCTGTGTAATCACATACAGCATTTTAAAGATGTTCCATTCATTCAATAAACATTTAATAAAGGCCTCATCTGGGGTATAATAGACATTGTTTGATGAAACAGACCTGGCCCCTGGTATCAGGAGGTTTATATAAATGTGTGGACATATCTGTGCAAATTTGTGCATTTAAGGCCTGCTGAGCCCATGCTGATGTGAATGACCTAACTCTGCTACTTCCTTTACAGGAAGGAAAGATTGGCTACCCTGAACCTTCTAGACTTTTCCTTGCAGTTTTCTAGCCCCTGAATCCAACATTTTATTTTTCTAGTACTTTGTTTTATTTTACTTTTATTGAAACTTTGAAATAAAAGGTTGTAAAAATCCATTTGATTTTAAGCAATTTTTAGAAATATGTAAAGGTTAAGGGAAAATTTCAATTTAATTTTTGTGAACAGTCCACTGCTACACACAGGATACATCCAGATGTTTAATTCTGCCAGTTGACGTTTCTAATGATAAAGTAGCTAATGAAATTATTGACCCAAATGTGTGATTGGTTGACTTACTAGAGTCAGTCTGAGCTCCTTCTAAAGGTTAGTTCATCGACTCCAGAACTCTGTTTTCCTCATTCATTCATTCATGCATGCATTCATTCCTCTAATTAATATGTATTGTGCACCTGCTATCTGTCAGCTACCTTGCTAGGTGATTAGAGAGACTAGCAGCATACTTCAGGGTCCTAGGCACTTTGTGTGAAAACAGAACAGATAAGGTAGAGAGGAAGGGACACATGTTTCCTTTGGACACCACTGCCCCCTTGTTAGGAGTGAGCTCTGGGCAGATTTATCTATGAGAACAAGGGGCTGGGGTGGCTGACATGATGGGGACAGAGTTGCAGTGGAAATTGTCAGGTCATGAAGGGGAATTAGCTGCTGGGTGTCAGGAGGCACAAATTGCTGCAGGCATTGGCAACTGGGAGCCCTGGTATCTCTATTAGCTCCTCAGGCCATGGGGCCTTAATGACACCCCTGCCAACAATACAGGAGGCAGCAAGTGACAGTAGGGAGGAGGGATGCCAGCTAATCTGATTTGAACACCCCACCAGTCCTAAGGCCTAGCTCCTGCTCCCTGTCACAGGAGCAAAGATGATGACAATAAAAGAGCAGCCTCCAGAGAGAAGAGCCTTAGACGGGCCTGGGTGTTAATCCAGACCCAGGTGAGAACTGTGGGATGCAAAACCGGAAATGAGGTGGCCGGGGTGGGGGTGAGTGAGAAGGAGGGATACGGTTAGGACCAATGTTTAGGCAGCACCTGCCATGTACAGGGTCTGCCGTCACCACTGTCATTGTTACTGTTTCCTGCTGTCTCTGGGATGTCCACCTTATGCCCAGCACTGTACTGGGCACTTTTAATTATCATCAATATATAAATGTATAATAATGTAATTTATAGCCATACATCTTATTTATTAAGTTCCTATTATATGCCAAATACTATTAGATATTTATTGTAATAAATATATACTCTATCATTATGGGCAAAATTCTACATCCTGCCCTTTATTAATTGTGATACTACATGGTGTGCCAATTATGTGTGAGTAACTGTTATTAATTGCTGTTATTGTTACCTTCTCTAATCTTCCAACACTATAAAGTGGGTATTATTTCTATTTTGCAAATGAGCAATTGGGGCCTCAGCTGGATTTGAAGCATAGTAGAGACACTCAAGCCACTGTCCTTTGAGTAGCATTTTCTGCACTCTGTGCATTCTTGTACTTAATCCTGAAATGTAGGTGTAGTCCTCCGTATTTAGATGAAGAAATCAAAACTCACAGAGGTGAAGGAACTTGCCAAGGTGACAAAGCCATGAATTGGAAAGCTGGGGTTTAAACCCCTTCCTCTCTTCTCTTTGCCGTGCTACCTCATGCTCACAGGAGGCTCAGGGAGTTGAGAAGTGGGGATCGGGTCTGTAGTCCAGGGCCAGAAGGGCAGCTACAAGTCTCCAGGCAGGCACGGGAGTGAGCTTGGAGCTTGGTGGCATCAGGGCCAGATTTGGTATTTGCAGAAAAGACGTGAAGTATGGATGTCTAGACGTTCCACTGCAAAGAAAGAATATGAGTAAAATTTCCAAGCAGTGAGCTCATCCTGGCTGAACTAGGGTACCCATGATTCACATTAATGGTGCTTTTTTAAGAAGTGTGTGTGATATGAGAATTAGCATCCTGTGTATTCTGTAGACTGGCTTCCTGAGTTAAAACTCCTGTTCTGTGTGATCTTGGGTAAGTTACTTAACATTTTTTGGGCATTGGCTTATTAGAGAAAAGAGGACCATAACAGAACCTACTTCATGGGTTTCTGTGAGGATCAGAACAAGTTGATACTTATAAAGTGCTTGTAGCAATGATCAGCATGCATCCTATAAGTATGTGTTAAATGGAAAGATCAGACTAATTAGTCTGTCTTCCTGAGCAGTAGTTCTAGCTTTCTTACTATTGTCCACCCCTATCTCTGCTCCTCTGCCCCTAGAGTATTCGAGTCTTCCTCTGGATCTGTTCCCTGAGTTCCCCTTCCAGGTAAGCCCCCCGGTTTCTGTGTGTCTATAGACAAAGTTCTAAGCCCTAGAGAAGAGCAAAGAGACCTGCTCCTGTGCTGGAGAAGTCAATGTCACCAATGGTGACAGTGTCCTGAGAACACTAAGGCTCATTCAGACAAGTTAGGTGTCTAAAAAGAGGATTTAGCCATGTCAAAGCCTATTTCAGTTTAGGTTTTCCTGCTACTTGGTTTTATTTCAGGGTCTGACAGACCTAAGGAGTACAGGTTCCAAGAGAGACTAGAACAGAGGTTCTCAGACTTGACTATGCCTCAGGATCTCCTGGCAGCCATTCCTGGAATCCACGTGTATAACTAGCAGCGTAGGGGATTCTGGAGCTGGTAGCGCATGGATTATACCTTGAGAAAAGCTGGTCTAGAGTAGCTGTCAGCAAATGAAGGTCCACAGGCCAAATGCAGCTGACAGCCTGTTTTTTAAATAGTTATCAGAAGACAGCCTTGCCTAATTGTTTACCTAGTGTCTATGGCGACTTTTAGGCTACTATAGAATTAAGTAGTTACAACAGAGGTCAACCAGCCTCCCCAAAATATTTATTTCTTCACTCTTTACAGAAAATGTTTGCCCACCCATGATCTAGAGACTTTTATAGAGGCCCAGTGTGAAAGTCATTAGGATCATAAGCAACAAAAATTTTTAAATAACCAGTTGTATTAGGGTTCTCCAGAGAAACACAATCTATAGGAGAGATACAGGTATTCCAGGACTTTCGATGGGATTATGTCCCAGTAAACCCATTGTAAGTTGAAAATAATGGGAGTCAAAAATGCATTTAATATGGCTAACCTACCAAACATCTTAGCTTAGCCTAGCCTACCTTAGCTGTGCTCAGAACACTTGCATTAGCCTGTAGTTGGGCAAAATCATCTGGCAGCACAGCACACTGTTGAGTATCAGTTGTTTACTCTCATGATCATGTTCCTGCCGCTGCCCAGCATTCAAAAGAGTATCATACTGCTTTGTACTGAATGTGTACCACTTTTGCATCATCATAAAGTTGAAAAGTCCTAAGTCAGACCATCATAAATCAGGGGCCCTCTGGATGGATGGAATTGGCTCACATGGTTATGGAGGCTGAGACGTCCCAAGATCTGTAGTTGGTAATCTGGAGACCCAAAAAAGCCCATGGTAATAGAGTCCTTGTCCAAAGGCTGGTAAAGACAAATGTCCCAGCTTAAAGACAATCAAGTAGAGAGAGAAAATATTCTTAGTCAGCTTTTTGTTCTTTTCACGCCTTCAACAGATTAGATGAGGCCCACCCACATTGGGGGAAAGCGATCTGCTTTATTCTGTCTATTTATTCAAATGTTAATCTCATCTAGAAACACCCTCACGGATAAACAAGAAATGACATTTCATCAGATATCTGGGCACCCTGTGGCCCAGTCAAGTGGACACATAAAATTAAAGAAGGCACCATTCCCTTAGCCTGCGCCACATTCCATGCCAAGGATTTTATTATAGAATCATGTCTCATCCATTCCCCACAACAGGGCTACAGGTTATCACCCTCCCCAATCTAAGGAAACCGAGACTCTACTCTAAAGTATCCAAAGGTCCCAAAGTGATGAAAAATTGTCGCTAAAATCAGAACTCCCAATTCCAGAGTGTCTCCTTCCTGCTTTGGGTAGTTTTGTTAATGAGCAGAACTGTTGGACACCAGCACAACCTGGATTCTTCAAAATACCATCTGACACACACGGTTGGCAGAGGCGAAATAACATGAGGTCTGAGGCTTGCTTTAAAATACCTGGGCAACATTAGCAGTGGGAGCTGCCACAAAAGAAGAAGACAGAGGAGGAAGGATGGGATGAAGGAAGGAAGAAAGCAGAGTCAAGATCCTAGTCATTTTTGTATCTGGATGATAGGTATATAGGGTTATTATATTATATTCTCTGATTTTGTGTATGTTTAAAAATTTCTCAAGTATACTTATGTATAGATACATACACATACATAAATACATATATGTCACCTTAATGTCTATTTGCTCTTCAGAAAGTAGTCCGGTATGGCTGGGGGTTCTCTCTCTTTTCTGCATATCTCCCCTTCTCCCTTTTTGTAAGAAAATGGTAGCATTTATCTATTTTCACTGCTTCCCAAAGAGGTATGAAAATTAGAGTAAACAAATTACCCATTACCAGGGAAGCCCCATCCCTCCCCCAGCAGATTCCCAGCGTCTTCTTTCACCTCTAGGAGATATTTTCCAAGGTCACTAAATTAAGCCTACAGACAATCGAAAAATTGAATCTCAGTACATCTATTTTCCTAACAAAATTTCTGCAGCGCCGATTGGGGCTGACAGGTATGGCCGTGAAGCTTTCTGGGCTGTTCAGGTCGATTTGGCCAAGCAGGACGGCATCAGCTTGTATTGGAGGGAACATCTGAGCAGCTCGGGGGCCCCCTGGGAGTCAGAGACTTCCTTACCTCCTTGCCACTATAAATGACTATTTCTGTCGTTCGCAGAGCATCCTTTTCCTCCTCCTTCTACAGCCCCATTCTCAGTCCCTGCAGCCACCAGGTCAGGCGCCTCTTCTTCAATTATTTATCAGAAAGGCCATTGCAATCATTGCAAATACATTTAGGAGGATCTGGAAACCATGTTCTTTTTAAGGGCACTAATGATGCAGCAGTAATCACAATCTTAGTCGGAGGGGAGGGGCAGGGTGTGATATTTTCGGAGTGATGGCTGTAAGGGAAGAAGAGGCTTTTCTTCAAGCCACCCAGGCTCTGCAGCTGCCACAGATTGACTGGTGGAGGGGCCTGCAGGGGTAGGAACCACCCAGGGTTTGCACGCTGAAGACCCTAGCTCTCTGAGTGCCAGCTCTATGGCAGTAGAGGTCACTTCCCCTCTCCAGCCTGCATTTCCTCATCTACAAGCCGTGTCTTAGCCAGCACATTCAGCACAGAACACATGTACTCCTGGACATTAGCATCCTCTTAAGTAACCCTCTGCCAGCATCCAGGAGTTTGTATTCTACTCAAAATATCTGTGTTCATGTAAAAGTATTAATAGGCTTAGCAGTGAATAAAACTGATGCTCTAGGAAGATACAGTAAGTTTATTCTCTGGCTGTAAGTATCTACTAGTTCCCCACCTGGGATTCCCAGGTGCACACGCCCGGCTGCACAATGCCAGCATCAGTGACCTCACACTAGGACACAGGCTGCACGATTATTAGGCGTAAGTCCTTAGTCAGGTCACCTATCCTTTCTCTTCTTCAGTTATTTTTTTCATTTTGAGCCCCCCAAATGGGGCTCAATCTATGAAAGAATGAGCATGATACTGTTTCTATTGTTAGGGGCATTAAGAAGAATAACTTGAATAATTTACATAAAACACAAAGCGTAATCCCTGGTATACAATAAGTACTCTGTAAATGTTAGCAAAAATAATGATTACTACTATTACATCTAGGAGTTTTTCATGGGTATCTATCCGTAGCCCGAGCTAGAATGGATTTTCCTAGGAGATATGGTTGTGAAAAGCACTCTTGGCAGGTCCTAATATTGGCAGTCCCTGTATAATTTTTATTTCTTAAATATCCTTCGTCTTTCCCTCTTGTTTCTTTTGCCTGGATTCACTTACTCATACCTAGGTGTTTGCAGCAGTTATGTATTGCTGCCTAAAAAATTACCCTAACACTTAATGGCTTAAAGCTGTAAACATTTAGCATCTCACAGTTTCTAAGACTTAGGAATTAGGGTGTAGCTTAGCTTTGTGGCTCTGGCTCAGGGTCTGTCCTGAAGTTGTCATCAAGCTGTTCGCTGGGACTGCAGTCTCTGAAGCCTTGAGTGAGCTGGAGGTTTCACGACCAAGGTGGCTCACATGCATGGCTGTAGGCAGGAGGCCTCTGTCCTTCACCACATGGGCCTCTCCATACAGCTGCTTGAGCAGCCTTCCAATATGGCAGCTGGCCTCCTGCAGGGTGAGTAAGCTCTCAGAGAGAAGTCTAGGAGGAAGCTGCAAGGCCTGTTATTAATAAACCCAAGTCTTAGACATCACACATTGTCAGATGCTGGAACTTTAGCTATGTTCTATTCATTGGAATTGAGCCACTAAAGACTATACTCTTAAGGAGAGGGGAACCTTGCTCCACTATTCAAAGGGAGGGCTAGCAAAGAACCTGTGGGCATATTTTAAAACCACCACAGTCTGCAACTTCCACAAGCCGTGGCTCTGCTACACACCTGCTCGGCTCACTGGTTAAGCCATTGGCAAAGGCATCAAGTGTAGGGAAATGCGTCCATCTCTTCTGTCTGCGTCAGTAGAGTCATCACCCTGCTAGTGTGAGCCTATGTCCCAATAGTGGCCCTCCCAGGAGTGGTTTTGATGAGAGGGTGGACCAGCCAGAGCAACCCATTGTAACAGTGGTATCGGAGAGGCCATCAGTTGAGTGGGGACCTTGAACTCTTTCAATGACATTCCCGAGAGAACTTCTCCGATGACAGATTATATCCGTTTATAATTATTGTAGCAGTGATTTTGGAGCTCATCAGTTTTATTCATTTATTTTCCCTCCTGAGAACGAGGAACTTTCTGTGCAGAATTGCTGCTGTTTGTACAGGGTACTCAGTTTCCATCAGAGTCATCACTTGGTGGGGAATAGAATGGCAAAGTGACCAGGGTCAGCATTTTCTCTATTTTCGTAATGCCATTCCTCACATGTACACTTTCCTGTGCACAGCTTCTCCCCCTAGTGTCATTGTGGTCCTCACTTTCACTTAATGGCCTGGCCATCTCCTTCTCCCCTGCCCCCTGTTCCTCCTCCTCCTCATTGTCCTTTCCTGTAAGGACCAAAAATTGGGTTACAGTACCTATAACATGCAATGAGGGCACTCATTTATTAGGATCCCTTTCAGCTCATAGCCCCCATGTCTGATTCTCCCTAACTTCTCCTTTGTTCATTTACTGCACACATGTCCCCTTTTCCTGTGTGTTCCTGGCATGTGTATAAGAATCTTGAATATATCTGTAGGGTGCTTAGAGTTTTCACAGCAATTGATAGAACATTATTACCCCCAATGTAGCCTCTGTAAAATTGGGTATAATTACGACCATTTCACCAAAGGGGAAACTGAGGCTTAAGAAGATTCAATAAGTTGCCCAGAGTCATGAAGCTCCTAAGCAGAAGAGGCAGATTTCCAGCCATGATTTGCGAGCTCATAAATTTCATGCTTTTTCTGTCTTACCACACAGGCGTTGTGTCTCCCTTCGGAATACAAGTTGTTTGAGGCCACGGATTGTGTCTCATTCTGTTCTGTGTCCCTTTGGCTTTTGCCTCAGTGTCTTGCATATATCAGGCACTTGTAACGTTTCACCTGAATGAGTGAGTGAGTGAGTGAATGAATGAATGAAGCCATCAGTCAAATCAGAATGCTGCACACACATGCATCCCAACTCCAGCTTTTGAACATTCGAAAGTTAGCAGCATGGAGCTTGGCGGGACCAGCAGCGCTGTGGCCTGAATAACAACAGGCTGCAAACATTTTCCTCTTCTCATAAATCTCATAAATTTGCATTGTCTGTGCTGAACAGGGCCCGTGTGTTCTGGTAGCAAACACGGAGAGGCCCAAAAGGCTGATCTGGGACAGCGTCCCCACTGACCGCTGCCCTGTGCTAAGTCTGCAGAATATTTAAATAAGGGGTTAATTTATAAAGTGAGCTACAGGAAAGTTTCCAGGATTGTTGTACATGTGTCTCATAAATCGGCACAAATTGAATCTCAGTTTCTGTGCTCGTCAGCTCCTAGGCAAACCAAAATTTATTGAGAGGTGTATAGGTTGCCATCCAAAGAAACATAGTAAATGAGAAAAGTGGATCCTCAAGAGGTCTGTAAACAAGGCAGGAAGGCTGGCAGCAAGGACAGCAAGGGTCCAAAATGCAAAATCCCCATCGCCGATAATTTGGAAGGACAGTCTAGTTTGTTGCATATAGAGACTGGGTTCTGGGAATTCTTGTTCTTTCTTGAACATTCCACTGACTTTTTTTTTTTTTAAACATGCTTCACAGAAAAGTATCCTCTGACTTCTTAACGGACTAATGATTTTGTATATTGCAGAGAGAATTTATAGATGCAGGCATGGATAGGATACAAAGAGGAGTGCTAACCTCAGTATGTTGTATATGTCAGATTATTAGACTACTATATCCAGAACCAAAAATATTGTGTAATGTATAAATATGAGGCTTTAGTGTTTACTAGTACAATGACTATTTGTAATAATTGTGCATGCATGCCACATAGCAGTTCATATTTATTGAAGGCCAGACACTGTGCTGAGTAGTCTATACACTTCATTCTCAGTTCTTTAAGGACTCAAGTTTTTTTTGGATGATATTGTTAATATGTTCATTTTACAGAGGAGGAAATTGAAGCTCCAAAAATGAAGCCCAAGAATCATAAGCTAATACATGAATTTGAAGCTAATGTATCTCACTGCAAATTTTTGCATTGTTTTTCCCCCCACTATTCAGCGCGACCTCTGATTATCCTAGTGATCTTCTCACTAGCTAGAAGACATGTGCCAACATTTTAGTAAAATTTCTGTGCCCAGCCAAAATTATTTAATACCTTAGTCTCTAGGTTTTATTCTTTTAGCTGTAGCATTCAGAGTGTTGTATAAAATATCCTAGTAGTAAATAGAGGCTTTGCACATACACATGGTCAAAGCCTCTTAAAGGGTACCAGCCACAAAAATGACTTTATAAAGGAAACATCCCTTAAAATAAAAAGTGTCCATGAACATATTATTGGAGCAGTGCTGTGTTGAAGAAAGAGAAGGAGGCATTATACTGGGCACACTATGAAATCAAACAATCAGCACTTAAGACTCTTTACACAATTTTTCACATGCAGTCTGACATCGGACCTTATATAGGTCCTATTAGCTGGGACAGTTATTATGACTGCATTTTATAGAGGAAGAAACAGAGATGTGAAGTGACTTGTCTAAGAACACGCAGTAATTCCAGAATTCAACCTATGCTAATCTGACCTGACTAAGACATGGAGCAAACTAGGCTGGAGGGAGAAACTAAAGTCAATACAAAAAATATTTATGTTGCCAAAATATGCAGAAATTTAGAAAATCTCTTGGACTTCTTTTGGTAGGAAAAGAGGCAAAACTCAAATCTTAATTCAATATAGTTATTTTTTTGTTTCTGACCTTTTATGTAAGTAGAGATCTCAGTTGTGTCCTCAGATATATTTGAGACTAACAACAAGAAAATACAAAATTACGTTAATACCTAAGCTGCCACTTCTTCAAAACCTTGTTATTCTTGTTCCCTTCAATGTATTTCAACTCCAAAATACATAGTGACATGAAAATTGTGTATTCAGATTGTTCTATTGATTCGTTGCGAAAGTGACCTTGTATGCACACATGAAAATGAACAGATCTATATATCCTGCCTGGCCTCTTCTTTGTAAGGGTATGAGGAACAACAGTGCATAACATGCATTTTTTTAACACTTGAATTCACTCTTCCTTTGCACAGGCTAATAGCATACTGATGTGGTACTCAGGGAAGGCTCCTTTGTAAGGCCGTGCAGGTGTGGCCTTAACAAGAACACCTGGCAGGGGGCATGTGGGGTACTACGATCTTGTCCTTCATTTGCAGAGCCAGTGACCCCAGGAGGTTCTGTTTGTGATTTGGACAATGGTTTCCATGGGGCTGAATTCGTCTTAAACTCATTCCCACAAGGTCATGCCACCGTGGACACATCTGAATGGCAGCGTCCACTAATCTAGTGGGAGGGGATCCTACTTTGTGTTTGTAGACACTGCTGCCCCTTGCCATGTGTAATAAGTCATATATGTAGTTTGGAAGGAACAGGAGAGTATTACTAAGCTCCTGCACTGCAGCAGGGCTTGCAAATGCAGTATCTTATTTAATCCTTGCTACAACTCTTGGGGTGAGTGGCATTAGGCCATTTGCTGGGTATGGAAAGTGACATGCAGAGATGCTATAGCAGTTCGCCTAAGATCAGACAGCTGGTAAGTGGCAGAGATAAGTCTGAAGCCCAGGATTTGTGATTTAAATTCAGGTCAACTTAGTTATCCTATATATCCAAAGCCCCTGTGGTTTGGATTCCTAATCATAGGACTGAGATGAAATAGAATTTCTCAGCTTAAGGAGCCAGGCAGGAGGTAGGCCTTTGCCAAGAACATCCTTTTTTTTTTCCAGAATCAGGGGTCAGCAGAAGGAGATGAGAAATAGAAGTTGAAGTTGAGTAGAAGAGAGAAACAAGAGAGAGTGGAGGTTGTTCTCCAGAACATAGAAGCTGCTTCTTCATCCCACACAACAGAAACCAGAGCCCAGATTATATTAACAAGAAGTTCCAGAATTGCAAACTGCACTTTGCTACATAGGGAGAGGGAAGAAGAAGAAGGAGGAGGAAGAAAAAAAATAGCACGTGAAACCTTAAAAAATGGCTAGCTCTATGTAAATGGCTTTTATTATAACTGCTAGGCTGAACCGGAAGACTTGAGCTGTGTAAAATGTCACTTGCTCTTATCATGGTTCATAGAGATTACCTTTCAATGCGAGTTTCATTTTCATTTCTTCCAACACTTAGAGAAGTGAACGAGGCAGTGACTCCTTTATTTCCTAATCCTCGCCCAGCAACTTGCTTCTTCCTCTGCGTTTTGTGTCAGTCTGTATGATATTGCATCAAAGCAATTCACGGCAGTGGTTGAACCAAAAGCAATTTAAGTCAAAAATGGACAAATATGGATGTCATTTTATAAGGCTTGTTCAAAGGCCTTTGACATCACTCAAAGCCTGAACACTGCTCAGGAATGAGACACTTTTTTTTCCTCCCAGCAACGCAAGATTGGAGATTTAACACAGACCTCTTAGTGAGGCATCTGCGTGGTTTCTTGCCTAGAAACCATTTCTTGGTGAAGCTAGTATTTTGTACTCTATGCCGAGAAAGAGGGGCAAAAAAAGATTGAGTGATAGGAAACCAAAGTGAATTCCCAAGACGAACTTGTATTTCTTACTCCATTTGATAATTTGTAATAATAATAGGCAACGTGTATTAATACTTACTGTTTATGGGCATGATGTTAGGAGTCTTACATTTATTTTAGTTAATTTTCATCATCACCTTGCATAGAACTATTGATAAATATACAGGCAGGTATTATTTTCTCCATTTTACAGATGAGAAAATGGAGTCTCAGTGACCTGCTCAAGCGTGCAGAAATCTTGAGTGAGAAAATTCGCTCTGCGTTGTTCCAAAGGTCCTTTTACCTCCCAACACTATTCTCATTTTAAGAAAGACTAGTGAAATTCGAAGGCAGAAGCCCTGTCTTGGCCATGTGCCCTTGTCTCTGTGTTGTGGTCGGCTGGTGGCTTGGGAGCCTCTTTGTCCAACTCTGTCCAACTATACTTTGGAAGGTGGCTTCTCAGGTCACGTGGGTGGTGGTGAAGTAGAGGATTGCAGGACAGGTTGTTGCACAGAGACTGTGTCCTGATGGTTCCCAGGAAGGGCAGGGTTGCTTAGCCATCGCATTGCTGAGTTATAGTAAACTTAGGTGAGGGCAGTGCCCAGTAAGGTGAGGACAGAAACACTCCCCAGACCCTGGAGGGTCAAGGAGCTGACTTCAGAAGAGGAGACTTTAGGAATGGATGGATTCTCAGAGAACCCAAGACACAATTGAGTCTTGAAATGGTGAGGCTTTGTGTGCACGTGCACATAAACACACACACACACACACACACACACGAGTAATCTCTTTGGCTGCAAAACTATAAAAGAATGAAACTATAAAAGAATGAAAAAGCCAATCCAAAAAGGTTGCATACTGTAGGATTCCATTTACATAACATTCTTGAAATGAGGGAATTATAGAAATAGAGCACAGGTTAGTGATTGCCAGAGACTGGGGAGGAACAGGGTGGGGGTGGGGGTGAGTAGGTAGTGGAGTGGCTATGAAAGGGCAACTGAGGGATGCTGGCTATTTTACCATAAGTGCTGCCAACATTGCACTAATGTTTGGGTCTCTGCTTTTGGCAATCATTCCTCTTTTTATTTTTTTATTTTTTGGCACCATAGAAATGTTTCTATAAATACTGCATTTAATGGAGTGTGTTACTTTATTGCTGTCAGCTACT
Organism: Microcebus murinus; assembly: GCF_040939455.1. Taxonomy (NCBI): domain Eukaryota; kingdom Metazoa; phylum Chordata; class Mammalia; order Primates; family Cheirogaleidae; genus Microcebus; species Microcebus murinus. The sequence continues at coordinate 27,882,513 of NC_134123.1, forward strand.
ATCACGGTAGAGGAAAATTGAATAAACACAAAAGCTAACAACAGAACATAGAAGGTTACCAATTCCAGATCCTTCGTGACCTTGTACCTTTGAGCCATGTAATTTTTCTGTTTCCTCACCTGTGAAATTCTTACCTTTTGGGGTGGTAAGGCCACCCAGTTCAGTGTGATGTCCAGCCACATCTGGGAAATGTTGATATTATGGTGGCTGTTTTGTTGAAAAGCCAAGTGCTCCATCCTCGCCTGCTGAGATGTGAACACTCCACTCAGAAAAGGAGATAAGTGTCAGATCTTCCTCAGCTTTGGGCATTAGCAGCCTTTGCATGCAACAGACCACGAATGAAATGTTGTGGTTTGCCATGGAATGATTGGAAGTTACTTTCTCAGCGAGAGCGGTGATCCAGCGTAAAGGAGGAAGTAAAAATAAAAAGGCATAAATATGTGAGAAAGTGAGCAAATCAAAGTAATTGAGGAGCAAAATAATTCATCCCCTCTCCCTGGCCCTGCATGGATGCAAATGATATATCATTAAGTAAGTCCCCAATACAAAGGCAGCCGGCGTAACTGTTGCATCAAATATTTAGCCAGAGCCAAGAGCAATTTTTTTATTATGTTTTTTTTATAAGTTTGATTTACTAACCTTCAGAGCAATCCCTATTTTTAGAGGTTGGCTCATATTTTTAATTTGTTTTCTCTGAAGCACTGGATTCTTACTAGTGTTTCAGCTGTCCACTCAGTTCCTAATGGCAGAGCAATACTGAAAAGCATAATTACATTTCCTAATTATGTGTAATTAGGCAAAACCCAGATGATGTATTCAATGTGCTCTCAGAATAGCCAGAGGTCAAGGACTGTTGGAATTCGGTAACATTTTTATAAATAAGCCAGTGCGTTATTTAACGTTGGGGTCCAAGGTGACGCTGGGTGCCTTGTAGACCGACATAATGGTTGAAATATATAGCATTCATTTATTTAACCAAGTAAAACTATAATTGATCCCACATCTCCTCATCCTCCCCTCTCTAAAACGCAAGTTTAGATTTTCTATTCTTAGCCCAAGAGAGACCCTCTAAACTCAGAACCATAAAGTTCTGCTTACTGACAGTCTAAGTGATATTTATTTTTTCAAAGCTTAATCCTTTTGAAACATGGAGAAATAAATACATCCTCTTATCTACCATATGCCTGGGATGGGAAATAAATTCTTATTTTCCTGCGGTGTGGTACCAGTGGGCTACAATGAATAATTTGGGCAGTCTCACTGAAGATAATAGGGAAGCCTTCTCTATTACCAGTGATAATTATGAATCTCATAATAGAAAACATCCCGGGCCTGAACATCAATCAGGGAAGATAAACAATGGGAAATGATAGGTATACAAAAGGGAAAATGGCAACGGCACATATGGAGGGAAAGGCCGTAGAATTCTGCCAGGGTTATAAATCATAGAGTCAAATAATTTCCATGCAATTAATATCCTCAAATTAAAACATACGTTTTTAAAGGAAGATTTTGCAGACTTTAAAGCTGGGCAACTGGCTGCCTCGTAAGATTCATCTGGGAACCCCAGTGCTGCCCTCCTTCTTAAGTCTTGTGAATTTATCCCTGGCCCGTGTTGGCTAGGGCACAGGATAAGAGTGTCACCATGTGAGCTGACCCAATGACCTCACTCCAGCTCACCAGGGCCAACCATAAACCAAAAAGGCCAGAGCTGGTGGTGGTTGACTCTCAGGATCTCTGGCCCCCACAGAACAACAAAGGCCAGTCTATTGAGGCAGGAAGTCTAACTTCCTTGCCCAGCCTAAAAGACTGTCTCCAGCCATGCGGATGCAACTCAGTGAAGCGCTTGGCAGAGCTACAGACAAATGGAAAAACCTTCATTCCAAAGAGTTCTCTCCTCCTGTTTAATAGCCTTGTCTTCATGTACTTTCGTATCTTGCTGTCTTTTTTTTTATCAAATATAGAGGTGACTTCTATAGATTTCTTTTTTTTTTTAAAGGAATCCATTCATAACTATGAAAAAATATTGCCTAATAGTCCGCTATTACTGCTCAAAATGAAACTGTATGGTTAGTTTATTTACTGTATCATGGGCAACGACCAACAAGGTTTCTGGCCTTTCCTCCTGTCCGTCTGCATGTAGAAATTCATAGACCATGGTTCCTACTGAAATGAATTCAAATTAGAATCTTTCCATTGAAACCCCTATTTAGGAGCAGCCCAGAGATTTGAGTCAATTGTCAAATATGTCCTAAAGGCCACAAAATATGCTCATGGATTTTGTTTTATAGGCTTAATATAATATTTTATAAAACATATTTTTAAGGAAATATGTAATTCCCCCCCCCCCAAAGCAAGGGTTTTCCCATGCCATATAATTTGCTAAGTGTGGTTTTGCTTTTTTGTAGCCCATAATTTATAGTCAGCCTCCACAGGGCAAAAAATAACTCCAAGCTATGATTAAGTAAGTAATGGACAAGGTAACTAATATTTCCGGAAGGATGGCCTTCCAGACACTCATTTTAAGTGACAAAATGGTTGAAGGTTGAGATGTGTAGTCCTGTACTGATTTTACTGAGTTGTGGGGAATCAAGAAATGACATTATAAACTGGCACCTCTGGGCAGTCAGGACACGGAGCCCAGAGTAGATATTCTCCATTCCATTTAGACAAGCCTGAGACTCATTTTCCCCATTTAAGGTAAACAGGCTTATTCCTAATTGTGCCACCAGTTTTTTCCCATAAAATAATCATTTGGAAGAAGTGGCCTAGTCCATTGCTAACCAATTCTGAGACAGAAGTCTGTGCAGAGCACATGAGGGAGGCATGGCAGAGTGGGAAAAGTATAGACTTCGGAATCAGGAAAAACTGGGCTTGAATTTACACTTGGCCATCAGTATGACCTTGGGAAGGTTTTTTTTTTTAATGTTTTTTTTTAATTTTTAATTTCAAAATAAATTTTGAGTTATAGAAAAGTCACAAAAATAGTGCAGAGAGTTCCTTTGTATCTATCCTTCACCCAGCTTCCCTTAGCACTAATGTGATACATTTTTCAACACTGAGAAGAATGGTACATTTTTGGTGCAGTGCTATTGATTAAACTCAGACTATAACTAACCATTAGACTTTATTTGTCCTGTCCTGTACAGTCCTAGGATCCAATCTAAGTTCTACCTCACATTTATTGTCACATTTCTTAGTTTTCTCTGGCCTGGGACAGTTTCCCCATCATCATCATCGTCATCATCATTATTTTATGATCTTAAAAATGTTGAATATTTCTTCGAAATTATTTTATGGAATGCCCTTAATTTGGGTTTGTCTTAAATTGGGTTTTCTCCTGGTTAGATTAAGAACGTGCATTTTTGGCAAGAATACACACAAGGGATGTGCCCTTCTTGGGCCATCAAATCAGAGGATATATAATGTGAAAATATCTTATCACTGGTCATGTTAACCTTGAGCTCTTGGTCAAAGTGGTACTTACCAGATTTCACCACTGTATTTCACCACATTTTTCCCTTTGTAATTAATAAATATCTTAGAGGAAGTACTTTGAGACTATTTCTCCTCAAATTTTCATCCATGAATTTTAGCATCCATCTGCAGATCTTGACTAAAACAACTAATATTTTTATTTTCTCATGATTTTCTGTTACCCTCATGCCTTCTACATTTATTAATTGACATTCTTCTACATGGAAGGCTGTCCTTTCTTGTCCATGTATGAATTTAATTATGTTTTCATTTATATCAGTGTGCATACATGGGTAATTATTTTATTCTATAGGCCATAATACAACAATAATGTGGTATGTATTTTTGCTCAGATCATTCCAGCCTTAGCCAAGGGGAGCCCTTTTAGGTTTGCTCCTATACCCTTTTGACATGCTCTATCCTTTTCTAAGCATTTCCTTACTTTCTAGCACTGCAAAATGCTATAGGCTCATCTCGTATTTTCCTGCCCCCATCTTGAAATGATTAAATAATTCATTCTACAAGGAGCCCTGGTTCCTTTTATTGGTGAGTCATAGTTAGAATCAAGATCTGGGTGCTAGGTGTGCTCATGACTGCTAGGGTATCATTGCTTCTAGAACTTCTCAATAGACAGAATTTGGAAATACATGTGTGAATCCATTCATAAATATCTCTCTCCATTTATTTCTATATCTGTGTATATAGATGTATATATATATGTATATTATATATTTTAATATATTTATAGTTATCTAGATACATTTTATTATTTCCATTTATTCCTATATTTATAGTTATAATATGTAAGTATATATTATAAATTAGAGATATAATATGTGTTTATACCTAATTCTAATCTAACACAACTGGGTTTATTATTCTAACCTTTCTTTGGGATGTTATTTAACCTTTCTAAGTCTCAGTTTCTTCTTCGATAAGATGGAAATAATAACTATAGTTTAGAGTTTGGGCAAGGTATGGTAAATTGTAAAAATGATAGATTGCCCTAAAAAAAAACAAAAACAAAAAAACCCTTTGCCTTCCACTGCGTCGACACCCATCCCATGTGACTTGCATTGCTTGGTGGGACCTTAGCAAAGGTGACACAGATGCTTGGAAAGCACGTGGATATTGTGACTTGCTCTTTTGCTGCTTACAACCTGGGGACCACTCCATGAACAAGCCTGAGCTAACCTGCTTGGAGGATGACAGGCCTGGTGAAGGGAGCTTAGGTGCCCTAGCTGGTAGTCTGCCCACCCCTTGCATATGAGCAAGGTCATTGTGGAGTCATCTAGCTACCAGCCACACCACCAGCTGACTCCAGACTTATGAGAGAGCCCAGCCGAGATCAGCCAAGACAACCCACACCAGAGAAAGAACCTAGCCCAGGCACAGAATCATAAGCCAAGAAAATGGTCACCGTTCTTACCCACTGAGTTTTGCAGAAGTTTATTATGCAGCAAATACTAACCGATGGAGAAGGATTAGTGTTGATGTATGGAAAACAAGTAAAACAATAACTTTTGGCAACACAGACTCTCAATAAGTGCTGCTTTTAGTTGCTGATGTTATTTGTGAGAACAACCTCAAGTCTTAGTTGTCACCAAATACTGTCCCACCCAGTCTAACTGAATGAACTGTATTTGCTGTCTGCCGGAGCCATTCTCCTGGACCAGTGCCTGCAGAAAGAGCCACTGTGACAGCATAAGGCTCTGTGTGTTTCTCAGCTCACACCAAGGCAGAGGCAGAGCTCGGGAGGGACGGGGCATGAGTGGAAGGAGCACCGTGCTCGCTGGGAGTGGAAAGTCCTTTATCTGGTGTCGCCTAAGGGTACGGGGAGCATGGCCTGGTGTAGGGAGGAAGGAGGGTGCAGAGTAGGAAAGCACAGGAGTATCTAAGCAGGCCAAATTTAGCCTAATTAACAGATTTGCCTAGGGCTGACCCCGAAGCAGAAAGCAAAGCCTAGATCAGTTTGCTTTCCTCCTACCAATGAGGTAATGATGAGGTTGAACCACCAGTTCTCAATCCCATAGAAGAGATTCCCAAAATAGCTGGGAGTTAGACAAAGAGACCTCTATGTTTCTTACCTCCTCGGAGATTCTAAATTCCCTTAATGACCCGATGCATCTATTTAGCACAGTTTTTTTTATCCCTGCAGATAAGTTAGTGAGCTTCTTTTTCTGCTAGTTGTGATCATATTTCTATGTAGTGGGGAAGGCACTGAGAACCATGTGCTGAAATAACTCAAAAAGGCACAGTTGCCTTGAGCAGCAGTGGGACAGATGGCCACTGGACCACAGTGGGCCTGTCGCTGGAGAAAGGTCAGCACTCTTGGTACAGCTGGGCATGGTCCTCTTGGTTTCATGGAGAATGTTCTCTGTAGTAATTATACCATGAAGTATGTCATTCTCCGAGCTCGGATCCCCCTCTGCCCCCACACACAAGGCTCATGCAAACCTCTGTCACCCTTGGAGGCAATCACCCATGGTCAAGTTGCCACTGAGTCCCCCATTCCCAGGAACTGGGAAATCACATTAAGTTGTCAAAAACCACAACCAGATTTTGAGATAGGCCTTTGTTGGCAAACTTTGGTTTGGTTCTGATATTTGATAATAAAACCCAATAAGCTGCTTTCTCTCTCTCGACTAGATATCTCACCTTAGTGTAGTAAGTCAATGGGGAGGTTCGCATCATTCCTACTAGATTCAAGGGACCCCATAGAAAATCGAGTGGGAACTTGACTTTTAGTCTAGAGGTTGTTACTACTAGTTTCGGTGTGTATGCGTGTGCATGTATGTGCAAAATCCCAAATAGGAAAATACCAAAAAAAAAAAAAAAAAAAGAAGGAGGGAAGGAGGGAAGAAGGGGGAGAGAGAGAGAAAGAGAAAATAATAATATTTAGCCAATGTGTCATCACTTAGACAAAAACCACTGTCAATATTTGGTTAAGCCATTCAAATATTCCACTGTGGATGGTTTTATTTTTTCATTCATATAATAATTATAATATATTATATTTGATGCTATATCCTGAGTTTTTCACTTAACATTATAGCAAAAATATCTTCCCCAATAATAACATATTATTAATATCAAACAGCAGCTAGATAAAAAGCTGAGAAGTGATAGTTCTTATAGCTCACCCACTCTTCAATAATTGGGAATTTACACTGCTTATGATTTTTTACTGCTAAGAAAATGTCACAGTGAAATGTATGAAGCTGTTTGGTTCCTTTAGAGTCTCACTTTTACCTCATACAAACCAGCGCAGTTGCCATCCCTACTCACTGCTGTTGAAGCCTTATGTAATTACAAGCCCTGTCCTGCAGGTAGCGACACCTCTGTGCCAGTCAAGGACTATGAACCAGAGGCATATGGACTAGGCCCACGGGCCACATGAGGGTGTTTTTGCCCGTTTGTTTTTTACTTCAAAATAAGATATAGGAATCTTGTGCATAGGAATTTGTTCATAGGTTCATAGACCATCGGCCCTCCAATGGTCTGAGGGACAGTGAACTGGCCCCCTGTTTAAAACGTTTGAGGACCCCTGGTAGAAGCTCAATTTGGAAAAGAACCCAGTATTCTTGGGACAAACAGAGATTGATATTCCTGGTCTTTGAGCACTGTCGTCTTTGAACACTGATCAGCTATTAGTGGCGCAATATTGAGTAGGACACTGAAGCCATATTGGCTCAACGTGGAAGATTTTTGTGACTAATTATTGATCAGTCATGACTGAGGAATCAGGGCATGGCAGTCATATACATGCCAACGCCTCTCTCAGTATCCTGGGTTTTTCTGTGTGTAGTGTTTCCTTTATAGCTCCTACAGAAAAATTTTTTTAACGCGTTAAATGTCATTTATCTTTTGAAAGACCATTATGACAGTGAAATCAGGTGTGTGATTTCCAGAAGCTTGCAGGTGATATTTGCCTTGGTGAGTCGTTAAAAATATGGCTCTCACCCTCAAACTTGCTAATTCAGAAATCAGATTTTGTGAGCCTACCAAGAACAGATCTTTCTGCCAGGTATAGACTCACAATGATCAAATTTACAGAGACTGATGTATACACCAAGGGGCATAAGCTATAATTTTCAAAGAGAACTATAATTATCACATTATTTGAATTGCTCTTGATATTAATAACTTGACTAGAAAGTACAAGTCAGAATTTTTTTTTTTTTTTTTTTTTTTTTTTTTTTTTTAAGACAGAGTCTCACTTTGTTGTCCAGGCTAGAGTGAGTGCCGTGGCGTCAGCCTAGCTCACAGCAACCTCAAACTCCTGGGCTCAAGCGATCCTCCTGCCTCAGCCTCCCGAGTAGCTGGGACTACAGGCATGCGCCACCATGCCCGGCTAATTTTTTTTTTTATATATATATCAGTTGGCCAATTAATTTCTTTCTATTTATAGTAGAGACGGGGTCTTGCTCTTGCTCAGGCTGGTTTTGAACTCCTGACCTTGAGCAATCCGCCCGCCTCGGCCTCCCAAGAGCTAGGATTACAGGCGTGAGCCACAGCGCCCGGCCCAAGTCAGAATTTTCTTATAGGCACGATTACCGAATAAGAGTTTTCTTATGGGCAGAATAAGAGGAACTGAGCCAAGTAAATTATAAGTTATTTAATGGGCAAGTAATTAAAGCAAAGGTCAGTTGCCTGTATGATTCAAATGCTTGGTTGCCTCAGAAGATAATGAGCCTGATACTTTCACAATGAGGCTATCGTGCACATTTGTATTTGTTTATTGCCCACCTCCCCTGCTGGAATGTGGAGGACCTTATCTGTCTCATCCTCTACTTTGTCCAACCTAGAACAGTGTCTGCTGAGCACATAGAGCCCAATCAATATTTGTTGAGCCAGTGAGTTTCAAAATACAAGGTGACCCCAAATACAAAGTAATTCTCCATTTTCCAAATAAAGTGGATCCTCCCCCTAAATTTTGTGCCCAATTTACAAACTTTAGAGGATGTTGACAAACTGTTCAAAAGTTTTATTGTGAGACTTTATTTATTAATGTATTTTCACAAATAATATATAAATTTAAAGGCACTGGAGTTTTTCTGTATCCTTACATTTTATGAAATAATTTCATTCAGACCCTTCACATCCATCGTCAGAATCATCACTAAATCCTTGTTTGGGTTCTGAACCTCTTAGCTTCCTTTATTGCTCAGCTATTTGAAGTGTAGCACTTTTGGAATCCTTGTATAATGCTGGCCCTGCAATCAAGAGTGAGTTGGACTGGGGCACCCTTGTATTTCTTCAAGGCGGCTTTTCATTCTTCCATCTCACCCATTTTGAGGTCATTTTGTTGTTGAAATGTCAGAGTATAGCCTTTTATACTTAAGAGCCCAGGGCTGTGTAGACAAAAGGAGATGAGCTCCTGTAGTAGCCAACTGTCAAGGTGGCCTCCAGCACCTTTCACCTTCTGCGCTTCCTGCACTAGTTCAGGACTACTCTGAACAGGATTTAGATCACTTGTTGTGGGGAAACTAACTACCTGCCATATTGTTAGGATACTCAAACAGCGCCTCGGAGTGGTCCAGGTGCTGAGAAATCAGACCTCCAGCTAGTAGCCAGACCCGTGTGCCAGAGTGTGAGTGAGCCCTCTTGGAAGCTGGTCTTCCAGACTCAATTAAACTTTCAGATGACCACAGATGACATGGACATCCTGACTTAAGAGAGCCCCAAGGCAAGCCAGCCCGCTAAGCTGCTCCAAAATTCTTGATCCACAAAAACTATGTGAGGTGGTAAATATTTATTGGTTTTTGAAGATGCTAAGTAATTTGTTACTCACCAATGCTAACAGAATCCATTTAAACTGCCTATAAGTTAGGAACAACTCAAGAGTTTAACAACAGTTAAAACCGGGGGAAATGTAGGCATTACTAAATGTTTTTGCTTCTTTCTTGAGTTTAAAAATTACCCATTTGTGGATAGAAATCTTCACAAGTTAATAAATCCATTGTTCCTTCTGCATCAATCACTGTCTCAAAATGTTAGTTGGTGGCAGACTTCTTTCTCCTCATCATTAAAAGACTTGGAGATCAGTAAGATGAGCTGCAATTTATATCTTACCTCTATCAAGAATTGCCTTGCCCAGGTCATGCAGGTAATCAGTGATATTGTATCTCAGTTTTCTCATCTGTCAAATGAAAATAACTGCTACAGTGAGTGTGGTAATTTCATATCTGTAAGCTGTTTAATTTGGTGCTACACATTGCTATGGCAAACACATAGAAAACGAGTGCTATTTTTATTGTTATTTTCATTATTGTAGTTATCATTATTTATTTGACAGTTTAATTGACAATTGAAATCTAGAAATCCAGTTTCCCCAAACTTCCCATAACTCAGTTTTCTAACCCCCCCTTGCTTGTGTGGTCTTCATGAATGTTCTTGACCATGAGGCAGAATCTTGGTATGTTCTTCTCATTAAGGATTTTTATCCAAAAAGCTTCATTATTTACCCTTCCCTGGGTGGGTAGAAGGGGAAGAAAAAATATTTCTAAAGTAATTTAGTATGCACTCTGCAACATGGTGGGACTGTAGGTGGCTTCCTATTATGAAGCTCAGCTTATAAGCATATACCTATATCCCAGGGAGGTTTTCACTGAACCAAGAGACGTCATAAGCAGTCCTTGGTGTAATAATTTAATAGCAAATCCCTCTGCAATAAGTCTTCAAGTAAAATGGACACTGATGATCTATCTATCCTATGAAGATTCAGACACTGATGTAATTTAAAATGCTTTCAATATTATAGATGCAAACATATGCCTTTTTATTTCTGAAGGAATTTCCAGAATGTTAGATTAAAAAAATGAACAGGGGAAATGGAAAATAAAATTGTTTTTTGCACCTAAAGATAATCGCCACTATCATTTTGCTATATTTCTTTTACATTTTTCTCAGCATATACATGATTGTTTTTCCATAGTAGCAACTTTGCTGTTCTATTACTTCACTTTGCATCCTGATATTTTTCTCAATTAAAATAATAATAGTGTTGTTCTTTCTACTCTAATTATTCAGATTGTTTATGATGAGCTTGTGTTATATTATAATAAAATACATTTTATTTTAGAGAAAATAAAAAGACGTGACCACACAGGTAACTTTATTATTTGCACTCAGTCTAGCAAATAGCATCCCTTTGTTCAGCAAGATAAAACCTGTAAGTCTTGCAGTAACAAATGTTTGAAATTATCATAAAACAAGTTCTAATTTGGCAATGAATTCAGGAGATAAAAAAGACTCTCCTTTAGATAACATCGATAGCTTTCTAAAATATTTATCTAGTTAATATTTTACTTCCTGTCTGTGCATCTCTCAAACTATAACACCCCACAGAAAATAAAAATTTCTGTATTGGGTTAAGATTAACACCTAATGAAATCTGTATTTTTGAGCAGACTTTTTTTTAAAACAAAACTTTAAATATGGATTATGTGTTTTATTTTCTTAGTAAACTAACAGCTTCTCAAATTTAGACTCCACTACTTCATTAAAAAATCAGTATGAGTCATCGTAAATAAGTCAGGACTATGATTGACAATCTACCTGGAAAGATTAGGAAATTGGGGGTGATGGTCCCCCCCAACCCCCAATTATTGCCTTTGTTCTTACAAGTGTGTTTAAATCTCTTCCTGTTAATTTACAATTTGAAAGGTGGGTGAGGAGAAGAGTTTGAAAAATAGATTACTGTCTTCATTAATACAGGTTTGACCTACAAAGTCTTCACGTACTTAATGATTAAAAACCAAAGTACTAAATAATAAATTATAAGAATTTATAGGAGTCATCATCTTGAAATTAGCTTACTGAATGTTCTTATCATAATAAATCTGAGTGGGTGTCTAATTTAGTGTTAGCTGACTAAAATTATATGTTGCGGGCAGGAAAAAAAAACACTTTTGTTTGAAGACAAATGCAGTTGAGTTTAATCACAGGTGATCTGAAAGGCACCTATCTTTTGCTTATGTTCGCTTCACAGAAACTTTGGTGAAACTGGGTGAATGAAGATCGATTCCAATTTGTAAATCTGGCAGACAATAAAAATTCCCCAAGCACTTCAGTGATGTTTGTGTTACCACTTCCTGCACAGAGCTGCGGCCAGGAGCTAACAAAACAGGGAAGAGACAACCTGTGCTAGCCCAATTTCAAGTGCATATAAATGTAATCATTTTCAAGGTTTAAGGGTGTTTTTGTTTGTTAATGAGAGTGGAAGAGAGACAGACACCACCTCTCCCCACTTCTATATCTGCTTCTTCCACACTGCGTGTATCGGAAAAGATAGCTTATTCATGCAACAGTTGTTTACTGGGCTTTCACCCTGGGTGGGTCAGACCCTGTGCTAAGCCAGGGGACAGAAGAAAAATTAGGGCTCAGTCCTTACCCTCATTTAGCTTAACTCAGAGTCTTTTATGGAAGGCAGATTTGAGAACAAATCAATTAAAGTGAGCTTTGTATGGAAAAATGGGTACATACACAAGGTACCCGAGAGGAGAGTGACTAACTTTATCTCCCATGGGCCAAGGTGGGTGATTAGGGAAAGTGTCCTCCAGAAAGGAAAAAAAATGAAAAAGAAAGAAATTAAAGTGAGAGATTTATATATATATATATCTTATATACTTGTATGTGTGTGTGCATATATATATATTGTGTGTATATACACTCCAATATGTGTGTGTGTATATATATAGTTTGCTATGTGTATGTATATATTTTACATATAATATATTAAATATATAGTGACTGTCTGTGATATAATGTTGAGTGAGAAAAAGCAAACTGCAGAACAATACATGTATTATTATATCTTTTGTTTAAAAAAAAAAAGCTATTCATATGCCTGAATGTTTTTGTGTGTACGTGCATAAAGTGATCTGGGATGGAGGTGACACACATTAGCCGTAAACAGTGATAATAACTTCAGGACCAGAGGCATGGAGAGCACTTGGGAGTTGAGAAGGCTTTGTGAAAGAGAGGATTTTCTTTTCTTTTTCTTTTTGCTTTTTCTCCTTTATATGTGTCCGTCACGTTTGAATTTTTTCCCCAACAATATGTAGTATTAACATTTTTGAAATTAAAAAAAAATACAAGAAGAAAAGAGGGCCAAAGATATCAATATCCCAAACATAGTTGGGGAGGCAGCCCCTGGAGGACAGGGCCATGCAGGTTCCCATGGCAATCTGAGTTGAGGAGGACACCCGGCCAGCTTTGCAGAGGAGGAGGAGGAACTGAGAAGCTTTTCCACTGACTTCATCAACTGTTTCCCAAACAGAAAGCTGGGCCTGAGATGCATGAGAAGGGAATTGGGAAAGGGAGAAATGAATTTAATTTTTCACCCCCTGCTGTTTTCCTCCCCTCTCCACCTCCCTGCAATTTCTAATTAATTAGAAGAAAAGCCATGCCTTCCAGAAAAGAGCAGATGCACCTTTGGGAATCTCACCAGGAAGAAGTGGGTCTTGTGGTGCAAAGGAAAAGCTTTTTTTAATATTAAAAATTAATTAAAAATGGAATGTGTTAAAGCTCAATTTTTATCATTAGCACCCATTCCAGAGGACCGGTTGTTGTTAGTAAAACTTTGAAGTGTTTTCTGTCGCTAAAACACATGATCTTCTGTGATTCTGTGGGGTTAAGAGAAGGCAGAGCAATACTGTACTCTGTGTCGGAAGTTATAACCACTGGCAAACAGAACATTGATGGTTATTGATCGCTGTTTTCAAAGGCTGGCCATTGATAGTTGTTTTCTAAGGAAGAAAGTCGATCAGGAGGCAATTTAATGTAATATTGAACATTTTCTTTATGCTTTTTAAAGATGGTATTTGCATCTCCTGTTTTTACTTACTTATAAACAGATGGTCTTCAGGTAAACACACTTTTTCTCTTGCTTGAATGAGAAATTGTAATGAACTGTATGGTTTGGTGACATATCCTGACAGCTGCATCAGATAGCTTTAATGGCTTAAACAGCATTTTCATGAGTAAAATTTTTAGCTCATTCTCATAGAGAAATTGTATCAAGCTTGTCCATTCACAAAAAAAAAGAAAAAAAACAGAGAGAAATTGTAATGAATTCCCAGCCACATATTAACATTATTAACAAATTTATAAACATTTGGCTAGAATCAAGGGATCTGAAGTAGCTCCCATTTGCCATCACCCATATCCTAAAATGTAGATTTCATTAGTTAACATTTTTGTCAAACATTTATTTATCCTATGGTATTATTTATAATAAACCATTCATACTATGTGTCAATTCTACCATAATAGGTGCTTAATAATTATGAATGAATGAATGGTTAAAGTAATTTGTGAAAGTAACTGAGGAATCCTCATGCTTTGTACCCTTTGGCTATAACCCCTGTTCTGGGCACCTCCCATCCAGTATTTTGATGACTCACATAAGACCTAGTATGTAGTAGGCAGCCAATGAAGGTCACAATGAATTGGCTAGACTTTGATTTATTCATATATGCAAATTGTCTGCCATTCAAAGAGAGAGAGAAAGAAAGGAAAGAAAAGGAAAGAAAAGGGAGGGAGAAAATGGAACACCTATAATGTACCAGACATTGTTCTAAGAGGGAAAGTTGCAGCTAAAAATAGAAAAGTCTCTACCCTTATAGATCTTACATTATCATGGGAAAGATAAAGCAATAAACACAAAATAAATATTTAATATAATTTCAGGCAGTGATAACATGCTAAAAAGAAATGTTCTCCCTGTCGATAACGCCAAGTACATACTCTATAATTCCCTACCACACTGCCAAATGTGTAGATGTTCATGAGAAATGTCTGAAAACCAGCTAAAAGTAGGTAGTTATAGTGACCAAGCTCAGACTGTTGAAGGAGGATTTCTCTGCTAGGTTTTATCTATTACCTATCTGTCTATCCATCCATCTATGTATTAATTTATTCATATTGTGTTTTAAATTGTTTTTGGCTCCTTCTGTTAGCTTATTATATTTTTTACATAAAAACACATGCAGAAGTTGACAGAGTATAATTAACTCCCATGAACCTACCCTCCAGCTTCAATAATTATCACATATGGCTGATCTTGTTTTCTATCTGTCCCACTGGCTCCCCTCACATCTCATACTTTATGGAAGCAAATCTAAGGCAATATATCTTTTTATCCATAGATATTTCATTGTAAGTCACTATAAAGTACAAACTCTGTAAAAAATAATAAGTACAATATTATCACATCCCCAAAATAACACAAATTATTTAATATCATTAAGTATCCAGTGAAGGACCATATTTGCCAAGTGTTCTCCATATATTATACATGTCACTTTTTATTTGCTTATTTGAATTCTCAGGTGTTTTTCTCTTTAACTCATTTCCTTCTTTTGATTTTTCAAAAGTTGATTGAGCACTTGCTTTCTTAAAAAAAAAAAAAAACCTAGAAATTGTTGAGGTAGGTAAAGAAGAAAAGAAATTAAACACACCATGTTTCCATGTTTTCTAGTCAAGGTTGTAACATTAGGTTCAAGGCTAGGATTGCTTTCTGGTTGTAAACATTTGAGAAAGATTTGGCCATTGGTGGCATGAATGGTTGTATTAGTCATGATTCTCCAGATAAATAGAACCCACACTACATATATATATCCATGTGTATATATCTCTATATATTCATGTATATATCTCTATATAATATATATGTATATATAGAGAGAGATTTATTATAAGGGATTGGCTCATGGGATTATAGAGACTGAGAAGTCCATATGCCAGACAATCCCAGGACAACCCTGGGACAACTGTATAGCTCCAGTCTGAAGGGCTGAGAAGCAGGAGAGCCCATTGTATAAGTTCCATTCCAAATCCAAGTCTGAGTCCAAGGGCAGGAGCAGACTAATGTCCCAGCTTGAAGACACCCAGGCAGAGAGAGCCAGTTGTTTATTCTCAACAAACAAATTAATAAATTAATAGATGGTCACTGTATCCATTTTCTATTGCTCCATCAACAGATCCTCACCAATTAGTGGGTTGAATGATGGATGGCCCTCAAATAGATATGTCCATGTCCTATAAATGTTATCATATAATGTGCGTTCTTTTGTACGGAGACTGGCTTCTTTTACCTAGGATGGTGTTTTCCACTGTCAGCTGTGTTGTCGTATGCATCAAACCTAGTAGTGTATTTCTACGGCTGCATGGGATTCAGCAACACCATGTCTTTGCCACAAATCCTGTCCCTAGTCTTCCCTTGGCAGTGTGAGGTCACTTTTCTGTCATTGATGTAGAGTTTTGGACATCTGAGCATCGTCACTGGGAGGATCTGGCTTTCTAACACAAGGCACAGCACAGCCGACAGAATGTGAATTCAGGCTGTGGTCACCTGTGGTCGCCGCGTCCCCGTAGGCACAGCTCTGAGATTCCCTATTAGCACAGGGTCTGACCCACAGGAGATGATCACTGAATCTTGGATGGATAAAACAGAGCTGTGTAGCTGTTTCTCTCAAACTCTATTTTGTAGAACTAATGATTTAATATGTTAAAATAAACACTCAACACTATAAAGTGCTAGAGATTGTAGGTATGCGCAGATGGATATATATTTAGCAGTTGGACTTAGGATACAATCAGATGTTTTTTTGACTTTCCCTCTCCCTCTGTTTTTCCCTATTTCTCACCTTTCTCTAATTTGTATTCCTTGCCACTCCCATAAATGATATAAGATGACTTGCAAGACCCTTATTGAATGTCTGACTTCTTTAAAAGGAATGCATCAGGGTCAAGGGCAAAGACAGGGCAACACCATAGATAAATCTTTATATCCCAGCCAACTTTGATTCACACCCTGGCTCTTCCTCCTCCTGGCTGAGGTTTTTGACAATTTTCAAAACCTCCCTGGACCTCAATTTTGTCTGCCACAAAATGGCAATACCAATTTACACCTCCTAAGATTTCTGTGAGCATGAATTGAGGCAAGATATATAAAGTGAAAAGAATTGTGCCTGACCTCTAATAGTTGCTCAGCAAATCAACATATCTATTATTGTTTTCTTTGTAATAATGATGGTTTTTGAAAACTGAAGGTGGTAGTATTCCGTGCAGAAAGGGAAACACAGTTATACCATTGCCAGAATCCATGAGTCAAAAACATAGCAAGTTGCTCTAAGATGTAGATTCTAATTGGAAGTGTTCTTCAGAGCAATGGAAAAAAATTGATCACTTTGTCTTCCATTACAAATATTTTCTCATCTAGCTTTTGGGTTAACTTTTGTTTAATACTTGTATTATAAAAACACCCAAGAACCCTTCTGCCCATCTCCATAGCAGCGACGTAAATCAGAGCCTGCAATTTTACAAATTCTGTGCTGTGTCTCCAAGAGTCTCCTGGAGGGAGCCACAGTCAGGTTTCTAAATGGTCATTTCACCCTTCCTCCCTTTGGGGGCCTGAGACATGATTAACTTGCCATAATTGTGACTCCCTCATTAAAGGAGAGCTGTAGCAAGGGAAAAAACATTGACACTGATCAAGACATTCCATGGTGTCTTTTTCTTGCACATCAGCTGTGTGGGTGCCTCTTGTTCCTCTGTCCTTCAGGTTAGTAAAACCAAGACCAGTTGCTGAAGCTATGAGCTATCAATAAAAGTTAATGTACCACAGAAAATTAGAAGGGGGACAAAAATCACTTAAGTGTTCAGGGCCACCAAGGCACTGATGCATCCCCTGTGAGCAGGTCGGCTCCTGGCAGTGTTTTTGTTGCCCTGGCTTGCAACTTAGCATGATTTTTCTAAGTAAATGGCAGTGCACGCAAATCAAGGACGTTGGCGGTAAACCAGGAATACAGTGTTCCCAGCCATGGGCTCTCCAGGGAAGTGGGGACGATCTGTAATGTATCTTGAGGTAGGGCCATATCCAAATTGACTGGCCTTTCCAGTTTTTCTTCAAATAGTAGGGTCAGTAGGTGACCACTCTCAGAAGCCTAGCAGGCACCCTCAGGGTTGGGGAGCAAACTCTTTCTTTGGTCTAAAGATTCCATCTGTCCCCTGGCCACAAGCCTCATAAATGTTGCAGTCAAAAGGTTTCAAATTTGTGATTTTTCATAAAGGCTCCTACTGCAGGCTGGACCTAGTCTTGATTCAGAGCTCAGTGTGGAAGGAGAAGGACTGAGGATCAAAGAAGGGCTCATTCCATTATGTACTCAGCTTACTAAAGGTGGTTAATGATGAGAAGAGGTGAGTCAATGACAAGAAAAATAGACAGGACAAGACAAAAAACTGCAAATAATCTTCCTGGCATCCTGATGACAGGGCGTAAAGCAAGAACTATAGGTGCAAAGGAAAACCGAACACCTCTGCTTGGTTAAAAGAAAAAAAGAATGCCATCCCCATATGTTTTCATATCACTTGCTATTTTATGTATATGTTTGTTGATACACTATTTGTTCTAGAAATTAATTTGAGGTTAGGCATAATCTTTTACATATATTGTCTCACTCCGTGATTCTTCCTAATCAGCAGCTGAGGTGGTTTCCAATTTACTTATGGGGAAACTGAGACTCAGAGAAGTTAAGTGAGTTTCTTAAAGTCACGGGGCTGGTAGGCTGTGAGCTGTATATTGTAGAACTCCGTTTTTCAGACTGCTAATCTGGGGCCCTTTCTGACCTCCTCGCTGCCACTGTGAAATGAATTCCAGACCACTACATGTACCCTAGGTTAGTTCTAATGCAAAAGATTGACCACAGCAAGAGTCATGAGGGTGTGGAAGAACTA
Source organism: Microcebus murinus (assembly GCF_040939455.1). NCBI lineage: Eukaryota > Metazoa > Chordata > Mammalia > Primates > Cheirogaleidae > Microcebus > Microcebus murinus. The sequence goes on from NC_134123.1 coordinate 27,900,732, forward strand.
GGGCTCTCATCCACTGCTGGTGGGAATGTAAAATGGCAGCACCACTTTGGAAAACAGTTGGCCAGTTCCTTAAAAAGTTAAATGCATGCATCTCATGTGACTGAGGGATTCCATTCTTAAGAATCTATTGGAGAGAAATGAAAACAAGTGTCCATATCAAGGTTTGTCCATGAATGTTCATCATAGCAGCATCTTTCATGACAGCCAAACACTGGAAACAGCCTGACTATCCACCAGCCAGTAAGTGGATAAACAAATCTGGTCTATCCACGCTGTGGATGACATTTAGCACAAAAGGGAACTCACCACTGGTACAGTTAATAATATGGACAAAACTCAAAAACATGCTACGTGAAAGAAGCCAGTCACAAAAGACCATACATTGTATGATAACATTTATATGAAATTTCTGGAAAAGGTAAAATTATAGAGTCAGAAAGCAGAACAGTGGGTGCCTCAGGCTGAGAGAGAGTGAGGCGATTCCCTGGAAACAGGCTGAGGGAACTTTTTGGGGTGAAGAAAATGTTCTAAGACTAGTTTGTAGTGCTGGTTGCACAACTAGATACATTTACTAAAAATCACTAAATGGTACGCTTAAATGATATGATATGAGAATTATACTTCAAAAAGTGATAAAAAATGAATTCCAGGATCATTAAGTCAGCTGACTGAACCAATAGCTGTAGGGACATAGAGAGGTTTTCCCTAATTGTACTTAATAAGCCAAATTTTGCTACTGTCTGTCTACAAGTTTTGGAGGAATGACTCTGAGACTAAAGGAGAGAAGAGAAGCTTGGAGCCAATGCTGATGAGAACATTCCTAGGCTCTGGCTACCTGTGTATATCTAAAGTTCACATGCCCCATACCCTCAAGGAGTGGCCTCTGGAAATCTCTCTGGATGGAGAGGAAAGAGCTGTGGCTCTGCTGGTACTTATGTCACCTGGGTCTCTCTCAGATTTTTAGTACGTCTTTGCATGTCTAAGGAAGTTGAACTTCTTTTTTTCTTTTCCATTAAAACACACCTGTCTTTAGGAAGCCACTGGAAACAGAGCTCTACCCTGGCACCTGCTTGCAGTGAAGACACTCAGGGCTTAGAAGGGGATCCAGGAAAGCCCAAGAGTCAGTTCTGACAATCTTTAGTCACTCCCATTAGCGACCACTTACCCAAACATCCAGGCTGCCACATGTCTACACCACTCACAGTGGGTTTTCACAGATTATATTCTTATGTGACCGTAGCCTCGACCACAGTCATTAACACAAGTTTTGAACACACCCGTCCTTCTGAACTCTTTTGGTCACAGTTTAGATGAAGGATGCAAAATAGGATTCATTTCACGACCCAAGTCTGGTCAATCAAAATGGCTGATTGAAGTGGTATGTTGAAAGGATCTTAAAGCTACACATGGCACTTTGGGAAAGGATGTCATGATAGATTACTGATTCTGCTTGTTTTTGTGAGTGTGGGTGGTGGTGGCCTACTTACAGCACATCCCCTCACCCTGATTTAGATGAATAAGAGCTGCCGAGGGGTAGATTTCTGTTTTCTAAACAACAATGAGACCTGTCCCCAGAATAGCCTCTTAGCAGAGCCAAAAGCCAGTGGAGGATAAACCCGGCATTTTCCTTTGCGTGAGTTTGTGTGTGTGTGTTTATTTCCATTTTATTCATAGGCTCTTTTGCAAATGGAGAACATGGCATGCACCATGTATGTCACTGCCTCAGGAATCTGTGTTTACGTGGCCTTAAAGGTTTTGAAAGCTAAGTGACACAGATCAAAGTCTCCCCCCCCCCATCTGTCTTCCAGTCCTCCAGGGGACTTTTTACATCAACTACAAACCAGTGACCAAAGTTATCTATCTGTGAACTGTCTGTGTGTAAGACCAGGCCTAAGTGCTTCGACAGGGCCTGACTTAAACATCAAACAGGAAGTAGGATATTCCTTTACTTCTCCTAAATCCAAGACTCCAGACGGTAGGTGATCAGCTTCTTAATTTTCTCTGAATATGCATCCCAGACTCTGGTTTCTAGTTTGCCTAATGATACAATTTCTTGTCCACTAAATGTATAGACAGGTGTTATGTCCATCCATTCTAAGAATCATGAGTTTTTCAAACTTTAGAATCACATGGATCCACCAAAGGATGTATCATCTGACCTTCCCATTTGATAGACTGAAAAACTAATGCCCAAGCTTGAGTGACCTACCATCGTGGTAATGGCCAGGCAGACACAGTGTGCCCCGATTCAAGACTCAGAGCTCATTTTGCTGTGTCAGCATGGCTCTACATGCTATTAAAAAAAAAAAAAATCAGATATTTTCAATGTGTAATTCTCCTTCTTCTTTTCCCCTCATCTCCCTCGTCACCCTCACCAATCTAATCTAATCAGCACATTTAAATCTGAAACTATCTGCCTATCTCTGGCTGAAGACAATCTATAGAGTGTCAAGTATCCAACCAACCAGGGTCCTGTCGACTCCTGGTTGTTGTTAATTCTTCCAGGGAAATTAATTTCAAGGTAAAATGGTTAAAAAAAATTATCCCCAATTGCACATAGAAGTGATTCAGTAAATATTTGTTGAATGTCAAATGAATGAACAAATCACATTCTACATTGAATGTAATAATTCCCTACATTCCTGGGGTTCCTTTTTAATTTTATATTTTTAATGAGGCAGACAGGAATAACAACCCCAGCTGCTGTCATAAGACAGGAAGAGAGGGGCTTTCTTCCCCAGTGGCTTTGTCCTTGTTCTCTTAACCTGTATGCACTGCTGAACTTCCTGAATAACCATGTCACAGTGGCAGGAGGAGGGAGTGCGGTGAACTTGAGCCTGGATGCCTGGATTAAAGCCTCGTTACAATGTTTGCAAAGCGCCAGGGGTACAACTGAATGGTTGGTGCAGGCTTTGATGAAGCTCACGGCTGTGTGTACCACAGTTTCCAATGCTTCGGCACCTGGGTGGTCCAAGGTGAGTCCCGTAACCCACAAGTGACTCGAGGCCTCCAAGGAGCCAGCTCACCCTTGGATGACTCTGGACCTGTGGTGACAGTCTCAACCCTAAATCGAACCTTACCAGGAAATAGACCAGGAGGCAGGCTTTGCAGAAATGGCTATGACCAGGTTGCCCCGGCCACTGCTTCCTGGCCCCTTGACATGTTTTCTTCTAGTTATGTCCTGGGGAGAGCCTGGCTGTGGTTTTGCAGCAAATTCCCAGAGGCCACTCTTCAAAAGGCAACTGCCTGGTACACAAAAAGATTTGATGTTATTAATGGCAAAATATGGATATTCTGCGCCGAGGGTTCAGATGACAAGTGACTGAAAGACATCGGCAATGGAAAAACTGAAACACCTTCAGCTGTGTCTGTGTGAAGAAAATCTTTTTTAATTTTTATTTTTTTGGCTTGTTTTGCTGAATCTCATGACTTAGTAAGGCCATCATGACAGAACATCTACCCACCTGTTCCAAGCATAAACTCCTACACAGGCCAAGTGCATTTGGCCGAGACTCAAGACTAGAAGATATTTCCCCTGGACTTTCCTCTAGGAGGCGGTAAATGATCCCTCAACTAGGCCTCAGAATTCCCCTTCAAGCACAGAGATATGACCATTAAAGAACATGCATTTGAACCATAAATGCGAACCCCAGTGTCTTCCCATTCTATGAAGGCCTTTGAGGACCTAGCCTCTTAAAGGAATCTCCCCCTATCCCATTCTTCATGAATTCCCAATAGGATGGTTTAACACAGTCTCCTCCTGCCCCTCGGACTCAGTGGATTCTGAAGAGGGCATGGGGCTTGCTCTCCACTTCTCCAGCTTGAATTTAGTGATGGTAGAAAGATTGCATGAGATTAAGCAGCTGGGAAGACCCTTCTGGGGAAGAGCCAACTCTCACTCCATTGCTGAACTTTCACTGCTTCTTTAGGGCTTTATTGCTCCTGGCAAGCAAGTGTCAGATTTCTGTTAATAACCCCAGTGTTCTAAGCACAGTGACAGCCATCTTGCTTTGTAAGCCATTCTCTACCTTTATGGCTCTCCCAGTACATGAGAATTTTCTGGTGTCTATTGGAAATGAGTATATCTCTAACTTTCAACCATCTGATCTGCCTGGCTGAGATGACAAAAAAATAGTGACTCAACTTAACAGGTTCTTCATTAAGGGAGGGAGGTCATTTTCATTACTATTTAATCTTCTCTCTCTCTCTCTCTTTCCTGGCTATATGGAATTCACTTTGCCCTCTTCCTGACCCTTCATATTCTTTATTTCAAGGTAAGCATCCTCAGAATCTCAGTACATTTTACCAGCTCCAGTCTATAGAACCAGCTTAGGAAGGTGGAGGCAAATACGTAAGCAAGACTTGGTTTTTCTAAGCCACAGTGGCAATTTCCTGCTCTATGACAACTCTGTATACCCTTCCATCTTGCTCGTCAGTCTTGGCCCTGCATGTCTGGGATAATCCTACAGCTGGTGACAGGGTTATTGACTTACAGGTTTCTAGGGCATCTTATTCGTTTTTTAAAAAAATGAATTCTTTCACCCTATCATTGCTTAGTAGTTTGAAACTTATTCAAATTCTTTCTCCTGGTACTCACTGCTTGTGAGTACCTGAGAGTAATTAGCCTCCTTATCTAGAGCTACAGATTTGTTTTGTTTTGGGCTATGCCCACTTTAGGTCTCCTACCCTCTCTTGCTTTTATAAACAGCCTCTGTGGTAATATATACACTGCGGATGGATGGCAGCCAGTACGCTCTCTTTGTGCTGAGAAAGTCTTCATATTTCAACTAGTTTACATGACTTCCTTGCACACGCTACCTTATAATCTTTTTATAAATTTTGATTTACATTTTAACAACAGAGAACACTTAAGTTTTTCTTTCATTTTTTTTCTTCCTTCTACCAGCTATCTTTCAAAGCAGTTCTGAAACTTCTTGTTGTAAAATCATACCCACTGTACCTTGGTCTAAGTGATAACTGTTTCTGGTCATGCTCTTCCTCCTGCATTTTGGGTTTTGTCTAGATTTTTCTCTTCTTCCCTTTTGTAAAAAGGATGAGTTTCCAAATACTACTCTCCTATGACTGAAACTCACCAATTCTCTGTTGTAATCAACAAATAGATTTTGAATGACTTCTTTTTTTTTTTTTAAGAGGAGTTTCAAGGGTAAGATCTACTGTCTTGTGAATGTCAAAGAAGTTTCTCATTCTTCCCTTTCTTCTCTCTCTCTCACCCTCTTTAATTTGTTAATGCTTTTGACTTATTTTGCTTTGGATAATTTTCAAAGTACTGCTTCCCCTAGAGATCTCTAAAAGGCAGAAGTTCTGGCTATTAAAGATTTGCCATTCTCAGAACAGCCCAGTTAGGGTACCCTCAGGTTATTTATAACTGGATTTTATCTCAGAAAATTAACTAAAAGAAGATTAACCAAAAATCTAAAGGAAAATGCCTTAAATACCTCATCTATTATGCTGTGCTCAAACAGATATTTTCATCTTAACAGCCTGGCAAACCCAGTGGAATGCTCTTTCTAGTTTGGGGCATAAAATAAGATAACACTCTGAATTCCTACAGGAAGTCTTGTAACTCTACTTAAAATTAAGGCATAAAGTATGAAAATGTGAGTTTCCTCTGTATAGTCTTATTACTTTGCCCGTTAAGTTAACTGGTTCCGATTTCTGCCTGTTGGAAGAGCCCCAGGACATTTAAATGCCTCTTCTATAGAAACAAATGCTTTTCCTTAAAAGCCCTCACAGGTCAGTGCTAAGGTGTAGGCTCCGATCTGAAAGGAAGAAGGTCTGGCATGGAGACATTCCCTTCATCTTCTAATTTACTCAGAGGAAGGAAAAAGTCAGAAAAGTTGATCCTACTTTATCTAGCTAGGACTTTATGTATTATATTCCATTTCAGGCCAATTAAAAGTTGAAATCTTCAGGATAGGCTACAAGGCCCTCCCTGTCTGCCCCACCTGCCTCCTCCCTCTGGCCTGTCTCCATCCACCCTCCTCTCCTCTCCTCTCCTTCTACTTTGCACTCCTCAAACACACCAGGTGTGCTCCTCTCCCCAGGGCTTTGCTGTTCCTTGGGCCTGGAATGTTCTTCCCATGGGCTGCACCTCTCCAAATTCAGGGCTTTGCTCAAATTTCACTTTCTCAGTGCAGCTGTTCCCCAGCACCTGCTGCAGACTGGTAGCCTGCCGCCCTGACCCCGTGCCCTCTTCCTCCCCCTGCTTCCTAGTTCTTGTGGCACTTACTGCGTCATACTGACATAGATGAGTTTTTTTGTTTGTTTGTTTATTCTCTCATCCTCTAGAAGAATGTAAATTCATTAGTATGGAGATTTTCATCTATTTTGCTCAATAGTGTATTTCCAGGGCCCAGAAGAATGTTTGGCCCATGGTGCTACACAATTAATAAATATGTGTTGAATGAATGAGTCTAGAAATATCCCTGGATGTACAATGTCCAACTCACTGTACCATGCAGCAACACACATAGTTTCATATACATTTGACAGCTAAGCAACACAGTCCAAAAAGTTGCTTCATGGCCCACAGGGAGGCGACTGGGTGAGGGGAGAATTTGAAACCAGTTCTCTTTAATTCCATATCCCTTCGTCTGCCTCTTAGATGACAGATGAATAGGACTTGTTTTTATAGGCTTCCAAGAACCCTTTTTCTTTTGTCCCTGTTACCTGAAAGGGAAGTCCTGGAAGACAAGGCCCTCCCCACATCTCTCAGTGAGCCTGGTACCACCTCAGAAAATATCTGTTGGGGTTTTGAGTATGTCTGCCTGGCTTTGTGAACAGCTATTCTCATTGAGGGGGACAGTGTGGCATGATGCTCAGAAGGACAGATTGTAGATGGCAATCCTGAGCCTCACCTCATTAGCTTCCCGCCCCTGGGGGGATGGCTTAGCCCTGAAGTGGCATGCTGGGTGGTCTCCAGTGACATGGAAGAGTGTGGGCTTGGCAGACAGACCCCTGGGTTCAATTCCTGGCTCTGTCATTGAGTAACTGTCATAACTTTGGGACAAATTAACCTCTCTAAGCCTCAGTTTACTCTTCAGTGAAATGGGGATGATTAATAATCATAACAACTTTATAGGGTTTTGGAAAACTTCAAATGAAATATTATAAAGGGCTTGGCTTATTCTCTGAAACACTAGCACTTCATAAATGTTAGCTATTATTATATTGTAATTAACACCTATTTCATAGGGTTGCTATAAAGATAACATGAGATAACGTGTGTGAAGAGTGTAGCACGATGCTAAGTACATGTAAGGGTTTTGCAAATGTTATTGATTTTATTCTTTAATTTCCTCTCACTACCACTTCCCTTCAACTGCAACTATGCTAGTGAAATTGCTTTCTTGAAATTTCCTGGAATAAGTTGTAAGGTCTGTCATCCTAAATGTTTGTTGGAGCAAAAAACCCAAGGAGGAAAGTCGAGGAGGTTGAGTGCAAGAAGCTTGGCCTTCAAGGTCACAGAAGTGAGTTTCAATACCTGGAAAAGGGGCCTGTAGGGCTTGCTTGGCAGGTTTTTGTGACAATGTAGGAGTATGTGAAGCTTGCATCTCAGTAGGAGACAGAGCCAATATTTGGTGAATCTTGGCCCCTCTCATGATAACAATCATGATGGTGAAGGTGGTGCTTGCTGTTCTTTTGAACATCTTATATCAAATCCCCAATGTGTTTATTCATGGCTTAAGGGCAGGATCCATGGCTCAAGCTTTTTCGGAACCCCCCCCCCCCAATTCCCCAAACATCTAACACCACTCTGGACATAGTGTCAACTCTCAAAAAACAAACAAAAAATAATTGGCAATTGATCTGATAATCACTAAATCCAGTTTCTTTTTTTTTTTTTTTTTTTTTTTGAGACAGAGTCTCACTTTGTTGCCCTGGCTAGAGTAAGTGCCGTGGCGTCAGCCTAGCTCACAGCAACCTCAATCTCCTGGGCTCAAGCGATCCTCCTGCCTCAGCCTCCCAAGTAGCTGAGACTACAGGCATGCACCACCATGCCCGGCTAATTTTTTTGTATATATATTTTTTAGTTGGTCAATTAATTTCTTTCTATTTTTAGTAGAGACGGGGTCTCGCTCAGGCTGGTTTCGAACTCCCGACCTCGAGCAATCCGCCTGCCTCGGCCTCCCAGAGTGCTAGGATTACAGGCGTGAGCCACCGTGCCCGGCCTAAATCCAGTTTCTATCCAAGGGGCAACACATTGTCATGCCTAGAAGTAATTCCTACCTGTCTGGAATCTCTAGGGTCTCTTGTATTATTCTTTAGTGCAAGCCTCCTGTTTTTCTAAACATTTGGAAATCTGATACAATGATTTTAGCTGACCAAGAATTTATATTAAAAAAGTAGATATAGTAAAAGAGCGAAAACAGAGAAATGATCCTAGTTGATGGTGCCATATGCAACTTCCCAAACACTGACATTTGTGAATAAGAAAATTGAGGTCTATTTTGTGGTCTATAATCTCACAGAGATGTTGGATCAAATCGGGCATCAGAAAAGACGCCAGTACCAAACAGAGATGTCTTTGCTGCATTTGCAGTTTTCTCTCATTAACATGAAAACACCTTACATGGTTGGAAACATCTAAAGGCTATTTTTTATTTTATTTTCCATTACTTCACTCTAATGCTTTAACCCGTACCTGTGGAAATTAGACTGTCACCTGCTTTTAGCATCCTGTTTTCTTTCGTGTTTGTAATGAAGCCCTCTGGGAATTATGCGATTACAGAAATGAGTTACAAATCCTCATTCAGTATACAAAAGTATATCGCTGCTTTCCTTCTCTGTTTAAATAGTCTACAAAACAAGAAATAATTAGTCAAGCACTATCGGTAATTAAGCACATAAGATGAACATTAAACAAACTGCAATCTTGCATCATTTTGAAGGTGGATAGGCAGGTTTTCGCATTTGGAATCCAGCCAAAATGCCCATCTTCATCCCCTTTGCTCCTTATTTATTATTGGCGAGGGAATTCACTTGCCTAACTTGCTGATGTACTCTTGCCAGTGGTCCATCTGAGAGTTCATGTAAGTGTGAACAGCTATTTTTTGACAACACTACCGTTGGGAGACGATCATTTCAAAGAACTTGATATATCAAGTGGAAAGACAAAGTGTTTTCCCAACACGGCAATGTGTTTCTAAGTTGGGATCAGTGCATGATACAGAGAAATGCTCTGCTTTCTTGTATATGATATCAGCTCAGAAGTAGCTACAGGACCCTGTCTCCTTTTTCCAAACACTCATTCTCATTAGGAGTTTTCCTCTGCAGGCCCCTAGAGCTTCCTGTAAAATTTCATCTAGATTGTCACTGCTTCCTACTCAAATCTGAAAAATGTTGCAGTCTTATTTGGTCAGTTTTTCCTTGAAGATCAGAACTTCTGGAAACTGATCTATAGATTTTAACCAAAATATATTTTCAAGGAGTGTCTGAGGATCAAAGTTTCCTATCCATTTAGATTGGAAAATTAAATATTCATTCAACAACCACTTTTGGAATGCCAATTATTTGCTAGGCTCTTTTCAAGATACAATAAGGAAAACTCCATATCCTCAAGACAGTCACTGTCTAGCCTTAAGATCAGGACTATTTGTGACTTGATGTAGAGCATTTTTGTCATATTGCATTGCATTCTTTCTAGCTCCATGGTATGAAGTCCATACAGATAATATTTGTACATGATATACTCAATCTCCATTAATCACTCATGAAGTAATAGAATGATCAGTGATTTTCCTTCTGACTTTTATATCCTAAAGTGGTTCTTCTGCTCACATGGTTTCTATAGTAACTCTATGGCTATATAGGCATTTTCTTCTGGAATTAGAAGAACTGGCAGTGATTTGGATTCTCCATCTTATCTGTGATTTATTTTTTTATTATTAAAGGTAAGTGTCACAAGGCCAACATTTCCTAACATGTATATGGTATGTTACAATTTTTAAAGCCTTTGACAAGCATACCTAGGGAGCCAGGGCAATATTAGTGTCCTCATTTTATAGCTCCTGAATAAGAGATTCAGGGAAGTTAAGTGACTTACCCAGGATGGCACAGCCATCTGACAGAGCCAGGATGATCATCTGTCCTCTGTTTCATCATCTGTGCCCTCTAATAAGTGACCATAAGCCCTAGTAGAGGTGGAGAAGTGTTCTATTAACACCATACATCTTAAATATCAAGCTTTTACATCTTAAATATCAAGTTTTTATAATACTTTTTTTTTTTTTTAATGTTTGGGTATCCATGCATTTAGCTAAGATTTACTGAGTGGCTGCTGGGTATAAGTGACACAGTTAAGTACAGGGCATAGCCTGTCCTCCAAGAACTTGCCCCACCAATGCTAACAGGTGAGGAAGAAACAACAGAGCCGAACAAGGTACATTTCTGTGGCTGCTCCCAAAACAAGGAATTGCAACTAAACTGAAGGCTTGACAACAGGAAGGAAGCACCTTAGTGGTTCACCTTTCATTTTATTATCCCCAAAGCCCAGAAAGCGGTAGGAGTTCAGGAATAGCTTATTCACTTGTTGGAATACACTACAATCAAGCCTGTAGCACACAAAAGGACTCAGGAAATGGTGAGAAAAGTTGTTGCTGCTGTTGTAATTATTTTAGCCTCACCTCTGAGCATTGCGAATTTGAGCATGGCACTTAACACATCAGTATCTCTTTTTCTCATCAGTGAAATAAAGATAAAACACAGAAGTGCAATCTAGAGATATCAAATTGGATCCTGAAGCAGGGAAGAGACAATAGTGGAAAACTGGCAAAATCTCAATAGAATCTATTCTTTAGTTAATAGTAATGTACCAATATTAATTTCTTATTTTTAATAAATGTACCCTGGTCATGTGAGATGGTGACATTAGTGAGAAGAGAATGAAGGGTATATAGGAACTCTGTGTACCATCTTTTCAACTTTCCTGTAAAACTAAAATTATTTTACAATAAAGTATTATTTAAAGGAAATAAAAACACTGCTTCATGGTAATAGTATAAATTGGTAGAACCATTTTGGAAGACTTGATAATGCTATCTACATAAAACTGAACGTAAGCATATCTGATCACCTAATAATTCCACTCCTGGGTATATGCCTTGTTGAAATGTGTACACATGTTTATCTAAAGACAAGTATAAGAATATGTATGGTAGCATTATTCATGGTAACTCAAAACTATAAACCACCCAAATGTCTATCAAAGATAGAATGGATAAATAAATTATAATACATTCACACACGATGACACTACTCAGCCAATGAGAATGAATGATCTACAACTAAACCCAATATAGATTAATCTCACAAATGTGGTATTAGGAGAAAGAAGGCAGATACAGAAGAGTACATCCTATATGATTATAGTGAGTTCAATAAAAGGCAAACTATCCATATATTAGAAGTTAGGATAGAGTGGATGGAGCATGAAGTGGGCTCTCACATGTTGCTAATGTTCTTATTCTTGATCAAGGTACCAGCTATATTCAGTTTTTGAAAATTCAATCAGTGACACATGTACATTTTACACGTTTCTTTTTGTATGCGTATAATACTCCAATACAAAGTTCATAGACACACACAAAATTGTATCTCATGGTTGTTGAAAGCATTAAAGAAAATAATGCATTTCATTTATTCTTCTGAAGTGCTACCCAGTCTCTATTTATACCCCCAGGACCCCCCACCATGTCATCTGGCTCTCAGCTGTGTCACTGGGATGTTCCTTCCATAGCACAATGTTTTGTTCTTGCCCAAAATGGCACCCCTGGTTCAATGGTGAGTACCATTGACAACCTCTGAAATGCCTTAAAATCTCTGTTAGTTTGTGTAGTATGCTAAATGGTCAATTCTTCAAGGAGCTCACTTACGGGGGTGAGGATTACTAATCACTCTCCACCTTTTTTTATAGTTCTTGTCATTCGTAAATGCAAAAGGAGCTCCGAAAAAAAATACTCTTGCCTTCTTCCATCTGTATTTTCTTTACTAAATTATCCAGTCTTATAAATATTTGAATAACATTTGGTCAGGATAAAATCTTTCCTGTCAGCTCAGTACAAGAACACTTTTTGGCTCCTGAGACCATAACAGTCAGATAAATTAATATTGATTTGTTAGAAAATAGTTTTCACTCTGTCTAAACATCTTATTCTGGGCTCTTGAACCAAAATTATGAATTTAAAAGCAGCAAAATAGTTCTTCACAGTTTTCCCAGTGAAACTAATTATGGGCAGATTGTGAAAAATGTATTGGATGCGATTTCCAACATAGAGTTCTGCTAACCAAAATTCAGAGAAAACCAGAGGCTCGGTGTCTTGATTTATTTGAGCAAGTCGCAATTTGGTAGACTGGAGAATTTATGTAAATAGTTTTTACAATTTCCATAGGGATAACTCAATACATTAATATCTCACGTTGGCAGAAGATGAAGGGGGGACCTTTTTTTTAACTGATAATTTGATTTACCTAATAGAAGGATCAGATTTTTTTCCTTCTTACTTAGGTCTATATATTAATATTAAAGAACAGCTCACTCATCTGCTACATAAATATGCAGTGTGTAGGGTTTGACTATATTTAAACTTGGCTTTTAATTATATCCATATGTAGGGATAAGGATGGAAATTTTTTTTAAAAGAGAGAGAGAAAAAGAAGAAAGTAAAACATACCCCATGTACCCACCCCCATTTGGTATAGTTTTTCTTTTAAAAAATTCATTTGCTTTTTGCCTTAAGAAACTCTCAGTACATTTAACAAATCTGTGTCCTACTCTATTTATTCAATATTATATGAGAAATAAATCCTAAATGTGATTTCGAATGGTGGCTTAGCAAAAGTACATTTCTTCTTCTTTTGGACATTTAAGTTTTTTCCAATTTTAAATAACACAGCATTGAACATCTCTGTACAAAATTCCTTATTGAATTGAAGATAATTTTTTAAGGTAGATGCCTAGAATTTCATCTCACATCTAAACTATTTTAAGACCCTTGATACATATTGTACAATTGCTTTCCAGAAAATATGTAGGATGTTATAAAGAAAACACACATATATATTTATACACACACACACATACACATAGAAAAATATATGTAAATGAAAAGAAAAATGTTTGCAAAGGAAAAAAATATATACATAAGAAACTGCAGAGGCAGCTATAATTAAGCACAAAGACAGACAATGAAATTCTGGTTCCCACCTACAACAGCTATAAGGTAGAGAGCTTATTCAAAGTCCTCCTCTTTTGGAAAGCATCGTTAGAGTTTTATAGCATGGTAATGCCCAGCTATAAGGTCAAGGCTACTTTTTCCTTGAACAAGTTCATTAAAGCATCTATAATATGAAAGTGACTATGAAATTCTTAAAGTTTACAGAGTCTACTGGGTTGAGAAAGAGGAATTTCAGTTTTCATGTTATCAGTCTCAACCTTTTCTGAAATTGGAAGTGACAGTATGGCCCTATGTACGCACACACACACACACACACACACACACACCTCCTGAGTCTAGTGCTAGGTTTGGGGAGTGAACTATTTTCTACTATAGATTAAGCTGAACTAGACCGTATGTCAAAAAAGAGTCTCAATGTCAACTTAATCCATTGTCAGAGCTGTAAAATGCTATTTCATTATACAAGCAATTCCCTTGTGGATTTCTCCTGACTTTCTATGCAGCTCAACTCTATTTTAATCTGTTGTGGCTTTTTTTCCCTCTCTCCCAACTCCCAACATTTTGGAATCATTCGATATATTTGCTTTCAAGGTACCTGTTTGATATTTACACAAATTATGAAAGTGAGGTAGGAATGAAATGAAGGCAGTAGAATGTATTTAAACAAAAAGAAATGGTCGGAAACACCTCAACAACTTTCCAGAGCACTTCAGTCATTTTCTTTGGAAGTTGAACAAGTGGCTGAAAATCCCAATTCCATTGTATGATGTGTGTGTCAGTGTATGATGTGTGTGTCAGTACGAAAGGGTCAGATACGATGATACATGCACGGAATCCATATAATAATGTGTTTCAATCCCCCCAAGTCTTTTAAAGGTAAGGTTTTTCCAGATATGACAAAAGAAGAGAAAATTTCCAAATCAAAATTCCCATTTGCCTTTCAGGGTGTTGAATTTTCTCCACATTTGTGCAATTAAGGGTTTTGCTGAGTGAGCTTAGGACTCTGTCTCTTTAAGTGTTTAACAGTAATTGGTTCATGTCCTGGCGTTCATTGAAAATCCTAGACATTTCATGTAAAATCTTCTTAATGAGGGGATGAATTTTTCATTCACATTAGAAAGCTCACTCTGACAAACAATTTCTAAATAAAACTTTGGCGACATGACATCCCACATTGGACTTGACAGAGAGGACAGGTGCATTAGAATATAACTGTATGGCGATCCTTCAAGCTGTCAGCCATGAATATTTTATTTCTTAATGAATCATCTTTGTGAAATGAACTTTCTTGTTGTAGTGTCAGTGCCATTTACAACAAAAAGCTGGCTCCTTTTAAAAGGTGAGCTCCTTAAAGATGCTGATGCCTGCATAAAATGCTTAACCCTACCTGAGGTGTCAAGCAATTTGGGGCTCTGTGTTTCCCTCCCCTCTTCTGAAAGTGACTTGAGAACTCACTTCAGCTATCGCGATTACATTGAGGAGAAAGCTCTCCTCCATTCACTGTTTCTCTTCTCAAAACTGAAATTCAAGGTATCCACCCGGAGGCAGCCACCTTGGCCCTTGGGTCCCTGCTGTTCTGAGGTGTCACTGCTAGTCTTCCCGTCACTGTTTTGGGACCTAGTTTCTCACATTCTAAGCCCCAGGAGGTGCTATTAGCTGGCGCTGACAGCTCAGGGAGCTGTTCTCAGGATCCCAGCCCTCCTCTCTTCTAGATCTGAAAGATCACTTTTGTTTGTTTGTTTTGAGGATGAAGGGAGCCATCAGTCTCATGATGGACTTAAATATCTCCCCCGCTGGTGGAGCCAGAACTTACTCTTGTGTTGCCACTAAGAATCTTCCAAGATGTCCCTCTCTGCCCATCCCCAGACACAGCCTAGACAGCCAAACCAGTTCCCCCAAAATAGCTCGGGGTTAATTCTAGGCCGTTTGTCGCTGTCAGTGCAGTTGTGAGAGGATACCGATTTTCCTTTTTTCTTTTTTTTCTTTTTAATTCTCAGTTTCTGCTATGTTCTCAAGACTGCCTAGCGATCCTTCTGTTTACTCAGTCTGGTTTCTCTTCTCTTCCTCACTGTGCCGATCTCAAGCCTCTCCATTTCCTGCAAGCCCCAGAATTGGGCACCTCCCCTGACAGCCTCACCTCTCAATTCACTGAGATCAAAGACACCTTCTCTGGTCCTCCATGCCACTTCCATGTCCCCCTAGAAACTGACAACTTGCCCATCCCAACCGATTGCTTCCCTTTTACGAGCAGATGTCCCTCTTCAAATTCAACTCTGGGGACAGTGTTGCCACCTGCACCGTGGATTCTTCTCTGTGCCCTACCCTTCAGGAATATGCTTTGATCAATAAGATGATAGGGATATGCACCCGGGATTGACATATTGCAGCCATTGTCTGTTTTCTTGAGTAAAATTGCATTGAAATACGGCCCCCCTCATTCATTTATGTATGGTACATAACTGCTTGCACACCACAATGCTTTCTGTCCAGCCCTTTACAGAAAACATTTGCCTACCCCTGATTTATACCGTGGATCACAAGCCTGAACCCTACAAACCAGGTCCCCCATCTAAGGGTCTGCAATGAAACCCAAGTGGGATCCATGCGTCTCAGAGTAATAATTCTTGTCTTTGGCAGTTTATGCTACACTTGCAGCTTCAGATATACTTCAGTGTGATATAATAACCATGAGAACTGGCCTGTGTCCACGTGCCTCCACGCAGGAGAAAACCGGGCCAAGTCTGAAAGTACTAAGCAGGCCCAGAGGAAATGGAATAAGCTAGAAATTTGTTGTTTCCTTTTCATTGGGTTTAAATGAGAATTATATTTGTGAGCAAACCCTCAGTGTGGGCAGGTGACAATTTCAGCAGGTATTTTTTCCCCTTTCTTTTAACTGGTGCAAATATAGGTCCCTGTTTTGGTTTTTTTCACATTTATTACAATAGCTGCCACCCAAGGTTTAAAGATAATATTGTCCTCACCTTCAGAGCGGGAGTTTCATTTGTGATCTCTGGAAAAAGTCTATACTATATGATGAATTTTCTATTACCTTTCACTGTTGATAAGTCACCCAAATTATTTGGATTAAATTAGATATACACCATTTATGCCTCTTCTTTCAAAAACAAATCTCTGTCTCTTCTTTTCTCTCTCTCTCCTAAATATTAGGAATTTTCTGAAATCTAAAACCAAGTGGCAGAAAAACATTGTATTCATTACATAATTACTCCTAGGGAGAGGTACACACACACATACACACTCTTACAGTTTTTTCCCCTGAGCAAATCAATGTCATCACAGTTTTGAAGCAAGTATACACATAGATATGTACATTTAAAAGAAGCATATTTGCCATTGAAATGCGATTGCTTAAAAGCAAAAGTTCTAAAAATAAAAACAAATGGAAATAAATAAGTAAAAGCCCCGTTTTCATATTCGCCTTTGACCTCTTGTCTCTCCAGCATTCTTAACCCTCATTTTCTTAATGGGCCTCCCTGCCTTCCTGTCTGTATCTTCTGGGGCTCTTGCACAAGTCACTGCCTGAACTGGGCAGGCCTCCCAGCTTCCCTGAAATGGTGCTGATGTCTTCACTTCCTGCCCCCTCGGCAACCTTGAAGTTGCTTTCTTTTTGCCAGAGGAGCAAAGTAAGAGAAAGAGAAGAGTGATGGTGTCTAGATGTGGTCTGTTCACTCAGCCAGTACTTCCCACATCCATTCTTTGCTCAAACCAGCATCCTTAGCGTGTCTTATCTAAGTACCGTCTGTACAATTATTTGCTGACTTCTTTCTTATTCATTTTGGTTTCTTTTTTTTCTATGAAAATAACAACCTTAGCCTTGTTTAAGGTAACGGTGTACAAGAAATCATGGGGTTTGGGGGTGTTTTGTCACTACGCAGTAAAATGCATTCATAGCTATTATCATCAAGACTTTATGTATATTCCTCTACTACCTAATGCTGAATCTCTTTCCACAAGGGGAATGAACCCTTCTTTAGTTCACACTGTTTGAGACTAAGAGGAAGTATACAGTAGGCCTTGGTCTTCCAAATGTTCAGTAAATCACAGGTGGCCTTTCCCAAATCCCTCCAAATGATTGCTAGTCTGGTTCACAGGAAGTAAAAAATTATCACAAGGGTATGAATAAAATGAATTTTAGATAGTTTTGTTTAAAAATGAAATTGATTAAATCTTCCTTTATTTCTTTTCATTTTTCTGCCCTCCCCTGCTCCATATATCCTATTTTTCACCCCTGTTATCTCAGTCCCATCTGATATTTGAATAACAATGTGCAATTTTAGATTTAGGATCTATTATCTATAAATCTTGGCATAATGTCTTCACCTCGTGGCTTGCTCCTAAGTTCATGGTTCCCTCCTCCTTTTCCCCATCTTGGCAAGGACTCTAAAAGATTGCACTTCATTAAATTATTTTTATAATGAGTTCCTATTACCAGGGAATACAGAGTTAAAAAGGTGATCTCACTAAAAGTAATTAGCATAAGACCTGCTAGACCCATAGAAGTGACTGGATCGTAATCAATAGCAATATGATTACACTCATGCAGCAATTATAAATTATTTAAAACACTACCCCTAGGTTACTGACTAGTTGCCTTTAAATTAAATTCTCTGTCAATAATTGATGCAAAGAATTAATGTGAGAACACCTTCAGTTACTGAAACTTTTTTAAGGTGGCATAAAATATTGAACTGTTGCCCGTCATTAGCAGCTAGGCTGTCTGTTTGCTATAACATCCTTCTTTTCCAAATTGGTCAAGAAAGACTCTCAGATCTTAAAAGATGACAAATGATTGTGAATCCACCGCTGGGTAATCTTCTAAGGACACTGAAATGCTCCAATAGAAATTTCATATGTGAAGGTAAATAAAATTAATCAACCTCTCAATAATAACCAATTATTATATTTCTTCATCAGTTCTAACAAATGAAATAAACAGTCTTGGGTTTCCTATGTTTCAGTTCTTTGACATGGCCAGTAATAAGTCAGAGGAGGTCTTAACTAGCTAAAGAAATCATAGTCTGTGATATTTAAGCAGTCAGTAATTAAAAAAAAAAAAAAAACACCCAGGTCTATAATAATATTAAAATAATGCCTTTAATAAAGTGGAGTATTTTCCTGTTTATTTAGTGTCTTCTGTTTCTATCTAAACATTGTTACTTGCATAACAGTGTTTCCTCTTCCATACTAATTCTCTCCTAGCAATGAGGACAGTGGAATCTAGGCAATCATGCAGGAAATTCAAGGATTAGAAAGAAAGAAAGAAGTCACCCATTAGCGACCCCGGCTCCTCTCTGACTTCAGGAGGCAGGAGTGATGTAGGAGCCAAACCAAGGGTTGAGACAAGATGCCTTCCTCAGCCTGTGCTTCGGGGGAACTGCAGGGGGACATTGGGGGCCCAAGACACCTGAGAAAATGCCTTCAGAAAGTTTATAATCTATTAATAATAAGAGAAAGGATCGCTGCATGTCAGTGAGAGTGATGTTGCAGTCTGTAAGTAGTTGGAGTGGCAGCATCCTTCTTTCTTAAAGTCCTTCCCCCACATTTTATCCAAATCAGCTCCACTTTTGTTAAATATCTGTTTTATACATTCAGATTCTACATATTTGAAACATAAGTTCATCTGCCAAAGACAAAACAAAACAATTTGGCCAACACTGGGCCACATGAGGATCCAGTGTCTTCTGGACAGGTGACTCTGGGTAGATGATTCTGATACTGGGGGAACTAGTGTCCTGCTGTTAGCATCCCACAACTCCCTTCCCTCTGTGTCAGACCTTCGTCAGCTGAGATTTGGACCAATCTACAATTAGACTGAGGGCTGCAGAAGCAGTTTCCACTTAAATGAGGGTAGTCCACTGTTAGAGCATGTTGGCTTCCTTTATTTTGGTGACTTCTAAGACACATCCTAGGCTTGGTTACAGAGTGGGGTGAGATGTCCTCTCAGTCCTCAAACACTCACAGACAGCTTAACAGCAGTGCCCTCGACCCCTGCCTTCAAGAGTGGCAGGAGGAAGTTCAGCGTCTCTGGTAGCCAGAGCAGGGCTCAAAGCAGACCTGAGATCAGTGGAGACCCGGAATCGGGAGTCCCCTTCTCCACATTGGTGAGTAAGCAGCAGTCACGAAGACACACAAGAAAGTCTCTCCAGGCTGACAGTGCACCTCACACACAGACACGCAGCTGTGACACGGAATGACCTGCTCTAAGACTGTAACTGGCAATAAAAGAAAGAGACCCATCCTGACCATCCTATGCTTGAAATGCGGGGTGACCACCTTCTTTTGTGTCTGGCAAGCTCCTGGTGGGTGCCACACTGAGCAGAGGCAGGCCTTGGGAAATGCCAGTCCTCATCTGTCCCCGCATATGCTGAGTTTGAATTTGTGAGGCTGTCACATCCAGCTCCCTACATTCACTATATTTTATTTATTTTTACATAGTCTGGGTTGACTTCTCTTTTCTTTTATTTTCTGTTGCTACTTAGGAAACCATCTCTAAGCTAAAGCAGATGCCAGAAATAGAGAAGGGCAGGGTCACTGCCGGAGACGCTTCCTCTTCCACCCACTGCTCTCTCAGATGCCGCCCATCCACTCCCTCCCATGTGGCCGCCATTTTGATTTTTGCTTGCAGCCGATGTTTTGTATATTGTTCTGTTTTCTTCCTTCCCTGGGAGATTCTTTGGCCTGGGGGTCTCTGCTCTTCTCCAGGGGCCTTTCGAGCAGTGGAACTCATGAGCTTCCTCCTTGTCCCAGAAAATGCCTGTCCTATATTCCTCTTCCATGTGCCTTTCTCTGCCCTCCTCACCTTCCCCCTTCCCCCTTGTGGTTCACACAGGTAAGAGGAAACTGAAATCAATGGGTGTCTTCTGTTTTCCAGCAAGCTAGAACAAAAGATTTCCTAGACAAGTCTTTCAAGTTGATGTACAATATTTTCCTGGACAAATTTGTCACTGAGTATATGTCTTGTTTGTGATGTACTTGAGTACCATGTATCCCTGAATGCCACTAGATAATTTCTTTTACTGTGGCAATTTTGTTTGTTTGTTTGTTTTTTTTGTTTTTTTTGTTTTTTTTAGGACTTGCAGAGCAAGAGAACTGTGGCAATTTTTAATGTTCATTTTTATTTTCACAGTTAGCCTTCACCTTTTTAATTTTAAAAGTCATACAACACATACACACACACACACACACACACACACACACACCCCTCTAATCGTTGTGTTGTTGTGTTAATGGGAATACTTCGGATTCAAGCCTTATTCTCTTGATCACTCCAACTGAGCAAAGGATACCACTCAAATGTACAACTGAACTTCAAAGTTATTGATTTTCAGCAGTGGTTGAGCATGCAGATAATAAAGTCCCTGGTATTTTTTGTCTAAATTCTTATTTTAGTGAACATTTCTCTGAGTTGGAATCACATGGATTTTGAGATTAGCTTTCTGCTCTAAGACATCACCCCAGCTGTAATCCAGCATGATTCTAATTTTTAATTCGAGGTGATTGTCTTCTTTTTTTCTTTTATGAAACAAATTGATTAATATGTCCAGGGAGCAGTGTGGCACTCACACCTGCCCAGCCTAGTCGTGTGTGACTCAAGGCAGAGTGAGGCTGTGGGAAGAATAACTTGGAAGGCCACACTAAACAAGACTGAGAAAGAAGACAGGACTCAAACCACACCTTGAAAGATGTTCACAAGCCCACGAGGTTGACCTTAAGACTCCAAGTCAGGCTTCAGTTTTCCACAATGCAGCTATTATGAGAAAAACAGTGACTAACCGAGCACAGCATATAACTCACTTCTCAGAATTTTCAATCAGATGACTGGACCAATTCTGATTACATTTGTTCCTGTGGATCCACCCAGGCACCTCAGCAACGAGGTGTGCGGAAGTGAGAGATTCCCATCATGCCATCCGGTGCCTGTTTACGAGAAGTCTATGTATGTCTTATCTCGGTAGTATGATTAGGAAAATAAATTCAATGGTTTGCCTTAAATGTTTCCATGGTGAGGGTAGTTATTAGACATGCGCTAAAGTGTAATATCCGCTTTTTCAAACCACAGTTCAAAGTTGATAGCATCAGAGGCTCGAAATAACTTTTGAAAAGCTGGGCTTACCCAATTAAGAGAAATAAAATCCGCCTGTTCATCAGTGGGTTTGCTTATTTTTTCTGCGGGTTTCCTTTCTTTTCTCAATTAAGTATTATTTAGAAAAGGACCCAAGTGTTGATGCATGCAACATCTGCCTTTCTGATTCCGGTACACCAGAAATGCAGTCGTTTGCCAAAGACAATTTGTGTGATATTGGCCCAGATGAGCAAAGCCTCGTGCTATGCACTATCTGTTCTGCCACATGGTGGTGGTGACAGTGGCCTAGCTTTCATCTTGTGGTTTCTTGTGTTTTTCAGGTCCACCATCTGTCAACCCTGTATTTGTTGTCAAATTTGCACTGTATGCAGGCAAAGGTCTATTCACCTTTAGAATTTAATAGAGGTGTTTAGAAACTATTCCACTGAAACCCTGACCAATTTGGCAATGCAGACCCCAAACAAGAAATAATCGTTAGTATGTTTTACTTGTGCTACTATTATGTTGCCCATTAATCTTTAAAAGGTATGTTAATCAGATAGATTGAAGAACATAAGGATGAATGTAGGACAATTATAATAAGTTCAGAGATTCTAACAAAAATAAATTTTCTTAAGAATGATGTCAACTGACTGATACTACCTGGTTATATAAAGTTGAATCCTGTCACTCTAGGAAGTTGTTACAGCTCAGAGAAGCTCAATCTGTCTTTCCCATTACTCCTGTATTCTCTTTAGGGAAACAGTAATCTCATGAATTTGGTCCTGACACTAACTTAACATCCCATGAAGTAGATACTTGATTCAACTCTTCCTTTGAGAAAAGAACTATTCTCAAACTTTGTATAAATTTCTTTTTCACAGATGAGTAATCACCAAAGATATCTTTAAAAGGGCTCTGGGAACACATAGGCAATTGCTCTTTATAAAAAAGATAGAAACATTGGGTTTTATAAGAGAAGGAAACAGAAATACAGACAAAAACAAAAAAAGTGTGTTAAATTATGTTTTAAAAATAATTATTTCCCGAATGCACTTCCTCATTAAAAACAAAAGGCTCCAAATAGTTTTCAATTGTTTTCATAGATCCACTTAGTCCTTATCAGAAAAAAGTTTTGAAAAAGGTTTATAGAGTGACTGGCTTTGGAAAGCCATATTGTGTTTGGAAAGCCATATTGTGTTTACAAAGCTACTAAAAATGGGCTGGGACTATGGATGGTAATAACAAGACCTGGGGCGTTAATTGCGTGCTCTCCCTTACCACCTCGAAGGTACACCACAGTCTCACAAGCCTTACTTCCCCCACTTCTTCAGGTCAAAAAACTGCTGAGGCTGATAATTAACTTGCACAAGGTCACATAGCTAATAAGAAGCAAAACCATCATAATGACCTGGGACGTTTAACACCTAAGCCCACTCTCTTACCGCGAAGTGTGATGTACTCAGGTAGTAATTAATAAACAATTTCATAAGTCATCTTAAAATAAAACATTCAAGCATTTTTGGAGATTGGATGATAACTCTATAAAACAAGATCAGTTTTACTAATATAAAATTATACCTGTGAAATAACTGTCTTCACAAATGTGTATGTATGTGTTTATGTGAGAGACAGAATTTATATACACACACATATATTATTGAGGTATAATTCACATACCATCAAATTAACATATTTTAAGGAGACAACAAACTTACACATGTACACACTCGTGTTACCACCACCTCAGTTATGATCTAGAACATTTCTGTCACCTAAGTTCCTCATTCTCCTTTCCAATAAATCCTTCTACTTCCAGAAGCAAACATTGTTCTTATTTCTTTCACCATCACTCAGTGTCACCTTTTCTAGAACTTCATTTATGGAAATCATACCTTCTCTTTTGTGTCTGGCATCTTTTGTTTAATAATCAACATGTTTTTAAGATTCATTCATGTTGATGTGTGCATCAGGGTTCCTCTCGTTTTCAATGCTGAATCATATCCTATTGTAAAAATATATCAATACCACAATTTGTTTATCCATTCACCTGTTGATGAGCATTGGATTGATTATATTTTTTTGGCTATTATGAATCAAGCCACCATGAATATTCTTGTAGAAATCTTTTGGTGTACTTCTATTTTTATTTCTTTTTGATAAATACCTAGGTGTGGAATTGTTGGGTCTAAGGGTATGCGTGTTTAACTTTTTAGGATGCTGCCAAACAGTTGTGTGAAGTGGTTATGCGATTTTAACCTTACCCTAGCAGCGTGTGAAAGTTCACGTTGCTTTACATCCTCACCAATACTTGGTATTTTCAATCTTTTTAATTATAGCTATTTCAATGGGTGTGAAATGCTATCTCTTGATATTTATTTTGCATTTTGCTGATGACTAATTCATCTTTTTATGAACTCAGGGGCCATTCATAGATTTTCTTTCTGTCAAGTTCTTGTTCACATATTTGGCCATTTAAAAAAAATGTTTGTTTTTTTAATATTGAGTTATAGGAGTTCTGTATACATTTTGGATACAAGTCTTTTTTTCATATGCACTGCAAATTTAGTCCTAATCTAAGTCTTATCTAGTTATTCCTTAATGATGTCTTTGAAAAGTAGATTTTTTTTAATCTTGATAATGTCAAATTTAGCTTTTTTTTTTCTTTTATGGTTAATGTTTTCTTGTTGTTGTTCTGAGAATTCTTTGCTGATCCCAAGGTAACAAAAATATTTTCCTATGTTTCCTTCTAGAAGTTTCATAGCTGTAATCTTTGCATTAGGATCTATATTCCATCTCAAATTAATTTTTGTATATGGTGTGAGGTAAGGGCAGAGGTTCATTTTACCTCCTACATGGCTCTGCAGTTGTCCTGCACCATTTGTTCAAAGACTAATCCTCTCCTTATTGAATTCCCTTGGCACCTGTGTCGAAAATCAATTGACCATATATGTATGGGTCTATTTTTAGGCTATCTATTGTACTCCATTGATCTAATTGTTCTTTTTCCTTTTTTTCTTATACCTGTAACTACTGCATTGATTGCTGTCTCTTTACAGTAAGCTTGCAAGCTAGTTAATCGAAGGACTCCAGTGTTGTTCTGTATTTCAAGATTGTTTTGGCTATTCTAGATACTTTGCTTTTCCATCTAAACTTTAGGATCAGCTTCTGAATTTATTTTAAAAAGCCTGCTGGGATTTTATATGGTATGACATTGAATCTCTTGATGAATTTGGGGAGGACTAAAATCCTAACAATATTGAGTATTAACCATCCATGAGCATGTATATCTCCATTTATTTAGGTCTTCTTTAATTTATAAACATCTCAGTGACATTTTATGGCTTTGAATGTGGTGGTCTTATACTTTTGTTGTTAAATTTATTCTTACACGTTTTATTATTTTATGCTACTGTAAATGGTGTTTTTAAATTCCTTTTCTTCAACTGTTTGTTGTCCATATGTAGATATACAATTGATTCTAGCAAACTGCTCTTGTATCTCATGAACTTAATTGTATTTATTAGTTTTTTATTTCTTTTTTAAGATTCTATAGGATTTTCTACATGTATGAATAAAGATAGTTTTACTACTTCTGCTCTAATTTTTATAGTTTTTTGTTTCTTTTTCTTGTTTTCATGCACTGGCTAGAGCCATGGGGACAATGGTGACTAGAAGTGTTGAGAGCAGGCTTCGTTGCTTTATTCAGTATTTCTCCAGTATCTATGATGCTAATTGTAGATTTTCTGTACATGTTCTTTATGAGATTGAGGAGTTGCATTCATTTCTAGTTTGCTGAGAGTTCTATTATAAATAGGTATTTGTATATATGTTTTATATTTCTCATTATTATTATCTGTATACTAGAGGGAGTTTAGCTCATTGGTTAAAAGGGTTTGTGCTGTAAACCTGACTCCAGATCTTTGGGCTACTTGGAAATCTGGCCTGGAGCAAGTTGTTTATGTCCTTTGTGTGCCAGTTTGTCATCTGTAAACTAGAAAATGTATACAAAGATCTTACTATGGTGACTGACACACAGCGAGCCCTCCATAAATGTTAGCTATTATTTTACTATGACAGCATATATGGAAACAACAGGGTTTCTATTTCCAGCATCATGAAAAACACTGAGAATGTTAGCCATATCAGGTGCTGTCAGTTTTAAAGACAAAGGATGACCACTCATTTAGGGGTTGATCTTGTGAAATACCCCAAACAGTTCTACATTTTCATATTCCACTTTTCTAGTTTTGAAAGTTTAAGTAGAATCCGTGCAATCCCTGAAGAATGAACATGCAAACCAGCATTAAGATGAAAATCTTTTGTATTTGTTTTGTAGCTTGGAAAACTAGCGCATGGTCTGTTTTGTTCCACTGGCTCCTAAGGTTCAGGTATTAACATAAATACAGCCCATTAACACTTGTTCCTCTCTGTCAGGACATAAATTAAGTCTGCAGGTGTTCCATGAAGCTGTACCCTTGGTACTAATTAAGCCTTGATAATTAGGTTTGTTAAATTCAGGACTTTAAGCTTATATTCCCTCTTTGGGTTACCAAAACGGAGATGTGCAATATACAGGCCCTTCCCCCCATTTTTTTTTTCCTGCAGAGAGCTTTGCTGCTCCTTTTCCATTTTACTCTTTTATTACTATTTTTTTTTAAATGAAGAAGGACTCGGTAACAAACTCTTCATCATTTTGCCAGTGTAGGGTATAAACCTTCATGTAGACCTGTACATTTGTTTATGGTGAGATTAAAGTCCCGTCTTCTCTTGTTTTGTGTCAGCTCAGACATTGGAGTGGAAAGTTTCCAGCCTGGTTTCTCCATATCCTTGAACATACCCAAATCTGTGCCTTAAACCCAAATGAACTGTCACTCAAGAATGCACATTCATATCGTTAAAAATTATGCACGTCCTCTGCTGGGCACTCAAGTCATATTTTTCCCCCTTAAAAATGAGACATTTTCTTAGGAAAGTGATATGTGAAAATGAAGATCCATCCTCATCCCATAGGCATTTATCAAACAGAGGTTCCAGTTTGGATGACCAATGGGAGGACAGTTTGTAGCCTTCCGGTTATTTCTTATCAGTACACAAACTGCAAAATCATCTGCAAAAAAAGCACATAGATTTTTTTCCCTCCAGTTTACTTTCCTCTTTGGTTGCTTTCTAAATCTATTACTCATCAGATCATATGTTTGGCAAATGCCATTTTTCATTTTGAATAAATGGAATCATAAAAACAATTCTATTAGTATCACTTTCAATAATAGTCATAGCGATCATGCTATTAATAACATAATAACCTTTCTTCTTTGCGGGATATTAAATAAAATTATATTTTTAATCAGGAGCATTTAAAAAAAAACAAAACAGTCTCTCCTGCAGGAGACTGGTAGCATACAGATTTACTCTGTTTTCTTTAGCATTCTCTTTCCAAAAAGACCACTAATTAATCCTTCTAGAAGGGTACCATTGTTTTTATGAGTATTTCTAGTTTGAAGTTTTGAAGAACATGTTCTACAAAACGGGCCACTCCTCTCTTTTCTGACCCAACTTGTCCATCAGAGTTTGCTCACGTCTAGAAAGAAGTTCTCTCTCGCAACTACCTTTCTCCTTTGAGAATGAGATTCCAAGCCCACCTTCCTAAGTGCAAAGTGCAGAGTTCATGAAAGAGACAAAGAGATGCAGAGATGGACTTTGAAGGAAAGAGGCTGACAAGAATCCAAAGATGTGTGGGAGGGTGAAAGGTCAGAGGGTAGGTGTTTACAAGGGCAAGATTATTTCACGAAAGCTTTAGAATATCCAACACATTATAGAAAATCTTTAGAAAACTATTTTGGATTGAATTTTGGTTTTAATTCTTTCTTCTCCCCACCCTCTTCTATTTTTTCTTCCACTTCTCCTCTTCCTCATCCTCTTCATAACTAGCTGGTAGTCAGTGTTCTAAACACAGGTGTACAATCTAATTCTTTTGCTGCCCTGTACAGTGAAGGGATGACATGAATTCTCACAGGCATCACCTACAAATCTGAGTGCACACCAAGCAAGCAATGTCCCTCTGAGCCTCACTTTGGGGATGAAAAATTCTATTCCGACTCTGTTATGTGGGGGAACAAATACGATAGTGATCAACACTAATTTTTGGAGAGGCAGGAATCCAGAGAGGGTGTGAACCTCTTGCTTTAGAGCTAAATGTTTGCTGCAGATTTAAGAGCTAGCAGTCAGTTTTTCTACATCAAAATTGTGCGTGAAGAAGGAGACACATCCCTTTTCTGTAGAATCAGGCGGTCTGCAGCAGACCCGGTGGTGTTTGAAGCAATCTTGTATACTGTACCGTGTCCACAACTTAGCCAGGTTGCTTTGCAACAAAACCCCACCAGATGCCTTTGTATCTTTTTCAGAAATGCTTCTCTGCTGCATAATTGATATTACAGGGAGGAAAAGTGTTCTGAGTAATATTATTCCCGGAGTAAAGAGTCACCACTAATTAATTACCTCAAGGACAAGGGGATGGTGACTTTTTCTCTTCAATTCGGCAGCCCCTCGGATCCTGCAGCTCCACGCAGGGCTGGATGGGGAGGAAAGGCTAAGAGGTGGATGAAAGGCTGGGGTTAAGGCATTTCAAAATGTCAGGCAGCTTGTTAGACTGCGACACTCTGGGCCTTCCCCCACGACTGCTGCGGAGACCTAGGCCAAAGCTGCGCCCGCCCGAGCAGAAAATCTGACACCAGCCTCCCAGTTTTTTCATCTGCTCTCTTGGGCTGCGACCCTTGTGCCATGACTAAACCATCAAGCCAGGCTCTGCAGGGATGGCAAGGCCAAAGCAGCCCAATATTTCTTGCTCGGTGAAAAAGGCCAGCTCTTTTCTTAGTGGAAATCCACTTTCCCACCTGCTGTCTTCTTAGAATAAAGCAAATCTGTTGTGTTTCCCCTCCCCTGCCTGCAGGCTCATCTTTGATCTTCACAGTTATTTCCCTCTCCATCTGATTTTAGCTTCCCCCCTCTAGTATAAGGGGAAAGCAAGCAGGGAATGGACCATTTCTCCCAGTGCCTTGTAAAGCGACAGGGGAATTCCCACTGAGTCAGGTATCCACATTCCTGGATCTGTCCTTTGGGAGCCACCAGGAGACTTAGCTCTAGGCATGTGGCTTCTTCAGGCTGTGCTCCCTTGTCCCTCAAGGGAATGAGCTCAAATAGCTCCCCTGTGGGCTCCATTCTAGCTCAGTCATGCTGGAAGCCCAGTGCGTTTGTAACATAATTTATAGAGGCTAATAATTATTCATTCAACAAACACTCATTGAGAGCCTACTGTGTGCCAAGAGAGGCAAGAGTGACAAGCCAGAGCATATAAAACCAAGCTTATAAGTGGGAAAAAAATCTATACACCCTGTGGGAGTGACATAAAACAATCCAGCGCAGGCACTAACCAAGATGGCAGTGGAGTGCTGAGACTGGTGCATCCTAACCGGAGATCCCAAACCTTCGTGGAGCTACACAAGGAAAGAAGATTTTATGTGGGGATTTCTAAGCTGCAGCATTAACCTTAGAGAAATGAGAGTTGGGGGAAAGATAGGATAGGGACCATATTAATTTTTTTATATTGAAGATTTTGGGGTTTTATGTTAGATACTTTATTTCAGACACATTAAGTTTATGAAATATAAGCCTATAGGAAAAGACCTGTCAGTTTTAGATCAGTTGCTTTTCTGAGGCTTAACACATCACCTGGCAGGTGATTATTAGCCAATAATTGCTTTAAAAAACAGTGTCTCTTGCTATTATTGGTTTAACCAACATACCACCTATAATACATTTTATGTGGTCACTAATTCCAGTATAGCTCACACGTGGAAGCTGGTACGGTGAGAAGAACAGAACCCCTAGAGTTAAACCTGGTTCATTCCCTGTCCACCCTTTGTTATTCACTCTTCAAAGTTTATTTTCTTCAATCGCAAAATGAGCTTGATAGTAATAAGGATGCTGAGGATTTAGGATAATGATAAGTACTGAATAGTAAAAATTATAAATGTAATAGCACCTACTGTGTCACACGTGGGCTCCTATGTTGTGCCAGGCACTGGAGAATCTTCTGTTTTATTCTCAGAACTCTATGGGATGGGCACTATTGTTGGTCCCAATTTCCACAGGAGTTTGAAGGTACAGAGTTGATAAGTCGTTTTTCCCGAGCCACACAGCTAATGAAGGGAGATTGCCTGTGCCTGGTAAATGGTGAAAGCTCCATAAGTTATAATCATAGATCATCAACACTTCTATCCTGTTATTAACATTTCTGAAAATTAGGAACCACCAATTATAAAAGAGACTAGGGAAAAAAAACCTTTCTGAAGAAAACTGAAGATCTGTTTCAGTCACTAGACTAGCAACAGACGCAAAGTCACATTGTTGTTAGATTTTTCTTTAAAGCAGAAGTTGCCAATTACGGGAGCTTGTGATGGCATCACTTAGGAG
Organism: Microcebus murinus; assembly: GCF_040939455.1. Taxonomy (NCBI): domain Eukaryota; kingdom Metazoa; phylum Chordata; class Mammalia; order Primates; family Cheirogaleidae; genus Microcebus; species Microcebus murinus. The sequence goes on from NC_134123.1 coordinate 27,930,483, forward strand.
ATCTTGTAAATGTCTCTTCTGGGTGGGACACAGTCAGTAGAAAGGTAAAATCCTCCCTTCCCCAGGCCAGCCTGCATCCCAGGTGTTCCTGCTATGATTAGAGTGACCGTCTAATTTACCATCCACACTGGGACCTTTCAAAGAGAGGCAGGGGCAGGTAATTACACTGGGATAATTGACATAAATCAGGACATCTGGTCACCCTCGTCATGATCCATCACACTTCCTACTTTCTAAAATTCTGGAGCCTTTGCATTTTGCTTTTTTTATCAACCTTTGGTTCCATTCCACTGAATCCTTCTCAATTAAGTGGAGGGAAGAAAATAACCACTTTTTTCTTCTTCAAAAAATAAACACTTTTCTTTTCCTTTCTTGGTATCATATCCCTTTCCAATTTGGTGCTCCCTGTTGGTTCCTGCATTACATCTGTCTTCCCATCCTCCCCCTATCTCCCAACAGAGCATCTTGGACTTGTACCCCTGGACACCCAGCTGCTGCCCTGGGCATGGGGTTGGGCAGAGAGGAGGAGGAGGAGAAAACTGCCTGCTAATTTCAGTTGTGTGTTGTGCCCACACATATTTGCTTCCAACTTGAAGCAAGTCTAAAGAAATGTAAATCAAACCACTGTTGATGGCCCCCCAGGAAAGAATCCTCCATTAGTAAAAGGATGGACCATAAGCTTTGTTTAGGATGTGAGCCACCTGATTGCAAGCAGAACAGTATCCTATTTATAAAATTCACTTTAAAAAGAAATTCTTAGAAAGATGGGCCAAGGGGGCTCTCTATTTCAAATGTTAGTTGCATCAAAAGCATTTCAACTCCAATTGTCAGAAGTTGGCCCAGGTTCTTAGCGCTGGAGTTCTCAGCTATCCCTATTCCTCCTCCATATGTTAATTAATTAAAGGACTAAAAGACCAGAAAGGAGAAATAGCTTCACGCTTGACATTTAGTAGAGATTCAATAAATGTTTGTGGGATGGGTGGATGGGTGGAAAGATGGATGAGTGAATGAATGAATGAATGACAGTATTTCTGTCTTCTTGGTTAGAGACCTTGGGTAAGTAAACCCAGGAGTCGGAAGGGAATCCCATGAAAGTCCTGTAACCCCCAAATTCCTCAGCACAGATTCAGTCCTCTAGGGACAGCTGGAATAGCTGAGAGCCATGGAGAGGTGAGTTATCTCCCTGGGCCCTTTTGTAATAGTGCTGTTTTGTGTCCACAGGGGAGGAGGTGGCAGCAGAGCCCTACTTAGCTGGGAGGGAAGCCTCCTGGCCCAGAATCAGAAGACTTTGTTATTGGGCAAAGCAAGCCCAGCGGGAAGGGCTCTTTGATATGGAAATGTAGCCTGATAAGGATTTCCTCTCACTACTCTGCTGCCCCCGCCGTCCCCCAGCTGGAATTCTCTGGGAAGGAGCCCTGGAATCAGCAGTGAGCATTCTGTCTTGGTCCACATCCCTTTATCCCTCCTCTGCAAAATAGGGCCACTATTGCGATGTGGTCCATGGCTTCCATTCATGGGGGTGAAAGAGAAACCATCCCAGGTAGCTTCAGGGAAGATAGAAGTTCCCTTAGGATCAAAGTTCAAAGTTTGTCACAGTTGGAGGAGGACCTTATTCCATCAACTCTGAGCTGAGCACACCTACTTTAAACTCTGAAACTTTGTTTTACTCTTAATTATTTTTAATTATGCGACAAGTTCTCTTGACCCTTTATCGCCAGGAGTGTTTTATTCATTTGTTCAAAATCAGCAGTAAGTGCAGCCAAGAACATGTCAGCCTTCCAGACTTCATGTGCTGTCATGTGGGTGTTGTGTGTGTGTGTGTGTGTGTGTGTGTGTGTGTGTAAATAAACAAGGAAACAAGTACACAAATAAGGTATTGGCAGGTAGCTTTAAGTGCTGTTTAGCAAAGATAATTTGGCAAGTTAATAGAGGGAGGGAGTATTCCTTCAGATGGAGCCAGGAGGACTTCTCTCAAGAGATGCCATTTAAACAGAGCCAGATGAAATGGATCCATTCAGGGGGAGACAGGAGAACAACCCCCCTACCCAAAAAGAGAGGGAGCAGCAAATGCCAAAGCCCATGGCAGGACAAGGGTTAATGTATTCGCCAACTACAAGGGCTATTGCCCCTGACCACAGTGAGCAGCTAAGGGAGGAGAGGAGGCTGGCTATGCTCATGCTTTGCAGGCCCTGGGAAGAAACTGGGCGTTTATTTCATTTGTCCAGTTACTTGGATCAAGCCCTGGCATACTAACCCTGTGGACGTTTGTATTGCCCAAACTGCAGGGCAGCTAGGCTTTGTAATCTGTGGTTCCTCAAAGTCTTAAACCAGGCTGCTAGGGCCAAGCATGTGTCAGCTTCAGTATTTAAGAGCCACTATTTTGTGGCCCCTTGTGCCACGTGGCTACTTTGTTTAACCAGCACTAAGAGACAGGCACATGTACATGTTGAAATACTGAGGGGGAAAAAAATTAAAAATCCAGATCCCCTTTGGTAAGAGTGGCCTTCGAGCCTCGTGAGCTCTCTGTTCAGCTGTTAAGATTGTTATTAAACTTTATGGACCATAAACCCCACAGAAACAAGGACAGTGAACAACCATGCTATTACACGAGTGTCAAAACAAGAGCCATATTTCACAGCCTGAAAAGTGTGCACAGTTGGCCTCCACAGGTCCCATGTGCCTTCAGATAGCTTTAACCCTCAGCTTCTCTTTTGCCTGTGAGTGAAACCCACCATTTGGTGCAAAGGTTTCTGGAAATGATGTTCTTCTTAAATGAAAGCTCTGTTTCAGAAATCTAGGCACAGGGTCCATTTCCTGGCCTTTGTGTCCATTCCACCAACATATTTCTTACCAGGAGCACACAGTTCAGTCTTCAAACAAAAACATACGCATCATATTTAAAATGGAACAAAGAGGTTGCTCCATGTATCAACTTAGTCCAAACATGAAAAGTCAGGCAAGCAGGGATGTGAAAAGATGTCACACACATCCAAGGCTGTTGAAGAAATGATAAATACAGCTTGACAAATGGTACGCTGTATGCATATTCTATGGCATTCATTTGGCAAAGTAAGACGTCAAGTTAATTGGAATGATATTTCTGAGGTTTCATCTTCCCTCCCCGGTACATACAAGAATTCAGTTCCATCTATATTTTGATTTAAAATCAAATTTTACAGGGCATAGTTACATTTTCTTTCATTACCCAAGAAACCCAGATGTAACAAATTTGTTATCATTTTTCCTGAATGGGTGTGGTAATCCAGTGTTTCTCTCCTCTCCTTCTCCCTTCTGAAATCAAGCATAAATAGGTGACTTGCTTTAGCCAAAGAAACATGAATGGAAGTGTCACTACAAAGGGGAGATTTAAAAGCTAGTGCGTGGTGATACAATGCTTTCTCCTAACAATATGATCATGGGCTTACATGAGATAGATCTTCCATCATCTAAGATCTCCGAGTAACATAAACAAAGCCCGTGACAATGTTTTCTGGACTTATAGTCAAGAATTAAGCTCTTGCTGTGTTAAGTCGCTGAGATGTGGAAGTTATTCCTCACTGCAACAGAACCTTGTCCATCCTTACTAGAACAGGGTGTAACATTTCCTGTTGATATAGTGTATCAAGATCTTTTCTTTCCAGAGCGATATTGATGATTTCCATTCAAATAAAGTATTTTTCCCATCATAACTACCTTGCTTGCCTATGAGAACATGTCCCCATTCCAGTGCACGGTTGATCTTTGCAACAAATCACATATTTGTAAAATGTTGTTTTATTAGGCATGGAGAAGTCATCTTTTCTTTTCTTTTTCTTAATGGGCTAGGTTGACCTTCCTCTGCCTTCTGTGGAGACACAAAAGTGTTGGAAATGACTGTGGTTGAAAGATAGAGAAGTTGGAGAAGATACAAAGAGAGAAGTGGGCAGCTCTTTTGGCAGTTTAATCAAAAAGTCTCTTAGGACATTTCTCCCCAGTTGTAGTGGTGTAAGGAGCACTGCAGCATCAATCGCTCTCAAGCTCAGTGTGAGTAAGAATCATGAACGGTGCTTGTTATGAGTACAGATGATCAGCCCCACCTCCAGGGACTCTGATTCCGTTCACAAAGGTAGACTTTGGAAATCCAAATTATGAACAGGCACCCCAGGCATGCCAGATTGGCCTATGGACCTTATACCCTGACAAATGCTGGACACAGTAGTCAAGTGTGTTGTGCTCCAGAGCAAAAAAAAAAAAAAAAATCTAGGTTCTTAATCCAATTGTGGCCTTCAGGAGTCATGTTACTTTGGGCAAATCCTCCAATGTCTCTGAGCCTCAACTTCCTCATATATAAAGTGGATTACAGGTTGATGCCATTTAGCACATAATTAATATAAACCCTTATTTGTAGAAACTGAACAAATCCCCGAGTTGTTTTGAAGCTTGTCCTATAATTAACACAAGCAATAACAATAATGTTAAGTCTCACTGTGTGCCAGGCACTATGCTAAGCACTTGTGTGAGTTTTTTCATTGCATCCTCGCAATAACCAGATGAGGCGGTTACTGTTATTATCTGCATTTTTGCAGATGCAAATCTGAGGCTCAGAGAACTCGTCCAGGGTCACACAATGAGTGAGTGGGGGATCAAAGGGTTTCCTTCTGGATCTTCACCCAGAACCATTTACCTGGGTCTCCATCAGTTGCATTGTTGCTGGTGATCATGCCAGTTTCTCCCCTCTTCTCTTGGTGCCTCGTCAGAGACATAAGCGGCAGGATTAAATCCCCATCGCTGTAATTTAGCGTGGCAGTCCACAGAAAACACCTTGTGGAATTTCATTTCTTATCATTTTATGTCCCCTTTAATTTTCATTTAAGTTCCCCTCCATAAAAGGCAGTCCCTTCAGCTCTCATAAAACTTTATGGTCTTTACTTGTGATTAGGCAATGGTAAAATTGATTCTCTAAAACCAACTTCTAGTCAAGTTATGTAATTAGCCAATAAGGGAGGCTGAGAGAATAAGATGTACAAGGTTCTCCCTCAAGAGGTCAGACATATTATCATTGGTTAGATGCTGTATCTTTAAAACACCATCAGCTTGGAAAACACTATCCATTAGCAAGAGATCAGAGCAATGAGAAACCTCAAAAGGTCGAATGGTCCATTCTGAGGGCTCCATGAAGAACTTGGCATCCCAGAAGGACGATTAGCCTCCCATCTCTGGGGCTGTCTGAGAGCACAACAGGTCTGAATATTTTTTTCTTTAGTGAATTAACCCATTGGATTTCAGCCCTCTCTTTTGCTTTGCATGTCCAACACGCCACATGACATCTTGCCAGAATAGATTTTGATTTTGATCAGGCAGCTGCCATAGCTGAAGTAGTATAAAGAGATCCGAGACCCTGAACTTGCAGGCAGAAAGTTTGCAAGTACTCTCCTCACAGGTTTGCTCAATTCTTCATGCAGCAGAGGCCCGAGACATTACCAAGACTGATTCTGCCTCTTCTTGGCACACAGTTGGATGATGTTCCCCAAGCTCTTGTAGAAGGTGTGGCCACATCAGTGAGTCCTGGCCATTCATATTGGTAGAAGTGACGTTGGTCCCTTAGAAACCTGACCCATAAAAACCTGCCTTCAGCACAACCCTCCATGCTCTTTTATGCACGCACAGTCCTCCTATAGGCTCGATGCAGACAAGCATGATAACATTGGAAGCCACACACAAGATGGATAGAGCCAGGGTCCCCAAGTCACTGCACAGAGAAAAGCCATCAGTTGGTCAGAAATAAAGTACTAGTTTTAGACTTTATGTAACAGCATCCAGTGTTACCCCAACTAATACCTGTGCTCATACTGCTGTTTTGGACAAGAAATTGTGGCAGAAAATTCACTGATATTATTACTAGTCAGTCTGAGGATCATTAGAGATTGAGATTTGACAACTGCATTTGGAAATGGAACATGACCCATCATTCTGTTGTAGGCAGAACATCTGCTCACATGAGTCCTCCTTGGCTATTCTGTCCAAAGTAACCACTCACATTTCTTTATCCTGTGATTCTATTTTATTTCTCTGCCTAGTACTTAGTGCTAACTGATATCAGCCATCCATCCATCCATCTATCCATCCATTCCTTTATTGCTTATTTATTGTTTTGTCTTCCTATAGACTGTTAGCTGCAGGAGAGCAGGAACCACATCTGTCTTGTCCACTCTTCTGTCTTCAGCATTCGGGCAGTATCTGGTACATTGGAGGAACTTCATAATTTGCAGATGAATTAATGAGTGAATGAATGAATGAGGGAATTGCAGCTTGAACTTTTGAGACTGTTCCAGTTTTGTGTAATTTTCTTTCTTTTTAGTGAAGGAGATTTCTTACATGAGTAACTGAACAAGAATTGATGCTTTGCATTATTGAAATGTAATGAGTACTGAGTGTGGGTCAGGAGCCATGCTAGGCACTATGAGTACAAAAGGGAAATCAGATGGCCCTGCCCGCAAGCAGCCCTTGTTCTAGTGGTCATGGAAAAATGTAAAATCAGTGAATTCCAGGGTCATTAGGTGGTTCAAACCAGAAACACAGGGACTGACCACTTAGCCTGGTCAGTTCAGGGAAGATGGAAGACCTCTCGGCTGGTTAAACAGAGATCAGGTGGCAGCTTGGATGCCTGTTGGAATTTAAAAATTGCTCTGTAATTTTCTTCATGCACCTCCCTATTCCATCCACTACCACTCACCCCAGCATCAGAGTCTGATTCATTTGGGTTATAAGAACTGAGAGGCTTCCCTTTATAAAACAATCCCAGTAATCAAGCATAGAATTTGGTCACCTGCCCTTTGTCTCTGCTGGTCAAATTCCATAAGAACTAAATATTGTGTATCTGCAATTCAAAAGACCCCTTTCATGGGAGCCTGGGAGATTTTTCCATCTAAATAGCTTAATTGTTACTCTACAGGGCAATCATAAATGTAAATCGACTTAATATGGCTTGATTGCTGCTAATGACTCTGTCCCTCTAATGATGCTGGCCAATGAGCCTACTCAGAACGTCGCGTGCAGATCAATGCACCAAATGTTACCAGGGTACTGGACATTTTGGATTAAAAAAAAAAAAAGAAAAATTGCACTGTGACATGGCTGGTTCCTATTAGCAAAATAGCAGACGGTGGTCTCATTCATTGACTGGGAGGACAAGTTGTTCACTCACCATTTGGGAAAGGCACTGTCTGTGTCTCTCCCTGACCAAAGCTATTGGCATAACTATTATTAGTATCTGGTTTGACTCTCAAAAATATTCAAGATTAATTGGAGAGCGAATTATAAGGCCACCCTACTGGTAGTTCTCATTTACAAAGTTGTTTTCCTTAAGCACAGAATCCCCCCAAATTCTTTCCAGTGATAATTGTGGCTAATTATACTGCGCAAATAATCCCATCTTGCCAGTCTTCTTTAAAAATGGTTTCACCAGCTCCCATTGCATCGTCTACCTTGATGAAACATTGGCTTATTGGCATAATTTTGAGAAGAGAATTTGGTACGGTTCACAAGTGCTTATAACTCTCAAATCTTCTACTTCCAATTTTTAATCTCTGCCACTACAGCTTTCTAATAAGATGAACATTCAAGGAAGAAAAATGGAAGAAGCCTGAATTTTAATTTGCTATTTCTTTGCACACACAAAACACTCTGAGCTCAATCAATGCCCAGAAATGAAGGCCAATAGATAATGATAGTGAGGCCTCCTATTTCCCACCTATTGTTTGGAAGTCTAATTAGGAAAAGGGAATTCGGGCCCATTGTCTTCTCTGAGTGTGCAGACACGATGTTATCGTTGTGTTTACAGAGGTGGTCAGATTCCCAGCACAGTGTACTCCGCACAGATAACCGTCCCATCTTGATAAAACAATGCTCTTAGCCAAATCCTAAACATGCTGTTGCACGAGGAAGACCTTATGCTGACAGCAAGGAGGAAGCCACACGTTCACAAACAAGTTTGCAGGCCAGGAAGTTTTAATCAGTCCTTTCTAATACAGGAGGTATGATGGATGGAGGCCCGTTTTGGAGGGTTTCCTTTAGATAAAACAATAATACCATGCTTTCAAGAACCCCATTTGACAGCTGAAAGCTATGATTAATCCCCCAAAAGTCAAACATGGGAAGACTGGCAAGATGAGATTATATGCTGAGTATAATTAGCCACAATTATCACTGGAAAGAATTTGGGGGGATTCTGTGCTTAAGGAAAAAAACTTTGTAAATGAGAACTACCAGTAGGGTGGCCTTATAATTCGCTCTCCAATCAATCTTGAATATTTTTGAGAGTCAAACTAGATACTAATAACAGTTATATCAAGACACTAGGCATAAATTGGGATTGTCTTAGACCAGCAAAGATGGTCATCTTGTCTGTTATTATGAAGGCCAGCCCAGCCACAGTAGTCTCAAATTTGGAAAAAAATTCAAAGTAATAATGTGTGGAATATACTCTAAGCTAAGTCTTTGATAAATTCTGAGAACATTTACCCAACTGTAACAATCCAGAGTCAGGAAAATAGTTTCCCATTTTCCATCGTGTGGAGTTGCCAGTGTTAGATAGTTTTCATTGCAAGTGAAGGAAATCTTCATCCAAACAGGCTTAAAGAATTAGAAAATAGAGGTATAACATGGGGATCAAGTATAGCTTGATCCAGGGGCTAAACTATTAGGACCAGGTTTCCCTCTTTTAATCCTTTGGTTTCATTTCCTCAGCATTGGCATCATTTTTTGACAAGCTCACTCTTGGGTGTCAAGACAAATGTTGACTGCTCTAAGCCACAACCTTCAGGTTCAATACAGTGGGAAAAGACAAGAGTTTCTCTTTTCCTGAGATTCAGTCTGATATGGCTTGGATCACATACCCATCCTGTACTAATCTCTGTAGCTAGAGAGATCTGGAAGGCTCCACCCTGCTGCTAGTATTGCAGACCTCCCAAAATCTCCTGAGCTAAGAGTCGGGAGGCTTGGTTCCCCAAAATCAAATCAGAGTATCATTAACAAAAGAAGCAGGGATGGTTTTGTGGTGCCCCAAACTCAATAAACAGCATTTGTATAACCCCAGATGGATATAATTCCTGTTGTGGCCTTAGTCAGTGGGAGCCACTTATGTGCATTCTGTAGTAATTAGGCAAGGTCCGTCTAGCCTGGGGAGCCACCTGCCCCAACACCTGGCTGATTTTTCTTTTTATCTCGGGACTGTATAAAGTCAACAAAGTGGTCACTTGGGAATTATCCCTAATCCCCACCATCGCCACCACCACCATGAAACATATTTGATTCCTTTGCCACAGAAGCCCTTGACTTTACCACTCATCACACTTGTAACTTGACATTTAACGTCCTGGTTTGCTATGTGACTGTGACCACACATGGGCCAGGACTGTATCTCCTGTGTGTTGCTGTGCTTCCAGTACCATATGTCATAAGAAATATTAATAAATATCTACTATTTAAAAAAATTCGAAAAACCCCATATTATAGAATAAAAACAATGGTCCTTAAATTTAACATGGAATACATATAGATCAAGAAATACTAATCTCCTACATGGGATTTATTTTTAATTAACATTTTAAAATTGATATATAATAATTGTACAATTAAGTGGGATCATATTTTCTATTTGTCTTTTCTAAGGAGCCCTTGTCATTTGTGGCCATGAAACCCCCCTCTTTTCTGGGTTGGTTTCTTACACGTGTGCTGTCTTGTGGTCTCCATTTTCTGACTGGGCTAGTCATTCTGAGTTTGGGGGCCATCATGCTTTATCTCTGTTATGAATGTGTTGAGAGGTCTCTACAATGACAGGCTGCCATGAGGAAGGCTTATTTATTCTTTCCTTCTAAGACCAGCTGTCAAACGCTTGCTACTATTTTGTGTATTCCTGGCAGAATGAGTATTAACGCTAATAACAGTTAATGTTGAAATCAGCTCTATCCTGAAAGTACTGCAAACATTATCTTAACCTGACCTCAGGGCCAAGGGGATTTTTCTCTCACTTGCATCCATTTTACAGATTAGGAAATGAATGCTCAGAAGAGTCAAGTGACTAGTATCATCAAACAAAAATTGGTTTCTCTCTTTTCTTTGCCTGGTCCTACCTTATCCATCATTGCAGATCCAAGCACTTTATTTTGTCTTTCCTGAGCTGCCTGCTCCAAGAATACAGAGGAGTAGTTGATTTTGTTACTTGTGGCCAGAAAAGCAGCTTTCTGATTGGACCCAGGGCAGGAAAAAAAAAACTTTAAGGTGGAAATACAGTCATGGTGACACTTAAAAGTGTAACTTCATCAAGTTCAGTCATAGCAGCAGCAGCTACCAAGGGGCTGTTCCTGTTTCTCATTTCAAATTCAAGTTAATAACTCACCTGAGGGCCTATATTAAACCCAGTGGTAGAGAAATTAAAGTGTAAACTGTGCTGCCAACAAGAACAGAAGTAATAATAATGATAGTAACCAACATATATTGAGTAAGTACCTACCATGTGGCTAGGCTCTGTGCTATTCCCAATGCACATTAGTTTATTTAATTCCCTCAACAGTTCCACGTGACAGAGGTACCTGATCACCCACTTTCACCAATAAGTAAATAGGGGTTCAGAGAAGTGAAGCAACTCACCCAGCATCCAGCAGAGGACAAATGATGGATTCCAGAATTTATACCCAGGCCGCTGACTCCAAAACCTTTTGCCCTTATGTACTTTGTGTCACAAGGTCACCATTGGTAGATCATCACTCCCTTCTAATAGCCATCAGTGTTCTTAAGCAGCTTTATTTTCTTAGGTGGGGATCCTGGAGGCACAATATGTGCAATATGTCTGTGATCCCATCTGTACAGTTGATTATGGACCTATTAATGCCCACTTCTGAACTAAAAAATTGATCTAGAAACACAGACTAACCAACACATAAGCTTGTGTACTGTTTTCATCCTTCCCATGCTTTTGCAAAAAAGAACTACGGGGTGTTACATGGGTCAGGACAGACCAGATGTACTGCAGTAACAAAAGCCCCATGATTCCCTTGGCTTGAGAAAACAAAGAGTAAGTTCTTGTGCATAGGACAGGCCCATCAGGAGTCAGCTGTACTTTTGTCTACAAACCTCCAGGACCTGGGTGGACAATACAGCCTTTTCTCTGGGACTCCAGGAAAGGGAGACAAGATGAGTTCTTAAAACTTCTCCTGGAAGTGACACCTGACATTTCATTGGCCAAATGAAGCGACCTGGTCACTCCCGGACAGGGATGTGTAATCCCCCCCTGGAGCAGAGAAGGAAACAGTCGTACACAATAATGTTCACCCTGTGGGTGCTGCTGTGAAGGTTTCTTCCTTATGTATCTTTCCTGTCTTGCTGCCCCTGATCCTGATGTCTCAGCCACCCACAGTCCTTTAAACCTACTCTTCTCACTGACCCCAAGCTCCTGGAGGAGCTGCTGTCTGCACCCTCACCCCAGCTCTCCTCATCAGTCACGCAGAAAGCAGTAACTGTCTCCTAGTTCCCTGCCCTTGTGAAATGTCAGCCCTGAGTGAAAATGCTCCTGATTTTACTCAGAGTGCAAAGAACACCCCGGCCAGGAGCTTGGCCTGTTTGATTCATGTCTTCGAAACCCTCCTTTGTCTTTCAGAGAAAGTCAAGAGCGACGGAGACAGAGAGAGAAAGTGTGACCTACTTTTTATTATCAGCACCATTTCATCTGCAAAACAGGACTTTTCTCTTCTTATTACGCTGAGCATGAAAATAAAATGTTTTCCAAAAGACCTGGCTTTGGCTGTTGGGAGGAAGTCCAGGGACTTGTTCAAAACTCTGATGAACTCAATGAGCAAATGATTCCAATTTTTTTTAAGACCATAATTGACTCTCAAAACTGCTCTCACAGCCCACGAATAATATGTGGTGCTTTTCTACAAATATCAGCAGCAAGGTAGGACAAAACCGGCTCCCAAACTAGCTGTTTGCTTGATATTAAGCTTTGCCAGTCCAATATAGGTCACATTTCCAACCAGATTTTGTGCTTATCTCTACACTACACCTTGTAGCAAGGGGGAAAAAAAGAGCTTCTTGACATCTTTTTGAAGAATGGCGCTCTTTAAAAAAACATAAGGGAACTTTTTTTTCAAACACTATAATGAGGGTATTCAAGTCTGCAGGCAAAACAGAGCTGTTTGAAAAGACATTAGCCTCGAAACCGCACTGTGCCAGAATAGATACAGCTACGTCAAAATGCCGCATTTGTTTTGCCATTACTTTTCACTGACTGAAATCATTTGCTAATGAAAGTTCTAGCTGACATAATTTCAGCACCTGCCGATGCAAACAACACGCGTCTACCGGTCATGGGAAATGCCATAAAATTGGGAGAGTCAACATAATTCTGCAGCATTTAAACTCCAAAATCATAGTAACAGTAGCTCTTAATATCTTATAATTGAAAGAGAGGTTACCATGTTTCAAAGAGCTTTTACAGTTGTGATCTTAATCAAGTCTCCTAACAACTTTGTCATTTCGACAGAGCAGCTTACTCACATTTTCATTCCACTTATGAGGAGAGTGGAGCTCACAAAGGTTATATGGATTCTGGGTGCCTTACAGGTCATGGAGGTAGGAGAGGAATGATTTCTGTCCAGTCTTTGTGAATGCTAACTGGTACAGTAAGCAGAGTGTGTGTCTGAACTTTTTGTAGGGTACCATGAAGTGTAGGGGGGCAGTTGCAAGTTAGAAGGTACAGTACCTAAGACCACCCTCACTCTAACACCCTCTTCGAGTTTAAAGAGTCTTCCCAAACCACCCTCATGTTAGATAGTTTTGCTAGGACTCACAGAACCCACTGAAAGCTGCTATATTCACAGTTATGGTTTGTTACAAGGAAAGGATACAGGTTAAAATCAGCTAATGGAAGAACCAGATGCATCAGAGTCTAGGACAATTACCAAATGTGAAATTTTCATTGTCCTCTCCCCATGTCATCAGAAGAGATTACTCTCCTGGTGTTGATGTGTGAAGGTATGCACAGAATATTGCCAGACAGAGAAGCTCACCTGAGCCTCTGTATTCAGGGTTTTTATTGGACCATAGTTGTATAGGTATGATTAATTGATTGTTGACGTAGTTGATCTTAGCCTTCAGGTCAACTGATACCATGTGATCCGATATCCCTATTGTAAGTCATATTGTGGGTCTTATGAGAATGGCCTATCCCCACACTAAGACTATATGGGTGTGGCCAATTCCCACCCTAAATTGTATTGTTGAGAGCATCCAGTAGGACTCAAGGCCCCCAGACAAACAGAGACACTCTCATCAGGCACACATTTTACATATATTTAAGTAATTAAAAAAAAAATCATCTGTAAAGGATTTTACAAGAATAGATTCCAACCCTCCCATTTATAAAGGACAAAGCTGAGACCCACAGATGTGACTCAGACCGTAAAGGTGATAAGGAACTGAAGGAACCGAAGCTTGGGCATCCCAATCCTGGCCACCATCACTAAGCAACATGGCCTATTTTCAATAAGGACTTATTAATTGTACTAAAGGCATGCAGTAAAAACTAAAGTTTTATTTATCTAGAATTATAAAATCTGTAGAGGAAAATATTCCACATCCAAGAGGCATAAATGTACTTTCTGTTCCTTCCTCTCCTTTTTCCTTGCCCAACCTGGCCTCACCTGACCAAAATATCATCATCATTATCATCATCATCATCATCATCATTTCTAGTTCACATCATTCCAAAAATAGAGCACTAATTTTCTTTTATGTGAGTCCTTGCTCCACCATGCTATTGTTTGAGTCTACTTTTCTTAATATCTAGTTTATATTTTATTTTACTTTTTTCCTAAGAATGGAAGCCAAAATATCAACTCTTTCAGAAAATATTAATAGCTTTGGAAATTCTACATGCATTATGTATATAAACTTTCACTTCATGATGTATTATCAGCTTTTCCTACAAATCTCTTGAGAGAGTAGGGACATTTCATTCTTCTGTGAATCAACTAGAATATTGCTTTTTCCTATTGGATAAAATTGGTCATGTAAACTTTATTCTCCCAGAATAATTAGTTTCTATCCACTTTGGAAATGTCAGAGGGTTTTCACAAGTGGTGGCCTGGGAGGATTGCTAGCAACTGTTAATCTGTAGACAAAGTTCTGGTTACGGAGGAAAAGGAAGGATGGGCAGGCTAGGGAAATACCTGGGAAGTCATCAAAGCTTGGTCTTGAAGCCATGAATTCATAGAAATCTTAGAAAAGAACTTTCTAATGTGGCTAGACATATTTTGTAATACTCTAAGATTAGCAAGGAATTTTTTTATGCATATGTTTGCTTTTGGGGGGGTTGCTTTGCAAGTTTGTTTGAAAAATGGAACCTGCTGTCATCATGTCATCATTGAAAATGGAGCTTGTCTATTAAGAAAGACGTGCTGAAAATTCAGGCTAATGGCATCATGGAAGGAATGCAAGCTTTGAGTCAAAATATCTCACTTTAAAACTTGTCTCTACTGTGTAACTGGTCTTCCTTGAATAAATTACTGAAACCCTCTGGAACTCAATTTCCTTATCTGTAACATCCTTGCATGGTTTGTTAGGAGGAGGAGAAAGCAAGTATTAGTAAAATATATATTCTAGTCCTTTTGAATGTTTAAAACGTATTAATTTCTTCCACATTGTTCATCCAATATTTAATAGTTGGTTTTAATGTGTGTGAGTAGCCATTACTTCTTTTAATAAGCTGATAATCTGATCATTCTGTAGAGTTTGCTATATGATGTTGTCTGTTTAAATGTTGCTACAGGCCGGGTGCGGTGGCTCACGCCTGTAATCCTAGCACTCTGGGAGGCCGAGGTGGGTGAATTGCTTGAGGTCTGGAGTTTGAAACCAGCCTGAGCAAGAGTGAGACCCCGTCTCTACTATAAATAGAAAGAAAGAAATTGGCCAACTAATATATATATAGAAAAAAATCAGCCGAGCATGGTGGTGCATGCCTGTAGTCCCAGCTACTCGGGAGGCTGAGGCAGTTGGGTCGCTTGAGCCTAGGAGATTGAGGTTGCTGTGAGCTAGGCTGATGCTACAGCACTCACTCTAGCCTGGGCAACAAAGCAAGACTCTGTCTCAAAATAAATAAAATAAAAGTTGCTACAATACTTTATGTACATCACTTTTAGATCACTTTACTGCAATGCAATGTAATTGTTGTGTGGAGGTATGTCTGAATGTGCACGTATCCTTCTTTAGACTCTAGCACACGATGTGCTCTCGATGTTGATTTTTTTAAAAATAGTGAATATATTGTTCATCTATAGCTAATATAAAACATGCTCATTGGCTGAGTCTTTACAGTCCATGTGACCGAGGCTGATTATTGCTGCCACTGGATGGCAGCATACCGGGATTGAGAAAAACAACCCCTCAACTGCTCAGATACAGAGTTCTAAAATGACATCCAAGTGAGATGGACACTTCTCAGTTATTGTTTAAAAGGACAGCTCTCAGGCAAAACATATCAGTGAAGCCCCGGGTCATAATTGCTTTCCTCAGTGTTAAAGAGATGCCCTTGTGCTTCAAATAAGTCCCACTTTCAGTTCCTAGCATCTTAACTGGGAACTCACTTGAGTGTGTTCCTTTCTGCTCATTTCCACTGGGGAGCCATTGCTATAAAACAGAAAGGATAATATTACAGGGAGGAGATGCACATTTTTAAATATGTTCCTGCTTAACCAAACTGTAAAGAACTCTTTTTCTCAATGAGAACCAGGTTTTTACACTTGTCTTTTGCCAAGATTTTAAAAGGGAAGTTGCCATCTTCAAGAGCTTCGGTAAGATTTTGTTTCTCTCGGAGAGCGAAGATGCTGTTAGCTTTTGTAGACTGAAGTGTTCAGAGGAAGGCAGTCTGGCACAAGTCCTAGCTCCAGCATGTCAGGGTTCGGTTAATTCTTGATTTCCTCATTTTTTCATTTGATCACACCCTTGCCTACCTTGAGATTGAAGATGAAATACAGGGCTATTTCAGACCATGAATGTGGCTGGGCAGAAAGAACATGAACCAAGAAGAAGGCAGGGAGAAGGACAGGAGTTGGGGGAAAACCACTGTAGATTACAGATTTCTAGGCTCAGTTAGATGGAGGGAGAGGACAGGTTAAGGAGAGACTGTTGCTCTTGATGGACATTTACATCCCATTATAGAATCCTAAGAAAATAAAGCATGGCCCATGCAATTTAAATGGAGGTATCTATGATTTCTCTTGGTTACTCAAATTCTAAGTTTGTATCTAAGGTTTCCAGACCACTTGTCTTTGGGTCAGCAGCACAATGAAACCATGGGCATTTAGGAACCTGTGTTCACTCATTTTGCAGAAGCAAACATATTCTTCTTTGCAGATATTCTGTAACTACTGGAGTGTTTTGTTGGCTCATTCATTCAACAAGGGCTCATACTCAGGTGGCAGGCACTAGTATGGCCATTACCAGTTGCTAACATGTTGTTGGAAATGTTGTTTTTGTTTTTGTAAGATTGTATGGAGGCAGCCTGTATTTCTGGAGCAAGCCTTGGCCCAGGTATCAAGAGAGCTGAGTGCCATTTTGGCCTTGAGAAAGTCACCCTGCTATTTTCCTGAGCCCAAGTTTTCTCCTATATCAAATGAGGCTTGTTTTGAGGAAGGAATGAGGTGTGTACTACCTGTGAATAGGATTTTCAGTGCCTGGCTAGTTGTTACTTAGGACCTAGAAATCCGCTTAGTCTGAGGTTCATGGAAAGAGTGTGATTCCGTACTCCAACAGGCTAGCTCTTGGTCCAGGTTCTCTCTGGGTGACCTTGGGCAAGTCATTTACTGTCTTTGAGCTTTGGTTTCTTCATGTATAAAATAGAAATCATAATCATAGGACACTCTTAGTAGGTTGCTTCAAGGGCTGTCTAGGATAATGTATGCCAAGGTTTGGCACGTAACCGACTATCATATCAATAAATATTATATTTCTGTTATTAATACATGTGTCTATCTACATGTCTGTTTGCAAGTTCTCTAGGGCAGGAATTCCATATTTTCCTCCCACTGCTCCAGCACATAGCCCAGAGCTGGACTTGAGATTAGGCACTCAATAGACCTTTGAGAAATGGATGTTAGTTATTTGAATTCTGAAGTCTCAAATATACTAACACTATGAACTCATGTTAGTTAACATACGATTTACAGTTGTGTGTTTTCCTTTAAATCCAAATTGGAGAGAAGGAAAGTAATTAAGGCATCATTATCAGACTTAATCAAGCACTTATTTATTGAGCTTTCTGGTGCCTGGGCTTGTATCTTTTGTTTCTGATTTTTTGTTTCTATGCAGTGCTCCAGTGTTGGGGAATTTTGCCTGTATCTCCTTGAATAAATGTCTTTCTTTGTAAGGCAGATTAAGTAGGGATTTCTCTTACTGTGTTTATTTTTGTTTCTAACTCTGAAGTTCAGTGAATTACTCTTTTGCCCAGATATTTACATATTCTTAGCCATCCCTCTTACTTAAGTTTGCAGAGATTTGTGCTTAAAACTGAATAAACAGTGTAAGGGGTGTGTGTGTGTGTGTGTGTGTGTGTGTGTGTGTGTGTGATATAAAGTCCTTCTAGAATGTGTAAATAAAAAAATCATAGTCCCAAATCCTAGATACTGTGGTGGCCTGGACTTCAAAAGCCCTTTGTCTGTGTGTATTTACATAATGTATTCTCCATGTTTAGGTTTCATTAAACCCATGAGTTTAATAATAAGGTGTTTGGGCTTATGTTTTCCCAACCATTTTTCTTATTGTGAATATTCCTTTCCCTTTCTGCAGTGAATACTGATTTTTTTTTTGGTACAGATATTTGATGCTTTGGGGGCCTGTTAAAATAGCTGTAAATACGCTTCCTAAATAGAGGAAGTGTAAGAAATTCTGAGAAGGGATTTCTTTGACTTACTGGAAAGAAAGACAAAATGGGCTCACTTGGTAGACTTGACTCTTTTCATCAACACTTTTATGGCCCCGCACACTGCTGTGTTTCTGTAATGTTATGTATAAAACACAGTTAGAGTGATCATGCAAGCCTCAGTTTTAGAAAATAAAAAGATATGAACTTGAACCCGAGCTTCTCTGTCAACAGAATTACAATGTATTTTAGCCCTAGGCTTCATTCGAGTTAAATTTACAGTATATTTTCCTAACAATAACAACAACCAAAGGGACCCCTTTAAGTTGAGATGTTTGCTAAACTTTATATGTATACATGCATATAAATGTACATCTCTGTATATATAATGTACGTTGTACTTACATTAGGTTTTTTAAGGAATTTCCTTTTTGCTTTCAAATCATTGCCCAGAACATCCAAGTAGACACCGTGTCAAAATAATCAAAATGTATTTAACGCTCTCTCAAAAACTCCATTTAAGAATAAGAACATGGTTTGGGGGTGATTTTCAGACCATAAATTGAAGTGTAAATATTCAAATTATTTTCATAAACTATTCTGTTCTGCTGGGCTTTTATGTTATCATACAGTGATTTTTTTGTATTTAAGTTTTCTAGCAGTTCTCTTTTTTAAGAGCCTCAAGTGTCCCATAAAAAGCAAATACTTGAATTTTCAGTTTCTGGGTACTGCATATTTTTCCTTCTGCTTGCCTTATTTTTATAACGGTGATTTATAAAGGCATTACTAAAGAAAAGGAAAGAAGGATTTTGAAGAGGAACTGCTATATAACACTGCTTAAAAATCTATTTCCAATGCTAAAGAGAGGGGAAAAAAATCCTGGCACCAAATCAGAAGGGGACCTGCAATCTGAGTGGGACAGCCATACCTTGAGTCATTGTCTTCCCAAAATATTTATTGAGCCTATCAGAGGAGGGCAGGATAAGAAGGCCAGACTCTGTTTCCAATTCCAGGGCTGGGGTGAGGGCTAAAGGCCCACGTGGCCTGCTTCCAGCCCAAGGAAGAGCTTTGGAGGAGCATTAGGAAAGCAGCTTTGTAAGGAAAATGGAAGAGTGAGGTTGCAAGGGGTCTGTCCCAGATGACCGGAGTCTGACCTCTAGCAACATAGTAAACCTGAGAGAGGCAGGATTCAGGAAATGCAAGCACCATTGCTTGTTTCCAGATCTCTAGCCCATCCTTCTTTTTTAGTAACAGGATTTTCCAAGGGGTACATGATGGTTCAGAATAAAAATACTATGTCCTAATTGCCCCTGCAGCCCTCTGTGACCATGTGGCCAAATTCTGGCCAATGGGGAAGCCCTGAGTGGACTTCTGGGGTGTGTCCTTAGAAAAGCCATACCTTCTTCACACTGCCATTCCCTCCCTGCTGTCTGGGATGTGGCCCTGGGGCCTAGCAGAGGAACACTCTTGCAAATAGAGACGGAGGAGCCTGGTCCCTGAAAATCACACAGTGCCCCATGGTCTGGAGCAGATTATTCCGGGACCTTTTTTTTTTTTTTTTTTTTTTTTAGTAACATGAACTTCTCTTGGATTGAAGGTACTATTATTTGAGTTTCTTCTTAATTGTGATCAATACTATTGATTAGATTTATTAAGAACAAATATTATAGCAGAATGAAAATGTGAGTAAGTAAAGCGAAGGAGAGGGACTCATTGAAAAGCTCTAGGAAGGTTCCCTGGTACTGGGGTATCACCCAACACGAATGTGTTGAGTACTCACCATTCACAGGTCAGTCTCTGTGCAAGGCACTGAGATGACAAAGATTAGTTGAACAGGACTTAAATGCAGTGGGGGCTTTGCACTCAATTAGTTCTGGGTTCATACCCAGGCCCCATCACTAACTAATTAGCACCCTTATGAATCTGGACATTTCACTAGCAGCCTCAGTTTCCATATCCACAAAATGGGGATAGTAATAGCTATCTTCTCTGGTCGATGTGGGTATCACATAAGAAAACACACGTGAAATGTTTTGCATAGTAACCAGCATGTGGTAAGAAAGAATTTAATACACTTTAGTGAAAAAAAAAAATAAAAGGTTCTATTATTGCCCTTAGGGAGCTTACAATCTCAGAACGGAGACAGAGCTACAAGCACATCTGTAGACAGTCCTTGCACTCAGGAGCAGTGGAGAACTGGCAAGACCCTGGGGGTGATGGCCAGTGAGGGATGGGGCAGCCGGTCAGCATGCTCTGGGAATGAGTAATGACTGCCCGAACTGCACAGTAGTCAGGGAAGGTCCCCTGCTCCCTGTCCCCCTCTGAGCCTAGAAGGATGAGTGGGTACCTACCATGCTGAGGAAATGAAAAGGATGGAAGAATGACGGAAGGAAAATGGATGTTTGAGCCTGAAATGAAATATCTGACCATATACACAGCACATCTCACTGGGTGGGACCAGTTCAGCTCAACAAGTATTACTGGGCATCTGCTTTAAGGACAGAAGTGAGGATACAAAGGCAATCACTGCATGATCCTTGACCTCGAGAAGACTATAGTCTAATAGATGGGGCAGACATAAAACTCACTGGACAGAAAATAGTGTGGAATATACCATCATGGGATCAGCTACGGGTCTGGCTAGAATCCCAAGGGACGAGCATTTACTTTTGTCCCGCTGTTCATGGAGGCGTAGATGCTTGGGCAGAAGTCTGAAGGCCCTTCCATGCTGGCAATGCCAACTTGAGTCGCTGCTTTGTTTGAGGGGCTTGATCCCCATTCCTTCAAGCATAGAGTGGTAGCCCTTTCTCTAAGCCAAACTGCTCAGAAGGTTCCAAAGTATCTAGCTGTGTCCACCAAGCAGAGAGGTGCTTCTTAAACTGACCAAGCAGTGACCTAAGGCAGCCCTTGAGACAGTCCCAGGTGCCCCGCCGGCCGTTTTTCCACCCTGGTGTTTTTCTTCGTATAGACACAGCCTATGTCTGGATAAGAACATGCTGTGTCAGACAGTTCTTTTTCACTTCGCCCCTCAAAATGTGCAAACCGACAACCACAGATAGATCCCAGATGCCGTTTTCCTGCACTCACAAACCTTGAAGTGGGCCCTGCCAGCAGGCACACCTGCCAAGGAAAATGCTGTCCTCGAAATGTTCCTGGCATCGTTTTCAAGAGGTGCCGACCAAGTGCTGGAATCGCTGACCTCCCTGAAAGAGAAGCCTGCAGCTGTGGCCTCCGGGGTGAATTCCCCCCATGGGAGGACCCAGTGGAATCAAAACAGACTTTATCCACATCACAGAGAGCTGGCCCATCGCTCATGGCCAGGGAAGTAGTGGTTTCTAGGTGGGACCTTCCCAGAAGGGACGTGACTCAGGCTGGTCCCAGGCCCCTCCTGGAGACCAAACAGACAAGGTGAGGAGCAAAGAGGCATTCGGAGGTCATCTGGTCTAGTCCAGCACTCTTGTCTGGAGGACAGATGTGAGTTACATAAAGTCACCCAGCAGGAGAACATGGTGAACGTTGAACTGTGCCACCGGCTCTCTGGTTGAACCTTCAGTATCCAAATAGCAGATGACTTCCTGCCCATACCTGGAAGGACGGTGGGAAACAGACTCCTCTAGACACTCAGATAAGACTGTCCACGAGGTAGAAGGTTGGGTTGGGGGGCAAGGCATGGGAGCCAAAGGCATCAGTTGTTCCACAAGCAACATCTTCCATATAGGCCTATAGAGATTATGATTAAAAGGTGGCATCTGTTTTTATGTGCCCACCCTACCAACCACCATGCAGGCCTTGCAAACCCAGGGTCATTTGTGGAGAATCTTCAATGCCAGAACCCAGAGTTTACAGTCTACTTAGTTGGCAGTGGGGCCACAGCCGATTTAAAAGGACATTGACATGATAATAAATATGTTTCTGGGAGATTTAAATGCAGGCGTATAGAGGGCAGATGCCAAGGAAGAAGAAGCTAGAACCCAAGAAACAAGCTAGAAAGTTATGATAGTCTTTTAGTTAAGGGATGATGAGATTCTAAACTTGGTCGACACAGTGGGTTTAGAGAGGAGGAATGAATTGAGAGTGGGTAGTGACAACAAATTGAGAGGATAACTGATCGGATATTGATCATAAGGAAAGAAGAAAGTTATGAAGACTTTTGGTCTGGGAAACAGAAGAATGGTGGGACATGGACAGAAACAGGGAGTGCAAGATAGGAAGCTGGAATGGGGATGATGGTGAGTTTAATGGTTGACTTTTGATATTTCTAAATGTGCCCTTAGACCTTTGACCTGGGTCCTAATTCCTTAGACAGTGCTCCAGTGGCCACATAGAGTGATCTACCCCGAATGAACCTTTTGAAGACCCCCAAAACAACCTAAGCTTTGCATGATCTCCCCAGATGGATAAGACTTATTGTCTGGAGCCCATTCCTCTGCAGGCTCCACTACTCAGGGAACAAATGCATGAGTGGATGCTAGCAAGCAGTTGAGGCAACCTGTTAAAACTGATGCTAGTCCTGAATTTTAACCTGCTTCCTGGTAAGATTTTCAGAATTTCAGAACTGCTCAAATTCCTGGCTGGTATACTCTGGGCAAGGTCTGTAGGCAGCATGGGTTTTTGAACGTGTCTTGGTTGTACTTTCTCTGCTTGGTTTGGAAGCCAACTTATCCTTGGTAAGGAGAGATTTCTGACAACAGATCAGCAATTACAGTTTCCAGAAAATGGCTCCAGTAGACCAACCATGAGTTAAGTAAGAAAAAATAACTGCTACTGTTTGAAGTATGTCTAGAGTATGGTTTTAATCCATCACTGTCAGGGTCATATAAAATTCCCGGCTTCTGTAACTCTTTAACTTGAAGTATTACAGGATGTCACATGCTAAATGGAAGCCAAGAGAAGCAAGGTGTTTTGCATGGTTAAATCTTGTAAAGATGCTTTTTAAAGCATATTAATCCATTAGTAATCCATTTGGATTTTAGAATATGGTCATATATTGTTTGGTACAATATGTACTAAACCTGGTCCTAGAAAATTAAGTGGAAATAGAGGTTTAAACAACAGGTAACTGAAAGCAGCTTCTCAAAAATTCCTTCTCATCAATCACCCCCATTCCTGGATTTTAAATAATTTTAGTATATGAAATTTCCATAAAAAGCAGAACACATGTGGGGATCTTTTGGGAGAAGAACAAGGAAGAACTGTTAATTGTAATATTATTTCAGGTTTACCAAAGTTACCCAAGTCAGTACAAGCAACTTTTTACCCTATTTTCCAATAAACCTGTGTTAAATTATGCTAATTTGATACAGGTATAATGTTTACACATTAACAGAAATATTATTTTTTTAGTGTGTTTTCTATGCTTATGTAAATTAATAGAGGTGCTAAACATACATTTATTGAACTTTTTACTGTGCCAAGCTCTGTGTTATTTCCTTAATCCTTACTTGACTTAATCATCAAATTCTCAAATCCTGGTACTGTTATTCTCACTGTCCTATGAAAGGGGCAGGTGACTTTTCCAAGGCTGGGCAGCAGAACAGGGGTCACCACTCAGACCCTGGGATTTCAAAGTTTGTTTCCCTGCAATATCATCATCAGACACTGTAGGTCGGGACCTTCCCAGATTACAGGAAAGGCAGAGGATGGCTGTTTTGAGAGGAGAGTGAAAAAATATTTAGGCAGGATTTTCACACATGTTGAAATGAACTAGGGGTAAGGTGGGGAAAGACAGGAAGTAGATCAGCATTGGCCAGACTCTGCAGTTCCGACTAGCGCGTGGAGGATTCTTCAGAGTGTGACTCCAAGATGGAATCAGCGTGTACCGCCATGTTTCTTGGGACAATGATATTTATCAAGCATAAAGGCCCAAACACAGGTAGCTTGAGGACCTGTTGTGCGAGGCAAGAAGACCCTCCAAGGCAAGGGCTTTGCTTCATTCCATTCTCTGCCCTAGCAGCTGCCTTGGTGGGCCTACGTGAGCTTTCATGTCACTTCGGTATTGGGGATGGCCAACAGCAGGCTTTTCTTAATGGCAGTAAACATTAAAGGTCATTTCTGGGTATTTTAGGTTATTCCTTCCTTGGTTGCAGATGTATTTATAGTACACTTACTATGCACTGGCTGTTGGGGCTATAACTAACAGTGAAGGGTTAGGAAGGCTTTTGGTTCCAGTGCATACAGTTCCAATCATACAGTCAACAAATGAAGGTGTGAACAAGATACAAGTGAGAGACAAGTGCTGTATCGCCAATGATATGAGGTAAAGCAATAGAGACGGACTGGGGATGAGAGTGGCTAATTTGTATTGGGCATCAGGAAAGCTCTTAACGAATATGAAGGCTGGATGGCCACGGGTAGCCACGTGGGTATTGGAGAGCCAGAGGTCCAGGCAAGGGCAATAGCAAATGCCAAATGCTGGTAGGGCACAGCTGAAAAACTAAGGTAGGAGAAGTGTAATGACATGGGTTTAGATTCTGGGTAACCCAGCCCCTTTAAATGGCAACCTTCAATTCTCCAAATTCCACTCCCCCATTCAGCCCTCTTCACTTCCCTCTTCCTTCACCAAGGTGAGAGGGATGTGACCATCTTTCTGGCATAGAGGTATGAATGCTGTTTTTGACATTTGTACCCACTGTTTCTAAAGTTCTTTGAATCTTGTTAGGCCCAAGGTTATCCCGTTTAGCCGCCTCCACCTGCATAGGATATTCATGGTTAGACCATGGAATCTACATAACTGGAAAATTTAAATCTATTTATATTAAAAAAGAAACCACAGGCCTGAAGGTTTTAAAAATAAACATTACTTCCATCCCATTATACAAAAACGCATTTGAGGTGGTCGTCATTTTATTTGGTCCATGGTCTTCCGAGACTTGGGACAATATTATATTTTTTTCTATCTTATGCAAATGTATGCAAATTTTTAAAGCATGCATGCACGTATTACACACTTTATAAATTCGAGTAATAGAAATGTTTGCGTGTATAAATAGATAGAATAGGGAGTATACATTTTGTATAAAATAACCTCTATGGTATTTGTTTACCCTGATTTTTTGATTTATGAGTCGTCATCGCTCACTATAGAAGAAGAAAAATAAATATGCAAAACACTGGTAGACTTTTAATGGGGTTACTTCCCATCTTAGCTCAGTGTTTCTCTATTGAAGCTGACCTTGAAATTGCTTTTTAAATACAAGTCAAAATATGCAAATTCCAGAGTGTCAGAAGGAGTTTCCTGTGTTAGGAGTTCTTTCAAATTCACATTTTTACATCATTTCCATCTTACGTCCCATGGTTTATTTGCTTCTTAATCCATTAGTATCTGCATGTAGGTATATGAGTTTTCTCAAATACCCTAATCCCCCCCTTAGGTTAAAATATCCCTAAACATGCTTTTCTTTTTTCCCTTTCTTTTGCTAAGTTAACTTTTTTCCCCCTTTTTAATGAGCACAAAGCATTTCTTGCCTAGTGGGTTTAATTTTTGTTTTTCAGTATCTACAACACCTAGGTGCTATGTGTCATCTTATTGTTCCCTTCCTCCTGGGATGGAAAGGAGTTGATCCCAGTGTAGCGTATGGCTTCCGTCTAATAAGTTGTGTCGGTCATGTATTTGTAGTCACTCCTCATGTCTGCACTGTCCATTTCATTGGATCCCTAGAAAGTTTCCCCTGCCCCCTCCTCATATTTCTTTAGGGTCTTCTGGAGCCTTTGCCATGTTGGTACGTATATATCACTTCCTCCTTGTTGTGACCAGAAAGACTCACAACCATGAATTTCGCTGAAGTTTATGATTGGTCCCCGATTGCCTCCACTGTCACATTTTGCAGAGAATCCTCTTCTGGAAGCATTCTTACAGTTAGATAAACAAGCAGATATACTGAACTGGTGCATGAATGAATAGGAAATATCCCAATTCCAAAGGATAAATCTATCATACGGTGGAGAGGGTATTCCGGCAAAACATTTGGTTCTGCAGTCGCTTGGAGGATTGGGCCCGTGCTATAATTAATGCCACTAGCAGTAAAAGGACATTAGGGATGTCGCGCATGTTGATTATTTCTTCATTTTGTTTATCCAAGTTTCCCCGCCTTGGAAGCTCCGTGGCCATTGCCAAAGAAAGCCCTGGAGACAGAGCGTTAGCCGCTGTTCCTTGTAAGTGCATCATTACCTCGCTCCAAACAAAGTCTCTCTCTCTCTCTTTTTTTTTTTTTTTTTTTGTCAATAGAGGATGAAAACATTATTGGATTCAGGAGTTCATAGTGGTCCTGTATGCAGCTAGGGACGAGGGGGATAGATTTATGAAATGGACCATTTCAAATGGCATTATCTTCCCACAGTGAGGTACACCTTTCATAAATCATGGGAGAGTGCTCAGAAAATAGAGCATTTGTTATTCCTGCAGTACATTGTATTTGCATCCCCTGTAATAGTAGGAAGAAGAAATTCTCAGATTTCCTTTCCTGTGTTTGAAAAGGCAATTAATCCCCTTAAAGTGAAATTGTAAGAAGAAGAAGAATTGTAATCAAATAAGAGCACTTCGTATAAGTCAAGGATTGTGCTTTTACTACTTTTTTTTTTTTAAATCATGGTGCTTTTTTTTCCTACTTATTTAGGCCTTAATTTAACTTTGGCACTAATTAATTTCTTTGGTTTTATTTCTCACTCTACATTGTGCTGTGTTCTGTAGGAAAAGGTAGATGAATGTGGCTCATCTGGGAAAGCAAGTGGATGGGTGTATTGACTGAGGTTTTCTCTCCCTCTCTCTGCCTTTCCCCGTCTGGCGGCTTGCGGGTAATTATTCTTTCATATCCCTACGTCCAAATTATGTACGATTGTGTTTCTAACATGGAGGCTTCCTCTTTTCCTAGTAGCCTGGATGTGATTTGCATAGAGAAGCAAAGTAAACTCTTCTTTATGTGTCCTTGATATGGTGAAACTACCTGGTAATAGTCAATTTCCCATAAAATATTAGGCTTCTTAAATAAATGTAGCTATTTCCATCACTGCCAGCCCATCTTAAAGAATTATCTTTCGGCAGGAAGGGGTTGAAAGGGAAGAAGCTCCAGCATAGCCTACCCTCCCAGGTACCTTTGACACCCTGCAGAATAGCCTGGGGACGAGTGGTGAATATTTATAACAATAGTTTGAAAATAAGCCTATTTCCCTAAATTAATAATAATAATAACAGAGGCAAAATTGACCTCTGTATCTTTGGGGCAGTGGTGGTAGGGGAGAAGGAAGGAATTTATGAAAGTCTGCCAAAATACATTATTTCAGAGGGTTGACTAAAAAGTTACAATTTAAAGGTAGCACCATCTAAAAAGTTAAGATGTGTTTTTTCACACATGTGGCATGGGAAGATAAAATCGAATCGAATGAATACTTAGGAGGACCTTGAACTTGACTCACTGTGAGCTTGATGGTCATCACAGGACATGAGACGGGGGATATTTTGAGACATCACTATGCAGGAACACTTGAACTAGAAGTTGACAAATCTATTCATGCACTTCTCTCTGGTTGCCTGGAAGGGATTATTCCCAAACCCCATAGCTGAAGTTCTAGGTCATTACTAGCTCTGTAGAAGATGTATTTTGTCTGTCTCTCTTCTGCCTGCCTATCTCCTCCTCTCACTCAAGGAAATAAGATATTCATTTGCAAGTGTATAATAGAACAGTCTTGCATTTGTACCGGACTGACCTTGGATTGAAGGCTGCCTTTATTTTTCCTTACCTCTCCTGCTTCCACTTCCTGTTTTATAGAATGAGGGCAATGATGGGAAGCATTCCAAATTTCTATAAAGATTTAGCTCAATAATGAATCAAGGTGGCAACAAAGGGTAGGTGCTTAAAACAGTTACCGTTTATTGAGTGCTTTCTATATGACATACATTTAGTTTTACACTTTATAGATAACCTCTTCCTTTTTCTCTTTAATTACAAAAAGATCCTATGAGATAGGCATTATTGTGCCCATTTTCTAGATGAGGAGACAAAAGTGCACTAAACTTGTAAAAAGCAACCTTACAACCAAAAACCTTAGTCTCTCTGGCATCAAAAATTATACTCCTACTCATTAATATTCATATCCTGGAAATGCAAGTCCATCACCCCAAGCCAGATAACCTCTCTAGGACCGGAGAACTCCTAGAGGGAGAAACAAGGAAGACCCAGGTACATGAACTTGCACAGCAACTGAGTTACTAGAACTTCTAAGCCATGAGTTTCATCAGAGCTTCCCAGCTCTTGGTACTTCTGCCACATCACCATTGGATCAACCATGGAAAACAAACAAAAGCAGAGGGAGGTGGCTTCACTCGGCATGGCCCTGTCAATGCTTCTAACACAGCTGGGAAAGTCAAGAATAGTGTGAGACACCTGAAAAGCAGTGGGGTGTTCTGTTGTGGGGACTGTCAAGCTTTACTGCAGCTCCTTCCAGATTCCACCACATGTACTATTAATACTTGGTGGGCTAAAGGGCTCCTTAATGGCCGGAAAGAATTAGTGTAGCTTCTGAAAGTGTGGTAGGTGGCCCCTGAGAAGAGGCTCCAGGTGTGAGGAACCCAGCGTGCCTGTTACCCAAGGCCTATTGTCAAAGGGTCTCTTTCCAGGTACTTAGCCAGATGTTTAAAAGCTCATCAAGAAAAGGAGATTTGATGACAAACAAACAAAAGAACACACAAAACAGGGGCATATCGATTTCTGAGAATTCCT
Organism: Microcebus murinus; assembly: GCF_040939455.1. Classification (NCBI taxonomy): domain Eukaryota; kingdom Metazoa; phylum Chordata; class Mammalia; order Primates; family Cheirogaleidae; genus Microcebus; species Microcebus murinus. Next base: position 27,959,085 of record NC_134123.1, read on the forward strand.
CCTGAGTTTTCCTTTGCTGTAGTACTGTCAACTTGTGATGAGATTGTTGTTGAGTTTGGATTGATTTTTGTCTTTCAAGACTCAGCACAAAACATTCCATCCTTCTGGGCAATCTCTTCTACCCTCCCTCCCCAGGTAGAGTTGACCTTCAGAATGGAGACTTTCCTTTAACAGCGTCTAGTTTTTGAGCCTCAATCACACTGAATTGAAATTATTTCTTGTCTGTTTCATATACTAGACTGTGAACTCCTTGAAGACAGGAACTATCTTATCATATCTTCACAGTGTTCAGGACATGTTTGTTACATCAGTGAACAGAGTCAAATTATAAACAGGTGACACAGGACAATTATAAACAGGAGCACAGATCACAATATTCTACCTAGAACATCTTCTCTGACAAAAATGGGTGGTCAAGATACATTATCATCTATGTTTGTCTTGCTGTAACAAGTTGTAGTCTTGAGTTTTGGAAGCATCCACATAAGTGCTCTGAATTCAGTGACTCTTTCCCACTTTGGAACTAACTGCTTGTGTAGAGTTTCAAGTACAGGGGGATTGCAAGTCACAATATCTGGGAAGGCCAATGAGACACACTCTAGGACTTAACTGCTGCTTGTGAAACTGGCGCCTGAGCATGGCCCTGCAGGGGAAGGTGGAGAGATGCCTTGACATGCCCACACAGCTGTTTCCCTGACAATTCAGCTGGATCCAAAACACAGGAGGGATGTTCTGATTGAAAAAGCTTTGCCTGAATATCTGGAACAACTCAAAAAAGAAGTATTAACAGTACCAATTCTTTCAGTGTCCGTGGAATAGCGAGGCTTCCCCAGGTTAGTTCTAATTTTTAAAGGATGGCATCCACAGATGGACATCTTTTGGGACAAAGACACAATTTGAATGGAGCAATTTGAATATGTGTCATCTGGTTGATTTTCTTAAATGTAGAGCCTCAAACTTCAGAATAAGACGGCTACTTGTCTTTATAGTTGTGAAATTCGTCCTTTGCTAAATTTCAATGCATCTGAAGTTTCCATATCAAAATGATCAAATTCAGGTTTGAAAGTCTATAACTTAACTAAAAGTTTGGGGTTTTTTTAAATCAATTTTTAAAAAATCTCTTTTGGTGACATTGTTGCTTTTTATATATCCTGCTATTCCTCCCCAAATAGCCTGGCCATACGGTTTCCCCCAGTTTCATTTTGGTGTGTTCACTGTTTGATCTGACTACTAGTTTTATTTCTAAATATTTTTTTTCTAAGTTGGCATCTTTTTTTTTTGACCCTCCTTGCATGCTACCTCTCTCTCCTCCCTCCACTGTCTTAATACACCTTTGACTTGTTTCATTCATTGCTTTCCAAAATCCTGAAAATTCTTTTTCTTTAGGGCTCTTTTTAATATGTGAATTACATTCTTGGTAGACAGAAGCTGTCTTTAATTAATATGGGCTGAGCATGGGGAAATTTTATCTCACAGTCATTGGACATGGGGCCAGTCCTGGCTCTTACTTTAACTTCCCTTGTGACTTTGAATATGTCATTTCATCTCATTATGTATTAATTTTCTCATCTGTTCCCTTCAGGCTAATTAATACCTGTCCCACCTTCCCTCACAGGCTTGTTGGGCAACTCAAAGGAGCAACCACACCGCACAGCGCTTCTAAATTAAGCTGTCCTCTAGAAACATACCATGATCTCGCTGACTCTCACCTAAGGTGGTTTTTCAAGAAATTCTTCAGATTAATTTTACTTCCCTCCCTCCCCCAACCCCCACCAAGAATGTCAAGAATGTCAGCCTATTTTCTCTTTTGGTATTTGAAGAGAGGATCAAGAAGTTTCTAGATGGACAGAAAATGGCCAAACCAGTCTTTGGGCTTATTTACTTACACACAGTGTAAATTTCAGTGTTCAGCCCACAAGAGGTAGTTTCTCTCTGTCTGTCTGTCTCTCTCTCTCTCTCTTTCTTGGTGTACAGGAGATTATATACAACAATTACATGTCTCTACTCTGCAGACATGTTGCAGGCCTGGAATACTGGCTGGTGCATTTGTTTATCAGAGTGTTGATCAGAGTTGGGGGGCCACATGGATGAAGAGGTCCACAAAACATGGCAGTGGGCCCCAGAGGGCTCCAGCATAAAGCCAGATGCAGATGTAAGAACTGCAGTGTCAAGCACAGGGAGTGTCACACAATGACTGCCTCGAAGTTAGTAGGATCATTTTCCTTCTTAGAAGATTCAGGTGAAGTAAAGCTTTAAGAATCAGCATGGCACGCGGGCACTCAGTGGATTGCAAAGAGTGAGTTTCTCTTCCCTCAGTCCCATCTCTGCCTCCATAAAGGAATAAGTGAAAAAAGAAAGATTCTTTAAAAAGTCTCACTGCTCAGTAAATCCCTGTGAAAAAAAGAAGGGGGGGGGGGGATGCACATTAGTCTTCCATTAAAAATAGATCAAAAAAGTACCCAAAAGAAAAACCCCCACAACAATGAAATAAATTAGGATGATACAACTGGAGGCCTGCAAATGAGTTTGCTAAATGTTATATTTTCTCAAGCCACTTAGATTTTTAACTTCCTGTTTCTGCCCGAAGCAATAAAGGCAGGAATACTGTCATTAGCTTCAAAACCATTTCTTCTTCTTTTTTTTTAGCTCCTAGCTGCATTTGTTATTTTTCTCTTTCCCCCCTCAGCTGTAGCCCTGCATTTATTACAGCGCAGGTGCATCTTGCTTTCGAGTGTTAACTGAGATGAAAGGAGTAAGGAAACGCGTTCTCTTCTGCTTGCAGGAGAGTGGAGATGAATCCAGTGAACGGTGAACGCAGAGTCGGGTGGGAGCCTTTGGGCTGGAGAGCCTTTCCTCTGATGAGCTGTCTGGTCTGTGAGGGCTTTTTGGGATGGCTCCCCAATAATGCTGGAGTGTCTGTTCCCTCCACGGTCTGTGATCAGATAACCCCTGACCATAATACGCCAGAGGATAATCCCTTGCATCGTTCAATAAAGTAATTGCTTTGTCCCCTCACTTAGCCCCTTAAGAAGAGCCAAAAAGAATGTGCCACTGAGATGCTATTTATAACAATTTTCACCTCTTGCCTCTGGGGCCTAAATTGGAAACCTAATTTTAGATCCATAAAAGCCAAAAAATGTGTAGGAGAAGCCCCAAAATAAAATATTCCAGGGCAGCTCATAAACGTCCTTCGAACAGGTTAAAGTTGATTTACCTGACTGTGGATATTTAATTATGTCATTGAAAAAACACCAGTAATTAAATCATTATTTCATAGATGTTAGGTGCAAGGACATTCTAGAGGAAGTCAAAGGCAGAGGGAGGAAGGATGGGACGATGGCAGCCGAAGGGCTGCTGGAGAGGAGTGAGCGCAGGCTGTGCAATTAGACAGAGTTCAAATCCATCTGTGCCGCCGGATCATCTAGCCTCACTCGCCTCTCGGAACCTTAATTTGCTCAAAATGAGGGCAATAATGCCTGCCTCCGTGGTTTCTAGTGAAACTTAGAAATGCAGATGTCGCTCAGCACCTTGCATGTAGTAGGTTGGTCCGTATACAGTTGCAGTTGTACCTGTTGTGTGTTTATTGTTACTGTTCAGGACACCTGTCACTGTCCCACCAAAGAACTGCCTGTCTCCCTTTCAGAATTTTCCCCAAGCATCTTCATGATGTTGTGTAGAGTGCTCTCACCCAACAGATCTCAGAATATGTGTCTTTTCTGAGTGGCCAGACTGAAAAATGCAGTCTTTTATGAGTGAGCCGAAAGTCCGTCTCTCTCATGGAATTTTGTTTTTGAAAACCTCCCATTTCCTGGAAGGCCTCAGCCCCCTAAGATAGCTCTGCTAACTGATCTATAGATGCCCATGACAGCTCTGCTTCATGCCTGCTGCGTCCTGATCCCTCTAGATGCATTACAGTTCCGCTCTTTTGAACAGCACAAACCTTGAGGGTTCACACTGAGGGAGAGGTTCCAGCACCTACTTATCAGAGAGCTACTTTGGGGGCCAGTAGCTTGGGGGCCAGTAGCAGGCAGCTTTTGGCCCCAGTGACCTTCCCTCTCAGTGCTAGTCCCATGGCTGTGTTATTAATACCTAACATGACAAAAGGGACTTTTGCAGATGTAATTAAGGTAACTAATCAGCTGACTTTAGGATAGGGAGAGTATCACAAGAGCCCTTCAAAGCAGAGGAGGAAGGCAGATAAGGGAATGAGTGAGATGCCACAGAGAGGACTCAGAGAGATAGCAGGCATGAAGGACTTGGCGTACTGTTGCTGGCTTTGAAGATGCAGGGGTATGTGGCAAGAAATAGGGGCAGCCTCCAGAAGCTCAGAACTAACTCTGGCTGACAGTCAGGAGGAAATGAGGATGTCAGTCCTACAGCCACGTGGAGCTGGATTCTGCCAATAACTTGAATGAGCTTGGGAGCAGATTCTGCCTCTGAGCCTCCAGAAAAGAGCCCAGGCTGTCTGATACCTTGACTTTGGCCTTGTGAGAGCCTAAACAGTAAACCCATCTGACCCACACTATACCTGGATTTCTGACCCACAGCCACTGTGTGATCGTAGACAGATGTGTTGTGTTAAGTGGACGGTAACTTGTTATGGCAGCATGGAAAACTAATGCAGCACTGAGGGGCCTTCTGCCAGGGTGGGTCTCAACCAGTCTTCAGCTCATCCAGCATGTTTCCTCTCAGCCTTCTTCCTCTTGCCCCCTCCCAAGAGAATCAGCAGCCCTCATTCAAGAGAATTGCTTTTGTTTGATTGCGAGTGTGTTCAGCGTCATCCTCAGCCTAATTATTGCTTTTGACTAACCCCAACAGATAATGCTGTATGTCATGCTATACTACTTTTAATTTCACAGATGAACACATTTCTATTCTTTCCATCCCCCTCTCCAAGTCTCATGTTAACTCAATCTGGACAAGGCGTTGAGGTATGTATATGGCTTCTTCTGGGCTTCATGCCGCGGCTGCCCAGATCCACCCCTCGAGGCAAATGTGACAAGTGAAAGGTTTTCCTCTTCAGTGATGAACGCCTCGCTGTGTGCACCCTTCACTGTCTGGCCTGTCGGTTGTAGTTTGACACATCGATTCACGTCTATGTAACATTTTATGGATCTCAGTTCTGCCTTTTTTATTGTTACTGCAGTATGTATTTACTGCTTATTATGGACCAGGCAAAGGATATCCTAAGGGTGTTTCATGCATTATTTAACCTAATTATAACACCCCCATTTGACAGATGAGAGGACAAAGGCTTCTTTGGATTCTCCAAAGCTATCAAGCTATATATATAATCCTACCTTTGAACTTGGGCAGTGACACCAGAGAACATATTCTTAACAGAAAAGATTGCATATGTTTTTGTTTTCTTTTGTTTTGCTTTTTTTTTTTTGTTAAAAAACAGAGTATTATCTCAGTTTTCCCATCTTCATAGATTATAGATTCTTTGTCTCGTCCATCCTTTGCCAATCCTCCCTCCTAGGCTCTTGGTTGTCTCCAACCCAAATGCATTACATAGTGTGTGTAGGATGGGGCGTGGGGTGTTAGTTATTTCCTTGAGGAAGAAGGAAAAGAAAAGTGCACTACTTTTCAATGTTCACTGCTGCAAAAGCACGGTGGCAGGTCATTGTTCTGAGAGGAAGGGGCTTGTTTGCCTTATCAGCTCTCCATGAAGTAGGATATTGGGTTGGAACGCTAAGTAACAGCAGGTGCACTTGAATTTGAGGAGACACAAAACAGAACTCTGGCTATTCAGGGTCTCATGTTTTCTGTTCAGACCACATCTTCCCCCCCGCCCCCCGATTTCTGGTATTACAAATTGCAGATTTCTAAACTCATAAAAGATCGAACTTAAAATGATTCTATTATAGTGGGTGAGAATTTTGAGCTGGCATCCTTTATCCATGGCATCCGTAGGTCAGTATTTTCTGTAAGCTTTTTAGTAATGGTTTCCCTTAGGCACTTGTATTGATAAAATTGGGAGTTTTCAAAAGAAATCTGAAATTATCTACTGGCATCGTGCCTAGGACTTTGGGAAACTTCAAGAAGCTTGGCATCTTTGGGGAAACCCAGACTTCTGCAGTTATGGCTCCAATTGTCTCCTCTTATTGTAGTGTGAGGCGTTTCGTAGGGGCGTGGTCCAAAGGCCCGAGGGTGACATTGGCAAGAGTTTGAATCTTGGGAGACCTAAAAAAGCCAGTTCTTTCTGGCCCTGCTCAGATATCTCTCTTGATTTCACTGCCCAGTACCTTCATCTCAAGCAAGAAGTGGCAGGTGGCAGTGAATATAGGACAATGAGGGAAAGAGATCAGATGAGGATGGAATTTTTATTTTTAATTGTCAGTGACAAAAAACCCACCCCTAGCTGGCTTAGACAAAAAAAAAAAAAAAAAAAGAAATTTATTGGTTTATAGAAACTGGAAAGTTCTGGCATGACTTGATCCAGGTGATCAGATGATATGGTCATAATTCTATTTCTCTCTAACTTTCAGCTGCTTCTCTCTGTCTAAACTTCATTTGCAGACAGGCTCTCTCCAGGAGGGCAGACATGGCCACCATGAACATATATCCCTCATGTTTGAGAAATACTGTGGGAGAGTCCCACAGCTGACTCTCATTGGCCCTTAGAGAGTCACATGTAATGACTCTCATTGGCTCTCAGTGGGTCACATGTAAATCCCTGAGCCAATCACTGTGACCCTCTCTAGATATGGGATAAATGCCATCTTGGAGCTGGGGAATGGGATCAGCTTGACCCACACCACATAGAATGGAAGGTATGGAGTAAAGAAGCCAAGTTGTTGCTGGGAAGAGGAGAGTGGATATTCAAAAGATAGAAACAATAGGCTTCCATGACAGCAGCTGTCCTGCTGCATCAATACCCATTCCAGGAGACAGTGGTGGTCTTAATGCTGATCTTTCTATAGGCTCATCGGCAGTGGTGTTGGAGACTGCTGCCTTAACCTCGTAGCCTGGAGCGATATACCAGGCATGGGCCCATGGAAGGGGCAAGAGAGAGGTACATACTTACAATCATGAAGTGGTCCAGCCAAGATGGTGCTAGCAGGACAAGTCTGAGCAGGACAAGAGGTAGTTCTTGACAGCAGCAGTTCAAGGACAGATGGCAGCATCCTTGCCATGGAAGTGGGTGAGAGGCCCATGGAAGCCAGCAGGGAGATGGTTCTCCTCCATCCCATTTTTAAACTGTGGCAGAGTGATTTTTTGAAACTCAAATCTGAATATGCCATTCCTATTTTTCCCACCCCCAGATAAACCACATCAATGATTTTCTATTGCTCTTAGAGTAAAAGACTGTGAAACATAATCTATAATTCCTTCACCCAGTGATCTAGCCCCTGCCTACCTCTCCTGTCTTGTGTCTCCCTACTCCCACCTTGATTCTCTGCTCTTCTACCACCTTGGCTTTCTTTCAGCTTCTTTCTCTGCTACCTTTTGTCACAGGGCCTTTGCACATCCTCTACTTCATCTTTACTCATTATCTGTCCACTCAATTGTCACTTCCTCTATCAAGCCTTCCCTGACTGCAGGAAAGCCTCCTGTAAGTTCTTATGACTCTATGCATTTCCTCTTGGCAACAATGCAGTGAGCTGCAATTTTACATTTATTTCTGTGTTTATGTGTCAATCTTTGTTTTCCCACTTGACAGTAAGTTCCAGTGGGCATGTTTCTTTTGATTTACCAGTGCGTCTCTAGTGCCCAGTTCAGGGCTTAGCAGTCAACAAACATTCCTTGAATGAGTGAGTGAATGAGTACATGAATAACTTTGTGCTTCAGAGGCACTTGTTCAGGCTTCTAGAATAATTCTGCAGAGGGTAAGAGGGCTCAAAGATAAACCTGAACCTGGCCTATGAGAAGTATGGGCCAGGTAAGTTTTCAGCAAAACCACACAATGCTCATGACAAATCACCCATTTCCCTGATTTTTTATTTCCTTGGAATTTTTTTTTTCTAGTTGTTGGCAGTGGTGGTGGTGGTGGTGGTGAAACTGACCATATATTCACTGAGTTGACTGTTCAATTCAACCATTGCTAACCACTCCTGGCTCTAACCTCCTACGTTAGAGCCCTTGGAAAGTCCAGCCTTTGTTCTGGCCATACAGGGCAAATGTAATCAAAGTGTTTCCCTTTGCACCTAGACCGGGCAGGCTGAAGTTTATCCTTGGTCTATATAAGATAATAAATTTGTAAAACAAATCAATAGTGCAGGCACAATTACAGTGGGGTGGGGGGGGCATATTTAACCTACTTTAAAGAACAAACTTTTTTTAAGGGCTTTGCACACTAATTGTATGCAAATGGGTGCTGCTAATTGCAAACATGAGATTCAAACCTAGTCAAATTAGAAACCTATTCATCAAGAGTCCCTTTAGGACCTCTGCTCCACTCTATGCAATTTAAGTTGCTGCTTGTGGCTACCATCTTCCTAATGTCCAGTTTACCATTGGCTTCCTCCCAAGTCATTGCCCCAGGAGTCTAATTGAAGGCAGAGACTGTGTCCCTTTCTCTCTTGCCTCGGTGCCCAGCTCAGCCCAGCAGGTCCTGTACTTCAAAACAAAACCACTTATAGAGGTCCTCCTGTGTGCCAGGCATTACCAACAGGCAATGACAATAAAGACTGCATGCGTGGATGGATTAATTCTTTCCTGGAATGCCTGCGCTTATCACCCAGTTTCAAACTTGAGCCAGCCCTTCCGTCTCAGCTCAGAGTCCACCTACCCTAAGGTACCCAGCTGGATGTGATCAGTCTAGCCTCCACTCTTAGGTAGTTTTGTTGTCTGTTGCGTTTATTTGACACTTTTCATTTACTGCCTGATATTGTATTTGTTTTTATTCATTAATTCAATAGTCATTTACTGGCTGCTACTGAATGTAAGTCCTTGCGCAAGATGCCGCAGGGGACAAAAAGATGGGCAACACATGGTCCTTGCATTCATATATTATTTCTCCTATTCAGTGGCAACATATGTCAAGGCAAGGACCATATCTTATTCATTTTCTAGTCATCTTTTTGTTAAATAAAATCTCTCATAAAAGGCCTGGCAGAGTAGGCATTCTTGCATGTTTTTGGATGGATGGATGGATGGTTGGACAGATGAATGGATACATCGATGGATGACTGGTTGGGTGGATGGATAAATGATGCATAGAAAGATGGATGGTGAAATTTTTATATTTTACTGAAAATCTGCAATGATAGCATTAAAACTAATGTAGCTGCCCAAATGTCCCGTTTTCCTTATGTACTTGCAGAGCAACTGTGAAGTGCCAAGCCCATGCCAGGAACTGGAAATAGACACATAAATTAGTACAAATAAGACAGACCTGGCCTCAGTGACTTCTTGATAAGGGAGTGTAGGCACATGAACAAGTCCCTATGGTGGGAACTAGGGGTGGGGGTGGAGGCTATTAATAAAAATCACATATAGTGCTCTATGGGCAGCACAGATATTTGATCACTGTGTCTTTTCTTGATCAGGGAACTCTGCAGACAGTTGAAGGCTGTGTTTGATTTTGCCCCATGGAAAAGGGACCCTTTGCAGTTAGGATCAGCCAGAGGAGAGACCACAGGCGTCAGAGACTGGGGTCTATATGCTATAGCTGCAGTGGCGGTGCTCAAATGATGTTCAGCACATCCTCACAGATGGGCCACCAAATGTCCCTCGTACTCTAAAATAGATATTGTCCACAGCTGCACGTACAGTGTTGAGAGGAACACTGAGGAGATGAGTCAGGTGTTCTGTGACACTCAGGTCAAACTTGAGGCAAGTGAGAGGTGCATGTCACAGAGAGTCCCAGAGAACTTGCACCAAAAGAGATTCTATTTTTACTGGAACATGTGAGTGTGGATCACAACCAGGATGGTAAAAAGTTCACCTCAAATAGGAACACTATGCTGAAGGTGTATGAGAAGTAGACTTTTTTACCAGCAAATTTTCCAAATTAAACTTCTTTCCCACTTAAAAAAAAATAGACTTTGTTTTTCAGAGCAGTTTTAGGTTCAGAGCAAAATTGAACAGAAAGTATGAAGAGTATACTGCTTGCCCATCCCCTGTACCAACTTTTCCCACTAACTATATCCATGTCCCCATCAGATTAGGCTATTTGCTAGAATAGATGAATCTATAATACATTGTCACATCATTATCTCCCCAAGTCCATTGTCTACATTAGGGTTCACGCTTGCTGTTGTACATTCTATGGGTTTTCACAAATGTGTAATGGTATGTCTCTATCATATATCATACTCTACAGAGTAATGTGTTTCATTGCTCTAAAAATCCCTGGTTTTGCTTTTTAATCTCTTTGAGCATGCATGAATTTTTGAGTTTCAAGTGTGTGCCATCAACAAGAAATTTGGGATTTGCTGAGCGTGGCCTCAGACCCATAAGAAGACACAGAGGAGGTGACAGGAGGTTGGGCAGGTAGCCTGTGGCCACTCTGGGAAACCGTAAAGGAGAGTATCTCAAATAAGTCAGTTTGAGTCACTCAAAATTCTGGGAAATAGGATGTTTTCTAAAAAAAAGTTTGCCACCACTTCTGAAAAGTTGCAGTTCCTCCAGGTATGTGGGTATCTTTGACAAGAACAAATTTCCTGGCAGCTTGAGGTCTCTGTTCAGCCTTAAGAATCTCAGCATCGTAATGTTTCTTATGCACGTGCTTTATTTAATATACTCGCCTGATGTGATGTTTTATATCATCCTTTGTCCCTGAGTGATTTGCACCAGGAAGATAATAAACACTCCAGGGTTATACTCAGAAAATCAAAAACAGCACAAGCGTTAAAATCTGAGGTATTTGCACTTAAAAAGGCAATATTTACTGAAATGGGGGGGGAACACATGACTCTTTTAGCAAACCACAACACCATCCATTTCTGGGAGGAAGTAATTATTTTGCGATATCAACACACATGACGACCAGCTGAATTACCTGAGAAAACTTAGCATCTAATGATGTTCTTTTGAGATCACAAGGAACAATTATATTAGCTTAAGCTGAGTTGTTTTTTTTTTTTTTCCTCTCTCCCTCTCTCTTGAATTGTAAAAGCAGTCACAAATTTGAGTGCTTTTGTGAGCTTGAACTTGTCAACAGCCAGTGGCCGGCTATGGAGATAGGCATGTCACCTGTCTTTGGGGCTGAGACAGCAGAACAGGTGTTTCTGTGGGAACTGGGAGTCTACCGCTGTACACCTTTAATCTCGGATCTCCTTTCTGATGAAGCGCCCGTGATTCATAACTCAGTCACGTTACAAGGAATGTCTTTTTCTCAGATAGATTCTATCTCTAAGAACTTAAGTCAAGGGATTTTCAAACAGTCGCTTGATTTATGTACGTGAACCTCTCACTCAGGAAAAGAACTTTTATTTGGCAAACACTATAGGAACAGAGGCCTTAAAAAAAAATAATTAGGGCTCTCTTCTCCCGCTTTAATCTCAACGCTTTCCCTGCACGCACGCACGGGTGTGGGTGGCCCACTTGTGCATTTGAGAATTTGCAGAGAAGAGGTTGGGGGTGGGGGCGGGGGAGATGTGACTAAACCTCCCTTTCTTTTGTTTGTGCAACAACTCAATTCACTGTCACCACATCAGCATATTTTGCTGCAAATCTCAGTGCCCTCTCACTTTCGTTTTCCTTAATGCATTTCTACATTTTCCCAAGGCCACAGGAGCTGTTTGCTTGCGAGTGGCACGCCTGCCTCAAATAACGAAAATTGCCTGGGTCTTGGAATCGGAGCCTTCATATTCTCCCATATATTATTTGGTCCTATTGTTCCTTAACTTGCTCATCATTCACTCGGTGAAGGGAAATTCCATTTGGTCCTTTTAAGACCGCCAGACTAGCTGACTTAAACACTCAGCCCCAGTTACTTCGGAATATTCTGGTTCTTTATTGAAATGGTCCTTTTAATGTCATCTTTAATCAAATAGTGTCATCAAAATAACATTTACTCTATTACTGCAAATTCACTGCATTATTAACTAGTGTAACTAGACAAAAAAGATGGTACAAACCCCCATGGAAATATATACTTACTGTAAAAGTGGATACAGTTCATAGATGTTCTATATTTAATTTGCAGTTTCAAAGCACTCTCTATGGAGAGGTTTTATGGTTCTGAAATAATTTAAAAACACACTTTACTACAATCCATAGCAGGTAGTTTTTGCCAATTTGGGAAGTTATGGTGCCTTGTACTTTCCAAAGTAAGCTGAACAGTGTGTTTTAACAGTGAGGTACCTCTCTCTCCCATTAGAAATGGGAGTCTATCCTTGTACCACAAGTGATACAGCCAAGGATGCCCTAGTTTTCTGTTGGCACCCTCTAACCACCCAAATATAGATTACCTGGTATTTGCTGGTGTCACCAGGATTCAATTAATTTAATGAAAAATACCAAGTCCTCAATGCCATTTTGGATAGTTTGATCAGAAAACAGGTCATGGTTGGGGCAGGGGGTATAGGATGAGGTGGTTATGTAATTTTACATTTTCTTCCTTTGATTCACAAGAAAAATATATTCGTTGCATTCAACTCCTTAGGTTCAGCAAAGCATAACGGAATGAGCCTGGGACTAAAAGACAATAGTTCTGGGGTTCCAGATCTTAAGTAAATTATTTGCTAGGCCTTAGTTTTCCCATCTGTGAAAAGAGGGAGTTCTATGATAGCAAACCATTTAATATCAAGATAATCTAATTTTTTTTTTTTTTTTTGAGACAGAGTCTCACTTTGTTGCCCAGGCTAGAGTGAGTGCTGTGGCGTCAGCCTAGCTCACAGCAACCTCAACCTCCGGGGCTCAAGCGATCCTGCTGCCTCAGCCTCCCGAGTAGCTGGGACTACAGGCATGTGCCACCATGCCCGGCTAATTTTTACTACATATATATTAGTTGACCAGTTAATTTCTTTCTATTTATAGTAGAGACGGGGTCTCGCCCTTGCTCAGGTTGGTTTTGAACTCCTGAACTCAAACGATCCGCCCGCCTCGGCCTCCCAGAGAGCTAGGATTACAGGCGTGAGCCACCGCGCCCGGCCTCTAATATTTTAAAGATGCTTGCCTACCCACTTTTTCTTGAGATTAGTAAGACCATCTTCTAATTAGAATTTTTATCTGAACTTACCACTAGCTCTTTCTTTGCATAATATGAAATAATAAAATACCAATGGAGCATCTCTACTTAAAGATTTTCATTCTTCTCATTACTAAGAATTTCTGTTCCTGAAGGAATATTGGACAGGCTTCAAAATAAGAGCATTGAACTAAATTCATTTATTTTCAAAAGTCATGTTTTTTTTGTTTGTTTGTTTTCCCCATTGCTGTACCTGCCACCAGCCATGTGCTATGCTGGGCCCTGAGAAAGTCCCAAAGACAGATGAGGACAAGGTCTCTTTCTCTTTTCAAACTTGAAGCCTAGCCAGTGACACAAACATTTGTAAAGATAAGAATAATAAAGAAATTCAGATGTGATAATAGAAATCTTCACAGGGTTAGCCATCCATCCATCCATCTGCTCATCTATCTCTCTACCCATCCATTCATCTGTCCCTCTATCCATCTATCCGTCCATCCACTTCCAGGATGTGGGAATGTGTAGTGCCGATGCCTTAATGTGATACACAGGCAGGTGTCTCGGTGGAAGATCAAAGAGCTTCTCAAAATTTGTAAGATTAGTAAAGTGGAGATCCAGACATGATAAGACCCCATACAAATAAGACATGAAAAGGACTGGAAGCCTTTCTAGGGCCAAAGGCACAGACGGATGAATCCGAGACAAGCGGGGTAAAGGTGAGGTCTCTCTGTGGTTCTCAACCCTGCCGGAATCATCTGATTAACTAAAATATCCTGATCCCTTGGTTCTCCTTCTGGAGAGTCTGATTTAATTGGGTAAGGGGACATCCTGGGCATCAGGAGTTTTAAAACTCCCTAGGTGATTCTAATTAATAACCACAGTTAAGAATAAAGACTGCGTGTAAGTCGACATCTTTCCAGATGATTAAAGGAAGTACCAGTGGCGTTTGTGACTTGGGTCTGTCAGTGGGTATATGACGCATGGTGGGCCACAGGTTAGGCCGCATGTCACAGGGGTGAGGGATAAGGGGTATGTTCTGGCTTATACAACAGGGATGACACTGAAGCTGCACAACTAATTCCAGACACCCATGTTCTGGTATAAAGAATTGCTGGCACTTGATTTATAATATTTGACCCCAAGACTGGCCACACTTTGGGTCACAGATCAAAGACACCCCCACCCCTGGCTAGGAAAGACAGAAAATGTTAGAACCAGGGCTTCATTTCTTCTCGCGTAGTGAGTGATTGGCTGGTGGTACTTTCAAAACCAAGCCAGCGTTTGTTGCTGCTGAGTGACTGGGCTGATGTCACCTACCCTTCAGCTATCCACACTTGTTCTCTGACAACCTTAAGAGTTAAAATGAAAGAAGACTGTCACTCCGTGGAAAGCATTCACTTGCTTTAGGTTAAAGGTGCTGGAGATTGCAATGACTGTATCATTTTGTCACATTCTTACCACAGAAGGAAATCTCTCCATGATATAGCAGGTATTTATTGAGTCAGGCACTGCCAGGCATGGAACAGATTCAGGGGTAAGAAAGAAATTGTCCCTGCCTTCAAGGTTCTTACAATCTGGAGGGGACAGGGAGCTAAGTCAGGGAGTTCAATACTGCACGCTACTCACAATTCCCTGTGTCACCAGCTGCTGGTTGCACAATTCTACGGTAGAGATATATAGCACTTAATCCAAAAGGAGTGTATCTAGCTTTGGGAGTTCTTTTCTATTTAGTTGCCATATTTTTATTTCTTCTCATTTACTAACATGGTCTTTTATTGAATCTCTGCCTCATTTGTTATATTATGTTGCAAGTAAAGAACTTCAGAACCTGTGAGTGTGCTTTGGTACCCAGTTACCTTTAGTTTCCTGGAAACAGAAGAATCTGTAGTGTATTCTCCATAGACTTTGGGGGAAAGAAATTACTAGTAACTGGATGTCTCACCAGTCAGCTCTACAGGTCTGTGCGTGCTGACTGTAGGCCCGTGAGATCCACGTGGCAGGAATTGGGGATTAACCTGGCAGCCAGGTCTCTGTTCTCATCAGCACCTACTTCCAGTGTGCTCCTGAACAAGCCTGGAAATCTCAGCTATAGGTATAGATTTCCCTCAAGCAACTCAGACTCACACCAAGCATTCAGTGGTTATGCTCCAGATCATAATCTCTTACAATCCAGGTGGCCCTGCATACGGGGATGGCGACATCAGAAAATAGAAGGTTTATGTAGATTAGTAAGAAAAATGGAGAAAATCACTTACCGTTATAAGTGTTTTTTTTTTTTTTTAATGGTTATATAATTGAGTGTGGCTAAGTTGGTGTGGTTCTCTGTAAAAGAAGATGATGTGGGGAAGTTTGTCTTTGACTATTAAAGAAAGAAAGGTGCAGTTCGCAGCATGGCACAGAGATTTATACTCAATAGATATATAACTATGGGATGGATGGATGGATGGAGAGATGGATGGATAGGTGGATAGATATATTCTGGATGTGTGGAAATGTAGATGGGTATGTGGTAAGTGGGTGCATGGATGGATGGATAGGTGGGTGATTGGATGGGTGGATGTATGGAAGCATGGATGGATAAGTGGTAAGTGGGTGCACTGATAGATGGAATCATAGATGAATAGGTGGAGAGATGAGGGGTTGCATGGAAGGGCAGGTAAAGAGATAGATGAAAGGCTTGTTCCCCTGAAGGGACTCTTTACAAACAGGCCTTTAGTCTCTAGCTTTCTTGTGTAAGAGAATCCCCAGTGCAAGCTTATTAAAAGAAGTGTACCCTGGAGTACCACTTGCAGAGATTGTGACTCACTAAGTCTGAAGAGGAACTTGGAGAACTTTAAACAGGTGCCTCAGTTTATCATAGAATAGGTGGTCTTGTCATCCTGGACTGTAAGTCATCCCTATTTCTGTTACATCTTCCATTTTACTGGTTTGCAGAAATCATTCTGTGGTTCCATATTGCCTACATCCAGGAGATTGGGTTTCAGATTTCTGTCAAAGACAATTTGGCAGAAATATGGGATAACCCTGGTGGCCAGGTCTCTGTTACCAGGAGCAACTCTCCTCTTTCCCATCAGCACCTACTTCCAGGGTGCTCCTGAACAAGCCCAGATGTGACTTCTACTCAAGATCCAGGGCCAGGCCACAAGAGAGCTTGGGAAAGGGATGACCTTAGGGTGGCCAGGAGGGAGAGGCTCGTCTTCTTAACTGGAATGTCTCCCAGAGGAGAGGAAGAGCCAAGCTCATGACAAGGGCACCCATCCACCCTGTAGGTAACTTTCCATGTGGTATTATTTGGAGGTGGCTTCTTTTTTGTCCATCTCAATAGCTGAGTCTCATGCCAGAGGGCAGAGATTGGGGGTCAGCTAAGCATCTCCTTTTTTTTTTTTTTTTTTTTTTTCAGAAGGATCTAATTGTGAAGGAGGGAAGAAAAGGCCTGAGGGTACTGAGCAGGGTTAGGAGGCTGAGGAGTTTCTCATGTTTGTGATTTCCTTGTAGGCCAAGTTCACTCTCAGGGATGACAGTCATTTTCTAAGAAAGTGAGATTGCTTCACATTGCATTTAAAGGCTTAAATAATGTATTCTGTCAGACAATTCTCTGAAATGGTTTTCCAAGTGAATGCATCAGAAAGTGCCTAGAAAGAATGCCTGGCACGGGAAGAGGAGGGCATTTAGAAAATGTGAGCTGCTTGAATCAGAATCTAACTCAAGATGTATCTTACCCACGGTAAGCTGCACACATATTAGATGTACAGTTCAATGAATTCTTACTCATTTATATAACTGTGTAAACACCACTGAAATCAAGACAGAGAACATTTCCAACACCCCAGAAGACTCATCCGTACCCCTTTCTAATCACTAAGTTCCATCATCATCGGGAGCTACCCACTATTCTGATTTCTATCACCAGGGCTCTTTCTGTTCTTGAGTTTCATATAAATAGAATCACCCAATATGTGTTGTTGGCTCTTCATTAGGCTGTCGGATTCACCCACAGCCATTCCTTCTTCTTTATTGCTGTGTAGTATGCCATTCCTTCAACGGTATATTATTATGAAAAACGTTAAACATACATAAAAGTTGAAAGAATTGCATTGTAAATACTCAGACATGCACCACCCAGATTCTATTAATACAATTAACAGGCCGGGCGCGGTGGCTCACGCCTGTAATCCTAGCTCTCTGGGAGGCCGAGGCGGGCGGATTGCTCGAGGTCAGGAGTTCGAAACCAGCCTGAGCAAGAGCGAGACCCCGTCTCTACTATAAATAGAAAGAAACTAATTGGCCAACTAATATATATAGAAAAAATTAGCCGGGCATGGTGGCACATGCCTGTAGTCCCAGCTACTTGGGAGGCTGAGACAGAAGGATCGCTTGAGCCCAGGAGTTTGAGGTTGCTGTGAGCTAGGCTGATGCCACGGCACTCACTCTAGCCTGGGCAACAAAGTGAGACTCTGTCTCAAAAAAAAAAGAAAAAAAAAATTAAAAAAAATTAAAAAAAAAATACAATTAACATTTCTCTCTCCTTGCATCTCTATCCATGTCTCCATCCCTCTGTCCAGCCATCAGTCCATTTTATTTTATGATTCATTTCAAAATAAGTTGCAGACAGCAGTCGCTTCACTCCTAGACACTTAAGTACATGTATCATTATTGCATTATTGAACTAGAGTTTGATAGTTCAATAATGCTTATGGTTGTTACGTTGGTGATTTTAAAAAAATATTTATAATTAGAGTGATGTAATGATAAAGCTGTTAAGAGCCAACATTTATTGAGTATGGACTTTCTACCCATCAGTACACTAAGCACTTGAGACATATGTACGTATAGTTAATTCCATCATAAGATACAGAAACCGAATCTTAAAGATGCTATTGACTTGCCTATGTTTGCAGAGAAAAGGAATCAGCTCTGGATCGTGGCTGACTTCAAAGCCAGCTGCCAGGATGCAATTCACTTGAATTTGAGTTTCAACTGAGACTTGATTCATATTCCATCCTTGCCTCCTACTAGTTGTGTGACTTTGGGCAAGTGAACTAACCTCTCTGAACCTCAAATTTGTCCATCAGTAAATTGGGACAGTAATAGCAATATCACAGAATTATTGTTGATGATTGAATGAGATTTTCAAATGCCTACTAAAATACTACCTTATTTATATTCACAATGTAATGGTTTCTACTAGAAGAGTCTGGAACTATTAGCATCCCTAGAACAAACTGTGTTACTCAACATGGTTTTGTTGCTGTTGTTGCTGTTTTTTGTTTTGGCTCTGTCCTTGCTGCACTGTGGTCTGATCCCATTTAAGTAGCTCCCTCTGCAAACACAAACTCTCTCTATCTCTTCACGCAGTGATGTTATAATATCTGGAGACTTATTGATTATTTGTTTGATTCTATTGTGGGCACAGGAGCAGTTCTTAGATTAACACTATTAGATTTTCCCAAACAGTATTGCTGTGGTTTATACAATTGGACGAAACGGGTGATCTAATTTGGACTCAATTTGCTCTAAAGTAGAGCTGGAGGAAGGAGGTGCTGTGATTTGGTTCTGAGCCTGAGAACAAGTATGAAAAAGCTATCTCCTGGTGATATCTGTGTGCCTCATCAATTCCAGATACACTGCGTGAGCAGGTCTAAGGATTCAAAGCTTTTTTTTTTGCTTGGTTTCTTTTCTTTCCTACGAGCGAAAGAACCTAGCTTTACCTATCCAACTGAGATATTAAACCCACTGATATAATTTATTTTTCCACATGAAATCTCTCAGAAAAAAAAAAATCAAGTTGAGTTTTCTAGAGGCAATAGGTTAAGAAGAGATAACAGATATGCCCACAAACAAATCATTTCCCCATAGCTGTTTTGGATGGAACAAATGGAAAACATCACTCCTGTACTTTCTCTGTACACCCCCTACCCTGACATCTAAACATATCTGTCATCATACTGTGTATAGAAGTTTCCATTCTGCTTTTGACCTTAACATTATAACACAGTTCAGCAATATTATTGACTCTTTATTAATATCATTTTTAATGATGCCTATAAATTCCATTTAAGGTTAGTACTGTAGTTTTTTTTTTTTTAACAATTCCCCTAATATTGTAAATATAGATTGCTTCTAGATTTTCTTTCTTATAAATAAGGCTAAATAGTAACATGTGAGTGTTTTAGACTAATAAAGATAATATGTAATATTCAACTATTTTCTAAGATTTGATTTCCAGAAATAGAATCACTGAGTCAAAGGGTATATCCTTTTGTAAGGAGCTTAAATATGTTGCAAGGTTGTTTTCATGGCCTTTCAATATCATTGAAAATGGTGGATTCAAATCGAGTGTACTACCTGTCCTACTTACTTTTCTTTGCCTCAGGTTCCAAATCTGTGAACGGGAAAAACAATAATGGCCACCCCATAGAGTTGTGAGGATTGAGTGAATTAATAATATATTTAAAGTGTGTAGAATGTCTGGCACATAGTAAGGGCTTGTTAATACTATCTGTCTATTGTTAACTACTACTATTGCCTTCACTGGAGGAAGGGTCTGCAGAATGCTTCCTTTGGTCCATTGTTTTCATTTCTCTCCTTCTAGAACTTTCTTGAATGCTCTCCACCAGCCCTTGAGATATCTGATATGTGTCTCAGCCTTTTTTACTATGTTTACCTACCTCTCCAAGAAGCCCATCAACCCTGAGAGGTATCTGGAAGGGAAGGGGCAAGCTTATGATGCAAATTATACAAATATTAGGTGGATGAATCCAGCCCTGAACAATCGGGAGGTGACTAGCCCTGACCTCCCCCCCGGCTTTTAATGACAACTGAACACAGGAAACAGGCGTCATGCAGATTCAACCTGCAAAGGCTGGTGGGTATTAGGTTCCCACTGGTCGAAGGGTCACCACGAACAGTCAGGAGCTGATATAGGAGGACTGAGGGGCTGGCAGCTGCAGATGAGGGTGCAGAGTTCCAAATCTGTGGGTTTGTAGAAGCAGGAGGGGCAGGATGGGAGAGGCTGGAGGTGGAGTCACATAAATGGGCCCTAATGCAGTGTCCTGGGACACACCAGCAGCTGCAGGATGAGGAGGAACAGGGAGACAGGGAGCCTTTACTCTTCTCCCCCAGTTCTGTGTTCTCACTTCTCATTTGGCACAGATACCCATATATTAAAAATAGGTGTATCTGTGTCTGTGTAACCTTTCATTCCTCTGCATTCTCTAGGAGCAAGGTGTGCATCTCGTGCCTCCTTTTGTTTCCAACTCTTAAGCACAGCACATGGTCTATAGGAGAAAATCCATATGTGTGAATGAATGGATGAATGAATGTGTAATTTTCAGACTATCCAGAAACTATCCCTCATCATCCTACCCATCTAGGCTCTATGGGAAACTGTGAGTACCAACCCTAGGCAGGAAGCATGTGCTCTGAGTCCCAGAGTTTCTGTGTGGATGGAGAAAAATTGTCATTACTAATTGCCAGAGAGACCAGGTCCTGAGGGTGGCCAAACACTTCCCTGGGGAGTTCTTACCAACATTGCAAAATGGGGCAGCAATCTTCATTATGGATGCAATTACGTTTCATTGTTAATAGGGACATGTGATGACTTCTATAAGTTTGTTTCACATGTAAACTTTGACTTCAAAGCAGTGGGGAGGGCTTTTCCCAAAGGACCCTCTCTAGAGGTTCAGGGTGGTGACAGTAAGCTCCCCCAGCTGCCAAGTGGGCTGATAATGGGAGAGGCATTTTCCCCTCCTTCTCCTTGTGCTCCTCCTACTCCTCCTCCTCCTTCTCCTTCTTCTTCCTTTTTTTTTAAACCATGCTCATTGGTTTTAGGAATCATTAGCATGGTAAAGATTAAAGCTATTGGAGATAGCACAGATTGTTTCATTTTATTATGTTCAATTGGATTGGATCCGAGCCATTTGCAAAGTGCAGTATTACCATAAGAAGGGACTTGGAATGTTTGTCACATAATACTCCTTCATGGAGAAGGCAGTTTCTTAAAATTAAAAAAAAAAAAAAAAGAAAAAAAGAAAAAAGATGACTTGAAATAGCATGGCTTTCTTCTGCTTTCAAATGTGTAACAGAATAGAACTTTGTGTGTCCAGGCGGATTGTCTGGAACCTGGTGGGTGCCCCAACTACCTGGTCCCAGTGGGACTTATCTTATTATTTTGTTCGGTAGAGACCTGGCGTGTAACTGTGGGAGGCAGAGGCCTGGTGGAACAAGGAGTCTAGGGACTCCCCCACGGCTGTTTCTCTGTCTGGTCTTACATTTCAGGGCGTTGAATTCCATTGCAAACCCTAGCATGCCCCTTAGGTACTTTCAGGGCACAAAGTTAAATTAAAGCTCAGAACTCTACCCTGCTCTTTGCACCTTATCTGGCCCCCTCTCATTTATCATTTTTTGGGGGCGGAGGGATTCTTTTTTAATGGATTGTGATGATTGTTATGAATATACTAAAAACTCTATATGCTAAATTATATGGTATGTGAATTATATCTCAGTGAAGCTGTTAAAGAATTGCATGAAACCATGATGTGATTCCACGAGTCTGATGCTCAGATTTCCCAAGTGTCCCCATTTAAGTCTGGACCAGGACAGAAACCCAGGTGTGGCCTGAGCAGCACACAGTGGAACGGGCTTGTCACCTCCACCCCAAGTATCCTACTTCAGTTAATGCTCCATATGAAAGCCATTAGCTCTTTTGATAGGCACAACACTATGTGGCCTCTCAATTACATAATCAAATTTATCCCTGTGCTGTTATTAATATAATTTTTTTTGATTCTCTGTCTTTCCCCACTACAGGGTAAACTCCTTGAAGACAGACAGTCTCTGGTTCTAGTTTTTGAATATGTCAAAATGTCAGTTACAGTAACATCATGCCCAGCATGGTACTTCTTATTGAGAACTTCACAATGAATAAGAACTCTTGAGAGATCTCAATTTATTTGGGAAACTGGTACTACCTAATGGAACCAGGGAAGTCTCAACCCAAGGAGTTGTGTTTGAGCTAGGTCTTCAATAATGCATGGACCTCACTAACTATGGATACAGAGGAGTAAGGTGTTCAAGGTAGAAAGAACAGCAAAACTTATGGAGCTAAGGAAGAACTTAATGTAATATCAGAATCATGAGAAATTTGCTAAGAATTAATTTGAGACCACCATTTAGAAAGATAACATATGCCATGTCCAGAACTTTCATACAACAATGTCTACTACTTCTCCCTTCCATATTACTCATGATTCTTGGTGCCAACTAAACCTAGAGTATGGTAAAAGGGAGTATATTGGTTCATGTACTAGGAAGTCTTAGTGGGGTGGCTTCAGACACGGCTGGATTCAGGGGCTCAAAAATAAAATCAGGTTGTCTCCTTCCATCTTTTGCTATGGGGTTCTCTATTTGGCTTACTTCTGCAGTAGGCTTTTGCTACCAGGTGGGAGAAACAGCCACCAGAAAGACCAAACTCCCATTCTCATACTACATTCATAACAGCAGAGCTCCTTGGTCTGTCTCCCAGAATATATGTAACCCTGGTAAGATTCTAGCCCAATTTGGGTCACATGCTTTATCCATGAGTCAAGCACTGTGGTCAAAGGCTGTTTAACAACCAATCAAGGCCATGTTTCTACCAACATGGACAGAGAACAGAGCTCTCAAATTGAACCTCAGGTTCAAATGGAGTAAAATTGGCTTCCTAGAAAAACAGAAGAAAAGGGAAGGCAACTGGGTGGACCAAAGTGGCATTAGAATATCCCCTGTGTTTCCCAGAAATTTTTTTTAGAGTTCGGACGTTAAGCTCTATGTGTCTGGTACCCTGTTCGTATGATGTTGGGTTCTAGATCTTAGCTGAGGATTTTAGACACACATCTGTTAAATTCCACTTAGGTAGAACACTAACAAGAGAATGCTAGTTCATTTCTCTTTCTGGGATCTCAGTTTTCTTATCATCAGGATGGGGATAGCAGTGTAGACACCCTAGACTTGTTAGGATGATCCATCGGGAACACCCATCATGCGCTCAGAGATTATTATCATTCTTCCCGGGCCAGGGTCGGAGTTTGTCCATTGCTGTTTGCTCGGAACTTTCTCTGTCCATATGTCACATTAGTAAACTCTGATCTGCCAGAAGTTCTCCCCATCCACCCAAAGGCCCCAGACCTCTCAGGAGAGAGCAGGTTGTCCTCCATGTGTCATCAAGAAAGAGGCTTGGGGCAGGTGGCAGAGCTGCATCGTTTGCAGATGAAGTCAGGCTCTCCCTGGCCATCAGCTGCCATGCTCAGAGGGGCGGCATGCAGACAAAGAGGCAAATTTAAATTCATGTAATGTTGCTGTTTGTAACATTGAATACTTAAGACATCTGCTCAAAGTCTCGCATTATAAATGAATGGAAAGGATCCAGGAGCGCTTTATTAGATGGGAGCTGTTAAGTGAGCGCCACATATTTCAAAGCAGGATCTTAATCAGACATTATTTATATCTGTAATATTTTACAAATTAAAAGCAGTAGAAATAGTCACCGGAAGGATGTTAGCAAGCAGGGGCAAAGAAAAAAAAAAAAAAAAAGAAAGAAAAGAAAAGAACCTGAAGCCTCAACAGGAGGCTTGCTCATCCCCTCTGGGGGAGGAGGGGTGACGAGTTGCAAATTTACCATCATCGGCAGGTGTGTAAATGTTCCATTTAAATTAAATGGCACGTGTCATAAAGTAACATGCTGCTGCACATCCCACCCTCTGTTTCTGTTTCGGCTACAGAGTCTATTTTTCTTTCCCTTCCAGCTCAGCCACCTTCTCCTCCCTGCCACTGGGTCACCCAAGACTCCTACTTTATTATTTCCTTTTACTTGAGTTCATTATGTTCTGTGATTCAGTGGAAACATAAAAAATGGTTCTTAATTTTAATTAATGGCAAACTTAGAACAGACCCATTTAATAAATCTGTTCTCTGAACTTAACATGTCTCCTGGCCTGTAAGGGCCGCCTGTCATTTTATTAGCTGCAGGAGCCTCCCCGCCGAATGGCTGAGTAATTGACAAAAACTGCAGGTAAGGCAGGAGCCCCGTAATTGATTCGTATGATCCCTTCCTCCAAACGCACTGAAGAGTTAATTATTTTTCCTGCAGTTGGGACTCAGCTGTTGTTTCCACTGGGATTAAACAGCTGTCAGCATTGTTAATGACATCAAATTCATGCATTAACATCCTCTCATTCCTTTTCCCATCTAAAGTGGGGTTGTGGAAATCTCTTCCATATCCCTCTTTATGAAGGAGTAAAAATCCTGGGAAAGATAACGGCCCCTCTTACAAAACCACAGACCAGAGCTCGTGTTGATGGAATCTCGTAATGAGTAATTAAGCCGCTTTGCAAAAGTCGGGCTGTCATGTTGGCATTTGGGTACTTGCGTTCCCCGGTAGAAGCAGCTGGGTAGACTGGGAAGGTGATAAAGGGAAGAAAAATAGAACACTTCTAGAACTATCTCCACTTTTCTTTTTAACAATACAAAACAGAACTACTAAATAATTAGCCAACCAAAAATGAATTCTTAAAGTATCTGCCAATTTCTTTAAACATCTGTAACAATATGTCTGATGAATAGGAATCCTTCCCTCATTTTTTTCTTTCTTCTTCTAATTTTTTTTGAAGAGAATTTTCTTTCTGTCTCAGTCTCCCAAATTGTATGTGAACAAACTTTAGGGTTTTAATTTTATTTGCCTTGTTTTGCTTTGTTTTGTTTTACAGAGCACTCTTGTAGCAAATGAAAGTTTAAAGCCTGAGTTCAGTTTGAGTAATCTGTTCCCAATGAAAAAGTAAATGAGAAATATTTCTGGCTGTCTTCAACAACCCAAGTTCCTGTGCAGATATGGGAGCAGGATTGACGGGGTAGGAGCTCCAGGGCTTATGAGCTGAGAGTCCCCACTGCCGTTGGAAAACAGAATTGGGACATTTCTATCTCTGACTAGGGAGAAATATACATGTGTAGAATTTTTGTGTTTTCCTTCAGCCTATTTATTTCATTTAACATTACCTATCCTAGGATTATTTCAAAATAATTTTATTACTAGTCTGCTTTCTTTTCCCTGGCACAAAACTCATGCAACATTTATGTTGAATGTTTAAAATTCTTTTCTAAAATGTTTCACCTTTCTGGGAAAAAAATCTTACATTCAAAAAGGATGAAGTGCTCTTCCCATTTCTGCACTTGAAAGTGTAGTCATTTGTGATTTCACAAATGAAACAATATCAGGAAAATTCAATCTTGCTAATCCTTTCTGACAGAAAAGAAGGAAAATATACTCATCGGAGAACAGATTCCTTTAGATTTGTATTAGAGAAAAACCATTTCTAATGAACTAACAGCACAGAAGCAAGGCCGTTAAATGAATAACTACCTTCCAGTCCAGATAATAAAATAGGAGAGTTTTATGTGTCACATCAATAAACATCTTAATTAACCAGCACGTGGGTTCTCCCCGATATCTGCGCCATGCCACACTAGCCTGCAGGAGAGTCTTGGTAAAGAAGGAAATTGCTGTGTCTTAAGTTCCATGACCAGATGAGGCTTCATTTTCCAGAACCGGGTCCAGTTATAATGCCATGAATCCATCTTGGTTAAGATTATCAACCAAAATAAATCACATACTAATTTTTAAACATCATGTGATGCACAGGGAATTATTATAGTCTTGTTTTGTTTTGTTTTTGATTTAACACAAACCTAAATATTACTGACTCATAAAAAAAAAAAAAAAAAATTTCACCTGATGCAATCACCCAGCCTGAAGAATAGGAGGAATCATTCCATGGATGGCTAATATTGTCTCATTGGCCAAACCCTGAGAACCCACACTTGGTGTCTGGTGTTGGGTCTGCCAGCTTCCTGGCCTTCAGCATGGGATGTTTAGGGTATAGCCATCCAGGACCCGCAAGCCAGACCAGGAAACAGAGGCAATTTATTACTCCAGCTTCCTGTCCACCGAAGGCCCGGGGAGGCCTTGAAATGGCACAGCTGAAGTCACATTCCACCAGTGCAGTCACGGCATTTAATGAGGCCTCTCCGGACATAAAGAGAGACAGACATTTCTAGGCTTGTGGGACAGGCTCCCCAGGCCCCTCCTCTCTGCTCGGGAGACTTTCATTGAATTCGGAAAGGGCTCTAATATTGGTGTGGCTGGGTCCCTCCTTTTGCTTTGTCATTCATTCTACATTTCAACTCTAGACCAGAATTTATTGCTGCCAATAAAAGACACCTTTACCCCTTAAAAATCTGACATTGGTAGGCTTTACAATATAGTTATCAATTAATGAGCACGTACAAGAATGGCCTCCTCTGATCCAGGGGTTCTCACATGGGGCCAATTTTGCCTCTCGGGGGACACTGGCAATGTCTGGAGACATTTTTGGTTGTCACAACTTAAGAGAGGGGGCCTGGTGTGCTCCTGGCATCTGGGGGGTAGAGGCCAAGGATGCTCCTCAACATCCCACGTGAACAGGCAGCCCCTCGCAACAGAGAATTATCTGGTCCCAGATGTCAATAGTGCTGAGGGTGGGAAACCCCAGCCCCAAGTGTTTCCCAACCTTTTATTTCATTACTGTCCCCCACTGCCACCCCAGGAGCCTTTTGAGACAGACTTTCCTAATTGCCCTCACCCATGAAATTTTATTACCATAATGTACTGAATACCTGTTTATGGACTGTCTGCCTATTTGTGCTTTACACATTACAAGGGTGAATGCTTTTTGTTCCCCACACCTCTCATTCCCCCCAAACCAATTTTTTACACCCCTGAATATGTTGTCACTCCTGTTGGGAATGCACAGCCCAGAGAAAGTCTTTGTCCATAGGTAACACAGAGCCAATCGAAGCCTTAGAACAAGGGAAGGTAGTCATGGAATTCAATTTTTGAAGCAATTCTGGCAGGCACATGAAGGGTGGGAGGGAATAGACAAGACCTGTGGCTCCTGGAACCATAAGGACCTTTGCTGTTGGGACCAAACCTCTTCCAGCTCTATCCAGAGCCACCTGTCCTACCCTTTGTCCTTCCCACCCTCCATCCCTGGACATCATCCTGTCTTTTAGCTGCCAGTGCCTGAAAACTTCTGTGGAATCTCTTTATGGAGATGATACTTCCTTTCTATGTTGCATTGGGTCAGTGCCCCGCTCTGGGCTCCACAACATTAATGGCTGTGTTACTCCATCAAATGTAAATTTCAGGATCATTTCTTCATTGTCCATCCTTGCATGTCCTGCACAGCTCCTGGCTGGGAGTAGGCACTTGGTACTTATATCTTGGATGAAAGAACGGATGAACAGATGAACAAATGAACACGAGCTTTTCTTCTTGCAAAGCTCCTTGCACGCTTTAATCTCTCCAGCATCTTGTGAAACACACCTACTTCTTTCTGATCTTCATTTTTTAAGTAGTTTTGAAATGAGAACTGATGGGGCTGCTTTGGCTCCTGGTACCCAAGGTCCCCGCTCACTCCCAGCACTCAGGGCTGTGCGGTCAGAGTCTCAGATCCGGAGCATGTGATGTGCGTGGGCCCGTGACTAATAGCCACACGGCACACGATGGCGGCGGCCTGGGAGGCCGACCGAGCAAGTAATTTCTGAAGAAGGGACCCACGAGGCAGAGAATGAGAGGCGTGATGCAGGAGAAGGAGCATGCACTTTGCCAAGACAACTCGACCTGGGTTTCAGCTGAGGATCTTGAGGTTATAAGCAGCATGGCCTCGCATCTCCGAGCCCGAACATCCACACCTGAGACGATAAGATGGTCTCTTGGATGAATGGGATGCTGAAATAAAATAATACAAGAGAAAATGCCTGGGGCATACTAGGAGCTCAACAGATATTACTTCTATCTTCCCCACTCTGGATCTCTTTACCGCAACTACTATTTTAAATACTTTTTCCATGAGGCAAATGTTAGTGTTGATCTTGGCAGCGCCTCCTTTCTGCCTGGTTCAGATGCGACAGTGGAGGGCAGAGGACAGTGGAGGGCAGTGGTTTGACAGCATCCACAGTGTGCATGCGCGCCACCCCCCACCTACCACGCCCTGCTCTTTTTCTCAGGCCCACCAAAAAGGAAGGAGCTGGCTGAGACTTGATACCTCTTTTTTGTTCATTTTATTTCTTTGAATCTAGCATGCAAGTGTGAGCTCATCAGAGAAGTTTGCCCCTGGCTTGGGACAATCAGGTT
Source organism: Microcebus murinus (assembly GCF_040939455.1). Taxonomy (NCBI): domain Eukaryota; kingdom Metazoa; phylum Chordata; class Mammalia; order Primates; family Cheirogaleidae; genus Microcebus; species Microcebus murinus. The sequence continues at coordinate 27,987,368 of NC_134123.1, forward strand.
TCAACTGAGGTTCAAACACAAGTCAACCAGGCAACCTTTTTGCTGCCTGTGGGCAATTTCATCAGAGGTGTCATGTCACCTCTTTAGCCCCATCTGTGGCATCTCTGGTGCCCCTACTTCTCTGAATCAAGTGTTTGTGTTGACCCACTCGTTTTGGCAAGACTTACTCAGACAGGAGAGCCCTGAGAGCTCTCGAAGGAGGGGAAAGATGGTGTTTGTCAGAAAGGTGTAGGCTCTTAAATTTCAATGGCCTCCCATGAGGAAGCAGAGGAGCAGACATCCTCCTAGCATCCTCCAGAGGCCCTGAGATCCTCAGGTAATGTGGTTATAATTTGCCTGATTCATTATGGCCACAGAAGTTCCTGGCATGGCCCTGTCTCTGCCCTGGGTCACCAAACAAAGCACACGCCAGACTCCATGGATTACCACAGTGAGCCTGTCCCTTCATAGACCTCATCTCGGCATATGTTCTTATTTGGGGGCATCGCTTCATTGGTTTTTCTCTGAGGGGCCTAATATAACATTTTTATAGTTATAAGAGTGAAAGAGAGGAGGGGATAGAAGAAGAAAAACAGTGAAAGCTGAGCCTTGAAGGAAGTACCCAGAGGAAAGGGAACCCCAACAGGCCTGGGACCAGAGGGTGCTCCCAGCATGTGACCATCCTGCAGGAGCCCCTACCTGGGTCCCCAGACACATACTCCCAACTCACCCTCACCTCACACTCCCTTCTGACCAGAGTTCTTTCAGGGAAGCAGCAAACACACATAAAAGCAAGGAAACTTCAGGGACACATTTTTTTCATATTTTTTTTTAAATGGAGATAAAACTCATGTTACATAAAATTAACCATATTAAAGTGAACAAGTGAGTAGCAGTTAGTACATTCCAATGGTGTACAACTACCACCTCTGTGTAGTCCCAAAAAACTTATATCAGCCCACAATAAAGCCCTATACCCATTAAGCAGTCACTCACTATTCCCTCCTCCTACCAGTCTGCTTTGTGTCTCGATGGATTTGATTGGTTGGAGTGTTTCATACAAACAGGCTCATACGATATGTGTGTGGTCTTTGTGTCTGGCTTCTTCCACTCAGCTTAGTGTCCTCAAGGTCCGTCCCTGTCGCAGCATGTGTCATTCCTTTTTACGGTTGAGTAGTATTCCATTGTCCGTTAACATTTATGTCACAATTTGTTTATCCATTCGTCCATTGATGGATATTTGGGTTGTTTACACCTTTTGGCTCCTGTAAACAGTGCTGCTGTGAACATTTACTTATGAGCGTGTGTTGGAGTACCGGTTTTCAGTTCTTTTGGGTGTGTACCTAGGAGTGGAAGTGCTGGGTCAAGTGGTAATTCTGTTTAACTTTTGTTCAGGATTGGATTAGGGGTGGGCCCACTTCTCAGAATCTCTTGGAGCTGTCTAGGGTTCCTGTGAGGGTTTTCCAGCGGTTTCACCCAGCCCTGCAAAGAGAGGAGTGTCAAACAGGAGCTCCTATTGGTTGGGTTGAAAGGATCTAGTTGCTTAGACTTCACTAAGACAGAGCGGTACCCGTCTCTCAGAGCATGCGCAGTCGCGCCCAAAGCACAGGATGCTGAAGAAGATATGAAGGTTCCCGGCAGCCTGAGACTTACTCTTGTAGTCTAGAAAGTATTAATAACACTCAATGTCCCCATAGGAAAACTACACTGCATTTACCCAAAGAACGTGATTGATAACTGGAGATAATTAACGTTGCAGGATAAATCAACATGTGGCCACCTTGTCCCCCAATTCCCACCCTGAGTGCATGCTGGACTGTAGTTATCTGTCACCTTTACAAGCATCTAGGTTTTAAGTCTTCACTGTGAAGTAGGTCCCATGAGCTCCATTTTACAGAGGGAAAAACTGAGGCAGTTGGCCAAACAAGGCTCATTTCCTTCTTGATTTCCACTTCTTTATTTTGAGTAAACACTTTCACTGCTATTTTTATTCTATCAGTGTCCTTGGAATGGTTTTAGTTTTCTTGGCAACAGCCAAGCCTGCATAATACCCCTTAAATTGGCAACGTCACAGTCAAACTTCCATTTTCACAAGTAATTGTGCCACAGTTAATTAAATTGACTGCCTGGCAATCCATCCTCAATTAAAATACTAATAGTTTATTTATTTATTTCGTTGTTCACAAACCATTTTTTACCTTCCACCATCTCTCAGGATCCCATTTGTGTATCCTGATGGTGGGAATGATAGTAATGCAACTGATCATTATTATTATTATAATTAGGTACAGGAACCACACGTGACACTTCAAATCAGGATCAGAATTCTGACCTTGAAAGGGGGCCCAGATCAGCTCAGTTCTCCCAAGGAGACAGAAGTCTTGGTTTAGCAACTAAATTTGTTGCTTTTTGAATAAGTACTTTCCAGGGCTTAGTTTCATCATCTGAAAAGGAAGAGCAGGACAGGATTATCTTGAATGTCCTCTCTAGTTTGAAGGGATTATGATTCTCTAATTCCCTAGCATTGGGCTCAGTGGGCAGTGTGTAGGAGTTATGCTTTCTCAGTTTTCTCTTGCCTTCAGAAATGTCCAGATAGAGTTATATAAAGTCCCAGGACTGGCCCCATATCTTGGTTTTGGGTTTATGCATAGATCTGCGCTAAGGAGCTCTTTGCTCCTTCGTCACGGGGGCATTCTGAATGTCATGCAGTAGTACTTTCCAGGTCCCTGGAGCCTCATTGAGATTCCTCCTGTGCAGTCATGTGTCTTGGTGTTGAGTCATGGGCCTAACAGGGAGGGCTCTTGTGCTGCTGGACTTGAACTGCATGCAGTCTCCACGATGTCCTGGTGGGGTTCCTTATCTGCAGTGGCTTCACCTGCATCTCCCAACTCTGCTTTCTTATGCACTTTCTCTGTGCTTGCTAATCCTGTACCATTTAGTGATCTCTGTGTGAATATCCAAAAATGCCAACAAAGCTCTTTCGAGCAGACTAGAGGAAACAGGGACAGAGTGGGCAGCTGTCCCTGCAGCACTCACCACCTTCAGGACAATGTGCAGATGAGCACCATTTAAGCCCACAACAGCTCTGTTTCCATGAGTGAGGAGCAAAGCAGTGAGGACAGTTCCCTGGGCCACACTGAAGACAGGCCAATTTCAAAGTCCTCCTTCTATCCATCATGCAGATTGCCACCCAAAAAGTTAAATGACTCCCTCAAGCATCCAAAGAATTGGGATGCTACGGCCCTCTTTTCTGCTGGCGACATCCTCTGAGAATGTCGAGGGCCCTAGTGTTTTGACTGGCAGGATCTTGGTTTCAACATCTGACTCTGAGGGCCCTGGGCCTACACTGTGTGAAACACGTTCTCTGCGGGATTGGGCCCCTCTGAGCCACACTGGGAATGGACTAAACTCTGTGGGATTCATATTCCTTTTCGATGGTTGCTCAGAAGAAGGGAAAAAAAGAAAAAGAATCAACCAAAAACAGCCTCTTTTGTGCATCCGTGTAAGAGATAGGAATGTGCATTTGCATTCCTTCCAAGTTGTGTGTTTGCAAAATACAGACAGGCAAGTTTGAATCACTTTGACTTTGAAAGCATGATTTTGAGCAATTATCTGGGGAAAAAAAAATACCTCTTCTTCACTAAATAAGTCTGTCAAAAAGAGTCATAGTACAGCATGCCACTGCTGGAATACACGTGTGCACTGGTAAGCCAGCCCCAACCAATTAAGTAGCGAAATGTCGACTGCATTCAGGCCCTTGCTGGTCCACAGACAGACTTGTGCAAGTTCATTTTCATAGTGGTGTGTATGTATCTTTCGACTTTAACTGACAGATTCCCACAGTGAATAGAGTAGGGAGTTATCAATTACATGGTTAGCTAGGCGCTGCAGTTGTATGCTCCGTGGCTTCTTGACAGAAGAGGCAGAGAAGGAGGGAAGGACTAATATTTCTGGTGCAGAAGGACTCTTAATATTTTAGACTGGGCTCCTCAAATATGTATGCTTATTTAGTTAGGAGAAAATGTGCTTTTGAATCCTGAAAACCCCAAAGAAGTTTGCATTAATAAATAGTGATTACCAGAATATTCTCTTCTAAAATATATTTTATTTATCAAATGAATACCCTTCTGAGTGCCTCTTTATCCTTCCTGTGATGGCTAAATTAATTTCATCCAATTTTGATTTCTACATGGCGATGTTGTGAACAGTGCCTGAAATAATAAAATTACCCCGAGCAGATTGCGTATAAAACCATTTGCAGTGGGAGAAGCAATAATTGGGGCTATGGTTCCCTTTGGCTGCAGTGTAATATATTCCTTTGTTTTCCTTTGTGAAATATTTATCATGGGTCTCCTGTAGGCTGAGTCTAATGTGGATGTGGACTTGTCTTTTGCTTTTGTGGGCTGAGATTGAGAATGACATCCTAAAATATATCTCCCATTAAGGCATCAATAGATCTCCACTATTAGAGATTCCTTCACAGAACCACAGAGTCAGAAAGAGCTGAATGATACACCTTGAATGCCCTATTCGTTTACCCTTAAATAAATGGAAAACCTAAGCTAAAGAATGGAAGTGTTTGGCAAATAAGCTGGTGAGAGAGCAGGATCTGGAATCAGGGCTCCTCATTCCTGATCTTGGGCTCCTTCCCTGGCATCTTTTCTTGAAATGAGCATTATGTTCTCCTCCCCTGGGATTAATATCCTCCTAGGAAGGATGGTGCATGATATGATCATGAATAAGACTGAATATGTATTGTGCACGTACCTTTTCTGATAGGAAAGACCATGGTGCTACAAAAAAAGAGGAAGGGGAGAAGGGATGGGGTGTGTTAGAATCTTGGAATGGATTATTTGGCTAAAGGTTCAGCCCATCTCCCTTTTCTCCGGGCCATGCAACTGAGTTCTAGCCAATGAAATTAGCCCCAAGAGGGAACTAGTCTGGATCCCTGAATGACTGCATGGAGCAGACCTCCCTCTGGTCAGTAAGATATCACAGAAGTGAAAGATAAACGTCTATTGTGTGAAGCCTCTGTGACTTTGAGATGTATCTGTTACAGTAGGTGGAGTTGTCTTCACTAACACAGAAAGATGGGACTGGTGAAGCATTGCATCTTTTCTGAGAACTGTCCTTTTGTCTTTTTTTTTTCTCTGAGTCCCGTATAACCATGTGCATGACACATACCCTTGTGTCTCATTTGCCAAGACGGCTGTATGGCAGTCCTCCACCTCCAAGAAAGCACTCTCTAGTTCAGGAATCGGCAAACTTTTAATATAAAGGGAAAGATAGTTAATATTTTATGCTTTGTGGACCATATAGTCTCTGTTGCAATTACTCAATTCTGCTATCACAGTGGGAAAGCAGCTATAGACAGTACAGGAATGAAGCGTTGTGGCCATGTGCCAATAAAACTTTATTTACAAAAGCAAGCAGCAGGCTGGATTGACCCACATTAGCAGAGAGTCCTGGCATCAACTTTTTTCAGAGAGATGTGGACAAGTAGGTCAACATTTCTGTCTCAACTGTTTTATTTAATAACATATTAATACAGTATGGCCCTGGGGATCCTTCTACCAAAACTATCACATAACTCCTCGAGCCTGTGCACTAGCATGCCGTTAGAAGTGGTCAGCTGTCCCTCTTTCTGTTTTTACGATTCCCACTGTGGTGTCTGCATGGCTCCCTGGCGTTTCACGTAAAGAGCAAGTGCGTGGAATGCCACAGAAAGAAGAAAGGGAAGAAAGGCCACATGGAGAGTGGAGGGGAAGGACTGATACTTTTCATTCAAGGTTCCAGAACCGATGTCTGGTTTTATTTTCCATTTTATTAATAAGAGGATATGGACTGATATTTGGACAAAAAGAAGGAACCCTGGACCCTAGCCTAGCCCCCTGCCCCCCAACTCCACCACTCCGTCAAGAACCAAGCTCTGGCCACCTGTTTTATGGACTTTGTGACTGTTTCAGAACTGCTGACTTGCAAATGGCTTCAGCCCCAGCGGCAGAGGCTGCCATGGCGCCAGCATGTGATTCCTTCCAGGACTTAACTCTGGAGAGATCTCCATTTCCTGTTGATTGCAAAGGTTTTAGGTGCACAAATGCTCTGTTCTGTCACTCTGTCACAGCGTGTTATGTCAGGAAAGAGGAAACAGCTCAGCCTGTAAATCGATGTCACCAGCACGCAGGGTGTTGTGTTGTGTTGTCTCGAATGTGGCTTGTCAACACCACAGGGCTAATAGCAGTGTCAGGGTCCCCGTGCCACAAATCACTTCACATCTCTGGCTGGTGCAGACCTGTCACTAGTGGGAGTTGCCTGGGCTGCATTCAGAGCAGGCATGGACGGTCTGCCCGGATGCTCACATCAGAAGGCAGCAGGAGTACAGAAGTTGCAGCTGATGCCTGCGTTCCAACCGGCTGCCTCCTCCAGTTCAATCAGCCAGGACCCATCTGATAGAAAGACCTTGACTGGCTGAGGAATGCGGATGCTGTGTCAAAAGGTCATGGCTCAGAGCCAAAAATGCACCATGCTGACCTCCAGTTCTCCTTGAGGAGTGTATGGGGGGTGTCCCAGGGTCAGAGGATATCTAACATAATCTCATCCAAGATGGTTTGGGAACATGGGGGAATGACAAGATTAACTGGAGCTCCGGGAGGCATTTACCAAAACAGAAGCACACACCCCCTCACCCCCTCACCCAATGCCTCCGTCAGCATTTCCCTAGGCGAGATGAGTCAAACATTTATATTTTTACATATGCAACACGCTTGCAATTTTCAACCGGGGGTGATAGAAAAACTTATTGAAAATAGTTAATCAATTTTACAAAGAAGCCATAGGTACAGGCATTTCCAGACCTACAGTTTTGAAAGTCGCCTGGAGGATACCAGTCTGACTCAGAGCTTTATGAAGGCATATTCCTAATAACCTCTCTGTGCTCCACAAAGAACAATTGGTTTGGACGTGAACTGGTTTGGACAATTGGTTTCTGTTTTTAGACTCCAGGCCTAAATAGGTTGGGGCTGTGCTGATTTTACCACTCTTCGGATTTTAGTAGATTTTCTCATTATGGTTTTTAGATAAGCGCCCTGCAGATGGTGAGGATAGTAAGAACAAGAATGGCAAACCGACAGGCCAGTTGACATCATTCCCCAATTCTGGGTCCATGGCAGACATCATTAATTCATCAACACTCTCTTTCCCTCATTAGTATAGTGTTTCAAGATGCTGTTGCCAATTGCCCAGGTTCAATGCACATGTTGAAACTTATTTGCCAGTCCCTTGATGTCTTCAGAAGAAATTTTTAAAGTACTGTTATTTCGATATTGTAATTTTTCAAAGATTAACTCCATAGAGACGTTATTGGTCATCTCCTTGATAACGTGCATAACACTAGGCATGGGAGTTTCAGGGTAAGCAAGAAACTCCATCTGACTGCAGATACTCAGTGAAACAAAGCATTTCAAGGTCATGCTACAAAAGGTTGTACAAGGAGAATGGTCAGGAGACACAGTGAAGAGACATTTACTCCAAACTGAATGGAGAGGGTCAGAGGAGGCTTCCTGGAGAAATGATCTCAGGACACTCTTAAAGGACACACTGCCATAGTTATGCAAGTACAGCTTTCAAAGAGAACCAACTTCCCAATTTGATAGCGGTGTAGGACTCCAGTATTTGCAATATCTATTTTCCTAAAGTACACAGAAGGTCTTTGAGATTTGATGTCTCCTTGCATCACAAATCGAATGATGAATAAATTTATAAGTGGGCTGTGCTTATTAACCCAGGCCTGGCTTTAATGATTGTTTTAGGCACCATGATCTTTGACATGTGAGTGGTTTCATTTGTTTAGTAGGGGGGGAGGACAGTGATATTTTTCTACCTTACAACAGGGATGGGCTGGAATGTGTTTGAAAATTAAAAATATTTTCCAAACAAAGGCAAGATTTTTCAAGTTTGTTCACACTGGACCCCTTGCAACTAACGTATTGCATACCTTTTTTTCAAGCAAATCTTGAGAGGAGGAGACAAATGGATTGTGAAACTGGAGGATATCTCATTTTTTAATCCATTGTTTTAGTGAGAGTTTAGAGCTTTCCTATAAAATATGTGAGTTGAGAAAAAAATTGGAAAAGACCTCTTCAAGGACTTTTGGATGTGCTCCCTCATGTTTCAAGACACCTTTTGCACGTTGGCACATATGTCTTTATTTCTGTATGTTCAGAGGCAAGGCAAAGTAAATTCATTTTGTGCTAATGAGAGAGTTGGGGGTATGTTGGCTCAAACTCTCTGTGTCCTTTTCTTCTTGGGATGACGGAGCCGTCAACTTTTTACAAATGTACTGTCCAAAAATTCCCAGCAGGACTTTCCCTTTGCTATTTAAACAGTGTATCTGGCACTGTGGACTCTACTGCTTAGAGCCTGGTCCAAATGAAACCAGAGGCCTCATTCCATCCCTTCTGCACCCATGGTGGTCCCAGCAGGAAAGAGGTAACATGCCCAAATTGAGTAATTTAAGGAAAATTTAATAATACAAAGAGTATCAAGGTGTGGGGTTAGGTTGTAGAACAACCATAAGAGATAGCAAATTTCCCAGGGGTAGAGATGGGGGTGGCTGTTAACTCCTGGTCCTGAACAAGCAAGGAGAGGGAGCAGCAGGTGCTGGCCACAGGTGAGAGTGTCTGCATGGAGAGGACTACCTGGCAGGAGTGGTAACCTTTGGTTGAGGAATTCAGCCCACCTGTAGTGATACCCCTCCTCTCCTGAGAAAGGTCCCAGGGGAATAAACATCCTTTCCCCCAGCCCCCAGCCTTTGATCAAGCTCAGCTAAAAACCAGATGGTGAAAGGAACTCATTGATTTGGTTCATATTGGTCAATGTTTTTGGCCAAGTACAGAAGGATGGAGATAGTGGATTTGGATAGGGAAATGGAGGATTCCAGCATAGCTGTCAAGTTAGTTTTTTCCCAGAGATAAAGGCCACTGGCTCTATCCAGTCTATGCCCTACTCCTAGCCAAGAGAATTCCTGTGTTCCTGTAAAACCTGGGTTCTCTGTAAAAATAAGGAGGAAATTATCATACTGAGTTTGATGATTCACAAAATAAGACACTTAACGTGTAGAGCTTTGGGACTACCAGTGATCCTTTTTTGGGGGGCCTTAATTAACAAGATTATTGGTATATTTAGAGTTCTGTAGATACTGGATCCTTTTCACACTCCTCCAGAGTTTATAGGTGATTGGAAGTAGTGTTCCAGCTTGGGCAAGCCCAACCACTAACCGTCTTTCCCGTTGGAGTCGTTCTAAGAATTCTAATTAAATTGGAAGACCTTCTTTTTAGTTTGATTAGTTCAATATCATGAATGAAATACTTTAGCTTATACATATGTCTGATGAATTCTTCTCTGTTTCCTGTGATTCTTGAGCTAGAATGAGCCTAGTGCAATCACAATTGGACCACCCTGCGCCATCTTAATAGTACCAAGATATTGCATCCAGCCATCCTGCCCACATTTGCTCTTAGGCAAGAGATCCCTGTCCACAGCACAGATGGTTCTATCACCAGTCAAGTTCAGTGAGGCCAGTAGGGCACTGCTATGCTCTTCAGCTCTCAGGGATTTGAACTGAGAAACACAGAAAAAAGACTACTGGTTGGGGATAAATACTGAAACTGAGAAGTCTTTGGGTTTCAGGGATTGGGCATCCAATTGGGACCCTATGCAAGGAAGAATGATAGGGAAACAGAAATCATGAGGAAGCAGGAAGTTTAGCTGGGGATGATGGCACATGCCTGTACTCTCAGGAAATAAGGAGCCCAAGGCAGCAGGATCCTTTAAGGTCAGGAGTTTGAGACCACCCTGGGCAATGTAACAAGAGCCCCAGCTTTAAAAAAGAAAAATTTAAAAATTAGCCAGGCAAGGTAGGCCAGGCTGAGGCAGGAGGATGGCTTAAGCCCAGGAGTTTGAGGCTACAATGAGCTATGATTGATTGTACCACTGTGCACTCCAGCCTAGGCGACACAGTGAGACCCTGTCTCTAAAAAAAAAAAAAAAAAAAAAAAAAGCAGGAAGCTTGCAGTAGAGAGAAGAAGGGGACAGATGTGCAGAGAGGAAGAAGAGATGTTGAGAGAGAAGAAATGAGAAGAAGCGAAGTGGGAGACAGGGTGTGTGTGTGTGTGTGTGTGTGTGTGTGTGTGTGTGTGTGTGTGTGTGTATGTGAGAGAGAGAGAGGTTGAGTCCAACTGACCAGGGCCCTCCATTGCCTCAGCTTTCTAGTTCCTGGCTCTGTTTTCCATGAGACCTGATGCACTCTGGTTCTCCTGTGAGATCCCTCCATCTGCCTTGAGAAGGGCCCCGTCTGCAGCATTAAGGCACCTCTGCTGGTCTGCACGACTTAGTTCTGTGCTGGGGAGGGACCGTCCAGCTTCAGTGGATTTCAGAGTCCTGAGCTACGAAAGGTCAACAGCTGTGTTATTGCAAACTCTGTGGACTGCATTTCATCAGTGCCCAAGTGCACATCACGCTGACAACAGGCCTTTGTTAACACTGGGGAGCCCCCAGAGCCCCAGGGTAATTCCATCACCACCCAAGTTGTAAGATGGCAGAATGAACAGGCCAGGATGCAATAAAATAAAGTGAAAGAAAAAAAAAAAAGAAGAAGGGAGGAAAAAAGAAAGAGGAAGAAAGAAAGGAAGGAAAGAAGGAAGGAAAGAGGGAAGGAAGGAAAGGAAGGTGAGGAGGGCACCAAGGGCCGGCGCCATCTAGCTTCAAACCTGCCAAGATCCAGCCATTCTCTTAATCGAACTCTGCCTTTCAGGACCTTTCTCTCTGTTCACTTGGCATTTTTAAAAAAAGAGACAAAACAGATGATGAACACAGTGTGAGTGATTTTCCCTTAAGGGAGGGAGGTGACATATGAGAAAGGAGAGAAAATCTCCAGGGGAGTTTGTCTTGAGACAAAAAACCTGGGAAGGACAGCCTGTTTGGATCTTGGTTATTTCATTAGATTTAGAAAGTGCCTTTGAAAAGAGCAGGATGCTCTGGGGACAAGTCAACGCATGGCAGCCTTCAGCGTCCCAAAGAGGAGAAGTTGAGATGGCAAAGTGAAGGGAAGTACTCTACAGCGTCAGTGACAACAGATTCAGCCCTTGAAGTCAAAGTCAAAGAAGAAATTTGGAGAAATTCTCATCACTGTGTTTAGGAGTCACCCTGGACTATTTCCTGGATGGGTTTCCCACCCTCTACCCCCCACTTCTGGCAATGAGCCAGTGAGCACAGGGTCATGAAGTCTACGTTAAACCCATCTACCCGCTGTGGGGCCTCGGGCAAGTTTTTTCACCTCTTGGAACCTCAGTTTCCTTTTTTATACAACAAGAGCCATAAGGATAACAGCTCTGAGTGTTGATGGAATGAGCCAACAGGAAGGTGAAGAGTTGAGCTTCCTAAAGAACCTAACACAGGGTTCCTTGTCCGTGGAAGCTTCCAGTAGATCTTAGCTGTGTTTGTCATCTCTGTCTTCCTTACGATCCTCACCCACTTCAGGATTGTGTCCACGTGTCCCCCCATCCCCTATCCTTGGGAGCACCTCAGGAAATGTCCCTTCACCCAACATAAAACATGCTGCAAAATAATCCTTGACACATACTCGTTCATAGATGCAGGGAAAAGCGTGACAATCAGGAGATTTGGAGACTCATATTAATGGATCTCTTTCCACTGTCTGTCTCCCAAGGCCCTCCTTTGTACTCATGCATTCATTCATTCCCTCATTCTTGAAACCCACGTGCTGGTGTTGTGCTGGTTACTGAAAACTCCACAGTGAAGGAAAGTTAGTCCTATCCTGGAGGCATCTGCGGTTAAAGAAGCCTGCCTGGGATATTGGGTCATGAACTCCAATGATGTCAGTATTCTTCTCGTCTCTGCATGCCCTTGGTCTCCCTCTCCTGCAAGACCAGCTCCCTCGCCTGCCTGTGCACTGTTGGGTGAAGTGACAGTGGCCCACCACAGCTGTGCAAGGTGTTTCTGGTTTTAGGGTCCTCAGAGCAAGGGAGAAACCTTCCTTCTCACCTTGCTAGCTCACTTATCTCCATTATTCCCACCCACCGCCTGGCCCTCCCCTCAAGCCCTCTCCGCTTCAGAAGTGAAGCACAGAGTCATCATCAGCCCCACCTGGATCTCAGGGTGGTGGACTGCAGGCGTCCTCAAACTACAGCCCGCAGGCCACATGCTGCCCGCCTAGGACATTTATCCAGCCCGCCGGGTGTTTTTGCCGCAGCTGCCTGTCCTGCTTAGCAGCCGACTCGTCCTGGGCCCACAGTGCGCACTCTCCAACGGTCTGAGGGACAGTGAACTGGCCCCCTGTTTAAAAAGTTTGAGGCCCCCTGGCTTACGCGTTTATATCCTTGGTTTGGCTGCCGTATGCCTCCCTAGGTTTTGCTATTCCATATTCCCACCTGCTGTCGTCAGTCCTTTTCTTAACCCTTGGCTGTGCTTCAACTTCCTGTGGACCTTTGACCAAAGAAAGACCTTTTTTTCTCTGGGAAGATGATATTTGTACATGAATGCATTTGCAAGTCCTTTGAATGAGGGGTGCTGGAAGGAGGGGACACCCCTGTAGCTGCACTGGTCGAAGAGATCAACCCTAACAATCCCTAGAGCAAAGGAGATGGGAGCTACAAAAACTTCCATGCTGATCGATTATTGGATGCCAGATTCTAAGCCTGAAGGCTCCAAGCTCCAACAACTCTCGTTGGCCACCACCTTCACCCAATTGAAACAAGGCGGTCTTAAACTCATGGAACCAACACACTGGAGCTCCCATCTCTGTCTACATACACGGTGCACTAGTGCAGTGTGTGTGCATGTGGGAGGGGCGGTTAAAACCTATTTGGCTCAGATCAGCTCATTTTACATCTGATATGCCCACATGTGTGCATGTTGTATTGATATGTGGGTCTGTGTGGGTTTTTATTTTTCCTCTGTCAGAATGAAAGATTTGATTAACTTCAGCTCCCCATCTTTTCCCATTATTCCATCCCAGTGGCTGTTACGGAAGTCGGCCCGCAGTAGCCTCCAGCCTAACCAACCGGGGTCTGCACAGCAGAGAGAGATCACCTCCTAAAAATTAGCTGGAAGGCAGCGAGACGGAGCAGCCTGCCGGGGTCCCTGTCTCCCAGAGGGAAGTGTCCTCTGAGCCCTCCTTGAGATCTATAAATAGCCCCAGGAGCCACTGAATGCCAAGTTGGCTTTCTCCCCAAACCTTATAAGCAGGCAATCAGGATTTAACGACCCACAAATTTCCAATTTTTTAGTTTATGAAAAAACATATATACATATAATTTTTACCTCAGTTAGAGACTCATCTTTAAAAAAAAATATTCAATGACTTTCTCCCTCTCTTTCCGATGAGGAAAACCGGACTATTTATGCTGCATTTTAGGCTTTTTTTAATATATAATTTTTCATATAAATGCACATTTTCCCCTTCTTTCGGGGCGGAAATTTAACTTTTGTGGAAATGTGATGTGTGTTTAAATTACCAATTTCATAGGCAATATGTCTGATAATTGCAGAGAGATACTGAGTTAACTTGTAGCAATGAGTTTACGTGACAAAGGGAAATCAGTTTGTTTGCAGTAAGCAGAGGATAACGGGCGCCGCCGAAACTTTACTATTTGGGGGTGGGGGGAGGACGGGGAAGGGAGGCCCTGAAATTGCTTTTTATAATTAAAAAGGGAATCTCAGATGTTTTATATCTTGAATATTTACAATAAAACCTTTAAGTGCTTGTCAAGAGGGTAATGTGTCATTAACTGGGGACTCTGCCTCTCCTCTCCTCTCGGACATGACAGTGCGGCAGGATAAGAGAAGAGTAATTATAGTTCAGCAGGGCTGCCAGGTGTGATAAATGACTAATCAGCACGCAGGAGCCTCCGTCCTCAAAGGAGGACTATTACAGTGTTATCAGCTGCAGGCCTGGGTGTACGGGGCCCCGAACAGGGATGGGGACAGGACCTTGCGCCGTGCGGCTTGGCATGCGGCTCGTGAGTGAGCCCGCGGCTGTCTCTTAGTTTTGTCACCGGCGGCTTTGTGCAGCTGCCACCAGGGGAAAGGAAACACACAGGGGCTCCAGCAATCTGCCTCGTGCTAATATTTATATAACACACTCGCCAGCCTCCCTGGCCCAAGTCTGGGGGTGGCTTTTTTGGGGGCAGCTTTGATGGCAGAAGAACCTGCAAGAAGCCCTTTCTCCCTGGTGGAGCCAGCTGCCTCTCCTGTTCCTGTCATTTCTATTGGGCACAGGGGTTATTGACAATGTGTTTGACCGCTTCCCATGTGGAAATAGTGCAGCATTGTTCCCGGGGCAAGCTGACAGCTCAGCACTGTCCTGGAGAACCCCAGGAGCTACCATGGGGGCTCTCTGCACCCTTGTCCTCAATGCTCTTTGTGCTCAGTCACAAAGTACCTTTGGGTTTGATTCATTTACTTATTATGATCAGGAACTGTTACCTATCAACATTGGATAAACTATCAGAGGGAAATTAATCAAAACCCCCTTCAGACAAACCGCATTACCCCCCCCCCCACCTTACCAAAGTATGGCATTGGAGTCACAATACCATTTTTAAAATAATTGTTAAAAAATGCACATCAGGAAATAGACATCTGAAGATGAGGAGGTGCTTCATGTGAAAAAGAACATAATGTGCTTTAAAAAAAAAAAGAAGAAGAAGGAAGAGATAGAACGACACTTTTGATACGAAGGTTATTTTTATAATACCTGCATTTTTATCGGTTGACGTATTTTAACAGGGAGCCCTGACTGAAGTCACAAAAATTATGACTCCGGCACCGAGCTACTTATCTGACAAATGCAATGCGAATGGTCTTGTTCTTATCAATGAGATCAGATTTCAAAAATGAATGCGAAGACCGAGGCGTTGCTTTGTGCACAGATAACCTTGCAGGCATGAACTCCCAAACCAGAATAAAAGAATCCTCTATGAAATAATGGGCCAGGAAGCCCAATCGAGTCACACTGTAATAGACAGTGGGGGGTGGAATCAAAGGGGGAAAAAACTCATTTCATCTCAGTTAATGGCAGGGAAACGAAGGCAGAGAAGGACTTTCTTTGGAGCGGAGCTGGTGCGACAAAGACCGGGGTTTCGCCGTGTCATGCACCATTTGCCGTTGCACTAGGGCTCCTTTCAGGAGCTGTGAAGCCATTATTATAATGTGAAAAAGGTGGAAAGAAATACTCCCTTCTGGACACTGGAAGGGCAAATGAGGTGCAAGGCTTTTTTCTTTCTTTCTTTTTTTCTTTTCTTTTCTTCTTTTTTTCCCCTCCCAGTCTGTCTCCTTTCCCTTTATGCACAATGCTCTCAGAGAGGGTTCCCAGTCCCCCTGGTAAAAAGTCTGAAAGATGCCAAGGAGTTCGCTGTGCCCTTAGATAAACAGTTTGTCTTGGCTCTCCTCGCCTCCTTTTGTGACATAGCTGGCCAAGAAGCAGCAAAAGTATGCTCCGAGTTCAGCTCCTCTCTGCTCCTGTTATTTTCAAATAAGAGATTCCAAAGCCCATGCCCAGTCCTTGCACTGAGTTTCTAGCAGGAAAGAGGGACTGAGGTATCAGGATGCATCTCGGCCAAGCTGCCTTATGCCCAAATTCCTCTCTTGCCTGGAACCACCGCTGAGACCCGGGTGTGTGGACCGCTTTTCTCGGGGCAGGGTATGCAATGGGAAGGTGAAAGGAAAGCCTTCCTTATTATTATTATTTGTCCTTAGCTGTGATAAAAATTGGTTTCTTCACAGTGCTGATTGGTAAAACCAAGTTCTTTGTAAATTATGGAACCCAAGTCGGGACTTGGACAGCCTTCCTTCTAACGGAAAGACAAATATAGTTGCTACTGTCTTCTAAAAAAAATGACAGAAAAGAAACAGAAAAATGCAAAAGTGCAAACTGGCTTGTTCTTATGTGGTTGATGGGGACAGCAAGCTTTACAGACACAGCCGGCATTTGAGTCTCAGGACTGGTAAAGTGTGAAGAACAGCAGTGACATTCTAGTCTTCAATAAATCACTATAAAAATGTTTATGAACCCTGCAATTTACTGTCTTTTAAATGCAAATTGAAAGGGGCACCATTGCAAGTGTAAAGGAGACCCGAGGTGGCCTGAAGGAATTGTAAAATGTTGCAATAGGTTTTGGAGATTGTGTGATTTTAAACGGGGCCATTTCCAAATGGTTTTGCATTTTTACATCTCTGACAGCTCTGTTAATTTATTAACGAGATTGTGGTGAGTTGCGGGGACATGGAGGCCGGCGTGGAGTTGAACGGTGGCTTTGAACGAAAGACATTTTCATTTCACCGAAGGAAGAGGGAAACTGGTCATTCCAAACCCAGATCCCAAAAGTTGTTTTCACAAAATGAAATCAGAATGTGGCCCCCCTTCCATGAAAGTCAGCTTAGACATAGATTTTTTTTTTAAATGACACTCTCATCTTCCTTAAATAAAATCTCCATTTAGAAATTTTGAAGACTTGTGGATACATAAAGTAACCTTGAAAAGGGCAGAAGTGAGCCAGACCCCTCTGTGGCAAGATGTGATCTGAAAGGTAGATCTTGCCTTGTGGATGTTTTTCTACCTTCATAGAAAGCACGAGGCAGGAGAGTGAAAGAGAGTGACAGAAGTCTTGACCCCCAACTTCCCCACCTGTAAAACGATTTGCTGTGAGTTTGCAATGAGCTGATGTGTATGTAAAGTACACATCAGCTCATTGCAAACTTACAGGAAATAAAATAAAATAAAGTACTTAGCACAAGGCCAGTCTTTTGAGTATAGAACCATAATTATTAGCTCCATTGTCTCCCTTTAACTCTCTCTCCACACCTTTCTATTCCTCCTAACTACGGTGGAGAGGGAAGAGGAGATTATAGTGAGAGATGGTAAACCGTTTACAGTCCAATTCTAATTCTAATCGGTATTTAGATTAGAATTAAGGTTATGTCCATTCAGGGAGACTCTAGCGTGCAGCACATCCCCCAAAATGCAGGGACAATATGGCAAATATAGACAGGTACAGTGAAAGAAAGTAAACAGCCCATGAAAACAGGTTGCTCTGCAATTCTCCCAACTGTTCCCTTCCCGCTTCCCACCTGCCTCATATGGAAAACACCCAAAGTCGGCACTGTTTATAGAGCCATCGCTTGCAAAACATCTCCCCGGCCTCCGACATATGTGCCATAAATGCTGCAGAGCTGTGTCCTCACTTGCTGCTCCCGCAAAAAAAAAGCATTTTGCTTGTTTTCAAACACAAGCGTCGTCTCCCACGCCCGGGAGTGCGAGGTGCGGATCTGTTCGCCTTGGCAGTCCCTCGCTCAAATGTGCATCTCTGGCAAGCCCTGTCTGCTGATAGCGCTGCCACAGAGCGGCTGTCAGATTCCAAAGGCATTATACCATCTGGTTTTCCAATCTCCTGCTCTTCAGCGCAGACATATGTTCGAGTGGTTCGCATGTGCGCGTGGTGAGGGGGGTGCTTTTTTCTGGAGGAAAAGGAGGAGGAGGACGCCCACCTCCAAGAGACCCCAAACCAAAATGAAATGAAATTTTAAATGATACCGAAATGAGTTTTGTAGTATAAGGTCACCTCCTTACAACCTTCCCGGTATCAGCTTCAGAGACAATGTACCTTTTATGTGCGCAGATAATCAGGGAGATTCATGGCTTGTGTCTGTTTTTATTTTTATCCTAGTGATATTCAACAGAATTTGTTAAAAAAATAGCTTTACTATTATCTCTGTCTATTCACATGGGTCCGACCTCCCTATTCCTGGCTTTCTACTCCAGATTTGTGTTTTACCTTTACACTTTTGTAGTTCTTTGGCTTTTTGACTTTCACAAGAAGAATAGTGTGTATGTACAATGATGCCTACAAACTTGACTCTTGTGTCACTGATCATACCAGGAAACCTAATGCACGGCCAGTGTGGCTAGTACTTTTCCCTCCCCTCCCCTCCTCTCCCTTCCCCGCCTTTCCTTGCCCTCCTACCCCCCTCCCCATCTTTCTCTTATTCCCCTAGAAGGAAAATATTCAAGCTGGCTAACAATTGTAAGGTCAACCGAGTAAGGGATGGAGACCGGAATAGATTTTCTATGCAGATTTCACGCTGCCTTCCTGGGAATTTCCGAATGTTTAGCAGTCTAATGCTGAGCCTCCAAAATTCTTTAAGAAAACTGCACAATGTGAGTAAAATGGGGGCTTTTTTTTTTCTTCTGCTTGTGCCCCATGACATGCTGATCTGCACAGCAGTTCACCCTCCCTGATCTGGGATGTTGGCTACTTCCCTGCCTTCTCCATCACACTCTGAGCTTCTTGGAATGAAGGGTTGGTGGGTTTTTATGCTTTGTACTCCAGACCAACGCAGAGTCTGCTGCCTGCACACAAGGTGCCCCGCACGTGCTTATAGAATGAACTTAGAGGTGCTTGGGGTTTTAAAGACTTTTTCAATGAGGGATTAAGACAGCCAGATAGAGATGGTTGAGCATACCTGAAGTCATTCTGAGTTCAAATCTCGGGCTTTACCACACGTGATCTGGGTGTGGTCAGAGGAGTTAATTGATATACTTAAGACTTAGTTTCTTAATGTGTACAATGGGTACAATACTACCCACTTCGCCCAGAATATAGTAAGAATTAGATGATTTGGATATGTGCAGAACAGTGGGTAGGATAAATGAAGAGCTCTTTTATTATTGTTATTAATCAGGGCTTCTCAATTCCAAGTTGAAATGTGGGAACAAATCTTGCTTCAATTGAATGATCTTTTGAAGGCACCAATCTGATCGTTGACCTTCAGGTGCATCTCTGAAATTCTCTCACGTCTGCGTTTCTGGAACATGAGCATGTCTAAAAGTCCTCTTTCCCCTGGCAGAGATTTGGTATTGCCTATGCATTTATAAACATCCAAAGAGCCAGAGAGAAAACGTGCAGGATGAGTGTTGGCATCTTCGGAGAAAGTCCCAGCGATAATACTAGAGTGCTGAACCTTCTAGGAACTAAATGGCTGTTGGAGAGGAGGGGCAGGCAGGTCTAGCAACATTCCAGAAGTGAAGACTCAGAACTAGCTTTGCTCAACACAACTGCAGAGCTGGCTCGAGTGCTCATCAGTTCCAGTGGCTTTTCCTTTCTTTATGGATTCTTCTAAGAAAGGCCAGGTCACCTATGCTCTTGGTGGTACAGAAAATGTGTATTGAGAAATGTGGACATCAGTGATCCAGAGTCAAAAAGTTATTCAGAGAAGAGGGACCCTTAATGTGAAGAAACTTTAGGAATGCCTTGACCATTTTTTCCTCACTTATATTTTTATTGTATGCACAAGAGGTATCCATGACAAAAATAGAGGTCTAATTAAGTCCAAAAGAGTTCTTTTGATAAGCATAAAATAAAAATTCTGAGTGATAAGAAAGCATTGTGCCATATTTTAATTGGCAGCATTTTTCCTCCTTAGGGAAAAATAAAATAAAGGCATCTGCAATCTTAGATGTAGTAGAACATAGTTTCTTTTTCCCCGACTGAAATATGTGAAGGGTCTCTTCATGCTCTTGGGATAAAAGGCAGAATCTTTTATGTGGCCAACCGGGATCCACAGTTTGTTTTTGGTCCCTTCTCCAGCCACGTTTAGCACCAACTCCCTGCACCCCCCGAGCTGGGCTCCCAGGCTGCATCCACATGGGCATATTGTTGACGGACCTGCTGACAAAGTTCCAACTTGGCCTTGAGTATTCTCCTTCTTCCTTTCTACTTTTTAGATGCCATCTGTGGTGGAGAGAGTAAGGACCCCAAAGATGGCCACCACCTAATCCCCAGAACCTGCAAAGATGTTAGGTTACATGGCAAATGAGGAATTAGGGTTGCAGGTGGAATGAATCGAATCATTAATTAGATTAATTAATTAATCAGAATTAATTAATCTGCTAATCACTGATCTTAAAATTGGGAGATTATCCTGGATTATCTGAATGGGCCCAAGCTAATCACAAGTGGGGAAAAAGATAGGCAGAAGAGTCATAATCAGAGAGATGGCAGAGTAAAAAGGACTTGGTCTGATGCTACCAGCTTTGAAGATGGAGGAAGGGGCCGTGAGCCAAGGCATGCATGCAGCACCTAGGAGCTGAAAACTGTAGGACAACAGATTTTCCCTTAGGACCTCCAGAAAGGGACATATCTCTGCTGACACCATGACTTCAGTACAATGATACCCAATTTGGACTTCTGACCTTCAGAACTTTAAGAAACTATATTTGTTGTTTTAAGCCACTGAGTTTGGGGTAGCTTGTTACAGCTTCCATAGGGAGCTGGGATACCCTCTAAAGCCCTTTCCTCAGGGAGTTCTTCTGTAGCTTCCTCCAAGGGCCCTCAGAGGCCCATGGGCCTCTCCTCTAGTGCACTGCCATGATCTATCATGTTGCACTTATTTGTGTGATCATTTAATTAATACCCAGCCCCATTAGACATCAGGAATAGTGTGTGGTTCACTGCCATGTTCCCAGAGCCCACCATTGCCCGGGAGCCCAAGAAGAGCTCAGTGGGTATTGGTGGAATAAATGAATGCATGAAAGAGTCAATGAATACATTAATTAATTAATCTGCAGGAGAAAGCAGGGCAAGACATTATCAACCTTAATTAAACAGGGATCCCACATCCAGGTGCCAGCCAGGGAGCAGCGGTTTCATTTGCTGCTGAACGCACTTTTGCATAAGGAGTCGAGAACACAGGATCCTGAGGAGCCCGGCCTGGTTAGAGACAGGCTGGCAGCTTTGCCTTTTCTCTCCCAAGACAAAGGCCTCCCCGCCCCCCTAAATCCAGCACACAATCAGCTGCTCTCCCACCCCCCTAGTCTCAGCGGGAGAGTCAGGCTGAATATTTCTTTAAGGGATGCTGTTGAGTTTCTTCTGGTGGAGCGAAGGATTTGTAGCAAAACCCAGCATGTAACTTGAGTGTTCTGTGAAGCCAGATATCGGTGCCAAGCTAAATTTGTGTGTGCAGCTTCTGTTTAAGGCAATTATATAGTGTGTAATACCCAGTAGAGAAATTAAGTCGAAGTACATTTTGCCCATAGAGATTATCCTCTCAGTTGGATTTATTTTAAACAAGTTTTGCCCCTTATACATTAAGGTGCGTGCAATAAATCACTTATGTAATAAACTACACTATATTACATGGAAAAAAAAAGTGAGCCAGTGGTGGGGGAGAGACTTCCAATGGAGCCAGACCTCAGGCACTAAGGGAGGGGAGCGGGGGCGGGAAATGCGAAGGGAGGGGGCGTCCGTGCAGCGGGAAGTTGGAAAGGGTACAAATGGAAGCCTCTCAGCAGCGAGCCTCATGACTCTGCTGTAGAGAGGTGCTTATGTAATAGCTGCAGTGGTGTCGCTTCAGAAAAAGTTACAGAGCAACCTCTTGGCCTATCATAATTGCCAGCAGTCCATGGCAAGGCTGGAGGGGAGAAAAAAAGATGTGTGATTTTATCAAAGATAAGAAAATCAGTGCTGGGGCAGGTGAAAGGGTGTCATTAGGGGTCTTAGGTAACTGCAACCTGGGACAACAGGGATTTGTTGTCATTGTAAATAACCTTAATAATAATCTGGGAATGAAAACAGGACAGCCAGTAAACTTGAATCTCAGATGAACAATAAATGATTTTTTTTTAGTGTAAGTATAGCCCATAGAATATATGGGATATGTTGTACTAACAAATTATTCCTTGATTATCTAAAATTGAGATTTCACTGAGTGTCCTGTATTTTTATTTTGCTAAATTTGACAACCCTCATCATAGCAAAACTAATATCATGAGCAGATACATTGTTTTGAACTCTGAATTTGTGTGGACCCCTTTGTGAAGTGTTTCACGCTCATGATCTAATTTAATATTCACAAGCAAACTAGAAGAGAGGTACTGTGTTTATTCCCATTTCACAGAGGAGTAAACTGAGGTTTATAAAGGTTCAATAATATACCCTAGTTCTCTCTATATATAAGGAGAAGAGCTGGGGTTCATGCTGAGCCCCGTCTGCCTCCAAAACCTGTGCTTGTAATCACTAAGTTATACAACCTCTTCTAGATGCTGATTTGAAAAATAACTTCATGATGAAACATGCCAAGGGAGACTGCCTGTTCTCCTTAATGCAGAAACGCATTAGAGCTCAAAAATCTATGCTGTTTAGGAAAGAAAAATGATATTGCTCAGAAAATCATTTAAAAACTTCCTGGTGAATGCACCCGGCTCGCCAGTGCGTGCCTGCCACGGGGCCTCGCAGCACACGTCAGGAGCAGGACGATTGAGAGCCCACTTTCCCCACCGAAGAACCCCGTTCCAGAACGCTCCTCCACGGAGAGCGAAGAGAAGCTCCGATTCACATGTTTGTCATTCTCTAACTTTGAGAGCCCAATAAAACCAAGTGCTTAGTGAGAATCAGACATGGATAAGCTGCTTGTAATTTATGATTTAATGCAGCATAGTATAAAAATAGGCAATGAAACTGAAAGGCAATCAAACTCCATTGTCACAAGGAACAGGAGGAACAGGGACGTGATCTAACGTTCCCTGAGATCCCACTGTATACCAGGGACATTACACGTGTAGTTTCATTCCTTCCTCCCATTGTCAGCATGAGGCCTCTTCCATTTATCTTTAGTTGAGTAACAAAGTGCCCCTGAATTTACTGGAGTAAAACAGTGACTGTTTTCTTAGATCTCATGATTTTCAGGGATCAAGACTTTGGATAGGACTTGGCTGGTTGAAGCTCCTTTTACAGTGGCTCTTAGTGGAGTTCATTTAATGCTCTTCAGGGCTGGCTTGGGGGGTGTCTCAGGTGGCTTTTCTCATGTGTCCAGCGCCTTGTCGGGTGTGGCAGGGCAGGGTGGGCTCAACTGGGCTCATTGTGTGGCTGTTCAGCACAGTGGTCTCGGGGCACTCAGATCCCTATAGGGCAGCTGTCCCAGCAACACGGCAGAAGTCGCCTGGCCTTTTCTGACCTAGACTCTGAAGTAATAGGGTGTCACTCCTCTGTGCCATTGGGGGAAGCAGTCCCAAGCCCACCAGGATGAAAGGGGAGGAGACATAGATGCCACTTCTCGATGAGAGGAGGTGGGAAAAATCTCTACCCAGATTTTGTGTCTGTCATGGGGCTTGGTTCTTTGCTCTTCTCTTTGCCAAGAAGTTTCCCTTTTTCTATCTGCATTGCCGAGCCCTCCTCCTCCTTCAGGTCTCTCTCAAGTGTCACTGTGTCAACACGCTCTGGCTTCAGCCTCCCATGTTACCGTTTGCATACCACCAATCGCACTCTGCCACTATTATGTTTATTTCCTTGTGTATCCCGTTGTCACCCGTCTACATACATCAGACAGTTCCAGGAGACAAGGATTGTGGTTTTGTTTGATCTGCTCCAGGTTGTGTTCCAGGGCACGTGTAGCACCCTGTCTAGCATGTAGAAGGCTTTCCACGTGGAATTATCAGATGAATCAAAGTGCCTGGCAATACCAGATGGGGAACCAGCACCGTGGATGGGACCCCCTCCAAGGAGAATTCCTGGGATAACAGAGCATCCATTCAGGTCTGCCAGGAAGACTTGAATCTTTCTCATTTTCCATTGGCCCTGGAGTGTAGGAACAGAGCTGAAAAGTACGTGAGGGCAGACAGGGCTGCGGTCAGAGGCAGACCCTGTTGGCATTGGCCCCGTCCTCCAGGTCCTGCTGGTTTTTATTATAGCCTTGGTGACCATGTGCTTGTGAGCACAGGTCAGCATTCTGATCCCCTCTGGCTCTTGCGTTCCTCTTCCCTCTTAAATATGCTTTTGAAGCCCATACATTGGGTCCACCCCAGCTTCTGTTTATACTGGTGCAAAGTGAGGGCTGCTCAGATTCTGGGAGTTTCACGGGAAGGTATTAAATGTGTTTTGAAAATACTTGAAAAGTCCAGCTGTGTATGCTTTAGTTTTATATTTAGCCTTAAATTAGAGACTCCATATACCTCAAGTAATAAAAAGGCACAGCAGGGACTTGGGTTTTCCTTAAGTTTGCTGGGGCCCTGCACCTATGTGAGATTTTATTATTTGTAATTTTTTTTTTGGTTTAATTTCACAGCTTAATTCTGGCCTTTCTGCTTTTAGAGCTCCCCTCTTGTGTTTCAGAAAGGAGTTATTGTTGTTGTTTTCCCTTCACTTGGATTTAATAAAAGAAAAGGGAGGAGGGGAGAGGGGAAGGCGGCACAAACTCGCTAATCATTGTACCAGCCCCTGTGCTGGGCGCACCGATGCCGTCAGCCCATGAAAGAGGAGGCTGAGTCTCAGTGCGTTGGGGTGTGTAGCTCCATCATTCCAATCTCTGCATCTGTCTGTGTATCTCTGTGTCTTCACGTCATCTTCTTATAAGGACACCAGTCATTGGATTTAGGGCCCACCTGAATCCAGTGTGACCTCATCTTAACTAAGTACATCTGCAAAGACCCCATTTCCAAATACAGTCACTTTCTGAGGTTCTAGGTAGACATGGGGGATCACTCTTCCACCCAGTATACATGGGTTCCAGAAGGTAGAACTAAGCTCAGGCCAAGAGAGAAACCAAACCATGACAAAGCCGTGCAAGCTTGGAAGGCAGCCTGGTCTCAGGAGGAAATCCATCCCATCTCTCTGGTTATGCGCTGGGCATTGCTGGGGCAAGGAGCAGATGTTTAGTTCCTTCTCTCAGCCTTGTGCTCAGCGCCAGGCAGACTTAGACCAACTAGGTACGATCACTGCAATAGAAAAGTCCCCCATACTATGGGGTGAGGATGGCAGGAGCTGGCAACGGAGGGAATGAGTGCTGAGATTGAACTACAGGCACAGTCCTATGGGAAACAGAGGAGGAGACCACAGCTTGGCCTGGGTAGGAGACACTTCCCAGTCTCAAAGGGTAAGTGGCATCTGGCCACCTACACAAGAGGGAGACTGTCCTGGGGTGGAGGGGAGGTAGTGTAGAGTGAGAACATCAGTTCAGTGCCAGCAAGAGCCCAGAGGTGGGACCAGGCAGGGACGTGGAGTCACCTGGAGGAGGGCTTTGGGTGCCAGATGAGAGTTTCAGTTTCTGAGCTGTGAGTAACAAAAAATTATTGAACGTTTTTGGCCAACACGACCTGATCTGAATTGCTTTTTTTTTTTCCTTCGTTTCCCATTCAACAAATATTTCCAAGACACTGTATTAGTTTTCTATTGCTGCTGTAACAAATGATCACAAATGTAGTGTCTCAAACAACCCAAGTGTATTATCTCACAGCCCTATGAGGCAGAGCTCCAACACAGGTCTCGCTGGGCTAAGATCAAGTGCGGTGGGCGGGACTGGGTTCCTTGTAGAGGCTTAAAGGAGAATCTGCTCCCTGGCTTCTCCCACTGCCTAAGGACTAAGGGCCCCTTTCCTCCTTCTTCAAAGCCAGCAACACCTGGCCCAGTCCTTCTCACACTGACATCTTTCCGGGTGTCTCTCCACATCTGCTCTTCCACCTTTAAGGACCTTTGTGATTATTAGACCCACTGGATGATCCAGGGTAATCTTCCTCTTTTAAGGCCAGCTGATTAGCAACCTTAATCCTATCTACAACCTTCATTCATTTCCCTTTGCTGTGTAATCTAACAATAGGCACGCGTTCTGGGGATTAGGATGTGGATATCTCTGGGGGGCCCATCATTCTGCCTTCCACAGACACCTTGTCACTCGCCAGGCGCTGCGCTACTCAGAGCAGATACAACAGTAAGTGACACAGACAAGGTCCTTGCACTCCCAGAGCTTTTCTTCTCGTCAGGGTGAAGGCAGGGCATAGAAGAAGTCAACACGTAAGAACAATAATTATTTACCCTTGACTTATAATGGTAGTGGAGGTAATCATACTAACCTCTGCCCTTTATTGGTCACTCTCGGTGTCCCAAGCTCTTTACAAAGCAGTTTGCATGCAAATTACTCCTCATAACAACTTTAGGAGGTAGTTACTGTCTTTGTATTAGCTATCTACTGCTGTGTAAGAAATTATCACAAATTTAGCAGCTAAAAAAAACTCATATATTTATTATCTCATAGTTCTGTAGGTTAGAAGTCTAGGCCCAGCCTGGTTCTTCTGCTCAGGGGCTCCCAAGGCTGAAATCAAAGTGTCACCCAGGGCTGGGATCTTATCAGAGGCTTGTTGGTTGTTGACAGAATCCATTTTCTTGTAATTGTAGGACTGAGGTCCTAGGTGTTTTGCTGACTGCTGACTGGGGACTGCTTTTAGCTCCTGGAGGCCATTGTCAAGTTCATAGATCCCATCTGCAGATGCTCTCACAACTTGGCTGGAGAATTCTTCCAGTCTGAAGGAAACTCCCACACACTCTGAACCTCCCTCTTCAAGGAGGGCCAGTCCCTTCCAAGGGCTCCCTGATGAAGTCAGGCCCACCCAGGTTCATCTCCCTTTTGATTTGTGCAAAGCCAACTGCTGTCGGGCCTCACATCTGCATAATTCCTCCACCCGTGTTGGATAGCGTCCCCCCAATCATGGGAGCAAACTGTCCCATCCTATGCACAGGTGCTGCCCACATGCAAGAGGAGAGAACTGCACAGAGTATGTCTATCAGGAGGCGGGAGTCTGGGGCCATCTAGAATCCTGCCTGCCACAGGCTGTGACATCCCCAGAAGTTGAAAACTGGGACATGAGGCAGTAAGCAACTTGCCCAAGGCCATGGAAGGGCAGAGCTTGGATTGGGTTCTGGGCTCCTCAGACTCAGAAGCCCATGCACCCAACACCAGACCACGTCACTGTTCCTACTGTTTCTCTCCCCCGCCCCTCTCCCTCCAGCCTTGACCTTGGCCTTCACCTGGAGGTGCTGACCTTGCTATTTGCTGCCTCCAGGCAGGAGAAGTGCAGGTCACAGCACCTGTCCCAGGCTTTGTCCTCCAGCCCCACAAGCTTCCACCTGCAGCCAGAGACCAGAGGACACTGGTCGGGTGCCAGGGCCTTTAAATGGAGCCACGTTTGTATAATGAGCAGCACGCACACAAAGGCAAGCTAAAAATGTCCCCAGCCTTCTAAATTTGGGACGACTTGGCCAGGTATCGCGTCAGCTCCGTGACGCTAATGCAATTATCCTGATTCAGGATCAGATTTATCCACCATTAAACATGTTTTAACTTGATTGCAAACAAGCCTGGTGTTATTTAGAGGGATCGACAGGGGTAGCCGAGGGAGGTGGTGGTGTGAGCAGGCACCCTGCTCTTCCAGACTTAATAGATGATCATCTTAGCTGCTAAAAAGGCCTGTTCACTGCATGGATGATATGGAACTGTCTGATAAAAGCAGGAGTATGATGGGAATGCTGGTTCACAGGAGTATTATAAATGGTTTGAGCTCCGTAGCCTTCAAGTTTCTCCTTGCTCTTTGCAGGTGAATAGAGGGCGGGAATCTTTGTGGCTGGGGCTGCCGTGCAGTGGAGCTGGGGTTCCTCCTCTCAGCCAACAAATGTGTACTGAGCTTGAGCTGGGTGCCAGGGACTGTGCTGGGGCTGGGGAGATAGTAACGAGCAAAAGGAAACTCCGGCCGCTTTCACTCCAGACAATCAAATTTTCATACAAAGCAATGAACACTGCAACCACACTCGTTAAGGAGGAGAGAGACACATGAGGCTATACCTAAGGTGCATGCAGGGTGGGAGGGTTTCAGTCTCCTCTGGGAAGGTTGTTGGAAAAAGTGAGGACTGTACTGAGATTTGGAACTGATCAGGTTAAGAAGGATTTGGTAATTTGTCTATTAATGTGTGACCTTGAGCAAGTCATGGAGCCTCTCTGAACCTAGTATCCTCTTTAGAAGATGTAGGAAGAATAACGGGTCTTGAGCATGCTGAGTATTGAGCGAGCTGCTATCCCTGAAAATGCCTACGCCAGCCCCTCCCTTACCATCTCCCTTATGTTTCCTCTCTACCTTATTCATGCCTGGACTTTTTTACTTTTTAAAAATAATTGGTCCATGATGCAAGTGTTTGTTTACAAGGCTGGCTTCCCCAGGAGGCTTTGAAATGTTTATTGAGCATCTGCTGTGTGCAGACAAGAGTGAAGAGCTGGGGCCTCCGAGGGGAGCAGACCATAGGGGCACTCACATTAGATAGTGGATGAACTGAGGGAAGGGGACCCAGGAGGCCGGGGGACAGATGAGACTAGAGCCCTTAACTTGGCCACGGAAACAGATCTGAGACCCCAGGACTCAAAGGACCCATGTTGGTGAGTCAGCTGAAGCAAGGGGCCTGGCCCTGAGCAGGGCTTCCCTGACCGATCTGGAGTGACTGAGGGACCACTCCAGGCCCTGGGCACCCCCCAGGAATAAGCTTGGCATGGGACATCTTAATTTTTAATTTGATGTCATTGTCATCCATTTAAAGAGTCACATGTGGCTAGTGGCTGTTCTACCGAGCTGGGCAGCTCCAGGCGCAGAGATCACTGTGATTAGTCAGGGGATGGGAAACGAATAACCAGGCAGAAGGAATGGTATATGCAAGGGGCTGGAAGTTCCACAAAGCAGGACATAAACATGTATTTTTTCCTTCCCTGGTGCCAGCCAGCACCTGGAACACAGCAGGTATTCCTCGGGCTCCTGCCCTGCCAACATGGCCCATGGCAGATTGGGCTGCTCTTTGTAAGCCTGCCTGCAGAAAGGCACCATACGAGAAATGCCACCAGCTGGCAGCAACTTGGGGGCCCTCCAAAAATGCCCTGTTAACTGTCTCTCACCACCCTGATCCTCCCCTGCCCCTGCCTTAAGGGGCCTACGCCTCTGGCAACACGCCCTGCGCCCTGGGCGGGGATTTGGTGTAGGCTGCAAGCCCGAGGAAGGACGCAGGGGCTGCCGCCTCGGATCAGAGAGCAGGGAGCGGCCTTCCTCTCTGCATCCTTCCACGGGGACAAGAGCAAATGCCTCTCGTTTAAAATAAAACCCATCGCCTGTGCTCGTGGACTGTGATTTGCAATCAGGCTCTGTTTGGGAGAGGAGAGCAGCGCAGCGCTGCATCTGTCCCCAGAAGAACTGCCCCAATCCCTATCTTGTCTTTCCTCAGCTCTGATAACTCTTTTATCATCCCCGGAGTTTTATTATCTTTTTTTCTTTCTTTCTCTTTTTCTGTGTGCTCTTCTTAGAGTAAAATGCAAGTCCCCCGGGAAGTCACTCAAAGCTCAGGCATCTGCGACAAGGGCAGCATACGTACGCACGTTGACAGCCAGAGACGCTGCTTATTATTGTGGTTTCTACCCGGACACGCCACTCTCCGCTCACTCACCAAGGGTTAAGTCTTGTGCCACCTGGGGCCGGGTCTCCCCGGAGCTAGGTTTGTATCACGCGGATACATTAATCTACCCGAGTTGACTTGGAGAACCTATCTGAAATCAGATGGGAGCTCCCGGAAGCAAAGCAATTGCAGGTTCATTTGTTACTTTTATTATCTCATTTCTTCTTATTTTTTCAGCCAAATTACCTACTGCATGGGGAAGGTTGGGGGTCCCCCTGATTCTCCTTTCCGTTCTCGTTCCTGCCACCCTCCCAGGTGTTTGTAATCACATATTTTTCATTTGGTTTCCGGGTCCAATGACACGAACACCAGAAACACCTCCTCCCCAGAGGGCAAGAGAGGATGCTCCGCAGCCTGTAAGGATTTTTCCTCGCCTCCTTTTGTCAGCTGGCATGCGATACGCTTCCCAGGCAGTAATTTAGACACTGTCAATTCCTGAGAGCCGCCGGGGAGCTGAGCAATCTCCTGCATTTCCTCGCCGTAGCCCGAGTTGGGTCTTTGAGCTGGCAGAGAGCAAGATCTGTTTCTGGGAAGGGATGATGGTCCTATTTAAGGAAGGCCCTGGGTTTCGTCAAGTCTGAAAGGTTTTCAACATCTTCCCGAGATGATGGTCGTGGGAGGGGTTGTTATGGATGTTATGACACATCGCTCCGGAGAGCGCCGTGCCCGACTCGTGATTTATACCAAAAGAAACTTTTCCTGGGGAGGGTTCCGCTCGCCGTCGGGCATTGACACGTTATTAATGTTTTCCTGTTTTCTGTTGTCCCTGAATGGAAAAACACTTTGGAGCTTTTAAATTTCCTCAAGATGTCTCTGTTTTCCTGGATCGTCTCTCAATTTTCCATGGTATGAAAAATGTAAATGCTGCTACATTTGCTTCAGGGAAATGCTGCAGTTGCTGCAGATCCTTCTAAGGTTTCCAATTCCAGAGGTGTTTTCACCTGGAGGGTCCCCAGACCTGGTGAAAACACAATCTAATTCCTAGGCCACTGCTTTTTGAGCAACTACTGAATTCCCGAGACTTCTCATAGGTTATTGATCATGCTTTGCAGCAGCAAAGGAGACATTACTGCCCTGATTCCAAAGACAGGAAAACCAAGGTGCAGAAATGAAGTTGCTTTCTCAAGAGCGCATGGCTAGTACGTGGATTCAAATTCAGTTTTGCCTGATTCCAAGGCTACGTATTATACTTCTGTCTCCTAATTTTATTCAACATACATTTATCTGACTCTCTTTTATAAGTTCTTAGTAAATGTCACCTGTTTCAATGAGCATTTATTTAGTGCATACCCGGCTTTACCCAGGAAGGGGTGGTAATGCTCTGTGATACGCAGGAGAAAGACGTATCCACCAGACAAAGGCACCTTCCAGTGATCAAAGATGGAAAGGCATAAAATCAGTGACTAAGTGCAACATGAAGGGGGCTTTTTTCTTTCACCTACTGTCATCCTGAACCTCTGTCTCCCAAATTTGGATGTATCAGAGGCCGCCATTTGTGCATTTGTCTCCGATCCATGGGAGGTTTTCCCGAGGTTTCTGTGCTGTTCTAGGTGTGGTGCCAGGCCCTGGGGACAGAACAGTGAATGAAGCATGTAAAGTGCCCGACTTCATGGGCCTACCTCGGGGGAAAAAGCAAGACTTTGGAGTCAGACAATATTCCAGTGCTGCTATCACTTCCAACCATACAATCTTCCCCAAGTTTTTTTATTTGTCTTGAACTTCCTTTCCCCTTATTTGCAAAATGGTAGTGCCAATCTCCTTCCAAGTGGTGGTGAGGATTTAAGAGTTAACCTGACCATCTGCTGCATAGTAGGTGCTCTATAAGTGATAATCTCTTTATTCCTTTTCCTTCCAATGAGCAGTCGCTTTTCCCAGAGGAAAGCCACCTCCAGGAAGAGGCTGGTTTGGTATTCATACCTGCAGCCAGAGTTGGAAGTGCACCCCTGGATTTCTCCCCATACCTTTTCTAGTTCCCGGCTTTATTTGTAATCTTCCGATTCAGCTACCAATTATATCCAAGAGGCACTCGGTGTTTCAGAAAGAAAGGTTCTACTGGCAGATACTGCAGGTGTCTGTAATACCTGCTACCCCAGTGAGGTCTAATGAAATATCATTAGGGTTTCTTTCCTGCTCTTTGGATTGAAGCTGTTGTTTAACTTTCCTCCCACTGGGGAGAAGCAGAGGTGCTGTCCCAGTTGGGTGCTCACTGCTTCTGGCAATGCTCCTCCCATTTCACATTCACTTTGTTTCCTATCAGCAAGACCTCCTGCTTCTGATGTCATCCTCTTGCCAAGTCTCGAGGCCCATCCTGGCCCTCCCAGTCATTCCTAGAAGATGACCTCAACTCCTCTTTTTAAAAAAGATTCAGGTCATGACAGCCGAGTTTCATGAATGTCCCCAATCCCTGTTTTTGTATATTTTCTCATTCTCTCTTTATTTTTTTTTTCTTCTCCAACATTGGCTTTCCCACCTCTGATCTTGATTTAGTCACCATTAGCTCTCTTTAGGACCACGGCTCATCAGGGAAGTCCTAAAGTCCCATCAGGGAGGTCCTAAAGGGAGGTCGAAACTTCCTGAAGTTTCGACATTTCCATTCGCCTGTTCCCTTGTCTCGATCCACACCTGTGCCCCATTCACCTCTCTCCCAAAAAATCCCTGTGTGGTCTGTGTCCCCTCTAGAGCCATGGGCCTGTCACCATCCCTTTGAGATTTGCAGTGACCAAAGCAGCTGCCCTCAAGACTCCGAAAATGGATACAAGGGGTTGCATATTTCTTCTGAAATCGCACTTTTTCTCAGAAGCGTGGAGTTGGGATCCTCTGGGCAGTATTAGATTCTAAGCTCAATTAGGAAGAAGAGTGTGAAGACTGCCTTTAACCACAAGCTAGGTAGATACTTCACCTTTATGTTGTCCAGCTAGTTAGGTCCCTATCCATTCCATGTCTAGCCTACAGAAATTATAAGCAGCTTAGAGCAGGGATCAGCAAACTGTTTTCTATGAAGGGCCAGATAGTAAATATTTCAGGCTTTGCAGTCCCTAGAGTCCCCATCATAGCTATTCAGTTCTGCTCTTATACTGTAGAAACAGCCATGGACAATTCAGAAATTACTGGGCGTGGCTGTGTTCTGATAAAACTTTATTCATGAGCACTCAAATTTGAATTTCATGTGTCATGAAATTATATTCTTTTGATTTCTTTCTTTTTTTTCTCTTTGGAAAACTCTTCTATAAAAGCCATGTAGTCTTTTACCATCACAAGTTTTGATCTGCAATCTGGATATTTCCACCACCATTGTTTGCATAATAAATCACAGATAGTACAAACATAAGCGGGTTATGTATAAACAGGCTGGTGGACTGGATTTTGCCTGTAGGCTGTAGTTTGCTGACACCTAACCTGGGGGGTTAATATGCAATGAGGTCAGAAAACATATGTAAAAATAAAAACCAAGTAAAATATTTGCATGCCACAGTACCCAAAAAGGTTATGTTACTGGACTTAAAATTTGGCTCTGAGTTTCCTGGTAGTCAAAGCAAAAAAGGTAAACACAATTAGTTGCAAAGTTTATTAGCCAGAAGGGCAAAAAGATGTAAGATATCATTTTCTCATGGGAGACAGAGGTATTACCTTCAAGAATCTTCTAGTTAAACATGATATGGTAATTTGATTTCATTGTCCATCATTGAGCCCCTACTTATTTTGATCTCACCAAGGCTAGTTGCAGAGTGTTTGTTCAACTATGTAAAATCAACAATCAACCCTTTTCTGGTCATTGTAATGGTGTAAATTATATCTGACAGTTGTTAATTAAATACCTAGTCATGCTCTGGAGCCAAAGCCAAATAGTGCTCTGTAAACATTATGATTTGTCAGTAATCAATGTGATTTGTATAATTTGTGAGCAATCAGATACTTTATCCAAAAGCAGATTATTGACTTCTGTGCCTATCTTGGGAGAAATTGCCACTTGGTCTGTGTCTACACAGACCCAAGAGAAGAGGAAATTTGACAATGGTCTGATTAATTGAATCAGTGGTTTGGGGGAGTGGGCTGTCTTTATTGATCCAATTAAATAGATAATTGTCAGAATTGAGGTCATGTCTATAAGACACCACCATTTCAAAGCCAAAGAGATTGTTTCAAATATATAATGCTCATCCAATCAATGTGGGCTGCTTCTTCCACATGAAATCAACCAGAAAGTGATTGATTCCATAGAGCCATAAACCTGGGTCTTTCTATTTTCAGTGCATGGTTGTGTGCTAAATACAGTGCTTTGAATTTTTTGTTCCCCACAGACCCAAAGGCGGTGATTCATTATGCAAATAAAGGGAATAGAAATATCCAAATCAAAAGTTGGAATGATGCAAGACTCAAAATAGTCATGTGTCACTTAACACCGGGGGGTGGGGGGGAAACGTTCTGAGAAGTGCGTTCTCAGGCAATTGTGTCATTGTGCAAACATCATGCAGTGTACTTACACAAACATAGATGGTGTAGCCTAGTACACACCTAGGCTATGTGGTATAACCTAATGCTCCTAGGCTGCAAACCTGCACAGCATGTTACTGTACTGAATACTGTAGGCAACTGAAACACAATAGCAAGTGGTTTTTTGAATCAAAACATATTGAAACATTGAAAAGGTACAGTAAAAATATGGTATTATAATCTTATGGAACCACTGCTGCATATGCATGCAGTGTATTGTCCTTGTGTGGCATATGACTATAGTACTTTTTAGGGGGAAAAGGAAAAACAAAAAAGAAGGCAAGTGGCATCCTCCATATCTGTGAGCTCAAGAAACAAGCCTCACTGTGTATCAGATAAGCACGGAGCCTCTGGCCCTGTGCTCTCTAGCAGACCTCTAGCTCTCCGTTAGTTGGCAAGTGGAAAGGGAAAAGCACAAAGGGAGAAGGCTTGGGTTTAATTTCTGCATCAGCTTTAAAACCCAGACCCGCTGCTAACTACCTGGTGATTTCAGGCAAGTTAGCCAACCTCTCTGATCCTCAATGTTCTCATCTATCTAATGGGGTAAATACACTTCATTCATTGGGTCGTCGCACCCACACCAAGTGCACAGCCGAGGTCACTTCGCCTCCTGCTTCTCCACTAACTCCCACCAAGGGCAGGAGCCAGTCGCCCATGTCTCATCTGACGTGTGGCAATAATTTCTGTCTTTCTCACCTCATCTGCACTGTCGCAGTGGACAGTCACTGGACAGTCAGTGAATTCCTGTTAGATACATCTCTGGAGACCATGCTTGTCTTTGCAGTAGTCAAATGGGAAAGGAAGAAGCAAGAGGCAGAAAAATTCTAATAGAGCAACATCACCCTTTGAGAGAAATAAGGATATACCATGGGGCCTGGTGTGGTGTGGAGAGGCCAGTGACTGTGGCAGTCACAGAAGACTTCTCTCAGAGGGGTGACTTTTGAAGGGGCTTCAGGGTTACAAATGGAGAGTCTTAAGTCCAGCCAATGGGTGTGAATCCAGGCTCTGCCACTTGCTAGCTGCTTCTCGAGCAATAGCTTAACCTCTTTGTGTAAAATGGGGATACTGATAATATCAGCCCCAGGGTAGTTTAGGAGAATGAAATGCATCAGCAACACAAGTACAGCATTGAAAGACAGGCCAGCACATAGAACATGATCTACAAATGTTAGCTATTTTTATTATCATCCTTTTTGTTAGTATATCATTGTTTCTACCCATTGCTGGGTAGAAAGAAGGAGATGGGGAGGGGGACATTGCAGGCAAATGAGTTAACAAAATCAACAGACTCAAGAAGGCAAAGCGCCGTGAGCAAGATAAAGCTACGCACAGAGGCATGAGGGGAGGCGTTGATCGAGGTCCATGTACTTCCCCGCACGTCACGTGGGTTCTTTGTGTTCACCGTTATGGAATCACCTTGAAAACAAGAGGCCACTTTGAGGTTTGATGTGTTTAATTCTACCACAAAAGTATACAAAGCAGGCGGCCTGCTGTTTATAGATTTTTTTTAAGTGAAGGAGGATGTTAATGAGCTTAGCTTGACAGGGAGCTAAGGGGATTCTTGACATCACACGGTAGGTAACTAAATAGGTCACCCCAAGTTGTTCGGCACAGATAGAAGACCAAGAGGACCCATAGGTTTCAGAAAGGTGGTTTCAGGGAGGACAGAAGATGTCTGTCCCATTCGAAGTTGTGTCTCTAATGCCAGTCTAGTGCTTGGCAAATACAAGGTATTTATTATACACTTGTTGAATGAATGAGTGAAGGATGCATCTATAAAGACAATAAAAATCCATTCTGCAGATCTGTGTACAATAAAATAATTTTCCAGGCATTTTGCCTTCGTTTGTTCGACATTCTTGGATATTTGGGCTCCACAGGCTCCAGGGTAAGGGGTACAGGATGCAAAGATGAGTGAGATGTGGTCCCTGCTCCAGAGAAACTCACTTTATTCAGGAGTCTTCACCTTTTTTTGTATCATGGACCCCTTGGGCATCTGGTGGAACCCTATAGACCCCTTTTCAGAGTAATGTTTTTAAATACATATAAGGAATAGGATCACACAAGACACCAATTGTATTGAAATACACTTGTTAAAATACTAAAAGATGTGATCCAGTAATGAATGTTCTTCCTTATTAACCTGGTAAATAACACATGTAGTGGTGGTTTCTATTAACTGCTAGTCATCAAAGTAGTGGGTGAAAACGATATTTTGAGATATTAGCTGCAACTCTCATGTGATTTGAAAATAGCCATGATTTCTATTGTGACAAACTCACAGATGCATCTAATACTATAGCAAGTCATGGCCTAAATGAAGGAAATGCCAAATTTCAGTTACAGGTTAGTGGAAAACAAAGATGTAATATTTTGGCTGTTTGAGTGCATTGCCTATCTCTGGAATTCCACCCACAGACCCCCAGGTTGAAGACTGTGCTCTGGTTTGTGCTTGTTCAGTAAGTGGTGGGAAAGAAATAGGTGCCCGTTGGAAAGGGGCTGGAGGCTTTCTGGAGCCGGGATGGCCTGGAGCCAACACCAGGGCCTGCATCACCCAGTTCTCAGAGAGTTAAAGTCATCCACGCAGAGCTCTCTCCCCGCGCACCTAGTAGGGTTGCGTAAATGATAGCGATTGCTATTGACCAGCTTTGACAACCACACAGGGAAGTAACAGACAAAGACAAAGAAGGCTGGGGGTGGCAGGTGTCCCGTGGGCAGAGAGCACCAGGAGTGCAGAGGCGGGCAGGCTTGAGACAAGCAAGGGAGCAACACGCCATTCGCCTTTGCTGGAGAATGAAGTAGGAGAGGGGAGAGTGGCAGGGCCGGGGTGGAGCTGTAGGCTGGGCTGGCAAGTGCCTGGGGCACATTGGCAGCTGTGCCAAGCTCCCTCTGATGCCCGGGTGGGGGGCAAATTTGGGGGCAACTTTCCAGCAATCTGCAGCAGGCAAAAAAGTCCCAGTCGCTATCAAGCCTATTGGCTTATCTGTTATTTCTTGGACATGCCCCAGTCACTAGTAAATAAAGCTGTCTACTTTAAATTTTGTCCCTGTGCCCTTTTACAGCCTTTTCTCTGAGGAGCTGAGTCCCATTATATTCTGAAAGCATATGTTCCCGATGATTGTTCATTCTCTTTCCAATAATATCTTTGCAGGACAAAGAGGAGTGGGGACGAGAACATACTTTCAGGATGTCAGTCCCAGTTTTAATTACAAGTGTTCGTGGCTGTGGCATTCATGTAATTGGGGGGCTGATTTATGCCAAATAATATGCACTGATGTAAGGGACCGGAGCCCAAGAGGGAGGGGAGGCCAAGCAGAGGCAGCGGCTCCCCACTGAGCCCGGAACTGGGGTGGCACATGTCAGCGGCTTTGCTCAGAAGCATCCAGGGATGGCGGAAAAGACAATCCTAAGGGCTCGGCTTCTGCAGACGGAGTCTCTGCTTGGCACTCTTTCTTCTCAGTTTACTCAGTTTACATCAGTTTACTCAGCTGAAAAATGCATCTGAGAATAGCACCCACGGGGCAGGGTTTGGGAGGATTCAATAAGATAGTAGAAATAGGGTTTAGTACGGTATCGGCTTTATAGCAAGCACTCCATGCCCTTGGCTTATTGAAAAAAATAATAGTAACAGTGACAATAACCAAAGCAACAACAATCTTGTTCAAGTCTGTATTTAGTTTAAGGAGGGGACTATGACCCATTGGCTTTGTCATGAGATATATGCACACATGTAACCTAATGGAGCACTTGAAAGCAATTGGATGGGAAGACAGTCTATCTTCCTGAAGTCCCTTGAGCAGTATGGTATAAGAATTACTGTTCTCTCTTTACATTTATGCATTGCGTTTCTGTGTTGAATTCAGAACGCTTTCCAGACCCCTGATCAGCTTCTAGCATCATCTCAGTACGCACTCTGGGGGAGAGGAGGGATGCGCAGGATTTCTTTAAGTAATTTACTCAGTGGTGCCCTGGAGCCAGAGGTCAGAAAGATGGGGAAGACTGAGAGGGAATGTTCTTCCCAAAGCGCTCAGGTTGCATTCAGGATGGTTACTGGCCAGGAGACCGGGCGTACATAGCAGGGCGTCCTGTGAGGTCTGAAGGTGCCAGTGACCATTTGGCACAGGCAAAAAGGCACAAAGGCATGCATTCAAAGAGAGTGAGGCTCTGATCCATGCCACAACATGGCTGTACCTCTAAACATGCCAAGCAAAAGAAGCCAGTTGCAAAAGATCACCTGTAGTATGATTCCATACACATTAAATCTCTAGAACAGGCAAATCCACGGAGAAAGAAAGTAGATGAGTGGTTGCCAGGGGCTGCGACAAGGGGGGAATGGAGAGTGACTGCTAAAGGGTATGGGGTTTATTTTGGGGATGGCTAAAATGTTCTAGACTTAGATGGTGGTGATGGTTGCACAACCTTATAAATGTACTAAAAGTCAATGAATTGTGTAGTTTAACAGGGTGATTTTTATACATGAATTATATCTCAGTTTTTAAAGTCATGTGAGGGTGAACCTGCTAGTGTAAGTCCTTGTAATCACTAGGAAAGCCCCTGAACTGGTGACTCTGAAAGGACCCATTGGGATTCAAGGTTGCTGGTCCCAGGGAGGAATGGGAGCAGTGTGGATACGCATATGCAGGTGTCTGTGTTCCTGTGCTCTTGTCAGCCATCTGGATGCTTGGGCACCGCCCTTCCCATGGGGAAGACCCTCAGTATGAGCAGAGACCTGCAGCCCACGTTCCCATTGGGACTGAAGCCAGTGTTTGGGGGGGGGGGCAGGGGCATTGGCCCAGGCACCTCTGTGTCCCTAACCAATGCAGTTACTATATCTTCACGGTTCATGCAACTCTCAGCCTTTCTCTAGCCCCGTATCCTCCCGAAGGAGATGCAAATGGGAATAAATGTTTAAAGAGAAATGGGTGTCAGTCTGGTGAAGAAACACGGGAGTGTGGGGCGAGGGTGAGGAGGCAGAGTGATCTGAGGGTGAGACAGCAGGAGCAAAGGCCTGGGGACCTGCGGCGATACCAACGACAGTGACATGAAGGAATTACAAGCAGGGCAGTAGACACAGGCCCGGTGGGTGAGGATCTCTGATTCCTGCTGAAGATTAAGATCAGTTCAAGGGCAGTGAGGAGCTGGGAGGGTGTTTGCTGCTGTTGTTGTTGTTGGTTTGGGGACTTGTTTTAGAAAGATGATGTCGCTGGCTCTGGGGCAGGGAGATCAGTCGAGAAGCTCTTGCAGTTGTCTAGGTAGGAGGTGCCCATGAAAGCCTGGATTATTATAAACCATTGGCCTCTCGCATTGCCTTCTTGGCTCCCCAAAAGATATGTTCACCCAGAAGCTGGAAATGTGAGGAGAAAGAGTCTTTGAAGCTAGAACTCAGTTATGGATCTCAAAATGAGGTCACCCTGGGCAGGCCCTAAATCCTGTGACACACGTCCTTGCCAGATACAGAAGTAGAGAGGACACAAAGGAAAAGGCTACATGAAGATGGAGGCAGGGCTTGAAGTGATCCGTCTACACTCGCACAGGATTGCCAGCAGCCACCAGAAGCCAGGACAGAGGCTTGTTCACAGGCTCCCCACTCTGAGCCTCTATAAGGAACCAACCCTTCTGACACCTTGATTTTGTATTTCTGGACTCCAGAACTCGGAGCAAATGACTTTCTAACATTTTAAGCCACCACACAGACCTAGAAAACTAATACACCCTTCATCTGTTTCTCCATGGCCTTCCTGGTAACCCTCCAACCCTTCATCCACCCTGTTGCCCTTTTCAAAACACCAAACTGATCATGTTACCCTCTCACTCCTGTCTTCAAATTTTCTAACCCCTTTCGGGTGAACAACCCAAGTCCTCAACCTGCCTCTGAGCCCCTTTTCAGCCTTCTTTATACTCCCCTTCTCTCTGCTTCAGCCAGCTACCCTTGCAACTCCAGCCTGCCACAGGACCTTTGCATATGCCCTGCCCATGACACTCTCCCTTCCCCTTCACCTGGTTTGTCCTTCTGATCTCAGCTCAAGCATCACATCTTTTGAGACGCCTTTCCTGACTCCCCTGGCCAGGGCAGCTTCCTTTGCCATGGACATTCTTAGAACTATGTCCTTTTCTTTCCTGTTACTTGCTTCAGCTTGTAGTCCTGCACTTGTTCATGTGATACTTGAATAGTGTCCATTTTCCACTCCAGAGAGTGAGCTCCATCTAGAAAGAATTGTGCATGCTTTTCTATAGTATCTGACCTCTAGGAGACAGCACAGTGTCTGGCCCATGGTCAGCTCTCAATCAATTTTTGATGACCACTGAATGAATAAAGAAGGGTTATCATGATAGACATGGTGGGTGGGGTGGTATTTAGAAGATAATATAGCTTCTGTACAAAAGTAATATTTTTTTTATTATATTATAATGGCTTAATTCTTTGTGTGAAGTGGAAGGTAAGGAGCAAGGCTATTTTCTGTAATCTACCCTAGGCCTCTCTACCTCCAATTCTACACACTGTCAACTGGTACTAGGAAGAGACTTCACTGAATACAACTCGTTGACCCCTGACTGCCATCATTCTAGAATGCCGATTCCCCATTCTGGAAAGCCTTCTGTTATAATACCAGTCCCTCATTTGGACTTCTGACCTGAATTATAGGAAAATCTCTTCTTCTCGAGTCATGTAGATTTGGTAATTGTTACAAGCCAAGCTTTCAGAAGGAATACCACCTTGAAGACAGCTATCTCCTCATTGCTGTGCCAAAGATAAGTAATGACTCATGCTTTGATATAGAGGAAGGAACGTTTCTCAGGATGGTTTCTGTGGTTGCCTTGTGTCTTCTAAAGACCCCCCCAACATAGGATAGAAACAGCACACATCTTAATGTTGGGATGGTAACAGCTCAGTGTTTGAATAACATTAGGAAGTTTACTTTATTTTCCTTTGTGTCCCCAGTGCTTGGCACAATGTCCAGCAAGTGGAAAGTTTCCACTGGCTATTGTGGGGTGACCTTATGTGTGTCTTGTTAACCATGTTCAAACTATAGCTAAGTCCAGTCCAGACATTCTACCTGTGTTTTCACAGAAACACTACGCAGACAATAGAACACTTTACTGAAGAGCTGATGAAAAAGCACAAATTGCGGGCTACAAATTTATCATTTTTCTTCTTTCCTCCCTCTTTCTTTCTCTCCTTCCCTCCCTTCCCTCCTCAGCTCACCAAAACTTTTCTGATATTTTTTACTGAATTAACAGGATATCTTTGAAGGAAAAAATGTGATTCATTATGTGTTTCTTCTGACATTACACATGTGCCCCCATGGAATGCAAATTGAATAAATTCATACCCTAAACGTTTTGTTTTGTTTTGTTTTTCCAAGAGTAGGCTTAGAATTTATTTTCTTTACATTATCTGGACAATTACATTTGGTTTGCTTACATAGATGCAGGCAAATGGTTTTCCAGTCTTAAAACTAACCTATATCATAAAGTATTCTGAAAAATGGGGAGAGATCACTTCATAGTTCCCTGAACCGCTAGGAGACATGTTTATAAATGTATAGCCTCTGACAGTGAAGTTAGGGAAAAGAACACATCTAGTACATATGCTGATGTATTTGCATCTTGGGATTTGGAGAATGCTCAACATGTCCTCGAAAAATAAGTACAATAAAAACTATATTTGAGGATAGCCTGCCAAAGGATTGATTGTCCTGGAAACATATTTTCAATGGTGCATTTGGGCGAACAGGCCACCACACGTATCTTAGGATGGCAACAAGATAAACAGAATTGATTGATGAAGAACGAAGCCTGTGTCTGGAGGCCCCAGGCTGGGACTTTGGGTGCAGATGTGTAGGAGACCTTTGCCCCACTCCAACACAGCTGGGCCAACTCAGTTCCACATCTTTGAGTTTTCATGCGAGAACTGGATGTTTCTTACATCCTCAGCTGCAAGCATGGGGAAAAAAATGCACATGCCTCCAGCCACTGAGAAAAAGGTATGCGGTCGAAATGCTGCTGAATTTGCTCAATCCACGCAGTTAACCCATAATGTCCAGTGGCACTATCATCAAAGCATCTTTGAGCTGGTAAAGGGTTCTGATGTGTGATAAGTTTGTTTAGCTATAATTCCTCAGAAGTTGTACTATTGTAGAATCATGGGGAAGTGTAGGAGTTTGAAAGTATAACAGGGTACTCCTTTAA
Organism: Microcebus murinus; assembly: GCF_040939455.1. NCBI lineage: Eukaryota > Metazoa > Chordata > Mammalia > Primates > Cheirogaleidae > Microcebus > Microcebus murinus. The sequence continues at coordinate 28,029,346 of NC_134123.1, forward strand.
CTTAGAGCAAAACATGGTCTCTAAGAACTGTTTTCCTTTGTTGTCATCCTGCCCCCACCACCAAAAGATAGCCTACATAAAATTGACATTTCTAACTTTAATGAGAAATTGCTTGTCCTTTAAACTTTAGGCATTGATGCGCTTAATTATGCTTTTCAACAAGATTTTGCATATTTAATATTTCCTTTTAGAGCTTCCAGGAATCTCAATTATTAATTCTACGGCGGATTTATTGCTCTTTTGACTCTCCCGTTAGTATAAAGATTGTAGATTCATCAAACATTGTTTGCTGTCTTCAAATTTCAACAGTGTTTTAAATCAAATAGAAAATCTGAAAGGAAGTCTAAATGCACATAGTCATTTTAATGGTGTGGAAGGGCCAAGAGCCTGTTTGTTTTATAATTTCTTGATGATTCTGATGGTGGATGAGCAACTGCTGTGAACCAGGATGAACGTCAGTTTACCCCATAATCCAACTAGACAATCGTTTCTGACATTGTGTGACCAAAAAAATAGCATCTGCCCAAAAGATGCTATTTATAAAAGTAAACTGTTACAAATGGAGCTTAGTGTTAACCAGAACTTTATGAATAAGTAATGAAGTCTAATTTTCCGTTATTATAGCCATTGTTTAAAAATGCATGTCTGCCAGGACATTGTAATGATTTTGTATTACTTAGGAAAACTTTTATGATTCTACTCTTTTTATTTTTTTAATAATTACTTTATTACTTCTTCATTAGGGTTTCTCTCCTCTGGCGCACACATGGATCTTTTGAAAAGCAATCTGACAAATTTAGTCACTGCTTTTTTCTAAATTGTCTTCAGGAATACCTAACACTTCAGATGCTTTCTATGTCCCTTTTCTCCCCAAGTGTTCACAGGGCTGCCCTTGGACATTCGTGGGCAATCCCATTAGCTGTGATGGCTTAAGGTTCCTGCATAAACTCTGCCCCAGAGGAGCTGACGCCGGCTCAAGGGTGACCTGGCAGCATGCTGCACCAGCTCAGAAAGCAGGACTGTCTCAACCCATCTTCTTTTAGCTTTGGCTTCTCCAAAGCTTAGACACTCCATCCTGGTACAACCGTTACTTGGTTTGAAAGGATCATGCACTTGGGTCTTTATACCTTGGGCGAACTGATGCTTGCGCCAATACAACTTACTATCTGGACGTTCATGTCTAATATCAAATGAGCACCATGCCAACTAGATCTAAATGCAGGCTCTGATGTTCTGAATAATCCAGCAGGAAACTATGTGAGCCCCAAGGTTGCTTTAAGATGTGAAGGGCAACTCTCAAGTTACGTGGAAACCTTCGCCCTCTCTTTGAGAAAGTTTAGCATCTGGATGAGGTGCCCAGCTGGCTTTGCCATCTCTGGATGGCCCACCTGCTGGGCGTTGAGTGGTAGGTTGGTATCCCCACAGGGAGCACTGTTTGGTGCTGACCATCGTCCCCTCCTAGCACTGCTGTCCTGAGAGAGTCTACACGGCTACTGCCTCTAAGCCCTTCTTTTATTTCAGGCCGTCTGGAGTTGGTCCACAAAGTTAAAGACACCAGATGCCTTCCAGGGGGCTGAAGAAAGGAACCTTTAATTTTTGCGCATCCACGTTAATGTAACTTTTAAAAATGTGATTTAAATCAGTCATAGAAGTCCAGAGGGAAGGGAAAGGTTACAACTACCCTATGGCTGTGAATTCTAAACTCAATTTATCTGGGCACATATGGGCTTTTTACTTTTGTTTTGTCTTTATATAGTTATTTACTTTAAAAATTGTGGTAAACATATACAACATAAAGCTGACCATTTAACCATTTTCTGAATGGTTAAATTATTGATGTATTTTTTTCTAGTTTCATTCTGTTTAACAGACTTTATTTTTATAGCAGTTTTAGGTTCACAGCAAAATTAGTGGAAGGTACAGAGATTTGCCAAATTCCTCTTCACCCCCATGCATTATCGACATCAACATTTTAACCATTTTTAAGTGTACAGTTCAGTGGCATTCAGTATCTTCACATTGTCGTGCCGACATCATGACCATTAGTCTCTAGAATGTTTTTCATCTTGCAAAACTAAACTTTGCCCATTAAACCCTGACGCCCCATCACCCCCACCCCAGCTCCTGGCAGCCATCATCCTACAGTCTTTCTGTCTCTATGCATTTGACTATTGTCAGTACCCCATGTAAGTGGAGTCATACAGTACGTGTCCCTTTGTGCTGGCTTCTTCCATTTCCCACCGTAGGTTTTTATCTTTGTACACCAGACTCTCCAGATTTAGGGCTGTCTGTCCCACCGTCAGGCAGTCGTGGCTGGGCGGCAGGCCCGTTTCACAGAGACCTGGAAACTGGGTGGCAATGACTGGCCTAACCAAGGGGACACGCAGGAGACCTCTGATTCATTCTCATGAGAAGGCAATCACAGTAGGAAGAACAGGCTGTGGACCGCAACTGTGGCTGTGCCCGTGTGGTCTGTGTGGTCTGGTGGCGATGGGTGACGGCCCAAGTGGAAGGCCTGTTATTATGCACCCTTGACATGTTCCATATCCATCTTTTTCCTTCCCCATCTATAACATTTCCCACATGCTACACTAAAGAGACATTTTAAGCATTAATTCCCCTAAAAAGCCTCATGCCCAATGTAAAAATATTTCACTGTCTCAGAAAAAGGCACTCTACATAAATGAAAAGCACCATTATTAGTAATGACAATAATTTTCCTGACATCCATTTGGGCCATTCTATATGTTTTGATAGGATTACATAAATAATGAAATTGTATGCAAGCCATCAGAATGCAAAAGGCATTTCCTCGGAGGTGTATGCTGCCTGGGCCTTGTACCATGGCCTTTGTTTTCCTTCAGCAGCTGTATGCTCTTCGAGCTCTGTCACGACATGCTACTATCTTTAGTATTCTGTCCCCTCGCTGCGTGGTTGTGAGACTGGCTTCCCCGATGCCCTGGGCTTCATTCCCAGATATTTTTTTCTGTTTTGGAATGAATATCCTTTCCTGCATGGTCCCAAAGGCATTTATCTTTTTAGTATCAAGAATCTTGAATGCTTGTAGATTATTTTCTTGGTTTTTTTTTGAGAAAGAAAGTTAATTATTTAAAAACAAAAATACTTCTCTGATCAGAGCATACCTGCGGTGCTCAAAGCACTTGAGGACTGGAATGCCATAAATGACATGAAGGAATTATTCATTGTGTCACTAAACATACCTTCCATTCTCCTGAGCAGTCTATTAGGCTAAGTATGGACTTTTAAATTATTATTTTAAAAATAAAAGATAATGGAATTATAGCATTAAATACATTTCGTAAATGATCTTCTTGTCAGATTATTGAAACACAGGACAGAGAAGTAGAAGGAAAACCATTTTCCTATAAGTCATCAATAAATAATTTCATTGCTGATTATTTTAACTTGTCAACATTTTCTACATTGTACATTTTACCCAAATATCCAGGAAAATAAAACAAACAAATAAGTAAATGTTTTTTTTAAAAAAGAAATATCTGTGATCTCATTATCCCATCAGTATTTTCATTTTTGCATTTGCCACATGAATTTCCCTAGACAACGTTAGCAAGAAGCCACAATAAGCCTTCTAAAACAAAACTTTTCTAGACTCACTGGCCCTGGCTACACTCCTGGAAACCCAGTCCCTCCCTAATCTCTTTGGTTTCCAGTGGTAGGAAAATCCAGGAGCATTCTAGACTGGCTAGAATTTGGTACCAGGACAAAAAGTGACGCCCATTAGAAGGTGGCCAGGAGAGGCCAGCTCAAGCGGGGGCTGGGACAGGCCTAATGGCTTGGGATTTACACATAGGTGGAGGGTCTGTGCTGGCTGCTCCTTACTGTCTCATGTCTGGAGGTTAGGGGTATTTGGGGGCAGAAGGTCAGCTTCTAAAAGGAGCCTCCTCTGGCTGTCCCAGGAGCCTAGAAGGCCACACCCACAAGGCTCGAGCATCTCCTGGCTTTTTGCTTGGCTTGATAATCTGTCTCCTCCCCGCTCATTCCTCTAGCGTGCTCAGCGTCATAGCCAGTGGCTTGCTTTCCACCTCTGCTGTTGCTCCATGCTCATTTTCCTGTCTTCCTGCGCTGCCCAGTTCTCCTTTGCCACACCATGCAGCCCATTCTTTGCCCAGACTCCCACCAGGTAATGCCTATCAGATGGCACCTCTTTTTGCTGAACAATCCAGAAATCACCACTCTCCCTGCATTAATCAGACAATGCCCATCATGTTCAACTTTGCAATTCAAGTCCCAGTCTTGCCCTATAGAATTATTGCCAATTGATCTTCGTATAAATGTCTGGGTTCTCTGCATTATTAATGACATGCTAGGCTTTTGACAAGCTCTCCTTTGGTGGAGCTTGCTCCGAGCAGCATCTGTGGAAGTGCCAGAGTCAGGGCCTCCCTCTGCCTGAATTTCAGAGCCCTTGGTTTAATGGAGGGAAAGAGATGATGCACTTTGATCTTTCCTTCTATGAGAGCCTTACCAACTCCATTAAATTGGCAGTGGTTTTTGGAGCTTTGTTTGGGGAAGGACTATGAGGCTATATTTGTGCTTGATTAAAGGAGTGCTGGGATTGATTAGCAATGTCTGCATTGGGTGGAGGATTAGGCAGAACAGGCATGCATGTTGCATATCTGCCGTCATGGTAAGTTTATCTTATTTCAGAAGAAATAACTTTGAACTGCACACTGAAGATGTTAGTGTCAGGTGATTTTAGACATATGAAGAAAGGTTCAGATTCAATGGAGGTGCCAAAGGGAAACCTTTGCCCCAGAATTGCCAACATTATCTCTGGTTCTGCTCTCAGCTCTAAAGGAATACTCCTACCCTGCCTGGCAAGTGCCAGGGCCTGGATGAGACCACACTGGTTTTGGTTCTCAAATCGACCACGGAGAAGAAGAAGGAATATTCCCAGGGTCAGCTGATGGGAGGTGTGGGGGGATTTTATTGAAGCTACTATATGCTGGGTGCTAGACTGGGGTTTCTTTATGTAAAAGCTGATATGTCTGTGGAATGGATGGTGGCATAGAAGGCTGGGACTCAGCAGTTGTCACCTGTCAAAGGTCACACCCCTGATGAGTGTGGCAGAAACCAAATTTAAATCCAAGTGTTTACAAGGTCCACAACCGCGCCCTGCCACCTCCCAGAAGCTGAGGCAGGATGGACAAATTGCCAAATTCTCCCAGCCTCCAGAAAGCTTGCTTATTAGTGAAAGGTTATTAAATGGATCCTCCAACCCCAAGCCAGGTAAACATGTCGTGGAGAGGTTGGCTTTGTTTGTGTTTCCGGTCAGGTTGTTCTATCCCCTGCAAGGTCATCTAGACGTTTTTATCCCCAAGGTCAGTAGATAGATCCTTCTGCCAGAGGTTAGGATTCTGCCTGCCTCCTGCCTGCCCTGCGGGTGGCCGGCTATGCCAACAGAAATGCCAGCTGCAGCTAAAGGACCAGCTCTCCATCCGAGAAAAGCACAAGCACCCGCGTTTCTTTTCTGGTATGTTCCTCCCCTCCGTAACGAGAAAAAGCTCATTAACACATGATGGCAACCGGCTGCAGTATCTGCCAGTTCCCTTGTGCGGAATGCTCTTTAGCATTCTCTCAGCTTCCTCCTCGACAATTAATTCAGATTAGCAATTGAGAGAGTGCAGTATCCAGTTCGAAAGGATCTGTCCCCCCGTGAACCTCGGGGCAGGGTGAGAGGCCACCTGCACTCTTTTTTTGGTTACCTAGCACCCTGTTGGCCCTTTGTAAATATTTGTCTTGCCTCATGCATGTGCTTATTCCCATAAAGACCCAGTAAGTTGTCTCCTGAAGATAAAATACATAAAAGGGCATTTCAAATCGTAGATACCCATTTTAATGAACAATGAGAAAAAATGCTCATGATATAACATTAACTGGAAAATAGAGGAAGAACAATCTTATGAGTCTAACTATGGGGAAAAAATGCTAAAATGTGTATTAACATGTCCTAGGCATGCACAGAAAAAAAAAAAAGGCTGAAAGGAAATTTACTGAGATATTATTAATCTGTGGGTGGTATAATTATAATTTTAAAAAATATTTTATCTTATCAGATTTTTCCAGCATAGAGATAACTTTTAAATCAGAAAAATACATTTTTTAAAAAAGAGGTAAAACATGTGGAAAAGATAATTTACAAAGAGGCATTTCATAACCACATTTTTCTGTTGAGTTACTTCTAGAATGATTTTTTTAAAGCTAATACCTATTGCAAAGGGGATTTTTAATGGTTTATAATTAATATAACTTTGTGTTTAGCCTGTACATTGATATTCTTTAATTTAACATGGATAAACTGAATTTGATTTGCTGCATAAAAAAAAAAATTAAAGGAAATGAAAGTTCTGGCTGCTTCATTGCTGGGAATTCTTTTTCCAGGTGACACTCGTGTTGTGTTACCATTTTGAACCCAGCACACTGTGCTGCAGTTTTGCTTAGGGGTTGCAGAGTTCAGATCTGGCTTTGCAGAAATGGCTTTGTCTTTTTGGACAAGCCATTAACCTCTCTGGGCCCTTGCATTTCCTCACCTTCTGCCAGCAGAAGCCAAGGCACCTCCTCTGAAAGGGAGTTTCATTGAGGACCCACTGAGAAGAGGCTGCAAAGGAGCCCTCTGGCCCCACAGGAAGCCACAAAACAGCCAAGCCCAGGAACAGGAGCAGCGGCTTCCTCCTGGGTGTGGCCATACAGAACCAGAGGAGATGCATTTGCCCTTAGTGCAGGCAGATCAGAAGTGATTCAGTCTCAGGCATGATCCGCCTGCCCCTGCTGCGTCCAGGGTCAAGATGTCCAGTTTAACTGTTGCCAGACACCAGCACTGGTGAGGGTTTTGCCATCCTAATGTAAGCTTCTTGACTCAGCGTTTCAGAAGGTACCTACTGGCCACTGTTCCTCACACTGTCTTTCTTAGAAGAATACATGTGAGAGCAGGTGGATGCTTGATTAAAACCAGGCAAGCCTGGGAGCTTCGTGCCAGTGATCTGGCCTCAGTTTCCTCATCTTGCACTCTCCCTTCTCCGGACCTTTGTTCATCATCTTCTCTGCCTGAAATGCCCTTTTCTCTATCCATCACCGGACTCACGTCTACCGGTCAGGAGTTGCTTCTTCAGGAAGCCACAAGCTGATGGACTGAGAGACTGGGCTCCCTCCCTACCCTGGGGTTCCCTCCAGCATATTCTGGGGGTGTAGTGTGTTGTAAATGTTTACGACCATGCTGACCCACCCCCCACAAAAGCCAGTGGGTCCATTCCCAGTTGCATGCATGCCCTTAGGTGATCAGGGTCATCTTTCTCTTCCCCAACGTCCTCATCTGTAAACTGGGCGTGATCGGACCTACCTCATAGGATGTCGTGACATTGTTTGGGTCATATCAGGAACATACATGGAGCAGAGGCTGACATAAAAGGAGCACTTGGAAGCTGCTAGCGCTCATCATTATGATGATCTCCAAGTTCTTTGAACCTCAGAGCAAAGTTTCAGATCTAAGATGCACTTCGATAATTCTTTCTGAGTTAATATTTTGTGTCGTTTCTCTGTCACTTTTCTCATGCAAATCATTAATGTTTGGTTTTATTTTACTTTTCACCCTCCCCCACCCCTCAATGCCCTACAAAGGAGTCTCAGATCGTTGGTGTCCCCAGACCCCATAGGTCCTCTTAGACTTGTCAGGGATGGAACCAAGACTCTTAGAGCTTCTTCTAGGTGCTTTGACCCAGTCCGGACAGCTCACGGAATTTTTTTTTTCTGATCACAGAAAGTAACTTAGCCAGTGACTGCCCAGCTACTTTGTTGAGGAAGAGGCTACTGGTGGGTTCCAGGTTGTACCCAAGGTCTGGGGGACAATAGTGCAGCTCCAGACATCTCTGGTTGCCAGCAGGTTATCAAACTGTGCATTTTACTTTGCTGAGCTCCCATTGCTTCCCCATAGCAGAAATATGGCAAGAATGTGTTCTAATGTAACGTACCTATATGGTCTCGCCCCAACTTAAATGAAGGTAAAAACTAATACAAAGGAAGAAACCTTCCTCACACTCAGGTGTGATGTCTCTTAATTCTTGGTTTTCTTCCTTTGTAAAGTTCATCACCTCCCCATCACACACCTCCTCTTGTCCTCCAGTTTCTGTTTGTCCCCTTCTGACAGAGCTCACTCTGTCCGGGAAGCCTTCAATCCTGGAATGCTCTTTCTGGATGGAAGGTTTCTGCCCATCACTCCTCTAGCAGCCCCCTGCCAGTGTCCTGTCCTGGTCAGCCCCAAGCCCTGTGGGTTTCAGTGTCTCATTAGGAACCTGGGTGATGGAGCAGGGGTCACACTCATTAATTCCAAAGACTTCATCAGCTGGTTAGAGGGGCCAGGGCAGGCTGGGGCCAGCAAGGGGGAAGGAGTCTGGCTGGCAGCTGGGAGCACAGGATCAGAATTACAAGTGACCAGGGTTAGAAACAGAGGCCACCAAGAGCCATCCAAGCTCAGGAAGACAGACACCATCACTGCAAATGGCAAGGGCATGAAGCAATTCAAAACCAGACATTAGATTCAATGTCTGAGTTTTTCCACTTTCCACTTTTGTTTTTTCATTCCAAATACCTTTGCTCTAGTTTCCAGGCAAAATTCAGTCAAATCTTCTAGAAATGATAAATAGCATACTTCCAAGCTCTGTTTCTTCTCTTTTTCTCGTGCTTGTTTAGAGAACCTGGAGGAGCCCAGTACTGTTTTCCCCTAAGAGTCTTGGTGGTGTCTTTTATGGAAATGAATGGAAAATTTGCCCTGGTTCTTTCTGCAAAGTGGCTGTGACATGTAAAATGTATACCACTTCCATCCTGGCCTTTATGTTCCAGAAATTTTGGAAAGGAACTGATTCCTTCTCTAGCTACTGTGTGCCAGGCACCTTCACATGCATCCTCTTGGTCAACCTGCACCCGCAGCTCCTTCGCCTGTCTCCAGTGTAGTCACAGGTGGGAAGCTCAGACGCACATAGTGACCAAGGGCCACAGCGGGGATTGCAACTTATGTCCATGGATTGCAAAGCCCATTGTCTCTCTTATACTTTCCCAAAAGTTGAGGCTTCGCCACTGTGTTTTGCATCATGTCATAGTTGGAAACACGTGTCCTGTCTGATCTTTTGGCTTGGAACATAGAAGTTCATTGACTTTATTGCCTCGCAGGGCCTAGCTCGGGCCTTCTTTCCTAATCAATGCATATCATTTTGCCAAGAGACAGAGCCTGCTGCCGGAGAGATTGATTCTCTGGTTATTTATCTTCCTCTGCCCAGTGTAAATTGGTCAGCCTGATCCTATTCGCATGATAAAAATCATAATGTCTCAAATTACTTACTCAATAAAATGTGGGTTTGTCTATTATTAGTGATCATTAGGGTTATAATGCAGCATGGAAATTTGGAGCAAATTAACTACACATGCAAGCGGTTGGGCTCATGTGCAGTTAATCATATGCACACAGTTCCACTGGGCAGAAGGTTTTGCAAGAATCCTTTCAGGAAGACTTTGTGGGAAGAGAACTGAATACCTATTTTTTATTTTTCTTTTGCTTTTCTCCCTTAATCTGAATTTCTCAAACGTATGCTTTTTAATACACTATGGAACCATGCAAGTACCAAAACAAAACAAAAACCAGATAATTATAGTTCACATTAAATTAAAATAGCTTTTAATTTCTGTGTCCCTGGGCTTTCTCATGCTGCATTGGAATTCCATGATGAGAAAATGCCTATGGACACTCTCATTTTCTGTCTTGCTAAGATTCACTCTCAGACTTTTCTTTTGAGTTCTTCTGCTCAGTGATGCAATGGGACAGGCCTGCTGTCATGAAGAGTTCCCATCACACCTGGGCACTGCCATTTCCTCTGTGGCAGATGCTTCCTGGACATGTGGGCAGGTGAGAGGTGCTGACTTTGCCTACTTGCATCTGAATAGGAGAGAGAGGTAGCTTTGAATGACAACATGAGTTTAAAAAAATGAAAAACAAACAAAAAAACCTATGTATAACTTGTTTCCTGCAAGAGTACCAGGAAACTTTACAATAAACTTTGTGAATTAAAGCTACCAGATGAATAGAGGTGGTGGTGTGGTAGCGGACGTTAGAATTTTTTTTTTTTTAATGGTTTTGGGTTTACGAAAAGTTTTCTTCCAGGGGGTTTGACTTGTTCTTTGTGGACTCTGAGGACAAAATGAAGACCAATAGTGAGGGTTAGTGCCAGGACTGAATACAACTCAAAATAGATGTAGGGAGAAAAGGGAATGCGTTGGATCAGCAACTGACAAGTCCCGGGTAGTGCTGAGTTCAGGCATAGCTGGACCCACCAGAAAACCTTCTTTCTCCATTTCTCAATTGTGATTTGTTCTGTGCTGGCTTTATGCTAAGAGGGGCTTGGATAGGATGTATAGAGAGAATTCTGGAAGCAGAATACCTCTGGCCACCACTCCCAACAGTGTCACCAAAAGGACAAGGCTGCTACACATTGCTTCTGCTTGACCATTCTTGTCACCTGTCCCCTGTGGTCCAGTCATTGTGGCCAGGGACAGTGAATCTCTCCTTGACTCAGCCTGAGTTGTGTGCTCACTCTGAGAGCCAGGAAGTGGCTTTACCCCCACCCAAACCCATAGCCTGAGAGTGACAGGGAGGCACAGCTTGGAATATAATACGCAAAAGAAAAGGAATGAGGTCTTTGGAGTACCAGACAGCAAATGTCCACGTGTTCAGGGAAGTGTCTTTAGGCCCACAACTCAGGCATTCAGCAAACACTTCTGCCATGGAAATCTGTTTTGAAAGTTCTGAAGTCCCAGCTGGCGTGGTATTCAGCAGGAATACCATAGAGGGGACTAATGTTGAGGAAGGAGACAGGAGGTGGTGTCGAAGATATTGGACAGTTTTGAATTCAAGTCCCAGCTCTGCCACTTACCAGTTCTGTGACCCTGTAAAGTCTCTCAGCCTCACTGAGCGCCTGCATCTTCCCATGTGTAAAGACAGGCTGATAATAGTGCCTGTTTCATAGTGTCTGTATGACGACCAAGGAGACAGTGTGTATAAGTGTTGACATGCATTGTAACTGCTTGATAAGGGGTCTATGTTAAAAGTAGCATCATTGAGCTCTGGAAGATGTTCACCTCTGCTCCTATCAGGGGATTTTGCATCAAAAACTAGAATCTGGAGATATGTTTACCCCGAATCATGCATTAGCACCGAGTGCTTAGGTAGTGTCTGTACCTCATTTCAGCAGGAGCTTCTGAGGGTACAGAATTAAACATGCAGCCTCTGAGACTCACTGGAAGCTCGCTGGACATTTGACCTACATGGAGAGCAGGCTGGAGTTCCATTTTAATTGGCAAGGATCAGCCCATTTGCCCAGCTTGCAGGTTGGAGTGTGGCCTGGCTCACCCTCCAGAGAGATGTGCTTATGATCTGCGTGGGTGAGAGGATTCTCTCAGGAAATGGGCAAAGTTGCCAGCTGACCTCCCCCGAAAGAGAGACGATTTTGTTAATGTCCTTCGCTTGCACAGGAACATTCTCCACTCCTCGTCTCAGTTTCCCAATAGGACATGGAGGCAGAATTTAAAGCCACAAAATAAATTAGTGCATGTAATCCATGAGCGGAAAGGCCTGGCTTGGAGGCAGGGGCACCTGAGTTTCTTGTCTTGGCTCAGTCACTTATTAGCTGCATTACTGTGGGCATGCGATGGGACCTCTTTGGACTTCAGTTTTCTTTTCTATAGAGTGTGGATAATAATCACCCTCACAGGACTGTGCTTGGCACACAGCAATTGCTCATTGTATCTTCATCGTGATGCATCATGTCCTTGTCCTTATGTTCAGTTTGTCATTTCTGCCTTTTCCTGCCACCCTTTAATTCCGTCCCTTGAACTGTAAAGCTGTAGCCCAGGAATACAGTAGCACCAGCAAATTGTAGATGATCAAGAATAAGTAGTCCTTTCTTCCAGTTTACTCCCTTCTGTTGTCTTAATTCAGGCTGCTCTAGCAAAATGTCACAGACTCGGTAGCTGAAACAACAAACATTTATTTCTTGCCATTACGGAGGCTGGGAAATTCAAGGTCAAGGTACCAGAAGATTTGGTGTCCAGCGAAGGCTGGTTTCTGGGTTCAGAGATGGCTGACTGTCCTCCTGTGTCCTCACGTGGTGAAGAGAGGTTGAGAGAGCTCCCTTGAGCTGCTTTCATAAGGGCACTAACCCCATTCATGAGTGCTCCTCTTGTCCTAATCGCCTCCCAAAGGCCCCACCTCCTACTGCCATCCCAATTAAGGTAAAGATTTCAACATATGGATTTTGAGAGGACACAAACATTCAGTCCCTTGCACCAGTGTCAATGGAAAGCAGCATCCTACAGCTCCTCAGGCCTGGAGATTGGGGCACGTTGAGTATTTATTCACCAACACCCACGCGTCATTGGTTCAGGTCTCTCCAGGGTCATTGACTTCTTGGTACTCCTGGCTCTCTGTCGCCTGAATGAGGTCAAGGTGTGAGCTAAAGCTCTTGGGCAGAGTCACAGGTGCTTACAGAAGGAAGCCATTGGCCTGTAAGGGAACCATGAGTCTGAAGGGATATGAAGGGTAAGCAACAGTGTCTTCCACCAGCGTGATACATTCGGGGGAGTCAAAGAAACATCAGAGCCCTGAATACCAGCTGGCCATGCTGCCAATCCACACCTTAAGTATCAGAGGGTAAATGCTCCTTAGCCTGATGCATTGGCTAATTGATTGATTGATCGGCTGAGGAATGCCATCCTGGGCTACTGGGGTTTATGAAAGCCTGGCAGATGGAGATGATGCAGTTAATTCACAAACATCACCATCATCTCTTGAACCCTCTCTCGGAGCTACCATGTGCTATCAGCTTCTTATTGCTGCTATAAGAAATTACAACAAATTTAGTAGCTTAAAAAATAGCACAGATTTATTCCCTTACAGATCTAGAGGTCAGAAGTCCTAAAATCTGGGTCAGCAGGGCTGGCTCCTTCTGGGGACTCTAGTGGAGAACGCATTCCTTGCCTTTTCTAGGTTCTAGAGGGCCCAGGCATTCCTTGGTTTGGGATGCCTTCCCCCAGCTTCAGAGCACATCATTCTGCCCCTGCTTCTGCTGTTCATATTCCCTCTTTCTCCTCTTGCTTCTGTCACCATACAGCCTTCTCTGACTCTGACTTTCCTTCTGCCCTCTTATAAGGACCTTTCCATTAGATCCACCCAGAATAATGTCCCTATCTCAAGATCCTTAAATTAATCACAGCCACATGGTCCTCCTTGCCATGTCAGGTAACGGAATCACAGGCTCTTGGGATTCGGGCATGGATGTCTTTTAGTGAGGCCATTGTTCTATCTACCATACCATCCTTATATCTAGAAATATTGACACAGCTCATCTTACACGTCTGCAAAGACCCTGTTTCCAAATAAGATCACATTCTGAGGTTCTGGGAAGTACATGAATATTGGAGGGTGAGGGGAACTCTATTCAACCCAGTACAGCCCAGAGCCCCCACAGACATGAGTTCCCCCCCCTCCATAATTTAGGAAACAAAAGGAAATAGAAATGAGAGACAGAACTTGGTAACTTTCTCCTAAGCCTGTCCCTATTTCTTTTTTGTGGATATAGATGGGGAGTGGAAGTAGCATCATATGGCAGCTGCACTCTGGGTACCCAGTGATGTTTGGTTACAGTCTGAGGACTGGCTCACAGTATGACCAAGGCTTAGGCAGATCTGCAATCCTACATAAATGAGGGAAAGAAAGAAATCTGAAACAGGTTCAGATTCACAGGCCTGTATCTGGAGCGAGAAGGTACCGGAACAATCACTTAGTTTAGCATCTCCTATCTACAGAGGAGGCGCAGACAGAGAACTCGGTATATTCTACATCACGGACGATCTAAAGCTTTGGTCCTGAAAACATCAATCCTGTGATTGGCGTGGCTAGACTGGCTTCTCTCTGCTCCCTAAAATGCCAGGAACTCATATCTTCAAGGATATCGGGTTAACACACGGGCTAATGGGCCTCAGATCACAGACATGGAAAATCATTTTTTATTTCACGGAGCATAGAGAAGCTTCCTTGGAAAAGCTAGGCTTCAACTTTCTATTTCTGAACTAGAGTGCAGGCCAGGAGGGAGCTGACCTGTCTAGAGCTCGGAGGTTGTGTTTTCAGCTGAGGAAAGTGATCCTGAACCTCTCCATCCTTGCAAAACCCAGATGGAAGCCCAGGGCTCCCAGCCCCTCCAGCCCCGTGCACATGGCCGTGCACCTGGACTGCCACTCTACCTGTTTACAAATTACCCCCATTTTCTGCTTGGTTCAGCAGCAACTGTTTACCCTCCCCCGTGATGTAATTAGGGCTTCAGAGTTCATGTGTGCCTATTATGAGCTCTCCTGTGTTTTGTCTTAGTACTTTGTTTCTGTAGCAGTAATCATATATATATATTAAAATTTGGTATCAATTGTTTGGCTAAATTATGCACAGTGGGCCATCCTCACCTGCCATTAACATAACGTATGCTAAACAATGTGGTGTTGTGGTGTTTTTTTTCTGTTTTTTTTTCTGATAATTATACTCTAAAGCATCAATTGCTTATTCGAGTAAATTAAACTTTGAGTTTTTCTCATTTCTTCAAACTTTCAAATCGTCTCGCCTGCAAGCAGATGCAGACCAAGCACTCCTTTTGCTGTCTGTGAAGGTAGCCTCGTTATTTTCTTTCTGAGAAATGCAAGTGCCACATAGTGGCCAACAGCATTGTAGCTGGCCTGATGCTCCCGGCTGAGCTGCAATTTGACACATTGCTGCTGCTGTCCCCAAACCAAGGGACACCTGGCCTTGCCATGGAGATGGGAGTTAAATACATGTGTCTGTTGGACTATAATTAATCCACTCCCTGAACAAGTATGCAATGAGCGGCTCTTAGAGGCCAGTGCTGTGCTAGATGCAAGAGATGCAAAAATGACCCAAAGTGACAAGGTTTCTGTCCTCTGACAGTTTATAATCTTGCACGGGGGTCAACAAACTGTTTTTATAAAGGGATAGATAGTAAATATTTTAAGCTTTGTGAACCATACTGTCTCTGTTACAACTACTCTGCCATAGTACCTTGAAAGCAGCCACAGACAATGCATAGGTAATGGGCGTGGCTTTGTGCCAATAAAACTTTATTTACAAAAGCAGAAGGTGGGGCAGGTTTTACTGACCCTCAGTGAAGCAGGTTGAGGTAGAGAATATGTACAAATAATCTAGTTTTTTAAAGCCAAAGGATAATTCTAGACCACCGGAAGTGATATGAAGGAAGTAAGCATAGCAATGTAAGCAGCACTTGCCAACTTTTTCACACCAGGGCACACACAGAAAATTTATTCAGCACAGTTGAGTTAAATAGATGAATCTGCACAGGGCTGGTACTTGTAGGCTCTGAGGGGCATCAATATTTTTGCATGTCTGCAACCCATTTGTACCACACTTGGGACATTTCACGGAGAGTGAGAGTGACCAGGAAGGCTAAGCTTAGATGGAATAGTGGCAGGGGTTTCTCTTGAATTGCATCTGGGTTGAAATATGGATAGTGAGTAGTAGATAGCCACGGGCAAGAGTGTTCCAGTTAAAGGAAGCTTCATGTGAAGAAGCATGGCGTGTTTGGAACTGATGGGAGGCCAGCACAATTGGAAAGAGTAGAGAACACGTAGGAGATGTGGAATGAGATGAGTTTAAACAGGTCATTAGTGCTTAGAAAATGAATCATAGGCCCATGACTTGGTTACTACTGCTGCGTACAAACCAGGCCCCAACTCAGTGGCTTATAGCAGTCAATACTTATTTCTCACATGTCTGTGGGGTTCAGCAGAACTAGGCTGGGCTTAGCTTCACTGTCCCAGTGTTCTTGCTGATCTTGGTGGGGCTTCCTCCTGCGTCTGTGGGTCAGGTCAGCAGTTTTGCTCTTGTGTCTTTGCACCAAGTGGGGTTTCTGCCCTAGGCTGGACATGGATGGGGCACTTTAGCTGGGGTGATTCTCCTCCCTATGTCTCTCATCCTTCTGAGACCAGTAGGGCTAGACCAGGTGTGAGCTTTTCATGGAAAAGCACAAGACAGCAAGTTAAAATACATAAGGCCTCTGAGATCTAGACTCAGAACTGGCACATCCATTGCTCTGCCATATTCTATTGCCCCAAATAAGTTCCACAGCTGAGCTTAACGTTCGAGGGGGGAGGACACTTCAACATTAAGCAGCCACAGACATAGATCCAGGGAGGGTGAAGAATGTGTTCCCCCTTCCAATACTTTTTGCTTGTATTTGAATTACATAAGAAGCTGTTGAAGCAGTTTAAGAACAGGAGTGATATGATTTGCATTACAATTAGAAATATTAATCTAGCAAAATGGTGTGGCAGAATAGGCTGCGGGGAGGAGGTCAGAGAGGGAGTGGAGAGAACAGGGTGGGCTGAACCTGTTGGAGTCCCAGAGCTTTGTTCTCTCATGCTGCCTTTAGGAAGCACAAGATGAATTGTTAAACTTCTCGTGCTGGGCTTTACTAGGTGAGCTGACAGTTATCATCTGCATTCATCAATATAAGTCCCATAAAAAGCAAAGCAGTTGAGAAGAAATGAGAAATTACAGCCCAGATTAGCAGCCTTGAGTGCTCCTCATGAACACAGGACACTCACCCAAATCACACGTCACAGCCCTTCACCCATTAAAGCTAATAGCAGGATTATTCCCAAGGAAGCTGTAGCCATTATATTTGTTACTATCACAACAATAAAATAAATAGATGTGATTCCAGCCCTCCTCCTTGGGTTGTTTCATGCTGATCAGTTAATATACGTGTGGCTTGAAGTTTGAAGCTGTTGGGAGGAAAACTTATCTTCGGAGGAGTGTTGGCTTATGGTGGGAAAGGAAACTGTGTTTTGGGAAACGAATTCACTAACAATGTTTGTATTGTGCACAGGAGACTGTAACAAAACTTAAGTGCACAATGTCTTAAATACAGTAAAAGTTTGCTTTTCATTATCATAAAATCCAAAACAGATGGTCCAATGAGCAAGACATTCCTCCAAGTGGTGATTCAGGGTCCCAGGCTCCTTCCATTCCGTGGCTTCACCCTGACCAACAAAGACCTTCTGAAGGTGGCCACATTCTTCAGCCCAATGAAGCTTATGAGCATCTTTGGCCCAGTCTTGAAGTGGCTTCTGGTCATATATCATTGGCTGAGACTCAGTCACATGACCATACTTAACTGCAATGGAGGCTGGGAAATGTAGTTCAATGTGTGCTCATGGGTGGACATCTAGTGAACAGCCAGCCCATCTCAATTCCTCTAGTGTCATCCTCTCATTCCAGCAATGGGATGACTTGTGCTGTTTCTCTTCTATACCAGGAGATAATTATAACAAGAGTTAGTATTTGAGTGCTTCTCATGTACTAGGTGCCAAATATATATTATCTCAAACTTCCAAGCAGCTATGAAAAAATGTGGTATATTCCCATTGTACAGATGAAGGAGTAGAGGTTTAGAGAGGTTGATTTCTTTTATCATCTATAAAATGGGGAAGATTGGAAGATAATCGTCCCTATTATCAGGTATTAGTTCTGAGAAGCTATATCAGTTAGAACAGGCTAGGTTTGATAAGATAACAAATAACTTCCAAATCATGGGGACTTAAAAACCACAGAGCTTAATTTCTTGCTCATGCTCTATGTCCATTGTGTGTCATTTTTAGGCCAGGACTTAGGTCTCTGGAAAAGTCACTTTCTGAAATGTTACTGGTTTCTGTGGCAGAGCAAAAAGAGTACCTGACAAAGCATATACTGGTTCTTAAAGTGTCTGCCTGGAAGAAGCAATTGTCTCTTCCACTCATATTTTACTGGCCAGAGGCAGTTAGATGGTTGCTTCAAGTTGGCAGGAAATGAACTCCTACCACGTGCCTGGAAAGAGAGAGCTGAAATATTGGAGTATATTCTAATGACAACCAGTTCATCCTAATAATCCAGGGAGAACAGCATAGTGCTGGGAATATAGAAAGTGCCTAAATATTATAAGTACTATCTAATTGCATAAGAACTGGATGGTAAGAGGAGAATGACTAATGTATCTGGAATTGATCTGAATTCTACACAGTTGATCTAACTGATTCCAGGAGACCTTGAGAGGATGTTTGTGTATTTGGGGTTGGGGAGATGGAGAAGAGGCCAAGAAGCAGGTGGGGATAGAGTTACAGAGCAAAGTAATTATTAATAGATGCCTTAGTTAGGGACTATGAAAACAGGATGAAACCTTCTGATCATGTTCTCTGCAATACGAGGGGAAAACATGAACTCAAAACTTTTAGGAAGAAACGACTAGAGTGCTTTCTCTAGTTTATCTACAGCAACTAAAAGGGGAGGCTGGAATGTATTTTGTTATTGCACACATACATAACTACAAAGTCTTTGTTTTTTTCCCTACATAAATTTATGTTGAGATTTAATTTCCTCCAATTAGAACCCAAATGAAGCCATTCTAATATGATTCCTACATCACAGCAACGTGGCACTACTCCTCAGTGCACACATAAGGAAACAATATTGGAGTGAATTTTAAGTACCTAAAGTTGTGTTAGCCTGTGAATGAATATCCAATTCAATTTGTAGGAAACTTTAGATTAATTAGGTTTATAATTTGCACAGTAAGGTAATGTAAATGTGTTGCTACTCCTTGACTTTTTGCTTAATCCTCTGAGTGGATATTTAATCTTTTTAATATTAGAATTAAAGCA
The DNA here is from genome assembly GCF_040939455.1 of Microcebus murinus. NCBI lineage: Eukaryota > Metazoa > Chordata > Mammalia > Primates > Cheirogaleidae > Microcebus > Microcebus murinus. The sequence goes on from NC_134123.1 coordinate 28,048,135, forward strand.
ACTTGGAAGATATGAATATTAATCTAATTATATTCCGATCACTTTAATTTCTTTAATGTTTTAAATAACAAAACAACTTTACAAATTGGTTTAGGTTGGGGAACGCTTTTAGTGGATTTTGCATCTCATCAGTAAGTGCAATTTAGAGGATGCAGGCTTGGGAAGCGGTACCTTAAGTTTATAGTTATGCAAATGAAAACCATTAATCCCGGTGCCTCTGACTTGCAAGGTGTGCTTCAGGAATTTGCAGCTTCTATTTAGGTAAGAAGAGTTTGCCAGCCTGAAAACTCAAGTAAGCAAACAGCTTTATAGCACCCCAGCCATACAAAGTGAGAGCTTTCGAAGAATCAGTGATATAACTAAGAGGATTTTTCTTCCTTTTTCTGCTGTTATTATCTCAAGGAGAGGAAAGAAAAAATCAGAGCAGGACATGAACAGTGCTTACAAATTTTATTACCTCATTATAATTGATACCTGCTCTCTGAGCCAATAAAAGAAGCTGTATTCGGCACTAGCTGTATAAAATCTTTAATGTTTTAGGCTGTCAATGTTGGCTATGGTTAGGCTGACATAATTATGAGCTGCATGCACCAATAGATAGCTCTTTACTCACAAAAGCATGCTGCAATGGGGAATCTTTCAGAGATAATAAAAGGATTCATCAAGTGTCTATATGATAGCTACTTAAATCGCTATTGTTTTAGTTAGGCCTGCAAAACATATCCCCTGGCTATCCCAGTTTCTTCTCTTTCTTAGTTGGCATTTCAGGAATTTCAGGCTTCTGTACAGATTGTTCAGTTGCTTTCTAAAGAAGAAAAATTTGTTTGGAGTGATTAAGGCATCTATTAATAATTACTTTGCTCTGTAACTCTATCCCCACCTGCTTCTTGGCCTCTTCCCCATCTCCCCAACCCCAAATACCCCACCTTTCAAGGTGACAATATAGAGAAGATGGGAAATGGTGGAATTTCAGATTTGATAAGCAGAGTACATTATTTTTTGGAACTAATTACAGATTTTTAAAAGGGTGATGGAAAATTAACCAAAGAAATTATGTTATAAAATACAGTAGTAAGTTATAGAATTAGAAACAATTCCAACAAATACCAAGTGAGATTCTCTGTATTTTGAGAGATTATGTGTACAAAGTTTTTCACTTGCCTATCAGGCTGATAAAACACCCTGAAAATGGCTTCCCTGTGGAGTTTATATATTTCATCAGGACCTTAAAAGGCATAAATGTTCAACATTAGCCAGTATATGATGCTGAAAAATCAGTATGAAACCAAACAGGTAAAGGACAAAAAATAAAAATAAAAATCCTCCCCTAATGTGTACCATTTGATTGAATAAAGCGAACGATAACAAAGATTACCAGGATACTTGCTATTTTCTGTTAGTTTGGTTTACACTGTCTATTTAGCCAGCCTTTCTGGGTTAGCACCTTGCATTAGCTGAGTTAACATTGTGATGAAGATGAATGCAAATTCTTTGCTACTTCTTTCATTGAGAGGTGAAGTTAAATTAATCTCCCCTTGGATCTAGGCTGCATTTAAGGGCTTCTTGACCAATAGAATGTGGCTGAGCAACTTTGTAAAGTGCCTAACTACCCTGAGGCTGCCATGTTGAAGGAAGCTCAACTAGCCATGTTGAGGGGCCTCCTGGGAAAGGAGATACCTGGCCAGCCTCCATGCAGTGGAAGTCATCCTAGTTGAAATTCCCGATATTGGGGAGCAGAGATAAGACCCTCCCCATTCCCCATCCCAACACACTGCCCAAACTGCTGATCCATGGGCAAAATAAACCATTGCCATTGTTTCAGGGCATTATGCTTTGGGTTGTTTCTTACAGAACAACAAATAATCAGAGCAAACACCCTCAGGGACAAATAATTATGAATAGTGAGTTTCATTTTTGTATGTGGTCTATGGAATTAGTCTCTTTATTTTATGGCAGTACCAAGTATATGTGGCAACCTAAAGATTTCTCATTTCCTAAAACCCAAAGTGAGTCAAACTCCTTTGGCTTGTGGATGTTGAGGACTAAGCTTTGCTCTTTATCTTCCCTTTATAGATTTCCCTTTGGAAGCAGGGATAAGAAGAGGGAAGTCTCCCAGATGTAAATTTCTCATAAATATTTGAGCTCTATTTCAGTAATTCTTTCATTCTCTGATCTGTTGCCTAATCTTCTATTTAGCAAGTACTTTCCATGAAATAGAAGGCTTTAATTGGTAGAATTACTAATTTGAATAGCTTAGCACAGCTCAGCTTGTAAAAAGCCCACTATCCCCATTAAATTCTCATCTTGTAAAACCACCCATCAGTACCTACCCATCTTTTCCCCAAAGTTTTCCTTCTTTAATCCTTTATTGCTGAACAATGAGACTCTCACTAGACAAAAAGAATCAGCAATTCTTTGCACTGGAGGTTACTCCAGAACTTTCAAACTTAGGAGTGGAAAATGGGATTTCTGGGAAAAAATCAAATTCTCCTAAAAATTAATACATCCACTGAAGAATGTCTGTAATGTAAGGAGAAGCCACCTTGGGCCTGTGTGAGAATTGCATCATAAATGAGGTCTGTGTCCTGTCTGGTGTAGAATAGGTAAATTTCATCTGGGGCAGAGGGTTACATGGGACAACAGTTACTATCACAGGTATGAAATGTTTGATTTCCTTAAGTACTGTGTTTGACAGCTGATGTCTCTGACATTTCACTTTGACACTTCTTGTCTTATTTTTATTGTGAAGGTACATGCTAAGTCTTCCAAACACACATATTGGCTTGTGATTATCTTTCAAAAAAAATTTTAGAGCAATTTTTGTGAATCCATAGATAAGTCAAAAATTCATGTTATTTTCAAATATGAGCTCTATCGTCATACCCAGTGGTCCCCAACTCTTTTGGCACCTGGGACCGGTTTCATGGAAGACAATTTTTCCAAGGCCTAGGGGTGGAGGAGAAGGTTTCAGGATGATTCAAGTGCATTATGTTTACTGTGCAGTTAAACCTCTCAGCTAATGATAATCTGTATTTGCAGCCACTCCCCAGCACTAGTATCACTACCTCAGCTCCACCTCAGATCATAAGGCAGCAGATTCATGTAAGAAGCACACAACCTAGATCCCTGGCATGTGCAGTTTATAGTAGGGTTTGCACTTCTGTGAGAATCTAATGCCACCGCTGATCTGACAGGAAGCAGATCGTATGTGGTGATGCCAGCTATGGGGAGCGACTGTAAATACAGACGAAGCTTCATTCACTCGCCCACCACTCCCTTCCTGCTGTGCAGCCCTGTTCCTAACAGGGCCCAGGAGTTGGGGACCGCAGGTGGCACCAATGCAGCACGGATAGTTTGAAATATTAACGAAGTGTTTCAGAAGGTTGTGGCTAATGAACACACAGTACGTGGATGGTTTGAGAAGTTCCATTGTAGTCATTTTAATCTTGAAAAGCAGCCATGTGGGCTATCTGAGACCAAGGTGGATAATGATGAGCTGAAAGCTGTAGTGGAAGCAAATTCATCTCAACCTACGCATAAATTAACAACAAGATTTGATGTTACTATTCCAACAATATTGGACCATTTGAAACAAATTAGCAAAGTAAAGAAGCTGGATAGATGGGTTCTGCATGAATTAAAAGAGTGTCAGAAGACAAATCATCTGGAAGCTTGCCTTTCTTTGCTGTCATCATATAAAGGTGAATCATTTCTACATCATATTGTTACGTGTGATGAAAAATGGATTCTTTTTGACAATTACAAGCATTCAGCACAATGGTTGGATAAAGATGAAGTGCCGAAACACAGTCCTAAGTTGAATATTTATCAAAGAAAGCTAATGGTGTCTGTTTGGTGGTCCAGTGCTGCTATTATCCACTACAGTTTCATGAAACGTGGTCAATCAATTACAGTGGATGTCTCCTGCACCCAGTTGGATGATATGATGAGGATGCTTGTGTTTAAGCAGTTGAGATTGGCCAAAAGAGGCAGGCCAATCCTCTTGCAAAACAACACTCAACCATGTGTCACACAAACAAACTGCCCAAACTATAGCAGCTGGACTTGGAAACTCTGTCATCCACCGTATTCACCAGATCTTGCACCAAATGACTACCACTTCTTCCAGGCTTTGGCCAGTTCTTGCAAGGAAAAATATTTAATTCTCAACAAGCTGTGGGAAACGCCTCTTGTGATTTCATCGCCACTTGCTCTCTAGGTTTCTTCGCTGCTGGCATAAATTAGCACTGTTAACATGGCAAAACTGCATTGCTGGTTTAGGCACATACTTTGATTAATTGTACTGCTTCTTGTCTGAGATAACACAAACTACCCCTTTGATTCGAAATTGGACATTTCATATTTAATGTCCTATATAAGCTTATTCAGTTAGCTTCAGTCCAGAGTTTCTCATCTTTGGCACTATTAATACCAACATCTGGGGCTAGATAATTCTTTGTGGTGGGATCTGTGCTGTGCATTGTAGGACATTTAGCAGCATCCCTGGCATCTACCCACTAGATGCCAGTGGCACCCCCTCCCCTAGTTATGGCAACCAAAAATATTTGCAAACATTGCCAGATTCCCATCCCTTGAGAATCATGCCTCTTGGCAGTGGTAACCCTTCCCTGCCACACCCCTGTGACTCAAACAATCTTACTTGCTAAATTTATATGATCCTGAAAATGTGGGGAAATTGAACTTGATTTTTTTTATAGAAAAAAAAATATCTGCTTCTTCCAAATTGCCATAGGAATAGTTCAAAGCTAAAGACAGCCTTTCAGGTGTGCTGAGCACTTCAAACCTACAAAACCTGGTGCTAAAATTAAGGAACGTATAGTAGTATGTTTATAGCGACCAGATGTTGATTATCTGTCACTTTTGAAAATGTCATCAGTGTCATTGTTCACCAGGACAAATATGGAGGAAAAATATGAAGGAGTTTTAGAGAATGCCGGAAGTGATTTTGCAGCTATGGGGCTGAATTGAAGAGCTTAACCCACTAATCTGTTATGACTGCTTGGGGAGTGCTAGCACAGGTTCTCTAATGCTGAGAGTACTTCGGAGGGTTGTGTGAAGCAGCATTATAGTTCTGCTTTTAACGGTTGAGGCAAGAATTGCCCAGACCTCTTTCTTAGTACATCGCCCATCTTCCAATGGCAAACTTATGTTTCTGCCAGCCCGCTCCCCTCAGCATGAGGGCATGAATTGGAGTGGAAATCAATGGACTAGCATTTGGATGCAATTGCCCCAAATTACCAACGAGGAAAGAAGACAACTGTAATTCACCGGTCATAGCATTTTTACCAACTGTTTTTGCTAAGCATTAGTTTAGTGTGATAGGTTCAATTCCTGGGCCCCTTCTCATCAGAGTTCTTCTGTAAACACCATTATTATTACTGTAGTGTTTCCTGTGGCTGAGCTAAACTGAATTTGGAGATTTGATTCACATTAACTCCCTCCTTGCCTTCGGGTGGTTGGTTAGTCATGGGGGCACCAGTGAAAAGTCATGTGATCCCTGGGAGACTTTTCCCAAGAGATTTTTCCCAAGTTTCTGCTAAATGGAAACCAGAGGATCCAGCCTACTGAGGTATACACAACACAGGTTAATCCATGGTTTGCATTGTCAGAGCACTCAGAACAGACAAGGGAGGAGGCATGGGTGGTCACGAATTTAGATTCAGAAAGACCTATCCTGGAATCCCAGTTCTGGCCCATCCCAGCTCTGCCATTTTGCCAAGATCCACTAAGCCTCCTCGACTCAGTTGTTGTATTGTCTGAATTCTTTTCATGTTCCTACATGGCATGGATATTGCTCCATGCTATTAAAAATACAGATATATCCTCATTATAATTGTTTGGATCATTCAAATCACTGCATCTTCTCAGCTCTTACTCATTCTCATGATGCTATTCTCACAGTGACCACAAATTTCACTCTGCATAAAAATGATTTTTAAAAACATCTCTCTTTCCTACCCTATTCCATGAGCTTAGCCAGGGCAAGAAATATGCCTTATTAATTTTTTTTTTATTCCTCCTTCTTCATCTGTTGCTGTTCAAGAATAGAGTATATCTCTGGATATAGCAGAGAGTTAGACATGGGTGCTACCCCCTTTACCAGCTGTGTGATGCTGGGCTACTTTCTTTTCCTCTCTGAGCCTCTGTTTTCTCTATATAAAATGGGAGAAAAAATTACTCCTAGATACAGAGTTGCTATGAGGATAAAACAAGTTGATTTTAGTATGTTAGTATGTTTGGCATGTAGTAAATTCTTGATAAATGTAGACTCACGAATTGTGTGATTATTGTTATGTTTATTGTTCATTGGAAGTGAGTGATAAATGTAATGAGGGAAGGAAGGGAGGAAGAAAGGAAGGAAGGGAAGGAAGGAAGGAAGGAAGGAAGGAAGGAAGGAAGGAAGGAAGGAAGGAAGGGAGGGAGGGAGGGAGGGAGGGAGGGAGGGAGGGAGGAAGGGAAACGGAGGGAAACAGGGAGGGAAGAAGTAAGTTAGTTTATCAGCCTCGATATATGCAATTGAAAAAAAATTCACATCTCTTTGTGGTGAATGAAAATAAGTTGACCTTTATGAAGTTGGCCATACCTCTGAAGGAAAAAGGTTTCCTTGGGCATATGATTTATGTAATCAGGTAACTAGTTCTTTTTTTGGTTGCCCTAAACTCCCATCTCTGGGTTTGCCCACCAGTATCTGTGAGCATACTGTCAATGTCTGGTATATAATTATATTAAAAATTATTTTATTCTACACTAAAAAAAATTGTTGTATATCTGAAATTCAAATTTCAGTGGGGATCCTGTATTTTTATTGTCTAGCTCTAGAAGTTCTATTTAACAACCAGAAAAGGGCTTATTCTTCTCTACACACTTTGGACATGTCCAAATCTAGAAACATTGGTCGGTAACCATAGCATGTAGCACCTTAACTCTGGTTTAAAAGCAAAACAATGACTGTTGTATAGATTTATGGCTTTTTGTCAAGAATACTCTGATTTCTGGAGATTATTATCAGTGTTGAGCTTTATAGGAAATGTCTCCTTTTGAAAATGACATTTTAAATTAATGTGAAATTGTGTTTTAATTTAATTCACGGGGAGTCATAAACAGGTGGGAGAATTATGTAACAATAATTGTGTTTGCAAGAAATTGATTTCATCCTAAAATTACACGAATATGCTATTACAGTTTGTTGTCATCCTGAAATGCACTGTTTAACCATAAAATACAGCATAAAAGACACCCACATGTTGAAGTCCTTAATCTAGTGTGTAATTGCTTAAATAAGTACATTAACTATATTGTCAACTACCTGTTCTCAAATACCTTAACTATCAGATCACCAATATGAGTTTGATCTTGACATTGAGATGCAGAACTTGGTACATGTGATATATAAAGTAGAAAATCAATAGTGTTTGAGAATTTTTCTATTGCATCCTGATCTTTATTTAGTGAAGATTTGGAGACAGAGACCTTGAAAAATGAGTCAGTTTGAAACTTTTAAAAAAGTTGTTCTCTTAATAATCCTACCACATTTACTGAAGACAACTTTACCTTTTTGGTACTTAAAAATACTTTGGACTTGTTCACACACACAAAAATAGCTTTATTAACAACTTCAGTAATTTATCATGTTCAGTTTCTTTTTTCCCCAGAAATGTTGCTTTTGGTACACTGAGAGTTCATTCATTTGAAGTTTGTCCTTGGCAATTCTTTATTGAACAGTTTCCATTTTATTATTTTTTTTTATGCAAAGCTGATAAATAACTGAGAACAAACAGGCTCAAACTGATTATACTCCTGGATATGAACCAGATGTGCAGTTAATCCATCATTGTTTCTGTGTCAACTAACTACCCTTGTCCTCACCTATACTTGGGGGAAAAAAAAATGACAAGCCTGATTTTTCTGCTGGTTCATTTCCTTGAACTTGGTGTGTTTCTATCTGCAGTATTTGCAAAAATCGTTTTGGAAAATGCAGAATCCTACTGTGCTATTCTGCTGGCCACATTGTGAGGACAGGCTGGCATGGGTTTTACAGCCCATTCCCCTCTCTGATGAGACTGTTGGCCACTGGCTGTAGATTGGTGAGAATCTTGCAAACTAAAGCCATGGTATCAGACGCGATGCCCGTGCTTTCTGTTGCCACGGCAGGCGGATGGCAGGCTCAACTCACAGCTGGCGCAGTCTAGATTTTTTCAATTTTTGCTCAGTAGAACCTTATTATATCTCTCCAGCACTGACTGGTAATAAATAGAAGGATTACTCCCTTCTAAGGGCATGGCAAACCAAAAAGAATGCAGTGAAATCTATCTTATCTCTTCAAAAATAACTGGGCACCTGAGGAGTATTTCCTGGTCTTGTTTTGTAAACTAAATTACAAATTGAGCTACAATCTCATCTTTGTTTAATATAACCAATGAGGCCATTGACACTGTATAGAGAGTGGCTTTAGTCCCTGTTCTTTCTGTTTATTAAGATTCTCAGTCTCTCTGTAGGTACCTTCAGAGTATTAGATGCGTGCTGTGATTTGAGAAATAAAGGCCAATACTTACTAAAACTAGCATAGGTTCATCATAGCTTATTGTGTGCCATGGACCATTCTAAGAACTTCTATCCACTCAAAAGCAACTTAAATTGATGCTATTATTTTACTGATGAGAAAATAAGCACAGAGAGGTTCAGGACTGTGGTGTTGGTCACATAGCTAGTAAACTACAAAACATTCAGACTGGAATCCAGACTTGTGCACTGTTATACCATACAGCCTCTTGGATGTGAGATACATTGAGTGGCCATGGTACTAAGAACCTCTCATTCCCTTAGGTTAAGGCAGAAATGATAATCAGATTTCATTTTGTGTGCCAAACCCAAAGCTTGCCTTGACTGCCCAAAGTGTTAAGAAGGACTCTGGGAGTCCTGTCTAGATTCCGAAGGATGGAGTCCCATGATCTATTTGGAATGTCTGCAGTGAGTTTGGGAAGGGGGTGTAGTGAGATACATACCAAGCATTTGTATCCTGGGTTTAAGGCATTTGAATCTCTGAAAAAATGCAAATGTTACCTGTGGGGATACACATTCAACAACTAGCAGCTGCTAATGCTTAGACCAGAGTTAGTTTATTTAGAAAACAAGACTCAGAGATGTCGGGACAGAGCACAGATCAGTTCTGAGGCCGCGTGTATGCCGGTCCATGACAGCTTTGGTTCCTGGGAGCCAGGGGTGCACAATAGGAGGAAAGAAACAGAAAACAAAAGTTAGAGCCATACTGAAAACAAACTGCCCACATCCTAATTTTTGCTCAGGGCTGCTTCTCTTAGGATTGTTACAGTTTTGAATGTATTAGCAGCATTGATCATAGCTAATATACCTGTCTGGCAGGCACTGAACTGGGCTCTTTGAGTATGAACACCACCTCCTGCCAAGTTCAGAGCAGGCTTACTTGGTAATATTGCTATTCCCATCACATCCATGGGCTGTACAATAATTGAGGGTTGCTGTCATATTGGCAAATCTGGAATTCAGATGCTGGTCTCTCCCCTCAGTGCCCACATTTTTTCACAGCCCCTCCCTGCCTCAGAGTTAATTTCTCCAAGGGGGGGTGTGGTTTGTGATGGCCTTACAACCACAGCTTCAGCTACAAGGTGCAAAGGTGAACTATACCTCCCTGCCCCCATGTGATCTCCAAGCAGGGGATGGCTGAATGCCCCATGCTGACAGCAGGGGAGAGGTGGGGAGAGGGAGAGAACAGGGAGAGGGAAAGCAAGCAGGAAGCATAAGCATATCTTACGGTTTAAAACCATAATGGAACATATCATTTCCTTGGTTCTGCCTTTATTAATAAAATGCCCAATACCTTCTGGCGTGTGCTTTGAACTGCTTTTAATTATCTTCAGTTGGATAGAGAGAAGGTAATGGGGACCTCATAATAGTCGTGGAGGGACTATTGGAATTTTATTTCCATGGGGAAGGCAGGGACTGTTTGCCAGGGAACCAAGGCCTTTCAAAGTTGAGGACACTTCCCGGTGCTACACGGTGTAAATCACAGTGCAAACTATGCGATTATCCCCTGCAGAGGAATCGAGTGTGGCTTTATGGGATTCTTCACCAAGCACTTAGGAATAATCTGATATAAAACAGCAGGGGTGGAGAGTAATGACAACTTCAAATTAGTTTAATGAATGTTTACATTTTAAAAAAAAAAAGGCTTTTCTGCAAACCTGAAAATTCGAAGTGACAGCTTCCTTTCCTATTTCTCCTGCAAAGAGGCACCTCCTGGTTTTCAGCCCGAGGAGGAAGGTGACTTTCCTTAACTCCTTCAGCCCCGGAGCACCACCGGGGCCCTTCTTTGTTCAGTCTGGGTTCGAACAGTCCCTTGAACAGTGCTCGATAGTATTTCCATTAGACGTGTCAAATCGGCGTTGGGGGGACATCTGTTTTAAGTCAACTTAGACTCAATCCAGGAAAAAATAAATTTCTGGCTCTCCACCTGCTCCAAAGGTCAATTACCCACCCAAATCAGCCAGAGATGGCTGATGGGCTGCAGATGCCGAGGATATTTTTAGCTGGATTTTGGCAGGTACCCGGCTTATTGAGTGCAGCAAGGAAGGAGGAGGTTGATAAACTATTATACTGTTTTAAACTCAGTGCAGCACCAGAGCCTCCACCAAGACTATAAGGCGCTTCTAGGCTATTTCTCTACTTCAGATGAAGAAGGATTCGTTTCGGCAAAGGGAGCAGGATAGGAAATGTTCACGTTGCGTGCTCTATGTGCAGTAGACCTCAAGGTATTTTGGATAAGAAACAACCTTTGCATTTCAGATGGAGTTACTCCAGCCCAGGCTGCCTCTGCTCTTTATTGCAGTGCTTTCAAAGTGGTCTTGTTTTCTGTTCTCAAACCTGACTATTTCCTAGTGTGTGTGTGTGTCTTGGGCCCTCACATGAATCACATCAGGCTTGATTCTGTCTACAGTTTGCCAATCTGGATGTGGAATATTAGTCAAAATTATACAAATTAACTTGGTCTCCGCTATAGGAGGGACAATAACTGCAAAACAATAGCAAGAAATAAAACCAAACAAAAGCCTGATGGGTTTGGGCCCTCTCAGGGACATCTGGAAAACCAAATGGAGAATTCCAAGAATTAATTATTTAGACACAAGCATGGGTCTACTTTGGCCTTTAAGGAATCACTAGAAAAACCGAAACGTGCTCACTAGAGTGGTGTTTTTCCTTCCATCCCGTCCTGACATGCCAGCACCTCAAAAAACCTTTGTGAAAAATCCACAGGTCTTCATGAGCCAGAAGAAAATGGAATAAAAATAGCTCTACCATAGAGCACACTTTCATTTCTGTGGGATCTAAGGAGTTGGAAAACCTAAGCAGCCAGATGATGAGGGTTGTTGCTTCACATGCTGAAATCAGTGTTTAAGTAGGATCTGTCAAAGAGAATGAGACCAGGACAGAACCAAAAATTGTTCTGAAAATTGTGAAAAAAAAAAAGTGTTCTGAAAATTGTGGATCTGAAAATTGGCCATTTTCAGTTAACCAGAATGTCGCATAAATCAGAACCCCAGATTTTCCTGGAGATTATTATAGCCAGGCTGTTTGAGGACAAAGTTGCCAAATATTTGTGTATTTTAGAAGTCTCGGAAGTGTGCAGAATTTTCTAGTTTTCAACAAGGCACTACCACAACATGTCTAGTGTTTATGTAAATGATCTTTATAAAATCCTCTAGCTGATAGGAGTTTTTGTTCGTCAGAGGCACGAGGCAGGTTTAGAAGCAGTTTATAAAAGTTTCTTGTAAAAGAGTGGGATCCATTCACTGACATATACCAAGTGTTCTCATACAAGGCAAAAAATATATATATATCTTTAAGTCATTTAGAAAAATAACATGGTTGAGAAACATTCTAAGATGATGTTTAGGGCACAGCTTGGAGAGATTTGGTGGGTTCCACTCTGAGTGTCAGTCTTCTCACCTGTGAAGATAGGAATAAAGGTTGTTTTGCAGATTAAATGAGATAATATGGGACAAGCATTTGACTTGGCACCTGCAGAGGTGAAGCTGTCATCGTCATCACCTTTGCTGGGAAACCTGTGGTGTGCCTAGGAATCCGAATGTGGAGACACCCGGAACATCTTCAGGAGCTGTTGCCACTAATTCTTATGTGGCTTGTCAAGCGCAGGAAATAGTTTTCCTGGAAAGATGTTGAGCGAAGCCGTTATTTAGCCATCTCCTTGGCACTGCCAACCTCTCCTTAGTGTCCCTGTGAGGATTAAATGAGAGAAGGTAACAGTGGAAAGTCAGCCCTCAGCGAGGAGGGCATGATTCATGAGCTACTGTTACATATAAGTGGTCAGGAAACGCCTAAGGTATTCACAGCAGAAGGTGTAGAGGAAGGATGAAAGAAGGTTTAACTTATTTATGAATTGTCTACCCTGGAATGGGACTGTAATGTTGCATTGGAAGAGAGGCAAGAATGTGCCGAGAGTATATTTAGTTTATAATGAAGGGCAAGGTCATGAGGTTCTCATGGCCAATGCACATGGCTCCTGGGATCTGTGTTCATACAGGTGGAGGAGGTGCACCGTGCGTGCACACGTGTGTACGTGCGTGTGAAGCGCAAATGGGTTGCTGGGAGTTGGAGGGTTGTTCAGGCGGCACTTAGGTGTGTCCCTGTGTCTCTCCCTAGTTGCCACCTTCATTTTCATCAGTTCTCTTGTTTCTCCTTGCTATGGGGAAGGCAGTGGAATAGTAAAAGCCTGATGGAGTGACAAAGGTTCCAGAAGCTTCGTCAGTTCTCATGACCGTTGTTCCTGGGCATTGTTCTTAAATCCCTCAGAAGGTTTTGTTAGCTCATGTCTCTCCCCTGTGTACCACCTTCCAACATTTCTCCTCTGCACTGGACATTACACTCCAAATCCAGTCTTCATCATAATAGGTGGGGTCTATCATGCTCCGTTCCGGCTTCCTTGGCAGGCCTGACCCTCGTCTCCTGCCTTTTTCTTCATGTGGACTGGCCAAGACACCTTTCATCTACTGACCTCGCTTTCTAACACACCCCCAGGGCTCCATGTGGCTGGTTCCCACCAAGAGGGCTGGCAGCGCCATCTCCCACACCTCCCCGGTTAGTGGCAATCCCAGGACCTTGTTTTCCCGTCACACTTAGCATGGGCAGTGCCTCTTTTGTTTATGGACTTGTGTATCATCTGTGTCACCTAGTATAACACAGTAGGCTCTGGCAGGGCCAGGAAGGAATCTGCCTTGGTCACGATTTTAACATCATCACCGCTTTATCCATGGGGCACGCAGTTGAGCTCAACCCAGGAACTGTGGAAGGAAGCAAGGGAGGGGGCAGGAAGGAAGGGAGCAAATGACTTCCAGGAAGCCTCATTGGCTATATTTCCCCCTTATTTCGCAAGGCCTACCTCTTTGCAGCTGCCCAGGCCAGCAGAGCTGAACAATAGAGCGGATTAGCAAGCATTCAGGTGCCCACTTAATTCAATAGGGAAATTTGCATTCCTTGGGCTTCCTGCCATAGGAGCCTGCTGCCTCAAGGGACCACCTGCCTTCCACCAGAAGGATTTTTCTCCTTGGAGAATTTCCCTCTGGAAACAGTCCAGGTCAAACAAGGCACCCTACAAACACAGCTTGTCGCCATTTTCCAGTTTAACTTCCCCAAGTCGTTGCTGAGTCGATGAGATTTTGGATGCGCCGTGGCAGCTGAAAAGAGGTAAGCCCTCCCTGTAGCCCAGGTCACTGGCAGATGGGACTGGCTCGTTGGCAGAGACGACAGGTCTACATCCCTGACAATCTTGGGAAGGCCCTTCCGTGTGCCCCAGCTGAGTGTCCCGGTGAAGGAAGGCTACAGAAAGTCGCATCAGGAAGGTGAATGAGAAGGTTGCTATTAGGACAGCCTCCCCGAAAGGAGCCTGACAGGAAGCGACCCTTGGAGTCTCTGCCCCTGCAGCCTTCACACGTACCTTCACGGCCGGCAAGATCATCATAACATAGTCGAAAAGCAAACATTCAGTGTGGAGATCCTCTCTTCCTTTTTAAGAAGTCAAAAGCTGGTTACCTATTGTAGAAGAAGCATCCTTTTAAAAGTATTGACTGTCAGTCCATGACTTGACTCACCCCTTCAACAAATATTCATTAAGCACCAGTTCTGTGCCACACACAGTGCGGGGAGCTTGTGAACAAATCAGATGACACCCCCTGCCCCCAAGGGCTTACAGTGTAGCAGAAGAATAGCTAGTAAGAGCAGAAACATATACATTTAAAATTTGTTTCCAGTTTCCTAGCTGTGTGACCTTGAATAATCATTTAACCTCTCTGTGCCTCAATATTCTTGTCTGTAAAATAGGATAACTTTAGTATGGACCCCATGGGACTGTTGTCAGCATGACAGCATGCCCCTGTCTCCTCCCTTCCTCATCTTCTGAACTCACTGCAGTCAGCCTTTGTCCTGTCCCTCCTCCATCTTGCATGGGTCACCCTGACCCACACTGCGCAACCTGATAGTCAATCTGACGTCCTCATCCAACTCAGACCATCCATAGCATTTGATGCCACTGAACCTTCTCCATTTGTCTTTCGGGACATTACTTTGCTACTTCATTTCGCTGACTTTTTCCTATCCACTTGAACTCCACACACTGGGATGCCCCAGAGCCCATCGCCTTCACCTCTGCCTACTTCCCTTCTCCTTCTATCCATGTCCCAGGTGATCCCATCCAGCCTGTGGCTGATGCCATCAATATGCTGATAAATCCCCAATAGATTCTTCCATCCCAGAACTCTCCTGAACTCCAGGATTGTGTATCCCTCCATCTATTTAGTCTCTTTACTTACTTGCCCAGTAAGCTTTCTACACCAGCATGTACAAAAGCAACCGCTTCATCTGCAGTCCCTGCCCCTCCACTAAACTCTCGCATTTTCCCTCTTTCCCGTCCTAATGAAAGGCAGCCAGTCTTCCCAGGTGCTCAGGCCAATGCCCCTGGAGTCATCCTGTTGCTTTTCTTTCTGCTCCATCACATATCCAGTTCAATAGCAATTTCTGTTGACTCTTCTGTCCAAATATATACAGCATCTGAGTGTTTATTGCCACTTTCACTGCCACGCCTGGGTCCAGGCTCCAGTAGTCAACTGCAGTCAAGGCCGTCTGGACACCATTCTGCTGCCTTGCCCACCTACAGTCCCTTCTCCCTGCATTGACTGGAATAAATCTTCTAAAATAGTGGTTCTCCAGCATTGGGGGGTGTCAAGATCATATGAGAAACTTTTTGTAAGAGTACAAAGAGACAGGTTCTACCCCAAAAAGCAGGGCCTCTATCTTTGCTCCAGGTGATTCTGATGTTCACTGTGCAGAATCGTTGGTTTAAAACGTAAGTCAGATCAAAGCTTTCTAAACTCAGAGAACAAGCTAAGACCCTCCGCCAGGTCCTGCACCACTGGAGTCCCTGCTACTCCCATGACCTCATCTGCTGTCGTCTGCCTGCTCCCTCTCTCCGTGCTTCAGCCACCGTCACCTCTGTGGCCTTTCTTAAATACTTCGAGAAAGCTCCACCTTTGCACTTGCTTCTGACTCAGAGACTTCTTCTTCTCCTCGCCTGCCCCCTGACGCCTTAGAGTTTCTGCCCAAATATCTCCTCCCGAGAGACCTTCCCTGACCACCGCCCTATGAAGTAGCCCTTCTGCTTTCTATCTGCTTCCCTGGTTTTTAATTTTTTTCTTCCTTGTGCTTGTCACCGCCTGACATATTATTATTTCTGTTTATTTAGGGTTGGTCTTCCACACTAGAAGGTAAACTCACTTGCAGCTGTTTTCCCTGTGCCTAAAAACAGTGCCTGGCAAACACACAGGAGTGCAAATTATCAAAGACTTTCGGTTGAATGGGAGGGGTGTGCTGCTGACAGAGAGTTGCAGGATGTCTGCAAATGAAAAGTTCCTTTTCCTCCTTTCGGGTACTTTGTAAGGAAGCCAGGCTCATCAGCTGGCCTCTCCGGGGAGTCCCTGTGATCCAGGCAAACGACCCTAAGTAAACCAGTAAATAATGAGCCCTGAGACAAAAAGCTCCACAAAAGCAGAATTCACAGATTTTCTAATTGCTCTCCCTGCCTTTGCATTGGTCATGGTCAGTCTTTGGGGCTCTGATCTGCAAGTGCAAGTGCCCAGGGCTTCGGGAGGTGGTGTAAGATTGCTAACCCAGTGTAGACAAACCGTTAGTTAGTGTTAGTGGGATCTAGTAAGAGTGGCTGGGGAAAGAGCATAGGGTGAATGACTCTGCAATCCTTATAAAAATAGTAGCAACGGAAGCCAATGACATTTATGAACTGCCTAAGAATGTCATGGCTGTGTCAAGTGCTTCCCTTAACTTAGCTCACATGAAGCCCATCACCATCTTGGGGGTGAGGACAATTATGTCCCATCGTGATGTATATGGGGAAACTGAGGCATGTGTTATGTTCTGCATTTGCTGGAGTCCTTTAGTGATAAGCTGCAAAGTCAAGACTTAAATCCCGTGATCCTGAGAGTAGCTCTGCACTGCCTCCTCTGTTCCCTCCTCTTAAATGCGGAGTTCTGTAGTCACACACCCCATAGGGTCCTCAGAAAGCTCAAAAGAGAGGAGATGGGAAACGATGCTGAAAAGTGGTTCTTCGTGGCACACACATGCCACACGAGTAGCGATTCCTGCCTAAACACTTCGCAGCTGCTTCACTCGCCTGCACAAGATCTGTGTCTATCTCCATGTGCACCGGTGAAGTAGTTATGTATCCAGTCACAGCTCGAGTTGGTAGATTTCAGAGTCATTTGATCAGTAAAGGACAGAGCCAATAAAGTACTACCCAGAAAGAAACGGTGCCCCCAAATGTGACATCTCACTCCAGGGAAAGGTGGGCTTCCTGCGCTGCACTTGGCAAAGGTGAATGCAGCCAGGTGTCCCCACGACCTGGGGTGGGGGAGAAGAAAGCAAACTCCAGCGTGCAGCACGTGCCTGATCGGGAGTATGATGAATGCCGTCTGGAGTTGCCAGTTCTCGTACGCGCTCGGCGAAGGCCACGCGCTTCGCATTAATCACCACCAGGCAAACACGGGCTTCCAGCAAAAGAGCCAAATGATTGGGAACAAATTCAAAACAGCTTTATTTCATTGACAGACAGGACCTTTTTGTTAAACTCTGGTTTAAAAACCTTTTACATCTCTGTCTCGTTCACATGTTACCGTAGTCATTCATATTTATGTAAACCTAGGAACTTAGAGCCAGCTTATTTATCACAACCTATTGGCAGGAAAAGGGTCACATAAAAAAAGAATCTTTATTTGTAGGGTTTTTTTTTTTTTGTAAGCTATTAAACAGCGCTAATGGAAATTATGCTGTTATCAACCATTATTGAAGTAAATGGGCTTCTCAACTGAAAAAATAAAGTAAAATAAAACTTCTGTCAATGTGCAAATAGGAAACAGCAGTTAATGAAACCAGGCAGTGTGTGGTCAGCAAAGATGGCCAATGTCTGCGCTATTGGAAGGAACAGAAGGCAGGAAAGAGGAGGCAGTGTCTGGGGTTCAGCTGCATTTTGATAACTGGTAATAATCTTATATCAGAGCTATATATAAACCAACCTTAGCTCAAATTGCCAGATTGACTCATTGAGAAAGCTTCTCGTTTCTAGGTTTTTATCCCCTATGTGACCAAAAAATTACCCAAACCTTTGTGTCACATGTTCAAGCATATTCAAGGCAATCAATGAGTATTCAAGCATCTAGAATTATCTTGAAACATCTTCTGTGAAAAAGAATATGGTTCCTATCCTAAAATGAATGCAGCATGTTCCTGAAAGATTCTGATTGCCCCTCCTAAAGAAATTATCGTTCCAAGTTTGAGCAAGTTGACTCCAAAGAGAAAAGTTAAGCTCTTTCCCTAATGCCAAAGCGCCGGGGGTGAGCTGCAGTGACTAGTGTTTATAAAACTCATGAACGTCGAAACCCACACTTGCTTCGAGAGAACACCATGCTCCGGTTTGTTCTTAGGAATGTATATCTGCTTTTGTTTTTTGTTTTTGTTTTTTTCCAAAAACCAACCGGGAAGGGCTCTAAGTTAGGATAACTTCTGAGCAGCAAACTGTGCTTATAAAGTGTCCTCCAGTAAAACGGTCTCTTGGCTCTCTGTGGAAATGACCTATCAGCCCAGATGCTTTTAACGGGTGATCTCTTGAGGGACTGCTGGGATTTTTTACTTACCACCAGTAGAAAAATTCCATAGTCTGGAAGGGTGGCCCTTCTGGGGTTGGACAGAGATGAGCAAAGCTCCTTGGCACATGAGTGCGGTGGGCGCACACAGGTAAGTTTGGACTAGTGCAGCAGTAAGGCCACTGCTGTGGTGGAAGGAAGAGGCAGGGAAGTTCAGGGCATGGTAGGTCAGACCAAGGACATTGATAATCCAGGAGCCGGCTTATTACTGTAGTCAGTGGTGCAGCATTCAAAATGATCATTCAAACTCATCACTTTAAAAACCTTTCTTTTAAAGTTTGATTTGTTTGTTTAAAGCAGCCCAAATCAAGTTTTTCTCTTCTGTTAAGCCAGTGATTCTATGTTGGTCAGGGAGTGGAGGACAGATGTGGGTGTGGGCATCGTCTCTCCCCGGGAACTTCTTCAAATACCATCCTCACTTAGCATAGAAACTTTTGACCATGCACTTCCGGGGCAGGTTATTTCTCACCCACCCACCTTGGGACTGAGAACACAGGGAGTGTACACTCGAGGGCTGCGTCCTGTGCGGAGGCAGCAAATAAGGTTGAGAACCACCAGCCCTTTCTTTTTATGACTCCCATTTATTTCATAGTCTGTCAAATATGCATATACATTTCCAGGCTAATAGTTTTTAATCAAATGTATGCTTGCTCTGTTCTGATGCACATGGTTAAGGGGCTTTGTTATCTGGATAAATCTTACAATGTGCTCATCCCTAAGTGCCTTTATTATGACTTGCTACATACATTTTTGACAGCCTGACAATGTCTCTTTCTTCTTAATTTGAAGAAAGCGTAGTTTTAGGTTTTTAAGTTGGTGTACTTATTAAAGGATGCCAGAAAACCATTCCAACCATTTGAGAGGGTGTAAAATACAGAAGAGGGTATGCATTTCTTTCCCTTCACCTCTTAGAGCCCTGTTGCCTAAGAGGGTTCAGCAAACCCTCCAAACCGAGTTTCATTTTGTTTTCTCCCTAGTTTGAAAACTGGAGTTTTTATTGCTCCAACTCCCCTTGTCTATGCCAAGCAAGCTGTTTCGGGTTTTTGAAGCCCTAAGAAAGGCCTTGGTGGCTCTCTGCCAGCCTCCTGTCCCCCCGCAGCCTCGGGCTTGTGGTCAGTGACTCTCTGCTGGTTTTCCTACACCACTCCTGGGTCCTTCTTGGCCTCCAGCCCCGAGTTCCCCTTCACGTTATAAACTTAGCTCTTTAAGTTGGTCCCTTGACTGCGTCAAGTACTCGATCTGTTGGCCTGAAAACTAGTGGCTCTGTTTCAGAGGTAGGAGTTAAACCAGATTCTGCCCAGGGACGAGTGTGCCGGTGGGAGGCCTGCTTCTCTGGAGACAGTGGTCGGCAGTGTTGCAACCACAGCCACGTCTGGTGCACCAAATGGTCTCAGTGGGTGGTAGGGTGGTCAAGACTTATTTGGGGCTGGTTAATTTGCTCATTCATTCACTCATTCATTCTTATCTTACCTTAAAAACACTTATCATTTCATTCCAACTCTGTGGGGGTCCCAGGTCGTATTCCCCTCAAAGTCCCTCTGTCTGCTATAGAAGCAAGGCTTCCACATGGAGAGAATTCTATGGGTATGCACCTCGCTATTGCTATGCTGCAACATAGACTTCGAGATTCAGAAAGAGAACATGGTAAGAGTCCTTTGTGGACAAAGAAAAGCTACACTATTCATCTAGATCTCATTGATCTGCAGTGATTTTGACATGCTTTTCTGCAGTTGACCTTTTTTCTTATTTATTAAAGTGCTTTACAAATATTCAGTATCATTATTATTGAAGCTATAATTACCACTGATAAAAATTAGCAATGCTTTTGTTAACCATCATCATCATCATCGACATCAGGGCAATAACAGCCTCTCTTTTTCCTCTTAAGTCTTCTAGCAATTCTTCGAGTCTGTCTATATATTTGTCATACAACATAATCCTAGTATTTAGGACATGCTGAGTCTTTGATTTCTTGGATTCAAATGCATGTCTTTAGAAACAGAATATCTGTAGCTGTTTTCTGGCATGAATTTAGGCTGCAACAATGGGAGGTTTAGATGCCACCTCAAGCTAGGTTTAAGCCAGCACACGCCTAAGGATAGTGGTAGCTTCTAATCCAGCATAAGAAAAATACAAACCCCTCAACCACCACCACCATCTTTAAAAATCCACCCATCTCACACTTCTTAATGAAAAGCAAAACCAAAATAATTTGGGCAGTTTGAGGTTTTGTTTCCCTATGACCACAGAAAGGAGAGACTATGACCATATTTTTCCTTATTGTACCTCAGGTAATATACTAGCAACATCGCTGCTTTTAATTGAAATGTGCATCTATGTGGCTGTTCATTAAGACACTGGTATCTAGACATGTCCTAGCCTTGGCGAGAGTTACAGAATTGGTATATTCATTTTGTTTGTTTGGAAATTCTTATTACGGTACACAAAAGAGCTTTCCATTGCTTCTTTACATTATAGTAGTTATTAGTTACCATTATGGAATTATATGGGTCTATCAGTTTATGTGGAGATTTGAGTTCATTTCTCCTAGAGATGACCATAGACTTTGTATAATATCAGAGTGGCAGACACTGCTGTGTGCTTTGAAATATCTGTTCTCCCTTTATTGCTTTCTGATAAAACACCTAATTTTTAATAGCCTAGGACGAGACTATGTTTCCCTGCCTCCCTTGCAGCTATAGTGATCATTAGATGAAGTTCTGGCCAATGGGACATAAGTAGATTTGCCGTGTATCAGGGCTTCTGTAAAGTTTGTTACTGATCTATGAAGAGATAATTTCAGAGTTTGAGAGTTAGCCTCTGTAGCTATTTGTTAGAATTAAGTTCATGTCTGTTCAATTTAATACTTAGAAAATGGACTTGTATTTCATATGCCCTTTTTAAATTTCCCTTTTCTAGTAATTTTCAAATTTTCTATCTCTTTTTGGGAGGATATCCTTCATCAAATTATTCTTCAATGATCTGAGAAAAAAAGTCTTTCACCGTAGATAGTTTAAGAAGCACTGTGATATAATACTTCCACTAAGAGTGTCTAAAGGGAAAGAATGGGCCCTTATCTTTGCCTGCTGGCTGGAATGCTGACTTTAAAGAAGTTAAAGTTTGAACGAGCAGCTCTGACCCCAAGTTGGGACTATGTGTTGAAGATGGAAGAGCAGAAATGTAGACGGAGCCTGGGTTCCTAATGATTGTTGGTTATCCCCCCCATCTTCCACACTTTAAGTGAGAGAAATAGCCTAAATGAAATATCACCCGTCCATTTTTTCATATTTTCTCCATTTGGAGAGCTGACCAGTTAATGGGCAGTGTGAGAGTATGGAAATCTGTAGGATTTTGGAGACAGCAGTGACCAAGGCTAACTCTCTACACTGGCACTTCTCAAGGGATTAGCACTTTGCATCTCAGTGTCTCCGTTTATAAAACAGGAACACTAAGATCTTCGAGAATCTCCATGAGGATTAGATGAGGTCCTGTTTGTGAAGGATCTGGGACATAAGAAGTTGATCAGCAAATGTTATTTTATCTTCCTCTTCCCTCTACAAAGATATCCAAGCTGAGATTGTCTAACTGCCCCAGTTCAGAAAATAGCAAGTTATATGCAAAAATCAAATGCTGATATAACCATTTCCATTCTGAACTCAGAAAATAGTTAAATGTTTTTTAAAGTTTTTTATTTTGGTTTTTAGATGCAGAACACTTTAATAAAAAGCCTGAATATTTTGCCAAAATCTAATATATACAACAGATATGAGTGAAGGGCTTTGTTTTAAGTGGGAAACTTGAACCCTCTCGACTTGTGCACATTTCACTCTTCTCGATCTCTCAGCAACCCCTAGGACTCCAGAGAAACTCCAAATGAAAAATCACTATGTAAGTGCAGTAGTCATTACTTTGTTTGCAAATTCACTATAGCCCAGTATTTCTCAATATACAATTCCTGAGTCACTTGGGAGATTACAACCCACTGAATTAGACACTCTGTGGGCACATCCCAGGAATCTGCATTTGTATGAACCATCCCAGGTGGTTCACTTCAACCCTAAAGATTGAGAACTATGGGAAGGTAGAGATATTTATTCCAAACTTATTTATTTCTGCTCAGTTTTAAAAATAATAGATGTACATTCAAGACATTAGCAAATAATAGGAAGGTACTACCCTTATCTAGAAACTTTTAGGACTTTGAAGTATTTCCTTTTAACCTTTTTCTCCCCATACATAAGTTTTTGTTTATACTGTAGTTTTAGCCATCATTGTTGTTGCCATTGTTGTTTATACATGTTAAATACTTTCATCTTTATAACAACCCTGGGTGATGGCTCTTCGTAGGCACATTTTGCAAGTAAGGAAATTGAAGCAAGATGAGGTTTTCATACACAGTTTACATATATCTTGGTAGCCTGTTTCCTTCCTTTATAACTATATCAAAAGATATATCATTTTTCATAATCATGTCTGTTTTTCTGTTGCTTTGGACTATAAATGGCAGACTTTAGTTAACTTCAGCTCTAATGTTGGATAATATGTGGAGTTCCTAGTTTTCAACATTATAAATTAAATATTCATTGAAGTGTTTTCTTCTTTGTATAGCCTATGCAGAACTATTTTCTTGAAAATGTTTCTTATAAATTGAATCCTTAGTCCAAAGATTTGGGCTGATGATATATTGCTGAGATTTATAAGAGAACAACCAACCTATGTTAAGTATAATTTTCTCAAAGGGATATTCTGAAGCACATCCCAACTTCATATTAGGGAACAAACTGTCCCATTTTAGTGAAATCTGTGGGTTATGTGTGACCACACACAGTATTGTGTTTGCTCCCTTTACAGAAATCTAAGTAAAAGAATCACTTTTTCCTAGTAACTGGATGACTTGGTTTCTCACCATCTTGTGGGCCTTCTTGGAAACCCTGAAATGTAGCTTTTTCATCTTAATTCACAAAGTGTTCGTTGTCAACCTTTCCCTGCATCAGAATTCCATGAAGCTGTTGTGAATCTATGGAAGACCCATGATAATATCTTTTTCAGAGAATTAAAAAAAAAAAAACAAAAAAAACTCATGGGGCTGGGTCTGTCTGTGCAGTCCACATTCCACGCCAGCCCCCACTGTCCCAGAACCATTTAGGTTAACTGTCTGATGTGCTCTGGCCTCTGGACCCCTCCCTGCCCAGATCCCTGCATGACTTTCGTTTCCATGATTCTGTCTACACCTGTGACAAGTGTGGCAGCATGGCAAGAGCACAAACTTTAGAGTCAGGTAAATCAGACTTAATCTTTAGCTTTACCATGTATGTGTTGTGTGGTCAAGTCAACAGTAACCTCTTCTTGCTTCCGTTTTCCTAACCTGCAAGATGGGCATAAGAATGACCTTCACACAGGGTTGGGACGAAGATGAAATGATTTAGCATATGTAAGTAACAATAGCAATAGCTAACATGTATTAGGGGCTTATATACAAAGCTCAGCGTTTATCATTTTATGTCTATTATCCCGTTTCATCCTCATCTTTATTGTAAGTGAAAGGTGGTATTATTATTCTCATTTTGCACATGAGGTTCAAAGAGGTGAACTATTAAAATACCAGGTGGAACTGTATGAAATTACCATTTTTTGTTGGTAAAAATACTAGACTATCGTCAATTTCATATGATTCAACCTGCTAATGTGCCCAGGTTTCATAGCAAAAAGGTAGCAGGACCAGGATTTTAACCCACTGCTCTGCAACACCTAAACCCATGCTTTTCAGTATTAAACTGAACTCTAAAGTACTTGGCACTGTGCCTGGCACCAACAGGGGACTTAAATCCTATTAAGTTCCTTTTGTTTTATTTTTGCCCTCCCTTGCCCACCGTTAATATGTACCCAAGTCCTAAGATCAAACAGAGCCCCTGCGTTTTTGACAAGCATCAGAATTCTGAATTTCAGCGGGGAGCAGGGTACCCAGAGCGAACACAATGGGGAAAATTGCCGTGGCCAGTCCCGACAATGTGTGGATTGAAAAAACACACACATGCACAGAGACCTGATTTGAATGGTATTTCTGAGTGGAAGCTAAGTAGGAGCTGAAAATGGCCTTTTAAAATACAGAACATAAGGATGCAATTCACAGAGATGGTCTAAACTGTAAACATGCAGCTGTTGGGTTTGGGAGGCTCAATGCTTTCATACCGACAGCATACAAATTGTCAAGTACTTAAAGTTCCATTGTTGCTGAAAGGGCCTCACCCAATGTCCTTAAATGGTCCCATTTTTTTTTTTTTATACCACAGGACTCATATATCTCATAGCATATAATGAAGTACCAACAAGAAATAGGGGTAATAAATAATGATTTTTCCAAATTCTTTTGTTTTATTATCATTTGCTAATAGAGTTCTCAAAAAAAAAAAAAAAATCAAAGATTGAAGTTTGTACTGTCCTAAACTGCAAAGAAGCCTTATGCAAGGGTGGTTTACTAGGGTTCTGGACCCTTCTCCTTACCAAACTCTCTCTAGAGGTGTTGTGAACATTGATGGGATTGTTTTCCAGCTCCCTACCCCCGATTTCCCACCCCCTTCTTCTCCTAGAAGCTCTGTTATTTCGCTCTCTTCACAGCCATCTTGGAAGGTGCCGTTTTTTGTCTGATTAGTCCGTGGTTAAGCACTTACCCACAAGCTCAGCCCCCAAAATGCCCCTCCCCAGATTTTTAGAACTGGGACATTTCAGTCTCCTTCCACTGGGTGGAAGCTCTAGAATTTAAAACTTGGGAGCTGTCAGCTGCCCATGATGTGAGGAGGGCACACATCAGACATTCAGATATTTAAGTCCCAGGCTCCAGTATTCATCTAGGTCTTGCTCTCTCCATGAGCTTTTCGTAGTTTGGTTACAGAAGTCTTTCTCAAATTCCATAGATTGACAAATTCCTCATTAATTTGGGTTGGGCTTTTGTCATTTGCAAATTAACCATTATAGGTCTGTTCCTGGCTGTACATGGCTTCAGAATCACTTCTCTAACTCTCACAGCTCAGGAAGGAGAATGTGCACATATGTGCCATGGCTATGTTTATGGCAAGGTGACTGGAGTTGGGAGGAAAGTCCCATGAATGCCTTCCAACATTTCTTCCTCTCTGCCCCCTCAGCACACTGTCCAAAGCATTTTTAACTTTGACTGCATAGAATCGTGTACGTGCATTTACTACCTCATGCCATGGAAAACTCTGAGTTCCTTGGAAGGTAGGATTTGCCTTCTCGAGAAGTAAATCCTCAGTATTTAAGCATAGTTCTTGGCCTTGAGTAAAAACTTTATAAGCATTTGTTGGATTGAGCTGAATTTGCTGAAAGTATTTAACGGTCTTGATGGACAAAGGGGGATTTGACCGAACTGGGTTGATTCCAGGTCTCTCTCTTAGAATAAAACTTCCAGTTTGGCACTCTCATCCAACATGGAAGTCTTACTTTCTGCTTCAGCCGTGCCCTCTAAACCTCTATCACTAAGCTGCGATACTCAGCAAGTTGTTCAACTTCTCTTGGCCTTCCTTTCCCCGAATGGTGATGATGAGACCTACTTCTAATGGTTATTGTCAGTATTAAATGATATGGTCCATGCAAAGTGCTTAATCTCAATGCTAGGCACATAAAAAAGTGTTCAGTAAATACTTTCATTATTTTTCTCTTAGATCTCTCTTAGATCAAAGAGAGTTGGCCTTAGAGTTATTTTTCTCCAAAAATTTGACAGAGAGATCAGTGGAGATGCTCAAATATAACACATTTGACTTGCCTTGGTCAAGGTAAGCTAACTGTTATAATAGCCACAAAAACTCAGTGCCTTATCATAAGGTTATTTCCTGTTCATACAATGTCCAAGGTAGCTGTGCCTAGTTGGGAGGCTCTCTTCCACGTGGACGTTTAGGAACACAGGCTATTCTGTCTTCTATCACGACCATCTTTATTTCTGGCATTCATGGTGTTAGCAGCAGTAGAAGGGAAGAACAGAGAAATGACAGTGGATATTTCACTACCTCAGCCCAGAAGTGACCCACATCATTTCTGATTACCATATGTGACCAGAATTAGGTATGTAATACCAGGGGCTAAGAAACATACACGCCGGTTGGGAAACAACATCCCAGCAGTACAGCCAGCCTATGGAAGAGGAGTCTATGTCCTTGTCAGTCCACTAACCATCTTTGACAGTCATAATAGTAATTTTTTTTTTTTTTTAAAAAAAGAGTAGTTCCATTCTTTCTCCATAGGAGTCTTGGTGGTCACAAAGCCACCAATCTTGCAGACACGTTAAATTTTTTCCATGAAATACTCTTTGATTATACCAAGCATTTTGTGATTATGGGCCCATAAATCCAGAGAAGTGCTGTAAGATGTGTCTGAATAGTCGTTGTCCTCCAGCACACGTCATTTGACTCCCATCATGAGACCCTCCCATAGCAACATAACCCAACTGGCTTCCATCTATCAGTGTAGGTAATTGCTTCGTGCCCATCTAATTGGTGCATGTCTGTTTTTCTTGGGTTGTCCAAGAAAATATAACAGGCATATTACCCATTCACTCATCCATCCATCCAGCTAGCCAGCCAGCCACTATATCTATCTATCCACCCCTTCATCCATCCGTCTATACCAGGTGACTCATTCCTGTGGCCCTTCGAGACAGTCTTTCTTTCTCCAAGTTGTTTGCCCCCCCCTTCCCCCTGCACCTACATTCTACAGTCACATGGCCCCCATTGTTCCTGCTTCCTTGGTGCTTCAATTTTTGCCTGTAACCATCTGAGATTTTTCTTAAATGCTTAGTCTTGACCTCTCATTCACTCACTCTTTCACCATTCTTACTCATCTTACTTCTTTCTTCTGTGGCATTTCGTAAATTTAGTGATTGTAATTGTGATTACAACATAATTCTTTCTGTCTACGACAACCTTTGCAATGGGGAGCTATATCATTATTGTGCAGACACAACAAATTCTGCAAGCATGTGTCTTTGGAATGAGGGAGGAGGGGTTGGGCACAAATGTGATTACAACATATGCCTCTCTGGGCATAGCTTTGCCCCATTGCACGAATACAGAAAATTTGGCAGGCTGAAAATAAGCGGAAAGAGATCCTCAAGCTGTTCCTTCCACCCCCTGGGATGTTGATTAAGTTAAGAGTCCTGATTTTATTTTGTTCACAGGTATTTGTTGAGTATTTATCCCTTACTGTACCAAGCACTGTTCTAGGCACTCGAGATACAGCAGGATACAGAACAGAAAAATCATTGCTGTCACGTATTCTGTCAATTGCAACAAATAGAAGCCTTTCAAGCTAACTTAGGAAAAGAGATTTTAGGGATGTGCGTGGGGGAAGAGAAGGTATCAGGGTACAGGAGAGTCCTATGGAATCCCACAGTGACACAGCCAGGCCTTAGGAGGAACGACACTAGGACTAGGAGCAGCAAAAGGAACCCACAAAAGATACCCTTTCTCTGTCTCTCACCTCTGCTTTTTCGTGTCCATCTGGCTTATTAATTCTTTTCTTGCCATTAATCAGCTCTTTCTGCTCCTCTGCACACATAGCAGAAAATCAGGAACTTGCACATTATACTCATAGCCATACTTAGTTAGAGCCAAATTGTCCAGCACTGGATCTCAGTTCCAAATTCTTGGGAGAGAGAATCTGAAAGGCTCAGCCTGGACCAGGTGTCCACCTTCGGTCCTGTTGTCTGTATCCGGCATCAGGGTCTTGTTGAAAAATCATGGCTTTTATTTTAAGAAAAAGGGGTTTTTGTGAATTGGGCAGATATCCTAGAAGATGGCATCACCAACTCACTTTAATTAAGATAATTTATTTGGCAAGTGAACTCTTCCAGTTATGTAGCGATGAAAAGATTTGTGCACCTCTAAACACTACACACATATACACACACCATACACACACACACATACACACAAAGCTATTCTTTATTTCTCACTCATAGATTTGAAAACAATTATTATAGCAAAGTTTATTGGTATAGTTCCCACTTCATTGTTCCCATCCCTGTGTGAGAATGAGAAAGTTAAGACTCAGAGAAGTGTGAAGTAGAACTAGGCTACCCTTTCTAAGTTAATTATCATCATTATGTCACCTGCTTCAGAATCATTTTCATGATGGTGCAGTGTAATGGGACAACATTGCACTTTGGAATTGAACATTCCCAACTGTGCTATCTGCTCTTCTTGGGGCCCTGGGCAAAAGTCTTAATCTCTCTGAGCCTTGGCGTCCTCACTGGCCAGGATTTTCTCACTACATTACACTTCAATGGGACCTCTATCAATGGATTGAGATTCTCAGAAACTCAGTGCCAGGAACAGCCAGTAGACTAAGCTACAGGAATTTAGACCCTACCATGTATAGACCATACATAGTGAGGGCTCTGCTCTCACACTACATTGTCTTGTCATCTGGCTGCCTCTGGCCCACGGCAGAAGCCTTGCTTTGCTTGAGTGACAAAGCAGATTGCTTCCTCCCACTTCTGTGGGTTAGGACCCCTTTTTCTATCCTAGTTTCAGTCTGATTGGCAAGTTCACTCAGAGTGAAACCTTAGCAAAACCTCAAGGTTTGGCTTAACTGGGTTGATATCAGATTCATACCCCAGAAGCAGAAGACCATTCGTGAGAAATTCCGTAAGCACAGGAATGTGGTTTATGTAAAAATCAGCCTGTTGGAATAGAGCCACTCAGTGCCAGATGAGGTGACAGCATCATCACCTGCATCTTCAGGCCTAGGGACCTCTTAGCTCAGCACCAGGTAGGAGGTTTAACACTGGGGAGGTTCTGACGAATCCAATTCCGTGGCAGTCGTCTGAAACAACACTAAGCAAAACTAAAAGCAATGTTAAAGTATGTCACCTCAAGAAATGGGAGGCAGAGGAGTGGAATAGAAAATAGTCAGATGGACTTTAGTTGCAGACCCATTTCTGCTTCTTCCCAGGAGGTGGCCTCAGCTGAGTCCCAGAGCCTCCACTGCCTTATTTGTAAATGGCAGGAAATACCAACTGCATGGATTTGCTACAAGAATTAAGTTGAGGAGGGTCTGAGGTCCCCCTGCACAGAGCTGGGAGGAGCAGGTGCCAAGGAATGGCTACTTCTCTGGCCATTTTAGATGCATATGGAGAACTTGAAGAAGGCCCATAGAAACTGTGTGCCTGGCATCCCGGCCTGTCTTCATAGGGGGGGTCTCTATGGTTCAACTGGAAAGGCCCCCGTCTTTTGATTTGACTGCGTAACTATAGGCACAGGCCATTGAAGATCCAGAGTCTGGTCTTTCAGGCTTCTGCCAGCACATTCAGACACCTCTGCAGTCAATTGAGCAAATGCAGACTTGTTCAAAGGATGCAAACTTTTGAGAATGGACACGTGGTGAAAATGGGAGCGGGGTAATATTTTCATGTGTTTTCTTTGTACTTTCAGTTTGATAACTTATCTTTCTTATGGGGGTCATGAATTGCCCAGTGTTGCCTATCTAACTGTGTCAGATATGCAGAATAAGAAGTACAGGAGGGTCTCAGTTTGGGGAGAG
Organism: Microcebus murinus; assembly: GCF_040939455.1. NCBI lineage: Eukaryota > Metazoa > Chordata > Mammalia > Primates > Cheirogaleidae > Microcebus > Microcebus murinus. Next base: position 28,077,957 of record NC_134123.1, read on the forward strand.
CATGGACACTAGAGGACACCTCTAAAATTCTGAAATCTCCATCAGAGAGTGGTATGAATGGCTCACGAAATGCCTACCTCATGCTCCTGCCAAGGACAAAACATTGGAATTCGGGGCCTATTGCTTTTGGCCATTTCTGTCTTTGTTGTGAGTCTAGACAAGATAATGTATGAGGCACCTGACACGTGTTAGTCACTCCATAGTGGGGAGCCCCGTGTGGTCATTATGGCTGGTCTCAAACGAGGTTCCACTACTTGGGGGTACAGAGAGGGGCTGTTCCCTGCTTCCTTTGACAACAGACATCACCACGTGATTTACTCTGGCCAGTGGCATGTGAGTGACAGAGATATGTGTCGCTTCTGGAAGGAAATTTTAAGAGCCAGAGTGTGGTTCACCCTGACCACAATCAAGGAAGGAATGTCCAGATAGGGGCCTCTGTCCTGCTATATCCCTGAGTGTCCACAGTCATCAGAGCTTCCCTACTGACCCTAAATGCATGTAAGAAACAAACCTTTGTTGTGTTAAGTCGATAAGCTTTCAGAGGTATTTGTTTTTGCGGTGGAACCTAGCCTATCTTGCCTGACACAAACCTTTTCTTCCTCACAAAACTCTACACCAGCATTGTTTGACTCATCTGCTTATGCACGCTTACGACTCGAACCTCCTTCCAAATGTGTGACAGGCTCTACTGCACGATAAGACAATTAGGTTTGAAGCACAACAAAGACAATTGCCTGGCACAGAGGGAATATACTGCTACAGTAAACCGATCACTAACACCCGGCCTTGAATTTATTTGCTCAAAGTTTTCGCTAAGGCACAAAGGGAACCAAATAGAGCTCTGCAGTTCTCATCTGAGGTCTCGTCTAACTCCTTGGGGAACTTTTCTGTGTTCGTATAGGAGGGTCTTTTGCCAGATGGTTGAAATGTTCATCCTCCTCTTTTGTGTTAGTGCAAACTGGGTTTCTTTTTTATGAGGCTGTGCTTTGCATGTTCATAGAAAGAATTTCTGACTCCACCCTTGCAGTTTCTGTGGGGGCTGTTTTGGTTAACCACTCGCATCGGTTTTAAGGCACCACAGGCAGAAACAGACCATCATGAACTTCTTGATTTACACAGTGGCGGAGAGTGTCTGAGAAGCCAAAGAGAAACAGGAAGGAGCTGATTTAGGAGCCCAAAGGAGGCCTGGGCCACAGCTCTGGGGTGCTCTTGGCATTCAAGGGCCATCTAAAGGAGAGATGTGCGCATTCTCAAATGGGTTTCCTGTTCCCAGTGAAGGGCTTGGGAAGGACACTATGTCCTAGAGCTGTACAGAGAGAGGTAGAACTGTAAATATAGATAATATATAAACATAAATAATACCAAAAATAAGTCATAAAAATAATACATAAAGCCAAGAATAATTAAAAAAAATAAAATAAATATACTTCCAAAAACAAATAGTGATACCAGTTTACGTCAAGTAATTTGTAACTATTATCTGTTTTAATCCTCAACAATAACCCCAGAAGTTAGGGTTTGCTTCGTTTGATACAAAAAAGAAAGGATATTTTAAGTGATACAAAGTCAAACATGTATTCATGTATTCATTCAGCCATTCATTTGTTTGTGTACTGATATGTAAATATATCTCCATATACATGTTTAAGAACAAAAGCACAGAAGTACCATGTGTCTCTCCCAGCTCCGTTGGAAACTATGTTGGTTGTCGTCTCTTTCAAGACCACCTTCTGCGGGTATCTCAGATTTTCCCGTTGACAAAGCTACTGTCTAGGTCATTACAGTGGTGACAGTGGCCAACAAGGGGAGGTGAGGTTGAGGAGAGCCTAGTACTTAGTGGACAAATGATACTTCTCACTGTTCTGAAAGGTCCCTATTGGGTGGTCTGCTTCGCTGAGCTTTGAGAAGAAGTTCTCTGCTTCCCAGTTCCCTGGGCAGATGTGGGCACAGCTGCAGGTTTTGTGTTTTTCTCCTTTGCCTCCTCACCACATGGGCAAGTAACAACTAAAAAGAAAACTCCATTGGAAATGCAGTTTTCTCAATAAGTTGAGGGCACTCAAAGACTAGCAAGTAAAAGTGATCCAGACAGACTCATTTCTTCTTTATTTTGATTTTTAAATTATATCACCTTTATAATAACTGATTATACCTAGAAAAATGTATAATATCCTACATGTTATGACTTAATCATAACAGTTGCCCAACAGTCAAATGGGATTCAGAAGTGTCAGCAGAAATATAGTCAGTAATAAAGAAAACAAACTAACATTCCATACTGTGGCTGTTCTAAAATTCCTTTCAACTGATCACATTGCCACTTTATTTTTTCTTTGTGAATATGAAAATTCCCAGCACCTAGTAGATAGATGCTTGATAAATGTTAATGCCCTTGTCTGAGAAGTTAAGGCAACTTTCCACTCTTCCAGTTTTAGAGGTAGATAGAAAATGTACAAATTTGGGTTTCTTATTACAAATTATTGTTTTAATTTGATTCTTATACAAAGGTCAAATTTGCACAAGGCAACGCAAACTTAGAGATAAGAACAGATGTTTTCTGCTGGTGTGTTTCCTGACATGTTCTGAGGGCATGGAGCTCACATTTACCTAAGTTCACTTTTGAAAGAAAGTTGACTTTCAAATTCAAAACTAATGAATGCATCTCTTCCCTGGGTGTAGGGGCCTGACTTTAGGGTGTGGATAAAGAGTTTGTGTGCCCTATAAAAGGAATAGACATGTTCAGAGCACTGGGAGGCATCAAGACTAAAAGGGATATGACAAGAGAAGCAGCCTAGGGAAGGTGGTGAGGTGGGGCTGGGCTGCCCACCTATTCCCAACAGACGGCTTATGTGGCTCCGAGACCCTGTACCAGGCACTGGATAGAGTGGGGAGGCAGGTTGCATTGTGAGGAGTAAATTCATATCTGGGGGATAATTCCATGATTCCAAGCCTTTCCACTGAGTCTTCCCAAGTGACACAGGCTGATGGTTTTCTGTTTTCTACTAGCAGCACATGAAGCATATAGACATCTGGAATGTTCTCAGAAAAAGCTTGGTCCTTCCTAGGTTGGGCAGAAACAGGGGGGAAGAAAGCAAGTTCCATATCAAAAGATGCTTATCTTGGTAAACGTCACTGTGTTTGAGAATCAGGGTTTGGAGGTTGTTGTCCATTTGCAGAGCCAATCAGGCCAGGCCTGGAATAACTTGTCTAAGATTCCTCATCTCACCCCTGAGATGAGAACAAGCTTAGAGGAAGTTGACCAGGAGCCAAGAAGCCAGAACATGCCTACACGCTGGACGAGAAGTCTTGAGTGATGAGGATTTGACGTCATGTTGGGTACAGAGAACAATCACCTACCTGCAGGTGGCTGTTGGCTCAGGGCAGAGCCTGCAGGTCCTCGTGTTTATGGTCTTGCAGAAAAGGGAGACGTCAGTTACTGGTACCTGCAGCACCTTCTTCGGAATTTGGCAATTTCTCTGCTCTTTTAGTAGGAAATCACTCAAGTTTGCCCACATAAAGTGGGCACACATGCTCAAGAGGACCAGGAAATGCTGACCAGCCAGGTCCCAGGAAGGAGGACAGCAAGTGGAGGGATGTTCTAGATTCAAGGAGACCTAGGGCTCCTCACCAGGAGATGTCCATAGACCTTTAGTCCACAGTGTGACCCAGCCCTCTCTTCCATTCTAGCTCCTTCTGCTTACTCATCGCATCTGCTTCCCCTTAGATTTGGCTCTCTCTCCCGATGTTGGCCTCTGGGAGCTCTCTCTACCATGTGACCTCACTGGTCCCATTGACTCCCCATGATTCCTGAAATAGAAAGATCTGATGGAATCAGCTCATCTCCCCAGGCCATGGTGTTGGTCTCCAGCCCACTAGCTGGGCTCGATTCGCAAGGTGACCTCTGAGCAACCTATGCTTGCATTTAAGCATAGCCTGTGGGTGGGATGTTTTAAGGTAAGGAGGCAGCAGGGCACTGCAGTCCACTGGCTATTTTCTCTAGCATAGCTACACAAAATCCATAGAGTGGCAGGAATTCTGCAGCTGGGGTCTCTCCCCTGAGCCCCAGATCTAAGACAAAGTTTGCAGAGCACTGTGGGTTTGGCCTGAGCTGTGGTCAGCATGGATGAGCTGCCCAACCTTCCACCGGGGAATGGTGCAAGGGCTAACTAACTTCACTGTCATGAGCAAGTGTTATCTGGTCTACAGCAAGTCCAACAGAGCCAGAAAAATGACAACATACACACAATGCTTTCTTTGGGGGTTTCTTTTTGAAACTAAAAGAGGTTTTCTAACCTAACCTTATGGAGACCACTTTAGTTTCCATTTTTCTCAGATGATAACATCTATAGAGGGGCTTCCCTTCCACTGCGGGTACATCATTTCTCAAATATGTGGTCCATGTTTAGAACCGCACTATACTTAACCAGTCATCACAGTCAGTACTTAGGGTGGTCTGCTGAGTTCCCTCACATGTACTCCTGATAGTCAAAGAGAATTCTTCATCCACCAATAGCAGCGTCAACAGAAGCCGGGAATGGGTCCTGACCTCCTTCCTTTAAAGCTAAGTGGACATATCAATCCCTTCTTTCCCAAAAGATACTTCCTGTTGGAGTGGACTTTTAAAATCTAATTATTTTTTATCCTAATGTTTAGTGCGATGAGGGAAATATATGATGAATTTGATGTACCTGGACCATAGCTGTCATCAGGAATGGAGCCAATTCCATTTTACCTGAATTAGGACACTTTGGTGTACTTTCTTTTACACAATTTCACATTGTCAACGTGCCCTGTACCAACAGTGTGAATGCGGGTTTTCATCAGGAAGGCCACATATGGTGGGAACAGAGGCTAACGCTGCCATTTCATAGGTACATGACGGATTTCTTAGCCTTTTTTTTTTTTTTTTTTTTTGGTTCTCTTTACTCGTGTTTTATACAGATATTAGTTATTGATCTTACAAAATTTTTGTAAATGATTAGAAATATTTGTAAAATTTCTGGCAAATAGTTGATGATAAATTATCATCACTAATATCCAAGGTACTGATCTTTATACTTAAAACAAGAGTGACTTCTTCGAATCGGTACACTAAATAAATGTTTTCCAATCCCTCAGGTTCTCAGGCCTGGTAAACAGATTACCACTTTAGTGGCCCAGACCTTACGACACTTTGTGTATTTGCTTGTGTTTGCTTGTTTTCCTTCAGAGGGATGTTCTGAGAAGGAACCTTTTCATACCATCATAGCGGTGATTATTTGTTCACTGGCTCTTGTTGTCACACTGGATATGGGGGCGGCTCGGTGGGGGCTTGGGTGCCTGAGAAAAAGAGTGAAAAACCCAACTGAGAAAACCCAAGAGAAACCGAAAGACTGAACTCTGGAACAAAAAAGAAAAAGAAAAAAAGGGTCGGCGAGCTTCAGGACCGAAGCGGTTAAGGAGCCGGCTTCCACAGGAAGTGGGCAGGAGGCTGTTTTCACTGTGCTCATGGGAACTGCGCTGGAAAGTGCTGTGGTGAGTGTGTGTGGAAAAAGGGCTTTAATCAAGCTATAAATAGCTGTTTCTTTGAAGTTTTATGACCAACAATTAATGTTACTGGAAGGCACATAAAGAGCTGTTTCTTGACTCGGTGGGTCTGAGTGGGCCAGGGTCGGGTTCAGATCCCAGCCCCGTGGGCTGCTGTCCCTGCCGATTCCGGTCCGTGTGTGTGAGCGTGTGTGTGGCGGGGGCGAGGAGGGGAGCTCATGTGTGCACAGGTGTCTACGGGCATCCTCGGTATGTAGTTATACGGTTCATCCATTGGTTTATGCAGTGAGCTCATGTTTATTGAGGGTCCTCTATGTGCCATTCCTGGGTCTATAGCAGTGACCAAACAAATGAAACCCCTGCCCTCAGGGAGCTTCCATTCTAGCTGGGGAAAGACAAAGGAGCGGTGAAGCTCTGTCAAGATGATCCATGCCTATGAAGGGGGCAGAGGGCAGGATGACAAGGCTATGTGGCTATAAAATTCTCTGGTGAGCAGCTTGCGTGCCAGGGTGGAGGGAGTAGCAGGTGCCAATGTCCTGAGGCTGGTGCGCGCTCAGCAGGGCACCAGAGTGCCACAGAGGCCGGCGATAGAGACCGAGCCATCCTGGGCCATGCCCTGCCTTGTGTGCCTTGGTGGGAAGGAGTCTGGATTTGACTCTGATTGAGACAGGGAGGCTCTCGCAGATTTGTCTGGGTTCTGCCAAATGACCAGCCACCAATTCTATAACAACATCCTTTCCCGAAACTTTCTTCTTCCTATAAAACAAAACAAACAATACAAAAAATAAAAGCAAAAACAAAAATTCCCCTGGTAAGTAGTAGACCGGGCTTTTTTTTTTTTTTTTTTTTTTGCTCACCTCCTACTCTATGCTGACCTCAAAATAGAAATTTTTTTGTAATCTCATTCCTGCTTTGAAGCCCTTTGGTGGCTTTTGTCAGCATAAATGAACTTGAAGGCTGGCAGGCAGTGGCAAACATACATCTGCTTCCCCACAGGGTGGCCATTCTACCTGGTCTTCACTAACATGGACTCCAGGAATTTGGAATTTAGGATCCTTTGGATGCAGATCTAGGCTTTGAGGCTTACCTGTGCACCCACGTTGGAAAAAGGGTTTACTTAAGTAAAGAATACTCCAGAACAATCTGGAGAAATTCGCTCTTTGCATTAGAGTAGTTTTAAAGTGTCCTCAGGCATTTTAAAAGCACCTACTTACTCCAGGCTGTTCTTACCTATTCATTTAAGCAGCTCACCTAAGGACTTTGCGAGATAAAAGTTTGTTTCCTGAAGAGGGTTTCTGCACACATTTGACAGCATTTTTTAAAAAAGAAATGCATAATTCAAATCCGCTTCACTTCCAAATAATAGTCTGAATTCGGGAGGTTTGCCTGTATGCAATAGAGGGTTTTCCTCATTCATTTTCTTAGGTGCAGGGTAATAGGATTCATTACATGTTTGTGTTTAGCCTATCTCTTAGTAAGGCTTTGACAATAATAAAACCTAAAGAGATAATGGAGAAGAAGCCTTTGGGACTGAGACTCAATTGCATTGGCTTGCCTAAAAACAGGGCAGCAAAATGGCAGCTGCCTGGCCCATGGTCTTTATTTAGCCTTAATAAAGCCAGAAGCAATAGCACTTAGTTGTTCCAAAATAGTTGGTGTATCCTGGATGCGAACTGCGAACTTCTGTTCATCAAAATCTCACCACCGCGTAGACCCTATTGGTCTTCAGGGAGTCCAGCTCTCTTTCCTCTGGAACTGGTTCTATGAGTTTCAGCTATAGTTCGGGGATGAGGCCTACTGATATGTTACTGTCTTGTCTAATTCATCCTTAGCTTGATCTAATTTAATCGAGCGATGTCCATTTTCCAGTAAAAGAAATGGTCAACAGGGAATGAATTGCGATGGCAACAGAGACAGATTTATGTACTTTTCAGGGACATAATTTCCCTAGGACTGAACACAGAGATGGGGGTTTTTGGAGATCTTCCTGGAATCAATGTAAATGTTATTGGAAACATATTCTTCAATGGTACCCCACAAACCCTAGGCTACCCTGAATACTGGCTTCCCCTCACGGCACCAGGAGTGGAGTCTGGGTTTCAGCCTGGTGCAGCTCCCATTACTCACTGATGGACATTTAACTTTTAATCTATAAAATATGAGGCTATCCTCTCCTTTCTACTTAGTGATTCACCAGCTGTAAAGAAAGATGCTAAGATACTGGTTAAATAACTGTAATATAGCCATTCAATAGATTATTCTGTATTAATGAAAAGAGTGACCCTTCTAAAGAAAAATATCTGGGCCCCAATCTTGCATCTTCATCTATGTTAAAAACAAAATAAACATCATGGCATGGTTGGGAGGAGGTGAGGAGAGAGGCAGATATTAGAGTGTGAAAAAATATGAAAACACTAACTACCAGTTTATTTACAATAGTCATGTTTGAGGGATGGGCCTCTGGATTTGTGTTTCTTTGCATTTGTTTTCTTTGTATTCTCTGATTTTAAAAATCGAGTACTTCCAGTTGTGAGATCAAAAAGAAATGTTCAGTGGCTTATATCTGACCCAATTTTTTTCTGTTTAATTTACATGGAGCTTTTATTTGCATAAAAATTGTACTTACAATGTATGTGATGAGCTTTTTTTTTTTTTTAATGAAAAAGAGTCATTTTCCAATCACAGCAGCTCAGCCACCACCCTCCTGCCAGGCAGCAGGCCTGGGCCTTCTTCCCAGTGGGCCTCCAGCGCCCAGCACCACGGTGGCCTGTCCGCACCCACAACAAGCATCACGACATTAGTTTTACCACCAACTTCTTGTCGGAGGTGAGGGGGGGACGTCAGCTTATTTGGTAACTTGTAAAGAATGTCAAAAGGATGATCAGATATTAGTCCTGTTCCTCCTTCTCCGACCATAGATAGTTTCCTTTCCTGCCCCCCCTCCCCGTGCTGTTTGAAGGAGAGTGAAAGGCCTGCAGTGGAAAGGGAAGAAGGAAGAAAGGCTAGCTCAGCCAAGAGCAGGGCCTCACCACAGCTTCCTGGCCGCGCTGCTAGCTCTCTTCTTCCAAGGGAGAAAGGGCAGGGAGCCCAGAGCGTTCTAGCACTCAGTACTGTGTTATGCAGAACTTCAGCAAATGCTGTGGCATGCAAGAGTGAATGCATGAATGAATGAATACCCAAAGGGTCACTCAGAGTTAGTGGCATAATTTAGACAGATAAGTTACCCACCTAAAACTCATCCTATCTCCCCACTCCTATGAAGACAGAAGTTAAGTTCCCTCATTTACAACAAAGCTCGCCAGTGGGGTTGTTTTAAAAAATGAGTTGCGCTAGTATTGCTATTCTCTGATCATGTTGCCAGGGCTCTGATCTGGATTTCCTGAATCCCCGATCTGGATTTCCTGAATTCCAAAGAGCACACAACAAAAAATCAAAAGAGCAGCAACACACCACATTAGAGTATCCTTCTCAAAAACCCATCTAAGGTATTATTTTAAAAATAAGTTAACATTCTCTAGAAGTTTTGGTACACAGCAGGTACCAAGGTAAATGTACAAACACAGTGACCATCTGAAAGTATACCTCGAATGAGGAACCACAAGGATCTCTCTCATTTAAAGGAGTCTTAAAGAGAAAATAGGGAGGCAATAAGAGGAGAACGGCAGTGTTTCTTTCATTAAAAGGAGCCCGATATTTATTGATCCGACAGGTTTACACTGTGTCAACCCGAGAATGTCGTCAGCCCAAATGGGATTGGTGTCGTGGGCAAACTTTTCACATTACTGCCGAGGGGATTCGCCAGGTGGCCTCGTCAGCTCCTGGATTCTTTGGGCACACAGGAGGGGCAACATAGCTCTGACTTATGTCTTGGCCCCTTTGAGGTAATTTCTGGGCCCCAAATTGAGGCAAAATAATCCTCCCAATTTCTTGGTCATTTTCTGCCTTCCACCCCTTTCTATGGCAAAGGAGGTTTCCTCTAAGAGGCTCCATGATGCTGTAGAATCTACTTAAAATGATCCCTGCAGAGGAAAGTCCTGTTGCCTTTGTCTACCTTTCGTTTTCCTTTAAACCCCAACAGGACTTTTTTTCCCCTCTGGCAGTTTTATTTATCGGGAGAGGAGCGAAGAGATGGAAAAATGGACCCCTATTTTATAGCCGTTTCTTCAAGGCACTCAAACCGCTTTCAGGCATGTCCTTATTACCTCATTAATCCTCATAATGTTCCCTCGGCAGAATTATTCTTATTTTCAGGATGGAGAAATTGAGGCACAGACAAAATAAATGGCAGGTACAAGGTCAGAGAGCCAGGCGGCGGAAGAGGTAGTGGGTGGGGTGGGGCGGGGGGCATGTCAGGCTTCTGGAGGCTGCCCTGGGCCATCGGTCAGACTGTCCTCTTCAAATCAGGGGGCCAGGGGGCAGACAGGAGAGCTCAGATTACATAGATAATACAAGAGATGGAGCCAGGCTTAGCTATCACTCATCTAGCAGAAGTCGATCTTGGTGAATGAGTAGACTGTTACCTGCCAGGTTTTTCAAAACAGAACTGCTATTTGTGACATGCGCTCTGTGTGCCAGGGACTGTGTTCCGCTCTGGGGACACAGCAGTTAACAAGACAGAGCTGAGACGTTTCTCAATGACATTTACACATGGATGGAGCCAGTGCAGCAATAAGAACACAGACCTAAGAAAGCCCAGCTCTGCCTCACCGCCTCCCGCTTGTGCCCATGTTAAAGGCCTCTTGGCACCCACCCAACCCCTCACCCTTTTGGTTATTCTCAACAGAGAAGCAGAGTCTCTTTTGAAAATATCAGTTAGGTCGCATCTTCCTCCTGCTTAGAACCTTCCAAGGGCTTCCCTCTTACTCAGAGGGGAAGCCACAGTCTTGGTGTGGCCAGGGGTCCTGCACGCCCTCCCCTCCCCCAAGTCCTCTGTTCTCACCTCCTAGGCTCTCCCACTCGCTCACTCTGTTCCAGCCATGCCAGCCTCACTGCTGTTCCAGGAACCAGGTGCATTCCCCTCAAGTCCTCTCCTGTTCTGGCCGCCTCTGCTCAGAATACCGTCCATCCACCCCAGGGCTGTCTCCCCTTTTTGCTCTCACTTGCAGAGGAGGTCTTCTCTAGATTTCAAATTTCCAGTTTCCATCCGCCTTCTCCATCCCCATGGGCACCTCTGACCCCCTCACTGGCTTGCTCTTTCTCTTTCTCCATATCCTCATCACCATCCAACAAAGCATATCTTACAGTTTTCTTCCCCATTTTCTTTCTCTCCCCTCCCAAGAGAAGGCCAACTCCGGGAGAATGGTGATCTCACCTGGTTTGTACCCCATCATCCCTAAAGGTGTTTAACAAATATTTGATGTTTTTAACGGCAAAACTTGACTCTCACAGAATAATGAGAAGGAGCCTGAAGCAAAGGTTTATGCCCAGATTTCACTGGATTCTGTCTATAATCTGGGGAAGAGAAAGGATTGGGGTGGGGAGAGGACATCTGTAGGCATATTTGGGGGGCACTGGAGAGAAACGTGGACCGGGGCTGGTGCCCTTTGTGGGTTTTGCACTTCCTGTGGTATAGAAGGCATAGAAGGGTCTCTTCATTTAAAGGGTCAGGTTGGATTTTTTTTTAACTTCAACACCAGTTGCCCGGCTTGGTTCTGCCATATTCTGGAGGTACTCATTAGCGTGGGGGATATATGTAGGCTGGAGACTGCCCTGGGTCAGTGGATTCACAGAGAAGTCAGAATTCTCTTTTCTAAAGAGCCTGCTTTTCTCAATAATTGCATAATGACGTCTTTGATTCCCGGGCCCTCATCCCCAGCTGTTTCCTTAGGCATTTATTCAAGATCCGCGATGCCATTCACAATCCAGCAGGACGCATGTTTGTATCTGGCTCCAAAAAAAAATTTTTTTTTTTTTTTGGCCCACATCACTGCAGCCCATGGCAGAGGATTCTAGCAATTAGCAGGAACCGAAAGTGATAATTTATTGCAACCAACATTGTGATCTAATAGTCACACATTACAAAAGCAAAATCCATATTTTTTTCACCATGGCACCGCGGTGCTATCATATGCTCCGTGTGCTTTCTAATGTCTTTTGTTTGTATTAGGAAAAAACATAACCCTCTCCCACTGAGAACCAGAAAGAGCCCCTCAGGTTCTGAGAACGATGACTTTCAAAACTGTGCTCTGAAGGGGGTTAGGTTTGCCTGCTAGGGGTGAGCACTGTGCAATTCAGTTCTGTTTCCAAACGATCTTTGGAGGCTAAAGGATATTTTCTGTCCTTTATTTAGGAAAGGCGACCTATCTTTCCCATTTTAAGTGTCCTTGTGTACGCTGTTGGCACCAGGTATGAGAGGATAGGAGGGCTTGGGATGGGGATTGAGGAGATTTGAGTCTTTTATCTGGCAGTTCAGATCTATTGATTCTGACCATTGAATCTCGCCTCGAATCTGAACTTGGAGTGAGTTTCCAAACCACCAGGCAACATAAATTACAGACAAAATGATAAGTCAGGTCCTGCCAGGTGACTAAGGCAGCGTGGCAATGCTTCAAGTCTTTAAAACCATATCCCAGTGGCCCCAGAGCATTAATATGTTTGGACCATTGCCTGTCCAATGTCTAGAGAGGTGCCTGCAGAATTTGATTCCTAGGTACATCAAGTTTTTGAGCTGGAAGAAACTTGAGACACTTTCTAGTCCAGCAAATTCCAAACCTGTCTGCTCATCAGAATCACCTGGGAGCTTAAAGACACACAGATTCCTGGGCCTCACCTTCAAGAGAGACATTCATTTGGTTGAGGATTGAGCCCTGGAGGCTCCAGACAGAGAGAGGCAGAGTCACATTTGGGGACCTCCCCCCGCCCTTCTTTCACAGAGGAGGAAATGGAATCTTAGTGTCTGAGATGGACAGTGTGGTTTGAACACAAACACCCAACTCCCAACATGAGGCTTTTTCTCTTGGACCATGTTTCTGCTTCTTAACCAGGAGAAACTCCATCAACTAACCCATCCAGGATCACCACAGGCAAAAGAGGGTGCATAAGGATTGCCCAGAAAGAAGGGCATTGGGATCTTCCTCACCCCTTCTCTGGTACTCAGAGTTTGCATTTCAGTGAATTTCTCAGAAAGCAATTATCCTAGCATCCCTGTGTGTTAAACAACCTTCCTTTTGTAATCCTAAGGGTTTTCTTTTGTTAAGGAGTAAAAAGAATGGTTTCATATTGAATTTTTCCTAAAATATGCAAAGTTTAAGAAGGAATTGCAAATAATACCTGCCTACCACGGAGGTCACAAATGAGTTGAGGTGGGTCATAACTTAGATATACTGTGTTAGAAAATTGAGCACATGGAAATGGTCTTCATTTCTGCAAAGAAATAATGTGCATTACCCTTTTTTCTGGAAACATGTGGCCTTCTCCATCTTTTTTTTTTTTTTAATTTTCTACCCTTTTTTTTTTTAATTTTCTACTCTTGATAGAGGAATGGGTCTTATCTTAGTCCATTTTGTGGTGCTATAACAGAATAGGGTAGACTAGGTAATTTATAAAGAGAAAAGGTTTATTTGGTTCACAATTTTGATGGCTACAAAGTTCAAGATTGGGCATCTGGCGAGAGCCCCGGGCTGCTTTCTCTCCTGGCAGAAGGCAAAGGGCAGCCGTGTGTGCAGAGATCACATGGCGGGAGAGAAGGAAAGGGAGAGGGGAGGGAGGTGCCAGGCTCTTTTTAACAACCAGGTCTCTTGGAAACTAATAGCCCAAGTACTCACTCATTACCACGAGAATGGTACCAAGCTATTCATGAGGGATCCACCCCCCACCCCCACCCAAATACCTCCCAACAGCCTCACATAAGGGATGAAATTTCAACAGGAGACTTGGTGGGGACAAACAAGCCATATCCAAACCCTGGCAGGTATGACACATCCTTCACATTTCTCTTTAAAGGAAGAAAAACAATGTAAAGGCCTATGCCAACTAGCCTTGTTGCTGGGGAGACAATAAGGAGTAGTGAAGACTGTGGAAAACTGCAGAGCACATGCTCTGTTGAAAGAGGAAGTCATTTTCTACTCTAGCTGATGTTGTTATATGAGGCTAGAGACCCATGGTGGCCAGATCCTCTAATTTTTCCTTTCTTTTCTAAGAGAAACTAGAAATGCAGATTGTGTATATGAGCTTGAAATATTCAGGAGTTTTAACTGTTGACAACTAATTCAGTTTACTTTTATCTTTAACATATTATATCAAATACATAGTTATGGGCCAAAAAGAATATGAACCTTTTGCAGTTTGTAGACCTCCAATTGAGACTTCTGATTAAAAGGGATTTGGTTGAAGTGTGGAAGACCAGGGACTGTATGAGGGTATGGATCGGTCAGGGTTAAATCAGAGAAAAAGAGCTAGTGGGAGATTTATATTACGAGATTTATGGCAAGGAATTGGCTTATGCAATAATGAGGTTGCCTAGGCAAGTCCAAAATCCATACTGTGGGTGTTCAGGAGAGGTAGGCTGCAATGCTTGGCATGGCCCAAAGCTGCTGTCCACAGGCAGAATTTCTTTTTCTCCAGGAAAGGAAAAGTCTCTTCTCTTAAAACCCCTGAAATTATTGACTCAGGCCCACCCAGATTATATAGGATAATCTCCCTTCATTAAAGTTAACTGATTTGGGGCTTTATAAGATCTACCAAATATCTTCCCAGGAACACCTTGATTAGTGTTTGAATAACTGGGAAGTGTAGCCAAGATGGCACATAAAACTGATCATCCCAGGGTAGAAGTTAAAAAAAAAAAGAAATTAGCCAGAAATAAATAAGATCATCCTTTGATAGGAGTCTCAATTTTTCTGGCCTTTTTTTTGTTTTTTCCTTAAAAAAAGGGAGATTGTTTTCAAGAGCCTGAGAAATGAGACATTAGTGATCGGATTTTGAAAAGAAGCCCTGGGTTTAAGCCAATACAAGATGGGTTTGTATCTTTAAGTGGCCTTTATTACCATAGTAATAAACAGCAAACGGGCCCAAATCTTACAGGCTCGTGTTGGCTTTGACCAATGAAGTAGAACAAGACCTCTGAATACCCCATTAGTTCCAGGCTGTGCTTTGATGGCTCTGCACAGGCAGCTCTTTTCCTACACAAGTCACCAGCCTCACCCGTGTCTCTTAACAAATGTTGTTGACAGGCCGCGTTGCAATTTTTCTGCATGTTCTGACAGTTTAATTCAGTACCTCCTAGCTAAGCACTCAGCCTAAGGGGGTGCTTCAGCACCTTGGCATCATCGGGCTGCAATTAAAATAATTCAGGGGCTGGGGCTGGGCTTGCAGAAATAGTCCTTCTTCCCTCTGGAACACGCAGTGCATTTTCCAGTCTCCCCGTGGTGCAGATGAAGGTCTCCCTTTTAGAGTGGAGGACAGTGGACTTTTTTAACAAGACGTCCACCGGCAAGAAGAGGCTCCATTTGCATTCACCTTCTTAGGGGGAGGGAGGTGTTCCTCTGTAGGGGTTGGTCATAAGGTAGACTTGGCACCTGTAGGAAGGTCAAATGGGGTAGGTGTGGGGCAGCAGAGAGCAAGGGCACCCAGGATGGCAGTTTGGCAAAGACCACTTTCAGAAGCCAGCCTTCTAAAATGGCCACTCGGAAATGGTGTCCTTTATTCTGAATTCTGCCCAGGAAAGACAACTGGGTAAGAATACCCACAAATTGGCCTTGTTTGAAAGGGCCCCATGTGATGAGAGATCCTTGGAGATGCTTTAGAAAGGTTTTTATTCAAACGTGGTCCCATATTCAGTGTGTGACAGTCCAGTGATGTGACATAAGCTGAATTCTGTTTACCCGTCTGTCTTAACCCAACAACCCCGCCGGTCTCCCCACTAAAACAAGATAGTTCCCAAGTTTTAGACAGATTTGGTTTGTCAGGTAAGGTACTTTCAACAGATGGAGATTAAATGAATTCCCCCAAATTACTTTCTGACAAAGATCCTTTGGGGGAGAGTCTTAAAAATCATACATTTCCCAGGTTCCAGCCTGAGGGAATGTGTTTAAGCCCTTCAAGGGTGGGACCCCGGCATTTGTGTCTTAACTGAGACCACTGATGGGTCTTTTAATTCAGGCAAATGCAGGAAGTGCCCTGAAATCAATGTCCACAGAACTCTCTGTGTTTTCCAGAAAAAGCAAATGACAGAAACTTTCCACAGGGAATTACTTGAGATTGTTTCTCATTCTCTCTCTCTCTCTCTCACTTTCCCCATATTACTTGCCCTTAAAAAAAAAAAAACACTAATAGTTACTACTTTTTCATCCACTTTCTAGATGCTTCCTTCTAGAGGTCTGAGGTACATAAAAGAAACATGTCTATGGCTTCAGTTTTAAGGAAGTGGAGCATTTTGGAGGGGATGGAAGATTTTCATGCCCGAGCACTCAGGAAGGAACAAGATCCAAGCTAGACAGTTTGGGAGGTGCTGTCTGAAGTTGACATCTGACGGGGGTCGTGCCACCTCTCTCCCCTCAGCGGATAAAGGCAAAAGGCAAAGAAAAAAAAAAAAAAAGCCAAACAATGTACTGAAGTGCTGACATTTTTTGAGGAATTCTGTCACAAATGCTGTCACAAATTTGTGAATTTCTGTCACAAATTCAGTCTGAACTCTTCTAAATCCCTTCCGAAAAATTATTTGCCAGTAAGAAGAAAATCGGAGCGCATACACTCTGCTCAAGGCAGTTATTTAGTCAGCAATTTGTGACTGTAGACAAGAGATGTTTGGCTCCAGGGCTCAGCTAGCTCATCTGTTAAATGGGCAAACCAGGCGGATGTTTATAGGCATGTAAGGTCTCCTTCCATTTTAGGATTTTTGTGACTCTGAGGAATATTACCACCAAGCTGGTATGTGCTAGAGTCTCTGTTAGGAGCCGTAGGGGACGCAGGGTGCAGGAGAATCCCTGCTCTCTATCCCATTTAGCAAATATGTTTTCCAAACTTGTTAAAAGTCGCTGAAGTCCTTCTTTGAAAGAAATCCTACTTTGAAGTTTGGTACCTAACAAATGGGTAGAAGAGTTGAATATAGTCTCATTAAATAATAAACATGTAGACAGTGCCTCCCTAGGAAAGAGCCGGGCATACTGCAGCCACTGGGTAAAGATTTCAACCCTTCTAGAGATCATTCTGAGATCTCAGAGGTTCTGAAGCTAAAAGCGTACACGTTTAAATGTATTTTTTCATCAAATACCCATAGAGTCTTTCCAGCTCACTCTTCTCAAAGGCATATGCTAGGAGTGATGTTCTTTTCTGATCTTTGAAGAGGACAGGTAAAGGGCAGATGCCCTCATGTGACCGAGCACCTGTGTTTAACTCTCACTAGTGGGTCTTCCTCCTCCCCTCTGTCCTCCTCCTCTTCCATCTACTCTCCCAGCCAAGCCCTCGACAGAGAGCAAAAAGGAGGGCAGGCCTGGCCGTTTCCTTTCGCTTCTTGGTTTCAGCCAGTTCTCAGCATAACCCTCCCAGGCCTTCCCGGACAAAGGCAAATATTCGCCTAAGTGGTTAAATCTCCGGACATAGTTGTTGATTTCTGCTGAATCTCTCAGACCATTTTAATCCCTCCTCTGCCTTTCCCTATACATTAACCAAGGCCTCGACCTATTGACTGCACGGTCCCCGAAGCAGCTGGACTCCCTGTTTGAAAGGTTTTCTGAAGAGGCGTCTATTAATTTATGTATTTAATTTCTGTATGAAGTGACCGTTCTCCTCCCAGCACAGGTATTAAAGTACCTTTCGGGGAGTCCAGCAGCTGAAATTCTCAGTAAGGGAAAATGCTTAGAGTGTCACAAAGCAAAAGCATTAGCGGGAATTGTTCAGCGGCTCCAAGAAAACCACTGGGATTCGCTCCCTCTTCCGATTCCATGTCCTCGCCCCATTTTCCCGAGACCCCCACCCAGAAACCCTTAGCTGGCAAACACACATTTTATTACAGTCCAGAGAGAAAAGGGTGACAGCTGAGTTCCTATTTATCCAATGCTTTCTGTTTTCATATGTAGTTAGACTTTGTGATAATGGAGTTAATTTTTAAGATCTTAACAAATCTAGTAACATTTAAAATGACCTGTCTAGTCCATATATGTTAGCTATCCATAAAGGTGTTTAAAAATTGTTATCGACACCAAACATGCATTGAGGCTTTCAATGTTTCGGTGTGATCAAGAATGATAAGGTCAATTGCAAATTGGGGCTCCGTGTCCAAGCACAGGCATCTTAATGACGTCATGTGTGTGTCTACACATCTGTGTGCAGATGCACTTTGTAAGACAAACCAGCTGGCTCTGTCCTTCAGGCAAAGAGTTTCCTTAATTGGAAATGATGTGTGAAACTTCAAGAGAGACATCCTGGAATGGAGTGGTTTAGGCCCTATAGTCAGTAACATATCCTGAGAAAAGGTAGGAACAACCTTGTGATGACACCCATTTTAAAAAAAAAAAAAAACTTAAAAAGAACTTTGCCAAAGACTATCAACAATTTTTCGGTTTCACCCCTGGGAGGCTGTAAAGCTAGAATCAAAGGAAATCCCAAGCCCACAGATGGAGAGCTACTCTAGGGCCATGGTTTTCAAACCTTGAAATATCATAACATTTTTAAAAAATGAGGTCGCATAGGGTTACCTGCATCTTATTTCGGTATAGAAGGACATTAATAACTTTTGTAAGACCTCAGTTATCATCTGCTGTAGCCATTATTTTTTAAAATACATCATTTCCCCAAAATTGAAATGATGGAAATTCACAAACATACATCACAGTTGAAAGAATATTATAGTGAACTACCATTAACATTTTGTTATAATTTATCATATATTTATCCCTCCCTCTCCCCACACCGTCCATCTATCCATCCATCCATTGCATTGTAAAAAAAATGATATTTTAATGCCAAAAATTAGAAAGGACATAACTTCAGTAATTCCAAAGAAAGGTCAGTTGATAACTTGACATCAATTTATGTACATTTAAATCCCTATACACATGTATGCACTGATGTAAATGTCAAGAGACCGCGGTCAAAGGAGGCTGTGTCACGGAGCCTGCTGCTGGCTAATTACTCAAGGGCAAAGCAGGTAGTTGGGGGCGGGGAGAATGCACCTGCCACCGGCCCCAGTTTCCTCACCATGCAGAAAAGCAGTCTCCGTTCAGCACGGGGCTGGGTGCACAGTTTTCTGTTAATAAAGGTGGAGAAGGTGGTATGACGGAGGGCAAGCAGCACGGGGATGAATTCACTGGGATGCAACCACTCACCTGGTTGCTATAGGTCATCAGCCAGTCCTCCTTCCTCCTTGGGGCATCTCAGTGAACTAAGAACAAGATTAGAATAAGCATCTCCCGCGAGCAGTGGCAGGTACAAAAGGGCCCTCAGTAATAGAAATCTGCTATTGTTTTAAAGAACTAAAAGGAACTTTTTTTCTTCTAATGAAAACAGTTTATGTTCACTGTTGAAAAGGTAGAAAATACAGAAGAGCAAAAATAACCAAAGGAGAATGGCATAATCTCAAAACTCAGAGAAAAGGATGCCAACCCTATATTCATACCCATGCACATATTCACACCGTATCTGTACACATATCGATAGCTATATCTGTACCCGTATCCAGACCTGTATGGATATCTGTATTCACATCCATACCTGCGCCTAAACGCATATCTATATATAAATCTGCATATTCAGATATTTATATAAATGCACATATAGCTATTTTTGCTTTTATAAAAAAGTTGCAGAAACAGAATTATATTGTACGCAGTCCTATAAGATCTGCTTTCTTTTGTTTATAGAATACTGTGAATCTCTTTCTATGCCAATAAATACTATTCTACATCATTATTAGTGATTCCATAGTCCCCCATTATATAGTTCTTAGTAATAGAAATGTGGATGTACTTGCTACAAAGGGGTGGGGCTTCTCTGGAGATCTGTAAAGTGTGAATGATCTTCTGTAGCAAAGCATAGTAAAAAGTAAGTTTAAATTAGGGGTTCCCAATGTGTAGTTTGTGGACCAGCAGCATTAGCATCAACTGGGAACTTGTTAGAAATGCAAACTCAGATCTTCTGAACTGGGAGTGGGACCCAGTGGTCTGTCTGTGTTTTAACAAGCCTCCCAAAACATTCTGATGCCTACTGAAGTTTGAGGACCCTTGCTTTACATAAACTTTTTAGTTTCTCCCTTCCAATTCTTAGGGCAGTACATTTAGAATTATTGATCCAGGACCTCAAAACTTACCTGTGCTAAACTAAGTTCCGGTGGAAGAATCTCTAGAATTCAGATGCTTGTGTTCACACCTACCCAGTTTCCGTGATGTAATTCCTCTTCACCTCTAAATTCTACTGAATTCGTCTAGATTAGGGGATTGAAGGATGAATTTGGAACATCTGTGAAGTCCTTGAAACTCTATGGGAAATTTGGAGTACGAGTGCATATTTGAGGAATGTACATCTATCAATAGCTTTTCAAAAAGTCCATAACCTTAAAATGACTTTTTTTTCTGTATTATTTTTGTTCTTATGCTTGCTGGTCTGGTCTCTCCAGTTATTTCGATGGAAAAAAGGAAAGAAAGCAAGTCGGGGGTCTTTGGGGCATATTGCTCAAGTGGAATGTGGAATGGCTGCCTTTTTACTATGCATTGCTACAGAGGATCATTCACACTTTACAGATCTCCAGAGAAGCCCCACCCCTTTGTAGCAAGTACATCCACATTTCTAGGTCATGTGGACTCTTTCTTGAAAATGTTCACCTCTTTCACCCAGAAATTCTAGATCTATAAATGTGCCCCATGGAAATAATTAGGTATATATGAAAGTATATATATATAAGGTGATGACTGCAAAATTATTTATAATCAACAATTAAAGTAGCCTAAGTATCTAATAATAAGACATGAGTTATAGAGATTATGTTAATACTAGACTCATGCATAGAATGTTTAACTGGGGTTTTTGAAAAATGGTTAGGGACATGGTAAAATAGTCATGGAATAATATTAAGTGAAATGAATAGGATATAGTTTAGCACATATTTACCCCATTCAGCACATGTATTAAAAATATCTGGAGGAATAAGATCTGCATGTTGACATTTTCATTTCCTCCTTTAGTCTTTATTATAAATATTTTCCACAATGAACATTTATTGGTTTATAATCCTGGGGGTGGGGAAACTAAGTTAATAAAATAGACACTTATGTTGGTGACAATAAAACCCACCAGCCCACTGGCCAAATGTTAAATGGATTTTAGCCCTGTGATCCTGGCTTAAACTAGACCCTCTCATAATAAGCAAAGTCTTTTTTCCTCTGCAAAAACATCAGCAGGGGCCTGCAGTGCATTTTTGATACACCAATGGGAACTGTACCCGGAGCCCTTTTTCCTGCACAGCTGAGTTGCACACTGAGAGTGCTAAGTGCCCATGTGTTCTTCTGGGACTCAAGTCTGGCCATACCTGGCCACTGCCGCAGGGGAGCAGCTGGCACCAAGGGGAGAGAGGGTGCGAAAGCAAATGACTCCAGGACTCAGGTGTGTTTTCAGAGGGAAGGATGGTCCAGGCTGATCTGTGCACGGTCCTGGAGGAACCGTCATCTGTGCACTTTGTGTACCGCTGATACTTAGCCATTTTCCACATCAGGAAAGCCAATGCTTTAAAATTCACCATCACCTCGTGTTTAATACTTGGTCATTTGAGCAACGTAATCCTTCTGTTTCCCCCCAATCAGCCCAGCGTGAACTTGGCAGTTGCAAGCTCAGACCATGACCTGTGCGTGTACACTGTCTGAGTGCCAGTGCCCATGTGCCGTGTGTGCGCCATGTGCATCTTCCAAGTACTCCGGGGCTCTTGACAATAGATTAGTGTCATGTGGAGTCAGGGGGCACTTTTCATCTCAGATCAGGGCCAGGACGCTGTGTGAACTGTACTAAGCCAAAACATACCTCCTCGTCCCTTTTCCCACTGTCCTAATCCACATTGGGACAGTGTGTGCCGTGGCTGGGCATTGACACAGATCCTTGTCTCCCACACTCTCAGTTCCTATCGAGCTACTGTAACTTTAAAAAGATTTCACAAAGACTACCTCCACTAGCTAAGCTGAAATAAGAATGTCTCCGGAGTTTAATGGATCAAGTAGCGGTGATAGGTTTTATGGCTCTTTTTTACTTTAGGGCATAGGGAAGAGAGAGCCGGGCAGGTTGGTTTTAAATTCAAGGATTTATGTTGTTAATCCTCCGGGCTAATTATAATTTATGGGATCTTGGCAAATTAATATGCGGTTGCTATTCAAAAGTGGAGAGCAATGTGAGGCAGGCATAAACAAGCCTTGTTCATTTTTAATTTATTTCCACCAATGGAGAATATTAAATAAAATGAACACTAGGGTATTTCGCTCCAAGTTTGGTGTTCATTATTTATCTCTAAATTATGAAATTCATGTAACAACTCCTGCTTTTTCACCAAGAACCCAGAATTAGGGAGCTATAGCATCGGATAACTAGGATGCAATCAGAGTAATTTTCTCTCTACTGCATTTAAGACAGACTCAATGATACATGCACAGAAGTGGAGGTTTTCCAAGCAAGCATGTTGCTGGGCTCCAAGATCTGGCATCGTGCTGCCAGGATTGTGTAGAAGCAGAATTTGTGAGCGGTATGTGTGAGTGGTATGTGAGCTTAAAATCCCAGTTCCATGGGAGTGAAAGTGCTGGCCCTCCAAAGCAAGGGCTGCAGCCCATGATGTCTCAAGGGCTTTGGGAAATCTAAATTTATCGCTAGCCTGGTAGATCTCATGATTGGAGTTTCAGACTGCAGCATAGCAACCTCATTGTACCCAGTACCCCTATTTCATGAGCATCCCCCATGGCTGTTTTGGGCTTCTCTTTCAAATAATACAGCCTTTCACCCATGAACATCTGGCAGAAAACCTTCCCTGATTGGCAACCACGAGGCAGGTAGGTTTGACTAACATGATAACTGGCTGTACCCCTAGAAATGAGCATGTTCCTCCCTTTCCCCCTCCACCTCTTCCCCTCCTCTTCCTCCTTTCTCTCCCCTCCTCTCTCCTCCTCATTCCAGCTGAGGCCATCAAATGCAGCTTGGAGAGCTGCGGCAACCTCGAGCTCTGAGCCCAAGGAGCAAGTTGGAGTCCTGCCCCCAGCTGCGTAGCTCAGATAACAGCTGGAGCAGAGAACATGCTGTTCTCTCTCTGCTAGAATATCTGACCCAGTTCTGACGAGTGAAGAGACTTAATAGTTTGTACCTCCAGCCATTCTTGTCCCTGTGTGAAGGGAGAGAAGCAGTCGTTTCCCTCCACCCGCTAACACACTCTCCATCCCAACTCTGTCTCTCGCGGCTGTACTTCTTTTCATTGCCATTACACTCATATTTAGTTCTCTTGTCGGCAGGAAAATGAAGAGCCACTTTCAACGATTCCAAAGAAGAAATGGGATCTTTTGCTTTGGGAGGGAAGCTGGAACAAGGGTTTCAGGAGTCTGACAGTCCCCAATGCCAGCCCCAGCTCTGCTTCTTATCAGCTGGGTGTTGGGCAACTTATCTAACTTCTCAGAGTTTTCTTACCAGTGGGGGAAGAATACTGCTATAGGTCTTTGGAGATTGTTTTAAGAAATAAGACATTGAAAAGCACCTGGCACATTACCTAACTTGTTTTTCATGGTCAAGAAATGCTAGTTTTGCCCCCTCCCACACCAACCCTTGTACACAATAGGTTCTCAGAAAATATTTGTTGGTTGAATTGACCAGAAAAGTGCATTTGCACCTTTAATGTCCACAGACAGTCATAGACCCTTTGACTCTGGGAGGGGAGGTATTCCAAGGCTCAGTGGCAGTGAATAAATGTGCCAAGTCATGTAAATATTCCCCAAATGCCAGAAGGGATGAGTGTCTCTTGGTTCACGTATCTTTATGATTTGAACAAGGGTTTGTGATTTACAAGCAGCTCAAGCACTGAGACATGGGATAGAGGTGACTCTGTCCCTGCAGATTTTTCTTTTTCATGGTCATTGTGTCTCTGTTGTGTTTTATTTTTGTTTGTGAAAACAGCGGAAAATCAAAGCAGTGTGTTGACAGAACCGGCTTCGCAGCAGTTCCTTATTCAGAGAGTCTTTTGCCTAATCATTCACTGGCAGGGAGACACCATTTTCTGTATTATTCAGGAATGAAAATTTAAACCTAATTGAAATCAAGTACTCAGGATTCTATATTATTTTTAATTCACTAGTAAATGAGCATTGTGGTGTCACTTTCTGTATGTACTCCTATGGAGGAATACAATGAGGGAATAAAAGCCAGAAAGTTTAGAAAGAACTGCAATTGGCAAGAAACCGAAAAATCCTAAAAGAAGGGCAATTGGTAATTTTGGGGACAAATCAGCATGGGTAGTGTCTAGGCAAAGAGGATAGGTAAAGATCAGGAGGTCACAGTAGCACAAGCATTTAGGCTTATCATATTAGAGGTTTGCCCACAGAACAACTGGTTTTGATTTATAGACTACACCTTCCCGTGGACCCAGATGTGTGTCTGCTGGGTCCAGTAGCAGACAGACTTGTGTATCAGCCTCCACTCTGAATTCCAATTCTAGTCGTACCCATCTACTCAAGCTTTGTAACTGGGTCAAGGTAATCAGGCCTGATTTCCTCTGGATGATGAGTAGTCTCAAAGGACCTTGCTAGGCACTTCCGTAAATGCAATTCTTTCTGGTGGACACCCAAACAAGCTCCCCAGGCACACCCTGATGTCCAGACTTGCCTGATCTCCAGGATGGGACACAGTACAGACTCAGTCTGAGCATCTTGTCTCTCACACTACTTCCAAGTTTTATCCTATGGATATGAGAAGGCAGGCAGTCTTACCTTTAAATGTTTAGTCCTTCTTCTATCTTAAGTATATATACATGGCAAGGTCAAAATTCCTGGTTTGGGTCTTCTGGCCTAGCAAAAGGGTTCTCCACTTGGTGGATAGGTAGGAGATCACCTTGCTAAGTAACTGAAGCACTCAGATGTCAAATCTGACATCTCTTTGTGCTGAGTGTTGTTGAGACTCAAGATAGGCCCAAGGAGCTAGAGAGATGGAGAGCATGTTTGGTCCAACTTCCTTTGCCTCTTCCCTGAACCCAGGAATCTTTGCCAGGAATATTGAGACCTGGAAAAGCCAACCATTTGGGGGCTTCCAGCTTCCCCAGATACCTGCTTTTCTTTGGGTCCTTCCCTCCCTGCTCCCCACCCTGGGAGTTCTTTAATAAATACTTTATACATACCCTTCTCAAACAGGCGCAAGACCCCAGAGTTCCACTGATGCAAATATTTCTGATCATTTGTATCTTGGTTTTATTTCTCACTCTCCTACTACATAAAAGGCTAAGAAAGCACTTGCATGAATGTTTGCACATCATTTAAATATTCATTTTCATTAATTTATTCATAGTCGTAAAGTTTATTACCTAGAATATAGGGTGATAGAATTTTAGAGCCAGAAGACGTGAGAGAAATCATCTAGTTTTGACTCCTCATTTTACAGATGAGGAAACCTAGGTGAAGAGAGCTCTGCCCAAGGTCAAGTTCTGAAGTGAGCCAAGGGAGACCCCAACTCAAGTCCAAACAGTTGGACCTCTGGTGCAGTTCTCTGCACAGGTGAAAACCAATCTTGCTCTTCCTTGGGACAGATAGCTCCATTCTTGTTCATATTCATGATCTAGCAAGTTCCTAGTGAGTGCCAGCTCAGCTCTAGGTGCTGGAGAACAATGGTGAATGACACAGTCGTGGTAACAGAATGCGTGGTCTGGCAGGACAGAGAGACTCAGCGAATGGACAAACATATGAATGTCTAATTACACATTGCCATACGGCTTCGAAGTGAATAACCCTAGTGTTGGGAGGGAGGAGGTGGGGAGATCTTTGGTTGTGTTTTCCCAGGAAGTGAGAAAGAGAAGGAAACAAAAGCTGACACAGAGTGTGTTAGGGAATAGGTACTGCAGTGGACACAAGTGAGGAATCCACCTGGGGAACTTGGGGAGATAGCAGAGAATATGCCACCTCTGAATTACTCCCCATTAGGGGCAAAGAAACTGGAGTACTTACCCACCAGCTCCCCATCTATCATGGCTTGAGGATTGTCCTCAGGGCATCAACTTCCAGGCACTTCTGGCCCACGCCTTGGTGTCATGTTTGCAGTATTTGGGACATGCCTATACTAAGAAAATTATTCATTATTTATCTGAAACTCAGATTAAACTGGGTGTCCTATATTTTGTGGAGTAACCCTAGGCCCGTCCCTTGGGTGAGTGGAACAGTCCCTGCAGCCAGAGGAAGTCCCCAACATAGCAGTTGCCTGGGCTGAGTTGCACCAAGCTGCTTTCAGCAGGGTGACCAGGAAGGTCTTTGAGAGTAGACATCAATCAAGGCAAGGCCTGGAGGCTGGGAAGGAGCCAGATTTTCACACAAGGAGGGGAAGCATTGGGGAAGGCAGAGTCAAGACTTCCAGGCAAAGTAAACACTGAATATTGTGTGTAAAGGGCTAGGCCCACTTAATAAGCACTTGCTCTCTGTTATCTTGAGCCAGGGTCTCTCATTGTGTGGAAGTGATATTTGAGTTGAGGTAGCAGGGCTGGGTGACCATCCGAAGGCTGGGCCACAGCTCATACCAGACGACCAGTTTCTACGTGTCTGGCAGTGTGCTCACATGGCACGTGATCCCATTTAATCTTCCCAACAGCCCTAGGAGGCAGGTGTTGGCGTAGGGCCTACTTTCCAAATGAGAAAACAGAGGCTGCAAAAGGTTAGGTAACTTTCCAGTGAGGGGTAGAGCCAGGAGGTGAACCCAGACCACTCCAGAGTCCTAACACTCCTAACTGCTGCTTCATTGTCAAATGCATCTTTTGCGGGTTGAATTGTGTCCCCCAAAAGATAGATCCATGTCCTAACCCCTGTTACCTGTGACTGTGATTGTACTTGGAAATAAGGTATTTGCAGATGTAATCAGATTAAGATGAGATCATGCTGGATTAAGGCAGGCCTTAAATCCAATGATTGGAGTCTTTATAAAAGAAAGGAGACGCAGATTTGGAGAGTGACACCCACACATGCATGCTTACACATGCATGCACGCACACACACATGCACACACACAGGGACGAGTTGAAGGCCACGTGAAGATGGAGGCAGAGATTGGAGTGATGCAGCCATAAGGAATGCCCACCATAGCGGTGCACAGCCAGAAGCTAGAAGAGGCAAGGGAAGATTGTCCCCTAGGGCCTTCGAAGGCAATGCAGCCATGGGACACCTAGATTTCAGAGTTCTGGCCTCCCGAATTGTGAGAGAATACATTTCTCTTGCTTAAACCCACCCAGTCTGTGGCACTTTGTTATGCCAGACCTAGGAAAGGAATCAGCATCCCTCCCCCATGTATAATAACAAGGGTACCTACAGATGTGACCTTTTGCCAGGTAAACCAGCTGCCTCAGTCTGGGGTACAGCAGCCACACAGCTCACCCTGGGGGCTATGGCTGTGGGTGACAGGGGTGACCTGCTGCCTCCCTTTTATGGGCATAGATGTTGCTGTTCATAGTTCCCTTTGCCCATTGGTGATGGCACAGAGGGAGGCGCCAGTCCTGCAGACAAAATGATATACATCCCAAGGGCAGTTAGACAATGAGCTTGTCCACAGGAACACCACAATACACATGATATTTGCTTTCCCAGCAAAGCCAAGTGTAAGTTCCCGCCTGCTCTCATGACCCCGTGTGCCTCTGGCGCAGGAAGGATCAGACCCCTCAGTGCTGCTGACTGCCACCCTCTGCTGCCACATGGACTTAACTCCATCCAATTCAGTCACATCTTCAAGCTCCATTCTAATTCTAGTTCTCTTGCTATTTCTATCACATCTGCAGTTACTTCCTTCACTGACGTCTTGAACCCCTCATTCATGAGGGTTGGAGTCAACTTCTTCCAAACTCCTGTTAATGTTGATATCTTGACCTCTTCCCATGAATCACAAATGTTCTTAAAGGCATCTAGAATGGTGAGTCCTTTTCAGACGGTTTTCAATTTACTTTGCCCAGATCCATCAGAGAAATCACTTTTTATGACAGCTATACTCTTATAAAATATATATCTTAAATAATACAATTTGAAAGTCAAAATTACTCCTTGACCCATGGCTGCAGAATGGATGTTGTGTTAGCAGGCATGGAAAAAAAATTAATCTCCTTGTATGTCTCTATGAGAACTCTTGGGTAACTAGGTGCCTTGTCAGTGCGCAGTTATATTTTGAAAGGAATCTTTTCTTTTCTGAGCAGTAGATCTTAACAGTGGGCTTAAAATATTCAATGAACCATGCCATAAACAGATGTGCTGTTACCGAGGCTTTGTTGCTCCATTTACAGAGCATAGGCAGAGTAGATGTAGCATAATTCTTAAGGGCCCGAGGATTTTCAGAATGGTCAATGTGCATTAACATTAAGTCAACAGCTGCATTAGCCCCTAACAAGAGAGTCAGCCTGTCTGTCCTTTGAAGCTTTAAAGCCAGGCATTGACTTTTCTTCTCTAGCTATGAAAATCCTAGATGACATCTTCTTCCAATGTAAATCTGTTGTGTCTGCACTGAAAATCTGTTATTTGGTATAGCCACCTTCATCAATGACCTTCACTGGATCTTCTGGATAACTTGCTGCAGCTTATCCGTCAGCACTGGCTGTTCACCTTGCACTTTAATGTTGTAGAGACGGCTTCTTTCCTCAAACCTCATGAACCAACCTCCGTTTGCTTACAACTTTTCTTCTGCAGCTTCCTCACCTCTCTCAGCCTTCATAGAACTGAAGGGAGTTAGAGCCTTGCTCTGGATTAAGCTTTGGCTTAAGGGAATGTTGTGGCTGGTTTGATCTTCTATCCAGACCACTCAAACTTTCTCCATATCAGCAATATAGCTGTTTTCATCATTTGTGTATTCACTGGAGTAACCACTTCTAATTCCCTTCAAAAACTTTTCTTTTTTCCAAGCACAGCTCGGCTAAGAGGCCCAGCTTTCAGCCTATCTTGGATTTGGACATGCCTTGCTCACTAAGCTTAATAATTTCTACCTTTTGTGAACATTTAGAAGCTATTGTAAGGTTGTTAATTGGCCTAAGTTCGAAACTGCTGTATCTCAGGCAATGGGGAGGAGAGGGAGAGAGATGAGGAGCAGCCGGCTGGTGGGGCAGTCACAACACACACAACATGTATCGATTAAGTTTGGGGTCTTGCATGGGCATTGCTCGTGGTGCTCCAAACAATTACAGTAGTAACATCAAAGATTACTGATCACAGGTCACCATAACACATATAATAATAAAAAAGTTTGAAATATCATGAGAATTATCCAAATGTGGCACAGAGACACGAAGTGAGCATGTGCTGTTGTAAAAATGGTGCAACAGACTTGCCTGATGCAGGGTTGCCACAAACCTTCAGTTTGTTAAAAAAAAAAACAACAAAAAAACCAAAATAAAGAAAGGGCAATAAAAAAAAGGTATGCCTGTTATACAGGTCAGTAGAAAACATCTTAAACACGTTTAAAAAGGCCGGGCATGGTGGCTCACGCCTGTAATCCTAGCACTCTGGGAGGCCGAGGCGGGTAGATTGCTCGAGGTCAGGAGTTCGAAACCAGCCTGAGCAAGAGCAAGACCCTGTCTCTACTATAAATACAAAGAAATTAATTGGCCAGCTAATATATATAGAAAAAAATTAGCCAGGCATGGTGGTGCATGCCTGTAGTCCCAGCTACTCAGGAGGCGGAGGCAGTAGGATCGCTTAAGCCCAGGAGTGTGAGGTTGCTGTGAGCTAGGCTGAGGCCACGGCACTCACTCTAGCCTGGGCAACAAAGCGAGACTCTGTCTCAAAAAAAAAACCTTCAAAAAGAAGGAAACATCATATTCTGCTGGTCCTTGGTAACCACAGTTAACATGTTCATGCCTTCCTGTCTTTTTTCTTCTAAATGCTTCTTAACTGCAATTCTTAATGGTTGCTTGATAGTCAACAGAGGGGCTACATTGCTTTTTATTTATCCATTTCTGTGTTGTTGGGCATTTAGATGGTTTTAAATACTTTTGCTGTCAGAAAGAGCATTCTGATAAACATCTTTGTGCATAAAGCAGTTTCTATAGTTCCCATTATGTCTTTAGGATGGATTCCCAGAAATGGAATTACTGGGTCAAAGGTTGAGCACATTTTTTAAAGGTTCCTGAGACATATTGCCAAATTGCTCTCCAAAAGGTTTGTAGCAATTTAAATGATCAGAATTAGCTTTTGAGTCCAGTTTCTTCTAACTGGTATTGAATACTCCTTTTGTAAAAAAAAAAAAAAAAAAAAAAGTCATTACTAATATGATAAACAAATGAATGGTGTGTTATCGTTGGTTTGGGGTTTTACTGTTCCTTGTTTGAAAGAGGCAAATTTGGAGAATCCAAAGAAACACAGCAGAAATTACATTTAAGGGCTACGTTAAATGAGCATTTTGGATTGGAGGTTTCTAAAGAGGTTTCAGTATATTAATGGATGATAAGTGCATACTTAGGAGAGAGTGTATTTCGGAGAACTTTGCAATAATACCTACTGGAGAATGTATCCTCCCTCAAAATCCAAGTGCCATCTGCACTCCATGAGTCTGTTACTTTGTAGATGCTTTATAAATATGTATTGAAGCAAATGATCAACATTCGTGTGATGTTTTGCAGTTTTTCAAAGCATGTTTCACGTTGAGAATCACATTTTACTGACAAGGTAACTAAGGCGTGGATGCAGTGACCTGCCTGGACACGCACACATGTAGGAAATGGTCCAGCCAGGGTGAGAACGGAACTGTCTGGCTGGGAGGACAGTGTGCCTTTCTCTTCCCTGGGAACCCGCCTCTGACACTTGTTTAATCTGAATCACGATCACAGCGGATGGCTTCTCCATGACACTGACTGCCATTTCCTCGAAAGTGGGGCAGAAGAAAGCCCGGGCAGGCAGTGGGGCCATTCTCCCCGCTGCCACCATCCTTTCTGCACTTGGACAATCCCCTCATGCAAGATCTATCCAGCAAAATCTATCCAACATGGTGCGCAGAGCAAAAAGACCTTGTATTAGTTTTCTGTGGCTGTGGCAATACATTACCATAAACTGGGTGACTTAAAATAACATATATTAATTTGCTCACAGTTTTTCCGCCTAGAAGTCCGAAATTGACACTCCTTCTGGAGGCTGTAGAGGAGGATTTATTCTTTGTCCCTTCCAGTGTCTGGTGGCTGCCGGCATCCCTTGACTTGTGGCTGCATCTCTGCAGTCTCTGCCTCCCTGGTCACACAGGCATCTCCTCCTCTGTCTCAAATCTCCCTCTGCCTTTCTCTTCTAAGAACATTTTGTCTTTGGATTTACAGCCCACTCAGACTATCCAGGACAATCTCATGTCAAAATCCTTAAGTTAATCACATTGGCATAGATCTCGTTTCCAAATAAGGTCACAGTCAGAGATTCCAGACATTCGACAGGAATATGTTTCGGGGGTGTATTTTTCTGCCTACCACAGATGTTGTCATTCATTGCTGATTACATGAGTTTGACGTCTGTGCAAACTCCCTCATGGTGCTTGCTTCATGGTGGGACTCAGATGGCACCAGCTGCTGTGGAAACAATTGTACATGTTGCGTTTATAACATGGCTTAGAGAAAAAGTGTTTCCTTAGGGCCAGGAGATTGAATTCCAGGGTCTGATGTCGGTTTTTCCATGACTTGGGCAGTGGCTTCTCTGAACCTCTATTTGCAGGACTATAGAATGGGTACACAGACAGGTGCCTTGTTGAATTTCCCAGGATTAGGTGGGTCTCCAGTGGCATGAGACAGTATTTTGAGTGGGAGAGTTGCAGTAGGATTTGGAAGAGTACATCTGGAGTCCAAAAGTGGGGAGATGTGTTTTGGGGGCATGCACCAAGGGAAGCTGGGCGTTGGTAAGAGTTAGTCAGAGAAAAGAATCCAAATCAGTGGCTTTCCACAAGTGCTGGGCGTCTGAGATAGATTCAATAGGGAAAACTAGGTTAGTGCCAGGAGAAGTCCATTACTCTGTAAAAGCGGCCACTCATCCCTAATAATAAATAAACCCAACATTGGGATATTAAAACAATTTGTTCTCAGCATCAGAAAAGAGGGTGTGTGTGTGTGTGTGTGCGTGTGTGTGTGTGTGTGTGTGTTTAATATGCCACCCAGCCCCCACCCCAGTAACTCTTAAGATTGAACAAAATTCTTCTTATGTGCTACGGATTTAATATAGCGTCAGGCTCCTCTAGGTACAATAAAATACCAAGTTAAGAGTATTAATTCCTTGCAAGCCTGATGGGTCCCAGCTGTGCACACGCGTGGAGGGTGTGAGGGTGTGCGCGCAGCGGGCACAGGTGCTGACGGGGCTGTTCCACCTCGGAGCGCGTGGGCCGGGAACACAGCTGTTTCTCAAATCCTCCGCCACTTGCTTAAAAACCTCTATGAAGTTGTACTGCCTCTGGGCACGATTAAAAGCCGTATACTACATTTCATCAGGTAGTGTTAGAAATTTAGGCTGAGCCAAAAAAGAAAAGGGAGAAGGTGGGAGGGAGGGAGAAACGACTCCCTTGTTAAGGCGGCATTAACCTCCTTACCCTGGCTGTTGAAACAATAAAGCTTCTCAACGCCACGCAGAGTCCCCCAATATTAAGAGCCAAGAGACTAATGGTGGCAAAGGTGTGACAAAGCAGGACGTTTCTTATTTTCTTCTTTCTCTTCTTTCTTTCATCTTTCTTTTTCTCTTCTGTTTTCTTTCTTTCTCTCCTTCCTTCCCTCCCTCTTTCCTTCCTCTCCTTCTTTCTTTCCCTCTCCCTCTTTCT
The DNA here is from genome assembly GCF_040939455.1 of Microcebus murinus. Classification (NCBI taxonomy): domain Eukaryota; kingdom Metazoa; phylum Chordata; class Mammalia; order Primates; family Cheirogaleidae; genus Microcebus; species Microcebus murinus. The sequence goes on from NC_134123.1 coordinate 28,110,357, forward strand.
CCTTTCTTTCCTCCCTCTCTTCCTTCCCTCTCTCCTTCTTCCCTCCCTCTCTCCCTCTCTTTCTTCTCACCCTCCTTCCTTAATTAGTTGGCAGGCCTGTCTGTTGGAAAAACCAGGAGCTGGCATAACTAAGGTAAAATGTGCACAGCCAAGCTGCGTGGGGAATGGCCCAGATTTAGTTCTCCTTTTAGGGAAACAGACCAGAACACCTTGCCCATTTTTGCCTTGGGGAAGCGAACTCACGTTAACTTCCATTCACCAGGTGGAGGCACATGGACTGGCGTGTCTCGTTGCTATGACAACTCAATGACATGGTCTTCGTCAGCCCATTTTACAGAAGCAGCAGCTGAGGCCTATCATCTTTTTTTTTTAGCGTATTATGGGGATATAAGTGTTAAGGTTATATATATTGCCCATGCCCCCTCCCCCCTCGAGTAAGAGCTTCAAGTGTGTCCATCCCCCAAACATTGCACATCTTACTCATTTGGTTGTATATACCCATCCCCTCCTCCCACCTCCCACCTCTCACCCTCCGATAAATGTTACTCCTATATGTCCACTTACGTGTTGATCTGTTAATACCAATTTGCTGGTGAGTACATGTGGTGCTTGTTTTTCCATTCTTGAGATACTACACTTAGTAGAATGGGTTCCAGCTCTATCCAGGAATATACAAGAGATGCTAGATCACCATTGTTTCTTAAAGCTGAGTAGTACTCCATGGTATACATATACCACATTTTCTTAATCCACTCACGAATTGATGAGCACTTGGGTTGTTTCCACAGCTTTGCAATTGTGAATTGTGCTGCTATAAACATTCGAGTGCAGTGTCTTTTTCATAAAGTGCCTTTTGATCTTTTGAGTAGATGCCCAGTACTGGAATTCCTGGATCAAATAGATCTACTCGTATCGCTTTGAGGTATCTCCATATTGCTTTCCACAGAGGTTGAACTAGTTTGCAGTCCCACCAGCAGTGTAGGAGTGTTCCTCTCTCTCCGCATGCACGCCAGCATTTATTGTTTGGAGACTTTTTGATAAAGGCCATTCTCACTGGAGTTAAGTGATATCTCATTGTGGTTTTGATTTGCATTTCCCTGATGATTAGAGATGTTGAACATTTTTTCATATGTTTGTTGGCCATTATTCTGTCTTCTTTTGAGAAGTTTCTGTTCATGTCCTTTGCCCATTGTTTGATAGGGTGGTTTGATTTTTTTCTTGCTGATTTTCCTGAGTTCTAAATAGATTCTAGTTATCATCCCTTTATCGGATGTGTAGCTTGCGAAAATTTTCTCCCATTCTGTAGGTTGTCTGTTTGCTCTCTTGACAGTTTCTCTGGCTGTGCAGAAGCTTTTTAATTTGATCAGGTCCCATTTGTTTATTTTTGATGCTGTTGTGATTGCTTTTGGGGTCATCTTCATAAATTCTTTGCCTAAGCCAATGTCTACAAGGATATTTCCAACATTTTCCTCTAGAATTCTAATAGTTTCACACCTAATGTTCAAGTCTGTTACCCAGCGTGAGTTGATTTTTGTGAGAGGTGAAAGGTGTGGGTCTTGTTTCAGTCTTCTACGTGTGGCTATCCAGTTTTCCCAGCACCATTTATTGAATAAGGATTATTTTCCCCAGTGTATGTTTTTGTCTGCTTTATCGAAGATTAGTTGGCTATATGTGGATGGTTTTATATCTGGGTTCTCTGTTCTGTTCCACTGGTCAATGTCCCTGTTCTTGTGCCAGTAAAACGCTGTTTTAATGACTATAGCCTTGTAGTATAGTTTGCGATCTGGTAAATTGATACCTCCTATTTTGTTTTTATTGCCTAGGATTGATTTTGCTATACGAGGTCTTCTCTGTTTCCATACGAAGTGTAAAATTATTTTTTCTATATCTGTGAAAAATGATGATGGTATTCTAATAGGGATTGCATTGACTCTGTAGGTCACTTTGGGTAGTATAGACATTTTAATGATGTTGATTCTCCCGACCCATGAGCATGGTATATTCTTCCATCTGTTTATGTCCTCTGCTATTTCCTTCTTCAGTGTTTCATAGTTCTCCCTGTAAAGGTCTTTTATCTTCTTAGTTAAATATATTCCAAGGTACTTTATTTCCTTTGTTGCTATTTTGAAGGGAATTGAGTCTTTGATTTGGTTCTCACTTTTACTGTTGTTGGCGTATATGAATGCCTCTGATTTCTGTGTATTGATTTTGTATCCTGAGACTTTACCAAATTCATTTATCAATTGAAGGAGTCTCTTGGTTGAATCCTTGGGATTTTCTAGGTATAATATCATGTCATCAGCAAAGAGTGAGAGTTTGATCTCGTCTGCTCCCATTTGGACGCCCTTAATTCCACTCTCTTGTCTGATTGCTGTAGTGAGGACTTCCAGCACTATGTTGAACAGAAGTAGAGATAGTGGGCAACCTTGTCTTGTTCCAGTTCTAAGTGGGAATGCTTTCAATTTTTCCCCATTCAGTATGATATTGGCTGTGGGTTTGTCATATATGGCTTGTATCATTTTAAGGTAAGCCCCGTCTATGCCTTTTTTGTTGATCGTTCTTATCATAAAAGGGTGTTGAATTTTGTCAAATGCTTTCTCTGCATATATTGAGAGGATCATATGGTCTTTGTTTTTGCTTTTGTTTATATGGTGAATTACATTTATATATTTGCATATGTTGAACCATCCCTGCATTCCTGGGATGAAGCCCACTTGGTTGTGATGAATTATTTTCTTGACAAGCACCTGAATTCAACTGGCTAGGATTTTGTTGACAATTTTTGCATCTATATTCATAAGGGATATTGGTGTGTAGCTTTCTTTTTGTGTTGCATCCTTTCCTGGTTTTGGTATCAGGGTTATGTTTGCTTCATAAAATGTGTTGGGGAGGATTCCATCCTTCTCAATGTGTGGAATAATTTCTGCAGGATAGGCACCAGTTCTTTGTAGGTGTGGTAAAATTCAGGTGTGAAACCATCTGGTCCAGGACTTTCTTTTTAGGAAGGTTTTTTATTGCTGTTTCAATTTCAGTACTTGATATTGGTCTGTTCAGGAATTCTATTTCTTCCTGGTTGAGCCTAGGGAGGCTGTGTGTTTCTAAGAAATTGTCCATTTCCTCCACATTTTCCAGTTTGTGTACATAGAGGTTTTTGTAGTATTCATAAATTATATCTTGTATCTACATGGCATCAATTGTAATTTCTCCTTTATTGTTCCTGATGGAGCTTATTAGAGATTTTTCTTTTCTGGTTTTTGTTAGTCTAGCCAAAGGTGTGTCAATGTTGTTTATTTTTTTAAAGAACCAACTTTTTGTTTTATTAATCTTCTGTATAGTTTCCCTGTTGTCAATTTTGTTTAGTTCTGATTTGATCGTAATGATTTCACTTCTTCTGCTGGGTTTGGGGTTGGCCTGTTCTTCTTTTTCCAGCTCTTTGAGACAATTCATTAGGTTGTCTATTTGTGATCTTTTTGACTTTTGGATATAGGCATTTATGGAAATAAACTTTCCTCTCAGGACTGCTTAAGCTATGTCCCACAGGTTTTGATAACTTGTGTCACCTTTGTCATTTAGTTCAAAGCATCTTTTGATTTCCATCTTGATTTCCTCATTTATCAAGTGATCATTCAGCAGAAGGTTTTTTAGTTTCCATGACTTTGTGTAGAATGAGAACTCCTGTTAGGATTGATATCTACATTTATTTCATTGTGGTCTAAAAAGATACATGGTATAATTTCTATTTTTTTAAATTGTTTGAGATGTGTTTTGTGTCCTAGGATATGATCAATCTTAGAGAATGACCCATGAGCTGATGAGAAGAACTTATATTCAGTGTTTTTGGGGTAGAATGTCCTGTAAATGTCAGTCAGGCCCATTTGTTCTAGAGTTCTTTTGAAGTCCCATCTCGATCAGTTGTTGCTTCTTTCCTTTAGGTTTTTGTTTGGGTATTGACACGCCTTGTTTAGTCTCTGAGCCAGCAGGTGGTGTTTGTGGGTGAGATTCAACCACATCCTGTATGATGAGTTAGTAGGTGCCGTGAAAAGGGTGTGCAGAATGTCCTCCCTGTCAGTAGGTGGTGCTTGCTTGGAGGAACAGGCTATGCTGTTTATTTTGTGTCCTGTGACCAGCTTTTGTTCCTCTAGAGAGGCACTCTAGTGCCTCAGGTGGTTGGTGGGGCTCTGGGACTTCCAGGTGTGTCCTTTTCTCTCCCTCAGTGAGGGCTGGTCTGGGAGTGAGTCTGGGCGGAGCTGGATTGGGTCAGCCTACCCTCAGGCACCACCAATGCTGTTAGCAGGGGCCAAAGTTCTATTCTCTGCTTCCGGGGAAAAGCTGTCAGGGAGAGGCTGGAATGGCCCCGCTCTGTCAGAAAGTCTGCGTTTGGGGGTGGGGCTGTCTAAGACCCGCAGTCTGGAGCAGGCCTCGCTTCTTTCCACCCTCCCCCACTCCACAGCTACTCTGCCAGCAGGCCAGACCTCACTCCACCGGGCCTCCCGTGGCTGCAGTGCCAGCCAGGAGGTTCTCTACAGAGGAACGCCACCTGGGCTGGGCGCATGGCCTCCCTTTGAGTGGAGGGTTGCCCTCTAGGACACTCAGTACAGCTTAGTAGGCTGTTCACATATATCCCTTCTGTGCCCCGGGCAATGCGAGATCTGGGTGCACAGGATCTGGTCTGCAGGTCTGACCTCTGGGCCCCAGAGTTCAATCCCTATCCCCAGCAGGGAGAGGAGTGCCAGTCCCAAGTCACCCACGGGGAGCTCAAGCTGGGTCAATGTCTCTCAGCCTCAGGGTCTGCCCTGTTCTCCTGGGATCACCAGGCCAGCAGCACCTGGGAGGGTGGTGGATAGGGAGTTTACCATCTGAGTTACCCTCATCAGCTGTAGGGTCCGAAAAGGGAAGGTCCCGTTCCTTGGAGTTGCCTCCAGCTGGTGGCTATATTGTCTCTCTCCAGCAGCCGGGCTAGGGATGGGGGAGGGGAGAAAGAGGCAATATGGCGCCTGCCATGTGGCTCGGGTCTGTGCACAGGGAGGTGCCCACAGAAGTTGGGAGCCTGGTGCTGCGTCTGCTACGGACTTACCACTCGCTGGCGGTGGCCGTCTCTGGGCTGGTGTCTGCAGGTCTCTCCACCCGCTGGGGAGCCCACCAGCAGTCCAAGATGCAAGGGAAGGGAAAGTTAAGCCCTCCACCTACCTTTGCTGCTGGTCTCCAGGCTGCTCCAGAGGTCTCAGCTTCCAGTTCTCCTCCGCAACCTCCTCCCGTGGAGTCTCCTGTGGTCTCAGGTACCCCTCCCTCCGGCCCTCATCCGATGTATGCTCGTCTTCTTGCTTCTTTCTTCTAATTTCTCCTAGAATCTGTCTTTCCTGCAGAGACACTCTGTCTGGCGGTGTTTCTCGTCTGCCATCTTGATTAATCCTCTCCCTAGAATGAGGCCTGTCATCTTGAGGATCGTGATGGCCACCCTCGACTGTCTGGTGTCACTGACCATGACTGAACCCGTCCCATGGCCTCACTGTCCACGTGGTTATTGCCCCAAACTTTCACATGCAAGCTGCCCTTTTTCTTCCTCTCTTTTGAACAATGTGAACAAAATGTGAGGACGGATGTTCTCTCCTCTCTGAAGTTGCTGCCCTCCAAGGGAAAAGGTTTGATGTCTGGACAGTGTTGTAAGCCAGATTGCCTGCCGTATGAGAATGCAGCAGGTGTATGGGAATGCAAATGAGCGCCGGTTAGTGAGAGGGAGGACTCTGCTGACCTGTCCCCAATGGCCTGGCCAGCAACAGGGGTATAAGGCATGGTGGCTCTGGCCTCGGTGGGGTGCAGAGGAGCCAAGAACCAGGATCTGAGTTTAGGTGCCTTCCTAGTCTTACCCAGGCAGGTGTGGCCAGGCCCATAAAATACCATCAATCTTAGCATCTTATCCTCTCAAAATGTTGTAGATGTATCCTCCACCCCTCTGCACTCCAGAGGGATGGACATGCAGGCAGGAAAGGAGAGAAACAAACATTCGTTGAGATTCTTTTTCCTCATTGCCAGGCACTGTTCTAGGCTCATGCATACACCAATCCATTAATGCTCATAGCAGCTGTGACTGAGTAAATCCTTGTCCCAATGTAATGATTAAGGACACTGAGGCCCAGAGGAGTTTAGCAACTTATCCATGGTTACATCTGATAGGCCAGAAGAGCCAGCAATCAAAATAATTTGACCCCAACACTCCCAGGCCTGGATTATACTTCCTCGTATACGTCTCACCCACAGCTGGCTACAGTTGGGTCCCTTTACCTGTCAGCCGTAGGGATATGAAATAATGTGCATGGGGTAAAATAATGCCATTTAAAAGCAGGCACGTTGTAAAGAATGATGTCACCCTGATTTTCTGAACCTGGGAAAATTCATATCCCCGTGCCATCGGATTAGTGAATCAAGTGAAACTGATTGATATACAGCAGCAACGGTTAAGAAACAGGCAGCACTGACAGAGGTTTGATTAAACCGATACCCTGGGTCTCCCGCTGTATCAAATCACGGGCGAATTGGTACCATTAGGATAAATTACTACAAGAGGCACTGCAAAGCCAAGCTAAATAAACTCTGCCTTCTCGAGCCCCGTGATTGTCTTATTAAATAATTTCTTTGCCTCTTAAGTGTGGACTTGGAGCACTCGCGCCCTGAAAGCCCTCCTGATTAACTATAGCCTTGGCCTCAAGTTGATTTTATAAACTTCGGATGGTGCCCCAGAGGGCGAAGCTTCCTGTTGTCAATTCTGCCTGTTGCTATAGATACCGAACTCCACAATCAGTAATTAGAGCGTGCCCCCTGCCCCAGGACTGGCCAAACAGTGTGGAGCGCTCGGCAAATGGCCTTAAAAGCATCCGCGCTGGCATGGAAATGCATCTCCAATGGTGACGGGGTTTGTTTTATTCATGGACTTTTTGCAAAAAGAAAAAAAAAAAAAAAAAGAATCACTGGTTTATTGGAAACCATAGCGAAATAAAAGTAATTATTATGCTTTTTAAAACACAAGCGAGTTTCCTTATCATATGTTAAGGGCGAGGAAGAAGGCAGGGCAGGAGTTTGGTGCAGCACAAAGGCAGCTTTGTCTGAATTCCCACATAAAGGATGGAGTTCGTTCTCACTCAGTGTCTTTCATATTATACCCGAAGTACGTCCCACAGCCCTCTCCCAGCCCGGGAAAGAAATGCCTTTATTTGTAAGCGAGGCTTCTTATGGAATGATGAGTACGTTAAGGGAGACCCGTTGGTGGCAAGAAAGGCAGGGTGATGGGTTGATAATGTTTAGTGGAGCAAAACAGATGTGAAACATTTGTGTCTTAAAGCATTTTGGTCAAGAGGAAACTAAATTGGTCAGAAAGTGTGCAATTTTGCAGGTGTTATAAAAATCTAAACCAATGAGTCCGTGCTCTGTTCCCTGAAGGGGCTGAGGAATGAAAATGAAGGTTTGCAAAGACGCTTCTCGGGACACTTTGGTATTTTAATTTAAGGTGGCATTACTGTCCTCATTTTAAGGTGGAAGAAATCAAGCTCTGAGAGAGTTAATGATTTTCACTAAATCTCTCAGTTTTTGTTATACAACTGGGATTATAATCCAGGCCTGTCTGACTCTAAAACCAATTTTCCCATCCTTTTTTTTTTTTTTCCTGGAGAAAGAGTTTTTCCAAAGTGTATGGAGATCATGCTAGAGACTGCCCATCCCTCCATCCATATTCAGTTTGAAAATAAATCCTGGAATTCAGAATGATGCATACTTATTTTAAGATCGTCTTAAAATTTCCTTATAAATGTACATTACAGCCATGATCTGCCAGGCCAAGAGATCTACTGACATTTCTAAAGCACTGTTGATTGCATTTTTGATTCTTTAAAGCCTGCCTAATTGTCTTGTTGATTTCAGACACCCTGAGAACACTTCCCAAATGCTCACAGCATCCAATAGCTTGGGAAAATAAATGGTTTATAAGGATGATTTGGGACATTCAAAATAAGCCTTTGAAGGGAGTGCATTATCTAAATCGTGACAGGGTAACAGCCAGATAATTCTGCCATCTTTCACTTGGCATTTTTATGGGATCCAGAGTACCCAGCCTCAGCTTATATATATTTCGACCTGTATCCAGGTGCTGGGAGTTCTAACTTTGACTGGAATTGGATCCATCTGTGTAGCAAATGTAGCTTGACCCTCCAGCAGAAGACCTTTTGTGCATCCTCCCAAAGAGACAAGTTCTGGGCAATGACTCTAGAGCATCTCACTTGGGCATGGGCAAAAGTGATGTCCACCATTTGGGCAGATTCTTTGAGAATGGGCTTTCTTCCAGCTCGGGCGTGGAAGTGAGGGGTCATTCTGGATGGTGTGATGGGGAAAGAGGAATTGAGCTAAGGGGTGGAATCAAGTCGAGCTGGGGCTTTGTGGTGGAGGTAGGATGGAGGCACGGAAGAGGAGGTGAGAAGGACAAGCACCTCGTCACCACGAGTAGTTTAGCTTTGGGAACTGGACACAGGAACGATTGTGGTGCAGGACAGGCTGGATAGCACCGTTGAGGGGTCAGTGGTGGCTCCTGAAAGTCAGACTAAGGGACTTGGACTCCATCCTGTAGGACTTGCAAAGCCATGGAAATGTTGGAATAGGAAACTGTGCTCCAAGCTGTGTTTTGAGGAGGTAAATCCAGCCTTTGTGTATAAGATAGAGACACGAAGTGTCTAGAGACACGAAGTCATTTGTGTATTGTCATTGTCTAAAGAAGAAAGACACAAACAAAGTAGGTGTCTGGTTTATGTGGCACTTTTTTAAATTTAATATTTTAAAATATATATATAACTTAAATATTTACTTTTGAATAGGTAATACCTTTACATGGTTCAAAATCAAAAGTAGAAGATAGAAAACAGCACGTGTGTATGTATGTATATATATTGATGTATATATGTGTACGTATAAAATCCTTCTATACGCATGTGCACACACATTTTTCTTTGTTTTAAAATCTCCCTCTACTCTTTTCCCTTAGCACCCAATTCCTCTCCTGAACCAATGTTATCATTTCCTTGTGCATCCTTCTAGACATTTTTATGCATTAACAAGACAATATGTTTATATATTCTTTTACCCCCTTCACTATGCTATACATACCTTGTTCTTTTCACTTGACAATATATCTCTGAGATGGTCCCAAATCAGCATATAAATGATTTCTTCATTTTTTAACAACTGCTGAGTATTACACTGTGTGGATGTTTCATAATTCATTGAACCAATTCCCTCCTGATAGACACTTGGGTTGTTCCCAGCCTTTTGCTATTGCAAATTGTGCCGCAACATGTAACCTTGCACCAACACCTCTTCCCACGTGCATAAGTGTATTTGCAAGATTGAGTCCTAGAAGTAGCAGCGTCGGCTCGGAGAGGATGTACTTCGGTTATTTTCACAGATATTGCCAAATTGCCCTCCACGGAGGTGGCTCTGATTTATGTGCTCACGACGCAACGTACAGCGGTTGGGGTGGCCCTTCCTGACTACCTGCTTTGTAGCTGGAAACGAGAGTACTTGGGGATGGGGAACTCTGAGTGACCCCAAAATGTTCATCAAGGAGAAATATTTTAGATGGGACCACAGAAGCTGGGCTGCAAGAAGGGGAAGATTCGATTCAGGGTGGTAGATTAGTACAACTTGCAATTAGCCCAGGTAACAGTGTAGAAGGGTCTGGGCTGGTAGAAAAATGAGAAAGAAAATGCCCTGGAGGGACTGTCATTGATGGGTGACCGGATGTGAGGAATGTGGCGGGGGAGATGCTGGGGATTAATCAGCACCCTGGATGCCATTATCCAATAGGGATAGGGGAGGAAGAGATTTAGGAAGATGACCTTGCTTTTGGCTTAACGAAGACACCACCCCCACCAGAATAATTTGAACAGTGTTCATTATGGCAACTCCAGTTTTTTCCCGATCCCACCCAGAAATCTTTCCTGTTACTCCCAATCCATGTGGGTTTGGACAAACACCTAATTTTGTTCTTCCAAAATCTCCAAATAGCCAAAAGAATTTTATAAAGATAGGTTTTAGAAGCTTTAAAAAAAATGTCTTCTTAATACTTCCAGCAACCCTGTAAGTTCATTATTATTCTCCCCGTTACAAGTACGAAAACCAAGGCTCTGAGAGGTTAACTGGCTTGGCCAAGGTCACACAGCTATTAAGCAGTGGTACCAAGACTTCGGTCCAGGTTAACTTGAAATCCTGAGCTGTATAACTTGTCGACTTAAGTAGCACATTCAGTGCGACAGAAGGGTCTGAGCTGTTATTTCCAAAAGGCTGATTTCACTAGACTGGGAAATTCCAATCTTTTAACAGCATCCTATTTATTTCTGAAGTGTTGGGGCACATTTGCCAAATTTTGAAAAGTGCATTTGTGAGCCAGTAGGATTCAATTTGAAGTCAGAGATAACAGAGCCAAGGGTGGAGGCTAGGTCTCCTGACATATTTTAGTTCACAATGGAACTGGCAAAAGCCACCAAGTATGAAGGTTGTGATTCAACTGCCCAAGCAGGAAGGCCCGACTAGTGTCACGATCCCACAACCCGCACAATGGCGCCATTGTTACCCAGCGTGAAGGGAGCTGAGGCGTCACCAAAGGGGGCCGAGTGTCCCTTCTCTGGGTTAGAAATGTTGTTTTCCATTTGCTGGTAAACAACAGTCCAAGTTCATTGTCCTGACAAAGAACTCTGTTTCTTCTTTTATGCTGAGAGTTTGCAAGTTAGGATCTTGATAGAAATGCTTCTGAACAGTGGTGGTGATAAAATGTTGCCTAGTATATCTCAGCATGCGGACTGTTCTAGCATTTAGCCTTCAAAAGTATCAAGACAAGTCTAATAGAAGGTGGGGAGAAACAAGCTTGCAAAATCTCCTATGCGGAAATAGAGATTTAATTTCAGCTTTCAGAGCACTGCCCAATGTTAAAGGGTTTTATAAATGAGGGATGCACACTTGCTGATGTGTTGGTTACACACATAGGCACAGACTTCTTAATGCCTTGAAATTCCATCCTTGTGTAGTCTCTCTCATATCTCAGTCTTGATATATCATATCTCTGTCGCAATTTTCATATATCAAAAACAAGAGAAAACCACTTAAAGTGAGTAAAGAACTTTTGTAATGATCATAAAGTGAGGGTATAATTGTGTTTTTTTTTTTTTTTTTTTTTTTTTTTTTTTTTTTTTTACCAGAAACGTCTGTTGTAAACTGTGTTTTAAAAGCTACATATATTAGGTTCAGACTGAAGAAAATCGCAATTTATTTTTAAAGACTGTTACAGTTATGCTTAAATAATAAGAGTGACCTCCACCTGGTAAATTTTCCAGGGCCGTTTCAAAGCTTTCATTGATAATAAATTCTTCAATGAAATTCCTTTCACATCCATTGCATCCCAACATTCCTTTATGGGATTGCTTTCTGTGCTTACTATTTATTAAAATCTAAAGCCATTAACAAATAAATTATTCAATCAATAGATTAAATTATCTAGCTCTTTCAAAGACAGCCTGGCCCTCAAAGAGCCCATGGGCCAGTTGAAGGAGAAGGCTGGCATGAGTCACATTGGTGATGAGCAGAGCTGGATGGCAGGCCACCCAAGGGAAGTGGAGGCATCATTGCTCACTGGCCGGGTCATCCCTGGTGGGTCACCTTGCCTCTGTTAAGTCTCAGGGCCCTCATCTGCAAAACAGAGATAATATAATGCTGCTAATACTTATGGAGCTCTTATTCTATATTGGCACTTTCCATGAGTGAATTGATGCATTTCTCAGAATAACCCTATAATGTTGTCATATTTAAAATATCTCATCCCCATTTTGCAAAAGAAGCATAGAAGGGAAGTTGTCTAAGCTCACAGTGACAGGTTGGTGGACTCAGGATTTTGAACCCAGAGTGTTTGATTCTGGAACCTGTAGTTTTAACTTTTCCTCCAGTAGAACTTACAGCAAAGGGACTAAATGAAATTATTTACAATAAACTCTTGGTACAGTGCCTGCCACTTAGACCTCAAAAGATATTATTTCCATTGGATAATTAAACATTGAATAATATATAAAACTGTGGTCAATGCTACTAATAAGTAAGTACATTCGTGTTACAGGTACAGAAGAGTACAAAGTATCGTTCAGATCTTGAAGAGGGTGGGGTCAGTTCTTTATGACAGACAGGGTCAGTAAAGTCTTTATAGAGAAGATGTCCTTTGAGCTGAGTTTTGAGACCCAAAGGTCAGGACCCAAGGACTGCAGAAATGAGTGTGTATCGTGTCCTGGTGTTCTCACGATGCACAGAACACTCAGAGGACATTGACACTGTCCTCAGAGAGTTTATACTTCAGTGGCTGATCATTTAGGGAGCCAAGAACAGATTAACCCAGGGCAACAAGAAAAAATGACCAAGTCGACCCTAGAGAAGTTCTCCAGGGTTGGTGCTCTTCCAAACGGGACCTGGAATCGCCACGCTGTAGATGCAGGGTCTTTATCTCGCTGGGGTATGATCAAGTCCATATGCTCCCTGGCAGTTCTCATGGATTTCCATATTCTCCAGGCAGGGAAGAGCTACCGCTGGTGTGTTGGCCAAGAAGACTCGTTGCCCTTGAGACAGAAAAGGGGGGAATGGCTGCATGTCAGCCAAAGAGACCACTGCATTCTCTGCTGTAAATGAAACAGAGATGTGGAGGGTATCGTAAAAAGAACATTTATGTAATCCCTTTTTGGATGAAGTTATATCATAACCAGAGCACACAATGGCCAGCAGGCTTATTTTTCTGTTTGATTTCACTCCTGAGACATGGATTTCGGATGAAAGTTGGACAGAGTCCATACCTCCCCTCCCTCCCAGGTCTTCCTCCCCGGGCAGGGATGCTGCCTGCCCTGCAACTAACGAGGAAGGCGATTCAGCCACAGCGCGGCTGGTCTCTCCCTTTCTGCAAGTCCAGTTGTGAGACGGAGACACGAATTAGCAAATGAAGTCGCCGTCCCCCTAAGAGGCTTAGATCTTTGAGTGAGATATACGCTAGGGAAAAAAAATTAGCTTGTAACGGAGGAAACAAAGAGAGCCTCAAAAACAGGAGGCTTTAAGTGTTTCAGAACTTAGTCTCCCAGGTTGGAAGAAAAAAAATATAAATGTTGTTTGTGTTACATTACAGAAATTTGATAGGTCAAATATTCTTATGCAATTTATGAAATTTTAAGAAACATCTCTGCGTGTCATAATCCCAGAAAAGTCTAGAGTTGAGTCCAACTTCTGGGGACACCCAGAAGCCCAGACACACATCAACTCTTGAAAGATAGTGTATTGAATGATATCCTTGTCATATTTAAAGTCATCCTGGGAGGATACATTGAGGTTTTGTGCCTTCTGTGGTCTCGGCATTAGTGCATTAAGTAGAGGAGTCTTAACTTTTCAAAATCAGGGCGTGGGCAATCAAGCTACGGATCTCCTTTTGATCTTCTACTCAACACTTGGAGAAACACAACACACGTGCACACACACACACACACACACACGCCTGCATCCCTATATTTGGAAAGCAATCACATCTTGAAAATCATTGCCAATGGAACTTCAGTTGGCTCTATAAATTGCATTTTTTTAATAAAAAAAAGCAGTGTGGTAAAGTTGGAAGAGTTCACATAGGCTTTGGTTTCAAGGGAAGATTCTGTGAGGTCTCAGCATGAGGACTTCTAGTTGATGGATCCTGCTCCCTCCTTGCAGAGCTATTCATGAGAGACAATCTAAATAAAGCCACAGTAGGTGTCAAATAAATGGTATTTCATTATTAAAACAATAGTATTCATTCAGGACAGTGACTCACCACATTTCAGATGATTTGGAGATAGGGTGGGGTCTTTTCAGGAATGTTCTCAGTCTGTTCTTGGTCTCATTATAGCAGCACCCTCCCCATTCGTTCTCCCTATAGTTTCTCTGTCTCTCTTTTTCCCTCAAACATCCCTTTTCTCTTTAAAAAGAATAAGTACTTGAGGACCTTGCTAAGTTATTACTTGTATTGTCATTTAAAAAAAAAAAAAGGAAAACTTTGGAAAGAGGCTCTGGCATGCTTTAAAAAAGTTAAGCACACTCAAGCCTCTTTAATTCTAAATTCAGTTTTGAATATGCTTGTTGTACTGATGTCAATGGTTTTCCAAAAGAGAGTGTCCCAATTATTTAGGTGGCCAAGAGAAACAGCTTTAATTCTTTATCACATAAATATGCTTCAAACCACGATTCAAACCAGATGGGCTGAGAACTGGCTTAGTGGTGGGGCTGCTTGGCTGAGTCTGAGTTTCACCTCCTCGGCCTTGCCTGGTTCTGTTCTGCCACTTGGATCGTCACAGGCCTGGCAGGCACAAGGTTCTGCGAGATTTTCCTCCTGGCTCTGCTCGAAGCTTTTGAAAAGAAACCACGTACATGCGAGTGACCTTTCTGGGGTCGTTTCTGGTTTCTTAGTCTTACATAAAGCCCCTGTTAACTTAGCCATGGTGTGCACCCGAGTTTATTTTCTTTTTAACAACTTTATTTATGTAATTAAGCGAGTGAAGTCATACATTTTATTGAGCTAATGAAACGCATTTCATGCTTTCTATTGCCCTTCATCTTCTGACCTTGTCCTTCAGATCACAGGCTGTCGTCACTTTTGCCGATCTGAGAGGCCACTTGACAACTTTCCACTTTCTGAAATTTGAGGCCCCCCCCAAAAATTAACAGGGGACCCCAAACATCTGCTTCTTGAATGGGGGCAAAGATTGCCATTGATGTTGAACCAGGACACTAGCTCACATGGTGGGAGGCATAAGAAATCCCCTACTAAGAAGGGGTATGGTTTCTAACAATACATTACAGGTGGTTCTCATTTTAGCATATGTAAACTTTAGCTCCTTAAATACGCCTTTTTCCCCTTTATCCTATTTTTTTTTACTATTATTTTAATGGAGTGTGAGGTGCAGTCTTTTTGATGATGTGGAATGTGGCTTATAAAAGCTGAGCACTTACTATATATTTCTACTGTCCTTACCCATGCTGGGGAGTTGTATATTGTATCAGTAATTTTAAAAGCCAGCAAGTGTTCTACCAGTTCATGAAGTTTTCCTAACAGTAGCTGGTCAAACATATTACTTAACTGGGCGTATAGAATCGGGGTGACACATGGAAAGTAAGCAAGTGACATTGCCCAATCCTCAACAAATGTTTTTCTTTCCAAAGCCTTGACAAGGCTTCAGGCAAGTCCTCAAGAAGAAAAATTTTAGGAGCAGATACGTGAGCCGGGGTCTTATGCCAAACTGTCTAAGCGAGCCTGAAGGAAGACTTTGTTCCATCCTGCCACAGAGATCTGGTTGTTACGATGATGGACAGAAGGACCTGTCGTTTTAAAAAGGCATATGGGCTGATCCAGGCAGGCCACACTCTGCCATTCTCAGCAGAGGGAGTAATCGGAATTTTCTTGCAGGGAAAAAAGGAAGAAATCCAATTTGTTTTAACCACCTATTGAATGTGGTAGACTTTATATAGATGCACACACACTCACACAAATATACACACATTTAGGTCATTGTTTGCAAGGACCATATTCTCACTAACATTTCATGGAAGAAACTGGGGCTCAGAGAAGTGAAGTAACTCAACTAAGTCCACACAGCACTTAGCCAGGGAACTGGGGATTCCAGCCCAGGATGGCTCCACTTACCTGCTGCTTTTCATTTCACACATTATGTCCTAATTGGTCTCTATCAGGGGCCGCGTGGAAAGTGGAAAGCAGTTGCATTCCCACCGGAAATGATTCTGTAGCAAGTGGATTAAATAATGAGTTCAAAACAGGGCCTGTGTGTGTAGACACAGCTACCCACATTTGAAAATTAGAATGATTTGAAATTGAAATGAGGACTTCGGTTGTCTGTTGGATTTATTTTTCTCTCTTATAAATAAAAAATACATACAAGTTATACAGGAACGTGGTTTGAAAATGCAAGCCACACTGAAAGGAAAAATGAATTTCCTTGTTCTCAGGAAAATGTTCCTCTTACACTTCCAAAATTCACAGCGTTCACAGAAAAAAATGCATTTATATTTATATATATGGATATACCTTTGAATTGGCATGTGTGGTCTCAATTTATATACATTGCTCTATACCTTTCATTTTCTCTTAATTTTATAAATTTTCTTTCCATTTCTATGTAAGTCTTTAATTCTTTTAAAAAACTGCATAGTATTCCATTATGTACTATCATTTATCTAATCTTCTATCAAAGGATATTTAGGTTATTTCTGATCTTTAGCTATCATAAGCTGCACTTCAGTAAATATCCTTCAATATTTACCTTGACCTACTTTGTCATGTCCATCAAGAGATAAAGCAAATTCCTAGAAGTCCAATTTCTGGATCAATGAGATGTGCTTCAAATTTTTGATAGATATGTCAAAATTGACCTCCCAAAATGTTTCCCACACCCACCAAATTTAAGTATCTGTATCTGACACATATGCTGATTTGGAGATATCACCATTTTTAAATTATAAGGCAATCAGTCATGTAAAAAAAAAAATCTCACACCATCATTTTTAAATTTCACTTTGTAATTATGAGTGAGGTTGGGTATATTTTTATACTTTTCTTGGCCATTTGCATCTCTTCTTTTCTTAACTGCCATTCCATATTCTTGGTCCTACTTTCTGTTCATATTAGATTGTCCTTATTTAACTGATGAGAGCACTGGCTAAATTAAGGAAATCACCACCACTGTCCGATGGCCACCCGTTTTAAATATTTGTCTGTTGGTCACTTGTTTTCAACTTTGTCATATCTCCTTTCCATGTAGCATTTTTAATTTTCAGCATTCAGATATATTTTGACTGTACAGTGAGTTTGGGGGAATGCCATTTAAATCTTATATTTTCAAAAGCAAGTCAGTATCTGACTGCCTACTTTGCCTAAACAAGAAATATTTGTTCCTGAAAGTGTCTGGGTGAGAGTCAGGAGAGCCCTGACTGTCATACCATTGCCACTTCTTACTCACACTTATATGAAATTGTCACCAAGAGAAAAAGTAACAGGAACAAAAGGCCAGCAAAGAAAAGTTGACCTACTCCCCCCCTGACTGGTGGTCAAAGCCTGGGCTGCAGACACAGGTCAGAGACTAATTCCTCACTTAGTCCCTTCTGGTGGTGTGACCCATGGCAGGTGACTCACTGTGGCTGAGCCTCAGCGTCCTGATATACAGTAGGAGTAATGGTGTCCCTTGCAGCAAACAGTTCCACAGGCACATTCCGGCAATTCCTGGTCATTTCCAGAATATGTGTAATGAGATTTGTCATATGTAATATGAAGTTACGTATGTACACTGTGCAAACTGCTAGAGATAGTAAATAAATCAGTTTATTTAACTAATCCTTCCCCTATCCTAAAGAGAATAGGAAGGTAAATAGAACCCTGAGGTTGGGGCTGCGACAGAGTGGGGCTATTGTGATGTTTATTACCATAAATTGCCAAGGGTTAGTTGCTATTCTCCACCTACCAGCTAATTCCAGTTTCATTAATAAGAAGATCATCAGGCCTCAGGAAGGAAATTCCTCACATTTTATGGATCTCTGTGGCAGGCACATGCAACATCTAATGGTTCCCTCCTCCTAATGTGGCACTTGGATTCTGCCCCCATAGCATTAATTCCCATGGCCTATATTTCCTCTCTAGGCCTAATAAAAAATCACCATGCTTCCTTTTAGAAGAAAATGAGAATATCAAATTGAGCACGAGCTAAGGGGCTCGACCATCTTGGTGAGATTCTATTGAACAAAAATTCTTATATGTTAGCCTTTCATTAATAGTCTTGTTTGAATTTGGTCTTATCATGGCTGATAACTTGGAGACATTTGGGTAATTAGCATTTAGAGATGAAATTAATGCTCTAGAATGTCAGAAAGTTTAAGTCTCTCTTCAGGTCACTTCCTTTCTCTCACTCATGGTGACATGTCGTACCCCCTGATGTTATCCCAAGGCGACATTGTGGAATTTTTTAAAGCACTCCTCTGTCGGCTGTTTGTTGTGATCATTTTCACTTTTGCCTTAGAATTTCCATAATTGAAAAAGAGTGTCAGTGTGTTGGGAAAGAAATGGGCTGCTTCTCTATTTTCTCCTCTCTCTTCCTCCTCCTCCCCAACCCCTCCTCTCCCTCCTCCCCCCACCCTCCGCATTCTTAATGACTTCCAGGTGTGCCTGCTGGGTCACACTCCTGGCCTCCATCCTGGGGAGGCTGGGACTGTGCCTCCACAAACACAAGACCAAAGTTGGGAGGTGGGGGGACTCAACATAAGTACAACATCAGAGGAAGAAAAAAAAACTTTGAAGTTTAGAGGATGAAATTGGTAAAAAAAAATAATAATAATTCTAGATGAAGACAGACCCACGTACATTCCAAGAAAGGAAAATGTTTTACACAAACTGTTTCCCTGGACCCTGTGGGCTCTTGTTAATACCTTTCAACCTTGTGATTGAAAGCCCAAGGCCTGTGATCCACGGCAGGGGCCACGGCCAGAAATAATTCCCCGGGAATACTGTGTGTGCCTTCAAGTGGTCCTCAGTTGTTTTTCTTGGATGCCCTACTTTCCAAAGGCCAGAAATTGTTTCAGGGAGTCATTACAGTTTGGGAAGGTTTTATGTTCTAAGAGAAAGGTGCTATACTCAGAGGAAAATCTGTATTTAGTTATGATCCTGTTGCTTGGAGAAGATGACATTGGTCCTCTTCTCAGCTTTGGGGGTCCATTAGTGATTCATAAAGGGACCTTCAATACTATGCTCAAGGCCTTCCCTTCTCCCTGGATGCCATCTCCCACCTGACTTTGCTTTCCGGCCGCAGTTTAAGCATCACTCCCTGTGTGAAGTCTTGCACAACACATTCCTCATCTCCTTCCTGTTTGTTGGAAAAATTGCCTCCTCTGCCGTGGACATGTTAGTGATCATAGGCCCTGGAGTCAGACTTGGCTGGGAATCCTGGTTATGCCCCTCTTTAGAGTGACCTGGGCGAGTAAGTTTACCCGAGACTCATTTGTACAATGGATACAACCTTTTAACCCAACACTTTGAGGGGTCCACTGTGTGTAGCCACCATCAGCGTCCTCTTGTGGTCACTTGCTTGCTCTTACCTGTTCAGACGTCTCTACCCAGCTATTAATTAGACCATTGAGCCCCTGGAGGGCGAGATCACATCTCATTTCTCTTTCACTCTGCAGTGGTAGCAGAGACCCAAGCACACAGTAGGTGCTCAGTACATGTGCCAGGGTGAGTGAATTTGTCCACAGATGCCTTAAAGGCATCCTATTCACAGGAGCCGAGAGCAGAGCCGGCTGGATGCCAAGGATAATTCAACCCGGGTAGGGCTCGCAGGCAATCCATTCACCGCAGAGGCTTCCCCTATCCACATTCTACTCCCTTCGGTATTGATGACCTTTCTCGCCTGAAATATTACAGGAACTGCCCCGAACGAAGACAGATGGGCCTCCCCACCCCCCGCATTCACACGAGGTTCCGTCTCATCCACCCGCTTCCCGTACTCCATTCCCTCTGTCTCAGGAAAGTAATAATAGTAACTCATAATAATAGTTCCAAATAATAATAATCATACCTGGGATTTATATATCCGCGTGCCTCCTAAGAGGGCAAATAAACCATTTTACACAATGCAGAGAGAGGGACAGATCTCCTTTGTGTTGCTGGTGATCAGGTTAAGGCAGGCAAGATTTACAGTCAAATTCCACCCACAGAAGCAAAGCCTTGGTGCCCCGTTGGCAGATGGGGATCCAGTTTAATGCTGTTCTCTTGGTTTTGCTTAAACTGCCAAGTGAATTACTGTAACATACTTTGCCTGCAATTAATTTGACATCTAGTGCCAGAGAGCCGCTTTATATTTTTCAAGGCAAGCCAGGGTGAAATTTTTGCAAAAAGATTTGTCCATCACTTTTATTGATGTCCAAACACGGTCTCTTTAGCTTCTCTGGAATCGAGCTGTGAAAAATCACGTGGGCTTTTTTTTTTTTTTTTTTAAGCATCACAGAGGAAAGAAAAAAAAAAGCATGATGATCTTGTCGAAATGTTTCTAAATTCTCCAAATAATAAAATAGGTTTATGGTGTTTGCTTACGAAAGCTGACTTTCGCCAGGATGGTTTACAGTAATCACGGGGAGGGGGACAGAACAGTAAAAGAGGTAGAAAAGGCTCTTGACAAATGTCCCTGGGTGTTTGCCCGAATGGCTTTAGGGACAGCGTCTAAAACCGGTATTAATTCTGTTATGTGTTATGGCACAGACCCAAGACCCTCCCCATAAACTATTTTAAAGAAGCGAAGTCGTAATTCCCCAAATAGGGAGTTTTACATTTCTGATCATTTTAGCACCAACATTGATTCAAACTCTGGCAGACGACCGCAGATCCAGCTGAGCTGTGCTGCTCTGTCAGCACCATGGGGCCTGATAAAGCGTTTTTGGACTTTCCACACTCGCAATGCCCCATGGTCTCAACGCCGTTGGAAACATTAAGCTCCTTACCTGCGCTTCCTTGTTGGGTTTTTGGTTTTTGTGGGGTTTTTTGTTTTTTTCCTGGTAAAGGACTTTATCTGCAGTCCTAAGAAACTGACATAGTGGCATCAGTCTTGCCCCAAAGCACTGTAACTTGGCAGCTACACCGAAAATGACTTAGGGGATGCTGCCCTGAATTGCATGTGCCAAGCAGTCTATTGGATGGAGGGGGTGGCCGGCATTTCTCGGACCCGCTGTATTGTTAGACAAGTGACATGCACGGCGCGGTTGCGGTTGGCACCTCCCTTCATTCGTGCAGAGGGAATTAGAGTGGAACTCCCACCCCAGCATCTCCCAGCTCTTATAATCACTAGCTCTTTGATGACGACGAGTTTTCAGTTGCTTTCTCTTGTACCCTGCAGCCCTGGCACCTGAGAAGTACAATCCTTTTAGAGTTCAGAAGATTCTTTCTCTCTGGGAAATCAGCAGAAAACAATGCAGACTCTTCTTGATTTGCCCTGAACTTCACAAATCTCTCTCCCCGCCGGGACTGCAGGAGGGAGGGTGCAGCGTGAGGCAGGCAGTCCGCCACGCGGTAATTAAGAGATACCACCAAAAATTCTCGAGATCGAGATTTATAAGCCAGCTGGCTTCAGAGAACATCTCACTCACACAAAGAGGGACGTTATCTTTTGTCTATTAAACATGAGCTTTCAAGATGAGTTGTGCAGAGACGACGAGGTCTCCTTGTTTCATTAAGCTGACATTTATACTTCTGAACAAGGGGAGAACTTCCTTTGCCATGTCAGTCTGGAAATGAACAAACTTGTGTTCAGCCAGAGATGCTTGTTGTCACACAAGTGATTTCCACACATCAGTTTCACGCAGCTCTTCTGCGTGTCTCCGTTAGGAACGATGCTGATGCCTGACATCTGTGATAGAGATGTTTGGACCTCGGACTTTCAGCAGAAGGAAATCAGAATTAAAAAGAAAAAAAAAAATAAGCACACATTTATTAAGGACCCGTCAGCATGAACTTTTAGCAGTGATAGCAACCATTTGCAAAAATCTCATTTTAATCAGAATGGAATTTTGCCAGATCGTTTGCCAAATTTAAAAGAAATAAAAAAAGGTCCATATAAAAGTTCGGGGTCAAAAACATGTGACAGTGTCTTATCCATATTTGGCTGGAAGGAAGCAGTGTCCCTTAGGTTGACTGTTCAGTGGGTCTTGGCTGTTCTGATTAGCCTGCCTGGCAGGGCAAAGATGGCCACATGGGGTTATCCTAACTGCTAAAGAGCAACAAGGCCAGGATGGGGCACCATTAGCATATGTATATCTTGTCTTCTCCTCTTTTCTGTCTCCTTTTCCTAATTTCTCTTCCCCATCACTTACTCATTCCTCTCACAGATATTTAGTGATGCTTGCTCTGTGTCAGGCCACGGTCTAGAGCAGATATTCTGGTGATGGAAGTGACCAAGCAGATGTGGCCCTGAGGCTCATGGAGTTCCCGTGCTGGTGTGGCCATGGGCAACAGGCTAAGGAAATCACACATGGCAAATACATAAGAGGATGTCCGGCAGTGGTGGGGGCCTCTGAGCACGTCACACAGGCCAGTGAAATGGAAGCTGGGGTTGAGGTGGCTCAGCAGTGTGCTAGAACTGGCAGCACCAGGCAGAACCAGTTGTACTCATCTCCCGTGTTCTGTGACATCATTGTTGATAGCTTGAATCCAACCACCGTGGGAATATTTACACCACAGAAATTGGCCAGTGCTACAGATCATAGCTCCTTTCTCTCCACCAGAGCTGATTATTAAACATTGACTAGAACATCCCTGGAAGGCATCTGGGAGGAGGTGACATTGACCTTATTGAAGAGAATTTTTCATTTTGAGTTTCAGCATGAAAATCAGAAGCCCATTTTTCTTTTCTCCTGTTTGAATCAGTTTATCTCAAAACATTTTTTTAAGGTTAATAGAAATGCTAGTAGTGTCTTGATCAGTTACTTTGAATAGTATTTTGGAGATAACTGAAAAAATAAGGGTGAGAGAACATTCGTAGATATTTTAGGAACTGTTTTTCATGGAGGGTGGTGTTCAAAATTAAATGCATCATCCCAGGTAGCTGCAGGTTTTATGATTTCTCTCAACGAATGTCAATCCTGTTCTCTTAGTTGTTTGAGAGTCCTGGATGAAGCATTTTTTCTACACTTTTTTGGGGAATTTCCCAACTCTGTCAGTGTATATTACAAAAGCTGTTACCACCTAACACATTAAATGCATTTAAATTATTTGTTCTATGAAAATGTCACTGTATTTCTTGAATTTTAATTGTGCCTGAGCATCAATCATTCTAACAGCTGCAGGGAAGACTTTACGACTTACCTGAACAGTGGTGTATTCTGTGGCTTGGCTAAGTGGATTCTTCGACTTTAATAGGTTTTATTAGCTAGTGAGAGTCATTTGAGTGGCTTCTTTTGGTGTTTTATTCTTGATACCAAAGATGATTTACTCAGAGCTATTAGAAAAAATAGTTTCAATGATGATAACAATTATGGTAATAATAATGACAATAAATAGAATATTAGCCAATATGTTTTGAGTGCTCACTATGTTCCATGCCCTGAGCTTTGTATGTGATATATCAGTTGAACCTCATAGCAGCGCTGAGACAAGGGGCTGTTTGTTTTCATTAAACCCCTGAGAAACTAGGGCCTAGAGGAGTTAAATAACTAGCCTAAGAGCACACAGCTAGTAGGGGGGCCTCAGCCAGTGTTCAAGTCCCTCTCTGCTGATAGAAAGCCCATGTGTTTAGCCACCACGTGATGCCACCAATATTCATTAAAACAGGATTCACTTTTTGATTCAGACACACAAGGCTTTACACCCCAGCGCTGCTATTTACCAGGTGTGAGGGCTTGGTCAATGGCCTCCTCAACTGATAGCAAAATTACAATAATAGCACCCGCCTGAGAAGGCAGTTTGGGGAACCCAGGAGGTACACATGCCCTCCACTTCTCCGGTGTGGAGCTGCGCTCATCTCCTTGCTCAGAGGGAACTGGAACATTCTGAAGATCAAATGCAATGATTAGTACATACAAGGACCTGCCAACATGCTTTCCACTTGGTAGGACATAGGTGCTAGTCCCTTCTCTACTCTATTTCAGCTTCTTGTTTGTAGCATGATTTGAGCATCAGGCTACTGAATTTTTTAATGCATTGAGTGGAAATGAAATATTTCCTAGGTGGAAAAAAAACACTTTTGACTTTATAATACTAAATTCATTCATCATATCTATCCTAGAGTCTTATAAAAATGTTATTGATTTGGATAATAAAGTTCTATACAGTAGTCCACCCTTACCCACAGTTTTGCTTTCTGTGGTTTCAGTTACCCACAGTCAACTGTGGTCCAAAAACATTATATACAATAAGATATCTTGAGAAAGAGAGAGAGACCACATTCACATAACTTTTATTCCAGTACATTGTTATAATTTTTCTATTTTATTATTAGTTATTGCTGTTAATTTCTTACTGTGCCTAATTTTTAAATTAAATATAAATAACCATAGTTATGTATGTATAGGAAAAAACAAATTATACATAGTGTTCGGTACTATCCACAATTTCAGGCATGCCCTGGGGGTCTTAGAGCATATCCCTGTGGATAAGGGGGCTACTATCTATACAATTATGTATAAGTGAGAGATTTTCTAGGCTTTGTCGAAAAGTGCCACTTACTATGGGTTGGAGCTTGTTGAAAGGGTATTAATGCATTATTTACTAGAACTAATTAAATTTTCATGTCATTTCTTTATTTACTTATTGTTTTTATTCTCTATCAATGTAATTTATTATAGCAACAAATTAAAGAACAACTTTATGGTTCTATCAATGATGCCAAAAAGGCATTTGCTCCAATTCAGCAGTCCCTATAAAACAAACTAACCAACAAAACAACAATGTCTCTAACTAAAATGGAGAGAGAAGAAAACTCTCCTAGCCTAGTCAAAGATATTATAAAAACCTATTGCAAATATTATTCTAAACAGTAAAAGGGTGAAATACTTTTCCTTTGAATCAGAAACTAGGTAAGAATGTTTACTATAACCAGCCATCAATATTCACATTGTTTTAGAAGTTTTAGCAAATGCATTAAGACCAAAAAAAAAAAAAAATGACTTAAATAATGGGAAAAACCAAAATGTTCTTCATTTTAAAATTATATAATTATAATCCTAGATAAGCTAAAATATTCTAGTAAAAATTACTAGCAATAAGATAATTTGAAGAGTTGGCTAGGCATAAGGTACATATACACAAACCAACTGATTTTTCCCCTATACTACCCATAATTAATTAAAGATGGAAATAGGGGAACCCATTCAAAATATTAACAAAACTATAATATGTAAGAATAAATTTATAAGTAATTGAATATCTGTGTGAAAATTATATAATTTATTCAAAGGCATTTTTAAAAATCACCCACTTTCCACAATGATATGATATAATTTTACCATAGAATATCTACTAAAGCAAGGATTAGTCAGGAAAAGCTAAGCTGTGATGTAAGAGTATTTTCCAACCCGTAATTCTTTCACAAAACAAATATTGATAGAACTTGGGATTTTTGGAGTAATGTACTGTGTTTTATCTGGTATATTCCCAGTAACTTTCCTTTGCAAGGAAGTAGAAAGTCTATAATACGATGTAGGCTTAGAATTTAGTTGGATGAGCTCTTGAATTTTATAGTATTATCTTGAATATAATGCAGAGGAAACAAAAAAGGAGTTTTTCACATTTTTATTTTCTATTAATGAGTCACTTTTTCCTGGGGTGTCAGCCTGCTCCTGAAGAGGCTCTCTTACCAGTGGAGCCTTCCTTGATATCCCATCTTTGACCCACCATGTTTTCCCTTCTCTAGGGCTTCTGGTTAAGTATATTCCTCTGGAACTGGCTCTCATCACCCTGCGTTGCTGGATCTGATCACAAGCACATGGCTGATCTGTGTTGTAGAAAGATCTTGAGATTTGCAGTCATAATACATATTGAAAACTTTCATAGCTAGCTCACAGTTTGAGCAAATCATTTAACCCGTCTTAACCTTCATCTCCTCCTTCCCCTAGGATAAAGTGAGGATGATAATAGCCATTTCAGAGTTAGTATTAAGATTCAAATGAGACAATGTAGCCAATACACTTACATTAAGGTAAGTTAATTCAACAAGTACTTACTAAGCATTTGGTTTGTACTAATATTATGGAGAGTTTTGAGAATTAGATGGTGTGGTCCCTGCCCTCATGGAGCTTACATTCTAGGGAATAAAGACAGTGGAACAAGGGTGATTAGTGCTAGGATAGGAGCCCCTAGCAGAAGCAGCAAATGCTGTGTGAGGTTTAAAGAGATTGCACGTGCCGTACCTTACACTTCTAGGTGTCTCCTTTCATGTCTAGTTCATGGACTTATTTTTCAAGTGAAATTTTAATTGAAATAATCGAAGATCTGTATGCAGTAGTAGAGAGATCTTTTGTATCTTTTACTCAGTTCCCCCAATGATAACATCTTGTAAAACTATTCTACATTATCACAACCGGAGTGTTGACATTTATAGAATCTATGGATCTTATTCAGACGTCTCGTTTTACTTGTACTCAAGTGTGTGTGCATGTATGTGTGCGCACGTGTGTGTACTTAGTTCCATATAATGTCATCCAGTGTCTAGCTTACAATATTCACAACCACAGTCAAGATGTTGAACAGTGCACCACCAGGAGATTCCCCTGCGTTGTCCTTTCAAATGACACTCACCTCCTCTCTGCCCCTCCCACTTCCCTAACCCCCGGCAACCACTAACATAGTCTCTATTTCTAAAATGCTGCCATTCAAAAAATGCTATATAAACAGACTTGTACAGTATGCAGTCCTTTTGGAATTGAATCTTTTCCCTCAATATAACTCCCTGGAGGTTCATCCAAGTTGTTGCATGTGTCAGCAGTTTGTTCATTTTCATTGCTCAGTAGTATTCTACGGTATTATGCATAGGAATCATAATTTATTGAATCACTCCCCATTGAAAGAAATCTAGATGGTTCCAGTCTTGGCTATTAAGAATAAACATTCATGCGCAGGTTTTTGTGTGCACAGAAGTCTTCATTTCTCTGGGATAAATGCCTATGAATGTAATTGCTGGGTTGTATGGTAATTATATGTTTAGTTTTATAAGAAACTGTCACACTGTTTCTATACCATTTTATATTCCCAACAGCATTTGGTGATCCAGTATGAGTGATCCAGTTTCTCTATATCGTCACTAGCATTTGGTGTTATTCCTATTTTTTTAACTATTCTGATAAGTGTGCAGGGATATTCCATTGTGGTTTTGACTAATGATGCTGAGTGTATTTTCATGTTTGTCTTTTCCCACTTTCTAATGAAATGGCTTTATGACTGTTATCTTTTGAGAGTTCTTTATATATTGTAGATATTAGTTCTTTGTTGGATATGTAGTTTGCAAACATGTTCTCCCAGTCAACAGCTTGTCTTTTCATCCTTTTCACATAGGCTTTCACAAAGAAAAAGCTTTTAATTTTGAAGAGGTCTAATTTATCATTTTGTCCTTTCATGGATTGAGCTTTTGTTGTCAAGTCTAAAATTTTTTGGCTAAGCCATGGAACCCAAAGAATTTCTCATTTTTTTCCTAAAAGTTTTATATTTTTGCATTTTACATGCATGTTCATGATACATTTTGAGTTAATTTTTGTATAAGGTGTTAGATTAAGGTCAAGACTTATATTTTTTTTGCCCACGAACACTCAATTACTTTAATACCATTTGTTGAAAAGTATATTCTTCCATTAAATTTTTTTCACTGTTATCAAAAATCAGTTGAGCATATTTGTGTGAGTTCCTTGCTGGATTCTTTTTTCTGTTTCACTTACCTATGTGTCTGTATCTCTGGTAAGTATGTACTGTCTTGATAACTATAGCAACATAGTAAGACTTGATGTCAAGTAAAGTGATTCTTTTCACTTTATTCTTTTTCATTAGGATTGTTTCAGCTTTCTACGACCTGTGCTTTTCCATATCAATTTTAGACTAAGGTTGTCTGTACCTACCAAAAAGCCTTGCTGCAGTTTTAATAGGGTTTAAATCTGTAAGTTTAACATTAAAAATATAGATCAATTTGGGGAGAATAGGCATCTTTCTTATGTCAAGCCTTCGAGTTCATGGACATGGGTGCAATTCCGTCTATTTAGTGTATACCTGTCTGAGTGTATACCTAAGTATTTCATTTTCTTTGGATTATAAATGGTATTGTGTTTTTAATTTTAAATTTCCACGTGTCTAGATATATAATTGAGTTTTATGTGGGGTTTTTTTGTTGTTGTTCGTTTGTTTTGAGACAAGAGTCTCACTGTCTTGCCCGGGTAGAGTGCCGTAGCATCAGCCAAGCTCTCAGCGACCTCAAACTCCTGGGCTCCAACAATCCTCCTGCCTTAACCTCCTGAGTAGCTGGAACTACAGGCATGCACCACCATGCTTGGCTAATTTTTCCTATATATTTTTAGGTTTCTGGCTAATTTCTTTCTGTTTTTAGTAGAGATGGGGTCTTGCTCCTGCTCAGGCTGGTCTCAAACTCCTGACTAGTGATCGTCCCTCGTTGGCCTCCCAAAGTGCTAAGATTCCAGGCATTAGCCACCGTGCTGGCCTTGTGTGTTGATCTTGATCCAGTGACCTTTCTGAACTCACTTGTTAGATCTAGGAGTATTTTTGTTTTTGTTTGTTAGTTTTTTTGAGATTCCTTGTGATTTTCTATCTATCCAATCGTGTCATATGCAAATAGAGGATTTTATTTCTTACTTTCCAATATGCATGACTTTTTTTCCCCCTTATTTAGTGGCTAGAGCTTCCTGTACTATGTTGAATAGGAGTGGTAAGAACATCCTTGCTTTGGTCCTGATCTTGGGGAGGGGGGAAGGCATTTAGTATTTCACTATTAAATATGATGCTAGATGTTAAGTGTTTTATAGATGCTCTTTATCAAGTTGAAGTTATTCTCTTCTATTCCTAATTTGCTGAGAGGCCTTTCGTAAAAAATCATAAATGTATATTCAATTTTGTCAACTTTTTTCTATTTCAATTGATATAATCATATGATTTTTTTCTTTAGCTCATTGATATGGTAGACTATATTGAATACTGAACCATCCTTGAATAATTGGAATAAATCCCAGTCATTATATCTATATATATATCTTTTTATATACTGTTGGATTCAGTTTGCTAATATTCTGTGAATAGACCACTGACTTTTATTTGGCAAACATCCATCTCAGTTGAGTGCTTAATAAGGAGAGGATACTTAGTATTTTCTGGGTTGGTTCCATTTTTGTGGTTAGGAGGATGTGAAAGAACACAGCTCCCTGCCTAAGGACTATCTCAACTGAGTCCCCATCAGCCACTGTGGAGCTCAACTTGAGTTGCATAAAAACCAGGGAGCATTTAGTTTCACATCTCATAAATAATATGCCTGCCTATATTTTCATTTGTACTTCTTTCTCAGCTGGCATTCAGCCACAGACTGCATTTAGGCCCACAGCCAGTGGGTTAGAGCAGAAGGCCAGACTCCAAGTCCTGGCCTCACATCGCTTAGCATACATCACTCAGTTCTATTGGCATGGATGCACCAGCTATGTTCACTCGGCCATCTTGCAGAATGGGTGTTGCAGATCACATAGGGATTCAGCTAAGAGGTTTCAGATCCATCCATCCATCCCTCCCTCCGCTCATCCACACCACTGGAAAAGGGGATGCACATGTCTTTGACCAGTGACATCACATCCATGGGCAAAAAGAGGGCTAATTTATGTTTGTTATGGGAACCTAAGAAGGAGATACTTTCCTGGTCTGAGTAGGCCCCTGGCTTTAAGGCAACTGAGAAGGCTTGCAGTGTGATTCACTGATGATGATCCTGTTTTACCAAGGTTAGATCTGCTCAGTCTACCTCCACTTGAAGATTAAAAATGAAAACTTTTCCTGTTACTGGCAGAAGAGATCCTTTTCCAAACCACAGATTCATGGAACTGTCAAAGAGCCGCCTTGAACTTTGTCCTTCAACACCTTCCTTTCTCCAGATGAGGAAATTCACACTAAGTGTGGCATGCTGGCTTCTGACTCATAGGTCAGGAACTTACAGATAAAAACCTATTAATAATTAACAATTGTATAGTATAGAAGAGGGCAATTGCAGATGCTTCAGGTACCAGATAGGTAGAGTAAATCAATGAAGTTATCTGTGTATAAGATGGTAACTGGCAGCTTTGTTCCCAGTATAGGGATGACAATAGAAACTGCCAAAGACAGTGTCTGTGCCTTGTTTAGAAGGGGCAACCATTATTCACCTCCAGCTGAGTGTTACCATGTAGAAATTAGATTCAATTTTGCCAGACCTCCAATTTTTCTAGAGAAAGTAGATTTTATATACTTTTAAATATCAAGTCATCCAATTTTTAAATAGCATCAATGAATTCAATGCATAGACCAACTTGAGTGAGCCAAGTGAAATCCACCTAGAGGCTAGCTTTAGCCTGCAGGCCAACATTTCACTATCACAAGTGTGCAAGATTTCTTCAGCCTCATTTTCAGACCTTTTCATTTCTTCCTGATTTGAGGCTTCATACAACATTCCCCAGGAATTATTTCCCTTTTTTAAAGTTACTTAGTTTTCATTTTACAAAGTCAACCCTGCTATGACATTTTACAAAGTCAACCCTTCTCTGTAATGAGAGAGTTGCTTATTAAATATATAAATCTATTGTTTTCATGCTAATGAAGAAAGACTAATTTAACTACTTTCCCCAGAAAACAAACCCCCTGCTTGCTATATATTATATAGTTAACTGTAAAAATGGTGCTACCTCCTAAACACCCAACTCCTCCTATCACATGAAATCTGGTACATTCTGTCTTGCTGTTGTCACTGCCTTTTAGGTTTCTCCCAAGTGAAGGCATTAATCCTTTGCATTGAGCTCCAGGAAATCACTAACCCCAAAGGTTAAGCAGGTGTGATGTGGACTCCCCCAAATCCTATGTTCTTATATCCTAGACACAAAGAGTATGTGCACCTTCTCTTTGGTTACCCTGAACCACATGTTCCATAGCGTCTGCTTGCGTGGATGAGAGGTTGGGAAAAGAGAAGACTGCAACTGATATGGCTTCTTCCAAATGATTAGCATCCAGGCTGAAGATAACTGGTTTTGCATGAGGGCATTCGTGCATCTGAGGGCTTGCTTCAGGCTCCTAACAAACGAGCAGTGATGTAACAACGTTGAGATAGATGTAGAAGGCAGAGGGGCTGTGTGCTCACCAGCTTCTTGAGGGCTGCATGCCTTTCTCATTGAAATAATGCAGAATGTGGAGTCCATGCCTGTAGACCAAGGATACTAGGTGACAGGTGAGAAGGAAATGGTCACAGTATTTGGTGTCAAGGGCATGCTGGTCTTGGAAGGGCCTGCCAGGGTCCCTGACAGCCAGAGCCACCTCAAGGGCCTGTTTGATCCTGGAGCTGCTATAATTGCCTCCAGCCTCAATGTTGAGGTGTTGACTCTAGTGCAATTATAATTCTCTTCTCTGTAATGAGAGAGTTGCCTTTGTGTATCTTTTTTGTTGTTTTAGCCATGAAATATCACATCTGAGTAGCTGGGGGCGTCTAGGCTCTGAGTCTTAAAAAGGCAACAACGAACCTCTATTATGGTGAGGGGGAAGTAGATTTTGTTGTCACCATATTAATCACCAGTTGGGGGGATCATAGAAGGCCTTGAACTTACCACACTCCTTGTTTCATTTTCTCCAATTCCATTGAGAAGTTTGCCCTCTACTTTTTCCTGTAGAATAAAAGATGGTTAGCAATTGTATTTCTCTCTCTACTGCCTTGTGTTTGCTTCCCTGCATAGTGTAAAGCCAGAAGCCCCAAGGGCCAGGATTCTCTGACCCATGTTGGCAGAACCGGTGATGGATGGGGTGGAGCAGGGCCCAGGCATTCTGGACCAAGAGGGGAGTCCCAGCTGAGCAGGCTCCCTCCCAAATCAAGAGTGGAAGAGGGGTCTGGGGCGAAGCCAAGTGGCAGAAAGTCAAGCTTTTAAAAAAGCAACTGCCCAGTCATTCTCAAAGAGAGCCGTCAACAGTGAGCTTATTGCATGTAGTGCACAGGGAGCTGATCTGGAGTTAATATCTAGCACCTTCTCTGTGTCAGGGGGGCCCACATAGGGGGCAGAGGCCAAGACAGCCTTGTGAGCTCACTCCTAGGGAGCCAGAGCCATGAGGCTCTTGTTGCGTGGAGGGAGAGCAGGGATGGCAGTGGACCCTGAATTTAGGAGACAGGGAAAGAGGGGACTGCTCTTAGCTTGAGAGGGTCTATGTAGCTTTACTGGAGAAGGTACCAGACAGGGAAAGAGGGGACTGCTCTTAGCTTGAGAGGGTCCAGGTAGCTTTACTGGAGAAGGTACCAGAAAGGAAGACGATGCAGGCTGTTCAAGGAAGGTAGGGAAGGAGGCCCGCTAGGCAGAAGGAACAAAGGCCTGGTTTCCGTGAAGCTCAAGAGAAGAAAACCCCAAGTCCCTTGAGCACACATTCAGTGTCATGAGTTGGTTATGTTTTTCATTTAACCCTAAAAAATCACAAGAAAAAGATTTATCATCTCCATTTGAGAAGGAGGAAACTGAGGCCTAGAGTATCAGAACAGCTTGCTAAGAAGTAACAGCGCTGAGGTTTGAACCGAGCCCCACCTGACTTCCCTCCCCAAGCTGTGCGAGGCCCCTATACAATTTTTCTGGAGGATCTAGAGTCACATCAGTCATTCCAAGGAGCCCTTCCAGTGAGAGGGAAGCCAAGCCAAGTCCTTTCTGTTTGCGGGTATTCAATGAAAGAGCTGTGGAGGAGATGTCCTCAGGTAGCCATGGGTGTGTGAGAACATCTCAAATCATTTTGTTTATACCATAAGTGCCTTTTGTCATTTTGCCTAGATCCCCAGGCAGCAGCCCACAATAATGCTCTTCTGGAAGTTCAGGTTGTGAATTAGCCTGAGTAACAACACTAATAATACCTGTGCACAATTGGTTACCTATCCAAAAAGCAACAAAAGGCCTCTAGATTTTGTGGTTACCGTATTAATCATACATTGGGGAACCATAGAAGACCTTAATCTCATCATATACACTTTTTAATTCCTCCCAATACCATTGTTACCTTTAGTATCATTTGTTTATTTGTTTTGTTTTGCTTTTTTTTGGGGGGGGATGCCTACTCTTTTTTGGAGATCCATTCAAATTAAAAGCAGAGTGTAACCAACACTCAAAAGAGACGCTGTTGGCCAAACTATAGCCCTTAAGCTTTGGAAGGTTTTTCTAGGCCTGTTGATGTGCCAGGCTGGACTGTGCACAGTCTCTTGTCCTGCATCCCTTGGTGCTAGCCATAGCTGAAAGGCCACAATATTTAGAGTTTGGGAGAAGAGAGAGAAAAGCACTGCCCCAATCCGGAATATCTTGGGCTCCCTTGGGCCTCTGTTCTAACCAGCCAAGTTGATGTATCACACACAGTCTTTCAGTAACAGGTTCTCATCTGTTCAACATCAAAGCCCTAAATAGTATGAGAAATAGGCAAGTTGGGTTTCGCCACTGCAAATCAACACCCACTCAATCCTTTCCATTTAATCTAGTGCAACAAGTATTTATTTAAGTGTCCACTGGACAGTGGTGAGGTCACTGGACCTACTTCCTTGTAAGATTCTTTTTCTGAAGTTTATCCTCCTTTGCTGCTGCTTCTCTGTCCTTTCTGCCTTCTGTTGTTTTCTCTTCTTTTTCACTCTTATCCATTTTCAACTCTAGTCCCACATTCCATTTCCTCAGCTAAACCTACCCCTCAAAGATAGACATGGATATATAGATAGCAAAAAATAAAACTCTTCTGCAAAGAATAAAAGTTAATTCCTTTAAAAGGACATAGCCACCCATTTCTGAAATGATGGGGATATTAAATGGCAATTTTGTGTTTTCTTAATTTGGAAAAACTTGGAAAAATTTTTCCAAAAACATTTGGAAAATTAAGAAAACAACTCCTTTGCCTTTTGCAGATGGGTGTACACTGTAAAACAACCACCTTTGGTTTTCTGTTAGTCGTTTTCATAGCGTACTTAGATAAAACCATTTGTACTCATTTTTATGTTTTCTGGGTTCTTTGGGGTCTGAAGATATCTGTTTTTTAGGTCTTGATGAATCTATGAACATAAGCTATGACATTCATATTATAATTGTAGCTTTTATAAGCTTGTTCTAAGATTTAGGCTTTCAGTGCCAATTTTCATATTGAATACATATCATGTTTTTTGTTAAGAAAAAAAGAAAAGAAAGAAAGAACATAGTCATTTCTCTGGCAAGTATTTCAGTATCATGGTACGTCATGCTTATTTCAAAAGATAGCTTTCACCTACTCATTCCAAACTTGGGTTCTAGATTTAGCTAGATTCTACTGCAGGGGTTGAAAAACTTTTGCTTGCAAAGCTAGACAGTAAATGTTTTGGACTTTGAAGTCCAAGAAACAATATTGAGGCTGTTATGTATGAATTCACAGAGCCATTTGAAATATAATTATTTAAAAATGTAGAAATCTAAGTGCGGACTATAAAAAGCAAAGAGCAACAAAAACCAGGCGGCTGGCTGGCTGTGGCCTACTTGCCATAGATATCTGATCCCCGATCTGGAACAGTGCTTGCTAAACTCTGCTGTGCATGGGAATCCCTTGTGATTTTTTCTTAAAGTGCAGATTTGGACACAGGAGGTCTGGGAGGGGGCCTGAATTCTACATTCCTAACAAGCTCCCAAGGGATGTCATGCAGATGGTCCATGGACAGCATTTTGAATAGAAAGGATTATACAGAAAGCCAGAATTTCTTTTCCTTGTCTTATTCCAGTGGTGTCAGGTTCATAGGGACTGATACGTATAGGAGGCAGAAAAGGCAGACTGGGTGGAGGGTGGATTCCAGTTTTAAAAAAAAAAGTCCAGGCACAAGTCTTTCTGTTGATTTCTAAACATCTAATGAAGAAGAAGGAAATACTTAAATCACCTACACACTTGTAACTCACATAGTTATAGCACTATTGACTGGACCAGGAACAGAAGATGAGATCAGATGAGGAAGAGGAGACCAGAATAGGAAGAGTAGACAAGACCAGACAAGGAAGAGGAGATGAGACCAGAACTAGACTAGGAGACGGGACTGGAAGTGGAGACTGACCGGAACTGGAATAGGAGATGTGACTGAAACAAGAAAATGAGATATGACCGGAACTGAAAGACAAGACAGGACCAGAAGAGGAGATGAGACCAGATGAGGAAGATATGCTAAGTTCTTAATATGTGGAACCTCATTCAGACCTCATGAACCATCATCCTATAAGATAGGTATTCTTTACCTTGTTAACAGATGAGGAAACTAAGGTGTAGAGAAGTTATATAATTTTTCCAAAGTTAACACCTTAACTCATGAAGCTGAGAATCAAAATGAGGCCTGACTCCGGAGTCTCTGCTCTTAGACATTATGCACATCAGATACCTTCTTTCTGCCTACACGGTTGTTCCCACAGCTTCCTCCAAAGGTGTCTTCAGGCTGGCCCTGGGGCTGAGCCACAGCTGCTGTCCTGGTGATTTCCAACCCCAGATTTTATTTTTCCTGTGGATAGGGGGAGGAACACAATCGTGGGGTGGAGGGCAGAAATTGGGCTTCTTATGCTGTTCTGTCTCTGGACACAAGAGGGTGAGCTCTCAGCAGGCATTTCTTGCAGTAGGCCTCACTTGCCCCCTGGGAAGTGAGGGAAGAATAGTTCGACTTCTGGTGCCTACCAAAATTACTCGTTTTTGAGATCATATATGGAAGAAATCTGCATAAAGGATTAGCACTTATTAGACTATGTATAGATCTAGCCCCCAACTAAAGTTCCAGACTTAATTCCCAAAAGTTCCCAGCCAATTTGGAAAACCTCCAAAGGATCCTTACACCTCTCTGCCTTTGTTCATCCCTTTATAATCCTATCTATCCAAAAGGCCTAGTTCATAAGCTTTCTCCGAGAAGGTGTTTGTGGACAGCTGTCCTTGAAGTGATCCATTTCTCCTACCTAATCTTTGGCTGTAAGCATTTAAGACAAGCATCACTCCTAGCCTTACCATATAATTACTGATGTATAGGACATCTCCTCTACGGAGGACATGTGTTGATTTTTGCTTGCCTAACATCTTCTACCCCTTTTAATAACAACAACTTGATTCTCCTCTGGTGAACAAGCTTCCCTCACTTTTAATCCATACGATTTGGATGGGGTCAACCCCACTTCCAAATCCAAAGGTAGACATGTGATGTAAACCTATTCAGAGTTACTATAATGGGTTCAGTAAAGGGCAGGTGACTCAATTAAAAGCACTGAGAGTTAGTCCTAGGACTTTTCTAGGACCATTGGCATGTAAAGCTCTATTTTTGCTATAATTGGATATAAACATGGAGCAGTGAGGGGCTTTCACATGGGAAAAAAAATATTCCTGAGGATGAAGCCACCCAAAAGCAGGTTATAGAAAGAGACCTAATCTGGAGGAGAACATTGTTGGAAACCCTTGGATCTTAGATTCAGCTATTCCTGAAACTATTAACAGAAGTAACCTGCCTAGGACAAATAAATTCTTTCCCTGCCCACAATCTTTTTTTTCCTTGTAAGCTAGTTTGTGTTGGGTTTCTATAGAATGTAGACCTGAAAGATAGGAACGCAATTTCAATTTGTTTATGAACTTTAAGGGGCCAAAGGCCTGATCTTTTTAACTTTACATCACTTAGCATGGTACTCAGTAAGATAGAGGGTCCTCGAGGCATGATGCTGAGTCATTCAATCTCACTTTCCCTGAGCACCTACAATGAACTGAGCTAAGCACCGGAACCACAAGGAATAATTAGACATAGTCCTTGCCCTCGAGGAGTTCTGAATTTAGTATAAGGAGGAGGTATGAAAATGAGCACTTTATAATATAACTTGGGCTATAATAGAAATCTGAGGGCCAGGCGCGGTGGCTCACGCCTGTAATCCTAGCACTCTGGGAGGCCAAGGCGGGCAGATTGCTCAAGGTCAGGAGTTCGAAACCAGCCTGAGCAAGAGCGAGACCCCGTCTCTACTATAAATAGAAAGAAATTAATTGGCCAACTGATATACACAGAAAAAATTGGCTGGGCATGGTGGCACATGCCTGTAGTCCCAGCTACTCGGGAGGCTGAGGCAGCAGGATTGCTTGAGCCCAGGAGTTTGAGGTTGCTGTGAGCTAGGCTGATGCCACGGCACTAGCTCTAGCCTGGGCAACAAAGCGAGACTCTGTCTCCAAGAAGAAAGAAAAAAAAAAGAAATCTGAGCAAATTCTTGCAGGATTCCAGAGGGTTAGAGGTTTGGGGAGACCGGATATGGAAAGGCTGCTCACAGGAAGTAACATCTGAGTTGAATTCTTAAAGAACAAGTAGAAGTTTGTAGGAAGAAAAGTGGCATAGGGAAAAGGTGTTCCAGGGATGGGGTATTCCAGGTGGAGAGAACAAGATTATATGTTAACAATTATAAAAATAATATCACCATTTCTTGTTCTTCCTGTGGCCTCTTTACAAGCTCCTGCCTCTTTCTTTTCCTCTGCCTCATCTATCAGTGGAACCATCATAGTGGTTAAGATCACAGGATCTGAGCTCTGAAAGATTTTGGTTCTGCCAGATGGGGTGCCTATAATCCCAAGTGACTCAGGAGGCTAAGGCGGGAAGATCACTTGAGCCCAGGAGTTTAAGACCAGCCTGAGCAACATGGTGAGACCTCATCTCCGCAAAAATAGAAAACTTAGCCAGGAGTGGTGGCGCATGCCTGTAGTCCCGGCCACTCGGGAGGCTGAGGCAGAAGAATCACTCAAGCCCTGGAGTTGGAGAATGCAATGAGCTATGATGACGCCACCACATTCTAGCCTGGGCATCAGAGCAAGACTTTGTCTCAGGCAAACAAACAAAAAAGATTTGATTCTGCCACTTACTACACATATGACCTTGAGCAAAATCACTTACATTTTATAAATAAGGACAATAGTGTATTTGCCTTGTAAGATTGTCAAGAACATTAAACAAATTACAAATATAAAGAATGTGCCTGGCATAAGGTAATTCTCAAAAAAAAAAAAGTTGTAGCACTATTAAAGAGTAAAATATTGAGTATACGATTTCTAGAAAATGAGGCAGGTCACCACCTGTGCAACAACTGGAATTTATTGGCACATTCTTGCAACTCGCCACTTCATCTGTTACTACTAACAGGTGCTAATGTGACTGTCTGTAAGTCGAACAATTGAAGTTTTTTCAAAGCAGAAAATATTGTAATTACACAGGTGGGTTCAAATTTTGCACACCCCGTAGAAGGTAATGGAAGGAAAATGACGAATTCTTAAGCATCAGAAGATTAGTAGTCAGAGTTAACAACCAGACAATTAACAAGTTTAAAAAAAAAAAGTGTGAATCACACACAGCTGTTATTTTCCAGAAACACTGCTTACAAAGGTAATTGCTCACAAATTTTAGGGTTTACAGCAGGTATCACAGGATTTCAAATTTAAGAGGGGGGTGGGGGACTGTGTTCAAAGTCTTAAGAATATCCAAGGGATGTATGTATAATTACCTGAAATTGAAACTACTGTAGTTTAAACACTTGCTGAAAAAGAAGACCTTTTATTTCATCTTCTCTATGGGCTGGAGGAAAGAAAAAAAAAAAAACAGAAAAACTTTTAATGTTGAATATGTAGATTTACAAAATGTAAATTATCATCAGAAGAGTAAAGTTCTTTGATGATTGTTGCAGATACCCTGAAGAATTGGCCCTCCTTCTGGAAGAGGGGCATGGGGCACCTGGTAAAATGGCCCTGTGAACATTTCATTAGTCATTTTCTTTGTATTTGCATTAACTAGAGAGAAGGTATTAGGGAAAACAGAGGAATTCTGGATAAACATGCCTGAATGAGACACTAGGCAGAGCAGGAAGAAGAGAAAAAGTGATCCAGCAAGAAATTGTGACTATGAATTTCAAACCAGTTTGGCTGGATGAGCTGAAATGACAAAAGATTATTCAAGAGTTTGCCAAGAAGGCGCCTTTAGTTCATTTCAGTAGCAAGAACACCGGATCTTTTTCTGATTTTATGAACAACACCGTCTCTATTCCGAGTTTGTCACATTTAGAACCAAGGAGCCTTGGTCAAGTCTTATAAACTCTTCTTCGGTTTCCTCATTTATGAAATAGCAAAGAGAGAGAGAGAGAAAGGAGGAAGGGAAGAAGGAAGAAAGAAAGGAAAAATCTACTTTCTTTGCATAGTTGGGTGAGGGAGGGTTAAACTAGAATAGTTGCTAAAGTTTGTAAAGTCTACATAGTAGGACCTCAGTGGTAGTTATCATGATTAATAATAATTAATGTGCAATGAAGCTGGAAATACAGAGATGTTTTAAAATACAGGTTTTATTATTATTTAAGTATGCTAATAGCAACAGAGCAGGAGATGATTGCCATTCAAATGGTAGGATGCGATAGTTGCTAGAGAAGGGGACCAGCTGTGGCAGGCTGGGGTGTGTAGCAGGACTGGGTAGGAGGCAGAGGGAGAGTGTGGAACTGAGGTTTCTGTGGGAAGGAATGGGCGTGGCAGGGTAAAGAGGTTTAGGATTTGCTCTTTTGAATCATTTCAGCAGGTTTTGGGAATAGAGGCTGTCCCTATTTGTCTGGTTTCTGGCCCTGGGGTGCTTAGGGCAGGTGGATAAGTGGCCTCAGGGCCTGTGAGATCGCAAATGAGGTGGGGGTGGGGGTGCGGGTGCAGGCTCTGCATTGGTTGTTTTGCATTTGAAAGGTGAACTCAAAGATGAATTGTTTACTATCTCTAAGACTTGCCTAATGCTGGGAGGGGCAGGCTGCAGGTGTCAAAGCATTGAAAGGCAGAAAAGAAAAGGTTTGGTTAATACTGGAGAAAATCAAGCAGAAACCTCTGGAAGTTTTAAAAAATACATACTTTTGGATTTTACGGATGAGCAGAACGAAATTTAGATAAGCACTAGGAAGAAGGGGATATTCAGAAACATTTTCACAATACCTAGAACAACAAAGGGCCACATTTTGAGAAAAAGACAGAGAAGCAAGACCGGCAAATGCAGTTTTCAGTTGGAAAAAGCATGAGTAGACAGGGGACTGAAGATGAGGGAAACCAAGTCAGGCCTCGGACCCATTCTTTGTGTGTTTTTCAGTAGAGATGGGGTCTCACTCTTGCTCAGACTGGCCCGGAACTCCTGACTTCAAATGATCCTCCTGCCTTGGCCTCCCAGAGTGCTAGAATTATAGGCATGAGCCACTGTGCCCAGCCATCGGTTCCATTCTTAACTGTGGCTGTAGCATGGCTTGTTTCAGATGGAATCACCTGACAGATGGGGTTATTGCCCTGCTTTAAGCCCTGTAATGGCCTCCCACTGTACCTATAAAAACACCCACACTCCTTGCCATGGCCCACTGAACCTTACTTCCCCTGACACTTCCTACTTTGCTGCATCTCCTCAAATTTCCTGGAACTCACCAGGTCTCAGCCTCTTGCCCTTTCTCTTCCCAGAACACTCCAAGTTCATGTCTCCCTTCCTTAGGACCTTAGCCCTCAGCCTCCTCTGTTCCCATGTGCTATTTCTTCCAAGCATTACACACCTGGCTGCTTTTTGTAATTCAGATCTCAGTTTAATTGTCTTTTTTAAAGCGAGATTCTTCTGATCACCTCTGTCTAAAGAAGCCACCTATTTCCAACTCTTGCACTGTGCTTATTACTCTCCTTTATTTTGTTGTTTATTTATTTACTTCTCCTCTGTATTTTCACAAAATTTGTAAAAACAGGGACTTGGGCACGTCCACTGCTGTAGTCCTGGTCCTAAAGCAGTGCCCAGGATACACCAGGAACCTCAGCATTTATTGAATAAATGAATGAACAGAATGGTCTAAAAAACACATCATTCTTCACTCTGCCTCCAGCCAACTCAAGAATAATTTCCTAAAGAGGCTCTGAAAATTACAAAAGAAATAGTGCATGGATTCCAGCCCCAGTAGGCTTCTGGGCTTGGTGTTTCTTTAATTTCATGTAAATTTCTCTAAGTAAATATTCCTTAAAAGTGAATAAAATTTTATTTCGCTTTAACAAGAGAATATAAAAGTTAAAAAGGTCACTGTAGTAATAGACTAATCTCAATTACCAGGGCAGCCTCTGAAACCCTCACTCCCACCTAATCTCATTCGGTGCATACGCAGCTCACCGTGTGATTTCCAACACAGCTAAATGAAATTATAAAGCAGTGTTAAATTTATTAATCATTTAATTAGCTAAATGTTCCTGCAAGTACTGGTGAGATGAATGGCATGTCATTTTCTAATGCAATTTGCCTCTCAGACAGCCAGGGTCAGAAAGGGAAGCTCCCGGCATCTCGAATGAGCTTTTTATATCACACCTTCTATTAAGAGACAGTTGTTGTACCAGTGATCGTATTTGAGACTTGTACACAAGACCGGGGCACCCGGGGGCTGGGCAAAAAGAAAAGCCTCTATTTCTTACCTGGGTTACAAAGAGGAGGTGCAGGATAGCCGAGTACCCCAGAGATTGCCTCTCCCCGGTGTCTCCTTGCAGGGCAAATCTTTTCATATTTAACAAGCCACTGAGCAGAGCAGAGCAAAAGATAGCAGCCAGTATTAAACGCATGCTCAATCTAGTTTTATTTCTTTAAATTTACTCAGGCGAGAAAAATTTGTGGAGTGCAAATTCTCCTCATGCTAGGTGACTTTTTAATCCTTCTAGTTGAGTCAGGATTTATTTCTCCATCCCATCCTCCCAGCCTTTACTCGTCATCTCGAGGCGTGTGCCACCCTTTGCTCCTTGAAGAGGGTCTTCTCGTGGGGGGGTGGTCTGCCTCGCAGCCCTCCCCATGTGCCAGGTTTGGGATGCATACCTGGCGAGCTTTGGGATTTGGGGCTGACTTTGACCCGTAATTATTTCTGACTGCAAAAATCCGTGACAAGTGGCCGCTGCCAGGTGCTTTGGGAATCTGTTCCCATTTGCAGTGAGAGAACTGGCATCAAGCACATTGTGTAAATTCACTCGGCGGGGAGCTGTTGGAGTGGGTGCCGAGCGAGGCCGAGGACATCCAAGTGAACACCAGTCTATTTGTTCAAGATGGGAGCTGTCAGCTGTGAGCACCTCAGCGGGAGAAGCACGTTGATGCGTGGATGTCCCTGGTTCACAGAGCCACAAAGCAGAGGCAAGCTATTCTGAGTTAAGGGAGGTAGACTCAATGGAATAGGACAGATGGAACACCGGGTAGGAGTTGGAGGGCTGGCTGGTGTCTTAGGCCAGTTCCACATGCTGTTAGCTGCAGTCCCCTAGACAATTCATGGGAGCTCTGGGCCCTTGACTTCATCATCTATAAAACAGGGATCATATGAACACTCAATGACTAGCTAATCATAGGATTGCTGTAAGGATTAAATGAAATGATGTACAGTACTTGAAAGTGCTACATCAATTCTAAAGTGATATAGAGGCATTAGGGAAGTCTTTTATTTATTTATTTTTCTTTCAAGAGCAATAGCTTTGGATCCAGCAGATCCGCACCCTAGACTTGGCTCACCAGTTACTTCCCCTATGATCCTGGCAAGATATTTAACTGAGCTTCAGTTAACTTGGTGATGAAATGGGACTGATATTAATAGTAATGGTGCAGATTAAAGGAAGAAAAAAGTGTACGTGTATATGTCTATGTGTGTATACATGCAGAGATATACAAAATGAACACAGATATACATATGCATAAAATATGTATATGTACATATGTATGCATACATATGCACATATATACAATACATGCATGCCTACATACATACATACACATGTGTATATATATATATGCATATATATAATTTAGCAAGGTCCCTGGCACCTGGTCTGGTTCAGTAATGGTGACTGCTGCTGGTACTGTGCTGCTGCCATTGTGACAACAACACTATGATTATGGCAACATTGCAGATAAAAGAGTCCACATTCCGCCCCCCCCCCAAAGAAAAATTTCTCTGTATTGTTTAACAGGCCTCATTAAGCAATTTGCCATGTATTACATAAAAGCAATTCTGGACTCGCTTCCAGAGTAGAAGGAAAAAAGGAGTACCCACATATTTGGTAAAAATATAGCATGGTATCTAAGAGTCAAGCAGAGCTGGTTTCAAATCCTCCCTCTGCCTTTTGCTGGCTAAATGACCTAGAACGAGTTATGTACCTTGCTAAGCTTCAGTTTCTTTATCTCTAAGGTGGAGGTCAGTATAGTGCCTCCCTCCCACCTAAGGTTACTGTGAGGGTTAAAGAAAATCCTATCGCATAAGCTTGGCACATAAAATAAACACCCAGTGAATGCTGGCTAAAGAAAGTGTGGGAGTCGGGGGCTTAGGGAGAGAGGAATAGAAATGAAAACATTTCTGAATAGGTTATATCTAGATTTTTCACCTTAACAAATGCTGCTTCTACCACCTCCCTGGGGTGTCTTGTAATTTTTTCTTTTTTTCTTTTTTTTTGGGGGGGAGGGGACAGGAGTCTCTTGCCCGGGCTAGAGTACAGTGGTGTCACCCTAACTCACAGCAACCTCAAGCTCCTGAGCTCAAGCAATCTTCCTACCTCAGCCTCCCGAGTAGCTGGGACTACAGGCATGCACCACCACACCCAGCTAATTTTTTCTATTTTTAGTAGAGACAGGATCTCGCTCTTGCTCAGTCTGGTCTCAAACTCCTGACCTGAAACAATCCTCCCACCTCGGCCTTGCAATTTTTTCTTTAGGAAGGAAGCACTGGGCGTTAGTTTTCCTTCTCAGGCCTTAGAGAGGCCAACAGAAACCTGGAGATATGAATACACCTGTATAAAGTGTCTCAATAGGTTGGCAGTGGCCAGGAGCAGAATTAGGTCTTGTCTCCTATGCCTGTCGTTTTCTTAGACAGCTTTAAATCATTGGTGGTTATCCAATTGGTCACTGGTTTATCAATTAACCATCCCCTGATCTTTTGTCAGGTGTTCCTACCTATGAATAACAGTGCCTGGTTTTACACAACTGTTTTCATGGCCCAAAAGGTATTTTTGTGTTTGCTTTTGGGTTGATGAAATGCTGATATGAATCACTCATTCTATTCATGGAAGCCATCCTATGTGACAGATCCAGGGCCCTAAGAAGGAATTTACTTCCTCAAAGTACAGTTTCTTGTCTTACAAGGGATTAGTGCTGTGCAGATCAGAGTAATGGGCACAGATTCTATGATACTCCCCTGCACCTCTTAATGCCTGCTTCAAGTTTGGGGGCTTTTTTTGGATCCTGTAAATAGGATACTAATTGTCAGCTGTCCCCATACTGCTGGTATTCGCCTAGTGGGCAACGTTGAGGCATAATGGAGCGGCATGGATGGATTCAGTTATCACTGGCCTTTAAGAAACAGGGATACCTGTGAGCTGAGACCCTAGACTGGGGCAGGGCCCATTAAGAGCAGGCCTAGGGAGGAGCCAACAGTTGGCATCGTGTTCTCCTTTGTCATAAGTTCCCATAAAGGGATTCAAGAATTAAGACAAAGTGGGGCGTGGTGGCTCACACCTGTAATCCTAGCACTCTGGGAGGCCGAGGCAGGCGGATCGCTCAAGGTCAGGAGTTCAAAACCAGCCTGAGCAAAGAGCAAGA
This sequence comes from Microcebus murinus, assembly GCF_040939455.1. Taxonomy (NCBI): domain Eukaryota; kingdom Metazoa; phylum Chordata; class Mammalia; order Primates; family Cheirogaleidae; genus Microcebus; species Microcebus murinus. The sequence continues at coordinate 28,154,702 of NC_134123.1, forward strand.
TCCCGTCTCTACTAACAATAGAAAGACATTAATTGGCCAACTAAAAATATATAGAAGAAATTAGCTGGGCACAGTGGCACGTGTCTGTAGTCCCAGCTACTCTGGAGGATGAGGCAGAAGGATCACTTAAGCCCATGAGTTGGACGTTGCTGTGAGCTAAGCTGATGCCACAGCACTCTAGCCCGGGCAACAGAGTGAGACTCTGTCTCACTTCTTTTTTTTTTTTTTTTTTAAGACAAAGGCTGACTTGCCAATCTGCTGAACTAGAGGCTGTGCTGGGGGACCTGGCTTGAGCCCCCACGTGGGTCGAGATGTCCTTCTGTGACCTTCTGCAACTCAGGTCTCCCCCAGAGAACTGTGAAGTGAAAGCCCAGATGTTGTTCTCTGCCTAGTTTCTCTGAAATTCATCTCAGCTGCCATCTCCCCAGTCTCTCAGAAGAGACTGTTGTCCCCCAGGAAAAGAGCTCATGGACAGATGTGGTTATCACTTACAGTTTAGAGAAAGCGCCTTTCAGCAGTCACATGCAAGTATGCTATCGGGCACTTAGCCAAACACCCACACAGGACGAGGCCTCTTTCCAAAACCAGTGTTTGTTGACAAGAGTTCCATTTGTGTGCACGAGATGGTGCGTTGAGTGCACTCTCTTTCGGAGCTGTTACATATTGCGGTAGAGACGCGGCGTGCACACACTTGGGAAGGAGAGCTGGGGGCAGTGGGAGGAAAAGAGGGGGGACGGAAGAAAGTGAGCAAAAGACTTAGGAAGAGACCAGAGGAAAAGGACATACATAAACATAGTACAGTGGTTAAATACCTAAGCATTGGAAACTGCCTGGATTTGGTAGAACTGGGCCCTAACTGGAGGGCAGGGGGAAGGGCTTAAGTCAGTCTCTCTCAGCCTCAGTTTCCTCCTTTGTAAAGGTGCGAACAATCATTAAGGAACCTTATTTATAGAATTGCTCTGAGCACTGCAAGAGATAAGCATAGAGAGAATTTTGGACAATGCCTAGCACACAGCCACCAATCAATACATATTCATCATGTTGTTAAAGAAGAGGGAGGAAAATGAAAGTGAGAGTGAGTGAGAGCATGCAGAGCAAAGAATAAAGGCGAGGGAGAGAGAACAGAGACTGGAGAGAAACGAGAAGAGCGGAGCCTATTCCACGCCGGACCATGTTTTCCTTTTGTAGGACGTCTGCAGGCACAGTTTGCATATCAACAGTGAGGAGTGTAAGCTAAACATAGACTTTGGACATATACACAATAAGCAGGCATGATCGCATTCACACATTCAGTTTGCCGTATAAAAGCTTTTCCTCGGTGCAACTTTATGGCCCAGAAACCAGACTACAAAAACTTTAATACCATTTTTTTATTTTATAGAAAAATATAAATCAATACTTTTATGTGTCTTTCACGAGTTTGGGAGCTACAGCAATAGAGGCGTGCCAGGGTCTGGGCGTCCCCCACTGCCGCCACCACTTACCCCAGGGTTGGTTTGTTTGTTTCTTTCCACCATGTTAAATATTTCTGGTTAACCAGTTAAAACAGGGAGATGACCATGATTGCTTTTAGATTGCCACTGCCACATTGAGTGAATTTTATAATAAGGAGCCATTTCCCCCCCGACAGGCTGCCCTTGTGCCCGCCTCTCTGACTTTGAGGTCCTCATTATTGTGGGTTTAAATGAAGGATGTTCATTCCGGCAGGGATGGGGGAGGCCACCAGGCATCAGCACTGTTATCAGGACCTTCCATCAGGCCAAGTGACAGGCGTCCGGAGCAAGAATGCAGAGCTCATGGTGGAGACCTCCGCCTGACACCAAAGGTGACTCCCCTCACTCTAACCTTGAAAGGGAAAGTTCCCACTTTATTAAAATGAATTTCGAAAGGGCCGCTCTGACAGCTGCATAATTAAATATTGGAGTGTCAGCGATAATTTATTCCCCTCGCATGTGGTGGTCAGATCCTTTTCACTGGAGGGTCAGCAAACCCAGTGACAGAGGCAAGGAGACAGCGATTCTAAGCCCTTTGTCATTTATGTAGCCCCAGCCCTGGAGGCCCCAGATCGGAGCCTCATAAAACATACAAATACACACATGTACACAAACCACACACACACGGCCCAAAGAGAAAAAGAAATGTGTGTGCATTTACCCTGTTATTCATCCAGCATGCTCCAATTCAAGTCTGGTATGTGTTCGTTATAAACAGCTAATGTGAAATGTTCAAGACCCTGTGCACGAACTCTTAACCTATATTTGAGGGTCTCTGTGGGCTCCATAGCTATTCCTGAATTGTCAGTCGCCCCAGGTTCCATGTAAGATCTCTTCCCAGGGAGAACTTGATAAAGGCGGCCATCACCGCTGAGAAGGTGGACAGAACTCCCCGGACACGAACTTTTGTACAAGCAGTTCCAATGCTCGCGAGACTTCATATACTCCACGCAAGGGCTTTGGGTGTCCACTGGACCTACACGATACCCAGCCAGTGCAGGGGTCCGCTTCATGCATGTGTGTGTGCGCGCGTGTCTGCGTGTGTGTTATTGAGAGAAACGTGCCTAGTGTAAGCAGTGTCGTGGAAACAACACGGGTTTCAGAGCTAGACACTGAATCCTTTCCTATGATTAACGCAGCTAAATCTCCCACGGCAGCCAGTAGCATGTTGCTTCATAAATGTCTATAAAAAATACGAAAACCAGAGCTTGAGCAAATTCAGCATAGGGGGGCCTTCTCGGGATGTTTATCCTTTGTTTATGTGGGTGTTTTGCTTTGTTTCATCGCAGCTGGGGAGCAGTGGTATAGGCTCCCTCGTGGGTAGTTCAGAGGGGACGAGTGAGTGCTTCTCGGGGCTGCTTGTCCGGAAGGTTCTGCTCGAAGCTGGTTCTACCCAGAGAGACCCAGCACACAAGCCTAGTCCATCATTTCTCATTTGACCCTGTCCTGTTTACTCTGTCAGGGTAAAAAGCGCAGGCCAAGCTCGGCTAGGCAGGGCATTACTTTGTCAGAGGCAGGCTTGGCTACTCCGAGCCAGCCTGAACAAATTACCTCCCTCACTCGGTCGCCGAACCGGGAACAGGGTTATAACTCAGTCTAAGCACCGGTCCCTCTTCTGTTGCCTTCATAACCAAGGTCATACTAATCAACTCAATTACCAGCCCTCTCGGACATTTTCATAATGTTTTCTGCTAGTTGCTCTCCTGTGAAAATCTCCCGGTCTAAGCAAATTAATGCCATTTTTATAACTATCTCCATTTCAGGTACAGTGATCTCCTCCCCGGGCAGCCAAGGCTGGCTCTGCCTGCCAGTGCGTGGCTCAGACGAGTCGAGATAGCGCCACAGTCCATTCTTGACTATTTTTTTTTTTAAGGTGCAAACATATTATCTTGTTTTTAGGAAAACATAAAATGACAAAGAAGTTTACTTTAGATGCTTCTGGAAGCAGAGCACTTTGTCCTCTCCCCACCTCTGTCACCCTACTCACACACCAGCTTCTCTAGGCCTGGATTTCTGACACACAGGAGGATGGAATTGCATTATTCCCCCCGCCCCACCCACACCCCTGCCCAAAGGCTGTTTTAAATCCTTCATAGTTTGCCGATTTTGTTCCCTTTTTTCTCTCTTCACCCCCTCCCAATGATAAATCCTCCCTCCTTTGTTTCAGAGCCAATGCCTAGATTCCTAAACTGTGTTTCAATGAGAGTTCAAAAATCACACCATATGGGCAAAAGCCGGCATTTTCAAAATCTCCTCCCAGCACAATTGCTGGGTAGCTAGAGCCTTGAAGATATCAGATAGACTTTGTTTTCTGAGTCATGCTGGTTAACTGCAGCCCAAGTTTAGCAGGCAAACCACCAATTTTATTTAATACGGTGAGATAACCAACGCATATCTCTGAACTCGCACCTCCGGCACGTGCTCAAATTATTCATTAAAACGATGCTCTGCCACGTGTGTCCATGCTGTAAGACATATCCTGCCCTTAGTAGTCCCCGAATAAAGACCAGTGGAATAGGGCAATTATTTCTTCCCATGTTAATTCTTTCATGGGCTTATTTGCTCAAAAGAGACATTGAGCTGAGTATAGAGGACGTAAACCATTTTGGCATCACCTGGAATGTTTCATTTCATTACTAAAAACAAACAAACAAAAACTCGATAAAGCAAATATGACCAAATGCTAAGTGAGTTCTTGGGATAAGTGTGATGATCATGTTATTCTTAGTACGTTTTCTGTAATTTGTAGTTTCTCTGAAGAACATTTACTCAGTGACCTAGAGGGCGCTGTTGGCCCCTAGCTTGGCAGCAGGTAGACATTTAGTAAAGGAATGTGCCCACCACGCACTGTCCTATACTAGGTGCTTGGCTTCTAGCACCCCTGGGATTCTTCATGGACCTGCATGTTATCATTCGTGCCATCTTACAGACAGGGCAAGTGAAGCCCAAGATGCCCACCTCACTTGCCCAAGGTTACACAAGTCGAATAAGGCAGAGATGAGTTTCAAATTCAGGCCACAGGGACTTCAAATGTGTTTGTTTGTTTATTTATTTATTTTTGCTACGTTTTTTTAAGTTGAGCTGACATATAGCATACAATTAGCCATTTTAAAGTGTACAATTCAGTGGAAATTGTAGAAAAATCCCAGAAAAATGCCCCATACTCATTAAGTAATCACTCCCCAACCCCTTCTTCAAACTTATCCGATTCTTATCTGTATTCTGGGTACATCACATAAAAAGAATCAAATAATATGTGGCCTTTTGTATTTAACATAGTATTTTCAGGTTCATTACATCGTAGTAGGTGTCAGTACTTTATTCCTCTTAATGGCTGAGTAATATTCCACTGCATGGACATACCACATTCTCTTCATCCATTCATCATCCACCGATGGCTATTTGGGTTGTTTCTACCTTTGGTTATTATGAATAATATACAAACATTTGTGTCTAAGTTTCTGTGTGCACATATGTTTTCATTTCTCTCGAGTATATATTAGGAGTAGAATTGCCGGGTCACAGGAAAACTATACGTTTGGTTTTTTGAGGAACTGCCAAACTGTTTTCCATAGTGGCTGCACACCATTTTATATAAAATTCCTGCTCTTAGTACTTCTCGTGTCTTGCAAGGCAGTAGACGTTTCATTCAGTTCACTTTTGCAGAAAGAGTTAAGGAGTCTTCTCAGGTAGCTATAATCAACCCCCAGGGACTTACTCAACTTTGGCGCGTGCAACTGAAATAGCCAGCAGGCATCTCCTCCCTGTTATTTCTGTCTCTCCCTGCCTCCCTGCCCACCCCACTCACACGCCATGTTACCCAAGCATGGAGGATGGGTGGCCTAGAAACGCGGAGGGAGGCGAGAGAGAGTTAATTACGCCTGCTACAAGTGCCGACTAGAATTTCCAGGCGCTTTCACCTCTCCACTCTCCTCTGGCTCTTGCAGAGCCCCTGGGGGAAGGGGAGGAAGGCCATGCAGGTGGGAGGAGGAAACTGAGTCCCCGCAAAGTCATTCAGCTGGCCTCACATGCCAGAACGTGTTCGTGTGCAGCTGAGACCAGAATTCCGTCTTCCCAAGCCTCCGTCAGCTGAGGCCGCTAATTCCTTCCCACTTCGGAAAACTAAAAAAACGACATATGTGAACGATCCCTTTAAAAAGTCAAAGGGTTTTGCTTATACGAACTATCCAAGTTTGAAAACTGGTCTACTGTAAAAAAAAAAAAAAAAAAAAAAAAAAAAACCTTGATTCCAGAGCTTCTTTAAAAATATTTCAATCCCTTTGGAGAGAAAGTTACAGAGAATAATATTGCCTATCAATTAATATGAGTGAGGCACGTGCTACCTATTTTATAAACACAGTCCCACTTAACCCTCCTCCTCACAACTCTGAAAAGTGGGTAGATTTTTGCCATATGCTAGAGATGAGAAAACCAAGACTCAGAGACCTTAAATGACATGTCCAAAGTCTCCCAGTTTGGAGGCAGGGGCCTCTGGTTCCAGATTTTTTTCTGACTCTCAACAGTAACATGTTTCCAGTACCTCAAATGTCTGAGACTTGTTATATGTCAGAAAATACAAAGGACTCATCACAAGACCAAGCCCCATAAGGCCATGACTCCATAAACCACAACAACTGTGTGCAGCCTGGCTGCATTTCCCATCTCTATCTGTAAGTTGGAGGAACTTGCATAAGTGCTATGCTTCCCTGCAGCTGCAGAGGGTCTCAATGAGCACCATTCTTGGAATTCTTAAAAGCTGAGCCAGCAAACCTCCTTTGCATTTCTTTTCACCACCTCCTGGTGGTCCTTTCAAAGCTCGGGAACCCCTCCCCCCACCAGAATCAAGGATAAGGAAGAGGAATTTTGAGTGTGTCCTTCTTGCTTCACAAGAATAGCTAAAGACAGAAATGATTGCACAAGCCTGCATCGACAACTATACAGTAGTTGTCCAACACATTGCAGTTAGAGTACACCCAGCAAACAAGTGGATGGGCAGGATGGTTGGAAAGACCCAGATCATTGGTCTTCAGCCCAGCCTTGCCATTGTCTAACTCCCTTTGTCACCCTGGGTGTTTCCCTTTTTCACCCATGGACCCTCTTCCTGACTGTAAACAGAGAGAGGGATCTAGAAGAGATTGTTGTCTTCCAGGGAAGTTCTTAGAGCAGGCCTGGTTTACCCAGTCATAAGGATGGGGGAAAAAATCCTTTGTTGATGGCCATGCACAGTGGCTCAGCAGAACTGGCTCTGTGGGCCAGCCTTGGGTGTTCCCCTACAGGGCATTGTAATCATAAAACACCCTCTCTACCCCTCTAAAAGGAGATTTCATAATGTGTCCAGATCAGCTCAGACAAATTGGGATCTTCTGTATTTTTCACTATCTCTGGAAAAACTGCTGTATAACCCAATCTAACCATGTCTTCCCAGAGGCAATGATGATATGCCCTATGTTCCTTTTGCGCGTTTTCCTTTACAAACATCATCTCATTTAATCCTCAACACAATCCTGGTGGTGTTGTCATCATCTGCAATTTGCAGCTGAGGAAATAGGGGTTAAGAGATGTTACAGGATTTGCCTAAGGTCCTGCAGCTAGCAAGTAGCAAAGATGGAATCTGACCCAGGTCTGCCTAGAAAAACACTCTCTTCCTCTGCCTCTTGATACATTTTCTCAAAAGGACCATCTTCTAATCAAACTGATATGACCACTTAATTTTTATCTTTGGATAAAAATGGAGACCACTCTTATAAGTCAACGAGTTTGATTCATACTCTAATGTCAGATTGAGAGAATTAAATCTGACCACACATTACTTTCCTAGGAGCAAATGATTACTTGATTCCATTGTAGTAATAAAATTTTTTACTTAAAAAAATATGTATGTAACAAAACCCAAAAAACAGAACTCATTTTTCACAGTCAAGAGTTACTTCTTCTTTTACAGTAAATGCCCTCTTTAAGATTTTGCAAGCTCATTTCATGATCTTTTTTTTTCTCTTTCAGTATCTTTCCAAATTTAGAAGTTAAATTTATAAGGTTATAATTTGCAAGGTCATCCTTTTTTAAAGAAACGTAAGCAGCATATGAGGCCTTCCCCGGTTTGGGGGTGATAGTTTGTGATTCTTCATTGCAGATTCCTGTGGGTTGATGATTAGTGCCTTGCCTACAAATTTTTAATACATTAACTTATCTAAATATTCCTCTACACATACTCCCCAATTTAAGAAAAATGCGAGATGTTGGGAAATGTTTCCAAGAATAGAGCACAGGATTAGCCAGCCTAGAGAAGTCGACTTTAAGAGGAAATAGAGTACGTTCAATTCAATTAGGATTATTTGCTGACCGGGTACTAGGCACATGAGGGTGAGATGGATGGATGCAGTAGGTGCCTACAAGGTCACAGGCTAACTTGGAAGACATGCATGCAGACAGATCATTACAACACGGGGTGTGTGCACCCAGGGAAAATGCGGACAAAGTTCAGGGTCTGCTCAGAGGGAGGGTTTAACTCCATAAGGAAGTATTTCAATAATGGCTTTCAATTATAGGACATTTCTAATAATATGATTATATACTTTCTTAATAGTATTGTACTCTAGTTATCATTTATTCCACCACACTGAACAAATATAATTATTATATACCCTTTTCATTATCAGCCCTTGCTATTCTTAATGAAAGCAGTGGTTGGTGGTTTGTAAGAAAAATTTTTGTGTGATCTTTCACATCATTTAAAAAAAGAATTTTAAAATCCTTTTTTTGTTGTTTTTGTTTTTTGCTTGTTTTTCCTAATCCTTTATCCAAATAAAAAGGATACCCTCCCCCAGGTCCTCTGACAGTGGGTGCTGAATTCACAGTACCTACTTCAAGAACAACTCAGTGTTAGATCAAGTCACCCGGGGGAGATTGGTTCTTCATTATGTGTTGTGGCTTTTTAATGCCATATTGCTTTTTATCAACCTATCTGCAGATGTTTTTCCCTTCGTTCACATTGAAAGCACTTTGCTGTAGAAACCAGTAAGTTGGTTATCTCGGTTGATTTTGTTTGTTTGTTTTCTGATGTCCTGACAGCAGAACCAATCTTTGGAATCCTTTAAAGAAATTACCGAAACAAATTCGATCACAGAAGCTTTTAAAATCTGAAATCCCAGGAAGCTAATTAGTGCGTCCTTTTAAGATGGCTTCCTGCATTTTGATATACACACAAGCTCCGGTTTCAAATGCAGTTGGCAGTTTGCCATGAGTCAGGCAGGTCATCTCGGCTCTCAGGAACACGGAGCTCCCGCAGAAGCCCGTGGAGGGAGGGCAAGTTCGTACCCTCGCCTGCGTTGGCACGTGACTGTGCTCTGTCACCATGCAGCAGGTGGAGGCCAGGAGCTGCAGTTGTGTTGGTTCCTGGCGGTTAGTTGCACCCTCTGTGAACTTCTCTCATTGCCCTGACGTTGTCCTTATTTTGCTATTTCCCCACTTGACATTGGGCCTTTAGGGAGCAGGAACTGTGTGCATCCCAGAGCTGTGCATGGTGCTTGGCACGTAGCAGGCGTGTAATAGATCCAGCTGCCGTGGTGTGGAAAGCACGGGCTTCAGAGTTGGTCAAAGGTGCACGGTTTTGGAGCACGCAGCCCTCTGTAACCCGTAACCGAGTGATTGCAAAGCGTCGTATTGCTGCTCTGTCCTAAAAGGCATTAAAATTTGATGCTCTTAACTCTTTAAGGGCAATAGCCACCCATCTGGGCACCCATAATCCCTAGCTGAGGGCCCAGCTCAGAGCAGGTCCTCTGCAAATGTTTGCTGCTCGCTGAGGGACTGCATGCATTGCGTCAGGATGTCTGCTCTGGGACAGCACCCGGAGAACCTCTGTAAGGGCATGTTTTTACCCTCCCTGGAGTAGGGCAATCTCACTGCCAATGGCAAAAACACACTATGAGCGATGGTTTTCTTCTTTGTGTGTGTGTGTAAAAAGGCCCTGGAAATATAAAATTGCAACTTGCATGCCTTTGTGAATTCATCTCATTGCATTGGAGAGACATCCAGGATTCTCCCTAAAAAAACCTTTTCCAGCATAGAAGCCATTATTAATCGCATTTGGAATGCATGTGTGTCCTTGTTTCTGGGCCCGCATCCGTATGTTCCTGTGTCACTGCAGAACGAACCCTGTCAGTTCATGTCACCTGCTCCCCTCCTGGCCCTCCTGAGGGGCGTGGCCACATTCCCGGTGCAGGGAGCCATCCGTGCACCTAAAGCATAAAAATGCTTCGTATGTTTGGGGTATGGTTGAGTAACCCAGTGGTGTAGATCTTTGATTATTAGGATGGCCCGCGTGGGTCCCTTCACCCATCCTCACACAACTCAAATGAGTTGACGGGCAGGGACAGGACCAGAAACAGTGTGTTTCTAAACAAACAGTTGAACTGGTGGCTCTGGAGGCCTCATGAGCAGCCTGCCCAGGTAGGTCTTCTACGACACAAAAAGAGACCGAAGTTCATGGCACCCACCGTCAAAGCCATCAGAAAAAAGTGTTTCTACCAGATAAAGCCCTCCTCTTTAAAAATTTACAGGAAAAAAAACCAACCACCCACTGAAATTTTAGAATCAACCTGAAGGTTCAACAGCAGGGGAATGATTTCATAAATCACAGTGGATCCACTTAATGGAATATTAGCTAGCCACTAAAATAAAATGACAGCTGGAAAAAATACTTAATGATAAAAGGTTTAATGACAGAGTGGGGTTCAAAATGGAAGATACTCTCTGACTAGAACTGTATTGAAAGAAAGATGAATGAGGAGAGGACAGTGGATGATGCATTATCCCTACATGAGAACCTTTTTCACTTTTCACAGTGTTAAATGTATGGCATTGCCTTTAGAATTTGAAAATGTCTCATTTAAAATGCGTCCTAAGTGAAATCTTTGGCAACTTATAAACTGGTAGGATACCATGTCTTCACGATATGCAATTGTAAGTAGCCCTCACATGCAGCCGTCATGTTTGCTTGACCTTGGTCTTATGGCAGGGGTCCTCAAACTTATTAAACAGGGGTCCAGTTCACTGTTCCTGAGACCATTGGAGGGTGTGGCGCACATTCCACACATGTGCACTGTGGGCCCGGGACGGGTCAGCTGCTAAGTAGGACAGGCAGCAGCAGAAACACTCGGAAGGCCAGATAAATGTCCTCTTCGGGCCACATATGGCCTACGGGCCGTACTTTGAGGATGTCTGTCTTAAGGGGACTTGGTTCCCAGGGCTTTGTAGAGTGACAGGTTCTGAGGGGCAGGTTGATGGTGACTCTGGGGCAGGTAGTGTGGTTCTTGAATGAAGCAAGCGTTCCCTCAGCTCAGGGCTCAGTTGTCAATGCTGTGCATGCACTTTTCTCTGTCCTCTTACCTGTCTGGTGATTATTGAAAATTTGTCTTTCCTGCAAATACAGTAATGAATGCCTTGGCCAGACAAACCATGGCAAATCCTTCAAGATTAAGAACGTTCTGATGTCCGGTGAATTTGTACTTTCAGCCAAAGCACCCAGGTGTATTCTTTTAGAATATGAATGACTATTACTCATGATTAACTTTAGAAGCTAGTAAGTACTAAACTTGATAACTTTACCAGAAAAATGAATACTATTAATAATTAAAAAGAATTATAAAGAGCAGGATGAATAAAGTAGCTTTCATTTATTGAGCCTTTACTAGATGCTATTTCGCATAAATGCTTCTCATTTTGCAAAGTTTATCCCACTTAATAGTAGAAATAACCCCAAAGAATGGGTGTTCTTACCTGCATCTGCCTCATGTCAACATGCATGCTTTCTCTCCCTCAGCATATTGGTTCGTATTAACTTGTAACCTCTTTCACTGTACCCCACCAATCTCTGCCAATATCTGCACATCAACTGTGCACGTCACTTCTCCCATGTTGGGATTTGGGGCAATTTACAGAGTCTGACTATAACCCTATAAAGGTTGGTCAACTCTGACTTAATAGCTCTAATTTTTAATATGCTTCACTCTAGGTGCTTGAATAAAAGGAGACCATTTGAAAATTGCCGAAGTCCTTCTCAGTGATTAGATATTAAAAAAGAGTTTGAAATCCAACTATGTGGAGTAAAACAAAACCTAGTTCCTTTGATGACTAAAGACAGACGTTTTCACTTATCGTATGGTGTCTAAGAATTCTGTGTGTGAGTTTTAAATTTATTTGGGATGAGCTTCGTCTGTGTTTCCATATGGCTGCCAGGTGAGCCACAGAGCTGTGGCCAGCCTGACACCCTTTAGTATGAATCACATGACAACCTGTGTCTAGGATTAGCTCCATGGATGTTTCTGGAAACAGTGCTCACTTACCCTTGATTTCGATCTTCATTCCTGGGTGAAAGTGTCTCAGAGAGTGGAAACCCCAGTTCACAGGGATCGTGAACTTCCAGGGACTGTATGTAGTTCAGCTGTGGCCCCCACCTGGTGAGGCCCGTTCTGATTCTGATCAAGGGCGTTGTAGCATTAGAGGGACGTCTGCGCACCTGCCCTGTGTCCTAGCACCAACATTTAACAAAAAAAGAGCTTTTTCACAGAGTTACTCTTGTCAGTGCCCCATTCCCCTGGGAGCTCCTACATTGTTTGGTCCCAGTCTGCCCTTTTTGCCTCACCCTTTCCACCCACACAACCTGCTTCCCGCACCTCTAATTACTCATGATTCCACTAACAGGCCACATCCTTTCACACCTCTGAGTTTTTGGTCATGCTGTAACCTCTACCTGAGTTCTGTTCCTGCCTCCACTATTGCCTGTCAAATTCTTTATGCTTCATGCCTTTGAGTTTTAGCTGAAATGCTACCTTCTTTATGAAACTACCCTAGGCCCCCATGCTATAGTTACAGGTTCTTCTATTGTGTCCCCATTCCCCAAGGTGCACATTAGAGCTCCTGTTACAGTCTTAAAATGACCTTTATATGCATTGTTTGCACACCTATGTTGTGAATGTATTAGTTAGGGTAGGTTAGGCTGCAGTAACAAAGCCCCCAAAATGCGTTATAGCTCAAATTCCAAAGCTTGATTTCTTATACAAAAAAGAACAGCGTAAATGAATTTTCCTGGCGAGTGGCAGCTATGTTCCACAAAGCGATTAGGGCTCCAACCACCATGTGGTTCCTTTCTCCCTGTCAATATCTGCACCCAGCGTGCTGGTATCTGCTACCAGCCTTAGCCACGTTCCACTGGTAAGAACGGGTCACACAACTTTCTCTAACTGCAAGCTGGGCTGGCACACGTAATCTAGCCCTTTGCCCAGGAGGAAGAGCAAATGGATTTTTGCTGGGAAGCTAGCAGTCTGTCACAGTGAGCCACTTGAGGGCACAGATTTGTTTTCTCCCCTGGAGAATCTCCAGCCTCTGATATAAACCTGGGTTCCCAATAAAAATCTGTGGCATGAAGGGCTGGGAGAATGTTAGCTTGATTTCCATCTGCCATCATGTGATCCAACTTCGAATCAAGGGACATGACCTCTTCCTTTCTGGCGGTGTTTGGAGGTCTTCATTTTATAATTGAATACCAAAACACCAAGGGCTCTAAGGAGGCGCAGTGGTGTCCTCAGCTGTATTTTCTCATAACACAGAGTCATGTGGAACCAGAGCCTTGGCATTTTGCGAGGTGAGAAGACCCCGGGTAAAGAGGACTCTAGCAATTCATCTTGATGTTAAAAATATAACGTCGTCCATTCACTTCCCCACTGGCAGAGTCCAGGCTGGCTTTGGCCCCCCTCCCTGTGAAATGCACCCTTTCCCTCTCATCGGTTTCCACTCCGCCTGCTGAAACTGGAGTACAATGAATAGATGTATAATAAAATCTTTTAATTGTCTTAGCATATGTTGCTTTTATTAGGTGGGCATAATTGCATTCACGGGATCACCTACAAAGTCCTTTTGAATATAAAATTGAAATGGCTTCACACTCAGTGCACAAGTCCTTCTGAGCCACTGTTTTCCCCTTCACTGCCTCCTGTCCCCCTTTTGCTGTAAAGTTCACATTGAAGTGTGAAAAGAGAGTCGTGGCAACTGACACATGCTGGATCTTATCAGCCGAGAGTGCAGTTGTGGCCGCCTGAGAAGCGACTGTCATTTCTACACCATTTATTCCTCGCCTGGCCTCATTGCTCGCTTCCTTTTGGAGGAAATTTTCCCTGGTAAAGTACTGTACTTGTCATTTATTTCCCTTTTTTCCGCTCTCCCTCCGTGGCCGGGTTTTGATATGCATTTATCCAAAAGGCAAGCCTTTTATACACTTCCGCTAACCTCGTAAGGTCAGGCTCTTCTGAGCGGCTTCAGGCTCATAAAAGCAGTCCGACAGACCTTTTATGGGGTCATTACAGCTCCCTTAAATCCCTCTCCTTCCAGCTTTCAATAATTCTGTTGCTTCTAATCAATTCACCAGCTCTTCTATTTGGAAGTAGGGGGAATGAGGGGGAGAGAAGTCGCCCAAGACCCACTTCATCGGCACCAGGGTTTCTCAAAGTCTGTTTAGCTTGTAGCTCTTCCTCGGCACTCACCTTTGACTCACACTGAGACATCTCAGACTTAATCCTTATTTTAGTAGAGGAGTCAGCAAACTTTTTCTGCAAAAGGACAGGTAGGAAATATTTCAGGCTTCGTGGGCCACAGGGCCTGTGTCAGAAATACTCAACTTTGCCATTTGCCTTAGTACATTAAGGCTGCTATAAGAAGGTACCATAAACTAGGTAGCTGCTACATAACAGAAAGTTATTTCTGACAGTTCTGGACGCTGGGAAGCCCAAGATCAAGGTGGTGGGAGATTCGGTGTCTGGAGGACGCCCGTTTCTGGCTTCTCACTGCGTCTTCGCTTAGTGGAGGAGAGCTCTGTGGTGTTTTTCATCAAGGCCCTGGTCCAGTTCACGAGAGCTGCACCCCTCGTTCATCCTCTCCAAAGGCCCCACTGCCTAATGTTATCACACAGAGGATGCGTTTTCAACATACGACTTTTGGGGGACACAACATTCATACCATAGCACCATTATAGTACAAAACAATCATAGATAATATATAAATGCGTGAGTGTGGCTGCTTTCCAATAAAATTTTATTTACAAAAACAAGGAGTAGGCAGGATTTGGCCCACGTGGGCCGTAGTTTGCCGACTCCTGTTTTAGATCTTAAAAATTCCCATCTATCCAATCTTCCAAGAATTCCTAGTCTACTTGCAAGTAACTCTAGCTTTCCAAACATAATGGAGCGTGCATATCGAATGCTGTGCTTGGATGGTAGAATATTATTACCAAAATAATTTGGTTGACTTCCAGTTTCTAACCCTAATTTTTTTCCTCTTTGCTTTCTTTCTTTTGAATAATAGAAACTTCAGTTTTTTGTTTACTATATCTTGAAGTACTTCACTAAAATAGTAATTTCATGGTGGTACGCAGGGCTGTTTAGAAGCTTGAATATTATATTTTCCATTTTATTGTACAGGGCCTTTCCAAGAAATTGTGCATTTATAGTATGCCCGAGAGACAAGCGTAGTGGGGGAGAAGAATCAGTCTAGTAGTGCTAAACCTCCACTGCCGCCCCAGTGTTCTGCAAGTCTAGTGGCCAGGAGTAAGGGGGTCACTGGGCTGCTGAGGACTCAGTTGGGAAGCACCAAAAATTCATCATCTCATTTAAACCTTAAAAGAAACCTGTGGGAAACATCTCAAGAATCTCATATTCCAAAAGTGCAAAATTAAACTCAGAAATGTAAAATAACTTGCCCAAATGCCAGGCTTGAACCAGGGTGGTGAATGAATCTGTAAACCCCTTGCAACATCTCTCTATGTTCATGTTGTCACTGAAGCCAGGTGTGACCGATTTTATGTTAGCAAATCAGCTCTTATTCCTGAGCACACTTCTCAGCTACCCTTTCTACCCTCCCTAGCAGTAGTACCTGGCCAGGTGATGGAATTTCAGCTAGTCCAGTGTGTGTAGAGTGATGCCCAGCCGCTTCAGTTGGAACCAAGGGAAAACCTCCAAACACGCGGTCCTTCATGTTTGTATGTTTGTTTCCTGAGCCCTGGCTAGAATGAAGATGACACTCACGGTGATCCTAGAATCTGAGTATTGGAAATGCCAGAGTTCCTTGAGGGTGGAGCCGAGTTGTCTTTCCATTGCATTGGAGCCATTAGAAACCTATGACCCGATCTTTCTCTAGTGGGTATGGCCAGGCTCGGTGAATCCAGTAGATGTTTGGATCTGTTGACTCCTTGGGGTCTATAATGGGGATGTGTAAGCTGTTTTCGAATATTTCAGCAAGTATCGTGGACCTTAACCAAATGAGGCCAAGTATCCTGTGAACTTATTTTTATTTTGGTTAGATTTACAAGATAGATGTAGAGTGACTTGCCCAAGCTCACACAGATGATGAAGGCCAGACACAAGACAAGAGTCCATGTTTCTGGACTCCTAGACTAGGTTTATTTTTCTCCCATGGCCCTTTAGAAGATGGTTGTTGTCTTTTGCTTTTCACTGAGTTGCTTACTGAGAGACAGGGTTCTATTGTGTCCGATTCAACAAGGAGGACTCTCTGCTATGTTAGAAGAGAGCTTTGGGGGATCTGGAGGCTTCATCAAAGGGTACATAAAATAAATGCTGGTGCCTAACTACGAGAGAGAGAGAGAGAGAGAGAGAGAGAGAGAGAGAGAGAGAGAGAGAGAGAGAGAGAGAGAGAGAGATATTAGTAATTTATAGGTTCACATTTTCCTTGGGTCCTTATAATACTTGTTTATTAGAGATAATTTGCTTAAGCATGCACAAGGTGGAAGGTCACGCAAGGAAGGTTTTTATTAGTTGTGTGCTGAATGGATCAATAGTAATTTGAATACCATGAATCTGTCCTGTTAACAGGTTTATTTCTTCATCAGATATTAATTCCAGAGGGTTTTGCCCGTTATAGGATGGACATAAACCATGCCGTGCAGATGGTGCTGCCTCTGTGATCAGGTTCAGCTGTGTGTTTTTACAAACCTCTATGTGGATTCTCAAAAGTGGGCCAGCAGATTGGGATGGGAGGAATTGGGTAAACAGGAACCCCAGAGCCTCTGAAGAAATGAAAAGAAAGAAGTCTATGCATTCATTCCATTGCTTGTTTTGTGTCGTTCTTTCTCTCTCTCTTCTCTCTTTCTTTCTCTCTTTTTCTTCTCTCCCTCACTCCCTCCTTCCCTCCCTTCCTCTGTCTTTGTGCAACCATCCATTCATCTATCCACTCAGATTAGAAAACTAATACAAACACACAAAATGAAAAATTTGGAAAATGTAAAACCTCGATACAATAGCTATCACTTCTCATTCCAGTCCTCAATAATCATCACCACTGGTGCATATAAGGACATTTCTCTTAGGTGTTTTCTCCACATCTAGGTGTACACATTTCAATACAGCTGAGATCATATTGTGCATCTGAATTTTTTAACATATTAGATGTTTTACATCACTAAGTTAATACATGCTCATTTAAACAAGTCATCATATGCAAATATGGGAAGAAAAAGCTCATAGTCTGTGCTCCACCCTGTCCGTTTTTCTAAGTGGCAATTGTGGACCTTCTGTGACAACGCAAATGTGCAGTATATGTTCACGTGAGGAGATGGGGGGAGGTGTAGTGCATGTGTGTTCACTAGCATACTATTTTGCCCATTACTTAAAAACTGCTTGATTTGGTTAAAACTGCAGAGGGAACACATATAGACGAAATAGCACTTTTTCTAATGCTTGCATACTAACTCCATGCAGCTCCAATGAAATCAAACATTGCCCTGTTGGTGGACACTCCACTTCTTTTCAGATTTGTTGTTATAGCCCTTATAAATACTACATCAACATAGATTTTGAGGCATTTATCCTAATACACTGCTGGTTTTAATTTTGTAGGATAGATGCCCAAAGTGAGATTTCTGGGTCAAATGTCAGGTGACTTAATGTGTGTTTACTTAGTTATGCACAAGCATTTCCCCATAGTATTGAAAACTCTTTGTAAGGGATTTTTTTTAATTGGCTGCAAAATACTGTATCATACAGTTTTACCAAAGTGTACTTAACATTTCCTTTATCACTGAGCCCTTGGGTGGCATCCAATTCTTTGCTTTTGTAAATAATGCTGAGATGAACATCTTTCCGCATGTGTCTTTGTTCTCCTTTCGACTTACTTGGAATTCTAGAAGCGGAATGACTGAGTCGGAGGTCACGAGCAGAGCGGCCTTTTAAATCTCGGGCCGCAAACGAGCCCATTGCAGGTTGAGGCCGCACGTTTCGTCCAAATGCAGCTGCAGCACTTTACAAACCACAGCATAAACCCTCGGAATAATTCCATTCCCCACCGGGCCAGAGCATTGTTATTAATACAACTTTACAAACATCACTCTTTTGAAAGCTTCATCTAACCCGACCACAGCTCATTAGTGAACCTTCCAACAATCCCAGGGCAGTTTGTGGATTCTGCAGCAGACGAGTTATCATGTGCCGAAGGGCACCGCGGGGAAACCCACCCCAAAGACGACGGCTGCCCACACCAGCCAGCCGGAGACTTTAGGGCTCTACTTCTGGGACGTAAGGAAAGGTCTCTCTTGTTCCCTGTGGTGTTTCATTCTCAGCTTCAGATCATGCCCAGTGTTTCCCAGTTGGGGACCTGTCAGCATCCTGGGCTGCACAGTTCTTTGGTGTGAGGGCCTGGCCAGCACGTAGCAGGACATTCTGGGTCCCTGGCCCTGCCTGCCACACGCTGGCGTCACACTCACCACTGGAACAACCAGAAATGCCTTTCTGTGTCTCCCAGCTTCCTCTTTAACACTGCGCCCCTTCATCTCAGCGTTCAAATTTATATTTTTTTCATGCACGTTTATGTATTTTATTTGAATATGTGTCATCTCTGTGCACGGGCTTTTGCTGTCTGTGATAATGCAGTGATTCTCAACCGGGGCTGGAAGGAGGGAAAGTAACCCACAGGGCCTGTTCTAATGCGGTTGGGGGGTTATTTGTGTTTTTAAAGTAGAATAACAGGGTGTTTAAAAACCAACATTCTGGAGCCAGAAGGCCTGGGTTCAAATTCTGACCCCTCATTTTGCAAGCTTAAGACCTTGAGCAAGTTATTAACCTCTTTATGCCTTTATTTTACCATAAATATGGGATAATTATAGCTCCTACTGCATAGTTTTGTTAGGAGGAGTAAATGAGTCATTATTTTTGAGACATTTCGTGCCTGGCACAGAACAAGCACGGTGTGTGTGTGTGTGTGTGTTGTGTGTGTGTGTGTTTTACAGAAATATATGTGGGTGGGTTTGTTTGTGTTTTCCATAATTCCAGCTAGGCAAAGGCATTACTTAACACAAACCTGCTGGGCTGGCGAGCAGAATCAGAAAGCAGGCTCAGGGAACCTTGAAAGGCAGAAGGACTAAGAAGGTAAGTTACCCAAAGTAGGCAAGTTAGCTCAGTGGCTGCCCTATTCGATACACATATTTCAGAGGGGGTGACATGGCCCATCTCCCTTGTCGAGGTGGTCTTCTTTGGCACCTACCTAGAGCACCCCACTGTTGACCTGGGTGTAGGCTGGATCAAAGCTGGGAGACCACAGCCTTAAGGGAGAGGGGTGTGTTCAGAGCAGGTGGCCTGTACCAGGAGGAAGGGCCAGCCTTGGGGCCTAAGGCTGGACAGCCTGACTCTCCTTCCTTTTCTTAGAAACCTAATGTAGGCACTAGGTCAAGGCTACTGTGGGGCTTGGGGGACACCTTCAACCTCCTAGTCTTTGTCCTCCCAGAAGGAAAAAATGGGAGGAAGGAAGGAGGAAAGAAAGGAAGATGCATTTTGTCAGACATTGTGCTAACAGACATTAGCACAGATAACATTCGGAACTGCCCTGTGAGCAGACATAGAAGCTCAGCTCAAAGAGGTTAAATGTCTTATTTCCTCATTGGAAGACACAGTTTATTTTTTATGTATCTCTGAATTGGCATGTATCCTATAATCACTGAGGCTATTTATGTACTCTTACTCTTCTCCCCAGTGTCGTAAGCAAATCAGCATGCATCTTAAACTTCATAACAAATTAAGTGGTCATAATAATTATTGTAATACAGCCTGGGCAACATAGCAAGACCACATTTCTAAAAAAAAATTAGCCAGGTATGGTGACGTGCATCTGTAGTCCAGCTACTGGGGAGGCTGAGGCAGGAGGATTGTTTGAGCCCAGGAATTGGAGGCTACAGTGAGCTGTGATCCTGCTACTGTCCTCCAGCCCAGGAGAACATAGCAAGACCCTGTCTCAAAAAAATAAATTATTATGACCAACATGCGTCAAGTAACTATGTGTGAATTTCTTGCATTTTTACTTCATTTAATACTCAAAGACCTAATGAAGTAGGTTCTATTATGTACCCACTTTACAGATGAGAAAACTGAGGCACAAAAAGCTAAATAGCCTGCTTTAGATTGCAGAGCTTATTGAAAGCAGAGCTGGGATTTGAACCAAAATCTCCATGCCTCCCAAATTTGTACTCTTTTCTCAATCTCATACTGACTCTATCCCTCAATTCTTCTCTCATTGCTCTATACTTAGAATTTGGAAATCTGTCCTTCAGATGCTTCTAGAAGGAAACATGCTTTGGCAGAATTTACCCTTGTAACTTTCTTCATTCTCCTCACCCTGTGACTGTATCTTTATAACACTTTTTTGTCCTTGCTTTGCTGGAGGAGGCAAACAGACATTGTCAGAGGGACTAAAAAAAAAAAAAAAAAGGAAAAGTGGCAGCAACTGCTAGCACAATCACTGAAAAATCTTCTGAATAGACTGGTAAATGAAGCTCTCCCCAAAATATTCAGAATTGGCCTTTGAATTGACTAATTCAAATCAATGAATCAGATGCAGTTACTTTGGACAGTCTTGACAGAATAGCTACAGTTTTGGCGGGGACAGAGAGCCTACCATTCATTTATTCAACAAAAGCTTTCGAACGCCCAGCCCTGTGACTGGCAGTGGCAACACACACAGGATCAAAGCACGTCCGTAGGAGCAAAGACCTGAAACTCCCATCACTGTGCATGGGAGTTACTCAGACCACCAACTACCATGCCCTGTCTGTTGCTACTGTCTTGGCCTCAGACTGACCAAAGGATGTGAGCATAGCTCTCGTCCACTTGAATTTCAGCATCTTTTCCTGAGCACGCCTCCAACTCTGGTCTTGTGCGTCCACTCTGCAAACCCTCCATCCCCCACCCAGCGGTACCGGCCAGTACCAGCCTCTCCTGAGCGTCTAGATGGTACCTAGCCTGGGAGAAACCTCCCGGCCCTGCGGTGATTCATATCTGACCCTGAAAATGCTCTACCTTACCCAGAAAAGCCTTCCCAGAAGAGTGGGAGTCTAGGAAGACAAATAACAAAGATAGCAGTTTGAAGAGGAGGCACTGATGGCAATTTGGGTTGATAATTCCACCAGCTAATTTAATTCTGATTTCCCCACGCTCCTGGCCATGGTACAGTTGGCTCCAGAGGAAGGCGATGAAAAGTTATCAGTCAAGAAAGGATCGGGAAATTGTTACTTTTTTGGATAATCGTTGGCTGCAAGAGTCTTCCTTTAAACTCTAGAGTTTAAAGAGTAATAAGGGTGGACCTGTCCCAGCACTGACAATTAAACATTTGTGCTATTTATAAAAATCAAGAGACATAAAAACCATTTGATGAACTCCCACTTTCTGGGCATTTGGTGATTCCAAAACCCTGGACAATAGGAAAAACCATAGAGGAATCTCACCAGTAACTATTGAACTGAGCACTGAGCATGGCTGTCAGGGGAGGCCCCTTCCCTCTCTGGATTTAGGTGAATGTTGGGGGTTTTTCCCCCCTAGATTCAGAATATTCAGATTTAGAATTAGAGTCCCAAACCACCACTTTCCGGCCAAGCCACTGTACCAGACGGGAGACGGTCCCTCTTCAATCAGAGCAGAGGAAATCTCAGCGGAAATCAAAATTCCAGTCCGCCCTGTGCTGTGGCAATGGGCAATGTACCTTGTCACCTCTAACTTATTTATACTCTCAAGGAAAAAAAGTGAATACTTGGAAGTGTACCTCACTCTGTTTCTAACTGGGGGTCATTTTCCCTTTTAAAAAATGACTTTTGTACGTGTGGCTTGTTAGTTAAAGGAGATGTGACACCATCACCCTCCTCTCCCTGCCCAGCCAGGCTCCATTTGTCACCCGGGTAGCCTCAGAATGGATGGAGAGCTCAGCGCACAGATGTCATGTCAGAGACGTGTGCGTTTATCTTTGGCGATTTGGGTTGGCGGGACTCGGGGACGGCCTTTTGTCAAACACCTGCGATGAACGTCTGCCAGAGCCTGCTCTGGGACACCATAGATCCCCTTCCCTGTTGCCCTGGGAGTGGGGAAGGTGGCAGGTAGAAGGAGTGCGGAAAGAGATGGGGACGAGGATAAATGAGAGCGTGTCTGGCTCCAGGGCGGACCGCGTCACACACTGCCTGGCGTGGGGACGGACTCATCTGTTTTCTAAGAGGTAACAAAGAAGATAAATTTGGTGCTCAGACGTCTGAGGCCTGACAGTAGGAAAAACATGGTAAGACATGCATTAGAAGAGACGCCTCTGTGTGTGTGATGTTTGTGTGCATTATTAATGTATTAATATATCTGCTGGCCGCGAGAAGGTACATTCAGAACATTTTCTATATCCTTTTTTCACATGTCCTGTATTGCCAACAAATGCTGTTAGGTGTTCTCTGCACTGTGGCTCTGGGCCTGGGTATTGTCCTAGCATATGCTCAGGGCTGTGCTGACTTATCTGGGTTGATAAGCAGGGATGGGAGCCACGAGATAACAGTATTGGATAGGAAAGTGTGCAAAGTGCACAGCCCGGATGGCTTAAAACAATGGAAACATTGTCTCCCGGTCCTGGAGGCCAGAGGGCTGAAGTCCAGGTGTTGGCAGGATGATGATCCCTCCGAGGGCTCCTGTGGAGGAGGCTGCTTGCCTCTGCCAGGTTCTGGTGGCTCACGGGCCACGCTGCGTGTCCCCTGGCTTGCAGTTGCAGCTCCACGTGGCTGCCTCTGTCCTCGAGTGGCCGCGCCTCCCGGTGTGTCTCCGAGTCTCTGGGTCTCTCAGCCCCTTCTTATCAGGACACCAGGCAGATTGGATTAAGGACCCACCCTGCCGCCGTCTGACCTCATCTTAACTAATCACATCTGCGTTCTAATCTAGTTTCCTCTCTATTTCCAAATAAGGTCACGTTCCGTGGCATTGAGGGTTAGGACTTCAACATACATTTTGGGGGACACAATTCTACCTCTAACAAGTAACAACTAGTAATAATCTCCTGATGTTAACGCCACAGTTGCCATTCCCAGAGTGCCTGCTGTCCTTCGGACCTCGTGCTAGGAACCTTGTCTCAGCCTTCCTGCCAGGCAGGGACGGGAACAGTCCACACTTCTCCCCTCTTCCTCTTTTCTGCCTCCCCTCCCCCCGCCCCCAGCCAGGTTTTCAATACACTGATTTTTCGCCACACACTTATTCCCAAGACCAAACATCGACATGGAAACTGACCAGTGTCACCGTGTCGCTTGTCAGAATTTCAAACACCAGCACTGCAGTGAAAGACAACACCCTACGTGTTCAGAACAGGGGCCAGAGTAACTCTTGGAGCGCTGTGTTCGTTAGGGTGGCCGTTAGACAGTCACAGACCCTGAGCCCCTTTTCCTGGGTTCACATCCCAGCTCTGCCACTGAGCAAGCGGATGACTCTGGGCAAGTTACTTCACAGCTGTGAGCTCAGCTTCCTCCTCTGTAAAATGGGTTCCTACCCGTGCTTGCCACATACAGCTTTTGCAAATGCGATATGAGCCTACATTTCAGGGTTACTATTACTAGATATAATATTTTAGTACCCCTAAACATGGATTTCACAAGCATTTATCAAACACCTCCTATGGGCAAAGTACTCAAAATCTACTCCTTTCTCTTGTATTTCCTGCAAACAGAAGAGCATAGTTACGAATGGATTCATCTGAGCCGTGCGTCTTTCCTCTGGGTCAGCTGTGGGTGCCGAGCCCAGTAAGGCACACCTGATAACGTCCCTCCGTATCTCTAATTGCCAACTATCTCCCCCCTGCCCAGCGAGACAAGCTGTGCTCTTCAAACACAAATTCCTTGTCCCGCTTCCTGTGCAGTTTGGCCCTTTCGTCCCCGAACTGGCAGTGCCCGAGTGGAAGAATCACTTTTTTCCCTCGTCTGCTTGCTGGAATGTGCCCCAGAGGCAAAACTCACTGGGTCTGGAGCTAAACGAAGAAGCAGAGATGGGACAAGGGACAAGGCGGGTGGCCGTGGGGCCGCATGCGATAAAAATGGAAACACCCACTTTTGCCCCCGGTACCCAAGAGGAAACGGGGGCGGCAGGCGCTCAGGATGGCCTCATGGTTGTGGTTTTAGACACAGCTTCGAGTCGTGACTGCAAAGGCCCGTTTCCCCTGCTCGCTCTCTTTTTTAGTAACCGTGCAAGTTCTCATAGACACTCAAGATCTCTTTTCAAAGATTTCCAAAACTTCTTTCTTGGAGAATATTTGGACAGTATGGAGCGAAGCACGCATCGTCAGAGAAATTACAAATTTACTAACTGAAGTGCCTCTGAGAATCATTCTCCTTTTGTTTTGCCTAATTTCCACGCTTATGAAGTCAAACTTTCAGTTAAATGTTTATGTAGCAATTCGGCTCTTCTCAGCCATCTGTTGCCAGGCAGGCTCTGCAGAACTGTCGGTCGCCCGTGCTGGGTTGGGTCTTCCAGTTCTCTTAGCACAAAGACCTGGTGTTTAAATCCCGCAAGCAAGTCGCCACCTTGATTTCCAAAGTCTCCTTTAAAATCCGCACCTTTACCCCCAGTCACCGATGGGGATCGGTGTTTGCTTTTCCGGGGCCTGCGCAGCTCTCTCACCTTTTGCTTCTGTTTTCCCTCTGCTTCCCCCAAAGTGGGAGGCACCAAGGTAGGATAGAGGCATTAGTATTCACACTTGTGTGTGAGCAGCCGAGCTAACATGCACCAGAGGGAAAATATTACTTCTCATAAATGCTCAATAATTATAGTCTTTATTGCATCCAAATCTATATTGTGACACATAGTGGAAAGCTTTCGGATTGTATGTGGAGGAGTTGACAGAGACTTGCAGGTGAAGAAGAAAAAGATATGTATGTATTTATACAGAGAAATAAAAATTTCTTGGATAAACCTAGGGAGAGAGATGGTAGTGCTCTGGGACGTTGGGCTTCCAACGGTACCTTGGAAGTCGGCATCGTACCTTGACTTCGAAAATAGCGTTAACTTTTCAAAAAACTACCAGGCCATATAGAACAGGCATCTAAAGCGTATTTCTTAAGGAATAATGAATTCATAGTAATTTCTGTTCCAATCTAAGGGGTGTGAGGTTCTTTTTTTTTTTTTTTTTTTCTTCACAACAGATGTTAACTAGGGGAGATGCAGAATGGTGCATGGGAGGGTCTTCCATCCTGCCATTGTGCTTTGCTCGGCTGTGAGTGCTGAAATTTTTGTCAGACACAATTGTTACCTCTCCCCATGGGCGAAGATGGGATGGTTATTTAGTATCTTGCAAATGATACGAGCTGATGATTTTCTAGGTAACTTAACTTGTTAAAAAACTTCCAGTGGTTTTAGATTCTACCTAGTTTTAAGAAACAGAGCTGATGTGTGGTGGGGAAAAGAGAGAAAGATGTTCATTTGAAAGCATTTGATTGCTTCATTATTTTATCTTCCCATGGAAATGTTTTCATAACAATTTTTTTTTGTCCTGTGGCAGAGATTCACAGAATTAATGTGGAGCCATTAGGCATGGATCTCTGCCTAAGGTCTGGAAATGAATTCCAGAGACCACAGGACTTATAGACGTGCATGTGCACACCCAGACCCACAACAGGGGCCCTTGCTTGTAGAGAGAGGCCCAAAGACAGAGGCCTCCCCCCCCACCAGCTACACTGAAATTCTTACCACGTTTCCAACTTGGATTAAACTGGCATGAAAGTTCTGTCAAATGTCAGTTCCATTCTAAGAGAGAGAAGTTAAGAGAGGGAAATCATTTAAAAATATGAACCAGTTGCTGTTACTTAGGTGATTCACTAGTTGGTATTAGGTAGAAGAGGTACCTGCAAACTATGGTCCATGGGCCACATCCTGCCAGGTGTCTGTTTTTATAAATAAAGTTTTATTGGCACACAGCCATGTGCATTTTTTTATAGATTGTCTATGGCTGCTTTTGCACTACAACAGCAAGGTTGAGTAGTTGTAACCATATAGCCTGCAAAGTCTAAAATATTTACTATCTGCCCTTTTATAAGGAAGTTAGAAGACTTGTGAGTTAGAAGAGTAACTAGTTGGTGTTACCCAAATTTTGCGAATTGTGGCTAAATCTCTTGTTTTTCTGTATGTTCAAGTGAAATTGTACATCAAAGGCAACATATCTATAATAAGATGCTGGGAAGGTGAGCCAAAAAAAAAAAAAAAAGTGACTTCTGTTCATGGGAGGGACAGGCCACTGGGATTATAAGTAGAAATCAGGACATGGATTGTGATAAATCTGTCCGACACCCTGATTTTTGCTTTTCTGTACGTTTTGTTTATTTCAAAGTCACTACAGCTGCACAAAGAACTGGCCCTCTTTTCCTCTCCAGCTACTTAATAAAAGCCCAGTTTTTACTTCCAGCTGGTCAAAGGTCTTAGGGAAGGAAACTCATTTCTTGCTCAATCACTGAGGATCATTTCAGACACCATTTGGAGGAAGTTTCTATCAAATCCTGTTCGGACTAGAGAGAAAAGTTTTCAAACTACAGAAGCACCAAATAGGTCATGACAAAGAATAAATACCACCCACCCCCGACCTGGGACACCTGGGATCCCCCAAAAGGAGGGAAGGCTCAAGCCCAGGAAACTGCCACTACAAAATCCACTAAATAAACATCTATGTAAACAATCACACCATCCAGGGGATGTGTACTTATCAGCCTGTTCTTCAGTATTTGGAGAAGTACTTAGGGCGCAGTAAGTAGTTTAAATAAAATTAGTGGAGAAACAGGGAGTTTAAGCGAGCAAGGGATCAGGACTTCTGGGCTCACTACACATCAGGTGATTTAAGCTAAAAATGGCTCAAAATACCGCAATCACTTGAAGCGTCTTACATAAACTGACCAGGAATCTGGGGCATTCACGCTGGAGACAATTTTCTTCTCCTCAAGATAAGGGATGGAGAATTAGTCATAGGGTATTTCCAGATAATGTAGTTAACACCTCGTGTACTATTAGGTGGGCAGGGAGCTCTGCTCTTGGGACTGAAATTGCTCCTGCCGGCTCTCAGAAGGAATGTGTGTATTTTTAAAGTCTGGGTAACCACGAGTGAGTCATTTCCACAACATGCCTCCCTTTGGTGTGAAACGGGGCAGAAGGTGCCCCAAACAGCTGTTCGGTTGTCTTGTGCAGTTACTCCTTCATTCACTCATTCATTCATTCATCGCGTGGGTGCAGAGCACCCCTGTATACCAGGCCCGGTGCTAAATACTGGGGAGACGTGTATGAATAAAATCTCATTTTCCAGGGGCTTACTGCCTGTTGGACATTTTGGCCTCCTCTCTTTAGCACAAGAAATGATGTGACAACTGAGCGAGATGTGAGGTTGTACCTGGTAAGGTCTCTATTGGTCAAGGGAAGGTGCAGTGTGAAAAGATTTCTCTTGAGGTGGCAAGGCATTCGGAAGCTGACCAGTGTGGCCCTTTGCTTAGCCAGGGTGTAGCCTTCCTAGCACATTTGTTTTATTTTTTTGCCTCTCATTTCCTAACTCCTATGTGGGGTCACCCCTTTTGCTTATTCTATAAGAGAAGCAGTATTATGTGAAGAATATAAACTTCAGAGCTCATCCATCCCTTTTCACATTTGAACTCTAATTCTGCCATTTGCTCGCTGTGTGTCCTTGGGAAAGTTGCTTAACCTCTCTGAGCTCCCATTTCCTCACGTGGCTTCAGGACTGAGGTTCATGACTGATCACTACTGTCGCAGTAATGGGGCGGATGGTAAATCAAAGAAGGTCCTCCTTTTACTCCTCGTCCCCTGCGCCTTCTGCTACTGCACTTTGGCTCATCAGCACTGGAGGAAGTTGGTCTCCGTGGCTGTGGACCACCAAAAACTTGCCTATTTTCTGCAGTCTTTGGCCTCTCTGATCCCCAGGGTCAAGGTGAATGCTTTCTGTTCCCAGTATCCTGCATTCTGTTTCCAGGGCTTTCTGTGGGAACCCCACAACTCAGAGCAGAAAGCACAGGCCCGGGAACTAGATAGACCAACGATCACGTCCAAGTCTATTACTTCTGCGCACCAGTTGCTCACCCCGGGGCCCTGTAAAATGAGGATAACGGGAAGCACCTCCGAGGCTTGCTGGAGGAACTCTGTCGTCTAGGCGGCAGCTGTCAGCACTGAGCCTGGAACAGAGGAGACCTCAGTGGGGCGTGTCCCCAAAGGCCAGGGACTGCAGCCTTGTTTCCGCCAGGTTTTTGCTCTTTGTTTCTTTTTTTTTTTTTTTGCAATCACACAAGAGGAGGTTTATTTTCTGGCTAGCCAGGGTCCAAGCCCCAGAGCACCAACGCAGTGGCCACTCTCACAGGCAAGGACCTGCTCTTTGTTTCTTGCTGAAATGTGAATCTAGAGCAGACTGAATACAACAGCGCTTTGCCACTGAGAAGGGTGGCTGGGCCTTGTCTTCACGGGGCCACCCTCTGCCCTCTGCTTCAGCGGGGCTCAGAGCATGGGAGGTGTTGTTCACCCAACAAATTAGATTTAACAGCTAATACTCTGTGCGGTCTCTCTGTGGGCAAAGTATGCTTTTCATTCAACTTTGAACAGTATTGCAAAGAGATTCCACCTACCTTTTCTTACTGCAGGTCGCCTAGGGACCCTAGTGGTTTGGAGACCTCAGCAGGGACCCTGTGAGTTTGGAGAAGAGCAGGCAGGTCCTTCCACCCTCGGCAAAGGCGATTCAGGGCACCTGGAAGGTCGCAAAACCTGGCTGCTCTTGAGGGTGTGGAATGCGGAGGTGGCCAAGTCAGTAGGTAGGCAGGATTGTGGTTTGCCAAGTTCAGGGAGAAGAGAAAGCCCCAAGGCCCTACACAAGCATCCTTTCAGCTCCTTGCCTTCTGTGCAGCATGGCCTTCAAAGACTCAGGACATGAGTTCGAATCCCTGCCCAGGCACTTGGTAATGGTGTAGACTTGAATGAGTTGCTTCAACCTCTCCTGTGTCTCAGTTTTCTGTAAACTGGGGAAAATAATAGCACGTCTATTTCACAAGGTTGTTATGAAGACTCTGTGTACAGAGAGAGTGTGCTTAGATCAGTGTCTGGCACATGATAAGCATTATGAGTGTAGCTCCAGCATGAGTCACAATTTGTAGAGAACAACTATGTCAAAACCATACCAACAATAATTTGGAAAGGAAATAATTTGACGAGTTGTTTATGGGCAGCTGCGTTGGATTGATATACTTTTCCTTTGATCTGCAAAGGCAATGTGATCATCCATTCATTCATTCATTCATCCTTTTAACAATATCCAGTAAGCACCTACTGTGTGCCGAGCACTGAGTCGGGTGCTGGGGACCCCTGTCGGTGAGGTCACAGTCTACCGGCCTGTGCCCAAGTGTGTCATATACATGGGCTGTGAAAGTGAGCAGAGGTTTCATAATGACACGAGTTGTCATTTAGCAAGTCGCCTGCCCCGCGTGAGATCTCTGCTCCGACATTCCAGGGGGTGTCGCGGAGCCTTCCCTTTTCTGCTCTTCCCCCGTCCTTCACCACGTCCCCTCAGTTCCCAGCTTCTGTCGCGTGAATCGGCGCATTTCTGGGCGCCTTCCTGTTCTGCAGGCACCAAGCTGCTGAGTCAGGAGGTAGCACTTCTCCATCTGCTTCTCATCTTCCGAAATGTATGTTGATGTGTCTTGTTCACTGAACTAAACACTTTTTCCCCCCTGTATTATACTTCTAATGGAGTTTCTGCAGGGAGTGCAGACAAAAAATGCTTGACTTGCATCCACCTTGTCCAACCAGAAGCTCCCCAAAACAGTCTGTGCTTTGTTCCCCCATGCCGTGCTCCCCCAACTAGAGGATGAGAAAGAATCACACAGGCAGAGAGCAGCACGAGCAGCTGCTACTGCCATGGCCACTGCGGCCACCACTACCCCCTCTAGCATCTGTGTTGTGGGGATTGGCACCTTTGACAAAGTTATGAAGTGCAGCGTGAGCAAGCCCCACCCTCTTCTCCATGTCTTTGCCTGTTGGCGAACAAACTGAACAGAGAGAACTTTGTGTTCCAACTCCGTGTTGAATGTTCCTGGACACCGAAGGGTTCTCTCTGCTCACTAAGTGTCATTCCTGAACATGAATTCACAATCGCAAGATGCCCGATCTTGTGAGCAGCTCTATCTTCTCCTGTCCTTGAGACCACAGCCTCTGGTCCTCACCCTCAACCCTACGCCCTACCGTTCTGGGTCCAGACCCTGTCTTCTTCCCTGAGAGACTTTTTTGGGGGAGACAAATTTATTGTTATAACATGTAGATTTCACTCGTCATAGAAATGTGCTGTTTTCAAGGATGCTGAACTCAGAGAACACAGTTCTGTGTGAGCGCTGGAGTCGGACAGGTCTGGATTTGTATTCTGACACCATATTTCAAGAGCTCTGTGCAACCTTGAGCAACTTCCAACTCCTCAAACTTTAGTCTCCTCATCTCTAAAACGGGGCCCTTGTCTACCTTGCAGAATTGTTGCAGTATGAAATGAGACAGTGTTGCACGGTTTCTAGAATGATGTTCAGGACTCATTATTAACTCAATACATGTCAGAAACTATGTTACTTTGGGCCAGCAGGGCCACCTAAGTGAAATCAGCTTTAAGGTTATAGCAACCAATTTGAAAAATGCTTAACATTCTCAAATCTATGTCATTGTGTCCCCCAGGTACCCCAAACTTGTTTGGGTTTACACCTTTTCACAGTGTCTCACTTGCCCCAGTGATTTTATGACCCTGAGGTCCTGATCTGTTTTATCATGTCTTATGATTTTCCTCAAATAATTCCTTCTGCTGTAGCTGTAAGGCCATCACCAGTGGACTGCTGGAGCTATGAGCCACCAGCTTCCAAGAACCAAGTGTGTGTATCACTTCCCAACTCTGCATTCAGTTAATAGCTTGCGATCGGTCATGAGGAGACTATTTACACCGTGGGAATTGGCAGGCACTACAAATTAAGGTTCCATCCCCCACCCCATTGACCCAGTGAGCCAGTTGTTCAGCATTTACCAATATACCACTGTCACCAACCCTGCTTTTCACAGATGTATCATTTAAGGAAAGGAAAGCAATTCATGGGAAAGTGAATTTTAATTATCAGACCATCTTATTACATTCCTCACTGCCACAAATGTGTGCTTGTGGTGGTAAAGTGGGCTTTCTGATTGCCTTGGAGAGGCAGTTCCATAATGCCAGGCAAAACATATAGCTTGGCAATTCGTCTATTTGCTCCTATTGTTTCCTCCTCATTGTGGTGAAAATGTGAGTACGCAGGAAAAAGGACGGGGCGCATCTCACCATGATGGGAAATGGTTGAAATATGGGCCCTGGAGATGCTGTGGTCCTGGATCTGAGACTCTAGCTTTCCAATTACCAGCAAGTTACGCATCTCTCGGCCTTGGAGTATAAAAGAGAACTGAAATCCGGGTCAGTTAAGGATCTGCCTTTATATGTATATATGTATAACAGTTTAAATCACTTGGTCATTTACCAAAATCCAGGGAACAAGAGCAGGTTCAGAAAATAGTGATTTTTTTCACTTTATATAAAAATGAATCCCTCTCTTTTATTTTATTATTTATTTATTTATTTAGCTCTTTTATGAGCTCTTTCCGAGCCCAGGGACTTGGTGGAAAATCCACCCTCTGATCTCTGGTTTGAAGAAAGCAACACATGGAATCCCCCCACCCCTTATTATTTTTGTCATGGGCAGTTGAAGCCTCAGCCTTCATTGTAGTTTTAGCATCACACCCGAGAGTCTAAGATGCCCCTTGGTGGAGCAGCCCAACTAGAGACACTGTCTTTCCACTGGATAAGTGACAGATGTCACTGTGAGGGCCTGACTTCTGTGCCTCAAGCTGCTGGACAGCAAAGGGGTCAAGGGTACAGATGACCCATGTTCAAAATTCATCGCCTCTGCTCAGTAGCTGTGTCACCTTGGGCAAGCAGCTTAACTTTTCTGGACTTCTTTCAGGTTTCATATATATTAGATGGAAGTATTATAAATGAGAGTACCCATCAAACATTTAATGCCAGCCTGGGACCCTCAAAAACTGGTAGCTATTTACTGTTACTGGCAGATCAACCACAACGATAACTCAAAATCTTGACCTGCAGGTGTGCAATGCTCCCGCTCAGCGTGCACTGTGGACGTGTTCCTATTTATCGTGGTGCACTTGTGAAGAACGGGGGTCCGGAGCCCAGAGATTTGGTTCAGCTTCTCACTCTATCACTCGCTCCTTGACCTGGGCAAAGGGCGTCGCCTCTTTGGGTTTCAGTGCCCTGCCTTGAATTGGGCAGAACAGGTGCACAATTCCTCACAAAGGATTTGGCACATGCAGGGGGGACCCTCACAGAAAGCATTAAAGGTACATGGAATCCCCCCTGGCATGTGGCAGGCAGGTGGCACATAATCAGGACTCAATGAACGAGAATTACTTGTTATTAGGTCATTTTTCTGGCTTGAGCCTCAGTTTCCCTCTCATTGAAATGGGATGCTAATACCATCACAAAGCTCTTGCAAGAATTCAGCAAAAATTCTCCACCTTGGCACCTAGCCAGCGCCGCAGAAGGTATCCAGGCCCTGCAAGGACTCCTACATTGAGGGGACTACTTGGTGAAGTCATTCAATTAGGAATCCAAAGGGTGTGCTAGTAGGGGACAGATTCTTAGCCACCTTGACAATACAGGGACACAAATACACCTCGGTGGCAAGGTATATTTGTGTGCCTGCCTTTTTACCAGGCAGGGGGCATTTGTCGGAGGATGAATACTATTAGGTGTGGCAGCCAGAGGGAGGGGGGGAAAAAGCAGAGTAAGATGTTCCTTGGTGCACCCGTTGTCATGAGTTCAGCATCTCTCTGAACTGCAAGAGCGGGAGAGTCCCAACCGCAGTTGCACTGTCGTGAGAGCGCCTGGTGGCCGCTGCCAGATGACGCGCGGCGCCAAGCCTGGCCAGTCTGCGGGACGTCTCTGGCGCGAGGAGCAATGTGCAGGCGGGAACGCTGCGGGGGAGGGGCCTGGGGCCTGTCCTGGGCCACCGTGCAGCCTCGCAGGCAGAGACGGTGCCTCGGAGCCCGAGGACACCAAGCTGGAAGCCAGGAATTGGAGGACCTAGAAACGGAGCTCTGAAAGGAGGAGCGGGGTCCCTGAGCGCCACGAGAGGGACTTGGCCCCCAGAGGGATCACATGACCCCGGCAGGGAATACGTATCCCCTTCGCGGGGCCAGCGTTTCCAATGTCTACCTGGTTCCAGGGTGTGTAGCGTGCGTGGCATGTGGAGTCAGAGGCGACATCAGCCACAGACAAGAATATGGGACTTACACTGAGGCAAACTCCATCTGGACCTTAGTTCTGGTACTTTCCGGTTGCGTGGCCGTGAGTCATTTCCCCTGCTTTAGCCTCTGCCTCCCCTCTGCAGTAACACCTGCCTGGTGAGCTGAAGCTGTCGGGAGAATCCAAAGTAACAGCGGGTCATGGGCACACGATGGGGCCTCAGGGCCAGCAGCCGTCACCACTGTCGTTGCTGCTGTTTGACTCTGCCGTTGGGATTGGACTAACCGTCCCTGCGGCAGCTGTCATGCCTCACACTCTCCCGGGACAAAGACATGAGGGTCTCAGGGTGGTTTGGAAGGAAGATCTAGAGATGACTGAAGGGCTGGCAGGTGACCGCTATGCTGAGATGATACCCGGGCTGGGTGATCTGGCAAAGGACAGGCACTGTGGCCAGGTGACTGTCTTTAGGGCAGGCCCACAAGTGGATGTGGGCCCACAGGTGTGCTCGGGAGGACTGTCCAAGCTGGAGGATTTCCACCCAACCATCTCATGCCCCAGCATGGTGCTAATACCAGCAGCCATGGCCTCTCTGCTGTGACAGCGTCTGTCCTGCCTCTGATGCCATTAGCTGATTAATCAGTTTCCCTGTGCCTGTCTCCCATGCGGCCTGCCCACCCCTCCGTCACAGAGCTGTGGGCCCAACTCACAGACGCTCCCAAGATGCTGGTGGACATCAGCATTTCAGAATCAAATGCCAAATTGGACAGCCACGGCTTGAATGGATACAAATTGGCATCTGTTCATACACAGGCCACTTTTGCTCTAAGGCTAGTTGATTTGTGGGCTCTGAGTTGGGGACCCCAAGCGATGCCTACTTGCTGGGAATAGTAGAGGGAAACTAGTTCTCATGTTTTGAGGCAAAAATTCACCTGGTAGAACAAAAGAGGCAGGTTAAGTGACTCTATGAGCTGTAATAGAAATGCATATGGACCCACTGTGGGAAGAAAACTCAAGCCAGGACGGCCTGGATTTCAAAAGGATCCCACCACTTACTAGGGGGAGGGCACTAGGCCAGCCAAAACCCCTTCTTGGCCTCCGTAGTCTCATCTGTAAAATGAGGCTAACACTCCACAGGGAGGGAGACATATAATAAAATGTTGGGAAAATACACAAGTTTTCAAATGGAAGATTTGAAAGAAGGTTGCAGCAACCACCCACCTACCCAATCCCTAGACTCTACACTTTTGCTGTGCTTTTTTCTAACAGCACTTGCCTGCCCCCCATCTGTACTTTGCTCTCTCCACCCAGAATTTCACAAAGGCATGTGGAGGTTTAAGAGGAGCTATGTGTAAAGGGCCTGGGGTGGTGTCTGGAATTTGGGGGCACTTCACAAATGATGGTGGCAGTTGTTCAAATGTCGGTATCCCAGGGACATGGCTGTGAATTTGGTTATGGCCCACTGTCACCAGGGCGCCAGAGGACTGTGGGATGCACTGCTGGTTGGGTGGGAGAGAAGGGTGGTCGCTCCTGGGATCTCTAGCCCAGAAGGCAGAAATTTCTTTTCTACTTTTAAGTCCCTTGAATGAA
Source organism: Microcebus murinus (assembly GCF_040939455.1). NCBI lineage: Eukaryota > Metazoa > Chordata > Mammalia > Primates > Cheirogaleidae > Microcebus > Microcebus murinus. The sequence continues at coordinate 28,189,390 of NC_134123.1, forward strand.
GGAAAGGCAAGATGTTTTCATCTGCACGCTGCCTTCTTTAAGCTTTTAATAAACAGAACCGGAGCCTCCTTTGAACTAGTGTCTGTTGTACCCCAGAAAATGGACAAACGTCATTACTTATCCTCACAACAACCACGTGAACGGGATGTTACTACACCCACTTCACAGATGAGAAGACTGGGGTGCAGTGGCTTGTCACAGGACTTCCAGGTGGCAAAGGCAGGACTCTAATTCAAGGATTTCTGGCTTCAGCTCCTGGGTTTTTTCCACCATCCCACACTGCCACCCGATCTGCACAAAGGCCTGGATCTTGCCACCTCCTGCTGCTTCTACTGATTCCCTCCAGGACTGAAGAGATGACATTGATTCTTGTTCAAGAAGTTAGAAAGGGCCTCTCCCCTTCCCTGGGTGAACACAGAGGGTTTTTTTTTTTTGTTTTTTTTTTTAAATGGAAAACTACAGGGAGCAAGGGCTGCTTCACAAGAGAGTTGGATTGGATTTGTACGTGATGCCCGAGTTGGCTAAGTTTTCTGAAGACCTAACTCTGCAGCATTCTTCAAGGGCTCTAGAGAGTCCCTTGTGCCATCGAATTAAGTTTGGAGACTTCAATAAAAAAGTCCCGAAGGAAACTGTCAATTAATGCATGTACACAGAAGCATCATACTTCGGACCTTCAAACACAAACACTGTTTTCCAACCATTAAAAAGTTTACGTCCTGCTTGGTTTCCATAGATACCCGAGATAATAGTCTCCTTCCTCTCATTGAAGAGTGAATGTTGTTCGCTTACTTTTTCTTTTCCATTCTGTTTATCTTTGTCTTTCGGATGTTTTCCCTCCATCACCACGTATGAAAACAAAAGATAACTAAATTGAAACCTGGCAGTGTAATTTGTCTGAGGAAGACAGCTTGATTTATAAGCCCAGGTGATTTCGTTTTTGCACATCTCCTGATTATTTTGTAGTACTTGCAGGAAAGAGATGGAGAATTTTCAATTGATCGAATTATTTCCCCAGTCCATCAAACACATACACTAAAAAGGAAAATGGTAACAGTCTTTTAAAGAGCAACTGAGTTTTAATAGTGTATAGAGCAGGGATTGGCCAACTATGGCCCATGAGTCAAATCCATCTCGCTGCCAGTGTTTGTGAATAAAGTTTCATTGGAATACAGCCATGTTCATCCGTGTACATGCCCTGGATGGCTGCTTTCACAACAATGGCAGAGTTGAGTAGTTGAGGTAGAAATTATATGGCCCCCGGAGCCTAAATTATTTAGTCTCTGGCCCTTTGCGGAAGTTTACTGACCCTTTATATACAGGAAAGAATTGGGGGTTGGGCAGCATTTAATAATTTTGTCCCTTTAGCTAATTACCTGGTCTTGATGTGACTCCTTCTCCGCATCTTTGAAATGGGAATGATGGGACTCTTAACACTGTTTTGGGATGTGAGAACATAGTAAGAGCACAGTAAATAGGAATTATTTCCACTTGAAATTCTTTTTGCTAGAAAAATCCAAAAGAAACCTACCTTATGATTCTGGACTTTTTTTTTTTTTTTTAAAGAAAACCCAAGAGAAGTGTGTAGAAACCTGTGCCAAATAGTTCAGGTGTTGTTCCTGGGCCAGTGTATGCCCAGCATCTCCTTCCTGGGAGAAGGTTCCAGAAACTGGGTGGGACACTCCATTCAGGGGGGAGAAGGCAAACAAAAGAAGCCACAACAGTCTAGGAAGAAATCTTTAATTTCTATTCAGCTTTAAAGAGTTTGAGAGAGTTTTTTTTATCCCCCCTGTTAACAAACCAGTTCAAGTACATGCCTTCAGATTATAAAAGTACCTGAAATTGCCTAGAATATTAGCATGCATAGCTTGTTAGTATTTACATATATTTACATAGGGAAACAAGAGAAAGATCTACAGTTATTTACAGTCTACATAGAGGAAAAGAAAGGCGGCTTAATTGTATTTCCTAAAATACAGATGAGTCGTCAGCACATGCATATTTAGATAATATTTGCATGATAGAATGCAATCTTTAAAAAAGACATACCTTTGTAACTTTCTATGCTAAGGTGTTGCATAATCAAGGTAAATTTTTTTTGTTTGTTTTGTTTCTACTCTATTTGCATCAAGTGCTTTAAAATGCTCACTAACACCGAGGCAGAATTATTTACCCTGGCAATTAAAGCAACAGCACACACGATCATTTCCTACTAACTAGCAACACGCTGCTGGTGAATGAAATATCTATTGTTTCTCCTTACCCATCGACCACTGTGAAGAGATCTCTCTGTGTAAAGGCAGTGCCTAAGCTATCACCATTAATTATGGAAGTAATATAAATGAGACACTCTCCACAGTATGTTCTAAATGAAATATTAACAAGGCCAGCGTCTTTGAGCCTGAGAAATGATCTATTCCAGTGAGCTCTCTATGAAAATGCACCTACCTAACGAAGACATGCCCGACTTGAAATAGTGGGGCTGGACATCGGGGGCCTGCCTCTGAGATCTGAATTATTGCAAAGTACATCCCTCCTAATTCGTTTCTGGAAGACAGAGTTAAGAGTTAATTTCTTACCATGATGTGGGCCCCATCGGGGACCCTATGTCTTTTCCCCCAATGCCTTTTTCGTACCGTGTTGCAGAATATATATGGGACATGGGTGTGAATGAACTGTCAGCCTTAAAATCTAAACAAACAGCCTGTTTGAGGTTTGCCCTGAAATCCTGCCTGCTCACAAAACAGTCAGCTCTTGGTTTTCTAGAAGACTCTAATGTAGCAGGCAGACTGGGTGAAGTCATTTGTACAGAAGGAGGGAAAGGGGGAAGCTGTTTGTTTCACCTATACTATGAAGATATTCTTTGCACCATTCTATTAGAACTGAACCCGTTAATTCTGCCTGGCAGTAATTTCAAAGGTTTATTTCAGTGTACGCGGCGAATACAGATGCATACATTTATATACAGTATATAGAGCTAGCTATAACGGAAGTGAAAGTAGAGTAAAGATGTAAAATGTTTCAAATTAACACAAGCTAAGTATCTCTTATAAACACTCGGCAGTCCTTCGGCACTGGCATCAAGGTGGCCCCCTTGGAAACTCTCAGTGACAGACCATCACGTTTGTCCCATGTGGAAGGAAGATGCTATCGGTCACATGCTTATTTCGGTGGCAGATTTCTATGGCTCTTCTGCTCTGCCATTTCAAACTAACCCACGGAAGAATGAATACCCCAGCACAATTGTTCATCCCAGCACGAGAACTCCCCATTCAAAATGAAACGGTACTTTGAGCATTGTGAGTAGTCCAGGCGGCATCAGCAAAGAATGCACAGGGAACTCTCGCACGGATATAAGACACAGTCAACGATAACTTCTCTTATTTCTAATAAGACAATCGCTCAGGTCCAATCAGTTGTAGAACACCTTTGGCGGGCACAAATGAAAGGTGGAACACACATGCATAAAATCACCCCCATGTATAGTACTTAAGCCCTTCCTTTTTCCTTTTCTCATTAGGAGCCCACCTGCCCCTAGCTCCCACCCCACCAAAGTGTATCTAGGGTCTCACAATAACAGGTCTCAGAAAGACAAAATGATTCTAAATATTATGCCTCCACTCTTTTAAGATGAGACATAAATCTGTCACAGAACCCTTGGAACATTTATGCTGAGAATTCTGGAACACAAAGGAGGCATGGAAAGGGCTTCATTTATTTTTAAGGAAAAGTTCAGAACAGTTTGTCGACTTGAAAACACAGGCCCTGACAGCCTCCCAAGGTCACTCTGCCCTTCAGTCCCCTGATAGCCCAGGGTAAATGCCTTGCCTGCCCAGAACAAACATGGCTTTGGACTCCTCTGGGTGGTTGGGATTGGCTGCCTATTCCTCCCCAAAATTAAGGCTAGGGAAAACAAATATATTCTTCTGCCTGAAAAGAATTCTTTCCAGCTTTCCATCCTCAACCTACTGGTCTCTGGGCTTGTTCCCGCAAATATTTTGCAAAGGAAAAGCAGTAACAGTCCTGTGGACTTCCCAGCTCATTCCACTCCGGTCTTTAAGTCAACCTCTTAAAACTTCTTAGTGATGTTGCTAGAAATTCATGCCTTTTGTCAGGGAGAATGGCGTGGCTTTTGTATGGCAGTTCCTTTCAGGCTGACTTGGGCTTGGGGGCATACTATTTGGCATGCCCTGACTGCAAGTAGGAAAGGCCCCAGGTCAGCTCATAGATTCTCTCTGAAGAGAGGCCTGCGAACATATGGCTATTGTTTGAAAGCCATATGGCATTCTTTCCCCCTCAGATGTTTCACTCAAGATGTCCTTTGCCATTTTGGGTTGTGGCCTCTGCTTGTACCAATTGCATTTACAGTGATGGACAGGCATGCCTCCTTTCTTCACTCTCCCTCCTTATATTAATAGATGATGTCCCCATTGCCAACTGGGGAATGACATGTCACTTGTCCTGGGAGAGTCACCTGAAAATGACCCCGAGGTTTTCCAAAGTTGTGAACCTTTTTTTTAGGAAAGAAACTGTTTTCCTTGTGGCAAAAGGTAGTATCTGAACACACACCACCCAAGTCTTTTCAGTCAGAGTGGGCATGTTCTGTTCCACAGGGCTAAGAGTCAGGATGTGACCTAAATGGATTCTCCAGAACACTCTCCCAAACTTTTACAGCCTAGAAACAAATATTGGCTTTCCTGATCATCTTTGCTTTCTTTCTATTTGAGAAATTGGGTGCGTGCCCCTTCTAGAATAAATGTTAAGAACAGCCCATGAGTTAGGAAAACTCCCGAGGGCTGACAAAGAAAGTTGTATTTCAATACCTATAGGAAGTATTTCCATGTATCTAAGCCCATATTGTTCAAGGCCTTTGTAGGAATCCGTTGTTAGGAGTTTGCAAGAATTAATTTGTTAGGGATTAATTGGAGGCGGGAGGGGGAGGGAGACCTGGTGGAGCATGTCGGCCATGCTTCTACAAAAGGCCACGCTCGTTTCCATGTGCAGGGATTTATAGGATGGAGTTTGCTTAGGTTTCACTGGTTTGGATGTTCACGCTCTGAAAAACCGTGATCATCATCAAAGAGTAGGTTTCTTAGATGGGCAAATCTGGCACCTGGAGGTGGCATTTTTAATCAGGTGACTTTTTTATCGAGGGTCATTTGCTATTGGATCATGCCAGGTGCTGCTGAGTCTTCATTTTTGTTAATCCAAATGGATGTAATTTCGCTTTAGCTCACTGACTAAGTCAACAATGGAGGAATCTCCTCTCAACATTTCCCAGGTGAACCCATGACAGCCCACACGTTTAATTTTAGGCCACATGAGGGCGTGTCACTTTATGGCCAGACGTGGGCTGGCTGAGAAGCAGCAAAGGGGCAGAAGGAAACTTGAACCCAAGAAGACGAAAGGGGCAACGTGCCAATATTCGTGTCTCATATCCAGGAAGGAGGTTTCGTATACCAACTGGTATGGATTCTGGAGTCCATCAATCTACGTGATCACCTGCGTGACTTTGCACAAGTTGCTTTTGATCTCTGATACTAAGTGGGCTTCTCTGTAAATGGGAATACTCATTGTCCCTGGCTCGTAGAGCTGTGTGAGGGTTAGAACATAATGCTTGTACAGCTCTGTGCAGCGCCTGGTGAATTGTAGCCTCTCAGTAAGTGCTAGTCATTGTCACCACTTGAACAGTCTCCAATGCTACAACTCACTGGGAAGGCAGGACAGTTTGGAGCATGGGGTAACTTTTGAGTAGAGATCTCTGTTCTCTTCTACCACCTCCCTTAATTTTCATGGAAATTGGTGTGTTCATTGATTAGCACTTTTACCAACTTGAATTGTATAATTATATAAGCATCACAGTAGAGGAAGAGGATGACTTATTGGCGTGGTCACATTGACCAGGGAGCCCTGTGAACGAGCCTCATTCCTGTATGGGCTGCATTACCTTACGGACACATGGGATACGAGGCACAAATGTGTTCCCTTAAAACATTGTTCTTAGACAGTAAGCAGGAAATGCATAACCTTTCAGAGCAGCTTGCTTTTGTCTGTCTTGCTAACCAGAGATAGAAACCATAATTGTTTTTGAGGAATGCCTGTGTCCCAACACCAATGTATCCAGAGATGAACTCGAAAACACCACACTCTACCTTTCTGGTAGAGTGCTTACCAACTCTCTTCAGGCAGTGTTTTTGGGAAACAGGGACAGACAGAGAAGGCGTGGAGACAGCCATCATTCCACACTTGACATGGGTGTTCATCGCCCCAATTATTCCGCTCCAAGTGGCGTATGTATTCCCAGGGCCACTGGATAAGGTGGCTGCTTTTGCAGTTGGGAAGTGTCTGCTTTACCTATCAGACCCCAGATGAGTAATGGTGAAAGCTCAGAGGGTTTGAAGAGGTACTTGTCTTTACGTTTTACCAAACCCACTCAGTTCGGATCATTTGTTTGTCCTGGGAATCCAGTCTCGTAATCACTGCCCACTTCCGACAGGGCTTTTCTCCTTTGGGGTTCTAAGCCTGATCTAACTTCCACGGCGTGTTCCCTTCCCAGCTCTACTTTGTGCTTAAATTGATTCATTCAGCATTTGCTGAATAATGTCGTGGTATCAGTAAAGCAGTCCTGCAATAAAGCAATCTTAGAACGTCTGCTACTCTCTTGCAATCATTGAATATATAGATATGCCATGATATTGTGTCTATTTGTTAATACATATCATAATTTAATCTACTTTAGGACAGGAGTCTATTCTTTCTTTTAAATAAGCATGCATTTAAAAATAGAGAAACCTGAAAACTAAACATTAATCGTGTAACATGTATCCCTATTAGAACGTATTATATTAGAGTACTAACAATGCATTACACATATCAATATGAGTGGTTTTCTTTCCTTTACCATATATTATTTATCAGAAACCTCTGTACCTTTTCCTTTAAAGGAGTCAATAGTCATTTGTATTCCATGCTGACAGCTACAAGCTGATGCCTAGCAGTTATCAAATAAATGTTGATGAAAAGCAGCTACTTAACATTTTCATCCCAACAAAGAGTTTTGGAAGGGTGGGTAATGTAGATCTGAGGGCCTCGACTGTAAATAAACAGCAACTGCCTTCTAAATCCCACGTTTCAGTAGTTGAAGATTGTGCTGCAAATCTGACAAATGATTTCTGAAAGAGAATGATGAACCCTTATTACCAAGATACTCTTAACTTAATCCCAAACAAGATTCCTGGGTAATTTTACATACACTATAAAGATTGATGGCACAGTTCTCCTCTGGAAGCTCACAAATGTTTGACTAGATGGGAAATGGCATTCAGGGATGATTAAACATTCCACGGGCCTTCCCAGAAATTCTAAGTCTTGTGTCGTCAACACCCTAACTCATTACCGTTGCTATGAGACAGAGACATCTCTCCCCAGTTCCCACGATTAACAACCACATGCATCCTACAGGCTTCTGATAAATTGTTCTAAAAAAATGTTTGAGGGAACACATAGCTCCAGCCAGTGTTTATATGTCATGGTATTATTTTATCACATTGGATCAGTAAGCAACAGTGATGACTGGCAAATGACTGCTTCAGATATTTTACAACAGAGCTGTTAACATTATTTTCTTTATATGGCTCTTTCATCTTTTGTGAATTATGTACTGATGCCCCACAAAGTGGCATGAAGTCACCTGATGGTGATTAAAGTGCTCTTAGAAAAAAATTTTTTTATCAGTTTAAAAAGGCTTTATCTTGTATCAGCAGTACTTGCTTGTTTACTAATGAGATTTCACTAATATGGCTCAGTCTCATTTTGATGATATGCAGACTGAAAAGCTGATGAGCCACAAATGAGAACTGGTTATTAAATTGTCGTCACATCTGATCACATAAAGATGTCACTCAGAGGTTGCCACTGGTACAGCTGAAAAGAATTCCCCAAGAAGCCAAAAGGGTAGTTGGCATGGGAACAAGATATTGTCACTGCTTAATTGTCCAGCAAGGGAGGAAAGGAAAGTTAGTACCCATGAGTACCGAGCATGCATCCGAGAGAGAGAGAGAGAGAGAGAGAGAGAGAGAGAGAGAGAGAGAGAGAGAGAGAGAGAGAGAGTGTTAGTTTTTGGCGGATGTACTCAATGGATCTTTGGAGTGGAGAAGGTGGTCTTTGCTTTCACATGCTCCCCTGTCCTCACCTGTGTTCTCCTACAAAGCTACAGCCACTTGGGATGGAGTTTGGATTGTGTATCACCCCAAGCCTAGTGGCAAAGGAATCAAAGTCAGCTCTTGCTTTAAAGAAAAAAAAAAATGGACTTTCCTAAAATGTATGGTTTTCAGCCAAACATAGGTTTATATGAAATGAGGCCACTTGCAATTGCTTTCAGATTCCAGGGAGGGAAAATGCACGCCCCCAGCTCCCTCACCATCTCGATTCTGCATCAATGTGACTGCAGAACTTGTTTGCAAAAATACGGTTCCAACAATGCAAGAGTGCAACATGACATCATCTTAGAAGGTCGTGGTGGCAGAATATTATGCTGGGTTGGGAAGAATTCGCTTTTTGCTTTCCCAAGTGGCCTCCTTTGGTGTTTTCTCAGGATTAGCAGAACCGTGAAAGGGGGGTCTGTCATGGTGCATGAACGCCGATATTATCACCTCTCTGGTGCTGCGGGAAGGGACTGGGTTTGGGATGAGCTGGCGGGATTCTCTCTCTCCACTTGAGAGCCGATGGCAAGTCACCTGACTGACCACTTTGGTGGTTTTGGCAGATGCAGAGCAAAATGGAAATCTATGACAGATCTCTAGAAATGTTTACAAAACACCATCACCACTCTCAACTCTGCTAAGAACCCAGGCCAAAATGCTGTTTGGCTTGAGTTAGCTAGGTGAGCATCTCAATTCTCCGATTTAAGAGGTACTTCTGCTTCCCTTTTCCCCACATGGGATGCAAAAGAGTCTGATAAACCACTCAAATTTGTTTGGATAAATGTGCCAGGTGCTAAGCTCAGGGTTATTAGGAATAATAATTCAGTGAAAGGAAATTTGGATGACATGAACTCATATCCATTAGACTTGAGCCACACAAATCAATTGGAAGAGAAACAGCTGAATCCAAGGTAATAACTGGCTATTTGGAGTGAGGATGGGAATGGTACCGGGGTTGGCATGGTAACAAACCAGTTTCTACATAATTAAGTTCAAGTCATGTCTGTTGTTCAAATTCTGGGCTCTCAGGATGTGCCCCAGATCGTCGAGCAGCCAGTTATTATCAAAACCCACGTCTTGGTCTCACTCACGCTCTGCACGCCTCCCCCTACCACTAGACCACTCATTTCTGAGACCAGCTCCGATGAGACCGCAGACCCCGACACTGAAGCCGAAACCACCACCACCACCACCACCAACCCATCTGCTTTAGAGCACATTCCTCAACTTATAACACCCTGGGACCCTGGTTCCCGGATTGGCCTTGGCTCCCCAAAACTTTAGAATGCAAGCACGGGGGGTGGGAGCCAACCCATCAGGGGTGCTTCTGCATCAAGCACTTGGGCACAACTTCAGCCCTGTAGGGGCAGCAAAACGGTCAGCTTTGGGTGAAGAAGAAAACCCATTTCCCCCACAATCAAAGGTCCTCAATGTTTTCCTAATGGCGACCTTATCTTCGGTTCCCTCCCTGGGTCCTCTCCCGATCAGCTGATAATTAGTTGATGCAGCGAGCGCTGTGATGCACATAAATAATCATAAGATGCCAGATAAACTGTATTGGTTTTAAATTAGAGCCGTGCCTACCGTGTCTCCCTACGAGCAGCAGCCTATTATTTTTAATTATGGCTTGCAAAGCAAAGTGGTTTCCTGCCCTCTTTACACGTCGCTGACAGTGTTCTGTCAGTCCGGATGACACGATGCCCCATCAGTGCACACACCCCTCGCCACAGCCCCCACTGATCCTCCAAAGCGCAGACCAGAGAGACCGACGACAGTCCTTGCAACTTGCATTTTGAAATGGGCTGGGAGGAAATGGACCCCACCTCAAGCCACAGTCCCATTGTAAACTGGGGCAACTGTGGCGTTTAGGAAAAGGTCTTCACAGGATCTGGATGAATGAATACACGTGTCGCGTTTACGGGGAGGTGTGTACATACGGCGGGGAGTACGTGTGTGTGTGTGCGTGTGTTTTAAATGTTTTCACACAGCATTGCAAACCCTTCCCCTAGCAGCACCGGGGCAAAGAATAAAGGAGAGGTCTGGCCCCAGCCCCACTTGGATTTTCTACCTGATGGGCCGAAATTGAGAGTGGTTGGTTTAATTCAGACAGAAGGTTCTATAAACATCTTGGTGTCAAATTACATTCCACAAGAAGTAGTCCAGGGGTTGCCTGAATTTGCTCGTGCGTGCTGAGGGAGATCATCTTTTTCTGTTCCCGAGGAAGAGGCGCCTGCCATGATTTATTGATGGGTGTATTTATTTTCGAAGCCTTTTCCTTAGACGAGGTGTCAGAAGTCACACCCGCTTTACAAGCAGAGTTTATGGCCTCATTTTTCCAGGATGGTCGCATCACCCGTTTTACAGTCAAGTGCTTTGAGTTCAGTCCCCTTTGCCACGCCGGGATTCAGGCGCAAGCGAACCAGGTGGGGGGAGGCTTGCTAATTCCCAGGCAGTCACGGTGACATTTCATCACCCCTTTTCTTAATTTTTGTTTTTTTTGTGTGTGTGTCTTTCTTGATTTCCAGCAACAGGGAGCTGCCACCACTGTCTTCTGCGCTGCTGCCCCAGAACTCGAGGGCCTGGGAGGGATGTATTTCAACAACTGCTGCCGCTGCACCCCGTCGCCGGAGGCCCAGCGCGAGGAGACGGCCCGGGCCCTGTGGGCGCTCAGTGAGAGGCTGGTCCAGGAGCGACTTGGCAGCCAGTCCGGCTAGGGGGGCTCGCGAGGATGGGCGCGCACCCCTGCCCCGTGGGCGTGCACACGCGCCCGGCGGCTGCCAGCACTGGCCCCCGTCCAGCTGTATCATCCAGGGGGTTTCCGTGTCCCTCCAACACAGCTCCGCCACAGTAAAGGAAACGAGCAGTCACAACAGAGTGGAAAATCTTAAGTACCAATGGGAAGCAGGGAATTGCAGGGGCAAAGGGACAGGATCGCTTCTCCGGGGCTGGGTTAGGCACAGGTCCTTTTGCTCCGTGGGGGCGGTCTGTTTGAAAGCGAAAGCTTGCATGGTACGTGGGTTCCTTCTCTCCCTGTGGAAGCACAAGCAATCCTCTCTCACTGTTAAGAATAGCCCAGTGTCCCCTTGTCCTACCCGGCTACCACCACGGCCACCACTGTAGCCAGGGGCTGGCTTTCTCCTACTTAGAGAAGAAAAAAGCAATTCTCCTCCATCCTCGCTGCATTGATCCAGGAGATAATTGTTTCATTCATCCTGACCAAGTCGGAGCCGGCTTGGCAACGACCGGGGAGCGAAATCTCAGAACCTTGTCCCAGCCGGCAGGGATGGCGGTGACACTCAGAGGTGGAGTGGCGTAGGCAGAGCTGCTGGGTGGCAGAAGGACTGGTCCTTGAGTCTCTTGCCAAAGCGGTACAAAAAATTCTTTTGAGATTAAAACAAATTTTGCAAATCATTCCCTAGATACCTTTGACAGGCAAGAAAGGAAGCCTGAAGAACACACAGGATGCTCCGGGGTGGGGCTCCCTTCGTTCATTTACAGTTTCAGTTCTCCTGTGTCCTCACTCTGCTCAAATGTCCTTCTGTCCCTCCCCTCCTATGCTTAATAAAAGAACATGCTTAGATATGATCACCTGAAGTTTGTACTGCTTCTTTTCAATGTTCGTTTCAGTTTTTTTGTTTTTGTTTTGTTTTTTTAGAAAAGAAATCTAGAGGAAAAATAAAGCGCTTCTTGTAGACGCCAGGAAAACACCAGTCTTGTTTCTTCTCTGAGTTTGTGTTTTGTTTTTTGTGCTTTGTGGCTGTCTGTGGGCCAAGTTGTCTCACGCGATTAGCATGCCAGCATCGTATTTTCTGTTGAAGAAAGAAAGAAGAGAGAAATGACTATTGTTTAATTTCACCTTAAGATGTTCTGTCATTACTTACAAGTGGGTTATTTCGGTGCTCTATGGCTTGCTACCCCTGTGATTACCAAGTGCTTAGTGATTAGAGGACATCCCGGTGTATTAGAACTGCGCCGTTAGAAGGCTCTTCTCTGTTCAGCCCTTTTCCTATACACCGGGGTTTCCAGACTGTGCCAGCAAGGACATGAGAAATTCCACTCTGGCAAGATGGAGAGGATACTTTTTGCTGAGAATCCAGGAAGGTAGAGGAGGGGGATGTGTGTCATTGTTCCCCCTCCTGATAATGGCAGCTTCAGGTCAGGCTACATCATGCATCTCTAGGCGCGGTCTAGTCTAACACCACTGCTCTCCCGAGGCCTGCAGCCTGGCCACAACCTCCCCTCTGGTATAGGCCCCCCCCCTTACCAAATCCTTCTTATCATAGGACTTCGCAAACTGAATCAGATAATGTCACTTTTCTGGTCCAAACCCTCCAATGCTTCTAAGGTGGATCGTTTGCAAAAGCAGTCACCAGACTTCCCCTCTCAGTGTCCTTACCTTGGGAAGCCCCCTCCTACACTCGCTCTGACCCTGGCCATATTATTAGCTTTGGCCAATCTGAAAAGTACTCGTGCACTGGGGCTTGCCCTTTCCTGCTGCTCTTTGGAATCCCGCAAGCTCCATCACAAGAATGAGCCTGGGCAAGCCTGCCGCATGATGAGAGGCACAGAGTTGCTACCCCAACTGGCGCCAGGCTGACCGACAGACGTCAGAGTGAGGCCACCCACACTACCAGCCCCAGCCGAGCCAACCCAGATGAGAAGAACCTCCACAGTCAACCCACAGACTGCAAACAAATAATAAAGGTCTGTTACTTTAAGCCACTGTTTCAGGATTACTTGTTGCGCAGCAAAAGCTAACTGACACAGCTTCTCATCTCACTGAATAAAGTCCAAAATTTTTAACATACTTCTCTTATAATCTGTTCTCCAGTGACTCTCTGATCTCATGATCTAGCACTTTCTCCTTTTCCACTAGAAGCCATTTTAGACTTCCTGAGTTCCTCAAACATGCCGAGCACACTCCCAACTCAAGATCTTAAGTGCTTTTCTTCTGCATGTCTTTCTCCCTCACTGCCTTCTGCTCTCTGCTCAGATGTCACCTCTCTCTGATGAGGTGACATTCATGGTGTCACCCCTCCCCCTCCCCGTACCTTCTATTTTTCTCGACACTGAATCCCATTGGACACATTGTGTCTGTTTCCTCATTTTCTCTCTCTGCTGCCTATAATATGAACTCCATGACATCCGTTTTCTTTGCAACTTGGCCATGATGGCTTGAACATAGTAGGCTTATTAAGTAACCACTGGCAAAAGGAATGATTCTTGGTGACTAATTTCAATTATTGTGAGAAGGCTGTGGTACCCCACACTGTGCTAAGCAAGCTACAACAATCTGATTTCTGATGCGACCGCAATCCTACCAGGCTGCCCCCTCTCCCTGTTTCATGGAAATGGAAACCAAGAAATGTCTTCATTTGCCATGGTCCATACAGCTCTGGGTTCATAGAGCTGTGAGTCACCCCAGGTCTGTTTGGATTCAAGGTCATGCAGTGTCTGCACCAATGCCACCGCTCCTTCGGTAAGTTGAAAATACCAGTTTCAATAGGATGCACCATCTGAAGGTCTCAGCTGAGCAGAGAGGTAACTTTATGTGTTTCACTCTAGCTAAGCTTTAAGTCAGGGGTCCTCAAACTTTTTTAACAGGGGGGCCAGTTAACTGTCCCTCATACTGTTGGAGGGCCGGACTATAGTTTAAAAAAAGCTATGAACAAATTCCTATGTACACTGCACATGTCTTATTTAGAAGTAAAGAAAACAAATGGGTAAAAATACCCGCATGTGGCCTGGGGGGCCATAGTTTGAGGACGCCTGCTTTAAGTATTTGGTAAAAGTGGAAGTTGAACCAGGGCAAAGAGGACATTGGAGTCTCGTCAGACAAGGTGATGCCCAAAATATCAACAGGAACCAAGGGAGGATATACCGCCACCTGCCTCCGTGTGCTGTCTAGGAGCTCTGTGCTGACCACTGCCATGTGCACCCTGCGCCAGGCTGGTAAGTGAGGCCGGGGCACCTTCGCAAGGGGAGATGAGGGTTCCCCCAAGTCAAGGAGCTCCCTAAGTCACATAGACCAAGCCTTTGTACATGCATTCATTCATTCAACAATCATGCCAAGTGCTGCATTCCAGAAATTCGAAGTTTAAAGTAAACCCCTCCCACAGTCCCTTCTAGAAAGGAATTTGCGTGTTGGGTCTATAGGAGTCCTCACAATGCACAAGGTCCTAATCGACTTTATCAAGAAGCCCCAGAACAGCCGCCCACCCAGCCACATGCCACCAATCCCTGAGGACCATCCTCCCCTTCCAGACACATTGATTTTACTTCTTTGGCCAACTTTGTAGAAAATTCCTATACAGAAGATCAAGTGAGTAGCACAATTCCTATAATTCCTATTTTAGCATATTCTAAGGCCAAGGCTATTTCTCACCATCTGTCATGGTACGTACCTACCTACATATGTATACATATATGTATGTACACACATGCCCCATGTATGTACCATCCATGCATGTATATACAATATGCATTGCATACGTGCACATGTGTAGTAAGTGTTCGTATACACATGTGCATTTATACATAGGTATGTATACAGATGGTCCCTAACTTAAGATGGTTTATGATTTTTCAACTTTACAGAGGTGGGAAATTGATACGCATTCAGTAGAAACTGTACTTCAATTACCTACAACCACTGGTTTTCACTTTCAATACTGTATTCAATAAATGACATGAGATATCCAATACTTTATTATAAAACAGTCTTTGTATGCTCAAGTGTAGGTTAACGTAAGTGATCTGAGCATGTTAAACTTGGCTAAGCTACAATGTTTAGTAAGTCAGGTGTATCCAATGCATTTTTGACTTACAATATTTTCAAGTTACAATAGGTTTATCAGGACATAAGCCCATCATAAGTCAGGGAGCCTCTCTGTACACATATATATGTATTTGTAGCATATTTTTTGCATGACAATGATCCCACTCCATCATCGCCGCCACTACTAAGACAGCAGATACTATTTACTGGGCATCTATGCAGTGCCAGGTAATGGTTTAGGGAAACCACACCCTCCTTTTTATTTTGTGCTCGCTGGATGGAGCCGAGGTTTAGAGAGACAACGTGCTCTCTCCACAGCCCCACGGCGGGTGAACAGCAGAGGCAGGACGTAAACCCGTCTCCGTTCGCTTTGAAGCCCGCGTGCCTTCCACAACGCACCACTCTTTTGTAGGTGGCCTGTAGATCAGCAATATATGCACGTTACATTTATTCAGTGGGTGCAGGAAAACTGCTTGGCTTCCTGCTTCAAAATGGGATCTGGCTTTCCTCCTGATGCCCAGATGCCTGGTGTAAACTTCACAAATTGTTTTTATACGTGCCATTTATCCAGCAATACTGGCTTCGGCCCCAATTTCCCAATAGACATCCTCTCCCATTCTGTCTGTAGATAGGTCCCTGCCTGGCCTTGTTTCCCTGGGCTTCGATTCCAATGCACTCGTCGTTCAGAGTTTTCCACCATTGCCCCGTGCTGCAGAATCCACCCAAACAGGAAGAGTGACAGTTTCTCTAGAGTCATTTTCTTCCGAGTCCCTCTCTCTCCCTAAGTTTCTTTAAACCCAAAAGGCAGCCAAGTTTCCACTTTCACGCCTGATTAACAGAGACCTTGCTGCAACTTATCAATAGGAAACACGAAATGGAAGCGTCCCCCAGCAATGACTGAAGCCTGTGGCTTGTGGTTTTGCTCTTTAAAATGGGTTATGAGTGGTTTTGTTTTGAACTTCAGTGAAGGAGACCTGATTACTTCATCAAGGTCAACACTAGGCCAGAAGGACTTGGCTTGCAATCTCGCTGCCCATTCTGGTCACCAGCGGGTACCATTTTTAGAAGCTTATGTTAAAAAAAAAAAAAAATCTAACATAGCAATATTCACCCTGTATATCCCTGTATATATTAACTCTCTGTGCTTTTCAACATATCGAAACTAGTTTGCTTGAAGTAGTTTTAAAATGGTAAGTAATACCATGAAACATTATCCACATAATCACTGAAAAAACTGCCCTCAATTGTGTCCACTGATGAAATGATGCAGCAAGAATAAAGGTAATTTTTAGAAAGAAAAGGAAAAACTCAAAATACCCTCTTAACACAGACATTATCATCTTTTCTTATTCCCTTTCGAGACTTTGTGCTATCTGGTTTTATGCACACCTCACCCCTCCCCAATTATCTCTCCAAGTTTTCACAATTATTTTAGTGAATGCCTAATACATCAAGTCAGTGATGGGCCATCATTTGAAAACCTATTCCCCTACTATGGGGCATTCAGGCTATTTCTAGTTTCTGCTGTTAGAACTAATGGTTCGATTAGTATCTTTATGTATACAGCTTTTTCCTCCTCAGCATACATTTGCAGAGGTGGAATCACTAGATCTGAGCGCTTTTGCCGCATAATGCCACGATCCCAGCTGCAAGGGTTATACCAGTGGCACATGCACGTTTCTGTTTGTTTACAAACTGATCAACATCAGGCGTTGCCAGTGCAAAGTTTTTCATCGTATTTTCACAACCTGTAACTACTTATATATGATATTCCCAAGCAGCCAGCCTCCTTATTTAAAGTATAAGCTTTTTGCCTTTCATTATCCCACAGGACCGAGTTCACAATTTTAATTAGAGTGGAAATTCCAAGTGTGTCTACATTTGGTTCGAGTAGGAAAAAAAAAAAAAAATCAGTGTAGCTAAGCCACTTTACATTATTCCACCAGTGAATGTCCTGCCTTCTTGTCCTTTTCAATCATCAATTGTAACATGACACGGCCCCCATCCAAATGCAGTGCAAAGACCAAAGCCAGCACCCCAAGCCTCTTGGGTTCGTGCTGGCCGATGAATCTACCCCACTAGCTACGATTCCTTAGTGGGCAGCTTCTTCCCGGCTGACGTAGCATCTGCTCTTATGAAAATGTGCCACACCACTCAGAAAGATTGTCTTCCTTCTAAGCTGATCTGTTTACGAGGCCATGCCCTGCTGCATTTTAGGTGTTGCGAGAATAAAAGCTCCTTGTAATTTTCCAAATAGGGATATGCAAATAGAGGCTCTCCGTTACTCGTTTCAGATCAGGGAAGCTCTGTGTCTTCCTCCAGCATTCCTGATTTTATTTGATGTTCACCAGTATTCCTCTTACTTTGGAATTGGGACAATGTCTCATTTGATGCCAGGCCCCCCTGCGGAGAAAATCCACTTTTATAACGTACCGTTTCCTGAGTGCTTACCGAGACTTTGTGCAAAACGCTTACCCAAAATTCTTTGTTCATGTGAGACTTACAACTTTTGGAGTGAACGTTACTGTCCCTTTTTCACCAGTGAGGACACTATCTGAATCCCGAAGCCGACACTTCCTGTGTGATGTTATCCCATAATTTCACCTATCCAGGCCCCTGTGTCTCTGCCTCCATCCTCTCTGCCCATTCTGCCTTTGTGGTCTCTTTCGCCCTTCCAATTTCATTCCTTCCTGGCCTTTTCAATTTACAGAATTGTTTGGGCTTCTCTAAGCTGAACAAGTGTGGAATTCATCTGAATATGGCTTTACTCTTTGTATCCTTTAAATAGGATTTGCGAGATTGGTTCATTTAAAAAAAAGTTCTACCATTGTATTTAAATAGAGTTGATCTTAGAAATAATTGCTGAATAATTTTCTTTTAAATAATTTATTGCTGTCTTTATGAGAAAGTTAAAATGTAAACTCAACATTTAAGCTGGGGGGTAGGGAATCAGAAAAACATATGTATTCTCAGTCCTACCACTCAAAATAACCGGTGTAAATATTCTGGTGTGTTTGTTTTTATGCATTTAAGAATTTATTTGTATCATGTAGTTTTGGTTTTATGCAGTTATGCTAATACTCCATGCACAATTTTATCTATTTCAAACTAAATCATTTTAAAATCTTTTAATGCCTTCATAATCCTGTATTTAGTGAACAGATATACAGTAGTTACTTAATCATTTTATTGTTCTTGGAGAGTAAATCTTTTCCCCTACCACCATCATGTTTCATTAATATAAATAATGGTTTAGTAAATATATTTGTCTAAGACTTTTGAGGGATGATTTGATTATTTTCTTAACATGATTCCAAGGAGAATGTTGGGGTCCAGCAATACCAAATTTACAGGCCCTGAGTGTCTGCTGGCAAGAGACTTTTTCTGGGCTGCCCACATGGCTGGCTTTTCTCTCTGCTGCAGGTTCTCTTTGCGAAGAGCAGGTGTGCTTCACCCTGGTGGATTTGCTGCTGTTAAGTTTATTTTCCCCACATGATCTGCCTGTCTGGCACGTAGCAGTGTTAATCTTACTGAGGGATGCCCTTAAAGTTCCCGGGTGTGGAATGCTCCTTCCCGGCTGGAACCAAGACAGAAGAGGACAGGAGTGTTGTATCAGCGAAATAAAAAAAGGCTGAATGCAGAAAGAAGCAAGCTAAACTTCAGGTCAGCCGGTTTTGCCAGCCTTTTGATAGTGTTAATTGTTCCACCTACTGAGGAAGTCTCAAGACTTTCTTGGCCACCTTGGGAAACATTCAGAATTCTTTCCCTGGTTTGCTGAGACAGGACTCACCCTTATGCTTGGTTCTAGGGGAATTGTACCTGGTGTGGCCTAGATTCAAAGGACCTTATGATGAAGTACTTGGCTTTTTTGTTCTTATTAGTGGCTGCCTTCAAATTCACTTCAGGGAGGGAAGCTGAGCAGATCCTCCCTCAATGATTTAAGAAATAATTCAGTCATGTTATTCTGTTTCCTGAACAAGAATCCAGAACCTTCTAGAAGCCTGCATAAATCACACTAAAGTTTCCGAAAGCCTTCATGGTTTCAGCAGCTCAAAACATAGAAGCAGAAGACATGGAAAAAATGAACACCCATCTATCAATATCTGTATCTATGTCTCAGGTCCAATCTCAATAAAGACAATACATGTTATCAGTAATGACTACTGTTTAAGATAAAATATTAAATAAAATCAAAAGGATCATTATTAGTAATACAAACCAGACCCTTTGGCCCAGAAATTCAAGTTCTAGGAGTTAATCTTGAAACAAAGCAATCCTCAGGTCTGGGCCGTTGGTAAGAGTGTATGTGATTATGTATGTGTTGTGTGTATGTAGACATCAGTAGTTTTGGGATTCAAAAACCACATTAACAATAGTAATACAAAAAATTATATTAATGAAAAACTGAGATCAATTTAAATGTCTAACGGTTGGGGGGGGCAAGGCTCTCTGACTACCACAAAATGATGTCGTAGAAGAAATTTAATCAACTGAAACAATGTTTATAACACATTAGGTGAAAAGTGTAGGTTATAAGAGTTTGTAGGGTATGATCCCATTTTCATTAAACAAATATATATTCATGCATTTGTACGTATAAATTATGTATTGAGAATAAGAGAACTGGAAGGGTTATCGCTGAGTAGAAGGAATGCAGGTGACTTTTTTCCTTAATACTTATCTACATTTCCCACATTCTCTACTATGAAAATCTTCTCTAATACATTTTAAAAAGTAAAAGTTGTAAAGAAACAAAGACCAAACATGCCAGTGATTGTAAACCGTGCCCGACGGCCTCGGGAAGTGTTACAGCACCGCTGCGAGCTGACTCGGTTCTAAGACTTCATCCTCCAGAAAGTTCTCACTTCTATTGACAGAAGTGGAATGGCTTTTAAGCTTTAAGGAACATGTATTTCAAAATACATTTGAAAAATAAAAGCAAGTGGATTATTTGTGGCCACCTTGTTTTTTTAAAGATAACCGGCTGGTTGTCTGAGCTAACTGTCACTGCTGGGTGTGTACAAACACCACCTCCCTGTGGCTCTGGCCAGGTGAGCATCCAACACGTCAAGCTCCGCTCGAGTCTGACTTCCTGCCAGGGTTGAATGATGTACTCTAATCGTTCAGTTCCTCAGCGCTCTACCTCACTGCGCCCTCATCAACCTTGAGCATTCCTACCCAGCTTTTGCCAAACCCAGAGTGTGGATACATAACAGACCCCTTCCTATTTTTGGTTTCGTTATTGCTTGTTAAAAATTTTAACTAAATTACAAGCCAAAGTCTTGATTTTCTTTGCGCATTTGGTCTCTGCTAATGGAAAGTTTTTAAACATGTTATTGGAAAAGTAAAATAATACATCTTCTGCTATTCTAAACAAATATCCTCATCAAAAAACCTTGAACAAAATATTTAGACAGAAGTAGTATCAGCAACATGGATATAAAATGTTAAGTGGAGAGAAATTCTGGGGATGGAGACAAAAACTTCCTTCCTGGAAACAGATAACACATTATTTTTGGACTTAAAAAAAATTTTTCCCCCGAGTTGTATCACATTCTAGTTGAGGGGAAAGGATTACAAGAATACCATCTACAAGGAAAAAATGAGTAACTAAGAAACACATTGAAATAATTCATTAATTAACTATCATCTAAATGAGCACGAGGTCAGTGTGATTCCCTGATAATTGTCCCACGTGCTTCTGCAATAAGACCGAGAAGGAGAAATGGCTTCACTAGATCTTGCTCGGACTTTAATACCAGGACAGGAAATGCCTTGATCATTTTCGAGGCCTTGGAGAGCAAAGCTTCAAGGGCCTGGCCTGGATGCGTTTCCACGGTGCAAGTTTTCCCACCTTGGTCTTCGTGATTCCTGAGCCTGCGACAGTGTTTCTTCATCGGCTGCTGCCCGTTTTGATGGCTGGCATCTGTCACCGCACATATTTCCACAGATACACAAAGGTAGACGTGAGAGGCAGAAGGAAAAAGGGCCCTCTGCCCATATTTGGTAAGGTTGAAAATTCAGATGTTTCTCCTACGTTTCCACCTAGCCTGAGTACAAGGCAATTTTCTCAGGAAGACAAATGTGGCGGAGGTGTTGGGCTGGGGGTACCTGGAGGTCCTGCCAGGGGCTTCCACGGAGCGTGCACTTGGCACACAAGTTGAAACAGGAGCACCGTGTACACAGACTATAGTGACAGTGGCCCCCCTCTGGAGTCGTGCAGAGTGGATCCTGTTTCCTCCTTCCAGCAACATCACCTCACGCGGAGGTGGGCATGGCAGGGAGGGGATGCTGGGAGCGGGTGCTAGTTGGTAGCATAGGCGTCCATCAGCGCAGTGGAAAGCCCGTCCACACACACTCCAGTCCTCCCCTCTCCCACCCAGCCGTGTGATCCTGGGGAAATCACTTGCACTCTCAGAGTTTTCTTCTAAAACAGACCTACAACACCCAGGTCACCTGAACTAACTAATGTCAGTTTTAAATCCCTCACCTGCAGGCCAGAAGGGGGGACCCTCTGGCCCCCTTGCCAACAGGCTTTGAGGGAGCCACGAGGATGACAGTGGCAGGGACTCCGTGGGCGGGGGGCGGCCTTGCAGGTGCCCAGCGATCATGTGGCAGGCAGGCATTTTTGCGGGGTGTCTCTTGGATGGTCTGTAAAATGCTGCCCTGTCCCTGCACTCTTCTGTTGCCGGCGGAATTCACTCCACACTTTGAGGGGGCCGCCTGCCCTGGCGGAGTGCAGGGGAGTCGTCAAATGTCAGAATATCATGAATGGCCAGAAGACGGGCTGATGTTCAGCACTGGGTAGTGAGGGGCACAGATGGGTACAGCCTGTAGGCCGTTTGGTAGCCGGATCTGTCTGGAGAGAGGGGAGTGAGGACAAGGCAGACAGACCCGGGAATCAGCCAGGTGCTTGATTCTTGGGTGGCGAATCGAGCCACCCAGAGGAGTGGCACTGCACAAACCGTCTGCTAAAACCACCTTGGGCCCCTGGGCTTCCTTCTCTCCACTTCAAAAGGAAAGATGCCAGGTTTAATCCTAACCCAGTGGTGCGATGGTTCCTTAATTCCCTTTCTCATAGAATGACCTGATTTCTGAGGCTCTGAGCTTCAGGCAGCCCGTGTATTAATTTAACTCCATGTTTCTAGGCCTTTTGCATGCAGTGTTAAGCACACAGCCCCACCATCTAATTAAAAGGGACTCTCACCAATTTGCAGGATAGTTGCTTACAGAAAAAATAAATAAATAAAAACACTACAGTGAATCCTTGATTCTTAAGAGGTAAATATCAATCACAGAGTAAGCATCACATTAGTGTTTAATCACTGATCTTGTAAACAGGTTGCAAACATATGCACGCTGAATGAACCTGGAGAAAAGCCTTGTTTTGGGAAACTTCTGTTTCCCGCAGAGTTAACTTTCTGGAATTGAATGGCACAGGGTGTTTCTGAGGATTGCATGCAGGAGGAGATTATGATGGCTTCCTAACTTGGTCCTGCCATCTGTCCTTTGGCCTGGCTACAGGGTACCTACCACCCAGCAGTGGCAGAGAGCACACACAGAAGGTTGTGGCCCATGGAGGGGACTGAGGAAGCAGCACTGCCGCTCAGAGTGTGGCCATCCTCTTGGAGGGCACTGGACCAGATGCCAGTTCCAGAAAGCCCAGCCTAGCCCCTGCCCTTGCCTTGCTGGTTGTCTTGAGCAAACTGGGCTAGACCATTGATTTCAAATAATGCTTCAATCCTGGAAAAGCATTCCATTGCAGTGCAATGGAGCAAGTATAGGTCGAATCTTGGTTCTACAGTTGAGCAGTCTTCAGCACGAAAAGATGCCTGTCTCTTCCCAGTTGGCCTGAAAATGCCTGCTCCACATGGCTCCTTTAAAGACTGAAGAAATGAATCAAGGGTATGAAAATAGTGGACACCTCGGCTCGCTAAGAATATTCCCCACATGGAATGTGCTTTCTGAACCTAACATTCTAAAATTATATCCCACCTTTCTGGGGAAAAAAATGCACTGATTTCACAGCAAGATGGGTCCCTGAGATCCTTGGTTGCTCTTTTGTTTGGGGGCAAAGTCAAGAGAGCACAGTTTACTGACTTCCCTTCCCATTCCCACTTCTCATCCAGTAATGTCTTTTTCTAATTCCCTGGGGAAGGGCCACATTCTGTAATATTTTTCTGCCCAAAATTTATAATTATCACTTGCCTAAAACTGGCTACAGCTTGTCAGCCTGGTCTGGTTCAGATATCTATTTTAAAAATCACCCCAAAAGCAAATTAAAATAGGAAATGTCATGTTCTTCTGTGTAGTCACATTAGTTTTGCCTCTGGAAAAATGGGGAAAAAATAGCTCCCAGGCAGAACAATAGGGACAGCCAAGGTACTGGATCCATCCACCTGGATGCAAAATCTGGACAGCAGGTGGCTCAAGTCCAATGGTCCCCCAGGCTTGTCTGGGACAGGATATTGAAGTCCCCAAAGCCCAGCCCTCTGGGGACTGTTTAATGACATGGGTAAGGACAGGCAGAGCAAGATGCTACCCTTTTGGTATTTGGGCCTGGTTTTTGTAGTAAAACTGGAAGCGAGCTCTTGATGCATTTTAATTTTTAAACTAGTATCAAATATGAACCTCAAGCAAGGCCTATCAAGAATGTAGTCCATTGCGACTTTGGTAGTTCTTAAGAAAAAAAAAAATGTATTCCTCATCTTGAAATCTCACAGAAGTGGAAGTAAAATGACCTATGTAAGGAACAGAAGACAGTGGTCTCAGCACCAGGCAAGATTCCCGGTCCATTAATTGGATTCAAATGTGATTTTTCTTATCCACGTGTTATCAACTATCTCGTTGTCAGGTATTGATCTGCCTATCTTTCTGTCTATTGGCCCATCCCCACACCATCAATAAAAGGAGTACTTATATTACAAAAGGAAGAAATCAGGAAAGAAAGTATTATAAAGATGTTAACATAACTATGTAGACAATATGTATATGCAAGAAAGACTTAGAGAAAATAACGCTATGATCTATTAAATGATCTATTAAAATGGCTGGGTTGGCGAGATGTGAATTCGAGGAGATATGAATATAGCTGTGGTTTCTTCCTACCCCCACACTTATTTTAAACACTCTTGTACTTCACAAAATTAGTATAAGAATATTTATGTTATTAATTCCACTTTTGGCAACACCTGCATAGTAGTCCAGAGTTTGGATGATGTACCATAGTTGACTGGACAATTTCCCTTTTGTATAAAGAAAGAAACTCGGACTCCTGATATAACCCAGTGTCCCAGTCCAGATCAGGTAGAGGTTAACTGGGAAAGGCTCTTACATACTTCACCCAATGTTAGAAGGACATTTCAGGCTTAAGCCCTCCCTGCCTCACTCCTATGGCACATGGTCAGGGTATGAGCTTTGATTAGAGGACAATTAAATACCCAGTTAATACATGTCTGGGAGTCTTTGTTGTCCATGACATTCCCTGATCCATGCAGCTGAGACTTCCCTCCAGTTTAACGCCTCTATTTGGTAGGATTAGATATGGCAGAAGTCCCAGAAATAAAAGCCCAGTTTAATAACAGTTGGAAAAATGTTACCATAAAGATAGGTCATTCTTGGCCCAGCACAGTGGCTCACGCCTATAATCCTAGCAATCTTGGAGGCCGAGGTGGGAGGATCACTTAAGGTCAGGAGTTTGAGACCAACCTGAGTGAGAGTGAGACCCCATCTCCACTGAAAAGAGAAGAAATTAGCAGCTGGGTGTGGTGGTGTGCACCTGTAGTCCCAGCTATTTGGGAGGCTGAGGCAGGAGGATTGCTTGAGCCCAGGAATTTGAGGTTATAGTGAGCTATGATGATGCCACTGCACTGCACTCTAGCCCAGGTGACAGAGCGAGACTGTCTCAAAAAAAAAAAAAAAATATATATATATATAGTGATGCTAATTTGTAAGCCACCAAGCATTGGACGTTTAACACAGACCTCACAGTTAATTTCATTTTTGCCCTCAGCCAGATTTCAAACAAAGACCCCAGAGATGTCTGGAAAATTAATTTATTAAAAAGCAATAGCTTGATAATACACATGGTGATAGAAGAAATGAGTATGTTCAATATCTTATAAAACAGTTGGCAATCACATAATAGAGTGTTCATTGTCAATTTAGTAGCTTGTCTCATTACGCTCAGCAAATAGTTGTAAAATAGTGTATTATTCATGAACCAACATGCTTTAATTACTTTTAGTGTGCATTTATTTTTCAAATGCACTATGCGTTAGCGTCATCTACGAAAGCAACCTGTTTTGCAGAAGTCTGCTTCGGGACCTCCCAACGAAACAGCCACAAGTTATGGTTCTCAGGTTTGGAAGTGACAAACTGGGAAAGTAAGCACCTTTGTCCTAGCATTAAGCAGGTAGAGTGGTGGCCCCAGCCTTTAGATTGGCCCCACCTGTAGACCCCACCCAGGAGGGGAGAGGGTCCCCTAAGCCAGGCTGGACTCAGGTGGGTAGGATGTGGTGCAGCCCCCTGCGTCTCTTTATGAGCTTGGCCAGGTAACTTACTTTGCCACTGGGCTGAGAGCAGGCTGGCAGGCCCTCTTAGACTCCTGCCGCTCACCATGAGAGGAATATCCGAAGACGACAGAGACATAAAGAGGAGCCTCAGACTTAATTCATAACCCGGAGCAAACCCAGCCGGGATCAGTGGACCCTCAGCCTCCAGAAAGATCTAAGAGTATGATGATTGCTGCTTGAAGCTACGACCGTTTTTGGGGTGGTTTGTGGTCGCCAAAGCCAACAGATAAATGTGGCAAATGCGAAATTTAACTTTGGGGTGCTCTGGAGGAGCCCTCAGAGCAACGGGCCATCAATCTGCCTCCTTCCCACTCGCTCTGGAGGTTGTTTAGCCCGCAGAGAAAAGTCACTCATAGTGTATAAAGAAAACGAAATTGTTCAGATGTGAGGCTCCAATCGAAAGCCACTGGGGCAGCCACTCTTGCTGTGGCTTTGAGGTGCCTCTCACTTGGGCAACTGTACGCACATGCTGTAGGGTAATAGCAGGAGGGATGGATTTAGATGGTGATGGCTGACAATTCTTCACTTCAATGTTGGGAAGAAGGCTAAACTCCAGAAGTACTTGGCCAGCTAGGGTTGTTGTTCTGAGTGCTAAAACTAATGGGAAAAAATGCCCAGCACCGTAGGCACACGATGACCTGCCTTAGTAGCAGAAATGGTCTTAGTGGATGTTTTTGTCTTAACTAATCACGGATAGCGAGCCCTCTCCCAGCCCCTACCGCCAGCCAAGCCTGTCCAGCATCCAGGCTGTCCTTCCTGCCTGCCCCCAAGATGGCTCCCTTCTGTACTTTGGCGCTCGTACCCCACAGTGCCTCTGCAGCCCCGACTGGTGGCTGAAACCCTGACACTCCCATAGTCCATGCTAGCTGGACCTTGGCTCGTGGGGCCCTGGAGTGGACTTCAGCCGCATAGAGATCTTCCCATGCAAGCCTGTGACTTCCACATCGAATCGCTTCCTGGCATCTCTCCTGCCGTAGGTTGTGTGCCCAGCTGGCACTCTTGCTACGGAAGGATTCCTGCACGTCATGGCGCTCGGATGAAGCATGCTAGTTAGTGCTTGTGTCCTCTTCCTAGACCTCCTTTCCCTCCCTCCCCCTCCCTCAGCTGCACTGAGGGGAGCTCCTGCATGCCCCTCAAGACCCACATCCTGGGGAGGGCGGGGGGGGGGTCTTCCAGTTGCCTCTTCCTGCCTTTTGGTTCCATGCAGCCCTGCACATGCTCCTCTAGGATTAAGTGACTGCTTCGATGCTTTGTTTTGTTTGTTGGGTCCTTCTGCTTGTCCCCTTCATCCGTGACATCTGTGAGAACACAGACTGCATCTCACTCTCCTTGCACACAGCCTTGCAGTATAGAAGCGGTTCAGGAAACGCTGGGAAGAAATGAACGCACACTCTCCTGGAAGCCAGCCCTCCGCGCCCTGCTCATCCCTGTCCTCGGCCTCCGCTTCTCCAGGCTCCATGGTGGCTCCTCTCCTGCCCCTACCCCCCTTCCGCCCAGGCCCCTAGCTTTCCCCACTGGAGAAGGGGCAGCAGATCGCAGTTCCTTCTTATTAGGAGTTAAAAGAAAAAAAGAAGTGCGGGCCATCTCCAATGACTCCAGGCCCTCCGGGGACAACCTATGCGAGGTTGACAGCGATCGGGAGCACGCAAGGACATTTCTAATTAAATTCTTTAGTGCTTCTACTTGACCTCATTTCAACTGTGCCATAAATCTTGGGGGGGGGAAAAAAAAGATCCTCAAATCCAAAATTTTAAATAATGCTCATGAGTTGGTTTGGGACAGGGACTGTCCTTATTAACCCAATAGCTGTGCGCGTGCTTTGATTGCCGGAGTGTGTCTCGAGACAGGGTCAGTGAAAGGCCACTGGCCATTTCAATTAAAATGTTTTCAAGGATTTCTAAATAATAAACTGATCTCACCTATAATTACAGATGAAATAATAATTTAAAAAACCCTCATAATCCTGTGTGTAATGTGATGGCCCGCTGTTGGTGTCCACGTACCAAGACAAATACCTCCCAGAGTCAGGGTGCCGCAGAGACAATTAAAGTGTAAATCCCAGGCGCCATTAATACCCCGGCTTTATTAGCTGACGTTGTCTTCGGTCACATTAAAGCCCCATGGCGCGCACTGGTAGCTTGGGAGAGAAAGGTTTGGTTCTACTTAAATGAAAATGTAATTCCGCTCGGTAAATCTCTGCTGTAATTGGTTAATAAGCAAACACGCTGGCAAATCACCACTGGGAACGGTCGGTTGGAAGATTTTCTTTTCTCTTTCTTACTTTG
The DNA here is from genome assembly GCF_040939455.1 of Microcebus murinus. Classification (NCBI taxonomy): domain Eukaryota; kingdom Metazoa; phylum Chordata; class Mammalia; order Primates; family Cheirogaleidae; genus Microcebus; species Microcebus murinus. Next base: position 28,217,225 of record NC_134123.1, read on the forward strand.
CATGGTTCTTCTGGTGTGTGTGTGGGGGGTGTTCTTCTCTTTCAATCATCTGGACTTTGGGATTCAGAGTGTGGGGACTTGGGAACCTTGAGTAGGTTAGTTCCCACTCGTGTAGATTTACGGTCACTGCACCCTGTTGTGACAACCCAGAATGTTTCCAGGCATTGCTAAATTCCCATCGCCCCACCTCCCCCTGGACAAAGCCCAGCGTCCTGTCCCCACCACGGCAGGGGAAGACAGCAGCCCGCAGAGCACGAGCTTCCCCCGGCACCTGCGCCGCCCCGGGGGGAAGACAGGTCACAGTGGAAGTTCATGCCTCTTCCCAGGCTCTTGGTAAAAAGTACTCGGTGTCTCTCATTTACATCTTCCCCTTGTATCTAACAGAGCCAGGGGCACCACCGTTCACGTTGTCTTTTTGGTTTCTGTGAGTGCAGAGTTCATCTATCTTTTAGGAGTCTATGGCCATGTATTAAAGAAAGTGGAATTTGGGCTATTCCATAAACTTGAGCCAAAACATCACACTCACTCAGTACTACTGTCGCCCAACTGTTTTCACTGTTGTATCTGAGGCCTAAAATCTTTCGGGGACACCAGGTGCAAGGCAGAACCATTCTCTAGAAATGGGGATACGGTTGCCAGATTAAAACACAAGACACTCGATTCAATTTGAATTTCGGATAAGCAACAAATCCAGTTTTAAGTGTAAACATGGTCTATGCAATATGGGATATACTTATTCTAAAAAAAAAAAAAAAATCAGTCATTTATTTGAAATTCAAATTTAACTGGGTGGCCTGTAGTTTGGGGTTTTTTTCCTTTTTTTTTTTTATTTTGCTAAATCTGACCACCTATGCAGCCAGCATCTCTTTCTCTCGGGGCATGTAGGAACCGAACTTGACACCACCCCACTCCATCCCACCCTCTACTTCCTTGGGCCCTTCTGTGGACCTGGACTTGTTTGCTCTAAGCATGTGGTGGGGTGGCCCCGGGGGAAGTGAGAAGCTGGGAGGAAACCCAGCAGAAACCCAGTGTCATCCTGTCACATCTCATTCCCCTGACCATGCTGCCCACACGCCGGGGAAATCGGTGCACCTTTCTAAACCTGGCTCCTCATCGCCACTCCCTTGGTCACCACCCTGTTGTGGTTTGCCACTCTGGCCAAGGCTGCATCTGTGATCTGTTGTCTTACTAAACAGTGACAAGTTCCAACAGCCTAACTGTGTTTGCAACTCATGATTTTATAACTCCCTGTTCTATCAAATCCTCCCTCCATTGCTTCCCAAAGTTTGCCAAGCTTGAACATTGGCATGGACACCCAGCGCTCTTATTGCATGTGCGAGGGTTCAGAGATGTCTGGTCACTCCTAAGTAGAGTCACCAACCATCCCGGTTTGCTCCCAACTGAGGGGTTTACTGGGACATGGGACTGTCCACACTATAACTGGTAAAGTCCCAGGCAGACGAGGACAAGTTGGCCATTCAACTGTCAAGGCTGTTGGGAGACTTCTCTGGGGAATGGTTTATAAGGAACAAACCTGTAACATTTAAATTCCAGGCCACCGATAGGTAGGATTCTCACTCGCCCAGAGTTGGGTGAATGAAAGTGCATTGCACACTTTCAACAAATAGTCAAATTAACCATCACCTCCACAGAGAGGCCATCCTGGACCATTCTGTCTACGTAGCCCCAAACCCTACACTCTCAGTTTCTTCCATAGTGTGTATCATGACCTGTAATTGCATTTTTTTTTTTTTTTTTTTTTTTTGTCTATTTGCTTGTTGTTGGTTCTCCTCCATAGATGGTAAACTCTGAGGGCCTCCACTGTGTCTGTTTTGTTTATTGCCGAAATCCCCAGAACTTGGAATAGTCCCAGCACATTGTAGATGCTCCGGAAATATTACTGACTGAACAAATGGCTGATTCAGTGGCTGGCCATGGCAGGGCCAAGGCACTAAGGGATGACACTGGAGAAGCACAGCCTTTGGCCGTAGAGGACGGGAGGACAAGACTGATGTTTTAACAGACAGGATAGCACGACGGGAACCCGTTGCAGAGGTTTGCGACCCAGAGGGGGGCGGGTGTAGCCACACCCGGGAAGCCTTTGCCAAGGGTTTACCCAAACCATTCTGTTAAATGGATCGTCAAGGGTGGCTCGGGGCTGCTCTCTTTGCTGGGCAAAGAGCATCGCAGGAGCAGGCAATGCCAAGGTAGTGGGGCTCAGGGGACTCGGGGTGGGGCTCAGGGTCCCGCAGGGTGCGTGTAAGTGGGGCAAAGCAGTATGCAGGGATTAACTTGGGAAGGTGGCCTTGACATTCAAGGCCAAAGACATTCAGATCCAGCAGTCCTATTTTTTCGAATGGAAAACAAATTTGGAAGACATGGTCTTCCTGGTTACACAGGCTGTGTTTTGTTGTCAAAGTGTGCCAGCTTCCTTCTCCTCAAATCTCCTGTCCCTCTTCCCTGCTGTCCGAGTGTCACCTCTTCATCCTACTCCTTGACCTAGCAAGACTCTGTCTGCCCCGTCCTGCCTCTCTGGCCAATATTATCTCCCTGCCTCTTCTACTGGAATAAGAAACCCTTTTGCCCCAGTTTGCTAGGGAGCAAGGGGCAAACCTACACAAACATTTTGTACTACACCTTGTGAGTGACCACTTTGGACTATCCAAATTTTAAAAGAGTTGTCATCTACCTGTCTGAATCTTCGGTGGCTTGAAAATGTCTCACCCTGAAAATTTTATCAAACTCACCTCTTGACCTTCTCTCTTATTTCATGGGCCTTGATTCTGAAACTACAAGGATTTCCCCCCACACAGATAAACACCCATAAAAATAGCGCTGTAAAACAAAATTTGAGTCCCCTTTGCTGTGTTTGGTTTGGTTTGCCAGGTTGGTTTTTTGGGAGGAGATGGGAGGTGTATTTAAATATACTCTTCGCACCTGTAATCCTAGCACTCTGGGAGGCCAAGGTGGGCGGATTGCTCAAGGTCAGGAGTTCAAAACCAGCCTGAGCAGGAATGAGACCCCATCTCTACTAAAAATAGAAACAAATTAATTGGCCAACTAAAAATATATAGAAATAAATTAGCCGGGCATGGTGGCGCATGCCTGTAGTCCCAGCTACTCGGGACGCTGAGGCAGGAGAATTGCCTGAGCCCAGGAGTTTGAGGTTGCTGTGAGCTAGGCTGATGCCACGGCACTCTAGCCCTGGTGACAGAGACTGTCTCAAAAAATAAAGTAAATAAGCATACTCTTCAGTTTGCTGTTAATGAGAAAAGAGTGGGGGAAAAAAGAGTAGAAAACCTGGAAATGAGATAGAAAGATAAATTTCCAACAAGAAATGTGCTAGTTTTTAAGTGGATTTCAGTATGTGTCTTAGAACGTCAGTTGAGCCATTGACGTGGGGCGAATATCCAGTAGTCGATAGCACTGAGGCCGAGAATTCGACATCTGAACCTGACCCAAGAAAAATGCTCAAAGGTAAAGATGGAAATTCTTTGTGTCCGTCCATCCATCCATCTATCCATCCATCTTTTCAATAATTTTCCATCTACCTTTCAATAATTTTGACTGCTGACACTATGCCGAGCACTGCTTTAGATTCTCAGATAGCTCCTGTTCTAATGGAACTCACGTTCTTAGACAGGAGACAGAGTGAACAAAACAAACAAACAAACAAAAAAAAAAATCAATAAACAAGAAAACATTAGCTAGTGATAAGAACTATGGGGGTGGGGGATGGCATTAGAGCAGGTAGTCAAGGAAGGCCTCCTGAAGGTGGTGACATTTCAACTGAGCTGAAAATAAAAACAATAAAGCCAAGTCCTGCCTGGACAGCAAATAGCCAGTATGAGAGCCTGAGGCAGGAACCAGCCAGGCTTGGTTCAAGATTCAGAAAGTTGAGTCAAAAAGAAAAAAACAGGTTAAGGAGGAAAAGTCATCTTGAAAACACTGGCACATCAACAGGTAAAGGAAAGCGAACATGGATTCCGTGCGTTTTTATACTAGACGTCAGCCAGGTACCCACAGAAGGGTCACGCCCAAGTTCTCTTTGCCGATCGCAGTGGTTTTGAGCGCAATTCACCGAAAACTTGCTTTTCCCTCCCGCTCACCCGGTTGAATCCAGTCTGATTGAGTAACTGACTTCTCTTTGCTGAGCTTTGTGAAAAGAGGCGTTTGGTAAACCGGCATTGGGGAGGAGGGACGAGGGTTTTTGCCTGAACAGCCCAAAACATTCTGCGCAAACGTGTCCAAACGTGTCCCGAGGCACCTCTTCCCCACTGGAAGTGATGGGTGGCCATTTGCAAACTGCTTAGCTGTCCAGACTGCTGTCAACCCACCCTCATTAGCTGCAGCAGGGGAAAAAAAAAAAGGCACCTTCCCGGATGCCTTTGTTGGTTAAAAAAATAAAAATAAATAGTTTCATTCGGACACACCTTAAAATTCACTCTCGTGTTTGCATCAAAAATATGTAATTAAAAAAAATGAAAAGATGGGAGATGCTGTCATGGCACACCCAAATCAAACATTTATTTGCTCAAACAATTATATTAGGGAATAATCATAGCCTGTAAAGATTCTGGAATGAGGTAAAACTCCTTTTGTTTCCTTCTAAGTATGCTTATGATTTCGGTGAAGGACATCTTTTCCCAATAGTTCTAGCTTTACCCACCCAGTTTTGGACAGAATTTTGCCAATCATAATGTCTCCTAACACATAACAATTTTTATTTTATTTGTCCTTAATAAACCTCAAAGAAGGTTCACCCTCATGTCTGGATAATTTTGCTATCGATTCATTTTATTTTTGGATCCTAAAACAAGTATCCCACATGGTAGATACACTGGAATTGCTTTTTTAAACAATTTAACTACTTATGGCTAAGACGAGGAGAGTTCTATAGAAAGGGTTAAGAGATACTTAGAATTAAATGATGCTACCAGATAGTAATTTTTATTTTTTGGAATAAAGCAATTTTCTCTTCATGGCAGTCTTACGAATACTATACAGTGTCTGAAATAATAACTGTTTCAGACAGCCCAAGTTCTCCCACTCCTTTTAGCTGTGTAATTTTGTACATGATTCCCCTGGTTTTACAAGTATTTTTAATAGAGTGATGTTCCAGATTCTTCTACACAGTCAAATCCTTTCATAATCAGAGACTTGTTTTTCCACAGGAATTTAATTCCCTCTGCAGAATTGTAACATGGGTTGGACTGATCTGGTTTACATTTTCTGACATGTTTTCCCTCCCCTGAAGATTAACTTAACTATCGCCTGGCTCCTTCCCTATCCTTTTCATCTCATTTTCACTTAAAAAATATTCTGATTTTATTCAGTAGGGTAACTGACACTGTTTTCTGAAGATGGGGATTTCAGCTCCGGGAACATGGTTTGATACCGCCAAACATTTCTCACTCGAATTCCAGATGATGCTCGGATGGCTTGAAATTAACACGACAAGTCCAAAATTTTAAAACAACAACAACAACAACAAAGAAAACCCAACTGCCTTCAAGCTTAGTGAGCTGAATATCTCCATTCTGATGAGTCACTTGTGTGGTCAATTCAGTAATATTTTTGTCTAAAAAAATAATTTCCATCGGTCATTTATCATCAGGTAAATAACTCACTGAGCTAGGTAAGAAAATTAAAAAAATTTTTTTTTAACTTACCCAGAATGCTCTTAACTCCTGGTACAGTTTAAATGTTTATGTCTCCCCAAAATTCATGTATTGAACCTAACCCCCAATGCAATAGTATTAGGAGTTGGGGCCTTTAGGGAATTGTTAGGTATTGAGGACTCTGCCCTCAGGAATGGCATTAGCACCCTCCACCACGTTAAGACAGAGAATGTTCCATCCAAGAGGAACAGACCCTCATCAGATGCCCAGTCCACTGGTGCCAGATTCCCAGCAGAGGGACCCAGCCTCTGGAAGTGTAAGAAATATATTTCAGTTGTTTACAAATCACTCAGTCTAAGGTATCTTGTTATAGCAGACTGAATGGACTACAGCTAAGACAACCCCCTTTTTTAGATAACTGTTTCTCATTCATTAGGACCCTGCTTAAAAATCTCCTCTTTACACATGCCTTCCCTGGCTGTTTCTCTCTGTCACTAGTCCTCTTGTTACTGTTTTTTCTCCCTCTCTCCCTCCCTCCCTTCCTTCTTTCCTTCCTTCTTCCATCATGGAGCTAATTTACAACTTGCAGTTGCATTACTTGTTTGTTTGGTCTGTCTTTGCCACTGTCTTTTATGTTGTGTAAGTTCATAACATAATGGTTACAATGCTCCCTGCACCTAGCCCAGTGCCTGACATAAAGCAGGTGCTTCATATATATTTGGTAAATTAATTTAAAAATGCAAGTCCCAGAGGGGACCATTTTTCTCCTCTATCCTCTGGCCTGGTCTCCTACGTTAACAGGATTAGCCCATTACCAGCACGATCACACTATTTCCAATCTGCACGGAATGATCATCGCTGTGCTGTGGCCATTTTAGAAGACATTGTTCTCACCTCTCTGGCCAGGTGTGCCACAAATCCTCCCCGCCAGGGGAAGCATGCCACTAGCCCAGGGCTTCTGGGTCCCTTGTGTTCAGGCACGTTGAACACACATTTCTCAGCGCTGTGTTGTCCTTGCAAAGGAGGCCACAGAAGCAAAAGGCAGCTCCCGGTAAAACTTGCCATAGTGATTTCCATGACTACGCATTTACTGGGACCTGCAGAGAGCACTGAGGGTCACAGCGACTCCTCCACAACTCAGCTGTCTCCAATTCCCCGAGAGACCTGTGAAGTCATCTCACCTTTTTGGCACTTGGCTCTTTAATTGCCAGAATGAAGGCATTGGAAGACTAAATAAACTCCCTGCTTTCTTTTCCTCTAGCGCTTTGCAATTGCTGACGTCATATGGTGGGGGGGGGGGGGTGTGTTTCTTTCCCAGGTGAGACTCGGTTGTTCTTCTGGTGCTTAGGGGAGGCTCTACCTCCGAGTGTTGGGAGCAGTTAAAGCGCATAGATCAAGGGTGATGAGCACCAGGTCTGAGGCTCCTGAACATTTCCTGTCTATTTATAGAGAATCTGGGATCTTCTCCAGCAGGCCTGCCGGTTGCATCAACCAGATAGTAAGTTTGTTAGAGAAATGCATTCCGTGTCGATTCCATGAGCTTGGGTTACCAGCTCGCCTCTTGCAGCTCACTAGCGTGGCCTGGCTTTACTAGGGTGACCGGCCAGCTCACCTTGCCTGGGACTGAGGGGGTTTCCCAAGACTTGGGACTTTCAGTTGGACAGTTCCAAGCAAACTGGACGAGCTGTAACCCTAACTCTAGTCATCTCTAATGGCGCCAATTGTAATAATGACAGCCTTCATCGTTGTCGTCATCATCATAAGTGATTTATTAAGTGCTTAACGTATGCTACGTTTTATTAGCCCTTCACCAATATCACCTGATCTTCACAGCAACCCTAAGGATATTAGAATCATCCCTGTTTCATACATGGTGTGTGAATCTCAGAAAGGTTATGTGATTATTTCAAGATCAGGAGGCTAATAAATAAGCAGGATGAGGATTGCAAACCCTTTGAAGCCTGGACGTAAACCTTGTGTCAAAATCGGAAATCCGCAAAACTGCTTGGGTATTTTATGACATTAAGAAATTATTGTTACCAGCTTTCTAGGTGTGATAGTGCTGTCATGGTTATTATTGTTTTAATTCTTTATCTTTTAGAGATACATTCAAGAGTATTTACTGATGGGAAAAGAAATCAAAGACGACTCATGTCAATAAGTCACATCAGTCTCAAGTCCCTCCCTATGATCCGAGGGTACCACCCTCGGATCAAAATGATGTAGAAAGAGCCAACTCGGGGGGGCAGATGCTGGTCCTCCCCTGACCATGTAAGTGACCAAGTAGCTCTTCCCCAATTTGCTTGGGTTTAGACATAATCCTCACCACAAACATTTTCTTTTTCTATCAGAAAATCCTTGATGCTTAAACTTCTCTCTCTCTCCCTCACTCCCTCCCCTCTCCCTCCCTCCCTCCCTCCCTGTGTGTGTGTAGAACCTTTTCTTCTACTGGAATATTCCACAGATGCCTAACTTTATAAAACCGTTAAAATGAGTTGCTCTGGTGTAAAAGGAGAACCCAGAATCCCTAAAATAGCATCCTTTGAAAACCCACTGGCCTAGGGTGTCCTGTCCTGCAGAAAAATGACAGTATTGGAAAGAAACATTTAAGTAAATGCGATAACTATGTTTCCATGAAGCAGAGTTGGCAAGCCTGTCCTGGAAGGGGCCGAATTATAAATGTTGTAGGCTTTGTGGGCCTTGTAGTCACTGCTCCAACTACTCAATTACTCCATCCTGCTTTTGTAGCATGAAAGCACTATAGACAAGTGTACAAGGATGGGCATGGCAATGTTCCAATAAAAATTTATAGACACAAATTTGAATTTCATATACTTTTTGTGTGTCACAAAATATTGTCTTTCCCACCCCCCTAACCGTTTAAAAATGTAGAAACTCATCTCAGCTGATGAAAATAGGCTCAGTTCGGCCCACGGTTCGTTGGCACCTGCTATAAAGATGTGTCAGTAGCCAGGTGCTGATTCTTGCCTCTGACTATCTGCAAATTTGTGGCCAAGTTATTTAAGCTCTCCAAGTCCGTTTCCTCAGTTGTAAAAGGAGTGTAAAAATAAAACCCATGGGGGCAGGGGGATATATGGGAACTCTCTGTACTTTCCGCTCAGTTTTGCTGTGAATCTAAAACTGCTCTAAAACATCAACGTCTGTTTGAAAAGAAACAAATAAATACATAAATAAAACCTACTTCGTAAGTTCATGGTGAGGACTGAACGAGATAAGACGACAAAAAGTCAGCACACAGCGGACACCCTGAGCTCATGGAAACCAGTGGATGACCCTTGTTGACCTTCAAATAGCTGTGACCACTGCAAGGCACAGCCCTGAAGCCGTGACCTTTAGAACTTGGACTCTGTGCCTGTTTTGGCAGAAGGAGCTGACCTAGAGGCAGCACGGATCAAACTCACAACTGTATGCTCCTTTCCTCTCTCCCCCAACCCTGCCGAAATCGCCGGGTACTGGCTGAGCTCCCGGGCCTTTTCCCTGAGCAAAAACATTGTTTTCCTTCTGCATTTTTTTTTCCCCAAAGATATGAGCAATGCTCACTTAAAGAACTTTATCAGTCTTACCTTCAACTCCTGCCCTAGTTTCCCTGTTCAAGCCGTGTGACTTTTACAGGATCCCTTTGGAAGTTCCTGTGGCCTGTCTGCTCTAACGTTCTCCCGGACAGGTGGACATGAGCTACGTGGGTTGGGGGTAGGGTGGTCAAATACACATCTGATAACATTTTCTACTCCTTCTTCATCTTCGGCTTCACTGAGCTACTCTTCTTCCTGCATCTCTTTGTCCTTGACTTTGAAATATGGACCATCTGCTATTTTTTGGAGGGGGTGGGTGGGTGGTACTTCTAGCCTGACCCACCCCCACCCCCTCCCTGTCTGCGTCACCTGGCATCACCCTTCCTGCGCTGAGGTTTGTTTAGTCATTTTGCATCTCTGTATATTGTAATCGCCAAAAGATTCCTTTTCCTTATTTTCTCCTCCAGCCCCCGCCTAGATTCCTTGCTGAAGGGCTGGTGGCTCTGTGCAATCTGAATTCACGGCAGGCAGGTGTCCCCAGTCGCTGGTCCCCTCCCAGTGCTGCTGGGGAATCTGTAAAATGCCTCAGCAAACCTGCTCTAAGGAACTCTCTACGGTTTTATTTTTCTTATTGTTTAAAAAATAGAAAAACCATCATGCATATTTACATTATATGAGTAATCCATATGCCTTATTGAAAATGCAGAGCAGTTGAACGACGTGAAAAATTATCAGCCATATCCTTATTCAACATTTTGGAATAATTTTCTGCTCAAGGATTTTGACATATCCCTGTGATTATTCTCTCTCTCCCCTATATATATGTATAGATATATACACACACAGTAGTGTACGCTGATCTAGTCATTTAACATGGTAGCATCAATATTTTTCTTTGTTATTACTCTTTTAGTGAGCATCACTCTATGACTTCATAATATCCCAACCAGGGATCATGTTATGTTTTATTTAATCATTTCCATTTTATTGAACATTTGTTTCCAATTTTCACCATTATAAATAATACTCCAAGCAGCATCTTTTGTGCATAGATGATTTTTATTGTATCTTAAATTACTTATTTATGACTGATTGCTACAGGTGGAATGACTCTGAACGTTTTAGAGATAGTTACACAGTCTTTAAGGAAAAGGTACTGTCAGAGTCTGTGTTGAATGATACAGTTGCTATTGACTTTCTGCTGCTTCCGACTGGTCTAGAATCTTGGTCCCTTGGTTGCTCTTCCAGAGAGAAGAATCCTCAAGGGACTCTCCACTCTGTTCCTCACCCTTACACGCCAAACCATGCACTTGTCTTCCCTTTAGTACACTCAGACCAACTACCTGGCCCAACCTTTTGTTTCAGAACATAAATACCAGCTCAACCATTTATCATTTTGCCTGACCTTTCTGAGTTCATCAACTTGTCTCTGATATATAGCAAAGCCTAACTTCTTTGTTTTAAGAAAAATTCCAGGAACGGTATTCCCCAGATCATCTCATTTATGAATGAGGTACAAAAGCAAAGCTGTGATATTTCACTGCTGAAGCCTTCAGGATAGAAGGCAACCAGGCCGGCTCCTTGTCTACTTCTGTTCACGGGGGCAGTTTTATGTCTGCTAGAAACGTCTTCTCTCTAAACATACCAAGCGCGGAATTGTCTCCCAGCTTCCTGTATTCAATCGGGTAGCTGCTGCATATACACTCCCTCAAACACACCCTAACACACACACACACACACACACACACACACACCTACCTGAGTCACTTCTGAAAAAGCATTGGCTAACTTCAGTCCAAGAATGGTTAGTTTTTGCCTTTTCTGTTAAATCCCATCCAACAGCCAAGCTCCACCTGTCGCAGTCTGTCTGTGAGGACAACCCATGGACTAAGGTGCGGGCACAGGATGGATATCAGAAGTGACTAGGAAGAGCTCTCATCTCATTTTGGGAGACAGCTACCTCCTGTGTCAAGTGACAGAAGTGAAATTCGCTATCTGCCTTCTTTTCAGAATGAATAAAACCCTGATCTATCCAAAACATCCACCCAGAACTGATCTCCGTGCTTTTATATTTAGGCAGCATGCACCTCACAGCAACGTCACGTTTACTCTGCTGCTAGAAGGGGCCTTGGAGCCCCTCTGGAGAGCCTGTTGGAGATTTAAGCGGGGGTCACAGACAGCCACTTCTAACCTCCGGACTGACGGGCTGTCTGGGGAAAGCACTGTCTTCAGCTGTCTGCGCGTATTTGAGCGGGCAGCAGAGGAGAGGGAGGCACGCCTGCCTGGCCATCAGAGGGGGAAGGCTGGGCTCACACAGTCTCCGACAAGCTGGGAGACAGTGGCTGTTGACTGTATTTTTCTAAGGCTCAGTTTCCTCATCTGCAAGTGGGAGTAACAGCAGCTTCCCTATAACCGTGCTTGGAAGGGGAGAGATGTACGCAAAGCCCTTTGCGTAGTCCAGCGTGAGAGATGACCAACACTGCAAGCCATTATTCTTAGCCAGAGAGACACCCTAACGAATTGCAATGACCACAGGAGTGATAGTGTAGGTAGATGACCCTCCTACCTGAATTCACCCCTTGTATTAATTTTACAGGGGAGAAGAATGAACTTCAGGTGAGCTAATGGCGGCATACTCAGGACGTATACTCAGCTCCCGTGAGCCACTGTCCAGTGTTCTCTCTCGCACTGCTGGCCAAAACATTCAGGTGACCACCTTCCCTCCAGAGGAGGACACACCTGGAGGGTACCTGGGTTGACTGTGAGATGACTGATAAGACATGTCCCCAGCATGAGGTTTTAGCCATGGGCATACATCTCTGCACTAGGACACCGAGGGTCCCCTCCTAGCCTGAACACCTTTCTGAGTCCACACCCTGCTTCCTTTGTCTGCTCACCAACACACAATGGGTGCAACCATCACATACATCATTCCTGGCAATCTGTCTTGGGCAAATTTTGACGATACACTTTTTAAGCCTCAAAAGTCTCTCCCTCGGTGCTTACATGACTCTACACGTGGGAAGAAAATGTCAACTACACAACAAACATGTTTTTAAAATGAGTGCATGTAAAAACTGGTGAAACCTGAATTAGGTCTGTCGTTTAGCTAATAGTATTGTATCAATGTCAGTTGCCTGGTCTTGCAGCGATGGCAATGATGTCATTGCCATGACAACCACGCGGGATGGATGTGTTCCGCAGATCGGGCATCAGAGGTTTGGAGGGTTGGGCTCCTTGGCTAGGGCCGCGCAGCCGGTAAGTCTCAGAACTGGAATTTGAACCAGGCTCTTTCACATTCTGAAACTCATGTTCTCTCTAATGCTCACGGCCTTACACTCTCTCCAAAATAGACCTCTGGGCTCTGTGCCTAAAGCAATACAAAATGTAGACCAAGGACATGAGACTTGGGACAGAACTATTTTGGGATATTTTTGTGGCTAAACGCTCTGGACCTGAGGAGAAAGCCTTAAGACAAAATCTGTTAGGTCAAGGGCCTTGGGCAGATGCCTCATCTGTTCATTAAACCCACAAGGAAGGGTGCTCCGGGCAGAGAGTACAGAATACGCAGAGGCATGGAGGTGAGATGATGGCAATTCATTAATTGCTGCCAGAGCAGAGCGTGCAGATAAGGGAGCGGTAGGGATGCACTGCTAGGCCCCTGCTGTCTCCCTAGAGTCGAATCTGCTTTGAATCAGGCAGCTCTCCTGGGTGAACCTCCCAAGCTCCTCCACCGGTAATGAGACTCAGCCCCGAGCCCATCTGAGTGGGTGATATTCGCACAAATATCAGAGGGTCGGTTTCCTTTCTCTACAAGCTAGTAGGTGAACAGTATTGAAGAAGGGGAAAAAAAAAATAATTGTGGCAGTTTCTGAGGGACTTAGAAGTGGTGTCTCGCTCTCTCCTAATGTATGTTTCAAGCAGAATAATGAGTAGCAAAATCAGATTCACGTTTATCCCGCAGCTCATGTCAAAGAAAAGGAGCAGGAATTCGGAGACAACCGTTTCACCCGTAGGACGTGCCTGGCATTTTCTGTATCCCCATGGCGTGGCCAGGTGTGAATGCACGTCATTCAACACACACGTACCAAGTGCTCACCGTGTGCCAGGACCTGGGTCCACCACTGGGAATAGGCATTCAGTTTATAATCCCAGTCAGTGTACGAGTGGGGGCTGGCATATGGATAACTAAGTGTATAATCGCACCCAAGATCCCTGGCCAATTCATTGCAACTTTCCCCATTGCAAACTGGGAGAAATTTGGTGGGTGAAGTGAAGACAGAGAGAGAGATAGCTATCTGTAGTTAGAAATACCATGCAGGACTTAGGAGGGTATGATTTGAATTCCATCTCTGGAAATGTCCTAAAAGAAGACATAATCTTTGTTCACATTCTCCCCTAAAAAGCCAAGAGCATCTAGAGTTTAGACCAGGACCATTTGCCCTCAAGTGATGTAGCCCAGGAAGTGCAGTCCTGAAATTGAACTTTGCGTTTTCATGCCCATAAATTTTCCCTTATTTCACTCAGCGGTCTCTTTTCCATTATTCCATTTTCTTTCTCTTTGCTATGACAATCATAGTCAAAGTGTCTATGCCACCCTCTAAAACCACAGGGTTTTAAATCGGTCATTCTTTGTTTGCCTGTGAAGGGGGTGGGTGGGGAGGGTATCTCCCCGATGCTGATGTTCCCTAATGATTACCTTGAAGATTCACAGGAGTTTGTTGCCAGATGACTCCATTTTTATAACTGGTCATTTCTCTGGCAACACATATTTTCCAAGAGCTCCACTCTTGGGCTGCAAAAGAGGCAGCAGGTAATTTCATGTTGATGCAACTTGGTCTACAACTGCCATTTCTAGGTGGTCCCAAACCTCTTAATCCCTCTGGTGCTCTGGGGCCCTAAAAGATTGGTCCCGGGGCTGGGATATTTGTTGCAGCCCAGAAGGAAGAGCCTGGATATAAGCTTCCCTGTGGCAAGAGAGCCCCAAGACTACCAGCAGGCAGACCAGATGCATCTGCCATGTCTGTGGGTAGGGGAGACCCAAAGGAAAAGTCCTAAGATGCAGTGACTCCTCAAGCCCCTTAGAAAGAAAAGTAGAAGCTTTGAGAGGTAAGACCACATTGTTATGAGCAACAGACCTGGGACTTGAAAACAGATCTTCTTCCTCAGCCCAGTGGGAAAAGAAAATAGAGAAACCATCTGGGCTTGAAAAACTCAGGGGATTTGGCCAGCCCTTGAAAATGTCGACAGCCTCGGAGATTGCACTAAATGTGTTGTGTGTGTTCTTTTATGTGATCCATATGGTAACTAAGCATTTTAATCCATGAGGTTGAATAACGTGTTCAAAGCTTTGCACTGAGAGCTTGGCAGAGCCAGGATTTGAATCCAAAGGTTGAGCTGTGTCCACTCGCAAACGCTGCCTCTTCTGAGTCACACAAAAGGATCATGGTTTTCCTCTTAGGAGACAGTCGTATTCTAGGAGTAAAACCAGATTTCCTCCAGGAAGACCTCCCTGTGTGCTCCAAGCCACAGCAAGCCTGTCTTCCAGGGGCGGGGAACCTTTTCATCGTGGAAGGCTGCATTAATATAGCTCTAATCAAGTAAGGCTGCATTCAAGAAATTTCAATGAGATATACTTAAACATGTACATGGTTTTGTGAAATCCTGAACTACCATGTACTTAATTTCAAAAAATGAAAACTGTTCATTTTAAAGTTAACTAACCTTTTAATGACTTCGTTGTGTCTGCTTTTTGTTGGAAAGCATTTGAGTGTTTGGTTGCAGCGTGGAGATCTGCGGTTTCAGTTGATCCTCTAGGTGGGAATCAGTCATTTGTGACCTTAAGGGCATCTTGATTTGGGTTGGGGGGAGAATGTAGATTCACAGCAATAAGTGGTTGAAAAGCAAGAAAACAATATCCCGGCATGTTGCCAAAGGCATGCTTATTCTACTGCATTTTTCCATATTTCAATTGGATCTTTCTTAGCATCAAGTAATGATTTTAGAATGTCATCTACTGAGAAGTCAATCAATTCCATCTGTAGTTAGTTCTTTAGGTGTCTTGATGATAGCAAGTAGGTGAGGCTGAAATGCTAATTTTAGTGTGATGTCATGATTCTCAAAGTCAGTGAAACTTTCATTGTATTCTCCAATTACCAGATCTGTAACGAAAATGTTCACCTAATAATTGCTTTAGATGAAGTGTTTTGAAAAAAGATATTTTTTCAAAATGCTTGGTTTTTTTTTTGCCATGTATGATACTGTTTTACAGTCTATCATATAGTTCTTGCAAAGAACTATTCAAATCATTTTAATTTGACATATCGCACAAGAATGCTACATTCATATAGAAATCTTTCAGTCATTCACATTGCTGTTCTGTTCTTCATAAAATTTAACAATCTGTTCTCAGAGATAAAATTTTGGCTAATACCCATCCCTGCGATAGCCAACACACTTTAGAATGATGCAGCAAATCCACACTGAATACCTCATAGTTAAACATGGTGCAAAACTGACGATGCCATGTTGCATTTGCACAAATAAGGTTAACAATACTTACAACTTTTTGCAAAGTGTCACTTAAAATCATAGCTGTAAGACAGTTTTTGCTGATGCAAGATACAATGAAAAGTAAGGAGAGCATCTGGATCTATTAATACATTTTTTATCTGTGCAATAAACCCTTCTTGTTTTCCTGTCATGGAAGGTGCACCATCTGTACATACACTAAGTTTACCAAATTCAGTTCAACTTCACTTCAAAGCATTTATCTTGAAAGTTGTTGAAGATATCTATGCCCTATGTTCTATTCACAAGAGTGCCCAAAGCGAGTAACTCTTTATAGCAAAGAAAATCTTCTGTTATGACCCGAATGAAGTATAAAACAAGTGCTGAGCCAGGAGTATCAGTAGATTCATCTAAACTGATTGAATAATATACATTTTCCTTTTGTAGTATTGCATGAAGATGTTAAGTTGAAGCTAATTCATGCTGCCCATCAGTTATGGTTCTCCTTGAAAGAGACAGTAGTTTGTACTTTGAAATGTTATTGGTGTCTAACTATCCTACAACTTCAAGAATGCATCCTTTCACGATGCCTACATCACTGAATGGCTTTCCTCTTTCCCTGAGTATATAAGCTAGTTTATAGTTGCTTTAGCAGCATTATTTCCAGGTCTTATTGCTGCTTGAAAGGATTGTCTTTGCTTTTGCTTTTCATCTTTTAACTTCTGCGATACAACCTTTTGCGCCTCTCCCTCTAATTTAAAATATGTGTGGTCCTTATGAGTGTTATAATGCTGGTGAGCATTGAATTTCTTTAAATGTTGATATTGCAGTACCAGCCTCATGCAGTAACGGTACCAGTCAGGCGGGGGGAGTTGGAATTAAATCATGAGCATAGCAGCCATCGATTTAGCCCTTACGGCTTACTAATGTTCTAATTGTGCTGATCAATCTGGGAGGATTATTTTCTTGAAACTTATTTTTATTCTTTGGTATTTTAAATACGTTGACTTTAAAAATGAAGTATGAAAGACAAATTAAAATGTATTAATAAAAATAAAAGGATTTGTTCTATAAAATTTGGATTCAATCAAAAGACCACACTTAAGGACCTAGAAGGTCACAGGTTCCCCAGCCCTGGTCTAACCTCTAGGAAAGTTTATCCTGGTCTCCTCTGTTCCCCAGGGGTATGTGTTTCCTGAAACTCCCCATCTTGATGACAGAGGCTCCTGCCTTCCTCATACTTTCGAGTGGCAGTTCCCTCCACCCCACACTTTCCAAATAGTAATTCAGTACCAGACTCTCAGGAGACACTTGAAAAGTCAAAGGGGAAACATTGAAGACAAACTGTGGGAACCAGAACTTGCCTATGACTAATCCTTGATCTTTCGTTGAAATCGACTCTTCAGGAAGCTCTCAAAAAAAAAAAAAAATAAAATTAAAAAAAAAAAAAAAAAAAAAAAAATCAAGTAATTTTTTTTTTACTCCTATGATTTTCCTCCATCTACCATGGGGGATAAATATATTCCAAGCTCCCAGGCACACACAGATATTCCATAAATGGAAGGCATTATTATTATTTTTCAAGACCCATTATCTGCATTGGTCAATTGAATGAAGATGCATTGCCCCATTTAATCTAAATTCATCAAGTGTAAGATGGTGAGCAAAAAGTCGTGTAAAAGCAATACTTTAATCCTGAATGTCATTCTTGTGCACGTAAATCAGCCTTCTCTCTGAATGCTCTTGATGTTTTTCAGTTGTTCACTTTCCAACATTTGGTCATGGCAAAACCACTGACCTCCCAGGCTCTCCTCACTTCTCTTTCACCTGGGTCTCCAGTCTTGACCTGTCAGCTCTGACTCAGAGGAAGAAGAAAATACAGTAGCAGGGTATGTTCCAAGACTCCCAGGAATGCCTGAAACCACGGATAGTCCTGATCCCTGTATGTACTAAGTTTTCCCCTATATATATGCACCTACGATAAAGTTTAATCGATAAATGAGGCACAGTAAGAGACTGATACAATAACTAATAATAAGATAGAACAATTGTAGCCATACCTAGTTCACAATTTCACAAATAGAAGATTCGTTCTTGCCATAGATCTTAGCAAACTCAGCATACAATTTTTTCCCCTTTTCTTATTAAGTCGAGAACTTTCACCTTTCCATGTAACGGAAGTACTTCATGGTTTCTTTTTGGCTTATATGAATGACCAGCATCACTCCTTTTGTACTTTGGGGCCATCATTAAGGAAAATAAGGGAGACTTGAATGCAAACACTGCGATACTGCAGTAAAAGATCTGATCCCGGAGACAGCTGCGGAGCGACTCCCGGTCAGGGAGCATCGGCACTGTGGACGCATGGGACAAAAGGAGGAGTTGGAGAGCACGATTTTTATCACAATGCTCAGAATGGTCTGCGACTTAAAACTTATGAATTGTTTATTTCTGGAACTGTCTGTCTAGTATTTTCAGACCGAAGTTCACCATGGTTTAGTAACCAAAACCATGGAAAGGGAAATTGAGAATAAGAGGGCTGCTATCATATGCCGTGGATGCCAGGTGTTCATGGGGGGTGGGGGGAGGGATCTGAGGACTACCAGAGCAGAGGGCTGGGTCCCAAAAGAGGCAGTAAGAGCCTCTCCGGCCACAAAGGAAAAGTCACAAAGATGGAGAGAAAGAAGTTGGCAACAGAGGAAAAAGTAACACGGTGGTGCATGGAAAAGCAGACTTTCTGGAACACCATTCTTGATGCATAAACCACTAATGCTTGTACAGTGGGGGTGAGGAGGTAGAAATGTCCCCAGGGCATCGTGGCAGCGACATGCATCTTCCCTTTGATGGCAGGACTCACATTCCTGGGTTAGAAGCACCGCATGAAGCTGTCTCTCAATAAACGCTTAGCTGAATGAATGAGTTACCGTGATTATTTACCAGCCTGTCTCCACGACTACTAGGCTGTGAATCCCTCCTAAGTAAAAATCCTTTATCCACATAAAACATGTTATAGTCAGGACCTATCCTGGAGACCCCCAACTTTCCGGAAGCCTCGAACCATAAAGATTTCTCTTGCTGAAGTTACAGGTCACCAGGGATCAGCCCTGGGTCTCTGCCAGTGAAGACCCACACTGGCGAAGCACCTGCTCTCCTGGCTGTGGCGGGTCACTGTGCCCACCAAGCACACCGGGCTCCAGAGGGTCTAGCTAGCACTGCAGTTAGACGGTCCAGCCTGGAAGTGGCTCACATCGTTTCCACTCTCGAGTCACTGGCCAGAACAAGGCAGAGAGGGTGTGCGTGGTCAGGACTGTGAGCTCTGCAGGTCGTGTCTGTGTGCGTCTGTGCATGCGTGCGGGAGGGGAGGGAGGTGAGAATGGGTCGGGCAATGGGAGGAATCTCCTTTGCATGTGGCTGTCGGCTTGTCCCTCTAGACCCGAGCACCAAGCGTGATGATAACACCGATGGCCAAGTGGACAGGATGGCCCATGACCAATCAGCTGGCATGGAGGGTGACGGTGGGGACGCTGCCTCTGTGATAAGCTGGACGTTATGAGGCAGAAGCTACTTCAGTCTCTGAGCCCTGGGCCAGTTACTCAACCCCATGAGCCTCTACCTCCCTTCCTGTCAAGCAGGAGTAAGAGAGCACCTTTTCTTCAGGACCTGAGGAGAGAACACAGAGCGCATGTGCCCAGTAGGTGACCATGTGAGGCCAGGAGCACAGGGGTCTGGAGGGCACTCCCTAAGTGACAACACTATTTCTCCTCACTGAGACCGGGAGGCGGGGGTGAGGACGAGGGTGGCGGGGAGTACTCTACCTTGCCCACTCTCAGGTGCCCGGCAGTGTGGGCGGGGGTGTGCCCTTCCAGCTTGTGGGAAGCGATCACACCTCTGCTACTGGCAGCTGTCCGGGTGGCACTGAGTCACATCCTCCCCTCCAGGGGAGCTCAGTCTGAACTCTTGCCTAACATCTTTGCTGTTTTGACCCACACGATGAATCCCAAGAAAAACAGAGTGGCCACCAGAGAGGGTCTTTTGCACCCAGCAGGCCCTCCATGGCCATGGGGTGTGGACATGAACTTCTCAGAGACGGGGTACAGATCAGGTCCCCCAACTCATTGCCATTGCGGGTAACTCCCCTCAACCAAAGCATGAAAAAGGCGGCTCTCTCGGCCTCAGTGTTACAGCCTCAAGTTCTTCATCTGTCAAATGGGAATAATAATACTGGCACTAGCCTCTTGGGTTACTGTGGGAGTGAATTCAGATAATGCGTAGTAAACACACGATGCAGGAACACAACACACGTTGCGATCACGGTCACCCTCTGCCCGTAGGAGCCACATTTCTGTAGTGAAACGACCACAGAAAGGTTTTGCTGCAACAGGCATAGAGCTGTTTGAAAACGAAGGAAGAAACAGCAGCCACTGCTGGGCTAACTGCAAGTAACTGGAAGAATGAATTAGCCTAAACTCTCGGTTGGAAGAAATCAAGCTACACAAGAGCCTTAACGACAGGGAGCCCACCATGTCTGCGTGTCAATTTCCAAAGAGGAACCTGACCCTGAGAACTAAATTGCCAACAAGATGCTGGCCACCTGGGGCAGCCAACACCACACTAACAGGCTGCAAATCGTCAGACTGGAGTCTCTCCCCTGTGACTTCCCAGCGGTGTGAACTCGGGCAAGTCATTTCACCCCTTTGCACCTCCCTTTCTCTACCTGACACACAGGAGGAATCATCAGGACTTCGCAGGAGTGTGAGAATTAAAAGATGAAAGCTCCTGCTTGCTCATAGCAGGTGTGAGATACTTGCTACTTTTCCGATCCTACTTTCTCTTCTTGACCAAATCTTTATGGAAAACCACTTTGACTTCTTTGAACCCTGGGGCCTGTCCCTATGTTGGTCACTCAGTCTCGAATGCCTATGGAGACTGTTTTCCACCCACGACATCTGGGCGTTCGTCTTACAGAACTGAAATCAAAGTCCAACATGGAATGGAAGATGCATCAGATCCAGGGGCTGTGCAGCAAAGGAGTGACCTCTAACAGTGGCCGTGCGCTCCTCCCCCTTGGATCTGGACACGTGTGGGGGGTCACACCTTCCTCCTCTCGGTCACTGATCCAAGCGGCTCAAACACGGTGGCACCTCCAGCCTCAAGGTTTACAGATGGGTCACCATGGCCACAGAGCCCTTCTTGGTGGAGAACAAGGTTCTACACACTTCTTTCCCTCCCTCTGGCCAATGGGGGCGCAAATAGGAATGCACAGGAACCTGAACCACAGCTCCCATCCCAAATGACCCAATGCCCCTGATTTCTCACCAGGTTTTTTTTTTTAAAAAATCTAAGATCCAGTTGTGATTAATGGCATCCTAAGGTTCTCCAAGCAGAAATAAGGTCAGGGTGAAGAATATGGCCGTTTTGAAACCCCGGTGAACTTCAAGGGCAGGAGCAGAATGATGATCATTCTGGTTTTGGCTCATCTTCCTTCTCTGTGGCCTGTGACTTCAAGGTCGGGGGCTGTCCCTGCCTCTCAGACTTCCTCTCATGCAAATCGCCCCGCTGAGGGGAGTGGGGTGGCAACAGCAGAAGAAGCGGAGGAACGTAATGCACCCCAACCTCCAGGGACCTACTTTCCATTTTATAGGTGAGCCTCTAGGCTGCCTTAGCTCCATCGCTGCTTAAGCAAGGCCCTGCATGCTTCCGGTAAAATCCCAGATCTAGAAGCAAGGGCTGGGAGGCAAATCTGACCCAATCATTTCTCGAGAAATAAATGCCTTGGTTCCACCCTGAGGTTCTAAGCTGAGGGGTTCATCGGTTTTCCTGCCATCCAGCCTTTGCAGGAGTGCAAGCCTCCAAACTCCTCCTCTCAGATCGGTGGGTCACAGGAGGGGACGGGTCTACAAGATCAGGGATCATGCAGCAGTTGGAACAGAAGGGTCAGAGGAAGCCCTTCAAAAGCAGGTCCCTTCTGGAGCCAGCCCCCACAAAGGACACCCCACAAAGAAGCATCCTCGTGTACAAGTTCCATCACATGCAGGCCTCAGGGCTGCAAGGGGCTTCTCTCTCTCCTAGGTCGAGCGAGTGGGCGGACGTGTGCGACATCTTTCTCAATTGCGCAAAGTACTGCAGCAGGGCCTTGCAGAGGGGCGGGTGTCGAGCAAAGGAAGTAGAACAGGCCCTCAGCTAGGGTCCTGGCTCCCCATCTGAGTTGTGAGTGGTGAGGATTTGAGGCACTCCATTCCCTGTCTTTGGGCCTCAGTTTCCCCATGTGAAAGCAAGGGGGCTAGAATTCACCATCTCTCTGCACTCCTCTGTTTTATAGGCAAGACACTAAGGGAGAGGTTTTGTCTTAGCCCCGTCATCGCCTTAGGCAGGACTTCAGGCTTGTTCCCCAGTAATAATCCCAAATCTAGATGCAGTGGCTTTCCAGTTCAACCATCCCTGAAGAAATAAATATACGAATGACTTCAGGAAAGAGAAGGATGGAGGAAGTTCCCACTGGCCCTGATTTGTGTGAGCTGATGCCCAGGCCTGGAAGGTGATCTGTTCCTGCTGTAATTCACCCAGTGAGTCCAAGCAGTGTGGTTTGGGGGTGACCAGCACCCCAAATGCCTACATGTGCATGCTCCCTCTCTGTGTCTCTCTAACTTGTGAGTACAAAGATGTGGCCAAGGCTTTCAAGTGAGAACCACGTGAGGGCCCTTGCCTCCCCATTCACAAAAAGGGAATGCAGACCTCAAAGGGCTCATAACCTCCACGGGTCACTGTGAAATACAATGTTCAAGTCTCCCATTGTGTGTAAATACACCCAAATCCCATCACACGATCAAGGCCGCTCAGTGCAGCAGAACAAGTGCTCAGGAACCCTGAGCGGGTCACGTCAAATTTTCGGGATGGAATTCCTTTAGCTGCAAAAGAGAGGTCGGATCACCCACACTCCAAAGTTCCCCTGCCCTAACTACCCACACAGGTAGACAGTCACGGCCTATGGGTAATTAAAGCACTCACGTAATATCCCCGAGCCCTCGGTTGCTTATTTTCTCTCCCTCCAACACGCCTGTGGAGGACAGGAGCTGGGCGCTGACACCGAGGAAGAGCTTTCGAGATACAGCCCTGAGGCTGAGGAAGGTAAGCAATTCTCAAACGGGAAACGGAGCATGATGAGACGTCTCTGTGGGACTTGACTTGGGACATCCACTCAGCTTGGTTCCTTCCTTAGCCAACGACACTAAATGTTTTCTTTCAAATATGATCTCAATGGGGGGCGGGGGGCGTGAGGAGCTTGGTGGGAGACCCAGAGAAATAAAAGGTGTCCAGCAATTCCTGGGAGGTGGCGAGGGTGGGGCAGCTCCCTGGAGCTGGGGCGTAGGGAGTGAGGGTCCACACGCCTCCCTCTGCCTCCCCGACACACCGGAACAGCAAAATAGGGGTCCACGCAGGATAAGGGAGGGAGGATGGATTCCCCCCCACCCCCGGCAGTGGCCTCCAAGTTTTCCAAATCAGCCCTTCCAGAGAAACAAGAGTGGCCTGTTCTCCCTGCAACAGGCACGTGAGAGCCAACGTTAGGGGGTTGTAGAAATGGGGGTAAAAGGAAACCTTCGCCCAGTGAGCTGCAGGCAGGGCCCCAACCCGGGGCGGCTCATATGAAAATGTTTGGCTTGATGTGGCGTCTCTGGGTTCCTCTGAACACGCTCGGGGACAGAGGCGTTGAGCGGCGCTGTCTGCGTTTGAAGGTATTTTTCTACAGCATAACGCCAGGCGGGGAGGAGAAAAACCCAAACCACTTCAAGTGGATTCCGATGTTGAAAGCCGCCACATGAAAAGTGCAGAAACCTAAGCCCCCTTTAGTAGGAGCCCAAGAATAACAGGCTCAGGCCGGGGAGGGCCGCCCGGCTTTGGGTCCCCCGGGCCCGGCGCCCGCGTCCCCCCTGCAAAAGGCATTGGCAGAGGGGCTGTAGGAGCTTTCGTCTCTGCACACGGATTCTCTGAGATCTAGACCACAGATCCACCGTGCTGCTCCGTGCAGACGCCCTAAGTAGGCCAACTTTCATTCGTGACCATGCGGGCCCCACCCATCTCTGAGCTTGCTGAGGTTTGGGGTAGACCTGGGACGGGTTACAGTCTTCAGGGAAGACCTGAAAGCAATCCAGAGCCAATACTCTGAGCTCAAGCCGTTCACTCACACTCAGTTCATTCTTTCACGGGCAGCCATCCTTCTTCCCTCCCGAGCACGTTCCTTTAACATCCCAACATACCTCTTCCACCACCACCCATGACCCCACAACGGGAGGCACCCCCAGATATTTTTCCATCACGAGGAGACGTTTTTGCCTGCTGCCCTGAAAGACCCAGTTCCTTGGGTCTTGGCGTTTGTCCGCCAACTCTCGATAACCGGTTTCTACTTGACTGGCCACTGCCAATGCCCTGCCAGAGCCCCCGATCTGAGATGATAGCAGTTTGTTCCTCCTCTTCTCCTGCATTTCACGCGCCCCCAGATGAGTCAAAATTCTAACTTAGAAAATACAAAAGAAAGAAGTATGTTAAAATCAAAACGTCATCCTTCTGGAGCTGGTGATAATGTAACGTTGGGGAAATTCACCCCAACCACAATTCTTTGTTTTGTTTTGCTTTGCATTGTTATCGTGTTGCCGGGACCCTAAGATGCATTCAGTCAGACCCTCAGGTAATCCTGACTGCTTTCTGTTCCCCACTCCCTACTCTGGGAACCCCCTGGGAACCTGCCCTGGCCCTAACCCCAGCTGGGGCAGGATAGGACACAACTAATCAGTTTCTGCGGGACTCAGAGCATTTACCCAGGCTCTGGGCCCTGACAGTGCTGGGAAAGGGGAGATCTACAACTCAGGGAGGGCATTAGCCCTTTCATGGCAGCCAAGTGAACCCGCACTCTATGTCACTCCAGTGCATTAGAGTCCTATTGCTGCTGTCACCAATTGCCACAAACGTGGTGGCTTAAAACACCACAAATGTATGTTATAGTTCTACAAGTCAGAAGCACAGCTAAGAACCCTAACCAAGAAACATCCATGTCCAGTCTCTGACATACAGCATGGGCAAAATAAAGGCCTTCCTCTCTACATACAAATAATGATAGTAATAACATTTACTGAGAAGTTAGACGATTGTCATTCTGCTACACTGCTTTTGTTCATTATTTAATCAAATACTCACAACTCTAAACCTGGAATGATTTAATGGGACTGACTTCCTGAGACACAGGCAGGTGAGTTGACTTGCTCCACTCCCAGACCTAAAGTCACAATGGTACCCAGGCTCAGACTGAGTCCGAAGCGAACCTCTTAAGCAGATTGTCTTGGACGATCCAGCTTTTAGATTTTCTGCCCCATCATCAATCGTGACTACTGTTTCTCCTTTTTTTATTTGGAAAATACCATCAATGAACTGACAAATCCTACAGCCGCAATTTTTGTTGTTGTTTTTTCCCCCCCGCCCCATTTTTGATGAGGGCAAAGGTAAGAAGAGAACCACAGTGAAGTATCTCTTCTGTGCTAAGATTGAAACAAAGGTCACTGGAAACCTTGTATTGATTGAAAAATAGATTTGAAACAAGCTGGAGAATCCACTCCGGAATTTCCGTGCCAGCCTGCAAGTCCTATCCGAACAGTGTGCATTTAGGGACTTTTTATATAGCAGGTCCTTGACCCTTCTGACTGATCCAAATGCGTGTTTGAAGCAGGCCTCCTTGGGATTTGGGGCCCCGCCGCAGATTTGTCATCCAAGAAAGGAAGGTTATGAAAGGAGCTAATGTTTACCCAGCGTTCTGTGGCCACCATTTTTCCGTCTTTCTGTCTCTTGAAACATTTCCCCGGGGAGAGGTCTACATTACACAAGCTGGAAGGAGCTTGGGAAAGCATCAAAAAGCACAAATGTGTGTGCAACATGAAAAAGAATCTTTTAAAATATGGGCGGAAACCGAGCCAGTCTGTGTTGGGTATTCCAAGTAGACGACTGGACTTAGAACGAGCAACTTCGCCATCACCCGTGAGCACTAGTCAGAGGCCACTGTTCTGGGAGCCGAGTGTGGGGCCTCATCTTATGCTCTGTGAACGGGAGGTCCCTTCCCGATGATGACAGTGATGACACTGATGAGGAGAGGGCCGAAGCCTCCGTGTTAGTTTCCCAGGGTTGCCCTAGCCCATAGCTACAAACTGGGGGACTCAAAACAGCAGCAATTTATTCTTTGACAGTTCTGGAGGCCAGAAGTCTGAAATCGAGGTGTCAGAGAATCTGTTGTTCTAGGGGCAGAATCTGTTTGGAAGCCGTGCTCCCTCCACAGGTTCTAGGGGAGGACCCTTCCTGACCTCTTCCAGCTCCTAGTGGTGGCTGGCAATTTGGGGCACCCCCAGGCTTGTGGGATCACTCCAATCTCTGCCTCTGACCTCACACAGCATCCTCCCTTCCGTGTACCTGTGCGTGTAAATCTCTCTCCTTACAGAGACATCGGTCCCTGGATTTAGGACCCACCCTAAGCCAGCATAACCTCCTCTTACCCTGATTCCATCTGCAAAGACCCTATTACCAAATGAGGTCACACACAGGTACCAGGAACCAGGACCTTAATGTAACTTTTGGTGTTAGGGAGGGGGGAGACACAGTTCTAACCAAATGCTTGACATTTAACGCCAGACACCATACCAAGACCTTCACAGTGATTAGATCAGATCATATGAAATCGTTGCGTTTGTAGGTTATAAGTTGTTGAGTGTCAGCCATTTCATATGGTTACACTTAATATTCTTTACCGCTCTGAGATTAGTACTATTACTATTGTATCTGCTAACAGATGATGGAACAGAGCCACCTGTTTGTCAGGGAGATGTAATCGTGGATGGTTTTAGGAATTATACCTGTGCTAGTGAAATCTACCCCTTCCTCGCTGTGAGACCAGGAGGGAGAGAGCTAATCCCTCTGAACTTCTATGTTGCTATCTATAAAATTAGAGACAATTTTTTTCTATAATTAAGTTGTAGGTATAAATATGACAATCCCTCAAATCAATAATTTGGAAGCTAGAAAAGGTATCTCACAGGGTGTCTGGTCCTCTTAGAGTGTGATCCTGGGAACCTTGCACTTGGCAATGGCCTGGGAGTGGGGACGTTTGTTAATAATGCAGGTTCCCAGGGCCCTCCCAGCACTCCTGAGCTGAAGTCTCTTGGAGGAAAGGCCTGGAAAACCGTATTTTAATTGCTGTCTCTGGGTAGTGCCTGGGCCTGCAAACATTAGAAAACTTCACTAAGCCAGTACAAATGTCCTTATTTCCTCCTTTCAACAGGATGCAGCAGTCTAATTAGGACTAGACTGACCTGTGCAGGTGTCTGTCAACTACACATTCAGGGACAGTCCTGAGAAACCAGGGCCCAGCTGCCCGCCATCCTGTGCCTGTAGTGGCAGGTCTGATGATGACCGACCTTTCAAGGGGAAAGTGAATCTTTAGCGGTCTTTGGTTGCATGTTCATGACTTTTCTGTTAGTTGAATGAAAATAAATACCATGCTTTAAAACTGCAGGTTTAAAAAAAAAAAAAAAAAAATCAATGTCATCTTTCTTCCGGAAGTCAAAATCCTTGTGCCTTGCTGGGGAATAGAGAAAAAGAAACAAAATCTCTTCCCAAGATTTTTCCCCCCTCTCGTGCGAATCCTCTGGCTTGGTTTTCCATCAAACTCATTCTTCCAGCTAAGCACCATCCCCTCTCTTGTGTTCAGAAGGAAGAGGCCCTTGACTTTCAAACCGAGCTTTTGGAGGGGAGATGCCTGCTTGAAGTGTGCTTTTTCCGTGTCTGAGAACGCAAGAGCTGTTTATAGCTGTCGAGCGGTGGGGGTTTGGGGTTTCGTGGGTAGAAGGGACTAGCAGTTTCAGACACCAGGCCTTGCTCTCTCGGTGTGATCTGCGTAGTCAGGAAGCCCATAGAGCGACCCAAACAAGGGCCCGCCCTGCCAGCGGGACAGGAGATGGCTCCCTGCCTTCCTGCCTGCCCGCCCCAGGTGTCTGCTCCCTGGCCTGGCCCTGGGTCCTGGGGCAAAGGCACCACCTACTGAAAGTGTCTATTACCACAGAAGTAGGTTGTGTACAATGTGTACAGGGGAATGGGGCAACGGGGCAGCTGTGGGCTGGAGCAGGGAGAATGTGGAATTTGGAGTCCTAGCCCACCCCTCAAATATGTACATGTATGATATAGCATGCTTCCAATTTTACAGGGAATATATTGAACACTCTGAATGTATTTATCATTCAGTTCTCACCACCAGCACCCCCAGAGGTACCTCCGTTACCAACATTTTATACACAGGGACCAGTGGCTTAGCAGGGTCAAATGACTTCTCCACCATCACACATGTAGAAGTGGCAGAATGTTGATTCGTCTCTCCCCAGCCTCTCACTCCCAGCCAGATAGATCCATGCCGGTGGTGGTCCTGGGTCACCTCCCCATTTTTTCTGGCTGTGTCACTGTGGCCACCCTGTCCTCCTTTGGGAAAAGGGATGAGAGCAACACCAACCAAGGGGAAGAGGAGATGGAGGTACGAGTTCCAAGGGGCTTCACCTCTGTTAAGGGACAGATAAAAGCGGGTGGCTCCAAGCTCTTTTCTTTTCATGGACACACACACTCAGGACTTGCTTTCTGAGTCACTGTGGGCCTGGGGCCTGGGCAGAGGCAGAAGAGGACATCTCAGGCTGGGGCAGAAGGGAGGCACCCGCTGTGGGTGGACCCCTGGGCTGCAGGGGGTCAGGGCAGGGCTGGAGAGAGGAACGTTCGAGAACTGACTCCTCCCCGTCCACGAGTGCCTCAAGACCTGACTGTAATAAATGGGGGGCCCCCCGAAGGGCAAAGGCCATGGCCTGTCCGTTTCCTAAGACCACGAGGCAAGCACAGGGTTTCTCCTACACCCCTGTCTGAAGCCCCCTTTGAGGATTGAGCTTCATTTGAGGAGAGCTGCTTCTTTTTTTCTTCTTTTTTTTAAAACAACCTGGCTATTTTTTAATTTTTTTTTTTTTTAAATAACTGCTCCAGAGCTTTGGCAGAGCACTTGATGATCTGGGGGAATTCCAGCTTGTTCTTCATAAACAGGCGATCTGAATTACACTGATTTGGAAAGTGTCACAGGTACGGGGCTCGCCTGGGACATGGCTTACGGGCAGTGGAAGTGTCCCTGCTGCTTTGATCTGAAGCCTGGTGTCTGCTGCCCCAGTGACAGGCGGACATTGCAGCTCTTGTGGCGCTGCTGTGGGGCTCCAGGTAGGGAGGGAAACAGGAAGACCATCCGCCTGATAAGCTGCTCTATTCACCAGAAGGGATTTTTAGCCATCTTTAAGGAGGGAAAAAAACAAAAAAAATCACATTGAGGAAAATCCAGAAAAGGTTAAGCTAGTTGCACATGTTGCTTAATCGGATTTGCGGCAGAAGTCACTCCAGAAATGGGACTTTTTTTTTTTGGTAAACCTAGTTTTGTGTAATTGCTGGGAGAAGAAATGTGGGGGTGGGGTGGGGAGGGGGCAGGCTCACCCCGACATAGGTAGGGACGTGGGGGCTGGGTCAAGAGTCCAGCTGGAGTCTGAATTTTTCAAAGTTGCAAATCACACTAAGGACTGTTAACAAATATCTTCTCTCCTCCTCGCTTGGCAATTGTATGTTCCCCAAATGCTGGAAGGCCAGGTTCAAATGTAGAAGTTTTAGAATCTCTGAAGTTTTGCAGAAAAACCTGGAAGCACAGGCTGGCGTGGGGCCGACCACCAGCTACACTCATTCTCCCACTACCAGGGGCCTTGTGCATGCGTGTCCTATTGGTTTCCCAGGGCTGCTAGTACCTGGATCCACGTGGCTTAGAACAACAGGGGTCTCTTTTTTCCCTGGGATGGCTATCCACACTCCAGAGCCCCTGTGGCAGGGCGCAGGCTGAGGTCAGACTTCACCTGAATCCACATCTCTGAGCAGTTCCTACCCCCGTACACCGCCCCCTCAAGACTCCACTCACCCGGGATTCACCGTCTCCCCTCTGCTTCCAGGGAACCACACCTAAGACACTCTGGGGTGTTTGCGGGGACTCTGGTGCTGATCCTTTTCTGGACATAGATTTACTCTGAAACATTTGAGTCCCGTCTTCCCATTGTCACACCTACCCAGTTATTACCATGCTCAGGGGAGAGCAGTGTCTCTCTCCCCGATCAGCGTAGGAGGGAAAGACGCAAAGAGGAAGAGAAAAAGACAGAAAAAGAAAGAGCAGAGAGGAGGAGGAAGAAGAAGAGAAGAAAATAAGCAGAGGATTAATCATTATCCACTAGAGAGAAGAATTGGAAGATGGGAGGTTGGACGGGCTATGTGCACATACACTTTTTTTTGCAGATACATTTAATAAATGGTCCAAATATTTAGAAGAAAGAGAGGGAAGTGGAGGCTAATGCGCAAAGGGCATTAGGTAAATGTTGCAGCTAATCCCAAAGTAAAGAGAGATGATGAGATATCACAGAAGATGAAAGGAAGCCCCTGAAGTGAGTTAGAAAATACAATCTATGGTTTAATAAAAGAGGTCAGAGGTTATAACAAATAAAAAAGAGAGCCACAGGGCACTTACTACTGAATCTTTAAGGCGACCTGTGCTTTATGCAGTGAGCTGTATTTTTGAGCAGAGTCTTGTAATTTGGTTGTTTATATATCGAATCTTTAGCACATTAAGAAAGCTCACATTTGAGGACATTTTTCAGGAAAATCCATTACAATCCTTTACACCCAAGGCACACACTCTCCCCTAAGGTGTTAATGACAGAACTTTGCATTTCTGTATGCAGGTAGCCAGGGCCATGCTGAGGATACTAATCTGCAATCTCACCCCAGGATACCTTGGTATGGGGAGTTAGTTCTGGTGTCTGGGGCCTCATGGTAAAAAGGGTATCAAAAAGAGCAAAGAGATGGCAAACGGTTACCTCTTGCAATACTGGGATAAATATATTCCAACCATAAAGCATGATGCATCATGCTCCTGAGTTCTAGAAATGCCATTTGAGGCGTCAAAAACATTGTGCCATTGGGAAGCAGAAAGTCTGTGCCTAAACCAGACACACCAGTAGTTTCAAAGTGGGGAGGAGACTCGGGTGGTATCTTGTAAATATCCACGGCTCAGGCACTGGGGAAGTCACTCCAAGTTCCTTGGGAGAGGAGGTTATAAAACTCATAGGAGTGTGGCAGATTAATTTCTCTTTTAATTTTGAGACCATAGAAAAACAGCAGAATTGGGAATACTGCTGATGTGTCCTCAGTGACATGGGCACTAGGCTGTCTCCCCCACCCAAAGCAAAATGTTAATGGTACCCCCAAATGGTGGGAGCCACCTGAGCTGGGAGGGGCCCAGCAACTTGGAGTCCCAGGAATATTTGTCATTGGCCCCAAATATTTATAAATGGCCACAAAGTCACGACTTTCTTGAAAAGGCTACGGTAACAAGAGAAATCAAATCTCTTTAGCCAAAGAAAACCTTTGATATTAGTGGGCAGCTCATGTGTGGGTTCTCAAATTACTCAATGTCACTTTGTCATATAATCTCTCCCTCAAAATTTTAAGTAGCTCTCTTTACTTTCTTCTTTAAGTTCGATAAACAACCCTGGCAGGTGGTTTTCTTTGGGAGTTGGTTATATCCCTGCAATGTTGTTTTGTCTACTGATGAGAACGAAGATGGGTACAGAATTTCAAACTTGATGTCCAGGTAGACACTGGACTATCAGCTAAGCTCACACATTCATCCTAAGATTCCCTCTTGCTCATTAGTTTCATTGAGGGCATCTTTCATATCTGTGTAGCAGCGAAAATGAGAACTTACGATGTCACAAATCTTGGGGTTACTCATAAATAGGCAAAAACCACAAATGTTAAATCTATACCTGCAAGGTATCTATTGTACCAGATCCTGAGCTCCTTGGGGCTGGGGAATAGGGGATGTTCCTGATTCATCTCTGTATCTCTGGTAACCAGCATAGTGAGTGTCCTCCATATATTTATGGAGTGAGTGCATGGATGGATGGATTGGTTGGATGGACAGATAGGGCTTGTACAAGATAATAACTTTTCAACTCAATGATAAGGAAAGAAAACCACCTTTATAGAAAAGCATGTCATATTACATGAGACATAAGAAACTTCCTCACAGTTCACAGTAAGTACATTTCAAAGATGCTGCACTCTGGGCAAGAGTTTGCAGTATAGTCTTTCCAAGAGCTCTTTGACATTGGTAAAAATTCTCCTTATTTCTGGAGCAGTTTAAGCCTAAATCTTAGTATTTAAAACCCCCCCCCCCAAAACTTAGAGTCCCCAAAGCACTACTTAACACCCCCATGCATTCATTTATATTAATTTATATGCTTTTCCAAATACTAAGAGAAAAGGAGGCAGACTTTTTTTGAAAAAGTGTTTTAAACTATCAGGAAAAAGAGCAAAAACATTTTGCCAGTCTTTGAAGCTTTCACAAAAAAAATCTTAGGTAGTTTCTGCAAATTGACCAAATATGGTAGTGTTGCCATAACCGATTGCTCAGCAATCACTGCCAACGTGGGGTTAGTTCTGACAAAGGAACAAATATTCTGAAAATGAAAGTGCCCAAGAACCAAGCGCAGGCCACACCAAACCTCCTCCAGACTGTCTGTGTTGGCACCTGCACTGCCTTTAGAGACCTCGGGCAAACACAGCCGAGCTCTTAGCAAGCTGCTGGGCCCTACCCTTAGGCAGAAGTGCCAGTCTCTTGTGCATGGGGCAGCTGGGGGAACTCTTATTTTGCCTACCTTCCATTTCAGTACAACAGTAATTCCCCCTGCATCCCCCTCACCCCCCAGCAAACAGCACAAAGGTAGTAGCGGTGGAAGAAGGGTCTCCTAGTACCCATTTACACTTAGGTACCTATGCTACAAATGATTTTGATGAAGTTAATCTCATATTTATGGCAAACCCATTGCTAGAAATGCTCCTATCAAATAATTTAGCAGACCACCACTGACCCTTTAGCAAGCTTTAAGCCCATGAGCTTAAAAAGGCAAACAAACAATGGCAAACCACCTCCACCCACCTCCTCACTAACAGAGCAAAACTCCTTTGTGATGCAAGATCTTTGTGTGAAGGATGTTTATGTGCATTCTTGCAGCAAGAAAAGGTGAATGATGCCTACAGCTTTCACAGGATCTAATGGCACATGCCAAATTCACTCAGCAAAGTCACCCCTTAGAGGGTTCCATCGGGCAGTTTCAAAATACCTAAGCAGCAACCACATGCTAGGCTAAATTAAGGTATCAAGAAATTTACTCAAACCCCTTAAATCTAGTTTATTGCTGACATCTCAAATACAAAGGGACCAGGGGAAAAAGCAGAGGCATTATCTAGTGCTGCAGATGTTTGCCAATGCTCTCCCCACATTTTGACAATAATGATCACAATGACATAATAACTATAATAAGTTAACAATCAAATGGAGGTGGCTTTTTAAGAAAGGTTGGAAAGTTGTTTCAAACTCTGCAAGGTTGATATCATGGCAAAATGTCAAACTTTCCACTTGAACTTCTGTTTTTTTTTTTCAGGCACGAACACTTTGCTTCGGGGGAAATCTTGGCACTACAAGGGCTCAACCTCAGAACAAACTTCAAGTGCATACACCCTCTCTCTTTCCTGCCCAACTCTCAACTCTCACCTGGACTCATTAAGATACAGAACTCCAGGTCCAGCCAGACTGAAAAATCAGCTCTTCCCAGCCAACAGCCTAAGCCTGGATTTCCATGGAGGCATGTGGCTCTCTTTACAGACTGCAGAGTTACATGGTAAAAATAGAAACCTCAGCGTCACATGTATATGCAAATTCGCCAACCAAACTCAGGGCTGAAAATAGTTATTTACTATTTGGCTTGCATATTGGCCCAGAAAACCTTCTATACCTATTTCATGCTCATTTAAATTCTTTAAGAGTTCCTGACCTATTTAAATTCCTTGAGGGATGCCTGGCTTCACATGGGCATTTGTCTGCTTCTCTCCCCAGCAGCTTTTAAAAAAAAATACTGCCTGTCATAGCAGATTGGACTTTGGGGAAATATATTGGCGCCACTTTCTTAAGGTCCCTTCTGGGCACTGTTTAGCCACGAGTGGCCTTGGACCCTGACTCAGGGCTTCCTTCTAAAGATCTCCGTTAGGTACAGGAGAGGAGGGTGCCTAAACTGCACACCTGGAAATCTTGGAGAGCAGTTTTTCTGAGAGTTTGGTCCTTGGGTGCCCACAGCAGAATCCCCGGGGTGTGGGGAGTCGGGGGAGGCTTGTAAGACAAAATGCAAGCTCTTGGCTCCTCTTAGCACCGCTGAATCCTAATTTCTTGGCATAGGACTCTGTGCATTGCTTTCCCAAGGAGGTCACCGGAGTGACTCTGATGGCCCCCCAGTGTTGAGGATCCATTGCTAAGAAACCACCCGTAAGTCCTGAAAATGTGCTACTAGAGAGCTGGAGTGTGCTGCAGCCTGGGCAAGGCCACAGGGCACTGTGGGACTCAGCACCGTGTGAGGGCACAGACATCCTGCAGGAAAGTGGCATGGGAGCACAGGTGACCTTCCAAAAGTCACCAACACACACTGATGTCTGCACCAGCATTCCTTCCAGGAGCAGTTCTGATGCTCACAGAATGAGCCCCTGTTCTTAACTGTAATGTGGCAAATGATTTTCACTGCATAACTGGCTGAGAAACAGGGGCACCTTCTCTCCCCCCCCCATATTTAGGGGGCAATAGCTTGGTAGGAGTTCGGGGTTCTAAAGCTCAACTGGTGCATTCAAATCCTGGCTCTACCACCCACCAGCCACTTCAGTTTGTCAACTCTATAGAGCTGCAGTCCCCAAACCCCAGGCCATGGACTGGCAGTGGTCTGTGACCTGTTAGGAAGCAGGCTGCACAGCAGGAGGTGAGCGGCGGGTGAGTGAGCAAAGCTTCATCTGTATGTACAGCTGCTCCCCATCGCTCACATCACCGCGTAAGCTCCGCCTCCTGTCAGATCAGCAGCTGCGTTAGATTCTCATAGGAGCGCGAACCCTATTGTAAACTGCACATGTGAGGGATGTAGGTTGCAGCTCCTTACGAGAATCTAATTTAGCCTGATGATCTGAGGTGGAGCTCAGGTGGTGATGCTAGCGCTGAGTAGTAGCTGCAAATACACATTATTACTAGCAGGGAGGTTTGACTGCACAATAAATGTAATGTGCTTGAATCGTCCCAAAAGTCATCCCCAGCTCCCACAGTCCATGGAAAAATTGTCTCCCAGGAAAACGATCCCTGGTGCCAAAAACATTGAGGACTGCTGCTATAGAGGAAATACTAAACAGTTCCTACCCAATAAAGCTATGGGGAAATTCAAATGAGAACAATACTGCAAAAGCACCTGGGTGATACTAGCTGAATATCAAGCCCTTAACCCTTTGCACTCGCTTTTTTCTCATTATCCACTCAACATTATCCCACACTCGACATCCGAGTGCAAAGGATTAATAAACAGTAGCTGTTTTTTAAATACTTCTTAAAAATATTTTTTAATCTCTTGGGTTTTACAGCATTCCAAACACCTGCCTGAAAGTTTATTCACATGAACAAGCAAGCTTGGTTTAGAAAACAAAGCGTTAATGAAAAGTGAAGGTTAGAGGAACTGCAAAACCTTCTCTGAGAAGTCCTTTTGCCTATCTTCTGCTAGAGAAGGAAGCTGACATTACCCAATTTTGAAAAGACATCCCCATCTCCAAAAAGCAGAAACTTCAAAGCATAAATTCACTGTCAGCTACTTAGTAGGTCCTTGATACATTTGGCAATACTCTTTCTCATCTCAACTCAGATATATTTGCCAAACCACTATCCTTGCAAGCACATACACACACATGTATGTATACACTCGAACAATACTTCTTACACTCAAACACATCCACGTACACCACCTGTATGGGTTGAGACACAGCTACCGAAATATCTTCCTAGGCAGGCACCCTGGTGCCCTGTGTAGACACACAACTTGCTCTTAGCTACTCACAGACACACTGCCACGCATGCTCACCAGGTGAGACAGCCCATACCCAGGTAGATGCCCACATGCATGCTCTGTTATCCCACGGTTCTCTCCACAAGCTCCCACGAAAACCCACAGCACAGACTTCTTTCTATTCATTTGCACAAACACTGTCCTAGAGACACAACTGCACACATACACTCCTCACTGCTCCTTCTCACACACGGATGCATCGATGAGTCCTAGCAGGATGTCACAGACCTCTCTAGCAAAGGAAAAAAAACCAACCAAAACTTCGGAAACCCATTAAGAATCGAAGCCAGAAGTGAACGTCCCCTTTGAGTTGCATCAGCAGGCTGCTGGATATGGGAGCAGGGGGCATGAACACAAATGAACATTCCAGAAACTGCTTTGTTGTCCTCCGCATACGCTGCCTTCCGTTTGTTTTTTCGGTTTTTTTTTTTTTTTTTTCCTTCAGCAACAACAGAAATCTGTGAAATGACTGAGGGTGGTTAATTAAGCATTGCGGCCCATATTCCACTGCAGTTTCAATTGGATATGGTGTTCCCTTTCACTTCCTGTTATGCAGGATCGCGGCGGGCTGTTAGACACCTGCCACGTTCCCAGCCCAGCTGCTGCTCTGCCAGGGGGCAGGGAGGAAGCACTCCGGGGCCCTTGGCCTCGAGAGAGAGTCTCATTCTGCAGAGCAGCCCCTTCCCCGTGAGGCCGGGGTGCGGTGGGGGTGCTGGGGGTGGGGCGGGCACAGCTGATGTGAGTCCACACTGGAGGCCCGAGGACCCGCAGCTGGCGGCGAAGACCTCGTTCTGTTGTGAACGAGGTCTGTGTAACAGGAGGCCAACTGTTTCCCCTCAAACCCAGAGTCCTGCCATGACCTACGTGTAATTAAATCTGGTGTGCCTGTGCAGGCCACAATCAGACGTTACACTTTGGTTTGCCTGGATACCTTGATATCAGGGATAGGACTGTCTGCACAACCGTTTCATTGGCGCATGCATTCATTCATTCATGACCTTGTGAAAATCTAAAACCTGGCCTCTCTGTGCTCAGCAGTCACCAAACAAAAAGAGAAGGCACAGTTTTTATCTTAGTGATACTAATTCATCCTCCTCATCACAGAGTACCCACATTTATTGAAAACCCATTATATGCCGGACAACATGCCAATGAGCTCCAGCCATTTTGTTTAAGGAAACCACTCCTTAGTTCACTGGGAAGATTTTACACTGCTTTTAATTATCCATTTTTTTTTTTTAGCAGAAATCAGAAGGGCAGAGGGAAGGGGAGGGGGAATTAAGGGAAACTCCCTCAAGAAGGTAATGACAGAGACGGGTTAAACATGGTCACAAGTCCTTTGACTCTTCTGCCACCAAGAGGTGGGGTCTGGCTGCCCTGCCCTTGAGCTGGGGCCAGTCTGCTTTAACTAATAACAGTGCATGTTGGGAGTGGAACCAGGGCCAGTTCTGAGATTTCAAGGCAGTTCATGTTTCCTTCCTCATGGGGATACTTAGTTGTCACATACCCAGTCTGCCACGTAGGCACCCCTGAGGCTGCCACGCTGGGAGGAAGCCCAAGCCGCCACCTGGAGAGACTGAGATGAGAAAGCAAGTCACCACAACCGCCACCCCTTGGAGTCATCACAGCTTAGCCCCAACCATCACGGAGCACAGCGGCATCATCCTTGCTGTACACTGTTTGAGTCCCTGATCCATGGAATTTCGAGACTTAATAATACTAAATTATTTTAAACCATTTAATTTTGAAGAGGGTTTTGTTATATATAAATAGGAGAACCAAGAGAACCTGTGGAACCTCACAGGTGAGTGAATTAGGTAAAGGTGAGGGAAGGAAAGAAGGACATTCCAGCTAGGAGACAATGAATAATTCTTTTTTAATAGAGAAAGAGAGGAAAGATACATCCTTACACCTCCAAGTGGTTTGGTCTTACTGAAGTGGGAGGCATAAAAAGCCCTTGCAGAGACCTGTATTCCAGGCTCAAAAAGTTTCACTCTGTTCTGAAGATTGTAGGGAAATTCCACAGGAATTTCAAGCAGAGAGTGGCAAGGTGTGCCTGTGTTACGGCAATGTGCACAGCTAGATGCTACAGCTCTTGACCAGAGAAAGAACCGGGCAGCACCAAAGAGTCGGAAAGCAGTCTTTACTCCTCCAATAGGCTCAGCCGACTTCTGAGCCCCTCTTCCTTATGCGCCTCCTGTTTTTATACCCTTGGTAGGACTCAAAAAGCATCCAATCAGCAATAAGCTTTGACATCCAATCAGCAACAAGCCTTAACATCCAATCCACAACAAGCTTTGACATCCAATCAGCAACAAGCTTTAACATCCAATCCACAACAAGCTTTGACATCCAATCAGCAACGAGCTTTAACATCCAATCCACAACAAGCTTTGACATCCAATCAGCAACAAGCTTTAACATCCAATCCACAATAAGCTTTGACATCCAATCAGCAACAGTGGGATTCAGAAAGTATCCAATCAAGATCTCCCAGCCACCTTGGCCGGAGGATGGGAGCAGGCAGCCGAGCACCAAGTAGCGGGCTGGACAGCGGGCGTGGACACGTGAGGCCCGGCCCTAGCAACGTGCACCTGCTGCCGCCTCCAGCCGGCCCCACACAGCAGTGGCCCACGGGGATGCAGAGCTGCGGGGAGGCGGCGAGTGGCCGTGTCCTGGCGCCAGACGGTTTTCCCTGTCACCTGGTATCTGAAACTTCTCACTCTGGCAGCAGAGTGGCAGGGTGTAGGAAGCCCAGAGAGGAGGTGGTGGAAGAAGATGGGGCCAGGAGAGCAGTGGCCCGGGAGGAGA
Source organism: Microcebus murinus (assembly GCF_040939455.1). Classification (NCBI taxonomy): domain Eukaryota; kingdom Metazoa; phylum Chordata; class Mammalia; order Primates; family Cheirogaleidae; genus Microcebus; species Microcebus murinus. The sequence continues at coordinate 28,255,754 of NC_134123.1, forward strand.
TGTGAGAAATCTCTTTGAGGTTTAATTGGTGGATACAGGAGAAAGCTCGGATGAGGTATTGGGAGAAAGATGGAATTGTGGCGATGACATCCAGGTGTCTCACTTGGGGGACTGCTTGGCTGCCCACTGTGAGAGATAAGGCAGAAGCAGGAGGTTTGCAGAGTTGGCAGGAGATGTAAAGAGTAACTGATTAACCTGAAGAACATTGTCTAGAGCATTCCGGCACCTGTGAGTAAGACAAGGGGGCAGATGAGTGTGTGATGGCTGTGACCATCAGACAAGCCCCTACACTATGGATGCATGATTTTCATAACAGCTTTTCAAGGTAGCCTGAATGGGGTACTTGGTACCCATTTCAGGGATGTGAAAACAGGCTTAGAGAAGGCCAGTCATTCTTCCACCTCATGAAAAAACAGAGGTAGGTCCGGACTCCAAGTGCTCACAGTCCAAAGTTTTGCTCTCTTAGGCAGGCTGCCCCCTCATGGATAAATAAGAGGCAGAATCATTTGCTTCCATGTCTTAAAATGCCAAGTCTGAGACCCCATGGGAAGGAAAGGTACTTCTAATCAGAAAAAAGATATGTTGTCTCCGGGGCAGCTTAGCACAGAGGGCAGAGTGTGCCTGCAAGACCCAGCTCTTATCTGATGACAGATACGGGCCACCTTTACATATTAATTTCCCTTAAATCATTAGGGCTCAGTAGTACGATTATCTTTCTCCAGGACAAGTTACATGGGTCATTGAGCCAGTGATCGAGATGGAGAAACCTTTTCTTTCTGAGTACTCTTTGGGTTAAGATAGGCAACATGGGTCTGAGGGGGTAGAATCGTCTTTTTATAGAGCGTTTACCAAGGGAAAGCGGAGTGTTAAGACGGTGCAGCTGACTACAGAGCCTGCGCACTTAACCACTATGCCATGTGCGTGCAATTTCTCTAGAGTACGACAAAGGAATTCTCAGCACAGGATTTGGGTTGGAGGGTTGGCCACGTGTAGCAGACCATCCGGTTGGTCTTATACACGAAACAGGTATGTTTGGAGGCACGATGTGATATTTCTGTTCCATGCAACAGCTTCCAAAGGGGCCTCCTTCCTTCCTTCTGTAGGGATCTAGAATACTGTCCAATTCCTGGGACTAAATGTTTCTCAAATTATTGACCTTTTAATCAACTGCCTTAGAATTGCTGAATCTGGTTCTCCATGAGAGGGCTGTTAAAAATACAGACTCCCAGTCCCTCCCCTGAAAATGGCTTAAACCAGACTTCCTGTGGGTGGGGTTTGGGAATTCGAATTTTACAGGTTTCCTCAGAGATGCGATGTTTATGCACAACAGCAGTCGAGGACTACTGGGAAGAACTACTAACTGCCCATTATACATTCTCGAGGGTTGTCAAGTCTGTGCAGAGATTGCTTTTTTCCACAGGTTCCTCCTGACCCATCACAAGTAACAGGGGCCCAGCTGAGGGACGCACCTGCATCTAGGAAATGGGGCAGCTGAATGCTTGTCTGCTCAGAGACCTCTTCCCCGCCTGCACGCCTGTGCTCTGCAGGGCAGGGAACTGACCACTGTGAACGACACTTCCCACCACCCCCACATTCCCTGCCAACTGGCTTCCTGGTAGGTTTGGACAATGGGAAGTGCCGGTGGGAGATTGGGGGGTGAGAGGAAGGAGGGAGAAGCTAGGGGACCTCTCCCCTCCCTTTCAGGCGTCACACACCCCGTTGGTTCCAGCTTCCACGGTACAGCCTGCCAGTCACGGGCCGCGTCCCCTCTGCCGGGGGCTGCTGCTCTGGGCCCCGGTTCCAAAACAGGACACTCCCGGGGTGGCTGGTAGTGACTTCCTGCATTTGCTAGTCTCTGAGCAGCCTTACCTTTTCCTTTTTTTTTTTTTTTTTCCTAGTAACTCTCCTAACACCTTTGTAACTAATTTCTTATGTTAGGTTTCCTCCTCTAGAACCTACCTGGAGATGAGTTCTGTTTCCTGGCCTGTACTCTGACCCAGCAGGAAGGAATCAGCCAAAGTCATGTCGTGTGAATGACTAGCTAACCATGTGTTCTTGTGTGCCTCTCGTGGGCCAGGCACGGTGCTGAGAGCTCTATATACATGATTTGTTTATTCAAAAGAATATGTTGATGCCAGGCGCTGGGCTGGATGCACCTCTTTCTGTGCCAGAGTAGAATATCTCACTGGCTTCTCAATGGAAAGAGAGAGAGAGAGAGAGAGACATACAGACAGGTTTTGTTTCTATCTGAGAACATGATCGGACAATTTCAGTCCTGTGTCCTCCACGGCTGGTAGGTCACTGCCTGGATGGGGCCCAGTGGAGAGATTCTCCCCACAGATTTTCTGTAATAAGGTAAGATACAGAGATTGTGCAAGAAGTAGTGGCCCCCAGGGTAATTGAGATTCCACTGCAATCTACCTGGGAATCTACAGAACCTTCTGCACGAGTGTTCTTAGGTAATTCTGAACGGGCTTGAAGTCAGGGACTAAGCAACAGCTCAGCTCCTTCAGAGATAATGTCAGGGTCACGCTGTGGACGCCCAGGGCTCCTGAGTCACGCCATCATTCGCATGAACTGTTCTCGACATCCCTCCTCGTAGAGGCTTGTAAACGTGTCCCTTTTCCTTGGGAAAATAATAGAAACAGGGAACTGTGACAGTCACTGCCTTTAGAGATACTGTCTGGAAAAGACTGTTCCTTTGATCAATGGAGCTTGTTTGTAATTCCTCTAGTGTAGGACAAGCTCTTTGCTATATTTGATCGAGAGTGAGCATGTACTACCTCAGGACAACCACTTTCTCCAACTGAAAGGCGGGAAGTTGGCTCAGGGGCTCCCCGGTCCATGCCACTGATAGAATTTGAAGCTGTCTAGGAATGAATCGTTACCTGGGAAATATTTAGGTAGGTGCAATGTTACCAAGAAGCGGTGTGTTATTTGGTCCCTGACCCAATGCTCTTAGGTAAATAATCTTAATGGTTTACAGAGGAAATTAGTCCCAGAGAGCTTAAGGAACTCTCCACTATCATGCAAGATTAGTGGTAAAAGGAGGAGGGTAACACAGGTGTATCCAGCTCCAAAGTCTACGCGTGTTGCATGGGAAGCCGGCTGTCTATCAGCACCGAGCAACCCCGACCTAGTCGGGGACTAACCCACATGCAAACTACAAGGCACCGTATCAATCCAGTTTTAAAAATCAACTGGCATTCCAGATAGGGACCAAAGGATGAAGGCGGCGAATCTCTCACTTTTCCATCAGTTGCCACAGTTCTGCAAAGATCCCCTCAAAAAAGAACCTACTCCCCACACAGCATGTTGGGATAGTACGGTTAGAATAAGAAGGCTGCTATAAGCTCATGCAGCAAAAGTAATTCTCTCTAAAAATACATTTTTGGGAGAGAGAGGGTGTCTTTATGAGTAAGAAAAATCAAATCCATGGGCTAGATATTTGAAGCTACTCAAGTCCTCCAAAGCTTCAGCCCACACACCTGGCTGTGTTTTCAATGAAAGCCTTTTGAAGCTATTTACACACCAGGGGACCAAGTCTAATGTAAATGGGCCCTAAAATACATTCTTTTCTGGGAAAGTGTCATAAAGCAGGGTCTCCCATTGGGTGGTGGCAGAGCCCCTTGACTGGGGGCCTCCTGTGTGGCAGGCACTACACTCCACAAGCCCTTTTCCTTCTTTTAATTCTCCCAACACCTCCCTAGGTGGGGGCTGTTGGCATCCCCATTTCACAGATGAGAAACTGAAGCCACATTTCTTGCCCGAGGCCTTTAGGAAACCAAACCAGCAGTGTTTGCATTTTGCTGTCCTGCTCTTTGCCCAGTGGCCTTTCTAGAGTCAGCACCTCACCTCCCATGGTCTGTATGTTAGACCTTCCTTAAGATAGCCATGGTTAGAGGACCCACCCATCCCCCTCCACAGGCTGAATCAGGCCCTCCAAGGAGGCTGATGACTGTGGAATGACAAAAGTTCTAGAGCTGATTCCCACATTGTCTAACTTGATCTTTCTTAGCCTCTTCTGTAAAATGGGGTAATAGTTAAGTTCTTCCTCATCACATCACTGTGGGATTGAATAAGTTATTATGTGTAAAGTAAGAACCTAATAAAGAGAGTTCCTTTTACAAATCTGATGAGGAAGGCAAGAGTCCAAGGAAGTGGGGAAAGCTTAAAAAGTCTAGTACAGGTTGGAGGGATAAATATATTGAAAAATCAGCTCTATAAATGGGCATTTCAGCAGATTCCCACTTTTTCAGAGTATTTACTCTGTTTTGAAGGCTCGGGTTTTTTGGTTTTTTTTTACTTCCCCGGATCTTTAAGACCCTATTAGGGCCTTGGTCTGGTTCTTCACCTGCTCCAGGGTTAAGGGAAGCAGAAACCTCAGGCCTCAGGGATGGCCCTACCCAGCAAACACTCAGATCAACGGGAAACACGCTGTCCGCTAGGGCTCCGGGTCCACCTAGCATTTCCTCTTGCGGGTCAAGGCCACCGAGAAGGCTCCGTTTTCCCTCCGGTGTTTTTCTGAGCTTGTAGTTCATCTGCTGTCAGTACCTCGGGGAGTAGACTCTTCTCTGCGCCTGCATACAACTCTGCTTTTTTTGGGAAAAGCAAAAGCCCTCTGCGGGACAGATGAGCTCCTCGGTGGTAGGGAGCATGCCCTCTGCACGGTTGTCTTTGCTGCTCTGTCGTGACACCCTCTATGTCTGGCGCAGGGCTCTGCTTTTAACAGTCACTTCTCTTTTCCGGGATAACTGTGAGTGGGGATGCGGACTGGGTCACGCCAGCGCTCGTGCCATGAAGTCCGTGACACGATGGAGTCCTGCTCCATTGCTTACCGCGAGTCCATCGTCATCGCCTAGGGAACCAAAGGGACCCGGGGAAGATTCGCGGGCGAGGCTTTTCTCAGCTATGACTCTTGACAGCACTGAACGCGATGCGGAATTCTCCACCCAAAGAAGATAGCGGCGTGGCGGCAAAAGCTTTCATTGCAGAATGGATTCAGCATTGGCTGAGTGCCTGCTCACGTGCAGGGTGTGGCGTTGGGAAAACAGGGATGATGAAGGCACGGCTCATGCCTTGGAGGATAAGACAGACAGAAAGTCAGACAGTGAATGAGGAGGTAGAGCCCCACGTTGACCGCACTTGGTAGCTGTGGCTCTTTGGGCAAACTGCTGAACGGCTCGGAACCTCAGTCTCCCTGCCTGTAAATTGGGAGGACAATGAGCCCCCCCTTAGACAGTCTGCTGAGGCTCCAGTGCAATCCTGCAGAAGAGTACTTGGGACAGTACGTGGTACATAGCACTCAATAAACATTATCATTACCGTCCTTCACATTCTTACTGCCATAGAGTGGTTTCAGTGCTATCACAGGTACAAAGTTGAGTTCTACAGAAACTCGGGGTTGTGTGCCCGTGGCTGCTTCTCTTTTCGAAGGAAAGTTGGGGAGAGCACGCGTGCCTCACCCTCTGATTTCCTTTCCCACACAGGGTTCTTGAGTAGAGCTGCACACCACGTCACCTGGGGAGCCCCGCCCGATTAAATCCCAACCTCTTGGACAGAGCCCACCAGTTAATAGTTTTTAAAAAAACCTTCACAGGTGATTCTACCGTGTGGCTGGGGTCATATAATTTGCAGGGTCTGCAGCAGACTGAAATTGCAGGGCCACTTGTTCAAAACGGGTAAGAATTTCAAGGCAATGGCAGCGGAGCATTAAACCAAGGGCTAGGTACCCCTGCAAGGTGGCACGCTGACGGAAGTGGTTCAGGCCTGTGTTCCCATAACATTCCAGCCTCCCTCTGCCCATGGAGACTCTGGTCCCCGAGAAAGGAGAAATGGCAACTCTGGTTGATACATCTGGGGAAAGGAGAAGCCCTCTTGGTTCTGGGGGAAGTATGCACGTTCGCTCTACTTCTCTCTGCCCTGAGTTTTACAGAGGTAGCTTCTGTTTGCAAGGCCCGAGTAGTCTAGCACTTTCTTCCAGGGGAGTTACATATGTCTAATACTGAAATGCAGGCTCTGTGAGCTCCCCTGGGTGATCTGAGGAATATGAGAACCGAGAATTTCCTTCGACAGCTAGCTAGCTCCAACAGGAGAGGGTAAGAGGAGGGTGGTCCCCGGCTGAAGTCTGAAGGGTGCCGATGACTGACCTCCTCTCCCACCCCGGTTAGGAAGCAGCGGACAAAAATGTGGGGCAGCAGTCGCCAAGCGGAGCCGGCACACCAACACCCGGGAGAGCTCTCCCATCCAGGGAAAGAGAAAGTGCGAAGGCCGTGAGGGTGAGCGGAGCTGGGTGTGATAACAGGGAGAGGAAGGTCGTGGGGGCTGGACTTGGGTGAAGACAGGGCAGAGGGGGTGTAATGGACATCGGTGCACACACCTGGCAGGGCTAGGAGCTTTGGAGGGATTCAAGGGGTCCCCCTCCTCCCCTGAGGGGCTGTACACCAGGGAGCAAATGGAAATTGTCCCATCACCCAGCAATTTCCTGCTTCCGGCTCAGGTATAGTCAGAGAGGGGCCAGGGCCAGGGGTGGGAAGGCAGGTGTGTTGGGGGGAATGGTGTGGTAGGCTGAGTCCCCAGGCCCCCAAGCTCCCAGGCCCCGCCCACCAACCCTGGCCCCTTGCACAGTGACAGAGCAGTGGCCCCTTCTAGGACATCCTTCCTGGGGCAGCCCGTGGCCCTAACTGGCGTCCGGGCCTCAGCCACAGTGAGTCCGAGTCCTGCTGCTAAGTTGAGAATGACGAGCAAATATTTGACTTTTTCCTCCCTTTTCTCTCTCCTCCCCTCCCTGTCATTTTACACAGCCTTGTGTTTAGACTGGATGCTGGTTAATGGGCGACCTTTGCCCTTTGGCTAAAAGCTGTGACCAGGAAATCCCACCTCCCATTAATGAGGGTTTTGTTCAGGATCCCAGGAGCACCCGGCACACAGCTTCTGCTCTGCAAATGCATTGTCCGCCTGGCTTAGGAAAAGAAAAAGGAAAAGAAAAACAAACAAAGAAGAAGAAAAAAAAAGAAAAAAAAACCCCTACCACTGTTCAATTGAAACAGCAAAGTCCAGGCCCTAAGTAGGTTTCTGTCTCTATTAAGACAACAAAAGGTCCTAAATGCCAGGCTGGGCACACAGAGTAGGGACAAGGGGGCGGCCCAGGAAGGGGGAGTCTCAGAGGAGAGGGAAACTTGATTAACTGGTATGTTCTTCAGTTATCTCCTGTGTGTCGGCTTCCACCCTTCAACAAGTTTTTTGTTGCCCTGAGCATTTCAGACTTAAAAGGTGAGGTCCTGGGAGGTGCCAATTTGAGACCATGTCCTGCACGGGACAGTGCGACCCCTAGGCTCCTTGACCTTGGTTGTTCTTCTGCCATGCTCCATGCGAATGCCCAGGCCTTCTGATCATGTGGCCAAACTTGCTTGCTTTCTTATTTTCTCTCTTCTTTGGTACGCTGAATATGACTTTTTAAAGGCTTTATCCTTTTGTTTTACACTAAAACTGCTCTGGCCCAGAGCCAGCTCTTTCACCCTTAAAATTCTAACCCCTGGGAACCAGGGTTTTCTGACCATCACCTACCGGATGTGGATTGTCCATCTCTTACGGCTTCCTTGAGAGCATCAGTGTCGTCCAGGGCAGGGACTGTGGCTTATACGTGATCCCACCTGCCTCCTCTTCCTCAGCACCCAGGAGAGCTCATGGCTTGAAGCACATGCTCCAAAAATGTTCGATCATGGGAGGTTCAACTATTAATAAATGCTTGCTATTATCTGTATTGTATTAAACATCATGGCTAATGGTTGTTCGTAAAGTGCATGGAATGAAACATTAAAAACAGACATTTATTGACTGATATTAGTGTGTTGATGACTGAACTCTTAAAGAGTCACATCTCAAATCTCAAGATTATACTAGAATTGTTTTGAGTTCCCAAAAATGATAGAAAAAAAAAATTCAGAACAAGAAAAAAAAAACAAAACAATTCCCTATTCCTGGTTTTTTTTTGTGGAGAGGGAGGGCAGATACAAGCAATGACTTGTTTGTTTTTAAGAGAGTATTCAGAAGTCTATTGTATTACACATCAATAAAATGTTTACTCTAAAAAAGAAAGGGTCTACTGAAAGTTTTGATAAGAATCAAAATGCTTGTATTTGGTTTTGTTTTTGATCCACACAGGAAGAGCAGGAGAAAAGAAAGGAGAGGGAGGGGATACAAAAGTCATTTGATGGCATGAAATAGGAGCTCAATTAGCAGTTGCTATTGTTATGGAATTTAGGGAAGTACATTTTTTCACCATTTGAGGGAATGAATCTTTGGAGGGCAAAGCTGGAAGAGGAGGAGGAGGGATTGACCATTCCTACCTCTAGGGACCAGGCTCCATTAGAATGTTTCTTATATATTCACATATATAAAATTATGCGTCTGTTTTACTTTTATGCATCTATTTTACTTTTATACATCTACATTTATTCACTTTATATGCATTTTATTGTATATATTATATATGTGTGTATAGACACGTGCACATACATTTTATTACATATGTTGCATATATGTATAAAGCACACACATATATATCATATACAATAAAATGCATATAGCTCTCTGCACACACATTTCCAGCCATCGCTGAGCACATACTGTGTTCCGGGTATGATGCCACTGGCTTTACATGCTTGATCTGATTTAACTTCCACAATAACCCGGTGAAATGGAAACTACACTATCCTCCCTGTGTCATAGGTCAGGAAAGTCACTCGGAGAAGTTAGGTTACTTTCCCAAGGTCTCACAGTCTTTTAAGGACAGTGTTGGCAACTGAGCAATGGTTTGTCCTATGCAGAAACCCCACGACGCTAACCACTAAGGTCACTGCCCCTCACCAAACGGGTATTGCCTCCGAGCTGACCTAAGACAGCCGGAAAGACGTCCCCGGAAGGCCCATCTCACCTGCGTCCCTCGAGTGCCAGCCGGACATGTCTCCCCACACCCGGTGTCACAGTGGAGGCGCCACGCGAGGCCTGGGATCCCGTCTCCGACAGCCACGTGAGTGCCTGGCGCACCCACCGCCTGGAACGACTCCCAACTCCATTCTGCAAGGGCCTCGGCAGCTGTGCCCGGTGAGACGCAAAGATACTGGGTTGCGTCCTGGTCTACTCTAAACCGGGCTGTTGGCTCTCTAATTTCTAGTGAGCAATGGCCTCTTGGACTGTCTCCCTCTTGGAGAAAGCTTTTAATTAACCCACCGGCCACAGGCTACTGAGAAAAGTGGTCAATGTGAAAAGGACTCTCTCTTCTGTCACTGCGTATTAATACCTTGTGCCAGAATCGGATCAATGGATCTGGCCGGCGCCTTAATCAGATGGAGCTCAGAAGAGCGCACCTTGATATCAGGCGGCAGACAGTGCTACCGGCTCCCCCTTCCCTGAGAACGTGTCTTCCAAACACCCCCCTCCGCAAAACTACCCACGTTTGTTATCTCTTGCAGAAAGTTTGGTAATGAATGTGGCTTCTCTGTTTTCAGCTGTAAACAGCAGAAATCCCCCTGCAGGCGCTCCAGTAGACCTTTTATCCGTACTCAGGAAAAAGAATTGATTGATTTTGAAGTTAAATGTTGGCATCTGCTGTTATTCAAAACCAGGACCTTGGCTACAGTCATCCACCATGCTTTCAGCGTTGCCACCAGTGTGCGGCAAATGAAGACAAGCTGTTGTCAAATGAGAAATGCAAAATAGTCAATCTGTTTGTCTGTTTAATGTAACTGGGAACATAAGCTGCTAAAAGTGGTACCATTCGGCACTGTCAGATGGGAGACACTCTCCAACAAACAAAAGCCTAATGACCCATTTTACTCGGCACTCCGGAGTTGCTCCTAATGGTACTTTCCATATGCACTCAAACATGCTTTTATCTGAAACTGCAAATGGCACGATTTTCCACCCAACACAAGCGTGTAATCTCTGTGTGTGTGTGTGTGTGTGTGCGTTGGGAGCAAAGGGGTGGGAGGCGTCCCCCCCTCCCAGCACCATGGAGGAAGGCTGACGTTCTTAGACATCTTAGAGCTACAAGCATATTGCAGAAGCATCTGACTCTCATCTTCTCTTTACACCTGTCATTGTACGGTATTAAAGGGAAAAAAAATCAAGTCATTAACCATGATAGATATGTTTTTAATAAGTAAGTGTTGTGCCTCACCAGGCGGATAAATAGAGGGGCTTAAGATAGCTTCAGAGCCCGGCGTGGGATTTACAGCGGGAAGTTAAAGGCGCTGCCTACTTCTTCCAAGAGCGGTGCAATTTGGGAAGCGCAGGGATCTCAGCATTACCCAGGCAGCAACTCTTCAAGAATGCTCCCTGCTGGGGCTGGACTCTAAAACTTGCCTTTTAATTTGGGAGCTGTCTTGTACTTTTGTTTCTAGGGGCTTCTAGTGCCTGGAGAACTATGCCCTCCTCCAAAGGATATTGGCCAAACCCAATACTTACTAATGGCTTTAAAAAGGTATCTATCACTGACATGGCAAATAAATATATGATGCCTATTCATTCATATGGCCTTCAGGAGCACTGTGTTGAGAAAGATTCTGAGGCACACCCATAGAGAAAAGTGCTATAATTGCTTATCTATCAGACCCTAATGTTATTTTTCTGCTGCCATAAGACAATGTGTACTTAGAAAAAAAAAAAAAGAAAAAACAGACAAATTAGGATCATCAGAACCCATCTCATGTTTAGGATCTACCCAAGACTCCTGTATTTATACCAGAAAGTCAAATCCACTTAAGTCATGGCAAATGTGGGGGAAAGAAAAATGGATTAAGAGGGCTGATGCACTCCGCTCAAAAGACTCACTGCAAAAGAATATGTCTGGCCCCAAACAGCATTTGGATACATTCAGTGGAAATAAGGCGAAAGCATATGGTTTGCATTTCCTCTATAAAGAAATATGGGTGGGAACCTTGTGGGACCCAAGATGCAATAACAAATACAGATACTTGACAAGGCTTGGCAGGCGAAGACAGAATATTTCTGTGTTTACCTGACAATGTGACTGGAGTCCAGCCCACTGGGGAGCAATCCATTTGGTTGTGACCTGTCGCACCCTGGCAGAATGTCCTTGCAGAGACATCAATGTCAGCCCGGGAAGCATCGCTCCCTCCCTCTTTCCAGGCGAGCAGTCCCTCCAATGAGAAATGCTGATACTGTAACACGGGCTAAGGATGCACAGTTATAGCGCTTGGACACCAGGCGATACTGTATCGTATTACTGTGTAATTACATGCAGAAAAGGAAGTGTTGACTCTTTAGTTTTTAATCTTCTCCTTCCAGCTTTTTTTTTTTTTTAAATCTAATTCTGACTTCTCTTTTGGCATGTGACTGTTTGAATGAATGACTTGTTTTAACATTAATTCTTATTTTGTTTTGCCTTTTTCTGTTTTTCAGTCTAGTCTTACTATCAGGACTAGCCTGATTCTTTTAAGTTGGGGAGAAAGAGAACAAAAGGGAAGTCAGTGAGGGCAAGGAAAACAGAGGTGTTTTCTGCATTAGGATTATGAAAAACTGTGACGGGGTTCTGAAAGATCAAGCCAGAAAACCAGACCCTAAAAAAAAAAAAAATAAAGGACACCTCCCTCTCAATCATATGTATTTTGTTTCAGAGCAGAAGTGTCATTTGCAAGCTAGGAACCAAAAAGGACTGAATGATTATTTCTGTGTCCCTTACACCAATGATCAGGAAAACAAAAAAAGTTAATAAATGTGGGTTGTGGGCTTTTCTCCCCCACACCCACATTTCTTTCCATGACAGATCAAAAGTCACATGAGTGGTGTTGCAATGCAGCTGCTTGGATTATACTTGGCCTCTGCATAATAAATAGGGAGTTTCTAGAACCACCAGCTCATTAATGAGCACTAATTCAGAATGGATGGTACAATGTTCAGTAATTTAAGCAACGTGGACAATGAAGGTTCTCAACTCTGGTACAAAGAGCGGCCCACAGAATCGTGTGGAATGAGTAATTACAGCTAATATCCATTTCGGCTTGTATTAGAACGTCCAGAGAAACAAGGTCACGGCAGCGGGCCGAGAGCTGGTCCCGGGGAGCGTGGCAGGGGGAGGGAGAGTCAGCCAGGGCAGGTGAACTGTTTCTATTACGCGGGCTCAGCCATGAATAAGCCCCTGACAGCTCCCACCAGGACCTGGCTGCGGAGCTGCAATTGCTCAGTCACCGAGCACATCCGGGACTGGCTTGTGTTCCACCAAGGGGCACCGGGAATGCAGAGGTGAGGTCTTGCAGCTCCAGCTGCGACCTACTTCCGTCCTCGATCTGCTGTCGGAACAGACCGGGAGTGAAGTTCTGGGTGCTCTTCCTTCCTAGGGCTTGTGGGAGAGTGTCACTAAGATACGCCCCTGGTGTTCTCTGTGACCCATGGCAGAGGGTCTGCAAGGCTGACGGGAAAGGAGGTCGTGAAGCCCCCAGCAGTTACTGGGAGGGGCTGCATTGAGATTGGGGCGGGGGGCCTAGACCCTCCTGGTGCACCAGAGAGATAGAGAAATTGGACACAATTTTGGGCTTTGTGGATAAGACATCACTTTGAATTTGAGCTGTAATTAGTTCTGGTTACCAGCAAGAGAAACCACCTCTGGAAGATTTACGCAGGGAGAGGAACTCACTAAAAGGGTATTGGGGGACTCCCAGGAAAGCTGAGAGTGAGGCTCAGGAAACAAGGAAGCAGGGCAGAAGGTAGAACCGCGTGGCCAGACCGGCTCTGTGGCTGCAGACTTCATAGTCCCTGTCTTTGCACTACCATGGGACACAAAGACTGGACAGTGTACCTCCCTGACACCACACACTCTGCATCCCAGACTCCAACACTGGCACCCTGAGGTCTCTGAGTCCCTCTTGCTACTTCTTGGATTTGCTGGCAACATTCAAAGTCTAGGCTTCTCGTATCTTATCTGATGGGTTGAGACCAGGCCACGTGCCCGCTAGCTTCCAAAGGCCAGTATTTCCTAGCTGGAAAGGGCAATACTGGCCTTCCAGCCTTCCGTACTGGGACGGGGTCTCTGCAACCCAAGGATTCATAAGGTGGTAAATTCCCCTTAAGCAAGACAGGCTGTCAGATGCAGGACTGCCCCAAAGTCTCAGCTGTCTGCTCTACCTGCTTGGTCCTATAATCCCTGTGTGGTCGATGCAGCCATTTCCCACCCTAAATCTCTGCTTCTCCTGGCAAAACAGAGACGAAGACGGCACCACTCTCACAGGCTGTAATGAATGATGATACTGGGCACTTCATTAATTCATTCCACACACGTTCATTGAGAGCCTGCGATGTGTGAGATTTAGCGTACGTTTATCGTGATGCATACGGCAGGGCAAGCCCCCCAATTCAGGGGATGACCTTTGGCCTCCTGGCAGAGGCGAAGAGAGGTAGGTGGCTTATAAGGTACTATGAGATTTCATGAGACTTGCAGCTGAATTGAGCCTGTGGGATAAAGAAGAGGAAGGGGACGAAAGACATCTCCAGCTTCTGGGAGATTCTAGGGGGAAAGACGTTGGCTCAGTTCTTGTCACATTGTAAGTGCTCGAGAGACGTTAAACCGCTGCCCTGATCGCCAGTGTGGTCACTGCCATCGGTGTCACTTTCTTTTTTATCCACTATCCGATTTAAAGCAAGGATTCCTGGCTGGCTGCAGACGATGTGCCATTTGTTGGCTGTGTGACCTGGGGCAAGCTACTGAACATTTCTGTGCCTCCACTTCCCTCTCTGTAAAGTGCAGATGATAAAGATAGCCGCATCAGAGGGTTGTTACGGGGACAAAATTGGCTGTTTTATGAAAAAGGGCTCAGGACTGTGCTGGGAACACGACGCCACCCCAAGTACACAATCTGCTGTCTTCAGAGTTGGTGATTAGTGTTCCCTGACTTCTGCATACACTCACGCCCCACTCTTGCCGGCCAAAGAGTCTGCCTGCAAGATGGATTCCAAAAACCTGACCCTTTGGTCCCCACTTTCTCAGGGAGAGAAAGGGGGTCTTCCCCGACCCATGCTGAGACGAAACCTCTCATGGATCACAAACAGGAAGTGTGTGGTGGGCCTGGTGACTGTGGACAGTGCTGTGGCTGAGGCTTGGGTCACTCTGCCCTCAAGAGAGCTTACCACAGGGCCTGTGTGTCACCCACTCTGTCCCTAAACACACAGCCCTCAGAGCTGGCAGTGAACTTCTGGCGTGAACTTCTCCACCGCTCCGGTGTGGAGGGGAGGGCTTTGGGGGGGCCCTCAGAAATGGCCAATCCTGGGGTTCAGTGGGAGACGCAGCCTAGGTTCCTGAGCGCGAGCACCACGGGCTGGACTTCTGCTTTTGAGCCTGGCTGGAAACAACACATCAGCACCTTTCCGCATGATCGCAGGATGCTCGCAGCTCTCGTGCCTGCTGGAAACCAGAAGTGCAGAAACACACCCCCATGCACTCAATCACGTCCCCCCAAAATGACGGGCAGTGACATTGGAAAAGGGTAGACTTCAGTGCTACCCTTTACTAAACAAAAAAAAAAAAGTAATAACAATACTATCTAGCAATCGTTTGGGCAGAAAACAAAATTTCACCACAAAATGAATTAATGTGCAAGATGACCGGTTGGAATAAATTAGACATCTCCTGCCTCCCTGTACCTGTTTTTCCAGAATGAAGTCTTCACATAGACCTCAAACATGGAGAGAATATGAAATAATTGGGCCCTGGCTTGTGGTCATCAAATGGCAAGCTAAGCAAGCTATGGAGCTTTATAGAAAGCCACTGCAAGGATCCCAACACGTCCCAGAAAGTTCCTCTACGCCCGACCCTGTGACGCCCTAATCCTTTACTATAGTGAGTATCATATCAGGCGTTGCAAAAGCAGAAATACCTCCTTGTCCTCTAAATCCATCCATCTGCCACGAGACTGCCTGTCCATGCCTCAGTTTCCCTTGTTTTAACGACCATGGTGATGATATCTGACAGAGAACTGGGAAGGGTCAGACCATGTCACGTCAGTGGCGTCCCTGAAGACCCACAGCCCTGCTGACCCAATCGATGGGGCTGTCTAGACGATCAATACTGATCACTGCAGCTGAATTGACCCAACAAGGGTCCACATTGATCATTTAAGACACCTGGAATGACCAGAGCAGCTGGGCCACAGTTCAGGGACTTTGGCCACTAACTCCCTGGTTGAATGAGGACCCAGCCTTTTAGGAAGATACGGGGTTAGCTGACAAAATCCTTTGGAGTTCAGAGAAGCCCTTGGATGGTGGGAGTTAGGCCTCTGGGAGGCATCTCCATCACTTAACCGTTTGTGTGGCTGCAGGCAGGCTAAATAACCTCTCTGGGCCTCAGTTTACTTATCAGGAAAATGGGGGTGAAAAGGTATTTGCCTCATGGATCCATAGGGACAAGGCAACGAGATGAGGTGTTGAAATGCTTAGTAGAAAGCCTGGAAATCATAACATGTTCAATAAAATGTAACTGTTATCCGTATGGTTTATTCCGAATAGGAATTTTCTCCCCGACAAAAGCACCTTTTCTGTGGACATCTCAGAATACTGAAGCCCTGGTAACAGCTCCCTGGGCAAATGCATATTGACAGATGCTTACCTTTGGCCAGCATCTCCTTTAATCCTCCAAATAATGCTGAGTTTTAAGAGAGACAACTGGCACCAACTTGCCCCCAGTTGCAGAGCTAGGAAGTAGCAGATCTAGATAGGAAGCCACAGTTCTCCTGACTCTGGAATCTGGGTTCTTTCCACGGTGCAAGCTGCTTTGCTGAGGCGCAGCAGTGGGCGTCAGGCAGGTGAGAGATTACAGGAGTCCCACCTCAGGAAGTTCGAGGTCTACTGGGGTGATGCGTCGTTTATGCAAATAACATAATATGAGCAGAAACATGAAATAAAGGCAATCTGGGTGACACGAAAGAGGCTCGGCTCGGATCTGGTCCCGGGTGCAGAGAGAGTTAGGAGATGGATACGCACAAAAGGCTTTAAGCGGCACAAAGTCAGCATTTGATCCAAGCCCTGGATGCTGGGGTGCCTTTCCATAAACCACGATGGAGGAAACTGAGGCTGAAGGAGCAAGGGTGCGTCGGAAGGAAGTCTCCTGGTTAATTCAGACAATGGCCTCCTTTGGTTGATGCCTCCTGGCCGGCTGCTCACAAGCGCCTTGTTACATAATTGCCTTTATTGGCTATTTGTAGAAGATTCACTTAAGGTTACCATTTTGCCCAGTTTGCAATTCTCTCCCCCACCGTCTTTATCTCCCCAGAAGTTCTGCTTTTCTCAAATCCCACTTCTTTACTTCTTCACAGTGATCAACCTCAGTGAGAACTTGTGTTTTCATAGCCAAGTTGGTTTTTATATGTAAACTGTTTTGCCCTAGATTTTGGTGCATAGCCTTGCGTTATAGAGCACGAATATTTTTTTTTTTTTTTTTTTTTTTTTTTGAGACAGAGTCTCACTTTGTTGCCCAGGCTAGAGTGAGTGCCGTGGCGTCAGCCTAGCTCACAGCAACCTCAAACTCCTGGGCTCGAGTGATCCTTCTGCCTCAGCCTCCCGGGTAGCTGGGACTACAGGCATGCGCCACCATGCCCGGCTAATTTTTTATATATATATCAGTTGGCCAATTAATTTCTTTCTATTTATAGTAGAGACGGGGTCTCGCTCTTGCTCAGGCTGGTTTTGAACTCCTGACCTTGAGCAATCCGCCCGCCTCGGCCTCCCAAGAGCTAGGATTACAGGCGTGAGCCACAGCGCCCGGCCTAGAGCACGAATATTTTATCTGGACATATATTTCACTTGTAAAGGAGACTCATAATGCCTGTCAGAAGCTAAAATGCTTCCACTTCAATACAGAGTCCGGAGCAGTGAAACAATATCCCAGTTCCCATCCACAGAGGGAACGGACGTGGCGCTTGTTTAGATGTATATGCTCCCTGCGTTCAACTTCTGTAAATTACGAGGTGCCCATTAGCAGAGCTCCTTCCCAGAGGAGCATGTGACATGAATGGTGCCTTTTAAACAAAACTGTAAGAGCAAATTGAGAAAACTTAGCCATACTGTGGGAAATGCACACGACTTCACTCCTGGTTCTTGCAAAATGGACATAAAAAATCTCAGTGGCTGCTTTAACTCCAAGGACTTAGGAAATTGACTAATAATGCAAATATTCAGAGGTTAATAGCCTGGTGACATTACTGTAACTTACACGGGGGCTTAAAGGGCATTATCTGTCACATGGCAAGCAGTGGTCAGGTAGCAGAACATATGAATAAATAGCAAATCAAGAATGAACTGCCCCAGAATCAGGAATTAATAAAACCTGGGGATCCCTACCCTGCCCCTCCATTTTCTTCCTTTAATAGAATTGGGCAACAGGCAATCTTAGCGTCATTTGCATAAAGGTCCGCGACCCTTTTTTGCACGTGAGGCCAATCCTCGACTCAGTACATGAACAGAAGCATGAAATGCTCCCCCACCGCCTCATTTTGCACATAAGAAGGAAAACTCCGTGAGTTGCAACTAAGGGAGAAGTTTAAATTAGCAAAAAAAAGTCCATGGGATGCTTTTGCCTATGGCTGTGTTGGACAAAAGGAATCGAGTGAGAAATGAGCTGGAAAAGCTCCCTATAAATGTGATCAGGAACCAGACCAGCTGCAAACGCCTGCCCTCCAGGCCTAGGTGACCACCCGACTAATTCACTGCCCCACATCTGGCATCCGGCTGGGCGGCTGCTGCAGCCCCAAAGAGGTGGTTCATCTCACCACCACCCAGTGGGCTGACACAAAGGCGCCTGTATCCGCCTCCAAGTCATCCAGCAAAATGCCGCATTGTCCCTGGTCCCTTCTATTGTTGTGGGCTAGCCTTGGTGAATCTCTCTTTTCCTCTGCTGCCGTTTTTTTGGGCTCTTCCAGAGAAGGGTGGAGTGGTATTATCTTTGGGAAATTGTAGATTCTCAGCTCCCGCTGCTAAAAGGAAAATTACTGCCCTGAGCAGTCCCTGGTCGGGTGCCAAAGGAGTCTTGTCGCATTATTTAAATACTGAATTGCGATATCATTGAAGTTGGTACCAAGTTGCTCTTGGCAGAGGCTGGCCGCGGGCAGGTGTGGGGCGAGAGGGCCGTGCTGCTTTCAGCTGACTGCCCTGGCGCTGCTGCTCTCGGGAGCACGAGCTTCCACCCGGGCTGCTGCTGCGGCTACTTTTGCACTTTTTTTTTTTTTCCCTGCAAAATGTGCCAAATTCAAACACCCACACCCTCAGCACTGGCCACCCCCGGCGGCGTCTCCTGGTCTCCTTAACCTGGATTTCTCCCTGGTTCCTTCTCACTGCCAGGCTCTCTCCGCCTCCCAGTCCTGTCTCTGGACTCTTGGCTGCTTTATACATAAGAGAAAGGAAAAATGCCTCTATCCAAAGAGCCTCCTATTCCTACTTCATTTTTTTGTTGTCTATATTTTTTTTCATCCAAACTAGCTTGAGTTTGGACCTTTTGGCTCAAGAATGGCATGCAGGTATTGGCCTCTGCCTACTTCTTTTTTGAAATGGAGAACATATGTCAAGCAGGTTTTTCTGTGACCCTCGGGTGGGTAATGTGAGTTTTCCAGAACTGTTTGCAATGTCCAGGATTTAGTGTGCAAATGGACAACCACTGTTTTACAAAACTTGCATGGTGGTATTATTATTATTTTTTTTTCTAAGGAAATGGCTTCGTGTCTGTCATTAGTTGCTTTCGCCTCAGGCTTCTGGGTGAGCCAAGGTGCTGCTAGCATGAGGGGTGCTCGGCTGGAAGCAGAGGCAGGCAGCTAAATCCAGGTTGGACATGAAGCGCCCCTCTCTCTGCAGCCAGTTCTCAGTCCAGAAACTTCTGCTGTTTCACTTCAGAGACTCAATTTCACAGCTTGGAAGATTTTTTTCCCCCCAAGCTTTTCATCCCACTTTTCCTGTCTCGGCTCGATGCCACGCCTGCGAGTCCTGGGCCACTGAGCTACAGCGACACCCTGAAAGTGGTCGGCATTTTTGCAGGCGTGAAGGAGAGAGAGAGCAGAGTGGACTGCTGCAGAGGCCTTAGTTATCTCTCAGCACTCAACTCGCCCACGGGAGCCGGGCAGGATGGCCAAAGAGGAAGAGGAAGGCTCCAGAGGGAGGGTGGCCGATTAAAGGCCACTTCCCCACGGCACGGGTTGACCTTGAGTAGCTTGCAGAATTTGGAGTCTCAATTTTCAACCCCCCCTGCTCTTCCCTCCTCCCCTTCCTTCCCTCCCTCCCTTCCTTGATCTCTTCTTCTTCCTCCTCCTCCTCCTTCATTATTATTATTACAAAAGTAATACCCATTTTTTAAATACAAATTAAAAGTATAAACACGTAAAGTAAAACTTGACATTCCTCCATCAGGAATCCGACTGTCCCCGACGGGTGTACACTTGCTACTCGTCTTGTACTCGTCCTTCCAGACTTTTTCTCTGCATTTGCAACCACAAAGCCACACATTTGCAAAACAGAGCTAATCATGCCCACATGGAAGGGTCACTCCAAGCATTAAATATGAAAGCGGATGTAAAAGAACATTAATAACTATCTTTTCAGGTGTCTGATTTTATTCTATTTTGCTAACCCTGACACATGCATTTCACAGGGGCTGGCTCAGGTACGGGTGACCGCCAGCACACGTCTCTCTTCAGAAGATTTTCTGTCGTAGCACACCCCAACCCCAAAAGGTTGTTATTTTGTTCAAATTTCCACAAGCCACAGTGGAGAGACAGAAATCCCTTCCTTCTAGATCTTACCCTCTGAGGCCTGTGCCCGATACGTAGGGCAGTGTCTAAAGGAAACATCTCAGTTATCAAGGTCAGGCGAACACAGCAATTATTCTGTAACCCAATGAGCCACTACCTTCATATCTAATCGCAGGGCTTGTCTTCGTGCCTGTCTCCCTTGGAAGAGAACATACCTTCCCTTATCTCCCCTTGCATCAGTGATAAGAGTATTTGATGACTCAGATTGTCTCGGCTACATATAAGACAGGCACCTTTGCAAGTTTACTTATTCTGCAACTGGGCAAGGGTCTGTTTTATGTTTGGCTGTTTGGGGCCCCAGAGAGGCCTGAGAATATCTGTTTTATGGCATCATCTGCCTCGGGTGGGCTGAGAGGAGGTGGGGAGGGCGGAGAGAGAAGGAGCAGCATGCAGTTAAAAATGCAGGCTCAGAGTTAGAGAGAGGTGGACTGGCCATCGGGAGCTAAGTGATCTTGTGCACAGACTGAACTCCTGAGCCTCAGTTTTTTAATCTGTAAAAGGGAATAATAACACCCATCTCACAAGTGTGTTATGAAGAATGAATACAATAACTGGGGAGTGGTTAGCCTAGGGCCTGGCACGTGGGCACTCAGTAAGGGCTCAATAAATGAACACTAACAAAAAAAAAGGGGAGAAGGGCAGTGCATGGTGGCCCATGCCTCTAATCCTAGCACTCTGGGAGGCTGATGCAGGAAGATCACTTGAGGCCAAGAGTGAGCTATGACAACACCACTGTACTTCAGCCTGAGTGACAGAGCAAGACCCTGTTTCAAAAAAAAAAAATAGAAAGAGGATGGCAACGTTTTCATTTACTGGCATGAATAATATTCCCCAGACAGCAGGAAGGGAAAGCAAAGAGTCTTACAGAATGGGAAGAAGCAGCATGAGTTTGTCCGGTAAGAAAGGCAGAGTAGAACGTGAGCAGGGGTCAGAGCAGAAAAACTGGCCCCTCTCCCTAAACAGCAAGAGCCAAGTCATTGTCAGGTTCCCTGATGTCCAGCTCTGCATGAGTCATCTCTCACTGTAAAAATGGACTCCACATTTCAATGGCTGCTCAGGGTCTGTGATCAGAACTCCACTTTCCCTCTCCCCATAACCCCTCCCATTATTTTCATCTTGTCATTTACTCCAGATCCCAAGAGTTGGGCTCCTATCTCTGTTATCCTTGGCTGGGGCCACATTTCTGGCCATCTCAGGCCTCAGTTTTCCTTGTTCCTTTGCTTTAAGCGTCTCCTGATGTCTGGGGTGAGGACTCTCACTCTCAGCCCCTAAACCCCAAACCCCTTAAGCCCCAGTCTGAGGTGCCCTTGCCTTTCTCACTCAGCTCCCAAGCGGGGAAGACAGGACCCCTAAGAGGTCAGCTCAGGGTTCCAGCCAGCAGATGTGAAAGGCCCAGGCAGGCGTGAGAGCAAACCTCAGAGTCTGGGTAAGTTGCACAAGTCTGAGCCTGCTTGTTCATATGGAAATTTACTGTGATAGCACCTGTGTTCTCGGGTTTCTGTGATGATTAGATAACAAAAGAAAGAGAGGCCAGGGAAAACCAGCAATTTGGAACACAACCACCCTTCGGTGGATTGGTTGACTACTGCTGCTAGGCTTTTTTGATTCCGAGATGTGGACACTTCACCTTTTTTTTTTTTTTTTTTTTTTAGACAGAGTCTCACTTTGTTGCCCAGCCTAGAGTGAGTGCACGTGGAGTCAGCCTAGCTCACAGCAACCTCAAACTCCTGGGCTCAAGCCATCCTCCTGCCTCAGCCTCCCGAGCAGCTGGGACTACAGGCATGTGCCACCATGCCCGGCTAATTTTTTCTATATATATTAGTTGGCCAATTAATTTCTTTCTATTTTGAGTAGAGACAGGGTCTCGCTCTTGCTCAGGCTGGTTTTGAACTCCTGACCTCGAGCAATCCGCCCGCCTCGGCCTCCCAGAGTGCTAGGATTACAGGCGTGAGCCACCGCGCCCGGCCGACACTTCACCTTTGAGCAGTTCTCCAACTGGGATGCATACGAACATTGATGTGACTGTTTCACGTGGTGAGGTCCCTTCTGTGCGTCTGCCCCTGGACAACAGTTATTACAGAATAGATCTGTGGCACATCTGAGGATCAACAGAATCTCTGAGTTGAGGGAATGCGGAGTATTGTGACCAAATACTTTCAAGGTGTTTCGGCTGCCTGGCAGAGCAGCGGGTTTAGGGAACCTCCTTTCCACAAATCACTCTCCCAAAGTCCCTTAGAGTTCAGATCACTTTTCTTTGCATTGGTACCCGGGGCTAAGACCAGGTTCCATGGCCGAAACGTCCTCAGGCTGTGAAACGCGGAGGGGATGCTGGCCTGAGAGGAGCCGAGGTGAGGCACCTGGCCAGGCGTCCATCAACTTCTAGACTCCACTCTCGTCTAACGGCCTCGTTTTCCCCAGGGGTAGGAGCGCGGCAGGCGGGTAGGGGAGGTAAGTAAATGGGCTTCCGAAAGTGACGGTAAGTCCCTACATTTTCTCTCCCAAGGGAGCACCTGTTTGGCAAATTAAGCCACAGCCAACTCAGGCATCTCAGTAACGAGCAGCTGCTGGCTGGTCTCCTGGGAGGATCATCAGAGCAAAGACCAGGAAGCCCCAGAGGATTCTGGTTTGTCGTCCCTTAAGGGGCTCGAGAGAAATGACCGGGACTCTCAGAGGCCGGCATGGCGGATCGCCAATCCTTTACCCATCATGCACCTCTCTGTTGACCTCTCTCCCTTCCCGGAAGGCAGCGGGGCAGGCGCCTCGCCTGGGAAGCTCCGCGCATGCGCCTGTGCCTGTGCGCGCTTCCGTTTCCCTGGGTCCTCCACCGCAGGAAGTGGCTTTTGGAATGGCAAGGAGAAGGGAAGTCGTTTACTCATTCACTTGTTCCCCTGCAGGGCCGAGACACAGGGATTTAACACAGGCAGCTGCGCTTGCCGTGCGCTACGTGCTGGGCTAGACCCTCTGTGTCCGTTATATGATTATTTATTCATTCAATAAGTATTTATCATCTAGTATGTGCCAGTCACTGCTCTAGGATCTGAGGCTATAGGAGTGAGCAAAATATCGTCCCTGCTCTCATGGAGCTTACATTCTCGTGGGAGGAGCCAGGCAATAACCCATCAACACCCATGTCACATGCCAGGGGGTGAAAAGTGCATGAAGAAAAATGGAGCCAGTTAGGGAACTATGGGAAATTGGGTGGGTGGGGGAGAGTTGAAACTACCACTGTTTTATTTTTTAAAGTATTTTACTGGTACTACTAGAAGCTAACATCTATAGACTCTAAAAATATTTAATTATAAAAATTCATTATAAATATAGTTATACTTTCAACAGCTTCTGCCAATGGAAGCATCATTGAGCACACATGTATTAAACACTTTAAATGCATGCTGTTGTTGAATCTACCCATTTTACAGATGGGGAAACTGAGGCTAGGCTCAGCTAAGTAGCATTCCCAACTTCATAATACTGGGTGGTGAGTGTGGGTTTCACATCCAGTTCTGTCTGACACCAGAGCCTATGTTTTAACCACACTGTTATAATAACCCTAAGTAGTTGGTATTTTACTCATATAGATGAAGAAATTGATGGTCAGAGAGGTCATAAGTAAGTATTAAATTAAAATCCAGAGCCTGAGTTCATTCCTTTCTACCACATTCCTTTCCAGTAATAAGGGGGAGGCTTCAGTGGTTAAGACAGAGGTTGTCAATGAAGCTTTCCAGTACAATCTGGAAATGCGCACCTAGCACTCCCATCAGCCTGCTCCTGGGTGGTCCTCATTGTTCTTCAGGGACTATGGTGGCCCTAGGAATAGCACCTGCTGTTTTGATCACCTTGCATGAGTTTGCTGGTCCTTGTAACCAGTGGACCACCTCATGCTCATGACTGAGAATTAGTAGTCATTTTCACAAGGCATCACCAACATGCATAACCTTAATATGCAAAACATGGGTTTATTTTAATGAAAACAGAGCCAAACTCAACCTCAGGGCGTAGGCGCCTGGCACAACGTGACTCACCCGAAACAAGAGCTTTTTTTCCATTCCCAATTTGATGGTGGGGACTGCTTTGAAGTTGCTGGTGACCTTACTTAACAAATGACCAAAACAGTGAAGATCGTACTGACAAGCTCACCGCACTTCATTTCCAGAGAACTTTGAGCTTGTGCAATGTTCTAGATGCATCTCTCCACAGAGCTATATTCACCCGTAAATGGAGAAGGCAGCTGCCCACACAGCGTGGTCTGCGGGACACTGGTAAAACCTCCCTGCCACCTCCCTGACACAGACCTGCTGCAGTGCCTAAAACTGCACTATTCAGGGTGCAATTTTCATGCCTTTGAGCCTCAGTTTCCTCTTCTGCTAAATGGGATAGGTGGCACCCCCTTTGAGTTGTGAAAGCATCTTCTTTCAGAATACAATTAACCGAAGAGACACTGGAAGCTGCCATCGGTGAGTTCCACCTGAGTGACAGGTGGCTTTCCATCTCTTCCGGCATGCCACGAATTGCCTTTCGAGAAAATGTCACTTAACGGGAGGAGGATGGGTGGAAAATGAGGGGTTCGGGTCCTGTGGAATATTCAGTGGGCATTACAGGACCCCTGGGGACAGGGACAGAGGAAAGAGCACCCATGGGAGGACCCAAACAAATAAGAATCACTTCTTCCTTCCTTTCTGGGCTGGTTGCCAATACCCAGATGTTGGCCTAAAAGACAGGGTGTAGACAGAGAAGCCAATGTTTGCTGGGCACCAAGAACATGGCAGGCACTCGGAGTAAGTCACCTCATGAATTTGCATGCTCTCCCTCTAGGGAAGGTTCATTACCCTTATTTAGCCAAAGGGGAAAACCAAGGCAGGGAGAAATGAAAATGCATTTCCTCACACAAGTAAGAGATGGAGCCAGGAGTTACCTAGTCCTGGATTTTTTCTTTCCTTTCTCCTTTCCCTCCTCCCCTCTCCTCCTTCTCACCTCGTTACCTTCCTGTCTTTCCTCCCCCTCTCCTTCCTTCCTTTCTTCCTTCTTTCCATCTTTACTTCCTCCCTCCCTTCTTTCCACAAATTCTTATTTATTCTGGGCACCAGGGCTACTACAGTGAGGAAAGCCAACCATCCCTGACCTCCCAGAGGGAATAGCCCAGGGTGGAGGCAGACACATTCTTTTCTGCTTTTCTCAGTGACCATTGTCCCACGTTCCTCACACCTGGGTTGGTGATGTTGCTCTGGGCTCCAGCTGACTCATAGCTCACTGGACATGTGACATTGTCTGCACTTCTCTGTGCATGACAGTTCCAAGCAAACTGTGCTTTCTAGCTCACCTGCTCCATTTGGAGAGGATTCATGATCCCTGGAGTATCTTTCATTCATTCAGTCATTCACTTTCCCCAAGTAAATGGACACATTTTGTAACATGAGAGTGCCATGCATTTCTTTAGTTCTCCTTTCAGTGCCTAGCTGAGGGGTAAGCAGAGCATGCCTTCATTCATTCATTCATTCATTCATTCATTCATTCACTCATTCATTCCACAAATATGCCTTGAGCACTTCTAATGTGCCAGCGATCACTCTGTGGTAGGCCCTGGAGCTATAGGGAAACAGGACAGATGTGGTCTTTGCCTTATGGGGCTCTCAGGCCAGCAGGAGAGATGGGGTTACTTGAGGATGACCCACTTGACTGTGCCTGTTCCCAGGCTGCATCCACTACATTTCCCCAAAGAGCCCTGCTTGAGAGCATCATCCTGTGCAATGCTAGAGAGCAAGGAGCAAGTTGCATCCACATGGTGCTAATCAGGAAGGGCTTCCTGGAGGAGGAGAATATGACCCCTCATGCCCAGTACATGAGCAATTGCTAGTATCCGCTATTCCCATCCCTTCAATTCCCTACCCATGCAAAGATGCAAATGTGTGGCAGCCACAAACCTGCCCTAGAGCCGCACAGGGTGGATTCATCAGCCCAGACCTGTGGCTTGCAGGAAGAAGGCTCCCAAAACTAACTACATTACTGGGTGCCATGTACGTCAGCGGATGATTTACTGCCGACAGCTCCTGGCGCAACCTCGCTAGTTCTCGGAAGGAGTAAATTAAACATTATATTTTCATGGGATACATCCATTTCATGGTTCCTTTTAAAATCATCTGCGAGACACATTCTGTCACTTACCAGTGTTTGCACCTGTTCCCTGGGTATCAAAGACTGTGCCATAAAATACTCTTAAGTCTGCAAGAGGCACAGGGAAAAGAGCATCTCAGGACACCAGAAAACATGGCCTCTGCTGGAAGATTCCCCTATTCTACTTAGTCCAAGGCTGTGCTTTAGAAGAGAAAAGCTGTGGATTCATCCCCACAGCAAATTGGCTTGCCTAAGCCTGGACAGCCATCAGAACCCTCCAACCTCCACGAAACTCACACACACAAATATGAAGAGGCAAAAATGAAACAGCGCTTCCTGTGCAGCTATTTGTTTCAGCAGGGAAAATTGGAAAATCCGCTTATGTGACCAACCATAGATTTTTATGCTGGCAGATTAGTGCTTCATTTAAGCAGGAACACTTTCCCCAAAATGTTCCACATGCTCTGAAAACCAAGGCAGAGAACCCCGGGGCTCTGTCTACCTGGGCTGGGAGTCCTCTAATTCTTCTCCCTTCAGGTTGAAGTCCAGCCAATTGCCAAGCCAACGAAAAAGAAAGGATGCCTAATTAAGATGAACTTTAAGGGGGGCGGGGAGGACTTAATTAATTTGATCTTTATCTGAAACTCTTTCTAATTGAAGTAAACTTTAGAAGTTCTATGGATCAATGCCTCAGGCTATTTGCAAAAATGTATGTACAGTAGTTCTTTTTAAAGCAGAAGGTTGAAAAACCGGATGTTAGCTAGTGGATTAAATTAACACTGACCTTCAGTCCCGTCCCCTTCGCCCAGCACAACTACTGGTGAAAGTGCTCGTTTCTACACATAAATAGAAAATTCTGGCTGTCACAAATTCCAAGTAAGTGTAAGGCAACAATAATGCATTTTAAAAGAAATAGGTGAGCTCCTTGTCATGCTTTTTTTTTTTTCCTCACTCTATTGCCCAGGCTAGAGTGCCATGGCATCAGCCTAGCTCACAGCATCCTCAAACTCTTGGGCTCAATCAATCCTACTGCCTCAGCCTCCTGAGTAACTGGGACTATAGGCATGCAGCCACCATGCCCGGCTAATTTTTTCTATATATTTTTAGTTGGCCAGTTAGTTTCTATTTTTAGTAGAGATGGGGTCTCGCTCTTGCTCAGGCTGGTTTTGAACTCCTGACCTTGAGCGATCCTCCTGCCTCGGCCTCCCAGAGTTCTAGCATTACAGGCGTGGGCCACTGCACTCACTCGGCCGAAATGCTTTTGATTATTCTTAAACTATTAACTCACTGTTTCTCCATTAATTTATATATTTGTATATTCATTCATCCGATAAATATTTATTGAGCACCTACAACCTGCTGGGGGGCCATTTGGGCACACTGGGTATAGAGTGAGAAAATAGCAGAGTCATTCTCTGCCCTCTTGGAGTTTATGTTCCAGCTGAGGGAGAGAAATGACCCTGTAAAGCAATACAAAGAAGCCACATATTTCAGCTGGAGGGTGGGGCAGAGTGTGGCTGAGGCTATGGTGCACTGTGTTTCCTCCAGCTGGGTGGGGACGGGCTCCCTGCAGAGGGAGAAGTTAAACTGACTCTTCCATATTGAGAAAATATTTAAAATACGTGCAGCTCCCAGGAGATTCTAAGATACAGCTGAGGGTCACACTCGTAACTTCATTCAAGGGTATGAGTCCCACCAAATTTGGGTTGTGTGGCAGATGGAAGGAAGGCCCATGTCAAGATTTAGGAAGAGGATAGTACAAAGTGAATCGTCAGAGAAGGCAGGAGCCAAGTGTGTGTGTGTGGGGGGCAGAGCACCGTGGATTTTATCTGAGTACAATGGAAGCCATTGAAAGGGTTTTGCGGTGGGGATGATCTTGGTCTGATTTCTACTTTCAAAAGATGGTCAGAGAACAGATTGTAGGGGAACAAGAGCAAAGGAGAAAGCTGTTCCTGTTCTGCTAAAACATCAACCAAAGGGAGATACTGGGCTTCCGGAAATGGAAGTGGAGAAATTTCTCAGCTTTCAAATATGTTTGTTGTTTCCCACATGAAAAATGTATCACCGATGCAACTTTTAAAAAATAAAGTTAAAATAATTGAAGAAGCAGATACACTGGAGGTTGCAAGACCCATGGTGACCATGTGAGTAGAGGGGAAAGGAAGGAGACAGAGAAGGGAACCAGCCTTGGAAACGCTCGTGCTCCAGGGGCCACCGGGAAGGGGGTGTCTGGTGACGGGACCCCGGTTCGCATCACACGGCCAGCACAGGGGAAAGGGCTCTCGGGAGATGTCTCAACCGCCTGTCCCACTCCCTGAAGACTTGCTCTCCTCGTACCGGGCATCTTGCTGAGCACTGGGTTTCCGGGAGGGTTAAGGAAGTAACGAGGGGAACTGCAGGCCCAGGAGAAGGAACCATTAGTCGAGTAGAAGTGACACAACCTCGGGAGAAAGTGACTGATGAACTGATAGCTACTAAATTCCTCCCTTTTCTTTTCCCCAGCCTGGTGAGAGAGCAGTGGGTGGATGTACTGATCGGGTGCTTACCACGTGCCTGCAGAATGCTCAGAACTTTCGAATATTGTCTTTTTTGTTGTGTGTGGTCAGTGCTTACAGCAGAGTATGTTCTCAATAAAGGTTTGCTTATGTCACGAACCCGTGAATCGTGCTTTTGCATGACTTTGGAAGAGTGACTTGAAACTCAGTTGTCTCAACACTTAACCTGGTGTACAATTTTTGGCAACCACTTTATCAATTTCAAGCATAATTTTTAATCCATAAAATACAGCTTTGACCATTAAGTCTGAAAATGTAGATAAGGTATTATTTTTTTTATAGACTGAAAACTTTCTTGATGACACGGGCAATGGTAGCACCCACTCATAGGGTTTCCTGTGAGGATGAAATGCAATGATGCATTTTATCTTCACGTCTGCCCGTGGGCAGTGCATGATACCTGGGAGTTATTGATATTGCTGTATTACAGTTCATTCCTTGAACAACATGGGCTTGAACTGCATGGGTCCACTTATGCAAAGTTATTTTACAACCAAATACAGATCGAAAATACGGTATTCTTGGGATGTGAACACTGAGGACTCACATCTTTGGAGGACCGACATTTCGTATGCTTGGGGCTGACTGCAGGACTTGAGTATGTGCGGATTTGGGTATGGGGGTGGCCTTGGAACCAGTCCTTGCGAATCCCCTAAATATATAGAGTGATAACTGTATTATTATTACAATGACCTTATGAGCAAGCATTACTTTTTCTTTTTTTACCATTAAGAAATGGAGGTCTAGGAAGGCTAAGTAATTGGACCATAAACACTCAGGTAACAGGCAGCAGAGCCCAGCCAGATGCAAAGCAAGACACCAGCCACCTCTGGAGAAAGGGGGACACACAGGGAGCAGTCCGAGATGCACTGTTGGAAAGATGACATCAAAGAACGATGCCGTGAGACTGTATTAGTTTCCTGCAGCTGCTGTAACACATGGCCATGCACCTGGTGGCTTAAAATGACACAGTTCTGGAGGCCAGAAGTCCATGATCAAGCTGTCAGCAGGGCCATGCTCCTTCTGAGGGGTCTAGGGGAGGATCCTCTCTCGCCCCTTCCAGCTTCTGGTGGTCACTGGCAATCTTTGGTTTGCAGAGGCAGCACCGTACTTTCCGCCTCTGCTTCACAAGGCCTGCCCCCCTGTGTCTCGTCCCCTTCTCTTCTCTTCTAAGGACTCTTGTCATTGGATTTAGGTCCCACCCTAATCCAGGGTGATCTCATCTGGAGATCCTTAATGATATCTGCAAATTCTTTTTACAAATAAGGTCACGTTCAGAGGTTCTAGGCAACATCTTTCTTGGGGGGGGATGGGGCCACCCTTCAACCCACTATAGAGGTGCATACCTCCAGGAGTGAATAAAACAAAGCAAGGTGAGTTGAGAAGACAGAAGGCTGGAATCACTACTGAAGAGCAACTGTCGACGCACTTGGCATGATGACACGCTTCCCACACGGAGGGCGCTCTGCACAGACGCTGCCTTCAGAGGCTATATATCACTGAATCCTTATCCCAGGCCGAGACTCAGGTATTATCATAATGCTGTCTTTATAGACGGGCGCATGAAGCTCAGAGGGAGTAAGTCACTGGTGCAGAGCCTCACAGCTAGTCAGTGGGAACAAGGATTTGAAGTGGACAGGCTGTCTCCAGAGCCCGGGCTCTGTTAAGGCACAGGCATCTTTGCCCCCCCACACACACTCACCTACACACACACACACACACATGGACCTTTTGAGTTCTGGTGAGAACCAGAAGAACAAAGCAAGATACAAAGGCACCGCTTGAGGCAGACGTGTAAAATTAAAAGATGACAGTGAGGAGGCAGGAAGACTCAATTCTTCATTTGCTTTTGTCTTATCCATCAAAGGGAATGAGCTTTAACCGGGAAGAACAGAACAAAGACGGGTGGGAAGCGAATGGAAGCCCAGGATATGTGATGTGATAAGGAACGCCCCAGCCCCAGCCTGGGCAAAGGGGATTCCAGTCTACAGGGAAGGAGTCTTACAGGGATCCTCACACTCTGATCCCATGTTAGTTACACTGTTACCCCCTGATGTGGAACACGGCAGGGTGGCCTGAAGCTTAAACCTGCACAGTCGTGATGCTGACAGCTGGTCTGACCGCTGGCTCCCTCACTTAACCTGTTCTGCAACTTTTGGCAACCACTGTATCAATTTCAACCTCAATTCTTAATCCATAAAATATACCTTTGTCCATAAAGTCCTAAGACTTATATAATTTATTATCTTTTTATAGACTGAAGATTTTCTTGATGACATTATAGGCATTTCCTTTTGTTTCCAGAATTTATGGGCCCAGGAGAAATAATAACAGTAGCAACCTCATAGGGCTGTAGTGAGGGTCAAATGCATTCATAGGTATAAAAGTGATTCTCGTGATACCTGCTCAACAAATTGGATCTAAGACGTGTTGCCCAATTCACTGTCCCAAAAGGTTGATGAACAGGGTCCACCCCCCATTTAAATTTTTCCCATCCCAAATTGCAGCACTTAAAAACCTGCACCATAAACAATTTAGCACAACACTGATATTTAATGAATTTCTGTTGGTTATAACAACATTGTATAGTTTCAACAGACATGCTCATGACATTAGATTTTCTACACCCTAAATTAGTTTGAGGGATGCTAAACTTGGACAGAGGTTGTCAAGCTTTTTCTGTGAAGGACCAGATAGGGAATATTCTAGGTTTTGCAGAACATATAGGGTTTCTGTTACAACTGTTCCATGGTGCAGTTTTAGCTGGGAAAACAGCCCCAGAGAATATGTGAAATGAAGGGGCGTGGCTGTGTTCCAATAATACTTTATTTTCAAAACTGGGTGGAGACTGGATTTGGCACACAAGACATGGTTTGCTGACCCGTGAACTAGGGTGCTGAGAAATTTTACGGATATCACCGATTAATTCTTGAGGCATCCTGGGAAACAGGGTAGTGAGCCTTTGAACAGGAAATGAGTAGATTTTCAAAAGAGAAAAGCAGATGAAGAATTCCAAAAGGGATAAGCTTGATTTGGGTACCAAGGCTCAGAATACCTTGCCCCAGGCATCTCACATTGTCAGTGGCAGCTGCGGGGAACCCCAGGCATCCTGGCCTGAGAGTCTATACATACTGAGCTGCCCTACTTCACAGCCCGGAACCGAACAGGGAAGCGCAGGGAAGTCTCTGTGGGTGCTCAGCGGAAACTGATGGGATTTTTAAATTGCAAAAGGCTTATGAAAGCCCACTTTCTGAAGAATGGCTCTGGGGGTAGGCAGGGAGACCATTTCAATGGTACCTGCGCTGCAGGGCACAGAACTAGCTCTGTGCTTGGGACCAAGAACTGGCTCTTGTCCTTCTTGTACACATTCCCATTATCTGGACAGTTCTCTCACAGTTGCATTTACTTTCTTATGACATTTATTACCAGAATGTGCTTTATATGCTTAAAACACTTTTATTCTCCAATACATTTATTTTCTCACTGATAGCCTCTCTAGGAGGCAGGCGGGTCTGAGGATGGCTGTGTCCACGTACAATTAAAGGCATGAGTTATTAATTGACAAGAGATAAAGCTTTGAGGCATCTACTAGACAAGGTCACACAGGTAGGTTTTGGAAACACTTGCTGTAGGGGAGTGAGCTCCACCCAGGGTGGCCCAAAAGTAACTAAGGTAGAAATAGGGTTTTCCTAGCTGTGATTAAGGGTTCTGTCTCTTTCCATCCAAATGAAATGCATTTTTGTTAATCATATAATAATGTCACTTGCCAAGCCTTGCGTCTCTCAGAGACTGTGCCACAAGTCGTGACCACTTTATCTCTTTTAATCTTTACAACAAGTCCCTAAGGAGGATGCTCTCAGATTCCCATTTTATAAAGGAAGCAACTAAAGCCCAGTGTAGACGCTTGAGCATTTGCGATAATGTTATTTCATATGTAAATATCCCCCCTGCGGGAGTGTTTCTCTCCATCACCCTGTTTGATTGCCATAAAATCCTGTTAGGTACCAACCAGCCTTAGGTGCAAACCTCAGCTCTGCTGTCTCCTTAAGATATGAGAATCTGAGCAAACTCCCCAAATCCCCTTTACCCTCGATTTCCTTCTCTGTGCAATGGGGATAAAAATTCCCAACGCTCTGAGTTGTAAGGATTAGGTGAAATAGCAAAAGTTGCTTGCATTAAGGAAGTGCCTATAGGTGTGATTAGCACCTAGCATACAGTAGGTGCCTGATATATATTTGCTCTCTGAGAGTTTTTTTTTTTTCCTTCCTTACTGATTTTTAGAGGGTGCTCCCTGCCCAAGATCATCTTCATTACGAACATGCTTAAATAGGTGACAATCAGAGCTCCCCTAAAAAGATTCAGAGTTTGTGTTTGGAGCAACCTTCAGAGAGAGAAGTGCAATGGGAGGCATTTAGGGCAACTCAAGTTTGGGGGACCATTTGGTTGGAGAGGGAAGTAGAGGCAAAAGGAGAATTCCAAATCCCTGCACGTTCTTAGGGGACAGTAGCAATCACAGGGTGGGCCCAATATGAAAACACATTCCTTTTTTCTTTCCTTTTTTCTTTTTTTTTTTTTTTTGATCTGTTGCCAGATTTTTAATGCAATAGGAGGGCAAGAGGGAGCTAATTCTCTTTAGAGTCTAAAATCCCTTGAGCCGAGCTGGCACTCGTAGGAAGACAAAGAAAGCTTACTGAGGTTGGGCAGGGAAATTGTCACTGTGATTTGGGAGTCTTTCATTTGGCCGATATAACTCCATTAGGTTTTGGAAGTGAACCCAGGTAGCAGGGAGGGTTCTGGAAATCATATTCTCCAACCAGCTTGTAATTAAAATGGAACCCTTTGAAGAATCGTTCCTCTCGCAATTGCTCCAGCCGCTCTCTATGTGACTGAATGCCAGGAAGCTGCTGCCTTAAGCTTTGGCTACTTTTCTGCCAAGGCATTTAATGATCAGCTCTGTGTTGCCCGTGTATTTAGTGCGCAGGACATACCTGGACGCAGAATCAGGTTCATCCCTGCATGCTTCATGGTGTCTGCCTTTAGCACTCCCTAATAACCACAGCCCTGAAACACGAAGGGGCTGTTTTTTGCAAGCTGTATCCCCCACTCCTCCACCCCCATCCCTGCAATTCACTCTCTTCACCCTGCGATTTTTTTAAAGCTGTCTTTCACTTCCTACATTCTGGTTCTTGTTCTTCCCGGAGAACCGGGCCAGGCAAATCACACCAGGGCACGCTAGGTTAAAGGAAACCTTATTTCTCCCTCTGTGCTAGGAAAGTCAGAGGGACCGGAGTTGATTGATCTTCAAAACCCAGTTCCTCACAAGATGTGGGCTACACGTGAGGCACCAAGAAATGGATTATAATAATCTGACTCTGGCCTGACCAAACTGGACTTTAGAGAAGTTCAGAGAGTTTGCACCAGACCTTCGCTTCCAGAAAACTTTATAGAGGGGGAAAAAATGCTGTGCAAATGCAATTTCACACCACCAGTATCTAGTGATTTTGGTAGCATTTCTTCTGTGTCCATAGTGGAATTCATCAAGAAAAATGCAAGAAATAGCACTGAAAAATTTGCTTTCCAAAATCCCCATATAGAGTCTTAAAAAATTCAAAGACTGTACAGTATGCAACACAATGGAAGAACTATATTACCTGGAAATATTAATATGATGAAAGCAGTTCATATCAGTGATGGTGTCTCCCCCCAACCTGAAAAACCCCCTCCATGCCCCATACCTATGCTATGATAGGAACACAAGATTTTCACTCCATACCTATGCTACGATAGGAACACAAGATTTTCACTCATCATTTGTAAAGTGAAAATAAAAGCAACTTTAGAAAACTGTACTATTATTATTGCTCTGTAATACATAATCTAAGTAAAACCAGCATGCTTCCTATTTAAATACAGCTTCAAAACAAATTCAAAATTGCTCTCTTCTAATTTGATTCTCTTTCCTAATCCCTTCCTACGTGGAAATGTTGGTTATGTGGTTAATATCCATACTGTATAAAGAACAGACATGCCAATATTTAAAATAAACACTAAGTCATCATGGAAAAACAGTAAAAAGATTATACATAAGGAAATGGCCAACTCATCAATCAACAAAAGTTCAATCTTAGTAATAATCGACGATATCTCCATTAAAATAAACTTGCACCAATTTTTACTAATCAAGTGAGAAAGTCTATTTTTTATTCACTGACTCAATGCAGGTAAAAGTATGTGACACTAAGGCTCACCCTGCTGCTATATTCTATGGGGGCAAAGGTTATCTAGACATGCAGCACGTAATCCAATGTTATGGTTCAACCTCCTTTGTGCCCAGATCACTCTGAGCATCATGTGATGCTAGCACACATTTCATTTTGGAGAACAAACTCCTGTAAGTGGTTGATTTGTTAAGGAAACTAAAGTTCCAAGGCCCCCTCCCTTGTATAGATTCCTTTGAAGATACTAGAAAAGACCCTAGCAATTCTGCATTTATAATTTTGCTAGCGATCTGAAAATTTTATAAGTTTCTGAGTCTCATAAACCTGAGTCCACCTTTGAGCAGAGAGGAAAGGCAGGCGAGAGCTTCAGAGGAATGCCCGGGCTGTGGGCAGGGCTGGTGGCTTGAAGTTAAATCCAAAAGGCTTGGAGGAAGCCACAAGACAGGAGACTCAGGGCCACCTATAGGGTGAGGAGGAGAACCAGTGGGGAAAGACAGAGACCAAAGCCAAAGCCACCTGTAATGAGGATGCTCTGCTTCTGCTCAAAGGGGGAGACACTCATCGAAACAGCTTCCATGCACTGAGCAACCGGAAGGAGCCAGAGAGTGCCTACAAATCCTAGGAAAGAACTTGGAAACTTGCCCCAGGTTGAATATACCAGTTCAGGCAGGAACTGCTCTCGTTGGTATATAAATCCGTAACATGTGGCTTGCAGAGATGGGGGAGTTGGCTCATGGTCGCCCAGTGAGTAAGTGGCTGGTTAAGGGTTAATCATGGCCAGGCCTGACTCCAAAGTTCCCTTCTCCTTCGCAAAGCCACCTTTCCTTATCAGACAAAAATATCATAAACTCTGCATAGGAAGGCCTACCCCACGAGTGACACCAACCACGGTAAGAAACCACACAAAGTTGAAAAACAAGAACAAAAACTAATCTCTGGGCTCGGATGGGAAATGGCGTCAGATATTTCAAGAACCAGAGTGGGGTCGTTCGAGGAACGCAACACCTCAGTTTCCCATTTATTTGATACTCAGCAAATTGATCCGTAATGAGATCAAGTCCCCTAACAAATAAAGAGCTAATGCAGGTCTAATCCCACATGGAAGATGAAAAATGTATCTTAATCTTTTGCCTGGCCTGAAAAACTAGACCTTGGAGTGTGTGTGCGTGTGTGACCGCCACTCCGGCCAGCCAGGGTACACGTGCAGGAAGACTTGTAGCCGGGAACGGGGAGGTGTGGGATGAAATGGCTTCAGATACAATTTAAATGCCAGCCCACCCCGCTCAGCACTTCATAGTATGGTAGTTCTACATGGAAAGAAGAGGAATTTCTGTAATCGCCCCTACCCTTCACGGCCCCGTTCTCCATCTACTACTTGGAAGGTTGCTTTTCTTTCTTGGTGCTGTGGATGGACTTGGTTTCACCTGTAAAAGAGGCACAACACAGACCAGAACATGTCCAAGACACCCCCACTCTTCTCCTCTCAGCCACCAGCATCTGTGGCCTGGACCAAGGGGTCATCTCCTGACTGCCTCCCTGTTTTCTTTCCTGCCATCCTATCTCTGAGCTCTAAACAGGAGCCACAGTTATCCTTTAAGGCATGGGTCTCCCCTACTTGCAGGAATAAAATCCACATTGCCACGGCTCACATTTCCAGTGTCTTCCCTGGCATCTTTTCTGCCCCCACCTCCTGCCTCTCTGGTCTTGTCCTCTTTATTTAGGACCCACAGTCCCTATACCTTTTCCCTGGAATGCTCTTCCCCCGATACCCACCTGGCTCCCTACTTCTCTCCTTCAGCTCCTGCTCCAACCATGTCCTCATCGAAAAGTCCTTCCCTGACCACCCCTCGCTGCCCCTCTCTGTCATTCT
This sequence comes from Microcebus murinus, assembly GCF_040939455.1. Classification (NCBI taxonomy): domain Eukaryota; kingdom Metazoa; phylum Chordata; class Mammalia; order Primates; family Cheirogaleidae; genus Microcebus; species Microcebus murinus. The sequence continues at coordinate 28,292,304 of NC_134123.1, forward strand.
CCCTACTTTATTTTTTAAAATAACAAGACTGATTTTTCTATATGCATATGTTAATTTGTTTATTTCCTGTCTTTGGCACACCTGCTCCATGAGGGCAGAAGCTTTGTTTTATTCCTAGAGCAGTTCCTAGCACATGCTGGGTACCTGATAAATGTTTTTTGGATAAATTAAACAATAATAAAAATAACAACTAAAATACTCTTGCTCCAATTCTGCTACTATTAATTGAGTGTGTACCATTTACTGGGCACAGAATGGACATGTTATTTATTCATTTACCTGAATTTATTTATTCATAACCTCATTTGATCCTGACCCAAACCCCCTAGGTATGATTGTAAAAGATGACTACAATAACAATTATGAAAGCTAATATTTATCAAGCATTTACTCCATACCAAAGTAATTTTTTTTTTTTACATCAGCTTCTTAAATCCTTACAGTAACTTCATGAGGTCAGTACTGTTACTAGGCTCATTTTACAGATGAATAAACTGAGGCACAGTTTGCTGAACTAACCAGCCCACGCAGTCAGGAAAGCAATCAAGCCAGGCTTCGAGTGCAGCTAAGTCCGTCCCCTAAGCCAACGCTATCCTCTACTTTATTGCCTGGAGGGGCAGTAACTGCACCCAAGGTCACCTGGCTCACAGTTTTCCAAGCCGGGACTCACAGCCAGGTACTGCTGACTTCAAAGCCCATGGGGTTTCTTGCACTTCACTGCCCAGCTCAGCCCTGCGTCCCGGCCCCTGGCAGACAGCCTGACACGCAGCGGGGGCTCCTCCGGCGCTGGGCGGATGAGTCAGTAACAGCCTGGAGAGAGTGGGCACGAGGCTAGGAGCAGCGTCCTCATTTGCCACCTCTGTGGGAGACAGAGGGCTGGAGCCCTGGTCTGCAGCATCGCTTCGGCTCCCTGGACCACAGAACTCCGACGTATCACTGGGGGCTCAGCTGTCAGTGCCTCTGAACCCAGCCTCTTTTTGTTTGCTCATCTGACACCACAATATCTCAGACTCTGGCATCAGGGGCGTGAATATGAATACACTGGTATGCACTTGTTTCTAGCATAGTAACCCACACTCCCTGCCTGTCGGAAGCAGTCAGGAGACTAAGGGGAATTCTACTGGGGGCAGAAAAAAAAATCAGAGGGGCTAAGCAAAGAGAACATGACCACAGGCCAAAACGATCCAATGAGCCCTGTCCCTGTCCCTGAGATAGTGCCCACAGGACGTGCCCACAAGATTAGCCAAGACCCCGGGAGGCATTCATGTCAATCTGGTTTCCACAGGTTCTGATTGGTGGGGAAAATCACAGAAAATGTTATCAAAACTTGATGTCCAGTTACATTCTTTTAAAGAAATGGGAATCTTTATTCACAGATATGAGAATAAGAAAAGAAACGATCTAATGCAAGATCCCCGCATCTCACTGGGACCTAGTGACGTCACTGCATCTGAAAACCTGTCTGAGAGTTCCTGTAGGGACATGCTTTCCCATTAGATCTCACTGTCTAAACGACATAGCCCTAATTCACACAAAAAGAACACAAATGGGACTGAGGCTAAATGGGTGGCTAACCTATAATGCAGCATTTGCTCAAGTGAAATAAGTTCATTTGTTCACCCAAAGACACATGCACGAATGTTCACAGCAACTTTATCCATAAAGCTGAGAACAGAAGATAACCCAAGTGCCCATCAACAGATGAATAGAAAAATAAATTGGGGTGTAGCTGTGCAATGGACTACTGCAGAGCTCTAGCAAGGGAAGGGCGTTGAGTCACCAAACAACATGGTCAATCCCATGTGCATGCACTTCAAGGACGACAGGGTGACAGAAGTCAGAACAGTGGTCACCTCTAGGGGGCACTGACTGAGCAGGGGCCTCAGGGATCTTTCAGGGGGCTGGACACATTCTATATCTTAACCAAAGAGGCGGTTATATGGGTGTAGACATATGGAATAACTCAGTGATCTTAAGACTGGTAGCTTAGTTTGCAAGACCCAATGCAAAATGAAAATGAGCAGTTTCTTGTTTAAAAAAAAATTATGAAGATTTTCAGGACAGCAACAGCAAAGCATTAAACAGACAGTGGGCACTTCTGAGTGTGGGGCCCAGCACGACCGTGCAGGTCCCACACCCATAAAGCTGAGGTTAAAATAAAAGAACATATATAGAATTAGAGAGAAAGAAATCGTGATTTGGGGGAAGCTGTTGGAGAAGGGGTGATTTTCAAGGCTGTCTCCCCAAATCATTCTTTCGTGCACTTCCCATTTGATTTACTAGTGCTCACTTCCCGGTGCCATGGCCAGGCAGCCTTCGGAGGGCTCAGGGCTCGTTATTCTGGTTCCTTCTAAGAAGAAGAGCTAAATCAACGTGAAATGTGCATTTGAAAATTTGTATGTGTATTCAACTCAATTAAGCTTCAGAAGGACCAGGGAGGACAGGAAAGACTCTCTCCTGATTGGCTCAAGGAAACCTCGAGGGTGTGGAGTCTAGCTGGACTTGCCAAAGGCAAGGCTGGGGTCAGCCATGGAAGGTCCATCGGACAGAGGGGGAAGCAGGCAGGGACCCCCAGGGGAAAGGAAGGAGTGACATGTCCTACATCTGCAGAATGGGGGAAGGATCCTAGGTTTCCATGAAGGACACATTCACAGCCGGGAATTCACTGTTCAGGAGGGAACACCTATGCACGGGGATGGTTCTTTGCTGCTGTTTGGTGATATGCTTCTTTCTCTTGAGTTTTATTTTTCCTTTTGCTCAGAAGGGGCAAGAGGACGGGGCGGAGAGATAGCCTGGTGACGTTGGACCTTCTAGGATGAGCTAGAGTTGACCAGAACTCCTGCTCTGAGCATGTTTAGAAATAGACGATTCCCAGAGACCAGGCAGGTCCAGGGCCCGGTCTCCAGGGGTGTGAGACGGGGCCACCTCCACTGCAGAGACACCTGAGGGCCTGGGGGCAGAAGCTAGGGCTATGGAGCTGCGGAACTGGGCTCAAATCTTGTACCCCTTCCCGGTCAATTACCCGCTCCCCAAGGGCATGAGAGCAGGGTAACCTCAAGCACTGGGTTTGAGTCTGTAAGCTTCAGGTATCTCATCCAAAAATGAGAAACACAGTGACGACAGACACTTGCACCATTTCTTGCCACACAGTAGCATTATACAAATGACCTCATTGGAGCTTCACAGCCAGACCACAAGAGGCTGCTGTTATGACCACCCTCATTTTGCAAACGAGTGAACTGAGGCACAGAAAGTTTAAGCAACTTGTCCAAGGCCACACAGCATATATGTACCAAAGCTGAGAACATAGTCGAGCATTTCATATTTTCCTCCAGGGAGCTTCACGACTTTTTACTTGGGCCCTTGAGTCATGCATTTTTCATTTTCTTTTCTTCTGTAATTTGGTGAGGATTTTTCTCTTTCTTAAATTTGGAGAGGGGGACTGCCTTCTGGAGCTACAAATTAATGAACACAGACATAATCCTGGTTTGGATTTATTTACATCTTCCATAAATCATATTTATTGAGTGCCTGGGGTGTACAAGACGTTGTGAGAGGTCCCACACATTAAAGCAAGGAAAAAATAAACATTTCAGACACTTGGTATATACTGCAGACTACTTAAATATCCAAAGGCATCAAATAAATCATCAGACTGTTTAGAAATAGGCTCTGGCATGCTCCCTGCAAACCTTCATACAAAACCCTGCAATTGTGCAATGTGGAGTGAGGACCGGCCGCTGCACGGCCCTGGGAATGTATGTTAACATAAGTGAGTGGGTCATAGGTCCCCGGATGCATCCAGGTTTCAAAGTTTGGGGATATTGTGGCCTCCTTTTGCAATCTGCTTACTCAGACTAACATTGTCTTCAAGCCAGCCAGGAAAAGAAATGCAACTATAAAACACAGACGGAACGCCATTTGCAATTAAGCCAACCCCACCCAGAAACAATCTCCAGTATTTTTTTTTTTAATTAGACAGGAGTCTCACTCTGTTGCCCGGGCTAGAGTGCCATGGTGTCAGCCTAGCTCACAGCAACCTCAATCTCCTGGGCTCAAGCGATCCTCCTGCCTCAGCCTCCTGGGCAGCTGGGACTACAAGCATGCGCCACCACGCCCAGCTAATTTTTTCTATTTTTTTTTTTTTAATTTTTAGTTGTTTGGCTAATTTGTTTCTATTTATAGTAGAGACAGGTTCTCTCTCTTGCTCAGGCTGGTCTTGAACTCCTGAGCTCAAGCAATCCTCCCGCCTCGGTCTCCCAGAGTAATCTCCAGTATTTTTCAAGGTGTTGAGATAAGATTGTTAGAGGGGAAAACCGGTAAGCAGCAGTTGTGCCGCACACACACACACTCGCACACACACAAATGTAACACACATGCACACGAACACACATGCTATGCCTACCTCCTTCTCAGGGTGGTGGCAGGATTATAGAGGACCCTGTAGGAGAGCGTTCTGTAAATTATAAAACCCTTCCATGCATATACACAGCTATGACTCAACACTGTAAGTTCAAACCAAATGGAATCAGAGCTTTATTCTCAAAGTTACAGTGGATGTGAAACCACTTTCTTCTGATGCACGTCTTAGCATTTCATTCCTTCTTTTATGCATTTCAGATTGAATGAACAGCAGCTTTGTGTTAGGGCCTGCAGTAGGTACTGGGGGGAGGAAAATAAAGAGGACCTGTCCCTGTCCTTGAGGAGCTCACAGTCTAATGGTGGAAAAATACCCCAAACACACAAGAAAGTCAACAATGACCATCTAGCCATGTAGTTTCCAGTAGGGCCTGCTTTGGTACGCAGAATGCAGTAGAGGAACATGTGTGTGAAAGTGGGGGCCAGGCAGACAGGGGAACCCACCATGCATGTCGGCAAATTGTAGGTTTTCTAAGAGCCTGCCTGAAGTCTGAGTGAATGCAGAGAAGCATTTAGGGGCCAGATCACAGGTGACATTATACTCTGAGCCAGAGTATAAACTCTATCTTGTGAGCGATAGGAAGACATCAAATATTACTATACAAGACAGTGACAGTATCAGACTTGCCTTTTAGGAGCATCTCTTTTCTATCATTTTTAAAGAAGCTTTCTATCTCTCTGAGAGCAAAATGAATGCTTGAGTTGCAATCTAGTGTGGTTCAGACAAATCTCCTCTGAGTTAAAGATTATTCGATTGGGATAATGTTCAGCCCCAACCAGGGGAAGAGATAGAAAAAAGGAGAGAGAGAGGGGGCCAGGAGAGAGAAAGGAGGGAGAGAAGGAAGATACAGGTTTTATAACCTGTTCACATGCAAATCTTGACTTTGCTCCTTGCCAAGGACATAAACCTGGATTGGTTGCTTAGGTCCCCTGAGCCCCAGTTTCCTTATTTAGAAAGAGGGTAAATCTGAATAATTTCTCCTAGGGTTAATGTGGCTGAGATGTCCACTGTGGTTGAGGTGGACAGCTATCCACCAAAGCTCATGCTCTCCCTTTTCCAGTATGGAGTGATCGCTAGGAAGGGACACATTTATCAGACCCCTTTGCAGCCAGGTGTGGCCCTGTAAATAGTTCTTACTAAAGGAATGTCAACAGAAGAGTTGTGTGTCACACGTCTCTGGGTCAAGGTTTTAAAAAATTGGATATGCTTTCTCCATGCTCTCCTTCCTCTTCTGGTGGCCATTAGCAGATGTCATTGAGGCAGTAGGGAGAATGAAACCACAGCTGAAAGGAGCCTGGGTCCCTGCATCACTGCATGGAAGACAGTCACTCCCAACCCGGAACTCCAAGGTGGACTCTTGGGAGAGTGAGATATCTTGTGTTAGGCCAGTGCAGTGTTGAGGTTTACTTGTTACAGCAGCTAGCACTATCCCAACTAATGTGGTCTGTTAATATCAGGCACATATTATAGAAGGAATAACAAGTAGTGTAATAAGCACCATATAAAGGGAGAAGGCAGTACCCAAGCTTTTGGCACTTCCTTTTGATGCAAAAGAAACAAAGTACAATTTCAAGATGATTACTTTTCACTAGTGTCTTTGGAAGAAAGTTTTAATCAGCCAGCCTCTTAACAAGATTATCTCTTTGAGGGAAAACAAAGCCAAGTCTGATTTTTTTTTTCTCCCCTACCCCTTGAAAAGCATCCTGCCAAGTTCTAACTGCCATTATTTAGCAAGTTCTTCAATTTAAAAAGTTACCATCTACTCACCATCTTGGCGAAGCTGTCAGTTGCTGAGAAATGGACCACAGCCAACTGATTAGTTTTGATGGACTGCGGCGTGGAAATCCAGTCTGTGTCACTGAAGTGCCTGTTCATCCAATTAACCAAATTACTACGGGGAACTCCAGCCAAGTGCAACACTTAGTGGACTACTGCTCCGGGAGGTCAGGGATGGAGGAGGAGGTGATTTTATCAAATTCCTGCCCCTCCTTCCCTGTCTTTGGGCCAAAAAGAGTGCTAAGCAGAGAGAACAGAAGAATAGCACCTTCTTTACCCCATTCCTGCTTGCCTTGAAAACTTAGGAGTGACTCTTTAAGTTAAAAGGATGTCTCATGATGATGCTGATAGTGATGATCAGCACTATCGTTATTTTTTATTTAGTTGTTTAGCACCTAGTTTTAAAGCACCTACTCTGTGTCAGGCACTGTGATTACCGCTGGGAATATAATAGAGAAAACAAGCAGTCAAGGCCATGTCTTTCTGCAATGGGCATTCTAGCAGAGAGAGAGAAAACAGTCAACGGCAAAATTTTCCAACTTTGACACTATTGGCATTTGGGATCAGATAATTCTTTGTGCCAGGGGGTGTCTTGTGCATTGTAGGATATTGAGAAGCATCCCTGGCTTTGCCCCCAAGTTGACAGTAGTCACCAACCCCCACCTCTGGAGTCATGATGACCAAAAATGTCTCCAGGCATTGCTAGATGTCCCCTAGGGAGAGAAAATTCACCCCTTTGTTCTTCATCCTCCATTGGGAACCACTGCTCAGCAGTTAGGCAACTAACTAACCAACTAACTGGTTGTGATACATGCTGGGAAGGGTAGAAAGAGGATAGTGAGATAGAGGAAGATGAGTGGTCAGGGACAGCTCTCTGGGGAGGGGACATTCGAGCTGAGACCTCAAGATGAGGAGAAATTGGCTGCATACAGAGCCGGAGAAGAGACTTCCAGGTAGAGGGACAAAGGGACGGAGACCTGCAGCATGGAAGAGGGACAGGTCCTAGGAGGAGCCAGGTGTGATGGAGCACAGTGCAGGAGTGGGTGTGAGCACACCGTGGGGTTACAGAGGAACACAGGTACAGGTCCTGGGTCTTGTTGCCAAGGTGAGATGTTTGGATTTTATTTTAGCACAACAAAGTGTGGCAAGGTAGTGTAGCCAGGGCTGGAGCCAGACTGCCCGTGCCTCAGTTTCTCCACTTATGTAATAGCGGACAAGAAAGTCACCTGTCTCTCATAGAGCTGTGGTGAGGATTAAATGAGCTCACACATGTGAAGTGTGGAGTCGGACACTTGGTACAGAGGAAATTTTGGACGCTACTCAGTGGGGTGTTGGAGTGGGCTGGAACCAGCTCCTGAGAGCCGACTGTGGGCATCTCTTCTCAACTCACCTGCTTCAGTAGCCTGATTTGCAATTAGCCATGGTGCAATATTTACACCTCTAGAATTGGCAAATGCTAGGAATTAGGGTTACTGCCCACCCCAGGAGTGCCTATGGGTAAGCACTGACCAGCACATCCCGGGCTGTGAGCTATTATTATTAGGGTGGCTACTGAAGGGCTTTGAGCAGAGGGATGACATGATTTTATCTACATTTTTAAAATGGTAGCTCTGGCTATTGTGTAGAGAATGGATTGAAAGGTGAGTGAAGGGGTGGAAACAGGGGGACCACTGGGGAGGCCATGGCCGTACTACAGTCAAGAGGTGGTCACTTCTACCAGGTGCTGAGCGGTGACTTGGAGATCAGAGGTAGATCCGAGACACATCCTGGAGAGAAAATGGATGAACCTGCCGGTGGACTGAATGTGACAGAGTGAACAGAACAGGATGATGTTCGTGGACTTGGCCAGATGGGGTGTGATGTGATCTCTGAGCTGCTGCTGCTGCTGCCACCATGATGACTGTGAGCAACAGCATCAAAATCCAAGCCCATGGTCGCCTTTCGTTAAGCACCTACACACTGACTACAGATAATTTCCATATGTTTCCCTGATCTTCATGCTATGAAGGAATTAGAATTGGATTTAGCCCCATTTTGTGGGTGTGACACTGAGCCACAGAGAAGTTCAGGGACTTACCCACAGCCACCCGGGGAGCAGGTGGCACAGGCAGGGTCCCCGTTAGCTGTGACTTGGAAGCCCATTCCCACCACACAGCCTGCCTCACTCTTTCTCCACCCTGAATCTGCTCCATGAATGCCCCTCACCAAGAAAGAGGGCCCTCCTCGCTCGCTCTCGGGTGTCTTTGGATATCCAGGTGTGCTATTCACTGTGTTGCGAGAGTAAGGAAATTTTGGGCTGAGGTGCAACATGGCTGGGGCAGTTAAAAGGGGTTTAAGAGTTGTCCCTCCACTTCCAAACACTTCTCCAAAACTTTCTGAGCCTCTTTTTCCTTATCAGTTTTTGTAAGCATTCAAAGAGGTGGCCGTAAATTTCCTGGGCAGGTACTCATCATCATCATCATCATCGTCACCATCATCATTGTTGCCATCAGTCATCATCACCATCATCATCTTGATCTGAACAAAATTAACATTTACTGAAAGCTAACGGTACAATAGGTATAGTGCAAAATGTCTCCTCCTACTGACGCCTGCTAGAACTCTGTGAGGCGGGTCACGTTATTAACTCAAAATAGAGAGGTAAAAACGAAGGCTTAGGAAAGATTAAAGAAGTTACTCAGATCACATGGCCAGGAAATGGCAGAGCCAGAATCCAGACCCATGGAGAGTTCATGGGGTCCGTGGGCTCCAAAGTGCTTGTTGCTACAATTAAATGACTCTCCGTACCACTGACTGCTTCAAAAGCTAAGATATGCAAATGTTCCTTAGGTATTTTTTTTTTTTTTATCAATCTTAGTAATATGAGGCTCGTACAGAAAAAAAAAGTCCTTTTCATGCTCTGCCTGATGCTCACTCAGCCACCTAGGCCAGGTGAAAACTGTGTTGGAAGGGAAACAGTCAAGGCTTGTCGGGGCAAGCGGGTGTGGTGTACGAGAGAGGCACCCAAATCCTTCTGGGCCACATCACATAGTCTATCAAAGAAATGTGTTCCAGTACCACAAACCTAAGACTATGACGACTTCTGCCTACAGGGTCTAATCAGCCAAAAAAAAAAAAAAAAGAAAGAAAAAAAGAAATCTTCGGAAGAAATGCAACAAGCATATTTGGAACTGGGCAATCGGGTGATTTTGTTGAAACCCACATATGGGCAGACAACCCTTGAAGTGTTCCGTGGAGTCAACAAAAAATGTACAAAAAAGTACGCACACCGCCACGCCAACCATAATCGTAAGTGGAAACTTTTTTTTTTTTGTCTCATTTTGCTTGAAAACAGATTGTCTGGTTTGTATCATTATTTGTGTCAGTTGCATCGATACTTTCCTTGGCTTAGAGACATGCCAAAAGTGAGTGTCGTGAATGCAAATTTTGTGGTGAAGGCCATTTTATATTAGCAAGCTCCTGACTTTTTGGTCAATAATCTTTAAAATGTCATCTGCATTATGTCTGTCTGTGGATTATTTATTAGAATTCTTCCTGCTACAAACAGGATGGCAGATGTGTCTGTCTTTGGCAACAGGTCTGAAAGTTTCTAAATGGTTTATTGACTTGGTCTTCCTACCCCCTACCTTCCCTAGAACACTTTTTTTTTTTTTTTTTTTAATTGACAGACAACTTCAGGGTGTGGTTCTGACGGTTAAAAGCAAAACAGTACTTCCTAGGTGAAATCAATCTGATGCTTGCATTTATGAGTCCTCTGAAAACTCGGAAATGTTCACGGTTGTTCACTAGACCTTAGGCCTGTGCCACTTGTTCCCCACAGAAGCTTCCAGTCCCACAGAAGCACTGTGATCATGACCTTGAAGGGGCTCCTCAGGGCAGATCCAAGAGGCTCCTGAGGGCAGAAGGAATCCTCTGACACTATCAGAAAGAAGTTGGTGAGCAGCACCTCCTAAGCACTCTGCCCCTTGCAGAGGGAGGAAACAGGCGTTTTACGCCTCTCAACAGCCCAGCAATTAGAAATCCTTCTATCTTTTTTGCAGGGGAGGAAACTGAGGCTCTAAGGAGATTAAACAACTCACCCACCGGAGGCTAGGAGGTTCGTAAGTGACTAAAGGAGATTAAAATTAAGTTGCTGACATTTTTTTTTCAGAGCTGTGCTGCCCAAACTGTCATGATGCTCTGAGTCTCCTGGGGTTCACAGTTAGTCATCTATCTCATTGTCCAAACTGGGGTGATTTTGAGCTCAAAAGGAAGTGCTATTAATAATCATGTTTGGACAACAGCATCCATCAGGGCTGTCCCAGACAACCAAGGACATGGGGTCACTTGAGTTCAAAATATAAGTCCCCAGGTCCCATCTGAGACCAGTTGAATCAAATCTCTGGAGGAGGGGTTTGGAAGTTGCCTCTGGAGTAAGCATCCCACATGACTCTTCTCACTGCAAACCGGTCCCCAAACGACAGTTGACTACTTTGGGGCCATCTAGGAGGCTTGTTGAAATGCCAGTTTCTGGGGCTCCAACACCCCCTGTTTATTTACATTAGGTATGTCTGGTCTCAGGATTTTGCCTTTTGAACACATGCTTCCAATGCTTCTGCTAAATTTAGGAATCATTATCAAGGATGGAGGACTGATCTAATATGCAGCCTTCTATTTTGTCACTGCTGGACAGGCCAATCCTCCTCTCAATCTTTTAAAAAACTTTAAAAAACTTTTCGTGAAGACTATAATTAAAAAGAAGGGATATTCTTCACCTCTGTTAGGCAGCTGTGTGAGCTCAGGGCAAATTATTTTGCTTCTTTTTGCTCTGGTTTATTTAGATTTATGGAAGGAATATTAATAGGAATATCTCAATTTAATTAATTGATTTAGAATCAGGATTAGCAAAGAGCTCAATAAATGTATATTCTGACCTCTATAATTTTTACATGTATCTGATTTTCCCCAACCTACTGAACAATTTTTTTTCAATCTTTTTGTTTCTCATTACATTTATATCTTACTTTATCTAACTATAACATAATGTGTTCCCAAAATCTTGCCCACTGTATTGCCACCTAGTGTCTGCTCACCTATTGTCACTCTGCTCAAAACCAATTTTGTGTAACTCATTCCGTACAACTTTGTCCTAAAAGCAGTGGAGATAAGAACATGGTAAAATAATGACATATTAAGAGAGAGAGAGAGAGAGAGAGAGAGAGAGAGAGAGAGAGAGAGAGAGAGAGAGAGAGAGAAACTGGTATTCTGAAAACTGAAAAAGACATCATTAAAAATATTTCTTCAACATGCTTTATAATGGCTGTATAGTATTCCATTTTAAGTATATACCATACTTTAGTTAAACAGTTGCATTTTTTAGAGCATTTAGGTTGCTTTGATGTTTCGGTACTGTAATTATTTGTTTACTTATTTGTTTGTTTTGATTAGCTATGATGGTGTCCTCTAGATAAAGCCACAAAATGATTTTGAATTTGGTGAATTTCATTCTGTTATGAATGGAGGCTGAAACATACATATGCAACTCCTCCCCTGTGCTGTTCTGACTGGACTCATTCTTTGTAACTTTCTTTCCCACCTCAATTTGTTAGAAGGAAAAACAGTGATAAGAATTGGCTACAGTGAGTACTTGTCAAACAATAACAAAGAAAGGATACTTTAAAAACAGGAAAAAAAATGGGTCACTCTTTGTTTAATGGCAAAGAAAAATAAAAAGGCTTTCTCTTTCATGTTGAAATCCAAATAATGCCTTCTGAGGCATTAGTCTCCAACTTCAAGGACGGGAAAAGGATTTTTTAAGCGGAGGGTGGACAGTTTCTGTCTTATTCTTTGAGGCAAGAAATAAACATTGCAGCAGATCTAAATGACACTAGAGAATATGTGTGTCATCTTAGGCCGTCTCTGTGTGTCCTATTACCCCACATTCTAGTTACACTGTATATTGACAACAGACACACACTGAAAACAACCAGCACTCAACAGGCGCCATCACTTTGAGATCCATTTGCACATTTCTGATTTTTTAAACACCCAAATACCACACTTTTGCATGATTTTGCGTGCATCTTAGGGAGAATGGTAAACGATGCTCTTAGCATTTGGTAAGATGTAACCTGCTGCCAGAATCATCCCCCCAGCTTTATTTTATAAAACTCACAAATGAAGTAAGACCAACAGCATGTGCGACTGAGTGGAGCTATCAGGGACAGATCCATGTGGATCATAGTCTACCAGACTCAGCCAGGTAGCAGCTGTGTGATCTTGGGACAGCTCCTTAACCCAGCACCTGGTAGGGGACCGGGCACTCAGAGGGCTCCCGAGGAATGCTGCGTCCTGTTACTGTGAGAAATTGGCCAGGTTGTATCCTTTGCTGAGCTCCTGGAGGCAACGGCACGGGTCCTTGCTTGGAGGAATATAACCTCCCCTTTTGATGGCAGCTGCAGGGACAAACATGTGGGTGGACAGAGGTGAGAGCGAGGGGTGTGCAAAGCCCAGGCCTCTTTCTGGCCGGCTCTGCCTTCCAACCTGCTCACCCACCGGGCCTCCCCAGTGGGTCAGGGATGGCTGCTCGAGAGCATCACCGAGCCAGGGATCTCGGTGGTACCAACTGCCTAGCACGTTACGTTAGAGTTGACAGGCAGCATCGGCTCCAAACCCAAAGTGAAGCCGTCCCCTAGATCCGTTTTAATGGGCATCTGTGACTTTTGTCCTCCGCATGGCTGGAGTATATCTTCCCTGACACGGCTCCCAGCCCTCCCTATTATCGAGAAAAGTTCTTGTGCTCCCCACGCACCAGGCAGGGAACAAAAGCGGCAGGGGAAGTGTCAAGCAAAGATCTGAGCCAGGTTTAAAAATGATATGCTGGCAGGCAGCGCCGCTGGGCTGGGGACGGTCCGGCCATTAGCAAGGTCCTGAGAGGTTGCACTAGAGGCCGGTCCCAGCTTAGCGGACTTGCGTTCCCTGTCCCTACACATCCCGGGCCAAGGGCTTGGGGATCTCCTCTTAACTCCCATCTTTTGCACCCAAGTCACTTGCCATCTTCCCCAGTGGTCAGACTCTGGAAGGATGGGTTCCTTTGTCCCAGGCAAGAACAGCTAATCAAATACAGCCACCTTTGTTCCCCACTGGAGGAAGAAGGGGATGTGCATGTGTGTGCATATATGTATCTCTGTGTGTGTGTGTATATATATATATATAATTTTTAAATTAGGAGGAGAAGGAATCCCACTCTTTATTTATTTATTTTTAATATTGTCCTTTCAAGGATGTCTCTATTTGCATAGTTTGATCCTCTTCCCCTACCCAGCACCAACATTAGTGTGACCTTTTCCTGCTAATTGGAAAATCTTACGGAAATAAACCCTGTCAGAAAATGAGAAGTGACTCCCCCTTTGGATGGCCAAACGACCTCAGAGGGGGAAAGAAGTTCTGAATTTCTGCTCCTTTTGCACACACTGCAAAATCTTTATTACTTCGGAGAGCCTTGAAGCTCAGTAATGCCCCTCCAGTGCAAAGCGGAGTAAATAAATTTCTTCTTATGACCACTTTGGAGAAACACACAACCAGATTTACTCAGCAGGGATACATAGTGGACAGGATAATGAAGAGAGAATAAGAATATGATCGGGGTTTACAGCCTCTTCTGTCTCTTTAAAGAGTTTTAATCCTTCAGAAACAGGATACGGGGTCCATTTCCTTAAAGATACAGTGTCCCTTCTGGGACGAGTAATGTTATAAAAAGCTAAGATGTAACATCTATCTCGCAATATTGATTGGCACTTTAGTGTGATAAAAGGGGTTGAACCTGAAGGGGAAAAGAGGGGGAAAAGGTAAGTGAGAATTACTCTTTGAAGAATTCAAAGTGTCCCTTCTACCATCGGGACAGACTCAGAGGACAGAGAAACAAAAGCGCCGTTTGGGCCGGGTGACATTCGTCTGCAGGGGGACATGCTGAGGGTGGGTTCCAGGGATAACTGTTTCACCTCCACCAGGAAATGGCTGTTAATTTTAAAAGCAATTCTGGCCATTCTGATGTCACATGCTGGTGATCTTTAAAATGAGCCCAAATGAGTCAGGCCAGAGGTTTCTGACCCAATGTCGTGGGCCTGAACGACAAGGTCCTGTCTCGTGCCGGCTAAGCCAAACGCTCCAGTGACCTAACTGGGTGGCTTCAATGCCCCAGATTTGGTGACGCTGATTTCACAGACTCTCCTGTACGCCCCCACTCCTCCCCCGGCACCCCGAGCGTGGCCCTGCGTCACTCTCTCCCCGCCAGACGGCAGGACTGGCTGCCTCCGTGACAAACGATGGAACCTGACCTTTGCCGAACGCTCACTATGCTTCAGGTGTTTGCACTTAATCCTCACAACGACTTCGGGGCAGGGCAGGGTTACTGACCCAGTTTGCAGAGTAGGAAACGGGAGGCTCAGATCTTGCCCAAGTAGACACAGTGTGAAAGGGCAGAGCTGAGATTGAAACCAAGTCTGCCTGGGTCTAAAGCCCAGGCTCTGACACACTCCTTATGCGGAGATCGGGCTCCTAAGGGGCAGGTGACGTGGCCCCCCTGGGACTCAGCTCCTGAGACCCGACATCCTCCAAAGAACCCCACCCTATCTCCCTTCCGATTTGCGGAGGACTCCAAGTGTCCCCCCAGCTCCTCTGCTTAGTAAGTTACTTCTCTCTGCAGCCCACGCAGCAGCCCTTCTCTCCTTTTACCTTCTACCAGGAAAATGGAATGAGGTCGCCGCCGGTTTTGTAAGTGACCACCTTACAACCCGTTTCTATTTTTACTCTGGGTAAAAAACCACCAACACGCGACACGAGACTGACTCAGGCCTGCCTCTACGTGGACCTCCCCCAGAGCAGAGCACCCTTAGAACTCTTTGCCTTTGCAGTCTGATTGGCTTTCTTCCTTCAAGGCACAATGAATAGTCACCTCCTCTGAGAAGCCTGTCAGGATTGCCTCAGCCTGAATCACAGTGTGCAAATAAATATCTCTCCACTCTGACCCAACCAGCTCTTTATACCTTCTCCCCAGCCCCAGCCTTCTTTATCACCCTATAGAGGGATCATTTGTTCACATGTTACTTCTCTTTCCTTCTACTGAGGATTTGTTAGAACAGGGACCGTGCCTTTTTTTTTAAATTGAGGTCCTGAATTAGGTATGCTTGTCGGTTAAATAAATGAAGGTGTGAATGAGTTAACCAGCACTTCTAAAAGCCCACTGCGTGCCAAGCCAGTGACAGGCCTCAGAGTCACTGAGTCACACAGAACAATCTTTGACTTAGAAATCTTCCCACCTCTGGAGAGTTCTGACCCCAGGGATCAGACTGGATTCTCTGGCTGGGGACAAATGGAGTTCTGCAGCAGGTGAATGACACTGTGGCAGACTGTGGCTAAGTGTGCACCAAACCGTTTTCTTTTCTTTCTAAGCATGTGGCTGGACCACATGTTCTAGCCTCCCTTGAAGTTAGACGTGGTCATCTGACCGAGTGCTGGACTGTGAGCAGGTGTGACATGTATCACCTCCAGGCCTGACCCTAAAACCATCCCACTGCTCCTCCCTGTTCTTTCCCCATCTGACAATGGCCTGAGAAGGTTCCAGGGACCCAGCAGAGGACAGAGCCACAGGATAGAAGGAGCCTGGGCTGCTGAAACCCCAGAAGTCGGGGAGACCCTGTAGGGACCTGCCCCGGGGACCTGCTCAAGCAGGCTTTCTAGCCTTGAGTGAACAAGAAATATGAACCTTAATGTATTAAGCTGCTCAAAAGTTGGAGTTGTGTGTTATAGCGGGTGACCTGCCCTAACAGTGACACGTGTGTGCGTATAAGTGCATGTGTGTGAACACAAGATCTCTGAGCCCCGACATGTGCTCAGAGGGACACCCAGACAATCCAGGCAGGCCTGGCCCACATTCCTTTTTCACTTGCAGCTTCCAGACTCGAGGGTCCTACACACACACGCTGGCCACTTCCCTGGGGAAGCCTGGCCCCCTGCCCTACCTCTCTGTCAGCTGTCAGAGCAAGCGTCATGCTAACTCAAAATGCTACTTCACAATCGAGTCCTTGTTTTGGAAACTGACTACACTCCCCGTGGGCCCTACTTTGTCTCGCTGCCTTTGGAGAGCCCGCTTGTCTTGCCTGTCGGCGGACCGCAGAGCTAAATGGGGGGGTGGGGCGTGGGGGGGCAGGCTTTGCTCATCTCTTGCCTGCAGCCGTGAGCCCCAGAGATGGGTGGGACTGGACACGGTTAATAAGGAGTAGAGGCTGCTCTCTACTCAGTGGGAAAGGCCTCTTGCCCTGGAGTTTGCAGAAAAATCCTCAGGACGTCTAAGCATGCTCCTCCTACCTCTCTCCGTTTTCAGGACTCCTGTTCCAGGCTTGCGGGAGTGAGTTTTTGTTGTTACTGTGCTGTGTTTTCACTGGCAGGGCCACCATGAACTAGGAAGAGGCATCACTGTGCTTTCGAAAGCTGTACCTTCAGTGGGCAAAGTGATCCAGGACTCCTAGAATTTCAGAAGCACAGGATCTTGGGATCTCTGAATTCCGGAACCTTGGAATTGTAGATTCAAGGAATCTTAGAAACAGAGAATCCTTTTTTAAAGCAGTCTCTAAGGCTGTCAGTTTCTGGGGCTGCAGCAGCCGGACAGGAAGTGACAGGAAGTGACATGCCGGATCTCCAGTGACAAGTTTCAGGCAGAAGCATGGAATGGCACCAGGGGCACACACTTGTGGCCTCCACACATTGCTGGGACATTTGGCGGCTCAGCCGTGGACGGGCTTCCTATGGGATGCTCCCTTTTTCACTTTGTTACTCTGTTAAAGACGGTGCAATGCAACTGAAAATGCCAAGCTGCTCAGTTTTCACACCCCAAGGTAAGCATGCCGGGACACTGTCCAGCGATGGAAATGCCACCGTTGGGATGCCACTATCTCTCTCTTTTTGGCCCTGGTTCCTGTCTTCGGATCTGAGCTGCCTGGAAAGTGTCTGCCCAGAGCTCTGGGCAGCAAGAGATGCGGGCTGGTTCTTAGGGGAGGTGGCACCTGCTTGAGGGACCTGGGAAAGCGACCGAGTCACAAGATGTCCTGCCAAGGGGCTGAGGCAGTCACACCCTCAACTCAGAATTAAGAAATCTTTTCAGCTTCAGAAGGGTCAGGGCCAACCTCTAGGCAAAAATAACGTCACACGAAGACTCTCGTTACCTCTTTTGGTCGTGGCGAGACTTCCCAGCTATAATCACATAGTCCACATCTTCTAGAATTACCAAGGGTGTTCTAGGGTATTTTGGGCCCCGTGTGGGTTCTTAACTGGGAGTAAGAGAGCCTGGTAGCACAGTGGAGAGATGGGAGCTGATTCCTGATTCTGCCCTTTTGCAGCTGTGGGTAGTTTATGAACTTCTCTAAGCCTGGGAATTACTGTAGGAATTGCAGTAATCCAGCTAATATTCACGGAGCACTGTGTGCAAGGAGTATCACCCCAATAAACAACAACTTTATCAGCTAAGTTTATTTATCTTTTTTAACAGGTCCAAAAAATACATAACCAACACCAAGATCACTCTGCCAGTGAAAGGTGGAGACAGACAGAACCCAGGTGCCCAGGTTTTAATCACACCCACGAGCAGAGCTTCCCAGCCACAGGGCTGTGGTCACTTTGGGCCCGATGATTCTGTGTAGTAGGGGATTGTCCTGTGCATCGTTGGATGTTTTAGCTAGATGCCAATAGCACCCCCACAGTTGTGACAACCCAAAATACCTCTAGACTTTGCCAAGTATTGGGGGGTGGTGGTTAAATTACCCCTCTCTACAAACCACTGAAACAGATGGAGAATCAGGTGGCATACCCCACACGTCATGCCTGATGCATGAAGCATCAATACAACATATGTCATGATCTTAATTCAAAATTCGGAATCCTTGCCCTAGAACTAGTGTCAAAGGGCTTCGAGAGAGAAAGAGAGAGAAGGAGCAAATATCAGGCTTGTCTGGCTCTAGGACCATGCAAGGAAACCTAAACGGAATGTATAAATGATACAAACTCATCGAGAAAATTTTCAAAGCATTTTGAAGTTACTAGCCCGGCGGTGTGCAGTGCCTGCCAGTCACCCACATGCTCAGGGGCACGGTGGCACGAAGATTGTGTGCAATGTGATCCCCAGACCCCTGGACCTGGAAGTGAGAGATGCTGACCAGGGAGGGGCCGTTCATGCGGCACCTGTCATCTGTCAGGCCCTGCTAGGAGCCTGGTCCTCCTGTGCCGTTTAATTCTCCTGAGAGCCCCGGGAGGTGGGCTCTTATTTTTCTGCCTTTGCAGAGGGGGCAAGAGACTTGGCCAAGATTAGAGGGTATGTGTGCAGCAAAGCTAGGATTTAAATCAAAATCTTTCAGACCATGGCCCTAACTCCTGGGGGTCCCTGAAGGAAAATAAAGTTGACCCCCAACTCTTATTTAGTATGTTGTAGGTGGGAATGATCCTTTGTTAATGCCCATGGCCATCCTTCAGGGTGTTCTAGGCTTGCAGACTTCTCTGGGGTCACACGTGGTGGCCTTCAGCAGGACTGGAGATGTGGCTTTCAGGTGGCACTCCTGAAGGTCACACGTGGTGGCCTTCAGGAGGGCTGGCGATGAGCCGGGCATAGGTATGTAAGCCCTGTCAATGGAGGGTCAAGGGTACAACAGGAGAGCCACATGAGAGACGCTGTGGGAGCAGAGAGGAAGGGACACAGGTCCTGGAATACGTATGCGTCTCGCCATTACATGTGCCGGTGACAGGCACACACTTGACACTGCCCCTTGTGGCCCAGGTGGGAGGGTGGGCAGGATTGAGTTAGGGACACTTCCCAGTAGAGGGGCAGACAGCTGAGTTTTGAAGGATGGAGGGTACTGGGGCTCAAGAAAGAGGGAGCTGGGAAGGTTTAGTCTAGTATTGAGGGTGCTGAAGTCGGACTGGGGAGATAGGAAAGATTGCAAGCAGCAGCGCATCAGTGCTCATCAGTGGCAGGAGTAAAAGGAATAGGTATTGGGGAGGGCAAAGGGCAATGGCCGTGCACCACTGTATGCTCATTTGTCCTCGAGGACAAACAGTCCTCCTTACGTGCATTTTAATTAGGTCCTCACCACCTCCAGTGGGATTTCCACACCAGCCTAGTGCCCAGAATGCTGCAAAAGATAAAGCTGTCTCAAAAGTAATGAGAATTGAATTCTTCCAGTGAAAACACACACTCATGAAAAAGAAAAAAGAAAAAAACCCTACAAAACAAACCGTGTGTATAAGAAATCCGGAGAGATAGTGTCAGATCGGGAGAAACAAAACAAAACATGGGAGAGAAGACCCAAGAGCTGGCAAAGCTCTGGGGAAAGAGAAAAAAAAAAAAAAAAAAAAAGCCCTGTTTGGGAAACAGTCAGAAGTTGTTTCATAACATTTTAAAACCAAAGTTGGCTCAAATATAAAAGATTTCTCCTTTCTTGATAAGATTACTTTTCTCCCCCCTCAACCATTTCAACAGCACTCCAGTAATCCTTAGTTTAGGACAATTAATCCAGAGTGTATCTGCTCAAAGATCCTTAAGCAAACTCCTGCAAGCACAGGCAGTGCTTGGACCTGTCTCCGCAGAGTTTCACAACCTTCCCTTCTGGAGAACGCATCCCACATTCTTAAAATAGAATCGGGCCTCCGGCTAAAGTCAGCGGACAAGAAAGAAGTTGAATGCAAAAGCAAAAAAACGTGGCCGAGGGGACCCCAGCTAAGGCGCAGCTTGGGCTGGGCTCTGCGGGTCCCCAGATGTGGAGTCTCATCCTGGTGGATGGGCACAGCCCAGTGGAGTCCAGCGACAGTTTAAAGAAAGGTCCTTTCATGGCTGCGGGATTCCCACACTGACGAAATGGTGTTGGAGGACATGCGTTTGTCCCTCTGACCTGAACCTCCCCCTCCGTGGAGTAAGTCCTAATCTCTCTGGTTTTGACAGTTACATGAGAAAAGCACACAGTAGGGACTCAAATATGATTTTTCATAACCTAAACTGAAGCTGTTTCTAGCACCGAAGAGGTAGGAAAGGTGGCAGCAAAGAGAACTCCCCATGGCAGGCAGTCCACGCAGGAGTTTTGCATTGCGTAGGGAGAGCTGGGACCACGTCTGCGCTCCTGGCTCCTACCAGCAGGGGCGCTGTGGGCGGCGTGTGGGGATGGAACCACAGCTGGGCCGTAAGTCTTGAGTACCCAAGATGAGGCTCATTCCAAATCTAACTTAGATGAACTCCAGACAAGTTCCTGAGCAACCAAAAAATAGCTTCTTAATCTTCTTTCCACAGCTAGTATTTCTAGGGAATTCTCCATGTCTCTCTTCCTCTTCTCCCGAGATCACCACACATACATGTCCATACACATGCATGCACGCACACAGACACACACACACACACACACGTGCACATACGCATGCGTACAAACACATGCATGCTCACAAATGCAAGCATTCACACTTCTCATACAAGTGTACACAAACACACACATGCACTCACTCAAGTACCTCATAAGTGTACACACTCACACACTTGCAATACCCTGTTCCGTGGCTGGTATGGGTCTCCAAAACCTGATTCTTCTTGTAACCTCCTGATTTTACCTAACAAGCAGAAAATGTTCAGGCCACACAATTCATCTTTTCTGACTTGATACAGCCTGTCCTGTTGCCCAGTCTCCTTGAAGCTGGTGCAACAGCCTTTCTGGGTCTCAGCCTTTTACTAACTCTTTTGCTGTAGAACCTACCTTCCCAGCCTACTATCCAGGATAGCTGGAGGCTTCTTCCCTGTCTTTCTCGCCTGCTTCTCTCCTCCTCAACCTTGTGACTCACATTTCTGCAGCCCGGGGCACATTCCCTACAGATTCAGACCTTATAACCCCAGCAGTTTCACACCTCCTATTCCCTATGGATTCGCACCTCCAAGTCTGAGAGTGCTTTTCCATCTCTGCCTCGTCCACACCTTCCTGCACCATTGGCCCTGCTGGGCCTTTGCACTCACTCTTCCTGCTGCCTGGAACACTCCCCTCCTCCTGCCGATAACTCCCGCTTTCCGTGAGCTCGCAGTTTAATTATGCTGTTGGCAGGGATGCCTTCCTGAACCTCGGTACTAAATCAGTCCACCCCATAAACATCCTGACAGCACCCGGGTCCAAGGCCATATTCTGGTGTTCCTTGGGCCCCAGGCACTCTTGCCATTGTGGGTCTCTTTCTCCATTAAAAACTATTAAAAATTATATTTGGCAACTGGTACAAAGGCAAATGTAGTCTAGGCTGGGTTCATCATTATTTAAGCATTAATATTATATTCATTTTTTTGTTTTCATTTTAAAAGAAATTTTAAGCAAAATATTTCTGTGGGCCCCGAAAGTCTCCTGGGCACTTAGCCTCCTGCTCCTGGGTGGTGTGTGGCGTCCGGGAAATTTACAGTGACCGGAGTGATTTTCCTAATTAATGTCAGCTTCTGCCTCTGCGCTCCATGAGGGTTGGGGCCATGTCTGTCGCCTTCACCATCGAGTGACCAGCAGATGGCCAGAGCCGGGTTTGTACGGTGACAGCTCAGGGAATAGCAGTTGGATGAGTGAATGACAGATGTCCCCTAACCAAACACGAAAGATCTCATTCTCCTCTCCACCCAAGGTCCGACATCGGAGGTCCTACAAGCTTTGCATACAGAAGCAGAGATGTACTCCCTTCCACGGGCTCTGGGGACCAGCACCTGGTGGCTGACCTGCTCTGGGCGGGGGCTGCCAGTGGGACGCTTGGTCCTGGCACAGAATAACAGCATTGCTCTCGGACAGCATGGGAAGGTACTCAAACCAAAAAGTTTCTTTGACAGGACATTGGTATTTTCAGATCACTTCTTGCTAAACAACATTCTAGAAGAGAAGATAGTCTAATACACTATCCTCTACGTTGGTCAGATCATCCACTCAACCACATCAACCTAATGCTTAATGAGCTCTGCCATAACGTGCCAGGGGGTGGGTTATGCTAGGAGACAAAGCCAGCCGCAATTCCTGTCTTTTGGATGCATCCAGCCAAGGAGGAGAGTCTTCATAGCAATTAAATAGTCATCTAAATCAGCCCCAGATTTCTCCTGGGATGGGTGCCACAGAGTAGGGCCACACCAGCACCTCAGATACCCAGTTCTCATCTTGCCAATGCAAGAGACACTGGCAATTCAGGAGAGATCCCAGAAGCAGGGGACAGTGACAATGTGGCATCACCCAACTGTGTCACACATGGGACAGCTGGAGAGTGGAAGGACCTTAGCCTGGAGAAGAGAAGCCCATGGGATGTTGGATCAGCATCTCATGATATGGGAAGGGTTCTATTCCTGGGCAGGGGTTGGGTCTGGGAAAGCATCATTCTGAGTCGGACCAGAGGGAAGAACATGGAGCAGTGGGTGGAAGAGGGTGGGGTGGCTTTCAGATCCACACAAGGAAGGGCTTCCCGACCCCTGGAATGGTTGATTCAGGACATAAGGAGCTATGGAAGGGGTGTCTGGTCTCATTCTTGTCTCCATCAGACACTCTGTCACCATGACTGTGATCAGCTGCAAGGAGAAGGATGCTCACCTATCTTGATTGCTCGCCCCATCTTTCTGAACCCTTCTACCTCTTCCTGGCTCATGTTCTGCTATCCCTCTGCGTCAGCTCTCCCATCTGCACCTCCCAAATGTCCTTGGATGATGCCCTCCTGGTATTGGTTGGGACATGGTAGTAGACAAAATCATGGCTTTGGAGCAAGACAAATGTGACAGCAAATCTCGGCTCCACCACTCATGAGTCATGTGGCTGTGTGCCAGTGGCTTCTCTGAGCCTGTTTCTTCCTCTTTAACATGGAGGTGATGATACCATCTGTTAGGATTGCTGGGAGGCATTAGAGGAGATCATGTGTGGATAGCTATAGGCTCTGGGTCAATAATCTCTTGTTACTCTCAAGTAGCAATTGAGCAATTTGAATTCTTTTACTTTGCAACCAGGAACTTCAGGGGCCAAGCTATCCCAGCCTGTGGAAGATCAAAGTCAGGCAAGTTTTGCCTTTTCTGTTTGCTCTGCAATTGCTGTGGGCATTTCCATGGAATCTCAGAGAGAAGAGGTAAGATCCACTTTAAGGAGGAGTGGAATGAGGGCTTGGCTTGCCCTAGTAATAAAGTCATAGCTGACACAGCAGGGATTATTCTGGAACATCTACGTACCCTTTAACTAGTAGAGCACTCGAATTGTTCATGCCATGAAATCTGATTATGCACATTTATCTCTAACTTCACATTCAGTGACTTCATGTTGTTAGCTGGAAATCAGCCATAGTGAAAGTATTTACACCCTGGAAATTGGCAACACCTACAAATTATAAGACTCTTCTACCCCCCAGAAAACTGGTTATTAAACATATTCTAGTATTGTGGTCCCTAAGCCCTGCGCAATGGACTGGTTCTGGTCCCTGGTCTGTTAGAAACCAGGACACCCAGAAGGAGGTGAGCAGTGGGTGAGCAAGTGAAACTTCTTCTGTATTTACAGCCACTTCCCATCACTTGTCTCACCACCTGAACTCTGACTCCTGTCAGATCAGCGGGGCATTCGATTCTCTTAGGAGTGCGAACTCTACTGTGAACTGCTCATGCCAAGGATCTAGGTTGTGGCTCCTTATGAGAATCTAATGCCTGATGATGAGATGGAGCTAAGGCAGTGATGCTAGTACTGGGGAGTGGCTGCAAATACAGATTATCATAAGCTGAGAGGTTGGACTTCACAATAAATGTAATGTGCTTGAATCATCCTGAAACCATTCCCCATGAGCCCTAGTCCATGGAAAAATTGTATTCCATGAAACTGGCCCCTGGAGCCAAAAAGGTTGGGGACCACTGTTCTCATACACCTCTGCCTCCAACAGTGGGCAAAGAAATGCCCAAATCACATGATTTGTCTTCCACATCTCTGGGTTCCTGAGGAAAAGCAATCAGTGGTGCAGATGAACACTAAACCCCAGGGCAGCTGCTTCTGCCTGATGTGGACATGCAGAGCGAAGCTACCTGGCAGAGTTTGCACCGAGGATCTTTGTCCCTCTCTGTTGTCTCCTCATTAGGAGAGCAGAGGGTGCCTGCTTGGGTTGTCACTTAGTTTTAATGTGCAAGTATCCTTGGAGAGCGCTTGGAGTCCCTCATCTGGGTGCAACGTCCAAAGGATGCAGGACTCACCCACGACTGGCAAAAGCAGCACCTATGAAGCCAGAAGCCTGGGCTAGACCCTCTCAATGATTTACCATTTCCTTATAGGGACCCCAGGAGGCTGAGGCACGGTGTTGAAGTTTGATTAGTAATAAGAACATAGCAGCTTAACCTCTAACATTTAGCACTCTCCCCCGGATCGAATGACTGATCTCTATCTGGGTGAGCCGTGTTAGCCGGCTGCCTGGGAACATTACACCTCTCTAAAAGCTGTCAGTCTCTGTCACTGTCTTTGCACAATGGAGCCTATAGCTATTTTTAAAGGACTGTGTCACCTTTCAAGAGAAATTGTGTCTGCACGAAAGATTGATTTTTTTTTCTTTTTTGCTTGTTTTATATACAGATTTGGTGGTCTTTCATCTCCCAAGGTGAAGTTGGGTGCTTAAATCCCTGACAAGCTGACATTGTTTTGATTTTTATTTTAGGGGGGATATGAAGAAATTGAGAAAAATAAGATAAATGCCTAATGTCCAACCCTCCCACCCCGAGAGGCATCTGTAGAAAGGAAAGGAAGGGAACAGAAGAGACATTTGTCCTGTAACTCTTGGGTGGCAAGCACTGTATCAAAATAATCACTATTTCATTTAATCCTTTCCAAAATTCTAGAAGATAGGGATTGTTAACCCCATTTGCAGATAATTTTGATAAAGAGGATGGACTCTGAAATCAAACTCTCTGGGTTTATAATCCCAGCTTCATTTGGGGTCCACTTTCTATTTGTGACCCCATGCCTCAGTTTCCCTATCTTCAAAACAGTGATATTAATGTGCTTACCTTATTGTAATGTCACTGTGAGAATTAAAAGAGTTAATACAATTCAAGTGTTTAGACAAATGCCTTGAACATCACAAGTGGCCCATACATATTGTTTGTTTATTTATTTGCTTGTTATTTGTTTTAGAGGGTAGGGTCTAGTGACTACAACTTTTCAGGCTCTTTATTAACACTATTGCTGCAGTTGATGTACTCAGATGTCTTGCAACACATAAGTTATCTCAGCTTTTCAGAGAGAGATAATTCCTCAATGAATTTTTGTTGTTGTTGTTGGGAGGATTAAACTGTGATCCTTCCTGTCAAGTCTTTGACTCAGCACCCAGCACACGGAATGTTCTCAGCACACAATGGTTATTTATTAGCCATCATTAGAAATTGTCTTCTCATGAAGGAAACAGATTTAGAAAGTTTTGGAGGAGCTATAGGCGGGAAGAGGAGGTTGCTGCCGTGAAGATAGGTAGAATGTTCTGGAAGACTTGTCAAAAGGCAGATGAGGTAGTCAAGATAGATATAGTGAGATTGTAAAAACCCTAGATACAGTTCTGGACCGCCTGCCTTTATGTTCTCCTCTTTAAAGAAAGCGAAACTCCAAGCTGCAGCTGAGGCATGCCTGGCATGGTTTACGCGACGGGAACAGGTACGAGGCTCCACTACAGACCTGCTCAAAGCAAACGCCTGGCTCTTTCGAAAGAGAACAGTGAAAGACTGTGCATTTATATCTTTTAAGCTGAAGCAAAACGTGATATACTGGTGTATCAGTTTTTATGATTTCCTGCTCCAATCATCTTTTATGATTAACTATCCAACTGCTAATCCCGTTAGCCTTGCATCAGGGACTTTGAATTTCATCTGCAAACTAACCCATCCTCAGAAACTGCCCCCACTTCTTCCATTATCACCCGGTTTGGATTTGTAAAAGGGAGGGAACACGCAGGGAAGAAGAGAGGAAAAGCTGGATTTAAAAATCATCTAGAAAGCTCCTGAGTCCTGATAGACATTGGGGATGCAGAGGTGACTAAAGGGCGTGGGCGGGGGGAGGTCCCTGCCCTTCCGGATCTCGCAGCCCAAGTGGAGAAGACATTAAAATACAGATGCTCCTTAATTTATGATGGTGGTATGACCCCGCAAACCCCACAAACTTATATTGTAAGTTGAAAATATCACAAGTCGAAAATGCATTGAATACATGTAACCTAATGAACTCATAGTCCAGCCCAGCCTTAAGTGTGCCCAGAACACTTGCATTAGCCTATAGCTGGGCACACTCATCTAAACACAGAGTCTATTTTATAAGAAAGCATCAAATAACTCATGCAATGCATTGAATACTGTACTGAAAGTGAAAAGCAGAATGGTGAGATACCATATTCAAAGTATGGTTTCTACTGAATGCATATTGCTTTCATGTTGTGGTATAATTGAAAAATGAAGTTGAACTATGGTAAGCTGGGACCGTCTGAAAGGATAACAATGAGGCTGAAATGGAGGTCTGATGACGTTTGTGGAAGCACAAGGAAGGAATGACCCCAAGCAAGTGGGGTCATTGGGGTAACATTTAAACATAGGCGATTTGTGATACATTTGTGAAGGATGATTAGGAGTTCATGAGATGAAAGGGCATCTGAGCAAGGGAAAAAAAAGGTCCAAACACCTGGAGGGAGAGAGGGTGTGATCAGTGGGGACAGGAAGGAGGTCAGTATAGTCCCGTGTGAGGGTCCTTGGGTTAAAGGGACTTTGGAGATGCCACCCACCCAACCTGGCTGGGACATCTTCTGTGTGTCTCCCTCCCAAGTAATGACCAAGTGCACGAGGTTGTGCCCCAAAAGAGACTTACAGTCAATGTCCTTTTCCCGCCAGGAGCGGCTACTTTAGCTTAATCCCTCATCACTCTTGTCTGTGTCGAGACAGATAAGGATGGGAAATTAGGCGAGAGGAGATCACGTAAGGTCCTCCCTGCCTTAACTGGGAGATTATACAACCTGTAGGAGGGAGGAACCCTGGGAAAATTTTAAGCACCGCAGCCGCTAAGCCAAGTGTGAGAATTTTAGAAACGGATCCAGATCAAACGTGCGGAGGACAGTTTGGGAGGAAGGGAACTCAAGGTGGGAAGACCAGTGCCGCGCACAAGAGGGGTGAGTGGTTAAATTATAAAGTAGCATCTCCTGGATGGAGAAGGGACGTTGACCCTGAGTTACTTTTTGGGCACAACCTCCTGCACCTGTCACTGGTCAGAGGGAGACACACAGAAAGATGTCCCAGCCAGGCTGTGTGGGTGGCACCGCCATCCTGTGGAATCCAGACCATGGGAGGAGGGGTGGGCTTCAGAGAGGGGGTGAAGAAGAGTTTGGTTTGGAATCCACTGGAAACATGAACTCCAGGACACAGAGCAAACCCGCAAGAAAGGGTCCCTTATGGGACACACTGTTTCCCAAACAACATATGATTTAGCACGGTCTACAATGAACAATTTCACTGTATCGTTTTCCAGGACCTATGTGTACATGTGCCACTCTGGCAGGGTTCATATGCTGTTTGATAGAAATGTTGCCGTGATCGCCTGACAAAGAGAATCCTTGTGCGATATCCCATGCCTGTGGGATCTTCTCTTGCTAGTGACTTAAAGAGGCAGAATGGTTGCACGTGTAGAATGAGAGAGAAACCCTAGTTTGAAAGCTCCCATGTATACACTTGTTAAAAAAATAAACTTAGGTGCATTAAAATTTTAATGAGCTTATTCGGGCATTCGGGGGTTCAAGAGTCGGGGAGCATTAGACCGCAAGTGGCTCAGCGTTCTGTTGAGGAGGTGTAGGGGGAGGTGTCTGCAGAGGCAAGACAGAAAAAAAAAATTTTGATTAGTTAAAGTGGAAAGTCCCTCGTTAGAGGTGAGTTGCCAGTTTCTGATGGGTAAAACGTCTAGTTAGAGGTACGAGGCAGTTTTTGATTGATGAAGCCCAAGTTTCCTTTTACTGTTTACACTGAGTCGGGGTTTGGTTTGCTTATGCAGGAGCTCAAGGCGCTGGAGCTGCCTCAGCCTGATGACCTCCCGATTAATTATTTTAACACGGTGAGGGACTCCATCGAAATGTCTTTTTCCTTGGCAAGCCTGCCCTACTCTTTCCCCATCCCCTACTTAGGTTAGACTCCCCTATTGGACACTCTCACAGCTCTATATAATTCTCCTAGGTAGCACTTTTAGCAGCTGTAAGCTCACATTTTCGTGTGTGTTTACTGGATTAATGGCCGGATTCCCCAGTAGACGGCGGAGTCCTTGAAGACAGGCATAAGGCTGCTAATATGTGCTGCCCAGCTTCTGCAGCCTGGTACAGTGCCTGGGACACAGAGCGAGCTTGGTTAATACCTACTAAAGGAATGACTGATTGGTGGATGATGTCTTCATGACACCTTGAGAACTATGTGGTGTACTTTGATCAATGAAATTTGAGCAGAAGTGTAGGGTATTGCTTCCTGGCGGAAGCTTTGAGAGTCAAGATGCAATTTTCCATTCCTTCTTTCCATCTCCCATAATAACTGGCAAGCTCCATGAGGGGATTCTCCATCAGGGTCTGAGTTCTAAAGTGAGAACTCAGATGTGTAGCCAGAGACCTCCAGTGACTGTTGATGAACAGGCAGCATGAGCAAGAAAGAAGACAATGTTTGCTTAAGCCCTTGAAAGGTAGGAGTTGTTTGTTATTGCAGCACAGACTGGCCCATACGGACTCTGGCCCATACAGATGACTCTTACTAAGACTTACTATAATCATATATAGAAGGAGTGTAACACAGTGCTTGGTACATCATAAGTGCTCCGTAAATATAAGTTGCCATTGTTGTTATTCCCCATGAAAATGTTTTGAAAAACTCAAAAACATTTTCCTTGTCTGCCCGACAAAGGATAATCCCTCCCTAATTCGCCATGTGCTTTTTTCAATGCCCTTTGATTCTCCCCAAGAGTGCAAAGGTTGAGATTGAAATCTTCCAGACTTTGAATCAAGTTTCTCCTCCAACTGAGACGGCTGTCCTCTTTCCGTCAATTTTGTGGGTGTTTAGCTTTGTTGAACACCCAGTTCTTTGAGGAAGAACACCCAGCTCTACCTGCCTGGCTGCCCAAATGATGCCTCCTCACTATTGATCCGTTGTGCCTTGTCTCATGGCAGCCACCAGTTGAAGCCCCAGGGAGTGGCCCTACCCTCTTTGGTTTGGAAGATCACTGGGACCACCTGGAGGGCTAAGGAAGTGAGAACTCCACCAGACACAGTCACAGGAGTCCTTGTCTGCAATCAGAACAGACTCAAGGGTGTCTTAGATTCTGAAGCCAAGCCAAGGCGCTTATGGCTTAGTCTCCTGGGGCTTGTCAAATGGTGCTTCTGGCCCTGACTTTAGAGACATGAGGAGGGCTCAGGTGTGTAGAGCAGGACTGTCCAACGCAACTCTCTGTGATGCTGGAAACATTCTATATCTGTGCTGTCCATGACGGTAGCCATAGGTGACTACCAAGCACTTGCAATGTGGTCACTATGGCCAAGGAACTGAATTTTTAGTTTCACTTAATTCTAGTTCATTTAAATTTGCATGTAAATAGTCACACACACCTAGCGAATGCATAAAGCCTAGTGCGTTGCAGACACTCGCTAGCCAGGCCCTTCCATACTTCTTTCGTTCTGCTTTTGCAAGCCCTGCACATAACTGGATTCTTCTTCTTCCGGTCCTTCAGCTCTCACAGTCCTTGCCACAGGCTAAATGTTTTCAGAAGAGGAAGATGTCTGACCAGACGCTAGGCCAGGCCAATTGCGATGCTCTGTGTCATCACACACTCCATTTATCCAAAGAGTGACAGGTGCAGAAAGAGCCTGGCTGACGGAATCCCTGCAGGCCTGCTCGGAGGCCAGAGACTTCCCGGTCTGCTCGCTGCTGCCTGCTCTCCTGAGAGGCAGGAAGAGAGGACCTCTGGCTCCAGCATGGAGCACAGTGATTGCACGGGCTGGGAAGTGTTTTGAGAGCCAGGCTGTTTTTCATCTTGTCTGGGAGCCGACTCTTTCATCTTGCTAATGCTCCTTTTATAAAAGAAGGAGCCCTGTCCCCAGATCTTGAGGCTCCAGATTCTGTCTGCTTAAAAGCATCCATAAGAGAAGGGAGTGGCAGGGACTTAGGAGTGGAGAGTACACAGTGTTTACTTTTGAACAATCAAGACAAGCTCTGAGGCCTTCTCTAGAGCTCGTGCTCTACGAGTCTAGGACTGGGTATTGCACAGAGTGACCCATCCAATGAGCAGTGGGAAGCGTGACCTTGGTCACTTTTCACAAAGGAGACACAGAAGTATCTGTGAAGTGCCTACTGTGTACCAGACATGTTCCTGGAAACATTATACCCCTTCTGATGATTAAATGCTAACGTCCTTTTCCAAATAGCTTTGAAGTCCCCTCCAACAGGCCCCTGTTGGCCTTGGGCCTGCCTTGTCTTCTACTTCTGTCTCCTTCACTCTGCTCACTGCAGCCACAGTGGCTAGTGTATGTTTTCCGGAACATGCCACTCAAACTCCTGCCTCAGGACCTTTGCACATGCTCTTCCTTCTGATGTCACATGACTGACTCTTCATACCGTTAGTCTTTGCTCAAGTATCAGCCTCCCAGTCAAGCCTTCCTTGACCTCCCCTCCCAATTTAAAATATGATACACCCCTCACCCATGTCTTCCCATCTCTCTCTCCTGTTTACATTTAACCATGTGAACTCTCACTTTTTAATATACCATTTTTTTTTTGGTTGTTCCCCTGTTGTCCCCCACCAGAAAACAGGCTCCATGAGGGCCAGGAGTTCTACCTGCTTTGTTCTCTTCTGTGCGGTCAGCACTTGGAACAGTGTCAGACCCGCAGCAAGAGCTCAAGAAACGTCTGTTGCATGAATGAATTCTCTCTCATTTAATCCTCACTGCCAGCTCTTCCCAGTCAGCTTTACAAATGAGGCAACTGGAGCTTAGAGAAGTTAGTTGCCTGGAGTTTTGCAGCTAGGAAGTAGGAGAGCTGCACTTATTAATTCATCCAACAAATACTTTTACTTCATGCCAGGAGCTGAGTCACAGGAAGGTACAACACAGACAAGACCCCAGCCTGTGTGCAACGGACATTCTAGTGACTCTATGGATTCTCAGGAGTCAGATGCAAATCTGGCTCTTCCTAAAGTCCATATTTTTCTATTGCACGACGGACGCTGCCTTCCCTGTTTAGAACAAACACAATCGCATCCCAGAAAACTCGTTCCGCTCTTTTCCTTGAGGACAGGCGGATACTCTGATTTCACAAGTCCTAAGAGAAAGGAGGCATATTTCCATGGTGTTTAGTTCATCAGTGTGTTTGCAAGTGTATGCTTTTCTTTATTTTTTTCCTGCATTGGCCTCAGGGATGCTGATGCCCAAGCCTTGAGAGTTTGTACAGATGGAAGCGACTTTGGAGAAACTGTAGCGTGACTTTTCACTGACATTTGGAGACGGGGTTGATCAGAAAGCAGCCCAAAGTCTAAGGCCAGAGGGCAAACGACAAATCTCAACCCCTGCAGAGGCGTCCACCCCCCGTGAAGGGTCTGGCATGCGGTGGCATCCCAGCTAATCTCAAATCGTGAAGACTTTGGAAAGGAGCAGATTGCTGTGACCCGAGCCCCAGAGAGAGTGAAGCAATAACTTTTGAAAGGGAACTGAAATTCAGCAAACTCCAGGCCTCCAAATCCTCAAAGGTGGCTTCCCCAGCAGGCGGCCTCTCTAGACCTTCTGTGGCCATTCTCTTCCTGGCACTCACAAGAAGTGGCATGAGGGTGACTCAACTGAGCACCCGAAATAAAGTGTCAACAAGAGGAGCTTGAATCACACAACTAGTTGCTAGCCAACTCAAGGAGGCATAGGATGTCTCTCTCCGAAAGTTCTCTTCCCCAGGGGGTTCACTGACAAAGAGAACACTTGGAAAGTTTCTACGTGGGGGAAGGAGTGGCAGTGGGACTCTTTTTCAGGGCTGGGAACAGCTGGAGAAACAACATGGAAAGGCAGTTGGGTTTTGAGTCTGTCCTCCTTGGACTGAGATTGGAGATTATCTGCTGTTAGTCATGGGGCAAGGGCAGACTGGCAACAAGCTGATGTCATAGACCAAAATCCCTTAACATACCCCCAAATCTGAAGCACTCTGTGTGCTGGGCACTCCTATGGCTGTATTTCTAGACACACAGAGATCCTGACTAGATCTCAATCTGCCCGCAGTTAAGCTTGCTTATAGGTAGCCAAACTGGCTGGGCGAGGTGGCTCACCCCTGTAATCCCAGCACTCTGGGAGGCTGAGACGGGAGGAGCGCTCGAGGTCCGGAGTTCGAGACCAGCCTGAGCAAGAGAGAGACCCCATCCCTACTATACACAGAAAGAAATTAATCGGACAACTAAAAATGTATATGGAAAAAAATTAGCCAGGCATGGTGGCACATGCCTGTAGTCCCAGCTACTCGGGAGGCTGGGGCAGCAGGATTGCTTGAGCCCAGGAGTTTGAGGTTGCTGTGACCTAGGCTGATGCCATGGCACTCTAGCTTGGGCAGCAAAGTGAGACTGTGTCTCAAAAAAAAGAAAAAAAAAAAGGCAGTCAAACTGTTCTCATGCCTCTTGCAAAAGCACACGTCTGTCCTCCATGGAGATACAAGCGTTTAGAAAGAGCAAAGCTGATTGGGACCCCAGTGTCTTGTCAGAGGACAGAAAGGCAGTGCTACCTCTGCAGGATCTTAGGGTACAGATGGGTCAGCCTCCATTCCTCCCACTTGGTAATCTCATATTCAATCCATCAGTGAGTTCTGGTTTTTGGTGTCATTATTTTTTTTTTCCCAGAGCATATATCAGATCCACTACTTTTCGCCATCTCTGTTGTTGCTCCTCACCCTCTTGCCTGGGTGACTGACTTAAACTCCACAATCCATCTCCTCTATTCCACCTTTGCCCCTACCCTCCCTCTGCATAAGTCAGTCTCTATGGAGTGGCCGTAGGTATCTTTCTCCAGCATATGTTTGCTGATCCACACCTTCCTGACTTCCCTTCCATAGCTTCCCATCCATTCTGGGTATCCATTGCTATGTAACAATCTTCCTCAAAACCTGGTGGCTTAAAACAGCCACCAGTTTTTGTAGTTCTCAATTTGTGGGTCAGGAATTTAGGCAGGGCTCAGCCAGGGGGTTGTTCTGCTTCACACAGCATTGCCTGAGGTCACGCAGGAGCGCTCCCCTGACGGACAGCCTGGTTTGGAGGGTGGAAGATGGCTTCACTCACACTTTTTGGTGTTTTGGTGGGGGTGGTGGGGGTGTCTAGAGGGCTGAGCTCAGATGGAATTGTTGACTGGAATGCCTGCCTAGGGGTCACCTCTCCAGCATGGTAGTCTCAGGGTAGTCAGACTCCTTATCCAGAAGAGGTGTTTCAAAATAAGAAGTGGAAGGTCACCCTCCCTTGAGGTCAGGCTGGAAGCTGGCATAGCATCACGCCCACCATGTTGTGTTGGTCAAAGAAGTTGAACAGCCTCCCAAATTCAAGGGGAGGGGACACAGATGCCACCTCTCGATGGGAAGAGCGTCCAGAAATATGTGCTCAATTTGTCATAGTATCGCATCCACAAAGACATCTACTTTCTTGGCTGACCAAGGACTTATGATCCAGCCCCTGACTGCCTTGTACCATTTTCTTCTTTCATATCACCCTCTAGTCACACGGTACCCCTTCCTGTTCCACAAATACACCAAGCTCTTCCTTCTCAGCTCAGAGACACATGCTGTTCCCTCTGACTGAAATGCCCTTCCCTAAACCCAGCCCATGGCTGGTTCCTCCTCATCATTCGGTTCTTACTTCATGTCTCCTCCTTGTGCTGCTTACCCTCAGCAGTAGCTACTCCAGAAAAATCTCTGTGCTTGGCTCACCACCACTCAGACTAGAATGTTCTAGAAGGTCAATAGCCTTCTAGAACCCAGTATGTGGCTCTGGGGAGGTAGAACACATCCTGTTCTTGAACAGCAATGAATTTAAAGTCTGCCTATTGGTAGGTGCTCTGTTCTCCCAAGATTCACTTTTTCTCATCTGTTATACATGGGTGGGTAACATTCACCTTAAAGTGTGGCCATAAAAAAAGAAGATGCGATTGCCCATGTGTAAGCCACCTGGGGTCACTGGAAGTGGGAAAATCTCAGCAAATATTGGTTAAAAGAGAACTTTTTTTTTTTCCCCTCCCTAAGTGCAAGGCCAATTTCAAGCTATAATTTCCTTGTTACTAGACATTCTGGTTTGGCCTCTGGGTCCCAGATGGTTTTTTGTTTAATTCGAGAGTGGTAATCCCAGCCAGCCCAGGTCACAGAATTAACGGCAGGCCCATTCCTTGTGCGGAGGGTGAGGATGGGGCAACTTGCTCGGAGCAAACAAGCTTAAGAACTGTAGGAGCAAACACATAACCCAGGCAAGAAAGATTTTTTAATAATAGATGTTAAAAAATGAATCCAAACAAGAGAAATATACCCACCAAATAGGGATAAGTGTAATGTCTATCATGGGCTGTGATATATGTCTGCTCTGAGACCAGCTCGACAAAAGGCCAAATTTTCTTAAAAGCATGTTAAAATATTAATAGATATCTGAAACAGTTTTCTTGCAACTGCTGCCAGTCTTCGGAAAGATTACATCAGACTGGAAAAAACTAGGAGAGACGCTGTAATGTCTTAGCTGCGGTGACCTACTGGGGCACCTCAGCCTCCACTTCGCCAGGGCAGGCTGTGGTCTGGCGGGCGAGCCCTCGGCTGGCTCCGTCTGTGTGAATCAGAATTATTGAGAAATTCCGCATTTGACCTCAGGGGCTGTGATTCACTCTCTCCGGCAGGTTCTGAGGCCCCTTGCGTGGCCTACAAAGGCCTATTTGGTTCGGCTCCAACCTCCTCCACCGGCCTCCTCTCAGCCCCAGACCCATGCTGAATCTCCTTTCAGACTCTCAGCCTCACCTACTTCCCTCCCACGGCAGGACCTTCGACCCCGGCTCTTTACCTCTTTCTAGAACTTTCTTTCCTCCCCTCTTAACTTGCTTAGTTATCACCTACTCGCTAGGTTTCTGCTAGGGAGCCGCTCCCTTCTCTAGCATCCTGGCGTTTCCTGCCAGATGGGTGTGGGACCTCCACAGCCTCCACCTTGCTGCTTTCATGTTCATTGTTCCACAAGGACAGGTAGGGGTGGTCACAGAGTGTCGCCAGCCCCTCTTATCCTCTCTGCAAGGGGAGGCATGGCATCTCTTACCTCAACATTGCATCCACAGCACCTAATAGAGTAGGGAATGCTTGTCCCCTCCCAAATTCATGTTGGCTCTTCATCCCCAATGGGGCAGTGTCGGGAGGTGAGGCCTCTAAGGGGTGGTGAGGTCGTGAGGGCAGATGAATCCATTCATGGATTAATGGATTAAGGGGTTATCATGGGAGTGGGATTGGTAGCTGTGGAAGAAGAGGAAGAGAGGCTTGAAAAGCATACTCAGCCCCTCACTACATGGGCTGTATCAGGACTCTGCGAGGGTCCCCACCAGCCAGAAGGCCCTCACCGGGTGCAGACCCTTGACCTTGGACTTCAGCTATCATAACTATAAGAAATGCATTCCTTCTCAAAGTAAATTTCCCAGTTTCAGGTATTCTGTTACAAGCAACAGAAAATGGTCTCAGATAGGAACCAGTGAGTAACTGTGAACAAATTAATAAACCCAAGAAAATTGCCTAACACAGCCAGAGAATTAGGTGAGTCCTCACGATTCTGAGAGTTGTGGGTGTGTGTGTGTGTTGGAGGGGGGGTTGTTTTATTAGCCTTATTGGTTTGACCCAACAACCGATCCTTCAGTTTCCTCCTGTGCCTTGTCAGTGAACGCATCAAGGAAAGGAAAACCTACAACACGTAGAGGGCACACCGAGATCTTTGACCTAAGGGTGATGAACGTGACCCCGTCTGTTCTTCTGAGATTTCTTTATCCATCCATTGAGTTGTCCTCTTGCTCCCCACAAACCTATTGGGACTCATGGTGCCATTTTCCTCCCAGTGGCCCAGCCATGGAATCTCAGCTTTGTCTTTGTCTCTTCCCTCACCTTCTGCCGCCAGCTGATCAGTGAGCAATGCTGGATTTCCCCCCAACCCGTCCACTACTTGCCCTTTTCCTCTCCAGCACTCCCCTCTGCATCTGTCCCCTCCCCTACACTTCTCTCCTGAATTGCTGCAATGGCTGCAACAGCCTTCTTTCTTCGTCTCACTTACTTCTTGCAAGAACCCCTTCTGTTACATCCTTTTCCTGTGACACCTGGTAATATTTCTAAGTTACAAAGCACCCATTCAGCAAGTATTTATTGATGGTGCTGTTACAGGACAGGCGCTGTGAAGTCCTTGGGGATATAAGGCCAAGTGTGACCTCCCAGGGGAGACAGGTGTGTGACCAATGACAGAATGCCAGAGGGAGGGGGAGTGATGGCTGTCATAGAAGAATGGGCAAAGCAGGACGATATGGGGATTTGGAAGAAGTCGTTTATTTTCTCCCTGCCTTCCTCCCTTCTCTCCTCTCTGACTCAGCCTTTTTCTCTGTCTCATTCATTCATTTATTCATTCAGAAAACACTGTCCGGCAACAGATCAGATAGACAAGATATGTTAGCAGTGGGGGTGGGGGATGGAAATGAGCTTGGTATGCAATCACCTTTGAAAGGGCGGCTTCTTAGTGTGTACGTGTTCATATGTGTGTGTGTGTGTGGGGGGGTGACTTTTTAGTGTGCACGTGTTCACACGTGTGTCTATGCTCATTTTTGTTACTCAATGGCCAGGAACTTGTATTAACTCCTAACCCTCGAGTTCTAACATGGGCCCGAGACAGAGTAAGTTCTTGGCGATCATTTATGAAATGGGGGAATGAATGAATGAATGAATGACTACACAAAGCAAAGGAATCATCGACAGAGAGGAAAGTGGATGAGTATTTTCTGAAGAATCAATCTCTGTTGGCAGGAGAGTATTGATGCCTCAAGTTGAGCAGAAAATTTCCTGTGACCCAGAGGCGAGGATCTCCAGAGTTCTGCCTCCATAAGAGGGTTCCAGGCATTGATTCCATCCAGCTGATAAGACAGGATCCCTCCTCCCTTGCTAAAGTTCATGTTCTTGTTCACCATCATGCATATCCCATTTGCCCAGGTCGTTTGTCCGGAGGCCTCACTGCTCTCCATAAGAAAGAGAAACTGGGCGCACAGATTCTATGTTTGGTATTTTTTCTCCAGATGGTATGATGATGGTGGTGGTGGTGATGATGATGATAGCTACCGTTTACTGCACATCTACCATGTGCCAGGCACTGCACTAGGACCCTGACTCTGACAGCCTAGGCAGACAGGAATTATTGGAACCACATCACCAAGGGGGCACTGAAGTTCAGAGGCCTTAAAAAAACTTGCTATAGTTTACACCCAACGAATGAGTCACCCCTTTCTACATTTTGGCAAACTCCAATTCCCTGCCCGTGGTTTCCAGCCCACTGAGCCTAGCACGCATTGGGAAGCACAAAATCACTGGAGAGATTTTGGAGAGACACAGGCCATTGTACGCAGTATGGAAACGTGGATAGAATCAGAACATATCGGATAGCACGCCAGAGATGCGGGCGAGAAGGAATGCGGGTTAACAACAAATCCTTCGCTATGGAAAACAAGTCAACCCTACAGTTCAGTTTCTGTATCCTGAGAAACCTGTCAGCAGGCTTCTTTCAAAATATTGATATTGCCTGGGAGAATAGTGAAACAACCATTACTCCAAGCATTGTTAGAGAGGAAAAAAAGAAAAAAAACAAAACAGAAAAAGATAACTAACTCCTTCATATGTATTAGGATTTTAGGTTTAGTTTAGTTTAGTGCAGTTGGTTTTGTTTTTTCTATGTTTACTTGTTTACTTTAATTTTATTCTAATTTTTCTTCGTATTATTACACAAAATCAGGTAGCTGCTATCTTAATCTAGATTTCTTGAATCTTCTCTGCTTTTGCCTTGGACAAATGGAGTTTTAAATATTATTATTTTTAGGACTTATATATTGTTTGTTGCAAAATAATTACTCTATGACCCAGGATTTCAACCCCTACATATGCCCCCTGTAGAAATGCTCACATATTTATCAAAACCCATGTATAAGAACATCTTTAGCAGCACTGCAAGTGGAATAGCCCCAAAATGGAAAAGCCCATCAAGCACACAATGCTATCGTCACCAATGGAATACTACACAGCAGTGACAATGAATGTACTATAATTAAATGCAACCCTATGAATAAATTTAAAAAACACAGTATTAAGAGAAAGAAAGACGTCAATAGGAAAAAGTACTTAATTTTTGAATCCATCATGATAAAATTCAAAACTAAGCTTGGCAAAACCAAGCTGTTCATTTCTTGATCCAGAGCATGTAAGGTGTGTTCACACTATTAAAATGTATTATTCACTTATGAGTTGAGCATTTCTCAGTGTGTATGATACACTTCAATAATAATTTTAATGAAAGATAACACATTATTAAAAATAGAGATTGTAGTAAGTAGAATGAAGGAATAAATATTTGTCTATAATCTGACCATTTAGAGATGATCATTTTATATCTTCTGAGAATTTTTATGTTTATTTTTAATGCATCTATCTTATAATCACATTATTATTATAATATTATAATCATATTATTCTTATTGCATAATTGTATACTAATAATTTACTTCTTATTATTGGGCACTTAGATTATTGCTATTGGTATTATAAATACTACCACCAGTGAATAGCTTTTTCTTACAAGCAATTTCCTGAATTAATATTATTTCTTCAGCTTAGAGTCTCAGGAATAGAATTATTAGGTCAACTGGTATACATTTTTAGATGCTATTTATAAAAAGTCAATACTTGTTTCAATTTGGATTAGAGCAAAAATAAAGTGGGACCTTCTCTCAAGATAATTACTCTGGTTCTGTCCTGTAGAATAAAATTTTATCTCTGCCGGGAGGCACAACATTTTTAAAAACCAGATTCAGCTTGCAACAAAAGTTAAACTATTGGTAATGATTTTAAGATAATTTGGGTAAGATCTTCTCTGGATCACAGATACTGGCATGAGAATGTTTCCCTGCCTTACTGAAGATAAATAGCTCCTGTTTTGCCTTTTAACTCCAATGGATTGGTTGTGTCTGCCTGGAGAACTCTGAGCATCCTGATCCATTAGTAATGCCTGCCATGATGCTAAAATGGGAGCACTAACACATTGGCTGTGTGTGTGCCAGCCTTCTTCTTCAGTATTCATATTAATATAATGACAGTCTACTTTGCTGATGCTGTGTTCTGTCATTGCATGTATGTACAAGTTGCCAATGTAGAACTGCCTAGCAAAAGTATTTCTAAGATCTGTGCAAGGGCAGAGGATGTAGGAACAGAAGTAGTATGTTTCTTGGTGTGCTGTCCATGCAAACACACACACACACACACACACACACACACACCCTAGCAAGAATTGCTTTGAAA
The DNA here is from genome assembly GCF_040939455.1 of Microcebus murinus. Classification (NCBI taxonomy): domain Eukaryota; kingdom Metazoa; phylum Chordata; class Mammalia; order Primates; family Cheirogaleidae; genus Microcebus; species Microcebus murinus. Next base: position 28,332,047 of record NC_134123.1, read on the forward strand.
TATTAAAAGAAAAAGACTAGCTCAAGTCAGATAATCCTATACAAAATTGTGTTATGTTTCCTCTGACTTTTCAGCTAAACTTTATCACATTTTAAGTACCTTTCTCTTCTCTTTTTTTTTTTTAAGGGGGGAAGTGAGGCTCAATTTCCTTTTTTTTTTTTTTTTTTTTGAGACATAGTCTCACTCTGTTACCCCAGGTAGAGTACAGTGGTGTCATCATAGCTCATAGCAAGTTAAAACTCCTGGGCTCAAGGGATCCTCCTGCCTCAGCCTCCCAACTACCTGGGACTACAGGTGCAAACCATGACGCCCAGCTAATTTTTCTATTTTTAGTAGAGACGGGGTCTCGCTCTTGCTCAGTCTGATCTCAAACTCCTGACCTCAAGTGATCCTCCTGCCTCAGCCTCCCAGAGTGTTAGGATTACAGGTGTGAGCCACCGTGCCTGGCCAGCATCCCTTTACTAAAAAATTATTTATCTTGCACTTACAGAACAGATCACTTTAAACAAGTAAAAATAGCTAATCCTGCCAGCTGAGTCTTGCCTGTGTCTTCTTGCTTCATTTTTTGAGAAGAGAGAGGGAGATGCAAGGAGGCCACTCTTCTTAGGTTTAAATGCCCACGATGGGCACAGCTATAGCTAAAGACCAGCTGATCCAAGCTGTAAAGCTCTGGGTTTGAGGAGGCTTTTGTCCTATCAGCTGGGAGGTGCCTCCCTGAGGACCCCGTGAATGACAAGAAGCAAGTTTGTCTGAGCACAGAGCCCCCTTTGGGACACAGTTTGAATCCACAATGGAGCAGTTCACAAAACCTCTAAGGTTGTGGGAAAAACCAAAAGAAAAATAAAACACTGTTCCGCTTCCAGATATAGGGGACATGCACACTCCCTTCTCAGGCAATCAAGAGGTTTGCCATCAAACCCCTAAATGCGTACGGTACTTTCTAAGCTTACCTCTCTTTGGCAGGACCCCACTTTATTTTCTCTCTACTTAATTATTGTGTTTGGTCATAGCTGACATCTTTCAAAAATCCCAGTTCCATATTGGCTAAATACAATTTGGGTTTTTCCAGTAGACCACCATTTGAAAGTCTAAGTGATGTATATTAATTATAATAGCTACATATTTACTGCTAATCCTCAGCCTTGTGTATAAGGCTCTCAGTGTCGGCGGGGGAGGGTGATAATTCTAACAGTAATAATATTAACAATAGTGGTAGCATGTGCAGAATGCTTCTTAGGTGCCAGGAATCATGCTAACACATTATCTAATTTAATTCTTCCAATGCCATATGAGAGAGGTATTATTATCTTTATTTGACAGAAGAAGAAATGGAAAGCCAGAAGGATTAAGTAATTTTCTCATGGCTGCCTGCCTAGTTAGGCTGTTTCTTTTCCTCGCATTGCCTGCTGTGATATATTCTTCCCATTGTCCTGTTTGTGTTGCATGCGTCATTAGTAGTATGCCTAGAAAAGAACACTTAATGAATGGCCTCAGGCAATGATTATTAGTAGTACCACTGCTACAGAATTTACTCCCCATAAGTAGCCATCAGTCCCACTGTACAGATGGAAAAATCGAGGCCAGAGCCCAACGTTAACATATGGCAGAGCAGCTCATCAATTCCAGCAGCCCTCGTAGTCCTCTGATTCTTTAATCGTCTATAGGGTGACCTCCTTGGGGCATTCCTGAAGCTGCCTGCCAAGTGTGGGGTGGCTAGGGGTGGCCTCAAGACTGGCGATTAGTCTGTTCTTTTCTTTTAGTTGAAATACAATGGGAAGCATCTGTGAACAATGCCTCTTCCCTAGAAGCCTCCTGTACCTGGGGACCAGAGATGCGACCCCCTCGATGTCCTTCAGCCTTGAGGGCTGGCAGGGCCACCTCCACGCTGGCCTCCCCGACCAGAATGGAGGGCACACGTGCACGCTAACCTTCGCATTCATTAGCCGGCAGCTGCAGCAAGAGATCAATGATAAGTAGAAATTGTGTACGTTCGGCTGCATGGGCCTGCTCTCCCTACCGACCACGTGACTTCCTATTAACGGTATCTCTCATCTTACCAAACCGATATTTCCTGTAAAGGGTTGAGACTAATTGTGGTTTTAACAAGGGTCACATTATGCATTTCTGTGAGAGTGAACAACCATAGGTCAGACAGTCAGACGGTCGGTCTGGAAAACAGATCCATACTCCCCAATCTTCAAGGCTGATGTGAAGCCCAGATAAGTGTGTTTGTGATGTGGAAGTTACCCTAGGAAAATATCGGGGAGAAAAAAAAAATGAAACTCTACACAGGAGTTACTGCTTGGCTCCGGAGGATTCCGAAAAGACACAGCCCTGTGGTTCTGTTTGGTGTTTATTTGGGGAAAGGACCCTAGGTAGATTAGAGAGACACTACACTCTGATAGATGAGGCTCCCATCGTTCCTGGCTGGGAGAGGCAGGCAGGCTTTTGGTGGCTGTCACTCTGTCTGGGGGCCCACACTCCACCTGGGGAGTTAGAGCTGTAGTCAGAGCACACATGATGTGGCTGCTACTGGCAGTCTCCTCTCGGAGAGATTCCTCCTCGGCTCCGTGCTTTCTCAACAGCTTGGAAGCCTGCAATCATTTTGTCTCGGCAACTGCAGAGGCTGCCTTGGAGGACACATTGGCCTTGATTGGCTTGTTACTCCACAGAGTGGATGTGCTGTGATTGAACCCAGAGCTCCCGAACTCAACCTGCGCCTTGAAAAACAAAATGAAGACGAGAGAGGAAGGTTTGAAACTTCCCCGATTCACCCGCATCTGGCTTGCCGGCCCCCTTTTCCTGTTAAGACGTCAAGTGTGATATGACAGGGTACCATTTATCACTTCGACATCCTCTGCCACTTCCCTTTCCTTCACCCTGTCTCTTCCACTTACTTTAGGTCAGACTAAGACATTTCTTGCAAGGGGAGCTTTCAACTTGGGTGACACTTCCCTGATTCTGAATCTTGTTCCAAAATGCCACAAGCAAAGTCGCCGGCCTAGAATACCAACATGTCAGAGGGTTTTCATTTTTAAGACACAACTCAATCATTTTTCTTCTAGCTTATCTAGAAATTTCGTCGGGTAAATTCGGGCCTAATCCTTCAAGGGAAAGTCAAAGCAATCGCCGTATACAACATGAAAAATTCTCTTCCCTCTCCTCCTTTGACTGATTTAATGGAGAATGCATATGCACAGATTTCATATCAGATCTACCCAACAGAACTTTCTGCAAGGATAGAAATGTTCCACATCTAGGCTGCCCAATATGGTAACCCCTAGCCAGGAATGGCTATTGAGCAACTGAAATGTGGCTATTGCAACTGAAGAACTGATTTTTAAACTGTGCCAATTTTTTTTTTTAATTTAAATTTGAGATTAAATTTAGCCATACTCTCTACAAATAGTGTACAGTAGAGACTGGTAGACATGATCAGACCCTGAACCATGCTATTGATAAAAAAGTGGTAACATTTTTTTTAATTAGAATTATTCATTTAATTAATAAAAATTAGAATTATTCCTAGCTCCAAACACAAATAACATGTCTCCAAATTGTATATGACCTTACTTCTGTTAATTTGAACATAGTATCTCAGAAAAAGCTGAAATTGAAGAAAATGCTAAATTCATCAAATAATAACATTTATGATGACTTTTGGAGCAAGACAAAGAACAAGAAAAGAACTGACCTAATGCATGGGTTAGGTAATGGGTTGTAACCAGGTGAGAGGGAAGGGAAACACTCGGCAAAATAGTACTAATGGGATGGAATTTGGCATTCTGAGGCCAGGCTCTGTTCACTAGCATTTGTTCATTCATTCATTCATTCATTCAATATTTACTGCATGTCTACTATATATACCATATACAATATTTCAGTTGCTTCATCTATAAATGGGGTAGAAATAATAGATAATGCCTAAATAGATCGTGTTTGTGGTACACTTGATGAAATTTAAACCACTAGAGAAATCTGAATCATTAGTATGTTGGCATTTTCTTTAGTCTTCTCAACCAGAAAGAAATGTTCAGATTGGAAGGGATACTTGAACTGCAGTTGAAACCCCAGATTGGGATGGGGGCAGGCTGGGGACAAAAGATAAACAGTCTAACCATTTCAGATGGTTACTTTAGATGGTTCAAATGCATGCCTCCAGACAAATGGTATCCTGGAATAATGAAAAGATTCACAGGTGGGAATTTGAGACATCAAGAAGAAAAGAAAGAAAACCATATTTTTAAATGTCTTGGATTCAGAAAAAATAGAGGACCAGTTTCAGACACTTTGTGATGACAAACTTTATAATTGGCACAACTGAAGAATGGATTATCACCAAGTCGATTTTGAAAAGGCAACATGGGGCTTTTGTATCCCAAGGAAATGCCACAAGACAAGTATGCTGTAATCTCAGAAAGGTGTGTGATGCTGTCCCCCAAGAAATACCCAAAGACAAGATGGAGAAATGTGAAATGAATGAGGGAATTATTGGCAGATTTATGGCCATTTAACCTCATTCAAGGAGGCTTTATGAATTATTATTTTTATTTTTTCAAGGGAAGTTGCTGTAGGTGTGCCACAGAACCCTGTGCTTGTGCTGGTCTTCTTAGAGAACATCCTTATTTTGAATAAGGACTTAGAGACATGTGCATTAAATGTACAGCTGGTATGAGAAAAATGAGAAAGCTGGAAGACAGATCAGGATTTAAAAACACTGTTATAGTTTAAAAGTTCACACTTGAGATGAAATCTATTAGATATATTTGTCAAGTCCCGCATCTATATTTAAAATTTTTTTCAAATGTACAAGATATGTAGAATTCTGCCTGCAAACCCACTGGTGAAAAAGACCCATGGCATGGGTGATGCTAAGCACAATATAGCAATAGAGCATGATGTTAGAAATCTTCAGTCAACTTAGGCTCAGATCAGGAGAAACAGGGCTCCTCCTGGGCTGTGCAATCTGGATGCAGATCCCTAGAGCAGGAAAGTATTCTGTCTAACCATCATTAGAAAAGACAGAGGATGTCCACCCTAGAGAAGTGAAGATTCAGGAGTTGTCTTCCAATGTATGAAGACCTTTCACATGGAAGGGACTTGGTCATGGGGAGCAATTTTATGCAAAGAAGTCATTTGAACTTGAGCTGATAAGGCAGTTGTTCTCAGAGAGTGGTCCTGGCGTTATTCCAAGGTCCCGGGAACTTAGCAGATATGTAAATTCTCCTGCCCCACTCCACACCCACTGAATCAGAAACTCTGGGGCTGGAACCCAGCTGGCCGGGTTTTAACAACACCTCCACACCTGCCGTGTGATCCTGGTGCCGGCTACTGTCTGCAAGTCATTGTTCCAAGGGGAGGCTCCACTGCCCCTGCAATTCTCATTGGCAAAAGCTTGGAATCCTCCCCAGCCCCAGGCTCTGGGTCAGAGTCCTGGAGGCTGAAGTGAAGAAAGAAATACAAGAAGGGTCAACATCTCTTCCCAAGAGAATGCACACTTTTTGAAGTACCTCGACTTTTATTTTTACATTGTTCTGGAAAACAGAGGTAGATCAACATGCAGAGGCTAAATGGTAGGTGGTTTCTATTGAGGGAAGAGATCAGAAATTAACAGTGAAAGGTTTTTGACGGTGACGCAGAGGGTGGGCTTCGCACGGAGCTGCAAGTCCCTCAAAACTACAGGAAAGGAAATGCCAGATATTTTCAAGTAGAAAGTCCTGCATGGGGAAGAATGGGGAAGATGAAGCTGTCATTTCTTCCAGTTTTGTGTTTTCTGCCCTCAAGTGATGACTCACATGACTCTCCATCCCTCTCATTGCATTTCCACATAGCCGACCCCTTCACAGCCACAGAGGGGGTCCCTTCAAACTCACATAGCTGATTCCTTCCTTTCCATCCACATTGTTCCCTCCTAAGGAGCAAAGGTGAGCCCCAGACTTTTGGGAATTCAAACTCACTGAAGAAGAGAATTGGGGAGCTCTAGAATTTTTTCCCTAGCAGTTCAAGATCAACTTCTAACTTTGAAGTAAATTCTACTTTTGCTTCTTGGAGCAAAGTCATGTTTTCTAATACCATATCATGTTTGTTTCTTGCTCAGAGGCTGAAGATGGACACCGTGACTGAGGGCCCGGCGCTGGCTGCAGGATTTCCTTCTTTTCGATTATCTTCATGGATAGAGATGGTGGGAGACCATTCCTTAAGGAGTTCAACCCTAACCCAGTCCTGACTGTGATTTGGGCAGTTACTGCTCATCGTTTTGGCTTCCTCGTCAGTAGAATGGGGAGACTCAAGCTAGTCGATGCAGGAATTGGGCAGCTATGATCATCGCGAAAAGGGACTAGGATGCTAAGGTGTGTGTAACTCCAGCCTCTCTCCTCCCCTTCCCTTTCTGGGAGGATTCTGTTTCAGATTCTTTGCTCAGTGCAAAGTTGCAGAATTGAAGAGAACAAAACAAAGTTACAGATAAAAGGAAATAGAGCAACTACAGAAGAACAGGACAGAGCAGAAGGCTGGGAGTGAGGACAAAGAAGGGGGCTAGTGTTTGCCAAAGAACTGAGCAGAATGAATGAGGAGCAGCTGACATGACAAGAGAGCTTTGGGAAAACAAGGTGGTTGAAGAGGCCTTTTAGGGAGTTTCCTGTCTGATATGTGAAGTAATTCTCCCCTGATTCACTCTTCAAATGACTTCAGTTAAGATTTAAATTGCTGCTCAAGAATATAGAGATTGGATATATGTTTCCTTTGCATTGGACACCAGCCTCAAAGTATGGGCAGGCAGGCCTCACTGCATTGATGACATTGGTACTTGCTAATGAGGTTCATCCAACTCTTTAGACCTGCCTCGGTCACAACTGTCCAAGATCAGCCATTTTCATTGTCTATCTTTTCGATTTTCAACAATAAACACGGCCCACTCATAAGATAGTGTTTAAGCACATTTCCAGTCAGGGGTTGACCAGTTGTTCATCAATGACAGCAGCTCTTGCAAGCAAAATTCTAAGGCAAGTTCCACCATATGCACTGGGGTGGAAGAAATATCCAAAGAACACACTGTCATCATATTTGAGCAACGGGGTCTGGGAGTGGATTTCTGGTAACATACCTTGGAGACATAATTAGCAGAGGTCTGCAGAGAACTCTGCAGACCTGCCATGGGCCAAAGGAGGGTTTTGCATGTACTTTCCTCAAGAGATTGCTAGACATAGGTGGGGTTTTTGCAGTACCCCTATCCAAAAGCATTTATTCTTATAAACAGACTGAGATGAAATAATGATCATGTCACCTGAGCATAAAAAGTATAATAATATAGTAATGTACAGCCCAACTCCCTTTGAGGGAAATAGCTACCTTGCCAATATGTATGAATCAATTTAACTTATAAAGGGAGCACAGTTGCTCATTGGATTACACTGAGAATAGTGATTAACGAACTGCCAATTCTAATATGAATTTTATCTCTGCCCAAGTGAAGGTTTAAAATCCATTTCATTTTTATGCATAAAATTATGCTTTTTTTCAATTTTAAGCTCTATATGTCCTCAATGTAAGAAAAAAAATGAAGAAAGTGAAACGATAAACTCCAAACTTTCCCTTGTAACATAGGCAAGCATGTATCTCCTATGGCTTTAAACAATAAGATTTATATACTTAACTTGGTTCTTACCTTGATTTTTCAACATTCATTAATTTATTAATATTTAATAGCTGTTTCCTGAACACCTACTAGGTACCCAGCACTTTATTAGGCTCTGAGGGATGGAAACCATGAGCCTGGCCTCAGAGGTTGGAGTTTAAGGGGAGAGGAAAGAAAATAATTAAGTAGGTAAATAAATATGCAATTATATACACATGCATGATTTATATTGGATCAAATATATAATTACAAATTGTGATGCATGGTAACGGAGAGGAGTAGAAATGGGACATGACATAATGACAACATACTCAGAAAGGGGGCCATGGATGTCTCGGAGAAGATGACAGAAGGGGACACCCGAAAGACAAGCCATGAGACATCCTCAGAGCCCAAAGAAGGCAGCATTCCAACCAGAGTGATTAGGTTATTATAAATAAAAACTCAGTTTGGATGATGTGAGCAGCCTCATCGTACAGAAGAGGAAACTGAGGCTCAGCCCAAGGAACTTTCTCGAAATCATACATTAACTGCCATTAAGAGCTATCCTGGCTTTCGAGGTGGCTATATGCTCAGTCATTGAGTTGCTCAACAGTTTAACTATATCCCAAGGCTTCAAAAGTAGATTTTCCCAGAATGAATCATCTGCCAAAAAAAAAAAAAAAAAAAGTTATGACTGTTGTTTTTGGTTTTGTTGTTATTATTATCTTCCATTACTAAAGCCGGCAAATTCTCTCCTAACCATTCCTGAAGCCTGCAGAACACACACACACACACACACACACACACACACGCACACGCACACAACAACAGAAGGACTCTCTCTCTTCCACAACCACTGAACAATGGCGCCCTCCGTTGCACTCAGCATTTGCATTCGACTGTTCATCTTGCATCTCTGCCCTTTTAACCCTTCCCACAAGCATGTCTAAGAGATAGAAAGTCATCTTAATGCACACAGGGCCAAGGGAGGCTCTGTTTCTGATATCTATTTATATCCTTGCTAGCTAGATGGAAATCCATCCTTAAAATCCCAACATCCACGATGAAAGGAGAAAAACAAAAACCACCAGGTCAAAGCACTAGTCCCAATGGGAAGTTATTAGCGTCATCTTGATATGCTCTAAGTCTGGTCCATCATCATACATGAATAGTCAGTGCATGTTGGGTAAGGCAATGGTGACCAGTGAATTCCACTCTGAGGCTGTGTGTATGTATGTGTGTGCACAGTCTTTATTACAGTGATGTAATAATGGGCACTTATTGATCACCTATATATGCCTAGACTTTGGAGCAGGGCAGGATGTTTACATAGGATGAAGAGAATGAACTGAAGTTCTAATGTCTAGGTCAAGAATATTTGAGATCCATTCCCAATAATTGCTACTTATAAGTAATTCTGGTAACCTCAATACAACCAAATATTTACAAATGATATTTAAGAATTACAGAAGACTATCCCCATCATGTGAGGAGGATTCCAATGAAGAGATATAGGTAATCTCTTATCAATTTAACTCTTTTGAGGGCAGAAATAGTATTCAGTGACTCCCCAAGCTGTCAGCAGAGTGTATAGTAGGTTGCAAATAAATAATAAATAGTAATCATGTCTTTACGAATGGGCAAAGACACAGTGGTCTTATAACTCTGTTGAGATTCTTGTCTCAACATTTCCACTGCATTTTGTTAAGGATTCATTTCAGAGTTAATGCTAAATTATAAGTGTCCACTCTCCTGGTTTCACTTACTCCCCCTTTTCTCAATGCTTAAGTGGTGTAGAAGATCTATGAAGAATTAAAATAAATAAATGCACAATTATGTTTATTTATAGTGCATTAAAACTTGGCTACATCTCTTTGCCCAGGTTGTATGTGTTGGTCTGGCCTGTGGATAAATAGCATGAATTTTATAGCCTTTGCAGAAAGTTGATATTTCTTGGCTGTTAAGATTTCTACATTATAGTAAAGCTAAATCATGTAGATATTTAAAAAGCCAAATGTCTGCCCTTAGATGGATTTCTTGCCACAGAACATCACCCGTGAATGGAGGACTCTCAGAGCAAATGCACCTGCCACCACACACAGCCTACCTGGTAGTTTTCTGCAACATGCAGAGGCCATTTTGCTATTTTATTTTTATTTTTTCTTGGAAGTGTATTAAGTATATTAAAAACAAACAAACTACGAGCAATCCCCTTATCACAGCAGCTCTCTCTCTATTAAATAGAAACCTTCGTTTGTTTATTTTTTCCTTATCTCTTGCCAAGAAACAATGGGCAATAAAATGGCATGAAAAATTAGTGCTTTCAAAAAAATGACTGAAACTGGCTGATCTCTGCAGGACACAGAAACATACAGGAAAATTTGGAATATCTTGAGGAAAGGGGCTGGGGGATTATAGTGTTGGCACCAGTACCACCGCATTAGTGTCTTTTACACACATTCTCATGTCCATTTCACAGGTGACAAAACCAAGGCCCAGAGAAGTTAAGTGACCCGCTTAGCTATACCCAGCTGAGTCACCATGAAGTCCCAAACTCAGTTAGCGTGACCTGCAGTTCAGGCTTTTTCTGAGGTCTGTGCTTAAGACTGGTTTTATCATCTTGTCTTACTGTTGCTGTCCTATCTAGAGACCCCTTTCCACCTCTGTCTCTGCGGCGTGGAACATGAGTCTGTTTCAGAAACAATAATTTACCCCAGAAAACGATGCTTCCCAAGACTATAAGATTTGTCTGGCTGTGGGGGGACAGGCGGGGGTGGCAAACATTTAAATAGACTCAATCAACCTCTTGCCAATCTTCTATTTTCTTTTCTTTTCTTTTCTTTTTTTTTTTGAGACAGAGTCTCACTCTGTCACCTAGGCTAGAGTGCCGTGGCGTCAGCCTAGCTCACAGCAACCTCAAACTCCTAGGTTCAAGCAATCCTTCTGCCTCAGCCTCCCGATTAGCTGGGACTACAGGCACGCACCACCACACCCAGCTAATTTTTTCTATATATTTTAGTTGGCCAATTAATTTCTTTCTATTTTTTAGTAGAGACAGGGTCTCGTTCTTGCTCAGGCTGGTTTGGAACTCCTGACCTTGAGCGATCCCCCCTCCTTGGCCTCCCAGAGTGTTAGGATTACAGGTGTGAGCCATCGTGCTCGGCCCCAATCCCCTATTTTCAAAGCAGCCGACTGTCAGAATCCACTCAAGCCCTTCTCGCCCACGGGGCGGGGACGTGAATCCCTGGAGTCTCTCCCGCTGGCTGGAGGTCGCGCATCTTTTGGATTTGCTTCTACCTTGGCTAAAGGAATAGATTTATTGTTTTCTAAGTTTGGGAAAACCAGATGGTCTTTCCCATACTCGTCATGTTTGTCATTGAATTGTCTTTAAATGATTTCATTTAAATCGTTGAAAAAGATCATTAGATCATTTTTCTCATTTTTCTTCTAGAAAAATCTCCATGTGGCTACTTCAGGAGGGCTGTGTGTGTGTGTGTGTGTGTGCACGTGGACATACATGTTGGGGATCGTGTGTACAAGCGTGTCCCCAGGTATATGTGGGTAGCACAAGCAATAAACAGCCTTGGTGCATTTGAACAGCTCTCCTTGAAAGCCGGGCTTACTTTGGCAATATTGCTTTTCTCCCCAGTTACCCTGACCTCTCATATTACCGTCTGTGGATTATTTTTTTACCGGGAGAGAGATACTTAGGCATGGGCTGGAGGAGATAAGTGATATGGTCAAATCGCGACTGCCAAAGCTTGAAATTCCTGACCACTTTAATAGCCCTGGCTGACCTCTAAATGAAACGCCACCTTTGGTTATTAACATGTCTCCCTCTACTTTTATGATTTTTCGGAACATAATTTGTCACAGTTTTTATCTGCACAGAGCAAGCTTTAAGCTTTTAAAAATGTGAGTTATCTTTTTACAACTGCTAACAATTACACATCGCGGAACAGGCTGCTCTGAAAACCCATTATGAAAAACCCGGCCTGGAGCGCGCAGCCAGCGCTGGAGTGAGTGTACGCCTGCCGCTGGGCATCAGGGATGGTGTCTGAACTCTTGCCACGGAGCTGCCGGTGCTGGGGAGCTGGGAACCAGAAAGTAAACTTGGAGATGGCTTGTGAGATCCGACAGATAAGATAGGGGTCGAGAAATGAATTGTCCTTGTGCGGTGCGATGATCTAACGGGGCCACAACGGCACGAGTCCAGGTTGGAGCGTGGCGCGGTGGTGTCAATTCTCCTGGAAAAGGGTTTGCTTGCACCGGGCATCCTACAACGATCCTGCCTTTCAAAGGTCGCCCACCTGCCCCAAGATGCTTATCGGTGGATTTCTGGGCTGCTGACTCTTAGCCCTGAAGCACTGGATTTATTTCGGGACAGATGCCCCGGCAACTGTTCTGGCATCCAGCACGTTGCCAGGGTGCGCTAGTTAGTTCGTCTCCCTCTCTCTCCTACCTGGGGGCTAACTGGCAGAGGGCATCATGTTCCCACGGGGCAGCGTCCAGCTCAGCACCCAGACTCCACACCAGGCAGCTTGGGTTCAAATTCTGGCCCCAAACCTTAGTGCGGAGACCTTTAGCAAATTGCTCACCTCTGTGCACCTCAGTTTCTTCATCTACAAAATGGGGTGAATGATATCATGCCTCTCAGGGACAGCTGGAGGATAAATGAAGCAATGGAAAGCACTCAGTGCTCAATAAGCCAGTTATTTTATTATGTCGCTGGTTTTATTCATGTTTCTATCCTGAGCTGTAGGCTCAGGGCTGAAGGATGAGACCCAACAGACAACCGGAGAAATGAGGGGAACCACACATGCCCCCCTGGGGTGCCTGCTCCCCATTTCTGTTAAGGTGAGGAGGTTTAATTTCATGGCGCTTGTTAAGATTGTCATAAACAGTTGGCAGGAAACGGTGTGAAAACGAGGGGCAGACTTTTCAAATACGAGATTGGAAGAAACGTCTGTGGTTAGACCACGAAGAGAAGTAGAGCAGGGAGTGAAACGGGGGCGCCCTGGATACGAGCTCGGGTGCCCCCAGGCCGGCTCCCGGAGCTGAAACCCAGGCCAGCGTCAGCCCCCCGGGGGGAGCGAGCGGAAGAATGAAATGGAGACGCAGCCACCACGGCAGGTTTTCTGTCCCGGTGCCAAAGCCTGTCTTCTGCTTCCCCAGGGGGCTGGTGGGCAAAGCACAAGTGCCACTCCCGTCACCAACCCCCGTCCCCAGGAATGAGGCAGGCAAGGGAGAGAGAATGGGAGAGAGAGAGGAAACAAAAGTGAGTAAGAGAGAGGAGATCAGGTGAACCACAGCTTTCATATATCATCGTATTTAAGCCGCGTAGTCAGCCGAAACGGTGCCTGAGATTCTTCCTGATGAGGCTTTATAGAAGAGGTAGGGTTGGAATTGGTTAGGAAGAAAGCTAGACTAGGAGAAAGCCTGAAAGTCACCCCAAGTCACCATGCTACAGAGACGGCCCAGCTGCAACCAAGCCCACTCTCCTCCCTCCTCCGGCACCTGGGTGACCTGAGACGTCCATGCTGCCTCCCAGGTGTCAAACTCAAGCGATGGTCCCTGGGGAAGCGACTGCTGGGGGGCTGTGCCTGTGCATGGGGGAGGGCATTCCTGTGCGTTCCCCCCCGAGGCTGAGCAAATGCCGTCACCCCAATAACGGGGCACTTGTTCTGGGCCTTGGCAGCTCCTGCCTCAGACTCTTAGAAGAACAATTAAAAGACTCTCTTCCAGGAAGTTATTTTTTTCCTCTCCTTTCCAGGACCACTGTCTGCCTGGGCCCCAGGGGTAACGCATTCCCCTTGCTCCTGTCTCCCTGGCAGGAAATCTATTCGGAAAGGATGTTGATTATCCTCTTCAGCACTTATTTCCTTTACATTATTTTGATTCCGTTATTTCTCATTACGCCCCCAATATGTTCTGGCAGCCTGGGCTTGCAGATGGGGACACACAAAGGCTCCTGCAGCGCTTGGGCTGCACCTACAGACTTGATTCTGGAATGGTTTCTTTGGTGTGTTGGCCATGACCCAGCAGGTTTGGACCGGGGTGGGGGACAGAGCTAATTTGCATGGCTGGCAGGTCCCCAGGGATGGTCGGGGTTCCTGAATTGCAGGATTCACAGGCAAGGGTCGCAGAGGTTGGGAGATTGAGCCCCTTCTGCCTCATTTGATTGAGTCAGGACCTTGCCCCGGAGTCTCTCTTTAAGCGGAGGATAATGCAAGAACAGAGGTCTCTGTCCTCTGCTATTTTGTTCCCTGAGGGTTCTTCTGCCCAATTAGCCCTCAGTGCTGGGCCTATTTCAGGTGACTGTGCTAACCTTCCTTAGGGGGACTTGCCAGCCCAGCTCTGGGGTCCAGGCAGCTCTGTTGTGCCAGCCCCTCCTCTCCATCCTGGGGATCTAAGCAAGGGTCATCCTAGACCAAGGGCGGTCCATCCACAGCAACCTTGCGACCTGAGACCGTGGATGCCTGGCCAGCCAGCCTCTCTTTTCTTTTCTGGCCATTTAAACTTGGACATGAAGAACCTGAGCCAGCCACTGGCAGGATCTAAAGGAAAAAGGGGTGTTTATAGAGGGGCTGAAGGATGCTGGGCCAGGTGAACCTCTGAGGGTACAAAAGCAATAAGCAAGCGGAAGAAGGTGATTGATAATGATGAAGATAACAATAGTGGCAATACAGAATGCGTTTGAGTATTTCTATGTGCTAAGCACAGTGCAAAGCACAGTGTGTGCATTGCCTCAGTTTACCCTCGCAAAAACACTCTGGAATAGGTTTAGTGCAGATCCCTGTTTCCCGGAAGAGGAAATGAACTCTTTTCTGGGTGTGTTTCTCCTAAAACTCACGATCTTCACAGCCAGGCCCTCTGCGTGGTTGCATGAGAAGTTCTCAACAAAGAGAGCCACACAGCCCGGGGATGGCGAGGACCCGGCTCAGAGCCTCTGCAGATGCCTCCAGGTCTGGAAGCCCCTGGGAAAGGGAAAACAGCCTCCTTCCATTTTTGCAGCGACTCAATTGGATCTCTGTTCCCGGCAGTTGGGAGTCAGACTGAATGCTTTCCTCCCAGACTCTGCTTAAAAGTCTTCTCTGCCGGGAGGCCCTCCCTGACACCCTCCCAGTCCCTCGGGCCACATCGGTTCTTCCCTCCCCAGGGCCTCCTGGGCTATCGGCTCAGACATCTCTTACTGCCTCAGTCTCGCTGCATTTGATGGCTTGTTTACAGACCCGTTTCCCCAGCCAGGCTGGGCACATGCTGTCCTCCGAGTCCCAGCACAGGGCACAGAGAGGAATATACCGTAGACGCTCATGAAATGATGACTGCTCACTGAATTGTTTCATTCCTCCAACTGGTGTACATTGTGCCAGGACTTGCTCCAGGCCAGGGGCCTGCCCCAGGCAGAGAGAGCAGCAGAGGCACGGGCCTAGAAGAGCGGACCCAGCACAGGATGGAGGCCGGGGAGGTGGGTGCAGGGAGGTGTGCTTTGGGCTGAGGTTGAAGAGGCAGCCTGAGCCGTGGGAGCCTGGATGTTGACCCAGGTGTTGTACGGCATTCTGAGGGCAACAGGTGGGTGACACAATCCAGTGTGCGTTTTAGATCACACAGCTGAGCTGCACTGATTTTACAAGACGGCAGCTAGGTGTACTGGGTTGCACAGTGTCTTCCTAAGATGCATACCCACCAGAACGTCGGAACATAAACTTACATGGAAACAGGCTCTTTGGAGTTGTAATTGGTTACATGAGGTCACATGGAGTAGGGCAGTCTCAATCCAAACAGGTCATTATAAGAAGACATATGGAGACACAGAGACACACGCAGGGCAGAGAATGCCTCATGGCAATGGAGGCAGAGGGTGCGGCGTTGTGTCTACAAGCCAGGGAACTCGAGGGACAGCCACCCTCCACCGGAAGCTAGGAGACAGCCAGGGAACAGAGGCTCCTTCTGAGTCTCCAAAAAGTAATGAATCCTGCCAATACCTGCACTTCAGACGTGAGAGAATCAGTGTGTGTTGTTGTGAGCCACTAACACATCAGTGGTCTTTTGTTACAGCAGCAAGCGGGTGTGCACACGGGAGGGGAGATGTGGTCTGAGAATGACCCAGAGGAGGAGCACCCAGGGAGAGAGAACGGGAGACACACGAGAGGGGGGTTAGAGAGACGGAGAGAAGAATAATCTCGGACCCGTGGCCAGTGCTGCCTGGTTGTATCTGCAGACTGAATCATTAATTCTCATGGTCCAAACTTTCCAAGAGGAGGTTTTTCATCCATGTCTTGGAGTCTTGGAGATACCAGTCGATTCTCTACTTAGTTATAACAGATTAAGAGAGGAAATGACCAAATCCCTTGTGTGTGGAGGGTCCTAGGCTCTGCTCTGAGAGCCCCGGCTGCTGTAGGAAAGGGCGTTTGTCCCACAGGACAGGCACCCTGGGATCCAGGTCAGGGCTCAGGGCACCAGGAGGCCACAATGATGGGGGTTTGGACGCAGAAGCCCTCCTGGGCCTACCCGAGGCCCACATGGACCAAGCCCTGGGAGCTACTGCAGCTTTTAAAGAAAACCTATAGGTTTAAGTGGATTCAATCAGGGGTCTAACACTCCAGAGGAAAAAGGGGGATGCTCACAGCAAAAGGAGTTTTGCTTTCACAGTTGTTCAAAGAAGCAGAAACCACAAGATAAGAAAAAGCTCGATTCAATTTTTATACGTCCCCAAGGCGCAATGCACTCTCCTGGAAAAAGCCTCTTTGACCCACTAACAATATCCCACTAGGAAGGCATTTTGTGGTTAAAGATGAGGGTTCTAGAATGTTCTGGCTCAAGTCTCAACTCAGTGGGTGCCACAGGACCTCTCTGAGGCTCAAATCCCTCATCTCTAAAATTGGTCAATAACAGTAGGCCCTTCAAAGGGGTTTAGGGGGTGTTGGCAGGGGGGTGGGTGGAGAGCAGGGGTTCCCCAACGTGGCAGCACCCTGGGGTCACTGGGCATCTTCACGACGCCCCGCTGCCACCTCCCACCCCCAGACACTCCGACTTATTAAGTCTGGAATGTGACCTGGGCATCGGGTTTCTAAAGCTCCTAGGGTGATCCTAATGGCCACTTTTTACCCGTTGGCCTGGTGTAAATATCCACCCCACTGTGGTCATGTGGCTGCACAAGTCACTTAACCTTCTCTGAAGTCAATTGACTTATCTGTAAAAATGGGACCAAAATGCTTACCTCATCCAGGTAAACTCCCAGGATGAAGCGAGCCGACCAACAGACGGAAGATGCTCATTGAACATCCTGGCTCATAGCAGAGATTCAATACAAGCCACTATCTGCATTAGTAATTGCTTTGGCCAAAATCCCTTTGCAAATCTGTGTCTTTCACAATGACGGAGCCACACGCACGAGTTTTTACCACGGTTTTCTCACCCCAGGAAAGGCAAGCATGGCATCTCACCCATGTGCACGGAGTTAAATGCAGATTACTGCTGCTTTGCTCTTTAAATAGTGCAGAGCCCACGTCTTACTCTATGTTTATCTGCCTGTCGAAATCAATGGTGTAAATAATGAAGCCCTGTGATATTTGAATATTTCTACTGCTTGTATTTTTTAAATTCTAATTAAAGCCAGAACATTCTTTTTTAGAAATCAGTATGAATAATAAATACCCAGATGCTTGACTATAATATTATAGTCTTTGTTTAAAAAAAAAAAAAAAGTGTGTGATGATGAGAGATTGGATATAACCAATCTGAGGGGTTGGAGAGACCAAAAGTAGCCAGTGCTAGGATTTCTGGAGGTCTTCAGCTAAGACCCCCAGCCCTACCAGATGAAGGTATGGATAGCCAATAAGAAGTTGCAGAGTCATGCACCTGGCCGTCTTACCTGAAGATCAGGTAGGAGGGGGTTACCAAAGCAGAGCGCACATTCATCCCCATGTGCCTGTGATCATGCCAACCTATGCCTGCATCCTGATGTCATTGTTTAATAGTCCCTGCTTTCATCTCTGAAGAATCCTGGTTTAGATAATAAATGACGGGGTCACCCTAGCTGAAGCTCACCTGAGTTATTAGCGCCTGACCAAATGCCAGCCTGACACTGGCAAAGACATAGTCACTATCACCACAGTTTCAAGTCAAACCATAATTCCGAATAATTCCTGGCATAGGCCTGGAGAGCAGTGGCTCTCACTCGGGGCTATTTTACTTCTGGGTATTGGTGACAATGCCTACAGGCACTTTTGGTTGTCACAGGAAGGGAGGTGGTTGCTTCTGGCATCTAGTGGGCCGAGGCCAGGGACGCCACTAAATGCCCTATAGAACACAGGGCAGGCCACCGTGCAGAAGGACTTGTCCCAGATTGTTACCGGTGCCACCGTAGAGAGACCCAGGGCTGGAGAGCATCCCTTGTGGTCCAGGGTGGTGGGGGCGTCTGAGACTGTTTAGTTTCAAATTCTGGCTACAACCTTTGCCAGCTGAGAGACTTTGGACCATTTCTTAACCTCTGTTGGCACAGTTTCTTCCTCATTCGATGGGGTCAGGAGAATTCTAACCCCACAGGGTGGTTAGGAGGATTTAGCCCGTGCTGGGCTCCCAGCACAGGGCCGGGCCCACGGTGAAGGTTAAGTGCACCCCGCAGGAGTGAGTCTGTGCTCTTGAAGGAGCTGTTTCCCAGGCGTCATTTCCTTTGCTTCCCAGTTTCCTCAACTCTGAAATGGGTGGAATAGCATGCCCCCACCCCCGGGTGTCCTCTGAGGGTGACAGAGTATCTGCTGACGGGGACCTGACTGTCCCACACCACTCTGCAAACTAAGTCAGGCAGACGCTATCGCCACCTGCAATGTGATTCCGCATAGATCCTGCCGCCGGAGGAGGCAGGAGCCAGGAATCCTGGCGCCCAAGCAACGTCTTGGCCTTGGCCATCCTGTTTGTGAAACTCCGGCCGTCGACTTTCAACCCTTTTTTATGGGGAATGCATGTTGGGAAACAGGCTGGGGTTTCCTCCAGGGAAGGAGGTGCTGCCACATCCCAGCCCCGCCGTGTTCAAAGTCTGGGCAGCTGAACCGCAGGCCGCAGGGAGGGGCCCGATAAACATGGTGTGGAGCATGCGCACACACGCAAACACACACACACACACACACACACGCAAACACACACACACGCTCGCGCGCACAGGCATCCCGCCTTGGGGCCCCGGACTCTGAGCCCGCTGATAAGGAGGCTCAGCCCTGCTTTCAAGGATTTCACCAGGAGGCGTCTTTGGACCTTGCCTTCTGCAGTCTCCCCAGGTCCTGCCTCGCTCGGGACACAGTGTGGCGCTGGGACCTCACTCCTGGTCAGGGCCCACCTTGCTCCACTTCCCTGTTTCCCCCCAGTAGATTTATCCAGGTAAAGCCCATTTCTTTATTGCCCTTTCCCGCACTCTAGCTGTGGTGTTTAACTCTGTTTCAGCCAGACTCTGACTGGGTATTTTGTTGAGCCTCTACTATCTGCCAGACCCAGGCTTGCCGTTGAACTCGCCCCAATCCCCATGAACAGCCGTCTGCACCTTGCGTCATCCATTGCCAATCCGAAGTAGGGAACACAGCTCAGAGATGGTAAGTAAACTGCCCGGAGTCACACAGCACCTAAGTAGGAGAACTGGCATTTAAACCTAGGACCTACTAACAATATACTTTATATATTTTATTGGGGTCGGAGAGTTCATCAATTGGAATTGTTATTCTTTCTGCAAAATAAGCCCGTTCGGGACATTAAATTAGTTGGGGGAAATGTATGCATGAGATTTAGAAAAAGAAAAATTGATGCCAGGATACCAGGCTGGCCCCCCTAGTATGTACCTGCATAGAAATAAAAATAATAATAATAATAGTAATAAAATAATCTTTGAGCCTTGTGGCATGCAGGATATGGAGGCCAGAAAGGAAATAAAGCAATCAGTGGCTGTAAGACAAGAAAGAGGAGACAGGATCTAGGGCAAGAGATGCTAGGACAAAAGCTGGGGAGGCGAAGAGGGTGCTCTCAGATAGGAATGGGTTTCTGGGGTCCCTGACAATGACACTGGCACAGATGCCGGCTGCCACTTACTGTGGCATCCCTGGCTATAGCCAGGCCTCGTGCCCCTGCCATCAGCCTGTTCATTTAATCTTCACCAAACCCTTGAAAGTAGGGTGTTACTGTTATCCCCATTTTACAGATAAGGCCACTAAGGCCAAGAGAGAGTAAATGACATGCTCGAAGTCACAGAGCCACTCAGTGGCTGGGAGTGTGGGCTGTGGAGTCGGAAAACTGTGGATTTGAATTCAGGCTGTCACTGAATGAGCTGTCTGAGGCTTTGGGCACAATCACTTGATTTTTCTGAACCTCTGTTGACTTATCTGTAAAATGGGAGTCATCAGGGGTGAGGGGGATCTTCCCTTCATAGAGACTTTAGGGAAAAAGTGAAGATTAAATGAGGCCAGGAGTGTCAGCTTGCTACAGTGCCTGGAGGACAGAAACACCTGGTAAAACAGAAGCTGTTACCCAGGGTTTAAACACATGGGAATGTGTGTGTGTGTGTGTGTGTGTGTGTGTGTGTGTGTGTGTGTGTGACAGAGAGATAGAGAGAGAATGTCTGGCCTGGGAGAGGGGGAGACGGAGAGCCCCCCTAATCCTTGAATTCTGTCTCAGAAGTTTCTGCTGCTCCTAACTTTTTCAGAAGCTGTGTGTGTCCTTCCAGGGGAGCTTGTACCTACCTACACCCCGGGAAGCCCTGGCCTGAGGGCCCCAGGCCTGCCTGCAGTGGCGGTGGGAGGCAGGGCGCCAGGTGGGGCCTGGCGGGACTCCAGGAGCAGAGCCGGCGCCACACCAGAGACGGGCCAAGGTCGGCCAGCGCGGCCTGAGGGGAAAGGTTGGAGTGCCTGGGGTGCGGTCGTGCCCGGGGTGAGGCCCGGGGGCCTGGCAGGGCTGTTCCCAGAGTCCCCGTGGCTGGCACCAGGCCAAGAGGGACTGCTACTCATTGGCCATCAGATAAGGCAGAGGCACCCCTCCCCACGCCCCCAGAGGCTCCCATAGCAGGAAATGCCCCAGCAGGTAGGGTTCGGGGAAGACAGGTGTCTTAACTCACATCCTTCTGATGAGCCCAGAGACCCCGAAAGGGGCTGAGCTGGGCATGTTTGAAGACCTGGAGCCTTCTGGCTCTTTTTCCACTCACAGGCCCAGACAGACCTGGGTGAAATCCAGGCTTTCTCAGGATGGATTCTAGCCCTCTGATGCACGCCAGTTTCCTCATCTGTAAAATGCGAACAATCTTAAAACACTTCCCGATGTCACTGCGCAGAACCCCGGGCACGGTAGCCGGTACCTTCTGACGCGTTGGCTCAGTACGCAGGGTTTACTGACGCATCTGCGCTCCCCACTAAACTGGATGTTCTGCACAAGCAAGGACTCTGTCCCAGTCGGCTGCCAGGTTTCCGTAGCTAAGAGAAGCCCCAGAGCAGGGCAGGGACCCAGCGGGTGCTAAGTGAACCCGTGAGTAGGAATCATGAGCTCTCACCTGGGACGCTGATGCAAGAGGGCTAAGAAAAGAGGTGGCCCGAGTCCCCAGGGATGGCCTCAAACTGCAAGGTCTCAGCATCTGGATGGGGATGGGGGGGGGTTCCTGGTCACAAGCCGTCTCTGCCTCTCTGTGCCCACTGCCAGCACACCCTGCCTGGCCAGTGCTGGCCCCCCTCTGTGTCTCCCTGAAAGCCACTCTTGAGGCTTTAGCCTAGATTCCGGCTCCGTAAGGAATCTCACCTGACCCACCAGGTGGAATAGGTGCCCACTTGCCTCTGGATCCTAGCGAGACTCGTGCTATGCTGACATTTTTTTGCTTGGTCTCCTATAAGGAGCACGAAATTTCAGGAGCAGGAATATCATCCTAACGCAGCGGGATAGGCACCGATATATATCTCCGAACAAAAGCATGAGTGAGAGGTGACTCGGTGACCAAATGTCACCATGGAAATCAGATAGTCAGGATCCTGAGGGTCAGATGGATTTCCCAGGACACTTTCTTTGTGGTGTGGCCTCCCAGGGAGGGTGAGAGGTTCGTCTTCCTTCCAAGATACTTCTCACCTAGGAAAGTTGGGAAGTCGGGTGAAGTGGAGGTAGGAGAGTAAGGAAAACAAACTCACCTCCACCTGCTCAGTGTGGACCACGCATCCCTGAGTGCTTCTCGAAACGCTTCAAATTGCTTTAAAACACTCTCCATCCTGATCTGTTTCCATTATTTCTTAAAACCTCCTGGTGAAGATGTCCCCATTTGTAAGAGCTCTTGACATGCATTTTAGTGTCTGTTTTTTTTTTTTTTTTTTTAAACCCAGCATTTCCCCCTTTAAGAGCTGGAGGATGGTTGCATCGAGGAGGGGACTGCTTGACCACGTCCCCAGACTGTCCTGTACCTACGGCATGGGGTACAGTGGAGTCAATTAATGACGAACATTGAAATGAGAAGTGCTGCGATCTCTCTCTCTCTCTTTTTTTCACAGCCTGAACACTATTTATTCCTGACTGGGGACACGTCTCCCCAGTGGATGACAGCAGGCAGGAACTGAATTTGCAGAGCCAAAAAGGGAAATCTCAGATTTACGTGGAAGTGTCGGCTTGGCTTCCTGGTTTTTAGCACCATCATGGGGGGGGGTGGGGGTGGCAGTTAATGAAGTTGCAAATCCCCAAACCTATATTTTTCCCCACTAAAATGGCTCCCCTCCCTGTCTCTCTCACCTCCCTGTGCATTTCCAAGTTCATCCGTTCATTCACTCATCACTCATTCGACATGTATTTAAGGAGTGTTTACATATCGCAGGTTCGGCCGGCTGGCATGCAACCACAAAGGTTTTGTGGTGTCCCCGGGCACCAGAGGATTAGACGTCGAGTCCCGAATGCCTGCTCTGGTGTCTCTTCTTCAGAGCAGGTGACACTCTGGACTCAGAGGTCTCAAACACCCATAGACACAGCAGTGCCCACGTCAACGTTGAGGTAGCAAATCCACGGCATCTACAAAGGCGCCGGCACTCCAACTACTTATCCCGGGACCCCGGGGTGGGTGAAGACTGAGGGATGGAGAGGCCGTTCTGAGTCACTCCCCTCTGGCGTGTCTCCCTGCGCCCTGATCAAGTCTGAGCAAGAGGCTCTGGGCACGTACGCAGGGACACTAGTGCCTCCCCCTCTGGGTGAAGAAATCCCACTGAGCGAGTGCCTGCACTGCAGACACTCTTAGAAAGGAAGGATTTCCAGAAACTTGGGGTGACAGCACACTGCATTACAGACTCCTATTAGCTGAGGAAGCCGTTGACTGTCACACGCCCAGGGGGGCAGAGCCGGTTCCCGCCCTTTCCCGGACAGGGGAGGAAAGAGGGGCACCAGATGTCGGGGGGAGGGGGGGATGCGCGCGTGCCCCACACTCCAGAGCCAGCAGGGGCTGAGCAAGGGCTCTCCCAACTCCAGGTCCCATGTCCCGGGCTCCGGGCACACACAGCAGGCTGATCTCGGGAGCTGCCGGCCGCTCACACCCAGCCCGGAGGGAGAGACACCTAACTTTCCCCGACTCGCTCGGCCCGTTCCGAGCATGTGCTAATATGCGAAGCTGGCACCAGGGAGGGTGTCGTCTGGCAGCGCTATCCTTCACACGGAACATTAAGCCGAGGTCCTGCACAGTCCTGAACATTAACCATCCCCTGGTACCCATGAAGAAGAGCTACGGGTTTTATTAACCTCGGTGTCCTGGACGCCGCGGCGCGAGGAGCACCATCATTAACCCACCTCCAGACGGGGGACGGGGGCCTCGTCCCTAGCTCTGCTCCGAGAGCACAGCCCCTACGAAATGCCTTCAATAATTTAAGGAAACTACCAAAATGTGACCATAAAGGATATAACTTCACCTCAAGGATGGCAATCCATAAAAATTTTGTGATAGTAAAAACTGTGCTTTGTTCTGTTACAAGTCCTTTGAAAGTTTCTCTCTCTCTCTCTCTCTCTCTCTCTCTCTCTCTCTCTCTCTCTCTCTGTGGTGTGCTGGGGTGGGGGTGAAGTCACATAATCGCGTTCCTGCTGCTGGGATTTCGCTGAACTCACGGTTTAATTATTCCGAACATCATGGCCATAGCACGACCCATTAACGACAGCTCAGCCCGCGTGAGGAAGTCCCCCGGTAATCTCCGAAACACATCGTATCACTCATTTGTTTTTTCCCTCCACTGCCAGACACACAGCTTCATTATAAAAATGGAACAAGCACGAGAACAGCCCCTCCGCCCCGACACAACTTGAATTTAAACACCGATCCGGTTTAGCTGCATCGCAAGCACGGGTTGCCTGTGGGCTCCGCCGTTTCGCCGGTGCCTTGATCGTTCTTATGCCGGGTCAGATGCACTTTTAATTTGCACCCTTTGTGCAGGCTTCCAATTTGCAGCCCACGGACAAGGAGAGGGGTGGGTTATTGCAGGGGAAGGAATGAGGATGAGGGATCCAGGAAGAGGAGCTCTTTCTCAGAGGGAAATAGACCTTTCTCAACACTTTTATACATTAAGAAGCCGGTGCCATGTGAGGATAGGTGATTAAGTACACATGTGTGGCTTTTTTTCTTAAAAAAAATGAACCAGGACGATGAGTTGAGTGATGGTTAAACACACGCACTTTAGGGTCAGAGGAGCTGTGTGCACATCGTGGCTCTACCGCTGATTATCTCACTGGCTTCATAAGTTGCTCAAAATCCCTGTGCCTCAGTTTCCTTTTCTGTAACCTAGAACTAGCAGTGGTACTTTACAAGCTCCCTTCCTGCCTGCCTTCCTTCTTTCCATCCTTTTTCTCTTTTTTTCCCCCACTCTCTCCCTCCCCATTTTCCTCAGCCTCTCTCACTTCTGTCTCCTCCCTCAAACAAGTCTTAAGCACCTACTGTATGCCAGACACTGAATCAGCTGCTACGGATACAGAAAGAAGAGGACACCCTGAACCCCAAGGGCTTAGCTCTGGCTGTTGTTGACAAGATCAGATGAGGTATCACATCAAAAGCACTTCGCACATTAGGAAGAGTTGCAGAAAATTAGTTTTTTTATTAGGAATTTAGAAGCATGATTATTTTATTGTGTTTTTTAACAATTCAGATTGCACGTAGAGGAGCGTTTTTCAAATTGTGCACGCCTCCCCCCAGGTAGGGGTGGGGCTCCTACCTGAGCTCCCATGTGAACAGCAGCCCTGGGGGTGTGCAGCGTGGTGGCATTGGAAATTTAAACAAGTGGGAGCCCGGTTCCCTCCCTGCTCTCAACCTGGGCAGCGACTCTTTTTATGTGCTTTACCAATTAGGTTTATATTCTAGGGATCGGCTTCAAAGTGAAAAAAAATATAATATTTGAAATCCACTGATCTTGGGGTTCAGTAAATGCCTTTCAACTGAATCAAGGAACCAAATGTTCCTACGAAGAGGAAGTAGTGGTTTCCTTTTTTCCCCGAGAAATACATACAAGAAGAATCTCCATTAGCTCTGTCCTGATTCTGCCCACTCAGAACATTTTCAATTAAAGGCTGGGAGACATCTGTGTTTCTAAGCCTGCCAGGTGTTTCTGAACCTTGCGCAGCCCACTGGAGCTGAGTTCAGCTTGCTCGGTCGCTTGGCTCTCCCGTTTCCCGTGACAGGTACCCGTGTCTTAGCACAGCGGCCGCTGAGCTCTCTCTGCAGGCCTGAAGCCCACCCAGGAGGAGTGATTTGATTTACATAGAGTAGCAATAACCCTCCGCAAACTCCAGCTCGCCAAATCCCTCTGCAGCTCCTGGCATTGTACAAGCGGTGCTATTCAATTGCCCGAAGGATCTGCTGCAGCAAACCTTGGGGAGGAGGAGGAGGGTGTGGACAGGGGACAGGAGAAGGGGCTTAGGAGGCCATCCCTACTCTGTAAAGGCTAGACCAGTGTTGCCCAATAGAACTGTCTGCTATAACGGAAATATTCTATATCTGCACTACCTAATACCATAGCCACTAGCCACATGTGGCCATGGAACACTGGACATGTGGCTAGTGCAACTGAAAAACTGCACTTTTAAATTATATTTTATTGCAATTAATTTAAAGTGAAATCACATGTCCACCATATTGGATGGAGCAACTGCAAACACCCCACAAGTCTCTGCAAGTCAGCTCATTGCGAAGGGTCATTTCCTCGTTCAATTTACCCTCCTAGTTGACGAGTAATGAGTGCACCTTCAGTAGGAGTCGTGCCCTGTGCTAGGCGCGGATGTGGAAGGAAATGCAAAGTTAGGTCCCTGGTGTCAAGGGGCTGCTCGTCTTCTGTTGAGGGAGTCAGCCATGGCAACCAATACCATGCAGGGCGGTGACATGGGACAGGAGCGAAGAGGAAAGAGCAGAGTGAATGCAGGAAGGCTGCCTGGAGGAGGCAGTGTTCAAGCTGCTCATATAAGGATATAGAGTTGTTCATCTTACAGAGAAAAGGAAGAGCCTGGACAAAAACTGAAAAGCATGGTTGTGACTATAGGCTGAGGATAACTCCTAGGGGTTTGGTGTGGATGGGGCCTGGGTGGGGGCCAGAGATGACCATTTGCAGGGAGGCTGGGACCTGACAATGAAGGACCTTCCATGGTGTCCTTGGGCATTTGGACCTGATCTGAATTTAGAATCCCCTGACTTTTCTCTAGATATTGGTCTTAGGGATCTTCACCTGCTGCCAAACAAAATGCCCTCCTTAGCTCACTTTCTCCATTTTTCTTTTCTTCAAGCCTCAGCCTGAGTCCTACCTGACCTCACCTGTACACACCAGTCCCTCTCTTGTCCACCTGTGGTTTCCACTCTGCCATCACTGGCTGTGACTTTCCACTGTGCCCTTGATTTTGTGTGCCCTGCAGGTTTCCCCCGAGACTACGAAGTCCTGGTGGCCGGGACCTCATCAGCATCATCATCATTTGTCCCTCGTGTGTTCAAGAGCAGACAGAGTAGGTGCTCAGTCCATACCTTCCACTGGTTAACTGATCGGGTTCTGTGTGTCACATCCCTGTGGGCTTGGGCCTGGAGATCCGTCTAAGTCATTGCACTCCTTGTGTTACAGACACGAGAGCTGTCTCCCCAGTATCCACACCCTGCACCTTTTACTTTTCGTCACCGACTTCAGTGTTTGTTGGTCAAGGAGGCCTCTGAAGTCTGCCCAACGACCACTGGGGAAAGCCTGGGGACCCTGGTCAAGTTCCTTTAAGCTCGACCCTTTGCTGGGGCAGGAGACTGTGAGAGCTCTGCAGGGGTCTGTTCAGGCTTCTTTGTATCTTAAGTCTACCTGGACACTTTTGCTCTGAGTGATGGGGCTACCTGTAAACCGAGCTGAGTCCGACTAGGCATTCAGAGGTTGAGCTGTGTGATGCCAGACATCTGACCAACCTCATACTGTCTTTGTTTACTGAATTACTTCCTGGGACTTTCTAGACCCCTCCCCATGATGTGGGCCCCCCTTGGCTCTTCCCCTTGCTGTTGCTTTTCCAGTGTGTCACGCCTTCACCTGCAGAGCTCCTCCTCTTCCAGGTCTCCACTCAGACCTCTGGATCATTTTCTTCAGCCACCCAAGCAGCCCCGGACACCCACTGTGTTTCCCCTGCACCCATCAATGAAGTATGTTTCATTAAAGCGTCGGTAGAGGGTTCTAGGCGATGATGCCGGATGGTATGAAAAGCTCGGTGAATGCCAGTGACCGTTGTTGTCACTCCTCCTATAATAATGTTTCACTTTGTGCCACACCTTGTTCCCCTCGCCCACACTGAGCACTTAGCACAGGCCAGGCACAGAGTGGGTGTTTTCTGAATGAGTAAAACGTATCAGAACAGTCTCAGATGAATGAGGTGGGCCTTAACCTTCAGGTCTGTGAGCTGGCATGATGTAGAAATGGAACTTGCAAACGCAGCATGACAGACATGAGCTCGGGGAGGCTGGTGTCAGGAGCACACGCCACCAAGGCGAGATTCTGAGAAGGAGCAGGCTGACACTCTCTAGGGGACCGACAAGGCAGCACCAGGTGCGAGCAGGGGGCAGGTAAGCTGACTCCTGGAGGTGTCAGGAAGGGCCCTGTTGGCTTTAAGGGCCTCGTGTCTCTATTGTGAGGAGTACATGGCCTTGGCAGATGTGGGTTCAAATGCCAGCCCCACTGCTTGAATATTCTACAAAGTACGGAAGTCAAACTTTCTCCACCCAGGCGCTAATGGCACGTGGGCTGTGTGGGGCTGTTCTGGGCACTGGAGGACATTAAATAGCATCCTTGGCTTCCACCCTCCCAGCCACCTCTCTCAAGGTGTGGCAATTGCCGAAGTTCAGAATCACTGCTCCAAGCTAAGCCCTGGTTTTGTCAGCTGTAAAATGGCGATAACAGTTCCTATAGACAGGGCCAGGGGTTCGTTAGGATGAAAGGAGGTGACAAGTATGAAAGGGCCTAGCCCAAGGCCTGCACAGGACGTAATAGCCACACCAACGAATGGACAGAGGAAAGACTGCCCTCCCCCATCCACACCCAGCTGTTCTGGGAGGCTGCACAGAGATAATAGGGGAGGAGGTGATCCATCAGTGCTTGTCCTGAAATCCCACAAGAGTCAGCAGCTCAGGGCTTCGCCTTGCCCTGTAGGTATGTAAATAGGCGGAATTATCAGGGCCAGCATCTGTGAGAGTTAAAGCAGGAAGTCCTTACAGCTTCCTGTAAAAACACAAGTGACAAACTTGGATAAACAGCAAGTAGAGAGAAAAAAAATTCCTATATCATTGTCAGCCCCCAAGAAGTTCTCTGTCTCTGTCTCTCTCTTATATATACACTCTCTCTCTCTCTCTCTCTCTCTCTCTCTCTCTCTCTCTCTCTCTGATAAGATGCAACATAAAATAATCATCAAGAGCTTCCATATGGACTTAGACTTGAGTTCAAATTCCAGCTCTACTACTTAGGAGCTGTGTGACTTTGATCCAGTTACTTTTACCTCTCTGAGCTGTGTTTTTCTCTCTTTAACTCAGAGATAAAAATGGGAACTATTTTATAGAGTTATCATGAGAATTAAATGGCATGACATGTGTCAATAATGTGTGTACTTCTCACATAGATTATGTATACTGTGGGACCAGGTGCCCAAAACCTACTAAGGACTCAAATAATATTATGTATAGTTTCTGAAATCTTCCCCAAGGGGCAATCCCAGCTCTGCCAGGGGAAGGGTGGTTGTTGGGGTGAAGCACACTGCCCATCGGAGAAGAGGGTTTAGCAGAAAAGGCCACATCAATAAGTCAGCGGGTGTGTGGTGCAGTGGAAAGAGGGTGGGCTTTGCCACTACCACACACCTGAGTTCAAATCCTGGCCCTGCCACTAGCTGGACAGATCCCTCAGCCTCTGCACATCCCTGGTCGATCCTAGACTGGTGCTGCTTTTCCAAGCTCTGAGGCTGCAGATAGATGTTCACTCCACTCCTTCTCTTAATTACCCACTTCACAAACATTTGCTGAGCTCCTGCTCTTGGCCAGACTCTGAACTAGGTGTGAAGGCTGCAGAGGGAAATAAGATGTAGACCCTGACATCTACCGGGGAAACCAAACTCCCAAGGAGAAGGTCTGGCTCAGCCGTAAGGGAGGATGGGTTGGAAGTCAAGGTCAAAAACGCAGCTTTAGTAACCAGGATAGACCACGCTGTGCTGCAGCAGCGACCCCCACATCTCAGGAACTTAAGACAAAGATGTACGCGCACATAGTACCCACTGTGGGGCCAAGGGACTCCTCCCGGACGCTGTCCGCGTGCTGCCTTAGCATCCCAACTGCTCAGGTCCCGTGGAATTTCCATGCCAAGAGTGTGCCCGCAATCCCTGAGGCAGGGAAGGGGAATCCCTCGACAGCTCTCCAACGCTTCCACCTGAAAGCGACATGCTTATCTTCCTTCCCACTTCACCAGACAAAAGAAGTCACACGTCCATGTCCAACCTCAAGGGGTGTATGCCCTGAGAGAAGGGAGGACTCAGCATCTCGGGGAAGCTCTACCATCGACGGCAGCAACAGGTGAGCTCACTGCAACTTTGTACCAGGTGAGCTCGCTGCAACTTTGTACCAGGTGAGCTCGCTGCAACTTTGTGCCAGGTGAGCTCGCTGCAACTTTGTACCCCACGAAGCAGCACTGTTGTCAGTTCCGCATTGCTTGGTTAGCACTTAGCAAAGTGCCTGGCACGGCATAGACAGTCGATACATTCTTGGAGAAGGAAGGAAAGAAGGAAGGAAGAGCGGGAGGGGTGGAGGGAGGGAGGGAGGAAGGAAGGAAGGGAAAATTATTGGGTTGTTCAGGATTCCAGCTGTTCAGAAACCCCTCTGCTGTCCAGGAACACAGCTGCGTGTTGGAGCAGAAGTCTTCTTAAATTAGGAAGGGTTTAGGTGGTGCTTGAGGCTGGCCTAGACACTGACCCCAGCATTCAAACCCTACATCATTTTTCCTTCTGCAGCCACAAAGCAGCTTGTGTCCTGAACCCCCACAGCCTCGACTCTGCTGTCCTTCTCAAAGCATCCACCCCTCATTTCTGTGTGCAGCAGGGGCTGTAGAATCAGTTAGACCTGGATTTGATTCCTGGATCCTCCCCTTTCTAGCTACGTGCCTTTGGGGCTAGTTACTGGACATGCCGGAACCTCAGTTTCCCCATCCATAAAGCCAGGACATCTCTCTAGTCACAAAGCATTCAACGCAAGTTAGCTTCCCTCTTCTCTCTGGGGGCTGCACCCTTGAATACTTTGGAGCATGGGTCCTCAAACTATGGCCTGTGGGGCTACATGCGGCCCACTGAGGACATTTATCCGGCCCGCCGGGTGTTTCTGCCGCCGCTGCCTGTCCTGCTTAGCAGCCACTGGTCCTGGGCCCACAGCACGCATGTGTGGAATGTGCGCCGCACTCTCCAACAGCCCTCCAACGGTCTGAGGGACAGTGAACTGGCTCCCTGTTTAAAAACTTTGAGGATCCCTGCTTTGGAGCATTGCCTTACAGCCCTTGGAATGTCACTCCCCATAAACATCTGAGCTTCCCACCAGGCATGCCCCTTGGATGAGGCCTTCCCTGCCTCCTTTCAGCAAAGCGCCATGTGTCTGGATGTGCCCGGGCACAGCACCTGTCCCCTAGCAGCAGCAGCGGTGACAGAGGGGATGTACGCGGCTTGGGGCTGGTTGCAGCTGCTCCGGGTGCCCCTGGGCTGCCGCACGCTGCACAGGATAGAAGCAGGGGCAATCGCTCACTGCTAATAGTCACAGACAGGGACACCACCAGGAGACAGCTGAGCTGGAGCAGCAGAGCCACTCTGACTCTGCCACGTCCGGGAGGAGCTCTTGGGGATGCAGAGACCTGGATTAAGTCATCCCCGTTCATTCATCTACCCCTGAGTTATTGGGCAACGTCTCCGCGCCAGACCCTGTGTCAACATGTCAGGGCTACGGAGACGAGTATGCTAAATGTACGTCATTTTTATAAACCCTTCGAAATCTAGCGGCTTCTGTTTCTCTTTACAGTGATACAATACATTCAAAAGAATTTTTAAAAGGGAGTGGTTTATGGTTAAATTGCAAAAAAAAAAAAAAAAGAAATCAGAAATTTATGGTGACGCTCATAGAATCATATGTTTTTAAAAGCTGAAAGTTTTAAATATCTAGGCAGGAATGTCCTTCCCCCACCCCCACCAGTTTACAGATGAAGAAAATAGCAACAAGAGAGAAGAAATGACTCAGACATTGGCCCTGGGAACCCAGCGCTCCAAATCCCCAATATGGTCCCAGTTCAGTGCAACGACAAGACGTCAGAGCAGGATCAGGAGACACCACTGATCCGAAAGCGTCGGACGACCTGGATGGTTTCTGATGTCTGAAGTTGGAGAAGTTATGGTTTTGTGACTATTTCTTGATGGATAAAGGAGAGATGGTGAAGCTTTAGGCTGTTGTTTTTGGAGGACTGAAGACAACACGGTGCTCTCTACTAAAGAAGATTATGATGACGACGATGACAGCAGTCATAATTACTCTTATTTCCACACCAGCACGCCGGCTTTATGCGCAAGTTAGAAACAGGGAATGCAGGCAAAGACATCGCTTCCAGAACACCAGAATTGCTAAGACGTGCTAAGAGTCAAATTCACAGACAAAAAAAAAAAAAAAGGATGTTTTTTATCCTTTCTTTTAGCAGAAGTCATTAAGCAAGGCAGGGGGGTGGGGTGGGGAGGGTGCCATGCTCGCTTCACTTGAGCCAGAGGAGGAGGAGGAGCCTGCGGCTGGCCCCTTTCAGCAGACTCCGGCATGCACCGAACCTAATTCTTTAATGGACTCTGGGTGCATTTCTTTCTTGCATCTTGAGGTCGTTAAAAAGCCTGTGGTGAATTACACTGACATAAACCTTTTATAGAAACAATCAAATATCAATTGGTAAAATAATTAGCATAAGAATAGCACAAAGTCAGTCAGTCTGTCTGATACTTGGTGCCAAATATCAAAAGGGCCCCTGCCAGTCCCTGTTTCCCAGCTTATTTTGGGTGTCAATGGAATACTTTTCCTCTACCCCCCCCCAGTCAGTTTGCAAGAGTGACCCCAAAGTCCAAGGCGTGCTGTTTGGATGTCTTATGTTATTCTAGGTTGGGGCACAGACGGTCTTCAGAGTGGGCTTCCTGCACAGGATCATGGGACAGGGGACACACAACTGAAGGAGGGACGGAGGGAGGGGAGCAGAGGGTTTTGGGGGACCCCCAGCCCCACTGCGCCTGCCTGGCCATCTTCCCTTTCTGCAAGCAGCCCCCCGGCCCCTGTGTGCTCTGTCCCCTCCCCACGGGGCCCCCTCACTTCCTGCCTGGTTTCCAAGTGTTTCTCTTGTTGACCAAATAATCAGGAGCTGAGTTTTGTTTATGACTTTTGGATAAAATATCTCAGGAAAGGAGTGTCCCCTCTTGGGTCCAGATAAGACGCTGCTGGAGAGGTCCGTATAGACCGGGCGCACGTTACTTTCTATGATAAAGCATCCGCGTTTTAGCCTGGAAATGGGAATTCTCAGAAATGATGAATGGCAGGAGGTTCCCCTGCTCCAACCTCACCCTGATAGTCCCCCCCCCCACCGCCCGCGCCAGCTGCCCCGGCCCCACGTGGGGGCGTCCTCCCTGTGCGTGGGCCCGGCCCTGCACGAGAGGCCACAGATAATCACATCGTTTCACTACAATAGAAGAAGCACATACTCTCTGCGTTTCTGCATCTCAAGTGTGCGACCAACCTCAGCAAGAAAACAGGGGGCCTATTTTCTCCGCCAGCCTGAAGCCGGATGCTTCCATCTCATTGTGTCTGGAGGACACAGGCTCCAGCCGGGCTGGGCCCGAGAGAGGCCATCTTCTCGTGTCTCCTTTAATTTAGCTGATAGATATGAAAACGGGTTGCGTTTTAAAAATAAATAGGCATTTCTCATTAGCTGGGCACCGGTTTCAGGGCTGGGGCCTGGCGGTCAGCTGGGGGCAGCTCCAGGGAGAACAAGAGCCCCTGTTCTGCCACACAAAAGCCTGAATACCTGTGTCCTACGTCATGTTCGCTCATTCTGTTGTGACGGACAGAAAGGGAATTTAGCAAACCACAAAATTTCCTAATTAGCGCGCTGGGAATTCTTCTGAGGATGGTAATTCGGAACAAAAAGAGGCAGCCCCGTGACGAGGGGGCAAGGCAAAGGGGACAAATAAAATAGGATAGATGGAAAAGAGCAAGAGGGATGTCTGTGGTAGGTATGGAAAGCCCTTCTAGAAGTTTCTATTGGGCAACAGATTTTTTTTTTTTTCTGAAATCCAAAGGCTGCTGTTCACATATGGCAACACGATCCCCGGGCGCCTACCATATGTAAGGACACAAGGTTTTATGACTTATTGTCGGGAAGATTTATGGAGATGATATATGATCAGCAATTTTTCATCTTCTCCTATCAGGGGCGAACACCAAGAGGCGCAGGCCCCTCGCCACACTGTCGGGCGGAGCTGCAGGGTCCCAGCACCCAGACCTCAAACAAAATCAGGCCTCCGCTTGGGGCAGCCGCCTCCTTCCTCATGCAAAAGGAACAGGCTGTTGTAACGGCAGCAACAATCTATTTGATTAAAACGGGGCTACTCTGGAGCTATTCTGCGGTATGTTAATGAGCGCTATTGCACAGACATTTATTAAATTAGATTTCATAAATGTCAGCAGTGTTTGCATGAGAAATGCACCGGTCTAAATGTGGACCGAACTCGGAATTAATTCCCCCCCCCCCAGGAGAACGAGCACTCCTGCTGGGGGGTGAAGGTAAGCCAGGGAGGTGAGGGCCGTGGCGGGGTGCTCAGGAGTTTAATATTCGCACCGGCCAAGCACAGCGGTTTGGGCTCCCAGCCGGCCGGCTCCCATGGAGGGAAAATGTGCAGAGGCTGAAAGGAAGGAAATGACAGAGCTCCACACTTCCTTGGAACAAGCCTTCAGCTCTCAGTGTCACAATATTTCACCTTTCCCTTACATGAGAATCAGCACAAATACACGCGGCGTTCGAGAAAACAGGACGCAAGAGGAAATGGGAATTTGTTGTCCAGAAGCGTCCCGGGGTTGGAGATCGGTGACTCCCTGGCATCAGCCACCGGGGGTGTCCGCCGCAGCAGCCTCGGTGCGTTCAGACCTGGAGGAAGCAGGGAGCTTATGGACACATCTATTTCAAACCTCCAGACCTGGCCTGGCTTAGCCCGGCCCCTCTCTCGTGTCTGGCATTCGCCTCTTATCTTCTGCGTCTGTTTTGGAAGGCTGAGATCCGACATGCTCCTCTTTGAAGAAACAGACAGAACGAGAGCAGCCCCATTCAGATGAATTTCTGGAGCCAGGGAGATTTTCATCACAGATGCCATAATGCAGAGGAAAGCCCAGGCCAAGCTCACCTTGGCGTCAGGAAGAAACCGGCTTCACATAAGGGTGCAGGAAGCTTCAGGGACACCAGCTGTGGCAATGTCACTATTGCAGCCTCACCTTTATCTGTTGGTCGGTTAACCAATCCTACTTTGCAAACTGTTTTCTTCTGTTGTTTATGATCCAAGGTATTTTAAATGTCTCCCGCAATAAAACAAACCAACAAATAAACAGACGTGTCTTCCACTCACATATCACGGAGAACGCTGGAGTAACCAGTGAACTCAGAGAATTCTTTCGAATGCAACACATTTTTTTTTTTTATTAAACCCCTTGACAATTCTCCTGAATCTTCTTCAAGACAAAAAAAAAAAATAATAATAATAACACAGCTGTGACTACGGCTAGCACCTACAAAACTGTCGTAATCCAATAACATGCCTATGGATTTGGGAGACAGAGTAATACTTTGTGTTCGTTCTGACAGAGGCACTTGGAAAAAAAAGAAAATCAATAAGATTGATCCCTCGGATGTGCAGTTTATAGATGTGCATCCGTGTTCTTGGATGGTGAACAAAGTGTGTGTCACTTTATATGTGATTTTGTGGGCACCGGGCCACCAAAGGACGGGGCACCCACTTTGGGCAAATCAAACAAACTGAACAGGTGTGAACACAGTCACACTTCTGAATGCAGTGGCAGTGTGCTGACACACCCTCCCCACACGAAGAAACCAGATCAGAAAACGTGGCTTCATGGCTTTCCTTTTCTATGAGTGTAGTTTTCAGAGAAGTTTTAGGTTCTGTGCTGAGGGAGGAGAGATTCCCCATGTGCCCCTCACCCCATCTATGCACAGCCTCTATCCATTGTCAACCCTGTATACCAGGGTACCAATGAATGAACCTGCACTGTCACATCAAAGTCCACAGTTTCAGGGTTCACTCTTGGTGTGCAGCTGCCCCCCTTACTTGTGATTTCAGTTTCTCAGGTTTCAGCTCCCCTCTGTTAACTGTGGCACAAAAATAGGTGAGTACAGCATAATAAGATATTTTAAGAGAGATCACATTCAGACAACTTTTATTACAATGTGTTATTGTAATTACTCTATTTCATTATTGTTTATTATTCATCTCCTACTTTGCCCAACTTATAAATTAACTTTTATCACAGGTATGTATGTTTAGGAAAAAACATAGTGTATAAAGCGTTTGTATTGCCCAGTTTCAGGCATCCACTGAACACCTTGGAGCGAACACCCATGGATAGATAAAGGGGCGACATTCTATGGGTTTGGACAAATGGACAATGACATGTACTCACTATTATAGTATCACACAGAGTAGTTTTCCTGCCCTAAAAATCTC
This sequence comes from Microcebus murinus, assembly GCF_040939455.1. Lineage (NCBI taxonomy): Eukaryota > Metazoa > Chordata > Mammalia > Primates > Cheirogaleidae > Microcebus > Microcebus murinus. The sequence goes on from NC_134123.1 coordinate 28,367,886, forward strand.
TCTGTCCCCTGCCTACTCATCCTTCCCTCTCTCCTAATGCCTGGCAACCGATGATCTTCTCTCTGTCTCCATAGTTTTGCCTTTTCCAGAATGCCATATGGGTGGAAACCTCCAGCACGTAGCCTTTTCAGACTTAGTGATGTGCCTTTGTTTCCTCCACATCTTGGCCTTTTCAGATCGGAAAGCACAAACCTCTGAAGGGAAAATGATAGATATTCCAGACCAAGCCAGGGAAGAGGGAAAGAAAGTTAGCCAATGTGGCAAACTGAATTCTTGGCGGGCACAGGATAAAGTGGATTCACTGTTTTATCCTGTGTTGAGAACAGAGAATTCTGGAAAAATGAAACCTGGGCTAACTCACTGTTTGGTTTCGCTCGACTTTATTTTGTTTTCATAACCACTCATTTTGAGAACCTGACTTGGCATATTTTGTAGTTGCTAAGAATTAGCCTAAAAGAAGAAGTTATTTAGTCAACGACGCCAAAGTGATATGGCTTTTCCTTGCCACATGGGCCAGGTTTTTCCTTCTGTTTTTATTAGCATTCCCACATAATGAAATTCAAAGAACGTGTGCATGTGTTTGCTTTACACATGGGACTCAGTGGATGCTAGTTTTATTCACATTCTCAGCCCTTTGGGGCATACTTAGCCTTGGAGTAAATATGACTTTGAAAGTCATTCATTCAACAAATGCTATTGAAGACCTACTATGTGCCGGGGACCTTTCGAGGCATTTGGCATATATTAGGGAATAAAAATGGTAAGGCCCCTGCTCTCATGGAGATAAAGATATTATTAGTCAGGTGAATAAATAAATAAGATAATTTCAGATAAGAAGAAAATAAGGCAGCTAGAGTGATCAAGTGCTCAGAAGGGGAAACCAACTACATAGGGCAGGCGGCAAAGGACGCTGTGAGAATAAGGCATTCGCCTGGGAAACTAGAAGCCAGGAGGCAAGTCAGACTCAAGATTCTAGGGATTTCTAGTGAAATGCAGGCGTCCAGTTACATGTGACTTGCACATAAACAGTAACATTTTTTTTAGTACAAGTATGTCCCAAATATTACATGGGATGTACTTACACTAAAAGAATTATTAGTTGTTTATCTGAAATTAAATTTAACTGCGCATCCTGTATTTTTATTTGTTGAACTCTGGTGACCCTGTTCTAGAGAGAGGGCCCAGCAAGGACAGAGGAGATAAAGTAGAAATTGACCTTGGCTTGTCTGGAGAGCAGAGAGGAAGGCCAGAGTGTTCAAGGTGTGGAAGATGTGATGTCCCAAGAGAAGTCAGGGCCCCACTGTAAGGGGCTTGGAAGCCATGGGGAGGAGCAAATCAAACACCAAGACTTGTGGGTTCAACCCATGGAATGATCTGAACCGTGAATGGCAGCCATATCTACCACCAGGGATTGGTGAACTGCCGCCCCTTGGTCATACTCAGCCCACCGCCTGTTTTTGTAAATAAAGTTTTATTGGCACACAGCTACACTCATGTGTAGCTACACTCTGCAACGGCTATGGCTGCCTTTGTGCTGTAAGAGCAGAAATTAGCAGTTGCGACAAAGACAGTACGTCCACAAAACCTGATATTTTTACTATCCGGTCCTTTGCAGCAAAAGCATGCCAATTCCTAAATTATGGCCTGGCCCAGGAATTAAAAGGCAGTAGCTCCTGGGAGCCAGAAACTTAGCTGTATTGAGTTTTTATTTCCCAACCTACTTTTTGCCCACCTAGCCTCCATCTTTCTATTTTGTGATTCATACTCAATTGGAAATTAAATTTTTAGAGAGATGTTTGAAAACAGGCATGTCTTCAGGTTCTTGAGTCTGGTACTAAAATAGAAGGGAAAAAAGGTCTGATTCCATCATGCGGTTGCTAACAGGGTTAAGATTCATTAGCTGGCTACAACACAAGCATAAACGAAGACTTATTTCTTATTTCATAGACTTTCCCCCATTAAGACTATTACTTTCTCTGCTAATAGGTGCAGACCAGACATCACCATGTGCTGCTAAGTATTTATAGTGTACAAAAACCACATGGTCATCAATGCAGAGCTCGTGCAAAATTACGTGCTTGTAGGGGCCGTTGTAAAAGGAAAAGAGCAGGATTTTGTAAACACCCTGCTTCTTTTAAGGAGAATAAAATAATAATAAAGCTGTACTCAGATGTTGAAGAATAATGCTTTTAAAAGTGAATGCTAAGAAGCAGGAACAGGGCAACACAGTGGAGTCCACAGACTATAAATTAGAGTTTGGATTGAGAAAGCTTTGCAACCTCAGTCTGGGTTTTGTTCTCCATGAAATGAAAACAGTCCTACCCAAGTGTCACCTTCAGGCTTCTGTGGGCCTGGGTGCTTTTGCCTTTTTGAGTCCCTCCTCGATAAAAGTATATTAAAAGTTCTGTTTTACGACTGCATTGATATAAAACTGGATATAATTTAGGCTGGATTTTCTTCATCTGTTCCTTGTTATTTTAAAGGAAATTAAAATGTTTCTGTGAGCCCCTGACAGCGTCCTAAGCCCTGGGCACCGTGTTTGCTGTGCCTGGTGGAGTGGTCAGCCAGAATCCCACCTACTTGCAAGAGCATTTTGAGACTACTAGAAAAATAGTGTAAAACAAAAACAAAAAGCTCTGCTACTTAACAAACACTACATGGCTGTTATTGATTACATACTGATACACCTATTTTTTTTTTTAAATCAGAACATTCGTGTTATAGCCACTTTGTTAAATGATGCCTACCTTTAAGGATAAAATACAATGTGCTCCTAACCAAGTCCTAATATCCGCATTTTCATCATAATAAATGAGGTGCTGTAGATGAACTCACAAAAGAGAAAAATAAAAGCTAGTCATTGAATGCTGTTACCCAGAAAGAACACTGCTGGCACTTGAAGGGATACTCTTCTGCTCTCTGTTTATACGAAGGTGATTTTTGTTTATTTGTTTTAATTGCATAGACACACAACCCCACATACTTTTTAAGGTAACCTGCCTTTTTTCCCATTTACCCAAAGACGAGGAATACTTTTCGTCATATTAATTATGCTAAAAGATATTATAAGATCCTGTCTTACCAATGTATTCATATTTATTTATATGATCTCCTCTCATCAGACATTCCTGTCTATCTGCTCAATTTACCATTATAGACGATGTTGTGATGAGTGCTCTTGTGGCTACATCTTTGTAAGCAACTCCATGATGTCTTTTTTTATTTTTAAAATGAAATTCCTGTGGGCTTAGCACTATCTGGAGCATGGCCTCTAAGGGTAAAAAAAAAAAAAAGAGCTTACTACACTGTTTGGATCAAAAGAGCCACAAAAATAAAAGGCACGACTCGTGGGCCCAGGCACTCTTTAGCAAACTTGGTTCTCAGAGAAAGAAGGTTTGTCTGTCACAGGGTGGAAGCTGATTGAAAAAATTAAGAAAAGGTTCCCCATTCTTTCTCATTTGCATTTAAAACATAATTTCTAAGAAAGGCAGCTACTACCCAAATGACCGATTAGTTACTGGCCATCACTAATAAAAAAACAAGCAAACAAAAAACCCCACCAATTCATATATGGAACATCACCTTGGGATCTAAATGTTACTCCTTATTCTACTGTAGTTCGGATATCTGGGAAGATAAATCTCTATCCTTCCACATATTAGCCAGGCAATGCCATGCAAGGTCCGTGCGCAACGTTGCTTCTCTGTAAAACTGGAGAAATCATACCTACAGCCCATGCAGCCTGTGAGGTTGGAAGGACTGAACTAGACAGGACGTCATGTAGCCAGCACAGTGCTGGGTCCAGAGTAGGTGCCAAAAAAATTAGCCCCTGTCTCCTAGGCTGGGGAGAAGAATCATCTGTAAAGACATCCCCCATCCACCTGAATCTAAATTAGAGGATTTGATGAAAAGCTTCTGCTACCCGTTAGCCAGGAGAGAAGCCTAAAGACCAGGTGATTACTTCCATTTATCCCCCCATTTTGCAATCTTTTCATCTTTCTCATTTGTCTCTGAGTGGGAAAGGAGATTCTGCCAAATGGGAAATGCAAAGAGAGGCCTTGGGAGAGAGACTGCCTTAAGGCCGAGGCCCCATTAATTAGTAATAGTTACAATTTTTGTGCATTTATTAAATTTCAAGAGAGTGACTTTTCTCACAAGGATTCCGAAGAGTGGATGTTGTCATACCCTTTTCGCAAACCAGCAACCCAAGGCTGGGAAAGGTTAAATAACTTGCTTGGTGTCACACAGCCGATAAATGCCAGAGGCAGGATGAGAATCCACGTCAGTCCTTCCACACGAAGTGCTTTCTGGAGTTCTTGCTTAGCTACCTAACTGCCATCTTGCACATACTTCCGAGATACTTCTAGATATTTCTAGATAATTCCTGCCGTCTATCCCCATGCTGTTCCATTCAGTAGCCACTAGCCACATGTAGCTTTTGAGCACTGGGAATGTAATTCATGCTGCTGGGGGACTGAATTTCTCATTTTCTTTAATTCTACAATCAATTTAAATTTAAAGACTGATGCTCAATTCAGTTATCGGCACACTTTTACGTTTGTTGGCAACCACTTGGGTAGGTGGATTTACTTTTTTAACTGTCAATATTATGACATCTAAAGACAGATAAAAAATTTCTGATAAAATTTAGCATCCTAATCATGAAGTGCTGTAAGTGGAAAATACACACTGGATCTGGAAGACTTAGCATGAAAAAAAAGAATGTAAAATATCTGGTTCATAATTTTTATGTTGATTACACGATGAAATGATAATACCTCAGATATATTAGGTCAAATAAAGTATATTATTATAATGAATTCCACTCGTTTCTTTTGACCTTGTTTAATGTAGCTGATAGAAACTTTACGATGACATGGGAATACTTGCTATTTTATGTAGCCAGCCTCCATACGCTCGGACTTTTGGAATCTTACTAAAAATATTCCTCAGGATCCCTCCCTATGCCACATTCAGTTTATAGGTATCAGGTCAGACTCTGCAGCCAGCACCCCCAGTGTAAAGCATGTGACCCAGGCCTGACCAATCAGAACTCCAAATTTCCCTAGCCAATACTGGTGGCTCAATGGTGAGCCCCCAAAGCCAGCCTAGCCAATCAGCTGTTATTTCACCCTCATGGCCACAGAGATTGGTTCACAGAGGCACATGTGACCTACAGGAATCTAGGCAAAATGAATCCGTACACTTACACGGGAGGTTCAGGCAAAGGATGCTTTTTCCCTCCAGGGTCTGTTAGCAAGAGGCTGGCATGAGCTTGGAGTGCTGGCGCCAACACACAGGACCCCTAATGAAGTCCTGGAGTGAAGCTGACACAAAAGACAGGCATGACTGAGAGATGCAGACAAACAGTTCTGATGACATCACTCGTGTGCCTGGATCAAACCACACCTGAAGCCAATGCTACACCTGGATTGCTTATTCACAGCGGTCACTAAAATGACTTTGTCTTCCTCTCAAGCCAAGTTGAACTGTATTTCTGTCACTGCACCCAAAATCCAGAGTGACGGTCCCACTTCTAATTTGTTGTGAGGACCACACATGGTTATGAGTAGGGAACTCTTAGAAAACGATGTGCCATTTCACATTTAAATGATCACTGTGATTTTAGAAGAGGAAAAAATAATAAACCTGAGGAGTGAGCAAACTGAATAAATCCCACAACTGATGATTCTAGATGCAAATCGGAGCTCATGTTTGGCAAGAGGCTTGTTCATCACTTAGAGGTGATCAAACCTCTTCCAGGTCTCACTGGGTGCACTTCGATTGTCCACCTGCTGTGTCCTGGGATGCCCCAAACATATGCTGCTACTTCAGCTGGGCTGGAACGGCACCATTCATCAGTCATGTCTACCTGGTTCTGCGGGCAAATGACTCCGTTGTTCCTTATTCACTTACTCATTCATTTGCTTACTTATTAACTTGGAGCTGGTGATGTCAGCTCCGTGATTCGGGACAGTGTTCGGAGAGCTGGCATGCAATGGCAGCTGGCCACAGTCCTCTAGTCAGGCCACCTCTTTCTCGGGGCGCCCAGTGAGGAATGCTCTTTCCCCCACCCTGAAGGCCCTCTCAACATCTTTCTCCCCAGTTTCTCCCCCGCCCCACCTTTCCTGCCTGTCCTTTCAGGATCTGCCTGTCCGGGAAGCCTTTCCTGACAGCTTCCCAGCTGGCCCGATGCTTCCCTCTGAATCCTCCACCCTGTCCCCCCTCATTGCCCCCAGGTTCGGCTGCTCTACTCATTTCCCCCCAGCCAGCTTTCCATGGGACCGTGACCTCCTTGAGGGAGGGAATCTGATTGTACTCAGCTCTCTGTGCCTCCAGGACCTAGCCCTCCATGGCTGGAACCTAGGGGATGCTTCATAGGTATAAAATGAATGAATGAATGGAGTGTGAATGCATGAGTGAGTGAAGGAGTAGCTGCCCTGATTACTTACAGCTTCCAACTTGCCTCAAAGCTTTTCTGTCCTAAAGCAACTTCCAGGAGGCTCTATTGATGCTTAAAAAATCTAGCTCTGAGCAAAATAGATGGAACATGGCTCAGGTACCTCTGCCTCCTCTACCTACATCCAAATCCTTGGCATGGGGGTGGGGGTGGGGGTCCCAGGTCTCCTTGCCAACTCCTGTAGGTGGTATTAATCATCCATAGCAAGGGGCTGGTTTCTGAGATCTCACCCCTAGGGGGTGGGCAGCACATGCTAACACTTAGGTCCCTTTTCTGTAGTCACCTCTAGCTGACCACCAGCTGGACACCCAGCTGTGTCCAGGACAATGGTGTCCTGTGGCTACCTTGGAGTCCTCAAAGTGGTGTTTTCCATTTAGTTATTAGCTTGGTTGGGGACACAGGGAGAGAGAATCGTCCTCTTTCCCACAGATGATGGAAGGGAGGGGATCAGCCCTGGGGTTACCAGAGGCCGAAAATATCCAGAGATGGACAGAGCAACGGGGACTCCAAGAAGTACATAGATAAGTCACTCTGGAAACAGTTAATTTCCAGTCCATCCCTGGGCAAGAACCAGGCCAAGATGTGCCGTAAACAATGCGGATGCCTTTAAATGCTGATTGGAGCTAATTAAGTTGGGAGCGGGGACCTCTCCAAGCTTTTCTCCAGCATATCCGTGGGAGGGTTACCTTGGGGCCTTAATCAGGAACATCTTTTTCCGAGAATTTGAGAAACTCAGAGCCTCACGTTGGACTGGCCCCTCTCTGGGTGAGTTTGGATCATCCTGTAATGAGTCAACACAAATCTCCTGCCGGCTGGTCTGATACCCGCTGGCAGAGAGAGCACCGGCTGGGGAGCGTTGCAGACATGAAACGGGGGCCCGATGGATGGGAAGGACAGCCTCCGCTCTCTATTGTGTGCCTCCTCTTCCTCTCTCTGCCTCTTCTGTGCAGCCTTTTTTGTCCCTTGGCAGGAGTTCCCCCCGCCCCCCGCCCCAGAAGAGAGCCTCCCTCGCCTGACGCCACAAGATTAAGCAATTTGCTTTTAATTAGGACCACAGTCATCTCCAAAGGAAGCAGCCGAGAGAGGGGAAGCAGGCAGGCTCTTTATAGGTGAAGTGGACTTGCTGTACGTGGTGAATTCAGACCCCTTGTCGCTCGTTCCCTGGGCTCGTCACCCTCCCCGGGCACAAGCCTCGACGCGTGCACACCAGCGAACAGAGGCGTCAGAGAGGCTTGCTGGCGAAAGGAAAACCATCATCGCCTTGGTTCCCTGGTGTCTGGTGCTGAAATCACACCCAGACACTCTCCACGGCCTGTGCTCTCTGCACCCCCTGGTGCTATGCAACCTTCAAACCTTTTCCCTCCTGCCCAGCCCCCCGGGAAAGGTGTTATCATATTTCGTAGCTCTTGCTGGATCTATTTGATAGTTTGCTGGGTGGTGGCAAAGAGAGTAAAAAAGGGAAGGGACACAGGCTGCATGATATCAACCCCAGGAACTCCTTCCACCCTGGGGCTCTGGGCTGGGGACCAAAGTCTCTCCGCTTCACTCTGGTTCCAGGCCAGGCATCTACCACGAGCCCCTTCATCCTGGAAGCCAAAAAACTGGAGCCTCCACCCAGCTCCCTGCTCCCTTCTCCCGGCGCCCGCACATTTTATGACGATAATTGGAAAGGAAAGAAAGGTAGCACTTTGTTTACAATGCAATTAACATCTGAATAATTTACTACGAAATACGCTGGAGCTATATTGAGCACGCAGAGGCTGCTCCCTTTCAAAAGGCAGCTTGTAAGCCGCAGGGGCAGGACTGTTGTCTGCTTCCTCTCCCTCCCCGTTACACGGCCAGCCACTGGGGCCAATACCTCCCCTCTTTGGACAAACCCCACCTGAACATTTTCTCTGCAAAAGCCACCACCCCCTGATTTGGACCGTCGCTCAGCAGAACTGTTTCTGCCCGCGACTCTGGTGACCCCTCACTCAGGGCCCATCTCTTTCTCCCCAGCTAGGGCGACGGACGCCACTTCTAGCTGGCCCCTATGTCCTGCACGCTGCAGGCACCGAGCACATTTTCGGGAAGCATCTACTGAATGGGAAAATGAGAGGCCCAGGCTTGCTGATGGGCAGAGAGGAGGCCTGGCAGGGGAGAGGGCTGGCTGTGTGAATAGCTCCCGGCCTGCCCGACTGCTGGCTGTGGTTTGTGCTTCTGGTTCAGCAAATAAGCTCAGTCCTGCTCTGTCACGCTGAACGTGGCCTGGCGTCGCTGTCCTGCTTCCAAACACATGGCTTCGTTCCGTTTTGCCCACTGGTCTTGGCCCTGGTGCTCTTTCCTTCTCTCTGCTGCCACATATTTTAGGAAGGTAGATGACACTTTGGATTTTAAGTGCGTACACGAGCTTGAGTCAGGGCAGAGGGATGTTCTTGCCAGGAGCAGGGTGGCAGGGAGGAGACTTCCCTCTTTTTCACTAGACCTGGACAAAGTGGCTTAAATCCACGTGGTCAAATACTTCAGTGCTTTGTTTTATATCTTGGGAACCTGTAGAGCGCCTTTGAATTAGAACAGGGCGCCCCCCTTCCTCCAGGCAAAGGGAGTCCCCAGCCCCCTTACTAGGGCACACAGGTGGGGGATTAGTATACAGGTTGGATTTCCATCCCTACTTGACTCCTTAGCCAAGCATTTTTGTGCAGTGAACAACCTACTCAACCATACACAGCAGCCTGGGTACCTGGGAAAGGAAGGCGGCATGGCGGTGAGCTACGAGTCCTGAACTCTAATACAAGGCTGCTGGGGACAGTCAAGTACAAGGGCTGTGGACGCAGAAAACTGGATTTGAATCCCATCTAGGCCATGTACGAACCAAGTCACATTAGGCAAGATATTTAACTTCTCCATAGCTCAGTTTCTCCAGCTGTGTCATGGGCACAAAACAGGTCTCAGTGTACGGGCATACACGATCCATTTTATTAAGTATTTAAATACTCCTGGGTCCTGTACTCATTGTTAACTTTGAGCAAATGGTTTCACCCCTTTGGCTCTCGGTGGCTGCACACTCGGGGAGAATGTCATGTGAGCGTGGAGGCAGAGATCGGGTGATAGGTGTCCAAGCCAAGGAATGTCCGAGATGGCAGCAAAGCCCAGAAGCCCAGACAGCAGCCTGGAACAGGTTCTCCCTCGAGGCCCCCCGGGAGGAGCCATCTCTGCCAACACCATGGCCTTGGACTCGGGGCCTGTAGACCCAGGGGACAGTACATTTCTGTTGTACATGTGAACCGGTTTGCGGTGTTTTGTTACGCCAGCCCTAGAGAACTAATACCTTGGCTAAGAGATCTCTTCCCACACGTGTCTGAAGCCCACAGCACATCCGCATTATGTGATTCAAACCGGGGCCTCAGCAAAGCTACACATTCCTTCACGTCCTGGGCCCCTCTGCCATCGTTAATGAATCCTCTAAGCTGTGAATCTTAAATCCTCCATTGCCAAGGGGTGACTGCTTTTATTCATACTCCTTCATTTTATTCACAAAGGATTTGAAGAGAAAAATGAATTAATTGAATTAGAAGGTTAGGCAGGGATAGAGTTGCAGAGTTTCACCCTCATGAGCAATGGAAAAACTATGTCACTGATGGTGTTTGTCTTTCTGCCATGGCCACCAGGAAGCTCAGAATGACATTTGCAGCCCAACTGTTTGCACTGCTCAGAATGTGGCTGTGAGCTTTTTGGTGACCAGATAGAGGCCACTTCCATAAGGAAAGTGATGCGGTTCTAGCATGTCATTTTAAAATAACGCACGTAAGAGATAAACCTAAGGAACTTAAAGAGAAGAGAGACATAAATTGCAGATTATGATAGGAAAGCTCCTACTATGTGAAGTCCAGGAAAGATGCTTAAACTTGTCACTGCTCTCAACTTACTGTCATTAGAACACCTGGTGCCCTCTGTACGCTGCCCACTGGATGAGGGAACCACACAGGAAATCTAATTCGGGGCCCAGAGTTAGGGTCATGGTTTTTTAAAAACTGAGAAATTTTATGTTTTAAAAAAATGCAGACTTTCGTTTCCTTCTTTATAAAGCAGAAAGATCTAGCATCACTGGTCCCCCTGCACTCCCAACATGGCAATGATGACCTAGAGTCGCTCCTTTAGATGGGACATGGGCCCCCAGTTTGTCACACCACTACCACTCCCTATTCTCCTCCCGCCAGGCCCCCTGATCTATTATTAGCTTCCCCAGAGCAGGGCTGTGCAGTAGTGACCGTTCTCCCCGTCGTACAGGGGAGGGCCAGAGTCAACAGAGTCAAATAGGCTCTGCTGTGAAGGACACTTCCTGAGACGTGCAGCAAACAACCTGTGCAACTGTACACTAGGCTCTGCAGGATTGAGTGACTTGCCCAAGCCCGGATCACAGAGCTAGAAAAGGCTGGAAGATTGCAGCGAAGGTTAAATAAAATAATAAAATAATGTATGCATGGGGACTAACCCCGTTGGGGCTCAAGAAAGCTCACACACACACACAAACATACACGCACACGGTGGCAAACTTAAAAACAATTATTAATCGCTCACTGTGAGAAGAAGGGGAACCCTAACTTGTAAAGCTTGCCATTTTCTGTGGTGTAAATGCTCTCACCATGGCCGATTTCAAGCTACCAAAGTGGAGTTAACCGGCTTGTAAAACACAAGCCAGCTGCAACCCATTATGACCCTGGCTGCTACTGGCTCAGTAGCGTCAACTCTTAAATTTATATATTATGTTTTATATTATGTATTTATTATGCATTATGTTATGTTATAGATTATGTTGTTAAAAGTACATATATACACTTCTACTACCTAATATATTTAATAAATTATATATAATCCAAATAGATAAGATACAATTTAAAATAAATAATATATAATTTTAATAGAGAACATAATCATTCATAAATATTTTATTTCCCATTAAAGATTATGTAATAAAATATAAAATAAAATAAATATTGCATTTTACAAGTTTATAAAGAATAGAGTAGAAAAACCACAAAGGTTAGTTCCTTTCTTTCCTGTCCATAAGAGCTCAGCTTTCAGGGATTAGAATCCAAGGAGAGACCCAGATCCAGGTACTGGAAGTTTCAGGGGCACTGAAACGGGTTCCAGGAAGGCAATGACTTGTTAATGGCCTGCAACTGCCCATGGGATCTCTGGGGCCCAGATCTGGCTGCTTATCTGCTGGGAGTGATCACTGCTGGGTCCCAGCAGAGCATGGAGCCATGAACTGAGTGGGCATGTCCCTTCTATAAAGACTCCACCTGTCCTGGATTGGCATGCCTTAACCTATGAAGCCTGTCTTGCTAGGGCTCCACTAACACATGTACACAGTACACCTATACTACACACACATACATGTGCACACTCACACAGGCAGGTGTACACATGTGCACATACACATGCATGTGTACAAGCACACCCGTGTATGTATTCACACATACATGCATATTCACAACCACCAACCCATATGTTGGCACATAACCCACATGCATGCATAGTCACAGATTTTCCTTTGGAATCTTCATCTGAATGACAATGATGGGTTGAAAGCATTGATGTTCCCCAAATTCTGGGCCAATGCCCCTTCCTGTCTTTAGGAAAACAAGCACCATCCATGATAAAACGGACGCAATCAATAATGAAATCTTCCTTAAAGCTACTATTCATTAAGCTTGCACTATGTTCCAAAACTTCACGTGTGTTTCACTCATTTATTCCTTACAATCAGGCCATGAGGTGGATAGATGCTATTATGTTTTCATCTTCATTTTCTCCAAGAAGAAACCCAGGTTCAGGAAGCTGAAGCTGCTCAGGGTCATGAAGCTGACCGGTGGCAGTTTTAGTCTGCTTCTAAGGGAATTTCCATTTTCTCCCAGATTCATCCTTTAAGTCTCCATGCTGGGAGTTGCTGGTTTTAGAATTTTCATCAGAAGCCAGTCTACCCTGATTCATGCAAAAATGTCCATTTGTCTTTTTCACAAATTTTCACTGACAATTTGTATTTTTCAGTGTAACCAACAGATTCAGCACTTTGTGGCTAAATATTCTTAAAATTAACAAAAGTTTATCCTCCAGTGACAAGTCCTTTGCAGTGTGTGAGGAGAGGACAGTCTTCGATTTAAAGACAAGAGACCTGCTCTTTGGAAAATCCATCAGACAAGAAAGAAGGGTGCCAGAGCAAAACCAAAAGCCCTGTGATATTAGGCATTTGGTTGGGGAAAACTTCACCAAGTCATGGGTGAAACCTGGGGCTCACTTTATAATAAAGTGCAAAATCTGCAAGAAACGCGATTATTTTTAGCACAGGTCCTTTTAAACGACATTTGCAAAGCACCTACTGTGCTTCAGGCACGTGCGTTACCACTTCTCAAATAGCATTGCCCATCACCGGATCACCTGTTGGGATCTGGGGTGCTAATTACACCAGAAAAGTGCTTCCTTGCTTTATTTTCAACTCCTAATTAATTCTTTTTATACCAAAGGGTTATTTCTCACCTTATTCATGAGACTTGACTATAACTCATTTTTCTGGGTTTTCCCAAATCAAATTCACTTCTAAAGGGTTTGCCAGTTGCAAAGACACTAAAAAAAGAGAAACACTTGTGCTAACCTCTGTCTTATCGTATGTCAAACATTATAATGCTCAGTTTCACTGACCATCTCTCCCCAAGAAGAAGTTGAGCCCTCCTTGGAAACTGTTGCTGGGACTTCACCTTGGTGTCCCCGGTACCCCATCATGGCAGGCAGGACTCGGCACCTGCTGAGAGTCTGGACGCATGTGTTCAGTGCTGGAGCTAGAACTGCAGAACTTCCAGTAGGCAGAGGTTTAACTGTTCTGAGCAGTCTTCTGAGGTGACTGTTTTCCGAAGGGCTGACACCCGTTTGAAAGTGAGAGATCTATTTGTGCAGAAATCTTGCACTTTAGAGTAACATGTTGGGCTGTTTTCAGAAGTTGTTTAAGTGGACATGATTCAGTCCCATGGGCACCTACATACCCTAATGACCTCAGCATCTGTCCTGGCCACTTGCACGTGTGTGTTAAAGACTAGGAATGGGGAAAAGATGTGTGTGTGTGTGTGTGTGTGTGTGTGTGTGTTTGTATCTCTGTATATTTTACAAACAGCAATAAGTAAGAGAGGTTGCTATAAGAGAAAAAATAGAGATTGTAGTGTCACACTGCCTTGCATTAGAGTCCCAGCTCAGCCTCTTGCCAGCAGAAAGGCCTGGGGCAAATTACCTATCATCTGAGATCTAAGGATCCCACCTGTAAAATGGAAACGTTGAGCCCTACATCACAGGTATAAGAGAAAACTACGGTGCAAAACCACTGTGTGGTCTGTTTGAGATTGTACAGGTGCTGGGCATGGCCACACATCCCATTTGTGACGCTTCAGAAAAGTCCGTTAACTCCATTTAAAGTCCGGCTGATGTGATCTTGTGTCACACTTTACAGTGAGGAAGAGGAAGGTGAAGGAGGACATGCCGAGAGCCAGGCCCCGCACACCCACCCCCCAGGGCGGCCTGTGTGGTTCCCCACTTCTCAACTGACACCACTGAGAGCCAGGGGGGTCACCTGGCTCCACCGTGGGCGGGGCTGGCCTCTGAACACCCCCCTCATTAATCTCTGCGAGTTTCCAAAGCGAGGCCCCCTCAGCCACGCCACTCGCTAAGGGGACTGTGGGCTGGCACCGGCACGGGCATTGCTCAATCACGGCACTTCCTGTCCCCTCAGAATGAGAACTTCTGCCTTGGCCAGGAAGGGGCCCCCATCCCCCCTCCCCCACATCCTGAGAGGTGGGCAGCCTTCCCCCTTCACTAGAGGGGACACAAGGCCAGGCAGGAGGTTTCTGCCTCTGCAGGAGCTACTGGCCTGGGCTCCTAGGAGGCCTGTTTGTGGAGACAGGAGTCGGCCCCAGGGCACAGGGAAGCCTGGGCGACCGCTGAGCATATTTCTGGGGCTGGAATGCCATCCCTTGGAGAGCTTGTCTCTTAGAGACGCCAGGTCTGAGCAGGCTTTAGAAAACAGCAGAGGCCCTGTGGCGTGGGGGGGATGGGGGGAGAGAGTGGGGGCAGGGGGGTTCCCACATGCCAAGCTACAAGGCCCTTTGTGGGGGGTTCCCTCTGGCATTTCTCATTACAGGAGTTATTTCTGCCCCGCAGATTATGTGGTTCTTGCACTTGGCGTGAGGAATGAATCGAGTCATTATTAACTCAGCAAGCGTCCGCCCGGGTCCAGAGGCCCCCGTTCGGAGGCAGAGCAGTTAATACACGAGCGGATTAGGTGGCTCTGAGGCTTCGCCACAATTAGAAACTCAGGACGTCTGAAATATTAACTGGGGCATGTGGGTAAGAGGCAGCGCCCGGCTTCACTGCCAGGGAGGCAGCAGCCCCGAGGAGGCTGCGGGAAGTTATGTAAGGAACGAGGCAGTGGGAAGTGGCATTTGCTGAGGACTTGTTGTACGTTACTGTGCGTCAGTGGCTCCTGTAGACATTCCTTACTTTATCTTCCCTGGAACTCGCAAACGGGATCCTGTCTCCCCTTGCACACAGGAGCTCGGCGAGGGTGAATCAGTTCCCCAGGTCTGCGCAGCCAGGGAGGTCAGTCTGCCTCCCCTTGGCACCGGCCTTCACCCTTTCCCGAGTCCTGCGCGATACCTGTCCACCTCCAGGGAGGCATCGGGACGCTAACAAAAAGTAAGGGCTAAGAAGAAATGACACTCACAATCCTCATCACTGCAGCTGATATTTATTGAGCATATACTACATGCACGCGCCTTGCTTGACTCCATAGACACCGATTTTCATGCCTGGGACCATGGGATTGGGGGGAGGCAGGTACTATTATTGTCCCCACTGTAGAGGTGGGGAACTTGAGGCATTCTGAGATTAGTAAATACATCCAAAGAGCCACAATCAACTCTGCCTCCAAAGCCCATCCTGTCCTGAAGACAATGTTGCACCCCCTAATTCTGAGAGTGCACAGTGGACACCCACCCACCATGCCCTGGGCACTGTGCGAGGTGCATAACACAAACTGCTTCTTTAACCACCCCTATTGCCCTACGGGGTAGGCACTTATTAATATCATTTATTACTCTCTTCATGCTCTAGGTAAGAAAATGGGGTTTTGGGGAGCAGTCCTTGGCTGAAGTAACAGCCTGCTCCACTCCACTCAGTCCAAAGATGCAAACCCATAGACGGTCACATAGAGGGATGTCCACGTCACATAGACCACATGAGAGAGAAGACAGCAGGTGACAAAGCCAACAGAGAAAGTGCCGGAAGACGCCCAGCAACCATGGGATGGAAACAGTGGATCACTGGGGAACCCAAAGAGACCAATAAAGGTGAACTATTAATCATGGAAAACAAAAATCGACAAAACCCCGTGCATCGGGGATGTTGTGTTTTGTTGTTGATTTTCTTTGCTTTGCTTTCTTTTGCAGAGAGAGGTCTTCCGGCCCCTCGCTGTGCACCAAGGCCCCTATTTACAGTCTGGGGGATAGACGGGCACAGTCAGAACCAGCTTCCCTCGGCTCAGTTCTATTTTCTACTTCCCTAATTACGACATTCCTTCCCTTTGGACATTGTTCAAGTTCTCCTTTCCCTCCAGTGGTACTGCTACCACCTGGGTGCAGGAAGGAAGCCATAGATGGCGTGTTTCTAAGAATGCTAAGGCGGAAAAGTCAGAAAAAGGGGCCCTGGCTACTCTAAGTTCACAGCCTCCACAGCCCCATCACATGCTGCCTTGGAGCTCGGCGAGCAGCCCCAGTGTAAGGGCCGTGTGGACCTCCTTCGTACCCTGCGCCCAGCGCACAGTAGGTACGCAGGAAGTCCCAGCCGAGGCATGTCAACAGTCTCAAGTAATTTCCAACTGGTACAGTTAATACATGGAAGCTTTAGAATGGGTTGCTGTAGTTTTTAACATATAAATTAATGCAGATCGAATGCGATCCCTATGATACGATGATATTTACTCCCTTGCATCTTGGTCTACTTTCTGGAGCGGGAAAGACAGGAGCAAGCGGCTGAAAGGAGAAAGCTATGCGTACTTCCCAGCCAAGCTCTGCCCTCCATCCACAGCTCCTGGTACACGCTTGTTACTGACATATTGCTAGTATTCATTCCATCACACTCTCACAATGCGGGAGGGGCGTGGATTATTGACAAAATCTGCAACCCTCCCTGGGTGGAGTCACTTGCCTGAATGTTCTGTAGCATCTCTCTTCCCTACCCACAGATGACTAGTATAGGCACCTGTTCTTATTAGTATTCTCCATCTTGAAGAAAAGTGAGCTACTTACACCATTGCACACAGCACTTCTGACTTAGCCAACGCGAATTACTTTCTTTTTATATTCGTGCTTTTGACATGTGTATCTAATTTCTGAACATCATGAAACATTTCCCTTACGCTGGGAAGCTGCAGAGGACTTGTTTTCCTCTTTCTCCCAACCTATACTCCTTTTCACTTAAAAACTGGGGAATAGAAAATTTAGAGAAGGGGTTAACAACTTTTTTTCTTTAAAGTCCCAGTTAGTACATTTGGCTTTGCAGGACCATCCACTTCCCACAGCGACCACTCAACTCTGCCACAGTAGTACGAAACCAGCCATAGACAACAGGTAAACGGAATGGGCATGGGTATATTCTAATACAAATTTATTTATGGACAACAAAATTTGAATTGTGTATCATTTTCACAGGTCATGAAATGTTATTCTCCTTTTGACTCTTTTCAGCTATTCAAAAATATAAAAAATATTCTAAAACTCACAACCATTCAAAACAGCACTGAGCCAGAATTGGCTCTTGGGTTGTAGTTTGATCAAAGAGGAAAGAAAATTTAATATTTCCATAGCAAGAAGAAAGACGCTGGGTATTATAGTGAGTTCAATAGTGTCTCCCCCAAATTCCTGTCCACTAGGAACCTCAGAATGTGACTTTATTTTTGGATAGAGTCTTTGCATGTGTGATTAGTTAAAAATCTTAAGGTAAAATAATCCTGGATTTAGGTGGGCTCTGGAATTCCTCCAATGACTGGTGTCTTTGTAAAAGGAAAGAGAGGAAGGTTTGGAAACAGAGAGGCCCACATGAGGATGGAGGCAGAGGTTGGAGGCAGCCACTGCCAAGGCCACCAGCAGCCCCCAGAAGGTACGGGAGCATCTGGGAACAAATTCTCCCCTTGGTGCTACAGAGAGAGTGTGTCTCTGCCCACACCTTGATTCCAGACTTCTAGCCTCCGGAATTGTGCGAGAACAAATTTCTGTTATTTTAAAGCCACCAAATTCGTGGGCACCTGTCATGGCAGCAACAGGAAACTAATACAGAGGGTTGAAGGTGTTTTGCTGAGAAGGAGAAGGAGCTTCAGCCATTACATAACTGTTGAAATAATTTGGGAAGTGACCGAAAATAATAACAATAATAATAATAATACAATCCAAGAAAGGATTTTTGAAATAACTCCATAAAGAGCCATGTCCAGGGACCATGATTTTATACAGGAAATTCCATCTCCCAGTCACTGAAGAGAAGCCTTGGAAACACGGAGGAGTGAGAGGTACGAGCAGGACAGAGGGAGCAGTTTGCTGCCCCAGAGGGACAACCTCAACCACGGGATCTGGGGAGATTTGGTCCTGGCCACGGTGGGAATCAGACAGCGAAGAGGGTGCAGATTTAAGCCACACATAACTTTGCAGGAAGCGGGCATCACACACTCGCCAGCAGCACGTGTGATGGCGGGAAGGTTAGCGTGTGTGTCCTTGACCCTGAAGGCAGGCGGGGCTGGGATTACAGGCAGAGTCTAATGGGACTTGTTAGGGGTCAGATGGGAGGGAGGTGACAAGTGCAAGATCATTTTGCTGGGCTCACTCTCCACGTAGGGTTGGCTCTAGCGCAGGGCGGCCAGGACTAAGAAGCAGAGCTGAGGGGTGGCCTCCTGCCCCTCTCCTTGGTGTCCAGGGTGGCCTGCAGGCAGTCACTTTGATTCCCGCTGGGAAAACCCTCACGCTGAGACGCCTGCTTCAACTTCAGAGATGGTAGGCTTCTTTCTGGGAAGAGACTTAAAAGTCTCGTCCCCTACTTCCTCCCAACCCCTGGCAAACACATGTAGTTCTAACTGACCATTCAGAAGATGGTCACCCTCCCCATCGCCTCCTGGCCACAGCTAACAACCTCACTGCTCGGGCGACTTTCCGAGTTGGGGACAGTGTAGCAGGGAAGCTGTGGCTCTGAGCTGAGGGCTGAGCCACTTCTCACATGGCAGGAATGAGAAAGTGCTGTAGGGAGGTTGATTGAGTGATTGGAGAGCAACACCCGTTCTTGTACCCAGCCACCTCCTTTCCAGAAACAAATCCCAACAAAATAACACCAGAAACCAATGCAGAGGTTGACGCCGCCCCTGCGGCCAAGGACCCCAGCTTCACTGTTTACATGTCGGGCACCTTCCTTGGTCACAGGTGATGTGTGTCTGTTTGGATGAAGTATGTCGCCTCGTCAAGCCTCAGCTTCTCATTCGTGAAATAACAACGATATTAATAATAACCCCTACCTTGTAGCACTGTTTGGAGGATTAAATGATGCAGGTAGCATGGTACCAATATGTGGAAGATGCCCAGCAAATGGTAGAACTACCCATTGGTGTTATTTTTTAAACAAACCTTTTCATCTAAATGCTATTTATGATTGAGCAGAACTGGCAACAACCAAAATGCCTAAAGAGACAGAGGATTAATTAAATATTATATGTATACACACACATATATACATATATGTGTGAAGAAATGTTATATAGCCTGCAAACCATCATTTTTGAAGGGTAGTTAATAGCTAATTATTTGGGGGGGAAAGCTTAATAGAATATTGAATGAGTAAAGCAAAATGCAAATTTGTATCATAGTAAAATTCTTCTGTTATTATCATTTCTACACACACACACACACACACACACACAAAACACAGACAGAGCCCTGTAGGAAAAACCACAGGGAAGATTTATAGACAGCAAAATGAAAATGCTGATTCTGTCCAAGAGTATGAGTAATGTTTACTTTCTTCTTTATACTTTCACTCTACTTTTGAAAATCTCTTACGATGCACCTCTATTACTTTAATAATGAAAATTAAAATATCAAGAAAGAATAGCATGGATTTCACAGTTAAGACACAATTTCAAAGCACGGCTTTCTGCTTGCGGATTGTATAACCTTGGGCAAGTTCTTTAACGGAGGCTCAGTTGCCTTTTGTTTAAAAAAAGGCAAGAGGAAGAATAATTGGATGCATCTGAAAGGGCCCGTACAGAGAATTAAATAGGACAGGGTGGGGCCAAGTCCCCAACACATACAAGTTGCACATGTGCTATTTAGCCCAAATCAGAGGATCCCTGTGGGAAGATTTGGGCCGGTTCTGAGAGGACATGCACATGCTCAGTGGACCACGGGAAATGCTGGGACAGAGGCCCCATTCCCCAGTCACCAAACTATTGATTAATACAACCCTCTTTCCTGGACGGAGAAGCCACGGAATGCTGTTCTGAAGGACTTTGGTAGATTACGGCCCTGCCCGTGTAATCTCCCCTTATCGTCGCGATGGTTTCAGAGTCCGTCGGAAATCTCAGATTGATTTCCTTGATGAATCACCCCTGCTAATTGCAGTGCCCGGGCCAAGAGGACCCACATTTGGGGGAATCTTTAAAAGAACACCAGCAGATAGGAACACAAAGCCTACTGTGTGCATTCGGGAGTGTGGTTCCGTGATGGTAAAAGCCACATGCCAGAAACACGCACAGATTTGTTTTTCTGTATCCGTTCCTGGGAGAAGCATTGTTTATTTGTTTAACCCATCTTTACAACAACCCTTTTTACAGGTGAAGAGACCAAGGCTTGGGAAATGTAGCACGTCAAATGCAAAGACATAGAGCAAGGTAGGTGAAGAGCTGGGATTCGAAACCCTGAGAAGGCTGAGTCCAGAGACCAGGTGTCAGCCCACAATGCCCAGGTGCCCCTGCCAGGCCCTTCACCACTTCCCTCCACTATCTAGGGCCACCCACAGATCCTTGCTGGATTTCAAAGCTGAGGATCCTCCCATAGCGCCAGGGAAAAAGAGAGGAAAAGAATGACAGAATAGTGTTTGCAGACTGGCAGCAAAAGACCAGTTTTCCACCAGTCTCCTCCTCATCCCTGTCTGATCCAGGAGGTAGTTTTGAAATATTCCAATTCCCTCAGGCCCTTTTATGATTATAATTGCTCCTAAATGTTTTGATCGTGGTGTATTGTAGATGGTATTTCAACTCAGCGTTCAGCCTTATAGGACACTAATGTAAGCATTATAAGACCATTCTCTTGAGCAGACCATCCTTAATAAAAACAATATATCAGACATTGACTCTTAGGAAAAGAGGCATCTCATCCCTGAGAGTAAGCCTTCCCCCCCCCCCCCGAAATGACCTCTCACAAAATGCCAGCAATTTGGCTTAGGGGTCAATGAGAGAGAGAGAGAGAGAGAGAGAGAACAAGAGAGAACATAAAAGAATGAGGAGAAAGGAGAGAAAGAGCTGTTATTTTATTCCAGTTAAATAAATACAAGGAGGAGTATCTTTCTAGGATATTTACAAAGCTATGAAAATCGCGTCTGAGAGAGGCACTGGGGGAAGGTTTATGGAGCACTGGATTAGGAGCCTGAAATCTTGAGTTCTAAGAGCAGCACCACCAGCTACTTATATGTGTCTTTGAAAAGTCACTTGCCTTCTGCATTTCTTCCCCAGTAACCTGAGATCTGCTTGCCCCCGGCTTGCCTAGCTGGGGTGTCCAAGTCTCAGTTTGCCTAGGACAGCCCCAGGTTACACCTGTTGTCCCCGCAGTGATTATTAATAGCACCCTTTCACTCCTGTTTGTGACCCTGTTTGGGTGAAAAATTGCATATTCACCCCATGCCTAACTTACAGTGTTATGACAGCAAAAGGGATAAAGGCCTGAAAACGCTTTATAAACGTTAAAGCCCCGTTACAGAGCAGAGGGACTGAAGGCACTTCTCAGTTGTTCTGAAGGCTGCATTTTAGAAATAGACGCTGGTTTCACAAGAGTTGTTCAGCTGCTTTACGAACTGGGTATATTCGAAATCATGTCTACGGTGTGGTCGCTACACAGGCACACACAAAAATTTTTAATGGAAACACTCAAAGTGACCACAATGGTTGTTTTTGGTGAGACTGTGGGTAAGATTGTGCTACTTTTTCTTAAATGAGAAAAAAATTCAGAAAAAAATTCAAAAATGCAGAAAAGTAAGTGGACAATTAGTGATCGACCCCGTGGAGGTGGACACAGGGAGATCCAAGCAGAAGCTCTCTTTGCCTCCCCACTGTGAGAGCAGGTAGGCATGGCTGCCAGGCAGAAGAGAAGCTTCCCTTGCAAGATCTTGCTCATTGAGTGACACTCAGCTGTCACTGCAACAGTGTCAAAGCCACACGGGGATACCTCAGGCTTGAATCATGAAGGGGATGGAGGGATCATGTGCCCAAGTGGGACGGAGCTGGCTGCTGGGAGACTGAGGAGTTCCCACTACCTGACTGGGGCTTCTGTGCTCAAATCCAAGACAGCTTCATGCATAACGCAACTGGAAAATCTTACAGAGTCAAACCAGTTCACCTAAACCAGGAGTCCCCAACCTATGGGGAGCTGTATAATTATTTCACTATATATTACAATATAATAATAATAAAAATAAATTGTGCAATAAATGTAATGCACCTGAATCATCCCGAAACTATCTCCCCCCAACCCCTGTCCCTTGAAAAACTGCCTTCAATGAAAACACTCCCTGATGCCAAAAAGGTTGGGGACTGCTAATCTAAACAACACCACGTCGTGAAACTTTCTTTCAGCTTTTCTGTTCATTACAAAAAAAAAAAAAAAAAAAAAAAAAAAAAAATCCCACTTAGAAATAGTGAATACAGGACATTGCAAGGATTTTATTTTGAACAAAGGAAACAAGTAATAACTTCCTCAGATGAAGTGAATTCACAGAAACGGACTTTCGCTGAAACCCTATGTGGTCACATGACCTCTAAACAACACTGAGATAAATGCCAGTTTCTTAGTATTTGACTGTGAGGTACAGTGGAGATTTGGGAGGGGAACCTGGCTTGTGAAGAGTCACAGGGAGGAGGAAGATCTGGGATTCTCCCAGGTCACATAGCCAGCAAGTGGTGGAGTGGAGAGTTGAACCCGTTCTCGCTGCAGACCGTGGCTGGGCAGGAGCTGTGGGCAGCTTCCGTTCCCCGAATGCCCGGCATGACTCTCAGGCATTTCAGTGAACTGCCTGCCTGAGCATGCGGCCTCCCAAAGACATAATCCCCTAGGGCAGCCTGTTCCCATGGCTGGGTGAGATACCACGCTCTCTCCTCCTTATTTTCTCAGCCAGACTTCCATCCTCTCAAAAATACTGCCACAGCCCAGAAAGTACAGGCATACCTCACTGTATTGCACTGCATTTTTTCGCAAGCTGAAGGTTTGTGGCAACCCGGAATCGAGCAAGTCTATTGGCGCCATTTTTCCAACAGCATGTGCTCACTTTGTGTTGCTCTGTCACATTCTGACAATCCTCAGGATATTTCAAACTTTTTCATTATTATTATACCTGTTATGGTTATCTATGATTAGTGACCTTTGATGTGACTATTGTCAGTAATCGCTTTGAGCTGCCGTGAACCACACCCACATAAGATGAGGAACTTAATCGATAAACGTTGTATGTCAGCTGACTACAGAGCAGCCATTCCCCCATCTCTCTCCCTTCTCTCTGGTCTTCCAACTCCCTGAAACACAACAGCATTGAAATTAGGCCAATGAATAACCTTCTAAGTCTTCAAGTGAATGGAAGACTCTCATGTCTCTTACTTTAAATCAAAAGCTAGACGTGATTAAGCTTAGTGAGGAAGGCATGTCAAAAGCCAAGATAGGTTGAAAGCTAGGTCTCTTGCACCAGTTAGCCAAGTTGTGAATGCAAAAGAAAAGTTCCTGAAGGAAAAAAGAAAATGCTACTCTAGTGAACTCACAGATGATAAGAAAGGAAAACAGCCTTACTGCTGACATGGAGAAAGTTTGAGTGGTCTGGATAGAAGATCAAACCAGCCGCAACATTCCTTGAAGCTAAAACCTAATTCGGAGCCTAACTCTTTTCATTTCTGTGAAGGCTGAGAGAGGGGAGGAGGTTGCAGAAGAAAACTTTGAAGCTAGCAGCAACTGATTGATAAGGTTTAAGGAAAGACTCCATCTCCATAACACAGATATGGCAAGGTGAAGCAGCAAGTGCTGATGGAGAAGCTGCAGTAAGTTATTCAGGAGATCTAGCTAAGATAATTGATGAAGGTGGCTAGGCAAAACAACAGATTTTCAATGATGAATGAAACAGCCTTCTATTGGAAGAAGATGCTATCTAGGACTTTGTTAGCTACAGAGAAGTCTATGCCTGGCTTCAAAACTCCAAGGCCAAAGCTGACTCCTTGTTAGGGGCTAATGTAGCTGCTGACTTAGAGTTGAAGCCAGTGCTCATTTACCATTCTGGAAATCCTAAAACCATTAATAGTTATGCTAAATGTACTCTGTGTTCTATAAATGGAACAATAAAGCCTGGATGATAACATATCTGTTTATACTAATAGCGTGGTTTGCTGAATATTTTTAGTGCAATGTTGAGACCTACTGCTCAGGAAAAAGACCTTTCAAAATACTATTGCTCATTTTAATATATCTCCTGATCACCCAAGAGCTTTGATGGAGATGTACAAAGAGATTAATGTTGTTTCCATGCCTGCTAATACAACATCCTTTCTGCAGCCCATGGATCAAAGAGTAATTTAGACTTTCAAGTCTAATTATTTAAGAAATAATAAGTAAGGTTTTCTGCCATAGATAGTGATTCCTCTGATGATCTGGGCAATGTAAATTAAAAAACCTTCTGGAAAGGATTCATTACTCCAGATGCCATTAAGAACATTCATGATTCATGGGAGGAGGTCAAAATGTCAACATTTACAAGACATTGGAAAAGTTGATTCAAACCCTCTTGGATGACTTTGAGAGGTTCAAGACTTCAGTGGAGGAAGTAACTGCAGATGTGGTGGAAATAGCAAGAGAGCTAGAATCAGAAGTGGAGCCTGAAGCTGTGACTAAATTGCTGCGATCTCAGGATCACACTTGAATGGATGAGAAGTTGCTTCTTAGGAGTGAGTAAAGAAAAGTGGTTTTTGAGATGGAATCTGCTCCTGGTGAAGACGCTGTGAACATTGTTGAAATAACAACAAAGGAGTTAGAATGTTACGTACATTTAGTTGATAAGGCTGCAGCAGGGTTTAAAAGGATTGACTCCAATTTTAAAAGAAGTTCTACTGTGAGTAAGATGCTATCAAACAGCACAGCATGCTGCAGAGAAATATTTCATGAAAAGAAGAGTCAGTCAATGCAGCAAACTTCATTGTCTTATTTTAAGAAATTGCCACAGCCACCCTGACCTTCAGCAACCCCCATGTTGATCAATAAGCAGCCTTAATACAGGCAAGACCCTCTACCAGCAAAAAGATGATGACTTCCTGAAGGCTCAGATTGTTAACATTTTTTTTTGCAACAAAGCATATTCAATTAAGGTGTATACATTGTTTTCTTAAACATAATGATATTGCATACTTAACAGACTACAGTATAGTGTAAGCATAACTTTTATAAGCATTAGGAAACATTTGTGCAAATTGCACTATTGCCATATTCACTTTATTGCGTCGGTCTGAAACAAAACCTTGTATGCTTGTCGTTTTGCTTTCCCTCCTCAACTTTCTAAGTTTTACCTCTTGCCTCTCCTCAGTCTAGAGGAATTAAAATATCATCTCTTTTGCTTTATGCAGCAAACATTAAGTAAGCAATTACTATGTGTACTATGTGTGCTATGTGCAAGTCAGAATGCTACAGCCCCGGGCTAGATTAGGACAGAGACAGGCTAGAGGAAGGTCTGGACTCCAGTGAAGAATCTCTCACCAACCTCCTGAATGATGTTATTATTATTAATTAATTTTTAATTAATTAATTTATTATTATTATTAATTTTTATCACGACTCAGTTTCTCCATATGTAAAACAGAGGTGGGTGGACCAGATGAATTCTAAACTCCCTTCTGGCACTAGTAAGGTATAAGATACTGAGAAAATATGGACTCTAACCCCTCAGATCACTCTCTCTCTAGAAGACGTTCACAATTAGATCTTAAACCTTTTCCTGTTTCTCAACTCAGAGAATTTCAGCAGCGGCCACAGAAGCTTGTGTGGGCTTTCAACTTTTTAATGACATTTTGACACTTTCTCTTACGGTGGGTAGATATCTCTTTTCATGATATTTCTGGATGCACGACTATCTCTTAAACAATTGCTTTTCTCTTAGACAACTCTGAAAACCTTGGGGAAAACACATGTTCCTCTTTCCACAATATTCCCTTATTATTAAGCTATCAAAGCTGATAGTGTAAATTTTCATTAACATCAGCTCTCCCCTTAAAATCAATGTGTCATCTCGTTGCGTTAAACTCAGAACAGACCAGCAAAGTGTTGTTTAAAAACAAATAGATCCAGCTGCATTCTTTCAGACTGGATTTTAGCATAATTTATACAATTGTGATTTTTTTTAGGTCATTTGCAACGTGCTCCCTGATTAGATGGAAATTGTCTTTTATTGGCTTTACTTTTTTAACAAATGCTAACTTGCATGAAACAGGCTACATAAAATGTACCTGCACTGGAGAAATGTCCATCTATCAATGTAGACTCTCCTGAAGAATTCCAAGTGTTAGATAAATTGTTTCCATTAAGTGGAAAATACTCCTTCGGGTATGAGCTTCTAATTCATGAGTTGCTGTAAACTGTTTCAAATAATAACGAGGTTTTTTTTTTCCTCCTGCCCTGATAGTAATCTAGTGAAGAACATGCTCAATCCCTAAAGATGATATTATCTAGTGATTTCTACAATTGTCCTGAAGTCCAAATAATGCTGTTTATGTGAAAATGTGGATTTTAGAAGGCTATTATTTGTTTGGCTGTTTCATCCCTATTTCACCATGAAAAGTGTGATATTTGACTGACATCTGGGCAGATGGATAGTAATCAGGATTGTGGCTCATAGAAAAATTAAGAGACAAATCAGGAGCTGATAAAAACTGAAATCAGAAAAAAAAAATGCAGGCACATGTAAAATTTTTACATTTGTCTGTTTTGGAAAAGCACCAAGCAGCACACAGTAAATGAGAGGGAAGCTTGATGGAAAATCTCTGTTTATTACCAGGGCAGACAATAGACACTGATGTCTCTTTTCTTCATGGTAATGTTCACAGGATGGTGTCTGGGGTTAATTTAGGTTAATCATATCACCCAGCACAAGGTAATCTCACCTGTACAGCAACGCTTCTGAAGTCTCATAAAATGT
This sequence comes from Microcebus murinus, assembly GCF_040939455.1. Classification (NCBI taxonomy): domain Eukaryota; kingdom Metazoa; phylum Chordata; class Mammalia; order Primates; family Cheirogaleidae; genus Microcebus; species Microcebus murinus. The sequence continues at coordinate 28,394,824 of NC_134123.1, forward strand.
GTCTCTTTATTGTAAGGGTAGCGGGACAAGCTGCAGCCCCAGAAACACATAAGGAGTAAGGCAACCTTGCCTATAAATAAAATGAAACCGACCACCTTCAGTTTGCTGGATCCATCCAATTAAATCCAGCATGTATTTGTTTCATACATGCCAGACTTTGTGCTAGTCACTGGGAGAAAGGGTTGGGACATTCATGTAGTCATTCGACAGACATTTTATAAGAGCCTGGCAGATGTGCCCCTGCCTGTCCACAGGGGGCTAATAAGATCACAACGCCATGTGATTAGGGTGATAGCAGAGGTCCCTGCAAAAGGACCCACGGCAGCTCCTCCAAGACCACACCCCTTCCCCTTTACCAATGTCCCTGTCAGCTAAATCATCGAAAGAGGAAGTCGTGACCTTGCTTTCCTTGAAGCATTTCAGGCTATGCCTAAACTCTTTCAACATTATTTTGCGGTTCAAGCTACAATCCTGAAACATAACTGCAGCTGGTTATTGAAAAATGCAAATAAGTTACATGTTCAGGATTAAAATGAAACATTCTTTTCTGAGTCAGCAAAATGTTTGAAACATATACGTTTAAAATATCTTTTTTTTTATTACAACAGTAAAATATGCTCATTGGAAAAAAAAATGACATAGAAGAAAATAAAGTAAAAATAGCCCCTTCCCCAAGACCTCTGAACTTCTTTCAGAGTTTAAGGTTTATGCTTCTAGACTTTTGCTATGCCTATCTAAACATGTAGCCACTGAGGTTAAAATGTTCAAAAGTCATACATTTCATGCCAAGTAGAGCAAATGCATATTTACTGAGCAATACACGTGTGCATAATGTCTTGGTGTTTTGCACACATGACTTTGTACCCATCATATAGTGCAAGAATTGGCAAAGTTTGGCCTGTGGGCTAAATCCCATCCTCTACTTCTTTTTGTACTAAAAAAATTTGAGGGTGTCCCAAAAGTGCAAGGGTATGTACATAAAGTTTTATTGCAACGCAGTTACAGCCATTTGTTAACACAGGGTCCCTGGCTACTTTTGTACTATAGTAGCAGAATTGAATAGTTGCAAAAGAGACAGCACAGCCTGTAATGCCTAAAATACTTACTCTTTGATCTTCTACAGAAAAAGTTTGCTAACCCCTGAGATAGCAGATTATTTTTTGTAGAGAAAAAGGACTACAGAGATATAAAACAAGTTATTAACACAGGTTAAATTATAAAGAACTCTAAACTTCTTCTTTATCCATTGCTGTATTATCTGCATTTTCAATAAAGATGCACATATTCTTTTGTGCCTTAATTATATACGCAATTTAAAGAGAAGTCTATCTTCAGATGAATAAAACCAATGAACTCTTACCAAGAAACCTGCCAGAAACTAAGACAGGTTATAGCTAAAGTTTCCATCGTGTGTATGCAAACACAATGTTCTAAAAGAAATTTTAAAAAAGTGTTCGCAAATATGCTCTTGGATGACATTTCTTCAATAATATTTATCCTATCTTTTTCTTGGAGATTTGAGAAATGTGACAGGCTCTGCTAGTCGATCAACAATCAGATTTGCTGCTGCTGCTACCTGGGCAGCCAGACAACATTTCTCAGCTTCTCTGGAGTGCAAATGGCCACGTGACCCAGTGGGCAAAGGGAAGTGCCCAGAGCTGAAGTGCTCCCCTTCCAGACCTGGTCCATAAAAACCTCCCTCTTCGTGCCTCATCTAGTTGGCTGAAGTGGGGATTACCTCTTGAGTGCACTTGGGAGTCACGGAGTGAACACTACAGAGCCGAAAGATGAAAGAATCTGTGCCCCCCCCCCACTCACCACTCAGAGGAGAGCCCCCCCAGGAGAGCTGCCCGCTACGTGTGAGCAAGGCATAAATTTTGCATTAAGCCTCTGCGATGCGGAGCTTTATCTGTTACCTTTCCTAATGAGAGTTCGCTGTATTTATGGAGCTAGCTGTTGACAGATGGCTTTGGGATGGAAAAATGATACAGAAGTCCCTTCTCTAGATAATGTCATTCAATAGCTTCTCCTTGAAATCAAAGTACTAGACACCTTTTGCAGACCTCTGCCTCACCGGTACTCAATCACAGTGAGTAAGTGGTAACTGCAACTCCTACCCAAGCCTTTATCTGCCACTCTCCTGAGTTCTCTACTCGAGTAGTAATTGTGCCCTGAGGGACCACTCCAATCTCTCTCCTGCCAGCATCATATTCACCGCGCTTCCTGGTCAAACTCCTCCCTCTCTGCCACAGATATTGGGTTCCATGTAACCTAAGATGGCATCCGGTAACAATTTTTAAATTTATCAACCAGGATACTTTCTCACCTACTGACGCCTATACATCTTGATAGAAGATAAAGAACCATTCTGCCATCAGCAAGGAAGCAATGTAGATAAATTCCATGCCATTTATAATTCATTCCCCCCTCATTAAGTATTCATACACTACTTATTGGCACACCACCTAGGCACGCTATGTAATAAAGAAAAAAAAACAAAACAGAATAGCTAGAAAAGAAACTGGGAGAGGCTGGTTTTATTAGGAGATGGAAGAATAATTGATTTGCTGTATCTCTTACTCCAAACTTTTTCTTGCAGGAATGCATTTTGGACAGGTCACTCACAAGTGAACTGGGTAGCTATCTTGATGAAGAACTGAGAAGCACTGGTAGAAGGTCCCTGCTGTTCTCATCCATCCATTCAACCCACATTCACTAGAGATTTGCTTTGGCAGGTCCTGAGAACAGATATTCCCTTCTTAAAGGCTAAACATCTTAAGCAGAGATATATAGGGATTAAACACACTGAATCCAGACTGAAAATGTTAAATACTTAGCTTTCTGTTAAAGGTTAGTTCCTCTTATTACCATTAGTAATAATAATCGTGACATTAAGTCATCTTGACTCATCATAATTAGGATAGCCAAAATGTACTGAGATGGTAGAAGAGGATAACACCTAAACTGAGAAAAGTGTTGCGTGTGTATTCTCACTTAATTTTCATAGGAACCCTGAGGCCTGTTTCTATTCTTTGTTCCCATTTTACAGATGAAGACATTGAGACTCTGAGAGGTTAAATAATTGCTTAAGATAAGACAGCAAGTCATTGATCATGGAGAGGCTGAAGTTCATGTCTATTTGGACCCAGAGCCCACAAGACAGGAATGGGTCCCAACAGGGAAAGTGTAGAAGTGGTGGGTGTCAAGGTGAAAAGGTTGGCAAGAGGGAGGCCCCTGCAGAGTTCGAGGAAGGGTGCAGTAAGAGAAGGCACCTAGACATCAGAGACCAGCTGTGTCTACCTCTGGGGTCTGCCAATATTGGCCTTGATCACTTGTCCCAGAGAGCACCCAAACCAACCCAATTTGGTAGCATAAGAATAAATGAACTTAGAAGACAAAAAGGAAGAATCCCCCGTATATTCATTAAGCTTTCAGTGATGTCAAAGAGTCATCCCTTCATGCTAATAAAAGAATCATTCAGCACCCCTCTCCTAACAGAACAAGTTCTTAGATTCGAAAGTCAAGCTTGGGGATAAATTTAGGATTGGACAGAACCCCACAGACCTGTTCTGTCAAATATCTACCTCTCCACAAGTTGATCCTCTGAGTTTGGTTGATTCAGCCAGCTCTAGGTCAAACCCATTCATTTCCAGCTCTGGAAAACACTATCTTATCTTCACTCCGCAGCACTGACCTGGCAGAATTTCCACCGCTCTTTGTCGGTTTCCCATGTCTCTTATTTCTCTTAGAGATCAACTCACCAACACTCCCTAGATGATCATACCGAGATTATCAGTACCCTTGAAGTGGAACCATGGTGTGTTCCAGGCTAATTTCAGGAGAAAGCTCAGTATATATTAGTGGCTCAAGGGGGCTTCTCTTTGATTTATTACATACCATGAACTGTTAGGTGCTCTGGATAACAATGAACTCAAACATGGCCCATTGCCCCGGGAGAGCTCTAAATCCAGTCGACTAGCACACACATATAGCAGATACAACATTGTCTCAGGCTAGGAGATTGAGAAACACACAAAGGGAAGGGATGAGACACCTACAACTCCTCCAGCCCTCCAGCCCACACACTTTGAGAAGACATCTCTCAAATTTACCAGAAAATAACCTGGTTTTTTGTTTCCATTGTAATGGGGTGTTTTTTTTTACTCCCACCTGTCATATACAAGATGTACCAGATGTATTTAAATTTAAAAATTGATTTCAAATCACGTGGGTGAAGACAGCTCTTGTTACACTTTTAGTGATGAAAGCAAACTAAGATGGGCATTCCTTTGGCAAATGAGACAAATTTTACAGGTAAAACACTGAACTAAACACTCTCCACGCACCAACCACCTGCAATTTGCATATCTGTCACCCTAGCATGGTGTACAGCTGTGTTCCCGCTGTATAGAGTGAGCAGGTGACATGTAGCCCTGGAAATCATGCCCTGTGGATAACTTCACAATGGGATTTATGGAGAACGATCTAAGTATCCAACCCTATCCCATTCACTCCCATTATGGTCCCTACCTAAAACCTCTATGGAAAAGGCCATCTATCTTCAGGGGAAAATTGTCAGAGCAAGATTTTGTTGGTAGCAATATACCCATTCTGTTCTGACAGCAACCCAGCAAGACAGAAACATGGCTGGCTCCTTCTCAACAGGTCCAAGGAAGTAGGGCCAGAGAAGGGGTCTCCACAATCCAGAGGATTGTGCCAATCCTCTTACATTCAAGCCATGCTCACTGGAGGACCCCAATGGCTTGCTGAATAAACACTGATTATTCTAGGACTCTCACCTTTAAACTCTGTTCAGAGCTTGGGAGAGGGATCGGCTACTAATTGGACTCAACTAATTCTAACTGGACTCAACCATTCTTTACAACCTTAGGCTAACAGAAGACGGACAACCCTTTGCTGGGCAAGTGCCTTCTGCAACACGACCTTGGGATGTACCTACCCAGTTCTCTGCACCCTGGTCTCCAGCTCCCTAGAAACAGCCCTCTACAAGGATAGAACTCAAGTTCTCCCTCTCAATGAGGTGGCCTATTCCTGGAGTCTCCTCTTCTTTTGGGGACATCTTGCTAAGAATTAAACTGTGAATATATAATAACTCTATTAATATGCAAACACACATTGGTCCTTTGCAGCACAAAAGAATAAATATATTTTGTTTATTTCTTCCTACAAAGCCTTGTTTGGAGGCTTGGAAGCCTATGTATTCACTTTGGTGCTTCTTTGAGGGCTTATAAGAAATTTGGGCCAAATGTAATCTTATAGGGACTTCTCAAGGACTGATAGATGTGGTTGGTTGGTCAATGCTATCAGAGAGAGAACCTACTTAGAGCCATAAATACTCTTTGTGGATGAAGTTGTTCACTCCTCCTCATCATTGGGAGAAGGTTGAAAGGGACCCTTCTCTCTAAGAAAGGATCTTTCCCTGAAACAATTTCCAAATTAGCTCTGCAGGAATTTTCTGTGTGCAACAGGTATCCCCTGCAATTTGCACCATGGTTTGACACGGCTTCCCTCCCAAATTCACGGGAGGTGTAAAAGAACAGTGCCCGAAAGCCAGGCACCTCTTCAGAAATGAGTAGCACTTGGGTTTTTTTCTTTCTTTCTTTTTTTTTTTTTTTTTTGTGTGAGCACGATCCCATTCGGACAATGATACTACATGGTATGAAACGACTAATAATAATACTAAAAATGTCAGGTGCAATATTGAAAAATGTCAGTATTTTTTCATTCAACCATGTCAGCAGCAAATCCAATCTGAAATATGCTGACAATAGTGGAGCTATGAAAACCAATATACTTGATGAGCCAGCCATCCAATAAATTATATATGTGGACATATACATTTGTATGTACTTCCCCCCAGAAGTAAGAGACACTGGTGAGGGGGACCCTCGGAGGGGACAGCACGTGACAGAATCAGTTAGTTTTTATACCCGACATTCTGTCCTCCTCAAATGGGGATCAAGCTTAATATGTAGTGATGGGACAGGCACCCCAGGGTGATCAAGGCACCCCAAGAAGGTCATGGTGTCTTTCATCAGGGCCTGAGGTGCCACTGCAGTTGGAAATCAGGACTAGCATTATCCATGGCTGCCTCCCACTGTATGGAAAATAAGGGGGCTCTTGTGTCCTGGAGAGATCATCTTGTTTTGTTGTCCTGAAATGTTTACTGCAATATGTTTTTAGAGTGCTAAAGAAACTCACAATCTTTCTTATCTTTCCTCTGATTGCTCATTAGAGAAGTTTTTTAAAACACAGAGGAAAACAAAGATCGTCCATGATGCCACCATCCAGAGAATACCACTAAGATTTGGGTGTGGATAATTGAGCGTGTGTGTGTATATGTGTGTATGTGTGTGTGTGTGTGTGTTTAAAATGTGACTGCTCAACTAAACAGCAGAGAGAAAGACCTTGTGACTTGCAACTCACTCCTCTCTCCCCAGAACTTCTTAATTAGCTATTAGGTAGAACGGGACACATAAGTTTTCTCATCCCGTCTCTTCAGTCCTGAGAATGTGTGTGTCTCTCTGGGCATCTTTGGGAAGAACAAGTACATGTGGATTTCTCTGTCACTCTCTATTACCGGCAGAAGACTGCTCAGCCAACGACAGAAACCACTTGGCCCTCAGAGACACTGGAGTGTCGTCATTTCACCAGGGAGGATGTTTTTATATGTTTTAGATTATTTAATGACGTATGAAAATATTTACAAGGATGAGAAAGGCAAGTTTCCAAAACAGATGCCAATTTGACTTAAGTACATGAACCACAATACCAATCATGGCACACTCAAGGAGGTGGAAGAGGTGAAACTCTCTTCTTCTTTGTGCATTTTTGTATTTTCCAAATTTCAACCATATGCATGAATTATCTTTTTAATAAAAAAAAGTGGTACTAATGGTAAAAATGATAGGTATTTTTTTTTTGTTATCAGGTTGTCATTATGTTATTTTAGTGCATTTGGTTAATAAAGAAATATCCCAAAGGATAATGTGTGATCCTTCACACTAGCCAAAGGTCAAAGAGGGGAGTGTAGCTCTCTCTTCTCTTGGACTAGAGTCACTGAGAAACGTTTGTCCCGGAGGAGGTCTCACTGTCCAGAGATCTTGCAGAGTTGCTAAGCAAACTGCAGGAAAATGCAGGAAAAGACGTACTTTTTGCCTTGTTTTGTTTTAATTAAACTTATATGTTACTTCTTTTTTCCTTTTCTAGCTTTACTGGGAAGAAAACGAGTTGTGGGACATTTTTAACAGCAGTTAACATTTATTGAGCTAAATCCTTCATGCGCACAATCCCGTTTCTCTCCCTGTATTTTGTACTCATAGGATAGTCCCATGTGGGTTTTCATGCTCAGCTGTCTCTCTTGGGCAGCTGTCCTCCAAAGAAAGACTCAGGGACCCAGACTCCACCTGATGGCTCCAGACTCCTCCAGGTCCCTTGGCCATCTTGGCTCAGCCAGCAGACAAGAAAGGGTGACACCTAGGAGGTTCTCATGTGCCAGGCTAGAAGGATCTTTGTCACTTCTCCCCCTTCCGCTGGCCTGAACATGGTCACAAGGCTCATTGAGCTGCAGAGGATGCTGGGAAATGTTGTCTAGTGATGTGCTCAAGAGGCAGAGGATGGGGTTTGTTGAGTATATAACATTCTCTTCCAAAGATACTATTTGGGGAAAGGGGAGAGGGCACTTATGTCCATGTGGTTACTATTTGGGGAAAGGAGAGAGAACACATGTGTCCGTGTGGTTAGGCTGAAAATAGTCCAGGAAAATGGAGACAGCCCCTAGGTAAGCAAGTCCCTCCTTCCTTTGCAAACTTTCCTTCTAATTTCCCCCATGAACTGGGAGTCTCAGGATATCTTTTTAGCAAAACCAGCCCTAACATGCATGCTTTTCTGGGTTGTTTTCTAGCCCTGCCTCATAAGAGGGTAGAAGACAAGAGGACTGGAGCCCTATTTGTTGCTCCATTTATGAGCAAGCACCTGTCACCGCTTCCACCAGCCTCACGGGAAGTGGAGGCTCTGCTTTCCGCACAACCAGAGAGCAACTGGCTCTCTCCACATCCCCACCTCCCCGCTGCTAATCCACCCCATTGGCAATTCCTCCCCACAGAAATTCTATGGCTCCCCTCTGTTTTGGAAAAATAACCATGATAATAATAGCAATAATGGCTAACCTTTACTGATTTCTCATGCTACCCCAGCACCATGAAAAATACCCTGCACCTATTTCCTTTCTTCCTAACAATTCCATGAGGGAGGCACTTTATTACTCCCATTTTCAGGTGGGGAAACTGAGGTCGAACCCGACAGGGTGAGTGACTTACTCGAGTCCAAGGGTGGTAGGTAGTAGACAAGATTTTAACACCAGCAGCAATCTGGTTGCCCTCAACGTGAGCAACTGTGCTACAAGTTTAAAAGTTCTCCTACCCTCAATGTGAGCAACTATGCTACAAATTTAGAAGTTCTCCCCACTACTCTGAGTTTAAAGTCTATACTTCTTACCCCAGCTAACAATTCTCTCCTGGTCTGGCCTCTGATTTCCTTTCCAGACTCGCCTGTTGCCAAGGGTAGTCACACACACATATAAACACACAGACACATGTACACGTGACATATTATACATATGTATACACATACCTCCCAGCACAAAGCCAAGTTCATTCACTCCGGCAATACTAGCACTTCATTTCCCCTTGTTATCCACCATGCCCATTGGCTTTTGGAACTCTATATACACTTATTGAGTGCCTACTAAACGCCAAGCACTACACTAGGTGCTGGAGATATAAAAGTGAACACGACAGATCCATAACTTGACTTTACAAACTTTCTATTCTTATGGGGGACAGAGATCAGAAATTAGTAAAATGCAGTCTGTGTTTGGGGGCATCACTTAGTGTCATGAGGACACATAAGCCAGGGTGAGGTGAGGGATGAGAGAGCGGCAGAGGGTGGGGCTGTTTTAATCACGGTGCTCGGGAAAGGCCCACTCTGGGGAATGAACATGCCAGTCCACAGGAATCTCCAGTGCTATGGGAACGGCGGCCCCATCCAGCTGGGAAAGAAACCCATCCCAGGCAGAAGGAGAAGCAAATGCAAAGGCCTGAGGTGGGAGTGAGCCTGGCCTGTTTAAGCAACAGAGATTAGACTCATGTGGTCGGAAAGAAAAGAACACAGCCACAGTGGCAAGAGATCGGCTCCGAGAAGGGGCCAGGGCCAAGAAGGCCGCGGTAGGAGTTTCATCCACATGCACCAAAGGTACTCGATGGTTTTAAGCAAGGTAATGATATGATCTGATTTACATTTTAATAAGATCACTCTTGCTGCTCTTGTTAAATGCCAACTTATCTTGATGCCCTGGAAGGCTTCCTTCCAGTTCTGTTTTAAGACAGCAGGAGCCGATATCATTAACATCCGATGACAATTCGATTTGAAAACTCCATGTCTCATATGACTTATAGCAAACCTGCATTGCAGATAACATCAACATTATCCGGCTACCACAGCAAATATACTCATTGGGTCTTATGCATTATGGAAACTGAAATGGAGCGTTTTGTAAGGTTCTGATCTGGACTAAGTTTGGCATCTGGTCTCTGGTTCACATTGAACCCTGTCAGGACCTGCTATAAGTCAAAATAGGTGGACACATTTGACACCCAGGTGGGTGCTAGATGTGTAAATATATAAATTTATTAAAAACTTTAAGTCTGTTTTTTAAAAAATCTCTTAAAATTTGTTCATGAAAAAAAATCGGGGGACTCCATCAATATTTTTTTTCTTGACATAGTAGATCCCACTTTGAACGCTGAAATGTGGCTCTATTTTTAATTGAGTTGTTTTGCAGGCGTGTTGTTCTGTGATGCAGCGTCCCACCCTAAAACAAATGCAAACTGACATTGCTTCTGTAAGAAGAGTGTTAGGAGACAAAACCCTAGAAAGAGCTGAGGCTTGCACAAAAAAGCAAAGGGCGATAAAAAGGGCTTTTTGAGCTATGTTTGGAGCAAGAAGGAAAAGGAAGGGATAGGGAGCAGATGATGCAACTCGAACAGATGACAGCAAGAAAGCAGAAGTTCTCCACTTGGACTTTCCTTCCACCTTCTCCCCTGCAGACCATGATCTTACAGTTGGAAAGAACCAAGCACACATTGTTAAGAACAAATGCAGCATTAATTTTGGGATAGGAACACAGGACTTTTGCATACACCCAGGGTAATGATTCAGATGACAACGGAGCCAGACAGGTGAATACAACAGTGACGTCTGTGCACGTGTGGAGCTGAGTGAGAGGATGCAGGGAGCAGGGAGCTGGGGACCACAGCTACTGCCCACCCCAGCCCATCACAGCCACGAAGGCATGCAGAACAACATTGTCCAATCTTCCATTTTCTTAAAGACAAACCAGAACCCTGAATGATTTCCTTCTTGATTTGCCCAGATTTTTACATGCCAGCAAGAAATTCCAAATTTTTCGAAACACCAGGCAGACCCAAAGAACACCTGTTTGCAAGTTGGCTCAGCCCAAGGCTGCTACTTTGGAAATTTTGCTCAAAATCAATTCAGCCTCACAGGCTACCTGGTAAATGACATCACCAAATACTACAACAACTGACAGTAGGAAGCAAGCTACAGGAAGACCACAGGGCCTGCTGTTCAAGGTTTCTGTTTGGCAATCAAGGTGGATTCCCAATGTAGACCCTGACCCTGATATCCAGCAAATTCTAATATAAGTTACTGCAGATGGTAAATACTACAGGAGAGGAAGGCTTGGGACTTGGTTGCCTCCATGGCTAGAGGAAGATCAAGGACTTTTTAAAAGTCCCAAAGATGTTGAGTACTGGATCGACAGCCACCAAGGAGAAGGTCCTTAGCAATCATTTCACGGGAGTCCAACATTTTGAGTACAGTTGTCCCTGAGTATCTGTGGGGAATTGGTTCCGGGACCTCTCCCCATGGATACCAAAATTCCATGATGCTCAAGTCCCTTATAGAAAACAGTGTGTTACCGTTGGCCCTCCTTGTCTGTGGGGAAGCAAAACCACATATATGGAGGACTGACTGTATTTTCGTTAACTATCTGGATGAAGAAATGATGGCAGAGTAGGTCTTAAAAACATAGTTGGAAACATGTATTATTATTATTTTAAAATCAAACCTATTTGTGTGTATATTTCAGTTTCACCATCACTAGCTGTGTGGCCTTGGCCAAATTACTTAATCTCTCTGACTTCACATTTCCTCTCCAGCAAAGGGGGAGCTATAATAAGTTCCATCTCCAGTGGGTATTAGACAAATAAATGGAGTGAGACGGATAAAGGGCTTGGTATGGTACCCCTCTTGGGGGAAATGCTTAATATATGTTGGTAGCCTTAATGATCATTAGTGTTATGATTATGATTGATACATTTGTAAATATTAATATTTTTTTTTTTGCAGATCTCCTTGCACCCCTCTTGGAAGATAAAGAGTTTTTCTTATTCATAGGGACCTCCAGGCAAGTCCAGCCCTCCTACTCTACGCTTCTACGATCTCTGCTGAGATGCACGTTTAGGATCTCTGGATCAATGGAGTTTGGGATCACTCCTCTGGACTCCCCATCTCACATCTGTCTTAGCACAGGTAATCCAGGGGTACCTGGCAGGCTGTCAGGTGACATGCCCTGAAATCTGTGTGAATGAAGGATAACTCGTGGGTGGGTTTAAATGAGGTTGGCTCATGCCACCCTGAGCATGAAGCTGTTTCACTCCTAGTGATTCTGTTCTTCAGGTTTCATCCTTTAAGACTGGTTTGGGCTCTGTTTTGAAAGGAACAATAAAAAATATTCAAGCATCTTGGGCAGGGGCCCTAAGATAAAATAATAATAATAATTAAAAATAATAATAATCCTGAATTACTGCCAGCCTCTTGCACTGAACCGGGAGATCCTAGAGGCAGCCTTCAGCTGCTTGCTGCGGTCCTCACAGTGAGTTGTCGGGCACAATTCTTTGGATGTATGTGCTGATTTGCAAATGTTATGCACATAAATAATGCGTGTGATGTTAGACAACAAACACCTTAAGAGAAGACGTATGTGTTCAAGTCCTCTGTCATCGTAGAAGACCACCTGATGCAGCACCTTTCACATCATGGCAACTAATTATCTCATGAAAATGAACACAGGAGATTTTAAGATCCATCATGACTCATGTGCCCACTGAACTGACAGCTGCAGTGTTCCATGTGGACACAGATCTGTGGCTTTTACTAATTTGGGAGAGGGGATGGTGAGGGAGTCAGGTTTCTGGAAGCCTGGCTAATTCAGTCCCTGCTACTGGTACGTCCACTCCTGCTGCCCTGCAAGCCATTCTCCTAAATCAGAGCTGGGAAGATATTTTCAACATTAGAATATAGTATTGCTGCCTTCCCTGTTTGCAATATTCTTCTGTCTTCCCGTTGGGCCTAGGATGCTGATCCAACCCATTGAAACAGCCCCTAAGGAGGCTTCAAAGCTGATCATTCCCTTTTAACTTCTTATTATTTCCTTCAAATGCCAGCTCAGTTTCATCAAGGGATCCTCCCTGACCTCCCGGATGAGATCAATTACCCCCATGACAGCCTCTTGCTGCCTTGATCACACTATCATCCTTACATGCATTCTGCCTCACACCCCTCCAGATGGGAAGCTGCATGGGGATAGGCACATCTGCTTTGCCCTCCAACAGCATGTATTGAGTGCCTACTGCATACCAGGCACTGTGCTGGGAGTTTTACAGGCATTACAGAATCTCACTTATTGCTTGCAGTGATCTTACGAATTAGGAAACTGAGACATAGAGAAACCAAGTCACTTGCCCAAATCCATGCAATTTCTTAGGAGGATCCAAACCAAGGTGATTCTGGAGCTTGTGCCCTTAACTGCTAAGCCAGTGGTTGGCAGAGCAGGGGTCTCAGAGCAGAGCCTTGGAGACCAACGGCATCTGCAGCAGCTGGGCCTCTCGGTAGAAATGCAAATTCTCAGGCCCCTCCCTAGACCTAGTGAATCAGAAACTCTGGGTTGGGGCCCTGCAATCTGTCCTGACAGTCCCTGCCCCACCAGGTAAGGCTGATGTATGCTCAGATTTCAAACCACTGCCCTAAGCCTTATTCACATCTTGTTATAACCCCATGTCCTAGGCACTTAATAAGTGTTTAAATATGGAAGGGAGAAGGGGAAAGAGGGAGGGAAGGAATGCAGGCAAGCAAACCTCCCCCGAAAGAATCCTCTCTAGCAAGTGGATGATGCTCGGGGGTTGCCATGGCCTGACCATACTTTAATCTCCAAATTGCAAAACCATTAACATTATTGATTGATCAGACATCAATCCAACAGAAATTTAATTAAATTAGAATGTGTCACCGAGCAGACCTGGCTGCGTCATGCATAAATCTCAGGTAATAAGTTGACAAAGAGACAGCAGCCACCGGCGCCCAGCCTCGGCTGAACACGTCCCGCAATGCTATCTCTTCCCGGGCTGCAGAGGGCCCTGCACACGCACATGGGAAGGCACAGGTGAAACGGGGTGAACGCCTGATTTATGACAGCCACGGAGTCCCCAGCAGCTCAGGCGTCCAAGAAGTGCCTTCTCCTGTGTGATTTATGGCTGCCCTGGCCGGCCAGACGGCACTGGGGGGGAATGCCCCTGCCTGGGTCCAGCCCTCGGCTAAAATGCTGACCCTGCTTAGATTTCCTGGGTGAGAGGATTAGCACTCGGGGTGTCCTCACGGCAAATGTGTCCTCTGGAGGAAGCCACGTCCTAGGAGGGCGGGGGACCTGCTCTTGCTTGGCCCGTCTGCTGTGGCCTCAGGAATGTGTTTTGGTGTCAGCGAAGAACGGCTGCACCTGCTGTCCCAGAAACAGGTCTGGAGCAGCCCCAGCGCGCTCCCGCCTCGGGGCAAACGGAGCCTCCACTTGCTCAGCCCCAGCTCACCCTGGGCAGGCCGGGGGCGTTGGCGCTGGGAGCAGGCAGAGCCCACCAGGGAGGTAAAGACGGTGGTAATGCAGCCCCCCTGCCTGGAGAGGTCTGGATTCCTCCTTCAGGGTGGAGGAAAGGGGGTGGCTGAGGACAAGATAATCCAGGAGGCAGAAAAGAAACCAGAGAAGGCAGTGAGTGCTCCTTGGAGCAGTATAAATCACCCAGGCTATTCTTGTCCTTGCTCAGGAAGGCTGCATGGAGGAGACCCTTCTAATGGTGAACACTTGTACTTAATCCTCCTGTTTTCTGTGATTGTCTTCAATCCATCATGGGCTAGCACTTCCTTTTTAAAAGCCATCTTTCACCTACATAAAGAGTGATGCCATTGTGACAAGCAGACGTTCTGGACAGGCTACAGCTGTCTTCATGATAGCAGGCATTTATTCCTTACACTGTCCCTTGCCCCTATAAGGTGTCCCAGGTGCCCCGACCTTCCTCTAAAGCAAATGTTGCAAACTACAGCCCCAAAGGCCCAATCCAGCCCACTGCCTGTTTTTGTAAATAAAGTTTTATTGGAACACAGCCATGCCCATTCACTTACATTGTCTACAGCTGATTTCAGGCTACAATGGCAGAGTTGAATGGTTGCAACAGACGGTCTAGACCACAAAGCCAAAAATATTTAATATCTGTCCCTTTATGGAAAAAGCTTGCTGACCCTCATGCCAGATAAATGGTGATTGGTTGAGAACATATGCTCTGGATTCAGACATATCTGGATTTGAAGATTGCTTCTCCCACCTATTAGCTGTCTGGCTTTAAGCAAGTAAAGCTACCTTTCTGATCTCACTTTCCTCTCCCATAAGTGGAGATAATAAAATTATCGACTTCACTGAACAATATAAAAATGAAATAAGTCACAACATGACAAAATAGCCATTGCAGAGCCAGGCATTTTTACATACAGGGTCTCATTTAAACTCATAACCCCCCAACAAAAGTTATCTTAAATTTTGAAAAGTAAACCCCAACATGAATACACCATCTCCACTTTGCCCAGAAACGTGCAGTCTGCTCCTTCCTCTCCCCAGCCCTCACCTCGGGCTCTCAGGCAACGTCAGTAATTTGTGAAGAAAGACATTTCATCACAAGACCAACAGGGGCATTTTTGGGAACGTGCTTACATTTGGAACGTGAAGAATGTCCCAATAGATCATGTGAGTGAGGGAGATAGGAACACTGGTTCTGAGGAAGTAGGAACTTCCTTGAAATGTCCCTTTCCTTTGTCCTCTGAACCCCAACACTTGCCTTGCTTGGATCTCTGCCAAGAAGGACGCCCATCCGCCCTTTCCTGGCAAGGGTGGGGGGTGGGTCCAGGGCAGGCCGTGTGACTGAGCCCCCGAGAGCCCAGAGGGCCCGGAGCCCAGGGCTGCAGCTGGGGACAGGACAACAAGGGCCTCCACTTTCCTGGGGCTAGAGAAAGGGCTAGGGAAGCAGAGGACCACACGCCAGGGCCCACGTGAGTTCTTGAAGGGCAGGGCCCATGTCCAATGCAAATATAAATACTATTACTGGTAACAACAGCAGCCAACATTAACTCAAGTGCTGTGCTAAGCACATTTTATTTCATTCTCATAACAACTCAATGGGATGCAGTGGGTATTATTATTCTCCCCATTTACCAGCTGAGATAAGTAGGCTTAAAGAGGGTAGGTAATTTGCTTAATGTTCTACAGGAAGGACAGCCAGGATTCCATTGTCCAGTGTCGCTGGGCCTGCAGAAGGCACTTGGTACGTATCTGCTGAAAGGTGGATGGAGGGGTGAGCGGGTGAATGGATGACAGAGCTCTATCTGGCACCAGAACTCAAATGCGTCGCCCCCACGCACCACTGTCCCTTATCCATTTCTGTACCCCAGGTACCTGACACAGTGAGAGGAGCTCAAATTATTTAGATAACTGGGAAAGGATGACAGACTGAAATCACAAAGACTAGGGTTTCCTCCCAGTCTGCTACCAATTGGGTAAGATACGTCCTCTATAATATGGGGTTGCCATGAAGAGTAGAGATGGGGTGGGGAAGAGGTGGGAGGGAAGAGAGAGAGTGAGAGAGACAGAGGTAGATGGACTAATGGATGGATGGACCAATGGATAAAGTATGTTGCTTAGTGCCTGGAAGATAGTAGGTGGGCAATGGTAACAGCTATCATCATCACCATGTTCAATGACATCGCATTAGCTCCCACTCTAATCATCACCATCATTCTTGCAGGTGTTTGTTGAACAAATTATCAGATCTGTGCTGTTTTACAGGTGCACAATTGTTGGACTTTCCTACCTGGCCTGCCTTGCCGCTGACCAGCTTCTGCCTGCTGAGGGAGGAGGTATACCCACGAGGGCAGGATGGTGAGATAGAAGGAGGAGCTTTCCACGTTTTACGGCAGAGTTTGCCCACCCATCAATCTTCCTTCTCCCTTACCTTACATATCCAAAAGATACAAGTACCTCGGGAAGAGCTTGGCAGAATCCTCACATCCAAACTCTCAGCACGCTCTGTTATATTTTTTCCCCACTTTACAGATGTAAAAAAAAACTGAGGTTTGTAGATATCATGGGGTTTCCCATGTCCGGTGGCCATGCATTATAGGTGGTCCATTCCCTTCCTTACTGTTCTGTATTATCAAATTTTCCATCATGGGTGCAATTTATGTTTATTACGACAGGAAAAAACTTCTAAAGGGTGACATGAGCAAACTTGTTGACAACTTTGGAGAAAATGGCCTTGTTAAGTACAGATACACCTTCTCCCTCACACACAAGACAAAGTGTACCTTCCTAGCTAGGAAAAAGCCCACGGCAATCTTCCCTTGCTTTCCCCTAACTCAGTGGGCGTTCGCTGCAGCCTGGCCCCTCCCCTTCCCTCTCATTCCTTTGCTCTAGGCTCCGTTATAAGGAGCTGCCACATGTGAGCAGCTGGGTCAGGTCTTACCAGAATATTTAGGTGACTAAAGTCCCCAGCCAACCCTCAAGCAGCTCAAAGGCTGATAATGGAGAGAAGAAATATATTATCTGCATAAAGTGACAAATTTCCATTAGAGACCCAGCAATTCCACTCCCTGAAATCTACCCAAGAGAAATAGAAATACATGTCCACACACAGACTCGCATGTGAATTCATTCATGGAAATGTTTTCACGATAGTCAAAAAGTAGAAATATCCCAAATGCCATCAACAGGCAGAGGGTTAAACAAAATGGGTCAGATCCATGCAATGGAATAGTATTCTCCAATAAAAACAACAAAGTACTGATACATGCTAAGTCATGGATGAACCACAAAACCATACTAAATGAAGGAAGCTAAACATAAACAGCACATATTATGTGAGTCTATTTATATAAAACGTCCAGAATAGGCAAATCCATAGAGACAGGAAGTAGATCAGTGGTTGCCTAGGGCTTGGAGGCGGGGAAGAAATGGGGAGTGACTGCTAATGGGCATGGGGTTTCCTTTTGGGGTGGTGAAAATGCTCTAAAATTAGACTGGGGTGATGGTTGCACAACTCTATAAATATACTGAAACCCATTAAACTTCAAACTTCCAATAGGTGAATTTTATGATATGCATATAAATTATATCTCAACGTTGCTGTTAGGAAAAAAAAAAAAGGAAAAAGAAACTCGCCATGGAGTGGAAAAAGCAATCGAGGAGTGTCAGCTCCAGTCCTGGAGAGACTCGGTCAGTCAGTGAGGGAACAGGTGCGTGCTGAGGCCCGGCCCTGCACTGGCTCTCCGCCAGCGTGAGTGAAACACAACTCTGTCCTTTCGGAGCTTGGATTCCAGTGGGAAGGACACAGAGTGAGTGAATAAACACACATGCTACAGGGTGCAACAAGGGCGATGAAGAAAAATAAAAGTAAGTGAGGGGACACAGATTTGGGGGTGCCTTTTCCGATAGCAGAGCTCTGGAGTGAGCACATCCTCACCCCTTTCTTGTCATCCACACCCCTGGCTCAGGGCAGTGGACAGCACCGTCATGTCCTGGGAGAAGCACACCCAGGGGAAGGAGTCCTCATTTCTCTTTGTGAGCCCTGGATGTCTACATGCCGACAAGACAAATGAGCGCAGGAACAATGTTGGGATGCTGGAATCTAAGGGGGGCAACACAGGTACTTAACGTGACAAGGATTATGCCATGAACTTCACTGCCCCTAACAATGCAGGGTAGATGCTGGAGGGATGGAGCCATCACTGGGCTCTTCCAACAGGGAGGACACGAACACAGCCTTTCCTGGATGCTCTTGCGGTGGTGCAAATGGCTGGTGGATGTTTTCCCTTTGCAAAGAATAAGGAAATCTGCAAAAGGGATGCGTGGCCTTTGCAAACTGATGCCAGACAAAATAACACGCAGAGAGAGGACACATTCACTGAGCTCCTACAATCCGGATGATTCAGGGCATACAGACCTCCGCCACTCCCTGGAGCCCGGGCACTACAGAACAGGCTGTGGAAAGGGCACAGGGTGAACGTGTCTTTATGACATTATTGATTTATTCTCCACCTGCAGTTAAAAACCAGGCCCAGACAGACAATAAAAATAAGTACTTAACCGTATCGCAGGCTCTGCCGACTAAAATGGATTTTACACTTAAAGATACAGCTGATCTGGGTGAGGGTTTTAATGACATTTTTGAGTTTTAAATTTAAAAAAATAAAATAAAATCTTTGTGAAAATTAAGTGAGACATCATCAGTCTTTCTCTTTGTGGGATCCTTCCCATAATATCTCCAGGACTGGGGGGGGGGGGGTTGGGTTTATCCAGGTGGGGAAGAACAATGTAGGGAGTTTATTTATTAGTATTTTGTAGAGATGAGGATTCTCCAGGAAGAGGGATCAGATGGAGGGAACAGGAGGGGGGAATGGACAGAGTATCTGCTGGAAGGAAAAAGGCAGGAGAGAAGAAGAAACCAGGAGGAAGCAGCAGCAGAAGGAACAGAACAGGGTGGAGCGATGGCCTGGAATTATTTGTAGTCTTTCAGTTAGAGCCCAAGGGCTACCCCTCATCTAAATCGCTCTGGATGGCACAGAAGAAAACAATCCTACCAGAAACCTTAATGCATTCTGTATTTACCTTTTTTGGGGAAATTACCCCTGCCTGGTTTGTGCTACTGCAATTTATAAAAATGCCTATTTCCCCTGCTCAGGGCAGAAATCACATCTGATTAATCCATGTATTTCTATCACTCCTACATTCCAGGTGGTGAGAGATGGCCAAGGGAGTGCCCTGCTGGAGAGACAGACAGACAGCACGTGGAGGGAGATGCTAAAATCACAGGCAAGGGGAGGCGACCTGTGTGTGCCTAGGTGCTTCCTGCCAAGCACAGCACGTTTGCATTCGATCCCCATAAAAGCCCGATGAGATTCGGCCGGGAGATGTGCAGAGAGAGAGGCGTGAAAATAAATGGGTCCAAATCGCAAAGTTGGAGCCTGAGTTCTCATTCTCCTACCTCCAACCGGTTTTTCTCCCTTACAGATGCCAAGCTGCCTCTTGTTATTTATTTTTGCTGGTGAAGGAGGAAAGCCTTTTCATCCCAGACCTTCCTTTCAGCGGGAAGAAGGGATCTTAATGTCAGGAAATCAAGGGTGAGATGCCTCCTCACCCCCAGTCTGAAATGTGTCTAGAGTGGGTCGCCATGGAAAGATCTGAAAGTGAAGAAGTGAGATTTGCATCGCCTAATTCTAATACACACCCTAGCAATAAGAGACATGTGGATTAATCCAACAGAGATCAAAGCACCCACCGTGCTTTCTAGACACTGCGCTGGTAGTGGGCAATGGTCACGCTGTCCACTGCCAAGAATAAGGCAGTGCCCACAGGGGGCTTCACCAGGCAACGTGGCCAAAGCATTTCCGGAAGTTTCCTCCCCATGGCTGCGTGTGACCCAGCTGTGTCCCCTCTCTTTGCGTTTGTGGCATCTCCTAAAGAATGTGGACTTGAATTTAGAAGAATTAGAAGGAAGCTCCTGCATTTTGCTGGGTATGATCCTAGGTACTTCTTAGAATTATTAGCTTTCTTAAAAAAAATTAACAAATATATATACACACATACACACACACACACACACACACTTGGGTTTGAGAAGGAAGAAACATGAAAGGACTTCCTGGGGAGATGGAAATATTCTAAATGTTCATAAAGGGGTTGGCTATGTGGGGTGCATCTCTTTGTCAAAATGAGACAGCTAAGATTTGCGCATGCCAATGTGCGCAAGTTTTCCCTTAAAATCTGTAACAACGCATAGCGATTCGGTGGGGCTGGAGAAGGAAGCCAGCATGGCTGGAAGGCAGCCGTCCTCCTAGCTTTATGATGAGCATGGGAGGGTCCGTTGTGCTTGTTGCGGGCAGAATTCTAAGACAATCTCCTTGCTCTTCCCCTTGAGCAAGGGATGGGATGTTATTCCCGTGATCACGTTATACTATGTGGCAAAGGGGAAGGGATTCTGCAGGTGAAATTAAGGTCCTTAATCAGTTTGGGTTAATCTAAAGGGAGATGCTCCTAGGTGGGCCTCACTGAATCAAACAAGCCCTGGAAAGAGAATTCAGGCTCCCCGGGGCTCCGAGACTCAAGGCAGCAGACTCTCTCTTGCTGGCTTTAACGAAGCAAGCCCCCTGAGTCCTTCAGCTGGAGGGAAATGAGTTCTGCCCACAACCACGTGAGCTTGGAAAAGTACCTGGAACCTGAGATGAGATCCCCTTGATTGCAACCAAGACCCTGGGCAGGGGACCCAGGTAAGCCATCACCCAGCCTCCTGACTCACAGAAACTGTGAGAAAAGAAATGAGATGAAACTGTGAGATAAATACATCTAAGCTGCCAAGTGTATGGTGATTTGTTCCACAGCAGTAGGCAACTAACACAATACTTTCCATATGTTTGAAATTTTCTGCAATGGAAAGCTAAAACAATTAAATCAAGTGTACACGGACATTTGAAAGAGTGAAGTGTAACTGTTTAAGAGCCTGGACAGAGATGTGGATTTGCCCCCCAACTCTACCCCTCTCTTGCATTATGGTCTTGGCAAATGTGCTTGTCCTCTCTGACTCTCAGTTTCTTCATCTTTGGAATGAGAGGGATAAGAGGATTCATTCCTAAGATAGTCGTGAGGGCAAAAATGAGGGTCTGGGTGTTCAAAGTGCATCCCTGTGTCACGAGGGAGAACACAGACAGCGGTACTGAGAAGGCTGACAAGGTGACAGTGAGTGAGTAGATCTGGAGTCATGCAGTGGCAGGCTGCTGTCACCCATTTCCCAGGTAACCTTAGGCAACAGAGTGATCTCTGTGCCTTGGTGTCTCCATCGTTGACATTTTTTAAAAATGTGATTTCCTACGAGAGCTCGTGTGTGCAGGCCTGAGGACAGCGGCCTTAGAGACTCATGTCATTGTCCATGGCTATCTTGAAGGTCTTTCTGGGTGTCTTGCTCCAGGAAGTCAAGTGCCACCTGCACCTGCCACAGGTGATGAGCCCCACCTCACAGACATCAGGCATTTCTGACAAGGCCAACAGAAGTCCCCAGAGCACTCCAGGGCAAGACAGGAACAAGGATGCTAGCAACGGTCGAAAGAACCCAGAGAGGGAACTGCTGTAATTACTTTAATTTGAACTTGGCGATGGCCAGAGCTGTCAATGACACTCCCTTTCTTGGGGAAAAGGTGCCACCGGATCATTTTAATGACCACCAGGGCCTCTGTTGTGTTCTGTGGCTGAGAGATGGCATTTCAAGAGCCGCGGGACCCGGGAGCACAGGTTGGGGGATGGGCACCGATTTGCCGGACACAGAAATGAGAGTGGCTGCTCTGTCACCCAGCAGGATAGGACCAGTCCAATCAGGGTTGTGAAGAACCCAGAGTGAAGAATCCCAGCCTTTGTGAGCCTGGCTCTCTTGGGTAGAAAATGTCATTTGTGTCATATTCTCTTCCAGCTTAAGAAAACTACCTGGAAAGCTTGTGTTTACAGTGGGGAAGGGACCATTGAGTTCCTACCACATGGCACGCATGGGCATGGTTGCTTTATGTGTGCTGGGCTCCTTAATATTCCTACAACTAGTTTTATTCCCTCATTCTATCCTGGCTTTTCCTTTACTTTGAGTTATCTATTTATTTGTGTCTTACTTATTGTATGAGTTTTTGCAAGCTATCTGAAATTCATTGTGGAATGACGTGACTTATTAAAGAACTAAACAAATACTCAGAGCTAGGCATTATGCACCCTCTTTTATAGGTAAGAAGATTAAAGCTTAGAGAACAATTTGCCCACGACCTCAGGGCTCCTGAGTAGTGAAGCTCAAATTTCCAACTTTGTCGGTCAAAATTTCCAAGCCCTCTTCAACCTCCACTCTCCTGCACTACAATTTATAATAGCCAACACTGATTGCAACTAGCCTTGACTGAGGACTTATGATTTGTCTTTCGCATATTTCCGTATTTACACTTTACAACAAGGCCGTAAAGAAGGTATCTTGGTTTCCTATTTTACACAAGACGCGCAAGGTGAACTCCAGGGAAGCTTGGGAAACTGCTCAAGGTCAAGTGGCCAAGAGTGGTGGGACGAGGACTTGAGACCAGGCAGTTTCTCTCCAAAGCCCGAACTCAGCTGCTGGGCTCCGTCAGAAAAGAACAAAAATCAACATCATCAGCCACAGAACAAACCGTGGGGTGAGTCTTAGATGGTGACAATGGTACCCGTTCCAGAGTCAATGTAGCCTCTTTTTTTATTAAATCATGGGATATGCTATCCCAGCACCACACCCTGCATACTGTCCCAGCAAATCTGTGTGCTGTCTACGTGTACCATTCCACTGTTACATCCTAGCGTATCTGTATTCTACCCAATGCTGCATTTCCCTGTGGCCCTGTGCACCATCCCAGGTACCATTCTAGTGCACCTGTGCACCACCCCAACGCACATGTATACCATCCCTGTGTCTCTATGGTCCCATCTGAGCATACCTACATACCATCCTAGTGTCTCTGTGCACTATCCCAGCATACCTGTATACTATCCTCATGTCCCTGTGTACCACCACAGCATACTCGTATAATATCCTAACATATTTGCATACCATCCCCAGCACATGTGCATGCCATCGTTGTGTACCTGTGTACCACCCAGCACATGTCCATACCATCCTAGTGTACGTCTGTACCACCCAGCACACATACATACCATCCTAGTGTACCTGTGTACCACCTAGCACATGTACATACCATCCTAGTGTACCTGTGTACCACCCAGCACATGTGGATACCATCCTAGGGTATGTGTGTACCACCCAGCACACATACATACCATCCTAGTATACGTGCGTACCACCCAGCAGACGTGCAGACCATCCTAGTGTACCTGTGTACCACCCAGCACATGTGCAGACCATCCTAGTGTACCTGTGTACCACCCAGCACATGTGCAGACCATCCTAGTGTACCACCCCAGCACACCTGTATTCTATTTCAATGTACCAGTGCACAATTCCCATGCAGGTTCCCTACATCAATAACCATCCTTTTTTTGCTGGCTATGAGCTGCACAATCAAGTGAATGGTTAACTTCGAATCTTTGAATAAGCATCAGTGTTAAGACCTGCCTGGGCACTCCAGTCCATTTCTGTGGTTCTGGCCTTGAATGGAATTTGTCAGGGAGAGGCCATCACTGCAGGCTTCAATCGCGGCACTTGTCCGGGATCAACTCCCTGCTGACAGTGGGAATCCTCCGCCTCTCTCCCTAAAGCCAAGCCAGTGTGCCTGAGTTTGAAAAGGAAGCAAGCCAGTCGCATAGACCACAGGAGTAAGCATTTGAAAACGCATCCCACAGGATCCCCTAGGCAGGATTTGGTGTTTTCTCTGCAGGAGAGAAAGGAAGGAAAGAGAAGACAGAGTGCTAAGGTCTGTGCTGGTTCTGTATCCCAGTGATTTAATTCTGCTACTTGTTAGCATCCTTGACCTAATTTTAAGACGAGAAAACTGATGGTCAGAGAAATTGTCACTTGGCTCAAATCCCGGGGCTAATTAATGATGGGGCTGGGATTGAAACCAGGTCTTTATGGCTCAAGTGCCCACCGTCCTACACTAATTCCAGTGCGTGTTCAAAAGCCACCAGATTAGGAGATTAGCTGCTGGTGGCAATCGGAGGACTTCACGGAGGCCCATCCTGCTCTCTCCCTTAGCTCAAGCTCCAGAGTGTGAGATTAATAGAACCTTTGGCCTGTCCCCAAACACTCCTTGACTGCATTGCTCTGTCTGTCAGGGACACCACCTCTCAGAACTTCTCCCCCAGACACGGTAAACGTGTGAGTATCCACATGCCGGAGCGAGTCTGCTGAAAACCCTTGCCACGCAGAAGGGACTGCTCAAATTCCCCAATTAGTAACATGTTGTCGGTTTCAATTCTTTTCCAGGTGAAATTGGGCAGGCAGAATTCTCAGCCAAGGTGAGAGACTATTTTTTTTTCATTCTTTTACAAAATACATTTTTAATTGGTTTGGATTTTAAACTGAAAAAAAAAAAAAGCCAACTCCAAGCACAAACTGATATGACCCAGATTAGGTCAAGCAGAGGAGGAAGGAGAAAGGAAGAAGGAAGGGGTCCCCCTTCAAGCCACAGGTCCAGGGGATGGACTTCAGTACATAGGAGATACACTGTCCCCAAGACCTGTCCAGCCAGGCATCCCAGCATCCAAGTGGTGTTCTATGTTGTGCACCTGACATTCAGATGTTCCATCAATTTGCATTATGGAGTAGGAGGGTACGAGGGCTGGGGAGTGGTAGCTCTGTCTGTGGTGGGGGCTCAGATGCCAGTAACAGAGCTGGAGTTGGACAGAGCCCGCCTGGAGGTGTGGGGTCAGAGGACCAGGAACCCTAGGCTGTGTCTCAGCCAAGAATGGATGTGGAAGGCGGATGTAGCTGAGGCAACACTGTGTCCATCAAACCCCACTCTCTGTTCTTTTGGGAAAACAGCTGAACTGCCTTTCCCAGAATCTCTTGCCGTTCAGATAAGACCATGTGACTTGGTTTTGGTCCATATAACATGAGTGAAGTAGCTGATGCCACTTCCAGCCCGTGCCACAAAAGTTTCCCACTTGATTCTTTTCCTTTTTTTCTATGTCTGTTAGCTAAACTCAGGGGAGGACGGAGAGCTAGGAAAACAGCACAGTCACTCTTTGGAGTCCTTGAGCCACCACCTGGAGGAGATCTTCCTGACCAGGAACAGCCTCCCTGAATGTTTACTGCGTTAAAATTGTACTTTGTGTGTGTTGGTTTTTTAAAACAACTGTCCATCGACCCTGCCCAATAAACAAGATGAGAAGTGTCAAGTGCAGGGTAACACACTGAGAGCAGGAACTGACTTGGGGAGACTTGGGGTTTTTATCAAGATGGGGTGAAATGAAGTAGTCGGGTTGTGGGGGCAAACTAGGTGAACCCCAAAGCAAGCATAGCATATGGGGGGCACTTTCAGGGTGCCAGGCAAAGCTACACAGGCAGGGGGGATTTGGAAGGACCCTGAGCCGACGTAGACCCCAGACATGTTCTTCACCATGGTGCTGCACCTCCACCTGCCTCTCCTCCTCCCTTCATTGCCATTGTGAGCATCACCCCAAGTTCCTGAGCTTTTCCTATATACTGGGTCTGGTGCCAGTCAGATCCATAGTTTATTTCATCTGTTCCTCACAATTACTCTCTGAACAAGGCACTGCTAAAATCCCATTTTGCTGATGAGAAAAGCTAGCCTTAGTGTGAGCGAGTGATTTTCCAAAGTCACCAGGCCACAAACCTTGCCAATTTGACTCTAGAGTTTGGTTCTTGGCCACTGTGAACACTGCCCCATTTGAGTACATCCCCCAGGCTTTGCCTCTCCCAGCACCTAGCAAGCCCATGTATTAATCCATCTGTCTACTACCTTCACATCCATTCATCATCCATCCATCCATTCATTCATCCATCCATCCATTCATTCATCCATCCATCCATCATCCATCCATCAGTACCTCCATCCATCTGACCATCCATCTGCCCATTCACCCTTCCATCCATCCATCTATTCATCCATCATCCATCCATCAGTACTTCCATCCATCTGACCACCCATCCGCCCATTCATCCTTCCATCTACCCATCCATCCATCCATCCATTGGTACCTCCATTCATCCATCCATTCATCCATCCATCTATCCAGCCATAGGTACCTCCATCTGTCTGTCCATCCACCCATCCATCCATTCATCCATCCATCTATCCAGCCATAGGTACCTCCATCTGTCTGTCCATCCACCCATCCATCTATTCATTTAGTCATAAACATGCTCTGAGTTCCTTCTGCATCCCAGACTCCATGCTAGCCCTGGCACTAGAATGGTGAGAAAGACCACCTTCAGAACCCTCCATCTGGGTAGGAAAGACAGTCACAGGAAGGTGCTACCTCAACAGCACTTAAGAAAGGCTACCACCCAAGCAGGGCATGACCTGCTCAGGCTTTGAGAAAATTATTCTGACACAAGACTGGAGGTCAGCCTGGAACTGAGAGAGACTGAGGACAAAGGATGGATGGTGAAAGCAGAATCCTCCGGGTCATGGGATGGGGCCTGCCGGGCGCTGGCCTTGAAAAGAAAAAGAGATGTGAAAAGTGTTTGTAACTGCAGAGGGCTGGACAGATGGACAAGATCCTTATTAAAGAGACTCAACCGACTTCAGTTTTGAGCAGGACCCATCCTGGTTGCTAACGGCCCGTCCTCCCAATAAGGGAAGAGCACAATCATATGACAGTTTCATTTCCCTCAAAAACGTTCTTGGCACTTTCCTTCTTCTCTTTTTCCCCCTCTCTCTGGGGGTTCATTTCCTTCTGCTGGGGAAGTGCGGAGCGCAGAGCTCTGGCACCTCTCCAACTTTCCAGGGGGAGCCTTGCCGCCGCCTTCGGCCCCCAACCTGCAGTCTCTGCGAGGGTGGAGAGATTGGAAAATCAACGACCTGGTCTTTTACAAAACCTGAGCTGGCTGCTGGATGCCAAGCGATGCTATCAATTGATTAAAACGCAGCCTGCCAGCTTCCTGCTTGATAAGAGGGAGTGCAATCTGATGGGGAAGTCTCCAGTCCATTACGGAATGAAGAGTTCATCACCTCCATCACCACCTGCCCCTTCCCACGCGCCATCAAACTTCCTGAGCTCCTTGCCACGCGGCGCCGAAGCATGGAGCACGCTCACAGCATGGCCCTGCCGCGGGAGGAGGTGGCGGCCGCAGGAGGCAATCATCACCAGGCTCCCAGCGCCCCACCGGGCTGAGCCGCCTCTCGCTGTGCACCGAGTGAGGGGTCTGTGGGGAAGGGCTGTTGGCTTCTCACAGCGGATGCCGGGCCCCGTGGGGAGGGGCTGTCACCATCCCATCCCGCCTGCCTTCTTCCCTTCCTTCCGTCACGTATCAAACATCGTGGAAAGAAACAGGGACACAGTGGTGGGAAGAGGACAGGACAGGAAAGGAAAGGAAAGAAAACAACGAGAGAGGAAGGAAGAGAGGGGAAAGGGAAGGAAAGGGGAGGAACGAGGCCACCGTCCCTGCCAGCATGCAGCGGGCACGCCGGTGGGGGAGCGACACTGAAATACCACTAAGGCGAAGAGGAAGAGGTGCTTGGAATTATGAGAGTCGACAATGGGCAGGAGTGACCAGGTCATGAGGCCTCTCTGGGGAAGTGACAAGTGAGAATGAAACTAAACTTTTTTCTTTGTTCTAGCAGAGGTAACTAACAGCAGATGCAAAGATCCTGCTAGAAGAGGGAGGTTAGGAATTCACAAAAGTCAAAGAAGGGCAGCTGCCTGGCGTAGACAGAGAGGGGCAGAGCCCCAAGCCCGGCGGGCGTTGAGGCTGGACAAGCAGGAAGGTCTCAGGGAAAGAACCCGGTCTCTATCCTAAAAGCAATGTGGTGGCAGTGTCACTGTTAGACAAGCAGAGTGGCGCCATCATCTCTGCCTGCTGTGGCCTCTCTTGACTGACTCCCGGGTGGCTGAGTAACCCCTCATGGGACGGTGGCTGCCTTGACAAATACCAGCAGTGCCAGGGATGGACATAGTGAGTGGGGTGGGGTGTGGGAGGGGTTATGAGGAGGCTCAAGCTGAACCAGCAGCCAGCAGGCACCAGGTACCCCCCGGCAGCCCCCATTCACGCTCTTACTCCTCTATGGGGTATATTGATGTCCTTCATTTTGCCACCTGGGGGGCAATGAAGGTTAAGGAACCTTCCCACAGTCACTTATCAAGCAAGCAGCAGATTGAAGGTGAGAGCCCCGGTCCCCTGAGACCCAAGCAAGTGCCCTCCTTACTGGGCAGCTGGTGCCACCCAGTGCGGGGCCCTCAATCGCTTTCTCCTGTCAAATGTGCTCTCGCTTCTCCCCACCCGGGAGCCAGAGCACTCAAGTGACCCAGGCCCACGGCGGCTGGGCAGGGAATAGAGCCAGGATGTTTGTGGATGACCTCAGAGGTGACTCAGCCTTTCTGGCCACACACACGTCCACTGGGCAACTCCTGGGCCAAGTCCTCACCAAGCATCGCCCAGGGTCACTGGTCAGAGCTCTTGGTCCTTGCTCTGGGTCCGTTCCATACAAGGGCTATGGAAGCCAGTCTTCCTTACAAAATGCCCAGGGCTTATTCCAGGTGGCAGCCTGGGCTAGGTGTCTGCGGTGAAAGTAGAATTAGGACATCCCTGGTTGCTCTGGCTTTGGGCTAAGTTGTCATGGAGGTGCCAGTCTGGGAGCTGCTCACACTGGCCCCTTTGTGACACCATCGTAACTCTCTATAGCTGGAGCAAACTGAGCAGCTGGTGGCCAGGGAAGAGAGGCGTGTATGTGTGTGCTTGCAAGGGTGTACGTGTGCATGTGTGTGAATGTGTTTTTATAAAAAGCCACTTAACCAGAGAAAGGACAATGGAGGTCCAACTTGCCAGAGGCAGCATGCGTGGTGTAGCTGAACAGGATTTCAAATCAGGCAGGTGTAGATTTGCATCTTGGGATCTGCTATGATAAGTTCTGTGACCCTGGGCAAGCCGCTTGGCTTTCCTGAACCTCAATTCCTTGTCCATAAAAGTGGATATCATATTTCTGGTTAGGCTTTTATGAAAATGAACCCTACAACATGTGAAAGAATTTAGCTGGTATACAGTAGACACTCAATAAAAGCCAGGTCTTCCAGGAACCGCGAAAGCCTATGTTCAAAGCCCACCTCTGTCACTGATTAGCTGTACAACCCTGGGCAAGTGTTTTAATCTCTCTGTGCCTCAGTTTCCCCACCTTTAAATGGAAATAATAACACCTCCTAGGGTTGTTTGAGAAGTAAATATGTTAACATATTTTCAGTGCGAGGGCAGTGATTGGCACACGATAATTATTGTCCTTTCCATCTCTGTCACCAAGTATTATTATATAATTTTATGACCAGTTATTTTTTTTACATGGATGTCCTGATTCCCCAAACAAACTGAAGGCTCCGTGAGGCCCGGAGCTGAGACTTAGCACTCTGAGAATCCCTTTCAGAACCTAGCACATCATAACGGTGCTATCCATGCGCGTTGACTATATGTTGAATATAGTCGGATTCTGTCCATGAGCACAAGCTGGCAATCCAAGACGGCAAAACTTTGTAAGAAAAAGGCTTTTTTTAAAAAAAAATATCTCTCCAAAATTTTTAGATCAGGCGATTTAAAAGCACCATTAAACTTGCAATGTGTCTTTTCTGAGCAGGAAGGTCTGCCGGGTCCCTCCTGAACCTTCCTTCTCTCCAAAGGACTTAATATGACTAAAAGCAGTGCACAGACTCCCTGTCTGGCCAAACAGAAGGAAGCTGAAAACGGGCCACGGGCGGCCGGCGGCTGGCAGAGAGCACATGAATGAATTAGCAAATTAGCAGAAACGACTTCTGCTGAAAAACTAATAAAGCATCCATCCAATAATGGGATAGATTTTTAACTGATGAAACTCTGTAAGATTCTTACAGACAGAAAATCTGGACCACTGTGGATAATGGGTAGGAATTTTGGAAGCACTTATTGATTGAGCCAACACACAGCACAGGGAAGAGAAAAGGTCAGGAGAGATAATAAACCTGATTATAGAGTGTCTCGCGTAACTCTCTGATAACCATCGCTTCCTTGCTCACCCATGGCCTTCCCCTCCTTCAATTTTGGGCTCATTTCTCTTGATTTTTAGAGGCAGAACTGCAGTGATGAGCGAGAGAAACATTTGTGGTTCCCCCTATAATTCAGAATTATTCATTGTGAGATAAGAAACACGACATTTCTATAAAACAAATAAAATCAACCCTTTCAAAAAATGGCTATTTTCATACTCACCTTTTGGAAAAGTTTTGAAGGTAACCATATATGTGCTCTGATCATTTAAATATATTTTTTTTGAGAATCTCAGGAAAATCTGAGCAAAGACGGATGCGGGCCATGTGTTTTTCAGAGCTAAAACATAAACACAAAAATCTTTCACCCAAAGACTGATTTTATTTCCCCTGGCTTTCAGTGCCTAGGTTATAGGAAAGAAACAGGAGCTCTGTGAAACAGAAAGAGGTCCCCCAGCTTAAGAGGGTTCTGTGGTCAAGAATGCTTGGTTATTGCTCATTTGATCATGTTACATAGCTCTCTTTACAGCAGGACTTATCAGTGCCTTTAACATGCTAATTAATAATGAGCATTATAAATCTCCAAGATGGAGATAAAGCATGAAATACTTCCCATTCATTTGACCACCAGCTGTCCTCTGCAACATCCCTTAGGAGAATCATTAACTATCCTAAAATAAACAAATCCTTACTGTTACACACCCTAGGTGGGCTAGAGCTACGTCTGGGAAAAACAAGCTTTAACACAGATCTGTGCTCGTAGCCGCTCCAGGGTCATCGGACTCTTTGAGGACCCTCTCACCTCCCACCTCCCACCAAGTGTATTTTGAGTAGACTGGTGCACATATTTAAGCAGTGCATCCTAAATATACTGCCTAGAGTTGGCACAGATGAATCCAGGAGTTTCCACTTGGTGTTTTTTGGAGGGGGGGCGAGGCTTAAAGTTCCCCTCCTTCTAGCAAAGAACCTCTATGTAAATCTCCCCCCCCCCCCCGCCAAGACATTGATTCATATGTTTTCATAAAGACCTTTTAACTAGGGGTCATTTGGTTATAGAACCTCCAGGTCTGAATGCTAAGAACACGCCTCTCACGATGAACCGGCACAGAAACTATATATCCTGCGACACTCCACTTTTGTGAAGTTTCAACGCCAGATGAAACTATAGCCTACGCTGATAGAAGTCAGAGCAGTGGTTGTTTGGGGGAGGCATCACCTGGAAAGCGTCCCGAGGGATCCCTCTTGGGTGCTGGGGACATTCTGCATTTTGGTCTGAGTGGCAGATGCAAGGGTATGTGTGTCCATCAAAACTTACTGAGCTGCCACACACTTAAGAACTGCACATTTATGAGTGAGATGTGCACCGTCTGGGGGATGGTCACACTTGAACCTCTGACTCGAGGGGGTAGGTGGGACATGGGCAGTATATATAACCTTAACATTTGTACCCCCATAATATGCTGAAATTAAAAAAAAAAAAAGACTTGCGCATTTAACTGCATTGTTTAACCTCCACTGAAACATAAATTAAAGAGAACTGAAATGACTAAAAGCAGGCATTTTCCCTGTTTGGGGCAACTCTGAATTTTTTTTAAATGAAGCAAAGAGCAGGAGGAAGACCTTTTATCCATTTGGATCCACTCCAAAGATATAAATAATCCTTGTACACCCTTTGGGGAAAATATCCTACTTTATTACCCAAGATGCAAAAGGTTAATGTGAAGGGAAGGCAGAGAAAACGATGGTTCACTGTCTACCTGGACCTAATGGGTTCTCAGTCTCAGAAGATCAAATCCGTGGCAAGGACGCAGGAGTACCCCAAGTCGTTGTGAATCTTGGGGAGGGGGGGGCTCTAAGACCCCCTCCCCATTGCTCTTGATGGTAAACAGCTCTGCCTTCATCTCTGCATATGGATGAACCTTTCTTTGCAGCCTGCATTGTAAATGAGAATCTTTCTGCACGGGGAATAAGGCCCTGTGCTCACAAGGCTTGGATCGAGAAGATACAGGGAAATTAGACAGCCTGTCAATCCGTGTATCCGAGAAGGCTGTGGTTACAAATCAGCAGGAGAGGTATTTGCATTGAGAATCGAAAAGTAGAAGTCTTAGGCCTTAAAAAGTCTGTCCCTGGAGGCCTGAAGTGGGGCGTTGGCGTGCCTGGCACTGCCACCAGGGATCACTCATCCCGCCCGTTCTCACTGGGAAGAGCAGGCACAAAGAGACAGCTGGGCTCTGCCACTTGCCAGCCAGCCAGGGAACCACATTTCTGAACTGGCTTCTTCTCCCAGGGAATGAAGAAAATACAACCTGCTGTAGGAGACCAGCGTGGAGAAACACTTTGCACTGGGCATGCAGAAATACTAGGTCCTCTTCCCTCGCCTCCTTACCCTTCGGGTGCTGCTGGGAGGTTAGGCTCTGGGGTAAGACTGCTTGGGATAGGAGTTTGGCCCTGCCACCTAGTGCCTGTGTGACCTGGGGCAGGTTCTGAACCCCCCATGGTCCTCCTGCACAAATGACAGGCTGTGATGTTACATCACAGCAGCCCAGGGTCACCCTGATGATTCCATTAAAAATGCTGGAACAGTTCGAACATGGTATCTGGAACATAGATCGAGCTCCTCACATTGCAGGCTGCTGGTGTTATTTTATTATTAATATTATTGCCATTATTAGAGAGACTGAAGGAGCCAGTCTCCAAGGTAAGCAGCCTTTGAGGGGCTAATCCTGTATTTCGCTCAGACTGAGTTGCGCTTGGCCTGCACAGTGCTTAAAGCTGCCCACCTACCTTTCCTTTGTCAGCCTTCCTGTGTCGGATTGTGAAGATCAATAGTCCCTTGAACATCATTGGAGAGGCTCCAAGTATGGTGCCCTAGACAAGACTAAGGCAGGACCATCTCTCCTTCTAGACTTTGCTACTGCCCCGCTGGTCTTCCACGGCAGAGAACATAGTGCCATGAAGCCAAAGGGAGGAACGGGCTACCCCAAACTTTCCAGCTTCATCTGCTGGTGCCTGAAACTAGAGTAGCATTGGCAACTACTCAGAATCACCCATCCATCCACCTGCCCAATCATTCATCTGTCTATTTATTTGTCCACCCACTCACACATCTATCCACCCACCCATCCATCCACACACCTATCCACCCATCCACTCACACATCTATTCACCCACCCATCCACCCATCCACTCACACATCTACCCACTCACCCATCCACCCATCCACTCACACATCTACCCACTCACCCATCCACCCATCCACTCATACATCTATCTACCCACCCACCCATCTACCCATCCCCACTCACACATCTAACCACCCACCCATCCACTCACACATCTACCCACTCACCCATCCACACATCTACTCACACATCTATCCACCCACCCATCCATCCACCCATCCACTCACACATCTATCCACCCACCCATCCACCCACCCATCCACCCACCCACCCATCCACCCATCCACTCACACATCTACCCACTCACCCATCCACACATCTACTCACACATCTATCCACCCACCCATCCATCCACCCATCCACTCACACATCTATCCATCCACCCATCCATCCACCCATCCACTCACACATCTATCCACCCACCCATCCATCCACCCATCCACTCACACATCTATTCACCCACCCATCCACTCATTCATCTATCCATCCATCCCACCCACCTACCCATCCAGCCCTTGAGTACTGAATGTGCACTATGCGTCAGTTCCTGCAATAAGATCTGGGATATGAAGCTGAGCGAGGGGGATTAGCTCCCTGGGGGACCCACAGAATGAGCGCAGATGGATGATCTCACTGCATGAGGGGAGGGCCACAGCAGAGGCAGAGTCTGTCTTAATGGGGAAGGACCGATTCCAGTCTACATGATCAGGGGAGGCTCCTTCAAGGTAGAAACATCTTTTCAGGATTTAAGAAAGAGACGGGGAGAAGAGCCAGAGAGGAGCCAGCATGTCTAAGGGATGGCCTGAGTAGCTGAGTGTTAGACTCCTTTGCAGGGTGGGCGACAAGCATGTGGACGGTGTTCTGTGCTGACAAAGGGCCTCATGCCTGGCTCTGCAGGAGATGAGAGCCAGGTGGGACAGGTGTGTGTGAGATGCAGTCAGCTGACTTTTTTCTGATGCTGACTCTGGACAGGTTGGAAAGAGACAGGGGTGGTCACAGCCAGAACCCAGCAGTGGTGGCAGGCCTGGAGAGGAGGGCAGGCATCATAGCAACGTTCAGAGGCAGAGATGGAAAAGTCAACAAGGTTGAAGCCAGTATCTCGCACGGGTCCAGCCAGACAGGACTGCTGGAGCCGGCTTGAAGGAAGGATGAGTCGCTCTGGAACACGGTACATCCAGGTATCTACAACTGCATGTGGCAAGGTGGAGGTGCCCAGGAGGCAGGTATATTTCAAATACAAAGTGGATATAAAAGTCAAGGAAGCAGATGAGAGTGATGGAGTGAAAAGATAAAAGGGCCGAGGATGAACCATTGGGGGACCCAATTGTCTACCTGGCAGTTGTACTGGGGGATGTGCCTGAAATCTTGCCCGTCTTTAAGAGGTCCTGGAAACAGGCACCGCTGGAACTCTCCTTTCGTCGTGAGTGAATAGCCAGGCTCTCCAACGAGGCGGAAATAAAGACACCACCCCGGAGAGTGGGATCCATCAGAACTTTCTGTACCCGAGGAAACCCAAGACCCGTGTTGCAGCTGGGCTAGCATCCCATGGAGATGCTGGAGGGGGAATTCCTCTGCCTGAAAGCACTAGCTGAGCTTTGAGAGTCTCTGGTTTTAATTGGATAAATAAATTATGATACACTCATACAATGCAACTCGCTGCAGCCATTAAAAAGAAGGAGACAGATCTATATGTACTGACATAAACAGATATCTCAGATATACAATTAAGTGAATATAGAAATATATACACAGACACAAACACACACACACATATATATATACACATGCATAAATATATTATAAGACTTGGAGAAACATATGCCAAACCACTGAGAAGATTGGAAAGGATTACAAAATACTTTCACTCTATAAGTTACATTCATTAAGAAGTACAGATATGTACTTGTTTTGTACTGAGAACAAAATGGTGATGAAGAAGAGGTGAAGGTGACACAGTTCTGATGTTTCTCACTGGCCAGATCCCAGTCCTGGGCTGTCACGTGCCCAGCAGGGGTTACGGTTAGGGTTAGGGTGGCGAGGGGGAAGGATGGAGAAGAAATAGGCACCGTGGTTTACGGAGGATGTTTGATCACATCATCATCATCAGATGAAGAGTCCAGATTGTAATACCAAAGGTACAAGTTGGAGAAATCATGTTAAGAATCAGAGAAGATGGTGATGAGAATCGATACCTGGAAACACGTCACACCTAAAGTCCAAATTCGGACAGGACAGGAACAGAAGGTAGAAGGTGAGACGGGAGGACAAGTGGTTCGGGGTAAAATGGGGTTTATCTGAGACCCACTGGCCTGGTGTTACGTGGAGCTGGCTACCTGCTTTCAGGGCAGGCCTGACGGTGAAAGGCAACATTGTGGAGCAGACACAAAGGCATAATTAGTGTCACCAATGGGGAAAACACCAGATGGATCAGGCAGTGAGAGGAGCCCAGAGACTGGGATGTAATGGCATGGTGCATGAAATTAACCAGAATGTAGATGTGAGGGTGGAACCCTTGGTCTGCTGAACAGACACACACATGGCAATCTCTCCCTGTGAGTGGAGTCTGATTACATTCTTGGTGAAGGGCACTTCTTGGGGGGACACAAGATATTGGCAGAAAGCCAGCTCCACAGGCCCAAGTCCCCATCAATTCTGAAGTTGTCATACCACTGCCCTGTTTCCCCCTAGTGAAATCCATCATCAACATCCCCCACAGAACCTCGGTTTCCAACCCCTGGTAGCCCCTGCATCCTAGCCACAAATGAGCCCAGATTTGCACACACCACTGCTATGCCCAGAAACCCCCCCGGCAACTAGCACATAACAAAATAAAAAATGCTCTGCTTCAAGAGAGTAAATTAGGCAGACTGATGAACAATTTTTCTTGAGTAGATTTGCTTACCTAAATCCAATACACCAAGCCCTGAATAGTCTCCTCCTGTCAGGCTGATACCTGCTCATGTAAGCTTTAGGATAGAGCGGGCTGGAGAGATAGGAAATGGGTGACTGGAAATCTCTTCCCATTACAGAAAGGAAGAAAAGGGGGATTTTTAGAGAGAAGCGTTTGGATCTACTCTGGCTGTGAGTGCAGCTCCTCTGCCCAGCCAGACCCTCACACACAGCACGCAACCTCTGCACTTCCTTTTCCACGTGGCTGGAACCAAGAACAAGGGCCAAAGAGGCCCCACCCTAACTGATTAATTAATTAATTAAACATCAGACTCAAGATATTTTCCCCCAAGCCAACAAATCTCAGATCACAATGCAAAATTCTTTGTAACTAAAAAGAGTCTATTTGAAAACAAAACTAAGTGTCCCCAGGAGCTAGACCAGGTGCGGGCATGTGCTTTGAAGACCGGGTACCTAGAGGTGGGCTCCTGCTAATACAGCCCCGATGCACCTGTTAGACCAGGCATGAAGCATGTAGACACGGAGGCATTGATTGGACCTGCTCAGGGCTGGGAGTAGGGTGAAGTGGGTGAGGCTTCCACTTTGGGTGAAAAATTTAAGGGAACATGCAAAAAAAAATCAAAATTATAATCAATACAAGAAAATCTAAATGAATGCAAAACAATCTATGATGAGCAGGGCATCAGGGTTTGAAACAAAGATAGGATCTGATCTTGTGTTTGCACAATTCACTTCTCTCACCTCACCCTTTCCCCAGCCTTTCCTTCCCTGTATCTAGCAAAGAAAGTAAGGATACTTTAGACCCAGGAAACCCCCTGCCCCAGGTTTGAACCCAACAGAAATGCATAGATAAAGTTTTCACCAAAAGACATATACAGGATCTTCATCGCAGCACCATTCACAATAGCCCCAAAGCAAAAACCACTGAAATGTCCATCGGCGGTGCAAAAGTTAAGTCAATTGTGGTCTATTCATACAATTGCTGTTCAGCAAGACGGGTAAGCCAACTATGGCTACATGCTACATGCAACAGGCAACGAATCTCACAAACCTACTGAGGAGTGAAAGAGACCAGACACAAAAAAAAGAACATTCTGTGTGATTCCATTTATATAAAATACAAAAACTGGCAAAATCATTCTGCGAGGTTAGAAGATAGAGATCATACTGGGGGATGGGCATTTGGGAGGGGTCTGGGAGTCCACACAGATGGCTGTGGTCTGTACCTTGATGTACCTGCTGGTTACGCGGACGTATTTACTTTGCAAAAATCCACTGATCTGAGCTGTTATACCTCAAGAAGAAGATTAAAGATACAAAAAAAGGGTGGAGCTAACAACAGCCAACTCAGTTTGCGTTACTCGTATTTCTCATGGCAACCTTAGCTTTGTGTTGGCCTGGAAGGCGGACATCAATACTTCCTAACAAAACAAGTTCTGGGGAAAGACCTTTTCCTCTGCCAAAGCCTTATCAAGAGCAAAGATCTGACCCTGAGTCTATAATCCTTTGTGGATGTGTATTAATAAAGGCGGAATGTTCTTTCCTGAGGTCCACCATCCCGGGCTCTATCAAGATTTCCCTGAAAATCAGGCTTTTTCAAAAGACCCAGAATTTATGATCCTTGGGTCATTTCCATGGTGACAGCAAATGTGAAACCTCTCCACTGCTATTTCCAAAACCCACTGTCATGCTCAGTCAGCCTCGCCAGGAATCCAGAGCTGTTGACCACGGTTGTATTGGTTTTCTTTTGCTGCCATAACAAATGACCACAAACTTAGTGGCTAAGAAAACCCCACTGTTTTATTACATTTATTTAAATTACAGCTCCTGTATGGGTCTCACCAAACTAAATCTAAGGTGTTAGCAAGCTGTGCTCCTATCTAGGGGGTGTGGGGGGAGCGGGTGGAGAACTGGTTTTGATCATTCCTATTGTTGGTGGAGCTTAGTTCCGTGCAGTTGGAGGACTGAGGTCCCTGCTTCCTTGCTGGCTGTCAGTAGGAGCGGCTATCAACGCCGGGAAGGCTTTCTCCTTTCCTTGGACACAGAGTCCTACATCCCAGAACCAGCCACAGGGCGTCACATCCTTCTCAAGTTTCTATCTCTTGGACCACACCCAGGAAAGGTTCTCCACTTTTAAGGACTCAGGTGATCAGATTCTCCCCCTCATTAGATAATCCAGGATGATCTCCCTCCTCCAGGTCTATAACCACAATCACATCTGCAAAATCCCTAAGAAGGAAAAAGGATATTTCTATGTTGTGCTCATACACTTCTGACACCAAATGGTTAGGGTTAGGGTTAGGACTTTTCCCCACACCAACCCATTCTCCTGTTCACAGCAGACACTGACCAGGTATCCCACTAACTGCCTGGAGTTAGTCACACCCTGAAGGTGAAAAGCTCAGTCCCAGGACACTGCCCCAGCTCCAGACACCAATCACAAGTCCAGGCCTCCTATACTTCTGACCAACTGGCTATATGTTGGGGGTTTCCAAGATCCCCTGCTTGTGTTCTACAATTTGCTAGAACAGCTCACAAAATTCAGAGAAATATTTACTTACACTTACTTGTTTATTATAAAAGGTAGCACTCAGGAACAGTCACAGGGAAGAGATGCACAGGGAAAGGTGTGGTGAGGGGCGGGGGTGGGGTGTGGAGCTTCCATTCCCTCTCTGGGCACGTACCCCTCCCAGCAGCCTGATGTCTTCACTAGCCTAGAAACTCTCCAAACTCAGTGGTTTATAGTTTTATGGAGGTTCCATTAGGTAGGCATGATTGATGAAATCACTGGTCATTGGTGATTGAGCTCAATCACTAGTTCTCCTCTTCTGCCCGGAGGTCAGGAGATGGGGCTCACTCACATGATGGGTTCCTAGGCAACCATCCTCCACTCCCCAAGAGTCATCTCATTCGAATAAACTCAGCTATGGTTAAATGGGGATTTTTAAATAGCAAAGATGCTCCACTTACCCCCATTACTCAGGAAATCCCAAGGGTTTAGAAGCTCTCCTGCCAGGAACCAGGGTCAGAGACCAGATAATACATATTTCTTCTTATGCCACACTCCCTTTTTGCCATACAAGGTAACATATTCGTGAGTTCCAGAGATTAGGGCAGGATGTGCTAAAACTATTAAGATGAATCTCTCCTCTCCTAGTTTTTACACTATCTCAGCCTTTGAGCACTCAAAATTCTCCAGGTTCCTTTACCTTGATTAAGGAAAAGCAAGAAGACAGGCATAGGACATCTTCAAGGAGCACAAGCAGTCTCTACTTTGGTCCATTTGCTCAACAAATATTTGATCACCTACCATATGTCAAGCTTAGTTCTGGACACCACGGACATAGTGAGGGAAAAACCAGAAAAGTCTCTGCCTTTATGGAGTTTCTATTTTAGTGGGATGGAGATTATAAGCAAGTAAATAATGAAAATAAATGGCTCAATGGGCAGCTTTCAAAATGCCTCCTGATGATTCATGCTGGATCCTTCCTTGGTTGACCCATGAGATAACCATAGCCCCGACCACCCTCTTTCCTGCAGCCTTGCAAGAGACTCAACTAGAGCATCTAGCTAAGCCATACCTGAGTTCCTGACCCACCAAAACTATATAAGGAATTAATGTTGTTTCAAAGCCACTAAGAGTTGGGGTATTTGTTATGTAGCAATAGCTAACTACTACACCCATCGTGGGAGATGGTTATTAGTCTTCACAGAAAAAAATAAGGCAAGGAGGGAGGATAGGGAATTCCAGAGAAGGGTTGGGCTGCATTTTGGAAAAGGATCACTGGGGAAGATTCTCCCTAGGATATCACAACAAATACAGGACTCCAGAAAGCCCAGACAGCTCTCACTGCCAACAGAGTGGAGCTTGTTGGTGTTGCCTTGCATAATTAGCAGGCTTGGAATTGTCGTACGCTGTGAGTTTCAAAGACACAACCTAAATTCTTTCACTGTACTTTCTTACTGTGTGGCTCTCCTCAGATTCTGTTATCACAGCTGCTACTAGAAATTCCCTCAATTTTATTGAGTGATTTCTCGCTGTGGTATTATATAACAAACCTCGCATATCTGCCTCCTTCTCTGTAGCTCGAGAGTTCCATATGGATTGAGTTTTCAGAGGAAGGGGGTTCAACCCAAGAACGGTCTTCTCTTCAAAATACAGGTGGGAGGATCTAGAGATGCTTCAACTGCAAGCGCATTTAATAAACCATGGGGCAGTGAAAATAAACACAGAGCTTGCCCGTGATACCTGGCGTTGTTTTCATATGCAAATCAATCTCCACAGCAACAGGTGTTGTGATTTTCCAGAATCTGATCGTCCAATCATGATAAATTCCTCTGATTATTATTATTTCTTTCCTTGCAAGTTACAATTTAAGGTTCTATACAGTAGCAGTGGGCCTGAGAATATGGGTTGATGTAATTCTCAGTCTTGGTTGAGGCGGAAACTTAAGTGAGTGTAACGATTTATATGATCAAATAAAAGCTTCTGAATAATAATGATAATAAAAACATCTTTCCTCCATCTCCCAACTCTCTTAAGTCATTTAGTGCCTCCACCAAAGTGCAATGCCAGTGTCTATATTGAAAAGGCCTAAATGGTGGCACATAAATTCTCAGTCTTCTTTACAGAGGAAGTTTCAGAAACTGGCAAAGGATTAATTGACCTCTCTATGCCTCTGAATCCTCATGTTTAAAACAAACAACAACACAGAAAAGAAAAAAAAAAAAGCTTATTGTAAGGCTGTTTTCACTGCTGTAGGTCCTGCTCTACCCTTAGAAGACACCCCCGCTATGGGCAGGGTGGATCAGATGCTGCCATGTGCGCCCCTGAACTCGACCCACTCCATGCCTCCCCTGACCCTGTTAGCTCTTCATGCCTCCCAGAAGACTCAGCAGTGCTACCATGTACAGTTGTGCTGGTTGTGCACTGCACAAGGTCACTGGCCTAGGAAATAAGCTGGGCTTATATCCAGCTCTCATTACATTAGCTAAGCCACACACTCCACCAAGAAGAAGGGGTGGCCTTATCTAATTCACCCCAAAGGCCTCATAGGGACCTACAGCAGCCCTAAGACCAGGAGTTTGGTGACGTCTAGACCACTGGGTGCATCCTGGTCACTTTTTGAGCCTGGTATAATCCTTGGCATATAATGAACATTCAATAAGTACATGCTCGAGAATTACTGAATGGTTAATTAATTACTTGGAAGAGATAATTAAGAAGGAAAAAAATCACTAAATCAGAGAAAGCTTCGACTGCAGTGAATGTGTCACCCGTGTCCCGTTTTCTTTGCTTATCTCTTTATTTTTTCGTGTTTCCTATTGACTCATTTATTTTAAAGATGCTGCTTGGAGAGTAAGGAAGGATGGACAGAGATGACCAAAACACAGGGAGGGGGAGATGGAAAAGGTGTGAGTGCCCATTCCCTGTTGTCACTTCTCCCAGATGAAAGCAACAGAGATCACCACTGGCCTGGCCGATGGAGGTGCTCCAGGACTTGGGCACATTTGCTAAATAAGACTGTAGACTGTAACAATTCAGATCAAGGGGCAGCAAATTTTGTCCGTAGAGTGCCAGAGAGTAAACATTTATAGGGTTTGCGAGCCACATGTGGTCTCCTTCGGAACTAAACCCTGCCATCGTAGCCCAAAAGCAGCCACAGACAAGGTGTCTACCAGAAGGTGCGGCTGATTTCAATAACACCTTACCTATGGACATGAGCATTTGAATTTCATATAATTTGTCTGTGTATTGAAATAATATCCTTTCGAGAAATTTGTTTTCAACAATTTAAAAATGCAAAAGCCATTCTTAGCTTGCAGCCATACACGCCCAGGCTGCGGGATAGCCTTGGCCTGCGGGCTACAGTCTGCCAATCCCCAGCTTAGATAGCGCTCCTCTGGTACCTGCCACTATGTCACGTGCTTACTCATTTGCAGCTCACGCCAGCCCTGTGAGCAGTGGCTATTAGTAGCCCTGTTTTGCAGATGGGGACAGAAAGCAGAGAGGTTAGGTAATAGCGCAAGTTCACATGCCTGGTTAGTGAAAGAACAGGGCTTCAACTTCATTCTGTCTGGCAACCACCATGCTACTCCAACCCAGTATAAAAGTGCTTGCTGTTCTTTGGCTTATATCTGCAACACTTCGGTTTCTGCCTCCATCCTCACAGTATATTCTGTGTCTTTCTCTTCTCTTCTTTTCTTATAAGGACACCAGTCACCCTAATCCAGCTTGACCTCATCTTAACTCATTACTTCTGCAATACCCCTATTTCCAGATAAAGTCACATGCATTCTGAGGTTCTGTGTAGACACACATTCTGGGGAAGACACTAGTCAGCTCACTACCACGGGAAACAGGTCTGTTCTGCCTTTCTATTGGCAGTGAATCTAGTAGAAGTCTTTATTTCATCCCCAAATGCAAAAGGCTACATTGCATTCAACATCTAAGTTAGATTTTCCCGATTGGTAAATTCTCACTATGCAAATCTCACAGAGACACCCTGATCCCCTAACTCCAGTGTTGATGCTGGAATTATGCCGCATGTCAAAATTACATCAAACAACAGAAGTTATTTCCACCAGAAAAATTTGATTATTTCACTTTGATTTACATGTCGTTTTCCCCCATCTCCCATAAAAGCTGACTTTGAAATCCCCTTGGGCACAGGACAACGAGAGGCAGGCTGTGATTTCAACGGGAAAGAAAACTTCATTATGTTTGATACTGTATTTTTCTCTCCTTGATTTGAATGTTATAATTGGATTGGTGAGATATTTATTAGGAACTCTGCGTTTTTTTTTCCACCCCCCAACTGCTTGAAGGGTGTCACTTAATTTGCTTTTCTCTTTGGACTTCTGAGAAGTGGCTGTGAGGTATTATTCCCAACAAAACTCATTTCTTTCAAACATTTATTTAAGGGTATCATTTTCTTAATAATTCAGAGGATAATTCGGAATAATTTCCACCACCACTGCAATTTTTAACTTCAATGAAAAATATATGTCACCTCCCAGCCGAGTCCCCTCCCAAAAGCCCATCATCAGAGCCGAATTGCTCAGGTAGTACGTATATCGGAAAGATCTCCGGCCCTTGAGATCTGAATGAATTCTATCAGCTTGACGGTTAACTAGCCTAGGACAAGCCTGCCTGCCTCAGTTTACCCAGAGCTAAAATAAGGACGTAAGATTTGATGAGTAGCCTCAAAGCGTTAAGCTTTCTGTTCTAACTACCTCTTAACCTTAGGAACTACATGAAAAACGGATGAAAAACCAACTCAATCAGTGGTTGCCTGTGGAGAGATTAATTGTGAAGAGATCCAGCGGAACTCTCCAGAGTGATGGAAATGTTCTCCATCTTCTTTGAGGAGGTGGTTAGTTACATGGGGTAATCCACTCATCAAAATTCATCAAACTGTATGCTTAAACCACACACATCTTAGTATGCATAATTCTGCCTCAATGTTGATTAAAAAGCTA
The DNA here is from genome assembly GCF_040939455.1 of Microcebus murinus. Lineage (NCBI taxonomy): Eukaryota > Metazoa > Chordata > Mammalia > Primates > Cheirogaleidae > Microcebus > Microcebus murinus. Next base: position 28,438,498 of record NC_134123.1, read on the forward strand.
TCTGCTTTTATCAAAGGAATTAGGTCAAAATATGTGAAAACCAATGAACTAGCCAATGTTTTCAACTCTTAGTATGGCAGTAGTGTCTGAGTGTTCAAATTCAAGGAATAAAGTTGCTAAAAAGGGCAGCTGAGTCTAGTGGCCAGACATAAGCTCAGAGATCAATTATTCCTGAATTTGAATGAAGAACTTCCAATATTTTATTAAGTCTGTCCTTTGTTTCTTCTTGCTCAATAGCCACCTTGTTTATATTCTATTCATTCACTCGGTGAATTTTTATCGAGTAGCTACGATGTTCCAGAAACTATGCTAAGCAGCTAAAATTCCTCATTAAATGCCTTGATCTACCAGCACAACCACAGAGCGACTGTCATTTAGATGAGTTAAAAATTTTATTAAAAGATCCTGCATTTTCCAAGGGCTTTTCAAAAAATTTGATAATTTAAAAAATGTGTATTGCAAAGTGAAAGTAAATCAAATACGTAAAGACTGAGGACTTAAGCCACTGTAATGTGTAGTTTAAAATCCTTTCTTGTCCCTTTGAAACATATTTCTGTCCTGACCTCAAACCAATGGCCATGCTACCTTCTTTTGACCATTCTGTGGGTACTATGGTAGCTGGATTCTCTGATTCTGCTCACCAGAGTGTGGACACCTCCTCATCTTTGCCTACAGAGAGAACTGCTTTATTTTCTCTTCTTGAACAAGGAAAATCACATGACTGATTCTGCTTCTCTTTTTACTCTGGTCACCAGGAAGCTCAGAGCCAAATGTACAGCCCAATCAGAGGGTCTGTGCAGAATTGTTTGGTCTGGGCTTCTGCCTTATGGTTATTCCTTAGCCTTGACCTCCTTTTTAAATGGGAGATTCCATCATTATCTTATTCTTATTTTTTGGCTATGTCTTAAGCATTGTTTTGTTTTCAAATGCCATAAACCACTTAGGGAATTAGGCCAAATATTACCAAGTATTACTCAATAATTCTTAGTTGAGTGCATGGATGGGTGGATGGATGAACAGATGAATGATAGATGGATGAATGGATGGACAGATGGATGGACGGGTGGGTGGATGATGGATGGCTAGATGGTTGGATGATGGGTGGATATAGCATGAGACTATGCTCCCAGACAGGGCGATGCCATATATATTAGGGTAAGAAGTCTGTTCTCTGCATTTGTTTGCCAGAGTTTGGAGGGGACAACGTCCCCTTTCCACACCTCCCCTCCCCCTCGCTAAAAGGCTATGACTTCCACGAATGATTTTTGTATGAATGCATACATTCACATGTACATACACACGTACACACACACACACATGCAGTGTGAAGCTACTGTTCTGTTTCTCATGGGGTATCCAATTCTGTCTTGGGGTTGCCACACTTGCCCTCTTGGAGTATGACCATGTATAAGCATATACAGCATCTTTACATCTTAGAAAAACAAAACCCAGAGGATGGCTGAGAATGGCATTGTCTTCATCTACATTTCCAAACACACATTGTACCTAAAAGGTAAAGTGATTTTATTAAGTCATTTTTAAACTAAAAATTCCAATTAGGAGGAAAATAGGCAAAAGATCTTGACACTTGCCAAAATTTCTTGCAGCACTGGTATACATTTTTTCTGAATAACAACCAAAAAACAAAAATTCAACGTGTAATCTGGAAATTCAGGGTATGAATTTCTTTTTTTTGTCCCTGTGCTCCTCTACCAAGTGAGGGGCCAATGGGGGAACAAGGGCTTTTCTACGGCAAGGTGACAATTGGAAGGGTTTTATATATTTTGTGTGGCTCGTTTGTCCTTGCCCCTCAGTCACGGGAGAGGGGGGAAGTTGGCCAAAGGAGGAAGATTAAAATTTATAAAAAGGACACAGAGAAAAGGGACCCGTTGTTCCTAGGGGAAGAGCTTTCTGATCACCAGTTTGTCCGGAAGCTCTCGCTTCCTGTCCACACCATGGGGCTGGGACAAACAGCCACTCCCAGGGTGCAGGGATCTGAGACACAGGAGACCGCGAGGCCTGAGAGAAGCACTGCTCGGGGGTACCGGGCTGACCCTGGGGCCCCAAGGTCGAGCAGAGCCTGTTAAATGCTGCCGAAATGGTTACACAAGACCAGCAAGATGAGACTGCTGGGGTCCATGCCTTGCACCCCTGTGGCCACACTCTCCCTGGGAGGGCTGGAAGGCTTGAGGACAGGAGGCCACGGGACAGAGGACTAGGGGAAAATGCACACGTGAGAAAGAAGCAGGACATACTCATACCGCACTTACTGGAACACGGGAGAACTCAGGCCATGGCAGAGAAAAGCTGCACCCCCAACACAAAAGACAATTGGTAGAAAGAGAAGAAGGTTAAAGAGAAGGAAAGAAAGAAGAGTAAGAGAAGGAGCAAAAGGAGAAAGGAGAAAAGGAGGAGAAAGAGGAGGAAAGAAGAGGGAGGAGGCATCATTTTTTCCCAGGCTGCAGGGAAGGATTTGTCTCCTGTTTAGTATAATCCAATCCCTCAAAGTTAGAAGATAACAATGAGAAAGAGATTTCTTAAAGTTGGACTAATGATAGTCAAAAGAGGCAAAATCGATGGAATATTAACTCCATAACCAGCTACTGTGCTAGGGCCTTTCTTTGCGTTCCATTTTCAGGAGGTACCTGCTTGAGCCTCCTTTTAATGCTAAAGCAGCTGAATCTCGGCAAAGTCAAGGCCCTTGGGTCACTTCGCCCATGGACATTCACTTCCTGGGTGCAAGATCCAGGGTTCACGCAGAGAGCTGCCTGACCGCAGAGTCTGCGCCCATCACCGATAAGTCCCTTTGTGCCTTTGACCAGCGAAGCAGCAGCTGAAGACCCCCAGCCCTGCACCCATAAGGGGTCTTCCACGTGGGACACTGGAATCATGACGCGGCAGAGGGAATGTGGGGAAGGCCTGAAATGTACGACCAAGAAGAGGGGCCTCAGACAAACGCCAGGATGAGGACCCAGGTGAAGCTTCCAGGTGTGGCTCACTGGGTCCCTAGGGAGAGTGTGGATGGAGCTCTGTCTAGGCACTTATGTTGTGCATGTTGCCCCTAGAGGTGCATTTGTCTATTGGGAGGCTCCCTGGGGGGAAGGGACAGCAGGGAAGTCAATGCCACTGCAGCTCAGAGAGTGAAGAAGAGAGAAGTGGAGGAGATCTGAGATGCAGCCAGACCACGAAGAGCCCACAGGCTGTGATAAGAAATTTTAGATTTTATTTTTAGTGGGCTGAGAGGTAACTGAAGTGTTCAGAGGGTGCAGGGTTGCCAATATCAGGCTTAAGGGGGTATATTGGAACCCTTTGTACTTTTATGCTCAACCTTTCTGTAAATCTAAAACTGCTCTAATAAATAAATCTATAACAATAGCTATCTTTCTTCCTGTCTACCTACCTACGATGCATGTACCATTAGAGTTTTATTTAAAAAATAAACCACGTGTTTCAATAAATTCTCTGCATCTTGCTTTTCTACTCAACGATGTATTCTGAAAATCTCTATAAGTCATCCGATAAGCCCATAAGTCGTTGCACTAAGAGCTGCCAAATATCCCGTTCTATTTAGTATTCATAAACATTTTCTTTTGTTGAGTCTTATATGTTTCTGTTACAGAACATAGATACCAAACTTAACTATTATTACTTTAAAAAATTAGACGAGTTTAATTTAAAAAAAAAAAACTCACTCTTTTTAAGTGGGGGAAAGTGTCTGTTTGGAGAGGGCCAAGGTCATCCAGGTGTGAGAGGTGGTGGGTTGGACCAGAAGCAGGAGGGGGGGGGCAGGGCCAAATTCACGGTAGAAACAAGGGCTGGCAGAACAGAACGGAGCCTGCACCCCAAGGAAGGGAGGTGCAGCATTGGGGCAGCCCTTGGAAGGAGAGGAGAGTAATTTGGCGCAAGCCCTCAGCCACCACGCAGGGGGTGTCTGGCGCCCCCTCCAGACCCACTGTCCTCCCCTGCTCAAACTCGCCTCTGCCTGGGGAGCTGCCATGTCTGGGCTGCCTCAGCAGCTCTCCTGCCCTCTGGCTCCTTCTTGGGCTTGGCCAACAGGGAGTCCTGGCAGGGGATGGTTGGGGGGTGGGGAGCAGAGTGAAATCAGGGGTTTATTTCCCGGACTCCCACCCTCTTTGTGGGGTCTCCGATCAGCAGCTCTCTCCATGGGCCTCTTTCCCCCCTGGAGCTGGACACCTCTCCCCAGCCCTGCCCCTTCCAGCCTGGAGTGTGACAGCTCCCTGCTGCCGCCAGCCCCAGGTCGCTGCACTGAGGGGCCGCCTCTGCTTCCCTCTCCGGAGCATTCTTTGCACATCCTCTTTCCCAAGGGCTCCTCAAATCACCCCCAAGTGTGCTCTGTCCAGCCAGGGCTCCACGAATGCAATCCCACCAGAGCCTGCTTTCCTATCATATACAGACTTAACATAAATTTTACAAATATATATATATATATATATATATATATATATATATCACATACAATGTAAAAGAAAATAATCTTGCACAAAAAACGAAAACTCGGGTGAACCTTGAAAACATTATGGTAAGTAAAGAAGTCAGACCCGAAAGGCCATAGTTGCATGATTCCGTTTGTCTGCAATGTCCAGAAGAGGCAAAGCCGTGGAGACAGAAGGCAGATTGCTGGTTGCCAGGGCTGGGGCAGGGGGAATGGGGGTGACTGTTTGTGGGCACAGGGTGATGGGAACGTTTTGGAACTAGACAGAGGCGACGGTTGCCCGACATCGTGAAATGTGCTAAAGGCCGACAAACAGTATACTTTAGATAATGAAGTGTTGGGAATTCCACCTCAATTAGAAAAGAAACAACTAGAATTCATGATAGCTGCTGCCTTAACCTTGACATTTGCATCTTTATGGGTCCCCTTTGGGGATTTTACCCCAGCACGCGTGGGTTGCAGCACCGAAGTTACTCGGCTTTTTTGCTGCCTCGGTGAAACCATCTCCGAGGCGTGGTGGGAACAGGCACAAAGCAGAAGCAGCACAAAAATAGGACACATCTTTGCAGAGGGGAAATGCAAGAGCGAACCACACGGGTCTCTAAGAAAGCCCTCAAGGCCCGGGGCTCTGCGGGGATGGCCTGGCCTGTTGGAGGCGGTGAGGAAGGGAAACCCACAGAGCCAGAGCACACGGATCCCCTCCAGCCCCGGAGGACCAGCCTTTTTTTTGTCTCTCCCCTCTCTGTCCCCAGCTTTGCCAGAAGAGCTGGGATGTTGACACAGCTTGGCTGGCAAGCAGGATGCTGGCAGCCAGGAGCTTGCTGGGGCTCCCAGACCCGCCCCGATGAGGCCTTCTCCTGTCTTCCCACCCATCCGTCTCCCACTTCCTGGCTGGAGACGACCCGGTCGGGGCCAGCACAGGGCAGGAAAGACCTGGGGACATTGGCCAAGGCCTCCGTTACCTTGGCCCGAGCATGTAATTCATTCGCGGTGGGGACCCTGGGCCTGGCATAGCAGCTGCCTGGCCCTCGACAGCTCTGGGGATGTGTGCTTTTCTGGGGCCTTGGTTTTGAGATTGTGCCACTCACTCTTTCTGCAGAAGGACCAAACCTATTTTGTGTCTCTGATGAGCCTCTTCTTGTCAATGCCTGTCCTGTGTCTACTGGTGAGAACCCACTTGGCAGAGAGATCCACATTCAGAATTCATGGACTGACTCAGTAGAAAGGGAGTAATGGAACACCCTGGGCAAGAGACCTGCCACTGAAGGGCAGGGGAGGGTGCCCTGAGCTCACAGTAGGAACCAGGCACACCCCAACCCCACTCCAAATCGCTCTGAACACAGCAAAGCAGTTACAAGGCCAGTCTCTGGAATCTGTTTGGTGAGGCAGCTCTGCCCTTACCCACCCTGTGATCTCAGGACACCTATAGAATTTTAATAACGTGCCTCAGTTTCTTCAAAATGGGTATAACAGTCATTCTCATCTCCTGTGTTGGCTGCAAATTAAATGCACATAAAATGCTTAGAAACACATTGGCCCACAGCGAAGAGCTTGCTAACTGTTAACTATTCTTACCAGAAATATCTTTCCCTCCCTGTGGGGATTCAGTTTCCCCATGTGGAACACAAGGCTATGAGAAGAGATCCTTTCTAGGGAGTCTTCTAGTTGTAAATCGGTATAATTCTGCAGTTTTAATAAGGTTTTCTAACTGCTTCCTGGAGGTGGGGCATCTCCTGATAGTCTGTGGACTGCCACTACCGCCCTCCAGAACACCCTCTGCTTCCCCCCAGGCCAGTGGGATGGAGGTGCACTCTGTTTATCTGGCATGTCAGGTTCCAGAAGGGAAGGTTCTGCCAAACACGAAGGCAGCTACTGATGGCAGGGACAATGGAAGGCCACTCTGGGTTCTAGTCACTGTCTTACCCACAAGGCTTGTGACCTAAAAACGCACACGGCAGGGGACAGCTTCAAGGGTCTGTGACCCAAGCAGTCATGGATTGGGGGGAACACTAATAAGTTTCCTGCACGTCAAATGTTCTGCTGCTGCCATTTTGAAGTTTTAATGATTCTTGAACAAGTCAGCCACATTTTCATTTTGCTCTGGGCCCTGCAGTCATTCCTGCGTGCTGGTGTATTCCTTAAAGTAACCACTGTCCAAGTATGTGTGTGCACGTGTGTGTGCATGTATGTGCATGTATGTGTGCATGTGTGTGCATGTATGTGTGCACGTGTATGTGCATGTGTGCATGTGTGTGTGTGTATGCGTGTGCACACACATGTGTAGCTGGGGCAAGAGAGATCCTTGGGAATTTTAAGTTGCCATGGGTAAGGAGGTGCCTCCATCGGCCCCCGTTGCCGCAAAGAAGCAGCGCAGCTCATTACGAGTGGTCTCCAAACCTGGCCCACCCCACCGACCCAACAGCGGCAGCAGCTGGGAGGCAAGAAAGCAGCAAACACGCTGACTCATGAGAATCTCTCAGCACACGAGTCGGGGCAGTGATTTTTCTCTGCCTTACTTCTGTGTCTCTTGCAGATGATGTATGAATCGCCTTACTTACCTTTTCCCTCCAAACCTTCTCCTTTATTATTTTTATTAATGTCATGCCAACCCTGAAAAGGTGTTTCCTTTTCAAAAAAAAAAATAAGAAAGAAAAGAAGAGAAAATAACCTCCCAACATCTTGTGCTCATAGCAGAGGGAACATATTTTTTTAAATAGTAATATTTGTGAGTGTGTGTGAAAGAGAGAGAAAAAGAGAGAGAAGCTAGTTTACTTATATGAGAGTCTAAAATGTGAATGTAAATAGGAACAAACTCAGGTCTTTATTTCAGAAAGGTCCAGATTACCCAGGCACGTTTTAGCATCATCTTTATCGACAATAAAAACATCACTGAATTTAACACATTTTAATTTCAAAAGTAAGGGAGACATCGACTGCATTTAGAGTCAGGCGAGATGTGCGGTGCAGTGTTGAAGACAAGCATGTTACTAGGTTCCCGATAGCTTGGACCCAGCACCTGCTGCTATACGGATGTATATCCTTGCCATTGGTTGAGTGCTCAGCCCTTGGCACTCGGTGAGCCATTGAACCTGCGAAATTGGCGTCCCAATGTGCAGAGGATGAAACCAAGGCTTAGAGAAATTCAGCAAACCAGCCCAGGGCTCGCACGGCTCACACCAGAACCAACACTGGAATCCAGATCCATTAGTCTGAGAGCTAACAGGCGTAGCTCTAAATATTTACCTTGGCTCGAGTCTGTGAACATGAGCCACCTCGATTAGCTGCGGCAAAGTGACAGGCGCAGATTGACACTCGACCGGACTGCTGATCCGTTGTAAACTCAACATCTCAGGGGACAAAGAGATCTGAGAAGTGATTGTTCTAACCTGTCACCCAGTGCAGGAATCTTTCCTCCTCTCATGTCCCCAGTTATGGATTCTTTTTGATCATTCCCTGGGATGGAGAACTCACTACCTATCGAGGCAGCCTCTTCCATAATACCACAGCTCTTTGAAAGAGAATGTCTGTCTTTACCTTGAGAGACAGATCTTTTCTCCTCTACCCCTTCCTTAGATCCAAGTTAGAGGCACAAAGAACAGGCAAACCTTCACCTCAGTACAGGTGCTCCCAGCCTCCCAGACTCTATCTTAAGGCAGAGCATCTTTCAAGCTCTCAATGGTTTCTTCCGCAAGCCCGTTTCCAGATAATTTTCAAACCAGTGCAGGATGCTGATCTCTGGTTGAAGAAAATGAAACCTTCCAGCCTTGCACATTTGCACATGAACTTTGGGGTTTGAGGTTCCATGCCTAGACCAGCAGGGATGTGAGCTCCACTTTCCCCAGCGGGGCTGTGATCAAGGGCTCTCGAGGTGAAAGACAGCTCCAGGTGTCCTGCTAGGGGAGCAAGAGCCTCCACCTGCATTCCCAGTGCACCATCCGTACCGCCTCTCTCCGGAGAAGAAACCTCCTTCTCCCCGGCGGTGGGGGAGCTCTTTAAGGATCTTGGGAAGGCGAGGGTGTGCCGTTTATGAAAACAACTGTTTAACAGCTCCCAGGCCGTCCATATTTGAATGTGAAGAAAATAATGGTAAAAACATCATAAAGAAACAGATGTGCCCGAGTCAGGTTTTGTGGCAGGAAAAAATGTGGGTTTGCGAGTATTGATTTCATTCTCCCAGTTGATGAGGATGGATGGTTCTGTGTCCCCCGGGATGGGTCTCGCAGAGCCCAGTGCCGTGGGCTGCACAGTGCCGAGGGCTCTCCACACTTGCTGTCCGCCTTCATACACACCTGCATCCACCTGGGTGGCCGCAGGTGCCAAACAGCCGGAGAGGGGGGCCGACCTGCAGCACACAGGTGTTGTCTTCTCCCCAGGCAATGGGATCACAGAGCTATGTTTGCGCAAAGGGAGTGCCTTTTCCCTTTTCCCACTGTGCATTAAGGTGCCTGTACGGACTAGCAGCCACGTTGCATGCACGTATGCACATGTGCACACGGGTGTGCAAGTTCACACTCTCACACTGGACCTCACCGGGGTAGGGGATAGACCAGGTCCCTATAACTTGGGCAACAGCTTCTCATTCCAGACCCCCATGCTGGGATGCTCACCATTCAGCGAAGCAGTAGCTTAGAGGAAGCATGTTGCAGTAGGTAGAGGTTTTAGAGCCAAGGAAACATGATTTTGGATCTTGCTCCTGCAACTGACTACAGTAGCTATGTGGCCAGTGTCAAGCTCCCCATTTGGAGCATGAGTGTAATAAAAGAGGTGACCACCTCACGGGGCTAACTTCCGAAGCTGTCCCCGCAGCGTAGTAGATGCCCAACGAAACTGAGCTTTTCGGAAGTTACTCTGCAGTTAAAGGCAGATAAACAGAGAGCATCTAGCAAGGTGGTTGGTTGGGAGCAGTGTTTCTGAAGTCAAACAGCCTGAGATTAGGAATCCCAGTTTTACCCTTTGCCCTGTGTGGGATCTCAGGCAAGTTACTTAACCTTCCTGGGCCTCAGTTTCCTAACCTGTAAAATGGGGACGATTAGAGTACGTGTTTCATGAGCTTGCTGTGGGGAATAAATTAAATCAATGGTGGGAAGTGCTTAGCTTAGGACCTGGTGTGCGGGACGCCGGCTGTCTCCTCCACGGGGTGGGCCGGCCCACGCAAACTGTCCCGGTTGTGAAAACCCCAGTCTTTCTTGGCACTCTGTGTATCTCTCCCAGGCAAGTAAAAGCACAACAATAAATCCTCATCAAATGGAAGAATGAAATCGATATAAGAACACCTCCCCCCCCGCCCCTCACCACAAAAGTGGAACATTTGATATTTGTTCTCAATGTCTGTTCTAACCTTCCTCCCCCTACATTTTAGTAAGTTTAATTTCTGAAATGTTTAACAGTTGTTTTCAGATAAATCACAGTCTAGCTTTCTGGCCCGATTCGCAGGACTCTGCACCGCACAGGGGAAATAAGCTCTTCCGGCTTGTCGGAGAGGAGCAAATGTGTTCTCATTGCCTATTCACAGTGGCGTCGCTGGGAAGGGACCTCGAACATGCAACTTGTCAGACTTCCCCGTTACCTGGCATTCAAATGTGTAGTGGAATTATTTTAGAAATGGATTGCTAGTTAGCTTTTTTTTTTGGTTGGGGGGGGGGGAGTGTTTCCAGGTACAGTTTCATGAATAATAGCTGTGTAAAGATGAGCTTGCTTGAAAATAATAAGAAAGTATTCACAGCATGGGTGCAAACACAGTATGTACACGTGAGAGTTGGAGGACGTATCCGCTTGCCATCCAGGGTGTTGATTTTCCTGAGCATTGCTCTGCGTGGTACCAGCACCGCCATTTTCTTCCAGCAGAATGACTGGAAATTCAGGGTCTAGTGACAGAAAAATCTGTGTTCAGAACTAAGATGTATAACTCCCCTGTCCACCCCTACAAACGCAACCTCCATTCTTCTCTCCCCAGTTCTGTGCCCAGAGAGGCTGTCGCAGGTTGTTAAATCAACCAGGGACTCCACTGCCTTTGGGATGTTGGTTGGATTTGACCAACGCCGGCACTGCATGGGCTGGCAGCCAGGCGGAAGTATGTTGGGGTGCATATTCTCCCAATGGACCACATGTTTGCAGTGGCTATTTTTCTCTCTGCAAACCCTCTCCTTCCCCTAGGACTCTCTCTGACTTGATTGCACCTTTTCATTAACTTGCCGCCATTACTCTCCTCGAGTGAACACGAAAGATGCTTCATACCAGCTACGAAGTCATCTTGTCCATGACTTCACCTCTTGGAGCCTCAGTGCCCACCTTTGTAATCGGGGGACGGGAAGAGCGCCAACCTCATCCAAGTGGGAGAATCAAATGAGATGATGCGGCCAACATTAGGGCCTGCCACAGAGTCCGTTGTGCTCAGTAAATGGCAACTGTTTTCTGTCACCATCATCATCGTCATCCACTTAGATGGTGAGGCAACTGACCCTACCCCTTGTCCTTCCTGGTCCTTGTCTCTATGATCAGTGCTATTCATCAAAATACAGGTGGTGCCTGACTTACGCTTTCAACTTTACAATGGCACTAAAACGACACATAGCAGTAGAAACTGTACCTCAAGTATCCATACAACCGTTCTGTTTTTCACGTTCAGTGCAGAATCCAATACATTACATGAGATATTCAACATTTTATCATAAAACAATCTTTCTGCTAGACCAGTGGTCCCCAACCTTTTTGGCACCAGGGATGGGTTTCATGGAAGACAATTTTTCCATGGATGGGCGGCAGGGAGGAGGAATGGTGGTGAGGGGGCTGGGAGTGAGGGGAGAGGGGAGGGGTGACGCAGAGCTCAGGCGGTGATTTGAGCGATGGGGAGCTGCTGTAAATACAGATGAAGCTTCACTTGCTCACCTCCTGCTGTGTGCCCCCAACCCAGTTCCTAAGTTTCATGGAAAAGACAATTTTTCCACCGATGGCATGGAGGTGTGGCAGAGGTCTGCAGCCCAATCCCTAACAACCCTGGTGGTTGGGGACCGCAGCGTTAGACGATTTTTCCCAACTTCAGGCTAATGTAAGTATTCTGAGCATGTCTAAGGTAGCTGAGGCTAAGCTATGATGTTCAATAGGTTAAGTGTATTAAATGCATTTTCAACTTAATGACATTTTCAACTTACAATGGGTTTTTCCGGGATGTAGCCCCATTGCAAGTTGAGCATCTACATTTCCCCACTCTCCTCCTCCCAGAAACAAGGTGGGACTGCACTTCCTGCCCTCTCTACATCTGGGCACAGGCATGAGACCTTCCTTGGCCTATGAAATCTGGGTGGAAGCCACACATGTCCCTTCTGGGAGGAAGCTTTGAGAGCCAGCATTCAATTCCCACCACGTTCCCTCCACATCAGCCTATCAGCCCAGTGATCTCAGAAACATGGGCTGAGATGGAGCCTCTGTCAGTGGGTGTCTCTGAGTGACAACCACCACCACGACCAAAGCCCCTCTGCCAACCCACACTGCACATGCTACTTGGACAAACTGAAGCCAATTTGCTGCTCCTCAGCTAAGGGAAGTGAGCAACAGAGAAGTGAAGATCCTGGCTCAAGTGGCCTGAATGCCAGCTCCCAGGCAATTCTCTTCACTCCCACCTCCACTCACCTCTGCGGCCGGATGCCGGGAGGCAGAGCAGCTGGGACCCACCCTGCCTTAGGGACACATAGAAGGACAACCATGCAACAGCACCAGCCTGGCTTACCCCAGAGGAAGACGAGTCCACAGAGGATCCAGTGCCAGGCTTTCGAGCAATGTTTACAATGTTCCTGAATGAATACATTTCCCCAAATTTTAAAATGTCCCCCAAGAGTTGTCACCCACTCTATTCTAAGGATGCTGAAAAGAAATATCAACATTAGCCCAATTCTGAGTTCTGTGGTGCAGGTGGGGGGAACTTTCAGGTGCTATGTTAAGCGACTGACAAACCTACTTTGTTTAAAATTTCCTCCCAACAAGGTGATTATTATTGACCCAGTCTACAGAGAGGCTGACTGAGGCTCAGAGAGGTTAAGGAAACTTACAGAGGTCCCAAAGCTGAGTAATATTAATGGATACGGTAGTAATAATTAGTATAATACGTGATTATGTTAGTTGACATTTATCAAATGCTTACTCTGCTCCAAGCACTGATAAGCCCTTCTGTGCATAAGTTCATCTGTGATGTGCTTTTGAAGTGTGCCTATGAAAATGGCGATTTTATCATCACCATGCGGTATATGAGAAAACCCGTTCAAGCCCTGGTCTCCTCTCCCAAGGCCTTCTCCAGCATGCGGTGTTTCCCAAACTGTGTCCCATGGAGCTCTGGGGATTCCATGGCACCAGAACAAGGAAAGAGAGATCTAAGGTCTTACCACAATTCCAAGGAGAGCTGCTCCCAGGAGCCCTCAGTTCCCACCTTCAGGCACGAGCATGCCATCTGCCACCTCTGGCACCCTGGAGAGTTGTCATCTCTGAAGCAACATGCATTGGCCTCCCCTGCCTCTCTCCCTCCCTCCCTCCCTGCTGCAATACAAAACCCAGTTCCTTATCACTTGTCGTCGCTAACCATCCACTGGCCCCTGGGGACCTGGACAGACTATAACCCGGGTGGCCTGGCGGGAGTCCAAGCCAGGCGACACTGCTCTCGGATACCCAAATTTCCTGCCTGTGGTTTGCACTGCTGTAATTGTGCTGGTTCACACTTCCTGTCCTAACCCGTGCGCTGGTGTGATGCTGACTTCCTCCCTGACACTGTATTCACGGCAGAGGTGGCCAGCTGTGGTCCTGTGACCCGTCACCATGTGGGAAAAGAAACTGGAACCCTAGACCCTCCTGACTCTGCCCTTCTGGCCCGGCCATGCATCCTCCGTCCACGAGAGTGGCGTTTTGCGATGCAAGGGCCTCCTCCTTCCGGGAGGGTGGAGCTGGGCAGGAGGGGATGCTCAAGGCCTACGGGAGACCTAACTGTGTTGAACCAGTACCCCAAGTGTGCACTTTCATACTTTGGGCCAAATCATTATTGTCAAGAGCCTGTGTTCTGACAAGTGCCTGCTAACTCTTCTCCTGACTTCCCCTCTTGCCAACCACTCACGCCTTCCAGTTCTGGCTCCACCTAGCAGCTGGGGCGATCCTATAATTCAGATCAATTCATACCTCCCGATTAGAGCCCTTCTATGCTCTCCAGTCTTTCTAGGAAGCAAAACTCAAGTTCTCATCAAGAGTTAAGAGACTCTTCAGTATCCAACCTCTGCTTCCTTGCAACGTGCACATCTTACCTTGCCTGCAGCCACGCTGAGCCCCTTCCTGTCCCTGGGAGCTGTCCCGGGGTACACTGGGCTCTCGGGGTCCCTAACTTCGCCCCCTCCCAACCTTGCGTGGTCTCAGGCCATGTTTGTCTACCTGCTGGAGCTTGTTTCTGTACCTAGAAGCAAGAGTGTGACACCCAGGGACCCAGCTGCTGGGAAGGTTGCTATCACTCCTAAGATCAACACTTGGCACCTGAAGATCACTAGTCATATGCCTGGGACCCTGCTCATGGCTTTACCTTCTCATTTCATTCCATCCTTACAACAGCCCTATGAAGTAGGCATCATCATCACCACTATATTTTAGATGAATAAACTGAGGCTCAGAGCATTTAAGTAACTCACTCAAGATCATTTGGTTAGGAGTGTTGAAGCCTGGCTAGGTTAGGATAATTTCCTCCTAACCACTGTATTATACTTTCCTTGCGAATTCAATGAAATAATGAATTAAAAGCAGTAACACATAGGAAGTGCTTAGACATTGTTCAGGATGACAAGGGGCACAAGCTGTTTAAGGTGAACACTTTGTGCTCAAGTGACCGAGAGTTCCAAGCCCAAGTGCCATGGCAGATACTTTCCCTATTTACTTTTAGTTAATAAAATTACAAAATATCATTGGATCTTAACGACACCCCAAGGGGGTTAATTACATGGTGGGGAATTGTCCTCGAGCTCAAGCACTGTTGGTTTAATGGATGTACTTTCAGGAAAAAGAAATATAGCACATTGATCTTTAAAAAGGAAAACTAAAGATCTCCCAGATGCAGATGAGGAAAGAGAAAAGTCCTCACTCAGCATGTGGCCCGCCATTAATCCTCAGGACACATTTCCTGCAGGATCTCTGGGTTCTTCCTGTTGTGGACTCAGGAATTCTAGGGCTCAAGGCTTCCAGTCAGGGCAATTTCCCAATTTCCCTGAATGAGAGCCTCCTCCTCCTTCTTAGTTAAAATCTCTTGGGAAAAAGAGAGAGAGAGAGAGAGAGAGAGAGAGAGAGAGAGAGAGAGAGAGAGAGAGAGAGAGAGAGAGAGAGAGAGAGAGAGAGAGAGAGAATGAGAATATCTTCTCACCCTCTGCAAACTCCTACCCACTAGCAACACCCCTCACTTGGTACTAGCAGGCCAGGTCCTTCCAGTGCTAGAACCTCCAACTTGCTTGTGTCTCTGAGACTCAGTTTCCCTACTTATAAAATGGGGATAGCACCATGGATTTCAGTAGGACAGCTCATTTCAAGCAGTCGCTGAATAAATTATAACAAGAGCCTATAGTTTTCATATGCTTTCTATGTGAAATAAGCACTTTAATAAGCACCATAATAAGCACTTTAATAAATATATCCTTATTGCACAAGCTTACATGATAGATATTAGTGTTATCATCTTCATTTTCCAGAAACAATGCTGGGCTCTGGGGAAATAATGATAAATAAGGGTGTAATCCCTGCCTCCATATAGCTCCACTTCTCGTTGGGGAAACAGTCATGGAAAATGGCACTTGCAGGGAAATCGAGTCACTGTGAAGGGACAGGCATTTCAGCTCTGGGTACAACAGGCCCCCAGGCAGAGAACCTAGGATGTGCAGGGAGCTAGGCACAGCGACCATGTGAGACGGGGTAGGGAGAGGAAGCAGATGTCAGACTCAGAGAGGTAGAGTATCTTGCTGAAAGACACACAGCTACTTAGAGAAAGAGCCTAGATTCCAAGCAAGGTGATTTTAGCCCCACATTGTGGACCCTCCTCTGATCCAGGGCTGTTTGATAGCCTCAGTCATGCTCTCAGCTCCCCTGGGGTAGAAGCCACACTTCTCTTTTTATGTGAGTCTTCCTACATATGCGAGACAGTGCCTCAGTGATTCCATTGCACAGTGCAAATAGAGACCTATCTCCCCTACAAAGAGCTGCCAAAAGAGCTGTATTTGCAGAGCCTCCTCTGGTTGCATGCACAGGTGGAAAGAATAGCTGCAAAAAAACATAAATAACTGATGCATTTCCATAGGCATAGAGTGAGTGTCCCTCTGCTTGGCACGGGGTGGGTGAATCGACAGCCGTCTAGATTTGGCCCCTGCCCTTTGGGAGTTTACAGTCAAGCCAGGGAGACAAATGCATGCACAATTCGTGTATCTAAAAGCAAAACAGAGCAAATGCTACAAGCAGGGTCCCAGTGGGGTGCTCTGGGAGCGCAGAGAAGCCTGTGATTAAATAAAAGAGGCTCCTTGGATTGAGATCAGTCCAGTGATGGCTTGCTTGCTGGTGCTTTGGGCAAAAGTCATTTAATATCGCCGAGTGTTGTAAGGCTGAATTCGATTAAGGCTCTAAACGCTCGGAGCTCCTTGGAGAAACTCGTTTCATAAATACCATGCAGTTGGAGAGCTCAAAGTAGTGGCATATCCCTGTGAGGATCACGTTTAGATTTCCAAATTCCAAAGAGGAGACACAATGCGTTCTGTCTCAGAATCTTCCCCAGCACGGGGAGAAAGGCAGAATGATGGAAAAGGAGTTTTGAGGATTTGCTGAATGATAATAGCGTTGCAGTCATTGTAAACATGCTAGCCCAGAAAGATTTCTCTCCTGGCATCTCATTGGTTTTTCTTCTTGGACTTTTCCTGATGCATTGGTCAATATAGTTTGATAGCAGATATTGTTATGATGTTAGAGCACAGGGCTTTCTATGTGGCAAAACCAAACCGGCATCTATTCAACCCAATTTACTGTTCTGTCTTCTAGCCATGGTTGTTCTAACAGGAATTCTCCACCACAGTTAGGGCATGAATATCCTTTTGTGGCCAGTTTTCTAGGGTGAGTAGACTGAATTCTTCTCCCCCTGAGGGCAAAGAAGACTTTTCTCTGCACTGGACCAGACTTCGGTACAGGAAATAAGGTTATGTTGAGGCTCTAAATATCTTAAAAGAACTTTCACATATACGACTTATTTCTATTTTCAGAACAGTCTAAAAGCATGAGTTCATTCATTCTAAAGTACTTACTGCCGAACACCCCACTGTGTGGCCAGACGCTTTGCCGAGTGACACAACAGGACTGGTGAATAAGACATACTGGCTGGCTGGGGAGTTTGGCGGAGAAGACAGACAAGTCCACAAAGAATTACAAGGTAAGAAAAGCCAGTTCTTGAGACAGTGGGGACAAAAGTAGGGAGCAGTAAGCCTAACAACATGTTGGAAGTTCCATTATACAGAAGGGAAAACTGAAGTACAGGGAGGTTCAACAATGCACACAACGTCCTACGTCGTCCCAGTGGTTAAGTCCTTGAATGACACACCCCGTTATCTGACCAGCAAGGGCTGTGGACTAACTCAGTTCTCTGGAAACAAATTCACTAGGTCAGTAACAGCCTAAGTGAAATGATTACTTCTTCAATTTTGAGGGGATCTTAAAAGTTCATTGTGATTTATTCCTTTTTTCCCCTTCTATCTCAGAATAATATGGCTGTGATAATCCTGTGATCGTCAGCATGAAATGACCCCAAGACATCTAGTGTAAATACACACACCCCCATCCCAGAGATAATCTGGGTTCCCCCAGCTACTGGAGCCTACTCAGGTCCAGGGGGATTTGGGGGAGCCTTTGAAGGGACCCCCCCTGGCACCCAGCTGTGCCCATCAGCATCCCCGGTTGCAGGCAAGCAGGAAGCCCGGGCAGAGATGTAAGTGACTTAACCCTTCCGCAGGGGGGGTCAGTTCGCTGCATTAGCCGGGAGCCGTGCAATACCTTCTGGCTCGGATTTCCTGCTTCGCTCTGACCCACCTCTCATAAGGATTACGTCTTCCTCTGGGATTGGACTTTGAGGCCGGTTTTGTAGATGGGGATTTATTTGAAACGGGCAAATGAAACTTATCTCGCCATTAGCCTGTTGCCATTATTCCTGTCTGGTCAGCCAAATGAGAGAGAGCTCAGCTTGAGAGCTCAAAGGTTAACGCTGGCTATCCAATACTCATCAGCGATTTTGGAATTTCTAGAACGGCAGTAGAACGGGAACATTTTACCTTTCGTGTGTTCCCCCATAATTGTACTACAGTGCACCACAATTTTTAGTTTGATCGTGCATATGGGTTTTTTTTTTATTGTTGCTTTTGTTGTTGTTTTGTTTTGAATTCTGGTTTCCTCGACAGCTTAAATGTCCACAGATGCTTCTTTGGAGAAACACATTATGTTCCATCGGCCAAATATAGAAATCACTCAAGTTATCGTCCAGCAAAAAAATATGTCATTACTTTCTTTCCCCCAAAATTCTTTATCGCATTGGATATGGGAATTAGATAAGATTAAGTTCTTAGGCAACATCAACTTATGGGGCAGACCGATTCTGTGCTGTTCAACTGTGTCAGGACAACATTTATATCTGCTTAAACAGAAGACAATGTGTCCAACACGCACACAGAGACAGCCGCGTGAGGTTTGCTTTAAGTAGAGCAGCATTAGGTTACTTTAAGGTGACAATTTCTAAATGAGAGTAAAACTGTGTAATAAGATTTAAAAAATTGGACTCATTCTTAGTTCACCAGCTCCCCAGCCAGTGACAAAATATGCCATTAGTGGCCACAGCACGATTCTGAAAATATACCTTCCTTACGATTTAACGCTTTTTTTTTCCCTGTGAGCTAAAAATTACAAAGCCCCGGATTTCATCGCTCTTGCAATCTATTCTTTTCCCCTGACTTCCTGTTTTCATGAAATTTTAATCAGGCACTTAAAATAAATAGCTATGCAGAGCTTCTCTGCCTCCCCCAGTACCCAGGATGGATGTTTTGGGTAAAGTGATAGTCCGGAGACCTTGAGAACAGTGAATCCCATCCTGACTTGGCAAGACAAGAGAAATTAAAACACGGCTGTGTCCACGGCCGTGCGCCCAGAGGGGGCATAGTGGGCTTGGGCTTGGAGGATCAAACAAAGACATAGTATGTGGGACTTTTTTTTAATTCTTCTTCTTCCAAATATTGACAGCAATTTGATCGATTTAGAAAGGCAAGCAAGATAAAGGACAACTAAATTAATCTGAGAGAGAGAGGGAGAAAAGGAATAAACCCCAGTAAACTTTTAAAATCCCCTTGAAGGTGAAAAATGAATCACATAATGTAGAAACACTACGTTTCATGGCTATTGGTTTTTCATGATGTATATTTGAGTCCCTGTCCTTTAAACTAAAAGACGCTTGGTGTTTAAAACCTGCCAAGATTTTGTTTTCTATTCATTTCATGTAATAATTATATCTACAAATGACATTAGAGAAATGTTTACTATATTTGTTGCAAAACCATTATATTCAGGGCTGGATGTCCTTTCTTGGAATGCCTCCAGGTTTCACAGAGACTGCCACGAACCCAGAAAGACATAAGATTGCTAGAGAATGAATATGGTCACTCACATTCATACTCGGTATATCAAAGTCCTAGAAGCCTAGAAAGAAGGTTCTTAGACACACATAAGGAAAGCAACTTCCTTGCCTTAAACTGCCAAGAAGCTTCAGTATAACATGTAGGAAAACAGCATGAAAGGCTCTTAAGTTTTAAGTAAAAACACGATGAAATGATGTGAGAGTTGACATCATTCAATCCCCATGGATCCCCATGAATCTACTTCTTGTCTCTTTGGTCTCAAATAGGAATAGATTCAGAGTAACTGCAGGTTTCGATGCATGGCCACAGACAATGTACACAAGCACACATCTCCCTGACTCTGAAGGTCCAGCCCCTGGTTTTAAACATTGGGAGATGAGTCCTGTAGGTTAGTGGTAAATGTTTTACAACTGACTTTCCTACAAAAAAAAACGGTGGTGGGAAACCTCGATTGGTAGCATTTGTCCATTTCCATGGTATAAATACTCCCACTGCAGCCAATTTCAAACTGCTATAATGTCACCAAAAGTGGAGTTGGAAAGAGTTGTGCAGGAACACCCTCATAGATAACACCATAGATGCAAATAATAACAACATCGATAATAGTATAATGTAGTAAAACAATTAGGAAGTGAAGATTTTTGAATACTTATTCTATTTTTAAAATAGAATTTATTTGATTGTAAGTTTACATAATTCAATTTTTAATAATGGCTGTCCATGATAATGACTCACAACATTGCTGAAAATTTAACAGCGGGCTCTTGTGAGCCATTACGAACTAACCTAACACACCAGGGCTGCAATGGGACCTGGCCGTAGAGCTCCATTTAGTTGGAAATAGCTGTGTGTCATTTGTGGTTTAGTAAACTTGCCTATTTCCAGGGATAGACCACATTTTTGGATCTGTGCTAGCTTGGTCTTGGTCCCCCAAAGTTTCCCCCAAATTATAATTGACCACAAAATATCAGTGCTGCCTGTTTTCTTCAATATAGGGTTTCATCTCCTTCATTGTCTCCAAATATAGCTCCCAGCTTGCCTTCTTACCTTGCTTAAGTGGAATCTAAACAACCTCAGAAAGACTTGAATCAACTCCCCAAACAAAAGAAGTCATTCAGCTCCATGGCTTCGCAAGTCAGAAAAGCTTGAAAATACTATTTTTCTTCCTATGAGCCCAGAGGATCAAGTTCCACTAGGGAAAGAGAGAAGACTGAATTTCTACCAAGTTCCTTTTCTAATGTCAACATTTGACGACCTCACAAAATAGGAGACCTGGGGGCGGGGGGGGGGGGGGGGGCTTCCACCCTGATGGGGTGGGGAGGGTCCCATCATTTTGCCTCACAATCATTAAGACCACCTCTTGGAGAAGCTTATGTAAGAATTCTCACCACCGTTTGAAGAAGAAACCATTGTCGGGCAATTTGGAAGAGCCACCTGAGAAAGGTCTCTTTGTGCCATGGCACCCGAAACACATTGGTTCCACACCAACAGAGAAGAAGGTGACAGTTTCAAAACAAAAGTGAATGTGACGATCCAGTTCCAGTTGCTAGGGATCCCATATTCCAAGAGTTTCCTCTGCCCCCTTTAGTTTCCCAGCCATGCCCTGTTCCTAGGTGCCAGGAGCCCTTTACCCCTTCTCGTGGCTGTCCCAGTAGCGATGGTGTGATTTTCTGGAATCTCGCTCATGGAGAAGAAAGCCAAGCTCATGCGGCTAGATGCATATAGCTTCTGTGAACCACCCACACTATCAACAGACACCATCCCAGGGGCCAGGAAATCATCCTGCTCTTGGCAAAAAACCCTGCCACTTGGGTAGGAACTGAGCAAAAGCATCCAAGCCAAGCAAAACTGAGCAAAGCATGGATCTCTCTGTACTGAGATCCAGATTCAGCGTGAAGGATCTTGGCAGAACGACAGCTGGGCTCGGCCCTGGTAAATGTCACAACCGTATCTCAAATAGCCCATTCTCTTAATAAAACACAGTTTGACTTAAGGCTTCGAGGTATCAATTTGAAGGGAGGAAAAAAAGGCAAGAGAGAAGCCAGTGGAGAGCTTTCTGCCATGAAGGCATGTGCTTGTACGCATTTCTGACAGAATCATCCAAAACATTGGAAATGAACTTGGCTGTCTTTGGCTTCTTTATTTACAATCGCTAACTACTCAGGGATTCTCAGAAACGCAGAGATTTCTTGGAGCGGGTTGCCTGCAATAATGTGCCTTTCCTTCGGTCCCATCTAGGCGGCTGATGGGCTGGTGCAGGATTTCCCTGCGTTTGCATATTTACAGGGTCTGCTCCAGTGCCACTGAACGGAGCCTGGTGCCAGCAAAAGGGGGTCAGGCTGTCAGGGGCTTCTATTTCCCTTCTCACCTATAGTCTTATTAGACAGCCCAAGTCCTTCCCCCAGCTGAGAATAAGACCACCCCAGAGGACTCAACCGCTATGTCCGTGGCAACCTCAGGCAGGTCGGATGTGGGAAAGAACAGAATGGAACTCTCGGTTCCAGAATAAGAGATTGCAAACTGCAAGCTAGGCTCTTGTTGCTCAGTCACACCTTCCCCTGGGCCAAAGTCAGGGGAAGGAGGTTTTTGCTTTGGATTCAAATAGACCCTCGTTTGAGCTCAGTCTCCACCCCACTCTCTAGCTGCAAGCTGGAAAACACCTTGGCTATCCTGAGCCTCAGTGTGCCGGTGTATTAATAAACAAACAAACAGAGAAAGAAAAGAAAGGCATTCACCATTGGGGAAAGTTGAGTGAAGGGTATTCAGAACTCTATGTCCTATTTTTAATAACTTCCTGTGAGTCTATAATTATTGTAAAATAATTTTTAAAGGAGCATTAATGCTAACAACAACAACAATTTTAATAATATCTCAGACGTTGTTTTTGGAAGAAGGGTGAAACAGAATCATATATGTGTAAGTGCCAGCAGGTGTCGGCATGCATATGGTAAATGTCGGCTGAATGAAGTCGTGATTATAGATGCTAAGCATAAAATAAATGTTGTTTTAGGCCAGGCGTGGTGACACATGCCTGTAATCCTAGCACTCTGGGAGGCCAAGGTGGGAGGATCGCTTGAGCCTGAGTCTGAGGTTGCTGTGAGCCAGGCTGATGCCACAGCACGCTAGCCGGGCAACCGAGCAAGATTCCGTCTCATAAAAACAATAAATAAATAAATAAATGTTATTTTAACTTAATTTCAAACAAGGAATGATACATGTTATGTTCATCAAGGGTCAGGAGAGTCATTTTTCTCTCAAAGAGCTAGGGCACCTATAAGAAGATCTCCCCAACAAAGCGAGGCCCAAACAAGTGGGTTGATATTGCTGTGTGTTTAGGGGGTGCCCAACCTTGAAGACATGCCCAAACAATTTCTTTTAAAGTCTTGTTTATCTTTGTGTTTCTTCTGGCTTGAAGACACACCTGCAGGTTCCCATTTCTTGGGGAAATAGTGACACAAGTGATTAGCAGGCTTTCTCAGGTCTCATGAATCATTCTCACGGGCAGGGGTGGACACGCATCTGTGATCACCCAGAGCCTTTTCTTATGTGTCTGTCCCACCACATGAGAGCCTGAACAGGCCCACTTTAAAGTCAGTGCCCGTGATGGAGTGAAGGAAGCAAATATGAAAATTGGGGTGCACTTAAAACCTACATTTTCTAAAAAAAAAAAACCGTTGAAATGCATTTAGAAAATGCGTGTGGAGCATGATAAATGAAAAACAGGGTAAAATATTTAAGAACATTATTAATTTTTTTAAATGTGCATTTACACAAACAGGAATGTATGTATGCCTCAACAAGCAGATACAAAGAAAAATACCAAAAGGTTAATAAGAGCTTGGTATTTATTACTTTCATCTGTATGCTTTTCTTAATATTATAAATTTTCTCTAATGCATTCTTTTTATAATAAAATAAATTAATGATTAATTGTGGTTTACTGTCTCTTTTCAAAATTAGTTATGGCCACATCTTTGCATAATTATGATCCTGACGAGAGTAACACGGCAGGTCTATGATGGAAGAGATGGAGCTGGTTACTCTTAAGCCCATTCCCTGCGGTCAGAAAGGGCTCTTGATCCAGCCGATGATGTGTCCATTAAGGAAAATGATGCTGGGTGGGGAAAGGTCCACAAGGAAGAGAAACCAGGAAACCCACCCTAGAATGTAAGCCCTGCCAGTAAGATTTTGAGTGACACAATCCCCTAAGTGCTGATTTCCTAAATTTCCTGCCTCACTGAGTGTTTGGCGGGTCAGCAGAGTTAAAGTACATATTGTGAACCCTCTAGGGGAAATTCAGGTACCACCATGAGTCATTTAAACCCTATTGCTAATTCTATTGCTAGAGCTCTTATAATCATACCCTGGCCTGAGTGTTTCTAAGGGGTAACATCCACATCTCCCCAGTTTCAAAGAATTAACTAAAAGAAAGGCGGTGGGGTTAGGATGAGACGGTCTCTATCTTCTGCACCTCTTCTGTCTACAAAGAGCTTTTGGGAGCCCCTTCCTAAGCTAGGAACCGCTAGGTTCTCTAAAGGATAAGAAAACAGTCACCAGTGCGATCCAGGAGGCACGATGTCCCTTCCTATTATCTGTGTTGCGTGCCCTGAAAAAGGGTTTGGATGGTCTGGGGACCATAGGGATGCCCCTAGGAAGGTACCCCAGCATCGGGCTGCCGGATAAAACACAGGATGCCCTCCCTGTTCAATGTGAATTTCAGATAAACAGTGAGAACTTGTTAGCATAAGTCAGTCTGAATATTCTATACGACCGACTTACACTAAAAAGTATAAGATTACCTGTCATTTATCTCAAGTTCAAATGGAACTGGGGTCCTTGTGGTTTCACTGGCTACATCTGGCGAATCCTACCGGGGCGGCACGTGGCTCTCCAGTTTACTCGGACAGAGCGTGGAGTGGAAACAGCCCCCAGCTCCGGCTTGAGAAGGGCGGAGAGCGCAGGGCCGGGGACAGAAGGGACACCTCTCCTCGCCAGGTCTGCAGCATCACCCTGAGCCACCGGGAGACAGGTCTTTTATGGAAATAAGAGAGTTGATCCCTGAGAAGCAGCGTGGGTCAGAGTTTCACTAAATAAAAGGGAAAAAGGCGAAAACAAACGTACAGTGGGAGCCTGCGCATCTCAGGTGCGGTTTGTTTCCACTCGAATCCCTAAATCCGGTAGACTGGCAACCGCGGGGGAGCCGAGCCGGCCGCTCTCTCCTCTGGACAGGGGCTGCAAATTATCTGGCCTCTATTAAACTCGGGCAAGATTTAACTAGTAAGAAACAGTTGAAATAAAGTATCTGAATAAGATCATTAAGAGAAGTCGAGGTGTCTCTTCCTCACGCTCTTTGGGGCTTTTAATAAAAGTTGAATTGTAGCTGTATGAGAGTTGGGGGCCTCTGGAGGGGCGTGAGGATAATGTGGATCATGAACTGCTCATGTGTGTGCATATGTGTGTGTGTGTACATTAGCGAGTGTATGTGCATGTGTGTGTGTATGTGCATGTGTGTGTGTGCGTATGTGCGTGTGTGTGTGTGTGTGTGTCTCCATGCACATGCGTGCATAGTGCCAGGCCTAGAAGATGGACAAAAATAACACAAAAGAATCACTTAGTGCCTCGGATGTCTTTGAAGAAGCACATGGACCTTGTCTCGCCGTCCCCAAGTGGCCGGCATACCCATGTGGTCAGTGGTAGCTTTGCACAGTTAAAATAAAGAAAACAAATATCCAAATATCCAATATCATTGCTGTGAGCTGGCCTTGGGTCTTTGCCGACATCTGAACTGCTTCACATAACCTCCTGGCCTCTAAAAATAGATATTCTGTGGTACATATAATTTTTATATGATGACTAATACAGGAATGCCCTTTGGGATAACTTAGTGTCTTAGTTTCCCTATTTTCTCTCTATATTTATCTATGTCTTCACTGGCCTCTTTGTGTAAAAGTTAGACTGTAGCCATGGACCAAGAACATTAGACAAGAATTTATTTATCTATTCCTTCAAGGGCTATCCTTTGTATCAACATTAGAGACCCTCACATTTTTCAAAGTGGGCAGAGTGATGTGATGCTCTTAGACCCGGGTTGTGTTTCTACCACTTTTCCACACCTAGGGCCAGTCGGAAGGGGTTTCCAGCTACCCCGTCATGTTTCTATTTTACAGACGACTGAGTCAAAAATACACAGCTAAACTCATGGACTCCAAACGATTCCTTACAAGGCAGCTTGCCGCCCAGAACCCCGGTAAGAAGGGTAGTGTGGTCGTTCACAGCCGTGGAACTCTTAGTCTGCATTTTCCTTTTGTCTTTTCTGAACTGAGAGAGAGTGAGAGAAAGAGAGGAAAAAGGGAAGAGGGAACAAAAATGGGAAGAGAGTTCAGGTTCCTTCAACGCCCATCTGGCACATAACCTGAACTTTTGCCGGGAAGTGAGGATTCCAGAAACGGAATGAGAAGATCCTCTGGGGGGAAAAGTCACAAAGATCCATTGCTACTTCCTGTCACCTTTATTTTAACACCAGTGACCTCTGTGCCACCTCCTGGGTGGTTAACTCTGATCGTGAGGAGGTGGAGAAATGAATTTCCTTATCCAGCGGTGTCCTCTTTTCGGAAATAACACTCCCTGTCCTCTGTTCCATCAAAACAGCCACTGCTCAAAGTCAGAGCACTGGAGGAGGCTGTGCCCAGAGCTCCAACCCCTCCCCAGGAGAGACCACATGGGGAAGGGAGCAAAGCGCCCAGAGACAAGGAAAGCCCGGGACACTGGCACCCCGGCACAGCTGCAGGCCTCACTGTCACCGGCCTTACAAGCCAATCTCACCAGAGCTCTTTGACTCCAGTTATATTGTCAACTGCAGTCCCTGAATCTACTTGCACAGGTGACTGGCCCAACGTGGGCTACTCAGAAGTACAGCTTGGGGA
This sequence comes from Microcebus murinus, assembly GCF_040939455.1. Taxonomy (NCBI): domain Eukaryota; kingdom Metazoa; phylum Chordata; class Mammalia; order Primates; family Cheirogaleidae; genus Microcebus; species Microcebus murinus. Next base: position 28,464,525 of record NC_134123.1, read on the forward strand.
TGAGCAACAAGATTTTATTCCTAGCCTTTGAAGTGGAGTGTCAGTTTGTTTTACGCCGGCCAATGGAAACAGAATGTGAATGTAATTTATTATTATTGTCTCACCGCATTACCACGTGGATTTGACCTTACAAATAAAGGAGTTGGGCCAGCTGGACATGCACATTTAAGAGACAGGTATCACTCTTAAAAAGTGCCAGAATGCTGCCCTGGAATGCAACATCACAAAGCTAACTAAGCACCCACATACACGTGAGTTTTAATGAGTTACATGCAATATCTTTTTATCCCCCAAACTTATGATGTACAGCATACTGCCAATAACATCTACCTTCAAAACTGTGACCAGTCACCAGCTGCTTCCTTTTCGGGGTATTGTCTATAAGAGGCCTAGATGTAATGGGAAGTGAAGGGGATTGGGGGAAAAATCCAACATTTGAGCTCAGGCTCTTCCCTGGACAGTGTAGGTTAACCTCATAATCTCACTAGACCTCAATTTTAACTTTTGCATTTGTTGGTACTGATGACAACAATGACAAACACGCCACCTCCTTCCTAAGCTGGCTGTGAAGATCAGATCAGCTACTCTTGTGGGACATCCACTCTTACCCACTCAAGGATTTTTACCCTCTTTGGTGAAGTCTTCCTTGACCCCCTCAGGACGAGGTCATTTCTTCAATTTTGCATTTTGGATCATCTGGGAAAGGTGAGTCTCTGCAACTCTTACAAACGCTAACAAACAATCCCCAAATCTCAGGGGGCTTTAGCCTTGTTCACACTAAATTTCTAATGCAGGTGTGCAGGGGCAGAGGTTGCTTTTCACATTGTAGAGTTACTCAGAGACTCCGGCCGTTGGTGGCACCACCATTTTATGACGCCATTTTCTTAACGTGTGGCTTCCTAGTTTGCCGGAGCAAGAGAGGAGAGCTTGGACAATGCTGCCCTAAACTCTTAAATGCTTCCACCCAGAAATCACACCACTCACTTCTGCTCATATTTTGTTACTCACAACAAGTTACATGATTATGCTGTGTGGTCATGATGTGTGTAGAAATATCTTTAGGTCTAGGAATGGAAGAAGAGCTGGAAGTATTAGGGAATATTAGTACTGTTTATCACACACTATTATATAATATGCATTAATCCTAAAGGCTTGGAGATAGCACCAATCACTGCTTCTTTAGTTCAGCTATAGCTGTATGTGAGATCTCCATGCACGGAGAGAATTATATGTTCATTATCTGCTGATAAGCCTCTCTCCCACCGCTGGAAGTATTTCTAGAATCAGGATTGTGTCCAATTCATCTTTGGTAGGCCATAGGTGCTCCATAAATACTTACCAGATAGGTAAATAGATAAATAAAGAGAAACGTTTTCTACTTATAAGACTTCATGATCCTAGTGCTATACTCAACACAATATATAACAGATGTCAGGCAGCACTTTTCAACACTGGTAGCCAACATACTTTTTATAAAACTCTGGCCCAGGCAGAGTCCGTGAAATTTTAGAGCCTGGAATTCACTGCCAATCTCTGCCGCTCAACAACAACAACAGCGACAAAAAGGCGCATACAGTCGTCCTTCCATAGCTGTGGGTTCCACACCCATGGATTTAACCAACTGTGCATCCAAATATTCGGAAAAATAGAAAAGGATTGTTGCATCTATATCAAATGCATGTAGACCCCTTTTTCTTGTCATCATTCCCTAAACAATACAGTGTAACAACGATTTACATAACATTTACTTCATATTAGGAATTATAAGTAATCTAAGGATGATTTAAAGTATACAGGAGGATGTGCGTAGGTTACAAGTAAATATTATGCTATTTTATATAAGGAACTGGAGCATTCTTGGATTTTGGTATGGGGGGGTGGTTCAGAAACCAATCCCCAACAGATACCAAGGGGTGACTGTATTTCATGATGATGTGTCAGTAGAAAGACCTTCTGTGTATAATCCATACTAAGACACATGCATCAAGCATCTCTGTGGTGTATGCTTCTGTGTGTGTGTGTGTGCATGCATGCATTTTCATGTATCCAGAGATTCACCATGTCTGCACATTCATAAGATCCTGGGAAGACCATGCTCTCAACTTGCCAAATCAACACATTTTATTGAATGATAAACTGGGTCATTTGGTGAATCTATTCTCAACTCAAATCTGCTTTGAGAGTGCACAGAGTCGCACTTGAACTTGCTATGTCAACTGTAGAGTCTCCTGGCTTTCTTATAAGGTTGCACTAACAGTGTGTCCAAATACACATTGATACTTGCTAATAGCGTCATCTTCACCAGCCTCTAATAGTCATTGAGCACTTACTGTACCAGGCATTTTGATGAGTGTTTTATATTCAAAATCATGTTGACATCTCACAAGAATTCTAAAAGGAAGGCACTACTGCAATGCCCAGTCTATAGCTGAGGACATTGGCACTTAGAAAGGTTAAGTGGTTGCCTAAGGTCACACAGCCGTAAGTCAGTAGGGCTGGTCTTCAAGCCTGGACTCATCCTTATGTTCCTGACCAAGCCTGGCCATAGAAGGATATCACTCTGGCCTGGATTTTGCTCTGTAGCTCTCTTTACCCCATCAGTCTTTTTTAACTAGGGACTGGTTGTTATTTGCTGCACATGGACTTGAGAACAGATGGCTTTTAGAAATTCTTCGGATGCCATGAGATCTACCACCTTGAAATGTCAAAGCAGCAAAATTCAAACCCAGGGGCCCTGGGTGCCAGTGAGACAGGTGGCATCTTTTTTACCACATCAGATGAGGTCAGGGATAGAATGTGAAACCTCTGAACCTCAGAATGACAGTCGCCATTGATTGAGCACCTTCTATATTTTAGGCCCTGAATTCCTGGCTTGGAGTAGGTTTCCATGGCAGCCATGTGATGTGGATACTATTTTACCCCATTTCACAGATGAGTAAACTGAATCTCAGGTGGATCAAGTAAGTTTGTCCTACAGCTGACAATCTGAATAGTCAGAATTTGAGTCCTTATCTGTCTGGCTGCAGAGTGTGAATTGTATTCTATGCACTGCACTAAGAGAAAAAAAATAGAAGCCATTATTTTTCCTCTTAGTTTCAAAGACAATTTTGAAAAAGAAGAGTGAGAAGGATGACTATTCTAGCCGATATTAAAATTTATCATAATATATAAATTTTACTCTTTTACAATAAGAGTTCTTTCCTATTATAAGAATCAACAAATAAATAGATGGAGAAAGTAAAACACCCTTGAAACATACCCCTGTGTGTGTATATGCATATGTGAAGTTAAAGCACAATAAAAAATGCATCAAAATCACTGGAGAAAGGAAGGCTCCTTAGACAAATCCTATTTGAAAATTAGTTATTTATGAAAAAATAATTAAGTCGCATCTTGTATTAAATACCAAAATAAATTCTAGATGCATTAAAGATTTAAATGTCACATATAAGAATCATAAAAATGAAGAAAATATCAGTGAAGAATTAACCAGTGTGTATAAGGAAAATCTTCCTAAATAAAGATGCAAAGAAAGACTATATTAAGCTTGAATAGATTCTACTCACATTTACAAATACAAATATAATTAAAAAGCAAGACATAAGCATGGAAGAACTTTTGTCACAAATATGACAAAGGGTTAATACACAAGATGTAAACAGTTATAGGAAATCAACAAGGAAAACATCAACACTCATGGAAAACAGGTGAGGTAAGGAAAGAAAAACATAATTCATAGAAGGAGGAATAAAAATGGCCATAAATAAAAATATACAAAAATGTCTGGGTATAAACAATGATATAAACACAGATATTGAAGCAATATGATAGTATTGTATTTGACTATCAAAAGTCTATAAAATGAATAATGAATGAATAATAATGAATAATGAATGAATAATTTTAATAAGGTAGTTATGATGAAACTGGATGGTGTTTATGGTAATATAAGTAATTCAATCTTTCTAGAAAGAAATTTTATTTTAGTATTTAGTTTTAAAATCACACTTTAACAAATAATCCCACTTACTAGAATTTATACTACAGATATAATCAGAGATTCAAAGATTCACATATGAAGATGCTCAGTATAGTGTTAGCTATAACAGAAAAAATGGAGACAAATAACCAATAATAATTTGATTATTAAAAGGTTTCATTCATAAAGTATAATATTTTGTAGCCTTTTAAAAATAATCTTTAGATAATAGTTAATTATGGTGCCAAGTGGAAAATACAGGACACATACCTGTATAAGCACAACATGATCTCAATCATGGAAAACACTCTAAAACATGTATGCAGCAAACATTCTCTAAAGTATTAACAGTGATTATGAAATTACGAGTGATTTTTAGTTTCTCCTTTATCCTCTTCTCTAAATATTAGGCTATTTCTGTACTAAAAAGTATATTCTAAAGTAAATATGGCCAGATTAGTCTCCCTTGGAGCCTACTGCTGGGAGAAGCTCCGACTGTAAGCTGTTCTTGCTAAAGGAAGGAATTGAGATTGAAGTCGTGCAGTCACTGCCGACCAGGTGCCCAAGAGGTCACCATAGCGACATGCTGCCACGAGGCAGGTGGAGGACCAGAGGGAGTTCGGGAATAAGCTGGGGTTATCAGATAGGTAAGATGATGGGGATGCCAAGGAAAAGCTGGCATGGACAAAACACACCATCTTCTGGCAACCCCCAGACACAGCTAGGTTGCAGCTCTGCTTGCCTAGAGACCCTGAGCTCTGGCTCCACCGGCTCCCAGCAGAGCCCTGAGACCCACAAAATCCTTACAATTCATCAACCACTCAGCCTCCCAGTGAAGTCAGCTGCTCTGATACAAGGGCACCCACACACTGAAAGCCTCCTTGGCCAGCTCAGGAAAAATTGGCCACAAGGCGGGGTGCCTCTTATGGGATTCCCTCTCCTATCCTCATGCCACCCTGCTCATCTTTGACAGATGTCCGCTGCCATGCTCAGCTCGCTGGGAGTCCCTGCTGGAGGAAGCTAGGCCACCTCGCTGGGTGTCTGTGTCCCCGTGAGCACCGTGGAGATGGCAGCATGACCTTGTGAAGGTCGAGTGAGGCAGGTGACCAGGTAGATGTGCTTTTTGACAGCACAGGCTGGAAATAGACAGCATCTGCATATGGGCATAAGGACTCACCCTCTTCTGTTACAGGTAGGGGAAGCAGCTATCACAGGATCATTGGCAGAACTAAAGGAGCGGGTCCACAAAAGAGCCTGGCAGCATCTGCCAGGGTGCACAATCGTGGTTAAATATTTAACACTAGCATTAAACTTACTGCTGCTGTGACGGCTGCTATGATTGACACTGCCACTATCACCACTACTGCTATCCCTATTTCCACTAGTACTGCTGCTACTACCATTAACTAAGACCGTTGCTCCAGCTGCTACTTTTAGAACTGTATCACTCTACTACTATTACTACTGTTGTTGCTACCATCGTGACTACTATTTCCACTATTACTGCTGCTGCTGTTACTACTATTGCTGCTGCTGCTACCCTTCCTACCACTATTGCTCCTACTTTTACCACCGCAATGACGACGGCTGCTACTTCGATGGCTACCACCGTACTCTAAGCAACCTCGTGCATGTACAGCAACAACACAGTCCAGAATTGGGAGAAATCATCTTGATTTGCATTATCCTGTTTCGTCATCTCCAAAAGTCCTCTCCCAACTGTCACGCTACGCACCTGTCAGTGTGGAAAATATCTGTGCCATAACCCGAAAACTTGTTGAATGCAGCAGGAATGCGGAGGGCGGAAGGAGTCTGTGTCAGGCCCCGGTGGGGACGCTATGCACATTAGTACCTGCGCCCCCATCCCAAGCCCCGCCCCCACAAATGCTGCCACACGGGAGTTGGTCTCTCTTGAAGGATGAGGAAACTGAGGCTGAGGGCGACGAGGAGATTGCCCAAGTTCACACCAAGGCGAGGCCCTCGTTCAGACAAAGTGCCACCAGGGCTCCTGCCATCCACTAAGCTACTGGGGTTTCAAATGATTAGAAAAACAGGATCAGATGCTGGCATCCGCTCCTTCTCCTCGTGGCAGGAGACAGGTTTTGGAATGAGAAGCTGAGCTGCTTCGCCCAGATTCTCCTGAGGCCAGCACTGCAATCTCTGGCGACAATTCCCTCCGCCTCCCGAGGAGGGTTCAGACGCAAGAGCTCGTCCTTGCTGGGACACTGGGCTCCTGAGCTGACCCTGTGCCGGCCGCCACCCAACAGGGGAGCAAATGGAAGCCTCTCGAGGAGGAGGGGGAAGCGGAAAGGCCGAGTGAGTGTCACGGTGTCACTGGGCTTGAACGCAAACAGGAAAGCGGTTCCTGGGCCTGGTGGGGGGGGGGGGGAGTGCCTCTCGCTAGCTGGGCCGGGTGTCCCCAAGGCACCCTCCTTCCGTGTGCGTTATTTCTGGACCCGGCCATGTGGTGCCTAAGTGCCTGTTGGATTAGATAGGGCCAAGGACGGCTTCCAGGCTGGTGTCTCCCACACAACAGGGGTCAGTGGCCCCAGGGACAAGGCCTGTGGCGGGGTTCCAAATCACCCCTCCCCCGCAGACCTCCCCGAGGCCTCTGGATAACAAAGGGAAGCAGCGAGAGAAAGGGGGAACCACTCTTCCTTCCCCTCCAACCACCGCTCTCCATGCTGCACACGCGGTGGCCAGATCTGATGACCTTAGCAGAGCCGCTCCTGGCCTGCAGAATCTTGCAAGCTTGGACTTTCTGGGGCTTGTGCTGTGATGGGCGAACCGGGCTTCCTGGGTTGGGAGGGATTCGCTTCCTTCCCCTTTGGGGCTCGTACCTCAACTCCACAGCCATTCACCGCGCTGCCCCCGGCCTTGGCTAAACAACTGTGACCATGGCAAGCAGATCACGATAGACTTTGAGAAACGAATTTCAAGGTGGCTGGTCTCCATGTAATTTAGACCCTGGGTGGCCTTTCTATCATAAGCAGAACCTGTCCCATAATAGAAAATTATCCCATTGTGAGACACATAAGGATTGTGTGTGTGTGTCTGTACATACACGCACGTATATATGTGCAGTTGTGCTTTTCTCTCTCTCCTCACCCATGTAAACAATGAAAATCAGTCACGTTTTTAGGTGTTTTAGAAGCAGAAACGTGTCGCAGTGAATTCTGTGTTTCACAAGGGAAAGCTGCTCAAGGGGAGGGGGGGTAACATCATGAACAGTGGCAACAGCAAGAAAAGCAGATTCTTCTCAAGCTTTTAAAAGGACAAGAAGCAAATTGCCGTCCAGGCAACCTGCGTCTGCCAATGTTACTCCCCAGTGTCTTGGAGACAGGCAAGCTTGGAAATGGGAAGGGATTTAGAGTCTTAGATAACCGGGGTCCGATCCGGCCATGGTAACACGACCCTGGCCAACTCTTGATTCTCACTTACCTCATGTGTGAAACGGGGAGGACGCCCGCATCGAAGGCGTGATGCTGAGATTACAAGAACTGCTTGCGCAGAGTGCTTCTGGCGGGCACCTGGTGAGTGCTCAGTGGATGTTTGCACGTTCTCACTATGGCAGGCAGCCCCCTTCCCACAGCCCCCCTCCCACTTCTCCACAGCTCCCCGTGGGCAGGAGAGGGAAGCACCACCACTAATAAGTCACACTCCTCTTCCAAATGTCCTATCTTCGGGGATAACACAATGTGGTGCTCCTCAACTTGCACCAGGCATCAATGCAAAGTCTACAGCTGAGCAGTCGGAGTCTCCTTCCTTGTACCAATGGATGGAGCCCAACAGCTGGAGACCCTCCCATGGCTCAGTCCTGGACTAAATGGTGAAAAACTGTTTGTCAAGTTAAGTTTTAAAAAGCCACACAGCAGGCAGTAAGATGTGGTCAGCTCTGTGGGGGAAAAAAAAAGCCTGAATGTGTAATAGGAGAGCATATATAAAAATAAGAGGAATTGCTATTTAGTATAATGCTGTTCGATACAGTAGCAATGAGCTACAGGTGGCTATTTAAATTTGAATTAATTACAATGAAACATAATTAAACTCTCAGTTCCTCTGGCACACCGGCCTCATTTCAAGTGCTCATTTGTCACACACGGCAGGTACAGGTGGCTACTGCAACGAACAGCACAGATCTAGAATATTCCATCACAGGAGAATGTTTTATTGGACAGCACTGGTTTAGACATTCAAGGGGATTCTGAGTGATTTCAAAATTTTATTTTCCTAAGTGATATTCCATCGTTATTTTTTCTATTAAGAAAACCTAAATATCAACAGGCAAAGAAAAATACTAAAATAGCAGTTTATTTTATGCATTAATATGATGTATTACTTACATTCATTTTTATAAATGTATTAGTATTGTTATATCACCATTACTGAAAAATGGCAAACTTGAAATCACAGAAAGAAGAGATGCTACCCTAACGATAAGAGGCTGGTACTTGGATGGTATTTTCTGTCTGGCCATGGCTGAGGTGAGCCTCATAAAAGCTCAAGGTTGTTTTGCACGAACTCCAACAACCTTGGGCAAGGGACCTCTGCCTCCCTCAGGGCAGCACTGTGTCCTTCATCGCTCACCAAGAGGCCATTTGGCATGCATTTCTGTTGTTTGTTTTCATTCTTAACTAGAATATTAAAGAAATGGTCCTTGCTAGTCTTTTCCTCCATGGCTTAAAATTCCATCTTTAAATAATGCGGGAGAAAAAATAAGAGAGGGCAAAACACACGTTGCAACATATACCAGAGAGCTGGGAGCAGTCTTGGATCTCGACTCTCAGCAAATCCAACTTGGAGAAGACAGGCCATGCACATCCATGGTGAGAGGTGGGGAATGCACAACTGGAACAGCTGCATAATTTGAGGGGGCCTGGTGCAAAATGACAACGCAAGGCCCTCTGCTCAAAAAGCATTAAGAATTTCAAGAATGAGACAGCAGAGTGTGAAACCAAGTGTGGACTCCACTGACCAACAAGCCTTGTACAATTCCATATACTGCATGCCCATGAAGCTGGCTCTGATGCAGCAATTTAACTTTTCACGAACCACTGGGAAAAAAAGTGATTCCACTAGAAAATGGTGAATATTCCAAAATCTGCTGTTAATTTTTTTTTATAAGTATCACTGCAAACACCCCAAAGCCTCTTATCTTTCGGTCTATCTTTGATCTCAATAATAATTAAGTCTAGAGCGTCTCTATGTAAGCTATTTTAAAATTTGGCATGTTGTTAGAAGCAGAGAATAGAATGGTGGTTATCAGAGGCCAGAGGGGTGGAGGGTTGGGGATGTTGGTCAAAAGACACAAAATTTCAATTAGACAGGAGGAATAAATTCAAGAAATCTATTGTACGACATGGCAACAATAGTTGACAACAATGTATTGTATGCTTGAAACTTTTCCTAGAGAGTAAGTGTTCTCACCACTAAAAGATAAGCACATGAGTAATGCATATGTTAATTAGTTTAGGTGTTTGATTAATCAGATTAATTAATTAGCCATTTTACAATGTCCACATACTTTAAAACATCATGCTGTACTCCATAAATACATACTTTTTTTCAATTAAAAATAGATAATAAAATAAAATAAAGATATCACTCCACTGAGGAAAAAATAAAATTTGGTATAAATACTACCAACCTCATCAAACATTTAAACAGATTGAATGGACCCTAAAATTTGATTTCATTGGTTAAAGGCCAAAAGAGACCTATCCTTGTGAGTACATGTCCATATCCATCTTATAAAATAACCCAAGTCATCTTATTGTAAAAGATATTGCTTGACAACCCAAATGAAAATCAAAATTGGTGAAATAATTATTTTTTTCTTCTCAGAGTGGGATGTTATTAGTCTTAATCATGAAACTACTTAGAGAATGAGCTTTCCAATCATATACCCAAATTTATGCCATTTTCTGTATGGAGTGGGGTGACTTGGGTTGGGAGAAGAAATAGCTTTGCCATGTCAGAAAATGTAGGAAGTGATAAGATCATTTTTAATGTTCAAAGCAGGAGAGTCTATATGCAAAGAAAGTTCTAAAAATTTCAACTATTCCATTTCATATGAGATAATGATAATGTTAAGAGAAACAACTTAGCTTCCATCAGAACATGTTAACTCAGTTTTTGAAGAAGGAAGAAACTGTCTATGAACACTATCCCTTATACTGTTGCTGGGCTTGGGGACCACCTTGTCTCGCCCTAAGTGAGACTGGGAGCTTACTTCCTCTTTCTGCCTCAGTTTCTTCCTCTGTAAAATGGGGAAAATAAGAGCACCTGCCTCATATGCATACGTATGGACCAAAGACAAAAGGCACATAAAGAGCTTAATCCCATAACCAGCCAATTATTAACATTATTATTGAAAATTGCAACGGGAGTGATGGACTTACATGATAAGTTTATGAATTGGAAACTAATCAAGGAGGAATCTAAATGCAGTGAACATAATTTTCTAAAACAGATATTAGGACATAGGATTTGACAATTGTAAGTGCACATCTGAGGGTAGTAACAGGAAATTTTAATTCAAAGGTATGTTGGGAAGTACAGGACATGCAGCTGACATGGTCAGGGGACATGGACACCAATGTGAAGCTTTTCTTTGAAAAGTTCCTTTGTGAAATCGGGGGTATGTATCCAGCATCACAGGGAAAGACAATGACAGTGATGGTGAATAGATGTGCTTGGTGATACAGGAGCATCCTACGCTCCCAAACATGTGCACACGCCTCCACACACACCCCCTCCACACATGCACACCCTTGTCCCTACATATATGTACCTATACACACACCCCTCCACATATACCTTCATACAAACACATACAATGAGTTCATTAAAGGCTCATTTAAATGTTTAACCTGTATTCTATGTCCATGAAAATATCCAAATTTATACACAAACACACACACACACACACTTGACTTGATCTTGAAAGCACACTCAAAAATACCTTTGTGAAAACATCTAAAATTAACTTTAAAGTGATTGAAATATATCCAGTATATTGCTATGCAGATGCAAAAATAGTTCCCTCTGGAATTGATAGAGCCTGATTCACTGTGAAAGATTATTTAAGATTCATCAGCTCTACCTTGGATCAGAAGAAGTTCAGTTGCTAATATCTTGAAGACCTGTGTTACAAGAATGCTTATATATAACTTACAATATAGCAGAAATCCCATAAAAGTGAAGTAGCACTTGGTGCTTGTCTATAACTGATCTCTTCTCTCCCCATCTCTGCTATCCTAGACTCACTGTTTTGGTTACAAATTATATCTCTATGTGTGTGTGTGATAGAGAGAGATAATAGCACATATAGCATAAGTAGCTTGTTTCCTAAATACATTCCTAACGCACGAGCTCAGCAAAGAAACAAGTTCACAAAAAACTGAGATCAGTTGTGTTAATAAACATATCATGGTTTGATACAGTGGTTGTTTTCTTTTTTAGATTTGATTTATCTGTCACTTTCTTTCCAAATTTGATTTATTGGTCAATTTCTTTTCAAGATTTGATTTATTGGTCAATTTCTCTTCAAGATTTGATTAAAACACATTACATAAGTCTTTCAGATCTCTTTCTAAATATCATATATATTTCTAAGTATGGATGTTTAAAGTCTTTATTCATAAATGTTCTTGATTGATGTCTGTTTTTTCATTAGTTTTCTTTTTTTTTTTTAACTCCAGGTAGTCATTTATTTCTGTAATCGGAATCAGCATAAACAAACCATAACGTCCAATTGTGTAACAAATTACTCATATCTCAGATTCAGAGAGAAAAGAAGCTTGAGACATAACAAGGTAAAAACAGCTTTGTGTGGGGGAGAGGGGTTGGGTTTGGGCACATCAGTTGGCCTCCAATCTCTGAACTGATAGATGCATTAAAACAATTCCACAAGAAAGAATTCTAGCACGACATCTCCGGTGACCATGAATTGGGCCGATGCTACATGGATGGTATTGACAATGGGCAGTCTTGGATCACTCTGGAAAACAGATTATTTTTATGGATCCATTGTGCTCTGTTCCTTTTCTTCTTCATGGGAGCTTCCGTGAAGACTTCCAAGAGGAGGCAATGCCCACCAGATACCTACCCACCAGACTTGTGGATCCGTGACAAGACAGTACCTACAACAGGACCCTGGGACGCTGGGTGCCCCTGTGCAGGGAGCATGGCAGACACTCCGGAAGGTAGCCTGCAGCATGGGAACATGGGCAAGTCTAGGGCTGAGAGTCAGACAGTCAGAGAGCCCAGAACAACACATTTTCCTGCCCATGCTCCTTAAGCCTCTTTGGATCAGAAGGATGTCCACTAATTAGTTATACTATCCCTGTGCACTTCTGGAATGATGGGCCCTTCTACATTAGCATGCATTATTTAAAAAAAAAAAAAATCATTAGTCTTCCCCCTCTCCTCCAGACAAACATCGAACACTCTTTTTGCCTAGTTTCTTCACCTGTAAAACGATGATATCCGTTACCTCCTTTGGAAGGTAGCTGCAAGGATTCAATGAGCTAATGTATGCAAAGTGCCGAGCCCAGGGCTTGGGAGATGATAGCTGCTGTGATCTATTCCGAAGGATCATGATGACTAACAACAAGGACAACAGGAAAGAGTGTCAGGTGGCATTTGTGGAGCGGCCGTGGTGTGGCTGGGCATTGTGCAAAGTGTTTGTTGATGCATCCGCTCATTAAGCAGAGTAGCAATATTATCGAGAATGCCCTGTTTCCAGCTGGGTAAACTGACACAAGGTCAGATCAGCTAACGCCAGCTCCGTTCCAGGCTGGGGCCGGGCCACTCTGCAGCACGGCTTTACGTGCCATAAGAAAGCTACAAGATACTGTCTGTAAAAGCACGCTGGAGCTCTAAGTCACTCAACAACTGCAGGTCATTAATGTCAAGTTCAAGGTGAGGAACTTGTGTGGTTTCAGCAAGGACTGAACTGAATCGATTCTCTGCCCAGCCCTGGGCACGGCCAGTGCAGCCCAGCTTCGGTTACACTGGCCACATCCCCAGTGTGGAAACCTCCCTTTCAGCTTGACACTCCCCTGAAAATGATCCCCTTCGGTTCCATTTTGTCTGTCCAAAGCCTGACACCGATTTGGGTCATCTTGCAGCATCTAAAAAAGTGCCCTGGCAAAGCCTTGGCAGGAAAGTGGAGTCTCCTCCTCCCAGCAGCCCTGATTTCCGCTGGGGGGTGGGGGGGGGGAGTGAAAGACCGTGGCCCCCTATATACCGAGGCTGCGTATGAAATGCCATTTCCATAACAGCACCCTATAAAGCGATCATTCCATCAAACAAGGAGGACCTCTAGAAATATCTGGAAAGTAGCTGGTTCTATTTCAGGAGCTGAAGTCGCAACTAGCGGAGTCCCTCTGCCCTGGAAATCTGTCCAGCATTGGTGGCAGCATAAACCGAGGCCAGAGAAGCTCCTCTACATTGCTGATGTTGCGTCTTCATCCATTCCAGCCACATTGGCTTCTCCTGGAGGTCACACTGCTCCCCCCAACCAACCCCTGAAACTCCATGAGGACGGGGGCTAAGACCTTTTGTTCCCCACTGCCACCCAGAGCCCAGATCTTGTCTGGGGTTCCATAAACACCCTGGCTTGATGAATGGGGGACCGTTTATCAACAGGAACTTTAATATTCCCACCAAAGACGTGATGTGCAGGGAGGAAAAGAGAGGCAATAACGAAGATTTCCAGGGGATCTAGGAAAGAGGGCACCCTCGCAGAAAGGTTAGGGGGAGAGAATGAGAGACAGCGAGCATGTGCACAACTCGCAGCTCGCCGCGCCACTCTCCAGCTGGGCCTCTGCTTCCCGTGACACACTGGGTCAGCTGATTCACCTCAACTCCCAGCTCTCTGACTCCTCCCATCAGTAGAACCTTCCAGATCTCATTCTGAGACAGCTCCCCAGACAACCCACAGGGATGGACACTTTCTGGGCTGCAACAGATGCTAGCTGAGCATTATCACGGCCAAAGAGGACAGAACGAAGTGAGCGAGGGGCCACACCCGGAAGAGAGGATGAGCCTCACGCCGGCAAGGAGGCACAGCCTGAAATGCACTCCCACTCATGTGCCCACGCCTTCTCGCTCTCAGCCTTTGCCGACCTATCACTTGCTATCGCTGGGTGTAACTTGCCTAGTTTGGATATGGTAGGATTGTGCAGCCTCTAAGCTGTGGCTAGAGGAAAAATCTCTTTCTGTTAGTCTCCTTAAGTTTCAGGCACAGATAAGATTCTTTCTGTGTGTAGGTTCCCAACCAAATTATTATAAATACAGGAGGAAACCCAGAGGGCCCCCCGGGGGAAGGGGCAGAGATGGCTCCAGACTGAAGTTCACCCCCAGACCCGCAGCCTGTGGGGCCACCTGAGAATCCCTCCCCCAAGGCAGGGGCCATGGTCCTTCTGGAGATCCCCGTGGCCCTACAGACAGCAGGGTTCCCAGCGCGGTGAGTGATAGACACCTGCTGTTCGCAGGTTTTTTTCAGAACCTGCACACACTGGGAGCCAAAATGTGCTGCCAAGGACTTCACTCCAGTCCCCTCCCTTGAGCGAATGCCCTGTGTTAAGACCGCCACTGCTCATCAAAGGTGCTGGATCTGCAGCCAGGTTTCGCTAGAGATTCAGAGTCCCTGCTGGAGTCCGGCTGCACACAGCATCGATGTTCCATCAGAAAGCCGAGGGGCAAAGGACACCCAAGGCATTATTTCTGGTTTTGAGACAGGTCCCTGCATAGCCATTCTCTAATTCAGCCTCCCAGTTTCCTTCTTGAATTGTTTTCATCGCAGAAGTGTGCGGCTCGGCGGTAACGTAGGGAAACAACAAGCGTACAACTATGGTTCTGCTGCCCCATCTACCAGGCACCATCCTGCCACACCAGTTCCACTTGTGGGCAACGGCAGGAAAGTGTGATGAAGACCCCACACTCCCATGAGCAAAGTTGAAAGAGCATGGAGGTACTGGAAATAGGTAGATTGGGGTCTGCTGATCTTTGGGCCTCAGTTTCCTCACCTGCAAAATGGGTTATTAATATCCCCAATCTGACAACGTTAGGAGGATTAAGTGAAGTAAGGAAACAAAGTGCCTGGCACACAGTAGGTGCTCCCACGATGCCAGCTGTCATGCTGAAGCCCTGCCTCGGATCTCTTTTGAGCGAGGCACGGCCATTCCTCAAGGCACAGCACCTCCAGGGCACCGACGCTCCATAACGTAGAAGAAGTCTGCGTGGCCCAGCAGCTGGCCGAACGGCACACAGAGGCGCTGGATCCCTCTGAGCCTGGAGACAGAGACCGTGAGAGGCAGGGCTGGTGTTCCAGACCGGAACCTTACACCACCACTCCTGCTACAGACACCTGCTTTCGGGGGAGGCTCAGGCAGACAGCGCGGAGTCAGCTTGTGCTCAGAAAGCACCTTTGTCAACGAGATGCCGCAGCATCCTGTCTCCGCAGCACAGTCTGCCGTCTCACCCAGAGCCTGTGCGCCGGCGTGGCGGACGTTAGCCCCATGAGAAAGCTGCCACGCCCCGGCCCTGTTCCCAACAATGCCAGAGGCTCAGAGCAAGCCCAAGGGAAGGCTGGAAGTGCTCGGAGTTCTTTTCCCTGCCT
The DNA here is from genome assembly GCF_040939455.1 of Microcebus murinus. NCBI lineage: Eukaryota > Metazoa > Chordata > Mammalia > Primates > Cheirogaleidae > Microcebus > Microcebus murinus. The sequence goes on from NC_134123.1 coordinate 28,480,133, forward strand.
TCTTGAAGGGGCATCTGGCGTGGCAGACAGGGAAACACCATGGCTCCACAGTTCTACTTCACTTGGTGAGATCTTCATTTCTTAGCAGTCTCACCACTGCTTTAATATAATAGCAACGGCAAAACAATCATAACGGCTAAAGCACTGTCCACTGACTATGTGCCAGGAGCTGCACAGATGACAGTGGAAGGATTTCCTAATGTGCTCTGCTCAACCACCCATGGGGTGGAGACAAGTCTCTGTTGTGCAAACAAGGACACTGAGGATCTGAAATACGAGGGACTGAGTCACGTGTCCCATGTCCGTGAGTTGCTGGTCTCTAGAGTCCTTCTTCCTAATCTGACCCTCACCCACTGGGAAGGTGGGAGAACATGAGCCACAGCAGAGATGCTGAGACAGAGGGACAGGCTATCTCAAGGGAATTTGAGGGCCGGTGGGAAAAGCTACAAAGGGTCAATGCTGGATAAAAATTCTAGCAGTCTGAATAGCATCTCAGAAAGGATATGTAACGAAGACAGAGGACAGGAAGACCACACAGGTGGGAGACGATGTTTACAAACAAGCGGGCCCCCTCTGTCCCCACCACCCCTCTGCACTGTCTCCCCAGATACTCGCTAGAAAGGCAATTCCTGACTTCAGCCCCAGTTCTAAAGACCCAGAATTCATTTTCAAGATGGGTCCAGGAAACTGACCTCTGGACAAGCTCCCACAAGTGAGACCTTTGCACCCTAGAGTTCGAAAATTGTAATGAACGTCTCCCTCGGTTACTGGCCTCCCTGTCTGCCAGTCTTTGTGTGGCAGATGACACACGGACACTGACTCTGCCATCAGAGCCCTGGCTCCTCTCGCCACTTTGTGACTCAAAGACAGTGCCCCACTGCCGGGCAGGCTGGGACCTGGCTTTCCCAGAAACTACGACTCAGAAATGCGAGTGAGTTAAGTTTAGTGGGAAGAACTTTTGGTTCAGAGGAGACAGGATGGAAGGGGGCTGGCAGATAAACTCCCTCTCTGCTTCTCCCTCTGATGGAATGTTCTAAGGCTCTGTATGGAAATTAACAACTGGCTGTGTCCACTTGTGAGCTGGAAGCGGTGGCCAGCTTGTTACCACATCACCCTGTGTTTGCTTCCATCCTCCTCTGTTTCACATCCCTGTGTCCTGACCCACGCTGCCCTGGCATTACACTTCCCAGAAAGTGACGGGTGCTTAATGCTTGCCTCAGGCTCTGGTTTTTCAAGAAACTGAGCTAACACAAGAACTAACTCTTACAAGGTTTATAGTTACAGGCTATAATTCCACAGGTTACAGCCTGAGGTCTCTGGAATGCACTCAATGCCCTTTGATACCCGGCCCCTTCTTACCTCTGAGTAGTGGTGTGTGGTTAAATATTTAATGACTGGCTCTCCAAGGGTAAAAAAAAACAAAAACAAAAACAAACCACCCTGATTTTTAGTGTTTGCCAATTTCTGTGGTGTAAATACTCCCTTCATGGCTAATTTTTTTTCTTTTTATTTCGGCATATTATGGGGGTACAGATTTTAAGGTTTCAATAAATACCCTTTCCCCTACTCCCCCCACAAGTCTGAGTTTCCAGCATGACCATCCCTCAGATGGTGCACATGTCACTCGTTATGTATGTATATACCCGCCTCCCTTTCCCCTCCCCCTCCCCAATACCCTATTACTGTAGTACCTATGTGTCCACTTAGGTGCTACTCAGTTAATACCAGTTTGCTGGTGAGTATATGTGGTGCTTGTTTTTCCATTCTTGGGATAAGCTACCAATGTGGCATTACTTACTACAGAACTGGTAAGAAGCAATACAACACCAATACAGGTTGAGTAGCCCTAATTACAGTTTGAAATCCAAAACAGAAACTTCTTGAGTACTGACATGGCACTTTAAGGAAAGGTTCATTGGAGCAGTTCCGATTTTAGATTTTCAGATTAGAGATGCTCAACTGAAAATTATATTGCAAATATTCTATAATCTGAAAAACATTAGAAATCCAAAACACTTCTGGTCCCAAGCATTTGGGATAAGGGATATTCAACATGTATGTAGTATTTCTGCCAAACAGATACAATAGATATAAATGCCCTCAAGGGCAGAAATAGTAAAATGTACTAAAATAATTAGGAAGTGGCAATTTTGTTTATTATCTTTATTTATAATTTAATGTATTTAGTTGTAATTTTATATAATTTAATTTTAAATAGTGGCTGTTTGACAATTACCTTGCAAAATTCCTGAAAATTTGACAATCAGATTGTGGGAACCAATACAAACTAATGTAAGCACCGTCTCTAAGCTGGCCAATAATAGCAAATACAGTTTATAATCTCAGCCCTTTAATCTTCTACTCCATCTTTTTTAGAATGTCCTCATCCCCCTTTGAATACTTAGTAAATTCCTATTCAGCTTTTACCACTTAGCTAAAGCTCCCTCCTCAAAGCATATCCTGAGTGTCCATGAGATTTTCCATGATCTGGTTTAGCATATTGATTATAGTTATATTGCATTTCTGTTTTCCATGACCCTCAGCTATTACTGTCTGAATCCTGCAGAAGGAGATTATAAACTGAGAGATCTCATATGAGAGGACTCCAGAATTAGTTGGTAAACTTCTGTGACCAATTCAACCATATGTTAATAGAAATTACATGGGCGGGAGTTGAGCAAGGCAAGTAGATCCTTGAGGAGTCTTTTAAAATGTCTCTCTGTTATTTATTCTCATCCTAAATACAATGGGCACTTTCACATTTTGGCTATGTGACCTTCGCTGAGTTAGATACTATCTCCCTATGCCTCAATTTACTCATCTGAAAAAGGGGGGTAATGACAATACCACACCATAGAGACCACAGGGTTGTTTTAAGGACTTAACATACGTGGAGAGCTTAGAACAGTGTGAGGTATAAAGAAAGCGGTCCGTAAATGCCAGTTGTGTTGGGGATTTTCCATTACGGGTTTTCTGCTGTCCTCATACACATACAAGCTCTTTTTGGCCAACACGCCTTTCCACAGATTTCAGCCAGTAAGATTTTTTTTTTTTTTCCTCTTCCAATTCAATTTCATTGCTAGTGCCAGCTATATCGACACTCGGGCTGCTGGGGAAGAACTAAGAAAGACTTTTCTGCCAAGATAATTTCCCGAAGTTTCTGTTTTTGGAGGAGAAAATTAGACAATGGCCAAGATCAGCAGTTTGAGGGTGGAGAAGGAGAAAATGAGCTTCTCTTTGCCAACGATCTTGTCACAGGATTTTCCAGGCTCCCAGGTGCAGAGCGGGAGCAAAAGCTGCCCTGGCCACGATGAACAAGAAGAAACAGATCCCCTGTAGACTTGGCCCAAATGCACAGCACAAGGAGACTAAGATTGCTTTGGTTGTGGGCACTTGCTGTAGCCCACAATTTGTATCTGCTGTTTACTCCTTGGGTGGCCTTGGGCATGTCGGTGCCTCTAAGACTCAGCTTCCTCATCTGCAAATTAGAAATATTATAGTAACAGCCAACTCTTTGGGTTTGCAAAGATTGACTGGGACGATCTATGCTATAGCTCAGGAGTCCTCAAACTTTTTAAACAGGGGGCTAGTTCACTATCCCTCAGACCGTTGGAGAGTGCACACTGTGGGCCCAGGACGAGTCGGCTGCTAAGCAGGACAGGCAGTGGTGGCAAAGACACCTGGAGGGCCAGATAAATGTGTTAGGTTGCCCACATGTTTGAGGATGCCTGCTATAGCTGAACAAGATCAACCTTCAATAATGCTAGTCATCATTCCAAAGACAGAGATCGTGTGTCATTTCTTATTTATTCAATGAATATTTATTAAATGTGTAGCATGTGTCAAGTGTTATGTCAGAGGTGAGGATACAGGGTGAGAAAAATAGGCTCATCCCAGGGAGCTGTCATGAAGAAGACATGTGGGTACTATGGGGCCATGCATGTGAGGCTTGAGATCTAACGTGGGCAGTAAATGAAGGCTTCCTGCAGGAGTGACGTTTGAGCCAAGGCCTGGTGGGTGCTTTAAGGTAGGGCAGTGGATGTCCAGTGTTGCTGTGATGGAAATGGTTTGGGGACAGCAGACTGGCCTCTCTGGCCCACCTCCACGTATCAGAATGTGGCACCTGTCCTGGAACCTGTGCACTGCATGGGGCAAGCCAGCAGGAGACCATCACAAGCCAAAGTATCTTACAGGTGGACAGACTTATTGTTGGGTTGTCTGGGTCTGTGGGGCCCTTTTCTTAGCACAGTGGTTGTCAGAAAGAGCCAGAAAAAGTGTGAAAGGGAATCCATCCACCTATGCTTGAGCGAGACCATACTGAGAGAGTGCACTGGAAACTATGAACTAAAAAGAAAAAGAGGAAGAAAGGAAGGAAGGGAGAAAGAGAAAGAGGGAGGGAAGGAGGTGCAATCAACCCACACTCAAGGCAACATCGTGATTTGAAGTTGCATATTCTTCTCTTTGGCTAACTACATTGATTAGATTTGTCACTTCAAATGATCATAGTCCAGCCCTCTGCTTCTTTGCGCTAAAATGAAAAAGCAATATTGGAACCGATTTTCTATCGTTGTTTATTTTCTCACTTAAGAGAGAAGGGAAGATTGGGGCCAAACTCTTTGCGGATCAGCTCCATTATGCAAAGAGGGGTGGCTGTGCATGGGGGTGGCTGTGGCCCTGGAAGCAACACAGAATGGGGGGGGTTCACTAAAAGTTGGAGCACAGTGCTAGGCCCTATCGGCATACCATTGCACTACACAGATATTGCCTGTCTTCCTAAGCCTTATCACCTAGCTGGGGTTAAATTCAGGATTCCAGTGGTTTTCTTCGGGAAAACAAAACAAACCAACAATCTCCCCTGCGATTCTAGGATTTTTAACCTGGTTCTCTTGTGTGTAATAGGGGCTCCTGATTCTTGGGGAGCTTTTTAACTTTGAGAGATGATCGCAGAGTAACCCTCACACTTCCTTTCTCTGAAGGCAAGCAAGTTATTCACAGAATGTGTTTATCCTTGGGTGGACACAGGAACGCCTCTTCTGGACCAACAGAAACACCACAAAAAACCCCTACGCGAGGTGTGTCTTTTCAATCTCACCCGGTTGCTGTGTGTTTGTCTGAGAGCTGTGGATGTTGCTCTAACTGCTGTTTGTAAAAACCACAATTCTAGTCCACAAACACAAGTGTTGAGCCCGAGGACGCTGGCCGTGGTTTGAGTGGGTCTGACTATTAACTGAGCTTGCACCGCCAAGAAGACAGCCTGTGGAGGCCCCGGGAGGCCGGCGACCGATGGTTTGTACACACGCTTGACACTTTCATCGGAACAAACCACTGTTAAAAGCAGACAGTGGTCGGGTTTACCACTTGCATCGCCCTGACCGTCCAGATTGTGAGAACCAAAAGCTTCCGGTCGGTCATTCTTTGTCCTCAACAATGTGTATCTTTAGGCAAATTCTAAACTCATGACAGCTGGCAGAGATTAGACTGGGTCTTTCAGAGGAGCAAGTCTGCAAGGGGCAGGTGTCAAAGAGTCATAGCATCCACCCCGAGAGGCACTCACCACTACCTGTTGCCCTCCCTCTCAATCAGTAGTAAAAACGGGAAACGAATATCAGGCAGTTGAAGAGCTCATGTCTTCCACTGTTTTATTGACTTGTCACTGCAGATAAATTGACTATAATTTACTTCAAGAGCAAATTACTAGATGTTCATAAAAAAAAAGTTGCACATTACTGTCTCTAATTAACATTTTAACATGATTCCATTTTTAAATTGGAGAAACCAATGGAAATGAAAAATGCTGATGGTGCTCTGCTCTACCCTAATCTTTCTTCCCTTCCTGTCTATCGCATCGATGTATTGTTTGGCTATCTGCTGGGCAGAGGGCAGAAAGGAGAATGTGGGTGCTGGAAAGTTCTCCTGCCATGTCACTGTTTGGGTTTTGTTTGTTGTGTTGTGTTGCGTTGTGTTTTTCCCCAGTCTGTGTCACTAGCAGTATTCGTGAGTGAATTCCCTAAGTCACACATTGCTTTGAGGAGCCTATCACTTAAATCAGAGACACCAAAAGGATTTGAGATGAGTGGGTAGAGGTGGGAAGAATATGTGAGCCTCCATCTGGGCATTTCAAATTCAGTTGAACCAATGTAGTGCTGAAAACAAACATACAAATGAACAAAAGCGAAGCTAAGAAGAAAAAAATAACCTGAGCTATTTTGTTTTTCTCAGAACATGTACCATTGTGGAAGATGCTAAAGGAGGGAGTCCAGGAACTACCAGGCCAACATACGCTGCATGGGTGCACTGATTACTTGAGCATTTGGGAAGCTGCAAATGCACAAAGGGACTCTTCCTCAATCTGTCTTGCTCAGCTAAAATGCAGATTCTCCAAAAGAAAGGCAGTTGTCACAAAAACCCTCCCCAGAAACTTTTCTCTATCAGGAAAGATTAACATGCAACAGGCATCAAACCTATAAGAGACAGGAAGTTGGCACCTGGTCCAGACAGGCCACTGCCTATTCTTCTGAAAGCCCATTTGCTTTTTCATAAGCTTCTACTCTCCCTGGGCCACCACTACTCCCCTCCAGACTCCCCTGTGACTGGTATATAAAAGCTTCTAGGTCTCCTGTGGTTAATGAGTAGTCACTTACCGTCCATGTGATCCCCTTGTGCATGTTAATGAATCTGCATGCTTTTTTTCCCCTGTTAATCTGCCTATTGCCAGTTTATTTTAAACAGACTTAAAACTTGAACCTCCAGGAAACGGGTAGGGGGAATCCCTATTGCCCCTACACCCTCTTTGGGAGAAGAACAGAAAATGTTCTCTAAAGCAAAAGGAAGTTAGAACAATGATCCACGCCATTCAGAAGGAAGCGCGGAGGACTGGGAAGAGAGGAGGTAGCGGTGTGTTTGGGTGTTTGATGAGCGTGGCCTCCAAAGCCAGGACTCACCAGGGTAAGTAACTCCGTGCCTTTATTTGCCTCACTTTCGTTTATTCGGGAAATATCTGTTGGGCGTCTGCAGTGTTCCAGGCACCAGGCTCAGTACAGGGTAGCTAAGAGTGGACACAACATGAACCATTTGTTCCTGAGCTCACAGCCTCTCCCAGGCCAGCTTCCAGCTCCTTCTCGTCCTCAGCCTCCCAGCACATTCCTTGCTCTGTCTGGCAAAACGTTTTCCATGTCCATACCCATTCCCCTAACTTCTCAAACCATCATCCTGCCCTCCCTTAACTACTCCGCTTACATATCACATTAACATTCAGACCAAGTCTGGTCACAGCATTCTGTTCTCAGTCTTCAGGGCAATAATTGTGATGAATTATTTGTTTAAAGCCTGTCTGCACCAACGAATTGTGAAGCTGTAGGTGGGCGGGGACAAGGCTTGTTACGTTCCCATGTATATTCCCAGCATCCCAGTGCCTCAAACAACGGTTTCTTCCTTGTAGGTGATGTGCCGGGCGAATGAATGCGAGGGTGGAAGGGTGAGTGAATGACTGAGCGGCCTTCCTCTCTCCTCCTCACCTTTGCAACTTTTTGTTTTGTGCCAGAGAAAGTGGAGAAAGTATTACTATTTCTTGGTCCTAGGAAGCATGCCTGCCTTGCTGCAGGACTTCCTTCTTGCATCTGTTACCTAGAAATTTCTTTCTTCTTTGGTTGCAGGGGAGGAGGAAAGAAGAATTATAGGGAAGGAAAGTGAGGAATCAGTCCTCCCCTGAGTAAGGTCTAAAGCATTCTAGTGGGGATGAGGCCAGTGGGGCGTGGCAATGCCCGGGAGTGCTGGTTAATCGCTGACCACTGACAGAGGAGTGGACACATTACAATTCCAGCCTATTAGCACATGGGGAAGTCTACTCTGGCAAAACTTCCCTTGCTCCTAAAAAGGAATAAAGAACTGCATGCCTTCTTCTTTCTGGTTTTGGTGGGGCTTGTGTAAACATGTGGCACCCCAAACCCTACTTATGTCTCCCACCAGAAGCCTGAGAAAATGTAGCAAAAAGAGGGCAGGAGCCTGGGCCCTGATGTCACCACACCTCGGAATTCGCCAGCCTCGCTGGCCCTACGCTGGCACGTCTTGTGGGAGATCACAATCCCCAGGATGTCCAGACCATGCAGAGGCACATTTTCTGTTACCAAAGCCCCAAAACACCCTGGTACAACTCTCTGTATTGTCTCTCCAAGCCGTGGTCCACAGGGGCCAAATCTGGTACATTGTCTGTTTGTGTGTGTGTGTGTGGGGGGGAGCTTTGTTGGATCACAGCCAGGTACGCTCATTTACATATTGTCAATGTCACAGTTAAGCAGCTGCAACAGAGACTGTGTTGCCCACAAAGCCTAAATTATCCCCTACCTGGCCATTTACAAAGAAAGCCTGCCGACCCCTACCTATAACGTCACCAGCTCCCCTCCACAAACCTAGCTGGCAGGACTATACCGCCGACGGCACTATTCTAAAATCCTCTGAGGCAGGCAGCATTTTCCCCCATTTCATACATGAGGAAACCAAAGCTCAGAGAGGTACAGACACTTGCCTCAAGTCACACCTCGAGAAACTGACAGCACAGGGATTGGACGGCAGGTCTGGCAAACTCCATTCCATGTACGGTTCACCCAGTAGTGACGGACCTGGGCCCAGCCTGCCTCTCCGGCTCTCAGGCCTAGGTTTGTGAATGTGAAACAAGCAAGCAAAGAAAACCTGACCAACTCGCAGGTAATTATGATGTGTTGCCAGGTGAAAAATCTGTGTAGGTTGTCTGCTCATTTGTTTAAAACAAGGTACATAGCCATAAATCTATAGGGACCAATTAAGTGCCAACTCTCTGCCATTAGAGATAAAATGACAACCCCCTTCCATCAAAACGGGACACAGCTCTGGCTTTATGACACTTGGAGACCAGTGTGGGAGAGAGATTGAGCCGCTCATTCTCAAAACAAGTATATCGTCACAAAAGGGCATATAAGACGGGAGAGGAGCCAGGAAAGGGGATTCCGAGCAGAGGTGGACCCCACACTGCACAGCCTCAAGCCCTCCCTGCTACCCAGCCCAGCAAATTCACGCTCGGCAAGGTGGCAGAAGCACGAGACCAGGTGCTAACACAGCCAAACACCTGCGGAGGGCTGAGCCTGGCCAGGTGTTTGGTTCACACTTCATCCTGCCCCCACCCCATCCTCTTGATTGCAAGACAGTGTGGATTTTAACTGCACCATTTTCCAGGGAGAGGTACCCAAGGTCAAAGAGGGAAGTACCGAGCCCTCGAGTCGGTGGCAACCCTGAACTGGAGTGTCACTGGCCCGAATACTCAGTCCTGGTGAGATGTTACCAGCCCTGGGAAATCACCAGTGTCTGACTCCCCACATTGGGTTGTGCATCTGGGAGTCTCTCCAAGAGTGACAAGGCTCTCCCGGAACCCCATGGTTTGATTTCCAAACTCTCTTTGGCTGTTGAGGCTTTTGAGGCCCTGAGAAAAGTAGGACGCTCTTTCCAAAAGAAAAATGTGCTTGGATAGAATCTCGAATACACCCCTTGGAAGATTTTATAGGGAGTCCTTGGAGGTAATCTTTGGGCTTCCTGGGGATGGATAAAAATGCATATAAAGACTAACTAGCAATAAATTGCAAATATTCACTAGAGGGGGTAGTTCTGATGAGGACCTTAGTATGGATGTACATCCACAGGCATGCACAACACTGTCTGATCAGTGGCAGCTGAGAGAGGGACCTATAGAAGATGCTGGGCAAGTGAGTTTTTTTGTTTTATTTTTAGCTTTTTCTCTTTTCAAAAAATTTGCTAAAAGTCAATAAATGAGAATTACCAATGATACTAGCAACCTAATTTTGTTTTTGTTTTTGTTTTATTTTTTGGTATGTCCTCAGTATGGGTCAAACTTAATGAGGATTATGTGGAGTGAAGGCTTTGGACAGAGAAATGTAGCCTCTCTGCCCTGTGCCTGGTGCTGGGGGGAGGCCAGCCTCCCAACAACCTTAAGGGGCGGGGTTGGGAAGCCCCACTGGATAGAGGAGGAAACCAAATTTGCCCAAGGTCACACAGGTAACAAGTGACATGACGGGAGCTGGGCAAGGACCTCACTCCACGGGCAGGGCTCATGGCCGCCGTGCTGAGCGCTCCCGTTCTCCTGTGCAAACCACAGCTCCTACCTTCCAGGAGCTCCTTTATAGCTGGGGAGCCACATAGGATACCAGCAGCTTCACTCTCCCGTGCTTAGTCAAAGGACGTTCCAAACACTACCTCTCAGACAGAGATTAGTGTGTCTGTACAGAGAGCACCATTCCAACTGCATGATAAGATCACACAGGGCTGGGACAAAGACTTGCTGAAGTCACCTTCCTCCCCCCCCCCCATCACCTCCATGAACGCCTCAGCGTTCTGCATTCCGGATACATAAATCTGATCTATAGAGCAACAGGCCTTCCCGTGTCCAGGGAGGTATGTGCAAAGGGCCTTCTCATCCTCAGAAACGGAATCTTCTATCCACCAGCCAATGCCTCTTTGAGTTCTCTGCTCATTTTTATAAGGCTCTAAAGGTGAATTTTCTCCTGCGTCGGAGAGCTGGAAGTTAAGCTTAATGTACAAACCTTTATTTTCCAAAGAGACAGGTTGGCCTTCTTGTATCGACAGACTCCAGAGCTTAGATTTATTACAGAATGGTAATCAGGCAAAAGAATAAATACGCTGCATCTTTAATTCATTAATCACCTCAGAAAGCAAAATGAACTACAGTAAAGAAGACAATATGTTTTCGAATGTTGGGGGTGGGGGGGAGAGGGGAGTCAGGGGCTTCTCAATAAAATCCAGTTGCTTAAATCCATTTTGCATGCAGATTAGAGAAAGGACATTTTACCTCTGAGGCTGCAGTTCAGAAGGGAGCTGTAAGCTCTGCAAAGGAGGTTTGGCAGAGCCAGGTGTCTGAGGATGATCCCTGCCGGTCCCTGGCGTCTTCTGCTGGGTTCCTGTTGTAACTCACATCGTGAAGCACATGCAGGTTGAGAGCCCAGGTAAGGGAGGCAGACAGGCTGGGTTCAAATTCTTCCTCTGCCTGGAAGATGGGGGCCTGGGGCAAGCCTTCCTAACTCACTTATTGCCTTGAGACATGTCTACCTCGTCATATGTGGGTCTCAGAAATGCTTTATCTCCTCAACATTTCACTTTGCCAGCTTCTCTTCAAACAGACTTGGACTGAGGCTGGAAACACGCAGGCCAGAAATGAAACACCAGGTTCTCTGACCAGCCACATGCAGTCGGGGCACCGTTGCACATGTCATCTGGCTTTTAAGTCATGGGTCTGGTCCAGAATACTAAGAGGTTGCCCTATGTTTTGCTGCTGTTCTTGAGTCTTTGCAACCTGGAAACTAGAAATTAGCTGTCTTTCCACCTGTTTCATAGACCTGCTAATTGAAAAGTAGTAAGTTGGCATCTCAGACTCTGCAAGAGAGCCTTCAGAACAATGTGTAAAGATATAATGAAAAACAATAATACTAGATAATGTTTACTGAACACTCTGGGGACTTCACACAGATTGTCTCCTTTCATCCTTACAAGCACTCTTCTGAGGGCTGGCCTAGGACTGCGCCCATTTTACAGATGAGGAAACAGGTCCATGGAGGTCAAGCCCCTCACCCCAGTCATTAAGTGACTCAGCTGGGAGGTTAAAAACTACAACTGTTTACTGAGTGTTTCCTGCCTAAGGTACTGTCACTATTCGATCTAATTCATTCTTGGCAACAATCTAGAAAGATAGATCTGACTATTCCACTTTTACATATGAAGCCAAAACAAGCCCAGAAACTTTAAACCAAAGTTCCTCGGTCTCAGCATGATTGACATTTTGGGCTGGAGAGATTTGTGGCGGGTGCTGTCCTGTGCATTGCAGGATGTTTAGCAGCATCCTGGGCCTGGACCCACTGGAGGCCAGGGGCACCCTACCCCAAGTCATGATGATCCAAAACGTCTCCAGACATTGCCGAATGCCCCTGGGGGGAGAAGCATCCTTAATTGAGATCCACCGCTTTAAAAAAAATGGGTGAAGTCACGCAGGTGAGAACTATAGGGCTGGGGATGGGACGTGGTCTACCAACTTCTCATCAGATTGTTTTCTACATGTTGCTTTAGCTACTGAGGGCAGCGGTTCTCCAATGCTCAAACATGCTCTCTGTCCCAGCACCCCTGGGAACTGGTTAGAGATGTAACTTCTCAGGCCTTGTCCCCACACTCCCTGCATCAAAAGCTCTGGGCTGGGGCCGAGCAATCTACAATCCTGACACCTTGTGCCTTAGAGCAGTGTTTCTTAGCCTAGCTACACGTTAGACTCACCTGGGGAGCTTTGAAAAAAAATGTATGGATGCCTGAGTACTGCCCCAGGATTACTGAATTGATCTGGGCTGGGGAATAGATTCTCGGATTTGGAAAGCTTTGCAGATGATTCCCATGGGTGGCCAAGGCTGAGAACCACCAACCTAGAGGGAGCTGTCCCTGTTTCTCAGGGAGGCACGGCGCAAAGTCCAACAAGTTGGGTACAAACAAGTGAGATTGGTCCCATGATCCATTAGCTGGACGCTTGGACCAAAGCAGCAAAGACCTGGTAGTGGGTCCCTTTGCTGTCGGCCTCAAACCACAGCCCCCAAAGCCCCACTCCTGTCTTTGTTCCTTTTCTGGATCTCTCATCTTTTGATTTATCTAAATATCTAAAGATTTTTAGAAGCTATTTAGTGAGACTGCACCAGCTCAAGAGGTTAAGAAGGCCACTAGGATTGGCAGGTTAATGCTTCTCATCACGTTGGACATGTCCACAAGATAAAGAAACCATTGTTGTTGGTGGAAATGAAATTCAACTTTTCTTTTAACACAACCTTAACCATCCTTCGAGGCTTTGCCTAATCTAATCCCTCCCTCCAGCTCTGGCCTTCCATAATCATCCTGCTATAGACCTGTCCCTCCTCAGCCCTGGGCAAGCCTTTCTACTTGTCCTTTCAAATTCCAAAGCCATTCTCTTAGTAACCCGGCCATGTCCCCTCTTATCCTATTCCCCACAGCCCAGAACATCCTCTCACTTCTTCCTAGGTGCCAATGATCTATGTTTTCTAAGATCCTTCTGTGACATCTACAGCCCACAATAATCTCTCACTTCTCTGCTTCTTTTTTGCTTACAGCAACATGCCTCTCATACTCCTCTGGTTACCAAGTTGTTCATCAGGGTACCTTATACAGTGGTGTGCTGCTAAAGGTTTAGCAACCAGCTCTCTGGGTGAGCTGGGGGGTAGTGGAATGAGGAAAGGGGCCCTGATTTTATAGCATTTGCATTCCCTCCTGCACATATTCCCCCCATGGCTGATTTTATGCGCTCAATGTGAAGTCCTTGCATGTGGAATTAAAAAGATATGAACAAAATCTGCTCTTTGTGAGCCCACAGACATGGGCTGTAGCACATCACTGATATAGTAAACATGTCCTGGGAACATGTTCTGTACAAATTCCTGTGTTAAATGCTGAGCATGAGGAGGAAAAGTGCACTGGCACTTAATAAATGCTGCCCTGGCTTGTTTATTTAACCCGTATAAGAATTCCACGAGGCTGGTTCTAGCATTCCCATCTGAAAGGCAAAATGAGGTGTCTATAGAGTGGAAATGACTATTCCAAAGTCACAAAGCTAGAAAGGGCTGGCATCAATGTCTGTGTAGTTTGCTCTAGCCTGAGGAATACCCACTATGTGTTTCCAGCAAGGGAAAGTGGTCCTTTGCTACAGCCAACACTGGCTGAGCTGACTTTTCCTTAGAGAGAATGAGTCCCCAAAGACATTCAAATTGGGATGCACAGAGCCCAGAGTCCCCGGGGAAGGAGGGAGGAAAAGAGAAGGGCCAGGAACTTGGAGAAGCAGCTCCATCCTCAGCAGCTTCCCATTTCTCTTTTATATAGTGATCCCACATAAACTTCCATTTTACAAAACGGTTCCCCTGCAGAAACAAAACAAAATAAAACGACTATGAAAACCTCTGATTCGTGCCAAATCCTCAAATTTATGGAGGTGGTAACTGAAGCCCAGGGAGCTTCTAGCGGTCATTTCCACCACTCCATATTTCTTTCTAACCTGGTACAGTGTTAGCAGACTACAAGAAGAAAATAGCTTAGGGGAATTTTTCAGAAAATGCACCAAAGCCCAAACATCTCTTTTTAAAACCGGAAATGGCTGAGGCGAAATTGTTAAGTCTGCCAGGAACTGTTGACCCTGGACCAAAGTCGAGGGGTTTGAATCTCCCCGTCCTGTCTTCTCCTGGGTTCACGGAGGACAGGTCTACAGGATCTCCAGGCGTGGCACCACCAACTTGTCTCAACACCCAGTCAAATCGAGATTCACGTTGGAAACGCCTGACCTATGCTGGAAACGCTTTTAGACCGCGTTGAACAAAAGCGCGTTTTACATAATTTCTCTGCAGGCAGTTCTGCCCCTGTTTCAGGGACTTCCCCCCAATGCAAGAAAGTCAAAAAATTCGAGCTGCAAGATCTCCCCCTTTCCTCGACACCCTGTACCCGATTACTCTTCGTTTTTCTCCCCCTAAGAAAAGACTGTGACAGCGTTGCTGTGTGTTAAGATATAACTCACAAATTAAAAACTGAACGAAGAAACACATTTTTCTGTCAATGGCTTAAGGGGATTCCACCTCTAAGCTGCTGCTAAAGCTTTCTTAGTCTTTTTTACATCTGTAGCATTTTGGAGCAATTTGCTGGAGTCAAAGAAAGCAGTGAAATTTCCACCACCAACTTCAAAGCCCCCAAATCCTGTATTGGTGGAGGGGAGTCTGGTAGCAACACCAGAGGGGACATTTTTTTCAAAGAGGTGTGTGCAGGGACGTGAGAGGCATTTTTGCCCTACATCTGCAATGGATGTTAATGGCAGGCACGTGACCAAATCCCCATGTAGTTCTTTGAAAACTTCCCCTCCCTCTCTTCCCCCCAACACTTTTGGCTGTGACAATGCAGATTACACAGAAAAGAGCCGGAACAGAGAAACCCCTGCCACGGCTCAACGAACAATATCGGCCTTAATTCAATTAACGCACCTAAGTCTCTTTTATCTCCTAGAGAGCGCACAGCAAACTCAGGTTGACCAAGAGAAGGGGCTACCTGGATGGCTTCACATTTGCAAAAATGAAGTCTAGGCAGAGGCAGCTTCATACGAGGGAAACACACACAAAATGCCAGGGCACTACCCCTCTTAGTTTATTCTTCTCTTAATTTTTTAGCCTACTGTTTCCAAGCCTTCTCTGGCCTCATCTGCCAATTTCTTCTGGATCTGACCCTTGTCCACCTATCTTGGTCCATGTTCAGGGCAATCCTTCCTCCCCAACTCACATGCAAAGACACACTGTCTATTCCAGCTGTATCTAGAGTGCTGTGTTGGATTAAAATCCCCAAACATGAGATGTGTATAAAAGGGCATTTTGTCTGTGAGTATTCTGTACTATAAAATATTATAAAAATCAGCTGTCTAAGAGGTTGCCCAATTTATATGCTCACAACAGTGTACAAGACAGCTTGTCATCCCACATTTTAGTCAAAAGGAAATATCACTCTTATTATCAACGTTATTATTTGATTATGAGCGAGGTTGAACACTGTTTTGTAAGATTATTGGTCATTCCTATATACTTTTTTCCAAAAGCTGTCCATTCCTCTCTGACCATTTTCCTATCAGGTTGTTTATCTTCTTGTAGATTTATAAGATCTCTTTTTATAAAGGAAAGTAAGTCTTTGACTATCTGGTGAATTGCAATTTTCCACACTTTGTTCTGTTTTGATGTTGTCTGTGGTATTTTTGCTATGCATGTTTTCTTTTTTAAATTTTTCTATTTTACTTTTTTTATTTTTTGAGACAGAGTCTTGATCTGTCACCCCTGGGTAGAGTGCAGTGGTGTCGTCATAGCTCTCTGCAACTTCAAACTCTTGGGTTCAAGTGATCCCCCTGCCTCAGCCTTCTGAGTAACTGGGACTATAGACATGCATCACCACGCCCTGCTAATTTTTCTGTTTTTAGTAGAGACAAGGTCTTGCTCTTGCTCAGGCTGATCTCAAACTCCTGACCTCAACCAATCCTCCCACCTCGGCCTCCCAGAGTGCTAGAATTACAGGCGTGAGCCACCTGGCCAGGCCTGTAAGTTTTAAATGTGTATATAGTTAAATTTATCAATCCTTTGCTATATAGCATTTGGGTTTTACATCAGGCTAAGGAAAATCTTCCCTATCTTAAGTAAAAAATAATCTAGTTTACTTTTAATACATTTGAAGCTTTTGCTTTTATCCATGGTGTTTATAAAATGCCTACATCCCTCCTGTTTGCCTCACAAACCCACAAACCCCATATCTTCTGCAAAGCATTTATCAAACAGGACCAGCATTTATTTTTCTAACTGTCTGTCTGTATCGATAATAAATCTTGAGAGCAGGAACTACATCCTATTTGTTTCTGAAACCTCGGCACTGTGTTTATTTTCCGGTGTATAGGTAGTGCACAATAGGTATTTGTTAAATCTTAAAATAATTAAAGCATAATAACTTCGAGAGCAAACCAATCGGAGAAAAAAGACCTATTTTCCAATAGATCTCCAAAAGGGAACATTAAGAAATACCACTGGTACAGACTACATTTAATAAGCTGTCCAGGAGAGGAAACTTAAACCCCAAAATGTGACCAGGAAATGTCAGGGTGAGGGTCTTTTGAAAACCTGGAAAAGGATTAAGAGAACAGCTTCTCAGTTTGACAGATTGCAAAGATGTCATCTTCATCACATCACAAACTTTTACTAGGCTCTTATCACCTGTGTGTTTGCTTGTTTGTGCACCTAACTGCTTCTTCAGGTATACCCTGCTGCATTCTGGAAAGGCTCGGAGACACTGCTGCTATGTGCTATTCACCGAGACAGGGCTGTGTTGGACACAAAAATTAATGAGGCGTGAACTCCGTGCTCACAGAGTTCAGTGTCCAAGAGGAGATGAGAAATTTAAAACGTAATTGTCTTACAAGGTGGAATGAAGAGTGCCTTCGAGTGGGCCCATTTTTGTGTGGTTTAATACTATGCTTTAGTGGAGAATCAACGTGCCTGACAGTGTGTGATCATGCACCTGGGTTAATTCCAGCCAGTGCTGTTTTCCCTCAGTCTTATTTCTACCATAGCCCCAATCACACACTAAATCATTGCTGGATTATAATAACGACAAATAATATAAATAACTTACTGGTATCTGCAAAAATCTGTGCAAGTACTTCTGGAATATATCTATCCTTTTAACTTGATAACTAAATACATTATTCTCTTTTCTATGCAGAATTTAAAAAAAACAAAACAAAACACCATCAAACTATTATAATGAGCCATTCTACCAGCTCAAAATCCTCTGTATCTCTCTTGGTTCACGTGCCGATCTGTGATGACCTGGTCATTTAGCTGATTGTGTTAGGCCCATAGAAAGCCTCTGATCATAGCTCAATTGGCCCATTTTTCAGAAGAAAAGAATGAGAGCCAACCAGCTAATCAGGTGAATGTGATCCACCAGGTCACATGGCTGTTCAGTAGCCAAATCGAGTTTAAAATTGAAGCTTCTGGATATCAACTCCAATTCCTTTTCCTTGGGGACCCTATCGGACTGCCTTGGCCTTGTTTATAAATAAGAGAGTTGATATTAATAAAGAGCTTTGAAGGCCAAGTGAAGCAGGGAAAACACAACGCAACTGTCCATCTCTTTCGATTTCAAAGTAGACCTGAAAAATGCTGAGCTGTAAGACATACAGTAAAATGTGAGGAATTCGCCGGTGGCTTCTTCACTTTCTGGGTTTCAGTAGACAACTGTGTCCCCTGGATTCTTCTACTGGGCGTTATTAATCCTAGCTGTACATGAGAATCACTGAGAATTGTTTTTAAAAAAATACACTGTCTGAGTCCTGCTGGCCCCTAGAGGTTCTGATTTAATTGGCCTGGGGAAGGGCGTTAATGTTTTATAAACACCTCCCAAGTGCATCCAAGGTTGACAACCCAGCCCCTAGGTTTAGAGACCTGTTTATGCCCCAATCCTACTCATTGCTATCTCCAAAGGTGAACAGAGATGAGTTGGAGGTGCCTGTTTTCCTCTCCCAAGCTGGGATTAACCATCACCCACACCCTGACCAAACCCCTTCCCAGAAGATCTGCTGAGGAGAAGGCTGGCCGTGAGGACCCGCCCCAGCCTCCACTGACTGGGCGAGATATAGACACCTGGCCACGATGAGCCAATTATCTATCTCTTCCAGGATTTGGAATTTAGAGTCTCTAACCAACCTCTGCTGGGGCTTACCAGGAAAGGGCACGTTTAGGGTGGGACCCAGGGAAGAAGGTGGGAATCAAGTATACTCCAAAGCAGAGAAGGCCTGCTTGACTTATGGGGAGAAGGAAGCAGATACGCAAAAAGAGAGAAGAGAGGGAAGAGGGATAGAGAGACAAGGACTCCATCCCTGACTCCCCCCAAGCCAGCTTGTATTGTATACACTTAATAGATACCTCTGTCCTCACAATAAAGGCACAGAAACCTGAAAGCAGAGTTTTTATATCCAAAGGATCCCTTGCCAAGACCACAGGAAATTAACATGTTCCTTACAGCAGCAGTCCCCAACCTTTTTGGCACCAGGCACAGGTTTCATGGAAGACAATTTTTCCAGGGACTGGGGTGGTGGTGGGGATGGTTTGCGGATGATTTGAGTGCATTGCATTTATGGTGCAGTCAAACCTCTCTGCTAATGATAATCTGTATTTGCAGCTGCTCCCCAGTGCTGGCATCACCGCCTCAGCTCCACCTCAGATCATCAGGCATTAGATCCTCATAAAGAGCTGCAACCTAGATCCCTTGAATGCAAAGTTTACAGTAGGGGTCAGGCTCCTATGAGAATCAAATGCCACCACTGGTGTGACAGGAGGCGGAGCTTATGCAGTGATGCCAGCATGGGGAGTGGCTGTACAAACAGATAAAGTTTCACTTGCTTCCCTGCCATTCACTTCCTGCTACGGGGCCCGGGTCCTAACAGGCCACGGACCAGTACCGGTCTACAGCTGGGGGGTGGGGACCACAGCCTTACAGTTCCTCTGCTTCCCTTGGAAGGCTCACCCAATCACACACAGCTGTGCCACATTAGACAGTGATCCTGGGTTTTCTACCAGGGCAGAGGATCCCACACGGGAGTCCTGAGGTCCCACAGGGAAGGCAGTTACAGCCCCCATGAGCCATCCCCATTATTGTAAAGACCTAGAGAAATGCCCCCACAATAAGGTTTTCTTTTCTACTGACTCTACATCAATGGAACTGTACCACTGCTCTTGCTGATCTGATTAATAAAGCACATACATAGAATGACAAATAAATTTTTCAGATAATGGGCCTTATGGAGGACAATTAATAAAGGAGTCCTTTGGTACTAAAGAAATAAATAAGTCAGGACCAACACTTTAGACAGCCATTTTTCAAAACTGCACTACACAATGCTAGTTCCATGGTTAGTTAAAAAATAGGTTCCATGTTCACGTAAGTTTGGAAGATATTGTATACCATCTGTCTTGGTCCTTCCCCACAGAGGGTCATAACGCATACTAGCATATAAAGGTTCTGAGATGGATGACAGCAAAATTAAATGTTTAACTTTATCTCACCCATAATTTCCCTAAATTATTTGACTGCAGAACTCCCTAAGCACACTTTTTTTTACTTCAGGGTGGTGGTATTTTTTTCAGAGGAGGGCAGATAACAGCTATAAACTACAGTTCTATGTTTTGCTCAATTTTCCAATTTTGAAAAAGTTATTTTTCAAATTGGAGGGGGGGGGAAAGCCCAATATCATAATAGTAAAGTTATTCTGAAACAAACTAAGGCTTACAAGGCGTTGTCAAGGTGAAATTTTTATTCCATATAATACTGTCAAAGGCCAAACATGGCCGGGTGTTCATCCTGTATCAGGTACTTTACATACATTAACATATTTAATCCAGGTGCTTTACATACATTATCATATTTAGTCCTTTACACACACCTTTGAGGGAGTAGCCCTATCTTATAGATGTGGACACTGTATATTCTTTTCCGTGTTACTACAGATTTTGCTGACATTTTATTAAATGGGGCTTTCATTGGAGTGATTTCATGCTGATTTATCTTCACTATCCAGCAATTTCCTGAGTGCCAATTGTGTACCTGATGCTTTACACATTACAGGGTATTAAGGAAATGTACCATCTATTATTTTTTAAATGCTCATGAAATGACAATCTTTATCTGTTTGAGTACAAAATGGTACTTACTCCATTAACTACTAAAATCAAACCACAGAATCATTTGTTTTTCAGAGCTGGAGGGGTCTTTGGGGCCAAGACCACAAGAAGTCACAGCTACAGATTATATGTATTTTCTTCTGGGCCTTACTCAATTACACTCAGAAAAAGATGACCAAGAAAGAGAGGGCTCCTGGGCTCATACCACATGTGTGGAGGTTAAAAAGCGGGGCTGTTTACCTGAGGAGGAGAGAAGGAATCGCCTGACCAAGCCAAGTGTGAGATTATGTCTGTCTAGAACTATCTACATGACTGTTGTGTAGGGTCGACTGATATCTTAATTCCTTTGTGTTTCAGTTTCCTCATTTGTATAAAGGCGATTAAAATATCTGCCCCTCTAGTTATTGTAAGGATCAAAGATGGCATAGGTGCGGCTCTCAGGAGATACCCTATCCATGGCAGCTGTCATCATCATGACCCACAGAGACTCTGGGCAATCTCAGAAAGGCAGGGCTGGGTAGGACTTCCTGGTCTTGATCTCCATGCAAGTTTTCTCTAACTCCTGACAAACTTGCACGGCTCCCAAGTGACCAGGAGAAATGCTAACTATCAACTCCTCTTTAAGTATAAAAAAATCTGATTCTCGTAATTGTCTTCATAATTGTAGACTAAGAGAACACTAGAAGTCTATCCATAATGAAATTTTGTGGTTAAAACATTATGGTGCAAAGCCAAAGAAAATAAAATGTTCTAAATCTTGACTGTAGATCTCCATGTATATTTTAGAACTCGTTCATTGACCCCTTTTTTTATATTTTCCTCTTCATTTTGGTGACCTTTGCAAAAACTGAGCTTCAGATAACCTCTGAAATCTCTCCAAAACCCTTGACACTGGTTACATATGCTGGCACTCTGGTTTCAAATGTATGTCTCTGGTCCCTTCATAAAAATATTTTTGAATTTCAGAAAATAAAACCCTGCTTATGAGCACATGAGACGTAGCAAATAACAAACAGAATGTCTGCTCTGAAAAAAAAATATCATATTTCAATTAATTAGATAATCTGGCATTAATTTTAAATGATCATTTGTTTTTACCAACGTTTATAAATTTCATTCCTTCATGAAACATTTCATCATATGTCTATAATGTGCTATGTTCCTTGTGTTTATAATTTATAAAATACATTGATTTGTATTTTATTTTATTGGAATGTTTCAGGGTGTGTTTGTTTAGGTTCATGCCAGGGACCAATTTTGCCCCAGAGAGCCACATCAAGTTCTCCTCGGTATTAACGAATCCCAAGGCTAAATACCTAAGCCTCAGGTGAATGCCGATCATTTATATTGATACCTGTGATCAATTTCATCTCCACTTTCACACCATGTATTATTTTTCAAATGTAAACATTTTGTTGTGTAGTGGCTTCTTTCTAGATAGAATTCTATAGCCCGATTCATTTCCCATATTAACAGCTTAATATTTAAAGGTGAAAAGACAGACAAGGAAATATATAATGAGAAAACTTTAGGACTCCCCCAATAAATAAGCACTTGTCTTCAGTTTGACAAATACTAGACAAGGTTGGACAAAGCCTTTCAGAAAGCTATCCTTCCAACAGTCCTGAGAAAGATATGAATAATTTGGGTTTGCTCTTAATCAAAAATTATTTTTTTCCTTAAAAAATTAATTAAGTACACTAGATGGAATAAATATTTCAGGCGACCAGCAGCAAAATGGGAAAATACCATGTGTTTGGAGTTTTAGTGCCCTCTGAGTACAGAAATTTATTTGCAGCAAGCAGAAAATAGACAGCAAGCATAAAAATACAGCAGAGTCCCCCTAGTAAAATTATTTATCAAGCTAACAAGGGAGGACCCTTCTAGTACAACAAGCCAGTGAGGAAAAGACATGGCTTTATATTTTACCTTTGGGTTAGCAAACCAGTAAAAATGCCAACTGACAAGCACTTCACATAAACATTTCTTTCTAAATGAGCTTCCTTGTTAGGGGGAAAGGAAAAAAAAAAGTCTTCCAAGCTAAGGAGTACTATAGCTTACAGATGGAGAATTCTAGCATGCACACTCAGACCCTTCAGTGCAAAAATAATATAACTGAAAAATAAGGGAAGGTGAATTACGAATGGAGTTTAGGTGACAAATTAGAAATTTGTTAAAGAAAATGTGCTAGTATCCCATCAGTGTATCCTCCTACTTGGATGTCAGAAAAAGTCACAGTTTTGGAAGATGCTTTTTTCGGACTAGCTTTAACAGCCTGAAACAAAACACACGCATATATATTCATATACATAGAGATATATATATATATAGACTGACATTGCCTCTACTGTACAAACCTCACTGCTATATTTTTTCAAATATTTATTTTATGAGTAAAGCCCCAAAGTCGGTTTTTACAGTTTAGTTTAACGATACCAAACTTTGATTATAAATTACAAGTCACCTTATTGCTGTTTGCAATAACAAAAAAAAAAGGAAAGAAAATTAAAAAAAAAAAGAAGCACCTGAATCGAAATCACACAGTGGCCCAATCCCAATTACATTTTAAAGAACTAGTAAAAAGATGCATTCTCAGACTAACAGCATCCTCTGTAGCTCTGCAAATAGCTCCTGACCAATTTACAATGAAATCACACACTAGGATCTCGTCTTTCCCAAAGTGAAAATGTCATCAGTTAACCGTGGCAAACATGGGAAGGTGCCTTTTTTATTGTGGAAGGAAAGGATGTTGAAGAGGAGGGGGGGGGGGCGGATCTGAACGGCCCTGTAAAATGTGGAGTAAAGACAGAACCACCTAGCAGGAACCGCACCCCCCACCCTGCCTCTCCGCACCACTACCTTAGAGAATAAAAGTTTCTCAGCAACAGCGATGGCACGTTTTTTATTCTTGATATTAGCTGGCTCAAATCAAATAGAAGGAAAAAAATAAACACAAATTCTTCCTTATTATTTTTTTCCTCTCTGGAACAGGGTGACATTTCACTACACCTCTGCAAAACCTCCCACTCTCAGGCAAGAACCAAGTTGCACTCTGCACTTTTCTCCGGGAGGCCAAGTCCCCAAACTCTCCTACTACGTTCTTAACAGCCTGGTTCGGGAGCTGGGCGTGTTATTCGTCCACAAAACTGCAGAGATGGTTTATGGCACAGATCATGTGCTGTTTCATGACCACAGACCACAGCCTTTGTCACCCTCAGACTGGGGTCTTGACAGGATGCTACCAAGCAGGCAAGGATCAGAGCAAAAAGATGTAATATTCTAAATAATGAGGTTCCCCAAACGCCCCCGAGACTAGAGAGTTTGGGACACATCACATTTTTATAAATTACTTTATCAGTGACAACTAAACTGAGGTCAGACTTTGCAAATAGCAGTTACAAACATTCTCACTGGGTGGTTCCACTGGATCAGTAGAACATTAAGCATGTGGAAAGGCAGAGTCCGGGGAAAGAATGAGACACAGGGGGCTTTAAATGTCCAGCGAGCGGCTGGAGGGGAGAACAGCCGGGCGCCCTCAGACCTGGACAGCTGAGCAGCCCCAGACCCATGGCACATAGAAATCCTGTCCCCATCACAAACTCTCCCTCCTTCCCTACAAGGACGGATCCAGCTTCCAACCTCCAAACACGCCTGATACAGCTTGTGTAGCCCAGGCGCTTCTCACACTCATTCTACCAGGCAAGGGAGAGAAACTGTTCCAGGCTTTAAAAGGAGCACACACAAAAAAAGAAAAATTAAAAGTCTAGGGAAAACCAATACCAAATAAACAAAACAGCCTTTGAGCATCAGGATAGAACTTCAAGTATGCGCTACCCACTGGAGCAAAGAATGAGAAAGCAGTTCTTAGCTTGGGTCAGAAAGGTCAATGCGGGTAAAGGAATTTCTGATGTCTCCTGGCTCTCCCCGCAGCCTAGGGGGAGAGAGATGCCAAGCATCTCTTGCTGCAGGCTTACACGCCTTCTAAAAGGCAATGCATGATTTCAGACACTGTTAAATGTATAGTGTGCAGCACCTTAAGATTTTTTTGCAAGGATTCTAATCACTCCATGAAAAAGAGACAGAAATAGGAAAAAAGAAAATAAACAGAAAATTCCATTCTCCTATATAAAACGTTCAGCCCAGTAAGAGACCCTCACTTTAGTGTTCTCCCCCATTTCCCATATATCAGGAATGAACCTCATTTTAAAATATAAACAAGCCGGAGGCACATCACAGCAGTATAGACGCAAGCCCTTTAATTAACTACCACCAGTAACAAAAGGTCTCTATTTTGATTAACTTTGTGGAGGGAGGGGAGTCAACCCTGGCATTAGAATCTCTTTAAATAATTACAAACCCCAACTCCACTCTGCTTCTGGCAGCGGGCAGGAGCCAGGGAGGAAGAAAAGAAACTTTGTCTGTAGAACCCAATTTAAAGGAAGAGCGACCTCAGGGTCAATTTCTGGGAGCATTTCAGATCAATTCAATTCTCACCTCCACTGCCTACCTGCTAGCAAATGAACTTACTGTGCTTTTCAATAGACAGAGAGGACTAAAAAGAAATCGTCACTAGCTGCATGTGAAAAACCACACGATTCGAGGCTGCATGATGAGGGAGAGAGAGAAAACAAAATCCTACCAACAAAATCTCCCTTCACCTCTCTTTCTGGACTGTCCTTCTCATTCAGGGATGATGAAGTTGTAGGATGCACACCCCCTCCCCATTGTTAATTAGGTGTTAATATCTTATCTCCATTGCCAATACCTGCAAACCCCCAGCTGGTTTGATTTTCCCACCTTGCATCTGAAAGTGGTCCCTCCCGTTCCACTGGCCCTTAGTTTCTATCTGAAATTATGGAAGTACTAACACCTTATAGCTTGCAGATACAGGAAGCAGAGGCACACTGATGTTTCCCACTGGAATACCCGTCTTAGCATTTTCCAAATATTACAAAATGGAAACCAAAACCAAACCAAAAAAAAAAAAAAAAAAAAAAAAAACCCAGAAAAACTCAACCCTGCTGCTTAGCTCATTTATTGCTGATAATTTCATTAGGTGCCAGAGAAAGCAAAAAACTGCAGACACAAAACAACAACTTTACAACAATTTTTGGATGGAGCAAATGAAAGACTCAGCAAGCAGCAGGTGAAGAGAGTCTAAACATTGGCATCTCTGAACGGCAGCAGTAAATCTGAGCTTTTGGCAGGTGACTGAATGTGTGCATTTAGAACGAAAGCTCTTTTTACAGAAGCATTATTTTAAGTAATGAGCATTGCACTTTTGCAGAAATTCCTTCTTCCTTTTTCCCCCTCGCTAGATGCATAATGTTTCAAGTTGCGCCCTTCAATGGTATACTAGAGTTAACTGCAAATAATATGAGTTCGTACGGCATCGTTAGGCTAGTGACCCTGCTCCTGCTCTGCTATAATTAATTGATTAAATAAGCTCAGTTGCAGGCCTGTGCCCACAGAAAGAGAAACATCAGGCAGCCTATATAGGGAAGGGAGTGTGGTGTTGGTTAGAGAGGATAATCTAAATTAACAAACAACAAAAACAAAAAACAATTCGGGTGAGTCCAAATGATAAAACACTTCAAAACAGAATTGTTTCTCCTTATTTTCTCAGTGCCAGAGCATACGTTGATGTAACTTGCTTGAGACATACTCATGGAATTTGTGATTGGTCCCTGCTCCAAATCCGAAAGCAAGACTGCATTTTCCTTTCCTGTCTTTTGGGTGGGGGATTTACTACAAAAACAGGGTATTTTAGGACCTCTGAGCAGCCTGCAGTGAAGACAGGGTCAAGACCAGTCACCTGGGCTTTTTAAACAGAGGCACCAAGAAATCAGAATGAACAATCTGAGTTTTCACATGTCCTCTGCATGGGAACACCTGGTTCACCCTTTCTGTTAAAATGTTTTGATGGGTTCTGCAAGGGAAACTTGGTAATGGCTTTTTTACTTTTATATTTGAACGAAATAGCTACACACACTGTGCTAAGGCACCCACACCAACACTGGGCATTTGGGAAACCACATTTGTGTTTTATTTCTGGATGATTATGAGCAACATGGGAGGACTGGTATGCAAATTAGAAACAAGATTTCTGAGCACTTTCACTGTTTTGGGTTGGTTTTCACTCCGGTTCATAAAATAAGAAGGACTTCCTGACATTTGACAACTTTCTGAATTTGTATCATCGGAACAGGTACAGTCAGGATAAAAGATGTCCACTCTGTCAATTTTAAGACTAGGGGAAAAAAAAAACAAAACTGATGGGTACCAGGAAGTGCTGTTTATACAAGTTTCATAAGCTTCTCCCATAGGTGACAGCAAAACTACAAATGGGCCTCTCCCCTACATTTGTGTCCCCCTGCCCTGCCCTGAGGCAGCTCTGTAAGGCTTGGTTGCATCCAGATGGGTCTTAGCCAATGTCAGGAACATCTGAAACAGGCAGAGCACAGACATGAGCAGGCTAAGGTCTGTCCCCACCTCCGAATCAGTGTTTCAGCACATAGATGCAAGAACATGTTTTGGAGGCCTACTTTCACATTGGTGCACGCCATGGGTCGTTGCGTTGTCTGCTTGTGATAAGTCAAGCTAGAAGACAGCCTTGACGGCTAATTCAGAAGCCACCTTAGCCTGAGGGTCAAGCAACATCTTCACACGTTTCCATGGCAATGATGCTACCACGAAAAAGTTTACGTCAAATCCCCAAATTGGGTGAAAGATGTACAAGCCGTGCGCAATTGTTGTCTATGTTCATCTTCATGATAGAACACATTTTTTGGAAAAGGCGCAATCTTGATAAAGCATGCATTTTGGTCAATTTGCATATGTTAAACTGCCACATGCACTAACGGAAAATGTTAGGATCAGGCGATGCTACCTAAATGGAAATTTTAATTGTTTTTGATACCACTCGGGATAAATATTTTATAATATGTCCAAGAACCATAATATAATCTGGACTGTGTTTCTTAGAATAAACTGAAGGTAATTAAATGGCTTGTGATTTAATTGTCATACCCTAGCCTAAAAAATTGCCAAAAATAAGCCACAAAGCTATACATGGTTGAAATGAGCTAGAGAGCAGGAAAGCTAGTGTCTCACCATTTTTGGCTTCCCTAGCTGAAATCCCTTAACCAAAGTGACTTTCCAGGAAAAAAAAAAAAAAAAGTAAACTAAGTAACTCTCCCAAGAGTACCAAGTATTGAACTTTTCATATATCAGCTTATAATATCTAATATCATAGAGTAACTTCAAGGAATTGTCCTCTTTCTCCCCAAATTCCCTATCTGATCAAATGCCTTTCTCTTCCCTGCTCTCACCTGTCAATCATGTTCACAGCTGAAATTTGATTTTTCTCCCACTAGTAACCTTATATGAAATATTACCAGGAGGTCAGGGCCAGTGTGAACCTTGCCTTTAAAGTTCATTAACTCTTTGCTCAAAAATGGATGGTCTCAATGTCATGGAACTTGCCAGTGGATTTAAATCATCACATGTAATAGGTGGTTTTCAAATGGCAATTACAAAGACAAGGACAAGAAAGGAATAATGTATTGAAACTGCATGCATACATTTGGACACGCAAATGAACCCCAAAGGCAAACGTTGCATTAAAATATATGCATGGGAACTATTAAATAAAATGTTAATTTTATATAAGATTAGCAAAGAAATCATACTAAATAGTCATAGTCCAGTTATTCAACACAAAACTCTCATCATAGCACCATGTAGAAATAAGTAATCAGATACTATTTTGGAATAGTGGGAAAAATGGGTTCTGTTTTTCCAATGCTCTCTCTGTTCACTGGATCCTTAAAGTGCCTCCTTTGCAAAGAGTAGCAATTTGACAGTGTGATTTTTTGCCCCCCTCAGTTTAGCTAGAAACCAAAAAATGTATTTCATGCAAATTTCTCAGCAAGCAAAATTTTTAATAAAAAAAAAATGTTCCATTAGCCAATAAGAGGTGACAAGAATACATAAAACCATGACACTAAGTAATTATCGGTGTAAGAGTGTTGGTCTAGCTTTCCAAAAGAAGAGAGTTCATAATTAAATTCACGCTGGGATACTTGTAACTGAAAACCCATTTAAATAGCTCAATTTCATTTTTTTAGCAGATGAAAATCAGATTTCTGCCTCCCACTTGTCTCCTCCTCTCCCCTTCTGTCTACAATTGAAGTGAGGATTGAATCCATTGTCACATTTGGCTGCAGAAGGTCAGGGGACATACTGTGCTTGGAAATTATACTAAATTTTCCAAATGTAAATATGTGACTGCAACATTTGCAATGTTTACAAGGCCCAGGTCAATGTGAGCAAGGGCAATATGGCTGCTAGTTACACAGATTCACCCAAATCGTCTGTCGTTCAAGTTGAAGGACTAGCTCTTTGAGTGTCCAATAGACTCCAGTCCAGTAAGTCTAATTTCAACTCACATTAGATTATTCTCTACCCCATGTTTGTGTAATGACATAAATACAGAATACAAATGCATGGATGGCTTCCGTTTATGTGGCACCCGAATACAAACGCTACGAAAACAGGAACTTCTCTCCTCTACAGAATTAGCAGCATTCCTTACGTGCTTCCGTTTACTTTTCCCCCCTCACAAAAAACTCACTCTGGCAAGCGCATGCAAATCAAAAATCAAGATGTACCTCTTGGACTTCAGGCAACTGGATTTTCTCACATCACTGATGTAGAGGATTCCCTTGGGTACCTGATTTAGTAAATATATTAAAATAAACAAAGGGTAAATTAATCACCACGAAGAATGTTTCACAGACAGTATGCTAAAGGCAGTCTAACAATCTATGGAAAAGGACAGCGTTAGACCAGAGGAAGAATGATGTAGTTTCACTTGCTTTTGCAGAGGAGGGGTTGACATGGTTTACTCCCTCTGAACTGTTTCTTCCCCAATGGGAGGCTGAGGTAGCCATTACCCAGGGGCTGGCAGCCTGGATCTGCTCTGAGGCTGTCCTCAGTCCAAAGGGATCCAAGTGATTCCGGGTTCATAGCAGGGGAGGATTCGAATCATTTCTGGTGGGCTTCTCCCAAGTGTTCCCAGACAGCCCGTCCCTCAGAGAACCACACTGGCCCAGCCCAGCTCCCGAGGACAATTTGCTAGGGCACGTTTCTCTTCCATCCTTCCCCTCCTCCTCGGCTGCCCTGGTCTATTCTGCTGGCACTGCTGACCTTAACTGCAAATGTTCTTTTAACAAATAGAACCATTTAGATACCGCCCCTTTATTTATTAACTTCTTCTCCCGTGTAAATTAGTAGCGGGGAGTGCTTAGAATGGTGATATGAAAATGAGGCTGCTTAAAAAAAAAAAAGTCTTTTTGCTTCACAGCGAATAACAAAGCACAGTAATTCAAAGTAGTTAGCTCTCTATGGTTCAAAAAACCCTTATTGCTATTAGCTGTACTAATGTAAGTGGCAAAATAATTATCATTTACTGTACAGAGTCCAATATTTTCCAGACAGCAGTTTAATAACAAAGCAGACCTGTCATTTCTTCCTATAGTTAGTCACACCATACAAGTTCAGACTGTCAAAATATATTTAAAATCTAATTTAAAAAATTCAACATGGTCACAGCAAATCTGTGTACAATAACTGCGATAAACTACTAAGTCAATCTAATTTTTTCCCCCAACATGGATATTCAGTTACTTTTCTTTAATCCCCCACACTTTTATTTGGATTACCTTGCAATTGGTGTGAACAAATAGATTGTGCTCACGCACCTGCTGAATTCTCTAGGCTGCTGCAACTGAACATATAATCTTTCTTTACTTAAATTTTCACTCTCTAATTCTTTCAAATGCCCTTTATCTAAATGGTAAGACTATGCCCAAAGCACTGGGACAAATAAATTTGTATCCTTGTATCTGTTGAAGCTGCCCCAAATATATTAGGTGCCTTCACTCACATTTCATGTTGGAAATGCTTTTCAAATCTTAAGGGACAAACTACTGTTTTTCTTGTATTAGTATACACTAATTAACCTCTTACCTAATATATTATTTCTATGAAAGAATAAAAAGAAAGAATAAAAAAGAAACATATTGAAATTATAAAACCCGGAAGAGTATCAGTAATACCAATTGTTCTCCATTTGAAGTTCAGATGGCTAATCTCTAAAATAAATAAATAAATAACTTCCCCTATAGGATTACATTTTTTTTTTAAATCTTCAGAAACAACAGATTCTTTTAGAAACTCAGGTGAATAGAGTTTAAAAGCTTACGAGATTGTGGAGAGAATATTTTTGTAACTCCTTTGGGGCATTGCAAACATATGTTAAGCTTCGGCAAAGGAACATTTACATGAGATCATATACTTATGAGGCATTTTTCAATTTTAGAAAAATATTACAGAGCAATAATTGGATGTAGGCTTTGCAAAATGCCCCCTTTGCCTTCCTGACCATATCATTGATAGTCTCCGTTATTTTGGGAGGAAAAAAAAATCAGGCCTCATTAAATGCGATATTTGGCATCTTGCCTGAAATCTCATAAAGTAGATGTCCTTTTTAGATCATTGGTGTCATTTTCCTCAAGATGACCTCTACTCTCTGGCCACCTGGGGAACCCATCCTGTTATCAATGCATTTACTTTCTAAAGGTGTGGGGTGGGGGGGGTGGATTTTGTCTGCACACCTGAAGAGAGTCCAAAAGCCACTGCGGTTTCTCTGTTCTCAGAGAACCAGACCAGTTATTGGGGAAGGGTGGGTGGGGGAAAGGGGGTCTCCCATGGGCTTAAGAGAGGAGATTTTTGAGCTGGACCATGATGATATAATCTAAGCCAGATGTCTGACAGCACAGAGCCTCTTACACTTGGATCTGTTTACCTAACAATTGGACAGTATTCTTTAAATAGCACTGTCGTGTGCACTGATATTCCAAGGAAGATTTAAAAAGGGCTCATTACCTGCATGGTACAGTGAATTAACACGGACAGTGCACCCTGCAAACGGGTCACAGACTGTCAGCATGTGTCTCTGCACTGCCCAGAGTCACAGAGAGTCTGGCCAAGGGAGCCTACCTGCCTTGTGTGTGGGGAGATTGTTCTAAGACCAGAGTCTCAGGCCACGTTCTGCACATGCCTACCAAAGCACAGAGCTGACCGATGAACTCTGCCTCTGGGACCATTTTCATTTCATAAAGTGGAAACTGCAGGTTTATCTTTTAATAGTTTTCTCTCTTTACAATGTGTTACCTTAAAAGGCCCCACAATTAAGTAAGCAAATGTATTTTTAAAAGGCAGATGAAAGAATATGTTGAATTCATTGTTTGAAAATAGAGAGACACGAATATCACCTTTTAAATGGTCGAATCTTAGAAGGATTACCACAGATGTTTTCACCCGTTCTACCAAAAAGGATTGTTTTTTTTTTAAAAAAATCTGAGTGTCTCAGATGCTGACTTCATGGCTTTAGTTTCAACACAGTTCTCTGGACATTAATAAATCCTTCCCTAAGAGAGGTGGAGAGAGGTAAACTCTTTTGAATTTTAAAAGATTTAATGATAACTTGCCTCACTTGATTACTCTCACTCACCGAGGGTCCCCGTGAGAAAAAGGCCCTACGTGGAAGGGATCCTTTCTGAAATTAGTCGTTTTAAAGTGTGTCCCCTCGAGACAGTTCCTGAGTGCCTGAGGTTCGCCCCGAACTGGGTTAAATCCGGGAACGCACACAAGACCCTCATCCTGGCGCTGTCGGGGGCAATCCCGATAAAGTTTGCTCTGTCGACTGGTTTTGTTTTATCATGTCCCTCAAAACCACACCACGGAAAACCCAAACCGTATCAAGATTTTCCCATAAAGATTGTAAAACACGCTCTATGGATTTCCGTCTTTGCTTTCCCCTTTTCCGGCTTGCTCTGACTCTGGCCAAAGCTGAGGGGGGGGGGAGGCGGGGTGGTGGAAAGATCTGGAAAATGGGCCGGAAAATTAATAGAGTAAAAATGAAATGATCTGGAGCCGATGGTCTTAACCTACAGAAGGTCCCTGAGGCCTCCAGCGGGCGGGGGAGGGGTCTCAAGGTGAAGGGCACAGGCTGTGGGGGCTGAATGTCCCTCTTACGCGAGCGTCCCCCTCAGAGGGGCAACAGAGCAGGTAGTTTTGATAGCCCTGCTCTAGCCTAGGGAGTCCTCTTGGAAAACTTAAAGCGAAGTCCATGTGGATTCGAGCCCCCTGTGGGGGCCGCGGGCGCCTGAGGTGGGGCCTGGGCCCTGGGGCGCGCGGGGTGTGGCCGTCACCAGCGTCTCCTGGCGCTGCGGCGGCGTCTTGGGCATCTCCAAGGGGCGCTGCGTCCCCGCCGCAGCCGCCGTACCTGAGCTCACCGTCCTCCCTGAGTCTGTCCGCCTCGGGCCTGGGACTGCGGGGCCCAGCGCTGAGAGACTTTTCCCTCCGGGGCCTCAGGACGCGCCTCAGCTACCCGCGCGCTGCGGCGGGGCATGCGCACCTGCTGCGCGCGCACCGGCGCGGGGACCCCCAGCAGCGCGGGGAGCGAGGCGCCCTGCTCTCCTCAGCCGCAGCCGGGCGGCGAAGGCCCCGCAGAGGCAGAGCAGGTGTGCAAGGGACTGGGGTGAGGTGGAGTGTGTGTGTTGGGCTGAGTTGGGGGGGGGCGTTTCTCCTGGAAACTGGGAGAGGGGACAACCTCAGCGTCCTCCCTGCCGTCCTTCTCCGCTTTGCTCCCTTCAGGGTCCTTGCACCAGAAGTTCAAGCCGATGAGGAACATTCCAGAACTGCTTCCCAGCTCCTCTCCCCCGTGCAGTCCAGGGCCTTCTCCTCATCCCCGCCTTTGCGCTTAAACTGGGGCAGGGGCGACTTGTCGGGGCCCAGGCTTCAGCTTTGGCGGCTGCTTGCTGGCCCGAGGGAGGGCAGTGCTCTTAGAGGCTCTGGAATGGCCCTGGGTGATCAGCATGGGAGGAAGAGGTGCCCCAAATTATGGTAAGGACACTGGGATGGGACAGGAGGCAGGCGGTAAGGGGCCCTAACGCTGGGGCTAAGGACTTTACTATTGTTTTTAGGAATCTGTGGCGGGAGGGAGCTCAGGGCCTGTCAGTGGCTTGTCCCTCACTCTGCAAACAGCTCCTTCCTGGTGGGAGGTGGGGACCCTGAGAATGACCTGGAGGTGACCCCTGGTGACTGGGGGTCATAAGCCAAGGTTGGCCTCTGTTAGCGGTACTGTCCCCAGCCCTGCATACCGGCCCCAGCCTCTCCTCTGCCCTCTAGTTGAGGCCTAGTTTAGGATTGCCTATCGTCCTGGGATCCTCAGACCTGTTTTCCCTCCAGAGAAGCCCCAAAACAGGGTCAGAAGCCCACTTCTACAGGCCTCTTGAAGTGGATGAGGTAACGCAGAACCAGGGCAAGTATTGGTGGCAGAAAGCAGAATCTGCACCCTGCCCTGATTTTTCAAGCCAGGGTTCCCTTCACAAACATCCTTGTTGGGGATTCTGGAAGGATAGTGATTTTCACTCCTCTCTGCCCAGTTCAGTAAGGTTTCGTGGTCTCTTCTGCTCCTGAACAGAAAGAACCAACCACAGGGAAAAAATGGTTCTTTAGAATCTTAGCTTGGAAACAGGCAAGGCTGAGAATCAGAATATTTGTAACAGTGAAATTCAGAACTGAAATCTCCGGCTTGCAGCTCACACCCAGGCCTGGGCTGGGGGCTGAGGGAAGGGTTGAGGAATGTGGGGGGCAAACACGGAAAACTATTTCCTCTCCCTCCCCCTCTTTTCCCCCAAACCTCAGCAGATAGCCCTCCCTCATCCTCCCTTCTGGAATTAATGCCCCTCTCTAATCGTAACTAATGATCCAAGATGCATCTCTGCAGAAGGGAGGAATGTGATTTTGCAATCCAAAGTCCTAATTATAGGGAAAAATGTTATTTAATAAAAAGGAAGGAAAAGAAAATGAATTGTGTTGAACAAGAAAAGAGGTGCTCGGTAGAGGACTATGGCTGGAGTAGGGAACTACGCATTCCAATCATAGCCTCTGTGGAAAATGTGTTTTGAGAGTTCCTTTAAACTGTCCAACTCTGATGCAAATTCATATCAAGATCTGATTTCTGGGTGCTTTTGATTTGCACTTCCTATCTCAGCCTTGTTCTGTTGGGCAGACTTACGGAAAACACACAAAGGGCTTTCAAATTTAAACAATTAAAAAAAAAACTGTCATGATATCACAAAACTTGCAGTGACCATATCAATATTGGTATAACATGTCTGACTGGTCCAGAATGTTACCACCATCCAATCGCAGATTGATATATTTATAAATGTTCAAAAGTTAAGACATTAAATAATGATTTCCTCAAATCTCTCATTTGGGTTTGGTCCCTAAAATTGTTTTCCAAAAGGAAACATATGTGAGCATATTTTAAGGAAATAGACAGCCGGACCTTGTTTGATCCAGCGTATGTGTCTACTGGGTCTGACGCTGGCCACTGAGCAAATGGAATTCAAACTGGAGGCTGGGATTATTCCTGGGCCTCTTGCCTTCGAAGTTCTCCTTTCTCCTTCCTTTCCCTCATTTCTCACCTCCTACGGATGGTGCAGGGAAACAAGGAGCCCGAGATTTTGCTACGCCTTCATGCAAAGCAATTTGATTTGTCTGGTTTTTGTTTTGTTTTGTTTTGTTCCTCTCCAAAGGGGAAAGATGCTCCCAATTTGTGGCTGGAATGTACTTCTTTATGCCCCAACAATCATGAGACAGCCTG
Organism: Microcebus murinus; assembly: GCF_040939455.1. Classification (NCBI taxonomy): domain Eukaryota; kingdom Metazoa; phylum Chordata; class Mammalia; order Primates; family Cheirogaleidae; genus Microcebus; species Microcebus murinus. Next base: position 28,515,158 of record NC_134123.1, read on the forward strand.
GAAGACTGAAATTCCCTCACCCTGTCCTGTAGCCGTGCTAGAGAAAAAATGCTAGACAGAGCTGGGTTTGTTCAGGAGCTGGGGCGGAGCAATGCCGGGAGTGATTTCCCCTTTTCTGGGGCTGTTTGATGTCTGGATTTTGAAGATCTGTATCAAAATCGAGAAAAGCAGTGTCATGGCAAGGTGGGGTAAGGCTCTTGCTCTGTTTTTAAACAAATCCTGATTCAGATAGCTGGACTCTATCCCTTGTACCTTCCCTTGTAACTACAGTATGCCCTGTCCTGCACTGGACTTGGAACGTCTTTTAGCTTTAGAATGAGCTAAGAATGAAACGAACTTCAGGGTTTCTCTTATTTTCTTCAAAAACAGAAAAAAAGAAAGGCACACCCCAAATTATTCATTCAGCAATCCTGAAGAATAATCAATAGAAGAGGTAAAAATTATAGCCTATCACTGCAGATGAAACTTCCCTCAAAACAAAACAAAAAACTAAGACATTTCTTCAAAGAGGGACAAAACTATTAAAAAAAAAAAAAATCAAATGACAGTGCATCTGCTGTGAGAGCCTTGCACATCAGCCATCCAAGGCTGGTGACTTCCTCCTCCCTCTGCGTGAATGTTTACATGAGAGCTAAGGAGAGCTGGGTTGTGTGTTTCACTGGCATGGAAATCAGATGGCTGAAGGTTGTCACTCATGTATTTTAGTCTTCCAACCTATCTCCGTCTTTAACTACCGGCAGGCACAGAAATAGAGATACTCGTGCAGCAATCGGACTTTTAAATATATTGATTGGTCTGGCATACTGGGGGAGCACATTTTATAAAGCCAAGAATACGTGAATACGGAAGTCAGTTGGCCTCAACAAAATCAACGGCGAGGGCAACAAAAGCCTCCCCATGTACTGTACTCGGCAACCTTTGAATGTGTCACAAGCAACTCCAGCTATTTCGACTGGGACATGCTGGGAATGTGGCTGCTGGAACAGCTGCACACTGTGTTCGCGAGGGTGGCCACGATTTGCCTTCTGTCCCCTGCTTTTAGCAGTTTAAAAACCGGTGGTTTGGGCAGGGGAAGTTCTACTTAAGAATAGAAGTATCTAGGATTGATGTCACTAAATAAAGACGACTGGGGCGAAGGTATAAGGGAGAAAAAAGATGAGAGCGTTAGCATCATGCATTCAGTAATAAATAGGATATTTCCCATTGGAGTGGTCTGTGTTGAAAGGGGCCCAGGTGGTTATGGCATTGGGACGGTGCAGCAATGACACCTAGACAGCAGATTTATCCTGCCAGGCAAAAGTAGGACCTCTGCCTATTTGATGTCGTTATATCAACGTGTCGGATATATTGTAAAAAAAAAAAAAAATTATTGCATTGTTTTTGAAAGAGGAAACATGGAAGGAGCTGCTAAATGAAAGGGAGGTGATTTTGTGAGTGCCAGGGAGCAAAAAGAAAGAGGAACAAAAAGAGCACACGGAGGGTGTGTATTTAACTAACTTTGTATTTTGCCACACATTGTTTTCATTTACAGCTACGTCTGATAAGTGAACACGTTTGACATCACTGATAAATACAATACTATCTATGGCCTACAAGAAAACTAAGGGTTGGGGGGCGGTGCTCAGCTCTGCTGAAGCTTTGGCCGATGGCATCTGTTTGGAAAGGGGGAGTCAGATTATTATTTTCTTCGTAGTAAAATTATCTGCCAGAGAAACACTGAGGCGTGCAAAAGTACTATTTAGAATGTGCAGGTCTACATAGGCTTTTAAAACGCTAGCTGTAACATTCTGGGAAACTTTTCTGCATCCGCACGTACATATACATCTCTTTGCGATTTCAGTGGATTTCTAAAACTGATAGTACAGGCTGAAAAACCACCGCACCTGTTCAGTTGTACGCACTGGAAATCGAGAAGCACGGGTAGGCTTTTCTGTGGGTCTAAGTATAAGACCCTCAGACAAGAGGCATAGTTAATTGGTTCGGAGGTTGTTATACATTTAATAGCTTTCTTCTCTAACACAATAATTTTTCTTTAAAAAGGAAAAGACTAAACAGGAGTCAGGGGGAGGTGGTTCTCCACGATTGCAAATCATAATAAAATAATAATTTTTTTAATGTACATCTCTCACATAAATTTCATTTTGTGAACACACTGGTAAATGCACGATGCTGGGGCTTCCAAAATGTGGCGTATCCCACTGATGGCTCCAACTTGCGAGTGGGCTCAGCTCTGTAATTGGAATGAAAGGAATTTTAACACTATTTAGACAAAGACTCAAATGCAGCGTAAAGGGGAAAGCTAGATTTCCTTATATAATTTTTTTTTTTTAATTTGGAGACTTATTTGTAAGAAATGGTGGCTCCTATGCAGGACTTAGGAGTTCTTTATAAAAAAACATGTATTTGTGTTTGGCACTCAACACTGTATTTCTAAGTTTTAAAAAATGCCTTTTACTAGGAGTTAGCCTTCTCTTAAAGCCAGCCACCCAAACCCCATTTTTTTTTTTTTGCCAGCACCACTGTACTTGATTTTATAATGTTTAGGGGCCCAAACCTGCTTCTGATATTGAATGCTTTGCAGATGCCTGTCAAAATGTTTGTTACACAACTATATTTTGCACCCAATTCCAGGCCTCAGTCTTTGTGAGATAACTGCAATAACTACATCCTGATTGTCACTGTTATTCGGAGAATGTGTCTGCCTTAAAATCTTTCATCGGATGCTGAGCTTTTTGTAAAAGTGGTATCTCCAATGCTACTACTTCAGAGGGAGGCTGTGTATCTCCTAGTTGTGATCAGAAAAAAAAAAAAAAAAATCTCTGAAGCCACAAACAGCTGACTTCCAGCACATGGGAGTAGGTTTACTATTAAGACTTTTGCTAAGCAAAATTAAGTGTGGTTACAGGAGCTATATCCAAACTGGCACATAAAAGAAGGTCAAAATGTAAAGGGTCTATACACTGTCTTCATGTTGTGTGAAAAAGAGGCAGGAAGGCCAGATGATAAACTGTCCAGAACTCGGCAGCATCAAGCACAACCTGTTTTCTTCAAAATAAGGCTTTCGTTCAGAGTTGCAATATTATCTTTTTTTTTTTTAAATAAAAAGAACTGAAAACAAAATAAAACAAAAGTCATCGTGTTTGACTATATTTTCAAAACAGTGCTGGCTTTGTCTAACATTCTATTAGTGTTCCAGGGGAAGTTGACTAAGAGTGCATGAATTTGTAACATTAGTTACATGAATTTGTGTCATTTAAAAATAGGTCAATGCTTAAGAGTCCTACTAGTGAAGATAGCTAGAGTCTTTCCAAATGATCTTTAAGTTAGTCCCTATACACAGCCTGTTTGGCGTTACATACCAATATATCAAAGCACAGTGTATATTCCACGAAGGTGGAATATTTTCTGCTTGTCTTTCTGGGGATAACATGATCTGAAATCATTACCGGCTTGTTTAAGTAGAAAAGTTCTCCATGAATATTTACAGTGAAATATGATTTGATAACACGGTTTAAACCAGATATGTACTTGGAGTTATGAAACTAAGGGGTAAATTTTATTTTTCCTATTTAAGACAAATGACCTTCAGTGTTAAAGGAATAAAAGCAAAAACAAAACAAACAACTTGGATTTGTCCAAAGTGTTTATGTTAAATCTTGTCAGGCCTTGCTAACAAGAAAATCATGGTGTGTAAGGGAAGAAGGAAAAATAATCAATTTTAGCCAAAAGGCAAGAATTGTTTATCTTTATCATTAAATGCATATGTGCCCAAGCCACCTCTGATGCGCCTTATCTGCCTGCCTCATTGCTCCTTAGATGGGTTTGTTCCTAGATCAGAAGTGTAGGGCCATGTTCAGGAAGCCCAATGCCACTGTTTTGTTTTTTTTTCTTTCTTTCTTTCTTTTTTCCCCCCACCAAAGGGCAATGATGATGGCTTAACTCATTTGAAAACTAAAAACTTTCAGGAGGAAAAAAAAAAATGAGAGGTCATATATTAAATATCGCTAATCACTATATAGGGCCAGGCTCCTCGCCTCACAAAACAGCCTAGTAATTCACCCTGAATTGACTCCCTATTCTTCCATTATTCCTTCCACTGATGAAAAAGATGGATTTTACACTTCTAATGCAGTTGTTGGGCCCAGTTAAACTGTACACTAAGAAACTGAGTACAGAATCAAAAAAAAAATGCAGTTTATTATTGTAGATTATTCTTTCTCTTGATATAACCAGAATTGAAAATGAAAGAAAAGCACATAGGAACATCACGCGTGGTTAGTTAGTAACTCAAGATATAAAACAATTTTGCACAGCAAAATATGTAAAAGAAAAGTAACTGACAAGATTTTTTATATTTATTGTGGTAAGATTTACTTTTCATTTCTTTTTAAAGACAGGATGTCAGTCCCTGAAAATAACATTTACTGATTATTGCCTTTAAAACTGTGGATTTTTTTTAAGTTACAGAAAATCCAGTTCTGCACCACAATACAACTGTAAAAAAATCTGCATCATCTTAAAACTGTGCAGTAATGCCATTTTTATAACTGCATAAATTTTATTAGCGTTCTAAACAGTTTTGCAAATTTTTTTGTATTATATGCTTGCAGGTTATATCTTAGTGCAATTCAGTCCCAAATACTTTAATTTTGAAAAAAAAACATACATTTTGAATGTAAAATACCCCTACAGATATAAACAGGGGTCTTTCCCCTTTTAATACTTTGGTTTTCAATACAGTCAGTGGTATAGCAAAGACTACACATACCCAACTTATGTTTAAGTTGCAAGCACATGCTGTATAAGCTACTTTTTTTAAACAGTCCCCTTGCAAACTCTACCCCCCTTAACATCACAACAGTAAACAATTTAGTGCATCAATCTTTGAAAAAATCTACAGCTAAACAGACCTAACTCTTTCAAATTTATCTATAACATTCCTTTATCTGTAGCATACATTTTAACTGGGCTAACAGATTATAAAAACTAGAATTAAATTATATACTAGAAACCCATAGCATTCCACATTTGACAATGACCAAAAGCCAAAAAAAAAAAAAAATTAACAAAAAAAATAAAAATAAAACAAACAAAAAATAATGGGGCAGATTTATCTTTTTTAAAAAATAAATTTTAGACTGCTTTCGGCAACAGCACAATTTTAGTCCCCAAAGTGGGGCATCATTCTTATTAAAAAGGTAACATTAAGAGTTCTTTAATGTTTGCCATGTTAAATTTGTAACCCATACTGGTGTCTTTGACAAGGAATGCCTTCAGTGCATTTACATTGGGAGGCTGAAGTTCTGAGTAACTCAAAGCAGTTTTGGAGTAGATGCAAACTTTCATGAGAAGAAGGCTCTAGGGTTGCACTTTTTTGTTCTGAACTCAAAAAAGTCATGAGGCAATAAAACAAAAGTATGAGTGCCATGCTATAAGTCTTCGAACGTCCATTTCCAAGCCAAAAAGAAAAAAAAAAGAAAAAAAATAATTATACCATACATGTCCAGCATGCAGGCTTCTTTTTTTTTTATTAATATAATGTCTCTTTTCCATAAAGTCTTTGAAACAGTTATAGTTCATTGTTGCTAAGACAAAGTAGCAAGCATAATAATGCATGAGATGAGAATGAGTTTTTTTAATGGCAGACTAAACTCTCAGATTTGGCATCACAAGGCCAAAATTCACAAGTCACACCCAGAAGGTTGATGCAGGCTTGATTGTGGCAGGTTCATGAGGATTTTTTTTTCTCTATTTTAGCATAACAATGCTAAAAAACCCGATGGAACTCAGCACGCTGCAAGTCTATAACATTTCACATTTTTTTTTCCTTTGCAAGCTCAATCTCACATGAAGAACTCAGGAGAAGAAAAAAAAAACTTTGCTTTTTTTTTTTTCTTTTATCTTGGAGGAGATGGGTGAAGGAGGGAGTGAGGGTGAAGGCTGGGTAAAAAGGTGGGCAACACAGCAAGCTCCAAAAGTAAAATTAAAAAAAAAAAAAACAACAATCCAAACAAAATAAAACACACACACACACAGAAAATGAACACCAGCTCATGAACTGAAGAAGGAAAAAAAAATATATATATATATATGTGAATGATGCAGGTTTCAAAGGTGAGCAACGTTTCACATGAAGAACTCTGCTGAGATCTTTGAACATTGTGCAAGTCCGGGATTGGGGGGGGGCGGTGTAAAAAAAAAAAAAAAAAAAAAAAACCAAGCTAGCAAGTTATGGAGAATTTCAGATTGGCAATCCATGAGCCAGACACCCAATTCCCTCCCCAACTTAAAACAGCCACCACCACCACAAACTCGGAGCAGGGTGCGTGTGCGTGTGCGTGTGTGTGTGTAAGTGTGTGTGCGCACAGGGCCAGGGGGCAAACTCGGCAGGGGAGGGGGCGACGTGGTGGCGAGCGTGTCTCTGGCACTAGCAAGCCCACACCCGAGCCGGACCCCCACGGAGCACTTATCAGGGTGGCTAGCTGGGATCGCGTGTCAGACTCACATGAAAAACTCGGGAGAGGACGGGTTGTCGCTGCTCGAGCCGTTTTCTCGGAAGCCGCTGCTCACCAACTTCTCGTACTTCTCCTTGTACGCGTCCCTCTCGCGCACCAGCCTGGAGATCTCCTGCTTGAGGTGGTCGACTTGCTGCAGCAGCTGGTTCTTCTCGGACTCCAGGACGTGCCTCTGCTGCACCCTCTTGAAGCGGCAGGACTGGGCATAGCCGCGGTTTTTCAGGGTCCGCCTCTTCTGCTTCAGCCGGATCACCTCCTCCTTGCTGACCCCGCGCAGCTGGCGGTTCAGCTCGCGCACCGACATGGTCACCAGCTGCTCGTCGGAGAAGCGGTCGTCGAAGTGCAGGCCGCCCGCGGCGTGGTGCGGGTGCAGGGCGCCCCCCGCCCCCGCCGCGCCCCCGCCGCCGCCGCCGCCGCCGCCGCCGCCGCCGCCCCCGGCGCTGGCCGGGCCGCCGCCGCCTGCGCCGCCCGCGCCCCCGGCCGAGGCGGACGCGCTGCCCGCGGCGCCGGGCGCGCCGGCCGTCGGGTGGTGGTGGTGGCTGGCTGCGTGGTGGTGGTGGTGGTGGTAGTGCGGGCCCGCGCCGCTCTGCGCGGCGGCCGCGGCGATCACGGCGGACACCACGGCGGCGGCGGGGCCCATCTCCTCGCCGCTGCCGCTCAGGGAGGCGCCGGCGCCGGCCCCGGCCCCGGCCGCCGCAGCCAGCTGCTGCGCCCCGCGCGCGTAGCCATCGAAGCCGCCCTGGAGCTGGTGGCTGTTGCTGATGAGCGCCTCGACCGCGTCCTCGGGGCTGAAGCCCAGCGCCTCGGGGTTCAGCTGCTGCGGGTAGCCGGTCATCCAGTAGTAGTCTTCCAGGTGCGCCTTCTGCTCGCTGCCCGAGCCCGGGCTGGGCGCCGAGAAGCTGGGGGAAGGGGGCACCGAGCTGCACGGCGTGCTCATGGGGGTGGAGGACAGCGAGCCCCCGGCGATGAGACGGCCGCACTGGCTGATGATGCGGTCGGTCTCCACCGGTTCCTTTTTCACTTCAAACTTCATCAGATCGAAGTCATTAACATATTCCATGGCCAGGGGACTGGTGGGCAGGTCGGAGTTGCTCATTGCCAGTTCTGATGCCATTCTCCTGCCGCCGCCGCCGCCGCCGCTCCGCCAGATGGGCTGCAGGAGAGGGGCCAGCGGGCTGTGCTGGGTGGCCAGCGGGTGAGCCAGCTTGCCGGGCTGGGGCGCTTCTAGCTCGCGCGGCGGTGGCTGGCCCGAAACCTCCGAGCGCGCTCACACCCCCCCGCCCTGCCCGCGCCCCCCGCGCCCGCCCTCCCTCCCCCTGCTCACGCCAATGTGCTCGCTCGCTCGCCCCGGCCCCTCCTCGCTTGCTCGCTCGCTCGCTCGCCTCCGTGCGCGCCGAGCCGGCGGCTTCAGGCTCGGGAAGGTCCTCCGCTGGCTGCGGCGGTGGCGAAGCCGGAGGAGCCCGGCCCGGTGCGCGGCGTCCCCCGCTCGCCGCTCCGCTGCGCGCTTTGCATAAGGAGGGCTCGCCTGGCCGGCCGGGGCTGCGGCGGGGCGCGCGCGGCGGCCGCTCGGGGCTGGAGGCGCGGCGGGCGGCTGTCCGGGCGGCGCGGGCCTTGGCACGGGGGAGTTAACACTTCATGCTTCTCGCCTCCTCTTCTGCCTGGCTCCCTTTATTATTTTTTTCCTCTCCTCTCTCTGTCTCTCCCCCTCGCGCGCGCGCGCTCTCTCTCCCTCCGTGCAAAGTGCAAGACAGAGGTGCAGCCGGGCTGGAGGAAAGGGAGGGGGGAGTTTAGTTCTTTCTTGCCGTTTTTTTTTTAAAAAAGCAAAATAGCGAAGTCCTGGGGAAAAGACGAGGCAGAGAGCAGACGGGGGAGGGGGAGGCCGAGCCGACGAGCAGCCGGAGCTACAGCTCGAAGATGAAAAAAGATTTTAAAGCCTGATCCAGCAAGAAGAGTTTAAAGCAATTGCTGAGTTTTATAGCACTCGTGACGTCAGGTCCAAATGGGAAATTGACTGGCACTCCCGGCCAATGGGAGGCGGCGAGAGCGGCCGCGATTAGCATAATAGTATAGAAACAAGGAAACTTTTCGGAGCTGTCAATCAGGGCCCAATCAGCTGACTGTCAGCTGGGACGGGCCGGCTTAACCCTTCCGGCGCCGCAGACTCCCCGGGAAGGAGCAAGGCCCCGGCGCAAAGTTTGGTGTAAGAGGGGAAGGAGTTTTACAGAGGGGGCTTTGAGAACCCAGGCGGACCCGGGAGGACGGTTTGCTTTTCTTTGGAGCGCGAGAGAGGCCTGCCTTCCGGACCCCCGGCTCCCCAGCCACTTTGTCCGCCGGGGTCGGCCTGACTCCCCTCTCCTGCCTGCCCCCCACCCCCGGGACTGTGCATTCCATTCGCCTAGCTGCCTTTCCTCCTAGCTTAACCTTAGGCACCCAGGTGTCTGCCGGGGGACCGTCCTTCCCTGAGCCTGGCGGTGCCCAGAGCTCAAACTTGCCCCAGCTCTTTGTACCTTTCCAGGGAGCCCGTGCGCGGGGTGACGGAGAGAGGACGGTGCGCTGGGGCACCGGGATCAGGGCTGAGAACTGGACGCCGCCCCGCCGTGCGCCTGCCCGCGCGGTTCGGAGCCCCACGGAGAGAGAAAACCCCTTTATCACCCTCTTTTAAAGGAGGTAAAATAAGTTGCTTAGGGGCCATTCTTTGCGGGGACTGGCTTCCCGGTGGCGCCGCGTGCCCTTGGATGGAGCGAGCTCCCGGGCGAGTTAACTCCGGGAAAGCTCAAAGTCAGGGCAACTGGGCTCACCCCTCCAGCTTCCCAACTCCCGCTGGAGTTTGGCCTTTCAGGTTCATATCCCCTCCCCACACCCCCGGCTCACCTATCGCCTTGTGAAATCTGACCCCTGTTTATCAGGGTCAGGTGCGCCCTTTGCACTTTTACGTTTCACTTAATTATTGCGGACTCGGATCGTGGCGGGGAACGAGGGGGAAAAACAATGCCCCAGTCCTCTCCAGCTCCCCTCAAAGGGTTAAATTTTAAACCGCGGGTTTCTCGGACAAGCCCGGAAACCCGTAGTGGGGGTGGGGTGAGGGGAGGTTGCTCCCCCCATCCCCCCCGCCCCCCCCCCGCTGCAAATGCTAATAACCAGTTCAGTTTTCTAGATAGATTCTGTTAAACCTTATGCAAAAAAGTAAAAAAAAAAAGAAGAAGAAGAAAGAAAAAGAAAAGAAAAAGAAAGAAACCAACAACCCTGTTTCTAAGATTTTAAAGCGATAGGCAAGTCGGAGAAGCTGAGATTCGTTGGGGGAAAGCGAGAGAGTGCGCTGAGCGACCCCGCGTTTGGAAGACCAGCCCTCCCGCTGGGAAGTCGAGACTGTTGATTCCTCCAATTAATGAAATGCATTTGGTGTTAATCGTATTTATTTTACTTTATGGGAGGGGGAGACGCTAGGAGGGTGCATTAAAAAAAAAAAAAAAAAGATTCTGAAAAGCCTGCAAAGAGGATCGAAGAGTGGAAACTATTGTTGGACCGAGTTGGTTTTTGCCACAACAGCGCCACCTTTCGGCAAAGGTCAGTTGAAATTGATCCGTGTCCAGTTTTGTTGGTGAAGTGAGTGTGGAAGGAGGAAGGAGGCACAGAAAGTTAGTGGGACTGCAGTGGGAGACGCCGCCGACCCTGTAGGAAAGGGGCCCCAGAAAGTGCTGGCAGATGCGGGAATCATTTCGTCCGCTCCTGGCCTCCTTGAGTGTTGACAAAAGAGGCCACAGGGGGACATAGACACCCTCCGGGCATAGTTCTGGCTGAGTGACCTTTGCAAAGCGTGATCCCATGTAACCACAGGGCCCCAAACCCTTTAAAAGTGCCAGGATGGATTTTCAGCGGGCTTTATGGCAATATCAATAGAATTAAAGTTACTTGTAATTCAGTGATAAATGAGATGTCTCGAGTAAGTAAGATTAAGTGCAGTGCTATAAAGTTGTTTATCTGAAAAGTAATTCTCAGAAAACCTGACTTCTGACACTTAGTCATATATTAAGCCAGCTTCCTGAACATTGCACTTGAGAATGGTCTTACCCTCCCCACAGCATACTTTACTATTTATAACGAGACCTTAGGTGTCTCTCACTAGCTTCCTGCGCTAGATCAGACCTGTGCTCTTTTCTCTGATCCTGGCAGCAGCAAACCCAGGAATCCTTAATAAGAGACTCCCCAAAAGATTTGCAGGCACATCCTAATCCTAAAAGACCAGCGCTGTTTGGTATTTTACTGACAACACTTTTTTTTTTTTCATCATTACTGCTGAGAAGTTGTCTCTAAGGGTAGTTTTGGTTTTATAGGAGCATTTTGTTGAGGTGGAATAGACTATGTCTATTACCAGTTTGGGGAAGAAAGAGTGAAGGTTGTGCCAATATTTATGCAACCTGGTAGAATTCCCTTGCTTTCTCCCTCTTTAACTATATTTTACCTAGCAATGAAGTTGAGGGATTACAGTTTATGTATTCGGAGGAAAATCCACGGCTTAAATTACATAAACATTATGTCATTTAGTATTGTCCATAGCCATGGTTGTCTAGGTCTTTTTAAAAAAATCAGTAGCCACAAATGTCGGAAGTCTATATGTTTCATGTAAAATATGAATATCAGTGTATTTAGAAAGAATTCTTTTTTTGTTGTTCATGATTCTTTTAAAATCCTTTTGCATCACATTTTTGTTAAAAAGCTGTAAGGTATGGTAGATGCTTCCCCAAAAAAGTATTTTTGGCCAGGAACACTGAAACTGCCACATTTATAAATATATGCAATATTTTATGAACAAAGTTCGCTAATGACAAAGACCATGGCATATAAATTCATGGCTGCATACCTGATCGTTGCATTGTTATATAGCATTTCTAGAAATTAAATGCCCATGTTTGGGAAGCTATATGTATGATGATCTGCACATTTTTTATGGCTTATTTTTGTACACTGCTGTCAAGCCATGATATTTTTCTTTCCCTTCTTGCAGAGTCGTTTATAGTGTCCCCTTTTCTCTTGAAAAAAGAGGATCAGAATTATTTTTTGGATGTGTAGCAGCAGGGCTTACAGGCTTGTAAGTTCATTCTCGTTTTTGTCCTTTTTACTTTATTATTTAGTGATTCACAGGGGTGTCTAAACATTTACAGTTCTCTGTTAGCGGCACTTCTTTTATAACAATTGAGCTCTCTCATTTTAATTAGTACTATTCAGGTTTTTGATTCTCTACAATTACAGTGGGCCACATTTCTTTAGACTTCTTTGCTAACATTGTTTGTTTCACTTCCATCCAAGCCAATCTAATCCAAATACAATGTGAACTGTGTTTTCTCATTGCTTAATATCCCTTTGCCATATATACTCTAGTAATCTCTGTCAAACAATATACAGTAATTTAGAAACCATGCATTTGTCATTATTGACCAATTTGAGCCAGTAGCATTAAAGTTTCTGGAAGCAATGAATATTTACAGATTTTTGAGGAGGAGTAGGCATGGGTCGAATCACGTAGAATATTGTGAAACACTCCCATCAAAAACACGATTTTAGTTTCATGTCAGTGCATACATAACATCTTCATGCAAGAAAGAAAAACCAAACCCTTCTGTTCCTGACCAAATGACAAAGACTAAAAGCTAAAAGGGATATATTTTTCCTGATTGTGAGTTATAGTAACTCCAGTGTTTTATGTTGGAATCAGGCATACATAATCCGAATAGAATGGGATGTTTCAAGTATAGTATCTGAAGTCTGTTTATCTAGGAGCTGATTTTATGAAGCAGAACTAACCAGTGTCCACTAAATTTCACAATGAAACCAACTAAATTGATTTGAGAAAGACTTCTTCAGAGTAACCGAATGATAAGGCACGCACTGTTCTTAGATCTAGTGTTAGAGAAATCCTTTTAACAGTCTTCAGTTAGCCGGGTAAGTAAATCACAAATCACTGTTAGCGGATTCAGGGAAGAAAATTAATAGAATCAGACGAGATAATCTGATAAGGGTAAAATTGCTGAGGAAACAGTCTTGCCTCATATTGGGGGATGTGAAACAACAGTCTGATTACTAGGAGTCTTTATGAATAGGTGAATTATGTGCTAAATAATCATCAGAGTAATTCAGCATTTATTAATTCTTTTCTCTTTAAGCAATTCACAGTTGTAAGTTAAAGCCGCCCTCTCTTTGAAGACACATCTTTTATAATTTTTATTAGAGGTAATTTATTATTTGCATTACCTGTATTTACTTCATAATTGAACATTTTGCATTCAAATTTATGTAATGCATTATGCTTGAGAATATATTTCTGCCTGATTAGCATAAATAGTCACTTACCTCATGAATTACTAACAAAGTTTATCTTAAAATATAGGTTTTTTTATTAAGTGGAACACAAACATATGTACAATAAATTCTGATTTTCCGGCGCAGTTAGAGAACAACTCACATTTGGTTACGGGGACGCGAGGAGAAGAAGCAAAATACACACAAATGAAATTTGTTAAGTTTCTTTCCAAGGGTATCATTCAGGTGGGGGTGTGTAGGGGTGGGGTAGGGGGAAAAGTAAAGGAGAAGGTGTTGTGCTTTTCATATACTGTTTGGATTATTTGTTGGATGATCTTGACATGAAATGTGGATTGTGGAAAAACCTGTAATTAGAGAGATCTCTACCTTTGTAGAGGACCTGTGATAGCAAGTAAATACCAGTGACAGAGTTTGGGGGTACTGCTTGTTTGTATTTTTAATTTGTTTGTTTACTTGTTTTTTGTCTCTGCAGGGTTCTTCCTTAGAACACAATGCACAGCATTTAATGAAATGCTTGTTTGTTTGGCAGGAGAGATGTGAAAAACCCAGATGTTCTCTGCAGTGAGAATTCCGGGGGAGGTGTGGCTGTCTTCTTCCCCACAGCCATCCCACAAAGACGGCCAGCATGGCCTGGCAGACAGGCGAGGTTTAAAACATAGTTTTGTGCACACACGAACGTTGGAGGGAAAGGACTTCTCTTGGTTTTAGGCAATAGACAGAGATATAAGAAGATGGGGCCTATTTCCCTGGTCTTGCTATTCCAAATCAACAGATTTCCAGGGTTTTCTTTCTTTCTTTTCTTTTTTTTTTTTCTTCCCTCTTTCCTTTTTCAGAACATAGATTTTTCTTTTCCATCAATTAGGGAATGCTTAGGATTCGATCTTCCCCTATCATCCCTTTTGATCCTGTTCACAGCTTATACCAGTGAGGGAATTTGTCTCAAAAGCATTCAGCCCTTCAAAGATTTTTATTGTGGTGAACGCAGAACTGATTAAAAAAGAAGAACACACACACACACACAAAAAAACCCTCAGGAATAGAAAAGGAGACCTGCCTGATATCGGAACGATCTTTATCCAGGCTGTGTCTTTTGTGCATGATAACTCAGAGGACGGGCTGGTCGGCCGTGCCAGCCCTGGAAGGTTCTGTTCACCCTCCTTCCTAACCCTGATGATGGGTTGATTCATGGCTCCTGTTCCAAAGGCATTTAGCAGCCGTTCGACCTGGGAAGGAATTGCAGTTCTAGAAGGTACAGAACAGAATCAAATACTCCTGAGATTGCCAGGATGAGTAAGTTGATGCAGACGACCTCTGAACGTGCGCGTTCCTATATTTGTCTGTGTGGGGCCCGAGGACAGATGGCCCCGTTTGACATGTTAGCTCTTGGTTACATCCTGGGTGCTGTAGAACTTTCTCTGGTGGTGTTCTGTGCGCTGCCACCACCAAACATGCACAGTGACACCCTCACGGCATCATCCGTCACGACACAGTGTTCCTGATCTGGTGAAGAACAGAAAATTGGGCTACCCCCCCCCACCCACCCACCCAAATAAAAATTAAAGCAAACTTTATAGACTTCTGCTAGTATTTTGTATTTAGTAACCTTATGGCAGTGATACATGTTCCTTGTTAAATATAAACGTGTGAACTAGACAGAAATAGGAGGGCATCAAACAACAGGACTTCTAGTCCTCATTTTCACCCCAGCCCCTAATCTTGGTCTTAGGGGTTCCCATCTGTAGTCATTGGGACATGTGTGTATACTTTTCGCAGAATGGACTCATAGCATGCACAGAGTTCTTTAACTTGTGCTCCCTTTAAAACACATCCACCTTCACAACAGCAAAAAGAGGTTTTGGGGCACTTCTCTATTCTTTGATGGAATTCATCTAATGGAATCTCAGCTTGGGAGGAGTTGGGATATCTGATCTTAACATCTCCTTTCAAGCAATGCACAAATCTGAGTCGGCTTTATAGACCCTGGCAGTGAACTGGCAGCACGCAGGCCCAACTTTTCCGCTAGGTACGGTAGACACAGGGCCCACTAGAATGTTTGGGGTCCACAAAAATGTTTTAATTGCTTTTAAAAATCCAGAGAAAAGAAGGAATATAATCTAGCATGGATGATATCTGTTGTCATACTAATGAAGTCATAAAATATAACAAAAAAAATTTTTGTATAGAAAAAGAGGTCACTGGGAAGTCAAAATGCTCAGGGCCCACAAAAGTCCACACATAACTCTGTCAGCACGTACTTGATCATCTCCAGTGACGAGGGGCTCACTACCTCTCAATTTGACCTTCTACCGTATCTATATATCTTCCCCTAGTTCTTGAGGTTGTAAAGACAGCTTTTTGTTTGTTTGCTTTAGCATGAAGTCACACTCCCTTCTATACATTAGTCCTGATTTTTCATATTCATGAGCCCATGCATACTAAGTCCTCCTGTGTCAGAGAGTCTTTTGGGAAATTGGAGACGGCCAATATGACACCCTTCTCCTGCCTTTTGTTTTTCATTCTAAACATAGTCCCTTGAACGTTTCCACACATGCCTTGATTCCAAGTGCCCCTGCCTCCTGGTTGCCAGTTCCCAGGTGGAGCCACCTGGCTCCTGCTGCCCTCTGAGGGTTCAAGTGTCACAAGGGAACCCAGATGCCCAGGTGTGAGCCTCTCATCACAGAGCGAGCACCACACTGCGACTCCACCCCTTGAGCTGCAGTCCGTCTGCTCCGGATGCAGACCAGAATTTCAGAGCCTCTCCAGCACACACATAACTCTGGTCACTCTCCGAGCACGGACGGTGCACTCAAGCCTGGGCCCTTTGCACCTCACCGCCCCCCCCACCTCCATCCTATATTTGTGTGCCGATGTGTTTGAACCCAGGCACGGAAATGTATGACGGTCCCCCCCGCAGGCTCCGTCTCCTTAGATTCAGCGTGTTCTTGGCTTGTCGAAATCTCTTTGGATCTCGGGTGTGCCATCGACTAGTTTTAATTTGCTTCCCAGCTCAGTGCCAGCTGCAGATGAAATTGATGTGCTTTTTATACGACTTACCCGCTCTGAACCGGGTCCCTCGTCTGCAAATGGAGTATTGTCAGGACTGGAGACTGTGCCTGTGAAGTGTCTCCTACGGCCTGACCCCGGGGGAGCTACCTAAGTGGCTGGTGCTCTTGTGACTTTCCATCTGTCCCCCTGAGTGGTTGATGACAACATTGGAAGGAACCCAGCCCTGTGGCATCCTGGAGACTGTCCCACCCAACTCCCAATGATTATGCAAACTAACCCACCTGCCCATCCGAGTCCCCTAGTGGACATTGCAAACTGACTCGGTCTATTCGGTAATTGGGATAATTTTAAAGTAAATGACCCCATCTGGGTGTCCTACACATTCCCTTCGAATCAATTCTAATGTAACTTCACTTTTTTTTTTTGACCATGTAGGCAAAGCTCTCCGTTGAAGAAGATAGATGACCAGATAATTGATTCACGTTTCACACCTGCCTTTGTCTTCGTAAACCTTTGCCCTGTCAAAATACATAGCAGTTGTCCAAAGTTGGGACCTCAGAGACTAATAAAAAATAGATGTAACCCAGAAAAACTAAGCCAAAGAGCCCTGTGTAGGTACAAAGGCGTATTTGAGATCAGTTCTTTCCTCCCTGTTTTTTTTTCTCTTGTTTAGATCACCCACTTCCCTGTCATTTCCCGACGCCAATTTTGTAGCAAAGGGGGTGGGGAGGTGCTCAGAGACATTTTCTTGAACAGAAGAGTTCAGAGATTCAAGTGTCCACCTTTGAGCTGCAACTCAGAGCCCCCTGGTCTCTCTTGAAGGGATTTAAATGTTCAGGCTTTTGCAGAATATCCTGTTGGAGGCTTCCCCCCTCCCACCCACCCCCCTCCGGCCCCTTGCCCCTGTTTAGAGAAACTTGGGAACCAGCCATGAGTTATTTATGATCGACAGCCTGTGTCCTGCCTCAGGGAGCCAGCCTGGGCCATGGGGGCTCAGGAGCAATGGTGGGGACCCTTCAGGGAAGCCTGACTGGCCATTGACTCTCGGCTGGGCTCAGAGCTGCTGAGTGACTGGGCTGGGGCGCTGTCTGTCGTTGTGATGCGCTGGGCTCTTGGCAGACCCGGGTGGGGGAAGGGAGAGCGGCCTGGGGACCCAGCGTCTGCAGTCAGCCCGCAGGTCTCCTGCAGAGTCACCCCCTGACCTCGGCAGAGCTCTTCCCTCTCTCCCTCCAACTCATTTCTTCAGACTGCAAACGAACTGCACTGCAGGGAGAGGTTACACAAACCCTCCGGATGGCAGGAAGGAACGTCTCAGCCCTTCCAGGCTGAATACAGGGTAGGGAAACGGGGACCAGTCACCCGCAGACACAGAGGAGAGCTGACAGGCTGGGCTGTCGAGGGGACCTCCGCGGGTCGTAGGGACCTCCGCGGGTCGTAAATGACAAAGTCAGAGTATCTTTGAGGTCACGGTGACAGACGCAGCCGGGCAGGGTCGGGGCGGCCAGGCCAAACCCTCCTCCTGCACCTCCAGGCCAGAGGATGCCGTGGTTGTCCCTTGAATCTCAGAGCCTCAGCACAGAGAGAAGAGAAGCATGGATCTCTGAGGGTCCCGGAGGGGACACCTGCCGGGAGGTCCCTTGCTTTGGCACCTCACGGACGAGGCTCTGAATCCTGCTCTGCCCCATGCAGGAGACCATGGGCGAGTCAGCTCACCTCTCTGGGCCTGAGTGTTCCTCGTCAGAGGTGGAGAGGGTTTCTGTGACCATGACGAACGTGCGGACCCAGCACTCGGCACGGTGCCTGCTCTGTCCTGAGCGCTCAAAAGAACGTGACCGACGAACACGTGCCCAGGACGGTGCCCACGTTCCCTGCACGCTATTTCGTGGCACGGGGCATAGGGCATGCAAGGGACTTGGGGAATATTTTCCCTCCTTCCAATCTTTTATGCTCCTGTCTTAAAGTCATACCTATGCCTCAACCTGGCCTCTTTCTTTCCCTCGCTCCTGAGTCCGCACAATTTTGCTCCCCTGGAATTCCACCCTCTCCTCACCTTCCCTGTGCTCTGTCCTGTTTCCTGGCTCATTTTGACTCTTTTTCAGGGTTAGGGGTTTCTCTTAAAAGCCTTACCTGTGTCCTCCTGTCCGTTGGCACTCAAGGCAGGCCAGGGGCCTGGTCTCTGTGCCACTGCGTTCTGTGTTCGAGAGTCTCACGTGCTGTATCAGTCCCCTGCTTGGCCACGAGTGTCTTCAAGCCGGGGACGGCACCACTCACTGCTCCATGTCCTTCGCCTACTGCAGTGCCTGGCACACAATAGGCGTTCAATACACGTCTATTCCACGAAAATAACCAAACACTCAGATTCCTCACCTCCTTTTTTTTTTTTTTTTTTTCTGAAGCTCTAACCCACACAGAATGTCCTGCCAAATGTCCCAGAAAACATGCCTTCGGAAGGGGCAGGGTGTCTGGCTGCTCTGTTGCAACCCAGCAGTTCTGACATTCACCTCTTGCTGGTAGGACTGGCCCATCCTCCAATTACCGGGATGTGTATCTTGCTCACTGGTTAGCATATGCCTATCTGTCTGAGACGCAAATGGGTGGAAAATGTGGTTGAGATGTGCAGGCCCTGGAGCCGGGGTGGGTTGCCATGAGTCTTGCTGGGATGGAAGTGTGCATGAAGGGAGGGATGGGATGAAGTGCTTGAGTGTGAGCAAGGCGTCCTCTTCCGGCCCTGCCTGCCACTGCTGGAGGGAGCCCTGGTGCAGCTTTGACTCAAGGCTGCTTCCCCAGGGCTTCAAGGCACATGGGCGCTATTTTGTAATCCTAAGCTAAGAATGCAAGACCCGCCCCCGTTCCCACATGCCCAAGCCCTGCCCATTCTCCAAGGCGCAGCTCATGTGCAATGTCGCACCTGAATCTCTGAGCACAGTACCTGGCAACTAATAAAGGCCAGCTGCTGACGCCATGGCTCCGGCTCCGGCTCCGGCTCCCTCCTGGGCTCCCACCTTGCACTCAGGGGTCCCCACAGTTGTAGCTCGACCTCTTTTTGGGAGCCTTGCAGTGTATTTATCAGGTACAACAACTTACCACTTACTGGTTGTGTGAGCTCGGAGGGTTCCTTATGTGCTGTTTGAGTTTCAGTGTCTTCATGTGTACACTGCAATGGCAGTTTTAGCCCTCTTTGGGCTGCAGGTGAAAAAACTTTGACCTAAATTGGCTTAAGCAAGAAGGGAATTTCCTGGCTCACATGACCCTAAAGGTCTAGGAACAGAGCTGGTAGTTAAGCCTGGCTGGGGACAGGGGTCACATGGTGTCATTGCAAACTGGCTTCCCTCCATTTGTATGAGCTGCAGACCGGGGCTCCTCATGGGAGTGTGACGATTGTGGCTGTTCCAGCTCTCTGTCCCCCCCCCGCCCCCGCCAGGCTAGGTCCGTGGGAGTCAGCCCGAGTCCCGAGGAGGGCACACAGAAGTCTTGGTTTGGGGTGCGTAGGTCTAGTTCATCTGACTGCTCATGTGCTCAAGAGCCGGTCCGTGTGGAAAAGGGATGAAATATCTGATTGGCTCAGACTTGGACTCAGAAACTGTGTGGGACAAGGGCCTGCAGACTTCCCTGAGTCTCTCTGAGTGTGACAGAAGAGCTGTCACCCACAGTGACACTGGCAGGCCTGCATCAAATTATCACATTACTAATGGCCAACACAGACGTGATACTCATCCGGGTCCGGCCCTCAGGTACTCCCTAGTTTCTCCTTAGATCGCGTGGCTGGTGGGGTACAAGGTGCAAATCCAAGCATGGCTGAAAAGTTTATGCTTATTATCTACTGCAAGAGGAAGACAGTCAAGAAATGAATAAGCAAGGAGCATATAATATGATACGAGATAATATAGTGTAGTGTCATATAATAGAGTGCAATATCGTACAGCATAACATATCGTTATATCATATCACGGCAGGTGTTGCTAAGTGGTCCCACCACCTTTGTGTCCATGCCAAAAACATCCAGTGCAACTGAGGCTCAGGAAGGTGTTCAGCAAGTGTTGGCCAGCTGAGCAAATGACTCGTTTTATGTGCACGGCGTGAATCCTTTGATCCAAGAACCTTGTTTCTGCCACGGCAACATCCTCACTAGAACATTCCTATGTCTGTTTCAGTCTTACGAGAGCAGCAAGTGATTACAGGAGGGAGTTGGAGGAAAGAACAAGTAAGCTGGAATTTCTAGACCTGGTTCCCAATGGTGGTGGGTGTCTAAAGATGTTAGGCTGAACCTGTGTCCCTAAGACAGTCTGGTTGGACACTCCAGGTGGAAAAGATCTGAGAAACTCTTTTACAGACAGGTGGCAAAGGCATCAGGTGGCAAGTGCAAATGATACGGGACTTTTGAACTTGATCTCCTTTTCCCTCCCTTGTAGAAAATGCCCTTGATGTTTTGGGAACTCCTGTGACTCTCCCTGAATTGGTGTTTGCTACACACAAACATGCATTGGTCTGCTTGCAGGTTGTTTGTGAGTGTTGAAGTGTGCAGGGCAAGCTGAGAAGTGAAGGGTTTGTGTTTTATTCAATGACAAAGCAGATGCCCTCTTCTGCCTTCTCAGAGCACAGGAATTTAAGGCAAGTAAATATCCTTGGATTTCCTGCCTTCACCCTTGCCTTCCACCTGGTAGCCCAATATTATGTGAGGCGTTTAATCAAAGCATAAAAGCAATTATAAAAACTCCCCTGAAGTTACGTTCACATTTGCAATCAGAATTGCAAATATCTCCCCTCCCTTCCTTATCCTGGTGTCATCCGATTTCAATTCCCGTGAGGTGACTAAGAGTCTAGTCACTAATGTAACGCCCATCAACTTTATTGGAAGTTACTGTCAGAAAGGTCTGTTTCCAGAAACACTCTGAGCTGAACACAGCTGCAGTGCTGGGCCTTCTTGGCTACTGCACAAGTCTGTGTATTTTTCCAAACGTGAGCACCAACCTGAAGTTGAGGAAAGATTTGGCTTAAAGTTATTTGGAAGAGAAATTAGACTTCTAGAAGCTAGCACGCTACTGCCTACATTTTTTACCTTTGCAATAACATTGGAAAGATTTGGTAGTAATGTAGTAGTAGTAATGATGGTGATGATGATGATAAAACTACCAGTTTACTAGAAATGTTGACAATAGAGAAATGATCAGACCTCAGAACAAAGCAATACTTCAAATTGAGAATTTGGGGAAATTCTCTAGGACAAATTGTTTTAGTTTCTTAAACTTGTGGCCCGGGAGGGAGATGGTTACAGATGAAAACAGACCTTCTTTTAGGTCTAAAAGAAGTGGCTCAAACCCAAAGAGATAGTAGCAGTGGGATGGGGTGGGGAAGTTGGCTTGCTGGGCAGGTGGTAGTGACGGTGTCTACACTGTGCTGTCACCCTGCTGTGGTGCCCGCAGGCCAGGGGACTCCTGGCCTGGTGCATCCTCCTTTTTAGCCCGGCTGACTCACGTTGACCACTGAGACCACCCCTTCCCTTAAGATGCCTTTGATTCCTTCTCCCTAATCCACTCTGTTGGTAGGGCCCCAGCATTTGTGTCACAGCATTTGTGACTATACATTGTAATTTTTATATACACATATAGTATATATATTTTACATATACACACACATATATATATGTTCTAATTTTTTAAATTTTGAGGTCATTGCAGATTCACATGCAGTTGTAAGGAATATGCAGACAGATCCTGTGTTCACCCAAGCCTCTCCCCCAGCGTTGATATCCTGCATAACAAGAATACAATAGCACAGCCAGGAAACCGACATTGTCACAACCTACCCAGCCCACACAGATTCCGCCGGTTTTCTATGCACGAGAGTGTGTGTGCATTTCATCCTGTGCAATCTTGTCACGTGTGTAGAGTCCTGCGATGACCACCACGGTCAAGACACAGAGAATTTCCATCATGGGGTGTTCTCGTGCTACTCTCTTGTCATTGACTTTTTTAACTTACCTATTTCTCTCATGATCCTGTGAGTGTCTTGAAGCAGGGGCCTTATTTTTAATCTCTGTGTCCTGCTTCAAGCTAACTCAAACCAGCATCTGGCTCCTAGCGGGTCCTATGTAAATGCTCACGGGGACATTCAAATGCTATCAGAGAAAGAGAGTAGAAAATCCAGAATTCTTTCTGGAAAGACTTGGGCCAAGGGGGAGAGAAAAACATCCCAAGGCACAAAGCACTATGAAGATACAATATTACAGAACCTTCTCCTATATAGAGGCTTGTGAAGATCCTGGTAGTAATGATGGGTTTGTACTACCTTAAAAAATCACCTGCTCCCATACTCCAAACAGAAAGTTTCACAGATGGGACGTATTTCTGTGCTAGATCAGGAGTGAACACCAGACTTTTATTTTGTGGTCTTAACTTGGTTTCTTTTACACCATCCTTCTATGAATATGGTGACTCTGAGGTTAACGCACATCGGAAATCACGAACTCATCACGAACTTTTCCTCCATGAGGCTTCACCTTGGTGGGTGGTGATTGATTCAGGCCTGAAGGAGAGAGTGACTTGAGCAAGGAATTGGGGTTGCTCAGCAAGAGTCTTGTGATTTCTCTTCCCTAGACCATCTTGTGACAGACCAGGAGGAAGCAAGTTTTCTCTCATTGGTTCCTACTCTTGGGTTTCATCCAACTAATGGTGGAGTCTTCATAAAATGTCTTGGAGTAGCCGTGTTCCTCAGGTTTACCCCATGTACCTAGCCATGTGCTTCACTGATACATGGAGCCACTCGTGAGACTTCGAAATCCCTGGGTGTTGTTGAGTGAGCAAATAACAAAGTGTGCCAGGTAATGTCGAGTTCTCTCCAAGGACCAGTTGACCTGTTATTGAGATCACAAAGTGTTAGGTCTTCATTTATGGGAAACTTGTGTGTCAGACTTTGTGATAGTCTGGGGAATAAAGGGATACAAAATAATCCTGTTACTCATCCATATGTCATTCCATCCATCTACCTGTTCATCCATTCATCCCTCTATCCATCTGTCCATCCATCCATCCATTGATCCCTCTATCCATCATCCATCCATCCATCTATCCATCCATCCATACATACATCTATTCTTCTGTCCATCCATCCATTCTTCTGTCTATCCATCCATCCATCCTTATGTCCATCTGTTCACCTGCCCATCTATCCATGAATCCATCCATCTATCCATCCTTCTGTCCATCCATCCATCTACACATCCACTTTTATGTACAGAGTCCAACAACACTTTTAGTAGCCCCAGAAGACATGTAAAAGGCCATCAAGGAAGAAGTAGCTTTTTGACCTTCTCTGCAATATCTTTCAGACACTAACATATTTTTGCCTCTTAAATATGCAAGCCCCTTAGGATATATGCAGGACACCTTATTGGTGAGAAAAAGAACCACTGTTTGTTATTTTATTCCTGTGGTTAAGTAAGTAACAAACTTGAGAATTTGAACAGAAAAATAAACAGCTATTTTTGTGGCTAAGACCCCCTACTCCCTATCGGCACTTAATATATGTTTTTGTTTTCTAGAATTGAAATTCTTATGGGATATATATATACATATATATATATGATGTATAATATATATGTAATATGTAATATATCTTACATATAATATATAACTTTATACATCTCATATATATCTAATTATCATATATATAAAATATATATGTAATTTTTCCCCTCCCCGGTATCTATTCAGATCTCCAGGGGCATCTACTATATATGGAATGCACCCTGGTTATTCAGTTTCACATGAGGAAGAATAAAATTTCTCCTAAAAACTTAGTAAGCGTTCACAAGGCTTCATCATGCTGCGACACATCTCACAATAGGAAGTCCAGGACGGTGGGCTTATTCTCTTTGGTCTCCAGGTCGTTCCAAGAGAACCAACCGACTTGCATGGAATTGAATATTCGAATATTCTCCTAAATGTCTAAAGATGGACCTTGAACCCAGTTGTGAGACCAATGCACTCACCTAAAACAACAGAACGTGCCACCTGAGCTCCTGATGAGCGTTCCCATCATTCCGCATTGCTAATCTCCTCCGGCTATCGGAAATAAACTCAGATCAGCAGTTCGCCTAACTCCTTCAAATCTGGCGACATATTGTAACTGCAAGTGCCCTTATTTCGAAATTCTTGTCTATATAGACTTTAAACACAATTCTTGTGTTATGCAACCAGAGGTCAGGGAGGGAAAAGGCACACTAACCCAATGAAAGGGCAGGAGTAGAGTTGCAGAGAAAAATAAAGCCAGGCCTTAAAATGACGCTCACGTTGACGTCTTGCAGGGACAGAGAACAGTTAAGGCTGTATGTCCTCACATCACTTACAGGGTCAGGGAATAATTCCTGACGACATATTGAGGGACTGGGCTTTTCTCATTGCTCTGAGGCCTGGTCTTAGCTAACCCTCTGATGTCACGGATCTCTCTGGATCTAATGTTGAATGGATTTGGGGACAGCCACGTCAGCTCTCCAGGCTTCTGTTTTCCTATCTGTGACGTACCAGAGCTCTGTAAAGGACCTCTGAACTTCTGTCCCAACCTGCACGTCTATCCGTGCACCCATCGTTCGCAGAGCTATTTCTATGACAAAGCGTAAAGCGTGTGGCAGTGCCTCCCAGAGTGCCTGGCACATGGTGGCCACCAAGTGATCCTTGGTTTTATTAGGAGGCCCCAATAGCAGGAGGATCACCCATGCTGTAGAAATACTTAGTTTCCATTAAGTCGTCCACCAACATATATTTTATGGTTACAGCTACTAACTCTCTTGCAAAGTGCTTTGGGATTTCCTTTAGGGAAGACGATGTCTTGCCCAATCCCTGGTGGTGCTGGCAGGACCAGGATGCGATCCCAGCTCTCCTGACTCCTGGCCCATTCTCTTCCAGGAGATTGCGTCTCCTCTTCCTTCTGCTCAATGACACGTAGTTTACTTGGGGATGACACAGGCTCCCCACGTCCCGGGAAGGCTCCCTTGCAGGCAAGCTCTATGAAGAGCCTGTCACCTGTGCTGGGTCAATAGCGACAGCCATGGCTATTATTACAGATCATCGGCTTACCGAGAGAATTCACAGAAACGTGTGACTGGCTTGTTTTTCTTCCGAGAACTGGAGGTTAATGCTTGTTCCTTGGAGGAAGTTCTGTGGCTTAGAAAGAGAGAGAAAGAAAAGTCATCCGCCAAAGTGACCTTTTCCCTCAACTGTTGCGCAGCGCACAAAACCCATTAGCCAGGTTCTAATTGGGTTGAAGTCTGAGAGTAATGGGGAAAGTTGCTCTGTGAAGATGACACAGTCCAAGGGGTTCCCTATTTATTTCTGTCTCGGTGGCTTCTGTATTAAATTTGCTCACTTTGCTGGTCACGAGCTGGTTTTTCAGAGGGGAGGGCTTGGCAGCTAGCTCCTCTGGGCCTCTAAGCCCAGCTGTGGTCTCCGGCCGGAAGCTAGGAAGTTGGGAGGGGCCCCTGGAGGGCAAGAGGAGGGGGAGGTGGATGGATCATGGCTTTGAGTTCTTCTTTGATGCACCCATCCTGTCTCTGCTGGGGCAGGAAGACAGAGAGCACAGATTCACTGTTGGGCAACCGTGCTGGGCCACCTGCCAAGGAGATGGGAAGGAGGAGCTCAGGGGAGGCAGGGCCTGAGCCATGAGGCTCCCCGAGCGCCGAGTCACCCGGGGGCTGCGGGGGAGTGTTGTGGAGTTGCGTGGCAAGGAGCCTGGAGCGCAGGCCAGCGTGTGGTTAGCATCCTCCCACACCCGGGGACCAAGATGACTGCGCAGCATGAGGCGGAAAACAAAACCCTCCTCCTCTCCATCTCCCCACCACCGATGGGAAGCTGGGAGCAGTGGAGGGGGCCGGTGGAGGGCCCAGAGCCACCAAAACCACTCGGCTTTCAAGTGATCAGACTTGGGGACTGGCCTGCCTAAAGCCTGTCAAATCCCAAGAGAATAACCTCAGGTTCTTTAATTGTAGTGCGGACTTTAGATGATGCTGGAAAATAAGAGAAGGAAATAATGACCCAACTCACTTATTTCACTTTCAATACACCCATGGCATGGCTTATCTGGCCATCTTAATCAATGTAGTTCGCAGTGTGCTTTGTTTTTCGGTAGCAGCCGCCTTGCAACCATTCGATAGAAGCCCAAGGGTGAGAAGGTGACCCGCTGAATTTGGCAGAGCAGGAAAATGGGAACAGCTGAGTCCTTGAAGACAGTGTCCGGCCAGGGCGTCCAACCTGGAGTCACCTCCCACCTGCAGATGTCCACAGAGACAAACATTTCATGTTGCGAGCTCTGTGTGTTGCGCGTGTTGCTACTTGCAGCTGAGAGCATTCTATGTCACATAGCTCCTTCAGAGTCACTTCTGCCTGCCTCTGAATCGACTAATGCTTCCATGTCACCCTTTGCATGCTTCCTTTGCAGAGTTCATTGCTAACCGTTTGTCTTTTTCTCCATATATCCATAAGCTCTTTGCAGGCAAGGATGCTATCTTATCTTTATAGCCCGGAATGGGTATAATAGCATATAGTTTATTACCTCAATGAATGGATGAATGAATGAAGTCAATAACGTTGGCAATCAGATATCACTATGAATATAAGAGTGTGTGTTTCTTAGGTAGCCCCTGGGCCAGGAGTAGATTTCCTTGTCTTAGAATCCAATAAGGAAGGAAAGTCAACGTCTGCTCCAGCTTTGAAAACTCTTGTGAGGACAGAAACATATTCGTTATTTTTCTGTATAATTTAAACTAGATAAAAGGGCCTCCTCCCCCCAAAAAATGACACAAGGAAAAGTTGATTCTCTATGTTGCTGGGTGTCTTTCTCTCTCTCTCTTTTTTTTTTTCTATCATCATTTCTCATCAGCACAAAAGAACATGCTTTTTGTTTTTGGCTTTACGAGAAGTCACACTTACAGGGTATGAAAAGCTAAGATAAGTGTCTAACTAAAGGAAACACCATGATTCTCTCTCCGTGCATTGAATGCTGCCTGGGGAAGCCATCAGCCTTAGAACATACCACATCCTTTCCGTGAAAAACCCATCGAATTTTCAATGCTTTGTAAACCCAAGCCTGTTCCATCAGCATCCATGGGGTCAAAGATCACAGTCATCTGACAATGAAGAGTGAAAAGGTCACCAAAAAGAAAGCTTTTTGATTGCTCTGAGAAAGGGCCCCAATCCCAAGCCTTTTTTCCCCCTTCTACGTCAACTAGAAGAAAGAGGCAGATTTTGAAAAAAAACCATCATATATGAAGGTGATGCCAGAAAAGAATTGCCAAGAGCAAGTGACAGCTGCAGAAATGAGGAACCAGGCAGGTGGCCTCTGTGCTCTCTCCCTCCCCTCACACTCCACCAGGCCCCAGACTCACCCATCCTAGTGTGTACCCCACATTTCTTAACAAAACGTCTTCATTGAGATATAATTCAGATATCAGACAATTCACCTGCTTGAAGCACACAATTCAGTGGTTTGTTAGTATGTGCACTGCTCTGAGCCAGTGACTCTGCAGATCAAATGCTCCCCGGCTGGCTCCCGCAGTGCCGCTCAAACTTGGGGTGTGAGGTTGGAGGCCCCATTAGTAACTCCCGTGCAAACACGAGTCATCTTAGCTGGAGATGTCCAAATATAAGATTCATCTTCTCCTCCCTGGCAG
This sequence comes from Microcebus murinus, assembly GCF_040939455.1. Classification (NCBI taxonomy): domain Eukaryota; kingdom Metazoa; phylum Chordata; class Mammalia; order Primates; family Cheirogaleidae; genus Microcebus; species Microcebus murinus. The sequence continues at coordinate 28,542,653 of NC_134123.1, forward strand.
AATCAATACATTTGCATGGTGCATATTAAATGTTTCATTAAAACCCAATGCTTGAGCATTTTCAAGAAGTTATAAAAACCCTCTGGAGGAGGTCTGGGAGCCAGGGCTGTGGGTGAGTTCACCAGGCATGCCTCCATCTGTCAGGCTCCAGGGTCCAACTTTGCTCTGTGAACCTTTGGCACCTGGGTTATTTTGCAGGTATTGGAGCTGCTTGATGTAATGACTCAATGATGTCCGGGCAACTGTTAAAAATTATAACCACTGGGGCCTTTAAGGGTAGAGCCACCAAACTCCCTCCAGCCAGAATCCATGCTGGTGTCCACCCGCTGCACCCCTCCACCCCCACCATGGTGGGAGGGAGGGAGCCTGGTGCTCAGCACAGAGTCTGCGCTGGAGAAACGCCAGGACCCCAAGAGCAATTTGACACTTAAGGGGAAAGTGCTTAGGGACAGAATTTTACTCCTTTGCTTCTAATCACCAGGAAGACTCCCGGGGTCTCAGGAAGGGATGCTTTCCCCAGCGAGCAGAGGAGCCAGGCTCAGGTGACAACCCCCAGGTGCTCTCACACTGTGGGATGGAACCCTATTTCGTGGCTGTGCTAATCGAACCCTCACTTCGTGTGGATGGATGGAATTCGCATCAGAATGTCTTCTCGCTGTTGGAGATGTCCCTCGATGACGTCCAGTGACCTCCAAAATAGGAAGTCTTCATTGCTGATTTTTTGTTGTTGTTGTTGTTGTTGGTTTGCTCATTCATTCATATTTCACTTCACATTTCCGGTCACTCCCTCCTTCCGCCAAAGTCTACTTAGAACCCACTATGCATTGTGCACTGTGTTTGTCCTGGCAGTTGACCTTGATTGAAGATCTACTTAAGTGCCCGCCGCCGTTCCACGCAATTGACTTGCAGCGTCTTCCCGAATCTCCACGAAGGCCCCAGAAGGTGGTCGTTTCCCCCATTCTGCCTTGATCCCTCTGCTTGCTGTTCTGTCTGCTCTTATTTTCCCAGTGGTCCTAGTTTCTTTCACATTCCACTTCCCTTTGCTGTGTCCTTAACTGACCACCCTTTATAATGGCGGGGGTTGTATTCTGAGTGCACAATCTGGTGTCTTTTCTTCTTACATTTAAAATCTGGTTCCTGACTGTGGCTCCAGCATCAGTTTGAGTCACGCCCACGTGGTTGTGCCTCTGCAGCCATGCCAGCTTTCTCCTTCTGCCTCTCATGCTCTCTCCTACCCCAGGGCATTTGCACATGCTCTCTCCTGTCTCCCAATATCGTTTTCCAAAACCCGGTTGACTCTATATGCCCATGGCCATATAGCTTGGAGCTAAGAGTATTTTTGGTATTTTAAGGGATTTTTGAGAGGGAGGAGGAGGGAAGAAGGTGGAAACAGAGCACCAGTAGCAGCAGCCACAGGGACTGTATGATCCACAAAGCGTAAAATCTGTTCACGCCCACCTCTTAGGTGCGGGACTTCCTTCTCGTCCCGGGCCCAGTGATGCTGCCTCTTACTCATGTCTGGCCCTTCCAGTGTCTTTTTCTTTTCCCAAATTTTCCCTCATCCCTGACTCTTCTGTTGTAAACCAAACAAACAAAAAAATAGCTTGTAAAATGCCAACCTGATTATGCCTCAATCCCTCTTAAAGCCTGAAGCTTCCCGTTATCCTCAGGGTCAAGTCCAAACCCCATAACAGGCACACCGGAAGCCTAACGGTCAGATCCCCCTAGCACCTCTGCTGTCCCTGCACCTGCTGCTCGTCATTTGCACCACGTGGCTGGCAGCCCCCGCCACTTGCAGATCCCAGGCCTCTCCTTGCTTTTTCTCACTTCCGGCAGCCAATATTGTCCTCCAACTTGTCCTTCTGCTGAGTCTCCTTGGCCGTCAGGACTCAGCTCAATTCTTACCTCCTTTGGGAGTTTTTCTCTGACTCCTCTGGTCACCTTGGATGTCCTTTCTTCCTGCCCCAGCCCCCCTTGCCTTACTTCCATCCAAACACCGCCAACCCTGTGCCGTGATGACTCATTGGAGCGTTTCCTTCTGTCTGTGAGGTTGTTGGGGACAGGTTAAGATGCCTGCCTAAGCCCTCACATCTTGTAAGGGGGACAGAGAGTGATTCAAACCCAGGTGTTCTGATTGTAATTTCCATGTCTTCTGATCAGTCTATGCAACCTTGGTCTAGTGGGCCATAGTAACCTCCATGGTGGGCCTAATTCTGTGTTTACTTTCTCTGTAATCCTCTGGCACTGTGCACGACAGGTGCAAGATGTTGGAAAAGGGCGGGCACAGCCGCTGCCCCACCTAGAACCTTGATGTGAGTAGAAACAGCCCTGTGGGCCCAGAGAGCAAGCTGAGCCCAGGCTGCCCTTCAGTCCCTGCTCAACCCTGGCCAAGTGTCCTTGTGCAGTGTCCATCCTGCACAACTGTGCACTGCTTCATGTTTGAGTCCAGCTACTCTCTTCCAACGGGGAAGAGAGACAGGTGCTAGGTATGATTTGGTATATGTCTGGTTCTAAGTTTGGAGCCGTATTCCTCAGTCTCTTCTCACTGGATTTCATGTTCTGTCTGAACTCTTGCGCTTTCTGGCAGGGCCATATACCCGGCCACTCTTTAATAGCTATTGAAGTGAACAGAACAAAATATTCATCCTCATTTGGTACAGCTGTGTAAAGGCCTGGATGATCCACTGCTCCTCCTTGGATTTTATTTCACTTGAGTCTGGGATCCAGGAAATTGCAAGGAGAATGGTTATATCTGATGATCATGACATACATGTACACATGGAATATTGACTTAATTCTAGACACATCAAAGCTCCTGAGAACTCAACACTATTCTTGCATATATATATATGGAATTTTTCACAGTTCAAGGGCTGGAAGACCCCTGGGCCACTCACGCTCATGCATTTTCCTATGGCTAAGACTGAGTTTGACAGCCTGGAGTCAAGTTCAGAATTAGCAGTCAGAAAGTGGTTCTCTCTTGAGTGGCAGCCCAATCAGGTAACTCAGACCTAGAGCTAGAACCTTCCTGGGAGGTCAGGATTATCCAGCTACCACTTCTATGAGAATAAGAGCCCCTTCTACCTCTTCCACCTGCCACAGATACCCCTCTATGTCAATAACAACAGCGGACGTGATAGAGCCCATGCTAGCTGTTGGGTTCCAGACGCTTTATTGGAGTGACCTGTGGCAGGGTTCCTAATTTGCATGTCAGGACCCTTAGGGTCCCCAGGGGACCACGAATGAGTGGATGTCATGCACACATTCCTACTGTGAGGGTCTCACGGACTCCTTCAAATTCTCGAAGGCATGCCAAGGAAACTCAAGGAAAATGCAGGAGCGCTTATGTCAAGAGACGCCAGAAGAGGAAATGCACCTGTGGGTGATAAAGGAGAGTTCTGCTACAGTGACGGTGCCTGCTGTGGCCCCCACACCCTGCAAAGCACCTCGTTAGCCAAGTTCAACGGTGATGTAGGGCCGGAGTTCATGAGAAAGGCCCCAGCTGGAGACCACAGACTTGGGGCCACTGGAGAAGCGCGAGTGAGTGTGGAAGTGGAGGCGCCATCAAAGGAGGGAATTCAGAGACGATATTAAGGTCGGGGATGTTGGGAGATTCTAGTTTTCAGCCTCTTTTCACAGTCAAAGACGTGCCCCCAAAGGTCGGAAGTGGCAGCAGGCACTGTAACGTGCCACACACTCTGAGTCCTCCAGAGACCAAGCAGCCCTGCACGCGGTCTTCTGACAGCTGTCATTCACGCCGATCACAAACCCGCTCCTGCCACAGGCACCTGGCTGTCTTCCTCGCTGTTCCTTCCTTGGGGTCAGAGGTCATGCATCAAAGCACTTTTTCCGGACTATTCACGGCTCTGCAGCTACCCTTGCCTTTTGGGGACAGGATCCAGCTGCATTTTGAAGAAAGATTATGCTAAAGAAAAATGACCAGGATTCTAAAACTTGGTTTCTTTAACTTTTTTATATATTATATTTATTGCTTCCTTTTTTTTTTCTGATGATGACAGTACTTTTTGCTCATGACAGAAAATTTGGAAAATACAAAAAAAAGGAGAAAGAATTAAGATATGAATGCAGATGACTTAGAAATGGGAAATAAAAAAATGACAAAAATTGATATGAATGAAGATAACTTAGAAATGGGGGTTGCTAATACAGTGTTTGCCTTCAAGTTTTTCATTGTAAGGAATGTACAAATATATCTACACAAACATGCAAATGTATAATTAAAAGTATTTTTAACAGAATTGGGATCAGATTGAATGTACCTTTTATATCCAACTTTTCACTTCATCATATACCATTGATACTTTCCTGGGTCACTGAATGCTCTTTGAAAACTGTACTGGCCACATAAAATTTAACCATGTGATTATAAAAATAATTTATTTGATTATTTTTCTTATTTGGGGACATTAAGATCCTTTGCAGTTCTTCAGTAATATACCAACTGCTTTGATCTTTCTGGTACATAATTGCTGAATATCTGATAATTTCCCTAAGATAAATATTGAAACTCAGGGTTGCTAGGCGAAAAGGTATAAATATTTTAGGGCTTCGATATGACAGAATTATGTTTTAGAAAAGTTGCATCTGTTTTTGCACACTCTTGCTAATGGACTGTGTCGCACAGTTTTAAAAAATCGACATCAATTTGAAAAAATGGCATCTCTCTTTTAACAGCTCCTCCTTGATTTTCTTTTCCCTTGACAACTTCTCATTCTTGTTCCAAACTCATGCCTACCTTCAAGCCCAGGGGCATCCCCCAAACGTCTCCAGGTAGCAAACAAGGGACTAATTAAGCAATTCTGTATGCATATCTACATTTGTTTATCTGTAAAGACAACCCTATTTGTGTTCACCTAGTTGCACACTACAGAAGACCGAATACTAAGTAAAGTTTACTTCCAAAGAGAAAATGAAGGGTATCTTTTGAGAGCCCTATTTAAATCTTTACTTACATAAATTAATACTCATCCATAAGATCTTATGCCTGCTTCCCAGCCAGGAATAGCAGGTAACACTTGGCAGATTCTCCTTGCTGAGAAAAAGAGAGAAAAACTGAAATCAACTAAGGTTACACCATATACCAGATTCTGTCCTAGGCTCCGCTGCATCTATCCTTTCTTTTGCAACTCATAAGGTATTTTTTCTTTCTCCATTTCTATGTATAGAGAAGTCAATGTCAAGGTTAGGACATGCAAGGCCTGCAGTGGGCACTGCAAGGACCAGAGAGAAAGTTTGAGCCCCAGGATGCCCGCTCCAAGTCACGATGTGTTGTCACCAGTTCCCTAAGAAACTGTCCCTAAAGCAGATCTCTGCCCACAGCAGGCATACGGGCAGCACACTCTTCCATCGGCTCTTCCTCCTTGCTCTCCCGGAATCCTCCCTCCTCCCTTCTGCGTCGTTGGTTCGGCGCCCACATAAACCGCCCGAACCCGGTGCTTATTGCAGGCTTTCCTTCTGGGGTCTCCAAATGGAGACGTTGACCTAAACGACCTGCACCTGTGGAAGGACCCAGTGGCACAGGACACAGCCCAGGTGCAGGCGTCTCCTGTCTTCTTGGGCTTCTGGCTTCCCCAGAGCCAGCGTCAACGTGTCCTGCTGTGCTGAGCCTCTCCGGGGAGCTGCACCTGATGCAGACGTCTCACCTTCCTCCAAGCTGGGCCCACGCATGACCGCGAGTGAGTCAGAAACGAAAGATGGAGATGCCTCCCCCAGCTTCTGGGCTCCGGGTCCCCAAACCACACTCAGGTTTTTATGTATGTGTGTTGGGATGATTCAGCGGAAACTTCTGGTCAAACGGATCACCATAGCAAGTTTCAATAGACATCCCGCATGCAGATGAGAGAGTGGAAAAGGAGCGCTTTCTCAATAGCCCCAAACCACCACCCTCTGAAACCCCTCATGGATTGAAGACTAGACGCTTTGAAAGTTTAGTGCAGAGTCGGCTTAAATGCCGGCTGGCCCCCAGCTGGGTTCGCTGGCGACTATCAGATGCTAAAACAAGGCAAGCAAAGAGGTTCCTACGCTCTGACTTCTGGGTCTAGCAGGGAAGACATCTAGAACCGAGGTAGGAGGCTGGGATTCACGTGTGCCCTGTGTCATTCGTAAGCCTCAGAATCTTGGCCAAGCTATAAAAACTCCCTGAGCGTCAAGGTTTTTCATCTGTAAGATGTGGATTAAAATGCTCGCTCAACAGGGACATGGTGTGCCTGGAAATGGAGACCAGAAAGTGGCCTTCTGAAACCTATTTTCTTTCTTCAGGACTCAGTCTTTTACTGAATGCCATTTACATGCAAAATGTGGTGCTGGTGTCTAGGGACATAAATGTCAACATGGCTTCTTCTCCACAGAAACTCCAGGAGTTGCTGAGAAGAAGGGTTGACAGGGGTTATGGGTCTTGGGCGTGGTTGGGGCGAATCAGGTTTGAATTAATCACAATGGAGGCCCCTCACTTTAAAACTCTATGGTACACAGATTTCAAGTTATAAAGCAAATGGGGTTTTGGGAGAAAGGAAGTTATTTAATTAACACATTATTCACTGTGTCAGGAATGCCTGTGGCTACAAGCAACAGAATGACCGATTAACAATGGCTTAAGCAAATAAGGGTTAATGTTTTCTCTCTCACACACACATACACACCATTCTTGAGGTAGGTGGCTGTTCGAATCAGTTCAGTGGCTTAGTAATGTCAAAGCCAGCACCTCAGCAATTCTTTCTTTTCCTTCTTGCTTTTGCTACCTCATCTTCCCAAGGTGGCTGCCGAATTTCCAGCCATCATGTCTGCATTCCAAGTAGGAAAAGAAAATAAAGGAAATTGATGCTACCATCGGAATGCTTACATCTTATTGATGAGAACTGAGTTACTTGGCAATTCCTAGCTACAATAGAATCTAGAAAGTGAGTTTTCTTTTTTTGTTGTTGTTTGTTTGTTTGAGTGAAAACCCTTTGCCTGCCTCATAAGCTCCAGGGTGCTTGGCACCGGGGTTGGAATAGGGAACTATGAATTAGCCATAATTCCTGACCTAAGGAACTCCCAGTCTAGCTGGCGAGGCTATAATTACACCAATCAGACAAGAGCACATGCACTGGTTTATTGCATGACAAGTTTCAAATTGTCTTCATCTGTCCTTCGTATCCTTAGAGAGCCCTGATGAGAAACGAGGCTTGGGCTATTAGCTCGACTTGAGCAATGACCCCAAGGAGGAAGCATGTGTGTGACCCACATTCAGAGGGTGGGAAAGCAGCTGCACCAGGCCCGGCCCGGAGGCCTCCTGCCTCTCCCACAGATTCGCACAGTGGTTCAGGTCTGTGACAGGCATTGAGACGAGGGGAGGCGTCTGGGGAGGGAAGTGGGGTCCTGTTGGGGTGCTGATGACCCCGGCTTAGTCTCTCCCAGGAAGAATGTGAAGGTCATTCACGCTCTTCAGTGCTGAGCCCCTGGCGGAGTCGAAGCGGAGAAGTGGGAAGTACAATAGGAGACGCGACTCCATCTAGACCTCCTGAGCACTCGAGGAGGATCACACCCCTTGCGATTCTGTCTGGTCCACAAACTTTGTCCCACTTGGGTCCTAGCAGGAAGGAGACTGCCTGGTCAATGGGAGGGGAGTTTTAATCAAGGGGATGTTTGCAAAAGGGAGCCCTGGGGTTAAGAAAAACTTAAGGGCAAGTGCAGTTTCCTGAGGTTCCATCTTCAGGAAGCCAGTATCACCTCTTGCTGCTCCTAGGGGCAGGAAAGAGGATGCTTCAGAAACTCAGAGAAAGAGAGGAGAGAGAGAGGGGGGAGAGAGGGAAAGAGGAGAGAGAGAGAAGAGAAAGAGAGAGAGGAGAGAGACAGACAGAGGAGAGAGAGAGAGACAGAGGAGAGAGAGAGAGGAGAGAGAGAGAGAAGAGAGAGAAGAGAGAGAGAGGAGAGAGAGAGAATAGAGAGAGGAGAGAGAGAGAAGAGAGAGAGAGGAGAGAGAGAGGAGAGAGAGAGAAGAGTGAGAGAGAGAGGAGAGAGAGAGAGGAGAGAGAGAGAGAAGAGAGAGAGAATAGAGAGAGGAGAGAGAGAAGAGAGAGAGAGGAGAGAGAGAGGAGAGAGAGAGAAGAGTGAGAGAGAGAGGAGAGAGAGAGAGGAGAGAGAGAGAGAAGAGAGAGAGAATAGAGAGAGGAGAGAGAGAAGAGAGAGAGAGGAGAGAGAGAGAGGAGAGAGAGAAGCGAGAGAGAGAGAGAAGAGAGAGAGAAGAGAGAGAGGAGAGAGAGAAGAGAGAGAGAGAGAGAGAGAGAGAGAGAGAGAGAGAAGGGTGTGACGGTCTAGCCCGGCCCCAATGTCTCTTGTAAGACTGACCCAAAAGGAAGCCGGGCTGGAGTGCCCAGGGTCTCCGTTGTCATGTCCGGGAAGATCTGCCCCAGAGCACACAGGCAGGTGGAGAAAGGTGAAGGATGGATCTGGGGAGATGGGCAAAAACAAAACAAAACAAAAACAAAAAATTGAATGAGAGCAAAGAGACTGTTAACACAGCCCTAGTCCTTCATGCTTGTCCAATTAACCCCACCAGCGAATGCTCTAGAAGCTTCCTTAGAGCTCTTGGAGATGGCTCACACATAGGACAAAGGCCCTTTTGCCAGGAGCTGTTCTGCCTTTGGAGGCAGCCCCTGACTGCCGCTCACTTCTGCCACCTGGCCCCGGGGCTTTAAATTCTGGGACAAAAGATTAGAAACACCCTAATATTGTGTTCTCCAGGTAGTTACACTTTGGTGACACACTCTGTGCCTGTTCCATCAGCATATTCTTTTCATCAATAAATGGTATGATCCAAATCGTAAGAATACAAGTTCCCTTAAGGGACTTGGGTTGAATGAGGGGGTGGGGTGGCATATTTATCCATTTTTTTTTTCTTTAAATTAGTCCAAATCTCGAACGCTAGTGCAGGAGAGAACCGTCTGACGTGCAGAGAGTCAGTAGACATTTGACACAAATGGCTGGGAACAAAAGGGAAGGGAAAGTATTAATACCTATACACACATCAATCGGATGTGTATATTGATGTGAGTGTATTCATTTAATGATTTGGTTGCCCCGGTTGGCCAATCAACTCAGTCAAAACAGAGGCTACAGTAGCCACCTCCATGGGGTTAATTTGTTTCTTTCACAAGAACAGTGAAAAGTGATGCTGGAAGATTCTGTGCCTTCCTCCAGGGCTGTCCCTACCCTGAGGACTAGGTGTAGGTTTTTACTGCTTGGGAAACAGGTTGCTAGGAGTGGCCAGGATTGCTCCTGGTGACACCAGAGGCTCTGCTTTTTTAGAGGAGCACCAGTAATTCCAACATCAAGTTTCATGTTTGGCAAGAGGCATATAAAAATGTTCTCAAGGCACACTGACGGGGAAAAAAAAAAAATCCAAGTTGCAAGGAGGATCCACGTTGCCTCTCCCAACCTGCCTTCCCAGACAGGGTGGGACGTGGCCTGGGACTCTCTGGGAGCAGGCGTTGCCTCTGGCAGGAGGCACGGGGCACCCGATAGCATCGTTTGAGATGTTAACAGCAGAGAGAGAGAGAGAGAGAAAGCACCCAGTTTAGGAGGAGGTGTTTTCAGGTTGGGACACCACCACGTTGAGAGAACATTCCATAGGAGCCAGTTCCATTCCACAGACATCCGAGGAACACCTTCTTGGTGTGCAACCTTGCGTTGCATTCCATTCCCTGCCCTCCAGGAGGTGCCCGGGCAGGTGCACAGACAGACAGACAGACAGACGAACCTGAGATCACAACCTGGAATCATGTCCCCTGCATACACGACAGAAGGAAGAGCAGAGTGCCTGGGGGCCGGCGCCAAGTTGCATCACAGGCAGAAAGATACAGGCTTAAGATATCAGCAAAGCAGCTGTTCCCTCCAACCTCCTCCCCTCCTCCAAAAAAATATTTCTGTTGACAGCGATTTAAAACACAAATCAAAGTCATTATCGTGGGAAAAGCTGAACTTCATCAGACTTTGTTTCCATCTCTTCCAATCTAAGATTGTGTCCATGTTTAATTATGTGCTGGGCGACCATCGTCTTTTATTGCCCAGCGCTTGGAGCCTGGAAAGGCTGAATCCGGCCACATTTGAGAACACGGAACCCCTTCTTCCTCCAAACCTGTGGCTTGGGGGGAGACTGCAGGGAGGGGATGATACCTGAAACGAGATCCTCGTGCTCCAAAACCCAACAGGGAAGGGGCACGTTGAGAAGAAGGAACAGCAAATGGAGATAGATGCCTGGATGCCAGAGTCCCTGGCTGACCATCCTGGGGTTTCCTAGCCCCCCTGGCCACCCCACATCCTCATTCCCATCGGGATAGGAGAGGAGAGCTGACAGCTGCGGGCCTGTCGTGTGTCCAGGTTAGACAGCACCAGCTCAGAGTCAGGCCTGGAGTGAGGGCTCCAGACATGGATGACGATAGCCACTGTTGACGTCCATATTCTTTTTTCTTCTCGTTGACACTGACGTCTTGGAACCTAGAGCATCCGAGTTCCTGCTCCACATTCCACAGGGCAGCACGGTGCCATCAGGATTCCACACTCCCACAGCATCTCATTCACTGCGCATTCAGTAAGTGCCTACTCCTTGCATGTTGCAGGGTGCCAGGGCAGAGCCATGCTGTGGGTCTCACCTGACCTTGAGCTCTCTCTCTCTCTCTCCAGAGGCAGCCACTCTGGCAGAGCAGTCTGGGGGTTGCTTCTGAGACAACGGCTGGGGTGAGACCTTAAAGAATGAAGACGCACAAGAGGATTTTCCCGGAGACCCGGAGCTCCCACGGTGAATGACTCCTAGGTCTGTCTAGCTACCCGGCAATACTAATGCCCTCCACGAAACACTCCCGGATGAAAGATTCTTACCCCAAAGCCAGCACTTCACTTATCGCTTTTTGCAAATTTGCTTTCAGGAGCTTCCATGCCGTTGCTGAAGGCACCCTAGGAAATGCCGGCAAGTCGGGACAGGGAGGGTAGCATTTATTGCATGGCGACTGTGCGTCAAGCCCCGGCATTTTCCGTGCGTGGTCAACTCTCATCTTCAAGACTCTGGGTGACTGGTGAAATTACCTCCTCAAATTATAGACGAGAAACTGACACCTAGAGAGGCTAATTTACTTCTTGGACATCACAGAGCAGATTAAGAGCCTTGTTAGAACTCAGCTATGCTCCACTTTATCCATACAGTTTTCTTCTCCTTGTATGTAATGTAAAATCGGATCAGGAAAATTGCCATGGACTTCAGCCAAGGGACCTCTAAGAAGCCATGTAGGAAAGAGGATCTATGCTACCCGCATACACTAGCTGCCTTCCATGGGTTTTCAGTGACATCTGTGTTATGAAGGGGAGAATTCCAAGTATACTTTTAAACAGATAAGTCTCAGACTTCAGCTTCGTGGGGCTGGAGTTTGCAGAAGGAGCTGAGGTTGGCCAGGCCAGGATAGGTGACAGCACCAGGTAGGCGAGTAAAGCCAGAGCAGACCCAAATAAATATTTGCTAAGGGCACGTGGTATCCGAGGACTGCTTGGAAGGTTCCAGTGGTGCTGGGCAGTGGGCTACATGGCCAAACATCACTACCTATTTCTGGACAGTGCAGATCTAGCTGGATCGCCTTAAGAAGGAAACCAGCCTGCATTCAGACTAAACAGTTAACTCTTCTGGGCTGGAAGAAATGATTATTCAAAAGTTGGTCCCCACATACAAATGCAAATGACATCCCGAGACACATGAATGCTAATTTCTCCCACGAAGTCTGTAGACAAATGCTAGTCATTAGAAACATTTCCGTGCATTTATATTAGGCTGTCCTCTAAAAGACTTTTCAGACAAATATGTCATCAAGATATTCAAAACCATGTAATCTTATCCGAAGTTTCATCTATCAACAGTACAGTCTTGGTCTCTTGCAGCTGTGTGTCAGAACGCGCAGGGAGACTGCTCAGCTGATGCAGCGGAGCAGGGAGGGCCCCCCCCCCCGCAGCCTCGGTGGTGCACAGAGCACCCCGACAGGAGGGTCTGGGTTTTCACGCGGGCCAGGCCCGTTAGCCACAGGTGAGAGATCTGGGGTGGATGCAGGGTGACCCCTAATAGCGTAAGAGAAGGAGCATTCGGGGCCGGGGCTCCTTCTTCTGGGCATCTCTCTACCAGCCTGCCTTTGCACACTGAGATGACAGATTAAGTTCAAAGCAGAGTGATTGGGAGCTCAAGATCTTGTCTCTACCGCCTTCTGCAAGGCAAAATCTCCGGCCTGTAGATAGCTCCCGGGGAGGCAGGGGGGGGGGGGGTGAGCGGAGATGGTTAGGGTGAAGTGACAGCACTTTAAAATGCCTGGCAGGAGGAAGGATCCACTTTAAGTCATTTCTCTGCGTGTGTGCACGTGTGCTTTCCCTTCCCCTCCCGCTTTCCCCTCTTCTTAGAGAAGGGTGTTTGGTGGAAAGAATGCCCAGAGGACGCCTTCATGATATACTGGGGGTTTGCACAAGTTACTGTTATTTGGTGGTTTCTGGAGGGACCATCTGAGCTTGGGTCGCTTTATTTAGTGTGTGAACGGATGGTGACTTTTGACAGCAATGGAAAACATTTTTCTTAATTAATTATGTAATAAAGTAAATCCATCAAATAATTTATCTGTTAATACACTCATTCATGCAGATGAATATTCATCTACCTATCCAAGCATTCATTCATCCATGTGTCTATCCATCTAGCCATCCATCCATCCATCCATTGATTCTCTACCCATTGATAACAATGTCTGAAGAACACAAGAATATGGCATTTCTATTATCCCAGTTCTGTGATTGGAGAAACTGAGGCATAGAGAGGTTAAAAAATTGAACTAAGACCACCCCGATAATAAGGGATGGTGCTGAGATGGACTCATCTCTTCTGGGGCTCGCTCCTTTCAATCCATTATCAGCCATTTTTTGAATGTCTGCCTTGCACCTGGTACCATGCCCAGGTAAAACGGGAGGGGAGAGTTGTCTCATACTGGTTCCTGCCCTCAAGGAGCTCCCAGTCATGGATCAGAGCCCAGTCTCATGGGGCTGGCTGTGAGCTGCATGTCTGAAAAGATGCAGCTCAAATGCAATGGCAGCTGCAAGCCGGCACAAAAATCCACCAGCTGAGGTAACTGGAGTGGTACTGACATTATCAGGGTTATGGGCCTCACTCTCCAGCTTCCATGGAAACACCGTCCAAGGATGCCTTTTATGTATGAATGTGTAGGCTATAAACATCATCCTAGCAGCTGGCACTTTCGGGACCCAGGAAAGGACAGGCCTTGGTGAGGCCCCGCTCCTCTGTAGATGGGCATGGCAGAGTTGCACTGGGTCCTTCAGACAAAGCTCCTTGGAGCTGAGGATATAATCTGTGGACATAATCTGAGGATATAATACAATCTGTGCCTGCTGGCTCCTGCCTACAAAGGGCGTGGATGTCTGTAGAAAGCATCACTACATTGTAGTAGACATTCTAGGTGCAGGAAGCAGTTTGTGCAAAGACACCTAGTCTTGACTGATGATGGCATGGTAGAGCAAGCTGGTTCATGCTGTTGAAGCGCAGGCGACATATGATGGGATGGGTGATGGAGGAGCATAGGAAATATCTGAATGGTTGGAATGAGGCTTCCCTGTGAGGGCTCTTATATGTCAGCTCCAGAGTTTGAACTTTACGGAAGATGTGCATGTATTTGGCAGGAGAAACATATATCCAGATTAGTTAGTGCTTCAGAAGGAGTACTTGGTAATGGAACAACAAGTCTGGAGGCAGGAGCACTAGTTAGTTGGCTATTGCAGTAGTTGAGATGAGGTCCTATCCTACATCCAAGGGGTGCGAATGTGATAGAGAAAACATTCTCAACAGTTTTGAAAAGCAGAATGAAAACGATCTGTGATTGATTGGCACATCCGATGAAGGAAAGGGAAGAGCTAGGTTCAGCTCTAAGGTTTGTAGCTTAGAAACTTGCGTAGGTAGTTCTTTTTTAAACCTGCTTAGGAATCATGAGGGAAGAGGCCAACTTTAAGAATTTTGAGATGTTCAAGGGACAGCCTGTTGGAGATGTGTAGTAGGCAGTTGAAAATCTGGCTCTGGAGTTCAGAAGAGAAAGTACTGGTTAGCAGTGGAAATTGGACAGACATCAGCAAACAGGTAGCATACATATCACAAATCACCATTTCTGCACCCAGACCAGACATCACTAATCGATCATGGATATTTTTTCCATTGTGCCTGGCTGCTTTAAGCACAATGATTCAGGCAGGCATTACCAATGGATTGAAGATGACATGAGCATTGAATTCTTTTTAATGGCTACCATAGAGGCAATGAGGGTTTGGGAGTGCCCTGCATAAAGAGTGAGGAGTGAAGTATGCTGAGAAGAAACAGCCGTAGTCAAAAGAGTATTGGCTCTGATGGAAGATGGTCTGTGTGCAAATCCCATTGTTACCATTTCATGCCTATGTTAACTTGCTAAGTTACCTAAATTCCCTAGGTCTTAATTATTTATGTGTAAAACACAGATAACAAAATAGTACCTCCTGGGGTTTTAGATAGGTTTACAGTCATGAAAAGTGTTTAGAATAACCTGACACACAACAACATGCTAAATGCTCAATAGATGCTATTTGGGAGTATGGAAAAGAACAAAGGAAACTGTGAAAATTAGAAGGGCTCTTCAGAGACTGTGGCAGTCTGACTTTCCTGGGGACATCTGAACTCAGGCAGCATGATTTGATGACACTTTTAATCACAGGATCTCAGCTGGCAATTGGGGAGAACACTAAACTCTGCTTCTGTTTCAGATTCAGTACTCTTATAACATGGTAGGTATTGTACATGGATATTCCGTTTCCCTCTTTAACTCAAATATGGCCTTGGGTTTGAATCTATGCATTTCTAGGACTTTGCCTCCTAATTTTTAACAGTTCCTCTATGTGCAGTTTGAAAAAAGGGATGGACATTTTGGTTTAGCACAGTGGCTGTTGAGTCTGAACTTTCTCTGCTCACCAAGAACGGCGAATAGACAGGTGTCGTTCACTTCCGCCCAGGAGGAAAATGACCAAGAGTTCAAGCTTTTCATATCAAAAGGTCACCTTTTATTTTAGGTTCCCAAGCATGTGTTACTGGAGAGAGACAGGCCTCGTGGCATTGTCTAGAAAAGCATGTTAAAAAAAATAAATACATATAATTTATTTATTTGCGTGGTTTGCTATTTCCCGATCATTCTCCTCAATCTAAAGACACGGTTATGGTCTTTTGGGCATAGCGCAGCGTAGAGAGCCCTCAAGTTTACGTAGCGCGTATCAAGTTTATCTGGGTAAATAAACGATTATGTTTTCTGACCTGCGTCTCTGCCTGCTCAGCCGGCCTTTGATAACCTTCGCCAAGAGAAAGGAGCTGCTTTGTACAGGCTTCGTAACCACAGAGAGGTTGTTTCTTTCCGGGGGCGAGAGGGGTGGACTTTTCATGGTATTTTTCTTCACTGGAAATGGGCGTTACTGCAAACGCAGAGACTCGGTTTCTTGGCTTGGACACGGAACATCTGGTGACCTCGCCGGGAGGGCATCAAGCCCTCAAGTTGTGACAAATCAACAGATGGCCCGGGAGCTCGTATAGGCTGTTGATATTTTCAGCACAGTCTGAGTCCGGTGACCTGTTGCTGGGTTGGGTATGGGTTTGGGGTCTCAGAACACTGAGTCAAAGACATCTTTTGAGTCTTTGAATTCCTGGCTGGTGTGTTGGTGTGTGTTGGGGTGTGTGTGTGTGTGTGTGTGTGTGTGCTTGCACGGGGTGTTGGTGTAGTTGCTTGTTGTACCTGAGAATGTGTGGGGATACCATGGTGTGCATGGGAGGAGAGACAAGGCCAGAAAGACAGAGATGGAGAAATAAGAGAACGTAAAGTGGAACAAAGACGGCGGTGGTCTCCTAAGAACGAGGTTGTCAGGATTCATCCATCCTTTCCTTGGGGGTCCAGGACTTTGGGTGTGGCTCTGGGCTGGGTTCTGGGAATACTGCAACCACCCAGATTCACAGAGTCCCTGGTTGCATGGATTTTGCCATCCTGTGGGGACATTGTCAATAAACGAGTGATTAAATAAAGGAATTTCGGGTAAATTGGCTCATCCAATTACAGATTAAAATACTGCCTTTCTTCCCAGCTAGGTTGATGTTTATCACACTCCAGGGGCAGCCCTCTGCTCGGAATATTCCTTTTGGAGGGAGGTCATCTCTGGAATGCAATCTCTGGACAGAAAGGCTTCTACTTTTACTTAGATGACTGTATCCCATTTTAAGTTTGTTTTCTTAGATTCCCTTTAGGTCAGTAGTTGTCAACCAGGGGTGATTTTGCCTCCGGGGGGGCATTTGGCAATGTCTGGGGGGCACTTTTGGTTGTCTCGACTGGGGAGATGCTACTAGAATTCAGTAGAGGCCAGAGATGCTACCAAACACCCTTCCCACCCATGTGCCTTGCCCAAGACAGCCCCCTACGTAGCAGAATGATAAATCCCAAACGCCAATAGTGCACAGTCTGAGAAACTCCGCCTTGCATGTTTATTTTCTGTCTCCTCCACTGTGAGAAGATATGCCCTCTACTCTTTTATGTGCACAGTATTGACACCTAGTAGATGTTCCATAAATATTTGCTGGCTGGGAGTGCCTCTACTAATGCTCAATACACAGAAGGTAGCACAGAATGTTTGCTGAGTGAATACGTGGTAAACTCTGGGACTTAATAGCCATGTAACCTTGATGAGTCATCTAACCTTTCCAAGCTTCCACGACCACCTGCCCCCTTCCCCCAACAAAGAATGATCAATCCCAGATGTTGATAATGCCGAGATTGAGAAACCCTGACTGAAGTTGGAGGCCGAGCTACAACACCCATAACACCAGGGCCTGCGTGTATGTGTTTGTGTGTGCGTGGGGTTGATTTGTGCCAGGAAGCCTGGCACTACCCCTTCCAGAAAAGCCTTCACCACAATGATTTGTCTCTTTCCATAGGAAAACTGCCTCCCCCAGACAGCGAGTGTGGAACCCACACAAGCTTCTCTGGGAGGTGGGGGCCAAAGCTTTTGCCCAGTGGCTTGCAGAACCAAAGGGGGACCGGTATTCCTGGAAACTTGGGGCTCACTTTGGCAATCTGTATCCCTAGAAAACCCTGGCCACCCAATCCCTTCCTGCCCATGTATTTTTTTTAAAAACGATGTTTTCTAACAACACTGAGGATCAGCCTGAAATTTACTCTGCCTGTAAATTCTGCACCCCGAAACCGCTTTTCGATGGGAATTCACTGAGAACGGGGTGGCGGCTCACCCAGTACCTGGAGTGCACTAGCTCTGTTGTCTGAGGCAAGGGGTGTCGGGAAGGAAAACAGAAATGAAATATCTGGGAAATCTGAGACATTGTTTTAAAACAACAGTTTTTTAGGGTGTTTGATTTACTATTCAACTGTGCACAGCTGCTGTTCGGAAAATAGGATGCATGCCAAGCCAAGATAGCTGGTGGAGAGGGTCGGGGGAGTGGGAACAAAGGAATCAACAGTGTTGTTTGCACACTTAACATGTTAACTTGACTTTAAAAAAAAGAAAAAAAAAGAAAGAAACCAGTGCAGCTGACCATTGCTGAGAAGCCATTGGCTCGCGTGTCTTTCAGTTGCCATTTGTTTGCTGAACGGCTATTTGCCCTGTTGCTGTTGTCTTCTTTGTCTTAATTAAAGAGATTTAGGGGACTGCCCTGCCCTCAAAGTGCAAATCTTTAGTCAGTGCTCTGACAATCACTGCCTTCTTTTTCTTCCATTCTCTTCATTCTAGGATCAAAACACCCACCTGTCATCGACTTGGGAATTTTTCTTCTTCTTTTCTTTAATTGAGGTAAAATTAACATAACACAAAAGCGACCATTTTAAAGTGCATAATTCAGTGGCATTTTGAACATTCACGATGTTTTGCAGCCGTCATGTCTATCTAGTTCCAAATCATTTTCAAAACCCTGTATGGGTTAAGTCCTTCTTGCTCTTTCTCTTCAGCCCCTGGTCAGCACTAATCTATTTCTGTCGGTATGGCTTTACCTATTCTGAATATATCTCAGAAATGGAATCACACAACATGTGATCTTTTGGGTCTGGCATCTTTCACTTAGCTTTAATGCTTTCGAGGTTCATCCATGTTATAGCATGGATTGGTATTTCATTCCTTTTTATAATTGAATAATATTCCATTGTATAGACATACCACGTTTTGTTTACCCATTCATCAGTTGATGGATATTTGGATTGTTTCCACCTTTTGGCCACTTCAGACAGTGCTATTACGAATATCTGTGTACAAGTATTTGAAGACTTGTTTTCAATTCTTTTGGGTTTATACCTAGAAGTGGAATTATAGGCATTCAGCCAGGCCAATCATTTAGGAAGCACTTCCTATTTTGGGGTGTTCTAGCACACTGGGCTTGGTGCTTTCCTACAGGGTCTCATTTCTTCTTCATAAAACTCTTACCTTATAGAAAAGGAACTTGAGTTTCAGTACAGTCATTCATGCCCCCTGCCTAAGCTTATATAGCCAATGCCAGCTGAAGACACTTATTTATTGTAGGGCCATCTGATTCCAAAGCCCTGTTGACTCTACCATACTGCACTATTGCTTTGTCCAATATGGTGCTGGGCTTATCCCAGAATTGGCTCCAAGAGGATTGGCTTTCAAGGAATCCCGCTTGGTTACATCATAAGTTTCTGACAATGTCATCTTACCCTGTCTCTAGTTAACCATTTATTGTGGAGTTTGCAGAATCTCATGCCATGATGGAACTCTTGGAGGGAGATGGTTTTCCAAATTGCTTGTGCTCAGTGGATTTTCCTAAGATGAATTAGAACAATCTTTTGATGAGGTGGCAGTTCGTCTCAGCAAGAGCCAAGGTATGGCATCTCTGTGTTAGCCCACGCGGGCAGCAGACATGTTTGTAAATACATATGCTTTCAAGGCAGGCATGTACAAGCATGTATAGGCAGACTCATCTGAGTGTGTATGCAAGTGTGTTTGCATTTTAAGGAGGAGGTGGTAGAGAAAGATGTTGGAAGAAGGTTCCCCGTTATGGCTGATTTCTGCAGGCCTTGGGCAAGAGGAATCACCTTTGGGCTCAGTCCACCCCAAAGAAACTTCATGGCTGGAAAAAAACAATTTCCTGGTTTCCTAGAAATGGTCTCCATCTGACCTCAGTTACTTCATGCCTTGGTTGTCACTTACAACCCCAACCCCCTTGTTGGTGTGAAGCTCAGTTGTGCCCTTTCCAGCAGCCCTGGAGCATCGGATCTTCGAATTCTTGTTGGTGGCACTTGCCTGGAAGGTCCCCAACAAGTATGTGGAGTCTCTGTCTCCACTTCCAGCTTCCGACGGAAAGGGTTTGGGTTGAGTCTAGGAACTGCATTTTATTTAACAAGCTCCCTAGGTAGTCTGATGTAGATGACCACACTTGGAGACTCTCTGGCTTAGAGAGCATCAGGGATTGACTAACCTGTGGCCGGCCTGAGCTCCTATGTTGGAGAAAGCGCCTCCAGCATGCTCCATGATATCAGTGGGGACATCCCCTTCCTGGAACCCGCCGTGTCCTGGCAGCGTCTGATAGTCACTCAACACCAAAAGTTGACTCTAGTCTCTCTTTTTGCTGAGCAGCTCCAGACACATTCTCAAATTACCTGACCATTTTGTGGTAAACCTTCACCTTTTGGTATGGCGAAAAGCAAATGGTCTAATTGTATGCCTCATCTCTGAAACCAATTAAGTAACCAAGAACAAGAAAACATATACTGCAGTTGACACTCAGCAAACCCCTTTTTTCCTAAAGTTCGTAGACTCCCCTGAGTTCAAGTACGCTTGCAAAGTTAAAATGCCATCTCGCTAAATGCACACTCTGGACTTTTGCAGCAAGGACTTGCAAACAACAGCGACAATCTTCTTATCCATAAGAGATGATTTTTTTTTCAACTGCCCATTCAGAATCCTGCCCCGGCAGGAGAGACTTCTATTGTTGTTGTTATTTCTTTGAACCTCTCTAAATAGGTGAAGGCAGGCTGGCTCACAGAAACTATTTGGCAATCCATTTCTTCATCCTCATCAACCCAATTCTGACTTCATATGACATTGGAATGCAGCCTACAGCCCCTAAAAGAGGTGTGTGTGGGAGGGGGATGGGATGAGAGACTTATTTGACAGTGTTACAAGGATTCAGGCTGGAAGCAAACATTTGACACTCCAGCCCTGGAATGCTGTAAAAATTTAATTAGGTGGATCCATTAGTCATGCCCACATGGAGGTTTCATACGGGACTTACAAAAATGCAGGCTACCGAAGGAAAGTTTCAGACCTTCCTGTAAATGCCATTTTCCTCATTATTGGGAAACGCGGTCTCGGTGGGACCATTGAACCAGTCTTTGTATTTACAAAATATGGTTAGGACGAGATTAACATCATGTGCCGAAGGAGTTTTTGGATCCAAAAAAGAGACTTGTTTCCGTTGGTCCCGGCCAGACTGCTTCTGAGTCGACTGGGCTGAGTGAGAGACGGTTTTGGTGCCCACGGTTTTGTGTCGTTTCTGACTCGATGTTTCAGGTCGAAAGGTATCTGGGAGGACACTACTTGGTAGACTGCACTGGGATGAGCAAGTGTCTGTTTTGAAGTTGAAAATACACAGGCAGTTTCTCTAGTTCCAAAACAGGGCGTGGGGAAGGGCTTGAATTTCAGAAAGCAAACTGTGAGGTTTCGGGGCCTGCGATACTTACAGCTTGATTTGCAAGCAGGCATTTTCCATGTATAAACACTGTTATTTTGATTCTAAGTCTCTGCCTGCTCACTGTGGTTGGCAGGAGGTGGACCAGTAAGATATTTAATACAATTAATCATATGGCGATGTCTGAAAGACATTGAAAATTAACTCAAGACTTGTAGCTCTTAATCAGTTTGCATCACGTGAAATTGCCCACATTGACCGTGGGCAAGCATTCCATGTGATGCCGTCTAAGAGAGTGCTTGGCACTCAGCTTAAAATGAAAGGGTTTGATATAATAGTATTGTTATGGGCCACAGTCCCCTAGAGATGGGCTGTGGGGTGTGTCCTCCTCATCTGTATGCATTCATTTATCTATTCATGTTATTATTTCAACAAACATGTATTTCTTAACACGCTGGATTGAGACATAAAATTTAATAAGACACAGTCCCTGCCCTAGAGGAGGTCAAAGTCTAATGGGGAAGACCAACTTATAAATAAGTAACCACAGCACAGTACCATGATAATTATAATGTTACTATTTATTGAGTGCCTATGCCTCCAGTCATTTACATACGTTAGCTCATGTCTGTTTTAAAAACAACCCAGCAAGAGAGGATTTTTTATTTTCTTTATAGAGGAAGCAACTGAGACCCAGACAAACTGAAGAACTTTCTAGATGCACGGCTAAGAAATGACAAGAGCTGAGATGTGAGTCCATGAGAGTCTAACTCCATTAAGCCACGTTGCCTCGACAGCCTCAGATCAGAGCAATGAGGAGGTGAAGAGGATGAAAAAAAGCAGTGAGTGGAGCTCTCTAAGGGGAAGAGGCAACAAAGTTTTGGGGGCTCTTGAGGGATGAATAAGAGCCCACAAATTAGGCAAGAAAGTGTTTGGTGTCTTGAAGGGAAACCCTGCCACATTGTAACTAATATTTCTTGGTCAATGTTACTTCTAGTTTTACTTGAGTTTGAGATAAAGAATGATGGGTCTTTGTCTGGATCATTTTTTGGAATCCTCTTTTTTTAGTTTGTTTGTTTATTTGTTTTTCCCCAAATGCATTGCACATGTAAAGATTTCAGGCATCAGCCCATGGCCCTGTCTGGATCATTGGATCAACTGGAGAACCACTTTGGTATATGTGAGCAGAGAAAGTACATAACTTTGGGGCAACCAACCCCCCCAGGAGGAAATTAGTGGACGAGTGGCACAAAGAACGCCCAGGAGAGAGAGCTGCAGGTATCCCGTATGAAATGCCCAATCCTGTTTGTGCTGCGGACTTCGTTCAGAGACTGGAAGAAGTCAGACTTTGAGTCTTCTCAGGTGTTCATATCTTTGACCCTGGAGATCTTTGGTGTGAGATCCATCACCATCTTGGTTGAAAAGTCATTGTTTGGGGAAAGGGAGGAAAAAAAATACACTATAGCCCCATGTGCCCAAGTTTGTACTTCTACGTTTCCTGGGAATTTTGCAAACTTAGATTTATTGGTCAAGCTCCAGGGCCTCATTCTGATCTTGGTCTGTGGGCTATCACCTAAATTCAGCCACACGGGGCAAGGCTTCTTTAAGTAGATTGGTCAAAAAAAAAAAAAAAGACTCGCATTGTGGCTGTATTTGGGCTTAATAAGGCTCAATTTAAGCTCGGTAATTTAAATTGAGTTCCTCATCTATGAAATTCCAAACAGTGGCTTTGCAATAAAGATAAGCTGGATCTTCTCAAAAGGGAGTTATTACAACCCAGGACAAATGATACACTGGCCTCTATCGTTAATTCCCATCTCTGGTGACCCAGCATTCGTCCCTCCTGCCCTTTTTTCTAGGGAACCCATCCCTTCCCCCCTATTCTTGGGATTTGCACTGGTCTGACCTCCTAAGGTCCTGGCTCCAGAGGTGACTCAGCCCTGACAAATACAGATTCCATGATGCTTGGATTCAGGGGTGAGCAGCGCACTGCCTATCCAAGTCAACAAGCCTCAAACCTAGGGCCTTCTGGAATTATTGGATAAAAGCAGCTTATTTTAGAGGGAATGCTCACTGGAAAGATCATTTAAGACTGGAGCTTCCAGTGGCTGTATTTCTACACCAGGGAAATCCGGGCAAAGCATGGTTGGAAGCTCGTTGGAAGGAGAGTGAAGTTCAATGATGCTCTTGATTTTAATCCTCACTTCACTCATCACTTTGTTCTTAAATAAAGAAGCCTGGGATACAGTAAAAAAAAAAAAAGCATGAGGGCAGCACAGAAGTGAGTGATTTTGGAAGCCACAGGAAGAAGTTCCTGGTGACACTATTGACATATCTGGGCAGAGCCACTCCAGAAGTGGCCATTGCCGCTGGACTTTTTTTTTTTTTTTTTTTTTTTTTGAGACAGAGTCTCGCTTTGTTGTCCAGGCTAGAGTGAGTGCCGTGGCGTCAGCCTAGCTCACAGCAACCTCAAACTCCTGGGCTCAAGCGATCCTGCTGCCTCAGCCTCCCGAGTAGCTGGGACTACAGGCATGCGCCACCATGCCCGGCTAATTTTTTATATATATATCAGTTGGCCAATTATTTTCTTTCTATTTATAGTAGAGACGGGGGTCTCGCTCTTGCTCAGGCTGGTTTCGAACTCCTGACCTTGAGCAATCCGCCCGCCTCGGCCTCCCAAGAGCTAGGATTACAGGCGTGAGCCACAGCGCCCGGCCGCCGCTGGACTTTTTTTCAAAATGTGAACCAATAAATTATTTTTTGGTGTGTTGTTAAGCTAGGTTGAATAGAGTCTCCGGTCACTAATAATCAAAAGAGTCCCGATGCTATCTCTATTTAGGGTGTCCCAGGCTTCCTCTAGATACCTTAATGCATGTTATGAAATTCTCAAAATATGCATAAAGACCGATAATGAGTTCACGTTAACTTAAAATAGGACTACAAAAAGTCAGTCACAGGACAGAGCAACTGACTGAAATTAGGAATCATTCACTGAGTCACTAGAGCTTGGCTGTCCAATATGGGAGCTCCAAGCCACCTGTGGCCACAGGGCACTTGGTGTGTGGCAGGTCCGGATGCAGATGTGCTCCAGGTGTGACACACACACACACACACACACACACACACACACACACACACACACAGAATGTAAACTCCCCCATGAATGATTTCAATATGGGTCAAATATTCAATTGATAACATTTTGGAAGTGTTAGGTTACATAATGTTTATTAAAATCAATTTTACCTCTTTCTTTTCACTTTTTATAAGATGGCTGCTAGATAATTTTAAATTACATAGGTGGCTCACGTTATATGTCTACTGAACAGTGCTGCCCTAGAGCTGCAAGTGTTACAAGGCTCTACTCTATGTTCAGCCTGAACTTCCGCCCCTGACACTCCTACCTTGGCTGTCCTTATCTTGAACCAATGTGGTCAACCTTGGAGAATCAAAACTGAATAATCAAATCCATTTTTCACGGTAACAGCCCCTTAGATATTTGAAGGCAGCTCCCAAATTCTTCCCATAACTTCTCTTTTCTAGCCCAAATGCCCCACGTTCCTCAGCCACTTCCATATAGTCTAGTGTCCTCCTTCTTCTCTGGCCACCTTCCAGTTTACCAAGGATCCCCTTAAAATATGGTGCTGAGCATTCTTCCTGGCATATCAACTGTAGTCTCAGCATTGAGGTGCTCACCTTCTTGTACTAGACACCATATCTCTATTAATATGACCCAGGGCTATTGATATCTTTGGAAGCTAAGGTTGATACCGGTGGTTCTCAAAGGTGGAGGCCCAGACCAGCAGCATCAGCATCACCTGAGAACTTGTTGGAAATGCAAATTCCCTTGCTCCATTCAAGACCTCCCGTATCATAAATTCTGGGGGTGGGACCCAGCAGTCTGTGCTTTAACAAGCCCTCCAGGGGATTCTCATGTGCAAATGAGAGTGAGAAGCATTGGCTTGCACTGAATGCCTTCTAAAATCTTTTGCCTTCCAGCCAAGGGTTTCCTGTCTTAATGGCTGGATTTTAGGGGAATTATGATGCAGGAGTTTGCATTTGCTCTGGTTGGTGCATCAGAACTTTCGCCCAGGGTTCTAGCTTGTCTAAGCATCCGGAATGCAGGTTCTGCCATTTCTCCCTGCCTTGTGTCAAATGCACATAGAATAAGCTACCTTTAGTCTTTATCCAGAGAGCTGAATATAAATGACAGGCAACACAGACCCCAAAGCAGGGTCATGCTTCCCTCCATGTCTTGGGTCCCCTTGTTCCCTCTGCCTCTGATACATTTCCCAAACTCATCTCCCATGCCCTCCAAACTGCTTCTCCTGACTAGTTTGGCCAGGGCCTGTGTCTCCACCTAGATATCACCTCTCCCAAGAAAACTGGGTTTGGGGCTGGGTTTGGTGCTGACAGCCGCCAGTGTTTGATAAATGATTCTCTCCACTCCAGCAGTGGGTCTCCATCGGGGTGATTTTGCCTCTCAAGGGACATCTGGCAATGTCTGGACACATTTCTGATTGTCACATCTTGGGGGGTAATACTGGCATCCGGTGGGTAGAGACCAGGGATGCTGCTAAACAACCCATAGTACACAGGACAGACCCCTCCAGGAAAGAACGATCTAACCTAGAAAGCCACCAGTGCTGAGGTTGTTGAGCCCTGTCCTAGAATGTAAGCCCCCTGCCTCTTTTGGTCACAATTATATTCCCAGCCCCAAGAGAGTGCATGGCCCAAAGGCGACACTGAATAAATATATTTATTGGATGAATATGTGACATCTCTCTTACTCCATGAGAAAAACCAATCAAGATCACCTGCCAGTTTATACCTTTCTGTTTTAGGAAGTAATTTGCCCAGGGGCGGATGCAGTCAGCGAAGGACCTATGGAAACTGTTTTTATTAGACAGCCAAACTAGCTTCATAATTAGCACAGTCATGGCCAATTAATACATGTGCTTCTCAAGTACTTACAAACCACTAAAACATTTTCTTGCCTCTCTAAGTTGGCTGAGTGTTCACCTGTTGCCATCTTCCTGTCCTGCTACTTTTCCGAGTAATGTGATTTTTATTAGCTGTGTGAACTTGGACCACGTGACTTCTCCAGGCTCAGTTTTCTCAAAATGGGTGTAACGATGCCTGTCCTTGACTTCCTGGGGCCCTGCAGTAGAGATGATGATGATGAAGTCAGGGTACTTGTAAGGTATGGAGGGCATTGACTGGCCTGTCCCCATAATTATTATTTCCGTGGTTTGTCTTCACAGCAATTCCGTGAGGCCAGGAGAAACATAATGTCAATATTACAGACTGTGAATCTAAAACTCCGTCAGGACTACTAGGTGGATTTTTATCCAGTTTTCTGTCAGGGAAGGTAGGTTACTTGTGTTGATGACTGATCTTGACGGCTCTGAAGAAAGAAACTTCATAGACAAAGCTTTTCTGGAAGCTTCCGAAATCTTAAAAAGGATGTTTTTCAAACCACCCAGCATGAAGCTCCACATGTTTGCCTTCAAAGTGGGCCATGGCTTTGGGAGATTTTCTGATTTGTGGGCTCACAGAGGAGGGTCCTGTTTAAACTGGTGATATTTGAACTCCTGAAGGAAGAGGCCAAAACACACGGACACGGGAACCCCACGCTGGGGTTGAGGCCTGAAGGCTCACACACGGAAACTTCTCCAGGTTGCGTCTTCAAGCTCACTGTGTGGAACCCACAGTGGCCTGGAGCCAGATTCGGGCTGCCCTGCCGCTCTTTTTGGGGAGAATGGTAGCAACTGAGTGTCTCCCGGAGCTAGGCAAGGCCTGGGAGCCAGTGAGTCATTCTGTCTTGGCACGGAGTCCCCAGGCTCTTGGGGGAAACAAACAGACTTTGTTCAAAGGGAGCTCTCCTGCGTATGAATGGCCGCTAGTCAACTCGTTCGGAGGAGGCCTGTAACCTGGACCTGCCCCGTCTTTGCCCCTCTTGGCCTGGGGAAACCGCCATGACTTGGGGGCGGGGGTGAATCGTTGGTGCTCAGGCCTTTGTTGTCAACAGGGAACAAAGATGTCAGACAGACCCCGGATGGAGAGATATTTCCTGGGGGCCCATCTAGGGTTCAGGCTTCTGACTCTAGCTTCAGCTGTCTCTCCAGTGCTTGCTTGGGGAAACAAGAGTCAGACTGGGCACCCCATTCCTGATTCCTCTCTTCAATTAGCTGGGGTAGCAGTTGGGCGCCTCTTTAATATTGAAAGTACTTTCACCTCCGGAGCTCACTTTTCTGCTCACCTTGGTCCGAGGAACGTCTCTGGTGATGCACCTGCAACTTTATGAGGTAATAGTATGGGGGATATTTTATTTTATTGGCAGCTGTCATGAGAATTTCTTATGGGCAGTCACCCACTCTTGGAAGAGAAGAATATTCAGAAAGCTCTCCTTAGGGATAGGTGATGGGAACAGATCTTCCCGGGCCTGAATGTGAGTGGGCTGATGGAGAGGGGGGACATACTTGGGTGTTACACCTGAGAGGGAAGGAAGAGGAAAGTGGGACGTGACTGTGGAACGGAAGCTGGCGTGATGCTGGGACATCAGCCCTAGGCCCCTGCGACGACCTTTCCTGGGATCTTGACCCTTTTAGGAAAGCCACTCACTTGTTTCAGGTGAGTGGGTTCATTTTTGGGAAGCCCTTTAAGAAATGGGCTTTTTTGTTCAGCTTGACGGGGGTGGAGCGTGAAGCCACATGCAGGTGTTTTATGAGCCTGGAAGCTGGGAGAAACGTGAGGAGACAGAGGTTGGGGGAATTCACAGCCATTCTGGGGACAAGTCTGGATTCTTGCAAGTCTGTGGGATTAGGGTTCCGGCTAATTTGAACTGAATCTCCCCGAAGTAGGGGCCCCGTATAACATCTGAGCTGCATTATTAACACCCCTATGCATTATTAACATCACTGCACTGGTGCCGCCATGTTTCTCCGTGTCTAACAAAGACTGGAGGCTTGGCCTACATCTGTTGAGGCTCACTCCGATTGAGAGTGTAAGATGGTCTCTCCAAGGAGGAGGCCACACACCCGTCGTGAGGCGTGACCTTGTTTATTAGCTCCTCGGAGCAGGACGATGCGTGGGGACAGTGGGTTTGGTGCCCGGTGGCTTCCACTCACTAACCCTCATGGAGGTCACAGCTCCGTCTTGGCTGCTGCCGGGAAACAGACACTTGTCACAACTTCAGGCGGAAGCACCGGGTTCCAGCTCATTGGGACTCAATTCCTAGATGAGCACAGGCAGAGGAGGAAGCCCTGCTTGACTAGCCCCAGCTAGGCCGAGCAGATGTGGTGCGGGGCGCCTCTCTGCAGAGCTGCAGCGCTGGCTGGCTCATCACCCACACAGGGCCCCTGGGAGAGTGGCTGATGAGGGCCTTGCAGCGCTAGGAGCCGCCAAGCGCTTGGCTCTGCCTCCCCCCTCCCACCCCCCCCTCCATGGCCTGGCCCCCTGCCAGCTTGGTTTGGAAGGGGAGCTAGGGATGGGCAGAGTCTCGCATGGGGAACTCTTGCAAAAGATCTAGCAATGCTCTTGGATGCCATCCCGCTGTCACGGGCTGCAGAGACTTCGGTAGGGAGAGACAGAAGCTGGGTGCTCGGGCAACAGCCAAGGTGCTCCCTTTCAGCACCGCCCTTACTCACGGGGAGGGAGGCAGGTAAAAACTGCGTAATCCAAACCAGGTCTCTGAGCTGCTGTGGCTGGGAGAATAATCACAGCCTCCCTCGGGCCAAACAATTGCCTGCCTTGGAACTCAGACACATTCCAGAAAGGAATGAGGAGTCTGTGGGTGCGTGGCCACGGTGTTTGTGTGTGTGTGCGCGTGCACCTTGGCATGGTCCACTGTGTATGCTCTCCGTGGGGGTGTGCATGGATTGTGTGTGTGTGTGTGGATTTAATTGGTGTGAATACATATTCAGTATGTGTGTTTGAGTATGGATAATGTTTAATAAGCATGTGGGACAGTGAGTGTGCTTTATTCATGTGTCTGTGTCTTTAGTACCCTGGGTGTTGTATAGCTATACGTGTGCTTGTATGTGTATGGTCAGTGTGTATATTGTATGTATATGCATGCTTGCATGTGTACCCTCTGTGTATGTGCATACATGTTTGGCCACACGATTAGTGGTGTATTTGTTTTGGGTATATGTATGTCCTATATGTGTGTGCTTGTGCACATGTCCCATGTGTGTGCTTAGACCATGAGTGTGTGTGTGTGTGTGTATAGTATGACCAAAATGCATCTGTCATCCCAGTGGCTATGTTGTATGCGCATCCAACAGGTATGCATGTTCCAGGTGTATGTATTTTTTGCAAAACCACTGTATGTATCTCGTGTGTGTCAGTTTGCATGAATTAGTGAGAGAGCAAGAACATAGAAGTGGAAACAAAGGACATGTCTGTGCTAACCATTTGAGGTGCATGCAGCCTGCCAACAGCCATCTCAGGCCATCAGAGCTCCTTAGCAGGGTACACAGAGCCTGTCCAGTCACAAGCCCTTCTATTAAACTACTCCATGCCAGCCATGGGACATTCCCGCCATGTCCCTGCTGGGTTCCCTGGGTTCTGACCCTGTAAAATTGCTCACCGCTCCTTGTCTCTGGACCCACTCATGCCGTTCCCACTCCGGGAATGGCTCTCCCCTTCCCCACCTTTCTGACACCTTCTGGATTCAGCTGGCTTGAGTGCTCACATATCTAGGAAGTCTCCTTCAACGAACCATTTCCTGCTTTGTCTCCCAACTATGAATGCAAACAAAGCACCTCTCACATTTAGGGGCCTCTTTTGCCTGCATGTCTGTTTCCCTGACCGAGCGTACTCACTCGGGTGAGGATGACAACACCAGCCTCTGCTCTTTGAACATTACTCCATCCCAGGCCTGCTAAGCATGCTCTTGCCTCACAGCAGCACCAGGAGACAGGTGACTTTATCCTCACCTTGCAGATGCCGTCGCTGAGGCTCACTGAGAGAGTCAGAGACTGTTAGAAGCTGGGCAAGAGATCGACCCTGTGTCTGATTCCAGGGCCCATGTATTATCGTAGTGCTACACCATTCCTAGGCTGGAATTTATTCTTCTGATCCATCGATTGATTCAATAAATACTAACCTAGTGCTTGCAATATAGCAGGTGCTGTTCTCAGTGCTCAAACTGCCTTCAGGGAGCTTGCATGCCAGTTCTGGTCCACTCTGCAAGGCTGGGAGGCACGACGTACATCCCTCTGTGTTGTGTGTGTATGTCTGTGTGTGTTTTCTATCTATGAGCAGGGAAATCCCAAGATCTAGTGTTACCTCTGAAAAACATTATCTGAAAGATCATTTGGGCAATTGCCAAATTGAGGAGCTGAGATAGAGCCATCTCAGAAGAGGAGCTGTGGAAGGCAGAAGGATGGCTCCCCAAGGTGTACACATTCTACTCCCTAGAACCTGTTAAACAGCAAAGGGGCATGAAAGGGTGTAGATGGAATTAATGTTTCTCATTAGCTGACTTTGAAATAGAGAGATTATTCTGGATTATCTGGGTGGGCCCAGTGTAATCACTTGGGCCCCAGTGGAAGGCAGGACACAAGAGGAAGGAGCCACATAATGCCACGAGAGGGACTCCACCCACTGCGCCTGTATTTGGAGAGGGAGGAAGGGGCCGGAAGCCAGTACATAAGGGCAGCTTCTAGAAACTGGAAAAGGCCGGATAATGGCTTCTCCTCTAGAGCCTCCAGAAAGAACGTAGCCCCACCCACACCTCGAGTTTAGCCTACTGAGATGCATGCCAGAATTCTGACCTTCAGAAGTGTAAGAGAATGAATTTGTGCTGTTTTAAGCTGCTAAATTTTAAGTAAATTATTAAGGCAGCAATATAAAATAGATACAGAGCCAAAATCTCAGGTTAGGAGAACCTGGTTCTTGCATGGAAATGGGATCTGGACGGGGGCTTAACAGGATAAAGGCATCATAAGGGATGAAGTCTGCTGACCGAGAAGCGATCAGTGGGCGAGTTCCAACTTCACACGTGCAGCAGGTTAAAGGGCATGGTGCACGCACACGGAACATCTGCTTGGCCCTGACTTTTATGCAGGTGCGTTTCAATTTCCCCAAGCTACGGACAGTTATTTAAGGGAATATAACATGGGCTATTGTTCCTGCTACTAATTTTAGGAAGAAAGCAAGACCACCAGGGACCGTCAACCGTCACCACGACTGAAAGACATACCCCACAATATGAACTTGACCCTAGACCAAAGCTCCCAGGACCCCAGCAGGTAAGGCTCTGGTGGTGGTGAGCCTCAGACCCGAAAGAAGGTCATTCCCACTCCAGACAGACAGATCCCACTCGGCACTATCGGCATCCCTGCCATCCAAAGGTCCCGGGCGGCTGTGGCTGGTCAGCGTCCATGGCCTCCATAGCAATCAAAAGGATAATGACGTATTTCCCACTTAAGCTCATAGCGGGGGGCTGAGAGAGAGATCCGCAAAGGAGGCTGCTGCTCTCCAACTGGACCGAAGCTGAGGGACGGCCAGGGGTGGGTTCCATTACTGCAATTAGCGCACGGTGTAAACAGCACTTAAGGGCTCTATCTGGGAGTTTGCGGTAATCCATCTGAAACACACCACCGTTTTATGCAGGGAGCAATGAGGGGAACTGTCTCCAAGTCAACTTCGTTGTCTAGTCTGCAAAGGACCCTCTTCCTCCTTGTTCATGCCCTCCCCTGCTCTCCCCATCTTGGCTTGGGGCCACGGCCCCTCCTGACAGCTGTGTTCACTCCAGGGGCAAATCAGGCACCTTAAAGACCTGGCGTGTGGGAAGGTTTCAGCACTGCCCGGCCTCTAGTTGGTCCACCACGGTGGGGGTGTTGCTCCGTTTCTTCTTTCGTTTTCATGGACAATCCCAATACTGTCTGTTCTGTCCTTTGTAGATTTTGTGTGTGTTTGTGTATTGTAAATACAAGTGATGAAGGAGCCATGTTTGCTGTCGAGGGGAGGAAGCTTTGCAAGGAAGAGGTCCCTGGAGATGCCTACTGAGACCTTCCTGATTTTCTCACCCTTCCCAGGGTCTGTAGGGTGGCCTGTTTGTGTGCAGTTCCAGACTATTCTCTCTCTCTCTCTCTCTCTCTCCCCCCTCCCTCTCTCCTCTCCCTCCCTCCCTCTCTCTCTCTCTCCCCCTCTCTCTCCTCTCCCTCCCTCCCTCCCTCCCTCCCTCTCTCTCTCTCTCTCTCTCTCTCTCTCTCTCTCTCTCTCTCTCTCTCTCTCTCTCTCTCTCTCCCCCTCTCTCCTCTCCCTCTCCCTCCCCTCCCCTCTCTGCCTGGTGGAAGCTACCATTTTGTCATCTGCCTGGACTCCGGGGAAATTCCAATGACTAGGTTTTTAGAAACTGAAATATGTTATACCTTTTCTGAAGACCTAGTATTTGTTTTTCGGTTTTGGGGTTCTTTGGAAGGAAATAGCCAAACATTGTCACAACAACATGTTGACCAGGTTAAAAAAGATCACAGTGATGGTATGACTGTAGCAGGGATGTGGCTGACTTGCCCCCTGCCCTCTACAACCTGGTCTATATCGTTTGAGCGCGTACACACTTTTGATAAAGATTTCGACACATTGAAAAGGAGAGTGCCCGAGTCTTGATCGATTGTTAGGGACCCAAAGGACTTTTCTGTAACACCAAATGCCTCATGGAAAGTCATAAGGATGGCACTTGTTGTGACAAGCAAATATGTCCCCAAACATTGCCAAATGCCACACCATGGGGGACACAATGGCTCCCAGTTGAAAACTACTCTCTTACATGAATGGATTTTTACAGCTACTCCAAAAGCTGGAGGTTTCACCCCAGAGAGGTGAAGTGTCTTGGCAGAGACCACCCAGCGTCTAAAGAGTCTAGGTTCAGACTCAGCTCTCAGGCTGTCTCCCTGGGTCTGCAGTTGCCCTACGGATTGTTCCAGAACATTCCACGCGGCCTGAAACGGGGGCGGCCCCCTCTGGGTTCTGTCTGGCGGACACAGGACTGTGGGGCCTCCTTTCTCAGCGTGCAGAAGGCTTCTAGATCTGGCTGCAAAAAGAACAACACAGCCTCTGTTAGGAAGAAAACCACAGCTTGGAAAAAAGAAAAGTAGGGACACGTCTGATTCATCGGGATGACTCATACCTGGGATCGCTGCTCTTCCCCTCGGCTTCCCGCGGCCTGTCGCGGCTTGCGAAGGGCCACGGTGACTTGAAAAGGCAAAACTCCCCTCTCCGAGGGTGGGGACGGATCCACCTGTCTGGGTGCACGGAGTGAGCTCGGCACAGCCAGCCAGCAAGATAACTTTATATCAGGGACGCGGAATCAGATTTCAGAAAATCCAGCGTGTGGAGTTGGAAGGTGCTTGGAAGTTTCTGGCCGGCTCGGTGTGTCCCTCTGTGGACAGCTAAGGGCCTGTGGGAGCTACCGTATGCAAAGGAAGGAATTGCAATAACTGTTCAGCAAGGCCAGGGCTGGTGGAAGAAACAGATCTTCAGGTGCAGCAGATACAGCCGATAATTATCCTGGAAAACGCGTCAAGCTGCGGAGTTCATCTCCTTATGTAGAAACCCGGGTCGCCACCACGATTGCATCAGGCCTCTGGGAAGCCTCGTGCGTGGTCCTCTATTATCTATTGATAGATGACTTTGTAATCGCACTCACGTTGTTTTCTTGAGGGCAGGAGGGTGTAATCTTCTTGTTTCACGCGTCTCACATCTCCCGGTACGCAGTTAATTCCCGGAGCGGGCTCGCCGAGTGCCTGGGTTGACAGAGAAGGGGGTGAACTTCCACTACCCCCATTAGGGGTCTTTGTGCCCCGCGAGCAGACAGTTGCCCAAATTCCACCCATTAAAAAAAAAAAAAAAAAAGAATGGGCTAATTAAGCCTGCCAGCCTAATTTTGCGCTTTCTAATTTCGCCCTTTAAATGCATCATAATTATCAGATGCAAAATACATTTTCAAATGCAGAGCCACTGACGGGTGTATTTTTAAACGTGCAGGGCTAAGACGGGAGGGAGCGAAGAAGCAGGCCATATTTTTAACTTGTATCGTTGGTCAGGGAAAGGCCATTGTTTCTCCTATTGCCACCGCCGTCTTTGGAATGAAAATTGCATTTAATTCGACCGGGGTACTGAAATAGACGTCATTGTGTTGCTGTCCCCGGCAGTGCTGCTGGGCGGCTTGTCCTTTGGGGTGTGCTTGGACAAAGGAGATGAGGTCACAGCCCGAGACTCCGGGCTTCACGTTAAGGCATGGGGTACATGCCTCTGCGGAGGCCGAAAGAAGTCAGGGTTGGTGTCGACAGGAACTTGGAGCAGCTCTTGGAAGCCACGTGACGCAAGCCTTCCTTATTGTTATTTTTAATGTTTTCAATGGCTTGTCTTTATTATCGACAATGCCATGCACCCAAAGCCTTTGATTACGGAAGCTTTTGGACACAGCTGTTTTGCCTTCTCTCCAACCTATCCTAAAGAGGCATTGTTTAATTCTATTCAAAGTTAATGTTGGAAACAGAAGAAAAAAAGTCACAGATAATTACATGCCATCTTACATTTATAATATATCTACCGTGTTGCCCCGAAAATAAGACAGGGCTTATATTTATTTTTCCTCAAGAAGATACCTTAGGGCTTATTTTCAGGGGACGTGTTATTTTTTTAAAGTATGGCACAATAAATCTACACATATTCAAATACAGTTAAGTCGTCTTCTTCTGGAACATCATCATCACTCTCCAAACCCCAAATTCCATCTTGAATTTCTTGCAACTCTATTTCCTTTAGAACCATTGGCCCTGATCTCTCATGTCAAGCAATAGAGCTCTCGTGGGGCAGATGAGAAGGGCTGCTCATCTTCTTTACCCCTCCGAGACGAAATGCATGGGTTGTGCAGATGCGCTGCGTAGCCACACTCATCACTAGGTCTTATTTTCAGGGTAGGGCTTCTATTGCGCAAATGCTTAGAAATCCTGCTAGGGCTTGTTTTATGGGTAGGTCTTATTTTCGGGGAAACACGGTATGTCTTGCTCAGTGTATGCAGTCCACGTGAGCTGCATACTATATATCAATGCAGCATAATGTACTGCACAGGGTCTAGCATCAACAATAACCACAAAGGGCAGGTTAGCATGAAATCTGGCACTAGGGTGTGGCTCCCTCTGCACGTATAAGTTCCCTCGTTTCACAAAGCCCTTCCTTTTACCGATGAGGGATCTTCTCCCACTTTCTCTCCAGGAAAGAACAATGTAGTCCCTCCATGTGAACCCACTGCTCCTTCTTGGGCCCTGGGTTTCGTTCCAGGAGGTGCTGTCATCTCGCTGCAGGGACTTAGACTGCAAGAAGATCGACTTCCTTGCAAGGCTCTATACAAACAGAGCTCTCTGGAAGCCACTGGGTCCTGTCTGGAGTCCCTCTGCTTAGCTATAAAAAGAATGATTCCATGAATGTTCCTCACTAAGAACAAGGATGGGGCTTGGGGAGATGCTAATGGAGATGCCCCACCCCATCACTTCAGTTTGGGGTATCTGGTCGCATCAATGGACCATCACTAGAGCCGAATTTCTCCAATATTCCATGATTTGTGGAGAGTTCATCACAATATGAGAATAGCAATGGTCGTTCATTGAGTCCTCACTTTATGCTTGGCATGTGCTTGTTGCTCTCTGTAGTGATGTCGTCTTGGATGATACCAAGGAGAGGTGGAATACACAGCTTTCTAAGGCTTCTCCCAGGGGTTCCTGCCTGTGCAGTCATCGGTGCTGTGATGAGAAGCCAGAGCATCTTGTGGTGATTTTTTAGGCATCAACAGATAACTTATACAATAGCCAACATTGATCAGAGGCATTGTTCAAGGCACTTTTTACCTATGACCTTATTTGACCCACGCAACAAACCCTTTATGATCGGAATTATTCTCCCATTTTACAGATGGGGAAGCTGAGGCTTGGGAAGACTGTGGCTTGACCAAGTTCCCAGAGCTTGTAAGTGGAAGAGCCAAGGTTCAAAGCCAGTGTTGAAGCTGTCCACCTTGCTTTCGTTGAACGATATGGGTGTCTTAGACTGTTTAGTGTTGCTGTAACAGAATACCTGAGGCTGGAAAGTCTATAACAACAAAAAAAGAAGAGATTTGCTTGGCTCGCAACTCTGATGGCTGGAAAGTTCGTGGTTGGGGTGCTGCTTCTGGTGAGGGCCTCCCTCGTGCTGTTTCCACTGGTGGAGGAAGGCGGGAGGGGAGAGAGCCTGTGCAGAGATCACATGGCAAGGAAGGAAACAAGAAAGAGAGAGAGACCAAGGAAACCAGACTCTATTAAGCAACTCACTCCTGTGGGACCTAATTCAGTCCCTGCAGGGTGGCAAGACGTTAATCTGTCTATGCGGGATCCACCCCCATGACCGCAATACCTCTCCCCACCTTCCAACACCAACACCATCCCATTGGGGATCAAATTTCAGCATGGATTTCATAGGGGGCAAACCATACCCAAACTACAGCAATGGATAGTGGGTTCGATCCCATTTTGGGTATAGTGGAACTTGTAGTAGATTAAGGTAGGAACCAGATAAATATTTGGTGGAAGCCCCCATATGGAGAACACTCTCCTCGGGATTACCCAAAGCCCCCTCCCATGAGCAGTTCTGCCTGCCTGGTGATGCACCTGTCTAAGACCTCACCACCAATGAGTGGGTTTTCTTTGCACTTTCCCTCGATGCCTACATCAGGTCTCTGATGTAACTGGGATGGGTAGAGGAGGGTTGCTTCAGACTCCTGTCTTCTCTCCCTAAAGCCATCCATTGGGGGGCGGTTCAAAATCTACCCTAATCTGAAGGGTCTACAGGAGAGGAATGCTTCTCACGAGAAAACTTCAGCAGCACTTGGGAGTAAGCCACAGCGGAAGAGAGTCAAAGGGACTCTCTTCTGTCTAAAGCTATGCAAATCGGTGGTTTGCCCTCCAAACACGAGTGTTTATCTCAGTTTCCTTTTTCGGCTGATTGAGCGATCAGAAAGCAGAGAGGTGGTGACCCCCAGCTGCACTCTGCCTCTCAGAAACTTTGGTATTTTGACTCCACCACCTGCTTTTAACAGAGAAAGTCAAGAGCCTCAGTCTGCCTGGCCCCTTGCACGGTTCCGAGAATGCCCTCCCACCCTGTGCCCAGAATTTTCTTTGTACCAAAGTTGACTTCTGGCTGCCAACTCAGGCTTTCTTGGAGCCCAAAAGCAGAGACCACTCTCCCTACCCTCTGGAAAATGAAGCACACAGCTGAATTTAATATTAGTGTTTATCTGTATCTTACTTATTCTTACGATCCAAGGGGGGCGCACAGAGTCAGGATGTTAATATCTGCCAGGTTCGGATGAACACTGGGTACTACTTTTGTCATGTTACAGCCAAGAAACCAGAGCCAGGGAGAGAGAGGCATTTGCCTAAGGTTACCTGGTTGGCCACTCGAAGGGCATATCTTGAAGTGTGCAGACACACGAGGATTGGGACAACCTGTTAGCAAAGCTCAGAAAGCTCACCACATCATGCCGGGTGATTGTACAGCAGCTGCAGTGGGTTCTTGCTTTCTCAGGCACTTTATATGTGTTATCTCCATCTTCATAAAAATATCTAAGGCCACAGTGGTTTATATATATATTTTTAAAGAAGTCACTGACCTAGTTAAAGAATCTGATGACATCTAAAACTCTTTCCCTCATAAAAATACATATTCAATTTTAAGGGCTCTTTAAGGATCTCTGGACTCCAGGCTAAAAACCCCTGCTTTAGGTTAAATATTTTTGTTTTCCCCATGTTGAAAATGATCCAATGGAGGCTCAGAGAAGTTACATGCTATGCCTGTGCACGGCAAGATAACAGGTGCCCTTAAATACAGATCATTGGGCTCCTAAGCTCAAGTGGGTTTCTTCCCTTGAGATGCAGTGCCACAGATTCCAAAAAGCAAGTGTTACCTCATTCTTTACCCAGCCAATATACTTTTTTAAAGCATTTATTAAGTGCCCAGCATTGAATAAGAGGTTGCCCCTCGGAGCTTACATAAAGTCTTGCACAGCTGATAGCCAGGTTACCCCTCTTCAAGGTTGAAGCCTGACTGTGCCTCCCTGACTTCCCAACTTGGCAAGTGGGAAATCCTTGAGACACGGCACAGTTGGCATCATTCGTGGAGGCTGTGGGAAGCCAGGCCAGTGAGTTTTAGGATTGCACCAAGAGGCTGTGGGGGCTGCCCCACACAGAGTGGGCGACGGCGTCACCTTGGCTGAGTGCAGGGAACTGAGAGACAAGAGGTGGCGGCTGGGCTCTCTCCCCAAGGCCTTGACCCGGAAACACCATCGGTGTCTGAGGCAGGGCTGCCTGAGTCTTCTTTGAGGAATGTCCAACAGGCGCCTCATCTCCAATGTGGGGGCCAGTGTTTTCCCAGGCCCTGGAAGGGCAGTGGTTCTTGGAGCGCAGTGAACAGCACGCCACGCCTGGGGACGTGCTGGACAAGGTTTCTTTCCATGTCCTGGCCGGAGTCACTCCACTAGAAAAAATCCAACAGAGTGGACCTGTCAGAAACAAGGTCACATCTGCCTTCTGTTTTCATGATGACCGAGAGTGGCGGGGGTAGAGCCATCCTCCCGTTCCTTCATGACCACCTTCAACATTTATGAAGTGCCTACTGTATGCAGTACACTACACAAACTGCTAGGGATGCAAAGATGAAAGTTGTGGTCCTTCATTTAAAGTTTAGTCATACAAAAAGGTCAAGTGATTACTGTCATACAGGGTGAGCCATATATTGGGAACTTGGGCAGGAACACCTAAGCTAATGTGTAGGTATCAGGGAATGTTCCCCCCTCACACCAAAAAAGAAATTATTCTTAAACATAGATGAGAAGGAAGGAAAGGGTTAGCTAGTGAAGGGAGCAGTGCATGCCCAGACCTGGAGGAGAAAGAAATCCTTGCATTTTCAGGGTGTGAACTAAAAGTTGTTCAGTGGGGCTGGAACGTAGACTGTGAGAGATTTTCAGAAGTTTGCAAACCCTTATCCTCAGTCACCGTGCTGCATAGACACACTGTCAGTTTCCCTGAGTTTCTTTCTGAATAGCTGGATATATGTTACAATGCAGTTCAGTATGTGCTTGGATTTTATAAATTCTGTAGCTGCAGGCTCTAGCGGTTCAGGGTGAGTGCAGACCATTAGGTTTTACTCCCCAAAGCTCAGGTTTTTAAAGGTCTATTTATTTTCTGATGTTGGATATCACCTACAGCCCCCTCCTTTGCAAAGTTTGGACTCGACTTTGGAGGTGTACTGCATGGTATACATGTAGCACATTTTGTTAATCCACTCATGCGTTGATGGGCACTTGGGTTGTTTCCACATCTTTGCGATTGTGAATTGTGCTGCTACAAACATTCGAGTGCGGGTGTCTTTTTTTGTAGAATGTCTCTTTTTCCTTTGGGTAGACACCCAGTCCTGGGATTGCTGGATAGACATGCTTTTAAATCACTTCCCCATTACTTCCCAGCAATGTGGCTACCTTCTCAGCATCAGTATCCTTATGTGGAAAATAACTGGATTATTATGAGAATTACAAAGAGAACACCTGCAAAGCTGTCACTGTGGTGCTTCACACGTGCTCAGCAAATAGTCCAACTACTATCATTATGATGATCTTGATCATTATTATTAATATTAGTTAATAGCTGTCATCCTCCCTCCCCAGATTGACCAGGGAGGGTTTTCACTACTCTTTTTGGCCTTGATTTCCTTGATGACGTTTCTTCATCTTGATATCATGGAGTGGAGGGAGTTAGTCCCATTCATGAACCAGACAGTAGAAATGCCAGACGCCCTGAGATCCCATCTGCGTCTGCCACCATGAACAGGTGTGTGTCGGTCACAGGCATTTCGAAGGTGTGCGTGGAGACCAGGGGAAGAAAATAACAAGAAAATAA
The DNA here is from genome assembly GCF_040939455.1 of Microcebus murinus. NCBI lineage: Eukaryota > Metazoa > Chordata > Mammalia > Primates > Cheirogaleidae > Microcebus > Microcebus murinus. The sequence continues at coordinate 28,582,316 of NC_134123.1, forward strand.
CAGGAAAAGCTTTACTCTAATAAATACATAATATATGTTATCCGCAACATATTTTTTTTTTTTTTCCCGGAATGTGTTAGATCTAAACTAACAAAAAAATCTGGCTTTAGTCTCTGGCCTAAGGTAGAAAACAAATAGGGTGTCTGACCTCATTATCTAGTCTCGAAGTCTCCAAAAGAAACCTCATTCCTCAATGTGGTGAAATCCAAGAAGCAGTGATGTGTAAGAATATAGGGAAGGTCTCACTCTACTCACACGTACGACCACATCCAAAACAAACACGGGGGTATCTACTAACATCCAAGGTGCCCGCTTGTGTGGGGGTCCTTGGAAATTCAGAGGTTACCACTGGCAGTTTCCATCCTGGCTGACTGCACTAAACTTGTCAGAAGAGGTTGAAAGATTTACCCAGTTTATATCCCTTTCACGGCCTTCTAGTCTACTGTTGTTCCCTGACCTACCACAGCCCAAAACAGTCATTTCGTTTTTTTTTTTCAGATTCGTGTTTGGCCATTGTGCAAGAACCCCACATCACGCTACAAAGATCTTTGGAGACAATTATAGCAAATCCCCTGTTGTTGTCTCTCGTTTTTGTTCGGAGCCTTTCTCAAACTTCTGCCCCACTATCTTTTAAGTTCTCACAGTGCCTTATTTAAAACAAGTTGAGCTGTTCTGGGTTTACAAAGTGATACATGGTGTTTGGCTCATTTTTTTTTTTTTCTTCTTCTTAAAGGGAAGGAATAATTGTGGGCTTTAACGTGTTGCCCAGAACTCTGGCTAGAGACTTATTACATTGCAAGGATCTCAATTTATTATCGTGGTAACCCTGAAAGAGTTTTACATGTATGAAGAAACTAAGATTCAAAGACGGTATTTAATTTGGCTAATATCACACAAGTAGTGAACAGTGGAGATGGAATTCAAAACGTTTCAGAGCTTACCCACACATTTCATTGCCCTGCTTTATAATAATAATAATTATTATTATTATTAATACCTGCAGGGATTTTGTTTCTTAGTCACAACTCTAAGTGAGTTTTTCCACAGCGAAGAATAGAGTCACAGTGGTAATTCACAAGGAAGCAGAAAGAGCCCCCCTGTCTCCCCATAGTTTGGGAAGATATAGTGCCTGGCCAGAAATGAAATAATTTCTACTCGTCATCAAAAAGAAGAGGTTTATCACAGATGTAGGGAAAGCAGCCTGTGAGAGATTTCCTTTTCAAGGTATAAAAGCTATATAACGTTCTTAATCTTAAAAATATAAAATCAATTCAATTATGGCATAGTACGTAAAATCTCCTCCCAGGCGCACCCAGAGGTTATTGATTTTGCATCTCCGAAAGAGAAGAAGAATTATTCTAAAATCATCACGACTTGGCATTTTGATAGACCCCGAGCTTCCAAAATACCCTTGTTCGCTACAGAGGTGGTCCCCCAAGTCTTCTTCCAAGAACACCATGAAGGGTCTCCCTTGAGTGGAAAGTTTCCTGCTGCCAAATCGGGGTCCCTCCTACCCAGAAGCCGTCCCACTTGGGCTCAGTGTGGAAGCTTCTTAGCCAAGAGTCGCTGAAAGATTCGGAGAGTTTCAGAATCTGGACTAGCTACAAGTTAATTGCATTTAATTATGCAAGCCTCAGTCATCCAATATCTTCTAGTTAGTCTGTGCTTCCTTGTAGGCACCCATGTATAATTTGAAGTTTAAACAATGCAAATTTCCCTTTTGGAAATCTTAAGTAGTCTGGTGTTCTACCTAATGGCAGTTCTTTTTTTGCTGTGCGTGAAATCATTTTCCTATCTGCGTTGAAGCTGTAGGTAACCAAAGAATCACTCCTGCTCTAGTAGAAGGCAATTTGCCCTGAGGAATCTGTGCATAGTTAAGCAGTGAGTACAGCTACAAGTTCTAAAACGTTCAACATTAAATACACATTAAGCAACATTTCTTCCTCCTACTGGAGGAGGAACTAGACAAAATAATTGTCTAGACTCAGTCTCTCTTTTCTCAAACTCATTTTGACATTTTTACTCTGTTCACAGACCAGTGTTTAAGAACTGCCCTTCTCTGCCAAGCTAGACCACAGGCTCTATCTATTAATAACTTTACCACTGCAAAATTGCCAAGTCAATAGAGAGAATGGATGAGCTGAACACGTAGTGTGGTTTGCTGGAAGACGAGGGGTTCTGTACCTCGCTTTTCAACACCCGTTGAGGGGTCTTGGGACCCCAGAAGATCCCTAAATCTAACGTTACCCCCTATAAAATTAGAGGATTGACATACCTGATTTCTAAGACTCCATTAGGGCCAATGTTCTATGTATGTATGGCAAAGAACAGAAGAACCCAGAATTCTTCCGGATGTAATAGAAATGGAGAATGAAGAAGCAGGGTACTAGGTTACCATTAAAGAGGAACATAATGCAGTGGCAAAGAGTTGATGTCAGACACCAAAGCGCCCTGGGTTCAAGGTTTTCCTCTGCCAGATACAGATTATGTGACCTGGACCAAGTTACTCCACCTCTCTAAACTTCCCTTTCTTTGTAAAAAAAAAAAAAAAAAAATTAACAAGATTACATTCCAGAGGTAGGAATTAACTGTGATAAAATACAAAGCACTTGGTTCAGTTTTGAGGTAGAATGAGCCCTTATTAATTGCTAACTCTAAATAGAAGTTTAAAAAGACAAACTGGCATGTTACCCATGTCTCAGGTATTTGCCTTCCGAGGCTACCTTCTTTGGCCTGTTCATCCTTCTGTCCTCTTCTTGGCCAACTCTTCTTTAACTTTGTCTGTTAAACTTCTCAGATCTCTTGGTCTTTTTCTCCAAAAAGCAATGCCAGTATATGTGCTAGTTGTTCAAAGAAGTTCCAAATGAGTGATAGTGCGTGGAATTCAGAGCATGTCTCCCATTGGGAATTAATAGGGGGATTTGTGTATTATGTAGGTGTGCTGGCCTTGAGCTGCTCTCCCCTCTTCCCAGTCTGTTCTATACCCTGTAGCCAGATAATCCTATTCCTCCAGACTGCAAACCTCTTTAATAGCTTCCCACTGATTTTAATTATTGATAAGGTGAAAATTCTTTTAACAAAGCCCTGCTTATGACAGACCTCACCAATTTCACCAGACTCACTCTGTAGCTCTGTTTTCTCCAATGAATGATAAGTTTTCTCCTGGCACCTTAATTATCAATCCCTTCCAAGTATATTTTCACTCACCATTCAAAGCCCAGCTCAAAAGCTTCCTCCTCCAGGAGGTACTCCTTGATCTTTACTCTTTGGATCTTCCATCCAAGGCAAGATCAGCACTTCTTAGTAAATGTTGGCATAAGCAGCCTACAATGTACAATCTTTCTTCTCTCTCTCTGTGTTTCTTTTTTATTTTTGGCTATCATTACAATTGAAATTTAACCATTATTTGTACAACCCCATAATTTGAAGTTTATTCTCCCTTCCTCTCCATATAAGCCTCAAGTCTGGGCTGGGACTGTTCTTTCCAGGACTGCTAAATCCACACTGCACAATCTAGTGCCTGGCACATAGTACATGTTCAATAATATTTAGCGAATTAATAACTGGCTTTTCAAATGACGACATACACATTTACAATGAAGAAGGTTCATCCTGAACGGTAAGACGCGGAGTTAAACGCTCATCAATTATTTAAAAAGTTAGACATTTTACAGGAACAAACTGATCCTGAGATCCTGGGAGGCTCCAGGATGTACAGTTGTCGAAATGTCACCTTTAGGTCGTGGGTATTGATTTACAGTTTGCATTCCTGAGTACATAGGATTCTGTGCTAGCAGGGAGGCGAAAAAATCAAATTTCTGCATCGCGGTGAAGGAGAAGGCTAAGTCAGGTTCAGTATCATCTGTCGGAAGGGTGTGTGTGTGTGTGTGTGTGTGTGTGTGTGTGTGTGTTTAAGAGTTTTACATTGACTGGCATTCTCGGTGGTAAGAAGAAAGAAGATTTAAGCCATATTGTTTTTTTTATCAGAGATTAGTTTTGCTGTTTCAAAATTTCAATCAAATGGGATCATACGGGAGTATTCTTCTGTTACCCTGCTGCTTCCACGTGGCACTGTTTTTGAGATTTACCCACGTTGCAGTGTGTATTCACGATTGGTTTCTTTTTACTGCTGTGTAGTATTCTGTTGTATGTGGATGTCATCAATTCTTTATCCATTTCATTTTGATGGACATCGGAGCTCTTTATAGTTATTTATTATCATTAATGAAGTTTCTATGGATATTCTTGTACAGGTCTTTTTGTGTTTATATGCTTTCATTTCTTTTGGGTAGACATCTAAGAGTGGTGGTGCTAGGTCCTAGAGTCAGTGTATGATTGCTCAGATTGCTGGACGGGTTTACAAAGTCATTCTGTTTTCACACCCACAAAGATCACATCAACATCTGGTGTTATCTCTGTCTTTGGTTTAGCTATCCTAGAGCGTATATGCTGTTATTGCGTGGTTTTAATTTGTGTTTTCCTGATGACCAGTGTTGAACACTTCTTTATGTGCTTGTTGACCATTTGAATATATTTTTTGTTTAAGTTCCTGTTTGGATTTTCTGTTCATCAAAAAGACTGAGTCATTTATCTTTTAAGTATTGAGGTTTAGGGGTGGCTTATATATGTATATATTTTGAATGTGAGTCCTTTAATTATGTTCTCTGCTATTCACTTTATGAAGGTGTCTTTTGAAGAGCAAATGTGCTTAATTTTGATGAAGTCCATTTCTGTCGATTTATTTTCCCTTTATGATTTGTGCTTTTTTTTTGTAGTTTCTGAATATGTTTTATTTATCCATTTATTTTTATTGATACATGATAGCTGTCTATATTTTCATGATACATATAATTTGATACATTCATATAATCAAATCAGGGTAATTGTGATATCCATCACCTTAAATATTTATCTTTTCTTTATGCTAGGAACATTCAAATTATTCTCTTCTAGTTATTTTGAAATATATCATCCGTTAATGTTAACTATAGTCAGCTCACTGATTTATCGAATACTAGGTCTTATTTCTTCTACCAAACCTTGTCCTAAGAAACTTTTGCTCACTTTGATGTTGTGAAGATATTCTCTGAGTTTCCTTATAAAATATTTATAATTTTACCTCTTATGTTTAGGTCATTAACCACCTCAAATTAATTTTTATGTATGGTGTGAGATATGAGTCAAATATCATCTTTTTTTTTCATGTAGATGAATTCCTTTCACCATTTTGGCCCTTGGTTAAAAATCAACTAACCATTTAAGTCTAGGTCTATTTCTGAATTCTATATTCTGTTATACTGATATGTTTTTTGAATGTGTATAGCAATGTAACATGCCATTGTGATTATCTCAGCTTTATACTAAATCATACAATCAAATAATATAATTCCTTCATCTTTGAAGAGCTTCCATTTCAAAATTGTTTTTGTTGTTTTGGTCTTTTGCATTTTCATATAAATTTTCAAATCTATTTGTCAATTTCTACGAAAGTGACAGCTGGGATTTTGAGTGAGGTTGAACTGCATTTATAGAACAATTTAAGAAGAATTAGCATCTTAACCATATTTTTACAAATCCAAAATTGGTTTACTTTCCATTTGCTTGGATCTTTAACTTCTGTCAGTCATGTTTTGTAGTTTTTAGCATAGAGGCCTTGAACATATTTAAATAAATTTATCCCTAAGTATTTTATATTCTCTGATGTTATTTATATTCTTTCATGTTATTGTAAATATTTAAAAATGTTATTTTCAAATTATCTCTTATAAACATATGGAAACAATTAATTGTTATATGTTGACTCTGTACCTGTGACTTCAATAAATTTAGTGATCCACTCTGGTAGCACTTTTTTACATTCATTATGATTTTCTACAAACATGATGCTGTCATTAGCTAGTAAAGGCAGTTTTACTTTTTTCTTCCTAATATGTTTGGCTTTTATTTTTCTTGTCTTATTGCACTGTCTGAGACTTCCAGTAAAATGTTAAATAAAATTGCTGATGAAAGGCATCTTTATCTTATTCCTAATCTTTTAAGTATGATACTGACTATACATTTTCTATAGATTCCCTTTATCAGGTTGAGAAAGTTTACTTTGATTCCTGGCATGATAAAAATATTTTATCATGAATGGGTTTTACATTGTCAAGTTGTCTGCATTTACTGAGATTATTATACAGTTTTCCTCGTATATTCAGTTAAGGTGGTACATTGTAGTATTTCCAAATATTAAACCCACTTTTACATTCCTTGAACAAAACCCATTTGATCATGATATATCATAATCCTCTTTGTTGTCAAAATATTGCCAAATTCTATTTTTTAATATTTTCTTAAAGTTTCTTTTTTCTTTTTTTTCTTGCAATGTGTTTGGTTTTGCTATCTGAATTACTTGGATCTCATAAAATGAAGCAAAAATTGTTCCTTCTTCCTCTATTGTCTGAAAGAATTTGTGTAGGATTAGTATTTTTTTTTTTTTTTTTTTTTTTTTTTTTTTGGTGGTTTATTGTACCTTTAATCATTAATAGAAACTTTAGTTGCCCATTTCTCTTTGGTGTCATGCAATCATTGAGGTAATTTGCACACTGTGATGTTTTGCCAGTCCAGCTCCACATACTCGGTAAAAATGTGCCTCCAACACAATTTACACACATTACTTATTTTTATAATATAGTTTTTCTTGTACAGAAATAGGAATAACAATCACATATCTAATAACAGCAACTTAGTATTTACTTCTAATAGCAATTTGATTGCATGCTTGTATTAAACCATTTCCCTTAAGCATACAGTCCATCACAACTTCCACCTGTATACCCCCTCATCAATAAAAGCAACATTTTCATGTATGACATTTTCCTTCCCTTTCCTATTCTGAGTTGCTGGTCTTGAAACAGCTCGTTTTTTTCTACCTGGTCCTGGAATAATCATTCACAGGCATTCCCTGAACCTTCCCCACACTAAGTCCATACTTGCCTTTCTGGGAGAAATAGCTGGGTTTCTCCATGTTTAAAAAGACCCCATCATTTGTTAAGGGGAGAGCAACTGAGGTACTCTCTGACCAGGCCTCTTCCTCACCCTAGTTAGAGGGACTTCACCTAAATATTCCAGGGTTAGTGAGTTCAACTCTGCCTGATATACCAGGTTCAAAAAACTGAAAATGGAGGGAAGATCAGATCCCATAGTAGAGGAGTTAAAGTTTTTATGACTCTTTCCTAAGAATATGTTATTCTTCAGCTTCAAGTTGACTTTTCACTCTGCCTTCCCTTTATTCCACTGTCCCTAAAATTGAACTAGAAAATAAAATATGGGAACAAAAGAGGAAAAGGAAACTGAGCAGAAAGTACTCACCATCACTGCCAGCTGTCTATAGGCCTTCTTCAGTTCAACATCTGATGCTGTAGCTTCAACCCCCAGCACATGGAAAGGGTTTAACTCATCCTCAGGAACCCCAGCCATGGTCAACAGTCGAGCCACTTCCTCTTCAGGCTGGCAGTAGCGCCCACTAGCTACAGGTGTATTCCCCTGCCTGTTAGTCCTCTGTTTGACCCAAGGCAACTCCAGCCAGCCCCACTGAACTATTCTTACCAGCTGCTGCCACAGCCTGCTATCTCTCAACAGCGTCAAGCAACGCTGCAAGGCAGGAGAATCCCACCAAGAGAAGAGCCAGGTGGCCTTATCCCTCCAGCCTAATCGGTCACCAAGTCCCACCAGAAACCGCCAGCCCAACTGTAGACAGCCCAAAAAGAGGGCTACAGCCAGAAGCAGCAAAGCACCCAGTAGCCTAAGGAGACGGGTAAACAACCCTGCCCCATAGTAAAACCCCTGGCTTAGAAATTGGAATATCACCTGGGCCCAGCCACCCAGCCGCCCTGCCCAGATTCCCACCCAAACTCGAAAAAGGTCCAGATCACTGCTTTTCAGCTGCCTGCATGCATAGATGAGATGGCCACAAGTTTCTACATACTTTCCCACCAATACCAGCAGTTCAATCAGCCCCCAGAAACCCGCCTGTCCAAGCTGGCATAGTTCCTCTGCTCCCCACAATCCCAGGCCTCTGCGCTTATCTGCCTGACTTCGTTTCCGCCCTAGCCGATGTCGACCAGGGGATCTGGGATCTCTACGTCCACCCTCCCGAGTATCTTCCTTGGTTGGAAAGCGGTGCCGCTGTTTGCGGGATGGGGGCTTCTTTCCACTGGACACACGTGAAAAATCACTGGGGAACTTAAGAGGTTCCTCATCATCATATTCCTCTTCCAACTCTTCATCTTCCCCCAAGGCTGGAGAGGTACAGTGGTGGCAAAAGTTGCTAGAAGAGCCATCTCCTCCGTCAGAGTAAGGCCCTTCAGGGATTCCAGGGGTTCCCTGGCAGTTGCAAGCAGATGGAATGGAAAGAAAAGAAGGGTTCCCATCCTCCTGGTAACCAGCCCCATTCTCCCTTGAGAGTTCCTGGTCCACTCCTGACTCTTCTTCTGAAGATGCCTCACTCTGATCAGGGTCTTCTCCGTCCCTAGGTGGTCCTGGACCCCTTGGGGGGCCATGGCTTGGATCCGACCAATGGGCTGGGTTTGGGGGCTGTGTGTACTTAGGACCAGAGTGCTCTGTGAGGCAGCGGGTACCATTAGGAGTCTCTGCTGAGTCCCTGAGTCCTGAGAATGAAAGTATTTCAGGGTCCACAGAGGGTCCTAAAGTCCTGAGGGGGGCACCACCACTGTGGTGGGCTCCACACAACCCTCCTTCTCCGGGGTGCTTCTGGGCCATGACCTCGGGGCTTCCTGAGGGTCTTAGGTCACAGCCATCATGATAAGTTCTGATGCCGAAGAGCGGCGGTAACTCCTCCCCCTCGAGCAACTGGGCCTGGGGCCAGGGGGAGCTACGAGAGCAGCTCCCCCGGCTCCGCCTCCCGCTCACACTCCGGATTAGTATTATTTCTTCTTTACATGCTTACTAAATTTCACCAGAGAAGCCTTTACGGCTTGACTTTTATTTTGTGATAAAGTGTTTACAAATGGAAATTCTTTAATAGATAAAGGGCTATTTGAAATTTCTATCTCTTCTTGTACGAGTTTTAATAATTTGTATATTTCAAGAAGTCTTGAATATTCTTTATATGCTTTTAATGTTGATAGTATTTGCTAATGATGCCACTTTTTCATTTGTTATGTTGCTAACTTACAATTCTTTATTTTTCCTGACTAGTGTACCTAGGGGGTTATGAGTTTTATTAATATTTCCAAAAATCCAACTTTTTTTTTCTTGATTTTTCTATGTTGTTTATTCATTTTCTTTTTCATTTATTTCTATTCTTCCTATTATTTACTTTTTTCTGTTTACTTTAGATTTAATTATCCTTTTGCTAGTTTTACTATCTCTGCCATTTTAGGGTCTGTTTCTGTGAACTAAATTTCCACCCAGATATGGATTCCATTTTCTGGGTCTTCACGTGTCTAGTAATTTTTGATTTGATGTTGGATTTCTATGGCTACTAAATTTTGAGTGCCAGAATTTTCTAGTTTTTCTTAATGAAGTCTTAATAAAATACTGAGTTTTGTCCTATTGGGCAAATTTACTTTCAAACTAGTGCAATTCTTTTGAGGCCTCTTTTCAGCTTTTGGGTGGGGGTGTCTTGAATAACCTTGACTCTAGAAAAACTATTCTCAAATATTTTGATCTTATGATATTTTTGTGTATATTATGTATATATACACAATATTATAAACTAAAGCTGAACATTGAAAATATTTACTAATTTATTTAAAATGTCAATAATGCTTCCATTGCACACAAACATGAACAACATGTTTTTATAAAAAATAACTATATCTTAAAAATTTAGTGAGAAGTATGGGTTTGTTTTACACCTTGGCAAATTTCTTTCAGTGGCAGCTGGATTTACATATTTGCTTCTGTGTTCAAACTATTGCTGTATGTTTTGTTTGAAATAAATAAAGAAAATTTGCTTTTATAGAGATAAGTATTTCAAAAAGGAAGGAATATTTAAATAGCCTTTTTAGATAATTACGAGTATTCTTCTTTGATACCACATCAAGACTTGACAGGTGGTAGTTTCTTTGAAGTTGCATTGTAGAATCTGAAACTTTGTCAGTAGACTTTTTATACTTTGTCATATTAAAATCCATTGGTCTATTTTGAATCTGGAATAGATATTTAACTCGTGTAATTTTGTAACATCTTGTTACAGAAACACTGTCATGGCCCTAAACTCCCATCTCTGTCTCTTCAGCTCAGCTAGATTGCACTGTCTGGGGTCTCTCTCCTCATTCTACATTAAAGAAAAGTGCATCCGGGTGGGAAGTTAGTGGAATCCCGCACTGTCTCTTGTACAGTGCCTCAAGATAATTATTTCATATATTTTTGTCTGGTTGTCCAGTTGTTTACAGCAGGAGTGCGTCTCTCATCTTGCCCAGAATCAATACATATTTTTAGTAACAGACATGGATACCTATAGAGAGGTGAGAAAACCTTTCTGCTCACCTCCACCATGGTTTTTCGTCTTTTAAAAGACCAAATCCCTAGAAGGCGGTACTCAAGAGTTTACAGAAAGCCTTTTGTAATTATTGTGTGTTTATCACGTGGTTTCCCTTTTGAGCCTCAGGGTGCAGTGGCTGGCCCGGGTCACAGAGGTAGGGCAGACTCACGGCATGGAGTGGAGGAAGCTCGTCCGGGGGTTTCACTGCTCAAGAATAGACTGTCCCTATGTTGCCACCAAAATAAGTTTGCAGGTCAGCCTTCTCTATACAGAGCTGGATATGGGGTGAAGGGCAAGGTGGACAAGCATCGATCGAGCCCTGCCTTTGAGCCCGTTGCCACACTAAGCCCAAAAATACAGAATTGAAGACGACTAATGTGACCCACGACCTTGACCTCGGGTAGCTCCGGCACTGGTAAAATAATTTTGATCCAAATGAGTTTCTTCGCTCAACCAACGCATTTGCATTTGGGCTAGAGAAGTGTTTCCTCCTCATCGAGAATCTCTTACTCCAGCAAAGTGCTGGAGCTGGCTCGGGCTGAGATGTGAGAGCTGATTATTCAATTTTCAGAAAATTTGCAGGCCAGTTGTTAAGCACAGTCATTATTAAAGATTAAGTTATATAAATGTATCATCGAATCAGTTATACTAAAACAAAAGTAATAAATCCGCAAAGGTCTTTACTTTCTAATTATTTTCTATCCACCTGCATTCTTTGGTTTATTTACATCTATTACATCTGCATACTAGAAATATTTTAAACAATGGGGAGCTACAGTGCATCTCCTCCCGACTCTCAGGTTGGTAGCCTGCAACCAGTCGAATCCCCAATTCAATTGGGGATCGAATTTCAACATGAGATTTGGAGGGGCCAAACATCCAAGCCATATCGCGTGTCAATGTCAATCTCCTGCCTGTGATAACGACACTATGATTCTGCAAGGGTTTACCATCGGGGAGAATCGGGTAAAGCCTGCACACTATCTCTGTGCCTTATGTCCTACGACTGCCTGTGAATCCAGAGTTTTCTCAAAATAAAATAAAAAAAAAAAAAGTTGAATTAAGAAAGTATAACAATATGGTAAGCTGTTAGCAAAACAGAATGAAAACCAGTTTAACCAAGGATTTGACTGATTTCAACTTACTGCACTGTTTTGTTTTGTGGTTGGCACTCTCTAACCAATCACTGGCTCAAGGTTACCTCCTTTATTATGAGTGAGCCCAGTGAGTTATTCGGGAGTCATGCAGCCTAAATGGAGGGGGTGAAGATGGCATGTGAGGAAACTGGGTTAGAGGTCTAGACTCAGAACTGGGCTGTTAACATGGTCATTTATTAGAGACCTCTCTGCACGTCCATCGGGGATGGCAGTTACATACGAGGATTAAGTCGGATAGAACCTTTCTCAGGAACACCACTCCGGGTATGCGTGGCCTTCACAAGGATAGTCAAGACTTGAGCAAATCACATCTGCTGGGGAAATTCAAGCCCATTCTCTCTTGCTGTGGAGGCACTAATGTCTGTCATGGAAGAAGGAGGCCTCAATTTAAGCAAACAGCTGTTTTTCTGTGACAACAGAAGGGCAACCGGGGCTCAAGGTGGCCCTTAGCAAACTGATTCGTGCAAAGAGAGTTTAAACAGATCCTTTCATTGAGCACAGTGAGAAAAACAGTCAGCATCACTCTCTAGCCCAGCACAGGTAACGCACAGAGTCCAAAAATCCATTATTCCCAGGCAAGGGAAAGGTACCCACCACCCTTGGTTACCCTGCGTGCTAGTCCTGTCCTGAGGCTGCCTGTCCCAAGGCTGCTGTCTCCTTTTTGGAGAGCTATTTGGAGCCCCGGCCCAGGAGGATTTGTGGTTTGTCCTGAGGAATCCCCCGTATCCTACTCTTAAGGACAATTATCTACTACTTGAGTGGGGGACCCTCCGGTCAATTTCCCTTGGCACCGCGGGGTGGCTGAGCATTGAAATCCCGCGGGTTTGCTCCTGGCCTTTGCGGTGGGGAGGACTCTGGGGAGGACTCTGCCGCATGCAGCACTGCAGGCTGTGCCAGCTCCGCTCGCTGGCGACAGTCAGCTGTGATTTTGTGATTTTCCATCAGCTGCATCTCATTATCCCGCCAGGGCTCCCTCATGCCCACCGACGAGAAACAATGTGTAATCACTCCCAACTGATTGCAAATCACTCTGCACTCCCGTGTGCACCTTGGCCCATGACCACGTGGGCCAGCCTGCCAAACGGTCCCGGGCTGGCTCTGGGGCTCCAGGCTGCCTTTGGGGTGGGGGCTCTAGGAGCTGGGAGCACGAACGCCATCCTTTCTTCTTGGGGTGGAGTTGGAGAGAAGGGGCTGGGCTGAAGAGGGGCTTTTGGCTAGTCACAAACCCCACAGAACTACAGGGACACTTGTTTCTCTAAGACAGAGAGAAATGGCCAAGCCTCTTCCCTTATGGAGTCCAGAGTTTTCTCAAAATAAATAATAATAATAATAAAAAGTTGAACTAGAAAAGTATAACAATATGGTAAGCTGTCAGCAAAACAGAATGAAAACCAGTTTAACCAAGGATTTGACTGATTTCAACTTACTCCCTAATGGAGTCCACGACCAATGATTTGCTTAGAATTTTTTCCATTAGAAACAGGAGAGCATACTGGTTGTGGCACTCAGATGCTAAAGCACAATGCAGATCCAATTCCAGTCTTGATTCTGACAGTTACTGTCTGTGTGACACTGGATGAGTTACTTAACCTCTCTGAGCCTTGGTTTTCATAGATGTAAAGTAGGAATAACATCAGTGCCAAACGTTCGGAGATGTTTTAATAGATTCAATGAGACAATAAATACAAAATCTTTAGGACCCTTTGAATGCCAGTTCTCGGTATTGTTAACATTATTAAAGTTGAGGAAGACCCTCATTTCCTAGTATTGGATGTTAGCACCCATGCCGTGTTTTTTTCCCCCACTTAAATAATTGGGGAAACAAAAAAGATTCTTAGGGTACTAGTCGTCTCTTGATGCTTTCCAGGGAAGAGGTGGTGGAGGCCTTTGGGGAAATTCCTGCAATGAAGGACCGTTGCCTGGGCAAGCGTATCCTTGAATAGTGAAATTATTAACGAAGACAACGGAATAGGAATGTCTGGAAAATGCAGTGTAGACAGAACATTGTTTGTCTGGTGGGGTCAATTCAGTGCTCAGTGTCCAAGCTCTGTGTGTGGGGGGTAGATAGCTTTGCTTCTCACTTTTTAATTTATTTTTATTATAATGAGGGACAATTTTCTGTCGGGCTCTATTCTCCCCGAATGGTTGTGCTTCCCTCAAAAAGCTGTTTGATTTTGCCTACTGGGGGCTGCAAAGTTTGGGACTGGCCATGCTTCCCTCCTTGTTTTAGCTTTGGGGAGGGTCAGAGCCAAAGCACCTTGAGCAAGCATAAATCACACTGTGAGCCTCTTGTGTGTGCTGGTCATGGTCCAGATGTTTCTCTGTGTTGTGTTAGTTGTTGGCGGGATGGGTGAAATGCAGATGCCTGGGAGAGGGGGGCGAATTTGTGACTCTGGTTTCCTCCACATCATGAGACCTGGTACCAGTGGCTTGAAGGTTAATATACGAAAGTTCCAAAGAAAATCAGCCAGCCAAGAAGAAAACTCTACTTTTCGATGTAGTAGTTTCCTTGCTGAGAAGATATTTCTCTGCTAGAGAAATATCTCTACCAACGTGCCTTTCAATTTGACATATTTTTGATCAACTGTATTTATTTCTTCAACTGTGATTGTAACAGACATTTGTCATATGCTTAAAAAATATAAATATTTGTGATGTTATGAAATATTTCAAAGATACAGAGAAACAATATAGAAAATGCAGAGACAATATAGAAAAATGCAGAGAACAATATAACTTACCCATGCAGTCATCACTCAACTCTGTTAAAACTTTTTATTCTATTATATTCACATTCAATTTTTTTCCTAAATAGTACATTTTTATAAAGAAAATTGAAATTCACTGAATTTCACCCAATTCATTCTTCTCAATCTCTTCCCAGAAGTAATTACTCTGAATTTGTTATTTATTAATCCACTTAATGATTTTATACTTTTACTAAATATGTAAGTACCCACAAACAGAATAATACCATTGTTTTTATATTTAAGCCATATGTAACAAATGGCCTTCTGCAATTTTCTTTTCCTATCTAATACCATGTTTGGAAGATTAATTCATCTTGATGCATCCATTCCCAGTTGGTCCATTTTATCTGCTGAGCAGTATTTCACTGCATAAATACACCACAATTCATCTATCCATTCTGCTGATGGGCATTTGAGGGGGCTTCCCATTTTGGGCTATTATAACATTCTATTAATATTTTACAGCATTAAACATTGTAGCATCTATATATCACACTCAAGTACAAAGTTTTGTCCAGGGCATATTCCTAGCAGTGAAACTGCTGGGTCTTACTTATGCTCATCTTCGATTTTGCTAGGTTTTGCAAAATTACTGTCCAGTGGGACTGTAAAAATTTGCACTCCCAACAGGAACTTATGGGAGTTGACTTTGTTCTGCATGCTTGCCAACACTTGGTATTGTTAGACTTTTCAGTTTCAGACCCCTTTGTGGGTGTGGAATGATGTCTTGATTTAGTGTGGATTTCCTTTATGACTAATAACACTGGGCATCTTTTCATTCACTTATCGGCTTTTTGGATTTTGTGTTCTACAACTTGCCTATTCATACGTTTTGCTCATTTTATTATTGGCTTCTTTGCCTTTTTCTTATTGATTGTATGAAATTCTGGATGTCAACCTTTTCATGGATATTGTGTTGCTAGTATCTTCTCTTTGGCCTTTTGGCTTTCTTTATAATCTCTTTTGCTGTATGGAATTTTCAAATTTTAATCAAGCCCAATGCATTAGTAATTTCCTTTTAGAATTATGTGTTTTGGGTCATGGACAGGAAATCTTTTCCTATCAGAAGGCATAAAGATACTCTTCTATATATTCTGCTAAATTTTTAGTTTTGCTTTTCACATTTTCATCTTAATTCATCTGGAATTAATTTTTTTTGTGTGTGTATGGAGTGAGGAAGTGATCTGTTTTATTTATCTTCTTTTGGAAAACCAGCTGCACTAGGACTATTGATTATGTATTTATAGTTCATGTTCCTTTCCCTGATTTCTATGCCCATTATACTCTTTGTTAGGTTTGCATAAATGCTTGGATCTGTTTGAGAGCTTTCTATTCAATTCCATTGGTCTAGTTTTTTTTTCCCTAGATGATGTCACAATTGCTAAAGATTTATAGTAAACCTTGATACCTGGTAAGTTTCTTACTTTGTTCTACTTATTCAAAGTGGTCTTGACTATTCCTGCTTCTTTCATACGAAATTTTAGTATGATCTCCTCAAGTTCCTTGTTGGGGTTTTGACCGGAATTACTTTGAATTTAAATACAGAGTCATTTGGAAAGAACTTTCAGTTTGTAATGTGCTCACCCATAACCATGATCTATATCTTCATATGCTGAGATTTTCTTTTATGACATAAGGTAATATTTTCCATTTTTTCCATACAGATTGTGTCTATTTTTGTTAGATTTTTTTCCCCCTAAGTATTTGTAAATCACACTTAATTTAATAATACATTTTGTAATTATGTCGTGCTGGGGAATTAGACCACAATGCTGTGCTGTACTCTAGTCAAACTCAGAAGGACACATTCTTGCAGTGAATTCTTTTCTGCATGCGAGCTAGGGTGGACTAGATGGACTAGTTTGTCACTGACATCACCATTCGTCCTTGTCTATGGACAGAGCCTCAGGGACTGTGGAGAAGTAGCTTTCCAAAGCCTTATTCCTGGGGCTCCATTCCCTGGGTCTGCAAGGGGCAGGGGGGAAGCCAGGCAGGACAGTGGCTACTTGGACTCAGGATCTTGAAAATGAAAATGACACAAGTAGACACATAGGAATAACATTTATGGGGTGTCGGGGGGGGGGTGTATGGGGGGAGGGGATGGTTATACACATACATAATGAATGCGATGCGCACCAACTAGAGGATGGACACGCTTGAGGCTCTGACTCGAGGGGGCAGGGGGGCAAGGGCAATATATGTAACCTTAACATTTGTATCTTGGAAATATGCTGGAAAAGAAGAAAGGAAAAAAAGAAAATGACACAAGCTTCCAAGGGTCAGAGATGTCTAGGAGAGCCAGAACCTTTCTAAGTTCCTCAACTAGCACTGCTCCCTGAGACAAAGGATGCCTGGCCCTCTGAGGGTGGAGGACTTTTCTTCTTCTTCAGTTACCCTAAAGTTTAATAATCATAAATAGGACTTGACAGGGTTTAAGTAATCCGAACCCGCAGATGCGCCGCCGGAGAGACTAGGAAACATGAGTTGAGATAAAGTAACTCATTGCCTTTGTAAATCTTTCTCCAGTGCATTAATGATCACTGGGATGTTAAACTACAACTTTCAGTAATTGCAGCCCGGTCTCCAGACCTGGCCCTCTAACTAGATAACCACGGAGAACACACCACTGGAAGAATCTTTAACAACCTTTATTGCCAAGCACAAACTCTCACAATCCCATCATCTCTCTCTGCCTCCTGTGTCCCCTCCAGGTCCCTCCTCTCTCCTCCCCTGCCCTCCCTTCTCCCCTTCCTCCTCCCTAGGACAGCGTTTTGACTTTTGCAGGCCCCAGGCATGCTCGACTTTATGGGCAGCTTTCTCATTAAAAAAAAAAAAAAATTAAAAATTATGTTTTATGACTGCACTGGTGTAAAAATAACTATAATGCAGGCAGGATTCAATATGACACATTCATTGTTATCATATTCACTTCTTTTCCTTCTGATTTTAAAGAAAAATAAAGTTAAAGCATTTCTGTGGGCCCCTAAAAATATCATTAGCCCTAAATGTTGAGCCTCTTGTTCCTAATGGAGAAGATAGCCCACTCCTTCCTCCTTCCTTCCCCTCCCTCCCTTCCTAATTCTCTCTCTTTTTCTCCTCCCCCTCTCTTTCTTTCTCTCTCTCTCTCTCTCTCTCTCTTTCCTTTCTTCCTTTCTTGCCTAGGATTGGCATATTCGCTAAGAAAAACAAGTTTTCAGTTTCTTCTATATCTTACTTGCAATCATATCTGCTCTAAAAAACAAATAAGACATTTCCTTCATTTTCTTTTTTTTTTTAAAAATTAAAATCTAACTGTGAAGCTAAGTTTTTCCTGAAATCTTACAGGGCTTTTTGCAGTTATTGTTGTTCTATCATCTGTAGTTTGGATTATTGACGTTTTTGGTTTTATTCAGTGTCATCTACACATTTCAATATTTATAAGGAGCCCAGAAAGATCCTTTGGCAATTTTCCCTAACACCGGCTCAACATCTGGGTGCATTGAGCCGTGGTTTAGGGTTTAGATCTTCAGGGCTTCTGCTGGCACCGCGGGTGACATGGGACTAGAGACATGAGAAGTACATGCACAAATTTGTCATTGAAAACCAAAAGCCACTTGAGCTGTGTGGCTACCAAAGGGAGCCCACGCGGGCCCGGTGGCTCTTCCCCCCTCTCCTTGGAGCAGCAGCTAGAGCTTCACAGCTGCTTCCCATGGCTCCGGGAGCAGCGCCTACGTTCAGAAACAGCCCTAAGGAGTCCAGGGGCCTTCTTCTTATTTGCTTTTCTAAAAGATAACTTTCCCAGTATAGCACTGCAGTCAAAAGGAGGAATTCACCGTTGCAAACTCAACCCAGGGAATGGCCAGGAGGCCCCTGAGTCATTCGCATTGCAGGGTTGTGAATCTTCTGGGTCTGGCACGGGGGGCCGGGGAGGGTCAAGATGGGTTGTCCTTGGCCACGGGCTGGTGCTATATGACATAACCTCAGAACGGGCTCCAGGTTTGAGTGCACGGACAATGTAATATTGGCTCTGTGACAGGCCTTCCCCCGAGACACCTCTTCTCAGTCTCATGATGAAGGGACAACGGTTTATGATACACCTGACACTGGACACCGGGCACCCACAGAACAGGAGCTAGAAATGAAATGGACAGAGACGTCAGAGCATGTGTTATTTATGTAATGCAGGGTCTCCCCACGTTTCGTATCCTTTCGTATCCTGTAGGGAGTGCTAGCTAGGGAGAATCAAAACAGTCATCTGTTTAAGGACTAATGCATGAAACTGTTCAGTAAATAATTTGGGGGAAATCTCCCCCACCACTGTCCTTCGTCCTTGTATTAATATTAATAGAGAGTCTTTATTGAGCGGTTATAACCAGCCAGACAGCATGTGAACTCAGAGCTGCACAGGTATCGGGCTGTAGCGAGCTGCCAACAATATTTAGAAGCAAGTATCATTATCTTTAGTTCACTGTGAAGAAATTGAGCCCAAGAGAAGCAAGAGAGAGAGAGAGAAAGAGAGAGAGGTAGAGGGGAGAAATCTGGTTGTTTCCCAACCTTAAATCTGAGAGATGGCTTGATTTCTAAATAAAAATATTTAAAGATGAAGAAATTAGACATATTTCCACTTCCTGAAGGTATTTGAATCATCATCTTTTATTTCCCCAGGCAAGAAAATCTTCTAGCAAACTCTGAAAAACAGGTGCTTCTCCTTTTATTCAATGCAAAGTCCACCGGGCGTGGAATCAGGAAACCAGGGTTGGAAGCCTGAGTCTATTCATTACGACCCGCTGCAGGTAAGGAGAATAATAAAAACCAAAACTCACCTCTTCATCCCAAGACGGTGCAAAATTGCCCTGTTGGTCTCCCATCAGCCCTGGAATGCTGTCTACCTAACAAATGAAGATTTTTGACTTAAAGGGTCTGAATGACATCCCCAAGCTCACCAAGGCCATGAGAAAGGGGGCCAGGATTTGAAGAAAATCAACACTGTCCCATTTCCAAAGCTTCTGCACTCTCCCATCAACCACCTTGTGTGGCGCCAGTTTCTTTCTGAGCCTCCTTTCCTGTGTCTCCAATTGAAACCTCACATTGCTGGTCCAAAGGAAATACTGCTTCCTTTAGAACCTGAATGTGATTTCCTTAAAGAAACAGATAAGTGATGTCTGCATTATGAAAACAGCAATGGGCTTCTCATTGCATCTCTGGGACTCTTGCTAACCTTCAGATTCCTGGGTCCCACCCAAAATGGGTCTACTGTTTTATATCTGTTCCCTAGCAGATTCTTAGCACGCTACAATAGGACAGAGGGTCAACACATTTTTTTTGTCTCCAAAGGGCCAGATAGTAAATATTTTAGGCTTTGTGGATATATAGTCTCAGTTGCAAAGACTCAGCTGGGCATTGCAGCGTGAAAGCAGCTAGGGACCATATGTAAATGGACATGTCTGTACTTGGCCTTCGAGCCGCAGTGTGCAGCTCTGAGCTGGACCATTCAGTCAACCCAACTATAATTTGAAGCCTGACTTCCTGAGCAAGTTTGGCTCATTTATTATCATTTGGCAAAATGGATGCTCTTCACAAGATGCCTGCTACACTTGGGGAGGTCTGGGCATGATGACAAGCACCGCTCAGATCTCACAGTATGGCCTTGGCAAGTCCCTTCCTTCACCAGGACTCAGTTTCCCCATCTTATACCAGTTGACCTCTCAGCCCTCGCTCAGCCTCAGCTAACATGTCCCTTGATTCCCTCCTGCATTTGGTGGCATCACAGGGCCCAGCAGGGCTTGCCTGTTGCCCGCCCCGGCCTCTGTGCAGGGAAGGGAGGGCAGAGGGAGCCCAGCCCAGCCCAGCTTCACTTCCCAGCAGCTTCCCTGAGCAGCTCCGGGCTTCTCGGCAAAGACTAAGCGCTCCAGGGGCCAAGAGTGAGTCACCGGGTGGGGGTGCCAGGACTTGCTCTGCTCCCTCCCTCTCTCCAGGTGCTGCCCTCCAAGGTGCTAGGCTAGAGGCCCCGGCAGGGCAGTGTGGGAGGATGGGGCAGCTCTCTTCCCAGCCCCTCCCACATGCCACCTTGATGGCTCTGCAAGGGCAGGGTCGTCTGGGCTCCACCCATGGTTCCAGGGCTCGTTCTCCATCCTCATGCCCCTGTCCCCGTTCACCTTGGGCAAAGCCCACGTGGGCCACATGGACCGGATCTCAGTTCTCTTTCCCACACCCTTCTCTCTGCCTGGAACACTCCACACCCACCTTGTCTGGTTAGGAAATTCCTGCTCATTCCTCATGTGCTGCCACCTCCAAGAAGCCCTTCCTGCACACCTGGGGAACCTCGGTGCAAGTTGTCGTACACACTAGGAGCTTAATCAGTGCATGTCAAATACATTTCATAAGTGTAGATCCCATTTTGTGCTTGAAAGAAAAAGAAATGGGGCTTTTCCTACCAGGCGGCAAACTTAAGAGAGAGCTTGTTACCCCCAGGAAGTGGAAGAACAGAACTATGAATTTATTGTAGGGAAATTGAGATATTGAATGCTGAGAGAGTCCGGATGGCTTGTGGTCATTTTGACCCACTTTTGCTTTCCTTTCATTTCTCTTTCCCAGTTGCACAGTTCTTGTTTCCTGATGATGGGCATTCTCTACACTTTTATTTTGAGTCCTCCTTTGCTTTGATTTCTTTGTAATTGAGATCCTCAAATTTGCAAAATGCCTGGGAATCTCCCAGGAAGCTTGGTAAAATTTGGATTTTGTGATGTACCTGAGAAGGAGTGGGGATTAGCAGAGCTCGGGTGGGTCCCGGAGACCCCGGAAGACGCATTTCCAACAAGCTCCCAAGCGTACCCGCCCACGTGGTGGGCTGAATGCCCCTCCCCAGCAAGGCTGCTCCACACTTCCCATCCTGGTTAACTGACCTTTTCTAAAGTCTTCAAGGAACCTCTGTACAGATGTCTCCCGCCATTAACTTGTTTAACAGGTGTTCCCTGAGTGCCAACTACACACGGGATGCTGCTCTAGAAACTGAAAATGCAGCACAGAATCAAAGAATGGTCCTTTCCACATGGGAGCTGCTGCTCTTCTTCCCACCCAGTCTTTCATGATACCGTTTGAAGATCTCCATGGTTGGGATGTTCTGCAAATTCAAACTCAGTACGTCTCACCTGCCATTTCTTGCTCTTTCTCCAAGTGTCAGCTGCCCTCCTGACTCCACTCTTGACTTCCCTGTTGCCATCACGGGACCAGCATTCAAGTCCAGTTGCCCAGGTTCTGGGCCCTCTGTGCATAATCTACGCTACCTGCGCAGGCATCGTGACTTTATTCGTATCCGTACCATGTGTCTCTTCGCTTGTCTTTTGTCATCACAAATGAGATCCTTAGAAGTTCACACTAGAAACCTGCAGAAGACACCTCGTTGGCCACCCTGTCTGCTGCCTCTCCTTATTCATTCAACTTGATTTTCCAGTGCTGTGTTTCTTGCTCTACAACATGCACCAGAATTACTTGGAAGTCCCGTTGTCCTGGAGGGTGGCTTGACGCTTGGCAATCTGACAGCTCCCAGGGGTTGCTGAGGCTGCTGGTCTGTGGGTGTCACTGCGTGGCAGTCCTAGAACATTCCGTCTTCTCCTTGTAAGTCTCCTTCCTTCTTCTTCATGCATGGCCACCCTCCAGCCTCAACCCCTGTGGTGAGACTGGCATCTCAAGCCTCAACGTGGCAGTGGTCTTCTGATTCAAATTCTTTCCCCCACTTCATAGATCCTCCCATCTTTGCCTCATTGCTCTCCATCCTGCCAGATCCTGTGGTCTTTGCTTTTGCTGTCTTTCACATGAGGAATGCTGCCATCTTTCTCTCGACTCTTCTAACCCTCACCCATCCCTCGAGTTAAACTAAAGCTTCATCTCCCCCACTTCCCTGGCTCTCAGTTCCTAGCCAGTCTCTGAACTCCCCATGTATCCATCATTTAACTAGACGATGAGTATCTTGTATAGAGTATCTTGAGTATGAGTATGAGTATCTTGTGTAGCCGAGACTGTATATCACTTACGTTACGGTGCCTGCTATATAGGTAATGTTAAACAAATAATACCACGAATAATAGTTGTTTTCACGTAACACCATTTGGTAAGCTAGTATCTCAACCTAGCTTTTTAGCTGCGGGATACGATTGGCTGCCTCACATAAATACTCAGATCTCAACTGTGCAGGTTTAGTTTGGGCTTTATAGTTAGCTATTTATGAATCTACATGTAAATATTCAGATTTCCCGAATGTTGAATGGAGACCTACTGTGTGCCAGACTGTGAACTGTGAATTGGGGATATGGAGACTGTCTCATTCATCTCTGTACCCCAGGACCTAGCACAAGGCGTATCCCATGATAGCTATGACTGTGTGTTGATTTGAATTATCTCACGGCAGGACAGCTATTATGACCTATATTTTACTGATGTAATGAGACAAGTACCTAGAGTCTAAACGATTTAGAAAAGGTCATGCAAGTGGAGTCAGGACATTCACCCAAATTCAATGCCATCTATGTATTCCAGAACTTCCATAGTGGGTGAAATGGCCCACTATCATCTAAAACTGGCAATGTTTCCTTTTCCCTCCAACATACTAGCTCAAAATAAGCAGGGGCCTTTAAAAAAAAAGTTTTTATTAAAAGATTTTATCCAAAAAGGCGTTGCTACTCCCCCCACACTTAACTACAATGAAATGGCCTCTACCTTATTTTGAATGGATTCCTGGGATAGAGTTCTTCAGTGATAACATGTTCGAAATAAGTCACAATTATGCTATTATTAAGTTATTTTAGTCCTCACTATTAACGTTCATGGAGCACTTGGTGTTTCTTTCTGAGTTAATAAGAAACATTTGCAGCAAAAGCATGGGGCTCGGCAGAGAAAGCGATTGGCAAGAAGCGGTACGTTTAAATACCAGAAAACAGCCCATATCCAAACAGGTGTGCGATAAAACAGCATAAATAAACTTCTCTGTGTGCAGTTCAGCCCAAGCAAAATCGGGAAAGAAACTTCCCTCCTGGTCTGAAAAAAACATAACCAAACCAGGGCTCTTGTATCCTCCTTAGACTACACAGCTGGAAAAACAGTCCTAATTCAGAGAGACGAAAGTAAAAGTTGCTTAAAAAAATTTTTTTTAATGGCCAGATAAACAAAACCTTGCTAGGGGGATGATTATTATTCGTTCAAATGTGGCCTTGAGCTGGAATCTTGTGAAAGACTCACCTCTCTTCAACCTTTC
Source organism: Microcebus murinus (assembly GCF_040939455.1). NCBI lineage: Eukaryota > Metazoa > Chordata > Mammalia > Primates > Cheirogaleidae > Microcebus > Microcebus murinus. Next base: position 28,605,941 of record NC_134123.1, read on the forward strand.
AGAACTATGTCTGCCTCCTTGAATTAGCGATGGTCACTTCATGTTGTGTTAGAATATTTTTTAAAAACTGTTTTTGTTGGTGCCCATTTCTTAACCACACGGGCACTTGACTCAGGGCATTAAGAATATAGATGCCTAAAAGAACTGTTTGGTTTCCATTAAGACCTGCTAAGTGCACAGGAAGCATGGTTGAGAGCTGAAGAGGTTATGAAAACTGTGTTTCTTTTCGTGCCATTTCTTCCTGGCCAGCAACGAAGGTAAGGCAAGGGATTGGTCCATGCCAGAAAGCTGGGGAGTGTGCGGGTTAAATATTTCCGACGGGGCTGTTTTCGGTGTTTGGGATAAATTTGTTCTTTGCCAACCGGTGTCTGGGAGGAAAAAGGCAAAAGCAACGGGGACACGGCCCAAAGCCCCTGGGCATATCTGACACTTAACGGGCCTCAGTGGTGAGGGGGTTTTTACGGTGCAGTGGAAAGCTAGTGTTCTCTGCACGCCACGGTTCAAACCCCGGCTCAACCCCTGGCTAATACGATACCTACCTCTTCTGAGCCTCATTTTCCCATCTCTAAAATGCACTTGCCTGCACAGTGGTTATGAAGACTACATTCAAGTACATAACATGTTACATGCAATAACACGTGAAGATGACATGCTGCAACACGCATGCACTAGCATGTCGTGTCTGTCACAGATTGGACCCTGGGTAGATGGTGGCTTTTATGTGAAGCCTTGTTGCTGCTCTGCTCAAGGAGTTTATCCTTTAAATACATCCCTCCCTCAACACACACCTCCCTGGATCTCTCTTTTCGCTGCAGTAGCTATCTGTGTACACTGTGTGCAGAAGGGAATCCAACCAAGTGGAACAGGAATGAAAGTTGTTGAATAGAGGCCATTTGGTGTGGTGAGTGAAAAGTGCAGGATCTGAACTCAGGGATACTTGAAATTCTGGCCCATTTTCTTTCTTGCCAAGTAATTCGTTGGAGCCTCGATTTTCTCGCCTGTAAAATGGGGATAACAGCAGTACGCTCTCTAATGGGGTTGCTCTCTTGCTCTCTGCAAAGTGAACGAGGACGCTTGTGTGTGCTCAAGTGCTTTCTTCGTGTGTCTGCCTAACCACCTAGAACGGCCTCAGTGGGGTTTTGCTCTCTTTCTCATGCCTGGTTCTGTTACCCGCCCCAGTGGTAGATAACCATTTCAGAGTCAGAAATCTCTGGCGAATATTTCGATCCCTGGGGACACACGCGTTGACCTATGCCACACTCGGTGGTTCGGAATGGCAGCCACCTGGTTTTGGCCGTACCCAGAATGAGACGGAAACCCAGCATTCCTCTCGAGAGGCAGACGGATGATCAGGACAAACGCTCTCCTTTCTGTTACTAATAGGGGCAGAAATCAGCATTAAGGATCCTGGTGCTGCGAGGACACTCGGCGTCATTTCACGTGGGTGGCACTGGCTGTCTCTCTGGCTTGCTTGCTGTCCCTCTCCTGCTCTTGCTTTTGCCTCTCTCTCCACCCCCCCAACCCTGCAAGTATTATAAATAGGCCTCCTCCTTATCTGATCCTCCCCTAAATGTTTTTATCACTTGAAAACCACAGTTAATTTTAGATAATTGTCAGAGATAATCTCAAATTCGCGTGTAATATAGGCCCCAGTTCTAAGAAAAACATGACATTTCGGGAGGATCTTGTTTTCGGCCCTTCTTCCTCTGCTAGTCCCGGGGCCGACATCTCTGCCTTTCCGCCCCCGGTAGCAGAGACCAGGTAGTATCTTAAGCCCGCTGGCTCCCTTTGCCAGAAGCACAGAAACTTCTTCCTCGGGGCGAGGGCTCCTTTCTAGCCCAATAGCTTCCCAGGTGTGATTTCTGAGGCTGGAGGGGGGCTGGGGGACCTCAGGGTGAGGTCACTGACATCGCCTGGGTGATCAGTTTCGCAAGGCTGAGGTGGCCTCCAGGCTCTGATTCTCACCCGTTAGGGCCCCCTCCGTCCCCCGCGCAGATAACTGCAGCGGGTGGATGTCGTGCAAAGGCTGCCGTGTGTGACTCTTCCCAATAACAGGCTGTTTTCAGAGTCTGGGCCACATTTGTCCTGGCCTGAGTTAAGAGGTAAAGAACATTCCAATTGTGAGCCTGGATGGAAAAAATATATTTTAGGTTTTTTTTTTTTGTTTTTTTTTTTCTGCTGCTGCTAACAAGGTATTCAGAGGACTCAAATTCCAGTAAACGAAGGTTAAAGACAGGCTGATTTGCAGAATACAGTCATCTCCCCCCCCCCCTTTAATTTTTCCATAAAGTGGCATAAAAAGCCACTGCAGGAATAAACATTTTGGGAAGGGAACAGGCTTCAGGCCAAGAAGCCACAAGTTTAAGTGGTGGGGGAGGGAGGGAGTTTGAGCCCGAGGCACGGTTTCCTGAGCAGAGTCATTATTCAAGAAAGGATCAGGCATTAACAGCACTAGCCTGACCCAAAAGCAAATCTCAGGCTGCCCTGGGTTCCTGGGGACCCTGTAGATCAGGAGGAGGGAGCCACTGTCCTTGACTGCAGCCACACCGCACCTTGACCCCAAAAGTGCGAGGAGAGACCCTCTCCATGACATGTTCTACATCCAAAAAGCACCTGAAAAAAAAAAAAAAGGTCTTGTTTTGTTTAAAGGCTAAAAAGCAAATGTAACTCAATTGCAATAAAAACTCCGGCTGCATTTATTTTTTTAAATGTATTGTTTGTGAAACACAGAACTATTGTGCTAAAATGGATACAGAAGAGGAGAGTTCCCCAGAGAGAAGAGCAACTGTGAAAAAAAAAGAATATGGTCAAAGGGCTTACCCTACAAAATATTGACATGCTATAAAACCATTATTGTAGAATCAGTCCGCCACTGGCTCCGGAACAGAGACTGATGAACAGATCAGAGGCCTGGGAGACACGCCTGTGTATAAATGAGGAGTCGAAATATGATTAACAAGGCTTATAAATCACTGGGAATGGTTAGATGTTTTAGGAGATGATATTGAGAAGCTAGTCTACCCCACGGAGAACAATAACACCTCTATTCCTATATTATGCAAATGTGGATTTCAGATGAATAAGAGATTAAATATGACATTAAAAAGCTATCCGGTTAGCAGAAGAAAATTTAGAAGAATATTTTTATAACTTAGAGGTGGGAAGAAACTTTCTAAAGGAGATCTAAAACTACAAACCAGAGACCAAAAAAAAAAAAAAAAGTGATGCATTTGATGACATCAAAATCAAGGATTTCTCTTTAATGGAAGATAGCAAAGATGAAACTTAAAAAAGTCAAAACTTTGAACACAATATTTGCAACATCCAAAGTTTGCTAAGAACAAATAAAGGCTATGTGAGAGAAACCTGTAAGGTTAACAAGAAAAGGATCACAAAATCCATCAGAAACAGGGGCAAAGGCTACGACAGATAATTCATGGAGGTAGAAATCCGAATGGCTAACATAGTACAAAGAGGCGTTTAAACCGAAAATCAGAGAGATGCAAATCAGATTCAGTGAGATGCTGCTTTCTACCCACCAGACTGGCAAAAATGAGAAAGTTGGGTAATGCCAGTGTTGGCCTCAGAGGTAGAAACACACGAGTCTTCATATCCTGCTTTTAGGAGTCCATATTCGTGAAGCCAATCTAAAGAATAAGCTCACAAAAATTGAGCATCCCTGTATGTTAGAATCGGTAGTTCTAACATGGACTATCCCAGAGAATCCTTGCCTGGGTCCTGGAGAGAGAAGATAAGAGGATGTCATGGCACCAGTACCCACGGTTACTAGGCCAGCAAGGAGGGTGGTGATGTGATAATGGTGGTAGTCATGCTTGTAGTGGTGACGGCAGCGTTGGTAGTGATGGCAACCAAGGAGGTCCACGGTTGAGGAAATAGGGAAGTAAAATGAAATAGTGCGCATGATGGATACCATGCAGTGGCATGAAACCCTCAACATGGCGACCGGCAGAAAGATTTTAGATTCTATCAACAGGTAGAGATTAGAAATCAGAGCGATCAGTCCATCCTCATGAAAGAGTGTAGAAGATAGGATGAAATATGACTATTCAAAAGAGAATTTATGGACTATCAGCCAGTTGATTTTCTTTCCGGTGTCCCTTCTTTCTCCCTTGCTGGCTAAATCTAGACTTTTACGGGAAAGAAAGCTCTGAACACTACGTCGCAAGCCAACAGTCCACTTGTCCTGATGTTAGTGGAGAGATCCCAGCCCCGCCCCAGCCAGGTGCTGAGCTGCCAACGTTAATCCCTAGCAATTTGTTTATGTGAGTTTAGAATTCATCCGTGCATCTCTTGACTACCACCCTCTCCATATGTGGTTGGCGCTACATGGCCATGGATGGAGGTTGTGTGGAGAGCTCTTTCACCATGGCTTGCTCCACAAAGTCTACTGAGTAACACTTCACACAGCACATGGAGGAACCAGATTTGATTGGACCAAATGCGGTTCTTTCCCCCTTCTTCCTCTTACCATGCAAATACTTTCAGGAGCACCCATCACACTCATGTCCACTACCAAAATGTGAGTGGCCGGCACTGTAGACCTGAGGACGGGAATGGACAGCTTGTCTTATGTCCTTGCTCTGAAAAACCCAGGAGATGACTGTCCCTCAGTGCAGGAGGCTGCGGGGTATTTACGTTGCATTTGTGATCCAGGGTCACAGAAAGGGACAGGGAGCTGAGTTCCAAGAATGGAACAGAAGAATCCAACTCACTCTGAATGAAATCCAGGGTTTGGAAAACTCCCAAGGAGCAATAATTCAACTGAACTAACCTGATGAACTGTTTTTAAATGAGTATGGAGAAATACAGTCAAACATTGAACAGCTTTCCTAGAACTGAAGCAACTGGGCAAAGGTAACATTTTATTAGACCTTTGCAGTACGCCCAAAGACCCGGTCAGCATGAAGGGTGCAGCTCCATCTGGAAGAGGGAGAGGAAGACGTGATTCTATTCCCCCATTAGGAGGTTCTTTAAGGCAACCCATAAGTTTTCCACTTTCTGACAATTTATTTATTCAAAACTAAAATATTAGCAAATAGAGTCAACTCAACGGGCTGGGCGATCTGCTGGGTCCTTTCTCTGTTGTATCTCATATAATCCTCTCACAATCCTTCAAGGAAAAGATTATCACTCCCCATTTTTCTGAAGAGAAAATGGAGTCTCTGAGAAATTTCCAAGGTCGAATGGCTTTGAAAAAGCAGATCTGGATTCAAACCCAGATAGCTTATTCCAAATCTAGAACTTTCTTCCACCCATACCACCCTAGGGTTGGGTTGTCAGGCAGCCTGAAGACATTTAGGGATAGAGGGATATGTCCTCTCCTCATCCATGTTCAACTGGGAGAAGCTATGTATTGTATTGAAATGGACTTGGGGCAGAAATACTGATGATAATGATGGTGAATTTTGTTGCGTTCTTATTATGTATTATCAAGCACTGTGATAAATGTTCTGCACAAGCCACAATCCTATGAGCTAGTTCTATTAGTATTTCTATTTTTCTGTCTGGGGAAACTAAGTTTCAAAGCTTAGTTAATTATTCAAACTCAAACAACTAGTACATCTCCTAAATTTTTCTGGCTCACAATCCAGTGTTTTTAAAAATACTTCAAATTGCTTTCCTAGGACATGGCAGTGTGTGGCAGTGGTAACAATGGCAGCTGTGGTGGTGGTCAGTGGTGATGGGGGTGTTGTTTTTGTTGTTGATGGTGGTGATGTTAGTGTGATAGTAATGGTGAAGGTGGTGGTGATAGTAATGTGGTGGTGTTAGTGGTGGTACTAGTGGTGCTAGTGGTGGCAACAGTGTTGGTGAGGGTGGTGATAGTAGTGATAGTGGTGGTAGTAATGGTTGTAGTGGTGATGGCAATGTTGTTAGTGATGGCTATCACAGCAGTGATGGTTATGGTGGTGGTGTGGCAACACGGCTACAAGTAGGGTGATGGTGCTCCTGGTGGCGGTGGTGATGATAGTGGTGATGGTGGTGGGGGGGGATAGGGTGATGGTAGTGGTGGTGATGGTAATCATGGTAATAGTGGTGGTGATCATAGTGGTGATGGTGGGGGTGGTGATGATGGTGGTGGTGATGGTAGTGGTGATAGTGGTGGGGGGGTGGTGATGGTAATGGTGGTAATGGTGGTGGTGATCAGAGTGATGGTGGTGATGGTAGTGGTGGTGGTGGTGATGAAGATAGTGGTGGTGGTGATGATGGTTGTGATGGTAGGGGTGATGCTGGTGATGGTGATGGTGGTGATGGTAGTGGTGGTGATGGTGGTGATGATGGTTGTGATGGTGGTGATGGTAGTGGTGGTGATGGTGATGGTGGTGATGATGGTTGTGATGGTGGTGATGGTAGTGGTGGTGATGGTGGTGGTGGTGATGGTGGTTGTGATGGTGGAGTGATGGTGGTGATGGTCGTGGTGGTGATGGTGGTGGTGGTGATGACGGTTGTGATGGTGGGGTGATGGTGGTGATGGTCGTGGTGACAGTGGAGGTGTGAGAGTGATGATGGTTGTGACAGTACTGAATATGACAGTGGTAGCCATGGTGGTTGTTAATTAATCCTCTCAGTTGATAGGATACTTCCTTTTGAAAATTTGTGACAAAAAGAAGTCTTCTGTTTGCTCTGTGCCTGGAAGAGTTGATTGACTTTTCCTTCTTTTCCTATGGTCTCCAGAAATGGGGAGTCTGCCTTTCATTTCTTTGCCTCGGGTCACTTCCATGCTGTTGACAAGTGCTGCAGTCGTTTAGGACCAGCAGGAGAGAGACAGATCCTGTGACCATTTCCCGGAGGTGGCCTTTGGCCACTCTGTGCCCTGGAACACACGGCCCCCTGCCTCGCCCCTGCCACATTAACCAGGTGACTGGCTGCCAAGGCCCAGCCCAGTCCAAAGGGAGTTGGGATTCAGTGTCCCAAACAAGGCACTGATTAGCTGGTAATCAGGCAGCGATTAGCAGATCGGGTCACCTGCAGTTCAGTGCCCATTGTTCCCTGCAAAGTCCCGGGATGGTTGCCACGCAGCCAGCCAGTCTGAACGTCTGAGGATCCCGATGCCTGCGGCTCTGCTGTGTGGAGCCCTGATTGGGAACAAATCCTCTGTCCTCCTAAGCCTGTCCCTGCCGAGGAGGCAGCGCTGTGAATCCCTTCCTCTATTCACACACGAAGGGTTCAGGAGAAGAATGGGCTGCTTTGGGCCCACAGGGGCAGGGAGGTGAGGCCCCAAGGAGGCACTGAAGGACTAGAAGCAAATTAGCACATTCCTCTCCATGCACCGTGCAGGCTGCAGAGCCGGGGTCCAGGCTGGGACTCTGCTGTGGTCTTGAAATGTGACTTTTGGCGAGATATTTCACCTCTGAGTTGGTCACCTCGGTTTTTAAGAGGGTTAATAATAACCCTTGCCTCTTAGGGTTGTTTGAGATTTAAATTGAAAAAAAGAAATGTCAAGCTGTTAATATAGTCTCTGGAATATAGGAATTACCCAATAAGTGCTAACCATCATTGTCATCGGTCATAGTAGTATCATTATTTGAAATATCATCATTATTCGAAATACTTCACTTTAAAAGAATGCCCCAGTGACATCACTTCTGAGACGAGAGATGGCTCCTTTGTAGGTGGCCCTCCTAAGGATGGGATGAGATAATTGTTGTAGAACCTTCTCTCTAGGGCCTAGCACATACTTAGCACTCAACACATCATAGCAGCAATGATGGCAACGGTCACTGTTGTTTGCACGAAGATGGATGCAAAAGGCTATTTTGTAGCCTATTTCACTATATCGTAGTATGTGATCATGAAAATTTAGAAAGGGCATGATTTTTCGAACTCAATGGAATTATTCGTGGCACTTTCATAGGATACCATACACCTATAGCCTCCCAGTGCCCTGGAATCACCCAGAGATCTTGTTGAGATGCACATTCTGATTTGGTCCATCTGGGGTTCAGCCCAAGATTGTGTGTTTCTAATGAATTCCCAGGTGATTCGGGGCCATAGGATGTCTATGGAGACCCCACTTTGAGTAAGCAGGATGTACACTTTTGCAATAAAAAAGCATGTGTGTACACATTTATATACAAATGCAGAAAAAAATTCCTAGGCTATACTCAAGATGGGGAACTGTGTTTTTTTTTCCCCCCTTCATTAAACTGTTCTATCTTTCTCAAAAATTTAATAATAAGCATGTAAAGAAATCACTAAAAAAATGCAATAAATTTTATTGACACGGAAAGTTCTTCCTTTCTCTTGGACCTTGTTGCACGGCCAGGTTTGCTAGCACATTCTTTGCCAGGTCTGCATACCTGATGCCCTGATTTCCTCCTGCAGCCACACTATGCCTTTTCAGCATCCTAACCACAAGGAAATCACATTAAAGCATGCTCGTTCTGGAGGCTTCAGCTCTCCGAGGAGCAGGTGGGCCCCAGCTCAGATACAGCAGCTGGCCAGAGTTCAGGGCCCCGAGGCAGGCAAGCCAGCCAGGTGCAAGATGGACAGTTATTAACTTAGAGGAGCCCAGAGAGTTTCAGAAGTCTGATTCTGGCTGCGTATGGAGATGGCATTCCAGCTAACACGGTGGGGTGCTCTCTGGAGTAGAAAATAACTCCAGGAAGTCCATTGCACACAAGGCATGGGTCCGCTAGCCCTTCCTTTAAGGGGTGGCCTGAGAAGAGAACCCCTGGGATCTAAGGGTGAGTGGGCATAAGATCTTCTCTTCCTCTGAAATCCCCCAAGAGGGAATTGGGTACTGGAGCCCAGTGTCTGTCTCATCCGCATCAGACTCTTACTGTCACTAAGAGATGGGCAGAAGTCTAAACGAGCATAGAGAGACAATTACACAGACCCTGAGCTGAATTCTGACCTTGCTGTTTAATAGCTAAACTGCCTTAGACTTAAGCAGTCATTCTGGTTCTTCTTCCCATGGAAAATGGGAGTGGCAATGCGATGGTATCTCCAGGATTTGAAATTATGAAGCTAGAGATCCTAGCTTCTGGTCAGGCACAAAGCAGGCTTGCAAATGCCAATACCGCTGCTTATTTTTTGTGTTCAGTGTTCACTGTCCTCTTCAACCTTCATGTACACCTTGGACCAGCCGAGAAGAACCCCCGACCCACCTGAGATTCCTGGCACGGGGCCCCTGTCACCCCCTCCCTCTGTCAGTTGGTGGCTGGAGGAAAACAGGGGTGCTCAAGCTGCGTTCACGGGAGGAGAGTGCAGTAAAGGGACTTTGGACGGAGGTGAGGGCAGGGATTAGGACATAAATAAGGAACGGTTGCAGGGTGGGGGAGGTGCATTACCCCCAGCTTGAAGGGGCAAAGGGAAGAGGTAGCACCCAGGGAGGGTGGCTAAGTGGAGAGGTTGCCTGGCAGGGCCTCTGGCCTTTTGCAGAGGAAGCAGCTGACTTACCAGTAAAGGGGGAAGCCAGAGATCACTGGGCTGTCCCCACTCTTCTTACCCACCTATGTCCATTTCATTGTCTTTGCCAAGGTCCTGGCGTGGCTTCTCCTCTGACTGATGTCACCATACTTTCTGTCTTTTGGCAGCTCTCTTATGTGCACTGTCACATGCTCAGGAGATAAAGCTGCATTTCCAAAGGGGACACCCATAGATATGCCTCTTGCAAGGTGTGCAACCTAGAAGCTAAACATAGCAAAAACAACACCCATGAAAATCACTTTAAAACTGCTCTGGAAAGGAACATTATAAGACCATCCTAGACCTCCAGTGCCACTGGTGATCTGACCATGAAACTCACTGAAAGACTTCCAGAAGAAGATGACTTCTTGGAAGGAGAAAACTTCTTTCCAAGCCTCTGTACAATGAGAAGATGACATCTCTTTGGTGGAACCCAAGAGAAGCCAGATGGCAAGAGAAGCTGTTGTTATCTTTTTTTTTTTTTTTTTTTTTTGAGACAGGGTCTTGCTTTTTTACCCTGGCTAGAGTGCAGTGGCATCATCATAGCTCACTGCAGCCTCAAATCCCTGGGCTCAAGCAATACCCTCAGCCTCCCGTGTAGTTGGAACTACAGGCACATGCCACCATGCCCAGCTAATTTTTCTTTTCTATTTTTGGTAGAGATGGGGTCTCACTCTTGCTCAGGCTGGTCTTAAACTTCTGAGCTCAAGCAGTCCTCCCACTTCAGCCTCACAGACTGCTAGGATTACAGGTGTGAGCTACTGCACCCAGCCTCTTAATATCATTTATAAAGGTTGCTTCCTGGGGTTCCAATGAAGGGCGCAGAATCTGGAGGGACAGATGGAACATTCCTGCAATCCTGCAATCCAAACCTGACCCTCGATTCATGAAACTTTCCAGAAAGCCCACCCTGACAAATCCCTTTCTCCTTGGAGCCCACACACACCTTTCTTTTAGCATTTGACATTCCTAAGCTCAGATTAACTGGAAGTGCGTGAGTCATTTCCTGAGCAAACTGTCGGATCCTTGAGGGCAGGAAGGCAATGCAGTATGGTGGATAACACCCTATTCCTTTGAGTAGTTATGAAGATCAGAAAGATAGTCTACGTAACACACTTAGCATATTATTGGGCACACGTAAAAAGTGATGAATAGACAGATTTTTGATTATTTCTCCTTCTTCATATCCTCCACCATGCTGAAGAGATATCCCATCACACAGACCTCCGCAAAGAAAACTTAGCATTCCTTGTGCATCTTCTGGGGCCAGTTACTATGTAGAATTTCATACATACTATTAGAGTGTTTCTCCCAATTTCCCTATGCAAAAGGAATCCATTTAAAGTACAGGGGGAAAAAATCACATATTCTTTTAGGCATGATGTTATGTAAAATATTCAGAAAATAAAATTCTGTCTAACCTCCTAATGCTTATTTCTCCTAAGAAACTATGGAACAAAATAAATTAATACATTAAATACAAAAAAGCCATACCATATTTAAAATTCAGATTAATAATTTCAATTCAATGCTGCAGATGGCATGGTTTTGATGAAACTGATTCAAAACTTACTACATAAAAGTGGCACTACCTGCTGCAGTACAGGTGCATTTCAGCTCAGCGTGCCCACATGTGGTACATTGGCTCAGGTATGCCACAGTTGCTCCCTATTTATGCTGGGCAAAGTACAGTAAGTCACTTGGCATTGATTTGGCAGTAGCACCATTTTAAATTCACTTCCCCTTTATCCTTTTCTTATTAGTAGAGTCAATCAAATTAGCATCATAGAGTGAAAACTTGTTTGCTATTGTTGGCATTAAAATGCAGTGGCAGTTCCTTAAATATAAGGACCATCCCGATAGTCCAGACAGTCCTTTGTCATTTTGCTTAGATTATCATTGATATCAGAGCATGATATTTGAAAGTTCTGACAGAGAAGGCGGTTTCCTCACCCTGCCCTTGGAGTATGGCCCACGGCATAAGCATTTGTAATGTCAGCTTAAGCGAGGCGGGTATTATTTCTGTTTTCTCTACGAGGACATTTAGGCTCAAGGGGATTCAGTCACTTACTTAGGTTCACTACCTAGTAAGTGGTACAGTGAGACTCAAAGCCAGGGGCTCGTGTCTCTGCACACAGTCTTTGGACTCATTTTTGAGCATTATCGGGTGGTTAATGCTATACTGGTACATACTTGTGATGAGGGATGGAGGGGTTGCTGAGGAAGAGATGGGAAGTGAATAGGGAACAAAATATACTTGGCCAGAGGTGGTGACATAGACCTAGTCCATGGAGCCCTGTTGTCTTGGGTGGTCAGGGCAAGAGCAGGGGGGAGTTTTGAGCCAGATGGATGGCATGTGGCCATACAGAGGAGGTGAACCTCCAGGAAGAGCCACTCTTGGCATCTCCACATCTGGCTCAGCAGTAACCAACCCTCAATAAATTGAGATAACCAAAAGGAAAGTTCTAGGTTGCTCCTCATCATTCGGTCTATGCTCCTAGTCCTTGGCATGTGCCATTTCCTGCTTTTGTCTGAAGCTGGACGTTCTTTCCCAGAATCCTTTGCGCCAATCCTTTTGGGGTTTCCGAGAGTTGTGGGAATGGTGACTCTTGGTTCACATCCACACTCCACCGGGAGAGCACAGAGCTGGGGCCCTCTCTGCCTCCAGGAATAAAAAGAGGCCTTGAAAGAAATGCTGTCCATCAATGTTCTTACTACAGAAAGTCCTGGGAAGGGGCCACCCATCCGTTCCTCCAACTCCAAGTGCCGAGGATTTAGGAAAGTCATGTGTTTAGGCAACTAATAGGCACATGTGATAAACTCTTACCAGTTGCGCTCAATGCAACTTTTGCATAGCTTACAATATCCTAATACACATTTATATGTTATTAACATTCCACTTTCCCTGTAGCCAAGTTAACTTTCTGTTATTTTAGGATGGCAAATGGAGTCATGTGAAGTTCCAGGAATCACACACACAGCAGGTAATGCCATAACAAAAGTCCTTTTTGCCTTGCATGTGTTTTGAGGACAATGAAACCATTCAATCACTGCCCAGAATGATAATTATCTTTTTGGACACATGACTTCATATCCCCAATCTATTAAGCACACAAAATCTCTGAAAATGAGTGGTATTAGTGATTCTATTGAAATGGATACAAGGGAAATGAAACAAAATAAAGCCAGCTTTAGTTCTGTAATCCCCCCCCCCCCTAAAAAAAATAAGTGCTAAGAGGATGGATGGGTGACTTAGGACACTTAGAAAAGAAAAAAAGAAGACGGGGGGCGGGGAAGAATAGTAGATGTGGATGTCTTTTTATTTGCTAGATGTCTGACCCTCATTGTTCCAGGTCACATCAGCTTGGGGTAGGAGTGGGAAGTAGAGTGGACTCAGGTGTGGGTAACAACTATGGTGGCCTATGACCAAATCCCATGGTGGTTGGGACCCCAGTCTCCCCTCCGTTCTTGGTTTTTGTTACCATCCTTGATAGACATTAACATTCTTCTGCTAGAGCCACCCACAGAATGGTTGGCTACATCCCAAACAACCGCTTCCACTAGTCTCACCTTCATCCTAGGGGCAATCTCACCTAGAGTTTCAGAACCCCCTTTCTCTAGAGACTTGGGTGCAAGTTGCACCAATGTGGGGTGTTTTAGAAGACATTTGCCCGTACGGTGTTGCTCTCACAAACGTTCTTCACCGACACAACCCACTGGTGATCCCAGGGAGAATACAGGCACCAGGCATATCTCTAATTTAGGTCACCTCCCTGCCTTTCTCGAACATTCTCTGCAGAGAAATGTGAATCTTAACTTACATCATATTCTTGATATGAATCCTAACCTCAGTGTCCTGAACCCCGCCAACCATGGTTCCAGAGGTCATCATTATTATTTTTCTTTGGAGGACTAGAAGTGGATTCTCGGGCAAGTTGAAACCTTGGGCAGGGCCCTGGAAGTTCCAAGCAGGGTATGCTGACCAAGTGTCTCCACTGCGCATCCATAACCCCTCTCAGGCCCCCTACCCCAGCCCTCTGGGGACCCAGGTTAAAAATGCTTCAGAGTAGGAAAACTGGTTGATGGATTAATCAATCAACCAACAAGTATTTATTGAGAGCACCTAATTTTTGCTCAGCAAATGCTGACTGGAGCGGATAGTGCAGTGGCAGGTAATGCAGGACTCCTCAAAGTCAGCTAGAGGACTTGAAACGGATGCCCAACTTGCCGTGAAGTCATTCGACAGGTAGTTACTGAGAACCCACACGGAAACCGTGCCGCGTTCTGGGACATGGAGATGAAGGAGACAGCTTGGGCTTCTACCCCACGGAATTCATGGTTTATCAGGGTCACAATTTTTTTTTAATACTTTAAAGTAATGTGCATTATGATTAGAAAACAGGCTGCTTATGGTGGTCAAGGAAGTAAGGGGAATTTAAAGTTGTCTTAGGATTTTGAGGCCTGGAGCAGCGATTGGGGAATCGGATTTCGGTGGCAGTAGATAGGATAAATTGAAGATTGGCTTGGGTAGTGTCGTCCCCAAACCCATGTCCTCCCAGAACTTCAGAATGTGACCTGATGTGGAAAGAGGATCTTTTCAGATGCAATGAAATGAAGACGAGCTCATCATGGTCGAGGGTGGGCCCTAAATCCAATGGCTGTTGTCTTCGTAAGTAGGCCTGGTGAAGACACAAAGACGGAGTAAGCAGGGCACAGCCTGGAGTGATACAGCCATAAGCCAAGGAACGTCAAGGATCACTAGCCACCACCAGAGGCCAAAAAAAGAGGTATGGGGCAGATTCTTCCCTAGTGGCTTTGGAGGGAGCATGCCCTCCCTCCCCCCCGCCCCCGCAACACCTTAATTTCAGACTTTCAGCCTCTAGAATTATGAGAGAATAAATTCTTGTTGGGTTAAGCCACCCAGTTTGTGATAATGTATCACAGCAGCCACAGGAAATGAGTACAAGAGATAACCAACTGGAGCCAGGGAGAGTACCCCACTCAGTGGTGCGTGAGTCCTGACGTTGAGGGGATGAGAACTCAGGGGAGAAACAGTGGCATGTGTCCTTTTATACGGCTGTGTGCAAGATGATGGCTGAAGACCCTTCTGGAATAAACAGAGTGAACCACCCCAGTCTGTTGTACGATACATAAACCACCTACAAGAGCACGGATAGACAAACATTCAGCTCCCCAAGGCATGTCTCCACTTACGGGACAGGATGAAAAAGAGGAAGCAAGAGAAAAAGTGAAGGGGTTACCGAAAATATCTCATTCATCTCCGTAGATGATTATTGGTAACTGCCCATTTCGTACCCCTAACTAAGGAAGGCAAGGTGCAAGGCAAGCGCACAACAAAAGAATTCCAACCCCGGGGGACATAGGCAATGATTGAAGTCGGCTGAGGGGATGGAAGCAGTACAGAGGAAAGGAAATGACTGGCCCTGTTTAACGGTGAGCAGGGTGTCTTTGCAGAGAAGGTGGCACCTGGGGAGAGGCTGCAAGAATGGACCAGGGTTGGATAGTAGATTTAGAGCAGGGGAGAGAGGAAAGAACCGGAATGGACGGTTGTGCCTTGATGGCTCCTTGGATGGAGGCCACACCTCCCTCCAGCACACGGAGGCATGTAGACACTGTTGAGTGCGTGAATAAGTGAATGAACTACTGAAACGACCCAGGAGCCAAGAAAGGAGAGCACCTTGCGAAGGAGCAGAGGACGATGCACATTATCCAAGGCCAGGGAGAGCTGGGGAGGTCGAGTCGTGAATGCCAAGCCACAGGCAGGTGGACGGAACCCTGGGGAGATCAGAGCGTAGGACCAGTCCGAGGCAGCTCCCGGGAGCCGGGGAGAGAAGAGTGAGCCGTGAGGAATGGACGGTTGTGCGGACGGAGGAGGCTCAAGAGGTGTGGCTGAGAATGGACACTGGAGAAGGGTCCATAAAGAGCATTTGCGAGGAAGACCGTGTTTGAAGGTAGAGAAGAGGGAAATTTGAAGATGTTGGAGACAGGGGGTCATGCAGTTCCGCAGGAGTGGATGGGTAAATGGAATAACCACCATTCAAATTTATTCTCCCACTATCTGAAAGCCGGACTTCAGGCGAAGTGTTAGCTTTAGAAAGAAGAAGAAATGGATTTTCCTCTAATGATGGGAACCAGGGTAGACAAGTGAACTTTATAAGCAGATGGGCGGGAGTGGGGCCTCCTGTCATTCACCAAATAGCCACTGGGTACTTCTCTGTGCCCTACCGAGGGCCTCTGATATACATCACCTACAGGGAACCTTATAGCAACTCTAGAATGTTCTATCACGGTTCTCCTGTTGGAGATGAGGAAACTGTGAAATCTTTGCTGAACTGTTTCAACACGTAGGTAATTAATGGGGAGGCCAGTGTTCAAAGCTGAGTGCTTCTGAGCAGACATCTTCCTATGTCCCAGCCTCAGTTCCCTCGTCTGTGCAACTTGGCCTCCCTTGCTTGTTGTGAGGTTGAAGCAAGGAGAAAGTGCTCGCTGAATGGCAGTTCTCATTTTTACCCTCACTTTACCCCTTTGGAAGGAGGCCCTCGGGTTCGTTGCTCTTCGGAGTTGAAGACTTCCTGGAGCCTGCAAACAGGTGTCAGCAGCATTATGAAATCGGATCAATCTGCAACCTCAGGCCCAAGATGTCTCCTCTTTGCTCCCAGGAAAGCAGCCGTGTTGGGAACACAAGCTAAATACGGAGCACGACCAAAAAGCAGAGGGTGTCTCCAAAACGGATAATGCGAACTGAGACGACAGTTTCACAGATCAATAGGAAAACCTTTAAAGGCCCACTGATGGGCTAGTCTGCAGGGGTGCTCCTCTTCTGTAAAAGGAAGATAAAAAGGGATCAATAAGAAAAGAAAACTGATATTAAGTGGCTGGGACTTGCTCCCTGCCACCGAGGGCTCTTCTCAAAGCTGGTTCTCTGGTCAGATTTGTTCATTCCCTTCCTACCCTCTGCGCTGAGATCACAAGGCCTGCAAACAGCCCCCCAAAAGACGGCTCCCGTAAAGCCATAGATGGTATCGAACTACTCTAGGCATTGGTTACCATAGAAGAGGTTATTTGCCTGATGCAACAGCCTGGCTAAAGGGGGGGAATGTGTCTTCTTAAACTCAATCTATCGCCACCCACCCTTCGTTCTCTATGTCTGTGTGTCAGCAATGGGGTGCACTTTAAAGAGTTTTCAGGTGCATTTTAAGGATTCATCTCCCAGCTGTGTGGCCTTGGGCTAATGATTTAGCCTCTCTGAGTCTCAGTTTTCTTATCTACAGTCGTGCCAGGGTTATCGTGATGAAATAATATATTAATAAATGCTATTGTCATCTTTCCATCACTGTCATCACTACCACTCCAACAACTAATATCAATATGGATGAATGTCCATGTGGCTTCATGAAGGGAGGTTTAAGGGTCAGAAAGACCATAATTTATCAGCTAGTCCCCTTTCTCCTGTCTCCCTTCATCTAGGCTTTGCTGCTTGGTGGTCCGTGGTCCTCAGTGGAAGGTGGAGACATTGTCTTTCTACATCTCCCTGTATCCCTACTCTGGGCAAGTGAATATGCAAGAACATAGCCTGGCAGCCTATTGGCCTTGCTGTCGGTGGTCTATGGTGAGTCCCGTGAGGCACAGGCAGATTGTGAAACAACAACAGCGACAACAAAAATAATCGGCAGGCCAGACCTTTTTTCCTCTACTATCTTACTCACGAGAGCTTCTTCCACTATAATATTTCTTCTGCTGTTCTAGTTGTTGTTATCAAGCACGTTGCCTCGCTCCTCTGAATCCTCTTATAGCTCCATTCTGGATTCCTCTTCAGGCTCCGTGTCTTCAGTAAGAGCCTCCTTTGCAAACATGATGGAAATCTCTGCATGCCAATTTTGGCCTCTTTCATCTTCCTTTTCTTGACACACTGTGGTTCCTTGGGAGGAGGAAAGGGACAGACATCTGTTGAATGCCTCTATGTGCAAGATGTTATCAAATACTTCCATGGATATAGTTCATATAGAAGTGGTTAACCTCATTTTAACAGTGACTGAGGCTCAGAAAGCTTAAGCCATGCATTGTGTGACAGGTCTCCAGGATGCTATGCTATCTGTCCCTTGAAGCACACACACATGGATGACACATGTGAACACATGCAAGCCCAGGCAGTTGAGTCCGTGTGATATTCATTATAGAAGATGTTTGTTTGATTATCTCTCATTCCTGACTCCCACCAAAGGTTCTTATGTTGGCTTTAGAATCACTGTCTTCTGAGTGATTCTGTGTGCAAAGTTGTGCAATGAAAAGGATACAAATTTGAGCAAATCTAGGGCAAGGAGTAGAGCCAGAATACCTGAGTTCAAATCCCAGCTCCTCCTATCTGGGTGACCTCAGGCTACAGGGATAATAGGAACACCTACCTCACAGGGGTTGTTAGCACTCTTTCCCCTCCTTACTATGTCCTCCCAGGGGCTTGGGGTGGGGATTGTCTGGGTCAGGGTGTATATACTACGTAGAACCTTGCTTGGCACATGGTAGAGCGATCAAAGCATACACTGTTGATTTCACTATCTGGGATCTGTTGGCCCTACCCCTTGTTAGCTAGGACACTCTTGAATAAATCTCTTGGTATCTTCAAGCTTCACTTTTCCTGTTGGCAACACAAGGGTAATACTCCCCACATCGAAGCTTCACTGGGAACCTCTGATGAGATAAGACGTGGAAAGCTATGAACTCCAGGACTTGGTCTGAACAGGTGCTTTCTTGCTTAATATTTGCCACTTCCCTTCCCCCTTGTTTGAGAGGGCTCAGTGGGCCGCTATTCACTCAGGACCCTTGGAAGAAGTAAGGAAAAGGAAATAACAGGAAAAACAAACTTGGAGGCTGGATCGGGCTGAAGATCAGCTTCCTGGGAACAGTTCCCACCAAGCGGTGGTCTGGCCTTGAGTTATCAACTGGTGTCCACCCCACCCCTTTCCCAAGTGGCTCCCAAAACTGCCTGGTGAGTGGTCCTGCAGATGTGGCCTCCTTAAGGACGATGGTGATGATGTGGAAGATAATTCATGTCTGTGTTGGGCTCTCTCTGAGTCACTCCAGAGCCCAGTGGCGACTGGAAGAAAATACCCCTGATCAATACCACATTTCCAGATTTCATTAGAGTTTTTAATAGCTTAATGCTCTTTTGGAAGGCAGCATTACGTGTGCATGAGTTTTTGGAGACAAAGACAAATCTAACAGGCCACCCTTAGAGTTGGACTTGAGGACACCCTGGATGTCCTGAGAGACTGAGATCCTTCCAGAAGCTGCAAGGAGCATTGCTGTTGCCTTGACATGAGCCAGTCCCACCCTCGTGCTGCCCAGAGGCCGAGCCCCCTGTGTTCCTCTCTGCAGTTAAGCTTTCCCTGGGACATCATGAGCTTGGGCCCTGCATCCTTTCCGAAATTTCACTCTTCTCACCCTCGTCATCACCACGTTCTGGGGATATTATTATCACTCAAATCTTTATCATTCATCTCTTTGTCACTGCCACCCTGCCCAAGTCAGCTCCCCTGAAAGAGATGAACTACAGCAATTTCCAGGCCTCCCAAGAGCCGCAGGGAGTTTTCCCAAATTTAACACGAGCTGGCACAGTGGTCCACACCTGTAGTCCCAGCTACTTGGGAAGCTGAGGTGGGAGGATCGCTTGAGCCCAGGAGTGGGAGACCAGCCTGGGCAACATAGTGAGACCCCATTTAAAAAATTCCAAATGTAATGTGAGATACATCCCTCCCTGTTAGACACCTTTATTGGCTTTCCATTACTTCCTGGGCATCATTAGGTCCTTGCCCATCTTATAAAACCATCTTGATCCTTATCCTCCCTCACTCTAATTCAGCTTTCCAGGTCTTTTCTTGTTTGTTTGTTTCCCCAAATATGCCAAGATTTTGTACTCTCCTGGTTTCATCTACAATATTCCTAGACAAGTCTTCCCTAACCCCTTTATAGGCTGGTTGATTTACATTGTTGACGTCTTGGTTACATGTCTCCCAGAGACTTTCCTTTATAAACCTATCTGAGGATAATGCTGTTTCAGTTGCCAATTAGTATTCCATTTCTCTCCTATTTTACATTATTTATTTCTGTATCCTGATTATTCACTTGCTTTTAGTCTGTCTCCCCCACACAACGGACAGCTCCATGATGTTTTTTGTTCATTCCTCACCACCGAGTACAAATACTATGCCTGGCACATAGTAGGCACTTAATAAATGGGTGTTGAATGAATGAACCCATGAATGCTGCAAAGTGAATTTTTTGGTGGGCTGGAAGTTCTTTGCATTGTGTGTGTGAGGGTTAGGGTGGGTTAGTATACTCAGGCATGTGTATATGTGAATGGAAGAAGAATATTCTAGGGCTTGGATTGCTCCCTGCTAATACCCCTTACTGGCTCCCCATTGCCTGTTGGACGGAGCTCTCACTCCTCTTGGTTTGTGAAGCTCTCCCTAAATGGATTCTGCGTTCTTTCTTCACCTTCTCCTGCCATCTCCTTTCCCTCCTCCCTCACTGCAGCCTGTGAAATTTGTGTGCACGCCCCTCGGGTTGGCTCCCTTTGTTCTGAATTCTCCACCTTGCTGGCTCCAGACTCATTTCCTGTGAAACCCCCTCCAGAAAGCCTGTCCTGAGCCTGCATCTCCTCTCTGTGCATGAGTCGGATGCATTCTGTTTGTGTTCCCTGCTCTTCCACCTTTACCTGGCATCTCCCACGTGGGACAACTCATGGGTCTTCTTTGGGGCAACTGAGGAAATATATTAACAAATTTATTTGTTGATACATTCCTACCTTTGTATGCTTTATAAGATGCACAAAATATTAGCATGCTATTGTGCATATATGCATTTTAAAATTAGAAATATAAATGTGTGTAGCTAATACAGGCTCAAAGATTTAGGATGAGGCTATATGGTCAAAAACGTTTGGAGATGATGGTAACACAGTGCTCGTCACACTGCACCCACTTGTCCGGCTTTCTTCTGTCTCTTCCCAGACCTTCAGAGGAACTCAGGAAGGAAGAAACACCAAACACAGCTGCAGTTACCGGAAGGTGGTATGGGTGGTGGTTTTGGATGCTCTACCAAAGGAAAGGCATTCACCCCTGTTGAGAATGCATTGCCCTTTTCAATTCTCTTTCATTCTTTCTCATTGGTATAATAAGAAACAAAGTCTCAGCTGGGCGTCATTATGTTCCTAATATCCCTGGGCAACACTTGCTGGTTTCTCTCTCTAGCAGAGAGAGAAGGCTTTGGGCTCAAGCCCTTGGAAAGGACCTCTTCCCTCTCCAGAATCCAACAATTTGCCTTCATTTACATTCCTCCTTTCTATTTGTGACTAGCAGTATCGCCATGATGTTTAAAACAGTATATGTTTTTTTCTCTTGCTAACCAAGCAAAGTTACTTATAATACATTTATTTAAAGAGTGAGTAACTTTAAGGCGATTAAGTAAGCTACAACATTGCTGACACTGGATATGGGGATCTCGTGTAAGTTTGGGAAACACTGGGGTCGCATAATCAACGTGATCTTTCAAATAGGAAGATCTTGCAAGGTGTGTGACCCTGGCAACGAGTAGACGTGACCGTTGGCAAGTGGAATCTGACTGTAAAATGGGGCAAAAGTACTTACTTCGCAGAGTTTTTTGAAGATGAGTATTGATGTATTTAAAGACATTTCTCTTTGCCTGCACCTGATTAGTAATGGATATATAGTTGTGCAGTGAGTAAAGGGGTGAGTATGAATGGGATACATATGGATAAATGAGTCAATGAACCTGCATCCTCCTTGGAAGTTCCATGCTTCTCAGCTGGAAGGAGTCAGACTCTGGGAGCCCAAGTGGACCCTATTTCACACTCAGCTGACATTTACCCTGGAGACCCGAGAGAAAGTTAATAAGCCCGGCCTGGTCTCTAAACTCCCTCGTTTGGAGTGATCAGTGAGAGAGGAGAACGGACTATGCTAAGACCTGGACTTGTTTTGTGGCTCTGCCGGAATCCTGTTAGAACTTCGCCCACAATGCAAGTAATCTCTGAGTGGAACTGACGCTTTCGAAGTTGATGATTCTCCCATACAAAGAACAGAGGAGATGACCACCTGACCCAGGTACTGACTTCTTGCTTCTCTAAGAAATGTCATGTTCCATATCTTGAAAACAAAGAGACATTTGGAGGGCACCTTGAACCAGGTCTCGAAAGGGTGTTCCTGGAGGCCGTGGGTAGGCCGTGCAGAGGTGACTTCACAGGCCACCGTGCAGCTGTAGACCTGTCTGACGCTTACCAGCAGGGTGGTTTCACTCTCATTTCGAAATGAAAGCCACGTTTTTTAAGAAGGCAAACATCCAAGATCTTTTAAAAAAACAAGCGAGTGAACCTGTCACTTCTCTCCACATTGTTTCTTACTTTTCAGTAGTTGAGCCCAAGCTAAACTCAATGGGAGTTGGGTCCCCAAAGGTGAACGTGGAAGAAGCTTCCAGGCTCCCCAAGGTACAGGAGCACTTCTCTTGCATTCTGTTGGTAATGGGACCAGCTGAGACTCAAGGGAAGGGGCCTCCTCTTCTCCTTAGAAGTAGTGGCATGCGCTTGCAGGAATGGGAGGAATTGTTGGTGGCTGTTGATAAAGACAATCTAACATGCACACATGCAGTCCAACTCCTGAGATGTAAGGACTCACTTCTGCTAAACACGAGGCTCAGTATGTGTGTCAGTCATAGCTGATGTCTTCCACGATTGCATGTGGAGATTCTATAGGATCGCCCAAAATGAAGACCTCAGGTCCTTCTGTTCTGTTATTGTTTTCATTTTCATTGGGGAAAAATGTGAGAAGATGTGCTCAGATTACAGGGACTCATATATTTTTGTGGGACTAAAAGGAAGGCCTTTGTGTATGTGTGTGTGTGTGCACAGGTCCATACACATGAGTGGGTATCTGGCAGGGAGGTGAAGGTTATTTGAGACTTTATATTCACACCCTGAGCCATCCTGCAATGTCCTGCTCTCGGTCCATCTTTTCCTGTCCCTAGCCCTTTTCCCAGACCATTCCTCATGCATGACTGACTTGCCTTGTGCACAGGGTCATGTCTTTGCTCTTCTGTAATTAGCAGATGAAGACCCACCACGAGCTTCACGCTGATCTTTCTGATGAAAACACGTCTAACATTCATGGTCCTTCTCTGTTCAGAGACACGTTAGGGAATGGATAGGAATTTGCTAGGTGGTAGGTTGGGTCATGAAAGGAGAGTGGACAGATGGTGCAGAGCTTCAGATCTGGAAAAGAGAAGGCTATGTTGCTATCCTCCAGGGCCTCTTTCTAGTTTTACTGCAGAGAGGAAGACTTCTGTGGGGTTTGGGGATGAGCTGGGATGGGCCTTGTAGGGAAAAACGAGTGCTGTGCACAGAGAATAAAATGTTGGGAAACCATTTGAGAAGAAAATGACAACATAAAGGAAATGTTCACATTTGGAGATTTATATTTGGTTTAACTTGGTTTTGGCAGAGAGAATAACCACCAAAATGATTGTAACGCATTTCAGTGTCTTTAGCAATGATTTTTCCTCATTACCTGCTCAAGGCTGCATCTGTCAGAATGCAGCCAACATCATTTACCAAAAAGGGAGAGAATTTTCTAGGTAAGTCCATACACGTATAACTCCATTCATCACATGCAAACAGAGCCATCGCTTTTAAAACACTGCACCTTAGAGAGCAGCACATCTGTGCTTAGAGAAACCAGTGCAATCTCCCTCAACTTGGAAGCAGATCATTTGAAGTGAACACCTCCCTTCAAAAACAAGCCCTGATCAGTGAAACCAAAAGCTGGTTCTTTGAAAAGATCAACAAAAATTAACATGCCTTTAGCTAGACAAACCAAGAGAAAAAGAGGGAAGAGTCAAATTACTAAAATCAGAAATGAAACTGGGGACATCATTACCAATCTTACAGAAGCAAAAAGGATTATAAGAGAGTATAATGAACAGTTTTATGACGACAAATCAGATAACCTAGATAAAATAGGCAAATTCCTAGAAACATGCAAATTATCAAAGCTGACTAAAGAAGAAATAGAAAATCTGAATAAACCCTTAACAAGTAAAGATATTGAGTCAGTAATTAAAACCAACCAGCAAACAAAAGTTTCCAAGAAAGAAAAACCCAGGACCATGTGGCTTTGTGGTGAATTATACCAAACATTAAAAACAAACAAACAAAAGACACCAGTCCTTCTCAAACTTTTCCAAAAATAGTAGGGAACACTTCCTAACTTATTAGATGAGGCCAGTATTATCCTGACAGCAAAACCAGACAAAAACATCACAAGAAAAGAAAATGGTAGACCAATAGCCCTAGTGAATACAGGTGTAAAAATCCCCAAACAAAATACTAGAAAACCAAATCCAGCAGCATATTTCAGGGATTATACATCCTTACCAAGTGGGATTTACCCGAAGAATGCAAGGTTGGCCCCAAAATCAGTTGATGTAATATACTGTATTGATAGACTAGAGGGAGAGAAAGCCACAGGGTCATATCCATATATGCAGAAAAAGAGTCTGACATGATCTGTCACCTTTAATGTTAAAAGCACACAGCAGAATAGGAATAGCCGGGAACTTCTTCAGCTTGATAAAGAGCATCTATGAAAAACTCACAGCTAACATCATACTTAACAGGGAAAGACTGAACACTTTCTTAGTAAGATCAGAGACAAGACAAGGGTATCTGTTCTCTCCACTTTTATTCAATGTTATTCTGGAAGTTCTAGCCAGAGCAATTACGTAAGAAAAAGAAATAAGCACCAGATTAAAATGAAGAAGGAAAACTATTATCAGATGACGTGATTTTATATGGAACAAAACCCTGAAGAATTCACAAAAATACTATTAGAGCCAACAAACAAGTTTAATACAGTTGCAGGGTTCAAGATCAATATTCAAAATTATGTTCTGTTCCTATACACTAGCAATGAGCAATAAAAAATAAGATTAAAAAAAATTCTCATTTACAATATAATCAAAAAGAATAAAATACTTAGGAATAAATTTAACCAAGAAAGTACAAGACTTAAATACTAAAATCTACAAAACATTGTTGAAAGAAATCAAAGAAGAACTACATAAATGGAAACACATACATGCTCATGGATTGGAAAAATTAATAGTGTCAAAATGACATCAGTCCCCAATTAACCGGCAGATTGAATACAACTTCTGTCAAAGCTACACTGGCCTTTTTTCCTCTGGACAAACGAGCAAGCTAATGCTAAAATTTATAGGACAACACAAGGAATGCTGAATAGCTAAAATCTTGAAAAATAAATTGGGGAGGAGTAACACTTGTGATATCCAAACTCATTACAAAGCTATAATAATCAAACTGTGTGGTTTGATTGTGATTTGAAAGAGAGACATATAGATGAATAGAATTGAAAATTCAGAAACAAATCCATTGATGGACAATTGATTTTCAACAAGGTTCCTGAGACTACTCAATGGGGAAAGAATAGTTGTTGCAACACATGGTACTGAGATAACTGAATATTCACATCCAGAAAAATGAACTTGAACCCCCTACCTCACACTACATACAAAAAAAAAAAATCCTCAAAATAGATCAAAGGCTTAAATGTTAAGAGCTAAAACTATAATATTCTTATAGGATAACTTAATTCCCTGACTATTTAACTTTAATAGTCATCTGTTTATGGCAGTATTTTCAGCAAATATTTAGTTAAGAATCTTTGGCTGTTAACCAAAATCATTTTTAAAAACCACCTTTCTTTTTCTATATAAATTTATAATTTTGAACTCGCATGTGTAATTGTCGTATAAAGCCAATTTCAGTCATTTTTTCCTTTGGTGAAAAACAGATGGAACAGGACTTATTTGCATTTGGAATTTTCTTGGTATGATTTATTTCATAGGATAATTTAGCAATTGTGGTAGCCCCCATCCAAGAGGTCCCTGTCTCAATCTTCAGAACCTGCAACTGTTACTTCGTGTGGCAAAGAAGAATTGAGGTTGCAAATCATCTCAATTTAGAATAGATTATCCTGGATTATCCAGGGAGGCCTCATGTAATGTCAAAAGTCCTTACAAGTGGAAGAGAGAGACAGAAGAGGAGTTTACCCACCGTGGCTGCTTTGAAGACCGAGGAGGAAGGGGCCGTGAGCCAAGGACCGCAGGCAGCCTCTAGAATTGGAAAAGGCAAGTGAATGATTTTCCCTGGGAGCCTCCAAACTGACGTCACTCTTTAATTAAAGATACGTCATGTTAGATGACCCTTAACACTGAGGATCCCAAGGCAAGTTCAACAGTATGGTGGAGGCTGTTGGTACAATTTTCCATGTCTGTGGCCATAGGAATGTGATCCTGCTGCCACTTTGATTTTAGCCCACCGAGACCCATGTCAAACTCCTGACCTCTAGAACCGTAAGATTATAACATTGTATTGTTTGAAGCCACCAAGTGTGTGGCCATCTGTTACAGCAGCCATAGAAAACTGATACAGAAATGTAACCATGTTCTCCCTCTAGAGGGGCAGCCACATTGTCTCTCTTCCACACTAGATGTTTTTATTTTTGTGTGAAATTTCAATCAAGCCAACATGAGCACAGAGTCACTTGGGTACATTTGTAGATTTCCATGAAGTTTTTTTTTTTTTAACAAGTACATAATATAATCCAAGTATTCCCATCAAGATGGGAGGTGCCCATAAATTAAAGTAGATTTAATCTTTCAATTCCCAGCTCTTTTGCAAGAAGCAAAGAAGAGAAAAAAAAAATTTAAGCACCTAACAGCGTATTGACTATTGAAAGAATCTAGAAGTGAAGCTCTTGCTTTTCCCAGTAAGCAGAGTTGGAGAACTATAATACCAGTGGTTAATACCCGTGAATAAGAATAGCCCTGAATTGTCAGGGAGAGAGTAGATCCCTAGAGCAGTATATTATTTTAAAATTACATTTTCTGACTTCTAGCTTTCCTGCTTCCATGGTGCGAAGGGAACTTGTGCTTTTCGGCATGTTGCAGCTAGCTGAGACGCTCCGAGAGAGCCAAGTGACTCAGTCTCTGGACCACTACCAACGTTTTTAGGATTGAATCCTGCTCTTATTTCCTAAGGAACAATGTTTAACTGGTCTCTGTGGCATGGTGTCAACTGACATCACCCTTTAATTGAAGATATGTCACGTTAGACTACCCCTAATACCCAAGGCAAGGATCCCAAGGCAAGTTCAGCAATAGGATGGAGGCTGTTGGTGCATTTCCATATCCCCGGCCAAGGGGAAGGCTCGTGTAATGAGGATATGTACATTTTGAACCCTTTCAATCTGACCCCAAATAGATAAAGCAGGTTAAGTCACATTTATCAACCAGCTGTAGAGCCAGGCAGTGTGACAATCCCCTCTGGAAGGCACATCATTCTATTTTCATTTATTTTAAGTCACTCTTGTGAATCAGATAGTGCTCAAAACAGACCAAGCTCAGTTCACACAGCAAAAGTGTTGTTTTTTTTTTTTATTTCTCCCTGTGATTACGAATATACATGCAATGAATTATGAGACTCAAAATAAGTATTCTCGTACTATTGCTTGGGGATTTGGGAAGTTAATATCTACATAGAAGATGATGAAGTCATCTGCCCCAGTGGCCTCTGAATTAGCAAGGTCCTGTGAAATAGAGATCTTGCCCAAACTTGTTTTCAGAACCAGGAGACCCGGGGTGGAGACAAAGAGAACTTGACCTTTGTACAGGTCCTTTATAGAACTGTCCATCCAGATCTGATCTCATACAAAGTCATTGGTTGGCCCCAAATAAGACATTCAGCTTCTCTTTTGCATGAAGAACAATACCCGCTTTTATGAACTTACAGAGATGCAAGTTGGTGATCTCTTTCATACTGGGGAGAAGGGAGAGGGTGGATTTGCTTGAGGAACTTCATGCAGGTCTTAGGAGGCCGTCTGGTTCCTGGAGAATGAAGCTGACCAGCCTCCAGGGGCCTTGAGGGAATGAAAAATGCAATGGGGGTGTTTAGATTTCCCTGAAAAGAGAATGTAGTCCTATGACTGAGGGGTACAGATTCCCCCAGCCCCCTTTAGGGGAAGACATGCAGAAGAATATGGGATAGAAGCCAGCTCTAAGTAGAAAACCAAGAAAGCAAAGTTTATGAGAAAGACATGGCACTGAGGGTTGCAGTCAGAATGAGACAGCAAGATGGCAGGCCGGGCGTCGTCAATTTCAAGACGTTTCCTCAAGATGTGCACAGCATGCGTTGGGCTAATATCCTACAGTGTGGATGTTAGTATTGCTGTGGGGTTTCTTTTCTCAGTCCTACTCTGATGCCCGCGTGTTAGCTCTTTGAGCTTTTAGGTAGGAGTATAGCCTTCTGTTCCTGGTCGTTGGCCGGTGAGCTCTGATTGCCTGCACGGTTGGCTCCAGTTGGGCACAGCTCTGCACTGAAAGGGAAAGGGAGCCAGAAATATGGGCAGGGGACAATTGCCTGAATGGCAGTCGCAGAAAGAATGAAAGCAGAGCAAGAACCACTTACAGCATTTGGGAGGGCAGTTTTAAAATCTGCTAATTTTGGCTTTGCCAGTGTCATGCACTTGGGTTAGACACGGTCCTGGTGGTTAAGACATTGTTGAAGTACATGGGACATCATGTACCGGGAAGCTTGTTATTTTGTTTCTCTGTCTCCAACAGGTAAATCATTCTCCTTTTCATGGTAATAATCCCTGGTCCCAGGCAAAGTACTAGGCACTTTCCACATATGATTTCATTAATACTGCTTTGCCCAGCTCTTTCAAAGAATCCCAGCAAATGTTCCAGGAATGTGGCCGACACTCTCCTGGATGATCTGGTTTCACGTCTGTTCACAAAGGTTCTGGATAAAGCTAATGTGTATCTTGTTCAAAGTTACCTTTGAAAAACGCCTTGATCCTCTAGTATTTGTGTTCAATACTTTTGCCACTGAAGATGACTTCAGATTCCCAGGCGAAAATTAAATATCAAGACTAACAGAATGATCTCCATATAGTTCCAATAGTTTGATAAAAGGAAAATTAATCATAATTGTCCCCAGTTTAGCTGTGTTTTGTTTTATTTCATCTTGCTGTCTCCCATAAGCTTAGGCGTGTTCTGGAAGAGTTTTCAAAGTGTGGTCCTTGTTGGTCTTAGCAGGTCAAGGCCTTTTGGTGTGAAACTCCACAAATCTAAACTTACTCCCGGGACACTTATTCACAGGAGAGTTTTATAACCACTCTTCAGGAGGTTTACATCTTAAACTCTGGAACGAAGAAGCATCTCTCCCTCCCTCTGTCCTTTTCTCTTTCCTTCCCTCCCTTCTTTCTCTTTTCCTCTATTGTCTTTCCTGTCCTGGGCTTTTCCTTTCTTTTATGCATTCATCTCTTCTTCTTTTCTCCTGTTTTTTTTTTCCTGCCAAAGTTCACTTCTGTCCACATGCCAGTAAGAACCAAGATAAACACAATTAAATCAAGTGGATTTAGGTAGTTAGGTTTAATTACATGATGAAAAAAAATGTATTCACCAGACCTTCTTTCAGGAAGAACAAGATATTGAGAAAACTTCCTTGGCAAGAACTTGGAAGTTTGCATAGGAGCTGAGGCCTCCAGGGGCCTAGATATGAACAGCAGGGCTCTGCAGGGGGCAGAGAGAGGAATGTGTTTATTGCTCCTGAGCAGGGGAGGGGAGATAAGGGAGGAAGAGGGCAGGAGAGGGGACAGACCCAGCAAGATCATGGGGGATGGGCTTACAAACCTCAATGTGGCCACTCCCAGCCACCTCTCCAAATGCAAATGAAGTATACAGGAAAGGCAAACCATAACATACGATTGTTAGTGGAGATTTGAGGTCAACCAATGAAAGCTGAACTCAGTATCTAGGTTGATATCAGAGAAAAACAGAGAATGCAGAAGCAATAGAGAAGCATGAGGAACAAACCTCCGAGAACTCACAGATTCCTGGGGAATCTTGGGTGGGCTTCAGTTTGCCTCCATAAGCTATGAAATCATTAAGTTTAAAGATCTGTTAGGAATAAGAGTGACTGTACACTTTGTCAGAAAATCAAGACACTTTTGAGAGTGAAAGGGGACGTTTGAAATAATGATTCAAGGACTACAGGCTTACACTGGGGGAAGACAGTCATTCTCCCTAGAAAGGCCTTTGATATTTACATCTTGGGTTCATAGGAAAGAGGAAATATTGTGGGGGTGGTTCAGAAGGTTTCTCCTGCACCGGGCTCAGGCTAGTGGGACAGAGATGAAGGGGAAGAGAGGTGACAGCCGCTGGAGAAAGAGCTCAGGAAATGAATCACAGATGTCTTCACTTCTGTGGGAAGATTAATTTCCATGTGCTTAGGTAAAAGATGATAGTAGACTCAGTTTTGATAGGAGATAAGAGATGCCCGGATAAATTGCCAACACTGGTAAAAGAAAAGAGGAATTTCGGGAAAGAAGGGAATGAGAAAATAAGGAAGGGAGGGAGGGAGGGACTAAGTGAGTGAGTGAGTGAGTCAGTCAGTCAGTCAGTTTGAGAATTTTTGTTCTGGTTGTCTTTCTGGATGAACTGGCTGTAGACTTCAAAACTTTGCCTTGAGTGATACATCACAGAACTAAGGGGTGGCTTTTGAACAACGGCTCAACTGAATGGCAGGCAGCGTGGTACCCAGGAAGGAGATGAGACCCCGAAACCAGATGGGTCTACCTTGCAATCCCAGGGAGACAGGATGGTTAAAATAAAATTGTCTATTCAACTATTATTGCATCGCGTAAAGATAGTAGAACAGTATCACAGCATTTGCAGGATTTCTTTAGGATAGAAATAATAATCTTTCTGTCACCTATAGATTTAAGTGTGGGGATTATGGTGGTTTCTAAAAAGTAGAATTATCCTCAAAGCAGCTGGAACTGAAGGTCAAGGGAAGGTCCTTGTGGCCTCTTGTTGAGAGAGATGACATAGATATCGATGACACTGTAAACAGAAAAATACAAAAACAACATCAAGCCCCCCAGCAGATTCAAGTAAGAAAGCCATGTCAAATGTCCCAAGAAAGAATGTTCTGGGCACGACAGGTGGATTTGCAATCGGACTTCTCCAATGGGCAAGTTGGTGTAGTCTATTCCAGGGGTATTTTTATGTGGACTAGCAGGGAGAAAGCAGCTGGTCTGAATAAGATCACACCTGCAGAGGCCTTGCAATGCATGTGCATGTGCAGGGGAATTGGGGGGAAAGGCCGCCTGGGGTGAGGGGATCATGTGGAGACACAGCATGTGGCCAGGGTGTGTCACTACGGAGCAGGGTCTCCAAGTGTCTGAGAAGCCACCAAACTTGAACGATAGTAATGCGATACCCGTCAGGACTAAAACTCTGCCTTTGGAAGCCTTTGCAGGTCTTGTCAAATCTGGAGAGTGTATCATTTCAAATCTGCAAGTGGTTTTCTGGTAAAGACATGACTACCCTTTTGGGGCATAGCATCTTATTTTCTTGTCTGAAAAAAAAAAAAAACTGCCTGGCTAGGCCCTTTATCCATGGTGTGTTTACAAAGCAAGTACTGCCCAGGGTCCTCGGGGAAAATACCCGTGAGGAGCTACGAAGCAGAATACGGATTTTTAGAAGAAATTGGGAAGGTCAAAATGTGATGTTCGCCTGGACCGTAGCTCTGTTTCCATTATTAGTATTTTGCAGGGGAGAGCAAGGGCTGAAATATTTCTTTTTTTTTTTTTCTTTTTTTCCATTGAGATCCAGTTGTGCCTATGAACCAGGGCTCATCCTTGTTGGCAGTAGCATGTTTCTGTTCAAGGGTGGGGGCGGAAGAAGGTGGCAAAAGGAATGGTCACCTTGCCTTGAGGAGGCACCGTGGGAAACAGAAGCGGACCATTGGGGCAAAGACCACCCTAAACCATTGTGTCGATAATCTTTGGGCAGCGTTCTTTGACATCCAATGGCGCAGGCTTGGAGAACTCTCTGGGTGTCACGCCGACTGCATTATGATCGCCTGTTTACCGTTATGTGTGTGGGGAGGGGTGGGAGAGTGGGGAAGATGTGTTTTCCTGGGCAAGATGGCAATCTCTGCTCTCTGTCATGCTGGGATGAGGTCAATACTAGGACAGAGAGGGAAGGTTGGTTTACTTGAGAGCACAGTTTCCTCCCTCTGCGTCTCATGGTGGGTGACAAACTCTGGGACTGAAACCTGCTTGAGGTCATTCCCCAGAGAGAGAAGCTGCTCTCCCTGCATGGAGAGGTTTAGAAAGCACACAGTGAAGACCTCATGAGAAAGGATCTAGGCCCATGGCTCCAAACATTGTCAGTTGCAATCAAGAGAAACTACCTATCGTATTATCCTGGATGGGGCTGGAGCCCATTCTTCTAAGTGAAATATCAAAAGAATGGAAAAACAAACACCACGTGTACTCACCATCAAATTGGTACTAATTGATCAACACTAATGCGCACCTATGGGAAGTGACATTCACAGGGTGTCGGGCAGGTGGGAGGGGATGGGTAAATCCACACCTCATGGATGCGGTACGCGCTGTCTGGGGGATGGGCACGCTTGTCGGGCGGGGCAAAGGCAATTTAGGTAACCAAAGCATTTGTACCCCCATAATACTCTGAAATAAAAAAAAAATAAAAATAAAAAAGGGGATTCTTATTACATTTCACTTGTAGCTCAAAATACGGTCCACTCTTCCTAAAAACCAAACCAAAGGCCGGGCGCGGTGGCTCACGCCTGTAATCCTAGCACTCTGGGAGGCCGAGGCGGGCGGATTGCTCGAGGTCAAGAGTTCAAAACCAGCCTGAGCAAGACCCTGTCTCTACCAAAATATAGAAAGAAATTAATTGACCAACTAAAAATATATATACAAAAAAAAATTAGCCAGGCATGGTGGCGCATGCCTGTAGTCCCAGCTGCTCAGGAGGCTGAGGCAGGAGGATCGCTTGAGCCCAGGAGTTTGAAGTTGCTGTGAGCCAGGCTGACGCCACGGCACTCACTCTAGCCTGGGCAAGAAAGTGAGACTCTGTCTCAAAAAAAAAAAAAAAACAAAACCAAACCAAAACAAACCAAGCAACAGCGACAACCAAGTTCTGACTGTATGGAGAGCAGACTCTGAAGGGAGGTGAAGGCAGAGCCCCCAGACCTGGCCCCAGAGCCAGCCCCATGGTGTCAGCGTCCCCCTGAGAGGGGTGAGCAGAGGTCCCGGTAAAGTGCGAGAGAAAGGAGGCCACGGTGGTGGCCAAGACAGACGTCTGAGGACACGAGGGCACCGCCACTCTCAACACACAGGGCAGAGGGAGGACCCGGCAGCCCGGCAGGAGAGGCACCGCTCAGTCCAGCTTCCAGCTTGGTGACCTCATTTGGACATCTAAGTCGGCGAGGTTGATGCAGCACGCACATGACAACAACGACAGTGGCATTAAAACAGCGCTACGGTAACAGCAATACCATCACTGCTGTCCCCGGAGCAAAACCCCCACAACGTGCTGCTCATAATATCTTGAACGATCGTAAAATGCTTCTCCCACTCTTCCCCTCCGATCGTTCCGAGCTGACTGTTCCCTCCACATGAGTCATTTCAATAGGAATGTTAATGAATTTGACATGTGTCAACATCGCCCTGAAGAAAAAGATGTTGGGTTGTTTTACCGGCTCACACAGCGCAAAGGGAGCTGACAACGTGTGTGTTTGTCTGGGCCTTACTCGTACAAGACATACTCTAATCTAACATCTCACGGGGTCCTTGCTAGACCAGCACAGGAGTCCACCGCCACCCACATTCCTGCCACCCTCCTTGTAGTTAAAAATGTGCTCTTGGTAGACTCGTCCTTTCTTTCTTTCTTGAGTCAGAAATATCGATGGTGACTTTAACTAGATGTTGGTGATATGAAAACAAAGTATCTACGATAACATATAAACTTGCTAGTATAGAGAAGACACATAGCAATGCCCTTGAAAATGTTCTTTGCTCTTACGTAACAAGTATTAAAAATTATGCATAGGGACCTTGGTCCTATGTGCATACTGGCCATATTCTGACTTTCTTTTAGACCCTTTCCCCGGAAGCTGAAAACCGTGTTTCCCAGATTCCCTTAGGAACTGGCTTCCGGGTGGTTTCAGTCAATGGGCGGTACTGGTTGGAAGTGGGAAGCTGGGAAGAAGGGAATAGCTAGGATATTTCTCCTCATCTCTCTGTGCCTTGATTAGCATCTCCAGCAAATGCTTGTCCCTCCTCCACCATTCCAGCTCCACCCAAGAAGCCTCCACCATCCAAGCTACTATCACACAGCCCTGGCTTTTGAGTTTTGATAAAACCACATCCTCTTGTCTCTTCAACTGTAGGGGTGGCAGGAGATGGCAGCTGTTGGTAACCTCTGGGTCACTTCCTCATACCCTGTTTTCCTCTCCTTGCGATATGATTTCCAATATGAAATTTTTGCCACTGGGCTCCCCAGCTTTGACTCTTCTTTCTGGCTGCAGTGTGACATTCCAGTGACACAAATGTGGGGTTGGAACTTAAGTGTGCTGTCATCTAACTGGCTTGTGCTTTCATAGTTTGTTTCCTGTTGGCCACCCCCTCCCCCAAAAGCATTGTGAACATTACATGGACCCGTAAGCATTGTTCCACTTAAACTTTCTGGGTATGAGTTTTCTAATAATATTGTTGGCATATGTCTCTAATGATTTTTTGATATGAACGAAAAATAAATACATTCTGAGGGATTTACAGTCTGCAGGTTGGAGGTAGCTCAGGAAAGTTTCCAAGATGATTCTGAACTTCGATGGGGAAAGGCTTGTTCAAACCAAAAAAAAAAAACAATGGCAAATCTTGGTAGAATAATTGGCTTCTGTCCTAGACTGTCCACAGGCTCTATCCAGCTGGGTTTTTTTTTTTTTTTCCTCTTTCATAAGACAAGCTCTGTTTTGCTCCTAATTCACATGGGTAAGATGCTTGGATTAGGTGTTCCCTTGTTCACCAGACGTGTTATGTTTGAGAGAGAATTTGGTCCCAGCCTTGAGGACTTGGCTTAGGGGAAGGCGAGGCCTGGCTTTTCTGGAACGTCAAGACAAGTTGCACAAAGAGAGAAAAGGCTTCCACGTTGAAAGGACAGGAGGCTACAGGTCTGAGTGTGACTATGCTGTGTGCCACGGACACACACACACACAGACACACACACACACACAGACACAGACACACACACACCACATGGTCTGCAGCTCTCAGAGGGGATTTGGTGGTGAAGGAAAATCAAATCAAGGCTCAATCGTGAAGACTTGAGTTTCTTAGGCGCTGGCAGGAGTGTATTAACAAGGAGGCAGACTAAAAGTTGGCCAAGAAAATTAGCGATGGGCGTACCTCATAAAACATTTAAGTTCGGGCTCATCTCAATTAAGCCTCCCAGAGCCTCAGGTGTTTGTCCAAAGCTTACCTGAGCCTGAACACTTGGAACCAACCGAGTTTGCTGAGGCCTGCAACAACACGCTTCTCCATGAGAAATCTGGCAGTGAGAAACCCCTATTCCCACTTCCCATGCGAGTGGATCCCACTCTCCATGGGAGATGGATGAAAAGTTAGGTCTAAAACATGTCTCGACTATGGACATCCAGATTTCATTGTAACCAGACATGTCCGAGTCTGGGGTAAGAATTAAAAAATTATGTTTTTGTCACATCATATGGAATCATAATCTCTCCATTGGACTAATCATCGGGGAAGGTCACAGCATAAAATTTGGTTCTCTCTTTCCTGTCCTGGCCTGAAAACTGGATTGGTTTAAGTTAGATCTGGGGGTCAGGTCAGGGCAAATGGAGTTGGCTTGCTCTCACTTCCTACAGTCATTAAAAGCCTTTATCTAGCAAATTTAATAGCAATGGTAATGACAGCAGTAACTGACATTAATGGAAGCCTTACTCCATGGTGGGTATCACACTAAACATTTTATAAGTGATTATCTCATTTCATCCTAACTACACTACGGGTGGGTACTGTGATTATCTACCTGCATTGCACAGACGAGAGAAACCGGCTCTAGGAGGCTACAGTACTTGTCCGAATTCCCTTAGTTACCAAGTGGTAGGAATTGAGCTTGGTTTCTTTGGTTCTGGATCCCATGCTTCTGAGCCCTTGGCTGGATGAGTCTTTGCTGAACTGCTTCTCATGAGAAAGAACAAAGCTATCATCTAAATAAATTAATCTGGTTCTGTTAATAAGATAATGGGCATGAAAATGCTTTGAGATCCGCAAAGCCTCACATAAAGGTTAAGGATTAATTATTACAGGGAAATTCTATAGTGTGGGAGGAACAGCAGAAACGGGAAAGAGGGAAAGAAATTGATCATGAAATTAAAAGAACCGTATCTTAGAAGCCTATCAATGTAATGATTATGAATCTGTAAAACTTAAGTCTTCAAGGCCTGGAAGGGAGAAATATGGTGAAATAGGGAAAGAGATTAATTTGTGGGGAGGTATGCAAATGAGGATGAATCTTTTCTTTCTTTAATTCCGATGAGCATGAGATCAATTGTACAAATTTTGAAAAGCAGAGTGAAGACTGTATGAATCCTTGTTGAGCACTGGGCACTCAGGCCTGTTGTGAACTAACCACCATCCTCCAAGGCTGGCATGACAAGGCTTTGTGACTGACTAGTGTTTGGAGGGACCTTAAATACTACCAAAGGGCAAATGTCTGTATTCTTCCATAAGGCCACACTCTAAGCTATCACCATAATGAAAAGAAAACTCCTGGGATGGAAGAGGAGAAAGGATGAACATTTTGTGCCTTGACCTACAAAGATCATGAATGCCTCTACTTGTTCTTCTAAACATTAGTTCAGCGACACTCAAATTTAAGGGTGCTTAATAGTCACCTGGTGTCCCAAGTATAGATGCTCAGGCTTCACCCCTTGACACTGTGACTCAGAAGTCCAGTGGGACTGGGCAACTTTTATTGCTAACCCATGCCCTGTTTCAACAAGCCCTGCAGATGGTTGGGACATCAGTGGTATATCTGCATAGCACATTGGGATAGAGGAATCCACAGCTCAGAGTCTCCTTATGTCCTGATTTGCACGAAGATCAGCAGTAAGATTATAGTCATTAAACCAAGATCAAACAAATGTGAAGACTGATATTTAATGTACGGATATTTGTTGCGTGAAGCTATTACTGATTGGGTTTATTCTTAGACAACCGCAGTTTTGGAATGGTGGCCAGTGTGAATTTGGGGCAGACCGTATGTGCACCACTACATGAGAATTTTTGTAGATAGTCTCGTTTCAGACTTAAAACAACCTAAGAAGATTAGTATTCTTTTGCAGATGAGGGAACTGAGAATTAGGACCATTTAAATACCTAAAATGGGGTCACAGGGCTAAGAAATATTATAACCAGGAGATAGATATATATATATACACACACACACACACACAGAGAAAATATCCAGAAAGTATCCAGCCATGTAATATGAAAAATAGAGACATTTATTGAAGATGATATAAGATACAAGGAACATAAGAAACATTGTGCATAGGACAGTAATGCCTCATTCTCCTTCAAAGTAGGCACCTTGGGATCTCGCACAGTTCTCCCAGCATCTCTTACCCTAACCCATACACGTTCAACATTCCCAGGTGTTCTGCTTGTTGCAGGCCTTCCAGAATGTGGATCACTTTCAACTGATTCTCGACCATCTTTATTTTATTTTTTGAGGCAGAGTCTCACTGTGTTGCCCAGGCTAGAGTGACTGCCGTGGCGTCAGCCTAGCTCACAACAACCTCAAAATCCTGGGTTCAAGCCTCCTGCCTCAGCCTCTCCGAGTAGCTGGGACTACAGGCATGCGCCACCATGCCTGGCTAATTTTCTCTCTCTATATATGTTAATTGGCCAACTAGTTTCTTTCTAATTTTAGTAGAGACGGGGGTCTCGCTCTTGCTCAGGCTGGTTTCAAACACCTGACCTTCAGCAATCCGCCAGCCTCGGCCTCCCAGAGTGCTAGGATGACAGGCGGGAGCCACCGCGCCCGGCCTCCGGACCATCTTTAAAGGTGTTTGTGCCACGCCTTTATTTGCACCGCACTTGTTGCATCATCCCCGAAAACCTTCTGAATCATCCGAACAGTTTCTGCGGAGGAATGTTCAAGCTTAATGCAAAATCTGATGCAAGTTCGCTGCTCTACTCAGTCATTTCAAACTGCGGGGACGGCCACACACTGCACATGCTCACTCCACGGCGTCTAGCGCCCCGCCGCCTAGCACAGGGAAGGCGTCACTGTTCACACATGCGCATCCCGGTCCACTCGCCTTGGCTGCCAGTTTACGTTAGTGTCGTGCGACCGGAACCGTTCCCGCTATATTAATAATGAGTGAGATGTGCACCATCTGGGGATGGTCATGATGGAGACTCAGACTTTTGGGGGGAGGGGGGGAAATAGGCATTTATTGAAACCTTAAAATCTGTACCCCCACAATATGCCGAAATAAAAAAAAAATGTAAAAAAAAAAATACATATCATTAGATAGTCTATATTATGAACCACTTAAAAAAAAAAAAAAAAGAACTACTGATACCATACCATGATATGCATAAATTATACCATACCATGAAATATGGGTGAATCCCACAAGCAATATGCTGGGCATACTGTATGATTCCGCTAATATGAAGCTCAAAATAGACAAAACTAAAAGCTGATGAGAGAAATCAGAATACAGATTGGATAGCAGGGATATAACTGACTTGGAAGAAGCAGAGGGAAACTCTTGGGATAATGGAAATGCTCCACAGTTACAATTTGATCTATCTGGTGGTCATACAAAGTAATATGTAAAAAATTGAGCTGTACAATTAAGATTTACATACTTGTTGACTTCATATGTATTTTATACATCAATAAAAAAGTTAAGAAAGGAAAAAAAAAAAAAAAACAATGGCTGGACGCTATCCGGACGGACCTCGAGATATATATATAAAACCCTGTTCAGTATGCCATGCAGCTCCGAAATCTCCGTCTTCAGGTGAACTGTGTCATCACAGGTCTACTGCGATCAGAGCAACAGTCATTCAGGGGAAAACTTGGGTGTTACGGATCAATGGACCAAATCAAATCCAGAGTCAAAGCCATGCTCCGATCGTGGGAATGCGTGCCCCGAGCCCTTCGTCTTTTCCTCGCGGAGTCCCAGGGCCCAGGGCTTCCTGGGCTACTCATGACGTCATAACTCAATTGGCGGCCGCCACGGATCAGCCGCCGTGACAGAGGAGCCTGGTGTTGACCGTCACGGTTTTGACCATGAAGGGGAGCTTGGCCTTCCCTGCAGTTACGATTTTTCTTTTTTTGTATTTTGATAATATTTAATTTTTATGATGATAAAAAGAGCCAACTTCAAATAAACAACTGAACATGTAGTATGGCAGACAGCGCACATTGGCGTGGAGAAGAAGAGAGCAGACCGAGGAGGATGAGGAGGGCCGAGCAACTAGCGTGTGTGTGGTATGTACTTTTGTGATGCATGCATACCCACGAATGCATAGCAATATGCAGGTACTTTGGAAAACACTGAACACTAATAAAAAGAATATAAAACACCACTCACTCACACTACTTCACAGGTATAACCAGGGTTAGTCGTTTGGCCTATTTCCTTTTGGACTTTTTTCTCCATATTGAATTGCAATCACATCCTATCCTTTTTCATAACGTAACCTGCATTTTTTACTTAGCATGCCATAATCCTTCTCCTCTGTCATTAACTTTGTTTTGAAAACATGATTTTATATTTAAAAGTTTGCTAAGTACCCTTGTAGGAATGCACAACAATTAATTCAGTTATTTCCTCTGTTGTTGGATGTTTAGATTAGTCCCTGTTTTTCCACCAGCAAAAATGTGACATGGAGGCACTTTCTTACGTCTAAACCTTTGTATGCATATCCAAATATTATCTCAGAAGAAACTGGCAAAAAAAAAAAAAATGATCTGTTTTTAAGTCTGAGTCTGTTTTGGATGGATGTCACCAAATTGTCCCCCAGAAATAGGGTGGAGACTTGGTCACCTTGCCAGGCCAGGATGTAGCCCGTCCTTTGTTAAGCTCTCTAAAGAGTTTTCTGTTCTGGGCTTTCATTTAATGGACCCCAAGCTGGTCCAGTTATGCCAGGTCCAAGGATACATATATGCCATTTTCCCAGTGTGACACTCCGAAAGGACACTTCCCGTCAGCACCCTGGAGTGGGATGTCTCTTCCCACGTGTGGGTACCTTCCTTAGAGTCCGGAGAGGTGACCTTCATCCCTTCCCCCAAGCTCTGCTTGAGTGAGTCTTAATCTATCCCTGGCCTCTCAGGGACCCCCTCCAGGATGCTGTAATCACAGCACTAACCTGTGTTCACATTTCCCATTATCGAGCACAAGTCCCCTGTGCATCGACACAGGCCCGGCTGCTTCCTAATGGCCCCGGCTCCCAACTTCTAATGGCCCCATCCTCATTTCTCCCAAGAGCCAGCTCTTTTTGTTAGTGTTTTAAGAATCCTGGTCCAGACGAAATTCTCCCCATGATGTCCATCCGGCCAAATTGAAGGTGATGTAAGCCATGAGACAGAGAGACGGGTGTGTGTCTGCTATCGACAGGACAAAGGAACCTTCCAGGGCTATCCATCTTCTGTCTGCTCCGGTGACATCCCCCTGCCCCCCATCCTCGTGGGCGATTTGGGGATGAGAGATGACATCCGTAATTGCCAGCGCCATGCTATGGAGACGGGGTGGTACTCTGAGTACGGCCCTCCCTCCCAGCCCTGAGAACAGTTTCCTGGAGATGATGCTTCTTTATTTGTGGGGCAAAGCCAGTTCAAAATGTGGCTGTTTCCCTTTGTCACTTGCTCCCGAGGAGATCTGACCCTCGGGGGAAATGTTAGCAAGGACAGCAAAGACTCTTTTGCAGGCGGATCCGTTCCAGGGTTTGGGCTATTTGTGCTGCATCTCAAGTGGAGGTGTGTGTGGGGAGGGTGCCTCACCCACTCTTGACCTCAACTGTAGCTTCCTCAAAGTGGATAAAACACTGCTGATGTAGAGAATGATGATCCGAAGTGATTACGAAGCAGGCTGCAAGCACAAATATAATGATTGCTTAAAAAAAGGAAAATAAGATAAGCACTGGATGATGCCAGCATTTCCCTTTTTTTTTTTTTTTTTTTTTTTTAAGTTTCTCTGAATCCACCTGGGGATCAAGTTTTCCATTTCTCCCTTTCTCGATCAAGGTGAGCTATCATTCATGTGCTTCCCCAGGCAGCTGCTAAGTACATGGGTTTTATGTTAGGCACCTATTTCTGGAAAGAGAGTTGGGTGGGTGGTTGGGGACAGGAGAAATAAGTTCTTTGGTTGCAAAATCAAGAAGTTATCTCTGAACTTGGATTTAATTGTTAACCTGTAATTAAACTGAAACATAGAAGAGACTTCTCTACAAATCCCCAAAGGGATTACTAGGGTGTACACTGGAGCTCCCTGAATAGAAATAACACAGTGTAGCAGGACAGTCCCACAGGTACAGGTGGGCTAAGCTTCCTTCTGTGACTCCTGTTCACCTCGATGTTGGGGTGCTTCTAGAATTCCTGCCCCAATCAGGTTTGAGGAAAAAGTCACTTATTGGCTCAAGAAATATGATGGAGTTCCCACTTGGTTCCAGAAACTCTGCTAGGTGCTGGGGCTTCAGAGGTGAGCAAGCTAGAGGAAGTTTCTCTTCTGATGGAACTTTCGTTTTAGTAAAGGCAGGTCGTCAACCGGCAAATAAGTGAACAAACACAATAATCTCAGGGCGTGATAGGTGCTTGAAGGAAATTAATAGGGAAGATGATTACATGTTAGCAGTATTAGCAACGGACTGAGAACAGGGCCTGCTTCCCTATCTCCCATTCCATTCTCAGGAGCCAAAGGAAATTTTCTGGAGGGAAAATGTGATCTTGCATAACCACTGGAATTTGGCATTTCATTGCTGGCTCTTTAAATATCACCTCTTTTTCTCCACTAAACTGTACATGTCATGAAATTAGAAACAGGGCCACTTTGTCTACTAAATCCTTCCAATGCTGTCTATGTTGGGGGCTCAGTAAATGTTTGTTGGGTGTATGGATGAATTAAGAAAGATGCTGTTTGATGGTGAGGGTGCGGGGGTGCTGCTCTGATATTTAGGATAGGTGTCAGCTAACTAGACACCCAAGTGGAGAACCAACATGAAGCAGACCATGGGTTGCCTGTGAAGTTAGGAAGCTCGTTCTTGGTGGGCTCATCATTGGCTCTGAAAATGTCAGCTCTGTGGTCCTTCTACACCAACCCAAACATAAAAGCCTGTGAAGGAAAACATTAGAGCAGCACTTCATTGGTATTAGGTCTAGAAGGGTTTCCATCGGAAGACCATTGAGAAGAATGGTCAACTCAATTACTTAAGGTCATAATTCAGGCTCCTCAAAATGTAGAAGGCATTCTAGAGGCAAGAGGAGATGAATGTAGCCCTCAAGGGTTCTTAGACCCTTAGATTATGATGTTGATGAAGGTATTTGGGGGTTCTTGTCTTTATCTGCAGGATTGGTATCATTGCCCAGGAATGCTATTTGCTGTTGGTACACCTGATTCTGTTTATGTCCATGGACTTCACTTAAACATTATATCCCTATCTTTCCTTAAAAGGTTATGTTTTCTGTTTAGACCAGTTGGAAGCCTTGAGGCCGAAAGCTTTTTTTGAACAATCAAATATCTGAAAGTCAAATTGGCTTCATCCAAAAGTTAGTGAATTTCCTAACAGAAGAGAGATTCACATTGAGGCTGGACATGTTAAGGGTGTTAAAGATTAAACTCAGGCGAAGATTTGGAAAAACAAAGTCATTCTGAAATGCTGTCCAAACCTGTAATTTTGCAAGCCCATGTCATAAAACATTCATTCTGTGAGCTGTCAGAGGATATTTTATCCTATCATACAGTCATGATAACTACTTGGAATCAGGATCCGGGGGAGGGGGACAGTTTCTAGGCCTTGGTTTTCTCATCTGTGAAAAGGGGTTGAAAATCTATCTTCCAGAATGGCCGTGAGGGTTCCAAGAGGTGATGCTGCTTAGGAAACGCCAGGTTCCTAGTCAGCACTTAATAAATCTTGGTTAAACGTGAATGTGAACTCTTTCAGTTCAGGGGCACTGAAAGTTTAACATTTCTTAATAATATAAGCTACCCTGAGCCAAGGCAAAAATCAGTAGGACTCCAGCATTCCCACTCCCTGATTATGGAAGCAGTGAAAAATGTGTTGATTTTATTCCTTCCTAAGCTGTACACCCACCTAGCAAGACCAGGCCTAAACATATGGTCCCAATTTCTCGTCTCAGGAGAAAGACCAATGTTCTTAGAGAAGCTAATTTTTACCAGTCTCAATAAAAAGTGATTTCCCATCCATGGCAAGTGGATTGGCCTGAACACGCTCTGTAAACTGTTCCTAGCGCACACAAGGACGCCAATCCCAGCGGAGGATGTTTGCCCATGTTGGTTCTTCTTCCTGTCTACCCCAATCACACCCAGCCTCCACCCTCTGCCCATCCATAAGACCTCAGATCACAGGTCTCTTCCATCATGAAGCCTGCCTTGATTGTTTCAAATGACTTTAAAATCCCTTTATCATAGCCTGTCACTGTGTTACGAATGTACATCTTTGTAGCATAAACAGCAGTGTAAGTTTAGGTCTGCGACGGTGTGGGTAATCGTGTTTCTCCCTCTGGACTATAAGCATGAGGGTGGGAGTCCCATCTGTGTCGGCTTCCCACATCCCAGTGTCTGAGCAGAGAGGCAGGGCACAGTCCCTGGGAATACTTGCAGTAGGGAGAAAGAATGTTCTTGGGGCTCTTGGCCCAGAAGAATGCTGAAAGCAAGAGAGACCAACCATTGCGTAGGTCGGTATTTCACTGCACTGGGCAAAGCTTGGGAGGGAGCACAGGGTTACAACAGGAGGGATTTAGGCAAGTGTTCAGGAAGAAAGCTGCTTTGCAAAACATTCTTTAAAATTCAGGGCTGCCGGAAGGGTTAGAGCGGGATCGCAGAGAAAAGAGCCAGCAATTCTATCAGCCCTCTGCAAACACAACAATCTGCTTTGCTCCAATTCTGATTTTTATTTTCCATAGGTTTTAAAGAAAAGTTTTAGAAGATAAACTTTATGGCCAAAGATTATAAGCAGGGGTTTGGGCTAGGCTTTTTAAGCTAGGGGGATTTGAGGAAAGGAGACAGTGCTATCTTTCTGGGACCAAGTGAGTCTCTGGGGATGGGTGGGGCTGAAAGACTCTCACCAGCTGGGTAATACTATCTTGTGTGGACATTCGAATGCATCTCCTTTAAGTCATCAGAAGAGAATCATCCCACAGGCTCCTGCCGTGTTAGGGTAGGAGGCGTGCATGCCCAGGTCACCTCTGCTGGGAAGGGAAGAAGGAAGACTAGTTGGGGCCTTTCTGCTCAGCCTGTTAGGCGGCTGCAGAGTGAGTACAGACAGGCTTCCCTCTAGTGCCAGGCTCAGAGCAAGGGTGAGGGTGGCAGGGAGATGTCTGCTGGGTAGAAACAAGCTGTGCCAGCAGAGGCTTCTCTCTCGGGGTGGGGGTGGGGGGCCTGCCTCCCAGGCAATTTCCAAACAGAAGATAGAATATATTTCATTTCTCCTGTTTTGGCTTGTTCACTCCCAATAGCTACATTTTGAAAGACAGCATTTGTTGTTGTAAATGGATAACTTGTAAGCCACAGGCATTCACATGGGCAGAAGAGAAGCTAGCTAGGAAGGGGAGGCCGGGGTGGAAATCTGTGTTCCACTCCTGGGTCTGCTTCCTGTGTTGCTGTGTGACCTTGGGCCAGATGTGCCATGTCTCTGTGCCTCCGTGGAATCATCTGGAAATTGGCAGAGTGTTGCATCCCGTATTGGCCACCACAGTGGTGACCCCGTGACACCACTGAACAGGAAGGAAGCACCTTGAAAAAAAAGAAAAAAGAAGAAAAAACTTTACAGGAAAAATAAGCAGGTTTTGTTACATATGCTCAACTGGATAAGTCTTCACGGAATGAGAACGCGGTGACTCCCAGAACAAGTGTGTTCCGTTTAACACGCAAGCATCGGAAACTAGTGACGGGAGGAGGTGGGCCTAGGGTGACAAACACGCTCAGTCTCAGAGTTGGCGGCTGCGCAGGGAATTGCGCGGGGCTCTACGGAGACACGTGCCCAGTTGGGGGCCTTAGGAACCCCCATACCACGGGCTAATTGCAGAGTTGTGTGACGACAGAGGGTAGCTGGGTAGAACCGCGGGTCCAGACACGCTCAGGTCCAAGTCCCGTACGCCTTGCACGGCCAATGTGCCCACGTGCACA
This sequence comes from Microcebus murinus, assembly GCF_040939455.1. NCBI lineage: Eukaryota > Metazoa > Chordata > Mammalia > Primates > Cheirogaleidae > Microcebus > Microcebus murinus. The sequence continues at coordinate 28,650,765 of NC_134123.1, forward strand.
CCAAGCTTTACATAGGACGAAACATGGCAACTGCTTGGCACAGTGTTTAGAAATGACAGGATTATTATTATTATTATTAACAACATTATCATTACTTCCAAGTACCCAGCGCTGCGTATGTATTCCAGTTCTCTTCCCCTCCTGGGCAATTTCCATTTCCTAAACCCTAAACTGAGGCCTTGCTTTGCAAGAAGGAAACTGTGTGTCCTTTAATGCTCCAGATCTGTGTGCGTGCACGAGTGCGTGCAGGGGGCTGGGGCCAGGTGTCCGGCGTGGCCCAGAGGCCAGGTAGAGAGGTCGAGGCCGGCAATGCAGGCAGAGAGAGCTCTCGCGAGAGTTCACCGAGTTGATAAAGTTATTAAAACGCAAGTACACGTTTGCACCAGGAAGAGGAAAAAAAAAAAAAACAGTAAAACTAATCCCCCGCGCGTCCCGCCCTATCCCTCCAGGCTGCGCCAGGCGGGCAGGGCGAGGGGCGCGGGCGCGGAGCGACGGGGCGGCCAGGTGAGCGGTCCGCAGGCCCCACCTGCGTGCGCCCCGCCCCTCCGGGGAGCACAAAGGCGCGGGGGGCGCCCACCGCGGGCCCCGGGAAGGGGGAGGAGCCCAGACGCCCCTCGCACGCCATTGGCCCGCCCGCCTAGCAACAGCCGCGCACGGGCCAATGGGAGCCGCGGATCCGCCGGCCCCGCTCCAAGAAGTTGGCTGCCAAAAAGTTAGCTGTCACACAGCCGAACCAGGGGATGCTTTCAAACTCTGGCACTAACTTTTCTTCCTTTCATTCCCTCCCCTCCCGCTTTCCCCTTGAGACCTGTCTGCACTCCCAGCTGATGCATGTCGTAGTCCCCAAATTCTGACGCTAAGGGAGGGCCTTGGCAGAAGGTCACCTCTTCCCACCCAAGGGCATAAGCTCATTAGAAGTGAAAACGGGCAGAGTGAAAACCGCTTGTCAGGTTTCCGAACCTCACTGGGTCCTGGACTGCAGTAGCGTCGCTTTTGATATACAGTGTGCTTTCGTTTGAAGATTTGCCAGATGGGTGCCCAAAAGGAAGGGCGCTTTGGAACATCTAGTAAGTGCCAGGCTTTGTCCCCGTTTGTTTTGTAAGACTTACCGCATTTTTAATCCTTGTAATTCAAGGAAATGGCTTGCCTGGTCTCCATTTAATAGATGGGAAGTTGAAGTTCAAATTGGTGAACGGAATTGTTCAAGATATTCTAGGAATATATGATCCTGCAGAATTCAAACCCAAGCCCGTCTGATTCCAAAGACGCCCTGTTTCCCTGATCCAGGGGCCTCAACAAGCACATTTCAGAACTGGCCATAATGAAATTCTCTGACCTGCCTTGTTTGATTGTAAATCATAAGACACCCCAGCCCCCATTCCAGAGAGAGCTCCAGGAGGAGGAAATGCTACATAGAAAGACCAAGATGAATCTGAACAGACGGGCCTTGCTGGGTTTCCCCCTTAGTCTATTATCATTAGATCACAGTTCATTTCAGCAGGCTTAGATTCAAGAATTCAGAGGGAAAGTTTGAACTTCATATATCCTAAAGGAATGGGCGCGTGTTGCAAAAATCGAATCCAGACTTTCTACGTGTTGTCACCAAGACAGTCCATCTTCGTGGGCCTGTGATGGACACAAATGCACAGGACCCTGAACTTAGAAGGTCTCACGCTTGGTTTAGTGCTCTGCTGTTGCTGTTTTGAAATTCTTAATAAGTTTTGAAGAAGAAGCCCCCGTGTTTTCATTTTGCACTGGGCCCGCAAATTATGTAGCTGGTCCTGTGAACACAGCCTATTTAAATGTCCCAGAGGAATCTCAGGTTTTAAGAATTTAGGGCTTCAAGTAGAGGAGGAAGCTTGTAAGTCTCCCTACCCCACCCCTCCCTCCCTCTCTCTTTCTCTCTCTCTCTCTCTCTCTCTCTCACACACACACACACACACACACACACACACACACACACACGCTCTTAGACTTCTGCACACACCCTGCAGATAGTTTTATTACGCTGTAACTGTAATTTGAATCCACAGTCTATTAAATGGGAGTGTATATATTTATGGCCGTGTTTATGTGTGTACGTGTGCGCGCACGCACGTGTGTGCGAGAGCCACGGGAGGGAACAGGGGACCGGGGAATTTACAACACACAGATACAGCCTCGATTACGGACTCCATCCTTTCCCTTTGGAGACATTACAGGGGATTTGGACAGGCCCTGCTTTTATGAAATACGTACTTGGGAGGTTTTGGAGTAGCCGTAAACTCCGGCCCACGTGAGAGTAAGGTTGGTGAGGCGCCAGCTGCTCTGGGAGGGGACGAGCCCTGAGGACACTCTCCACTAGGCCTGGCAGGAAAACCATATAGTCTTGCAACTGTTTTATCCTCAATTCCGAATCTTCTTTTCTGGCAAAGATACGCCTAGTTTGTATTCTCTCGGTTGTGCTGATTTTACTCTCTTGAGTTATGAGATTATCGGTGAGTCACCAGTGGTATGAAAGTCTGAAATCCATGAAAAAAAAAAAAAAGTCAGAGTGTTTCTCTGACACTTACTTTACAAACCAAGAGGCAAATCATGCACTGTGAGGCCTGTCAGGGACTCTGAGATGGCTTTGGAGCCACCTCCAAACTTTGGAGCACTTTATTAGGTTTTTAAGGAAACTGAGACTCAGAAAAATAAACTGAGTTACTGCAGGTCACACAGCTAGGGGGTGGAGATATTTGGGTTAGAATCCACTTCTCTTGATTTCCGTCTCAGGGCTCTTTCTTGCTTTCATTTCTGTATGAACAGAAAAATACCGGGAAGCATAACATAATCAGCTCACGTGAGGCGAGGGCACTAACTTAATGAATAACAACATGAGGTCCCAGGGCAAGGTGACCAACATTCATTAGTGCTTGGTGTTTGCCCATGCTTTGCCCACACCATCTCCTCATTTAATTGAATCTTTGGAATAATGTAGAAAGAATGTAGGCAGTATTATTTCCATTGAACAGATGAGGAAAGTGAGGCAGAGAGTCAAGGAGTAACTTGCCCGAGGTCCCTCAACTTGTATATGGATTAGCCAAGACTTGAACTCAGTTCTTCTTAATCCCTGAATGGCAAAAGTCAACAATTCAAATCATTATGGCTCTATAGTGGCTCATTTTAATGACAATATAAAGAAATGAGTCTATTCCTGCCCAACAGAAGCTGATTATTGTGGTCACCACTGAGCTAACTTTGGATCCTTAGTTACCCTTGAGTCAGTTTTGCATCAATTTTTTTTTTGTGTGTGTGTGTGTGTGGATTTTATATGGTGATGGCATGCCACTTCACCTTGAAATTGGGGACCAACTTAAAGTGTATTGGATGTTGACAAAAAATCTCAATCCAGCCAAAATATAAGTCTAATTCTTTGCTTGGTGATTCAGAAGAAAAAAAAATCATTAGCAAATGAGTTCATTGATTAAACCATTTGGTCCTAGGTGAAACTGGCAAATAGCAGGCGGCCACCGCAATGACCAATGACCACCCTCAGGCTTCTGCCCAGTGAGCGAAGGCAGTGCAGTGGGATTCAAAGCTTACAACTCTACAAACATCACCACTGGTCAACATAGACTGGTAGTACTGCAGGATCTCACAAAAGATGTCTGTTCTCATCCTAACCCCTAGACCCTGTGAAAGTGACTTTATATTTGGAGACATTTGGGCTTTTGCAGATATAATTAAGTTAAAGATCTCAAGCTGAGATGATCCTGGAATTGGGGGGAGGGGGAGCTCTAACGCCAATGATGGGTGTCCTTGTAAGAAGAGGAAGAGGAGATGATGGAGAAGCAGCGATGTGACGACAGAGGCAGAATTTGGAGGGATGGCTCAACCAGCGAAAGAATGCCAGGGATTTTGGCAGCCACCGGAAGCTAGGAGAGAGAGAGAGAGAGAGTCACAAAACAAATTGTCCCTTGGAAGCCTCGAGAAGCAACCAATTGTGCCCACACCTTGATTTCACACTTCCGGTTTCCAGAACTGTGAGAGAATACATTTATTTCTGTCATTTTAGGCCACCTAGTTTGTTGTACTTTGTTATGACAGCCCTAAGAAACTAGCCCAAGTACCAATTTATTTTACAGTATTATAAAAAGAAACACAAGCATTAAAAAACAGTATTGAAAGAGCCCCAAGCTGAAACTGCCTGCCTAGAAATGTATTAGAAGACATCATCAGAAATGAGATTTGTGTGTCTATATAAGCAACATAGTTTACGATGTTAAATCAGTTGATACCTAAATATATAATTCAGAAAGATGAGTGTAATTTAATTAGTTGTTTGAATAACTGGCTGGCCATACAAGCAACCTGTTCATCTGGTCTATGAGCTGTATGTATCTGAGAGAAGCAGATGTTTGCTGGAATCTTTGTGTAAAGATTACTTACTCCCTGGTCTAGAAAATCAGTAAGGGTATTGTTCCTATCATAACGATACAAAAATGCTCAATGAACTAAAAATGTCATAACTTTTCTTGAATCCACAAGAAAGTTGAGGTTACAGGGCCACCAAATCGCCCAGTTTCCAAGTGAAGACGGGCTTCCCCAAGGAAACATGAGATGGAAATGCAGCTTCTCCGTGGCAGGACATAGGAAGAAGCAATACTCGGAGCTATCCTAAAAAAATTTTTTTTTTTTTTTTGAGACAGAGTCTTGCTTTGTTGCCCAGGCTAGCGTGAGTGCCATGGCTTCAGCGTAGCTCACAGCAACCTCAAACTCCTGGGCTCAAGCGATCCTCCTGCCTCAGCCTCCCAGGTACCTGAGACTACAGGCATGCACCACCATGCCCGGCTAATTTTTTCTATATATATTAGTTGGCCAATTAATTTGTTTCTATTTATAGTAGAGACGGGGTCTTGCTCTTGTTCAGGCTGGTTTTGAACTCCTGACTTTGAGCAATTCGCCCGCCTCGGCCTCCCAGAGTGCTTATCCTAAATTTTTTAATGAGAGCATGGAATTACCTGGAGCCACAGACACAGTGGAAGCTCTTAGCTGCTTGCAGGATTTTCAGTAAGAACCTCCACCAGATACTCACAAGTAAGACTGGGGGCAGGCGGGAGACCAGAGAGAGCCTCCCTCCACCACGCAGGTTGGGAAGAAGGGAACCGACCTGCCAACAGGGAAGGCAGGAAGCCCCATCTGGACCCTTACCCCTTACAGAACAAATCCCCCAAGCTGCTTGGACAGGGCCAGTACCCCGTGAAGCATCCAGGGCACAGGAGAGGACCTAGTAAGGCTCAGGGGGAGGGCAGAAGATAAAATCCCTCTACATCTGGGAGAAAGAGTTCTGGAACTTATATCCCAGAACGATGTCTTACATCATTCTCTAAATGTTGAGGTTTGAGAAAGACAGTGGATGATCTGACAAGATGAACTCAGCAAATGGAGCAGGAACAAGAATTTCTGCAACGTATAGTTCCTTCCGGTCCCTGCATTTTCAGACTCTAGTCTGCTATTTGGATGGTTTCGTGTATCACAGAATTAGTGTCTTAGGCATCTTTGAGTTGCAAGAAAGAAAAACCCACTTGATCTAGAAGATACAAAGAAATATGTAGAAATGCATTTAAAAAAATAGAATTAAAGGGTATCTCATGAACCTACCAGTAGAGTAGGCACCTGGATCTGATTTGGATTAGATTAGATTAGAGGATTTGGAACCAGGAATGGAAAAAGGCTTCCAGGATCTAAAGATATCTCTTCTTTCCCTTCTCTCTCTCTCTTTCTTCTCATGACCTCTCCTGCTGTCTTAGTGGGTCTGCCCCAGGTTTCCGTTTCTCCTTTTCCCAACTTCATCGCCATGCAATGGGACACACATGGCCACTGGAACCCACCTTTCAAATTCTTACAAAAGACACCACCTGCAACCAAGAGACTCCCAGTATCCCAGGCGAGGGAACGTGATTCATCAAACTCAACTGGGGGCTGCCGCTGGACCACTGAACTGTGCCCAGGAGGGTGAGTTTAGACTGACAGGTCCTGTGAGACATTGACCAGCCTTTCAGAAACAGTGCCTGATATGGCACCTGGACCATAGCCCAGGATTTCCAAAACTGCTCCACGAAGACAAGAAATCACCAGGAGGTCCCAGAGAGCAGACCTGCTGAACCGCAGTCTCCGAGGTGGGACTCGGCTGCACACGGGAATCACATGGGGAGATTTGAAACTATGGATATGCTTGGGTCCCACACCCCAAGATTCTGATGGGCTTGAGCTGAAAGACACAGCTTGGTCATCAGGTATTTGAAGAGCTCCCCACTCGAATCTGACGTGCAGTGGAAGTTGACATCCACAGGAAGGACTTGGGAAGCCGTGTGTTGAGCAAGCGTCCCACGTGAGTGTTGTGATCTGAGGAGTCTGCAAAAGCTCCCACGACTTACGAGCTCTGCAGGAACACAGAGCGAGCACTCTGACAGGTTATTTAAGAATAGACTGTGAGCGAGAAGCCGGAGTCAGCCTAGAGGCTGCCTAAAACCAGGCTTGTCTGGCATAATCTGTGCATTTGCTAGGAAACAGAGTTTTGAGTAGTGGGTTGCAGAGAGAAATAGGCAGGACCTTGAAACCATTTACTGTTGGTACCATCACTCTCTTACACAGTCATTCCTTTATCCTCCTAGTCTGAATTTATTGGTCATGTATTATATACTACGAAACACTTTAGCAAAGGGGCTAGGGACCTTGTGATGGATAATAATATAGACACATTGGGATCCTGCAATATTTAAAATGCCTATGCCTGGCTTAAATGCCTGAGGAAAGTCTTGACTGAAGAAAAATAAAACCAACAGGATAGTATATGTGCATCCTGGCCTTTTTCATCATACTCATTCTTTCTCAGAGAAAGCAAAATCCATTGAAATCCTGATTTAGAAACACTTAGCTCCCCTTGTCAACCATGAGTCCAAGATATTTTTAGCATCTCATCAGAATTAAAACAAATAAACAAACAAATAAGTAAGCAAAAATCTCTACACAATGGGGCAATCTTGGAAAGGGAAAATTATAGCTTGCTGACCAAGTTTTGCGGATGGATTTCTAACCGTTAACCGTTGGCTGTAAGAACACACGAATTCCAGGCACTCCTGGGCAACGACTAGACTTGGGAGGCAGCCTTCCATCCCAACCCAAGGAAAGAGCGGCACTTTCCTTCCTCCCTTCTTCCACACTCTTTTTCTTTCCTGGAAGTTTGCACAGTTCAGCATTCCTACTCCAGTTCCATCCCTAAGGCACTTTCAACCTCCACATGTGAAAAAGCAAGAAGCACTTTTCCAAATCAAACTTCCCTTTGCCAGATAACTCCTGAGCTCTTGGTTATACTTCAGGTGCATGTGATTTCATTTTCTCCACGGCCATCATCCCAGTCCAAATACCAGCAATTTCACAGGCTGCCAAACTGTGTTTTATCAAGAGACAAGTGTTGTCAGAGCAGGGTTGTGCAGTCTACAAAGAGGAAAAGGAAGGGGAGCTCGCACCATGGGGTACCCAAGTGCCATGAGGTGTCTTATAAGACTTGCATCTCTCTAAACCTTTCACGTCCCTGTGACCTGTGCAAATTTCTAGATGTGCAAATTGACTCTTGTAGGGTTTTAATCTCAGGGCTTGGAAGAAGCATCCGAGGGCAAGAGCTACATAATCTAAGCGGTCATTTTTATTTGCATTTATGAGAGTTGCTGGGATTCACCTTCACATTGGCGTGATTTAGTACAGCGTACGGAGGACAAGATGACAACTACGCCTTTTCTTGAACTCCAGTCATACCTCTTACACCTCTGCTGTCTAGAATGGTTCTCGGAACAGGGCATGACATAGAAGACGTGTTCCACAGTGGAGTTTTGCCTTTCCTTTACGTAAGTGTCTTACAGGAGCAGATCTGCCTGCTCCGTGTCTTGCAATGACAAGCAGGTGTGAACAAGTCCGGTAGCTCCAGGACACGGCTAGGTGTGCAGCCCTACGTGCCACTGAATGTCCTCGGCAAAGTTGGGTGGTTCTGCAATTCTCTCTATGCCTGTGTGCCATTTGGAGGCGTCCAATCCAGCCAACATTGTCCCAGTGCCCAAAAGGACCTTCTGTTTCTAGGATTGTAGGTTAAACTCGAGAACTGTATTTTATTGTGAGTGTGAGGACAGGGAGATGTTAAAACCAAACAGCATCGTAGCCAACCATATCATTAGAAATTGTCTCATTCCTCACTGAAACCCCACCCCTTCATGGAAAAACAGTTGTTCCAATGGTTATTTCTTTAAAAGGAAACCTATTGATATTTAAGCAGGTAGGGTATTGGTGATATATTTTTAAATTTCCACTAACATATTTTTTTCAAAGTTCCCATTCATATATATTGTGTGTGTCTATATATTATTTATGTGTGTGTAGCTGTGTACACACATATGAAGATATGCATTCATATATATGAATGAAGTCATATGTATGACATCCATAGTTATATATAAACAAATGAATTCAGTCTGTTTTTCTCCACGCTTGAAATTAAGCGAAGTTCAAATTTGCAAAATAACATTAATCATTATAAATTGAATTTCAGCTTCTTGTGATCGTTGCAAATATCTTCCGTTGTTGTCATTTCTTTCCTGCTCCCTCTTTCTCATCTCTCCCCAACCAGCTCCCCCATCTCTGCTTCCACCCCTTTCCTGCTTCTCTCTGCCCACACAGACTTGAAGAACCAGTTTCCCTCCTTGCCTTGACTCCAACCATAAACTTAAAACAAAACACATGGCGGGGACTAGGGTGCAGTCTTCGGTTTCCCATTGCCTCCTGGTGCCTGCTTGTTGGTTTTGGATCCTGCCCTGCCAACCCCAAGAGCACACTTTCTAGGTATGGAGCAAATGAGGTTGCTTTTTTTTTTTTCTTTTCCCCCCACTCAGCAGAATCTTGCTGAGTATGTGGGAGGCACCAACCAGTGGTGCAAAGTTTGATTGGAAGCAGCTGAGGAGCCCCAGCCAGCTGGTGAGGTGAGCATGCTCTGCGAAGAGCCTGTCCCTTGTGGTTGCTTAAGAAAAACATTTGTAGTCTCTGGATCACAACTGCTTCCCTCTTGTTCTCCCACATGCCGAATGGAGGCTTGCATCTTCCCCAGTAAGCCTGGGATAAGGCAGCCAAAGAGGGGGCAGCAGGCTCATGGGGGACCCCAGGTCGGTTCCCCACTGTGAGCTCATAGATGAACACGGACCTTCTAGACCTTTGTCCTTGGTTCTTGTGGGGATTTGTGGTCCTCTCCTGCCCTTCCAAGATGATTCTCTTGTGTCCATTTTATAGACCAAAACTTTGGTGTTACCTTGAGGCAGGACCCCTTCCCTGTTCTTCCGGAAATTGTAAGCTTCTCAAAGCCAGGCATCTTCTCTGAACAGAGAGCCTGGCACAGGGTAACCACCTAATAAATATTTTTAGGATACTTTAATGCATAAATGAATGTAGCCTCTTTTCTCAGCCTCTCCAACCCAGTTAGTACTGGGGAACTGTGGCCAAAGGACACAGACTTTGAACAAAGTTTGACTCTGGAATCTGTGGATTCACTGAGTCCCTCACAGCGCCCCAAGAAGGACCAACATGTTGTTCAGGAAGAACCCAGATTCGCTCTGGGGACTTCCAATATCAAAGGCATCCTGCTGGCCAGATGGGTTCCAGGGTAGCCTGTGGACAGTCCCAGGAAGGGAACATGCAGAAAACCATCCTCCTGAGCACTCATCTCAATGCATTGGCCCAGCCGGGGTCTTCCCTCTCATGACAGTGGGAGCTTGGCATATCACCAGTAAGGCAAGACTTTAAGAACAGTTTTAGATTTACAGAAAAATTGAGCAGATTGTACAGAGTTCCCACGTTTCCCCTCTCCCATCCCATGCATGCAGCTTCCCTTATTAACATCTCACATTAGTAGGATGCATTTGTTCCATTCAATGAACTAATATCAATGCACTATTATTAACTAAAGTCCACAGTTTATTCTTTTTTTTTTCTTAGTTTTCATTTAGTGTTCTTTTTCTCTTCCAGGATCCCACTTTGCATTTAGTTGTCAAGTCTCCTCCTTACACTCCTGTTAAAAGCCCAGACTTTCCCACTATACGATTCACCGATGTAACAACAATAAACAAACAAACAAACAAAAAAAAAACCATTTGTACCCCCTAAAGCTATGGAAATAAAAAAAAGAACAATTAAGCACCTACCAAAAAAAAAAAGAAGAACAAAAAATTGGGAGTATTTTGCTGAAGAAAAGATGGCTAAGTTGGCATGGGTGATGCAATAAACATAGCAACTGCTGTCATTTATCAGATGCTTAGTAGAATGAATCCTGTGCCAAGAACTCTACACACATCTTATTCAATCTCAATCAACTTTTTTGTTTGTTTGTTTTGAAACAAGGTCTCACTCTGTTGCCCAGGCTAGAATGCGGTGGTGCTATCATAGCTTGCTACGGCCCTGAACTCCTCGGCTCAAAAGATCCTCCTGCCTCAGCCTCCTGAGTAGCTGGGACTACAGGTGTGAGCCAACATGCCCTACCAATTTTTAATTTTTATTGAGATAGGGTAAGGTGGTTTTGAACTCCTGGTTTCAAGAAATCCTCCCACCTCAGCTTCCCCACCTGCTGGGATTACAGGTGTGAGCCACTGCACCCAGCCTCATGTCAATTTTTGAGATAGCCGGGTGACTTTTGACAGTCTGCTTAACTTCTGTATTCCCCAGTTTCCTCATCTGTGTATATTAGAGACATGCCTGTCATTGAATAGTTGTGTGGAAAAAATGAAATTGTGCATGTGTCTCAGACAGCTAAATAGCTAGCCCAAGTCAGTGAGCTAATAAATGGCAGAGCTGTGGCTTGAATCTATGCACAAATCATCCCAAACCCATGATCTTGAACCCTGCACTGTATGCTACATGTCCTTCCCTATAAAGGACCATTTGGAAAAGGGAGGAGTGAGAGAGGATGGAATTGGGGACTCAGGGATGCATTCTTCTATTCTCTCCTGTCACCAACTAACTTTCAAGTGAGGTTAGCCATGAATCCGAAGCCCCTGTTGATGGATTTTTAATGAGTTCTCCATTTCCTTCTCTTCCCAGAGGAACATCCTAGAACACTCCAAGACCCTGGATTTAAAGTCGCTTTATTTTATTTCCTTCTAAAACTATATTCATGGAATCGTCTTAAGGAACACTCACCTCTTTCTTCTCTCGCTTGATGAATTGTCAACCTTCAAAGAGCCCATCGTCCCTGCCAGTTTGTCTCGCTCCTATCTTTAGTTTGGTTTGGGGAACTACAGCTGTTGAGCATGAAGCCGAGTAGATGCACCTTGAAATTTAAAAAAAAATTATCACTAAAAATTCCAGGATGGGCTCGTAAATCACCACCACCCCTGCCCAGTCTGTGGTGTTATCATCTTGACTTGTTTTAATTCTACCGAACTCCCTGGAGAGAGGGGAGAAAATCATTCTTTACCTTGTGTTTCTCAAAAGTATGACGCAGACTTTTTGAGACCATAGTAAAAAAAAAAGCAAAACAAAGCGGGTGTGTGTCTTGAGACATCGGCTGCAATTAAAAAAAAATGCAAATGTTTAAGCTGTAGGCTGAAAAAGAAGAATGGTGATTATTTGTGAAGATGCTAGGGACAAAATTTTCCCTCAGAACCCTTAAGGAGTAGGAGTTCCCTCTCTTTTTGGATGATGTCAAGGTGGCTTGAGTTGTAAATGCAAACTGGCTTTAATGGTCCTCCTGGGTGGCCTTGCAACCCAAGACCAGATCTGGTCAAAGATTTTTATTTCACCCAACCACAGGGAGGAACATGAACCTGCGGTCACTGGGTACTTAATCAGCAGGTGAAGTCAAGCCTTTTATTCTTTGTAGACTGCAGTCAACAGAAAGTTATTGCTTAATTAACCCCTTTGAATGAATACCTGATAATTAATAAACCCATGAAGTATACCCTCAGGCTTTCAGTTGAAGAAGGATTCTCTTTTCAAGTGGAAAAGAGAAGAAAAAAGAAAAGAAAAAAAAAAAAAAAAAAACCAATGTGCTGTACTAATGGGAAAGAATTCCAGTAGAAGGCAAAGCCATTAGGATTAGTGAATTCCATTTCATCTAAAGTTTCAAGATATAGAAGCCATTTATCTAACAAATTAATAATGGGAGTGACTTGCCAAATATAGTAACAAGCCTTCTTATTTCATTAGTGGAAATCTAAACGGAGTACTTTAATGACAGACAAGCTTCCATATATGTAATTTTTTGTTCAGCTTTTTAGGAAAAAAAAATGTCACTGTACTCGGGTAGTTGTAGATTTATGCATCTCTTCTAAATGAGTCCCCACTTCGGTTTGGAATGATACATTTAATATTATGGCTCTGTAGAAAATCAATATTTTTTAGTGTTTTCTTTCTTTTTAAAGAGCTTCATCATCTGGCTTAACTGTGGTACCGTAAGAAAAAGGAGGGTTGGTGAGGTGGTTCATGTTTCACAGGTGTTATTAAATTTGCTAGCAATTACAAATGATTGGGAGCCTGTTGAATGGGATATGGGAAGCTGAGTGGTAGGGCAGAAGGGTAGGTATTGACTTAGGGCTATGAAACTAATGTTTCTCTTTAAGTTGGGAGAAAATATAAGATATGTCCCCCAAAGTTGTTCCTGGTAGTGATATCATGACAAAGATCCATTGTGCTTTGTGTTCCCATGGAGCTTCGAAGAGTTCATATGGGGCCCACAGCACGTGACAAGGCCCTGAGAACATGGCCCCTCGGACCCTCTCCATTGAGGAGGGATCCATTCATCATTCAGTAGATACCTACTGTGTCCCTGCTGTGAGCCAGGTGTGGGACACCAGGCCTTCCCATATCCTCAAACCAGTGGGGGAGCTGCCAGAATGTTCCTACATGGCCATTCACTCTCAGAGGTCACTCTTGAATTAATTCCTAGGGAACAACGTGCTCCAAAGTGGGGGAGGGGTGACAGTAACTAGCGCGAGGAACACACCGTTGGAAAAAATAGAAGACTTCACAGACAAGCAGAATGGCACTCACGTCTCGCCAGCCGTGACTTTGCATAGGGCTGAGCCTCAGTTTCACAACCTGCAAAACAGGAACAGAAATATTTTCTATGTAGCCCATTCATTGTGTTGCATACAAAACTTCCAGCATATGGTGAGCACCTAGGAGCACTAATAGCCTTAGTCATTATATGCAGGTATGCAAAGTCTTGGAGGAGTCCTAAGGCTTTTAAATAACACCACCACCATCATCACCAGCACTAGTAATAATAGCTATGCAGCACCAAGAGCATATCAGGCACCTGAATAGATTTTTCTAGAATAGTTCCAACAACCGTAAGAGAGCAAATATTGTTTAGCCTGTTTTAGAGGTGAAGAAATTAAGGCTCCATCTTTCTGATAGAATCCATTACTAACACTGTTATTACTAATAATGAACACTTATTGAGTGTTTATGACCATGTGCCAGGCATTTGACATTTCCATCTGGTTTATTCCTCATTTATTCATTCAACACATGTTTACTGAATGCTGAGCACTCGTAGCGGGCCAGCCAGCATAGACAGCAATGCAGGTGAGAACTCACAACTCTCTGTCAGGAGTTAATTCAGAACAATCCCATGTGTAGATACTATTGTTATCTTCAGTTTATTTCCAAGGAAAATGAGGGTCCAAGAGGTGGCTCGTAGAATGGTGAAGGCTGGATTCAAATCCAGATTATGTCACTTTTAGCAGTGATGCTTTTTTGCCTCTAAGAAAATTGCTTGGACTCAGAAGAATTGAAACACTGGGGGTGGAGTGGTTGAGCTGACCTTTCAGGTCATCTGCAGGGCCATGAGATACTTAGGAATAGACAGTGTGACTGCAGGCGGTTCCTTACTTTCACCTGTGCAGCTTCCCAGGTTGGGGGGTCCACCTCTGAGCCAGCAACCCTGGTTCTTCCATTTGCCAGTAATAAACACATGACTTTAGTAAGTCACTCAGGTTTTCTGTGCTTTTGGCTTTAGTCACGTGATAGCCACGCCTCGCTTAGAAAGAGTTCTAGAGAATAAAATGAGGCTGTAATTAATATATATTATGAAAGTAAAAAAAAAAAAGATAATAACCATTGCAGATGCTGGTAATTTTAGCAAACGGAGAAATGTATTGCTTGGGAGGAAGATGAGATGTGTTCATTTATTTGCTAGTGACTCTATTTTGTTGCTTCTTCTCTTTTGATTTTGCCCAGCAGTGACTGACGCCACATCTATAAAAGGAAAGTGCCCATTGAAATGGAAAACAGGGATTTTTAAACAGGCTAGACATGAAAGTTGAGGTGAGTGGAGGTTGATCTCATTCATGTTTGCCTAATTCTGTTAGCGATAACCCGTCCTCTCTTGCTAAACTTCTAGCTGGAAGCATCTTAGCAGACATATTCTACTCCTGCCTGGTAGACGGGATGTCTCTGATGGCTGTACAACGGCATCAGATGCATAGATCTAACCATACACAGGTACTCCAAGATCAATTGTATTCAATAATATAAAGGATGTGTTTCTCATCTTTGAAATTCCTGCAAGAGTAGTTATTCTTCGCAGATTGAATTAGCAAAGTAGGAGCCGATGAAGTCAATTGTCAACTGTCCCAAGGCAGGTAGGTATTACACAGATGGATCACAACCTAGAGGGCTGCTAATGTGAAAACATAAATCCCTCTTCATAAAAGGAGTATTAGTAGCAATCTGCACCGATGCATTTAATTTCGCACATCCTTGTAAATCTTCAGAGCTCGAGTGAGATGCTTTCTTCCTATTACCTTGCCCAGATCACATGGTTCAGGATCATCCTAAAAAAAAAAAAAAAAAAATCCCCCTTTATTTTTCCAAACCTGCATTGCTTCACTCTAGAGAACATCATAGCATCAACCTTAAACAGAGCTAGTTAACAGGGGTTTTAAGAAAATGAAAGGCGCGTCCAAGTCTAGACATCCCAAAATAAGTGGGTGAGGGGTGCCTGCGTGCGTGTGGTCCAGTTATTTCGGCCACCTTCTTAATGGACCATTTGGACTGCAGCACAGTCAATCCGTTTAATTGCATCTGTGTTGGCCATTAAAACAAATTGAATGCGCTATGGCCAATTTGGTCATGTCATAAAGAAATGGCCTATAGGGCCCGTCGAGAAGCAGGATCTCAGCCATTAGTCGATTATATTGGATCCATGGAGACAGCCTGCGTAGGAAACCCAGGAGCCAAAGTAGATCGCACAGGAGCCCCCGTTCTATTTTGTCGACCACATTATCTGGATTGACTGTTGAGAGCAGCAAAATTGGCCAGGTGGTTGACAAAACATCACCTTCCTTTGTCCTGGGGAGAGAAAAAGTCAGTGCCTCATGATTTTGCCTAAAATATCCAGTCAGCAAACCAACGGCTCATCTATTCCGCATTTGAGTCCTGAGTAATATGAGAAGGAGGAAAAAAAAAAAATCAGAATCTCCACTGCTATGACCTCCAATGTTGGTGTAAAAATAGACCTCATGGTGCATCCATTGTGATTAATGCTGGGTAAAGGTAATTTAAGCGGGGACTAATTTTCTTATTTTTCCAGATCTCGTCTCCATGTACTATATACGCTCGCCTGCCAGGTCTCAGGATCTTCGTTCGGAACCTCTGGTCACCTGAGGTCACCTTGGTCTTCAGCATCTTTGTGAAGGTAGACAAGGAATGACCCTTAATAAGGGTATTTCTGGATTATACTCTCTATATCATATTTAAGCCAAGGGGAAATAACTGTGGGGAATATTTGCTACCTATCTGATATATGCTAGGCTCTATTTGGCATTTTAAGTATATTGCCTCATTTAATCCTCATTTGACCCTGTGAGGTAAGTTGTGCTGTGTTTGCTGTACGGATGAGGCAACTGATGTGTAGAATTTAAAGATTTGTCAAGGTCAAGGTCATGCAACAGGTCAGGATCAAAACGTCACCCCCTGCCCCTCTGACTCCAAAGCTTGTCCTCTCAAATACTGCATTTTCCTAAACACTCTTGATCATGACTCATTTCAGACCAGCTTATGGGGTAAAGCTCTCACCAATTTGTTCTTATAAATATTTACTGTTTTGAAATCATGTGTTAGGTATTGTGGGGACACAGAGTTGAATAAAACACAGTCCTTGCCTTTAAGGAATAGAAAGCCTTTAGGGGGAGATAGATTTGGAATTCAGCAGTACCGGTTGCATGGGTTTGGTCTGACTGCGCAGTGAAGCTCTTTCCTCGTTGCCTTGCTGAGTGTTGAGGCCAGGTCTGCTTCCTTCCTCCTGCTCCTTCAGCCTGCAAAGGGAAGTATTCTCAGCCAGGGCGTCCATGTCCTCAAGGAGCTTAGCAATGTGATAGGAACCATAAGAGGTCACTGCCTGGCCCCAGCAGGAGGGTGTTAGTCACTATTCTGATTGGTCCAGAGACTGTGGAAATGTGGAATACCGATGGTGGACACTGGGGGTCTTCATGCACGTGGGCCAGACCAGTGAGGGGTGAGTCATGGCGGATCGTGAGAAACCACAGGGGTGTAGCTAGAGCTGCCTTGCACACTCCAGGTGCCTCCTATAAGTCAGTGGCCTTGGCATGAATTGATTAAAAATGAAAAGAGCCATTATCCAAGAAGAGAACTAAGAAGGAGGAGGAGGAGGAAGAGGAGACCTTGTCCATTTCGTTTGCCGATCAAATTCCAGCCACCCTTCAATACCAAAAGCAAATCCCCTCATTTCCTTTTGATAATTTTTCTGACCATCTCAAGGAGAATGGTTTGAATATGTCTTCTCATTCTTTCTGAATTCCCGAATTTCATTCATTCATTTAACAGATATTGATTGAGTACCCTGCTCATTGTGCTAGGTCTATAGCACTGGTCAGTGTTTGCTGATTCAGTCACTCGATGAATATTTGTCATTCCAACGAACATTCTTAAAAGTGATTTTGGGGTGAGGGGCATCTTTATATGTAAGCTTATGGTGCAGAGACTGTTAAGAATTGGACATGCTAGAACCCATATTTATATATTATTGGTATAAACTCATGACATATTAGGAGACCCAAGGCCAGAGAAACTTTGGTTAATAGAAAAAGTGGGAAGGACATTTTGGATATGCAGGAGGAGCTAGGATTCTCTGGTTCAGCTATTTGTTTAGAAGAGAAAACATGAAGGAGGGTGTGTTATGCAGTAATAGTTGACTGGTGAAATATTCGGGCAGGTGGAGAAAGCCATTCTAGATGCCTCCAGGGGCTGGGGAGAAGACTTTCCAGGAGACGCATAAGGCCTTTAAGCCAGACATCAAGCTTCTGAAGGAAAGAACACATAATCACTTTAAGATGTATTCCAGGGAAACATCATATGACAAATAATCTTAGAGACCAGTTTAAGGATGAGGACTGCTATAATATGATGGTATCCATGGAAGGCAGGTCTGAAGTCAGAGATGATGGAATAAATGTAGTCATTCCAAAAGATCAAAGGGAGAAGAAGAGAAGACAGTGCCACATGGCAGGGATATAGGGCTACTAGGTAAGTGTTTGGATTCAGTGGGGCAGGTGAGATAAGCCTGAGGTTGGAGAATTAGATTTGGGAAGAAGGCTATGGAGAAAGGGAGTTGTAAGATAGACTTATATCAGGTTGGTAGTTGTATGAAGTCACCAAGAGAAGGATGCTGGTTAGAATTTGAGTGGATCTAGGGGTTATAAGAGTAGCGGATGAGTGTATGTCTTAGTTCCCAGGATATCACAATAACAGCTTCCATCACCACTTCCTTCACCACTGCAATCATCACCACCATCATCATTACCATCATCATTATACCACCACCATCACCATTATCATCACCACCTTCATCACCACCATCATCATTACTACCACCACCATCACCATCACCACCACCATCATTACCACCATCATCATCATCACCACCACCACCATCATCATCAACATCATCACCACCACCATCGCCATTACCACCATCACCATCATCACCACCACCATCATCATCATCATCATCATCATCACCACATCATCATTACCATCATCACCACCATCATCACCATAATCATCATCATCATCATCATCATCATCATCACCACATCATCATTACCATTATCCCCATCAACACCACCAGAGACAACTTTACTTCTTTCTTTGTGATTTGGATATCTTCTATTTCTTTCTCTTGCCTCACTGTTCTGGCTAGGACTTTCAGTACTATATTTGGTATACCATTTGATATATAGTATATTGAACATAAGTGGTGAGTATGGGCATCCTTGTCTTGTTCCTGATCTTAGAGGAAGAGCTTCTTGCTTGTCACCATTCAGCATGATGTTAGTTAGCTATAGGCTTGTCACAGATGGACTTCATCATGTTGAGGTACATTGTTTTTATACCTAATTTGATGAGAGCTTTTATCATGAATGGGAATGATGTTTTAATGGCTGCTCTTTCCATGGAGTCCTTGCTCTTCTCTGGGTGTAGCTAAAGTCCTCAGTAAGGACTCTAATGAGTGAATTATACACAGTTTGACATTCTGGTCTGAATAATGAAAATTCTACAAACCAAGTGGCTTCACTAATCTGTTTATTTTCATTTTTCCTTCCTAGTTAAAATTTGTCATTTTTTATGAGGAAGTCTCTTCATCATTTCTAGTTTAACACTAGACTTCTATATCCATAAACTCTATCTTACAGAGCCCGGAAGACGTGAGAAAATTTGACAGAAATAGAAGTTAATGAAAAGAATGTTTAGCCTAATTTTTTAGATGAGAAAACTGAGACCCGTCCAAGAACTTGGAATATATTTACCTAACTAGAGGTGGATTTTAAAAAAGAGTTTATGTGAAGCATCTGGTAGAGACTTGAAAGATTTATATCTCCTAATGTTCTGGGATTGATCAACTTTAAGTTAGAGATGCTTCCAAGGAAGAAAAGAATAAAAAAATGATCAACCCCTCTAGCAGATAGGTGGCCACAGCTTTCTTATAATCAAGGTTTTAAAAAAAACCTTAATTTTTAAATGGACAAATTACAAAAAGACTATTTATTTTATAAACCAAGATGCTGCAGAACTGCTTTCAATAGAAGTTCTGCAAGCGAATGTAAAATCACATTGGATTAATCCAGAATCAATTTACATGCCACTTCTAGGAAAGCAATCGCTATGCCGAGTGAGAGGTACCTGCTAATGTCACTATTTGAAATACATTGCCAGGACTTTTACCCACCACATTTTCTCTGGTCAAAGGTTAAAAGATTGGCAGCCTCAATTTCTAGCTGATTCTTAGGCCTTTTTCCAAGAGTGAGGATGTTGTTACAGCCTCAAGGTTTTTTGTTTGTTTGTTTTGTATGTGTGTGTGTGTGTGTTCGTGTTTGTCCATAGGAAAATTTCAAGAAGAATCTGCAAACTAATAAGTCTCAGGAGAGCGGGATATTTTGAGAGGGTCTTCTCTCTCTCTAAGCCAATAAATGATCAGACCACAGGTCTGTTCTTGTATCATCCAGAAAATAAAGAACATTCTTCTTCTTTTAATCCTTTGGTGTAAGGTAACGTAGTAAAAAGATAGGGGTTAGAGTCAAGAGACCTGTATTCAAGGCCTGTGCTCTGTCACTTAATAGCTAGTTAGCCATGGAAAAGTCCTTTAATTTCTCTGAGCCTTAGTTTCCTTATCTGTAAAAGAGGGACGGTAACACCTGATGCCATTAGGATTAAACGAGATAGTGTATAAATGCTCGAAGATTATATGAAAGTCTAACATAGTGCCTGGCATAAAATTGGTATTCAATAAAATAACATAAAATTGAACACTCAACTAGCATGTCAAAACACACAGAGATTTAAGTATTTGCACTAATTGGTTTAAGTCTTCAACCCAGGAAAAAATCACAAGTGCAACACACAAT
The DNA here is from genome assembly GCF_040939455.1 of Microcebus murinus. Lineage (NCBI taxonomy): Eukaryota > Metazoa > Chordata > Mammalia > Primates > Cheirogaleidae > Microcebus > Microcebus murinus. Next base: position 28,670,687 of record NC_134123.1, read on the forward strand.
GAGCAATAAACCTTACTTGCTAAGTGAATGTTAAGACTTCAAGGAACTCCTTTTTCCTATTAAACCATTGTGCCTTTGAAGACTCGAAGAATTTTTCATGTGAACAAACTGATTCTTCCTTCCTTAAATCCCTTACCTGGAGCCCCCCCCAGACAGGGGTGGGGTTTCTCCTTGGCAAGATTTTTCTTGTCAAATGAGATGATGGGGCACATTATCAAAATGACCCCTGTTGGTGCTTAGATGAAGTCATGTTCCTTGAGAGAAGAGAAGGACACATAGACATATCAAGGCTTGGGATTCCCCAGGTGTGGCTAAATGAGTCCATCCAGAGCACCCAAACTGGCTAGACTGGTTCCAGAGAAATAAATCAACCTGAGAACGCCACTGCCCAGGGATGAGTCTAGACACAGCGATCGGCTCTTCTGCCTTCTTGTGTCATTCCGGATTGTCACTCTGAACGAGCCTGGGCATCCTCTCTGTCTGTGCTCTCTGTCCAACCTGCTGCAGGGCACCAGAGCCACGGAAGGCTATATACACAGCCTGCATTTGTAGCCTTTCTGCAAAGGCTCCAGGCTTCTCCTTGCCAACACATGGCTTCTGCATCCATTAATCTTTTTCCTCAATGCCCCCTGAGCTCCCCAGGGTGGACATAACTGCCAGGGATCTTCACTAGAAGTCGTTTCTCAATTGCCACCCCCTCCTGTCACCGGGTTCTAATTCCACAGACCCATCAAGCATTGCTTTAAATATTCCTTATTCTGAAAAGACATCTCCAGCTCCAGCCTGCACTGAGGTTTGGCATCCAAGCTCCTCCTATCTCCTGTATCATTCTTGGATGTCTCGTGCATAAACTGGGGATAATGATACTAACATCATTGGATTTTTATGAGAATTGAACCTGATAATTTTATAAAGAACTTGTCAGAGTTGATAAATTGCATTACATTTGACATTGAAGATGTACACAGAAAGTGTCCAACAAATAGTAACTGATAATAAGTACTTTAAAAATAATTTCTCCTAGCTGAGTGCAGTACCTGTAATCCCAGCTACTTGGGAGGCTGAGGCAGGAGGATTGCTGGAGCCAAGGAGTTTGGGGTTACAGTGAGATATGATTGCACCACTGCACTCCAGCCTGGGTGACAGAGTGAGACCTTGGTTCTATATAAAAAAAAAATTACCCTACTGCCATAGCTATAATTTCATGTAATTTGGATTCCAACACATTTGTACCTCTGGAGAGCAGGGAATTCATCACATACATTTGCAGCCCAAACACACAGTAGCTGCTTTCAACATTTGTTTTACAATTTATAATAGCATCTGGATTTGGATAGGAGGATTTATTTCCTCTTCTTATAGATGGGCATCTGTCCAGTAGCAGTAGTGACAGTTAGCATGGGCTGAGTGCTTACTGTGTACCGACTCACTTAATCACCATAGCAATGCTCTAGATTGGACACTATTTTATCACTGATTTACAGATGAGTAAACTGAGATTCCAGGTCATATCATGAGTAAACAGTGAAGGTGACATTCCAACCCAGCCAGTCTAGCACCAGAGTTCATGTTCTCAAACACAGTGTTGTGTTTCTCTTACCACTGCATGGTGTATAAACATTTTTTAGACTTGGTTTCTACCTAAGGTTTCAGATTCTTTTCCTGCAAGCTCTTTACTCAGCTTTCTCTTTGTTCATGTTATATGGAACCCCTGGAACCTCAGGGGGTTCTCAAGACTTGATTCTCCTGTTAATGCTTCAATACGGTTGCCAGAGAAAATACAGCATGCCCAATTATATTTGAATTTCAGATGAGCAATGAATAATGTTTCAGCGTAAATCATGTCCCAACTATTGCATGGAACATCCTTACACTGAGGAAGTATTCATTATTTATCTGAAACTCAAATTTAGCTGGGCATCCTGTATTTTCATCTGCTAAAGTTGGCAACCCTCTTATTCTAGGCCTTTTCTCAAAGAGCTACCTCTGCTTGGAAACTTTCTATGCCTTCCTCATCATGCACTTATCTGGTTCATCCTTTAAAATCTACTGGAGAAGGCGAGTTCCTGGATGAAGATGGCCCCAAGTTCTCTCTACGTTGTAAAATCCATCGCTGGCATTTTCAGTAGTGTCTGCCCAACACAGACTGAACCCTAAGTTCTCCAAGGCAGGGACCACGGCTGACTTATCTCTGAATCCTCAGCACCCGGTAGAGCCCATGGCAGGCACAAGTTATTCAATACATGAGTCATGAATGGGGCTACTGAGGTTGCTCCCCAATTCTTCAATTACCTGCTGCATATTTCTCCTTTATCTCTGGAATTCTTCGAAATCTGCCGAAATCCCTGCATAGAGAGTTGCTTCTCTTTCTCACGTGGAGTAAAAGATATCCAGCCACACCTTTGTAAGGTGCCCAGACCATCGTAACCCTCACGTTACTGTCCCAGGGCTGCGGTGACAAATTACCACGGACGTGGTGGCTTAAAACAGCAGGGATTTATTCTCTCACAGTTGTAGAGGCCAGAAGTCTGAAATCGAGGCATCAGGAGGGCCATGTTCTCTTAGAAGCTTCTAGAGGAGGGTCCGTGCCACACCTTTCTCTTAGCTTCTGGTTGTTTCCAGTGATCCCTGGCTTTCCTTGGCTTGTGGACACAGAGCTCCGTCCTCCACCTCCATTGTCACATGGGGTTCACATCACGTGCAATTCCATCCTCCTCTTCCTGTGCATGTCTGTGTCTTCACATGACATTTGCCTCTCGGTGTGTGTCTCTTCTCCTTTTCCTATAAGGACAGCAGTCATAATTAGATGAAGGGCTCACCCTACTCCAGTACCATCTTATCTTAACTTGCATGGTAATTATATCTGCAAAGGCCCCCATCCCCAAATAAGGTCACATTCACAGGTACCAGGGGTTAGGACTTCAACCTACACTTTGGAGGACATCGTTCAACCCGTACCAACCCTAGACAAGTTGCTTCTCCACTCCGAGCCTCAGTTCCTGCATCTGTAAAATGGGCATAATCTCATCCACCTGCCTGAGGTCAGTGATCGAATGAGATGATACATAGCACCCCTGCACCGGAGGGCTGTGCCTGTGACTTCCCATCCTCATTCTTTCTGATCCCCTCCCAGCTGTTTGCAGGGTGATATATGGAAAATAAAGGAATTTCTAGCAGGTAGAATTTTGGCCCACAGAGGCCAAACAGAAGTACAGCCTTCTATTTGTTCTTACCAACTGAAGGGCTTTTCTTTGTGGTTAGATCTTCTATTTAACTCACTCCAATCTATGTAGGACGCAGGGACCAGTCTTGGTCAACTGGATTTAATAAAAATGTCGGGTGACTCTAGGACACCAGACCGAGATGTGTGTCTTTGGCTGGTTACCCCTGTTATGAGTGGTTATTTTTTCATGGTCAAAACAAATAAATACATAAAATGTGCCTAAAACCTATAGGGAATCAAGTTTCTAAACTGTTTTCCTGCGGCTGACTTCTGAATCATAGTTTAGTAATTAAAGAAAGAAAACACGAAGTTGCACTTGGCAATGAAGTATAAATTGTACCTTTGTAAAGGTCAAATGCTAGTTGTGATTAACCAGACAAGTCACACTTTATCCTGGTTAAAACAATACTGATTTTTAAGACTATTTATAAGATTCCACGCCCAACCCTCTTTCTCGCAAAAGATCACAGTTGGAATCTGCCTTGAAGTGGGGTTTTCTTTTCTTTTCTTTTTTTTTTTTTCAATTTTGTGAGATGATTTCCTTAGACTGTGGTTTGGCAGTCTGCTCTCGAGCGATACTACAGCATTATCAGGGTGCCGACAGCTGTTCTAGCATAAACAAGCAGTGATGCATTGAGCTGGCAAGTCCATATGGTTTGGAAAATAAAATGAAATAAAATAAAAAGCATTTGTTATCATTTGTGGACTTTCTGAACGCAACCAGCTTCGGCACAGCTCTATACGCCCCGAGCGGCTTTCTTTAAAAAAAATAAATAAATAGATAATTACAGACGGGAACATTCTGTCTCGCTAGGAAGAGGGCAGTTGACCACGTGGATGGGCAGAAAAGCCTTCGATGTCGGGCAGCTGTTGCCCTTCTCTGGTGTGGGGGTCTCATGGCGGGAGGCCCGATGCCAGAGCAGGGGAGACGGTGGAATCTCCGTCTGTTTATCATCTCAGACACCGCGGAGCATCGGCCGGTGTGGCAAGTCCTGGCTTTCTGCCCCCCCTCCCCATCCCCCTTCCCACTGCTCCAGGAGACCACATGGAGGGCTGAGCCGGGGGCTGCAATATCAAAAGATTTAACACAGGTTCTTTCTTCTAGAAAGCTAAGTCCAGGATCAGGTGGGGCAGTAGAAGATCTCACGCTTTTATGTGGCCGTAATAACACCACCAGCAAATAATTATCAGGGCAATCAGTGGTGGCATCATAGAGCACTGTCCTATTTACAGAGCACCTGGGAAAGTGTAGTCCCATGTGGGTATTGGGGGGTGGGGGGCTGGTGTCAATCTGCATTCCTCTGCCACCTCTTAAAGGTCTGACCACCTCTGCGCCGGTTCACCTCTTCAGATTTCTCTTATATAAAGCAGGACTCGGGAGTCCTACTCCAGGGGTTTATCTTGTGACTCTTTTTGGTGACTGGCAATATGAATGAAAATCAAACACACAGTGAGACATCTTATCCCCCCTCCCCCAATGTCATGTAAAATGGCTTTGCTTTTTGCAAGAAGACATTAGTTCCTTGTGACCACAAGGTGTTTCTTTATACTGATCTGAAGTTCTGATGGGCAGCTTTACCTGCTCCGCTGTCATTTTTTTTAACATGGAAAATGAATGAATTGGTATATACCAAATGCAGATTCTAACGTGGAGGCTATGTGACCCGCCACATGGGCAGGGACCTTGTCTGTCTTTCTCACCCCAGGTGCCCAGCAGAGGGTCGGTAGTGAGTGTTTCTGAACAAGTCGGCTCACTTCTCTGAACTTCAGTTTTTGCATGTATGAAATGGGGACTGGGTTTCCTACCCCAGAGTGGTGGCATGGATGAAATAAGTGCTCAATACGTACTAATGAAATGAATGAATATATAGATAGGCAATCTGGGGATAGGGAATGGATAACTGTGGATGTTAGGCATAAGTGTGCTGATAAATTACCTTTCTCAAAAAAAAAAAAAAAAAAAAAGAAAGTTAAGTCCTGACTGGTAGCAATCGCCAATTACCATGGTGTAAACACTCCTATCGTGGCCAATTTCACACTGCCAGTGCGAGGCCGCTGAATGCTGAGTTGGGACGAGATCTGCCCCATCAGCTCCCTTGACCTGGGGCCCCCTGTCCCCAGCACACCGTTGTCTTCTTGGGTAGTGAAATGGTCGGAAACTGGTGTTGTGCTTCCTGCTTGCTCTTTGTGAAGCTTCTCCCACTGGGCAGAGAGGTTTGGGGACTTCCAGATGGCCTGAGTTTACACAATTCTAATTCTCCAGGCAATGTCAAAACATTTCCTTTCATTTGGGCAGAGCACAGAGAGGGGTGTGGGAAGTGGCTAGGTAGTTGCTGGATGGAAGTCATGGTGGGCCCATTGGCTGGACATTGGTTGGGACCACCCTGCACAGAAGGTGCATGCTTTTGCTGTTCGTGTCTGTGATAATCCGGGAACACGGCCTCCCCTTCGTCTGCGATGATTTCACCCAGGCATTTTTAAGTGGGCCATGCTGGGTGGCACCTTTGCAATTCCTGCTATTTCATAGGCTTTGCAAAGACCCCAGCTTTTTCTTTTTTTTTTTTTCTTCCCGAGATTCATTTCCTACCAGTTAGATCTACTATTTCCCATCCTCTCTGGCAAAATTGCAAGGAGTGGCATCAGCACATCTTTGTACAGTAGGCGAATATATTTGGAATGCTTATTTCTGAGAGCTGTTGAAGATGACTAACAATTTTACACCACACAGAAGGACCGACAATAAATTTAGGAGTGGCAAATGGGAACCACTGTTCTGTTTCCCTCTCGGTAAATAAATAACTGCGAAACCTGTGCTCCAATACCGGAGTGTCAAATCCATGGCGCCCCGTTGATTAACACTGGAAATGTCTTTGCGAAGGCGATACATTTAGAAGAGTCCTAAGGCTCGCACCAGAAGCTGACGCCGAAGGTTTATTTTAACGTAGCACAAATCAGAGCGAACGTCGTGAAAAGAGCTGCTTCTCCTGGAAGGGGTGCCACTTGTTCCTACTCCCGGGGAAATATCTTCCAAGCTCTTAGCCAAATCTGCAAGCGGAACCAAGCCCACTGTGGCCGCCTTGCCCACCTGAAGACCTCAGGGTCCACCAGGAGCCCCCAGAGAGCTTGGAAACTGGTGCAAGGTTGGTACCAGAAATTGTGGTTTTGAGTGATTTGCATTCTAATGAGGAATTTTTTGTGGCTCTCTCTCTCTCTTTCTCTCTCTCTATATAATTTTTTTCCACACCACTGAATGCCACAGTTTATGCTGGGGCATATTTAGATGGATATGTGGAAGGAAAGCCCACCACAGCACTTAGGTGAATAGAGGATCCAGCAATAATATATATTTAACAGCACCAACAGCAAGCAGATTAATATGTCTTAATTAACCACATTGGAACAAAAACAAGGAAGGCATTAGAATGAGACAGAGAAGAGGAGGAAAAAAAAAAACAGGGAGGGACGAGGAGCAAGAGGAAGAAGAGAAGGAAGGTTGATATATTATTAATGGAAAGTTTTGCTGCCCTTTGTAAAAATGTGTTTGTACACACTGTTCCCCCGTCTTAGATGCTGTTCCTCTCTTTCTCCATCTGGCTACCTCCAGCTCAACCTTTGGACCTCACCAGGTGCCAAATCCTCCGTGAAGCCTCGAACAAACCCCAGGCCTGGGCCACGTCCCCAGGGGTTTGGTCCAATGAGACCCTCTTCTTTTCCTCCCAGTGCACGCCATGGCTGTAACGATTATAACTACACCCTCCTGTGTGTGGTTGGCTTGTTTCCTTCTTGTCCCTCTCACGGGCCAAAGTTCTGAACCGGCAAGATTCTGAGAGCCTGGCGCCAGCCGTGGCTCTGAACGGGGACATCCAGCCGCCGTGGAGTAGGCGGAGGATGCGTGGACGGGTGTTCGGGAGAACCGTGTTCTGTTACCCCAGCCTTGCTGGTTTTGCAGAGTCCTGTCCGCACTCGGGCAGCTCCGGCCAGGCTGGTGAGGGGGACGGGGAAGGAATCCCCAGGCCCCCAGATTCTCAGTGCCATTTCTCAGGTCCCAAGAGGGCTGTGGACTTGCCAAGGAGAGTCACCGGCGGGGCAGGGGCAGAGCGTGGGCAGGATCCAGGATCCCAATGCCGGGGTCCCGCCCGGGACCCCCACTGAGCCGTTAAGCCTGTGCAGCTGGGGGAGGGGAGGTCTGAGGGTTTGGGGAAAGGACAGGGGGAAGGCAGGAAGGGCCATCATGACAGAAAAGATTTGCTCCTGCCTTCTCCTCCTTTCCTCTCGCATTAAGGGCGAGCGTCGCCTGCACGCGTAAGCACAAACGGGGACATGATGAGGCATCACTTTTTCCGGGGCTGTGACCAGCTCCTCGGGGCAGCGGGAGAAGCTGTCCCTCTGAGTTAGCCCTGGAAGTTTTCCTCGGACCTGTCCCTGCAGGGAAGCCCTGCCTGCCAATCAGCCCTGGGTGTCCACTGGGAGCTACATTCATTCATTCATTCATTCATTCATTCATTCATTCATTCTCCCAATATTTCTCAAGGGTCCACCGTGTGCCGGCCTGAGCGAGGCTTGTGGGGTGATCGGCTTTCCCTGTTTTCTCAGGATAAGGGACTTTCTGTGTGCAAACTGAGCCAGCTGGTCGCGCTCCTTTGGATGTGAACTTTGTAGTGCCGTGTAGAGCGTAATTCCCAAGAAATGGATCACCTTGCTTGCTAGATGCAGATTCTCAGGCCCCAGTCTCCACTAGTGATTCCAGATCCCCTAGGGCTGGGCCTAGAAACCTGCGCTGAATCAATCCCCCAAGTGATAGTATGCACATCTGGCCTCCGTTCGGCCCTCTCTCTTTTGGCGTCTCCTAAACCCCCTCAGTCCCTCTGACCTCAGGCTCCCAAGCTGTTGAGGGTTGAACACTGTCCCTGCAAAATGCATGTCCCCCCGGAAACTCAGACAGTGACTTTAGTTGGAAATAGGGTCTGTGCAGCTGTAAGGTGTTTAGGATCTCAAGGTGGGATCCTATTGGATTCGGGTAGGCGCTACGTACAATGAGAGTGTCCTTAGAAGAAGAGGAGAGAACACAGAGGGACACAGGAGGCAAGGAGGCCACGGGAAGACAGAGGCAGGAACAGGAGAGAGGCTGCTGGAAGCTGAGGGAGGCCAGGGGCATGGGAAGCTGGCAGAGGCAGGTGTGGGCTCCCTCCTGCTGACACTCGATCCCACCTCTTGTCCTAAGGCACCTTGTTTGTGGCCATGCGCTGTGGCAGCCTGGGGAACTGACGTGCAAGTCAAGCCTGGCTTGTCCCCCAGCACCCATTCATGCACCCCCCGGGATTCTGAGCAGGTGGTGCGTGCCCCTCTTCTCGGGCTTGGGTGCCAAGGCCCCATGTAGTGCGAGTAAGGGAGAGGCTGCCTGTCCTCGGTGAACTTGCAGGCCCAGACGGCAGCAATGTTTTTTCTAAAAGATTAAATAAATAAAGCTGAACTAGAAGGGCAAGAGAAAAATGAAGCAACCAACTTGCATAGCTGTTTCTCCGTTTCCCCGGAGGTAAGCTCAGCATTTCGTAGGTAGCCTGGTGGCATTTCATGGCAATGTTTTACAAGTTGGTTTTGGCAGGAATCACATCCCTTTCTTTCTTGTGCAGCATTGAAGCCTCAGGGCTGCTTCTGCGTTCTGCTGTCTTGATGTAGCCCTCACCCCAGCCCCTTGGCCTGCCTTCCCCTGGGCTGCCACTGCCCACGCTCCGCGTCTCGAGGTCCCTCGTCCCCTCCGTCCGGCTGCCACCACCTTGTCCGTTGCCCTGGCATGAAAGAACGAAGTTGCAGTGTTGAAAGGGTTTCAGTGCCGATCGCTCCAGCAAAACTGGAGAATAACAGCAGTGGCAAATTGTCCTCATAGCCAACTCGTATTGTTGGATGCTTATTATAACAAACCCAGAGCTTTACAGCTGTGGTCTTATTTTATCCTCAGAAGAGTCCAAAAAAAAAAAAATAGATGCTATTGTAATATTGTATTTTCCTCATTTTTAAAGATCAGGATGGGAAGGTTGTAGGGGGTTAAGAAAGTTGCCTAAGGTCACACTGCTGTTAAGAAGGAAAAAAGGATTTAAAACTTATTTTTCTAACTTGAGAGCCCAGATCTACTTAGAACTTTCTTTACAGAAGTCACAGATAGTCTCCTACCTGGAGTTTCGACTTAACTTTCTGAGATCTTAACTTGAACAGCAATGACAAAGTTCACAACTTCTCTGTTATTTTTTTAAAATTTATTTTCAAATATTATTTTTAACTGGCAAATAATAATTGTATGTATTTATGGGATATGATGGAAGTTTGGTTGTATATCTACATTGCAAAATGATTAAGGCTGGTTAACAAATCTAGCACCTCACTTCTTTGTGTGTGTGTGTGTGTGTGGTGAAAACATTTAAAATCTACTCTTAGCAATTTTGAAGCACACAATGCATTGCTATTTATTATAGTCACCATTCTGTGCAACAGATCACTGGAGCTTGTTCCTCCTGAGTAACTGAGACTTTAGATCTTCTGATCAACTTTTCTCCTTTCCCGTACACCACCCTCCCCAGCCTCGGGTAACCGACATTCTATTCTCTGCTTCTACGAGTTCAGCTTTTTCAGATTCCACATATAAGTTAGATCCTGCGGTATTTATCTTTCTGTACCTGGTTTATTTCACTTAGCCTAATATCCTCCAGATTTATCCGTGTTATTGCAAATGACAGACTTCCCTTCTTTTTAAAGGCTACATAGTATTCCATTGTGTATATAGACCACATGTTCTTTATCCATTCATCTGTTGATTGAGTAGGTTGCTTCTCTATCTTGGCTAATGTGAATAACACTGCAGGGAACATGGGTGTGCAGATATCTCTCTGGCCCACTGATTTCAATTCCTTTGGATATATACCCAGAAATGGGACCTCTTTTATTTCTGCGGGTGATTTAACTCCAGCCTCTCAGCCCTTTCCCTGAAAATCACTGTGAACTAATTTTCAGCAGGCAGAATTTCCTGAGCAGAAATTTTGTTTAGGAGGCACCTCTGAGGACTTGCAGGTTGGGAGGGAATGTTTTCCTGGACCTCTGCAACAACATAAGACATTTTCTCGGCCAGTATTTCCTAGAAGTCATTCCAGGTAATAGGTGTTCCTTGGGGGGGTGGGGGGGAAGGTCTTGTAAGAAATCTTGTAGGAAATCTTGGCACAACAATTTCATGACTGCAGGACTTCAGAGTCTGTTGTTTCCTGATGTAATCTGGGGACCTCTCTGATGGGGCTATCATACGAATCCATTATTTGATAACAGAAACTTCTTTTCATGGAAGGTCACCTAGCTTTGAGCTTCCACAGAACACACACCTTGGGAAAACACTACCTTAGTCCCTTGCCTTGCATTGAGCATTTTCTTCTCTGTGACTTAGGGAGGCGTGTCCACTGCATATTTCCTGAGAGTTCATTATTTTTCCAAGCCTGATCTGTATAAATATCAAATCACTTACGAGACATGGCAGCCCTTGCCGGTGATGAAATCTGTAATGACTTCATCTTTCCCATAATCACCCAAATGAATCTTGAAGTGTGGGCCTTTAGCTGCTGAAAAATAGGAAACAGAGTCAAGCCCGGCCCTATCTGGAATCGCATGTGACAGCTCCCGCTCAGTTTCAGCGACGAGAAATGTGTTGAGCTAAAAATATTCTAAGCAGATGTAAATCTGGGAGACGTGACTGCAACGCACCCCTGCCTGCCATTTGTTCTACTTTAAATGCCTCTCTGTGCACCGTTGCTACAATCCCAGGAGACTGCAGGACCCTCTTTGCACAACTGGTTTGTGTGAGTCCACATCTGATTGTCCTGGAGATGGTTTTGTGGGGAGCACCCCTGCGTCAGCCAGGCACTGTGGGCCCCGGCAGCCAGAGAGTGGGTGGGAAGAAATAAATTCCATCACGGGTTAGGCAGAAGTTCCCCTTATGCAAACGCTTGTGCATTTGTTCCCTACCTCCAATCTTCCACACCATCATCAAGAGGTTGCTTCTGTCCTGTGGTTGGAAGACACGCTGCTTCTAAGATTCTGTGTGAGAAGTGGGCTTCAGCCTGGTCCGGGAGAACCAGCAGCCTGTGGGCAGGGCAGAACCTCTCCCCTCCATGCAAAACAGTGACACGTGGGACTCTCTTGGGGGATCAAGTCTTGTCTAGAAACTGACTTCTTTTAACAAGTCTCTTGGCTCATTTACAGAAGGTGGAAACTGACACTTAACTTTTACAGGATAACAGTGAAAGCAATCACTATGCATCATTGAATGCATCCTGTGTTCTAGGCACAAGAGGCAGTTGTAGCTGCTTTTATTTATTGTCTTCTGTTGTCAAAGCTGCAGGATTCTGTCTCAGCTCAGAGGCACTTCGATGCATTGAGATGTGCATTTGTGTTCTGGCGGAGCCGCCGTGAGGTCTCATATCTCTTCTCTTCATCTGGGGACCTTCTAGGAATCTGAGAATACGAGTGGAATTTAACCTGTAAAAGTTGAGTTATTCTGAATCTCAGTTTTCCTGAGAATTGCTCTTTGGTGCTCAGCACTCTTGCAAAGAAAGCCAGAAGCTGCCATGAACTCACAGCCCTGCCGAATGCATGTGACATTTAAGTTAGGGATTGAGAGCTGGCATGTAGGATTGGAAAAACTGGCCCCACCCAGGCCCAGGTCCTTTGAGGAGAGCACCCTGATCACCACTGAGGACACTCTGAGTGCAGAGCCCTGTCATAGGCAACTGAAGTTTAGACTCTCAGAGATTCTACCAGGTTCTACTCAGGAAGCCCAGACTTCGGAGTCTGGTGTCACGGAATGTGACTCCTTGCTGTGTCACCCACAAGCTTGACTTCATTCCTATAGCCCTGCATTTCACCATCTTTAAAATGGGCACGAATTGTGCCTAGACAGACAGAATAGGTGTGAGGTCATCAGGACACCGCACGTAAGCTCTGAGCACGGACTGTGCGCTACACAGATGGCGGCTTCCACTGCTGTCCGACAACCGTAGGACTCGCTGGCAGAATTAGCGGCCGATCTCCTTTGTGCTGATTGAGCTCACGGCCCTCGTTTTCTCTGAGTGCTGAAGGCTTTGCCAGGGAGAGTGGCAGCGTCTCAGGCTGAATCAGCCCAAGCCAGGACTCGGCCGCGCTGCGTTCCCCGAGCTGAGCCCCGACCTATGAGTCACTCAGCCACCTCCACGCAGACGCCGCCACAACAAATCACTCTTCCCATTAGGAACAACCAGACACGCTCCAGCGTGGTGACGGAAAGTCGTTACGGACGTAAAGGATCTGACCAGACGTGGGTTCCACCAAGTTCTAACCCCCGGTTTCCTTTTTATACACAGCAATCACACTCTGTCCCGCGGCAGCCGCCGAGAGATCATTGCAGAGAATTATATGATCCATCTGCCCAGCCAACCGCAGGCTGGGGTGCAGGCCGGGGCACGGCACATCTGTCTTCATTTTGGGGTCTGGGGACACCGGGGACGTGGATAAACGTCCTGCCTTAAGTACGGGCTGTTCCAGATCCAGGAGTAAATGTCTTGCAGGCCCACATTCCCCCTTTCCCAGGCCAGACTTGGAGGTCCCCATGCTGACGTGATATGGCCGCGGTGTCATTAGCACTCACAGCAATCACGTCCCTCTTGCTGTGACGCCTGCGGCTCTGGGTGTGGTCTGGACAGCCCAGTGTGATTCCAGTGATTCCATTGCTGCCTTTGCAATCGCTCTTTATACGAGTACAAGCACCACTTCTGACTCTATGCGGTGACTGGTCACCCTTTGTTCTGTGCCAAGCACTGAGCTAGCCACTTTCCCATACATTTTCTCATGTTGCCCCTTTGAGGTTATGCTTATTTCCACTTGCTGGATGACAGATCGGAGACTCAAAGAGGTTAAGGTGCCATGCCCAAGGTCACACAGCTAATACACGGCGAAGCCGAGATGTGAACCCAGCTCACTGAGTCTGTGAGCTCCTGAGTCTAAGCTTGTTGCTGTCCTAAGACAACTGCCCTCTCGGCTGGCAGGCCCACATCACAAACATCGGAGTAATTGAACTGATTTCTTGAATGTAATACTTGCAAACACAACCAAAGCTGTTGATGGATATTTAAAAAGAAAAAAGAAGAAGATTGTCGCAGTGAATAAAGAAGTCAAGCAATCTTGGTATGGTGAGAGAATCCTGAAGTTGGTTGCCATTATTATTATTATTTTTTTTTAAATGAGAAAGATACCTACAGCAAAGATGTAAAGTGTGTTGATCTTAAGCATACGGCTCAGTGACCCGGGTTACCTGTGTACCCGCCCCTAAAAGCAAGATAGAAAACATTCCCACTCCCCAGAAGGCTCCCATGCATTCCTTCCTGGCGGACCCATTGATGAGTTTTGCCTGTTTTTGAACTTCACGTACACATGTACTCTTTCATGTCTGGTTTCCTTCACTCAACAAAATACCTGCGAGATTCTTCCAGACTGCTTAGAAGCAGACAGTACTGTGTACCAGTGGCTGCCTCTTTTTAATTGCTATATAGTACCCCATTGTATGGACAGAGCCCCCCCGTTTTTTTTTGACTAGGATAAATAAATGTTTTCTAAACATCTCATATATGTATTTTTTAGACATAGGCACCCCTGTGTTGTGGGTATATATTCCTAGGAATAGAATTGCTGGGATCTAGTGGAGGTATAAGTTTCATTTTCATGAACACTACAGAGAGATTTCCAAAGGAGTTTTAGCATTTTATATTCTCAGCAGCAACGTGCAAGGGTTCCCATCTTTGCCAGTACTTGGTGATGTCCTGATGTTTATTTCTGACAGGCCCCTGGTGCTTTCTCTGCTCTACAAAATAAAGCCTGAATTGTGTCTATGCAATGAGTCACGCATCAGTTCATGCTTTATTATCATTTTTCTTTTTGTGAGAAAGAATTTTTTACCAAAAAAGTACGCTGGCATGGACCGGTCTGCCCCTTAGGAGGGGTGAGGCGGGGAGATAGGGAATGAAAGAAACAGACTCTAAAGAAAAGGACCTTCAAGTCAGGGTGGAGCTTAGAGGAACAGAGTTGCTACAGAAAGCCGACAACCGAAGTTTTATTTCATGCATGCATAATTCTGGGTTTATTACAGCCTTCAAATCGTATTTTATAAGCAGACAAGTGTAATGACCAATTCTTTGCCATACACTTAATGAGCTGACGGATATACCCCGAGTCGCCCAAGTCATCAGATGGCAAATGTTTTATTTAGCCTGGAACATGAAATATTTATGGAGCCGCCCCATGGCTTATGCATTTATTCGCTCCTTCATTCATTCGCAACACAAACATTTATTAAGCATCTACCATGGGCCAGGCACTGTGTGCAGCCCGCGGGTATGACACCAAGTGAAACCAGAATATACGTGTTCCCTAGAGAGACGGGATGAGATCAACATGTGTAATAAGACTTTGCTATATTCAACAATAGGGGGATGCAGTACCTTTTTTTTTTTTTATTCATTCATTCAACGAGCACTCTGTGTGTGATTCCTATGCATGCGCTTGAATTCTATCCACTGGGGGTGGGAAAGAGATGCAGGCTCTTTAGCTGCTCCTAAAAGCTTGGAGTCCAGGCGATGGAGAGAGAGAAGCCTAAACGCTGAGGTCAGAGGCAGCCGGAGCATGGCACTAAGAGTTAGATGGATTGAGACCACAGGCGCTGGTGTTAGACCCCATTTCAAGAGACCCTTTATCAGGAACAACCACGTGGCGTGTGTCAGTCCTAGAATCCCTTCCTCATTTTCTCAAAGTCTCGTCAAGCCACGGAGAGACTTAGATGTGAGTTCACGAAAAGGCAAAGGCCCGTTAACCGTGCTGTGTGCCAGCGACTGGACGCGCCAGTGACATTGGAAGGCCTGAGCTTTCACTCTCCACCAATCACACATTATAATTAGCATTTTGTTAATGTATCAGTGCACACACAAATGCATTTGAATGTAACGAACTCAGGCTTTAAACACTGGGTACTTTTTATCCTAATGTCTAGGAATCTTTGTACTTTCTGCATATTACATGGATTCTCAAATTAGGGTCCCTACCTTAGCAAAGCGTGTCTAGGTGGCATGGCAAGAAATCTCTTTTTACAATGATGAGGGTGGGGATGGTGTGTAAACACTGACAATCATCCATTCTTACCCCATTTTACAGACGAATAAACTGAGGTTCAGAGAAGCACTTCGTTGCAAAATCGTCCTATAGGTATCAAGTAGGAGAGGTGGAACCTGAGATCAGGAGGTCTGGCATCAGAGCTCCCTCGCCTGAAGCCACTAGGCTAACCGGCCTTTCTAAGAGACAGAAGGATCGTTTGACGGGGACCTGTCCGTAATTCACATTCAATGCCTTACTTTCTGCCGGGCGATGCGATTATTTGCCATATTCTCAACGATACTTGAAAACTCACGGGCTTAGTTCAGGTTTAGGTGAGGTACAAAGGCTCGTTTCAACTCTGCTATCCTTTAAACCCCTCACATTCCAGAAGAGTGAGGTTGTCTCTATTTTATGTGATGTCAGGGCTTCCCTGCTGGCCCGGGTCCACTCTGGTGGGGCTCCTTTGTCCCGGGAATCAAATGACTTAGTCTCTTTAGACAAGCTGGGCATGGAGCCCCGACTCTCACGTGGCCACTGACCACACTACGTCCACGGGCCGGGACGCCCGGCCAACACCCCCACCTCTGCAGCGGGGGGCACTCCGTGCTGCAGGTGTTCTCTGTGAAGTGCAGGATAAATACCTTCCAGACGTGTTTTGTTATAGATCACTCGCAACCCTGGTATTAAATGTATCCTTTCTTTCAAACTGATTGCCATTGTCTCTTCTATTTTTTATTTTTTCCAGCTGACCGTGTATCTAAAATGCACCACGCTGTAAAGAATGCTGCCAACTTCCCACCGTTGGGTACCTTTCGCAGAGAATGGTGGGTATCTCTCAAATATTGAACTTTCTTTTTTTTTTTTTCCAAAAATGACACAAGGTTACTGAAAATAAACATCTGCTTAAAAATGCTATGCATTTTCAGATGTTAAAATGCATATATATATATGTATATATATATATATGTATTTTTTCACTGATAATTTGAGAACCACCCTACTAGGATTAGGCATTGTCTCTGTTCAAGTCTCTCTGAGTGTCTCATGATCCAAGTTCTAACAAGCGATGTGCCACTCAGAGCAAGTCCCCGGGTGAAGGACGGCCTCTCTGATGACGGGCAGCCCCTCTCGCCTCCATTTTGCGGTGTGCCTTCGAGAACTGGTTTCTGGTGGCTGCTGCCACGCTGGGAGACAAAAACGCAAACCAAACAAATAATCCATTTCCAAGGTTTGCTTACAGAGAGAGGGATCTATTTACGAAACACATATTGTTCAGTTCTAGGGGAAAATCATGTAATCATTGCAAGGGGGAAAGCATGGAAAGTGCTTTATTTTGCATAAAAATCCCCTTGCCCTGTGATTTATGTAGCTGAGACTTTCATTCAGGGGGTGGGGAGCATGGGCCTGAGCATTCCACCAAAGGAAGATGGAATCGAAAATGGAGGGGGAATCTCTGGTCACGACAAAACATTGGCATTTATTAACCTGGTGTGTGTGTGTGGGGGGGGTGGCGAATAGGTGGAGTCATGGACAGAACAGGAAGAAATGTGCTTTGCTTGGGGAAGAACTTAGAGAATAAAGATTGACCCGAGGCTGTGCATCTCTACCTAGAGCAGACAGATCATTTCCTGCAATTAATATTTGAGGACTCAGCTAGGTTCTGCTGAACTTACACCGGGCGTATAGGATATCGGCATTGATGTAATTTACCAGTTACCTACCTGTATGCTGCAAAGGTGCTCCCTTTCCCTCCACTCCCGTGGAGGATGTTTGATTGCAGTGAGCTCCTGCTTATGAAATGCCCTCTGGGCATATCTACTACTTAAGAGGTACAGTCTCCTGGGATATCAGAGCTGAAAGGAAACTTAACAACTCTCTCCGTCCAAACATTTTATTAATGCTTGAAATCTCACCACTCCATCCTAGAAAATTTGATGAGCTTCTTCTCCAACACACCCAGAGATAAAAGATACAAACCTCACAAGAAGCTTTTTCTATTGTCAGAAAGTGGTCTCCTATGTGGAAGCAAGAATCGGGGCTCTTCCGACTTCACGCTTTGCCCCTTCTCCTGCCCTAAGGATGACAGGTGTGATTCAGAGTCTCTGGGTAGCATCATGATTAAGCGCGTGTCTTTTGGGGTGAGATGCGTCAGAATTCGCATTACAGCTCTATCGCGGATTGAACGTAGTAGGGTCTGCGGCAAGTTACTTCCTCCCCCCTTTGAAATATGAAGACGTTAATTACTATCTCCATCCATCAGGGTGAGCTTTGTTTTGCTGCAGTAACAAGACATTCGTAAATCTTAGTAGCTTTAATCCAAGAGTTTAATTTCGTTTATGCCTCAGGTTCATTGTAGTTCGGCTTAGGGGGAGGCTCTCGCCCGTCTTGTCTTCACTCAGCCATCAGCCGACAGAGACTCTGTATTGAAATGTGCTTGCACCCAGAAATTATATGCACCATTTGCACTCACGTTTCGTTAGCCCGAGGAAGTTGCACAGCTATGCCGGATTTTAAAGTGCAGCTTTACCAGGTCCCAGAAGGTGCAGAGCCAGAAAATTTGGTGGACACACCAGACCCACATTCGTTCACAGACTTAATGATTTGCAGACTTAGTGATTTAAGGCATGTGATGTTTGATTCCCAAATGTTGGCACCTGCCAAGTAAATGTTCTTTTTCCCGGAGTTGGCGGATCACTGAGGGCACTCTCTGGCTTAGACATTCTTAGTTCCTTCTCCTCTTCCTTGTGCTACGTTATCTTACATGTTTTTACCACCCTGATTCATCTCCTCTAACAATCCTACCCAAATGCCCCTAATCATGCATAATCCACCAGAAACAAACACAGTATTCCAGCCCAGTACAGAACTCAAGAGAACAAAACGATCTCTTTCCTTCTTCTAGATAATGCATCCGAAAATCTTACTTTCTTTTTCTTTTTTGGCAATCACAGTGCAATGTTGAATTTACTGTCAATTAAACACCTTCCACCTCATCTATGTGTTTCTCTGTATTTAGCTGTTTCTCCCTAATCCCATACTTGTGTCATTAGCTTTTGAGTTACAAAGAAGAAGTTTCACGTTGTTCCCCATTAAATAGCAGCTGTTTGAGTTGGCCCATCTTTCTGACCCAGTTATAATGACTTCAGACCAAGGTCTTTTCTTATCCAACATTTAAACAAACACTGTGGAATGGGAGAGGTATAAAAACATCCATCCCGACAAACAATGGCCTCACCGTTTTGGAAGGCATCATTTCACTTTATTTTTTTTAACAGCTTTATTAAGATATAAATTGATGCACAATAAACTACATATATTTAAAGGCTACAATTCTGATACATTTTGACATTTGTATACACCCATGAAACCACAACCACAGTCAAGACAATGAACACATCTGTTGCTCCCAAGAGCATCCTTGTAACCCTTTTGAATCCTTTCTTTGTGCCTAGGAGACATCTTCTAACCACTCGTTCTATTCTATTGCTATCTGTAGCAACTAGCATGGTGGTTCATACGGATTTTCTGGGGATAACAAACAGGTGTACAGAACATCGGAACGCTCGCGATGCCTACGTAGCAATGACTCGCGGTTGCTCTTTTTGCAGAAGTTTCCCATTTGATGCTGTGTGTCTCACCCTAGTAGGACACAGATGATTTGCCAAGGGGTGGGTCCCTCCCCCAAAGGAGGCCCAGCTGTGGATAAGCCAGTGGCCCCCCTGGGGTGACCTGGTGACCTGGTGTAGATGGCAATGCCCAATTGAACCAATCCAATCCTTCTTCAGGGAAGCTGGAGTCATCAGAATCAGCAGACGCAGAAGTGGAGACACACATATGATCAACCCACGGGGCTCTCGTCCAATCCCAGATATATATTTAGGTCATCCAAGAAATATTCAGTGAGCGCTGACTACGCATTGCACACCGGGCATTTAGCAGTAGAAAAATCTGATGAGAGCCTTGGAGAAATGTCTCTTAGTGTAGATGGAAAGTAAGGTGCTGCAGAGGTGAACAGAGAGGGGAAGAATAGATGTGAAAAGTAAGGGTCAGAAAAGACCCCATCATTTGGGGGAACTCCAGAAGGGACGATCAAGCTGTACCCTCTCAGCCTTCCTATCCCGATGCATGTTTGATTTGGTTTTGTTTGGGCAATGAGAGTGTTATGTTTTCCACTTCAACTTTTCCTGCACATGCAGCAGTTGGAGCACATGTTCTAGCAATGTGTCTGGAAAACCACCCTCATCAATTAATTACTAACCCGTTCTCCGGAGCTCTGGGCTGGTGCCTTGGACTCAGAGGGTATAATCCTGAAATGAGAGGGCATCGCTGTTTCTTTTACATGAGGTAAGGTAAGGGAGCTTGCCTGCTGTCACAGCAGGGGGCTGACCTCGCAGGAGGACTGTCTGCGTTGTCGAGAGAGAGAGCAAAGGGAAAACGATTTGGAGAAATCCAAATTCTATCGACCCATGCTGCACAAGCCCTGCATTATTCAGCTTCGAGAACTAATGTATGATGCATGCTATTACCATCAAACTTCTGTTGCAAATAATTCATGCTTGGAACTTTTAAAAGATATATTATTAACATTATCACCAGCAGAATTGGACTGGATGAATTCTTGGAATTTGATGGAAACAATCACTCTAGTGTTTGAGATTCTCTTTAAGTGTTTAAGTATGTAAGTCTCAGTAAGGAGGGACTATACTTATAATACTGTAAGAGTTGGCTGCAAATTTTATTTAAAAAGGTTGTTGGGTTAATTATCCAATAAGGATTGCTACTTTTTTTTCAACACAATTCAGATTCAACCCCCTCTGTCTGTCAAAGACCGAGAGTGCTACCTTGTTAGTGGGTTTTTTTGTTTGTTTCACAGCTTTATTGAAGTGCAATTGTTTTTATAAAAAATGGTTAGAATTTACATCAACAGCAAAACTAGAAACTCATCCCCAGAGTCTTAAATAGAGGCCGGGGATGCTGCTAAACATACAGCAATGAACACTACAGCCCTCTCCACCAAGAGTCAGCCAGCCCAGAATATTAGTAGTGCTAAAAGCTTGTTTCAGAATGAGCCTCAGTTTTCTCACCTGTAAAATGGTGATATTAATAACATCTATGTTTTCACCTGATTGAAAATGACAGCAAAGCACCTAGTACAGGCTGGCTTGCACCAAGCACTCAACACATGAATATGATGTTGATAATGATGATTTCACTCCTTATCCTGGTTGGATCAGTTCACAAAGAAATAGACAAAGAAATGCCTTCTGGTCACTAGGTGATTAGTCCTGCAACACCAGAGCATGGGTAATTTTAAATTAAATTGAGGTCCTAAGAAGGTGTAATACAGCGTTAGTCTTCGGACTGTGCATTTTGGGTAAAGGCATAATGTCTTTGTGTGTACTTCCCTCTGAATATGGTCTGCAGTCACTTCCTCTTCTTTTGCTCTGCTCTTGGCCATGATGAGGAAGAGGGATTTCTCCCCACACCTGATTACAGTCCAGAGCAAGCTCCCACAAGGAATGAACGAGAATTCCATAAAGTAGGAGTTCAGGTCCAGTGATGCCCCATCCTTCCCTAGACTCAAAACCATTCCTTCCTTCTGTGCAGGACAGTGGCACAAAATAAATGCTACGGACAGCCCAGCATGGCAGGGAAGTGCCGCTTATGTCAAGGGAATTCCCCTAGAGTTCTGACTTGAACCCTATAAGCAAATGAGGGGTTTCCTAACCAGTCTGTTTCCTATCACAGAGCTTCTCCAATACAGATCCTTGGGGGGCCTGCAGTATATACTCTTGTTTCTACTTATCTGAGAGAAAACCAGGAAGATTTATCAAGCCATCACTGAATAACAGGAAGGGAACTACCATCCTTTGAGGACTGGCAGCTCCAGAATTTGTGACAGTGACCCAGGGACGGGTGGTAGGGTGGTTATGTAGGAATGGTAGAAGGAGGGCCAGGAAGAAATGCTTACGTAGCAAGCTCACTGCGTTTACACAGAAAGTACGTTTATTCTGGGTAGCTTGTGTGTGGGGGGGGGGGTGTTAAGGTTTCCAGGGAATGAAGGGCTGAGTTCCCCAAACCACTACGTGCGTGTGGACTCAGCCCTACATCGACCCTGTCTCCTCACCATCCCCACGAGGACTCGTCTCAAAACCAGAGTCGATGGCCTTCTCCACCTAACAATGACCAGTTGTTGAAATAAAAAAAAAATGTGTTTATTATTTCATTCAGCAAATACCTACAAAAAGCCTACTGTGTAAGGAGTCCTGGGAGCTTGTAGCTTACTAGATATTGTACTACTTAATGTGTTTATGATGGATTATCATTTTTGGTTTAACTCCCTTGGGCCTGCTGTCCCACCTCCCTCCATCCCGAGATGAGGAGGATGGATGAGTTCCTTTTTTTTTTTTTTTTTTTTTTGAGACAGAGTCTCGCTTTGTTGCCCAGGCTAGAGTGAGTGCCGTGGCGTCCTAGCTCACAGCAACCTCAAACTCCTGGGCTCGAGTGATCCTTCTGCCTCAGCCTCCTGGGTAGCTGGGACTACAGGCATGCGCCACCATGCCCGGCTAATTTTTTATATATATATCAGTTGGCCAATTAATTTCTTTCTATTTATAGTAGAGACGGGGTCTCGCTCTTGCTCAGGCTGGTTTTGAACTCCTGACCTTGAGCAATCCGCCCGCCTCGGCCTCCCAAGAGCTAGGATTCCAGGCGTGAGCCACCGTGCCCGGCCTGGATGAGTTCCTTTTTGATGGGTGAAGCAACTAAAGCTCATACAAAGAATAAAAGGACATCACACTCAAATTCAAATCTTCTAACACCAATCCGGTACTTTCACGCTAGATATCTCTTCTCGCTCTTCGTCTCTTGCACTCTTACTCTCTCTTACAGCAAAAAAAATAAAACTAAAAATAAAAAATCCATGCTTCTCCACGAGGGATGGATGGGTTTCGAGGATGGAAGTTATATTATTCAATTTGTAACTTTATATCTTATTATTACCCTCATTTTAAATACAATCATTCATGGTAGAGCAGAAATGAGACTCTAAGACCTTTCATTCCAGTCTTTTCATTTTATGGGTCTGGTACTGAGATCTGAGGAGTTAAAATGTGTAAGACCTGACACTCCTGAGAGAATATCTCTGGTTATCTTGATCCCAATTCGCCAATCTTCTTCTTAAATCTTTTAAGAGTCTTGTCTAAGAGTAAGGGGAGGAGGAAATGTCCTTAGCAGCCAATAAGAACTATTTCTTTCTTTCCAGTAGCACTGGGAAACATTTTGAAAATGTTTTGCATCGTTGTTCGAAGCAGGCAGCAGTTGTGTTTGCAAATAACACGTTGACAAAGCTGGAGTGGGTCTGAAATCAGGAATAAAAACAACAATTTATTTTGAACATTAGGCAAATATGCGTCGCACACGGTCAATTATGTAAATTATCAAAGTTATTTTTGTGGAGTCACCACCTGCTTCAAAAGGTTCACCCACCCCAGAACATCCTGTCCATGGAACCCTAGTATTAACTTGATGAACAGGAGAGCGTATTCTGAAACGACACTGCTTAATTTCCTGTAGCTATTGTGAAGTTTAAGTTCATTATAGCTTTCAGCTCAGCAGTGAGCACTCTTCCACCAAAGGTCTAAATGGTGATGATAAATCGACCTCGTAAAGTGATCATAGCAATACCTGAGTACTGTACATCCTCTATATCAGTTCTTGATAACCAACTGAAAAATATCCCAATTAATTGATGGGCTGTCAGGTGATCTCTTTCCTGGGGCTATTTCGAACTTGTCCAGCAGCAAGGGTGGGGCTGGCTGGCTTATTTCTGTGGACTTACAGCACCTCTTCTCAAAGAGAGTCACTCAAAAGGGAAATCCAATTTGCTCCTGCTTCGTTTTTCTAGCAGAGTGTTGGAGAATAAAGCCTTTGGCAAGAGCTTTCTATTATAGGTGCTTTTTGAGACAGAAAAAAAAAAAAAGTCTATAATGTCTATAAGGTGCTCCTAAAATGTGTTTGCTTGTCTTGGTAATCCTCAAAGGTCCTGGGAGATCTTCTCTAGGCAAGAAACCCTGGCACTGCTATACTGATCATTCATTTTGAAGTGCAGTGCATAAAGTATAAACAAAAGCCAAATGCTTCTCATAAAAAAAAAAGAAGTTTTCAGCATTTAATAAATGAGACTTGCCTGTAATAGTAGCGATCGCTTTTAGAAAACAAAAAGGCTACTAATTTTGTGTCTTATAGTGACTATTCCTGGAAGGCAATAAAATAATGCCCTATTCCTTTTAGAAATATTCATTGAGTCCTTACTGTTTTTTAGACAGAGTGCTGAGGACACAAAGATTAATATAATAAAATAATGTCTCCATTCTTGAGGAAGGCCCAGTCAGTCTAGTGGGTATGCAAGGCTCATTTGCAGGCATGAAACAATTGTCAGGTGGCCTACCTGAGACCAGGTGAGCTGGGAAAGGAGAAACCAAGTGGAGTTCTATGTGTAAGCTCTGTGAAGGCACAAGGGCATTCACCAGGTGAGGGAAAGGGCATCGGGCAAAGAGAACAATGTGTTCAAAGTCGCCATAGAAAGAAACATATGAAGAAATACTCAACATCACGAATCATCAGGGAAATGCACATTAAAACCACAATGCGTTACCACCTTACCCCTGTCAGAATGGCCATTATTAAAAAGTGAAAAAACAATAGATGCTGGCGTGGATGCAGAGAGAAAGGAACGCTGATACACTGTTGGTGGCATGTCAAATTAGTACAACCTCTATGGAAAACAGCGTGGAGATTCCTCCAAGAAATAAACATAAACTTATCATTCAACCCAGCCATCCCACTACTGGGTATCTATCCAAAGGAAAAGAAGTCACTTTACCAAAAAGACAACTGCACTGGAATGTTTATCGCAGCATAATTGACAATCGCAAAGATGTGGAATCAACCTAAGTGCCCATCAATTCATGGGTGGATACAGAAAATGTGATCTATACACACACACACCATGAAGTACGACCCAGCCATAAAAAAGGAATGAAATGACGTCTTTTGCAGCAACTTGGATGGAACTAGAGCCATTATCCCACGTGAGGTATCTCAGGAATGGAAAACCGAACACCACATGTACTCTCTAATAACTGGGAGCTGACCCGTGGGCACAAAGAGATGTAAAGGTCATAGGAAATCGAGAAGGGGGAGGGGAGGGGGAAACCTTACCTACTGGGTCCAATGAACATTCCTTGGATAATGGGCACACTGAAGGCCTGACTTAAGCATCATAAAAGAGATTCATCTAACAAAAACATCTGCACCTCCTTAATATTTTGAAATCAAAAAGGAGTATGACGAATTCGGGACTCCATGAGAAAGTCTATGTTATGGAAATAGAGGCTGCAACAAAGGGGAGCAAGAGGATGGGCTCTACTTGGTGAGACACAGAGAAGCGAGGGAAAATTTGTGCAGGGCTTACGTGACCCATTTTATAATTTAAGAAAAATTGTCACTGCAGAGAGTGGGAAGGACGGTGACCCATTTTATAATTTAAGAAAATTGTCACTGCAGAGGGTGGGAAGGACGGTGAGGGTCTCAGCCTCCTCCTGGGGCAGGATCCAGAAGCTGCCTCTGCAGCCGAGTCATTCATTGAGTCCTGTTAACACACGATTCTGTTCCCGGCATCCTACTAGGCTCTAGAGACACAAGACAAATGAGACAGCCTTGTCGCCATTTTTCTGTCCTCAGCTTACATGTTATTTCTCGTGGAGCGCGCCCTGACTTGCTGCCTCTGCCGGCGCTCTTGCTAAGTGTCCCCAGAGCTCATCATCATCCAAGTGCTCTCTTCTGCTCCTCTTCGACCTTTAGGGCAATGGAGGATATCATTGACTGTGTTCTCTGCCTGCACATAGTATTCGTCAGGGGCTGCTGTTTCTTCTTCACCATTGTGAACACCAAAGGCATCGTAGGTGCTCCATAAGTATGTGTCGAAGGAACCCATAAACAAGGGAGCTCACAGAATAAAAGTGGGAGATGGACATGGTAAACCTAAGCACTCCATGGTCTCATGAGTGCACGATACAAGTATAACAACTATAGACAGGCCTGGGGAGAGAGAGAGAGAGCAGCTCTTCTCCCGGCCCAGTGGTCAACGAAGATCTTTGTGAAGTGACCAGGCTGGATCTACATTTGGCAAATCCATCCCCGGCAATGGAGTCTTCCTCCCGTGGGCACGTTGCATCTTAATCTGGAGAGAATTAAGTCTCCCTCCTCCACGGAAGCACCAGGGAATCTGCCCCAACCAAGGACGCCCCAAAAGTATCCCCAAGAGGGAGCCTCGTGGAAGAAGTCTAGGCTTTCTCCCACCTTCAGTTGTCAGCAAGGAGAAGGTTGCAGCTTCTTGGCCGATGTCCTGCAGAATGTTGGAGACTGAGAAAGGGGGCGGGGGGCGCGAGGGGGAAGTGGAAGAAGTGGAAACACATTTGCTGGCAGCCAGAAGCTCTCCCTATCTGCCCACACAGGCGGCCTCTGCAAAGCGCTCTGAGGGCAGTCTGACAATGGGACGTTTCTTTTCTCTTCTCCTCTGTCTCTCGGGTATGTGGTGAGACCTCAAGAAGAAAGTTTATCTTGATGTTTATGTAAGCCAGAAATATTGAACTTAAATCGCAGGCCCACAGATTGTTGGAACTTGGAGGAAATTTTAAAAACCTTAGATTGAATTGTGTAGCTTTGTAAATGAAATTATACATACATTCCCGAAACATAATACGGATAAGAGAGGAGTTACTCTGGGGTGGGTGGGTGGGTGAGTAGGCAACATAGATCTACTGATGTTTATTCCTCTCTGGATTTGAGATTCCAGTTCAGATAGACTTTCCTTCTGGGAATCTTCCCTCATGCTCTCACAGTTGGGTCCAGGGAAGCATCCTAGAGAATCTGACACTTCTCCTATGAAGTACATTGTTAGAGCCACCACCATCCCCAACTAGAATGTGATCTTTATGAAGGTCGCACTGCATGCATTCATTCATTTAATAAATATATTCCACTAAAACCATGAGCTGTGCTAGGTTCTAGGGATATCATGGTAGCCAAGGATGATAGGATTCCTGGCCTCTGAGAGTGTATATTCTAGAAGTTTTACCATATCTGTTATTTTATTATCAAGCCTAGCATGTATCATCAGAGCCCACTACATAGTCATTGAGTGAATGAATAAAACACCAATAAAAAGGAGGCTGGGAGTAATATTGTTATTTATTGTTCCACAAATACATTTTCTAAAATTGGACCACAGCCGCCTCGAGAATAGCCCATACTGATTTTCAGAGTCCAGATAAATAATTCAATCTGTCT
The DNA here is from genome assembly GCF_040939455.1 of Microcebus murinus. Taxonomy (NCBI): domain Eukaryota; kingdom Metazoa; phylum Chordata; class Mammalia; order Primates; family Cheirogaleidae; genus Microcebus; species Microcebus murinus. The sequence goes on from NC_134123.1 coordinate 28,697,409, forward strand.
CTGCTCAGACGATTTATCAATGGGGAAAGCAGCTTTCAAAACGTTTGCTTTGGGGGGAGATGGGACTACCCCTTTAAATAGAGGTGCTGGCAGACCTAGGAGGCTGCTTCCTTTCACGCCATTAAAGAGGGTGCAGTCGCTGCACTTTTTACGGCTTCTGCAGGACTGATGGGAAAAAGAACCACATGCATTTGTGAAGAATGTCAGTTCCAAACATTGGCCACAAACACCAATTGTGCACTGCAACGTCCTCTTCCTCCTTGTTAACAGGCTCTGAGTTTGTTTGGGGCAGCAGTGTACCCAGTCCCATGCAAGACATCATCCATCCCAGATCATTTATGGGAGTCTGGCCACTCACATGGAAGTCGTTTGGAAGTAGCAGTCTTCTCAGGGTTCTGGGAAGGCATTCCTTCTCCTTTCAAATGGAAAAGGCACGGCTATGGTAAGGCAGCTTTTCTCCCATCTGCTGTCTTCCTCTCTTGAATGAGGATGTGGTTCAGCAGCCAGTTTGAGGCCATGAGACAAGGGCCAAGAGAGAGACAGAGCAACAGGCCGTGACAGACTTTGCTACTAGGTCCAGGTCTCTCAACTTCAGCACGATTGACATTTGGGGTCAGGTGGCTCTTAGTCATGGAGAGCTGTCCTGTGCATTGTGGAATGTTTAATAGCATCCCTGACCTTTGATCAGTAACGTTTAGTGACAATCAAATATGTATCTCCCAGCTGTGACAACCAAAAATGTATCTGGATATCCTAAAATGTTCCATGAGCTTGGGGGTACCACCTCTGGTTGAGACCCACCCTATAAGACTAATGGCAGAAATCACCTACTACTGGATTTTATGCAGCAGGAGAACAATGCACTTGTTTATACCTCTGGAATCAGGTGTTACTTGCAGACAAAAGCATTCCTCATGGTGTAGACAACATACATAAGGCCGGCATATGTGCAGTATCTACCTAACACTATGACGGGGCATTGGGTAATGGTGCTACTGCCTATCTGGGCCATTACCTTTCTTCCAGGCCTACTCCCAAGATTACCCCAGCTCCGCTCTGGACCTCCTCAGCACCTGTGTATTCTATCCTTATCTGTGCAAAAATTTAAGACGGTGCCTGGCACTCAATACCGTCAGCTGAGAAGTAGCTTCGTGCAATTAGTGGCTAAGAGTACTGAACCTGGGGTTAAATTGCTAGGGTTCAAATTCTGACCCTGAGAAGTCGAGGCAAGTTCTTTGGGGGAAGTGACTCAGCATCCGTGAGCCTCGTTTGTCTCATCCGTAAAATGGGATAATAACAGTCTCTCCCTCCAAGTCTGTTGGAAGGATTACATGCTTTGATCCAAGTTATGCCTATGTTTTTAAAAATGAGATGATATAAAGATGGGAAAACGGTGTTGTTGGCTTCCTCATCGAGTCTAAATCAAGAAAGAGAAGTCTGACGGCAGGTTGGGAGGCAGTGAACTTTAAGGTGCTACGGGGCACTCTGCTTTCATGAACGATGACTCCATTTCCGGAGAGAAGGCCACGGAAGTCACTGGAATCCACACTCTAAAGTTTGTGCTGCAAACACTGACCCACCGATTCATGCTTTTTTTTTTTTTTTTTTTTTTACAAAATATTGCAGTTTTGTCACATAGCTACAATACAGAAAAATCGGCAAATGCCTCTGAAGGTCGTCAGCTGCATCCTTCAGCCTCCACCAAGAGCACCCTTCTGCAGCTTGTGGCCATCCATTGGGTGCATAAAGACAGTCCCGAAGCAAAGACACTTGTAAGCAATTCTCCCATTGATTTCTGCCCCGTGCTGCGGGGAAGCTCTCTCTCCCGTGTAACTCGCATTTCTCATGGTGCCCTGCAAAACCAGGCTCTCCCGAACCATCCTCTTGGAAAACAAATCACAGCCCGAGAGACTCGCGCGCCTCAAAATCACATTTGGGATGCGAGATGTATTTGGATCTTCGGGAAACGATGTTGTGTCTGCGAGCTTCGTATGCTGCTCTCAAAGCCCATGTCTCCATCTTCATTAACGGGAACCCACTACAGACTCTTTAAAAATATGATCCAGCCCACAGTGAAAGATTTCTGCAGGGATAATACAAACCTCTGGTCATGTCTCAAGGAAGCGCAATCTCTTAAGAGGAGTAGAGTGTTTTTTTGTTTTTTTTTCTCTTATTTCTCTCTTCTTGGCTATGGGAATCAGAGTGGAATCTCTAACAGCTAAAGTTTGTAATAATTACAGCTTGGGCCCTGCCGGTCGTTTTGGTACGGCGTGAGCGTTAAAGATGGGATTTCTTAATTTGAATTATTGATCAGCGTGTTCACTCAGGCAGCCATTCTCCCCTTCAAACAGGCAGTACATCTCAGCTGACAACAGTTCACGTTTGGGGAAACTATCAGCAAACCCTAGAGCTTCAAATACAGTCATGGGCCTTGTCTCTCAAGCTGAGAGCTATCTTCCTCAGACATTCTTCACAGAGTGGAGGTGAAACCCAGCGTTTCAAGACAGTAGGAGAGGCTTGGATGATCTCAAAAGCAGTAGCTTCGCCATGGCGGTCTCCTAGGAGGGAATGTTGCAGACTTTAATGTGCATATAAATCACCGGGCGATCTTGTGAAAACACTGTGGGTCTGGGGTGGGGCCTGAGAGTCTGCATTTCTAGCAACTCTCAGGTGGGATTAACCCCGTGGGGTACCCTTTTAGGAAGGTGCTAGTACATACGATGATCAACTTCAGGCCTGACTCTGCCATTGGACATATTATTTCTATCCAAATCCTACAAAGTCTTCATTCCCTAAGTGGTAAATCAAGACAACTGCATTCTCTGTTAGAAGGTTCTCAAGCAGCGGGATCCAGGAAGAAGGTTATCGCAGGGTAAAAGTGGCAGTCGCCACTGGGTACTGACCCAGTGACACGCTGACCCAACTGTCCCAAGAGAGATGAAGCAAAGAATGACCTCTCCAAAGTGAGACCTCAGAATGACCTAGGAGGGTTCAAGGAATAAATGATAAAAGCAGTAGAAACAGATGAGAAATGATATGGCCAAACTCAGGAAATCTGAGAAAAAGCAAAACAAAACCCTCGCAGAGGTCACTGTCTTTGGAAGCTGATTTGGAAGCCATGGAAGGAAGAATTGCTGACAAATAGTTAAGGACACGAAGGTAGACTTGAGGCAAGTGATTAAAATTAAATCATCATAATAAAGGCAAGAATGAAGAGGGATTCAAGATAAAATGATACCAATGGAATAACGTAATAAAAGCAGATTTGACATGACCCATCCTGTTGAGTATATGTATAATTGATACGTCTAAACCACACTAAAGAAATGAAAAAAAAATGATAAAAGATATATTAAACAATATATTTCAAGAATGTTTTCCTAAAATAAAATAATATGTGAATGTACAGTTTCGAAGCAGTTAAAAAGGATTAGAGATAAAATAATAGCTCTGGAAAATAAAAGAGATTAAACGTAACACAGTCTAAAACAAGGATCCAACAACAGAAATAAAATAGAAAAAAAAAACTATTCAAAGATATCATTTAAGAGAGAGCATAATGTGCCCCAGGAAAATCTGATAGAAATCAATCAACACAGAGACACATTTTTGCATAGTTCTCAGGTTGCAAAGAAAAAGTAAGATTCTCGTGACAATCCAGTTAAGTCACCTGTAAGAAGAAAAACTGGTTTCAGGCTTTATGTCAGTGATAATTCAATACCAGAAGACAGTGGGGCAATGTGTAAAACACCCTCAGGGAAAGAAAATGTGACAACTAAAATTTATAGCCAGTTGTATTATCATTCAGATATAAGGGCAACAGACAGATATTTTCTATTATGCAAGAACTCAAGAAATGTAGTTCTTCTTTATTGCATTTGAAAGTGTCTCTTTATTTGGACCCTTGGGCAGGGACAGTCTGGCTGTTTTATGTAAGTTTTAACATATATATGACTGTTCCTACCAGACAAAGATGGGGCTGTTGACAAGGCTGGCTATCCCAATCCAGACAGACAAAAGACCAAAGCACAGAGATACGGCTGCAGCTGTGGTTAGCCGTGCCTCATACCAGCCACCTACTGTGTGTTTTGCTGCCTTTGTTTCTTGCTGTTGGCTAGTTTAGTGGGTCGATTTATTGCTAATCACCAAGTCTCTACTTCCTGCTACTGAGATTGGCAGCTGGCCACAGCTGGCTGTGGAACATAAGGCTATAACCCCCAAGCCCAATCTCAATATCCTTCTTTTTATTCGTCCTGAGCAAAACCCACTTCATCCTGCTTCATGCTTTCAGGCTGGGCATCCTGCACCCTTGCCTCATTCATCCAATCGCTTAGCAGATGCTGTGCGGAGCAGAGAGAACATGGCAATGAAAAAGAGAGATGCCATCCTTGGCATCATAAAGGTTCAGGAGGGAGAGAGAGAGAGAAAGAAAGAGAGAGAGAGGGGGGGGTGTTAATGAAGTAATCACACACTTATTTAATTAACTACAATTGTAATAATAAGTGAATTGAAAGCCAAAGTCAAGGCGTTGTGGGGATGCATAGAAAGAGACCATCCAAGTACCCGGGAGGGTCAGGAGAACTTCCCAGGAGGAAGAGACGCTGATGTTGGGGCTGGAAGGATGGAAAGATGGATGAGGTTGGCCCTCTAAAGAACTCTGGGGGCATCTTATAGGGACAGGGTAGCAGGTGCAAATCTCTTGAGTGGAACAGGGGCATAGGCAGTCTGAGCACCTAAAAGATCAGTGGTCTAAAGTGCAGAGAGGGTGTTAACAGTGAGGGTCCTCTACTTTAAAGGATGCTAAACGGGGAGATGGCATCAGACCACACGTGTTGGCTAGTTTAGTGGGTTGATTTATTGCTAATCACCAAGTCTCTGCTTCCTGCTGCTGAGATTGACTTGAGTGTCTTGGTGAGGAGTTAGCATCAATGTCTTGGGCAATTACAGGCATTTCTCTGGGATAAGATAACAAGACGAGTCTGGGACTCCTCAACTGAGTTACTGCAGCAGCCTTCTGGCTGGCCTCCCGACCTCCATTCTCTCCCCAAGAGCCAGCCCAACAGATAATCCTCGATAATTTATGCTGCTGCTCAGAATGGGCCAGGGGCCCCATGTTCCCGAGAGGGTAGAACCTAGACCCCCCTCTCTAATAGCCAAGATGTTCCAGGACCCAGTCACCCTTTTCTAACCCAAGATGCTTTTCTTTTCTCCCCAACATACACGGTTCACTCCAGCCAGACATATGCATTTGCTAAGCACAGTCTAGCTTTTCTCATAATTGTCTTTGCTGAGTTGCCAGAAAGCTTTCCCTTTTCTCTGAGTTTCAAAACCTTTGGCATGGGTCAAGACATAATAGCAGACAGAAGAAAGATCATGGTCTCCAGTGTTGCGCAGAAATTGGTTCAAATTATGTCTCGCTACTTACTAGCTGCGTAACGTTTGGCGAGACCCTCAATCTCACCATGCTTCCATTTCCCCCCACTATTAAACTGGGGGCGGGGTATAGGAAGGCTCTGTTTGATCCCAGCCAAAGGGAGATAATAACAGTACCAACCTTCACTGGGTGGTTGTAAGGATTTAAGTAAATAATGAACAAAGAATGCCTGGCAAGCACTTAGCCCAGTGCCTGGCACATGGTAAACAATACCTGCTGCTGCCCTATTATTATTGATACCTTTTTTTTTTTTTTTGAACATGTGTGATGGGATGTCTAGTCATGCTGGTGTTGCACACTCTCATTTTAGAAAGAGCTGGCTCCCTGGCTCACCAGCTCTCCCTCCCCCTCCTCCCGGCACCCTAGGATGGCCAAGGCTGAGCGCACATGTGCCATGCAGACCACTGAGGTCTGCTTCTCCTCCAGACGTTTTCAGAGAGTTTCTTCCTCCAAGGAGGGAAATCGTTACGCATGTTGCTCTGTTCCATGCATGTCTTTCTTGGTGACCCACTCATTCCATGGGCATGCATCACCGATGACTTCAAGTAACCCAGAATATTCTTCATGTGCAACATACAGCTGTGAAGGATGCTTGTGTCAGGGGAATGCACACAGGGTAGGCACAGATGGAAAACACAGCCTTCAACGTTGCCTGGGACTGTGGGCAGAGGGCCTGGAGGTTTGCCAGAATCTTCTATACCATGTGGTCTTCCCAGACTCCAGAGCAGTGGGTCTCCACTTCAGTTTCCTATAATGGACCACTTTGAGAAAGCGATCGAAAAAATCTGAGGTATTGGCGATCTCCATAAACTAGCCAGTAAGATCTGACTAATCTGAATGGACATGCCCTGTAAACACTGGGCACATTTGTATGAGTTCGTGCTGACTGAGTACCAATCCTTCCTTTTACAAGCGATACTATGGGATTCATGGACCCTCTACTCCCAACATACTAATTTTAATAACAGTCATTATTTTGTAAGTGCATGCTCTCTGTCAGCCCCCAGCAATGTCCTGGTGTCACGGCAGTGGATACTACCCGCTCGGCTCCGCGAGTTAGCCGAGGTCGAGGAGGCAGACGTTAGACCAGTAATTATACCAGTTCCCACATAATTAGAATTATGATAAGTTTGTTGAACACGAGAAGGAGCTGCACCCACAAATCACAGACAGACCTGATCTAGTTTGGACATGGTGGGTGGAGGGGAGCAGACCAAGGGGAAGTCATATAAAGGAGCTACATGGAAGGTCAACCCAGAAGGACAAGGAGGGGTCAGGCAGGTGACAGAGAGACTGTTGTCAGGAAGGCCTTGCAGATGGGAGGAGCAGAGTGGGGAGTCCGGCTCACAGACAAAAAGACAGTGTGGGAGATAGGGCTGGGGATATGGGCAGAACAGACCTTCCACAGCCAAAAAGGCCACACAGAGGAGTGTAGGACTTATCAAAGATAAAGCACAGTTACCAACAAGAAAAGGTCTGACCCCACAGGCAATTCTTTGTCACTGTTGGCTCCCTGGGCCACATTCAACTGACATAGTCCACAATTACCAAAAATATAACTGAGGTTAGAGACCCACTTTCCTAGTTCCAGATGATCCATTCATCCATCCATCCATCTACCCACTCATCCACCCACCCACCAATCTATCCACCCATCTAGTCATCCATCCATCTACCAATCTGTTCACTAATTTATCCATCCAGCCATCCATCAACCCATCCAGCCATCCAACCATCCATCCAGTCACCTCTCCATCCATCTACCTACCCATCCACCCACCAATTTATCTATCTATCCAGTCATCCATCCATCTACCCACCCACACACTCACCAATCTATTCATCCATCCAATCATCCATACATCTACCAACCCATTCATCAATTTATCCATCCATTAACCCATCCATCCATCCATTTGCCTACTCACCCACTCACCAGTCTATCCATCCATCCAGTCATCAATCCATTTACCAACCCATTTGCCAATCCATCCATCCATCCATCCAGCCATCCAATCCTGCATCCATGCATTCATTTATATATTCACTGTTGTGCTGGATGCAAAGGTAACATGGTGAATAGTACACCACCCCTGCATTCAAAAAGTTTGCAGTCAAATAGGAGAGACAATTAAACAGGAAAGGATAATATAGAGGACTCTGGGCTGGGCTGCATGAGCATTAAGTATCAGCAGAGCACGAAGGAGTGGGGTGCATCTTGGAGAAGGCTTTCTGGAAGTGAAGTTGAAGCTGAGAAATGAACAGTGAAGAGGACATGGGGACAAAATGTGACAGGAGGTGCAAAGACCAAAAGGTGAAGGAGACAGGGATGTTTGGGAGGGGGTGACTGGTTTCAGGGTGGCAGGGTCAGAGGTTGGGATGGGGTTGAGTCAGGAGAGGTGGGAATGGAGAGGTAGGTAGGGGCCAGGTAGTGGGCTTTCCATGAAGGTCAGTGTATAACCACTAAAGGTTTTGTTTCAGTTTGCTCAGATATTTTTGCTTTGCTATTATTTTCTTTTCGTATTTGTTCATTTTATTGATTGGTTGGTGGGTTGATCTTAGCAGAGGAGGCGCACGATCAAGGAGAAACATAGTCTGATAAATTCTGTGCTTGGGCAGAGGCAATGTGACAAATGCTTTATCGTCTTTATTAGGAAGGTAGCACAAGGGTTCCCATTTTATTGAGGGAGACACAGAGCCTTAGATAAAGTAACTCACCCATGGGTGCACTAAGTGTCAGAGTCTGGATTTGAACCCAGGTTGTCTAACCCCAGAGGCCCGCCTCTTAACCATGTGACTGCATTACATATACAGATACCTATGACAACACACCACACAAGCCTCCCTTCCACCCAAAAGGAACTCATAGTGGTGACGTGGAGGCTGTTTGTAAAACTGAGCAACACAGATAGAACCTCAGCAGAAGAGATTGGGAACCAGTGGAGTCATTGGTGGAGACTCCACATGACCTAGAAGAGAGCCGTGGCCAAGAACCTCAGAACCACAGCTGCACCAACGGTGACCTTCCCTGTAGTGGCCACTCCCTTGCTTGTCTTTGCAGAGGACGGAGCTTCCCTCTCTGCTAAAACGATTTCCCTTTAATCTTTTCTGCAGAAGAAAACTCAGAACGAGCTTTACGGGGCTCACTGCAATTTGTTGTGAATTTTCTGGAAGCTTGAAGTGCTCCAGCGTTATGCCAAGTGACAGATCCGCCTGTCCTCTTTTCTTCTCCCCCTTTCTTTCTTTCTCTCTCTCTCTCTCTTTTTCCCCCTTGTGTGCAGTTTATGTAGAACATCTGGTTTTAAAAGTGTCGCAATTTTAAAACATATTATAATGCTCATGGGATCCGAATATCAACAGCTGTCTATTGCGGTGAACCGCGCGTCTGGAAAACATTCCTTGAAACTGAGTTCTTAAATAAACAGAAAGCATCTATAGCACATGATGCTGAGCAACATCCATTTGTAAACTGAGTATTTACACCAGATGAGGCACAAACAATGGCTTTCTTGGTCTGACTGTCAAAGTGGGAAGGGCTTCTTAATTTTTTTTTTTTTTTTTTTCATCCCTGAATTTCCCTGGAGATGCCTTTGAGCCAAGCCTGGCACCTGGGGGCTGTCACTCAAATACTTCTCTTTGTCTTCTTCCTCCCCCATTTCTTCCAGGTTTTGTTGCTTTCAACTCACTCCTCCAGTATTTTCCTATCACTGGCATACAGTTCATGGAAGTCCACCCCCACCCCCTACCCTCTATGTCAAAGTTATAAAAAACTAAATGATAACTTGATTTTAGTCCAGACCTTCTCCTTTTTCTCTGGCTCCTAAAGTCTCCAGGAGATGATTCTATATCTATGCATAGACACACGGATGTGTGTGCATGTGCGTGTGAATTTCCAATATTTATTATTTCTTTGGAACAGGTAGGGTTCTGAGCCCTCTCCATGCATTAAATGAAATTATTCCCTAAATAACTCAATGGTGTAAATACTATTATTATTCCCAGCTTACAGATGGGCAAACTGGGATGCAGAGGAGGTAAATAGCCTGGCCAAAACCACACAGCACGCACATAGTAGTAGTCTCATATTCTATATAGTTTGGGCGTGGAATCATTTTCCCCTGGAATGATCGGGGTTCTATTTGGGGTGTTAGGAGAGGGAGGGTCCATGTCTTTGGTAAATCCAGGCAGCATATACAATTCTGCAAGGACAACTATCATTGTGGGCTCAATGGTGTAGGCTTTTTTGAAGAATTCTTAACAAAGTTATTGACTTTTTTTTTTTTTTTTTTTTTTTAACTGAGTCATTTGGATGGTACAAAAATCTCCAGGTCAGTATCATTTGGGAGTAGGATTGGCTCATGAACAGCTGAGAAAAAAACCCTGTGTGAGTTACCTAGAAGTGAATGTGAATACTTAATCCCTTACCCTATCCCTTTTAATGGCTTCTCAGTGAAATGAGACAGGAGAGAGAGGGCAAAATAATGACTTCTTTTGCCTTTAAAATGAACTTCATAGGTATCTACCACAGTTCAGCTAAAAAAAAAAAATGTGTGAGGTGGGGGCTATAATTCAAAATACATTATATTCTGCACACGATTAAGCTTTATTTCGAGTGCATATTGTTTATTCCATTGCTTCATAGTGAACATGGTTCCTGAACAAGGGAAGGAGATGCGACCAGTTCTTGAATATTCCCTTTTAATCCTATTTATCATTAATTCCAAGGGGTCATGGGTAGGGCTCCCCCACTGCACCTGGATTAGTATCTAACTTGTCTCTGGGCTACCCTTCAGCATTTGATTTCCTTGACCTAAAGTTTTGTGTTGTGGCCTCAATAAATATATAGATCTGACTTGCACAATGTATTCCCCTGTGGGGTACAAGGAAACTTGTGAATAAATGGCTCAGAATATTTGAACTGGACTTACACAGCTCTGCTTAGGAAAACATGGCATCTATCTCGAGCTGTGCATTTTCACCTTGCTGTGAATTCCGCAGAGGAAAGGGTGTCACCTACCTCCCCAGTGGAAAGTCAAAATCTACATTTAAATGAAGACATCTCAGGCAGTACTGAAAGCTAGGAAACATAAACCCTACTGTGACTTAACTGGAAATAAACTCTGATAAGTTTTTTTTTTTTTTTTAAATGGAACAAGAGAACAAAATGGCATATTAAATAGTGGCATAGTCCATGAATTTCTGTTGGAAAAGGTGGAAAACCATACTATACCAAAACGAAAGGACATTGACTTGGAAAAATTCCAATGAACAGAATGTTTTCTAACAGAAGAGCATTTAACTGGAATAAGGCCATGTTCAAGGTACAAATATCACGGGCTTATCTTTGTATTAAAACAACAACAAAAAGAAAACAAGGACAGATATTAGGGTGCTTTTTATGCTCATATTTCCAAACCTCATAAAATATTAGTAGCTGTGTCAGCTATAAAAATTAATGGCTCCAGATTCTTTTGTGTTGCCCTCTTCAATTTCATTTTATCACTATTCTATTTTTTTTTTCTTTCTCTCTCTCAATTTTAGTCTTTGTATCTTGCTAAGTTGTTTGGGGTTCCAGTGTTTATGAGCTTTATGAGCTTGATAAGGCTTGTAGAGAAAGATTTCTAACAAAAAGGGTTGAACAAAAGCTCCTCGGATTCCTTTACATTGGCGTTTCTATGGTACAGTTAGACAGTGATAACAGATTGTGATAACACTGTCAAAAAGAAAAGAAAAAAAAAGTAACAATTCTGACCTTCATTACCGAATTTGTTGCAAACTCCTTTTTTTTCCCATTTCTTTTGTTTTTTGTTTTTTTTTTCCTTTTTTAATAGCAAGAATGAAAACTTCCAATTTCCTCAGGCCTAACCTGACCTTTTAAAATGTTTTCAGGCCACTATGAACAACAAACTCAATTCTGAATTTGCATTTACATAATATAATTTTTACCATCAATTAATCGATCACATTTAAATTCCTAAAAGTATCCAGTGAGTAATAACTACCCCCCGGGTGCTGTAAAAAGTTAATTTCCAAACACAAAGGCCACTTTGACTTTCAAAAAGCTGAGCTGAGTTTTCCATTTAACTCAAAACTAAAAAAAAAAAAAAAAAAAAAAGAGTCTATTTTTGTTGTTGTTGTTTTTTTTTTTTTTTTTTTTTTTTTTTTTTTGAGACAGAGTCTCACTTTGTTGTCCAGGCTAGAGTGAGTGCCGTGGCATCAGCCTAGCTCACAGCAACCTCAAACTCCTGGGCTCGAGTGATCCTTCTGCCTCAGCCTCCCGAGTAGCTGGGACTACAGGCATGCGCCACCATGCCCGGCTAATTTTTTATATATATATCAGTTGGCCAATTAATTTCTTTCTATTTATAGTAGAGACGGGGTCTCGCTCTTGCTCAGGCTGGTTTTGAACTCCTGACCTTGAGCAATCCGCCCGCCTCGGCCTCCCAAGAGCTAGGATTACAGGCGTGAGCCACAGCGCCCGGCCTTGTTGTCGTTTTTTAATGACAATCTTGAAGATTATTCCAGAGAATCATTTGGGTTAACAGAATGAAGAAAAACATCTTATGTTAGAGGTCAGGAAGGCTGAATTGAGTGGACCATGGAGACCTGGCTCTGGAAGGTTCTCTCTGTCTTTACTGAGTTCATCATGTATGTTACTATAGCAGCCCATTTCTTTATTGGGAGTAGAATGTCCACACACCTACATAAGCTCATAAAATGACTGGCCAGGTGACCCAGCATCTTGATATAGGAATTATGCTGTCCAACCATCCAATAAAACCCATGGTGCACAGTGGCTGTTCACTAATTAGGGTGCATGATGACCCAGATAGGGCACAGTTTTTGGAATGAAAAGACCTCCTTTAGACATTCTGTTCTCCCATTAAATATCCGGATGGCCTTAGGCAAGTCACTTAACTTCTCCCTAGATAAGAAGGCTTATCTTCAGAAGATGTTGCCACAAGGCAATTCAGTTAGGGAGGTGGAGGTGTTTTGCAAATCCTGGTGCAAAAGGAGTAGCAACACCTGGGATAAATGCAGGTGCATTAGACAAATGCTTTCTAGCCTTTGCTTGTTGGCTTTGTTCCTGACGTGAGCATATCAAGAAGACAAATTCTCCACTTCTATTCAACATCCTAAATTTGGTCTTACAGGCATCCAAGTGATTATTTCAATCTTAGCGGTAGATTAATAATAAATAATAGTTCAGTTACTAACTTGCAGACAGTTCCACCTGGTGTTTGCCGTAACCAAAGTAACCAAGCTATTGGAAAATAAATCAATTTGAGATCTGTAGTAGATGCTTCCCTGGGTTTTGCACATACCCTGTACTACCATCGTATGTTTACATGTCTCCATAAGAAAACCATGAACTCTTCAAGGGCAGAGACCAAGGCTTCTTCATCCTTGAGTAGCCCCCTCTTCTTCTTCTATACAGGCACCTAGCATTGGGTCTGGCTATAGTTGGTGCTCCATAAATATTTGGTGAATCAATGGACAAACAATGGGAGAAACATAAAACCAACGAGGTGGAATGTAATTCCACGGCCTGCAAATCAAAATCAGCCTGCAAATGGAGGTCATTTTCACAGGGATCTATCTCTGCGTCACATGCAGTTAATCAGAACATAGCAATTTTTTTTTTTCATAAGCACAAGACAGATTATATATATTTTTTTCGCATGCCCCCTAAATAGCATCCTCTTCAACTAATTTCAAACCAAATGGGATGCTTCAAACACCAAACCGAATGCTGATATGGGTTGGTGTGTGGATAATGCACAAAGGCCGAATCTTCACAGCCATGACAAAATAAGGTACAGTCCCCCAAAATTGGTGGAACTGATGGGGTCTCCTGTGGCTATAAAATCGCCCCAAATTTTCCAGTAAATTGCACTAGCCAGGGTGTCTTGAACCAGACAGTCCCCAAACACAATTCTCCACTTGCACTCAACTTGAGGCTATCACTTGGGTAGCAGAATGCAGAGCAGAATGCACATTCAAAGTCAGTCTATTTATCATTTTCATAAGTGCAATCCATTTAATCCGAGCAGAATCTAATATGGAACCATGTATAATTCTGGCTTCCCTATAAGTCCTTGGTCCTGAGTCAAATACATTCTCTTCCTGCAGCTGGTAGTTTATTGAGTTGACGCCACCTCTGGGATTGCCCCATTTGGAGGGCCGTGTGAAGTTCAGTCCAGCTCCCCAGCTCTAGAGTTGGTGTGGACAGTGAATTGAACCTGGCATCTATAAACAACCCCACCAGGAGGTACTTCCGCCACCTGTTAATACTTTCATCTCCATATGAAAGGTGCAGACCTTTCTTGCTTCTAATCCTTCTGGGTGGCCTGACTTTCATTTCTGCCTCTACAGCTCCAGAGAGAGAGAGGGCTTCTGTCTTCATGGCCTGAAGCGGGACCCTGTGATTAGCTCAGTCTGCCTTCTCGTTGATTCTGAGACCAAACCAGGCCTTCCCTGGGGGAGACTTCCCCACGGTGGTGCAGTCTTGAGAGACAGACAGACAGGTGGGTCCCGCCCCTCCCGTATGATGTAGTGTCTCCTGGGCTGACACCTCCGCCCAAACTCAGGAGAAACTTAATGATGGGCTTCAGGTGGAGCTCAGGGGAGAGATGGGATTACTGAGCGGACAGCTCAGAACTGCAATTCCCAAAGGCTTGGCAGGTACTTTGAACACCAAGGTCTGTCTTAGAAACACAGTGGTTTTTAGGCCTTATCCACCTGGTCAGGCCGTTTTGAGTCAGAGTGCCGAGTTGAATGCAGGTAAGGGGTCAGAAAATTGACCTAAGCTGAGGAGATACTACAGTGGACACTGCTAGTTGCCCACCTAACATGCACTGCCCTGTCTTCCCTGACAGCTCCCCAGGTTTGCTCAGACACAGCAAATAGGGTAACAGCTAACATTTGTGCCTTCCGTGCACCAAGGACAGTTTAGATAGCCTGGCATCTACGAACTCATTTAATCTTTAGAAATGGCTCCATGAAGTGGGCATCTTATTATCCCTATAATGCAGATAAGGAAACTAAGGCAGAAAGAAATCAGTAAGATGACCAAAGTCACATAGCTAGTAAGTGGCCCATGCACGATTTGAGTCTCAGCATGTGGCACTCCAGTCCAAGCTGCTACCAGCATGTCGCATTGTCTCTACCACATCCCCAGCACCAGGGGCGCCTCTGGATTTGTTTAAACCACTGAAAGCATGACATTGCCCTGCTCATTGTTGTTGGTCCCATGTGGACATGTGACCTAAGACGGATCATAAAATGGAAAGGGGGGACTGCAGCCTGCCACTGGGAACAGGAGATCTGGTGCTCCTCCTTGTCAACGTTGCATGGGTGAGGCATGCCCATGTTGGTGACAGCAGAGCAGAAAAGTGGGAAAAAATCTGAGACCTCATTGACATCATCAACAGTGAATCAACTTACCCTGGAATCTGTCCTACTTCTGGACAATACGTGTTATACACACACACACATACAAATGCATTTTCCTATCGCTTAAGCTAGTTTGTTTCCACTACTTGTTTCTGAAAGCATACACACTGATATAGATGGGCCTTAGCAGTCTAGCCAAGTGGGCATAGACTGAAGGCCAGGATGGACACTTTGCAGAGTTATAAGATACCAGATTGGCTTACAGAAGCCCCATAGGATCTAACTTTAAAGTCTTGAAGGAAAGGTCATTCAGGAAGCAGGTCCCCAAGCCCCTAATTTCTTCTTTGCTTATTAGCTCTTGGGGTGTGTGTGTGCGTGTGTGTGTGTGTGTTCATGTACACAATGGTGCTTCTTAAAAGGGATGGAGAAAGAAGAGATGGGGATTGGGGGATCCACCTGCTGTACCCATTGGGCTCCTATGAGTAGTTCTAGCCGTGGGTGAGTAGCTTACCCAGAATCCTACAACTAGCAAATATTAGAACCAGGACAACAAACGCAGGTATGCGGGGCCGGAAGCCACACTCTGAGCCACTGCACCTCCTCCTTAGATCAGGTTCCCCCGAAGTGAAGTCTAAAATGTGGTTTGAGGCACACCGTTTATTGAGAGGGTGCTCTCAGCAGGGAAGTAAAGGAGAAAACAGGTCAAGGGAAGGTGCTGGGCAAGGATATGGCTTCAGCTGGAGTCTAGTCCTAGCTTGGGTAAGAGTTGCACCAAAGAGTTGATCCACCTGGGGATGGACCCTTATCCCACAGTGCTCCCGTATTAATTCGTCAGTGGACGGGCTGCTTCCTGGGTTGGGGGATGGCATGAGCTTCTTGGCAAGGTGGCTCCAGTTGGCCAAGTAGCAGGCAACCTTGAGCCCTTAACAGTCAGCTCAACACCTGGGGGATGGATGCAAGGGCCAGGTAACGGGGATCTGGATGCAGCACCAACGAAGTCCGCTAGAGATCCCATCAACATCTGCTATTTCCTTTGTCTAGAAACCCCTTCCCCGACTCTCCGCTCACATGCAAAGGCACACACATCTGCTTCCCGATGCTCCGTGTCCTGCTGTCCTGAAGGCTCATCAAGGATACGGCCTGTATCTTATTTCTCTTAACATCAACACCCCAGAGCTGCCTATTCCCCGCGCCCCTCCCCTGGCCAGGCACCCAGCAGATGCCTGGCACGGAATGGAGGCTTCAATAAATGTTTGTGGGATGCATGAATGGAGAAATGAATGGATTTCACGAATCCACACGCTGCTAATTTGGAATTTGTGATACTTCAGAGACAGGATATTTATTGAGTAAAAGTTTGGAAAAAAGTACTCTAACTTGGGCTTTTACTGCTTATGTAGTTCATTACTAAGGAATGCAAGCCTCTGGTCCTCCTTCCCTCACCCCATAACTTTCCACGTTTTATAATATGTGGAATAATTACAACGCAAGAAACTGCATTTCTTTTAAAGGAACCAGCCAACCTCTGCTGTAATTGGACCTCTTGGTTAATCTGGAGGAACTTCCTTCACCCCTGTACCTCCCTCCCATCCCTGATGTAGAGGAAGATTCACAACACTTGGTTAATGAGAATTTCACTTTTAGTTAAAAAAAAAATATATATATATATATATATAATACTTATGGATGACTGGTAGAGTACAGATGATTCCAAAATAACTTGATCCTCTCCCAATGCAAGAATAAACGCATGATAATACCCAGGCATTGATTTAAGCTGTCTTCTATTGGATGACACCCTTAGTGTTCCTAAAGAGTTATCCCTGGACACCAGCAGCCACATTATCTGCCAATTTGTTGAAAATGCACATTCTTAGGCCCCCCCAGACACACTGAATCGGGAGTTCCATATTGGGGTCCAGTATCCCGTGTTCTCATAAGCCCTCCAAGAGATGCTGCTGCTGCTCAAGTCTGAGAACCGCTGGGCTAATATCATAGTTAAGAGGCAGGCAGACCTTGTTTAGACTCTCATCTGCCTCTTTGAAGCCCGTGAACAATCTCCCTAACCCTTGCTCCTTCTATTTGTACAGACGTGGGCGAATGACGTTGCTATGTGAATTTGCAAGTCTGTATACAACAGGCTCTCAACACCGCCAGGCACGGGTAGTTTCCTCCGTCATTCCTGCTAGTAAGGGTGGAAGGAAGGCAAATGTGGAGAATAGGGTAAATCCTAGCCGGTTCTCAGTGATTGGCTGGGGAGGTCGGAGTCCAGGGGAGGCTGAGACCAAGAGGGGCAGGTTGGAGTCTACAGTCCAGGACAGAGAAGGCGTTGACATTCCTGGGCAGCCCGGGGGCCCATTTGTCATGGGAACCGAGGCATATTCTGGGTCCCTCCCAGGGTTAAGGTCTCAAGATACCAGGCGAACGAGATGTGCATGGTCCCAGCCCTGGGAGGGTCTCATAATTTAGTGGGTGGGGTGGGGACTGTTTGCTGGAGACGGCATCCCATAGACGGTTGTCATGGGTGGATTGCCCAAGCCGTTTCTTTGCAGGGAGTGTGGATCTACAGGTTCTGATGAACAAACACGGGAGCTAGAAGACTCCTGAGGGTAGGCCAGAGGGCACGTGGGGTGGCCTGAAGGCCTCCATCACCCTCCTTCGCTGGGGTCTTCAGAGTGACTTGATGGGAAAATGTCCCTCTCTCTCTTCCTAGTGGCACTACACGCTCTTCTCCCTAACAGACCCCTTTCCTTCACTCCCAGCCTCTCTCCAAGCCCTTGACTCAGACAGTTCATTCCCAGATATCATGGATGTGTTGAAACCCAGAACACTGAGGAGGAGGAACACGATGACAACATCGACGAGAAGAACATGCCTGCTGCGTACTGCTTCCGGTACATGCTGCATCTCGTTTAATTGTCATCACAACTCCAGCAGGTAAACAGCGCTGTTTTCTCCCATTTCACAGATGAGAAAACAGAGGCTTCAAAGGATGAAACAATTTGCCCAAGGTACAGAGCTCATGTGTAAGCCCTTCCCTGGAAGCACAACCTTATGCCTGGGGAAACTGAGTCCAGAACAACACAGGCCAGGGGCTTTGCTCAAGGATTCACAGCCACCAAGAACCTCCGCAAGGACCGAAGCCCGGTGCCCCCCCCCTCCAAGAGCCCCACAAAACATACATACACTTTCGTTTATGACAAACCACAACGCAGTAACGGTTTGGGGGCGGATGGTTAACACCCCTTTAAAAAATAGAAAAAAAGATTATTAAAGCTACTGGTAACGCTGGCCGAAAAAGTCCTGGCATTTAAAATTGGACCGAGCTGATTCGCGCAATCGCCCCAGCCGTGTTTATATAGAAAGCGTATGGCACACGCCTTGATTGCCACGGCTGAAAGATCCACGCAGCCTTCCCTCTTCCCCGCCACATAAATCCTTTTCCTCCTCGGTTTTTTAACATGCAAGGCAGATTGGAACATTAGCAGTGCAAAAGGGTAAATAATCTGGTAATGGATCTGGGATTTGTGGATTTTTACCTCAAAGTTCTGTTTATGGTTGGAGGTCGTAAGCTATACAAACCTCTATTGATCAGAGCCCTTTGTTTAAACGGAACCTACTGTATTTATTTGTGCTGCTCCTCCAAAGTCAAACAAAAGGGCACCGATCTAGCTAAACCTCGGCATGGCACTGTGGACATGTGGCCCATTCACTGGGTGTACAGATGTTTTCAATCTGCACACTTTGTCTTTCGTATCCATATGAGATGAAACAGCCTTCATTTAGCCCGGGAGTCACGCCAGCAAGGGAAGATACATTCTTAACCCTTCGCTGACGGGTTTCCCCGAGCGCTTTGGACCCTGAGATATGATTCTCGGGAAGCAGAACGTTTCCCTAGAGATACCATCCAGGGCCCTCAGTGGTCACTCCACGCACCTGGAAAAATCTGACCCTTTCCCTCCACCTCCCAGCCTCTACCTACCCATCCTGACAGCTCCGAGAGGTTGTATGCCTCTCGCCGGAGAGATTTGGAATGGCCGGTGGTGTTCTCTGCAGTCTCTGGGCGTCTCAGACAATCCTGCATCTCCAAGGATGGCTGGGTCCTTAGAATGCAGACAGGTTGCTATTAATAGGCCCCTTGCCTGCGGTGGACTTAACTCTGTCCTGTGTCTGTTTCTTTAACACCAACTTAGCCCACGCTTTCTCAACCTTGGCACTCTTGGCCTTTAGGGCAGGATAATTCTTTGTGGGGTGCATGTGTGTGTTGGGGCTACCCTATGCATTGTGTTGGGGCTGCCCTATGCATTGCATTGGGGCTGTCCTATGCATTGTAGGGTATGGAGCAATGTCTATGGCCTCTACCCGCTAGACGCCAGCAGCCCCTCCCAGCCTGAGTGGTGACAACCAGCAGTGTCTCCGGGGGGGGGGGGGGCACAGTCTTCCGCAGTTGAGGACACCTGCCCTGCGGTGGCTGCGTGCTGGGTTGTAGATGGCCCGAGCCTCAGAGCAGGTAGATGGCTCTTCCACTCCTCGTTCCAGCCTCCAGGGAGCTGTCTGAGCTTGGCAGTGCCTTCCCCCTTTCTGGTCGCAGCTCCCATGGCGGCGTGGTGCCCATGAGAGCTTCCAGAGCTGCGTGCTACGGTGTGGCCACTGCCTGACCCCGAGCCTGGGCTAGCGGGGCATTCCGTGCACGTCCCTGAGCACTGTGCCGGGAACAAAACCCAAAGGCAGCGCAGAGAACTTGCTGACCGAAGGCAACGGACGTGAGATCTACTCCGTTTGAGGCCTCATCGGGTTTTGAACACTGCGCCAATAGTAGCAGCTCTGGATTTCTGGAGGGAGCCGTGTGGCTTGGCAACCAGAATCAGGATGGGTTTGCTTTTCCCTGCCCCCCCTGGCTCCGTGGTCCTCCCCTTCTAGAGCCAGGGCTGAAGGCAGGCTCCTCCCAAGCGCTCGTCAATTGCTCTGGGTAGGCGAATGTGTTAAACACAGTGAAGCCCTTCATAAAACAGGGTTATTCTCAGCTCGGCTGGCACATGCTCCTGGCTGTTAAAGCCTTTGGAAAATAGTGTATCAGGACCTGGGTATGATGTGAGACTGAGGTTGAAATCCCAGCAACAGCTACTTGCTAACTATCGAGTGTTCTAGGGCAAGTTGATTCACCTTTCTATGCTCCCTGACACCCAACTGTAAACAGGGAAATGGTCCTGACCTCAAAATCCTGCTTTGGAAATAAGCAGGGCACTGCATGGGGAGACCCCTTATGGTGCGTGCGGCACATTCTTGACGTTACCGAGCAATATCTGCTGCTATTGTTATTAATTATCAGAGTGTTCTTTATGGGGTGTCGAAGTCACCTAGAACTTCAAAATACCATTAAACCCACAGTCCACATGTGTTAAGATATTCAGTAATCTTTGTGATACCCGGATAGTTTTCTTTTCATTTTTTATTACGATATTTTGGGATATGACTTTAGTCATCATGTTCCGGGCGTGCCAGGTGGGGGTTCCTTCTATCTCTTTCGAGTCTGGTCTCTAAAACTAAGAAGATATTCCTAAACGTGGCAGAGTGGGGCTGGTGTGGGATGAGAAGTAGGGCCAGCGAATGAAGCCAGGGTCTTCCGTGGGCAGGAGCGGGGAAAGCTTAGATCCTGGGTCTAGTGACAGTCACCGCGACCTTCCTCTGAGCATGGCAGTTTAGATAGAGCGTACAGCCTGGTCTTGTCTACATCTTATTCCTTAGATGTCCCCATTACTGGAGGCCTGAGGACCCTCCCAGGCCTCACTTTTAGAGTGGAAATGAGAACCTGGGGTTTCTGACCTTGAGTCGGGTCCCCTTCCAGCCTGCGCACCTGCCACCATGAAGGTGGACGCCCCTTATGTCCTGGGGGGGGGGGGGAAGAGAGGTGACCCTATATTTTCCCTTGGCCGTGGGCTCTCAAAAAATATCATAAAGGGTGTGAGAAAAGATAGCACTGAGAGTATCTTACGGAGCAAGGAGACATAAAATCGAGAGCCACAGACATCTATTCTCACTATTTTCCTACTTCAAGGCTTTTCCCCTTTTCTTCTTCTACTTCTTCCCAAGCTTCCCCTGGCCTCTCCGGGCACCCCCTCCCCCCCCACCTCAAATATATCACGTGCCTTGCTCGTACTTCTCTTGAAGTTCACGGTTATCTGTTTTCACTGAATGAAACACTTTGCATGAGAGCCGTTTGTGCGAGGACGCTTCCCTTTGAAAACGTGTGTTTTGAGACATACACAATCATGCATGCGATCTATACATGTGCCATGAAACTGAATATAAAATGCCTATGAAATAATGGCTCAACTTAAGAAGCAGGAGCCCGACTCAGCAAAGCTCCTTTCCCAAGGCCCCTCTCTTGTCCTCGTCAAGTAGCTGCAGTCCTGAGCTTGATGATTGTCATTCTCTTGCTTTTCTTGAAAGCTGTGCTTCCCATGTGGGTGTCCCTCAACTAGATGCACGTGTCAATGTGTGGCTTGGGTTTCAGCCTCGTAAAAACGCCACCGTATTTTATATTGTGCGACATCCCTTGATTTTTCATCTCTGCGTTGCATTTCTAAGTCTCATTCGTGTTGGTGCACGCACCCGTACATAGTTCATTTATTTTC
This sequence comes from Microcebus murinus, assembly GCF_040939455.1. NCBI lineage: Eukaryota > Metazoa > Chordata > Mammalia > Primates > Cheirogaleidae > Microcebus > Microcebus murinus. The sequence goes on from NC_134123.1 coordinate 28,718,874, forward strand.
CCTAATAGATAGTGCTCTATTCCATTTATTTATTCTTCTCTTGGCAGATAATTGGGATCAGTTTGAGTTACCTGGTTTTCGTGTATTTGGTTTTCTTTTTTTACAAATGCGACTATATGACATTCATGTTTTCCAATGCACATGAATAAAAGTTTTTCTAGATTCCATACCTGGGAGTTGAACCAAAGAGGAGTCAAGAGACTATAGATCTATTCCCGTGATGAACCTTCTGAGTCTTAAAACTTTCTCTTGCCGGGCGCGGTAGCTCACGCCTATAATCCTAGCTCTCTGGGAGGCCGAGGCGGGTGGATTGCTCAAGGTCAGGAGTTCAAAACCAGCCTGAGCAAGAGCGAGACCCCGTCTCTACTATAAATACAAAGAAATTAATTGGCCAACTAATATATAAAGAAAAAATTAGCCGGGCACGGTGGCGCATGCCTGTAGTCCCAGCTACTTGGGAGGCTGAGACAGGAGGATCGCCTGAGCCCAGGAGTTTGAGGTTGCTGTGAGCTAGGCTGACGCCACGGCACTCACTCTAGCCTGGGCAACAAAGTGAGACTCTGTCTCAAAAAAAAAAAAACAACGAACTTTCTCATTAGTCTGCGCAAAAGAAGACGCCTTGTTTCTTTCGGCTGAGTCCATTTCCGGAAGTTGGAGTTTCTATTTCCCGACTTCCTGAAAAATGGCTGCTCAGCCAGGGTTCACCCTTCCTCATTCTCACACAGTGGGGTAGTTTTAGAAGAAGCCCTTTGGTCTGAATTCCGGCTCTGCCATTCACCAATAATGACTTTGGATGAGTCGCCCCTGTGTCCCTTGTTGATTTGAGGGACAGAGTTGCTCCGAGAATCTTGCTTTTTTGGAGGTAGAGGTAGAAAGATGTTTCTCTTTACTCTCTTCCCAAATCTCCACCTGCTCTATCTCTCCTGGCACATGTACACATGTGCAAACACATAGGCACAGATACACGTGCACACACAAACCTGCAGGCACGCACACACACTCACACACACAGTGCTCTGTAGAAGCTGGTTGTGATTTAGAATCCATCATGCCTTGTGACTCGTGAGCAAATTGAGGTTGGGACATGCTGCAGAAGCACCTGGAATCTTGAACCCCCTTTTCATTTATAAAGGAAACATCTGTCTTAAAATGTCAGGGAATGTGACCACTTTCCTCCATCCAGGAAGCATCTCTCGGGCCCTGCCTGAAGGCCAGAGGAGACCAACAGGACTCATCTGTGGCAGTTCTTGTCCAGTGACACGTCAAGGCTTCCTGTGAGGTTCCGGGGCGTTCGAGGTGGGTCCTGCTACCCAAAGGTGAAAGGGCCTTGGTGAGTTCATGTCTTGGATCCCCACTTTTAGGCTATCACCCTTTGACCCAGAGCCTCAGCACCTTCGCCTGTCGCCTGGACATCACAGCAGGTGACTATTTGAAACACAGCAGTCATTACAGGTAATTACAGCTTTTACACCTGCTTTGGAGATCCGAGATGAAAGGCACGCCATGAGGGAAGATATTGTGACAGGTGAACGAAGCAATTACCGAAACAATCTTATGCATAATCCCACGCAGGGTGCTCTTCTGTTGCTGAGAGGCCGGGTGGTGGGAGCCCCTGGGCCTCTCCGGTATGTTGAGATTGGAGAGAGCGTCTTTCATCTCCCTTCACTCAACAACTCACAGCCGAGCCTCCCTGGGCTCATGCTCCTGTGCAGAAGGAGGGCCACGCCAGCACTGGGCTCACGGACCTGCGGGGGCATCGTGGGCCCCGTGCAAAGTGCGTTGGAGGCCTTGATCTGCACCCTCGCTCTGAGCCAGTTGCTTAATCTCTTAGTCTCGTTTTCCTCATCTATAAAATGGGATAATAATAGTACCTAACTGTTGGAGGAGGTCCTGTTGATTAAACAAGATATTAGCACAATGCCTGGCACGCTGTCAGTTTTCTCTGCACAAAAGCTCTTATCAGTGTATCCAGGTAACCAGCACTTTCTTGGAACACAGTTAAGCAACACATCCAGGGTTGCCTAGGATGGCATTTTCTCCAAGGTGGAGACAGATAGTCACAATACATATTCCTGTAAATGAAACAAGCTCCTTTTTTGTGTGTGTGTGCAGATAAAACCGGGTGGATGAATAGTCACCAAACTTGGAGGGGCATGTTTAAAATGATCTGACTTCAAACATAGGCTAAGGAATGTATAGAAATTCCAGGTGGGCTGTACTTAAAAGGATAGGAAGGTGTCTTCCGGAATAGCTCACGCCGAAACGGTCGTGGATGGTCCATGTGGCTCATTGATTAGGAAAGAAGTTCATGAAACAGGAAGGTGAGAGAGAGAGAGAGAGAGAGAGAGAGAGAGAGAGAGAGAGAGAGAGAGAGAATAAAACCAGAAAATAATGTTGCTGCTTCCTACAAGGGCAGCTCCATGGCCGGCTGCAGGGAAAGCAGCCATGTGGTTTATTTATTTCGAGATCATTCGTGAGTATTCTAGTTTAAAATAAATCCATGAGGAGGAACTCTAAGTACCCGATTCCTCCACTTGGGTCCTGGGTTACTTATGCTAAAAATTCAGGGAGGACGGATAGCCGTCTCTGCAGTTGACCTAGTGACAATCCCAACCCTCCCCTGTGGCAAATGGAAGAAAATCGGAACCCATGGAGAAATGGCAAGAGAATGAGGTGAGGAACAATATAGAGGAACAATGGCAAGGAGCAACGTCCCCCCCTCTTACCAGAACATTCACGGCGTTCCAGGGCACGGCTGATGGCCCCTCGCTCCCGCCGGAAGGCACACCCAGCCCGCAAAGCGCTTCTGCCTTCAATGTGTCCCTTGACTCTTCCAGCAACGCCACGAGGCGGGCAGTACTGGTGCTGGTTTGTTCTCCCTGCCGGGCAAACGTGGAAACTGAGGCTCCAGGACCTCAGTCGGGGACCTCTCCTGAAGTTACAGGATGCCTACCTAACGTGGCCTGGGCAATGCCTTGTGGATGCGTCGGAGGAGGTGTCATTTTGGGAATCGGGCGGATGGCATGATGGCACACGGGGACCTGGAATGGTATGGGAGTCCAGAGGTGGGTGTTTGGTGGGGGGAGGCGTCTATTCTTGTGACAGGGGCAGGTGATGGCGTGTCCCTTCGCCTGCCCTCGTCTTTCTCGAGGCCATAGCTCTCAGGTCCCCGTCAGCTCTGCCTTTTCAGTGGTTGCTAACTGGGCTGCACACAGCAGAGAGGGCTTTTTTTTTTTTTTTTTTTTTGAGACAGAGTCTCACTCTGTTGCCCAGGCTAGAGTGAGCGCTGTGGCCTCAGCCTAGCTCACAGCAACCTCAGACTCCTGGGCTCAAGCGATCCTCCTGCCTCAGCCTCCCAAGTAGCTGGGACTACAGGCATGCGCCACCGTGCCCGGCTAATTTTTTCTATATATTTTTAGTTGGCCAATTAGTTTTCTTTCTATTTTTAGTAGAGACAAGGTCTCGCTCTTGCTCGGGCTGGTTTCAAACTCCTGACCTTGAGTAATCCGCCTTCCTCAGACTCCCAGAGTACCAGAGAGTGCTTTTGAGTTTGGGGGTCCAGGGTGGGTCTCCAAAGCATAGAAACAGGCCACAGCCCCAGCGCCCGGCCCTCGTGAGCCTGTGCTGGCCCTCCAGGAGACTATGGGGCATTGGGGAAGCGGGGACAAGGGCCGATCTTAGCGCTGTGGCAGGTGACCAGGTGGCCCTGAGCGGGAAGCAGCCGCAAGATCGCGGATGGCAGGGACCTCTCCCTGTTCGGCTTTGTGCCTGCGCCGAGGAGCTTTGCTGGCTGACGGGGGGTACGTGCATTTCGTTGTTTCCACGGCTGTCAGATCAAATTGATTTTCAGTCATTTTAATCCGGGTAGGATCAGCCAACCAGGTCCCCCCGGTGGAAAGCCAGTTTATCAAAGCAGTCATTTGTCCGATTCTTCTGCAGCCGGAACAGAATCTTTGAGCGATTCTCAGAAAACGAATAACCCGTTCCAAAGGGTGTTGGTAACAACACTAATAATTACCATTTGTGAAGCACCTACTACCTCGTTGTATTTTGTATTCCTTTTACATTTCTCCAGCGATCCTTTGAGGTCAGTCATAGCCCAATTTACAAGTGTCGACTTAGTCCTCACGCACTGTCTCATCACGTCCTGACAACTCCACCGTGTGTGTAGCATTATCCCACTTACTTAGCAAATGAAATAAAAGCTTAGACCAGGGGTCCTCAAGCTTTCTAAACAGCAGCCTAGTTCACTGTCCCTCAGACCATTGGAGGGCCGGACTATAGTTTTCAAAAAAAACTATGAACAAATTCCTATGCACACTGCACATATCTTATTTTGAAGTAAAAAAAAAAAATAAATGGGCAAAAACACCCGCATGTGGCCCACGGGCCGTAGTTTGAGGACGCCTGGCTTAGACCATCTCATGTCACTTGCCCAAAGTCACACTGACAATGACAGAGCTGGGGACTCTGAGTCAGGGAAGGGTGTCTCCAAACCCACACTCTCCGGGTCTGCCCTCTTGCAGCAATCCTATCTCTCCGGGCTGCCTCGGTCCTTTCTCCCTCGTCACCCTGCCATGCCTGTCTTCCAAACATGACTCAGGACCAGGGTGGCATGCACCTTCTGGGGCTCTCTTGCAAAGCAGGGACATCGTAAAGGGATAGAGGAAATAAAGAACAGAACTAAAATCTCGCAGTAAATGGTGACGTCTACACCAGTCCTTCTTGGCTCCAGCTCTGCAACTTGTAGCCAGGTGCTCTCGATGGGGCTGTCACCCTCTGGCAGTTTCTGCGTCCGTGCAGAGACGATCTGCATAGACAGACATGGAAAGAGGAACCCAACTCCTTAGATGGCCGTCACCTTTAAATAAAATAATGCACGTAAATGGTTAGCTCAGACACTAGGGATGCAGTTGGACCTCAGTAGATACCTGTTCTATTAATAGCACCCAGTTAACCAAGAGAATGATTTTCTCTGTCCCCTTTCTTGCTGATGTTAAATGCACCTTGCCCTTATCGGGTCGTCGAACTGCAAGCCTGCCAGGCTGGTGACCTTCCCGGGATAAGGTATGATCGGAGGATGAGTATGAAATATTGGGAATTCTCTCCCCACTCCTGCCAGCAAAGTCAGCTCGGAGTCGCCTGTCCTGGGTGGTCAGATTCAGCCAATAAGAATACAGAAAGCCCGATTCAGTCTGGGTTGCAGATACACCACACATACTCTTTAGTGGAAGCTGTCCTGACGCCACCCTCTCTCCTCTGCCTTCTGGGCGTCGATCCGTGGGGACGGCTGCTTTCTGCAGAGGGGATGCCCCGAAAGAGGCGCGAACCCTGGGCGTATCTGGCCCCCAACGACTCTGGATGTCTGGGCCGGGCCGAGGGGATGCAGCAGCCCCTGGGGAGGGCACGGTGTCACCCCAGTCCCCTTAGTAGGGAGAGAGACAGGGGAGTTGAGGATGGCACGTGTGTGGGCACAGGGGGCCAGACACAGCTACTTCCTGGGGGAAGGATTATGTGCGGAGCGCTGTTGTATGGGGCCTCTCTGGAAGAAGCTGCTGTGTGTGTCTCCCCCTCCTCTGCCTTTTGGGGCCCAATCAAAAGGAGGTCCCCTCGCTCGAGAAAGCAGTGATCCCGTCCCCAAGGGCCGAGCACTTGCTGGGCAGGTGCTCTTATCCTTCCTCCTCCCCTCGTCTTTCCCCACCTCTCCTCTTGGCTTCTCTCCCTCTTATTCTCCACTTTTTTGCTGCTTCTCACCCCTCCTTTCTTCCTCGTGGTGTAAGGGAGGGGAGCAGTTCTCAACAGGGGCCGAGTGTGCCCCCAGGAGACACGGGGCCAGGCCCGCACACACTTGTGGTTGTCGCAGCTGGAGGAGGAAGCGTTTTTGGCACCTCCCGGGTCCAGGCCAGGGGTGCTGTTCAACATCCCATAATGCACAGGACGGACCCCACCACAAATAATTATTTGGCCCCAAACATCAGCAGTGCCAAGGCTGAGAGACCCAGCTGTAAGGTGATTGAGAGATCTTCCTTCCCCTGACACGGACGTCGGGAAAACTCTCTGCTGTCTCCTGCCTTAGCTTTCTCAGCCTTGACACGTGAGGGTGGCAGGAGGTGGCTGTAAGGAGCCGTCCCAGTGCGCTGTCACCAACACCTGGGACGGCTGCTCCCCAGCTCCCGTTGCCGGCTCCTGTGGCCACCACGGAGGGTGTGAGCACCCGGACTGGGAGCCCTTTGGTCCCTGTGATCTATGTGTCCCTTTGCCTTCCTGGACCGTGAGGGTTCAGGCAGCCCAGCCCAGCCCAGCCCTTCCAGGACATTCCCTCCCGGCCCTGTGCCAGCGCGGCTGGCTGTCGGGACCGGCAGGCCCTCACCCCAGGGCCCCGCGTGAGTCCCGGCACACCTCGCCTTCATTGCCCAAGGTCTGGCCTCGGATCAAAGAGCTCTGGTGAGACAACATTTGGCAGCAGGAGGTAGATCAGTGAAGTGGTGCTGTGGCCGGGTGCAGCCTCTGTGGGTGCCAGAGCCCGGCCCCCTCTGGTCCTTTCTCCTGGGACGTTAGCACCTCCCTTCCCTCCCCACTCTCACCCCCAAATCCCGGTGCTATAGGGCTGGGGATGGAAAAGCAGATTTTCTGTTCGTATTCCTACACTGCAGTCATTTTAGTAAGCGTGTGCTGGGCAGTCATGTGTGTCCTTTCCAGCAGCTCACTGAATCCCCATCCCCACGAGGTGTAGGTACTAGTCTCATTTCCATCGTACAGCTGGGGAAACTGAGGCATGACGAGATGAGTAGGGAATGGATCTGGGATTAAAACCCAGATGATCTGGTTCCAAAATCAAAGCCCTTCATGGCTATGTAGACTGCCTCCCCAAATAAGCAAAGAAGACTCAGAGAATTAATGACCTTGTCCAAGTCACAGAGTCAAGATATGTTAGAGACAATAGTAGGACCCAGGTCTCTCTGTCTAGAGTCCTGTTCTCTTTGCCACAGTAAGATGTAGTGTGTGTGTGTGTGTGTGTGTGTGTGTGTGTGTGTATAATTTGTTCATTTCTTTGTTTATATATTTATTTTTGAGATGGAAGGGATTTTCAAAAAACACATATGTGTATATCTATGACAACTCCCTTAATAGCAAATCTACTTAAAACTGATGTTAACAATCCTCAGTGGGCTTTACAATATGCAGAATACTATGAGAACTAACAATAACTTAGTGTCCATGTAACTAAAGTCATTGTCCTTGACAGATTTAATGAGCAGAACTAGTCATGTGGAAATACCCTTTTGTTTCCAGTTTTAGAAACTCCAAAGCAGGTGAGATCCCCGTTCTGATAATGGAATGAAGTTCAGAAAGCTTAACCACCAAAGACCTGAAGAAGCCAAGACCAGGCCTAACTCCGCTCTCCCTGACCCCAGAGAGAACTGCGTTCTTGACCATTAGCCTATCCTGAAACATGGGGCCAACCTCCGGGCGTGGGTGCAGGGCTGTCTGGGGGCAGGTGGCCCAGGCAGAAGAAAGAATGAACTATGACAGGTGCCCTCACCTCTCAGCTGGCCCAGCGACATTCTGGAAGCTTTTGCAGTGGGGCAGTCCTCAGAGAGGCTCACAGGGATTGACCGATTTGTGAAATGCCCTTAAAAAAAAATGTCCTTCTGTCATTTCCCGCTGGAGCTTCTCGGCTTGTCCGTAAGTGCGTGGGCACCCGTGGGAGCCTGGCAGCTCCACGTGTGGCTTCCGCACAGCAGCTCGAGGCCGGCCTGCCCCTGGCACACAGACAGGCGTGGAACAGCCACACCTCGGGAGCAGGAAACCTCCCTGTGTGCCCCAGGAGGGCCGTGGCCCAACCAGAGCTAGACTGCGCCTTCGCAGGGCGTTTGCTCCTTAAGAACCTGCTGCTCCGTAATCACTGGCAGGCTCACAGCAGAGAAGCCGTACATCGGCCGGCTGGGGTGGTGGGTGCTTTGCTCCCGGCAGCCGCAAGCAGAGGAGGGAGCATGGACCTCCTCCAGCGGCCCCTTCCCCGCCCTTCTCTCGGCCCTATGGGGACCCAGCTCCCCTTCTCCTTGGAGGCTTGGCAGGTGCCTGCCCTTGGCACGGTTAAACTGCCCCAGCCCTGCCCGCGTGGGCCCCACCTTGCCACTCCCACCCGTCTGCTACCGGGACAGCAATTGTGCAAGAAGCCCCACAAGTCAGCAGGCAGCAGGGAGATCGCCAGAAAGCCTCCCTGCCTGGGACGCCGGGGCGGGGAGGCCACGAGGCAGCTCCACCGGTGGGGTGAGGGGACAGGAGCTGGAGGCCGGGCACTGGACTCATCAGATATGCGACAACCCTGGGTGAGAAGACACCTCCACGGAGCAGAGGTGGGTAGGAACACCAGTGCCACATGAAGGCCTGCTAGCGCCAGGAAGAAGAGCTTTACACATACAAACAACCCGAGCCGACTCTACCTGTGGTCCCTCTGAGGACAGTCTCAGCCCGTCTCAAACGCCAGAAGATGACAGAAATAATCTGACTGTTAAAAAAATGGAAAGTCGTGTTGATTTTCCCGAAGCTTTCCCCGGGGGAAACGAAAGAAGAGGTTATACCAAGCATGACAGGATTTCTGACACCCTCCTTTAAACATTCATGGCTCCACTTTTCTGCATGGGATGGTCCACCCAGAGAATGTCCCCCCCGCCGGCTCGCCTGTCACCTGGCTTTGTGTCCCTCTCGACTGCCCTTCAAAGACCCCTCAACTTCACATCTCTCTCTGCACAACCGCAGGAGTGACCCTTGGCGACATAGAAGTCTAGTTAGCAAATCGCAAACCAAAAGCAAGTGTTGGAAGCCTTACTTTATTCGTTAATATACCTGTCATTTTTAATATGTTAATGTAAAAAAAGGTATTTCATAGTTTACTCAAACAGAAAATGATAGATGCCAACGTACCCACCAACCTAATCTAAGCGATGTTATTACCATTTCCCCATCCTTTGAATCTCCCATCCTCTCTCTAACATGGAACGTAAACCCCTGTAGCCCATTTCTGTTTTCTCGGTCTCTGGAAGCGTCCCTATACATGTCTAGTGTCATTCGGTCTGAATCCAGGGTAGCACCGTGGTTACGAATGTAGACCTGGAAGCCAGACAGCCTGGCTCTGGGCTCCAGCTCTGCACCAACTCGCTGGGCAACCTGGAGCAAGTTGCTTAACTCCTCTATGCCTGAGTCAGATCAGGAAGATGATAGTCAGTCAATGCTAAGTGCAATAATTAAATGTTAATGCATTTAAAGTGCTTGGAACAGAAAGTGGAAAAAAATAAGTGGTTAATACGTATTAGCTGCTATTAGGATTCACGAACGATACATGGATGGTGTTTTAAAGATTTGCCTGAATTGTGTCATGGTATTACACCTATACACACAAACACACACACACACACATATGCACACTCCCTTTGCAACTTACTCTTCTCACACATTCACATTATGTTCACATCTGTCCATTTTTATACATATACATACATACGTTCATATTGTACATATACATACATATATTGTACATATACATACATACGTTCATTTAGTTGCTATAGAGTAGTATAACATCGATGTTTTAATGTATAATCTCCCCGATTACTTATTCTGAAATTTATTTGGAAAAGTAAAGAGTCACCGCAGTTTTAAAGATGAGGAAGCATGAAAGGAGGCTTCCCCTGTTATAATGATACCAAGACTTATAAGTGTAGGAAGCCTTATCCAGTAGAACTTTCCGGAATCATGGAGATAGTCTATAGCTGTGTTATTCCATAGGGTAGCCACAAATCGCACGTGGCTGTTGAGTACTTGAAATATGGCCAGTGTGACTGAGAAACTGAATTTTTTACTTTAATTTACATTTAAAAAGCTACACGTGAGAGTGACTATCCCATTGGACAGCATGGGTTTAGGTATCAAAACATCGTGATAGGGTTTTTGGACACCAATAAGTAGACCAAAGAAACAGAATAGAGAATCTAGAGACAGATTCCAGTGTTTGGTATATGGTAGGCATTGTAAGTCAATGAGGCAGATGATGGGCATATTTTTTGTCAAATATTTGGATTTCCTCATCCTTAAATTTCCATTGTGTTATGACTTGGTCATTTCTCCCCCCCATTGGGTAGTATGTCTTTTATTTATGAATATGTCAGGATTATTTGTATGTTTGGACATAATATAAAATACTAATTCTCTTAGCATGTGGGTTTTGAATTGACATTTTGTTTACAGTTTTACATTTTTAAAATTACATTTAAAAATTTTGCTTTTTATGTATTATTTAAGAAATCTTTTCCCACTCTGAGGCTAGAAGTTAGTCTCCTATTTTAAAAAAATACACTTTACATTTTCGATTTCAAATGAAAATCTTTAATTAAAATCTGTTATTAATATCATATGAAGCAGAGATCTAAATTAATTCCCCTGTCCATTTGGATAGCCAATATCCCAGTGCATTTTATTGAATCTTCCATCTTTTCCGCTTAACTTAAAATACCTCTTCAGCATTTTAGTTTTCTGAATAAATTTTAGAAAAATTTTGTCTACTTCTGTGACAAGCTTTTTAGATATTCTTATTCAACTTTTATTACACTTATAGAATAATATGAGGGAATTACTATCCTAAAGATACAATGTCTTCTGACCATGAGCATGATATATTACTCCATTAATTTAGGTCTTGTTTTATATCCTTCAATAAAATTTAATTACTTTTGATATATATCTAGCACATTTTTTTTAGTATTCCTAGGTAGTCTAAATTGTATTTCATCTTATTTTATTTTATTCTTAATAGAATAGAATATCTTAAACTTACACATTCTGCTTGCCACTTATCTGTGTATAGGAGCATTATTGATTATTGATGTTACAGATGTCAACATGTTTGCACTCTCATTAATTGCAGTAATTACTAGGTAGTCTATTGTCTCATAGATTTCTATTGAAATTTTTTCATCTGCAAAAAATTACAGTTTTTATCTTCATTTCTCTGTGTTATGTCTTTCATTTCTTTTCATGTCCTATATTGTTGGTTAGTACCTCTAGAAACATCAACCATAAAGTATAATAGCAGATAACCTTGTCTTTTTCCTGATTTTAATAGGATGCTAATGAAATTTGACTGTCAAGAAGAAATGCTTGCTTTAGGTTTTCAATAGATACTCATTATTACTTTAGGGAAATTCTTCTATCTTTAATAAGTTAGAATAATTGGTTGGGATTTTTTTGTCTTATTTCGTCTTTATTGATTTTTAAAAAACAAATCATGATTTGGCATTTAATTTTCTTTTATTAAATCAATCAAAATGATTATTATTTTTTACCTATAATCTGTTAATGTAATTAATAGTATTGTTTCCTTCTTTGTTAAACTATCATTGATTTTTTTTCCTTCTTTGTTAAACTATCCTTGATTTCCTATAATAAACTCTATTTGACTAGGATATGTTATTGTTGGTACTGTTATCGTTTTTTTATTATGGTAATACATCAATGGATTTGTTTTCTGATATGTTATTCTGGATTCTTTGTGCTTTTACTCATCAGTGAGATTAAATTATAAATTTTGCTTAATAGTTTGGTGCATATATGTGTGTATATATGTTTGTATAATATATCCATACATACATATATACTGATTCAATTTTTTAATGTTACAAGTCAACTTTAGATTTTCAGTTTCTTATTAGAAATTTTAGAAACTTCCCTTATTAGAAAATTTTGGAGATTGTGTTTCTTTCCCTAGGAAATTGTTTATTTCATCTACATTTTCAAATTTACTTTTATCAAAATGTTTCTTTTATTCTCTCATGATTTTGAAATCTTTAATATATCTGCAGTTATATCCCCTTTATTGTTTCAAATGTTATTTACTTCTCTCTCTCTCTAATCATCCATGGTGGTATATGTCTACTTTTGTGCTCTTTTTAGTGAATCAGCATATAGATTTGTTAATCCTCTCTATTAGTTCTTTGCCTTCAAATTCATTAATTTCTATTTTTGTATTTATTATTTTCTTCTACTTTTTTCTAGTTTATGTTGTTACTATTTTCTAGTATTAGCATCTTGAGTTCTTAGCTAACTTATTTTTGACATTTATTGTTTACTACTAAATTTATTAGACTCTAACTTTTCCTGTAAAAGTTAGTCTTAAATATTTTGACTGCCAACTATGAGATTTGATACATAATGGGTTTTTTTTATTATGTTTTATAATAAATCATGTAGGTTTTAGTCTACTTTTTTCTTTCACCAATAAATTATTCAAAAGTCTTTTTTGTTTCATTTTGTTTTTTGAGACAGAATCTCACTCTGTTGCCTGGGCTAGAGTGCCATGGCATCAGCCTAGCTCACAGCAACCTCAAACTCCTGGGCTCAAGCGATCCTTCTGCCTCAGCCTCCAAAGTAGCTGGGACTATAGGCATATGCCACCATGCCCGGCTAATTTTTTCTATATAGTTTTTTAGTTGGCCAATTAATTTCTTTCTATTTTTAGTAGAGACAGGGTCTCACTCTTGCTCAGGCTGGTTTTGAACTCCTGACCTCGAGCAATCCGCCCGCCTCGGCCTCCCAGAGTGCTAGGATTACAGGCGTGAGCCACCGCACCCAGCCTGAAGTTTGTTAATTTTAAAAACTCTTCTCCATTTAAAAAAATATTTTGACTACTCCTTCTGATAGAGCCACAGATGTCTGCCCCTCCATTGCTTGATGAATTCCTATTAATTGTCTAAGAGTTTTCTCAACCCTCAACTCTTCCAAGAAGTTCTCCCTGACATCCCACTCCACATGGGAGGGAGGGGCGTGTTGGTGCCAGCCACTCCTCGGTGTTGGCCACTACTCTGAGAGCATCTTCCCAGCTCCCTGTTTGGCAATGGCATGATTGTGAGTGTGTTTTCTCCGGTAGGCCAAACTCCCTAACGAAAGGGCTCTGTTTGCCACTTCTCTCCTGTGCTTCTGTAACATAGCGAACCCTCGGGTAATATGCGTTCAGTGCTGTAAGCAATGGGCTGATCCCACTGGCTGATGGCACACTGCTGGCTATGTGACTGTAGTTTCTAACCTGTGAAGGGTCCAGTTCCTTAGCTATACCTCCCTAATCCGTGAGGCCATGGGCACTTGACTTCTTATAGCTGAAGGGTCATTTCTCTTTGCAAAATATGGGCTGCAACAGGCACCGAGGATGATCTTGGCAGGAGTGGCATCTGTATTCTTTGAACTTGGCTGAAGGTCAAGGGGAGTTGCAGGCACCTTGCCCTTTTCAGAGGCAGCTGCAGGCCAGGGGGGTCAGGAGAGCTGCAGCCCAAAGGGAAACCCAAGGCCCCTGCCTTTTACACAAGCCGTGCACACGCACACACAGTACCGTTGGCGAGTGCGGCGAACATTCCACGCATGCGCACTGTGGGCCCGGGACGAGTCGGCTGCTAAGCAGGACAGGCAGCGGTGGGAAAAACACCCGGCAGGCCGGATAAATGTCCTCGGTGGGCCGCATGTGGCCCACGGGCCGTAGTTTGAGGCCACCGGTTAAGTCATAAAAAGAATATCACTCTACAGCAGAGGGTTTTAAATTATGTGACTACAGTAGATTTTAATATTCAACAAATAGTCCCTCTCCCCCTGGCCCACTCTTCCACTTTGGACTTGGTCGTGGGTCCTGCTTGGCCCAGCGGGATGTGATCAGACATGACCAAGTGCAGTTCAAGCTGGGGCAGGAAGAGGCTCCGTGTGTGTGATGCTGCTTACTTTTCTTGGGTTCCTGCCCACCGTGATGGGAAGAACATGCCCCAGTCAGGTGTTGCCTTTGCAGCCTGGGTCCTACGATGAGAAGTATCTGGAGCTGACCCGAAGTGGAGCCTGGCCAAGGCTGGCTGAGCCACGGCCAAAATGCAGACCTGGCATGGTTGCAAGCCGCTCAGATTTGGAAGGTTGCTGGCGATCTGATTTGCAGCAAAACCTAAGGCGGTAACCCACGTTGAAACCGACACACTGTCGCACACAGGTGCAATCCTCATTTAGATGGGCAGGTTGTGGCATTATCTGCAGCAGAATCAGTCATGTGGTTTAATACATTGATCTCTCACATGGCTGTAGCACACTCTTCTCTTTGGCCAACACCCACAGGTAAATCCTGTCACCTCTCTAGCTTGTAATCTAAGGGAAAAGATGCATGTGGAGATCAAACTCCTGAATGTCTTGAGCATTTTTTCAGGGGGAAATGTAAGGAACTTACCTCGGAATAGGATGCTTGGGTCAAGTTTCTCATGTCAGAGTGAAACATTCAGAATGAATTAAAACTTCCACCCCCAAAATGCAATTACAAAGAGAGAGAGAGAGAGAGAGAGAGAGAGAGACAATGCCCAAAGAAAACCTCTTAATGCCTATAATTTTCCTAGTACTTACATGTCCCATTAAAAAGAAAAAATGACATTGAAATAATTTTAAAGTTTTTGGCTTAAGCCCATTGACATAAGGAAATTACCCTGCCTAGAAACAAGTTCTCATTATCTTGTCCAGCTTACATTAAGTATGGACTCCTGTGGAGATCTGATGGGGGATGGGTTCCCGACAAAAATGGCCATGCCGAAATTAACATGGCACCTACTTTTCCATAATGGGCCATGGGCAATACATGGCTCTCTGCCTTGCAAGTCTCTTACGGGCCCTTGGGATGGAACCCTGCCTAATTCCTTCCTGCAGTCACTCTATGTGGGGTTTATCCCTGCATGTTTTCCTTATGCCAGGTCTGATCTTTCAAGGTTTGTGGTCTTTTTAATTTAAGTGAAAAGATGATGTAGCTCAGCTATAAGCAACTGATGGGCAAAAGAATTTGCAGTGACTTTTTCATTTCTTGCTATGTCCTGGCCTCCCCGTCCCCCCTCCCGGTTTTAATCAGACTTCACCCCGTTAAAGAGGTAGGCATTGGAATCTTTTGGTGGGCCATAAGCTGTTAAATTGATAAAAGTAAAATTAACCTGTTAAGTTACAAGCTGTTGAGGAAGAAGCGTGGCGATTCAGCTCCTCTGTTTTTATTTAGTCGTTGGTGTTGCTCCTGTCAACACCAACTGTTTTACCTGGAAGGAGCTGCAGGAATAGGGGCCCAGGACATTCGTGGCCACCTGTCAGGCAGTTGTCAGATGGTAATGATTTTCAGTCACTGCCAAGCAGGTTCTAGATTTGGACCTAGGAAGGAAGTCTCCATTGCCTATCACCAAATTATCGCCTGAGCCCTTTTCATTCCCAACTAACAGCCTTTCCAATAAAACTCCATTTTTGTCATTGAATCTGTCAACTTGCCTACAAATCCCCGAAGGGTGAAATTAATTTGAACTACAGAGTTGGGCAAATAAGCTCAGAAGTGAGTTATTCAGAAATGGAAGCCAATATTTTAGACATTGATCCATTTGGGGGAAAAAAATGGCCTTGGTTTCCCACTTGGCCTGTGGGGGGTGGGGTGGGCAGGGGTAATGGATACAGAATAAACAAAGAAGTTGTTATCGGGTTTACTGCATGGCAAATCTTAACTATTCCCAATTCTCATTTTCTTGTGGTGTCAAGTGGCTGAACCTTCTAGAGATTAGAAGCTAATTCACTCTGTAGAATCGTCCTTCCTCTTACCAGGCTTCCTGGGAGTTTCCACTCGATTGCATTAGGAAAAGAATTGCATAGCATTTTCTTTTCACGTTTTTTTTTTTTCTTTCAACTGCAAACCCGCTATGAGTAGCAGAAGCTTCCTGTGGTAGGAAATAGCTTATCTCGAAATTTCTATCCCAGCAACATCTGCATAGTTCAAACCTTGTTGGAAGGCCAACACAGTTTCTTCAGTTTGGGTAATCTTTGTGGGTGAACCAGCCCAGAAAATAAGTAGATATTACATGAAGCTACACTGAGCCCATTCTCTTAACTCGAAGAGAGGAAGATGTGGTGGAAATGAAGGGGAACTGAGTCAGTGATAGGGTCTAGGAGCCTGTTTGACCTTCCCTGAATTCCTGGTGTCGATTTCCTGAGGCTTTATGAACACATAGAACAGACGAACATGTTCATCTGGGACTAAAGGTATCCACATTTTCTTAGTCAAGGCATCTGATACATATGGCTCATCTTACCTTGCCACCAAGATTTCTCCTTGGTCCTAAGTTCAGCTACTCTGGAAGATGTGCAATTTTTTCTTGGTGCACCCACACCGAGCACCCGAAGGTCTATTTAATATGCACGATACAGCCTATATCTTAAGTTAGACCATCCTAGATGCACCCTCCAAACTCAGTGAAAAACCTATCCAGCCACTTCTCATAGTACAGTAGCAGACGATTTTATTAATAGAAATATAAACTATCCAATTGAAGCATTTTTTTCTTTATTCATAGAGCATGCAGGGGGTGGAAAGGACTTTCCAGATATTTTTCTCTGGCATGTGCCTATGTAGAAGAAACAAAATAATGACCCAGAAAAAGTGAAAGTAGTTAATCAGGTTCATAATTGGAGTGAGTTTCATGGTGCACAGATTAGAAATATTTGACACACCAAGACTGACACTTTCTCTAATGCCACTGCTAAAGAAAAGCATTTTTTAATGACCTCACAGTCTCTATTTTAAAATAATTATTGCTCTTTGCATATCTAATTGTGGTGCAGGCCATTAGAACATAATGTCTCCCTTGGTCCCTTTCCTCAAGGCTAGGTAGCATGGGCAAGGCAGTGGTCGTGGCTAAAGAGAGGCACAGCAATGGCACAGTGACATAGCACCTTCATATTCATACAAGGGGATGAAAAACGTATCTTGGATTTGTGGTCAGAAGACCTTGGTTTGTGCCCTGACTCCATCATGGTGTGACCTTTACAAAAAACATAACCTCAGCCACCTTTGCTCTCATCTCTGTCGACAGGGAGAAAGGGTGACTTCATAGGACCATCGTGAGCTTCCATGAGATAAAATGGGAATAATCATTTTATAAATGCTGTACACACTAGATAGAAGTCAGTTAATTCTTCTATTATCTCAGCCGATCTTCATAATTGCTGCATGAGCTAGGAAAGGCAGATTAATGTTTCCTTTTCACAGACGAGAAACTGGTCATTAGAAAGGTTAACTAACTTTGACTAGCAAATGTCAGATGTCAGACTCATACCCTGCACCCTTCGGTTCTGAGATGAATCTTCTTTCCTCTAAGAGCAGTGGTTCTGGAGTTTTCCTGAACGCAAGCTGGGAGAGCTTGTTAAAAAAAAATGCAGACTGTCATTTCCCTACTCCCACTTCAAAGATATGGACTCAGTGGGTCTGAGATTGGTTTTAGGAATCTGCATTTTTTTTTTTTTTTTTTTTTTTTGAGACAGAGTCTCGCTTTATTGCCCAGGCTAGAGTGAGTGCCGTGGCGTCAGCCTAGCTCACAGCAACCTCAAACTCCTGGGCTCGAGTGATCCTTCTGCCTCAGCCTCCCGGGTAGCTGGGACTACAGGCATGCACCACCATGCCCGGCTAATTTTTTATATATATATCAGTTGGCCAATTAATTTCTTTCTATTTATAGTAGAGACGGGGTCTTGCTCTTGCTCAGGCTGGTTTTGAACTCCTGACCTTGAGCAATCCACCTGCCTCGGCCTCCCAAGAGCTAGGATTACAGGCGTGAGCCACAGCGCCCGGCCGGAATCTGCATTTTTAATAAACATTTCAGACCATTCTGATGCAGGACATCCATGAACCACATATTTGGAACATTTGGCTGTTACAACACTTTGTCTACCAGAATTATGTCCAAGGAAGGCAACCCTTTGGAATTAAATAAACTTCCTATTTACTGGTATAAGGGAATTTGGATGATTTTTATTAATGACAATAATAGTACTGTTACTTGAGTTCTTAATAGGTACC
Source organism: Microcebus murinus (assembly GCF_040939455.1). Taxonomy (NCBI): domain Eukaryota; kingdom Metazoa; phylum Chordata; class Mammalia; order Primates; family Cheirogaleidae; genus Microcebus; species Microcebus murinus. Next base: position 28,736,755 of record NC_134123.1, read on the forward strand.
AGCCACTGTGCTAAATGTTTTGCGTACATTTATCTCCTCTTGCAAGGCCTCGTTGCAGAGAATGGGCTGGAGTAGGGGGTGATGAGGGTGACTAGACCCTGATGGCCAAATCCCCTAGAAACCCCACTACCTGGAACCTTCCACTACCTGGAAACCCCCGCTACCTAGAACTCCTACTACCATGAACCCCTAATACCTAGAACCCCAGCTACCTAGAACTCCCATTACCTGGAGCCCCCACTACCTGGACCTTCCACTACCTGGACACTATCATTATGGGAAGTGGCCACCCCCCCTTCGGATCTTGTGTGTTTTAAACCCCAATCATGGTGAGGAAGGAGAACTAGGCACTGGCTGATAACCCTTCTGGAAATGTCACATGAAATGGAAATAACAGAAACTCCATCCTGCCCTTGCTCACAGGCCCAAGCATGTGTACTTTGAGTTGACAATGCTGCCTGGGAGAAATACGGTGTCTAGTTTTTATCTTTCCAGAAACAGCCAAAGGGTACGGTGTCCCTGGATTTGGAATAACAGTCAAAATAGAAACTAAGTGTATTATTTATTCCTTGACTGAGAAACACATCACCACTGACCGGTTTTCCGAACAGGATTTGGTGGAATGTTGGGAAAAGTTTGTCTTCGCTATTGCACTTTCCATTTTAGTTCTTGACATTTGCGGTGTATCCAATTAGTCTTCATTTGAAAGCAAAATTAAAACAACAACAAAAATAGCCAACACAAAAGCCTCATCATTCATTCTTTGCATCTGAATATTTCTCATTTCAAAAGGATTACTAACTGTAGAAATGGAAAGGTCCGTATGTGGTTCTGTCCTCTTGTTACAGGGAGGCAGTGTGATGAGAAAGAGCGGTCACAGGTCTTGGACTCCCGTTATGGCACCTGTTAACCATCCATTCATTGAGAAAGGTCTCATTCAGCTCAACCACGTGATGGGCCTTGGCTGGCTGCTGGGGAATCATTTGTTCGCCCTCAAGCCAGAAGCCATGCTCGGTTCTGGTGAGGCAAGTGCTATAGTTGAATGCATCTGACAGTCCAGTAGGAGAGACTGGCATTTACCAAAGAATTAGCTAAGTAAGTGTGCAATGATAGCCAAAGATGCTGACTGAAGGGACCAGGTGTTACAGGTGCGTGTAACCAGGCCGTTAACTCGATGTGCTATGCAGGAGGAAGAGGGCAACGTGGGGATGAGAGTGAGCTTAGCATCTCAGGCAGAGAGAAATGCAGGTGCCAGGGCCTGGAACACAGGAGCGCGGCTCGTACGTGGAAAGGAAGAAGGCCAGTTTAGCTGGGCACAGAGAGGTGGAAAACAGGGCATCGAATTCTGCTAGAAGAAAAGTAGACAGGGCCGACACCTGCAGGGTGTCGAAGGTCAGATGCGACTCGTCTTCCTCCTGAAAGGCAACTGGAGGTCGTAGAGCTCTGGGCTTGCAGCGTAGCACAGAATCCAGCATGTTGTCATGGAGGGATTGCCCGGGGACCTGAGAGGGAACATCGCAGGAGCCCCCATGCCAGGCCCGTGATGTTGTCATGACCACTGTCACTAAACCTCCCACAGCTTCATGAAGGTCTTGGGGTGATAGGTTGTCACGTCGTGGCACCCCCGTCTGTCACCTTCTTTCCCGACATTCCTTTCATAGCCATTTGAGAAGAAAATACTTGTTTTCCGCAAATGATTTTGTCTTCCCCTGGAGCTTCCACCTTTGCGAGGTCCCCTCTCCTCTCTAGATGCGACCACGCCTCTAAGACTCTAAGATCTGGGCTCTGCACGCCCAGCTCCGTTAAATAACGAAGGGCCCAGGCAGAGAGGAAGCATGGCACGTTCAGGGGGTGGTAGAGCCAGGCGTCCTCAAACTACGGCCCGAGGGCCACATGCGGCCGGCCAAGGACATTTATCTGGGCCACTGGGTGTTTTTGCCACTGCTGCCTGTCCTGCTTAGCAGCCGACCTTTCCCAGGCCCACAGTGCGCATGTGCGGAATGTGCACCAATGGCCTCCAACAGCCTGAGGGACAGTGAATTCCGCACCCCACCTTTTAAAAAGTTTGAGGACCCCTGGGTAGACACTCAAAGTGGATGTCTACTTATTTACAAGTTCTCAGTTTGAGTGGCATCTCCGCTAGAGACACCATTAACCTCTGGAAATGTAACCCAAATCCTATTTATTTGTACACGGGCTGTCGTGCTTTGTGTCGTTCTGCTGGTTTGCGGCTCTCAATGTGAGTCTGCACTGCGCTGTAATCCTCTGAGCAGAGGCTGATGTGGAGCTTGCGAAAGTTGGATTCCTTAAAAGTAACCATAATAATATTAAACAGCAATCACAACAAAGAAGCGGCCGCCCCTCCCCCCGCAGCGGGGTCGCCTACACGATTATGAGCGGCTGCGTCGTGATTTTTTCCGAGCTTGCTGCAAATGGGCCTGAATCGGACTCGATTTCCCGTCGTAATTGCTTTCCGCGTGAAGAGGTCTTTTCCAGAACCGTCTGCAGCTGCTGTTTTAATGGGGAAACCTGTCTATTTGTATGTTAATAGTTTCCTCCGAGTTATTGGGCTTGTTGATGGAAAAGCCCAAATCAGATACTTGACTATTTTCAAGGTTTGCTGTTAATCTTGGATTTTTCTCTTTTTTTGTGCCCACGTGAAGCTGTTTCCACCGCCTGTGCTCTAAACCTTCCTGATGAAAGCATGAGGGATGGCAACAGGCTTCCCGTTCCTGAGGCTCAGTTGTGCCAACACACGCTGGACTTGGTGGCTCCGTGGATCCGTGCTGCCCAGGTGCGTGTGCTGGGGTGAATGCCTTCCCAGGTAGTCCACTCGCCCAGCTCCTGAGCAACCCAGGCTCTGCAGAGCAGGGTCACCTGTGTCAAGGGAGTGAGCCTCAGCTGTGGGGTGCGGCCCGGCCGCAGACGAACCCAGGAGGCACGACCCAGAACTCCCGTGCTGGAAACAGAGCAGCCCAGCCTCTGACCAGGTGAGTCTGTACAGGTAAGTAACGTGTAACACGCACTCACAACTTCTCTGATTTTCGGGTTCCTCGTTGCTCAAAAAGAAATGAGAGCGGTCATTCTCTCATGTCGTTTATTCATCATGGGGTTTAATAATAATCGTGTCCGTGGAGATACTTAACGCCTGTCAAACGGTGGACCTCTGATACATGATGGTTGAAATTAAGATACTCGGAATCTGGCCCTGATTTGTGGAAGTGAAGAGGCTGGGGGATGGGCCCTGGGAATCTGCATTTTTTAACCAAACATCCCAGGCAAGTCTAGTTGGCGTTCCTACTGGAAACTCCCAGCAGACGGCGAGTGCCGAGAGCCGGGGTTGGGTTATTGCAAATTGCTGCATTCAGCGCCCCGGGAGTCAGAGATTGCTCTCTAGGGCGGCGCGGTGGGGAACTGAGGTTTGAAGGGTGAAGAAGAGACTGCCAGGTGAGGAAGGGGGTGAGGACGTCCCGTCACCAGGAAGGGCACAGGCTAGGCAGCACCCACTGTCCCAGAAACAGCGAGCAGAGTAGACCCTAAGCCACAAGAGGAGACAGGGGAGTTCGGGGTGGGGGCGGGGGCGAATGTCAGAAATTCAGATTTTTATAAAACAGATTTTGTAAACAAATAGAGTAACCAGATGGGTGTTGTATAACGACCAATCCCACAGGTTAACTCCAGTGTATTTATAAGTGTGAGTTGACAATATTGCAAACAGATGCAGGGTTGGGCGGGATTTGGCAATTGCATCTGGGAGCACACAAGGCTCTCTGAACAGAACCTGCGAGCGCTCCTAAAGGAGTCTGGGAAGCAAATGGATGGTTAAACTGAAGCTGATCTCTAAACCAACACAGAGGGAAACTGAGGCAGAAATAGGGGAAAGGACTGTGAATTCACAATTTATTTAAAAAGGTTATATTCACACGTTTAGATGATCCTTTCTCTTCATTGTGCTTCTGAATACAACTTTCTGTCCAGCTCTTCTTATTTTTTCTGAACCTAAACCCAGGACACAGGACCTATCAAGTGTGTTAGTTTGGGGCAGTAGGACCTGAGAGGTAGGATTTGGGTAGGTGCGGAGAGGGTCAAGGGTGCAGGGTTTGCCAGTCATAGTCCTGCCGGAGTCCACGTTCCAGAACTTCCCAATGTCTCCATTTTATCGTGTATTAAGTACGGATCATAATAAATATCTCCCAGAGCTATTTTAAGAGTTGACTGATCTAAAGTGTATAAAAAGCTTGGCACACAGTGGGTGCTTGGTCAGGGAGAGATGAGTAACAGGAACGGTGGCGGTGACAAAAATCATTATAAAGATCATTTCTTTATGGCCCGACGGAGCTGAGCCCAGAAGCTTCCCAATCACAATTTCGCTTAGAAGAATTTTGGCCTGGAAATAACCAAAACTGCGAGGCTTGCCCCAAAAGCTGTGCAGAGGGGGCAGCGCGCCCGGCTCACGGCTCATTTGTGGTGACAAAGGCTGTCATTCCAGAGACTCGGCTCGGGGCCTCTCCATGCACCACCTGTGGGAAGCAAGTGCAGGCTGCATCCCGGCCGGGACCCGGCCTGGCTTTCCCGGCTGCTGCCTCCAGTGCAGTGGAGGCGCCGCCCCTCCTGCTGGGAAGCTGTCAGGGAGGAGACCGACCCCCCACCCCGGCCCCCACGGCCCTTCCCACGAGTGGCAGCCCGGAGGCCACGTCCTGTGTGACTCACGGCCCCGGGCGGGGCACGTCATGGGTGCACGGGCGTGCGAGGGAAGGCTGGGCCTGTTGTGACAGAGCCCCTGTGAGTCACCTGCATGGCCCAGGACACCTGGCTTCTCTTCTGTCCCCAGACTCCCCTGCAGACACATCGTGCCCATTTCTAAGAAGACATTGGGCAACGGATTGCCCAGTGACACTGGGGCAAGGCCGCCCGGGGAAGAGTTAAACAATGATCCCGGCTGTTAGGCAACACCGTGGTTCAGACGACCAGTTGCACAGAAGCGTTTGCTGCATACGCAACCCTCAGTGGACTGGGGTCCGGAATTGGGACGGGGGTGGAAGATGACAGGTAGGGTGGCCAAACCAGGCTGTCCTGGTTTGCCCCACACTGAGAGTCCGGGGTTCTGGGGAGCCCCTCAGTCCTGGGAAAACAGGGGCAGTGTGTCACCTTAACGAAATTAAGGTGTTGGAAGTGTCCTCCTCACAGAGTTGCTGACTGGTGAGGGCATGCCGGTGACTGCGACGTCTGTGTTGAGTGCTCCGCGTGTGTAGGCCCTGCTGGGGACCGTGTGCTGGGAGGACAACGAGGCCACGCGGCCGAGGGTGTCATGATCTCCATTTCAGCAATTAGCTGAGTTGCAGAAGGCATGAAGGCGCAAGGCTGGGGCTGCCACAGTCAGACTGTGGGGCTCAGTGGCCTGGCTCCAGACTGACTGCCGAGGTTTACACATGCACACACACACACACACACACACACACACACACACACACACAGACACTTGCACATACGTACACATGCAAACAGCCATGTGAAGAGACACGTACAGAAACACACAGAGGGGCATACCACATACACAAAGAGACAGGCACACACACACAGACACGTGCACAAACAGGCATGACATAAATGCACAGAAACACAGACACACACAGACATGGACAGATAGGCAGACACACACACAATGACATACACAGACGTATACACAGATACATCAAGGCACACACATACACAGTTACACACACATGAAGAGCACACAGAGAAACACACAGACATATATACCACACAGGCAGACAGACACGCACAAAGATGTGCACATACAAACACACAGATCCACACACAGACACACACGCCCCTACTGAGGTCCTGCATGGCACCGTGTTGGCAGGAAGCCTCATTTCCAAACAGCCCAGTCCAGCAGTCAAGCCTAACTGGAAAGAAACTGAAATCTCTGCTTCTCTCCTTCTCAGAGCCCCTCCAAGCCCCACATCCTCCTGAGCCTTCCCACCAGCCTGGCACTGGACTCAGGGCACTGAACCCAGGACCCTGGACCCCAGACACAGGACCCAGGACTCAGGAATCCAGACCCGGGACACGGGACCCAGGACCCTGGAACCTGGACCCCAGGCACAGGACCCAGGACTCAGGAATCCAGATCCCAGACACGGGACATGGGACCCAGGACACTGGACCCCAGACCTAGGACCCAGGACTCAGGACCCAGGACCTAGGACTCATGCAGGTACAGACAGAACTTTCCTTACTGGGCAGAAGAGGGGAAAAACTGAGCAGCTGTCCAGGGTGAAAGAGGGAGCCTCCCCCTTTAAACAGTCATGTTCCCCTAACCTTTGATCCATCTCCAACCCACCGACCTGTAGCTTAGACCACAGACTGCCCAGCAAGCCCCTGCCAGGACACCCCACAGCCGAGGCAATCCCTGCGGACTCCATATCTGTGTCTCCATTCCAAACACACTTACTCATTCTTGGTATTTACACATTAGTTCTAGCGTCTCACTTTCTGCAGAATTCCTCAAAGACAGAATGACTATTTAAGTCATTCTGTTTACTCCATGCTAGATTCCAGCTCCTTCCTGGGTGAGTCTTCTCCACCCGGAGTGTGCCCCAGGGCCAATGCCTTGGGGATCTCTTGAAACACACTCTTGTCCGTGTTTTGACTCTGAGCCTCTAGTCTGGGCTCCCCCGCGGGTCTGACACCCAGTGATATCCGTGGAGCCTGCAGCACTCAGGCCGGGGAACCCACTCCCAAGTCCCTGGGACCACTCAGTGGGAAACAAACTCAGTGACACCACATCATGTTAATATAAATAGCCATCACTGTTAGAAAAATACCCACAAGGATTGGTCCCTTTGGCATATACTTACCGAACACCTCCTGCGTGCCGGGTGCCCTTCCAGGGGTTGGGGGTGCAAAGCCTTGTAGAACGTACTCTTGGCCCATGTGTAGGTAGGAGCCCAGGTGGGGAGGTGGGCACGTGAGCAACAGCAGGACCTGGATGTTAGAGTTCCGCACGACAATGGTCACGGTGGGTCAGGGGATCACAGGACCCCGGGAGAGGGGTGATGGGAGACACCAGCAGGGTGGACAAGGAATGCCGGAGCCAGGCTTCCCACCATGGACAGGGATGAGGCTTATGCTCTGAGCAACACGTTCTCGTGTGCGCTTCTCTGCTCTGTGCCGACTGCAGAGCCTACGAGCAGTGCAGCACCCGTGCCTGCTGCACGTAACAGACGGGGAGGGGGAAATTGCACCTGCAAGTCCCAGGAGTCCCAGTGACTCGGGAAGCAGAGTCAGGGAGGATCACTTGAGCCCAGGAGGGAGTTCAAGGCCAGCCTGAGCAACCTTGTGAGACCATGTGTCTAAAAAAAATAAAATAACAAGACATTAATTTGAAATTCCACTTGCAATCATTATTATCCCTGAGAAGTCCAGGGTGTCATGGAATCCTACAAGAGGAGGGTAAAAGGACCCTGGGAGATCTCAGAGTCCCCAAACCCAAAGGATGAGCAGGCTCGGGGTAAGCACATGCCAGGCCGAGGGAGCCGAGCTGCAGGGAAACCAAGGCTCGTGCACGTATGTCGAATTGGGGGTGTGGGGACATGGCATTGGTGTGTGACAGAGGGATGACGGGGATGGGTGGAGGGGACCAAAGTGCAGAGAGGCCATTTGAGGCCGTGCCTGTTCGAGGGTTTCATTTCACTTCCCACGGACAGCAAGGAAGTAAAGACAGTAGCCGCTACTGCCGACATTCTTGGAAAGTCAACAAAAATGCAAATTTTAAATGATTGATTCACAAAGCATGAATCCCCTAAGCAACACAGCGTCATTTTTATTAAATCTGTACTAGATTCCCGTTATGTGCCAAGGACTGGCCCAGACCCAGGGGACGGGAAAGGGAACAGAAAGGGGTGCGGCCCCTGCCCCAGGGGACTCATTCCCGGCAGGGCAGAGCAGTCCACACTCGCTGGTCTGATTTAAATTGCTGTGGGTGTCGTGCAGGAGGCTGGGATGAGAGGGGAGGGCGAGGTGGTTCAACAGGTAAGGTCTGAAGGACGGAAGGACCCAGGAGGATGGCGGTGAGGAAGGGATGCTTCAGCTCAGATCTGAGGGTTGAGAAGATGTGAGCCGGGGGGACGCCAGGGTCCCAGGCAGATGCGTGTGGCGTGTGACTCGCCAAGCAGAGATGGCCCTGACTCTCCTCCCAATCTCTCAGTTGTCTGTCTCTTTCTCTCTATCTTATTCTCTCTCTCTCCCCCACCCTGTCTCTATCTCTTATGGCCTCTTTGTTTCTCTATCTCTATTTCTCTCTCTCTTCCTTTCTCTGTCTCTGTTTCTGTCCCTCTATATCTTTGTGTACATCTGTGTGTCTCTCCCTCTGTCTCTCTCCCTCCCTTCCCCTCTCTCTTTCTCCCTCTTCCTCCCTCTTTCTCTATCATTCACCCTTCTCCTCTCCCTCTCTGTCTTTTAAAAAAATTTTTTAGTGTGGAAAAATCCCAAGTCCACATGTAGTTATGAGAAATCATACTACATATTATTTCTGTAGAGGTCCATATGCCCTTCACCCGGCTCCCCCATTGTACCATCTTGCATAACTCTCCTGTAATATTGCAGCCAGGAAATTGACATTGATGCAATCCTCCCATATTTCTTAAGAAAAAATAAAAGTTGCACACATACATAATAAAACCACCACTTTACTATCAAGTAGCTCCAGCATCAAGGGTGACTAGTCAAATATCCCTCAGACAAAGCTTTATGTCTCACTGGGTCAGAGTGGGTATGTGCACACATATGTGAATACATGCATGTACATAATCGTATGGACACATATGTAAATATATTATTTGAAAGACATTTAGATTTATCGAACTCAAATTTGGAATTATTAAATTGTTGACTAACAAAAAGGCAACTCTCTTTTCTCTTTGGGGAAAAAACTAAGTCTAGCAAGTAAATAGGGTATTTGAAATTGTATATTAAGGTATAAGTATTTGGGAGGAAACTTATAATTATGTTGAACAGTTAGTTTTGAGAACATTAGTTCTTGAGAAGAAGGGGGATAGGAATATTTTTTTCCTTTTTATTAAATTCCTGGCTGGCACTGGAAGAATCATTTTTTTTTTAACAACTCCATGGTATGCCTGCAACATCATTCTAGTAGAGCCTCACATTCCTCAGGAGTTTTGAAATAGATTTTAAGGAGGTGAGAGTCAATACAATGCCTTTTCTTACACACTGATATATTTTGCTTCTTGCTGCAGGTTCAGATTCTAAGTAAAGATTTTGTGCGGTGATACAGTTAGCTCCTTTTTTTTTTTTTTCTTTCTGTCAGGAGGGAAAGATCGAAAAAGAAGAAGCAAAATGGAAAATGTGAACTGATACACAGGAAAGCTACCGAAATATTTACAAGAACAAAGTTAAGAGTAAGTTTTAATAGCACACAATCTCACGATCGATGCAGTTACGCAGAATCTAGAAGGTGCCAGCCTCCAGGCTGGGTTCTGCAAAAATAACTTGACAAACACAACAAAAATATAAGTTATGTATTATCTTTCCCATTTTCCATATGGGAAAACTGAGTGTCAGAGGGATAATATGATTGGCCTAACAGTCACAGAGAGAGTGAGAGAAAGAACTAGGAATTCAAACTTGGGTCAAAACAACTCAAAATCCTGTGATCTTTCCACCACATCACAATATTGGTTTTTAGCCGATTTTTTTAGGTAACACATTGCCGCAGACAAAAGAGAATCTACCACTTGGTGATCTGAGCTAAAATCTAAGACCTCAAAGTTGAAGGCAACTGATAATGAGATTGACTTTGAACCAGAACAGGGACCTTTTGGTAACTTTTGATTTTTAGATGGTAACTATGGATTCTTGTCCTTTCTCGGGGTTGTCGAAAGCCCCGTGGACTGTGAAATAAAAATCTTAAAGATCCCCTTGGGCTGTCTTGAATGTTGGCATGCTTTCAGCCTCCAGGAGAACTGCCCTCCCAAAGACTCCATTTTGCTCTCGCTATGATTTATTGAATCTGACAACAGACCCTGTGGCATGCTTTACCTGTATTTACTCACTTACTTCTTGAACCAACCCTTTGAGGTAAGTCTCAAGATTAACCCACTTACAGATGAGAAAAACAAGGCTAGGACTGGTGAAGGGGTAGCTGGAATAGGAAGTGGCACAGCTGGACCTGGAACCCAGGTGGGGCTCTCAGTGCTAACAGGAGGAGCCTAATGCAGACCTTGAAGCTAATCATGGCAGAAAGTCCCCCAGCATCTGCTTTTCTAGATATTAATAAAATGCCCCGGACCAGACTTTCCTCACCTCTTTCTGGTTGCATTGCTATCAAATAACTCCCTTTCGGGCTCTCTCAGCAGATTGCAAAGGTTAGGCTTCACTTCATGTTTATCCCAAAGACGTAAGTGGTGACAGTCTGCATCCTCATCATTCACAGATTTGTATCTGCAAATTTGCCTATTAGCTAAAATTTATCTGTAATGCCCAGATCAATACTCAAGGTGCTCTCATGGTCATTTGTGGGCACGCAGAGCAGCAAAACAATTGAGTCACCTGAGATGCCTCACCAAGGAGGGCACAAGGCAATGCTCTGCCTTCCTGTTTCAGCTCTCATATAAACAATGTTCTTTTCACAGTCAATTGAGTGTCTTTTTTTTTTTTTTTTTGGTATTTTTGTGCTTTTTGTTGGTGATTGTACTGTTTCAAATGGCCCCTAAGCATAATGCTGAAATGCTGTCTGGTGCCTCAACGTGCAAAAAGGCTGTGATATACCTTTCTTCTATATACCTTTCTCACCTTTGAATAAGGTGTCTAACCAGAAACACATAAAGCAAAGGTATGTATTGAGCTGTTGATGAAAATGACGTGACCAGAGGCTTGCAGGAACCTAACCCTGTATTTCCTTTAGGAGCAGTTCCATATTCACTAATTCAGGGTTCATGGCAACGTGATGGAACTTAACTGCTGCAAATAATGAGAATCAATGGTATATAGCAAAAGTGCTCATTGCTACCATATATACAATAGGAAACAATGGAGCACAACCTTTAAATCTGACAGTAGGGCACTGTTAAAGTATGACTCTTCTATGCAGTGATGTTATATGTAACCATGAAAACAAAGTGTTCAGAAGACTTAAAAAATATTATGTGATGGCAGATGGGGGAAGACAGCAGGGTACTAATCCATGTAAGTTCTATGGTTCGGCAGTGACAACTGGGATCCGTCTCTAGACTCAGACACGAAACACAGCTTGGAAGGAATGGTAAATGGTGGTCATCTTTGAGTAGTGTGCTTATGGATCTTTTGAAGTTTCTTATAATTTTTATGTTATTAAGTTAATTATGCTAAGCATATGTTTATTTTATAATCATAATAGTTCAAATAGTTTTATCATTCGACAGTCATAAACGTTGTTTAAACAAATGGGTCTAGCACTTCTGGAATATCCTGTGGTCAAAAACATCAAGGGCCGTAAAAGTTTTCATAAATGTTGACCTGGTGATTTCTAATTTAAGTAAATAACTTTTTAAAAGGCTAGATGTAGAAAGGTGTTGATTATACCGTGTCTCATTTAGGAAACATAGCTGAAGAAAATTAACGTATAACCATAGTGATACTTGATACCAAGAATATTGCAACATCAACATGCTGGGATGTTATGTAGCTATTATGTACAGTATATTTAAGAATTGGTTAATAAGCACTTACCATGGGTTAAGGATATACCAGTGACGGAAAACTACACATTATTAAACAACTTCCGTTTCAGGTAAGAAACAGATATTAATCAAAGAATCACACACAGAGCAATAAAAATGCAAGTCTGATCAGTGCTCAAAAGAAGAGAGAAACAGTCCTTTCATGATTAAAAAGGACCTCCGACCAAGGAAGGGAGTCAGGATATTCAGATCATTCCCTGGGGAACAGGTGAGTCAGCAGAGATGTAATGTTTATTATAACTCTGAAGACAGATGGATGAAAGATACAAAAATAAAAGAACACAAAATAATACTTGCGCTATAATTATGATATGTAAATACACATGTGTGGACTGAGATGGAAAGCAATTTGCAAAAAAAAAAAAAAAGAATATAAGAATGGTAGGACAGTGGGTGATGATTTTTTTCTTAAAATGATTTGTGATCATGCTTACATTATTTTTATAGTTAAATTCTGAAATACAGTCATTTCTTACATTTTTTTACTTGACCCAGTTGTGTTTTTTACATATTCAATATTATAAATCTATATTCGAAATATTTTTTAAAAATCCATCATGCTTTATGACATTATAATTTTGTCAATATCAATATCATGTTTTAGAAATTCAAATTAATGCATGTTCACTATTGGGGCAATTGTTCAGGGTTAAAAGATTTTTTTGCCTTTTCTTCCTCTCAGTGAAATGTACATTTTTGTGTGTGTTTCTTTCTAACTTCCCTTCTTCTGTTTTGTTTGCTTTATATATCAAAGTTAAAGATTGAAAATATACCAACACCATAATAAGATCAAACCTAATTCTGTTCATTTTCTCTCCATTAAAAGGATCAACTGACCTTACTAACCTGAAAATATGAGGAAACAGACACCACACTGCTAGGAAGATTGTATTGATAATAGGTTAAGATGGTCACTACCTTACCTAGAGTTTGCATTTTGTGGTCTAGGTCCAAGAGGGGAGAAAGATACGTCATCTCTCTCATTCACCATTTAATTCTCAGTTCTCAGAGTAGTACCTGGTACCTAGGACATGCTTAGTGAATATCTTTTGAATAAACCAATGATTAAATAACTAAAACTAGTTTTTATTGAGAATATACTGAGTTGTGGTTAAACGAAGTGTTCCATAGCTGAACAATTTTTTTTAATCAACCAAATAAAAAAGTCTGAGGCTCAATGATCTAAGCCAACACAGGCCATGTATATAATATTATTAAAGTATGAAAGAAAACATATGAATACAAATAAAAGTAATGAAATAAAAATATTGAACGTGAAATTTAAAAAGGAAAAAGAGACAGGTGGAGTTAATTTTGGCAACATATTTTATTCAACCCAACATATTATGATTTTATCATTTCAACATGTAAACAATATGACAGAATTATTAGTGAATTCTTTTAACTTTTTTTTTTCCCTTTTGACTAAGTCTTCAAAATCTGGTGTGTGTTCTCCACCAAGGCCATCTCCATTTCAACTAGCTGCCTTTTAGCACTCAATTGCCACATGTAAATCTTGTCATATTAGACATTGGGACCCTGATCCAGAAAGGGAGGACTGGCCCATGGGCATGCCACAAGGAGGTGGTTCTAAGCAGAGACCACAGCCCTGGGTTCTTATTCAATGAGCTGGGTGCTTTTCCCATATCTTGGAGCTATGCTGAGAGAGGATCACCAACCCACAGGCTCTTTGACTGTGCTGCCTGGGTTCAAGTCTCACAACGGCCTCTCTTGTAGCCACGCAACTTCAGGCAGGTTGATAACTACGTCTGGAATTTAGTTTCCTCATAGTGAACCAGAATCAAGTTAAATCTACCCGTTCAAATGAGATAGCCAGCGTGTGATGGGATGAATTATGTCCTCTTGAAAAGATATGTCGCAATGTTAATCCCTAGCGTCTCAGAATGTGCCCTTATTTGAAAATAGGGTGGTTGCAGCTATAATGAGTCGAGATGAGATCATAGTAGGGTAGGGTGGGTCCTTCGTGCAATGCGATGGGTGTCCTTAATAAAAGAGGACGAGAGAAACAGAGTCAGAGGCACACTGGGAGAGCATCATGTGACAACAGAGACAGAGAAACGAAGTGACGCAGCCGCAAACTAAGGAAATATCACGGCTTGCTGGCTTCCACCAGAAGCTGGGAGGAGAGAAGGAAGGATTGTACCCAGAGTCTCAGAGGGCATGCATGGCCCTGTGGACACGTCAATCGCAGACTGGTGGCCTCCGGAACTGGGTGAGAATACATTTATTCTGGCATTATGAAGCCACCCAGTGTGTGGCAGTTTGTTACGACAGCCTTGGGAAACTAATACACCCATAAATAAGGTTGCCAGATAAAGTAGATTCCAAGTGAAGTATGAATTTCAGATAAAAAAAAAAAAAAAAGGAAAAATTGTTCAGCCGAAGCATGCCCCAGGAAGCACGTATTTATGACATGTTACCTGTAATTAATTGGTGTCCTGTATTTTCGTTGCCTAGGTCTGGCAATCCTACCCCATACACCCCTTCTGCCTGGGGTCAGCCGCGGCCTTTAAAAACATCAGCTGTCGTTACGGTATCATGCTAGCTTGATGAGAAGAGGCAACACGTAAACCTGTACGTGTTGTCTGTGAATGAATATATGCACTCCACAAACGTTCTCATTTTTTTTAGGTACTCGAGAAGGGTTGTAGCAGTATTTATTTCAGCACGACTGAAACCAGAGCCAACCCCAAATCTGAGGAACAAACACGAAATCAAACTGCCACTCCATGGCAGGCCCATGGAGGACGTCTCTGATTCCTCGGGGCTGTGAATGCCCCAGTGTCATCACCGCTGGGCCGCTCCTCATGCACGCCTGGACACGGCGTGGCGTGGGAGCCGCGTGTCTGGGCAGGCCGGCTGTCTCGGAAACCCACTCTGTCCCCGCAGCCCGCTCCCTCCCTCACTGCTTGTGCCATGTGTTCCCAAGCGCTCAGACCTGCAACTCCCGCTGTAGACGGGGACTGACCGTGACAAACTCCCAGCCAAGCAGATGTCATCGCTATCTGGGACATGTACCCATCATTCTTTCAGTGGCTTGAACGGGGGGCCTGTTTCCTTTTCCGCCCCTCTTTGTCCATCACTCCCCGGCCCCGACAGGTGGGCTTCCTGCCATTCATTCATCCAGGAGATAGCTGCTCTTCCCGAAAGTCTGCGTTGGGGGGTGGGGGGTGGCCTCCGGAGCTAACGGGATCTTTCTTAGCAGGCAGCGATGAACTGGGCTGAATGTTTTATCATCCTGCCTGTTGGGAAGAGCGGTTTCTGTGTGTGCTAAGTTCAGAAAGTGGATGAAAAGGAAAGAAAAATCAAGAAATGGACATTTCTGGGGGCAGGGGGGATCTTGGGGGTATACTCACAAGTGTGTATAGGAGGGTTGTAAGTAACTATTTTATTTTATATATGCAAAGTTCTTACTGGGACTGGATGGATCCTATGATTAACTGTCGCCGCTCCCAAAATGTATTGAGAACGTACTTGATTCCATCCATGATTTAAATGCTGGCAATTGAGTAGTGAGCAAGACAATCAACTACTTCTCATGAAGTCTACCGACCAATGAGAGGAGACAGATCACACACAAGCACACGAATGCGCACTTTTAAATGTTATCTGTAATAATTACTGAGAAAGAAATAACTAGGATGCAGAGACTAATGGGAACAGTGAGGTCTGCTTTAGGCAGGTGTCTTTGAGGCAGGGCAATCAGGAGACCCAAAGAATGACAAGGAAATATCCCAGGGAAAGTCAACGAAAGTGCCAAGGATGGGCATGTATCAAGTAGTGCTTCTGTAACCTCATTCTAGAAGCCCCTGGAAGAGTTGGGGTTTTGCAAGAGAATTATGTCTCAAGTCGTGTAATGAGCAAACCTCTCTCGTCTGCATCTAGGAATTGTAGAATGGTTCTAGTTTTTGAACAAACTTCTCTTTTGCATCAAGAATGGCTCTAGCTGTGAACCATCCTGGGAAGAGCTGGGAAAATAGTCACTTGAATCGTGTTTCTGCGTTCTGTGGTTCACATGAGAAGCTCCCATTGAGAACGGCCCTGAATTTTGGAGAACGTGAGAAGGACTCAGGTGATAAGGGCCCTGTCTACAGTGAGGAGAAGAAGGAAGAGGGAAGTAAAAGCGCCCTGGACTTGAGTTTCTCCACCTGAGCCTCAGTGGCTTCAACTATAAATGGACATCATAATGCTTCCCTGGGAGGATTTGAGGGTTTAAAAGACAAGACATGTACAATTGCTCAGTTTAGTCCCTAAGAGAAGTTGGCAGGAGAGAAGTGGGAGTTTTTCTTCCCTTTTCTTCTTTTTCCAGATGATCTACATAACCCAAATTAGAATGATGCATATGACCTAGCAGGTACGTGCCTGCAGAAACCTTATATTCCCAGGTTTTCCGAGAGTTTGGAACTATCTTGAGACCCACAAAGTTGTTCGCAAACAAGACAAGGAAATGCACAGACACACAACACTCGGTCCCTATATGCACCACAGTCCTGCTCCCAGCAACCAACATGCCGTTCCCTCTATTCTGAACGTGAAACCCACAGGCCATGTCAGTGTAGCCATGGAGATGGGTGGGGGTGGAGTAACGGTGAGCAGAGGTTTGGGGTTTCAGGATCCTGTTCAGACAGCCACCTCCCACTCACGTCTCCCAGGGAGCACTTATGACCCAACCTTCACCACGAAGCATTCCAGGGGCCAAAATGCGCTACAGTCTCTCGGCAAACTTGGTTTCCAAATGCACCATAACACATAGTGATGCATTCCCCCTGGAAAACTCTCTTGCAACCAAGTGCTCTTTACTTGATACTTTACAACTATACTTTAATCACACTGAATTATAATTGCCTGAGTCCTTCTCTTGACCACTACTCGACTCTAAGCTTTGGAGGACTGAGCATTGTTTATTTTGCTCTGCTTTGTGCTGCTGTCTGGCAATAGCTATTTGTTGTAAATAAATAAAACTAAAAAAAAAAAAATACCCCAAAACAAAAACAAGCAAACTCAAAACTAGACATGCACAGCGCACATAGGAACTCACAAATAGATCCTCGACTCAGGATCACAATCAGAAGCACACTCACATGGCCAGCCACCTGTGTGAGTTATGCCTGTACACTAGCTCCTGTTCGGATTCTCACTCAAGTTGCTCCATTCATCTCTCAGCACCCCTGGGTCTCTGCATATTCTCACTAGAGAATTCCAGGCACCTGGCTGGCTTATAGTGTGGCTTTCTGGCCTGGAACAGATAGAAGAGACCACATGAGAGCTTTCAGAGTCCTCTGTTCTTCAAAGGTCACTGTTCAGGTGGTCACCGGGGTCGAATGCGGTTCATGTGTCCGATTCTGAGGTTTTTCTTTCATGACTCAGAACTCAACATCGGCCACTGGGGAAGGCTCAATCTATTTAATATATACCCTGCTCTGGGGTCCCAGATGGCAACGAGGCCAAAGCAAAGGTGTCAAACCATGTGTGGTCTTTAAATAGGCCTTGATGTTTGTCACGAGCTGAGCCTGGGGCCTGGACCCATGCCAGTTGGTAATTGATAATTCCAACTGGTAATTACGTGCTCTGGGTAGTTTCGGTTGGCATCCGCACATCCTGTCCTCAAATGGCGAGAGGTGTTCCTGGGTTTCATGCCAGAGGTGGCTCCATTTCAAGCCCCATAAAGTTTCTAAATACCTTTGGAATGTTGCAGGATGAAAGATGCTGTCCTCATTAAACACATGGGCTTCTCAAAAGGAAACCCATTACTCTCTGATGATGACAATTTTTCCTGGTCCTTATGTTCCTTGTTAAAGAAAAAAATGTCAATTAATGAAGAATACACACATAACCCTTTCCAAGAATTAACTAATTATCTCCTAGGGAGCTTAACAAAATAATCTGCCTGCAAATCGTTGTATTCTTCAGAATATATGGAGTCATTCTAGATTGTCTTGATAGTTTTCTTTTTTTCTTCTTTTATCTTTTTCATTGTTTGATCTATCATTAATAAATAGCCTTGCATTGAGTTCTGCTCATTTGTCACCCTATAGCTTTATCCCTCCCTTTAAAAAGACATAGGCTTCTTTCTAACCTTTTAGGAATGGATGCTGCTAGGGTTTTGTGATAATAGTACCAGGAATAAAACTATAATATTCCTATTCCTATTCTATCAAAGGAATTCCAAAACCAAATTCAGCTAAAAATATGACATGTTGATCATGGAGGTGAGCACTTTCAAGACCCATATGCAAGAGCCTCAGATTGGAATGGCCAACCCCACAAATTTCTTTATTTCCAGAATGTATGAGGCCTGCCTAAACATGTCTGGAAAGGACACATACCCATGCATTTTGTTCTCTTCTGCTCTATGCCAAAATGAAGTACCTTAAAACAAGTGCATTTTATTATTTCTCATTTTGTTGGTTGGCTGGGCTCAGCTGGATGGTTTTTATGCCCACTTCAAGTCTTCCAAGTGGTGACAGCCAAATGGTGGCTGGAGCTGGAGCCATCTGAAGACAGGAACCCTGAGATGCCTCTCAACTTCTTGATGCTGTCTCAGAGCTATTCTTTTCCGTGTGGCCTCTCGCGATGAGGAGCTGACTTCTCATAGGGTGACTCAGGCCCTCAAGAGTGAACATTCCAAGAAGTTAGAGGCAAAAGCTACAGTCTTTCTAATGCCTGGGCCTGGGGCCAGCATTCCATTTCTTTCTATGCATCCTATAGCTTTTCATGAGTGCTGGGCCAGCTCCGATTTTATTTGGAAGGGATTACATGATCATGTGAAAAGTGGGAGGTGTGGTTTACTGGGGGCCATCCTTGGGGAATGGCTGATACATCATTATTGTCTTTGTGGTCACCCCCCCCCCCAACAAAGGCTACTCGTCTAACACTTGCCCACACATTCATTGTCTCCTGCTCACCCTGCTAAGATCTGTCACTGCCTCTTCACTGGCCTGCCTCCTCCTCCATTTTCATAGTTTGGGTTTCGATTTTTTTCTTTTCCTTCACAGCATCAACATTAACCATTTCCCCCAGTTTTCAACTTCACTGAAAGCTCATAATGACATCCCCTCCCTTAACATGAAATCTGATGGGAATTTCAATCAAATTCAATGAAATCCAATCAAATATGATTAAGCAAACAAAACAAATTGGAAACTGACATTTCCAGTTTTATTTAAAAATAAAACTTTTATTTACAAAATAAAATCCCTTTTATTTAAAGATATATGAATATGCAACTGTCAGCAGAGATTTCTAACTAGGGAACACTGGGCTCTGGGAAAGAGGTAACATAACTTTTTATGTTCTATTGCTCTGGAATATAACAGCACAATTCACAATTGCAAAGATAGGGAACCAAACTAAGTGCCCACCAACCAAGGAACGGATAAGGAAAAAGTGCTATATATACTATATAGCATGGAATACTTCTCAGCCATCAAAAAGAATGAAATAATGTCTTCTGCAGCCACTTAGATGAACTGGAGGCCATTATGCCACGTGAAGTGACCCAGAAGCAATCTGAGTTTTAACATACCCTGCAGGCGTGAAAGTAGGGCCTTGCTAATAAACTGTGTAACAGGGAGAAAGAGAGAGAAAGATCACAACACAACTGCCCCTTGTTTGGTTAACCATCCTGTGGCTTAACCCGCTGTCTTTAACCACCTGCCGAGTTAGTTTTTTTAACAATTGAAAAGAACTGAGCAGGTAGAAGGAGTGATTCTCCCCAGTTCTGCAGTTCTGCATTCCAAGGACCCTGATAAGCCAGCCTCACACAGGAAAAAAAGGGGAGCAAAACCAGATACAGCTGCTACACAGCCCTTTTCTGCAATCAGTTGACAACAATCACCTTTTTTCCCTTTCTCTTTCTCCCTATAAAAACCCCTAACACCCTTCCCTTCTTCTTCGGCAGTACTCCCTCTCTTTGTGCCGAGACCTTTCCTCCCTCTGGGAAGTAAAATAAGCTTGTTTTCTCTGAAGTTCTTCTAATCTTCTCATGGAAAATTATTTCTCAACCTGAGTTACAGACTCCCGCTCTAACGAGGGGGTTACGATAGACCTCAAATTTGAGAATCGTTTCTTTAGGCTTTCATGACTTTGTACCTCACCTCCTAAGTCCCGCCTGTAGGAAACTTCTTTTCAGTTTGTTTTTCTCAAGGGGGCTCGGAGTGGGGGGAAGAAAATCCCATATCCCTCTGTACTTCTTTCTCTTCCCTGGCTGACTCCTGCTCAGACTTCAGATCTTTATTCAGGAGTCCCTTCTCCCTGGAAGCGTTGCTGGCACTGCTGTGGCTGGTGCCCGTGTCCCTGAACTCTCTACACTTCTCTTCTGTACCTGTCAAGCAGTGTAGAGTTACAGGTTTAAGTTACCCTTTCCCTAACTAAACTGTAAGATTCCTGTATGAAGGGCTAGTGTTGGTCTTGTCACCAGTGATGAGTAGGTGATCAGTAAATGAAGCAAGTTTCTAATATCCAACCCCGGGAGATGTCAACTTCTTGGTCTCCTGCCAGCCTTCCTTTCTCATTCTCAATACTGCGTTTTTCTCTGCCCTATAGGATCTAACCCCTCGGAAGCAGGGTCTGCATGATGCCAAAAAGCTATCGTTAGTTGAGGGCAGGATCGTTTTGGTTATTTGAGGGCTTTAATCTTAGCGCAGGGTTATAAACCTCAAAAGAGCCGAACCAGTTTGTGATTCTTACAACATACTTTCTCTGGAATTTTTCTATTAATACTTAGTAAATGTTAATCTGGGGAAACACGAGTAAAACATAGTTCAGTTTACTGGGCATTTGGACACTATCATTGACTTTTACATGATAAAGGGAAGCAAATTAAAAGACACAATTCTATGATGCTTTCTAAAATTGGGGGGCAAAAGGGAAAATTCACTTTATTCTTTGCATAACCAAAAAGGGAGGGCTGTGAAAAGTTAGACATAAGAACACTACATCCTTCAAACTCTAACACAAACGTACTGAACTCGTGTTAGGAAATCGACAACATTCCTTAATGTTTTGGAAGATGCACTGGGTACAAGCCCCTTAGTGCCGACAGCTGAGGCCCGCCTCGTGGCTAGCATAGTCTGGGGAAGGATGGGCAAGGGAACGGGCTGTTTCAGTGAGAGTCCGCAGCCGTGCGGGCTGTTGTGCGTGGTACGGCAGAGAATCCACTGGGAAAGGCTTCCTAGCATAGGAAGAGCAATCCAGAGAGAGTTGAGGACACAGATGGGGCAAACATGGCCCGTCCAGGTGAGGAAGCTGTTCCCCACGAGTGAACGGTTTTGTGAGATGGTGAAAGATGGAATGAGAACCGCAGGGAAGGTCTCTGCTGTAGAAGGGCAGATCCCAGAAGGCTCCCGGGGTCCTCCTGCTTTTACTCACTGGTCCCTGCTTAGGCTGTGACAAGGTCTCCTGTTCTAGACTTAGGCTGGTGCCTCTTAAGATTTGGAATTCTCGGGGGGGGGGGGGGGGGAGTGTGGCGGGGTTGTTAAAATACAGAGTGCTGGGCCTACCCCTGAAGTTTGACTCAGTGGGTCTGGTGTGAGGTCCGAGAATTTCATTTTTAACAAGTTCCCTGGAGAATGCTGCCAGTCGGGGGAACTCCACTTTAAGGACAGCCGGCTTACCTATTTCACACATAAAGACATCGAGTCCCAGCTGGGAAGGATAGGCTTGCAAAACAGAGCCCACTGCTCAGCAAATCCTCGGCACGGGCCTAGTGCACACTCTGAAAGCGTCCAAACTGTTCTGCAGGCTCTCACCTGTCCAAGTCGGCTAGCCTACAGCAAGGCCCAGGGTCCCCCCCACACACAGCACTCGGAGTTTCGAGGCCCCAAGAACTCACACCTGCAGGTAGTTCAGGGCCTTGTCAAGTACATCGAAGATACCTGGGCCTTGGCGCCTCTTGAAAGGAATCATGCCTGCGTTAATTATTCCTCCCCAGCGAGTGACTCAGAAGGAATCCCCGTGGCTAATTATGAAGCCACCTGTCCCGCAATCAGATTCTCTAGACCGGGAAGCTCTGGGTTCTAATTGTGCCATTAACTGATTACACGTGTGGCCCGGTATGCTTGTCACTGTCAACATCCTGATCTGGGTTTCTTCGTCTTTGAAGTGTGGGGATGAGGTCGCTTTGTTCCAGGCACGGATGCGTGGTGGCTGCTTATTACATGCTAATTAGTACGTGATAAAGTGCAAATCAGATGGTCAACCCGCCCAGCAGCGAAGCCAGCCACTCCGAGCAAAATCGTTCCCCAGCTCGGGAGAGAGTAATTGTGAAAACAAGTCTTAAAGAGCCTGTGTGTTGCCAAAGTCGAGCTTTAGGTTTTAAACCTCCTTACATGTCATACTTGTTTTACATCACGTCTCCCTCTTCTCCGGAGACGTTGACAGGAACACCTTGCAGACGTAGCTTTCAAGGCATGCCCCGAGCCTGCTGTAAGAATGTGACACTCTGCCAGCAAAGCACATGGGGCGGTTCGCTTTGCTTGTGCCTGGTTTTCTTGTAGTAATGAGAGATGGTACAGAAGCTGTTGCAGGCATTGCTTTAACTGCTCTATGATCCATCTTCTGAGGTCTGAGGTTTCTCTTGATTTCCCCCCACCCCCTCATGGGCATAATAAGGCTGCTGCCCCTCTAGGCTTAAGAACTGCAGTCCAGGCAGAAGATGGAAGGGGACAGATAGGCTGAACCCGTCCCACTTGCCTCTTAGGAAAGTATGCGGGTGCCTAAGCACACCCCTCTCCCAGCAGGGCTTCCCTTGGACCTAGCTTGGCAAGGTCCTGTCCCGTGGTTACCCCACGACCCGGGGCTCTAGGAGAGCAAGCGTTTCCCTGGGTGGTGGTGAACACTTCGCTGTTCCGGACAAAGCCAGAGCCTGAGCCAAAGAGAAAGGAGGGGAACCGGTTTGGGCTAAGGGACTCCGCATACCCGTCTGATGGCTGAGTTTGGGGACACACTGCACTAAGGTGGAATTATTTTTCTCTGCCGCCTACGAGGTGCTCAGCTTGTGCAACCTCTAACTTTCTAGCTTGCTTATTTGCTTAATCGTGATAATCTACCCCCACACCCTCGAGAGGCATCTGCCAAGGGTTAAATGATGTCACATGAAAGACCACACAGTGTCGCACACGTAGTGTGCCGTGAAGAGCAGCTGTCACAATTAGCACTGGGAGTGACAACTTTCTTTGGTTCCATTGCCCTGCTCCCCACCCCACCCCGGCCCCTAAATGCATGGTCCTGCCGGGTCCCAGGCCCTGCTTGGAAAGAGCACAGGGCCCCTCTCGCTTCCTTCCTGCAGGCTGGGCTCTGATCCTACCCGTGGACTGCGTATCCGCAAAGAGTAGGGACGGTGTAACCACATCGTGGTTTGACCTTTAAGCTCTAGGAGCATAAAACCTTCTAGCGTCATCGTCTTGTTTTTCACGGTCAGAGTCCACCCCGCCAGCTCCACACCCCCCCGGGGCCGGCTCGGGGCCAATCTGCTCTCCCAGAACCAGGAAGGACAGGGACTAATGACCCCCCCCCCATTGATATGTAACTTGCCCTAATACTGACCCTGGCCTGTGGTTAGTGATTCCCTTTGCGGGGGTGAATGATTGGACTGTCGTGGCTCTTTACCCTATTTGACTCCTGCATGGCCTCCACCACTGCTTTGAACAAGAAAAGTCTTAATTTTAAAATACAATCATGAGCCATGCTGTTGCTCTTTGGTGGGTTCAGTGGTGAAGTTTGCAGCATTTCTTCTAAACCAACTGGTCCGTATGACTGTACTTCATTAAACAAAAGTAGAAAAGCCCCCCCTTTGGAGATGTGTCAAACATCCAAGTAAATAGATATTAATATTAATGGAACACTCGAGAAATGCCTGGTGTGCTTAGGTATGTTAAAATAGAAGCAATCATTAATTCCTAACCAGTTACTGACTTCCAACTATCCGAGCTCTGTATTAGGTGCTGCATTTCAGGTTGAACATGGTTCCTGCCCTGCGTGGGGAGACAGGTGACTAGATCTAGTGTCATTACTGATGTGAGGGGGAGAATACTAAGTACTACTAGTAATAACATTGGGGCTCCATGCTAGGTGCTTAGGATACATCATATTTTAACTACCATCGCCATTATGACCCCTCAATGTGTAGGCACTTTGTAGTCCCACTTATTAGATGAGGCAACTAAAGTTGAGAGAAGTTAAATAACCTGGGTAAGGTCACACAGCAGGTGAGAATCTGGTGGGATTGGAAATCCCATCCTGGCTGACTGCAGAGCCCACGCTCCTAACATGAGACTTGGGCTGCTTTAGAGCCAAATCCCCAGCTCTCTGGCTCTTACCAGCTTTGCAATCTTGGGCAAGTTACTTAAGCTCTCTGGACTCAGTTTTCCTAATCTGTAGAATGGGTTTTTACAACAGCCCACAGGGTGGTGGTGAAGAGTTAGAGATGGGTTAGCATATGCAAAATGCTGGGGGCGGTTAGTTACCATACGCAAATGCTGGGAACCTCATTTGCACCCTCTGAAAAGCAGCAAGCCCAGCAAGCTCCACTGTGAGGGCGGCTGTCTAGCCAGGCTGGAGAAACTGACAACTGTGTTGGGGCTTGGAGGGTGGCTAAGAATTACCCAGGTGGGGAAGGGAAGGACAGGCCTCACAAGCAGAACAAAGTTCTCACCACGTTGCTGACATCTGGAAGGTGTAGAAAGTTTAGAGAGGGGGATCCACTGACAGTTTAGAACTGGACAATTGTGGGGAAGAAAATAGTTAATACCAGGTTCTGCAGAGCGATTTTAGCTTTTTTTTGTCCTAAAGGGCATCGGGGAGGTGTTAAAGAATTGAGGCGGGAAAATGACTGTTCCCCTACTCCCCAAAGAAGAAATGATTCTAAAATCCAACTCGGGGACCTTAAATCCTGTTGTAGCCCTGCTAGAGAAAAGGAACATTTCCTTAATAAACAAAACACTGTTTCTGCCTCTTACTCCTCTTGGGCTGGGCATAGGAAGCACACTCCATCCACGGCTTGCTATTTTCCAACGTGCTCCCTGCGTCCTTCCATGGGGCTCCAAGCCCTGTGTAGAGGCCAAGGTGAGGTCGTGGGGAGATGAACTTTCTAGTTACCTTCTAATCTATGGGCGAGGACTGCCACCTCCTCCATGGGCATAGTTCAGTTCTCTGGCCACGTTGTTGGTTTCTAAATTCCTTGGTCTCTGAGGTCTGTGAGTGGGGCCCAGAGCTCCTATGTACAAACTTTGGGGCTATGGGTGTCACAATGTCCCCAGGTACACAGAGCCTGCCACCCCCCCCAACACCCATGACCCAGACCCTCAGTGGGGAACGGTTTGCATTGGAAGGGCCAGGGTCAGCTCCCGGTTCCCCCCGGGGACCCTGTGGCTACTTCTGTTCTCAGGAAAGTGCCCCGGAGATGGAGAATAGAAAATGGAGCTCTTGGTGGGCCCTGGCCTTGCCTGCCCAAGGGAAGGGGACCGGGGCCTCCACACTTTCCCAGATCCATGTGGGCAGCTACAAAGGAGCTTTTGAGGATAAACAAATACAGAATTGAGAAAATAAGGAAGGAGCTGGCATCTGAGGAATGTGAATATTTAGAAAATGCCGGGGAGGGAAGACAGAGTGCAGGCTGTTCTGTTGTAGGTCGGGTGCCCGATGGCCGGGGACAGGGGACCGCCAACAAGAGAAGGGGGAAAAACATCTCGGTGGGGAGAGCAAGGTTCCTTCAGGGTAGATTGTTTCCCACAGACATGAAAGATGTGACAACTTGAGGGCAACAGTGTGGAAACCACACTTGCATCACTTCACACGTGGCTGAACGTGACATCAGGAAGACCTCGCCAGCCACCGTCCTTGCAGTACAGCTTTATTTTAACTAATATTTCACTTACTGGTCCAGAGATCCTAGGGGATTTGAAACCACTGGCTTCTGGAAAGGATCAGAGTGGAAGCCCAGGCAGTGTTGGCCGCCATGCCGAAATCACGGTAATAAGGAAAATGGGTGGTAAACTCGAGGAAAGGCCTAGCTGCCATTCCCTCAGCTGTTGCAAAGAACGGCAGACAGCAGAAAACTGATGGTGTAAGCACTCTTTGAAGTTTGCAGATGTTGGATCCCTCGCCGAAAATGTTTCCTCTTCAAACACTTCATTCATCCCTCCATTCATCCGACATACTTTGTACGTTCAATAAGCACTAAAGCTTCCTATGTTAGCCAGGGTATCCTGCAGGAACTTGACATGTGCTGTTATATTTATTGGCAGCAATACCCTAAGGCAGGTGCTTATTTCCCCATTTCACGGATGGCGAGACTGAGGCAGAGACAGTGTATTAGCCTCCTATTCCTGCTATAGCAAATTGGTCACAAATTTCTTGGTGCTCAACAACACAGGTCTTAGAGTTCTGGAGGTTAGAAGTCCAACCAATCTCACTGGGCTAACACCGGTGTCAGCAGGGCTGGCTGTCGTTCTGGAGGCTCCAGGGGAGAAATCATTGGACTTTTTTTCCCCACCTCCCTGGCTTCTGAAGGGCCACCTGCGTTTCTTGACGAATGGCCCCTTGCTCCATCTTCCATGCTAGCGATGGCTTGGCAGGGCTTTCTCGCATGGCATGACAGGCTCCTTTTCTGCCTGTTGCTGCCAATTTTAAGAATCCCTGATTACCTTGGAACCCACCTGCATAATCCAGGGTTCTTTCTCTACTCTAAGGTCAGCTGACTAGCAACCTTTGTTCAACCTGCAACCCGAATGCCCTCGTAGTATCAGAAGTGCTGAGGATGTATGTCTTTGAGGGACCATTCTACCTACCACGGTGCAAGTGGCTCACTCAAGGTCACATGGTCAGTGAGCGACAGGCTCTGGACCCTCCAGTTTTGGTGATGGGGCTCAGTCTGATTTTTACCTTCTTCCCAATCCTGTGTGCCAGGACTCTACTGGGAGCTGGGGACACGTCAGCCCGAAGTCCTGCCCCTGCCCTAGTGGCTGTACGTTCAATCTGTGCTCTTGAAGCAGATTCTCACGTATTCTGGACAAGCAGAGTTTCTGAGACGCCAAAGGATGAGAAGTAAACTTTGAGCTGGAGAATGCAGGAAGTAATATTTTCATGGGAAAATTAATGGAACACTTGGAGAGGCATACGAAGTGGGGGAGAAGTGGTCGTGGAGGTGGGCACTGAATAGTGGGACAGTAATTAAAGACATAATTCAAGTTCACTGGGGACTCTGCCTGGGGCCAGTCCCTTTGGCCCTGACTTTGACTATCTGTTGACCTCTGCAAAATTGGAATGCTGGCATTCTTTCTTTAATGTACTTTTATACATGCCTACGTACACACTTGCATTTGTTCTACCCCCGGGGCATGTGGCATTGGAGCCAGACACATTCAAATACTCAGACTTGAGTGGCTGGCAAGCAAAACCACTGGGCTATTGCTGAGTGGGGAAAGTTCTCGATGGTTTCCTGAAGGCCCAGTTACGATACTGGTCACCAGCAATGGAAGAATAGATGAAGCTGAGCCCCCAAGACAGACGCATGACTTTCCCAGCACCTGCCCCTGACCCAAGCACCCGATCCTTGCCCACACCTTTGGAATTAGAGGACCTGAATTGGAGCCGCCTTCTGCAAGGTGCTGACTGGTAGAAATCAAGTTCCTGGAGCCTCAATTTCTACACATGTAAAAATGAGGGTAGTTGTAATTATCTTGCCTGGAGTTGCAATATTAGGTGAGCAAGAGTATATTTTACAACTAAGTCATGCACGAGCAAGTATTACAGTTAAACACACCAATGTAACGGGATTCCTCAGGTTTCTGTGGCTAAGCCACCTTAAACTACAAAGGCAGGACAAGAGGTTTTGCTTTTTAAACTGACTCAGGAATTTCCCCTTTAACTAACTTGGTCTCCTGGAAATATTGGACAAAATTGACCATAATCAGAAGTGTTCATTAACTTGCCTTTTGAACCTGTGATTGCACGTCAGTGAAGGCAAATCTCAATCTTTGAAAATAGATTTGTTTTTGTTTTTCAAAACAAAAAGATCCACTGCCAAGTCTTTAGGAGAGAAATGGTCTGGGGGCCAAATGTCAGATTTTTCCTGAATGCCCATGAACTAGCTGAGAAAGACCCCCTGGCATCATTTTCGGAATACTTGTGCATTGGCAGCACTGTTGGAGTCGGGGGAGGGCTTCTAAAGGGAGAACACATACCTGGAAACATCTGATGAAGCCAGGTTGTTGGAAGACTTATTAGAGGTTCGTTCTTCATAGCAGAAATTTGACCATGAAATTGCTCCCTCTAAACCCAACCCAAGAAAACACAGAACTTGACTTTCCTATTCTGAGCCTAGGACATGATACAGCTTTGCCATTTAAGGATGTGGAATTTTGCCTCCTGGTTTCTAATCCCAGCTCCAACACTTGCTAACTGGATAAGCTTGATGTCGCTGAGTTTCATTGTACTCATCTATTTACCCAGTGGTTCTCCACCACGGTGACTTTTTTTCTGCAGGCGGGGGCGGGGACACCTGGCAATGCATGGAGGTATTTTTGGTTGTCACACCCTGGGGTGGACAAAAGGATGCTGTTGACAACCAGTAGGTTTAGTCCAGAGATGCTGCCAAACATCCTACAATGCTCAGAATGGCTCCAACAACGAAGGGTGCTCCAGCCCCAAATGCCAATAGTGATGAGGTTGAGAAACCCTGTACTACTAAGGAATAGTGGTAGTACTGACCGCCCAGGGGTGCTGTGCGGAGTGAGGTGATGCCTGGTGCACGTTTGAACCACGTTGCCTGGTGCATGTTGGGACACGTGCATTGTTAACTATATTAGCAAACATAAGTGGGATACACCAACTATAACGTTCAACCTGGTCATATACCCACCATCCTCCTGTTCATCACACCTGCCCTTACTCTAAGTCATTACTTTTATGGCCACATCTGGTATGCATTTTCCAGAGGCCTTAAGAGACAGTAGACATCACCCACACTCAGGCTGGGGGAATGGATGGATTCTCAATGTCCTTAAACTCTCACTCGGGTCCACTACCTAAATGGTCCTTCCTGGGATGAAGGCCAAGCACCATCATGAATGTTACTACCTCAATTAAAACGGTTGTTACTATTGTATCTGGTACTTCATAGACAGCATTTTAACTTAACGTTTCCTATAGCTCAGCTACTAAGCGTGACTCTTGCCCAGATGGCCAAGGCTCAGAAAATATTAAGTAACTTGGCCAAAACTAAGTGGCCGCAAAGAGGCAGTGGCCGTAACTCATCCCACATTCACCCAACTCCTGTGGCACATCCCACGAATCCACCATGGCCCCCCGAACTTGGGTAGAAACATAGCGGGGAGATGGCTGTGGTCTGGCCATTGGACCCCCACGCTGAGCTATGTGTCTGCAACCTGTCTAAAGACACTGTGTATTTCTCTCCAGTTCTTGAGCATTAACGAGAGCTGTTACCCGAGTAATTAGACACTTGTTAGACGTTGAAAATGATCCTAAAGAGTTAAAAACATCTGAGCATTTAGTCTTTCCAATAATATTAAACTTCCATTTCCTAGAAACCCTGATAGAGCTTCCTTTTCCCCCTCCCAAGCCACAGAATCTGTTTTTTCACAATCCATCATTGAAACCCAATCTTGGAAGAAATGTTAAAATGATAAACATGCTCCTTGTGATGGGTGGCTGTTTAATAATGCTATTGAGCAAGGAAATTATTAGACCCATGTCAGATGTGGATTTGAAGGCGATACCTGCAGAACGGAGAGAGACTTCTAAAGAGATTTTTCTTCCTGGGGAAAAAGTGTGTTCCTTACGTACCTCTCTTCCTGAAGTTTCTTAAAAATCACATTGCCCTTTTTCCCTCCTTTCTGACTCATATTTCAAAAGTGTGCTAGTCTATTTTAAGATTTCTTTTGCAGAATGGAATCATAATTGATTATGCCTCGAATTTAAGCTTTTGTTAGTCGAGTTAAAAATTTCATTGTGGTTATGATGAAGGTATTGGCAGGGAATACAGGGGGGTGGCATTTTTCACACCTGATTTCTGAACGTACTGATTTTTCTCATCTTCTAAAAGGCAATATAAATAGGTGCCTTAGTGTCATAGAAGGATAAGTACAAATGGCTTAAACTTGTCCTTGTGTTGATGAATGTATTCATGTTACAGAAAAACTTCCGTACCATTGGCCAGACTTCCAAGATTTGTCCTTTTAGTGATTTTTTAAAAATTTAGGATTTTACAGGATTACAAACATCTTGGTTACATAAAATGCATTTGCCTCAAGCCAGGGCAGCAAGCGTGTCCTTCCCCCATATGGTGCGCCCATCTCTATTAGTTGTGGGTATACCCACTGCACCCCACTGCCTGACCAGCACCCAGGATTAGCCCCATGTGAGCACCTTAGTGTTGGTCAGTGAGTGTCAGTTTGGCAAGTACATGTGGTGCATGTTTTTTCTATCCTGATACCTCACTGCAAAGGATGGGCTCAATCTCCATCCAGCATAACATAAGAGGTGCTAGATCACCATTGTTCTTTGTAGTTGTGTGTAATGTTCCATGGTATGCATATACCACATTTTATTAATCCACTCGGGTATTGATGGGCATGTGGGTTGTTTCTGAAATGGATCCGAAAGGAAGGGAAAAGGCCAATGTGATTTTAAGGAACATCAAGAAGTACATAAGCAACATAAATCCTCCTTAGAAGTCTCTCCATTCTGCAGGTATCTCCTTCAAATCCACACCGGACAAGGGTCCAATTTCCATGCTCAAATGGCATCTGTACATCAGAGGCACAAGGGAGAAAAGGCCAGACATCAGTGACTCTTGGTTGGTCCTATGAGAGGCCACAAAATTTTGGGGACTGAACAGACGACTCGGCCTCCCCCCGCCCTCTCTTGGTAGATTGAAAATTCATCGGGTTCCCTTTCTGCCTCTTCACTCACTTCCAAACTTCTGTCCATTCAGCAGTGAAGCTGCTTTTGCTTTCGCCAGGTTCAGGTTTCCTAATGTCTTTTTGTCTTGTTTTGAATTTGAAAAATTCCCTTTCATCCTTCAAGACCAAGTTGGAAGAAGCTGATCATTCAATTCCTCGTCAATGTCCCTTCTCTTGTGGTTCTTTCGCCCACCGTGCCCCCCTGGGCGGGTAGGAGGCAGCAGGGTCTGGAGTTAGCACACAGCTGAGTCTAGATCCTAGCCCAGCTCTGATTTTTTAGGAAACCTGTCTAACTTCTCTCACCTTTCAGCTTCCACATCTGTTCGATGGAGGTAAAAAGTGCACTTGATTATAAAGGTGATCGTGACTTAAATGATCTGTCCGTGTGCAAGTTGCTCATTTCAGTGTGTAGTTACGCTGTAAGCCCTGAAAAAATTTGTTACACTACCATCAGTATATCCTGAACATCATGACATTATGCATACCTACTCGTAAAACTGATAGGAAACTCCCCAAAGAGTTTCGACAAAACTCCTCTCTACCCAACAAAAAATGCCCACCTGGTACAAAGTTAGGTGTGTTTCATGTTTACTGAATGCATGAACAAATTGTGAATAAGTCAATGAGTGAATGGGTTGGTAGATGAATGGCTACATGTATAAACCTGTTAGCCCAGAAACATCTAGTGAAAAATAGCAATTTCTCCTAGAGCAATTAAAAGTGACCATAATATGGGGAGGTGGTCATCACATGCCTGCTTTAAAGTCCCACTCTAAATGCCCTGCCCCCACCTATTTCCTGGTAAAAAGAACAAAGGTTACAAATCAGCATTTCGTCTTCATAGAGAATGAGAGAACATCAGGGGAAAAAGAACAGTAGAAAACTTGAAAAAGGGACACTTCATCAACTACAAAACTGCTCACTCAACATGTCGGAGTATTTCTTTCCAGGCTTTTTTTTCTATTTATAATATATCTTTACAAATCCATGGTTATAACTGTATTTGTAATTCAGCTGCACGCTTTTTTAAAACTTTCAAAAAGACAACACTGGGTTTGGTGACAATTTGAAGCAACTGGAGCTCTTGCAGACTGCTGCTGGCAGTAAAGATTGCTACAATCCTATGGAAAACCGGTGGCTTCTGCACAATATGCACATATGCCATGACCAGCGGTTGTACTTCCAAGGACAGACCCAACAAATGTGCACACATGGGTCACCCGAAGAAACCTGCAGGAGAATAACCATAGCAGTACTTCACATAATGGACAAAATCGGAAGCAATCCCGATGCTCAACAGAAGACTGGACAGACTGGATAATTATCTGTAATAATATGTGCAACATGTTTGCACAGTAGAATGGGTGTGGAAACCACAGCTCTGCGCAGCAACTTGGATGACTCCTTAAAGCAGGAGTCCTCAAACTTATTAAACAGAGGGCCAGTTCACTGTCCCTCAGACCGTTGGAGGGTGCGCCCTGTGGGCCTGGGACGAGTCCGCTGCTAAGCAGGACAGGCAGCCATGGCACAAACACCTGGAAGGCCGGATAAATGTGCTAGGTGGCCCGCATGTGGCCCTTGGGCCGTAGTCTGAGGATGCCTGCCTCTTAAAATATTGAGTGAAAGAAGCCCAACGGACAAAAAGAAATCCCCTAGACATGACTCCATTTATAAAGCTCACAAACAGGTGACCCTGACTTGAAGTGCTAGAAGTGGTTTGCTTGGTTGGGTGGGGAGAGGGTTTTCTGGAAGACCAGGAATGCTCATTTCCTTATTTTCATCCAAGCACTGGTTACATGGGTGTTCACTTTGTGGAAATTCGTCGAGCTACATGCTTACGATCTGTGCACTTCCCTGTGTTTTTTACCCTTCCATAAAACCTAATTAAAAAAAAAATCTGCTTATAACACATTGTGTACTCCTTTTGATAAACTCATGCCGATAGCTAAGAAATGTTACATGTAGTTAATGTACCACAATTTACCTAACGACTTTCCTATTAGACTTTTCTGCCAGCTTTTTTTCACCCTTCTCAAAGACATTGTGATGATCCTTGTGTGGGATAAAAAAATGTGGGTAAAGGCTTATTTCCTTAGGATTGATCCCGATAAGTGAAATTAAAAGAATATTGAGACTCTTGATACTATTCCAAATTGCACATAAAGGGCTACTTTGATTGTCATTACTGCTGGTTTGTTTGCATGAAAAGTTCACACCATCAGGGTTCTGAGCAAATTTAGACTGTTGAGAGCATCGGATGAATATGCACATCAGATTTATACCCCCCGCCCACCCACTTGGGGGGCTCAAGAAAAATATTCTTTTGAAGGAAAATGTTCTAAGTGAGAATTCATGGTTCTTGCTTTGAATTCTGTTTCCTCGGGGATGGCTTTTCCAGCATCAGGCAAGAAGGAGCCTATTTTTCAAGACCCAATTTGCCAACTCGAGGAAAAGCCAAACACAGCCTGCTAAATGCAGAGGGTGCTGAGAAGCATAGATTCCCATGCAGAACACAAGCAATTTCATGCACAAAATGGATATTTTGCTCCGTTTGCTGAGCTGAAATCAAGGTGCACGCTGGAGGCCTGACAGCTCTTTAGCTGTAACAGCACAAACGTGCTGCTACAAGACTTGAAAACTGTTTTTGAAAGATTTGCTTAGTTTTTCAAAAAGAATTGTCAGTTTTCTCCCGGCTAGCGTGAGGCTGGCTGGTGTGAGGTTGGGGAGGAAACCAAGAAGATAAATAAGCATACAAATCCAGATATATTCTTGATGTTAATGCCAGGCGGCTTCTGGGAGCTCAAAACCGTACTTAGATGGATGCTGAAACAGGGAAGGAGTCAAAGGCAGGCTGACAAGTTGAGGCTTAACACCAGAAATAGAAGGAATTGATTTAAGCCATCCACTCTCATCCTCTTCACCCTAAGAAGAGCTTTGGAATCTAACAATGGGTGCTGCAGGGCCGAGACAAATGTTCTAATCAGCCCTAGAAGTAGGGGGAATAGAGCGAAGATCTTTAAGACACTTGAGCCCAAATGGTTTTCATGTTCGGTTTTTACCAAGGAGCTAATGATTCTTAGTACCTTTTGGCTTTGCATGTAGCACACTACAAAGGATACTTTTATTCTGCAAATTGGACTCCGGTGCCCTGATCAGAGTGACCTCACTAAATTATGTGGTTCATGTCCTGAATGCCACAGCCACTGCCATGGACTTACCGAGACACCCACAGCAAAAAAGTCAATGAATCACACTTATTTTAAATCATAGATCAGTTATTAGTGTGGATAAGATTGCAGAGCAAGTCCAAAAGAGCTGGTTCTAAAGACAGAACTAATCTGGCGGTTCCATTTGGGGATTTTGCTAGACAAAAAGGCCAGGGGTATTAGGTTGGGGAGTTGGGAAGCATTTGGGGGACAAAGAATGGGGTTGGGGATGTCCCTCCTTCCCAGGAGATGATCATTTTAAGCCGGTTGAAACTCCCCACCCCTTTCCCTGACATGTCAGGAAATCATACATTGATCCAAATCTGTTATTTTTATAACTCAAATTAGAAGTCAGGGTTTTACTTAGCTTAAATCAAAAGCAATAGTACAAGAATATACATGTAAGCATTATATAAATCCTGCTTGCAGCTGTAATAACTATAGATTGCAGGAAACAAGCTATAGGCCCATCAATAGGGGAATATAAAAGAACAAAGCATGGAACCTACCCGGGATAGGGTCTCTCTGGCTAGTTAAAAAGAATGAGGTAGATTCAAATACTGTGACACGAGAATGTTCGTGATGTGCTGCAGAGTAAGAAAAGAGCAAGTACAGGACATCTACATGGTAATATACTCACTACAAACCACCTGCAAAGGATGGCAGAAACTCCTAACATTTCCGTGTTGGCTGAATATTTTAAGTCAAGCAAATGAAAAAGGAAAAATACAAATTTCATGGTTTGCTAATGGCCATCTTCCTGGTTCTTGCTTTTCCATGATGAAACCTCTATTAGGTGAGAAACTTAAAATGCATGCCTCTTCTGTTAAGCTGTGGCCCTAAATTTGGGGCCAATTGCTCGTTAACAGATCTATTAGATTTTCCATGGTTCTGAGTAACGCATGGACCTCAATTACAGTTCCAGTTTATGTGGTGTCTCTTCATACATTCTCCCCTGGCCTCCCTGGCAAAGCTGAGGAGCAAGTGCAGTTATGCCCAGAGGCGTCTTGCCTAAGATCTCTTGCTGTAGACAAGAGAACCGGTCCTCTAGTGGATCCTATGTAACCCTAAATCCCCAAAACTAGCAATTGCCCAAAGCTATTCCCCCATCTATTTATATTTCAAAAATGGAGGTCACAGAACCTTACTCTGATTTGTTGGGAAATTGGTAGCTATTCAATTTTGTCTTAAGAATTTGAGCAAGCTCAAAAATCATGTCCTCTATTTCAAACCACGTCATAGCTGTTCGACTTCATAAAACTTAATATCTGTGCTATACTTCACAAAGATAACAATTACGCTTCACTTTGAAGGTTGGTGTGGAATTTTAAAGAACTAATGCTTTGAGAGCAAGAGGGTTCTTGTTTATAATGAAAGCCTAATAAATGCTAGTGATAACTATTCACACTAACCTCATTTGTAATCAGAAGCCTGTTTCCCCAACTACAAAATGGGGATGGGTAATGGTGATTTCAGTGTTTGTTACGTGAGGTACTTTGTACGGTGCCTGGCATCAGGTAGGAGCTTAAAAATGCCAACTCCTTTCCTGTATCTGGCTGCCTTATGGGGGTGATCTTCATCTTACGGGGTGCAGTAATGATAGTTCTGTGGCCTGGTGGTTTGCATTTATGAGGAGAGGAGGATCCTCCTGGTTAAGGGTGACCTGGAGAGAATCATTTCAGTCAAAGCAGCAAAGACAGAGTCAATATTCCTATAGCCAGATATTCCTTTTCCTGGAAGCATAAGGGTGAGTGGGAATAATAGGCATTCAGGAAGCATCATGGAAGACCCCAGACCACCACGAGGACAGACCAAAGAGGAGGCAGCACAATGCTTTGCACCCTGAGGACAAAACCCAAGGTCCACCTTGCACAAAAGGTGCATGCGTGCTTATTGTAGAGACCCACAAACACGGGCTCTTCACCCCAGGAGCACTTTTGATGAGTTAAGAAAATGCATAAAGGAAAATCAAAGTCCCTTTATCACAACCATGTAAACATAAGAGTTTTTGGCATGGACTTCTGTGTGTGCCCCGAGTCTTGAGGAAGGAAATAACACGACATATGTCAAAGGGGAAAAAAAATTCATCAAATTCTTAAGTGAAAATTACTCTGGGGCAATGGCTTCCTGGTTAAGTGATACATGCATTGATTGAACTAAGCAATAACTGACTTCTGTGACAGTTCTAGAATTCTTGATCTTGCTATTCAATGTTTAGCTTCTCCAAACTCCATTCCCTTCCATCCTCTAGGTATTTTTTGACCTAGCATATAAAACTTAACTAGAAGACAACTTTTAAGCTAAACTGTTTTCCCTTACTGAAAAGGCAAAATTAGTGTAAGTTAAGAGCGTAGGGCTGGATTCGATTCTTGGACCTATTGCTTACTAGCTGTGTGACCCTGGACATGTGACCCTTTCTGTGAGTGTGTGTGTTTTAATTTTTTTTCACATCGATAAAATGGAGATAACATGAACTCTCTCATGGGGTTATTGTGAGGATCAAATAGAATGTCTGAGATTTGCTCAGCACAATGCTGGGTACATTGCAAATGATCAATACGTGTGAATTTTTATTGCGGTGACTTTATCATTATCACAGAACTCTCCCCTTGTGTGTAGGTGGGGAGGTGTCTTTTCAACACTGTGAGCTCTGCAGTTAATGCGACCACTTCTGCTGTCTGGCTCTTCAGATGGGAGTGAGGCATTGCTCTTAGTTTCTCCATCTGTAAAATGGAGGTTAATGATACCTTGCCTAGAGTTTCAAAAGGATGAAATGAAGTAACGTCTGTCCTGGATTTAAGTACTCAGCAAATGTGGTAGTGTCATTATTCCTCGTTTCTAAATTCCTCAGCATTTTACTCCTTAGCAGTGAGCATTGGATTTAAAAGTATTGTTTAGTTTTTCATTTACTTCTATAACTGGTGAATTAAAAACACCTGATTACTTCTGTAAAGAAGATATGTTGGACGATCAAATTCTGAAGCCAATGTTTTGATGCCTTAATTTGTAATGTGTGACTACACATTATTGCAGTTTGTCATTGTTTAAAAATCTTAAGTTATGAGCTCAAATGTGTACTTGGTTTAGCTGGTCGAGAGTAGAAAAACACAAGCAAACCTTTAGTACACCTGTTTCTCACTGCTGGAACCTGAGCACCTTCACTGTGCTTTGTATATATTAGGTGCTCAATAAAACTTCATTTGAATGAACTGAAATTAACTCTTACTAGGTCAACCTTCTGCCTCCCTATGTTGCTGGCCTCTACTGTTCCATGGTATCGAGGGAGGACTATGTTTTCTGCTGGTATCTGGGGAAGGGGCTGTTACAGACGACTAGGTTGCTGTATCTTTGCCGAGAGCATGGGGGTGTGACAGTCCCCAATCAGAGGACTCAATCCCAGCGCTGCTGTGTGACCTTAGGCAAGTGATTTTCCCTCTCTGGACTTGTTTCAGTCTTAAAAATGTAAAGGACTGGATAAGATGACATTTGTACCTTCATTTTGCTGATGGTAGCTTGACACAGTGGGAAACGAGTTTTTATCGGGGGGAGATCAGACAGATCTGTATGAAATCTTTGATTATCAGCTGTATAAATGCACCCTTCCAAACTTCTCCGAGTGTCAGTTATCACAGTATAGATTAGGAGAATAGGAATAATCAGTTTTCGAAGAGGTGCAAGGATGAAACAATATACTGAATGTTGGGAACTTAGCACAGGGTCTGGTATTATACAAATAATGCATTCAGTAAGTAGTGGGCCACCACTTTGTCTCTGTTTCCTGCTGGCCAGATCCCTCCGTACTGAAGGTAACAATCATAGTTCTTCTCTTCAGTCCTGTCCCAGGCTAATTATGCGCAACCTCTAGGAGGGGCAGTGCTCATGAAGCCAATAACATGAATTTGGCGGTGTTGAAATGTGCAACTAGGTCACTTACTGCACCCTGCCCTTGTCCACACGCTGCGGAGATGGCATTTGATACTAGCACAGAGATCTGTTCCTTCCTCTCCAAGCCGGCCTTATTGATCCCCTTATCCTAATGGGGACAGGGGAGGAAGGAGAAATGAGGAAATGTTAGCAAAGGCAGAGAGAGTAGGTCCACTTGGTTGTGTATTCACCTACAGAAGTAGTAGCTGCAGAGAGATGGGGGGAAAGAGGATTAACTTGAACCCCTGGCTTCTCGTTCTTTGCCAATCAATCCCCAGAAAGTGGCCATTTCTAATTCCCCATTTATCTCACTTGACCCAGGGTCACGTCTCTTTTCAGGGCAAAGATTAGAGAAGTGGCAGGTAAGTGGCTGATACCACTAGTAATAAATGAATATGAGCTTTCAGGTCCAGTGTAATTAAAAATGTATAAACTCATTTTATTCCCCTTTAAAAGTTTACAATCTTCCTTTGGAATCCTCCTTTTGAAGCACATTCAACTTGCTTTTTTAGTCTTTTGCCGATGAGAAAAAAGGGAAAATGAGGACTCAAGAAGATACCCTCTTTGCAAAATCTAAACCTACATCGGGGAGGAGGCGGCATGTGAAACTTGGCTGTGGGGTCTGCAGGGCCACCAGGAGAAGGGGGGCACATGTCACTGGTCCATTTCACTCACCTTGCAGTTAGCAAGTGTGAACCAGGCTCCTTCCAATTTGAATGTCAAAAATTCAGGAAGTGGGCAAAAGAAAACCCACAAAGGAAACCCAAGCCAACTTCAAACGCTGGAGTTACCAACGCCTGGGCTAGACTACCATCAGCAACACAGAACCAACATTTGCTCCGGTGCTGGAGAAAATTCAGTTCATTTCAGCTCAGGACTTTTTGGTCCACTTGGCCATAGAGGTGCTGCCATTACAGGCTATTAGAGGTTTGAACAGTGTCACACACAATGTGTGCCTGCCTGTTGCCCAGCCTGAAGGGCAGTGAAAACTCGAGCAGAGAGAAATCTATTTTAGGGGGTGGGTAGGACAAAGCTTAGTGGAAAGAGGAGAGAAAACTCAACAGGCACCAATCTCGGCTGCTCCCAGTGCATTGTTTTACTCAGTACTTGCAGCAATGCTGTGAAAAAGATTTAGTAGTCCCATTTTACAGATGTAGAAACTGAGGCTCCTAGAAGTGTGACTTAAGTCAGGTCTTGGTCAGGAGAGAAGAAGCCCTGCTCCTCTTGGCTGCTCAGCCTCCAACCCCTCTTCCATCACTCCTACCACTCCGGGTAGGAGTGGGCTGGGCTGCTGCTGGTTTTGTTTCTAAGCAATCTGAACAACTCTGCAAGCATGAACTCTGAGAGGAAATCCTGCTCCCTGCATAGTTTGCAGAGGGGATGCCCACCTTGTGCAGTAGCTCTAGACTCCTCCTCCCCAGCCCCAACCAAGACCCAAAAGAAAACTTCTTTGCCTTCCTCTAAGAAATCAGAGTGTAAAAGTAGCTTCTTCCTGGTGGTAAAAGTTGTATGGCACCGAAGTGGTTACCAAGCATTTTGTTCAACCAGACTATTTACAAGTAGTAACAGGGTATCTGTTTCCTGTCATCCCCATCATATATCTTAAGGCAGAGAGATTGGAAGCCCATTACAGTCTGATATCTAATCAATACGCACCGTATTCCTACAGCAGGAAGTAAAAGAATAGGCCCTTGGGAACCAGAGTTCAAATTACTCTACTGTCGATTCCAGATAGCAGCTAATGCTAGGCCGAGCTTGGGAGGTAGGGGGGGGTGGGGTGGAGGATGAGGGGGGTGGGGGGAGGAAGTGACCGTAGTTTAATGGGATAGTTAATTCGAAGATGAAATATGCATTCACTTTTGCCTAATCTTAAAACTACACGTAGTCTTTTTGGCAGGAGGAAGGGTAGTGCCACAGGTACCCCTCCTGGCCTCAAACGCTTTGCTCTGTGCAGTGTCAAAGTACATTGTAGACATATACATGTATCACACAACTTACATGTTTGGGTATACAATTATATATCTCAATATACTTAATCCTAAAGGAACTTAAACATGCATTTGCTTATTCAATGAGTGTTTACCGAATGCCCATATACTTAAGGACACCATGCTGGCCGGTCACCCGCGTGCAGATTTCAGCAAATCCTAGGCAGTCCTGACCTCATGGGACTTGCACGTTAATAGGGGGAGATGTGATTGTTTGGATTGATGCTTCGGTAGAGTTAGTATGACCAAAGAGGGCATAGAGAGCTGTCCTTCAGCAGAAAGAATTTGGGAAACACCAAGTTCTGGGTTGGTTACCTGCCTCTCCCACCTACTAGCTTTGTGACCCTTGGAAAGTTGCACAACCTCTTTCAAATACTCCACTTATAAAACGGGACTAATACTAATATGTTGAGTTACTGTAAGAACACAATAGAGTAAGAAACGTGAAAGACTTTATCTCAGTGGGTAATCTACAGTCATGCCTCAATATGCCAGTTGCCTTTTATTTCCGTGCAACTGGTGTGAGTATGCCATTCTGTACTAGTGTTTGAGAGCCTGCAAGGGATCGGTTGCAATGCTCTGTGCCTTATGTACAAACCTGGCTCCGTGAAACTGGGGTGGGGGTGCCACACCTCACATTCCAGGTTTGCAGCTGGCTCTGCTCTTGGCGCCGCCCATAGGGGGCGCTAGAGGCGGACTGCTGGACAATGGAGGGAAGAGGGGTTTTGATGCCTTCTCTTGGCTTGCTGTTCCTCTGAGCCTCTACTTCGGCGGTGGCACTTCATCCCTGTAGCAGTCGTTGAGTCCGGGCTCGAGCCTCCTTGTGCCCTCTTGGAGGTGTGAACAGCAGCAGAGTCTGAGTTCTGAAGGGCCCCTCCCTGAGCCACAGGTTGGGAAGCAGCTGCCCCACCAGGCCTGTCCTGTGATGTCCCTAATATCTGCCCTTTGTTCCCCAACCCTAGGGGTGGCAGCTGCCTCCTACAACCATTACTGATGTGTGACCTCTATCCTCCCATGTTTGCCTTTTAAATCTTCCAGTAGCTGTGCAATCAAGTGCTCTTATCGAATCATTTAAGTAAAAGTCCTAGCATGGCTTGGGTTTTCCTAACTGAACCTTAGCCGATACAAAGGGTTAAGGGTCAAAGGTTGTCACCACTCATTGAAGGAACTTCATTCTTTCTCTGTAGTCCCAGGGCAGTTTGCTGCTTCCAAGGACTCAAAGCAAGAACACACACGCGTCTGTTCCATGCCTCAAGCTTCTAACCAGAGACTCTCAAACTCGGGCTCATATAAGGGCCAGACTGGAAACTGTTCCTTGATCCTGCTCCCTTTCTAGACCTCTCAACAAACCCAAACTCCTCTTTGCAGCAACTAATAAGACACACATTGTGTGATAAATTGCAGGCCTGGGGGTGTGGTGAACTTCGCATTGGAAAGTCTGAGTCTTAACTTTGCTGGCCCCAAATTGCCTTATTAGATGATGAAAAATTAGGAAGAATGTTTGGGCTCAGAAGCACCATCCCACTCCACCTCCATTATATGTGGGGTTTTCATCGTATCCAAGTGCTCACCAATTCATGAGATGAACAAAATGTGGTATATCTATACTATGGAATACTACACAGCCATAAAAATGAATTAATGCATTTTTCAATAATCTGGATGGAACTGGAGACCATTATCCTAAGTGAAGTATCTAAAGAAGGGAAAAACTAACCAATGAGCACACAGGTACACAGAGGAAAGTAAAACTCACTGGAAATAAAGTGGGGAGGTGGGAGGGGAGGGGATGGAACCTACCTAGTGTTCAGTGTACCCATTATCTAGGTGATAGCACACTTACAGCTCTGACTTGAGTGTTACAAAAGTGATCTGTGTAACCAAAAACATTTTACCCCCATAATATTTTGAAATAATAAAGTGAAAGAAGCTGTACTACACACCACAGAACCTGGCATATGACATCTATCAAGATGACATTTCATTTAACACTGATAAACATCAAGGTGGTTGGATATGGCACTTCAATTTAGCAGAGGCAGGATTTGAGCCCAGGGCTTATGGTCTGAGTCAATGCTTCCTTCAGGACATTCAGGATGATTCGGTGGTCATCTGACCTTCCGCAGGCCATTTGTGACGTCCCCCATCTGCCTCTTCACTGTCCTGTGTTTCTTCTAGAATGCCTCATCCTTCTCTTATGCTCATCCACACTCACCCATCCGTTAAAACAAACGTCAACCTTTAATTTGAATTTTCCAGGCTTTCGACTTCAGGGTAAGATCAATCAGAAACGTCTTGTTTTAATCTGAAACCATTCCAGGTTTCTATGTGTTTTCCCTACTCTCTTGGTAACCCAATTCCATTAAAGAAAAGTTAGGCCTGGCATACCTTTCTGTCCTTAAAGAGCTGAGCACAACATTCTCTAGATGTTGAATGTTTTGATCTACTTTACATGAAAATATTCTATTAGAATATATTCTTATAAACATGCTCTATATATTCTAAAACATACTCTATTCTAAAAGAACATAGAAATATTCTTTTAGAAGTCAGAATTGGCAAAAATAAAACTAAGGAAAGTATCTCATGAAATAACTTGAATTCCGAGAGCTCCAAATACCAGTTTCCCTCTTTGTTTTGCCTACCAGTAAGCTCACAGTAAGTTTGAGTTCAATTTCTAAAGCTTCCCTTAGTCTAGGTTTCCTGCTAGAATTCCTTTGCTTGCTTTTGCATGCCCTCCCACCATTCTCTACTCAACCCATACACTCCCTGCTCATCTCATGGTCCTGTATTTTCAACTTTTACTTCCATCTTAATTATTACTGTCTATTTTTTTTATAAGCCTGAAACCTATTTTGCAAACAAGGAATGAGTAGAAATTTACCAAGCCCAGGATTGGGTATGTAAAATGATCTGCGTATTCGTGTCAATTCGTGTAAACAATTCTTTCCTAGATAAGAGCTATTTACTTTAGAATTACTTTCCTCATGTAAGTTGTTCAAGAGCCTTATTTCTTAAACAGTTTTTCCAACATAACATTTCATGAATTTTCATAAAATATTAGGAAAATTCAACTGAACATTGTGTGGGTTCTAGTATCTAAAGACAACAATTTGAACCTTGTATATTTTCATACTATGTTTTTGTACAGCTGGCCTAATAACAGTTACGTGCACATATACCCTGCGTTTATTAAGTATATATTCTCATTTTTCTGAAAAATGTATGCAACTTATGATTTAAAAAGGTGTCAAAAAACACTGGAATGGAGTAAATTCAGGTTCTAATTTCTGACTAATGTGAAATAAACCAACTTTAACTAAACAATTCTACATGTGAGTTTTTATTTCCTAATGGTCTAATACATACAAACATCTACGAACTTTTTCGTGTACAGATTCAATAGTTTCTAGATAATTGGCCATTGACAAACAGGTAACCATAAAGCTATGATTCCTGAGCAAAGGTAAGAAAGTATAACAACATGAACTCTGAGTTTAACAAAGCTTTTACTGCCTGGAATTGTACCAGGAACAGAGCCACAGGGATAGAGGACCGAAGGTAGACCCAACTCAGTCATGTGAGGAGAACAGAGGTCAGTTTCAGGAAAGCCAAGGCAATGAAAATTCATGGAGCAGAATAAGATGTCAAGGGGGAGGAGCGTAGAGAAAGAGCCTGAGAAATGTACACAGGGGAGCCCTTGCATCTTTGACTGTTAATATGTACATGAGTAAGATAAGAGTATCAATGACACCACTAAGCAGAAAAATTCTTGGTGCTCACACAGAACTGAGAATAGTTTCTTTCCAGCTAGAAGGGAAGGAAAAGATCTTGATAAAATACAGGGCATTAGATAGAATCCTTGGGGAAGGGTATTGCCTTGGCAGTGGGGCTTAATTATTCTTAGAATAAATGCTGATCTGCATAACGGTCTTAAAAGTAAGTCTTGAAAAGATGCAATTCTAAGTAACGTGGAGCCACAAACAACAAATTCCAGCAGTCAATAACATACTTCAATGTCCTACATTTCATCCAGCAATCAACAGGGTATTGAAATGTCTTACATTTAATTCAAAATTCCCAAGTATACAAAGGGAAGACATAACCTATAACCAGGAGAAAAATCAGTCAATAGAAGCAGACTGA
This sequence comes from Microcebus murinus, assembly GCF_040939455.1. Classification (NCBI taxonomy): domain Eukaryota; kingdom Metazoa; phylum Chordata; class Mammalia; order Primates; family Cheirogaleidae; genus Microcebus; species Microcebus murinus. The sequence continues at coordinate 28,780,701 of NC_134123.1, forward strand.
GAAATAATTGCTATTATGAATAGCTACCATGAAATAGTTATGAATGTATTCCGTATGTTAAAGAAGATAAAGGAAAAACCATGAGCATGATGCACAGAAATTGAATATTACAAGAATGACCTGAATAGAACTTCTAGACATGAGAAACATATCTGAAATGAACAATACCTTAAATAGCATTAGACACTAAAGAAAACTTGAACGACCTTGTTAGATATAGCAGTAGAAAGTAAATAAACGTGAGGACAAAAACATGAAACAGTGGGTCAGTTAACCTCTGTTAAAATATAAAGCAGTATAATATACAAATAAGGAGGTGGAGGAGACGATGAATATTTGATAAAGCAAAAAAATACTTGAAAATTATAAAAACTTTAGAATAAATGAAGAAAACCACAGCAAGGTGCATAAATGTCAAATTGCTGAAATCGGGTACAAAGAAAATCTTAAGAATCTAGAAAAATGACACGTAGAAAAGAATTATAGGCGACTCCTTATGAGAAATGATGTGACATAACATGATAGACAAAAATTTGGATATACAAATTAAGGGAGCATATTAGAAATGGTATAAAGTATAAAAGACTTCCCATTTTTGAAATTTAAAAAATAGGTGATTTTTAAAGCAAAACTATTGGATTTACTAGATGTATATAAGTAAAATATGACAAATGGCACCAAGGGTGGGAGGCATGTATAGTTGTAAGGGCCTTCTGTATATGAAGTGGTGTATTTCAAGGTAAGCTGTAATACTACAGTATTGCAGCAGCCTTATACTCCGTAACTTCATGGACCAACATTTTTTTTTTTTTTTGTAAAAGGGGACAGATAGAAAAGCCATAATAGCGAGAAAACGGAATTTCAAAATACTAAATTAGTCCAACATAAGGCAGGAAAAGAAAGATGAAAAACAATATAAAAACAAATATCAAAATGATAGAGTAAGACTCAACCACATCAGTAATTACATTAGATGTAAATGCTCTAAACACTACAATTAAGAGTCAATGATTCTGAGTTAGTATAAGAAAGCAAAACCCAGTGTACTAGCTCTAGAGTTCTTCACAGAAACAGAACCAACAGGATGTGTATGTATAAGGACATTTTAAGGAATTGGCTCATGTGAGGAGATGGCAAGGCCAAAATCTTCAGGGGCAGGTTGACAGGCTAGAGACACAGGGAAGATACAATGTTGCAATGTTAAATCCAAAGGCAGTCTGGAGGCAGAATTACTTCTTACTTAAATGTACCTCAGTTTTTGGGTTTTTTTTTTTCCTCTTAAGGCCTTCAACTGATTAAAGTAAACCCATCCACGTATTGCTTAAAGTCTACTGATTCAAATATTAATCACATCTAAAAGTACCTTCACAGCAACATCTATGCTGGTGTTTGACCAAACAAATGGTACCATAGCATAGGTAAATTGACATATAAAATTAACCATACCCAGTTATGTTTCTAGCAGAAACCCCCTCTAATCATAAAACACAGATAAAAATAATGCTTAAAGATATACCAAAAAAACTCTAATCAAGAATGCTGGAGAGACTCCACAGATTTCAGAAAAAGTAGATTTAAAACAAATGTTACCAGGAATACTGAAGTATGTTTTATATGGACAAGGGGTCAATTCATCAAAAGGGCATAATACATAGGTTCATACATATTTAGAATTATAAAATTCTAATGGAGAGGTTCAAATCACAATCAAAACATGACAGAACTAAAATGAGAAATTGACAAATCCACAATTATGTTGACTTCAAGGCTCTCAGTGAATGATAGAATGAGTCGACAGAAAATCATTAAGAATGTAGAATGCTCAACACTATCAACCAAATTGATATTTGTAGAACATTCCATTAACAGCATTATACACTTTTTTCAGTTCATATGGAATATTCATAAGTTATATCTTCATATAACAAGGTTTTAATAAACTTAAAACAACTATAATCATGTAAAATGTTCTTTGAATACAATGGAATTAAGAAAGAATAAGTAGAAAATACTGAGACATCTGAAAATTAAACTACAATCTATTAATAGTTCATGAACCAAACTTGTAATCATGTGAAAGAACTTACATATTTTGAAATAAGTAAAAGTTAAGACACAATGTTTCAAAATCTGTAAGATGCAGCTCAAGCTGTACTAACAGGGAAAATCATGTCATTAAATGCTTCTTGATGTTAGTCGAATTTATTTGCAATTCCAATAAAGTAGCTTCCACATGGAGGCATTTTTAGAGGAAAATGAATCTCCCGCCAACTTTTTCCTCCTTGCATTTTCTAATTGGGCCCTAGAAAAGGCCTCCATTTTTATCTAGAAGACTTTGTGGCAATGGGTTAAAAAAGAGAGTTTAAGTAATCGGAAGGATGTGTTGCAGTCAAATTTTAAATAAAAAAGTGATCTAGCATCGGGGGCTAATAAATCCCTTCTGTACTGGATTTTAAAAAATATGCAGCATTGGATTGGTGACAGAAATCCTCCGTGGACTTAATGCTGACATCTTCCTGCACTGTCACACATCAGGGTGACATACGGTGTAAATCCTTTTTTGGAATTGGTACCTTGTTTTTTTTGTGTGTTGAGCCACTTGCTTCTGAGTCCCATCCAGTGACCCACAAAACTTGTCCCAGAACATTGTGTTCCCCAAACAGAACTACTCACTGCCTACAACGAGAGATGGTCTCAAGTAGCTGCTACTTGCATAAACCTTTCCCCTCTATACCTTCGCCCTGGGTCATCTCAGCCACTCCTGTGGTTTTGCATACTTCAGCGCTCTCCTACAAAATTCCTACCCTAACTCCCTCTTGGGACTCTCAGACCTATATATCTTCTGCCTTCTCACCGTCTCCTGTTAGAAGTTAACAACTATCTCAAATTTGGTGTAACTCTTAATTTCCACGTCCTACCCCCAGCCTGGTCATCTCCTTAGATGGTACTACTATAGATACTGTTGCTCGAGCCAAAGAAGAAAAAGGAATTGGACCTGATGTTTTTCTTCACAGCCAATCAATCATAAACCCCATGCATCAAACTCCCAGCTTCTGTCTGAATCTCACTTGTCCTGACTGCCTCTTCCCTTGTCTTAATCACCCTCACTGCTGGTCTATATCTCTGCTGTAGCAAAGACAATCAATGCACCACGTCCATTGCCAGGTCTCCTACCATTCATTCTCCCCTGGCAACCCATGTGATCATAGTGAAACAGAAATCTGACAGTGTCACTCCCTGTCCTAAACCCATCCATTCATTCTCAGTGCTCATAGGCTAAAGTGAGAACCTCACCTCACTCTCTTCTATGTGCCTGCACCAGCCTCTTTTCCTTTAGGATGTGCCAAGTTCTGTCCCTTCCTGCTAACCTTCATTCCTTCCTGTTTCATCTAGTCAATCCATCTTCATCTCTTTAGTTCTCACTTGCAGTGCTACTTCAGAGGAGCTTTCCTACAACATCTATTCTCCTCTCCACCCCACATCCAGGCTAAGTTCATCTGGCCCATTGTGTGTTCTTGTACTTGACGGTGTCCATCAAATTTGCATTTACATAGTCATTCTCATCCCTTCTCACCTGCTGTCTGACTCTATCGGTGGGCTGTAAAGGTTCATGGGGAAGGATCTAGATCTTCCTTGCTTTATTGCTGCATCTCCAGATCCTGACATAGAGCCTGGCAACACAGGGGAAAGAACACACACAATAAATACACATGGAACCCACGAATCAGAAAAGCCTTTCCCTGCAGAGAAGTTTGAAATGGCCCTGACACTCATGACGTGACAGTTTCCATGTTGGCATGAGAGTCAACATGGCCTCGCCTCCTGAAATGAACTGAGCCTCTGAGCAATGAGAATGCGTCGATCGGTTTAAGACATGGAGTGACATTGGTCAGATGGGTGCTGCAAAAGGTCACCTTCTCAAAGACACACTCTGTGTCTTCCAGCTGTGGGTGTTCCCATGGCCGCCAGAGCTTCAACTCTTCCCGAGACCCTCCTGGGCCCTGAAGTATTTGGGCCCCACCCTTGTTGGAAAAACTTAGTCCAGAAAGAAGAAAATAAAGAGAAACCAGAATGAGAAGGCTGCCTGTATTACAGCTAAACTGTTGGCTTAACTTCCTAAAATACCGTTGAATTTTCTTTCTGCCTACAGCTGTGTTTATAGAAGGCAATATCATGTATGTAAATAAATTCAGATGCCGCTCGAGTTATTTTAAAACAATCAGTCTAACACTAATCAGCTTACTCAGAGACATAATCTTACCCTAAAAAAGTGACAAATCAGTACACAGTGTGCAGAGTGAAATACTTGGAGAGTAAGTCGAATATAAATGTCTGAATGCTGCCAGTGTCAGAATTCGAGGTTGGTCATTGCAGATGCATCAGACTTCAACTTCACCCACCTCATCCCAGTCTCCTGGAGGCGTAGGGTGAAAATGAGGCATGACCCACAAATGTGTTCCCAATCCTCTAGGAAGGCCACACCCTTCCCGGCTGCGATGCTTATACTGCTTCTTTTGCCTGTAATCCGTGGAGCCCCTTAGCCATCCAAACAGCACCCTCTGCTTCAAAGCCCACTTCAAATATCTTTTCTGCAAAGCACATTGTCCTGTCTCTCATATTCTCATGGCATCTTATGTAAACATGGATAATAACTGCAACTAATTCCTAGAAGTTATTGAGTACTGACAGTTTATCAGACACACATACTCAATGTGTATTCAATGAGCTTTCACCTCATTGAAAGCTTGCATTCCTATTACCCCATTTTACAGGTGGAGAAACTGAGGCAACCAAGTGGTTTATAGCCTACTCAAACGTACACAGCTAGTAAATGGCCGAGTCAGGCCTCCACCTCTTCTCGTGCCTATAGCTGCCACTTCTAAATTGGTGGGCACAAGTTGTATGTCTCCCGTAGAGGTGATTTCCAAGCATGGAAATTTGAGAGGAATTTCGTTATTTTGGGGATGGGACACCAAGGCTCAGGGAAACAATATAACTTGATCTCTTGTTTCTCACACAATATGGGCTGGGGCTGGTTCTAAACCTCCTTCACTTCAATGTCTTTCTAGAACAAATGTGCCCAGGAGCTTATTCAATTTATCTCTGGTCATTTGCACAAATAACTTCATCTTGAAGGGGCCACTGCCAGCACATGATAGTTGAGCAACACAGCTTTTTTTTTTAAAAAAAGAGTATCATGTATGATAAAAAAACAACCCTCTGGTTCCTCTTGAGGGGTTTACAGTGTAGCTGTGGACAAATAAATTCATGAGTTAGAGAACGATTAAGTGCTAAGATCTCCATAGTCAACAACCCAACACAGCCCTCAGGGGAGAGGGAGAGATGGATGTTGAGGGCTGGAGCATCCCAAGCAGGTCCCCAATGAAAGGACCAGCCTGGACAAGGGATCCCAGCTCTCCTTGTACCAGCTGTGTGGCCTTGGCCAAGCTTCTGCACGTCCCTGACACTTTGTTTCCACAATAAACCTCTGTTGATGCTCTACGGAGGAGCAAATGGAAGGTGAGTGGCCATGCCTGCTATGGAAGGAAGCAGGCACAAAATCCACGCCAGTCCCCTGTTCTAATCAAGCTTGTCACGACTGCCCAGGGTAATAGACTGGACCACCCATAGGATGGCTCAGGTGTGTGCCCAACCGTGTCGTTCAGGAAACTCCTTCTGTGTGGCAGACCCCAGGGGCACTTCCTAGAACCTCTTGGAAGTCATTTTTTTATACAACTTGATGGTTTTCTTGGAACTTGATAACATGTTGTGGATTCTTCAAAACTAACCAACATATGGTGCTAACTACCCAATCTGTCCTGGAATCTTGAGCGCATGGGCCCAAGAGCCTGGGGAGCGTGTTTATCAATACTGTCCTTCCTGTATCCCTGTTGGTGCTGTTGTGGCTATCATAATCACTGGTAAAGCTAGTTGCTATACTGTTCCGCTTTCTGAAACTATTGCTATTTCTACCAGGAATACTATACCTACTGCCATCGCAGCTCTACTCCAGTCCCCTTCCTGTGCCTTCAACTATCTCACTGCCAGTCTAGCAAAACGCCAGCTTGCTCTTCTGCCTTTGTCAACACCACCCTACAATTCTTCCTCCTCTTGCGACTGCTACCACCCCTCCAACTTAGGAACAGCACCTAATATGAGTTGTCCTCCTACTGTTACTATAACAAAATACCTCCATGGTAAGTAAAAATATTTTTTCCAACTCCCTCTTCCTACTGTTGAAACTATCACCCTACTACAACTCCTACTATTAATAGTAACTCTCTATAACTACTACCACCACCACCAACTTCTCCCCTTCCCATGACCATTACCCTACTAGCAATACTACCACTTGCATCTACTAGTGTTTTTTCAACGTTCACTAAGTACCAGACATCGTGCTAAACATTTTGCATGTATTTTTCATTAACTATCCTAAAAGTTCGGGGCCATATTTCTATCAATTCTCATCTGGAGGATAAGTGTTATCTTAGATTAAACAACAATCCCAAGGCCTTGCTTTGAGACTCGCCCCAGTTCTCTCTGGTCCCCTGTGCTCTTTCTAAATCTGTGCTGCTTCCAGTCACTTCGGTTTGGACAATGCATTTGTTTGTTTTCCCCTCTTGTTCCAAATCCTTGTGCAGGGAGATGAGAAGTTTGCCCAGTGGAAAAGGACCATGACTAGACACGGACCTTCAGGGTTAAACTGGAAGCTCACATGAAACAGCTGGCCAGCTGACAGCTCATCTGCTGACCTTGGCCTTTGTCATCCATCCTACCCACGTCCCCTTGAGTGAGGACTTCCCCACCTGAGATGCTCCATGCAATGACAGTTCCAGGCAGGCTTTTGCTGCCACTGGGTTGACACAATAGACTGGGCTCCAGTTGACACACAGATGAGTGATGGTGGGAAATGACGTACCTTCTATCGACACAGAATCTTTGCTGCCTTGGGCTCTCTGTACCCCCCAGCCCCACCCTTCCAGCAGCTGCGCAGGCATGTTCTGTTTGCCTATGGAAAAAGAAATGGCCATTTTACTGCCTATCCCTATTTCTGGGGCAACGTGTTCTGCGTATGAGGGCCCAAACTGTTGCAGGATGCTTCCATCCGTGCATTCAGTTTAGCAACCATTCCTCCGGTGAATATTTAGAAAGGACGTAATTGATGCCACAACAGTGATGTTTGAACAAGATGGAGCTTGCTTTGTTCCTGGAACTGTCCTTGCTCTGGCGGAGTCCACACAGATGTTCCCAAGCAGACATGCCACCACGTGGTTCTCCCTGTAAGTCAAAGATCTCTCGTCAGTGGCCCACGTTATCACATCATCACAGAGCACAGGCCTAATCAAAGAATGGGAGTTGGCATTATTAACATGTCTTCCTTCCTCCCTCCATTCGTTCGTTCTTCCTTCTGCTCTTCCTTTGAGGATAATAACTATTAAGATGTTTACCCATCTGGAGCCAAGTTCTGAAATTCCTAGACCGATTCACATGGTTTGGGAAGTTTCTTTCCATGCAGAGGGGCCATTTAGGATGTAGACTCATCCTCTGTCACCTGGTTGCCACCTTTGGTCTTAAGGCTGAGTTCAAATCCTGGCTCTGTCAGCTTGGGCCAGTGACTTGACCTCACTGAGGCATAGGTTCGATCCATGGCATGGCAAAAATTGTTGCACCGATTTTGTAGGTGAAAACGATTAAATATTATCCCAAGTAGTGTCAGAAGCAGATTCACCTCACTGAAGCTGATGACTCTTAAGCTTTGGGACCTTCCTGTTGCACAGACCTTACACCCTGGAAAATGCTTAATATCTATCGTATTTGAAAACTTATTAAAAATGTATAATCTCATTCTAAATATTCACTTGTATGTCTAATTTTATATTTAATGAGTCCCCAAAGTATATCATATTTAGGTCTTACAAAACCTATACAGTTGTTTAGCTCTGTACCCTGCATATATAGACAGCATTTATTAAATGTTGGGTAATAGCAACCCCATTTAGTGTGGGGGGTTTTATTTTTGTTTTTGTGAGAGCTTTTAAAGACTGCATTATAAATCATGATGGCAAAATAAAAACCATATAGCCTTATTGTTTGCAAAAGTATAATCACCACTTCTACAGGAAGCTAAATTTGTGAATTTTTCATTGCATATTCTGGTGCCTTGTGGTTAGTCACAGAATTTGTTTGAAGTCTGTAAACTAGAGACAAAGGAATGAGTAGTGGGAGACAGAAGGATTCCTAATCATCGATGTCCTATCTGCCTACTTTTCCCCAGATCAATCTATCTGTATTTTTTTCATTAATAAATACCCCTTTGAGGACAGTCACCAAGGGGGAGGGGCAATAGCACCTCCCACCAGCAGCGTATACTCAGCTGTTTGTGTGTCCCCATTGTTTCTCACAATCGGAGTCTGAGAGACTGTCATCTGTCCTACTCTCCTCTAGACTGTGGTCTCATTTTTCTGCAGAGTTGAACTCTGGAGATAACATGGGTAAAAAAATGTGAATACTTCAGGGCACATTAGAACGCTCTTTGTTTAAATTCACTCCCACCCCATTTCTCCGCAAGGAGCCCAGCGAGGGGGGAAGGCGTGAGCAAAGAGAAACGGCCAAGCTGCATATTTAAAATTCCATCAGTTCGATTTCTTTAATGCAATATGGTCATTTTTAATCTGGCTCCGCTTGATAAATACCTGCATTTCAGTACTTCAAGTAATTAAGATTGTGTCTGTTTTTATTAGAACTTATTTGTCATTATTTGACAGTCATTTCTAATCACATTTGTCATGTGTTGGGTTTCCTTTATGAATACTGATGGCCTCCTGGAAGAGATGTTTATGAAGCCCCCATTCATTCTTGGAACACAGAGTATGCCCACCACCCGGGGTACCATTTCTCTGGTCATTCAAAAAATGAGAAAATGAATAGCAAAAATGAGTGTGGGAGGGTTTATCTTTAGACACAGAAACTAGAATTGTGGGGAAGTCTTTTGGAATTTTGAGAACAGATTTCTGTGTGTAGTCAATTCCATCAATTGTGTACTTGGGGAGTTTGGCTATTCAGACGGTTTGAACACAACACATTGACAAGTTTAGATTCAAAGTTGTCCGCTGTATCGGTTCAGCTTGAATTCCTAGCACTGTGGGAAACTTAACCCAGCCAAGTCATGTCTGAAGTCTTTCAACAAATAGCCATCCATCCATGTATTCAGCAAATATTTTGTTATTGACATAATTCATTCACTCTGAGGATATTTACTCATTCAAGAGATGCTTATTCATCCGTTTATTTAATGCATAATTCAATGGGTATTTGTTAAATTTCTACTGGATGTGAGACAGACAGGGGACTTGTACCTACATTGTACCATGTAGTCTTACGGCCTTCATGAGGTCGAAGAAGGCTCCAAACTGAGTCTGTCTGAACAGTTTTTTATCCTTTAAAGAACACGCATTGAAGGTCTTTTATTAATACATACAAAGGTCTATGCATGGTGCTCAAAATTGACAAAGAAGATGTTATTTCTACAAAAGCCTGCATAGCCCAGAAGCTTCATAGGAACCTCTGACAACCCAAACTTGAATTTGGGAGGGAAGTGGGGATTGATAGGAAGGAATGAAGCTACAGTTTGAAGTCAGATGTTTGCCACCTGCTCCACGAAGTCAGAGAAGACTTCTTAGAACAGGCAGAATCGCACCAAGCACGTCTGACTGCAGACATTGAATTCCCCACCAATGCAGGACTTAATTATCGAAAGAAGTGAGGGGAGCATTTTACAAATCTTCCTGTGAGCAGTGTGGGCTGAGTTCTGAACTGTGGTACCCTGCTACTTCCTATCAGCCCTGTAGGCGGTGCCTGGCTGGGTGTCAACCCCTGACTTGGGTGGTAGAGGGGTCATACACGGCCAACACTGGGTTGTCTGCACCAACGAGAGATGACGGGTGGGTTGGCGTGTGCATTCACAAACATCAATTATGCTATTCAGACCCCTCCAAACACTTTTTACCTCTTGCAAGTGGCCTGTAATTAGGGAAGTATAATTACAAGGTTGGCAACTCTCAAAGGAGCACCTTTGCAAACTGCACATGCTCAGCAATATCTGTTAACCCTTTTTGGACAAAGGATTAAGATGCAATCTGCTCTAACTTGCTGCTTTTATAAGGTAGGCAATATCAGAACCAGGTGACAGATCTGAATGTCCACGACTTAATTACTACTCATGATCTGTGAGCAAGAGCAGGGCACAGCAGAAAGCATGGACGGGTTGAAGTTGAAGATTAGAAGACCAGGTTTCCAATCGGAGTTCTGTTCATAACTATGTAAGCCTGAGCAACTTCCTCAAGGTCTCTGACGCTCAGTTTCCTTGTCATTAAAATGTGAAGAAAATCTAAACCTATATGTGGGCACTATCAGGAATTTAATGCAATGCCTATGATGTCCTTGTGGTGATAACTGGCATATCAGCAGATACTCCATAAGTGACAATTATGACAGATTCCAAAATCCACGTTACTGCAAAATTAGCAGGCCTCCTATAATTCTGCGGTTCTCAATGAGACCTCTTTATTTACTCTAAGGCTTTTCCTCTAAAGTGAAAAAGACACAGGAGCTTCACTTGGAAACTTTGTTAGGGTCATTCAGCATTTCAGAAGAACATAAAATCATTTTCCAGTTTGATGTGGACTGTAGCATCAGTTAATTTCTTTGTGCTTCCCTTCTGGTTGTGCTAATGCCCCCTTTGTGTGTGTACATGTGTCCGATGCAATCTAAGAAACAATCACCTTAATTGATCTGGCGTTAACCTCTAACGGCTTAAGACATAGGCTTTTTATCTATCGCTCAATCCTTGCTGCAGATGTAATTCCCTATAGTGCTTACATCTTTGTCACCATCACCAAGCCTGGGCCTTTCCCGGGGGGGAAAAGCATTTCAGTAAATAATTGCTGCCGCAAACAAAACAGACCATTTACCCGAGAGCCCCCCACCACCGTGGGAAAGCCTGGTTGTGGACCTGTGTTTTGCCTCGTGGTGTACATAATGATAAATTTCATACAGGTGTCACCATTTTCAAGACCCCGGAAAGGATGGATGGCTTACAGTAGGCTGATCCATCATCCAAGGCATGTGGCACCCTATTGGAATTTCAGAAATCTGTTCCCAATCACATTCACTGTTGGGTGACTCCGTAACGACCCTATTTGTGGAGCGTTACTGAAAATCAATATGCCGCATTCAAGGTCAATGTACTGTTGGAAAACTCTTTAAGCACTGATGGATGGATTGTGCTCATTCAGAATAAATGTAAGAAGTGACAGCTGAGCATCCAAGAGTCGCACCAACTTGTAAAGACAGATTTCCTCCTCCAACGACAGGGGGCGGGATTCCCAGAGGGGCGACATCACACACACCCCTCTCGTTCTGTTTGGGGTCTCCGTTGGTTAGTGTATCTCTCCTCACACAACTAAAACATCAACATGCAGATTCACTGTGGAGATTTTACCAGCCTAATGCTTTCAAAATTGCCTGCAAGTCAATTTAAGTCAAAGAATTCTACATGAGCAAAATCAAGGCCAAGCCCTATGTAGATGGTTTTAAAAAAATAGCTTTGGAGAACTAACTTTGGAAAATAGCCAAAGATAAGACATTCATTCCATTCGGTTTATTCCACAAACATAAAAATCTTCAAAATGTGCCCCCGTAATGAACTCCGGGATCAGTGATGTAGAGATGAAAGATTTGGAATCCGTAAACTCCACTCCAGAGAAGTTTAAAGTCAAGAAAGAGAAATGGATACGCAACCAAATTATTAAATGCCATGAGAGCTATGCCTGGGCACAGCTGTACTCAGAGAGATGAGTGTATAGTGATATATACAAGGTAAGGGCACAGAGGAGGAAGTTGTCAGTTCTCCCCGGGGCCATCTTCCAACTGGAATGGCCATGATTAATACTTGGGGAAAGTGGAAAAGAAAGTAAGCGGAGATTTGTTCAGTGAATTCTGGTTTCTAGTACATTTAAATATCTTTTAAAAGAGGTCCCCAAAGTGGTGAAATACCTTTACAGTAAGAGACCCTAAGGGTATAAGATAGATCACATTTTATCACTGCAACGCTTTCCTTCTGGTGTGACCTATTTATCAACAAAGAGGAGGTGTAATGCTCGACCAAGCTTCTCAATGTTCTGTGTTTCCAAATGGCAAGTTAGAGACCTTTCCTGGGGGGAAAATCAGAAAAAAAAATACACATTTTTCTCCTTGGATAGATAATAAATTTTACAGCAGTTCTTTTTCTCGGATTTATTAGCTTCCAAAAGGAAAATGTTTTATTGCCTAGAGGACACATAAAGGCAAAAATGTGGTAGCTGTTAAGTCACTTGTATTGTTTAAGGACTGTTCAGAGATGTTTCATGTAAACAAAATGGTGATCCCAAAGATGTCAAGAGTAGATGCAATCGAGGTAGACGTGTCCTGGTTCTCAATCTGGTTGGATCAACTTTTAACAATCACATTTTTCTCTTCATAGGCAGTGACTAAGTTGCCTGTAACGTCTAGCACCTAGCAATGATGCCTGGTCTATAGTCACTGCTCAATGAAGAACTATGGATGATTGAGTGAATGCATGAATTCAGATGCATTGATAAGCCGTGAGGGAGACAACTATATTTTTCTGTTGTGTGGAAACTACCTTTCACATTCATTTGCTTTAGAAGTCTGTGTCCAAAGTTTCCTTTATCCAACCCCCCCTCCCCCCCACACATATCAATTCTGCCTGGTAACATTTCTCTCGAAAGCTTTAAATATCCCCATGTCCTTGAGGTGATCATGTAAGAATTGATAATCTCACTGTTCCTACAAATTTAGGGGTGTCCCCAGCTTCCTTTTTTGACACTCTAGTTACACATATATTCCCAGTTATATTTATTCCAACATCCACTCATGCATCATTATTCAAGCACTTACTAGCACATGTGGTATGTCAGGAACTATGCCAGGCGCTTGGAAGATAAAGAATGCTACAGCAAGACCCTTTCCCTGAGGTTGCTCAGTCTGGAGCATGCAGGGGTTGTGGGAGGTAGGCGATCAGACATGTAAATGGATAATTTTAAATACATCATAATTGGAAATACAGCGGAGGAACTGAGCAACACATGAGGTAGAATATGGGCTTGGAGAGAGCATTTTGGGATAATTTTCTGTTGACTATCACCGTACAGCTGAGCGTGGGCATCCAATGAGGAGACAGACATTCAAGGTAGGGAAGAATAAATGGAGTATTTTAGACAAGAAAACCACACTTTACGGAATCAAGATAAAAAGTAGTATGCTTGAGAAAGGAGGGCTAACTCAGTTGGGCAAAGATTCACAGGGAGGGGAAGAAACTAGGTGAGAAAGGGGGGAGGGAATGGATCAACACTGAGTCCTATTTTCATTCCCAAGACCTTTAAGATTAAACTGACAACAGGGAAGCCATTGGTCACTTTATCTTTACCCATTGATGTATAACATTTATGAGGACAAATGAACAGTTAAGACAAAGTGCATCTGCGTTACAACTCCTAGATCATAATACACAACATAGCCAGTACCCACAAGGCCCCCCGACACATGCCCACCTGTAGTTACCGCCTAACCAAGGGCAATCGCTATCATTTCTAATAGCACAGATCAGCTTTCTCAGTTTTATACTTTGCCATGTACTTTTAAATGGAATTATATAGTATGCGCTTCTCAATGTTTTGCTGGTTAGATCCATAATATTCTGTATAGCTGTAGGTCACTTTTTATTGCAGTGTGGTACTCAATTATGACTATATAAATATACCAAATTTAAATCCATTCTAATGGTGATGGGCATCTTAATGTCATTCCCACTTTGCAACTATGACAAATACTGCTAGGAATATTCTAATACATGTCTTGTGGTGGATATACACACACGTTTTGGTAGGATATGTGCCCAAGACTAGAGCAAATTGGTTTCCTAAGTGTGGTTATATATTATTAAACCAAGCATAAAATAGACTTCTAGTGGTCATACATCCTCAACAACTATGGTTTTTTTTGTTCAGTTGATTTTATCAATCAGGCTTTAAATTTCATGAAGATGGAGACTATTGGCGCTTTTTTTTTTTGACTGTTGTCTCTAGTGATGATCGTAAACGTTGGAATGTTTGCCACGTGATGGGAGATACATGCACATGTATATCTCACCTGCCTGAACAATGCACAAATGTCTGTCCTATTCCAAGTTATATTTATTCAGCGTCTACTTATGCATTCACTATTGAAGGATTTATTAGTACATACAGTGTACAGGAACAATGCCAAGGCACTTAGAAGATGTCTAGGTCAGAATTCCTTCTGAGGTTGCTTTCTTATCAAGAACACAGATACTTGTTTATGATAGGCAAGAATTATGACATTTGTCTCATATTTCCGTTTAGACAGCAGTACAATATCCTATATTCTTAATTATTGAATCTATTATTAAAGACAGAAATGGAGAATGGTAAGTAAGATTAACTAATTTTTATATTATGCCAAAATACTCAGCAAACTTGGTAATTCAACCGAAAAAGTAGTTAATGGAATGAGGGAAAATTTTAAATTCCAATTATTTGTAAGTAGGGAACAAGTGTCATTGTTCACCTCCTTTAGAGATATTTTTGCATGGCCTTAAATACAGCCTATGTCTGCTTTTATGCATTAATGATAGGAAGAAAAAGCTGGAGGAAAAATATAAAAGCGGTGCAGCTATGTGTTTCAATAGGACCTCATCCTAGGTCCACATATGCAGTCATTAATCAATGGAAATAGAACCAGCTCTTTAATTTCTACTTGACCATTGTTAAGGCTAGAGAAATGTGTTTATATGGAGTTAAAATGCAACAAAAAACCACAATATACCTGCATAAGTCACCATTGAAAGGCCATCAAAAGTGACAGGAGAGTGGCTCTATGAAGCCCAAGACCCTCTGGCTTCAACCCTGCCTGCCCGTGGAGAAACCTCTCATTAGTATTGCATTAGGTATAATAAGTGATGACAACACAAGCAAGGCTTGGAATTAGAAGTGACTTAGTGATCTATCAGCTTATACCTTCCCCATTGCTTAAATCTGAGTTATCTATTGCGGTGGAACAAATCACACCAAAACTTGAGTTGCTTTTAAAGACACTATTCATTGATTATCTCACTGTTTCTGTGGGTCAGGAATTCGGGTGTAGCTCTGCAGTTGCAGCTCGGTGTGTCTCATGAGTATGAAGCCAAATGGTGGCTAGGGCTGGAGTCATCTTCAAGACTTACCTCTTATGCCTGGGCTGGGAAGACTTGAAAAGGGGGGCAGGGATGTTGGAGAAGTTGTCTCCCCAGGTATCTCTACACTTACTGACATTGAAGAGAAAGGAACGTGGACCCCTCCATCTAGAATTGGGGTCTTTGTAAGAACAACATATGAGACTAATAGTTATCTTTAGAAAATACAATCTGCCACCAACTTGTTGCTGCAGTGTTGGGATTGTACTGCCTGTTTGGCTCAGACACATCCAGGTCTGTGGGGTATGGTCAAGTCAGGACCTGGAAGAACGTTTTTATGAGTTAGCTATCTGGGACAGACACTCTGACATTGCTTTGAGCCCATATTGCTGCTGCTTCATGCAGCATCAAAAATCTGCCCTCTCTTCTGGCTTCCTTGTACATGATTAGGTTCTAGCACCTGGTTTATGGATTGAATGTGTCCCCCACAAATCCATTTGCTCAAACTCTAACCCCTAATGTGATGGCATTTAGAGGGTAAGGCCTTTGGGAAGTGATTAGGTTATGAGGGTGGGACTGATACAATGATAGTAGTGCCCTTATAAAAAGAAGAGAAAGATCTCTTCCTCTGTCCACACTCATTTACAAAAGGAAACTCAGAACACAGGGAGACAGAATGGGACTCTTACCAAGAAAAGAGTCTACTGCTACCTTGATTTTGGACTCCCCAGCCTCCACAACTGTGAGGAAATGTGTTTAAGCCACTCAGCCCATGGTTATTTTGTTACAAAAACTTGAGCTGAGATACATGCATGCTGTGCTGTATCTCTGTAAGCCTGTATACATGTTAGCCTATTATGTAAATGTTAAACATAGGAAGTATTGGACCAATAAATTAGTGCTATCTATACTCTATGGCTGCCACATCGAGATCAAGGTGGCTACAGAGTTGTTTTCCTCAGACGGCTTCTCTCCTAGGCTTGCAGGTGGCCACCCACTCTGAGCATCCGTGCCCCCTGGTGACCTTTCCTCTTGTAAGGACGCCAACCTTATTGGATTAGAGGCCACACTAAGGGCCTCACTTTAACTTAGCATCTCTAAAAAGGAGTGATTATCTTCAAACACAGTTACATTCTGATACACTAAGACTTGGGACTTCAACGTGTAAATTTTTCTGAGAGGTTCTGTACAATTCAGCCTGCAACAGTATAAAAGGTCATAAAGTCAGACTGCTCATTTATTCACGTGACTATCTTCAAAACATTGGAAAACTGATCATCTTGCCCACCGTTACCCACCTCTGAGTTCAAATCAATGCCCTCAGGGCCAATGATCTCGCGTAAACCTAGAGCACTCACCGCTTTGCCCAGGAGCAGCTGGTAGACTTTAAAAGAGGAAAGCAAGCCTTTCATTTCCCTGTTTTTGAGCTCTATTATAAAGCATTCTAATAGTTTCCTATGTTCTGCTTCTCATTATCTTTTCACAAAACCTTGATAGTCCTTAAATATACAAGTATTTTATTACATCCTTTAATATTTACAACCACTATTTGAATTGAGAATGGTTATGCCCATTTTACAGATATGTTAAGAGTTCAGCAGACAGATGGGTAGATAAGCAGTAGATAAGAGTTCAGCTGAGAGATGGGTCTAATACTTGAATATGCATCTGAAGTCATATACAACCCTTTTAGTCATCAGAGTTCCATAGTCTGAGATTCTATAGCCTTGTGACCAAGCAGGTGAGGTCAGGGGACTGGTGGTAACACATCTTGGATTGTACTAATATTTTCTCTTTTCACCATTTAAACACACTGGTGTGCACATTTGTTACATAAACTCTGATCATAAAAATAACATATGTCTGTTGTCCACACTTTGGAAGGTGTAAATAAGTTTGAATCTGAAAATAAAAACATTATCCCACCAGCCTGAACTGATACTTCTGACATTCCTTTTTATCTTACAGATGTATCTGAACATGTGTGTGAACATACATGTTTTACACATAAAACACATGCTTCTATTTCCATATAGTACACTCTTCATAAACTTGATCTTTAATGGCTGCTAAATGAGTCCATTGTGTATACATAGCCCAATTTATGCAACAATTAACCTTTTTCAAAGGACAGAAGATCATAATGTAATGCTTATGACTCCATGAATTACGTGTTCTTGTTAAAATACTCGTTTCTTGGTAAAGCAACTAATGTCTTCAGCTTAGAACATGATTTCTTGGACTAGTGCAGCTATGTATATTCTACACATACACCATAGACCAAGGGTCCTCAAACTTTTTAAACAGGGGGGCCAGTTCACTGTCCCTCAGACCATTGGAGAGTGCACACTGTGGGCCCAGGATGAGTCGGCTCCTAAACAGGACAGGCAGCAGCAGCAAAAACACCCGGAGGGCCGGATGAATGTCCTTGGCAGGCGGCATGTAGCCTGTGGGCCGTAGCTTGAGGATGCCTGCCATAGAGTATCGTAGCCAAGAGGCTCGTGAAGATCATGGACTCCAATGTCTTCATCACATACTGCAGAAAACTAAGGCCTAGGGGATGGGGAGGTGCTAGCCAGGGTCAACAGCAAAATCTGAGACAACTTGAGTGTTCTAGAGAGAGATCACTGCTACAACTTTTATGCAATGGTGTCTTCCCAATCTTTTATCATTCAACGTAGTTGTTGCATGCCTGTGATAGGCACCAGGCACTGTATATAAAGCAGGGAATGAGACATACCTGTGCCCTGCTCATGAAGCTCCAAGAATGGCCACATCTCCTCTTCTTACTCCCAAGGTCACTTGAACTCCTGGAAGCAGCTTCCAGCACCTCTCTGCCCGAGGCAATTCTCACACCTTGGGAACGTGCCCAACCCTCTTTGCTGTGCAAACTGTGTGAGAATTAACATCCCAGAAGTGACCCCCAACAGAGGATGAGAGTTGATGGATTCACACTCCAGCTTTCTTGCCTTCCGTTTGTGACAGTGAGATAGTTCTAAAGGTACTTTCAATGGCAGTGACTTTGTTTTAGTGGCTTTTGAGGCCCCCCAAAAGAGTCTGTTTTGATGGGGCTGTCACCCAGTCAACCATCTTCACTGTGGACTACTGATCACTTGATTTTGTTCTGTAGATCACAAAGATTCCTTCGCATGATCTCTTTTCCATTCCTTCATGTGAGATGATGCATTCTGGCAGTGCCTCCATCTGTCGCTAATGCTCAGAGGTGGCATATTCTGGTTCTTATGTTGTGTGGACACAAGATTGTTTCCTCTTCTGTTGTCATTTAATGCTTTTGTTACCTTCTTCCTCTTAGCACAGGGCATAACATGTCTTCCAGATCCGGGGATGGGAAAGGGCAGAGTGGTAACAGGAAGAGAGAAATCGTCTTCCTGGGAGTGGCAGGCACCCAGGCCTGACCTGCATGAAACTGCAGGTCAACCCAACCTTTTGTATCCACTGGGAAAGCTTCACCATGGACCATGCACCACCTGGTGCCGCAGGCTTGTGTCAAAAAGGCCTCAGCAGAGGCGGGAATAGACGATTAATTTTTGTAGCCTTAGGCTGAACAGCTTTTGCAGCAATCCTTCCCCCCACGATGCCAACGAAGATTGCCAAGGCGATGATAATACTTCAACAATATGAGTCTCTTGTGCATTCTCATTCATCTTGCAACATCCCTGAAGCCTTGCTGTCTTGGTCCCTGTCTTGTGTGTCCTTGAATATGGCCGTAATCTGGCCGCCTTTTGATGTTTTTAGGGATACCCTATTTGTGTTCAAGATAAGCATGCTGCTTTGAAGCCTTTGAAAAACTTCTATTTTCTTGCCATCGGTGCCCAAATTGAGTTGTTGGCACCAGTGTTCCACAAAGTGTCTCGACCCATACACACATTGATGGGAGGCAAAATGGTTGGCAAAGGAAGAATTGGTGCTTTACATCTAGATTTTGGGGGAAGCTTTGAATTGTTCATTTGTTGGAGGTACGTGAACTTCAAGGTGTTTCCCAGGCTTGTTCAGTCTGCCATCAGAAATTGAAGAAACGGTTGATTCTGTTTGGTTCTATTTGACGAATCAAATAGAGAACAATGTCAAAACCAGACTTTCCTCATCTAGTTCCTCCTCAGAGAAAGTCTTCTTGTTGCTTTTATGATTTGAGGCTGACATTTCCAGCAAACACCTAGGGAAAGGCAAAATCAGCAATGTTCATGACATGTGCAGTTTACTTTTTCTTGATGACCCACCACTGGCCCGCAAGACAGAGCACTCAGGGCCAATTTACTTTCATTTATAAGGCATATTCTGTGCTGTTTCTAGCAGGTCCCCAGTGGGATGGAACCTCAGTAGTCCCCAGAAGAGACCCATCCTTGTTTTGCTCACAACATCCCTGGGGACCACTTCCTGGAGAATGACAGAAACAAGGGAAAATGCAGTTGCAAACTGTTCTGCCCTCCTTTTATGGAAGCTTTGCACTGGAACATCTATTGGACAGAGAAGAAGAAATACAAACTTCAAGCTAGGAAATGTTATCCTTTTATTCGGGTAGGAGCCTCCTGCAATGAAATCCTTTTCAGGTTCTGCCTCAGAGAGAGAACCAAACCAAGACAAACCGCTATCGATGGTGTTGACCATGTGTCTTCCATAAAAGAAAAATTATAGGCTGTCATCAAATGCTGCAGCAGGAAAACTCTTCCAGTTACCTATTGCTGCACAACAAACTGTATTGTTAAGATGATCATTTGTCATCTCTTACAAGGCTGGGTGGATGGGCTAGGCTGGGCACTTGGGGTCACTGTTACAGATGGGGTCAGATAGATGGCATCTGAGATGGGCATCACCTGGGGGGCCTCATCCATCTCTCCGGTGTGAGAATTGGCTGTGCATCCCTCTGCACACAGAGCCCTCCGTGTGGCTAATTGAGCTTCCTCAACAACGTGGCAGTTGAAAGTCAGACTTTTTTTTACATGGTGGATGTCTTCTCTCTCACCACTTCCAAGAGACAGAAAATGCAAATTGTCAGTGATGGAGGGTTGAGCCTGTAAACTGACCGAATATCTTTTCTAAATATCCTTTCTTTCCAAATGATCCTTTCTTTCTAGAACTTGCCCAGACTCAAGGAAAAGGACATAGGGACCTTATGCCCTCGTTTTGATGGGATGAGTTTCAAATACTTGTTTCTGCCTTAAATCTGCTAAAGAAACTTAACTATTAGCAGTGATGTAGTTAGGGAGGGATGAGAGCATCTAAGATTTAAAATGAGACCCGAAGATAGTTAGAAATGAACCCAGGCTAAGAGGTGCTGGGGGAGGGTAAAGGATGTGTGTTCAGCTTACTGAGGACTAGGACAAGGGTTGCCATGATGTTGGCAGCAAGCCTGGAGGACTTAATGGATAAACACAGCTGCTAAAGGTAGCAAGGGCTGGATCAGCCTGGGTCATAGAGGTGGGGGTGTATTTTCCTTTGTATTTTAATAGAAATCAGAATGGGGGTGGGATATCTGATTTACATATTTCAAAAATATCTCTAGCTCAGTGATACTCAAAGTGTGAACCTAATACCAGTGCCAGACCACAAAGGTCATTTTGAGTACCAAAATTGAGCATGAGCATTTAGAAACTTTCTTACCATTTGAACTACTGCAACATCTAAGGACACTGTTATAGCATGTGTATTTTTTTTGTTTGTAGCTTTTTTGTTTTTTTGGTTTTTTTTGTTTTGTTTTGTTTTTTTGTTTTTGTTTTTGTTTTTTGGTGTTTTTTTTGCGTTTTACAAGAATGTTGGTCCATAATGCATTAGGGGAAAAAATTCTTAGGCTTTAACCATAGTTTGTAAAATACTATTCTAGCTAAGGTGCCTAGTGGGAATGAAGGTGGTTTTGGAAGAAAGAAGGCCATTTTGGAGACTGTTAGGGTGGTGAAAGGGGTTAGATTAGTAGCCATAGAGGTAGAAGGGAGAGGTTTAAATGAAGCCCAGAAGGTCAAAGTGGCAGAGGAGGCAGAACTTGGCACCTGGTTGAAGTGGGGAAGAGAGCTTGTTAGGTCTCTCATTGGAGAAACCTGGCTAACAGACACCACATAATGAGAATGTGAGCAGCCGGGAAAAGGGCTGAAAATTCAGCTCGGAATTGCCTAGCGTTTTCCATCACAACTTTTTGTCTTGAAACTTGCAACGGTTATTGAAGAAGGAAATACATCCTTAAGGCTGAGACACATTATCTTTTTATTTTAATTGGAGGCCACCTATAATATAGACGCAAGTCAACATAATTCACTTTTCTAATCAAAGAGAATTCTTTGAGAGTGGAAGAGATACGGCATCCAAACAAATGAGTGGTAATTTTCTTAATGAACTAAGTCATCATGAATCACTGTGTGGAATCGCCCCTCGTGCTGGAGAGCCTGTGACATTTCCAACAGTGTGATGCTGTTTGGTAAATACTAAAGGCCATTAGAGAAAAGGGGATAAGGAATGACCTTTCAGTCTATATGGAGTGTGTTAATTACCAAAAAGGCGACAATTGGTGGTAAAGGATTGTTGTTGTGCTGTCGTCACCACTGAAGCATGCCCTCGCCTTTTGGTTATGAATTACCCTTAGAAGAGCTATGGACGTATGACATTTACATTTGCAATGTCACTTAGCATAAGTATGCATTGTTATTGATGTCCTTCCGCCCCACATAGTTTTAAATACGGGTAGGTTTTGAAGCTCAAATACATTTTTGACTCTTCTAGAAACCACCAGTGAGGCCGTGGTGTGGTAGGAAGAGAGAACCAAGTAGTCATATAGTCCCTTATCTTGAATCATGGATTGGTCACTTAATACCAGTGTGACCTAACTGGATTTTATTTAACTCAGAATGCCCCCGACTTACTTGGTCACACCAACATACTTATTTCATAGCACCTCTTGATATGCCACGTGTTTGTGGAACTCACATTAGTGTAATGGTCCACAAAGTGGGAGTTTGGAACGCTGGAGCTGATGAGATTTCTAGCTCCATCATTTACTAAATGTGGGTATGGAACCTATGTGGCCATTGCTTTCATCCTTTAAGTAGGAATAAAATACTGTATCTGGTAGGATTGTTATCACAAACAAAACACAAAATGTGGAGAGGTATGTAAAGTGATAGTCACAGAACTAGGCACGTTGTGTAGCTCAATACATAGCAGTTATGTTTTAATTTTCTATATCCATAGTGCTTGGGGCATAAATGCTTGTGGGCTTACTGAATCCTTTCTAGGAAGACAAGTGTGGGAGTTCATAACCCAGGATCCAGGGGTTAATCAGCATGGCTGAGGCAGGAGCCCAAGTCTCCTGAGGACTGGTTCTGAGTTTCTTATCATAAACCTGGGCTTCTCCATGCTGGAAGAAGCTCACGTCGATAGGTAAGGAGAAGCGATGAGAGAATTGAACAAAAATACCACAAAAGAAGAGAAAGTAAAGTTGGAAGAGAAGGAAAGTAGAAAAGAGATGACAGGTGAAATAACACAAAAGGAGGGGAAGGGATTGATTGATGGAGGGAGAGAAGGAAGTGAGAGGGAAAAGGGTCCATTATAGACAAGATTAAGTCTCCAAATAAAAATCCAAGTCATAGAAAACTACGGTTAGACCCACAACTTCTTAAAAGCATTCTTTAGCAGGATCAAGATTGATTCAACCTCAACTTGGCCCTTAGGTACTGGGTGACTCCAGGTGAGTCTGCCTACCCTTCATAATCCTCAGTTTCCTTATCTTTACTATCCTTTTTTAGGGTTGTGAGAAAATAAGATAACACATGTAAAACACCTAGTTGAGTGCCTGGCCTGTGATGACGTTCAATCAAGTCTGATTATCATAGGGTGTAACCTGTGATGCTTTCAGAACTGAAAATGTCAGGGTCAGCTCAGTACCAAGAAATAAAACTGAGCAAAGAGGGGGAGGAAACTTACCGGCGAATTAAATATTCCCAATGTAGGGTTGAATCTATGAATGTGGAAGACCCTAGAAATGACCACTTCAGTGAGACATTTTGAGTAAGGTAGCGTCCTTTATAGGTAATTTTTAAAAGCATAGTATTAGGTGTTCTTTCTAATAGGAAATTGTGTAAAGGTTAGAAGAAGAAATGGTGTATTGATTATTTAAGACCAGGTATATAGGTTGGAAGATGGTATAATTTAATAGACCCACTAGCAGTCTGAAATTTTTTTTAATGAACTTGGGTATTCATGCAAGTAAAAGGGCATGGCATAAAGGGTGACTTTTGTTGATCAATGCATACAGTCAACATAAATCAAGATCTGAAAATGTAACAGACATGAGCAAATCGAACTCAGAAAACTTCAGAAAATGAGGTCGTCTAGAAGGAAGCCCCCTGCTTGCTTTAAATGTTCAGAAGTATTGTGACATGGTAAAAAAAAGTGTAGAAAAGTACTCATGAGTGGGTATCTGAAAAAAAGTGGGATCTTGTCAACAAGGTAGAGAATGGCACATGGTATGAAAGGACAAGTTACACAATACTGGAAAAAATATTTCTAGCAATGGAATGCACTTGCGTGGAGAGACAGTGATTTCTGCATCACTGGAAACATCAAAGGAGAATTTGATACGGATGATGATCTATCAACAATGCCAAGAGGGAATGTCTCCACCGAAAAGCGGTGTTGGATTCAGTCGTCATTCCTCATTAGTGATTCTCAAAATACCATTACAAGATATTTATAGCTGTAAGAGCAAAAACAAAGGGACTAATTCCCTGGTCAAGTAAGTCTGGGAAATAATCAATTAAACAAAGTTCCACAATGTCATAGGATCTTCAGCATTGAGAACTCTCCATGAGGAGCTATTAGCATACGTGGCTTCCAGTAGAAGAATAAAGACTTTGTGCAAGACATACATCATGCTAGGGGCAGGGGAGGGATGTGTGATAAAAATGATTGTAAGAGGGGGAGGCATTGGTCGATGGGATCTTCAAGTTGAAGATTGCATGAATCGATAGGAGAAAACTACACCAAAGGTCCTAGCTGTGGTCAAGCTGAATGGAGTGTACGTAGTTCAAAAAAACAAAGAGCACAGATGACACGGTGAAATCGGGGATTATTGACTGAAAGGAGATAAGAATGAGGAAAATGCATCAACTTTGTAGAGATGTCTGAGTAACTGAGAAGGGAACATAGTGGTAGAACAAAATGAGTAATAGACAAACTATATATTGCAAATAGGAACCAAAGGACAATGGGAGAATTAACAAAATTGAGACCCAGAGACAATGGGAAGGACATGCAGTAGTGGTGGGTGTGGGTGTATCTTTTATTTTTAAGCATGAGTTGTACCTGGCCTGAGACCAGACCAATGTGGACATAGTCAACTTCCTTCCCGATGGGAAGAGAGCCCCTCAGGAAACTGAGCCAGAGGGCTACACAGGAAGCATGGACTCAGACAAGAATGGTTCTTCATGACAGAATGTCCCTAAGTCCACTGACCTGAGGGGACTACTGTCCTCTTTCCTCACAGGATGTGGCTGTCTGGTGCACTGATACTGGTTTACGTTGTCTTGAACTAAAGACTCATCAAGAGCATGTTTGGTCTCCAAGGCTCCTTTCCCCAGACTTGGGAGAGATCTTACTACTTTGCCAATGCCAAGCACTGCTGCCTAATTCCCTCCTGGCTGGTCATCAGTGGTCCTCCATGGGGTCCTTTCATTGCAACCCCAGTGTCTAATGCCCCACAGGGTGTGAGCCCCAAGAGCACATTCCTGGTCAAATCTTAATCAGATCTTTTCTTTCCCAAGCTCTGACCTCTCATGGCAGAATTCCAGCTAGCATCTGACAAAAGCTCGACACCTCCCCATTGTCCTGTGAGCCACTAAGCTGAATCTGTAGCAGGACAAAAGAGATGCAGCTCTTTTCAATGAGCCATACCTGTCCCTTCCTGTCCCACTGCCAGATACAGTAACAGGGACCTCTCTGGGACCGCTCTCATCAGCTGCCCTCTAAAAGAACTTCATATTTCTCACCAAGTCCACGGCTCAAGAAGTCACGTTATAGCCCTTCAGTACATGGGGGAAGATTAGAGCTTATAAAAAAGAAAGCCTTTGGCACTAGCAATTTAATGCTCAAAGCTCTAATCTGGAATTGGTATACTTATCCTGGTCTTTAATTATTAACGTTGCTTCATTGATCTGATACCTAAAAAGCAAACAACAAAAACTGTTCAAACTAATTATTGTGGGCTCTCTACCTTTTGGGGCTGCTTCTCTACTAGTCTTCAAATCTGAATTTTTCTTCCACCAATCAATAGGGTTTAATTCATTAACAAGTTCCAGTACCTTGTTTCCACTGCTTGGCAATTTCCCCCCCACCAATAGGAAGGGTGCTAAATTCCTTCCCTGGCACTAGTTGCAGAGCCTATATAATAAAAGTATTTTCCTTGGAGCTTTAAAGCCAAGTTTAACAAGACCATTTCCTGGTATTCTGTGCCAGTGACTGCCCAATACTTCATACAAAGGCATTGTACACTTACCTTACCATAGACATTATATCATGAATCTTACACACTGGGATGGGACAGAGTTGGCATGCAGACATGAGGTCACCCTGACACCTGCTCATGCCTTTTCATTGGGTCAGTCAACAACGCCAGCTTGGTAGAGATGTTTTCTGGCTGATATTTATTGGGGGGGGGGGGGCGGGTAGAGTCTGAGGCTTAAGAGCAGGGTGCTATTTCTCAGGGTCATTTCCCGCTGGGCCACTAACTTGACTTGTGATTCATTAATATGACTCCTGTCCCCATCTCAGACCACCAGCTGCCTTTCCATTGTGTGCTACCGGCTACGAAGGTGGAAGGAGGTAGAAGCATGCTGTGGTCTTCACCGTTAGGGATATGGTTCTAACTCATTTGAAGGGATTATAGGAAGGAGAGAAATGGTAACTAAACATCTAGCCTGGGCATTTGGTAGATACTCAGTCCATAAATGTTTGTGGGCTGAATAAGTGAATGGCAGTTGTCAGATCTTTCTCTGTTAAGAAACTTGCAATCTGGTGCGGATTCAAATGAAGATGCCACAAATTCATCCTTGTTGTCACTTACAGGAACCCTAAGGAGAGTATATGGCATTCTCTGACTTCCATACATTCCTCTAAACCTTTTTGAATATAATTATGGGTTCTGTTTGTATCACCTCTTGGGATAATGAGGACCATATGTTAAAACTCTAAGTGGAAAGTAGGAGGACTATATTTATTTTGGTCAAATTATCCATATGCCCTCAGGAAATCATTACATTTAATATACTCAAGGTGCTACAAGAAAGTTCACACCAACAGGGTAGAGACAGTTTTTTCTTTGCCTTGAGGAACCTACAGTGAAAATGTAAAAACACGTCAAGCTGATATGAACCAGATGAAAAATGATACATCTCTTAATATCACGCTACATTTTGGACACAGGACATGCTAAATCTGTAATTGTTAAAAACACACATTTCTGATGACATTATTTGGACTACTTGAAATAACACGATTTTCAAAAAATATTCTGAATCTCTAGTCAACGTTTTTGCCTTCTTTCAATACAATTCAATTTGGGTTTGAAGAGTTAATTTAAAAGTGGTCATAAAGTTCTAAAATGCTGAGGCAGACCTAAAACATTCGGCTATATTACCAAATACGCTAAATGGACATCAGCAAGACAGACTTTTTCAGAGGTCTGGTATAATGAGTTAAAGGCAAAAGGTGACAATATTATATGCATGTTAAATGTGCTTATGTATAAATGTTAGAAAAACTTCAAAATGCTAAAATCTTAAGTAATGTAATCAGTTTTGATGTTTCATAAGTCAGTTTTAATTATGAAAAATGAACATAAAGTTTACACATTAATTTGAAAGAGATAAACCCTCTAAATATTGGTCTATACTTACTTTGCTTTCATAAATACATAGTGATGTTTTAGAGGATGTTTCTTGCTTTATGCCTGGCAAACTCAATAGAATTTTATGTAGTTAGGTAGATAATGGTTAAGTCTTCTCTGTCTCTCTCAAGATATATGACAGCCATAAAAAATCCCAGGAGCAGAGATGATGTCATATAGAAGACTAATTAACACACCTACAGAATAATGTATGTTATATGGTGTTTAAATTTTTATTAAGGTCATTGTGCAGTACGGCATAGAACTAATGATGATGAAGACTTAGGACTCAAACACCAACTGTGGGAGTGAAGACAGTGGTGGCATGACTTCATAAAAGCGATGGGGTCTCCTGTAGTTCTTTGGCACAAAAGCTCATCATCCCCAAAAGAGTCCTCCACGGAACTGAGACTTCAACAAGGCATGGAGGTGTTGAGAGCACATGACCCACTTGGGGGCACTGCCAGTGTTTTACAATAGCAGGTAGAAAATGGTGGGAGATCAGTTGAGAGGGAGAGAGACAGCAATAGAAGCCACAGTTGTGCAGAAGGATCGTGTATTGTTTCTGGTGGTGAAGGGGAGAGTGGCAGACAGTGGATGATTGCTTCTCATGGGGCAGCTGTGTTCTCAGCTCTGGCCAATAGGCTGTGAGCGGGTGAGATGATACCACTCC
Source organism: Microcebus murinus (assembly GCF_040939455.1). Classification (NCBI taxonomy): domain Eukaryota; kingdom Metazoa; phylum Chordata; class Mammalia; order Primates; family Cheirogaleidae; genus Microcebus; species Microcebus murinus. The sequence continues at coordinate 28,808,511 of NC_134123.1, forward strand.
CAGATGAAAATCAAGAAGCCCTTAGACATTTTCAACTCTCTCCCTGTCTGTGTCCCTATCCCTGTCTCTGTCTAGCCTTATCTCTACCCTTATCTCTTTCCTAAAGACACAGAACTGTCAATGCAGAAGGCAAAACCATGGATACCAAGTAAACTAAATGGAGGAAAGTTGTGCCAAGGAATTGCTAGTCCCACAGTGGACTTTGCATGAGCAATCAACACACTTCTGTTGTCTTAAGCAACCAGGATTTTCATGCACTCTAACCTATTCTGTTCCAACTAACAGACCCTCGAGAATCATAAGACAAGACTGACATGTCTAGATGGGCTTATTAGGAAGACTTATTTAGGTAGGCTCAAAGAAACTAATTGTGGAGAACCATGAGTCTAGGATTCGTTGACACTTGGAGTGGACCAGTCCTTTATGCGGATGGATTTTCTCATCTGATCCTCATAACCCTTTGAGGTTGGCGTGAGTAGTTGTTCTCATAACTTGTATGAGGTCACTGGGATTCAAACCCAGTCTGATACTTGAGAAAGCGGACCCTTAGCACAACCAGAGTCCCTGTTTTCCTTTCATAGTTGCTGGCCACTGATGTCCCTGAATGCCTTAGGAACAGAGTGTAAGAGTGAGAAGATAGAATTGCCTTTGAATAGGCCCAGTCCTTGAAAATGGTGGGTCTAGCACCATGCACATACCCATAAATGCATATACGCAAGCACCACCCATTCACATGTACTGTGTCTAGGGAGTGTTCTAAAAAATGATTCTTATTTAGGTTTCCTACATCCCCAAACTACTTATGCTGAAGCACCTCAAATAATCTGGTATAGCCCCCACACACTGGACACTGTCCTTATAAGGACTAATGTGGAACTGTTGAATTAGTGCCAAACACAGCAGACACAATAAGGGAGACGGAATCCTGAGGGCTGTTAGATGGCAACACTGAAGTCTCAACATTGTTAATACTTGCCATGCCACAAGGTATTGAGTTTTTCACTGGGAAGTACGGATGGGCTTCCATTAAGACAGCTGATTTGCTTCAACCCTACAATTCCCAGGTTTTCTACTGGCGCACTGGTATGCTAAGTCTGCACAGGCAGTCCTCTTCTCATTCTCTCCTTGTCTCTGTCCCATCCCAAGGATTCATCCTCCCACTCTGCCTGCCTGAGGCTCTGATGGGTTTCCCCAGATATCCTGCAGTTCTGAAAACAACCAGCTGTCACGTGAGCTAACAGAGCAAGACCTCACTGACTACTGCAAGGATGGCCCCAAGCCCTCAATGGAGGGATCTGCCCCTGTGATTCAAACACATCCTACTCGGCCTCACCTCCAACCCTGGGGATCCAATTTCAGCGGGAGAGTTGGAGGGGACAAACACCCAAACTATGTCAGATGGTTGTCTCTGGAAGTTTCCATCCATATCATAGCAACATCCTACTGTGCTTTTCTACTTCTACAAGTCTAGAAATTGGCTTCTTTCAAGATGCCAATTGACCATTGGTATTTTCATTTAACTTAGCAAATTCTTCAACTGTCTAATGCATAGGGTGTTTGAATTGTAACATTTGCTCTTATAACTTTGAGCTTTCCCTTTAAAAAAAAAAAATTGAGCTTTGTATCTATTTTCCCTACTCCACCACTAACATCATTCTTTAGGGACATCCCTTCCTGGAATACAATTGTGTGTTGGCCTGGTGTTCCCACCTCCCCGGCAACAGGTTGGTCAGCTCCTCACCCCAGGCATTGAGTTTTGAGGTCTCCTCACTTCAGTAGGAGAGATGCTATAGGGAAGGAGTTGGGTCTTGAAGATGCAGTGTTGACCACAAAGGAGCATGAGTGGACTCTTGGAAGCTCATAAAACCCTCATCATCTGCACTAGTGAATAGAGAACGAGGCAGGGGAGGAAGAGGTTGGCAACAGCACCAGGTAGGAATCGGTGCCAAGAAGATACTTAGGATTTCATATTAGGCCCTTTGCCCAACCGGCCAATGGATCAGAAATTGCGCACACAAAGCAAGAACTTGGCACAGGACATGAGGCGATGAGTGTGCACGATGCCTTGGTTGTACAAGGGAAGGAGGCTGATGGGAAGAGTTTCAAGTCATAGATTGAGGCGATGTCTGGGGAAGTCTCGTGGAGCCAGAGAGCGTCCCAGCCTAGGACTGCGGCAGTTTTTGTTGCAAGGAGTAAATAAATGTGCTGCCAATCTTGTCTTGAGGGAGGGAGAGATCCATATGAAAGGGAAAGCACTTAAAAGCATCTGTGAGTTGGCTAGACCAGTGTTCTAGGGCTTAGAGCTGGTGAGTCGTACATAGCATGGATGAGTACTCATTGAACACTGCTTTTTAGTCTAGTTCCTCTTGTACCCTCTGGAAGCAGGTTGGGATGGCAAAGATGGGAAGTCAGGTGGGAGGATTGTCTTACATGGATCCAAGTCATCTGTAAGATTATTTACCTTGATTGTCAAACTGTATTTTTATAAGAGACTCATCATGTCATGTTAATAGGCTCATGAAGACTGGGACTCAAGTGAGTGTAAGGCGCTAGTTTCCTATGCAGAAGTTACAGGGATGCCCTGCAGTTGCATAACTTAGACTGTCTTGATTTCCCCTCCCCCCCCCATCTTGGTCCTGTAGGTTCTGTCTCTTTAAAATTTGGGTACATTCATTGTGGATTTTTTTTGCGTTGCTTGAATTTTATTCTACATTAAGATAGTTTGATGGCATGTTTTTGGTGCTCCCTTATATTTTGTACCTGATGTGAGAGCCTCACTTTGCCGCCTCTTATTCCTGGACCTGAGTGAGGCCCATTTTGCAAATCTGGAAAGCAAGGCTCAGATAACAATTGTATTTGTTGGACATGTGGCTTTAGGCAAAGTACAAGAGATTTTTAAACTCGGAACATTCTCTGACTCCAAGTCCCCCAGTCTCTTCACCCTAGCTGATGTCTATCAAATAAACTTATCTTTTACCACCGGGACAGGCAACAGCTCCAGGCAACATGCTAGTACAAGGAGGGGTATTCCTAATGGAAAGGAATTGGGGGGAGAAGTGGAAGAAGAGATATATCGCTGAACATTTTTCAATGGAAAAAGCTCAAAAGTTACATAACCAATAACAAATAGTAAAATAGGAATTGAAAGACACCCTATGCACTGGACCAGATGGCTGAAGGAACCTATTGAGTTAAATGAGAACCTCTAAATACCAAGTGGTAGTTGTCATTGCCGTCTTGAAGGAAGCCACTTTGTAAGGACAGACTCAGAAGTAAGAAAGAAAATCGTGTTTAGGATGCTATCGTGGTACGAAAGGGAGCTTCCAGAGACATCTAGGGAATGCTGTGCAAAGGTGATTCATGAGAATTAAGCATGTAATTAAAATAAACTCAAACACCAATGAGCTCCTGCCAGTGAAATTTTTTTTTTTTTGGTCTGGGGATAACCATTCACTGCACTAGTGGGAAAGCATTTGCAGAGAGATTGGACTCTACCAGTTGCAAAATGTATCTATTTGTGCTACTTAAATTATTTCCTAAAATAGTTTATCTTCCCCATAAGGTTGAGGGCAGATGTTATACCAGCTTTGCTTACTCTTTTAACTCTTATGCATAGTCAATGCTTAATATTTTTGAATGAATAATGGATCTCGAATGAATTTCAAAATGTATTTTTCAGAGATAGGAAATTCCATGAGAGATTTCTAATCAGAGTCTGCACATTTTGTACCCAGCCCCCCTCAATAGGCAGATACATGCTCCCTTGTGATGACAGGCCATGCCGGGCTTTGGTCCTTGAAGAGATGGTCACCCCTGTCTTGGACCATTGGCCCCTGCTCAACTATTGGCTTGTGCAATGCTCATGCCATGATTTCTCCTGTGTGAGTTCATTTCTTCACAACATCACCTCCCTGAAAAGGTCTCACTCTGCAATTTGCATTCTGGTTTATTTCTGATTTGCCACTAGATTCTTGTCTCCTCGAAGGTACAGACACTGGTCGTCTTCAGAGCTGAAAGGGCATATTCTGATCTTGGAAGAACTTGATAAATATTGACCGATTAAATGAGTTGATAGACGAATGAAAACTTAGCAGCCTTATTTAGCCTTCCAGGAGAATAAGGGAGACCTGAAAAATCTCTAAGACACATTAAACAAATAAAAGGAAAAATAGTCATAGAATGACTCAATTTTAAGTTAAATGACACGGATATATTCAGACAGAATCACACTCCTGAGTAGGTATAAAAAATGTTCTATAGGAAGTGGTATGGAATAGACAACTTTGCTTTATGGAAACACACTTTTTAAACGTGGATCACAGTTAACAAGTGACTCTTGCCAGCCCAGAGAAGAGAATGACATACAGCCCTTGTAGTCAGAGAAAAATGCTGATTGTGATGGAGAATCCAGAGGTGGCTCTAACTTGTCAATTTAGGATGTCTGGTGCAGTCCCGGGCACACACAGGGACAGTGTGTTGGGTGAGTGAAATAAGCTAATTTCGGTTAAAGCAAATGTTGGAACGTTCTATGTATGCATTACATTTGAAATGGGCATAGGCTTTGAAAAGTCATGTGATGGAGCCTCTATGTGATTTGGGGACATATATGTGTGCAGAGAATAAGACATGTTCACAAATAGTAATAAAAAGGTGACAATAAAGCTACTGTAGCAGGTGAGTGGGAAGCAGATTCAGAGATGGATATTTACATGCAGAAACTCGACTGGGGAAAGTTCCAGGATCAGCACCTGTGTGGGAGAGAAGTCAACAAGATGGGGCAGAGGGACAGCTTGGGCAGTGATGTAGTTAGTAACAGGCCTCAGCCAACCTCTTGGGGACCTGGGATTGCGTTTCAGAGTTGTCCTGAACAGGGACAAGTGGGCCAGGCCTTTATACCATTCAATTTACCAGGCATTGGGCATGAGCTACCCTTGGGAAGAAGGTATGACCTTGGACTAGGCAGCTGTCATCAGTCAAGGGCAGTCCCCAGCCAGGCAATGCTCCTGCAGCTGTAGGAATGAGCGCTTCGGTCCTGAAGGAAGGTGAGTCTCACGGTATGCCACTGCGTTAACTATCCCACCCACCCGGTGCAGCAAAATCTGTATAATTCTAAGAATATAGACATTAATAAATGAAAATTATTAAAGCTAGCTCTCAGGTTAGTGTGTGAATTGAATGACTCTGAACTAAGTCTTATATCACCGATCTCCAACTTAAATAATACACATTAAGGCATTCAATATTTATTGAGTGTCTACTAATTGCTAGGCACAGTTCTAAGTGCTATGGCTACAGCAGGGGAAAAAGCAGACGAATTGCCTCCTTGCTTCAGCTTACAGTCTAGTGGGAAGACACAGACAAGATACACACACAGCCAGCTAGATGGATGATGGATGACGGATGGATGGATGGCTAGACAGCAAGATGGATAGAGATGGATGTGCGGGTGGATGGATGGGTGGGTGATGGATGGGTGGGTGGGTAGGTGGATAGATGAATTAGTCTGAGATTGGGGAAAGCATCATAAAGCTTAAGGCAGAGGAAGGAGTTGGGGTAGTGCTGGGCAGGGGTGAAATTCAGGGTTTTATGAGTGAACATGGAAGACCTCATTCAAAAAAAAAATATATATATAAAAAAACAGATTTTAAGTTTTGAGCAAAGCTATGAAGGAAGCAAGTGATCAAGCCAGTGTGTGCCTGTGAGAAGATGTCCCTGGCAAAGAGAACAACAGTAACAGCATTTCCCAAAGGCTCACCATGTGACGGAAACTGGCTAGGTGTTTTCCACACTTCATCTCGGAAACTGGCTAGGTGTTTTCCACACTTTATCTCGTTTAATCCTCCAACAGGTAGTGCGGGTTTCTCTTGAGACAACTGAGACCTAGGGAGATTAATGGACTTTTTTTCCTCAAGGTCACTCGGCAAGTAGGTGTGAAGCCAGGATTCAAGCCCAGTGCGAAATGTATTTAAAAGTCTGCCCCCCCACCCCCGAGGAGGGGAAATTGGACTAGAGTTGACAGTAGAAATAGGTCCAGTCACTTGCTCCTTGAAACTGGTTGTGACTAAGCACAGCCAGACACCCCACCCCGTAGTGCAGGGACTGAAACGTTGACCCCGACAGGCTGATTGCAAACCACTTAGACACGCTGTCTTCCAGCGAGCCCCAGGCTGGGTGGTGCTGGCTGGTCACCTGGCTGAGTCTTCAATGCCCGGCACAGGTCAGCTCAAAGCGGTCTCCTTGCAGAGTGTGGCCCTAACCAGGTCTGCCTGTGTCCCATTTCAGAAACCCAAAAACACAAATAAGGGGGAGGATTCCAGGGTTCCTGAGGGAGAAGCAGCAGGAACAAGCAGGACTGGTGACAGACTGTGCGGCAGCCATTGTTCTGAGGGAGGCCACAGTTGGCTCCACGCCCTCGGGCCCCATTGTATTCTCTCGACCCCCTGATAGAATTATTGGGCTCTTTGGCACCTGTCCCCAAAAGCATCCTCCCCGGGCCCCTGGGCCACCTTACTCACAGGATGCAACCTCCACACACGGGGGAGGGGACAGATGGACTTGGCTATGGATAAACCTGGATGTCACCCAACACCTCACACAAATCAAGGCGATTGTGTATCAGAAAATCCCTTCAGCTTTCTTGGTGTAGACCCACCCTGAACGGAGGGAGGTCAAAGAGGAGGCTCTCAGGGAGTTGTTGCTGTGTTTTTACGCAGGTTGGATGATACCACGGTCTTGCTGCTCTCATGAATCTTACTAGAGAGGCATATTGTCACTTTACCACAGAGGAAACTATGGCAAAGAGAACGTGGCAGCAAGTCCAAGCTGTTACCCTTTGTGTTGCACCCATAGATGCCCACAGGAAGGGACTTTTCGAATGGTACGCACAAGGCTTTTGCACTCAGCTCAAAATACATTTACTGAGCACTCCTGATCTTTCAGAGTCCCAAAGTTATCAAGATTTACGTTAAAAAAAAAAAAAAAAAAAAAACCCTGTTCTCAAGGAAGTCCATGATTTCAAGGGGCGTTCTCAGTCCTGCCTGTGAATTTTACTTTCACCTGGGACACTGTCCATCTCTGTGTCACCATCTGCCAAAAATCCCAGCTCCCGGAGATGCGGGTAAGGCCCTGGCTGGTTGCTAAGGAGTGAGTGCGCTGACACCCGCCCACTTGCTGCCTGCCCAGAGCTCAGAGGTGAAAATGTTCCCCTCTGGATTCCTCTCTCCTCTTTTCCCATTTCAAAGACTCAATCCCATTCTCGCCATTTCACCTCCATGACTCCTCTGCAGGTAGTAGTGGCGGTTGTTGTCACCTACTCGTTAACGTTCTGGATCTTTCTGCCCTCACAAAATCCAAAGTTGAAACTCTGAAAAGATGCAAACCACCAAAATAGGCCTACTTAACGCATTTAAAAACCTTCATTATTGTCTTGGGTTTCTTCATTTTTTTTTTTTTTCTTTCCTACCTCTAAGTTATCACTGAATGAATGCATGAGGCCTAATACAGTTGGAGTTTTATTTGGGGGGGGGGGATGGGCGGGAGTCAGAGATAAATCAAATTAGGAGGAGATAGAAACTGCCCCAGAGGAGGGCTCTGGTTCCTGACTTCTTCTTAAATTGCCTCTGATGCCTTCTGATAGCTCCTGCCGTTTCCTACGTACTTGAAAACATCCAAATCGCCCATCGCGCTAATCTCCATTTTGCTTGTCTGACTTTGAATTGTTTAATCCTTTTATAAAAAGTCTCTTATCTGACTCAGCAATCTTTAAAATATTTTGAAGATGTTTTCTTTCCTACTTGGAGAGGAGCCATCAAGAATAACTGCAGGGCCATATGTTAATTAGACATCTAATCTGCCCTTTCCCAGGGGGATCCTGATAGTAGTTTTGCAGAAAAAATAAGTTTGAGATATCTCCTGCAGAAGAAATGTGGTTGGCTTTTTCTTTTTGGCCTTTCCCTGGAAAGGAATCCTCTGTAGTCTTCTATCTCTGCGTTCATATTATACCTGATGCAAACCCTATGCAAGTAAAATAAGATAAAAAAGTAAGACTCATTTTTTTTGAAAGAACACAGGTTATTTAGATATTTTGCTTTTCTTATTTTTGCAGCTACCTCTCCTCCCTCCCCTAAGTTGAAATATCTTTATACTGTCGGACCCCACCCCGCCATAGGCAAACCACAGATGTGCCTATGTTCAAATTGCATTCGTTTCCTGATCTAGCCAGATGTTTCCTGGCCACAATTATGACACTTGCCCGATGTCTTTTGGTGCATCCTTTGGCCAGGACGAAAGCTGTTTCCAGTCCCCATTTTCTCACACGGAATGAGTACCTTCCCACGTGGCCTTCCTCAACCTTCTTTTCCTTTCTCACTGTGGCTGCCAAGAGGGGTTCTGAGCAACCTCCACCCATCCCAAAGTAAAGGCGGGGTACGTTCGACAGGGACACCTGGAGCCAAGCCAGGTCGACAGAGTCCATAAACCAGTCTCTTCCACCATCCCCACTTTTTGATTCGTCTTTCTCCTGCATAAAATACTCCTCGAATTCTGTACTGGGAGCTTGAGATATATCCAGACTTGATGAATGTGGATCATCATAAAGCATCCTGTTAGGATGTCTCTAATCTACCTTGAAACACATTTCTCATGGGGATCTATGATGTCATGGATGACATTTCCTTTTTCACAAGGCATCCTACTTGGCAACCCATTTAAAATATGTGATCAGACCATTAAAGGTGTTTATCCTAGACCATGGGAAGAAGAGGAGAAAAAATAAGTCATTTGTAAACCCACCTTTTCTTTGGTCAGAAATGTCTCCATATTGCAACACAAAGAGTTAAATCCCAGAAGAGTCAGCAATTGCGTTTACTGTCATTTAGTTGGCTCAAGTAGATGGTATTGAATAGAGATGAATATTTCTTTTAACTTTACAAGAAATCTCTTCCCTCATCATGTATGTGTTCATACCCCTTGCATGCACTTGTGGTCCGTAGTATGAAGCATAACATGCTTTAAAAGTTTGAGGCAAGCATTTCCTAATGAAATGCTTTAAATAAAGAATAACAAATACTAGCCAAACAGAAGAACTATAAATGTTATCAGGCAAAATAAACATTCCATCTGTAATTATTGGAAATGGATTAATAGGAAACACGCAAAGACTAAACCCTAGAGCAAAATGCAACGGGCTGCAGAAAGAATGTTGAACAACTGAACGGGCATACAATGTTGGCTATTTTGCCTAGAAAAGGAAATACCAATTCAAGAGTTCTTATAAAGAATTATTGCCTACTTACTATGTTTATTAGACCATGTCCCAAATTGGAATGTAGTATGACAGAAAGAAACCACTTGATTTTTTTTTTTTTTTCCCCTGGGTATCTACTTTCCAGCCATCTTTTAAAGCCCTTTTCAATTCTACCTTCTGTGAAGATTTTCCTTGCTGGCCATAGTAGATGTTTCTCCATTCTTTCCATCCATTTCAGTTGAACTTCTTTCCAGGATATATGACATGGAGCAGCCTAGCCCAGGTCATCATTGTTGTTCAAAAATAGATTACAGGGGGGTCTGCACTGGTGGTCCGTGTCTCTTGCCCTTCCCCTATCTGTTTTCCCCATTCCAGCTGGTGTGGTGCTAAGAAACACGAATGTGTTCACGGTGCATCCCTTTACTTTAAACCCTTCACTTGTTTCAATAAATTGAGCAGAGTCCCAGACGTCTTCTAAAGTTGACCAGGTCCTGTGTCATGTGACCTGCCCACCTCACCTGCCCTGCCCTTGCCCTCTTCATTGCCACTGAACACCTTTCTGTACAATGAAAAAGCCACTGTTTCCCACCTTGCACATGCTATTCCAAGTACATGGAAAGGTCTTCCCCAGTTCATTGTCGGTAGGCTTGCATGGGACCCCAAAGTCTACATTTTTAACATCTCCAGGTATTTTTTGGTTGGTTTTCTGTGTTCATGAGCACTCGTATTTATAACAGAAGACAGAATACTTGTTTTGTGAAGGTCCACGTAGTATTCTTGGTTTCGTGGGCCAGTGTTACAACTACTGACCACTGTCCATTGCAGTTTGGAAGGAAACCATACATAACACATAACTAAGTAGGTATGGCTGGGCTCTAGTAAAACTTCATTTATGAATAAAGAGGAAAAAGAAATCAGATTTGGTTGTTGGCTGCTGGCCAGCGTTTGCCAAACCACTGGCAGAAATTCTTCAGTTGGGGTGTGCCTTGATATACCCCTTCAGAAGTATTTTCCATAGAATAGATATCTGGACCCCTTAAAGGTATGACCATTTGCACTGTTTAAAAAGCTCCACAGATAATTTGACAGGCACTATAAGAGATGCATAGATAAGATACAGACATACATATATGGGCATTTTATCTTGAGAAATGGTGAGTGCCCTGTCCCATTTCTAGCATATTCAAACAGGGAGATTAGTAAGTCTCTGATGGAAATGATGCTTAGGAATTCCTACTGAGGTGCATTGAACAAAATAACATCATTGTTTCCAGAATATTCTATGGCTCAGTGGTGGTCTTGAACTTGAACTTTGGTGCCAAATATGAGTCCAATCCCAGCTTTGCCACTTAGTAGGTGTTTAATCCTGAGAAGGTTTCTTAACCTCTGAGACATGGTTTGGTCATCTTTAACATGGTAGAGACTAACGTGTGTTGGTTTTTATGCCAGTTTGGAAACACAGCACGTGTATAAAGAAGCTAGCCCAAGGCCTGATCGTACCATAGGTTCTCAAATACTTCTATGCTTTTTTTTAATACTAGTGTTAATAGTAATATTTGCCCCATCTCTCACTACTTTGACCCTATATTAGAAATCCCAAGTTGTAGCCTGCAATGTCTAAAAACGTACCCTGTCGATGGCAGGCTTACGTTTCCCCCATCCAGCCCTCCCATAGCGCTGTGACAGGATGAGACACTTTGTTGAATATCCTAATTCCCTTGTCAGTTTCCATTCTCTTTAACCACCTCTGTGTGCTGCCTCTCTGTTGTTCAAAGGGACCTTGTCTGCTCAGCTCACGAATGTTTGCATGTGGCATTGAAACACTGCTTGCAGAAGGTTCCAGATACAACCTCCTTGTCTGGATGACTGCCCTAGAAATTTTCCCAGGCCATAAACAGACCTCCGGCCAGAAACATGTGGCTAAATGTTCACATTCTGCGTTCCTTTGGTGCTGAAGCTGTGGGCTCCACCTTCTGTGGAACTCTTCCAACTACGGGGAAACCATGTGAATCTCTGGGCTAAGAGGTCACCTTTTCTGACTCTGGGACATGCAGTCCCCTGCACATTCTGAGTCCAGGCGGGGCAGCCCAGAAACTACCCTAAAAAACATGTTGCAATACTGGCCTGGGTACAAGAAGCTATCAGTGTGAGCTTCCGACACACCGGGGCTTCTCAGTATTTCACCTTTGGAGGAAACACAGGCCCAAATCATTAGTTTCCAGAGCCACAGATGGTACAGATAAACATCCAATCAATATGGGCACTGATAAGTTCTTATCGGTGGGAATGGATCCTGGGACGTGTTCACCGGTTGATGTTATCGTGCTAACTAAGCCACTCATAACCCTGCTTTGTGTGTCGTCTGTGTTCTAGAGACTCAGTCCCATGCCTTAATTCCACATCCAGCCCGGGTGCTATAAAGATCACACATACCAATGTTAAAACAAGGTAAAACACAAATACTTCTGGATTCTGCATTTCCATTTTCTGGCCCCGTTACACATTTATGAGCCTTTGTCACAGAGAAAGCTCTGAGAGGACAGCAATGGAGACAGGGTTTTTACTTGGAAAGTGGGAATCTCTGTGCTCATTATGAGAGATGTGCTGAGTCACCCAGCAGCCTGCTGATTCATCAGGACGGCTGGGGAGCCACCATGGCAGTGAGCTCTCGCCAAAATTGCTCTCCCAAATTCATTAGAGCTGATTTCCATGTTCCTCTCTCAGAAAGAAATCTTAAAGTTAATCTAATACAAGGAGATTTGACACTGAAACCTTGGATTTTCAAAGAAGTAATGAAAGCGGCTAATGTCTTATATAACAGATTGAGTACCTGTGTTCACAGGTGTGGGACCTTTCCCATGAGGTGGCCAAGTTAGTTCCAGGGGCTAGGATAAGTCACCTCATTTTGTCCAGAATTTGATTCTATCTCTACCTACATACATGAGTAAAATACATAAAGCCTCACTTGCAGTAGAATTAACTAGTGGAAAGTAGATGCCAATGAGGACGATTTCAAATATTTACAGAACGGTGTAGGTTATGCCATACATAAAGGTAAATTCCACAAATGTTCGAGTGCATTTATTGTGTGAGATCCACTACTGGCCAGACGTGAACAAGATGAACACAGTACCAGGCTCACAGAAAAACAAACACCATATAAATAACTAATGTGATAATGAGTACGGATGCATGTTAGGGTTCTCCAGAGAAATAGAACTTACAGACTGTGTGTACATATACAGAGATTTATCTTCTGGAATTGGCTTACTCAATTGTGGGGGTTGGCAAGTCTGAAATCTGCAGAGCAGGCTGGAGACGAGGGGAGGACTTGATGTTACAGCCCAGGTCTCAATCCAGTCTGGAGGAAGAATTCCCTCTTCTTCAGGGGACCTTTCTTCTCTTAAGGGGACCTTTCTTCTCTTAAGGTCTTCCACTGATTGATTGGACGAGGCTCATCAAATCCTGGAAGGCAATTTGCTTTACTGAAAGTCTACTGATTTAAATGTTATTGTCATCTAAAAAATATCTTTGAGCAACACTTAGACTGGTGTTTGTCCAAATACCATGACCTAGCCAAGCTGACACATACATCAACCATCACGGGCTCATCACTAATTATGGGGTGCTCTGACAGCACACAGAGAGCGACTTAAATCCATAGGTGTGGTAGGCAGACTTCTGGGATAGATGGTGCTCAATGAACTCACTCCTGCCATTCACACCTCTCTCCCCTTGACTGTGGACTGAACTAGAGTGACTTGCTCCAAACTGGCAAGGGTAAGTCAAAGGTTATATGATGAGATTACAGGTGATTGTGACTTCCATCTTGCTAGCAGACTGTATTGCCTCCTCACCTAACACACTCTGACAAAGCAAGCTGCCATGTGGGTGGAGTCCATGGGGCAAAAGAGCAGAAGGGTGACCTTCATTCAATAGTCAGAGGGCAAATGAGGTCCTCAATTTTAACAGCCCCTGAGGAAATGAATCCTGTCAAGGATCATCAAGGAAGGAGGATTTGCAACCAAATCCTTCCCCAGTCAAGCCTTCAGAGGAGACCACAGACCTTCCACTGACAGGCTGATGGCAGCCTCATGAAACAAAGGACTCGGCTAAGCTGCACCCGGATTCCTATTTCCAAGAATCTGAGATAACAATGTGTGCTGTTGTAAGCTAAGTGTTGGGAAAATTTGTTACACAGCGATGATAACTACCGCAATCAGTTGATGGAAGGAAGTTTCACTGGAGATGATTACATGCCATGAAACACATACGCATGTGAGAGAGAGCATGTGTGTCCACATCTTAACATGGTAGCAGGTGGAAACTTCAGGAGTTTGTTTATGCAAAAGCCCAAAGCAGAGGGGAAAATGCTCTGCCTTGTATGTAGAGAATGCCAGAGCCAGGCAATTGAGTTTCTCCTCAAATTTCAGATATTGAGGAACTTCCCTAGGCTATAAACCTTAGCCTGTAAACCTTGTGGGATTGGGAACAGGTTCTGAATTTCTTAATCACTGTATTCCTGGTGCCTGGGACATAGCAGGCTCAAGAAATGCTTATTTATTTTTCCATCTTTTTTCATAGAATCCCAAATTGATCCAGACTGAATGGGACACATTAAAAAAAATACTTAGACCATGGTAAGATTGTAGCAGGAGCAATTTCCCGGTTCTTGGGAGAGACACTCTACCTGTGGCTGGTAAAGGGTCTGGAGTGTGCCAGGCCTTGGGTGTGATGGATGATGCCACAGACCCAAATCACCAGTCAGGGTTGTGTGTACCCGTTTGACCATCTGTTAAGAGTGACTGACTCAGCATTTTATATTAGGAGTAACTGTTGTGAACAGAAACTAGGATGGGATCAAAAGAGTTCACAGCTGAGCAGGCCACTTGACAATGAGCTAGTCTGGTGCCAGGCCTTTCCTGCTGACGTGGAGCTCTGCAGTCCACAAAGGGACCCTGGATGGGGATGTGTCACTGCTGCGTGACCCACATGCTTCTGGAACCTCCAGCAGGCTCTATCTCCCTGCTGGCTCTGGATGTGCAGAGTGGAAACCACCCGGCCGCTCAGCCCCGAGCACAACACTTGAAGGGCCTGAAAGCATCGGCATGGCCTGTTAGAAATGCACATTCTCAGGCCAAACCTGAACCTCTGCCCCCATCAGAAAACAGAAGGGGGCAGAGAAGCAGCAATCTAGGTCTGAAGTCCTCAGGGGGGATCTGACTCAGGCTCAAGTTGGGCTTTTACAAGGGAGGGGAAAACTGATCTAGAAGGTTCTGCAGTGTGGTCTGCGTGGTAGATAATGTAAAAAAAACAACAAGGTAACAGGGAGAATGGAGACATGGAAGCCAAAATCTGAGATATTCTGTGAAAGTTGGAATTACTTGGGCTGGATAATTGATCCCATGCAGAAAAGTAGATGTGAAGGAAGACTCCAGTCCTGGCTGAGGATTCTAGATTGGACATCAGGGTGAACAGACTTGGCACGTGGAAATTTAAGCCCTAAAAGCAGGAACATCCTGGGGAAAAAAAATCCAGACAGTCATCCTGACATTTTTGGAAATGGATAATAATGCTAATTGCTATGGACTGAACTGCATACTGCCCAAATTCATAGGTTGAAGTCAAGACCCCCAAATGTGACTATATCTGGAGATGGGGCCGTTAGGAGATCGTTAAGATTAAAGGAGGTCATCAAGTTTAGGCCTTAATATGACAGAATTGTAGTCTTAGGAGAACAGAAAGTCTTTTTTCTTTCTTGTCCTCTTTGTACCATGTGAGGACATAGTGAGAAGGTGATCCACCTGCAAGCTGGGAAGAAGGCCATCGCTGGAACCCAACTCTGTCACCCTGATCTCACACTTCCAGCCTTCAGGACTATGAGACAACAAATGTCTACTGTTTTAGGGTGCTGAGTCTGTGATATCCTTGTTATGGCAGCCAAGCTGACCAATGGTAATAAGTCAATGCATCAAACACTTATTACGTACTAAGCTCTGTGAAACGTTTCACAAATTATGTCATCCTTATGATGCTAAGGCAGGTATGTCCATTATCCCCAATTCATAGATTAGTAGACTGAGGTTTAGTCTGGTTAAGCCACTCACCAAGATCACACAGCTAATGAGCAGAGCACGTGTAGGGCACTGTCTCTCCATTTTGACTGTATGTTGGAATCATTGGGAGCATCAAAGATACTGGTGCTTGGGTTCAACCACCAGGGGCTCTGATGCAGTCAATGTTGGGTACCAGATGCACACTGGGATATTGAAAACGAACGAGATAGAGAACCACTGTTAGGAAACACGCAAAGAAGCCATACCCCCAGGCTCACCCCTGATTTAATCCAGTCTGCACATGCAACCATAGTTGTAAGTAAAACCAGTTCCACATGCAGCCATAGTTGTAAGCCCCCAAGCTAGAGGGGTGAACCCTAGGCCCACCTGACTACAGATGGTACGTAAGCTGAATCTTGGGGCTTGTTAATTTTGAATGCACGAAGTATATTGAGGAGATGTTGAGGGCATATATCCTAGTATCTGGTCTAGATCATAGACCAAGGGTGGGACTTTGTGATAAAAGACTTAGAATGCTCAACATGAGGACCAAAGTGGAAACCATGATTCTGTAAGAATTAACCCAGATAATGTAAAGGTGAAAGAATTCCATAGACCACGATTGACTTGGGGATATTGAGAGGTTTTGTATCTCTGGAAAAAAGTCCTTAGGAGCATTTAGATATTATTTTAGTTAGATCTTGCCCCATGCACGAAAGAAGATAAATCCTGTGGTCTTTCTTGACACATGTAGCTAAATAGGGCCAGTGACTCTAGGTGAGAGTTGAATCCATTGAGAAGCGAGCAATTAGCCCAGATTTCGGGTTTGCTGCTTTGGGCAGTTACTATTCTTCATAAAATGCTTGGGGCGTTGTGTGCACTGTTGTGGTTTTAACATCATTGATTCAAGAGTCAAGCCAATTAAGAAGGTTTATGCAGATATATCAGGGAATAAACCTCTAGGCCACAGTGAAAAAAAAGTTCTGTTTTATTATAAGTGACCCTACCGTAAACAATCCCAACTGTGTCATGAAAATAACAAGTGGAAAAGGAAAAGTATATATCTTTTATCTCACTTCACGTTTTTCTTCTCAGTTACCCTATCATTCTAGAGTGTAAGTGGAGAATTCTAGGGAGTTGGTAAAGCATCTCGTTCATTTCTCTATCCTCGGAGCACATCTCAGTTCTTGGAGCATTGCACGTGGCCAACAAGTGTGTGTTGGATCCCTTATCTTTCTAAGTGAAACGATCACAGGACTTGTATACTGAAGAAATGACTCGTGTTGGTCAGAATTTAATCAAGGAAGGCTTCCAGAAGGTGGTGTTTTGGCTCAGTTTTGGGAAAGATGATGAGAAGCCAAATCTGACGACATATCTAATTCTTACTGTACTTGGCCTTGTAGGAGCACGTGTTGCTTCATTAGTTTGTAGCCATGAGATGTAAAAGCATCCAATAAAGAGAGACCACAAAAGGAAGTAGCTTACTGATGATGGGAAAAGTGCAGAAGAGGAGAAAGATAACTATGAGATAGTCAATTTTCTTAGGCCAAGGATCCAAAAATGTGATGTTTCCTCTCAAAGCTTTATTGTCTATCATGAATCTACTGCTTTCTAACGGGGAAATGCAACCTGTATCCTCATTCATAAATTGAAGTGTACTTACTGAAAATTCTAAATTCCTTAAACACTGTTAAAAAATCCGGGCTTAGGTGATGAGAAGCCCAAACTGCTCAAGAAATGTTTTCCATGTAGTAATTATCTAGGCAAAAATGACTCTGGACTTCATGTACATAGTCAAATACTGCTAAACGGGAAAAGTTTTCTATCAAAATCAATACACTGGCCATTGCAGTACAGTTGTATGTTAAAGGGAAAAAATAAAAATAAATACACTGGCAAGAAAACTCCACAGGCCTGCCAGCCTTCAAGGGGCTTTTGTAAGACTGGAAAAAGAACTCAATTGAAGAAACCACTTATTTGATGAAACTGGAAGATCCCCAAATTCATAAATCAATTTTCAAATTGCAGGAAAAAAATAATACTTTTTAAATGTCCCTAATTGTTATTCATTATTCTAAGCCCGTGAAACTTCACCAGGGTGGTTTATTGATGAGGCCGCTTTCAAAGAACATTATTCAGACGTAGGGGGAGTGAAAAGCTCAGAATCGCACAAAAATAATAGATGGTGAGATTAGGGCACCTGGCTTGATGTTTGCTTTGGGCTAATTCAAGAAATATTTTTTGCATGTTTTTATTTCTCAATTTCTTGGGTTTCTTTTTCTTTGCCATTTCCTGTTCAGCAAAAAGAAAATCATGCAAGAAAAAATTAAGGCAGGCTTGTTGGACAGAACATAGACACCAAGTCTGTTTTTCATCCTAAAAGCTATCTCAGTGAGCTATTAAATGGGTGGATAGATTCAAAACTGGAAGGCCAGGCCTCGAATCTACAACAGGATTTCTCAGGACCTAGCCTGGGGGGACAAGGAAAGTACCAAGCCTCCCTGGGAAGTACTTTCATCCATCCACCTGGACCATCCAGGAAACACCTGCAAATAGCCTCCATCCCAAGTGGAAAATTTACGGCTGTTTTTCCATGAGGGCATCTGAGAAAATGAACTTTCTCTGATAAGCCAATGCCAAACAACTCATTGTGCGGAGCTCACCAGACCAGAGGATGGATTGTATGGTGGTGGGCACGTCACCAAGCAGTTAGCTTTGTGCCTCATCTAAGGCTTGGACAGCGGGCTCGTTCATCCATCCAGGTATCCTTTAGTGTGCGATTCAAGATGGTAAATGACAGTCTACATCAGACGTCCTCAAACTACGGCCTGCGGGCCCCACATGTGGCCCACCAAGGACATTCATCCCGCCTGCCAGGTGTTTTTGCCGCTGCTGCCTGTCCTGCTTAGCAGCCGACTCATCCCGGGCCCACAGTGCGCATGTGTGGAATGTGTGCCGCGCTCTCCAACGGCCCTCCAACTGTCTGAGGGACAGTGAACTTGGCCCCCTGTTTACAAAGTTTGAGGACGCCTGGTCTATGTTTTGGTTCTTGTATATTCTACATAGGGGTTATCACTTTGCCCATTGGCCAGAACTGCATTCTACGATCTACCAAATTTAAGGAGACAGGGAGAGTTGGGCTAGCTCTGATCCCAGGAAAAGAACACAAGTTGGGTGACCACCTAGCATCCATGCCACACAGTCAGGAAAAGGCATCGTTCTTCAAGCATCCAAGGTTAGACGATTCCTGGTCCAGATTCCGTAGAGGAAGTGAGATCAAAGGGGGGAGACTGGGGGTGCAAATATGAAGGGGAAAGGGGCAGGATGAGGGAAGGTCGAGGTTTCCAAACAGATGGGCAGGTCATGGCGGACGTAGTGCTAGAGGACATGGACGTGAAACCGTAGGGTGTTCCAGAAACCAGGAATAACTTCAGTGCAGCTGGGGTTCTGTGGGAAAGGAGGCTGGGGAGTGTGGATGAGAGGTGATGCCAGAGAGAAGTAAGGGCACAGATTCCAAAGTGCTTGCAACCCGTGGGAAAGACCTTGTACTTTCTCCTGAGATTGTTGGGGAGCAGGGAGAGAAACGTTGGGGGCCCTGGAGAGAAACCAGTGACAAAATGCAATAATCCAGGAGAGAGAGATGCCATGTAATCTTTAAATGCCAGAGAGAATCAGACACCATGCCCATCTCTTTGATAGATGATTCTGTGTAATTAATTTTCACAATTGAATTAGCTCATTGATGATGCTTTAAAGCAGCAGCTAAAGGCTCTGGGGCCCCGAGAGGGTCACGCTTGAGTTCAGGGCACTTGTTCTACTCTGCAAAGCTGTCTATTCACCTGGCCCTCTGTAAGAACCTTTGGGGTGGCCAGTGACAAAACCCCAAGTTTCAACTGGCTCAAGCTAAATAGAAGTTTCCTGTTGCCTATGGCCGAACTCTAGGATGGTTAAGGGTGGGTACAACTGGCTCCATAGGGTTCTTGGCTCTGCATTCTGGCTTTGCACATGAGCTTCATAGTTGCAGCTGCCTTCTGACTTACTTCTTGTCACCATCCCTATCTCTGTTATGTATGTGCCAGCTAAACTTATTTCCAGGAAGTTCACAGGAGCGCCAAGAGTACACAGGTCTTAACTTTGACCATGTTGGACATGGAGCCTGCAGTGTTCTGACCCACCCCACCTCCGCTGTTGCCAATCCACACCCATTCGAACCTCCCTGCTCTGGCCAACTGTCCCTGGCTGCAGGGGGACACCCTCTCCCGTCCTCCCCCTGGGAGGTGGGTGCCTTTCTCAGGACTCGCCAGCACCTGGTGCACACACATCACATTCTATTAAAACTACTGGATTTCTGCTCTAACATTTTGCCTGGCTTCACGAGAATGTGGGAGCCCCAGGCAACATTGTCACCATCTTGACTATTCATAACAAGGGCTCTAATGAGTAACTGACACAGTGTATGGACTTGGTGTTGAGTTTATGCCAGGAACTTTACTAGGACCTTCATGGACTTCTGTCATGAACTCCAGTAAAAGGTTATGATCCGGGTACCCATTTTAGAGACAAGTAAAACTAATGCTCAGGGAGTTTGACAGCTCATCGGTGGCTACATTGATAATAAGAGGAGGAGGGTGGACCCACAATATACACTACATACACCTGTCCATCAGAGCACAGAGGGGTAGTGACCCCCCCAACCTTAGTCCCCGACCCCTACAAGCTCACCTCCTACCACTCATTTTCCCTCCCCCAGAACTATGCAACCTCTCCTCAGTCCTCACTTCTTCCCAGAACGGGCAACCTCATGACTCTGAGTCCTTCCCTCTGGCTGGAGACTTGCCCATGCACAGTGCTTCTCATTCCTGGGGTCTCAGTTCAAAATCACCTGTGCTGGGAGCCTCCCAGGGGCTCCCATTGAACAAGGCCACCCCCACTGTCACTCTTAGCCCCTTACGGGCTTGTTGCTGAGCACACAGTCATGCACCCTTGGGTGCTGTTGGACAGAATGCCCACTCCAGACAGCAGGAAAATGGAATCTTCTATAAGGGAAGAGTATAAGCCCATCTTTAAGATGTGCAATTACTATTTTATAATCAGTAAGACTATGGAGAAGGTATTTGTTTAAAATGCATATACTTCTAGAATTCTGGGAATGTTTTTGTATTTTGTTGGGAAGACTTCCTTTGTGAACCTGTTACGTTTGAGAAAAGTCCTTCGTAACAGCCTCTGACACTTCCTTACGTTCAGAAATCTGCCGTTTAACTTTCTTGGACTTGAGTGGGAACATGGGATCAGAAATCGAGGTCTAGTCCAATCTCTCTAATCCCAAGTCGTAGTGTGAGGAAGAGGAAAGAGAAGTACCTAAAGAGTAATTATGGATAGACACATAAAATAAACTTTATACAGAAATGAAAGTATGGTAATTATCATTTTATCAGCCCATTTCAATCAGAAATAGCATTGAAGCAAATATAATCCAACATTCAATTTGCATTCAGAGATCCAGATCTTTCCTAACACTGTTCAATTGAATACTATATGCCAAAGTTAGTTGTTCTGTGATGTTTGGTGACAGGAAAAAAAGTCAATTTTTTCAAAATATAAGGTCAAAGGCCGGATGCGGTGGCTCACGCCTGTAATCCTAGCACTCTGGGAGGCCGAGGCGGGCGGATTGCTCAAGGTCAGGAGTTCAAAACCAGCCTGAGCAAGACCCCGTCTCTACCATAAAAATAGAAAGAAATTAATTGGCCAACTAATATATATAATGTAAAAATCAGCCGGGCATGGTGGCGCATGCCTGTAGTCCCAGCTACTCGGGAGGCTGAGGCAGGAGGATCGCTTGAGCCCAGGAGTTTGAGGTTGCTGTGAGCTAGGCTGACGCCACGGCACTCACTCTAGCCTGGGCAAGAAAGCGAGACTCTGTCTCAAAAAAATATATATATATATAAGGTCAAATAAATGCTACTATCTACATCAAAGAACAAAATAGTAGTGCTTAGGCCGGACTTGCTGACTACCTTTCCTCTGGCTGGGCGCATTCCTGGCACTCGGAAAGCACAACATGATAAATGTTTGCTGAATGAATAAATAAGTGCTATTTGCCTCTGGCAGAGAATGGTCTGCACTCTCCTGAGAACTCAGTGCCGGAGATTTGGGGACCTGATGACCATTCTCATCCTGAGTGGACAGGTGTCCCGAGGCTAGCCACGCCCTCAGTGCTATGGCAGACAGACAGACGTCGGGTGGAAGGGTTGTTTCTTAGTGAGAATGGGCATGGATCAGTGTTCTTGTCCTTACCCTTTCAGTTTCCATGACGGTTCGACAGGACTTGGTGACAGGGTGTCCCGGGAGCTACAGGAGACCAGGCAGTAGGGGGGTCAGTGCATAGGGACAGGATGTGACAGGAAGCCTGAGGTTCTGTCTTCTCGAAATTTCTGAGCAATCTGCATATAACTAATTCTAAGGGAAAATGGGGGAGATGTTGGTCCCAGGGTACAAACTTGTAGTCTATATGATAAGTTCCTGGGATCTTCTGAATAGCATGGTGACTATAGTTAATGAGACTCTATTCTATACTTGAAATTTGAAAGCAGATTTTAAGTGGGTGTGGGGATGGATGTGTTGATTTTGGCAAACATTAGACAAGGTACATATGTACCAAATCATTATTGTACACCTTGAATAGATACAATTTTTGCTTGTCGATTATACCTTCGTAAAGCTGGAAAAAAACAAACAGAACTAATTCTAACGCACCAGATTTCACTGCCAGGCAAACAAAGTGGCATTCGAGCCCCGTGGCCCCGCTGCCCGGCTCCCCTGCGCCGGCCGCCCTCGTCAATAGCTGCCTTGTTGCTGGTCGCAGCCCCCGTGGGGTTACGAGGGGACTCTCTGGACTCAATGGGCTCCCTCTCTGCCATTGTCTTCTGATACCAGTCCACAGTCTCAAGGATATAGACTGCATCACAATTAGTCATCATGTCCAGCAGTCCCTGAAACTTATTTGCCGCTCGGAGTTCACTGGCCTTTGTGACCGGGGACAAAGGGGAGGCTTGTTGGGAGCTGGACACAAAAGGCAAACACAATGTATGGATTTCTGAATAATACAAAGGCGGGGGAATAATAGCGGCTGCACAAACGGCCAAGCTACTGACAGAGGCAGGGCCCTGCCCCCCAAGGCGTTCTTGCTTTGCCGTGAATCTGCTGCCTGACCTGGTCCTTCAAGGTTTTTCTGGCAGGAAGGGGAGACAACCTTGAACCAGGTAGGTAACCTGGCAGAACCAGAAGACTGTCTTCTGCAGAGAGGAATTTTTCAGGGAGAGATGGGTGGTGTATCCTTTGGAGCACGTCCTATGAAGTTCTGCATGGGAGAGGGAAGTCAATCCTGTGGTTTTAGAACAAATAGAAGGTTCAGACGAATACATTCGAATGTGTTCAAGTGCGTGTGTGTCTGGGTGTGGTTGTGTAACAGCGCATGTGTATGTGAGTGTGTACACGTGTGTGTGGGAGAATGTGCAGTGAGAATGCATATATGAATATTTGCATGTGCAAACAGATGCATGTGAATAAGAGCACGTGCGTGTGAGTTTATAGTATGTGCACATGAGGGTGCAAGAGTGCATGTGAGTGGTTGCACGTACGTGTGGGAGTCTGCTTAGGAGACAGTGAGTGTGCGTGTGATCACATGCATACTTGGGCTTTCTTGTGTGTGAGTGGGCGTGATCCATGGGCTCACACACCGAGAGATGAGCATCAGTTCTGGCCCAAGTTGGTCCGACCCTCCTAGAGGAGACACCAGCTCAAAGGCCCATCTGCTGCTGGGCTCCTCTCCACAGCGACACCTGCCTGTTGGCTCTGCCGGCGCATGGACTGCAGAAATCCCTGCAGGACGGCAGATGGATCATAGAAAGGATCTGCTCAACAGAGACAGCTGGGGTGACTGCAAGGAGATCTAAATATCTGATGTGATCAATAAATTCCCTTTCACATGTGATGGTCATTTCATCGGCCTCATTGGCAAGTTTTTCAAACTCTACCAGTTTCAACATACAGTTTACACAAATCTTACAAGTATACACCCTTATTAAAGAATAGAATGGAGAAAAGTTTCAGAAAGTAGATAGTTCTCTAGCTACTTCCATATTTTATTGGTATATCTGCCCACTGGCCAAAATCAATAATTCCTCCTCCCCTCTCTCCCTTTGTTTTGTCCTCCTTTATTTCTTCTCCCTCCGTCCCCCTCTGAATGCAGGGGTATTCCCACATGACTATGCAGACAGCCTTACTAAGTCTCCCTCCTGTGGCACACCAACCAATCATCTCTTGGACCCTTGCACTGATCCTGACAGCTGCTAATGTTCATGAAGCTTCTCCTCTAAATTATTTTTTAATTATAGTAAGAAACCATGTGTGATTTAGAAAATACCATTGCTGTGTCTTCACCATGGGCATAAGTACTGGGTTTTGCAGATCAAATATGTCCATAGGTACATGACACAGTGGAAACTGGGTTTTCAAAAACTATACTGTATCCACAGGGCTTCCTATAAATCCAGAGGTACTCATCTTCCTCTTCATTTCTCATTCATGCCTGTCACTGATTCTTTCCACTTTTTTTCCCTAACTTTCTCAGAGTTGTGGGTTATTAACAAGATGTGCACACTGAGCTATCTCTGCTCTAGTACTTTGTAAGAATAGGGAAGTTTGCTCACTCATCCACTCACTCGTTGCTCATTCTGTTATTTGACAAATATTTTAAGGGTCTACTTCTACACCACACGTCTAAAATTTGGGGAATGCAGAAGCTACCGAGACAAAAAACCTTCCCTATGTAGCATGCATTCATTCTAAAGGAGGGGGGGACAAGGATAAGAAAAGCACAAGCCACTGCCAAAGTGCTAAGTTATCTCTGAGCCTTGGTTTCCTATCTGCAGAATTTAGATTGTAGCAGTACTTACTACCTCTGGTATACCTGTTTTGAAACATGAAACACGCTAAGCATAGTATCTGGCCAAGGGGAGGTGTCAACTGCGTTGGCTATTGTTACTTTTATATAAAGGTATTCCCAACACTTGTATGGTCTTGTAAGTTAAATTTCCATGGCATGAAAAAGCCACCTGGGTAATTGTTACTATCTAAGGTTACTGGGTTGGTATACCTTTGTAAACTGAGATTCTTAATGCTGATCCCTGACTCTGCCATTTAGCAGGTATAGAGGATTGAATTTTCCTTCTCACCTGATTTTTCTCAAGTACATTGGGATAATAAATGAGAGGCAAGATATAAAATACTGAGCCCCCAGGACTGAGTTGAGAATGGTTACGGCTCTGAGGTGATGAAGCAAAATGAGAAGTTCTGGGAAGCTACAGACCTGCGTCCTGCGCCCAGCCCCACTTTGAATACTGTGGATCTCAGTTGAGCTACTTTACAAATACTGTATGAGCTTCTCATTATATTATAACTAAATAATGATTGCATTTTAGGAAGGTGAGATACATTATTTTTATATCTGTGACCACACGGTGGGCAATGAACACATTAACTGCCATGTGAGTTGCATTTAACTCAGGCTAGTTTTATGCCCCAGAGCCTTGTGAAGCAAAACCCTAAAGTTGGTTCATGAAAATCTTAACTTGCTGCTGTTCTTATTGTTAGAATTAATATTGACAACCTAATTCTAAAGACATGGACTGTGCAAGCATAGAAAACAATAAACACATTAGAAAGGATCATTTTGTTTTCAAAAAACACCAATATTCCCAGGAGGAAAAGTGGTTTTTATAGAGTGGCAATGTGTTAAAGGTTCATTGTCTTTACTTGCCAGTGAATGAGGGTAGTGTGAATGAACTAAAAATGGAGTTGGTATACATTTTAAAATTCAGTAAGGAAAAAATGTGGCTAAATCTATCTTCTATTTTTTCCCCTCATAGTTCTCATACCTTTAGTATGTTTCAGATTTTTTAAAAACATGTTCTGCCTCCCCATCTTTTTTGTTAAGGGTCAATAAACTATGGCCTATAGGTCTAACCTAGCCTTCTACACATTCTTGTACAACTCATGAGCTAATAATGGCTTTAACATGTTTCAGTGGTTAGGAAAACAAAATATTTTGTGACACATGAAAATAACATGAAATTCCATTTGAGTGTTCACAAAACTATCGGAACAGCTGTGCCTCCTCCTTTATGTGTTGTCTGTGGCCACTGTCATGATATAAGGGCAGAGTGGAATAGTTGTGACAGAGATGTGCAGCCCACAGGGCCAAAAATGTCTGCTGCTCCAGTCCTTTAACAAGAAGTTTGCCAACCACTGCTCTTGGTTCCTAATTTAATCTATTGTTTCTTCTGGTCATTCTCTTAACTAACCAGAACTTCTATTTTCAAGAACTCAAATTTGTAGTGATGGCACTGTCCTTGCATTAATGTTATATCTCATGGAATCACTCCAGGGATATCAGATATACTTACCTGTTTTCTTGTACATTACCTCTTCTGTTAAAATTGCGTCCGTCCTTTCCAAAGGCCTTCTCCCTTAAATGTTATATCTTGGGATTTTTTTGGTATCTGTGTTGGGAAAGTGAGGATCTGGGACTAAAAAGTGCTTCCCACAGGCTGAATGCAAATCACTGGACATCTGTTGATGGATGGATGGATGTCCGGAATACAGGAACTTCCTCTTGGGTGTGTAGCAAGAGGGCTGGCCTGAGTCTGAAACTAACTTGTCTTCCTGGTGGGGCGGGGCACCCCAAGTCAACTGGGACTATTGGCTTCTCCATTTCCTTCACCCGGCTCTGGAAATCTCCGTAGGCCAGTGCTCTAAGAAATCGGTCCTTCACAGAAACTATGTTGATGGTTCAACATAGGACTCCATGAAATGCTTCGAATTCCATATAAAACACATGTAATATTTGCATGAGGTTGCACAGCCTGTATCAGCTCCTTTAAAGGAAATCTATACTGTACCGCCCACCCCCAAAATTAAATAGAAGTATTAAGACTCTTTATACTCACTGTGGAAATGAAGAGTGATCATGCACTGAAAGTATCTCATTCAGGGAGTGCTTAGGGTCAAGAACAACATCCCGATTATTTGGGAATCATGGGAGCCAAACCAGTTACACTAAAGGAAATTAAAGCAATAGACAGAAGTTGTTCTGACACTATCCAAAGTCTGGGATACACCAGAAATGGTTCCGTGTGCATTTGCATACATGGTCTCATGGGCTCCTGATAAAACCAAAATAAACATGGTGGTGGTCAAATGTTCTGTATATGAAGACACCAAGGCTCAAAAATACAGGTGTAGAACCTGTCTGGCCCTGTTGGACCCTTTTGGAGCTGCATCAGATGAGACACCTTCAACTGTGGGGCTGGCTTAGCCACTGGAACTCCAAGCATTTACAACTGCTTGATTTGCCCCAGTTTAAAGACTAGGGGAAACTGAACCCAGAGGAACTGAGCTTCCTGCCATTGTCCACGCAGCAGCAGGGGGAAAGATGCTTCTTCGGTCCTGGGCCTTGCGCGGTGAATCCCCAAACGCCACTGCTTCCCCATAACGAGAGTCGCCTTCCCTTTAATTAAAATCCCCTTACAGATGTAGACATTCCGCTTTTACTAATAATGACTCGGAGAAGATTTTTAGCAATCAGCACTACATAAATATCTGTACCTGCTGGAAAGAACAGTCGGGGCTGCAGCGTTCTCCCTTCCTCTAATTTATTATTTATATACCACCGCGGATAGACAGAGCTCTTTGTGGCAATTAACATGGGCCGTCCAGTCTCTGCTCTTCTGCGGTAGGAGGCTGCAGACGAGCATTACCGCTTCGATCACAATTACTATTAATTGGCGAGCTCTCCCTTCCCTATAAAATATGCACTATCCCAAAGTGCGATAAACCGCCCAAGGAAAGTGAACTGGATGTCAGGAGATGGGTTGTGAGGGCTCTGGATTTCACAAGTCATTCACCCAGTAATTGGGGGTGGGGGGGTAGGATCTTCTTAATGGGGCAGAAGGACATGTTCCCATCAGTGGTGGGGGGGATGCTAGCTACAAAATCAAGGGAGTTTCCCATGATAAAATGAACCCCATGGGCTTGACACCAAATGGCCCAATACACATCTCACTGGTGTTTGTATTTTCAATATGGTTGAGGGACCAGCATGAATTCCTTGGTTCATGAAATCTTTTGGCCTAGCTCAGAAAAAAAAAATCAAACTTCCCATCAATTCATCATTTATTCATGTTTGCCTAAGTCACGGGCCTGCTCTGTTCTTGAATCTAGAACCCGGGACATAGAGGTGAATGTGGAACCATCCCAGCACATGGAAGCAGACTCCTCTTGGTGACAGATACTAGGTCAGTGGACTGTTGGGTCACAGTGGAAGGAGTTATTCCAGGGAAAAGTGCTGGCTATGAACGCATCTATCTGCATAAGTGAAAATTTAAAGTCTTTCGAGTAATAAAGGAATTGTTCAAAGGAAAAGAATTAGCAAGGGGAGGGGGGTAATCCAAGCTAAATAAATGGCATTTTCTAAAGGCATGAGGACTTGGGGTATCAAAGCATATTTAAAATTGTCAGGCAATTTTGAGACCAGCCTTGGGCAACATAGTGAGAGACCCCTATCTCTACAGAAAGTAGCCAGGTGTAGTGGCATGTGTCAGCATGCTCTGGCTACTCCCGGCAAAGTTCTAGCTACTCGGGAGGCTGATGCAGAAAGATCACTTGAGCCCAGGAGTTCGAAGCTGCCTGGGTAACAGAGTGCTACACTCACTTAAAAACCAATCCTCCAAAGGAAGTTTTCACAACTTGACTTTGCATTAGAAATCACTTCAGGGTAATCAAAAATTACATGTGTGGGGGCTCCACGCCCGAAATTGGGATTATTCTGAGGACAGTGAACAGAGGGCACAGTCAAAAGTGAAAACCACATAGCTTTAAATGTAAATGTTTTTGGATGTCTTCCTCCTGCACTGTTTTTATTAAGATGTGTTTCCTTTAGGCACGTTCCTTATCACATCTTCCTTTTCTGTATATAATAATCAGTGACACTATTAACATACATCCCCTTAGTTCCTAAGCACAGAGGAAAGCCGACCCTGCACCCTCTGGAGTACAAAACGGAGAAGCCCTAATCACGAGCAGTACTTAAGCCTCCGTTTTAAGAGAGATACCCAATCCAAAGCAGTGTCTTAGTTTGCATGTATCCATTGATGTTCAGACATTGCTATCGCCCGAATTCTTGTCTCTCCCCCAGATTCATGCATTAGCACCTAGTCACCAATGTGATGCTATCAGGAGGTGTGGGGACTTTGGGAGGTGATTAAGTCATGAGGGTGGAACCCTTGTGCATGGGATTAGTGCCCTTATATAAAAAGGGACCCCAGAGAGCTAGCTACCCTCTTCCATTGGGTGGGGACACAGTCACCATCTACAGAGCAGACAGCGAGCCCTCATCAGACAACAGGTCTGCCAACGCCTTGATCTTGGCCTTCCCAGCCTCCAGCACTGCAAGAAATTAATTGCTGTCTACCCAGTTGATGGTATTTTGTCATGCTGGCATGAGCAGACCAAGACACATACAAGATTCTGGCTCACCAGGGAGATGAGCTTGTCATGCCCACCACAGATGTCAGACTGCTTGATACAGTAACAAGAGTGCAATAACCAAGCTGATTGCATGCCAGATGCTGTGGTTAATTATTTTTTCGGCACAAAGCCTTGTTCTGTTGCATAGGTTGGAGTGCATTGGTACAATCATAGCTCACTGCAGCCTCGAAGTCCTGGGCTCCAGTGGTTCTCCCACTTCAGCCTCCCCAGTAGCTGGGACTACAGGTGTGTGCCACCAAGCCTGGCTAATTTTTTTTTTTTTTTTTTTTGGTAGAGATAATCTTGCTATATTGACCTCAAACTCCTGGCCTGAAGTGATCCTCCTGCCTTAAACTCCGAAAGTGCTGGGATTACAGGTGTGAGCCACTGCTCCCACTCGATGCTGAGTATTTTATCAAAGGATGGATGTTCCCAGGGGGTCATTATGTATCTCGTTTAGTTTAAACCTTTCAATAGTTCTGAGGCAGCTATAATAATCCCATTTCATACATGGGCAAACTGAGGTTCTGAGCACATAGGGAGTGTACCAAGAGCCACACAGCAGGAATAGTGTACAATTAAAATCTGGGTTCTTACTCCTGCACCCAAGCACATAATTTCCATACTGCATCTAATTGCATGTTCTCCAAGCTGCAAGGGTAGGGATGGGAAGGAGAGAGATGGGTCTCAGAGAGGGGCTTCTTTTAAAAAGGTCTCCCTGCCAGCGTCACCTCTTGGATCCTTGGATTTTCCTTTTGAATCACTTGGGAGCAAGCGCCGAAGGAGTAATAATTAGGATTCTTTAAATTGCCAAGTAAGCCCAACATCTGATCGCAGCATAACACAAGTAAGGTTTGTTTGCAATGCACACCAACTGTGATAGGAGTTGCATGCCTTTCCTCCATCTTCAGGATAGAACACGTGGCCTCCAAGGCCACTGTGGCAGAAGAGGGATTAGAGATTGTAAAGGTCCAGGCTTTGGGGAAAGCCATTGTCACCAACTTAACTCTAAAGGTAGTCCAGGCAACAGTCCCCCGTGTGCCTGTGCAGAGAAACGTAGAGCGAACACACGGCAGTGGGTCTCTCTCACGGGGAGCTGGAACCAAACCTTTTGAATGTTGAACCCTGGCATTTGTTGGCATTTGTTCATCCCATAAATCTCAAACTTTTGTGTCCTCTGATGTATCAAAAACCAAACCAAGCCAACCAAAAAGAACAGTGCCCACTGCTCATGCGTGGGCAGAAATAAGAATCCCATTGTAGGTCTCCTAGAGTTGCCATAACAAAGTGCCACAAACTGGGTGGCTTTAAAGAACAGAAATGTATTCTTTCATAGTTCTGGAGGCCAAAAGTTGGAAGTCAAGGTGTGGATATAGGGCCAAGCTCTGGGTGACAACCCTTTCTTCATTCTCCCTAGCTGCTGGCAGTAGCTGGCATCCTTGGAGTTCTTTGGTTTGCAGCTACATTAATTTCTGGTCCCATGGTCACATGGCCATCTTCGTGTGACCTTTCCCTTTGTGTGTATCTGTCCAAATTTCCCCTTTGCATAAGGACACCAGTCATCCTGAAATAAGGCCCACTCTAATGACCTCAACTTGGTTAAATCTGGAAAGACTCTGTCTCCTAGTAAGTTCACATTCTGAGGTAGGTAGGGTTAGGATGTCAGAGTATCCACTTAGGGGGAGAGCACAATTCACCCACTTTTCCTATGATTGGCATCCACAGGACTGAACTCATTGAGTCATTGACTTAAAAACGTGAATGCAACCATGGTGGTGGGGAAAAGGGGTCACCTGCGTGCGTTGCCAGTGCTGTGGATGAACGCCTAGGGTATGCGGCTGCCAGCTCAGCACATGGCCGGCCAGGTGAGGGCCACAGCCCTTCCCCCACCTCTGGAATCAACATTCTTAGATGAGTAGAAAAAAGACTGGAAGGAACTCTGTGTAACATGTGTGTAATGCAAACATACATTTTTTTTAAATACCACCTTTATACATTATAGCTGTTTTACCTCCATGTTTGCTATGATAAAGCATTTAAGAATTTTAAAAATGAATATTCTTTTTTCCATACTATTTTATTTATACTCGAGATTCGTATCTTGTTTGTGGCCCTCAACTGTCTTAACTAACCCTCCATGATGCATGTTCGTTTCATTATCATCCTGTGGCCCATCTGAGTTGATGAATGAAAACATGGGTATTTTTGCTGCGTTCCAGGGTCTTACCGCGTGAGACAGTCGGGCTTTTCATGGCTCTAGACCCACAGCAAACGTTTGAAAACAACTTCTGGGCCGGGCGCGGTGGCTCACGCTTGTAATCCTAGCACTCTGGGAGGCCGAGGCGGGCGGATTGCTCAAGGTCAGGAGTTCAAAACCAGCCTGAGCGAGACCCCGTCTCTACTATAAAAAAAATAGAAAGAAATTAATTGGCCAACTAATATATATATATAAAAAATTAGCCGGGCATGGTGGCACGTGCCTGTAGTCCCAGCTACTTGGGAGGCTGAGGCAGTAGGACTGCTTAAGCCCAGGAGTTTGAGGTTGCTGTGAGCTAGGCTGACGCCACAGCACTCACTCTAGCCTGGGCAACAAAGGGAGACTCTGTCTCAAAAAAAAAAAAAAAAGAAAACTTCTGGATTGCTTGATGCTGTAAAAGGTTGTATACTTTGCATTCAGATGAAGACTTTTGAAAATTGTGAAGCTCTTAAACCGACTCAAACAAGACACCTTGAGTAGGTCTGAAGGGTAGAAACAAAGGCGTTAGCCAAGCCCATATCTATTTTCTAGTAACACTGAATGCATTGCCTGTCATGCTTCACTTAAAAACCTGCAAAAAGTAAAATAGGAAATGAAATCAAACAAATAAACAAAATAAATCCTGGGAGTAAATAATTTACTTCCTGACAAGCAAGAAAAAAACGAAACCAGCCAGGTTTCCGTGCCCTAAATTGGGGACTTGGGAACAAGATAGGAGCGCAGGGGGGAATTGCTTCTGTCTTTGCACTGTCAACTGTTTGTCCTTACGAGACAGACAGCAGCTCCTGTGCCCTGTCAGCAGCCTTCAATGCGTCCTCACCTTTAATAGGATTGAACAAGCCACTCCGTAGTCCCACCTCCAACCTGGAGAATTCCTGTCTCAGGGGACACCACCCATGGCCTGGTGACACAAAATGCCCTGGGCACTATCCTTGAAATGCATGCGAGTTACCCATGACAGTAAAATTTGCATGTATGATCGGGCTGGTCTGTCCCCACCCAAACTCGCCTCTGGGCCCTGGAGTCTGCAAAGGGCTTGCAGCCGCCTGGGTGTGACCTGGCTTGGGACAGGCCTGCCAAAGGGAGACTGCTCCTTGGGAGGCGTTGGGGCCAAGTGCCGGAGATTTAAAGTGACAGGGTGCATTTAAACGTAAATTTACCATTGAACAAGTCTCCGCTAGTGCCACTTTACCTCCCATAATCTGCAAGTTCTCTCTCCAGCGCTGCTGGGACAAGGCCGGGATCTCCCCCCAACCAAACGCAGACTCGACTCGATGTCCTCTTGTTTCCGAGTGGACAAGGAGGGCAAGGAACCGGAGGTGGGGGTGCCCGCCCCGCCACCTGGGGGACAAAACCTTCAGCATAAGAACATTGACCCTGTTCAAATCCTGATGCTGCTTCTGAGTTGAGAGGGGGGAACCATGCACACGTGGAAATTCTAACGCAGGCAGGCAAAATCAAATACACCCTAGCACACACCTATCCATGTGCAAACAAGCACACATGGCACGCCCAACTCTATATGCTCATCGACACATGTGTGCATGTAAACAGATGTGTACACGTGCTTGCACACTTGTAACTACAGCAAGGAGTATTGGGGAGTATGTATGAAGTCTCAACTGGAGCTGCCTGGGCTCCAACGCTGGCTTCTAAGCTGTGTGATCTTGGGTGAGTCATTTCACCCTGTCGTTCAATGAGAAGCAATCATACCTATCTCCTGTGCTTAGCACTCCAGAGCATGCATTCAAGTTACCACCACCACCACCACCACCATCCTCATCCTTCCATGTACTTCCAACTGGGGATACCGGCAAGTGGGTGCGTCTCCGAGCTGTTCATTCCAGTGCCACATCTTGCCTGGAAAACCTCGTCCTTCTGCAGACGGCAGCCAACAGGAAGTGGAAACTGCCTCGAATAGATTGACAAGTTGTCCAGACAGGTGGAGTCGCTGCAAAATCAGACCTGAGCTTCTGTTTGCATGTCCAGTTAAAAAACATGACAACCACTCAACCACAAATTGCAAGAGGATTCAGCTTATGTCTGCAAATTAGCTTATTGATTTTAAAACTCCTTATAATAACAATAGGGTTCAGGAGCAAAGACCCTTCTTACCCAAACCTTTGTAAAGACTGCCTTTTGTGTTGAGCACTGAAGATACAAAAGTTGGAAAGACCTGGTTTCTGCCCCAGAGCAGGGCATGCTCTGGTGCGGGAGGCAGATTTGCAAATACAGGCCAGGATGGTGGGGAAGGTCTCACAAGCTGTAGGGTTATTAGAAGAAGGGCACAGTGACCAAAGGAGGCTTAGAGGCTGGGAAAGTGCCCAAGGAAGGCTTTACAGCAGGAGTGAGAGTCTCACTGGGATAGAGATAGCCGCGGGAGGAGTGAGGTGGGGCAAGTGTCACTGGCACAGGGAACAGCACGTGCAGACTCTGGGATGAGCCACTTGGGTGTGGCCGCAGTTCAGAGCTTGCACGTAGGGGCGGCTGAACACGAAACTGGGAAGGAAAGTGAGGGAAATGCTAACCCTTTTGCTGCCCAAGCCTGGGTTCATCACATGCTCCATGCAAGACTCCACCCCAAAGGTAGAGTGACCTTTCAGAATTGTCTGTCATGTCTTGACCACACCCGTGGCTCTGCTATCTTCAAAGCTTACCTCTTCCTAACAGCTTTCCCTCTACTGTTCCTTTCTGCACACTTACGCCCACATGCCTTGACCCAGCTGTGCATGGGACATAAGAATTGTCGCAACACACCATGCAGGGGGACACCATTGACCAAAGAGCATGCACTGGATGGAAAGAACCTGATCATTTTCCAATGGCAAATTGCAATGAGGGGGAAGGCATGCATATTTGCTCATTGCCCCCCTACACCTTTTTTTTATTAAAAACACTCAAAAGTGCAGCTCAACACAGAGATGCTGAGCACTTCTGTGGTGTCAGGAGTGATCCATCCCTTGTCTCCTGAATGCCAGCTGTTGGCGTCACCAGGAGGGGACAGAGCCTGCTGCTCCCAGGGCAGCCGGGTGGGAGCACAGGAGCCTGCCTCCCTCCCCACAAGGACCAGGAGGGATGGGCCTTCTCCTACAATTGTCGCCTTCACAATTGTGAATTCAAACCGCCCAGTTACATAACAGCATTTGTGACGGGCCATTGTTCCGGCCAGCCCTCTGAGCTTTTGTTCCTTCCTCTGTGCGCCAGCCCCTGAATGGTCACCCATGCGGGGACCACGCGACATTCTGCATTCTCTTTTTTTCCCCCTCAGTTGAAATGGATCTTTGCAGTCGCCAGTTATTTACAAATATTCCAGTTTCCTCCTCCGTAGCATGCCAGGACGGCTTCTAACTTGCAAAAATGAAAGGATGGAGATGGGGGAAATAAAGGTAGAAGTCGCACTTGCATGACACGGGTCTGCAAATAATAGCAGACCAGGTGAATAGATAAAATGAAAAAGAGAAAAGGATGGTTTTAAAAGGAGGTGATAACGCCTTTTTTAAACTCCTTTTTTGAGGACAATTAAGAAAGGGCGCCTGGGTGGGTGTTTGCTTTCAGTCACAGCTGCTTGGCTTTTACCCCAATGGCGGTCACCTCCAGGGGGCATGTGTCCCACCCAGGTGGTGATCAGAGCAGCCACACTCCAACAATAAAGACAGTAACAATAGCTAACTTAAGACTTAGGGTGCAGGAAACTCGAAGAACTTTACATACTTTGACTCTTAATCTTTGTAACAACCTTGTGATGAAACAGATGCTAAGATCGTTCTCTTTCCACAGTTGGGGAAATTGAGGCTCAGTGACTTCTCACAGCTGGTAAGAGGCAGGGATGCAGAAAAACACCCAAGGAATCTGGCCCAGCTTCATGTGTTTTTCTTCCTGATTTTCCTCTCCTGCTCTGGTACATCCAACAACTGGCTTCTCATGGACATGCCCCAGTTGCTCATTTCTTGCACACGGCCTGTCCACTGCCTGGGCAGCAACCTCTCGTCATTCCACTTCCTTCTCTCTTGGCCTTGATTTTATGCTTTAAGCATCTTCTCAGGTTTTTAATGGGCATGCAGAGATGGCCCAAGGACCAGCTTAAAAAGAACATGCTAATTCAAGTGTTCTGTGGGGGTGGTGGCTGAGACTCCATGTTTCTAATAAGCTCCCAAGGAAGCTCATGCATGCATGGACCACACTTGGTGTAGTAGTACTGTAGTGGACCATGAATTCTATGAGCGCAGAGATTATGGCTGCTGTTTCTGCAGCCTCAATTTTCTCTGCTATAAACTACGTGTGATGTTACAATATCTGACCCAACAATATCTTACCCATTGTTTAAATTAGTGTTTTTTAAAACAGTAGAAACTGTTGTTTCCTAATTTCTCCCTTTCCTCTTTTTTTTTTTTTTTTTTTAAATATGCACATGCTACTAAAGTCTGTTATCTGAGCTGTTCCTTTCTCTTGTATAGCCTCCAGGGATCTCTTAAAGTTCTCAGAAAACCATTGTGGCTCTTCCTCCCTGACATTTTTAGTAAGGAAAGTGCACTTTTTAAAGTTGATTACAACCTGATTGAGGATCAGGCTGTAGAGGAAGGTAGGGAATCAAAGCTTTAAAAGTGAAGTGGGAGTCACTGCTCATTCTCGTCGGGAGCCTTCTTGCTGGCTTGCCCTTCAGCCTCTGGTCATGGGGCTGGGCTGTCTCCTAATGCCTCTCTTTTCTGTACCTCTGATTTGCATTCTTACTTTCTCTTTGATCCATGATTTGTTGCTTTTTGGTCTTATTTCTGATGATACAGATCAATGACTGTATCTCAGATTATCTCATTACTACGTAGACCAGGAGTTGCCTTTTTTTTTTTTTTTGATAATAGATGTACATATTTTCAGGGTACATAGGATTTAATATATTCATATAATGTATACAGATCGAATTGGGGTAACTGGGATATCCATCACCTCCCATATGTATCTCTTTATTTTAGGGACATCCAAATTCTTTTCTAGCTATTTTGAAATCTACAATAGATTAACGTTAAGGGTAGTCACCCAATTGACGTATTAACCACTAGGTTTTATCTCTTCTAAATGTATACTCGAACCCATTAATCAAACTACCTTTATCTCCTTTGTGGCCTCTGCTGACCACTAATCTACTCTCTATCTTCATGAGATCCACTTTTCTAGCTCCCTCATATGAGAACATGTGATAGCCATCTTTCTGTGCATTCCTAATTTTGCTTAACGTGATCACCTCCAGTTCCATCCATGTTGCTGCAAATGACAAGATTTCAGTCTTTTTCATGGCTGAATAATATTCCACTGTGTATATACAACACATTTTCTCTGTCCATCCATCCATGGGCACTTAAGTTGATTCTATATTTTGGCTATTGTGAATAGTGCTGTAATAAGCATGGAAGTGCAGGTATCTTTGATACATTGACTTCCTTTCTTTTAGGATATTATACCCAAGAGTGGAATTGCTGGATCCATATGGTAATTCTATTTTTAGTTTTGTGAGGGGCCTCTCTACCATTCTCCATAGTGGCTGTACTAACTTGTATCCCACCAACAGTATTCCTTTTTCTCCATATCCTCACTGTTATTCCCTGTCTTTTTGATAAAAGCCATTTTAACTGGGATGAGATGATACCTCGTTGTAGTTGTAATTTACATAGGCTCTGATTAGTGATGTTGAGCATTTTTTCATCTACCCAATGGCCATTTGTATGTCTTTTGGGAGAAATGTCTATTCACATCTTTTACCCAATTTTAAATTAGATTACTTTTTTCTTCCCTTTGCTATTGAGTTGTTTGAGCTATTTGTCTTCCAGTTATTAATCCCAGACCAGGTTTTTTTTTTAAAAGTGTCCTGTGGACCATTGGCATCTGAGTCACGTTGAGTTTGAAACTGCTGATTTAAATAGTTGACCAGATAAGGTCTAATAAGGAAACCAAAATGTCCTGCCGACTTGGGGTTCAAAATGAAGTTCACTCTGTTTAGTAATCAAAATAAGGTGACTTTGATCTTGCATGACACCCCTTTTCTGTACTTTATTCTTTCATAAGTCATCCATTGCTGACCCAGGAGCAAATCCATCTGAGAAACACCATTTTGCAAGTTGTGTAGCCCTTGACCTCCTTACCACTCGAAGTGTAGGGTCTTAGATGGGATTTACTGAGCCTGGAGGACATCACAGCTATTCCTAGTTATTGATCTTGCAGAATAATCCATGACACAATCGTTACCACTGACACCCAGACAGGTCAGCCAAATGCCTCAATGCTGGGGCTGGAGCGTGTGGCTGCTGCCTGATACTCCAACATTTCCATCCTGGTTGTTCTTTGTCTCCGTGGAAGAGTTAGAACTCAGTCCTGTTCCCCTAAAACTAGGGCAATGTGTGACCATTGCTGCCACCAGCGGTGGGGGAAGGGCTGCCACATGAAGAGCTCAAACCTCACCACGATGAGGCCCAGGAAGTTTGACTTTGAATCCTGAGTCCTAAGGGATCCCCCTTGCTTCTCTGCTCTCAAAACCTGCCTGCTAAAGAACATTTTGCCCTTGGTGCCTCCTGAACCTCAACCATAAAGTAAAATAATCCCCCCAGTGCTTGAGAAGTGAACTGTTACGGGATCTAGTGTTCTCATTGGTCACTTTGTCATATAAGTAGAACACCGAATCTCAATGCATTTTACAAGAAAGTCCGTAGTAGAGTAGTCTAGGATTTTGCCATGCAAGGCTTACTAGAAATGGAGATTCTCGGGCCCCACTCCGGGTCTACTGAATCAGAATCTGCACAGTTGCACTGAGTGTGCACGACATGTGCTGCCCTGAAGAATTGGTAAAAAACTATGCTGTCAAGTCTCAAGATGACGAGTCCCTAAAATCCTGTAACACACAATCCCATTGGACAAACCCCCTGATGGAACACGAGCTGTAGCCTTCTGGGGTCTGAAGCCACTCTTAGGGGGGGGGGGACTCTGAAACTTGAGGCATCCTTAAATACTGCTATCTTTCGACACCAAGGCCAATCAACAATACACACACACAAACAAACATGCCTCCATGGACTCTGAAACATGGCCCAGAAAACCCCACCTGACTTGCCTCTCTTACACTTGAGATGCCTGTTTTCCTGCCTGCTGCCTTTATATAACAAGAACATCGTTTATGTCTTGCTACCAGGCATGATGAGATATGACTATGTATCAGGTACCACACCAAGCGCTTTCTACGCATTATCTCGGCTAATCCTCCCAGGAGCCAACGAGGTAGAGTGTCTCCCAATTGCAGATGAGTAAATTAAGGCACAAGCTGGTGAAGAAATTTTGCCCAAAGCCATGGAGCTCTACTAAGTAGCAGAGCCAGGTGTAAAAAAATAAACAAGAAAGAATCAGGGTGAGCCAACAGAAAAGATCTGATTGTCTCTAAAACTGCAGTGGTTATCCATGCTATCTCAACGCCTCACCCAGGAGAACACGCCCTCCCTCTTACTTTGCCAGGTCGGGTCTTTGAAAGCTGGATCTGAACTAGATCACCTGGCCCTGAGCTGGCCTCACGACAGGACACAGCTCGTGGTGATGGCCCCTACCGAATTTTAAGGTACTGGCGATCGGGCTCCCCTCCCCGAGCAAGGCCACTCGGGCCCCGCACACCTCTGGCTTGGGCACCATTTGCATGAGATAGGAGCTCAGCCGGCTCCCAATTGCAGGGCCGCAAGAGCAGGTCCCTCTTGGGACCCCAGAGACAAGTAGCATTGACCGATCACATTGTCCAGCCAACAGCTCGGGGAAGGAGCCTTCCGTCTGGGCAGAATCCCCCGAAGCCAGAGCGAAACAATCAGGTGCAGTAGGGTTTTATTCTGGGTGGGCCAGTTTGGAAACTCAGAACTGATAAACATGTCTGGGAATCTGAAAGACTGACTCAGAAATCCCCAGGGCCTTGGCTGCACCCCATAAGTAAGCTAAGGAGGGGGGCAAGTGAGCTCTCTGTAGTCTTCCCTGTGTTGGCCCTACACTGCCTCCTCCCTGTCCCATCCCCTCGAGATACAGCTGCCTGGTCAAGTGTGAATCATGAAACCACATAAACTGCGACAAGGCTGCCGTCCTCCTGCCGACTTCTGGGAATATAGACAATAATAACGTAAATACGACTTACTCTAAAGGCTTAGGCAAAGAGCTTAAAGGAGGTCTATATATTTTTTTTTACGTAAACAGTCTTCTGTTTACTGATGTGCTTAACTCTGGGATCTGGCATCAGATTGTCTTGGCAGCAAAGGGTGTATAACTACGATCAGGACATGGCAAAAGAAAAGCCATGCAAAAACCTCGCTTTGAAATCCCTCCACCTGCAGTGTTGGAAAACCATAGTTCATGTGGTTGAGTGTGTGATACTTTTGCTAGGTGATTAGGCATAAGAGTGAGATACCAGCATTTTTTTATTTTCATAGCTCTGAAAGGGTCCTTTAGAATGGAGGGCAGAAAGGTGTATGTGTATGAAAGAGAGAAATTGGCTGGAGAAGTTTAAACTCAGACGTTGCCCAGACTATGGAAAAATTTCCCACCGTCCTCCTCTCTCCCTTTGTCTCCGAGCTCACTATTGATCCTAGCTGATGATCTGCATGGATAGAAGATGTCACGCAACTCGAAAATTCCTTATTGTTGCTAACCACAAATATTTGGGGTTTGTGTTATCTGTTATAATGAGAACCTGCCAGGGAAAAATTCAGACATACAAATCTCTGTGTAAACTACCTTTGAGAGTCTTAAGCTGACAAAAGCCAGAGCAAAGTCTGAAATTTTGTCCTCAGAGTACCCATAATTGAGGCTCTGGCTCTTCGTGTATTGGAACGGGATTCCGGCAAAGCTTGGGTTTTCCACGTACACCGTGCTGTGTTTGGACCAGAAAAGTCTTGCTTAGTTCTGTGGCCTCCCCAGTCTGAGGCAGACACTTTTCCAATGCCCCTAAATACCTGTGAACAGGGTGAATGGGGTACATAGCTGTACAAGCTTCCGGGCGACAATGGAGGAATCTCCCCCACTTGGGGAGTGGAGTAAGCGCAAGCTCAGTGTTAGCTCCATCCTAATCATTACAGACCCTTGTTGTTCTTCTCTGCCCAAAATCCATTCCTCTTCTCTGCTAAAAGCTTAGGCCAATCACACTGTCACCTTCAGAAATTTAAACCTTGAAGTAGAATCATTTAGGCAA
Organism: Microcebus murinus; assembly: GCF_040939455.1. Taxonomy (NCBI): domain Eukaryota; kingdom Metazoa; phylum Chordata; class Mammalia; order Primates; family Cheirogaleidae; genus Microcebus; species Microcebus murinus. The sequence continues at coordinate 28,848,845 of NC_134123.1, forward strand.
AGAGCAACTAATGTCTTTGTGCTAAAGCAACTGGTTGTGAATTCTTGGCTGCTACCCTTCCCAAGTCTTGAGGGCCCAGCTCTTCCCTGTAGTCCGTGAGCTACCCGTTGCCCTTCAGCACACTCCTCTGTCTTTGCATAAGCTCATCAGAGTCGGTTTCTTTTGCTTACAAAGAGCCCTGACCAAATCCTCCTCTTCTTCCAGACTTTGTACTAGCAACTGAGGCTTCCATGGTGAACAAAACCCCTCTTGACACTTAGAACAAGACTAAAGTTTAGCTATTGATTTTTTTAATTTTTTTTTTTTTTTAGCAGACATTGTAGTGGGAGTCTCTTCTACATATGTGTTGCTAGGACCCAGCAGTCAGCAAGTCAACACAACCTCTTTTCTTACAGATCTAATTGTCCATTGGGAAAAAGGACATTATATAAGCAATTACTATGATAATCTTACAAGAGGGTGCTATGGCTTCAATGTGCACCCCAAATTTCATGTGTTGAAAACAGAATCCCCAATGTGGCAGTATTGAAAGGCGGGGCCTTTATGAGATGATTGAGTCAGGAGGGCTCAGCCCTCATAAATGGATTAATCCATTCATGAATTAGTAGATTGGTGTGTTGATAGATTAATGGGCCATCCTGGGAGTGGGACTGGTGGCTTTGTGAGAAGAGGAAGAGAGACCTGAGCAAGCACATTAGCACTCAGCCCCCTGGCCACGCAATGCCCTGTGCCACCTCCAGACTGTCCAGGGAGTCCCCACTGGCAAGGAGGCTCTCGCCAGATGCAGCTCTTCCACCTGAGACTTGTCAGCCTCCATAACTGTAGGATTCCTTTTCTATATAAATTACCTAGTTTGCAGTATTGTTGTAAGCAACAGAAAGCCAAGAAACCTCAGTGTATAGTGAGAGCACACCTAGCCAGGACTCACCTCATGACCTGGCAAGACTCTGCCCTCAATGAGCTTTCATGGGCTAAGGGATAGTGAGTGAATAGCCACCTGTCTCAGTGAGCTAAGTGGAGTCGATGGTAATGTAGCAATCCCTGTAGTGACAGGGGGAAAGGGCTAAACTCTAACGTCTATCACCCCTCCCTCCCACCTTGGAAAGCCAACTTGTAGTAGAATGGCTCAAATGCATTCTGGGGTGAACTTGCTGAGCTACGCTGTCTGCACGGATGGAGGTACACCAAAGTCTTCACCTGTGCAGCTCACAGGCACAAGTCTTCCACAGACCAGGTGAATTGGCCCACCTGATGTTTAACCCATACCTAGGTGTCTCGTACAGGTTGTGGTGTCCTCTATGGAAAAGAGATTAAGTGCTGAACGAAAAGGAACTAAGTTATATATGACACCTAGGATGTTCCAGCCAGGTACTGATTCTTGTCACATGTCTTTTAGTTCTTACAATCACCTTACGAGGCAGGTGTTCTATCATACTCTTGCTCCAGTATTTTTAGCAGATAAAGCAGACGTTGCGAGTTTAGGGAAACTTTCCAAGGTCACCAGACGATGACATCTGTTTGGCTGAAAGCCCCTTGCTTATTCCTCTCTGTCACAGCTCCCCTCAGTTAATCAGAAAGCAGACACATGCTAGGTAAAGGATCCTGAGCGCAAGGGAAATCAGTTAGCCAGCTCAACCTGAGGCCTAACCCAGCCTCCCAGGTGAAGTTCCAAATGTCAAAGCAAAGCATGGGCCAGTTCTTGGAAGCCCTTGCTTCCCCAGAAGGAAGGAAGGAAGGAAGGAGGGGGGAGGGAAGAGGAGAGAAGAGGGGAAGGGGAGTGGGGGAAGAGAGGAAGAGGACGAGAAGAGCAGAAAATAGCCAAGCCCATCTGATCAATAGTGGTCTGTAACCTGAGGGCGTTCGTACACATGAGGCTGTCCCTGCTGAGGTTACATCCCTCCCCGCTGTGGCCTCAAGGAACCCAAGAGAAACACTCATTGCCTTCTTGGTTATTTTATAAACAGTGCTTGGAAACCACGAGTCATTATCACTCCTCTGGCCAACCAGTCAGACTTTCCATGCCCTTGTGTGTGATGATGCCCTTCATCTTCCCAAAGTCAGCAGCAGCATTTCCCTAAACCGAAAGGATTGTTTACTTTGGCCGTAACCAGGGCAGAGTTTAAGTCTCAGCCTGTGCACTCCTGACTCTCAACAGACTCTAGGGCTATCATCCAAACATTCATTCCTCCATCAGCTCTTTCATTCACACGTTTATCCACTCACACTTAGACCTTCCCAAGCTTTTTCCAGGCAGTTTTACACTCATCTATTCACCCATCTATTCATCATCCATTCATTGACCAATGCAGGAATCCAATCATGTACTCCCTTCTAATTATCCACTTACCAACGCCTCCATTTAGCCACTCACCGGCCCAATAACCAGACCAGTAATTTTTTCTTTCTTTCATGCATTGATCCACCCATCCGTTCATCACTGACACAATCACCCACCATTTCTGCACTTGATCACCTGATCACTTTCTCACTCAATCATCTAGTCACCTATTCACTCCATCTGTAATCACTAATTATGAGCCAGATACTATTGTTGATGTTGGAAGAACAAGAACAAACAATATTGTTACCCATCCACCCAACCACCTCCCACTGACATCTATTCATTTTTACACCACGTGGAACTCCAATTCTGTGGGTACTGGATTGTGTACTATTAATAGGTGGATCCCAGGGAGACTGGAAGAGAGAAAGAGATGAACCCTGACCCAAGCCCATGCAAGGTGCAACCAAAGAGACAATTGGGAAAGACTTTTCTAGTAGACAAAACACAAACAAGAGCCAAGTCCAGAGCTTCGGCTATCAATAAAAAGGAAGAAAATTTGCAACGGGGATATATTAATGTGGAACATAAAGAGATTCATTCTGGCACCAAAGTTAGTCATAGAAGATATTATTAAGTGGGTCTGAGCCTTCCTCTGAGTCAAAAGGAAGTCTGAAACGGTGCCTAGATGATTAAGACACTTCGATTATCTATCCATTTATCAATTCTTTCATCTATCCACCTTACCCATGCATGCATTTTATTCATCTACATTTTTGACAATTATAGCACCTCTTAACCAGCGTTCCAACGATAGGTACAATCATCTCAGTTGGATTTGTCTTTGCATTCCTAGTGTCTTCCATTGCAACTGACACGTTACAACTATATAAATTAAATGTTTTCTAAATAATGAGTTCTCTTATTTATGACTAAATCTAGACTAGAAAGGCAGCACCTTGGTTACGTAACTTAGCTGGCTTAGGGCTAATACAAACAAATTCACTTTTGGTATGATTGCCTCATGTCAGCGTGCAGGATTCATCCTATCTGCATTTGAGAAACTGGCGTGCCCAGGTGAGGCCACGACTAGTTCAGGCATGTCTAGATGACATGGCTTTGGCCATTGAACAAAGTGCATCCATCTGTCTCATATTCTAACACTGATGGAAAGGGCTAAGGCCAGATTCATGCATTAGGAGCTAATCAGCCATATCTCAGGATTCCTTAGATCCGATTATTTTTGCTTAACACCATTTGATGAAGTCGCTGCAGAGACGCTTAATCAAAGTAGGTTTGGGATAACTGCATCTGTGTAAACAGTACTCTCTGACTTGTTCGTGTAACCAGTGCCTGTTAAGGAAGATCACTTTGTGGGTTTGGTCAATAGTCAAGACATCTGGACAAGTCAAACTGAAATCTTTTCATTTGTTAAAAAAACAGTAAGGCTTCTAAATCGAAACCTGGATGCAGTGCAGCAGGCCATTAGTAGCCTGGGAGGTACAGGAGATAAAGCCAGAGACAGGTAGCTGTAAGTCTAGCATGTTACATACGAGATCTATGGTCTGGCATGTTACACTGAGTGTCTCTAGTCCTCAGTTTCTCCATCTGTAAAATGTGAAAAACAGCTTTTGCTTCACTTAGCTGGATTCTTGTTGACAAGCTGTAGGAATTACGGCATCACCCAATAAGTAGTAGCTCCTAGTTTGTTGATGCTCTGAACGGTTGGTTGCTCTATATGCCCAGATCGTGTTCCTTGAGGCCTTTTATTTAAAATTTTTTTAAAAAAATGCTTTTAGTGTGTATTTGAAAAGGGCTTCTATGTCCGTTGCCTCGTATGAGCCTAATCATCACCATCATTGTTGTTATGATCAAAGCCATCACCATTCCCATTCTGCAGATAAGTCCACCAAGGCCCAAGTCAAACAAGGAACTTTCCCACTTTGCATCAAGGTCAAGACTTGAAACTGTCATCTTCAGACTCTGATCCCAGTTTTCTTTGTATCATCACAAGTATAAAATAGCAGACTCAACAAAACAAAGGGTAGAAGAGGTAAAAAGGCCCCCAAACACCCCAAGGCTGTTCCCGAGAGCACCTGCTTGGGTAACAAGTGTGTGGCTTGCTGAGATAGACCCAAACAGATGTCACACAATTGTGCACATTGACAAAGTGCATGCATCTACTTTCTAGCCCACTGATTTTTTTCCCCCAACTTTAAGCCCTTTTAAGCCCCACATGCCCTTCTGATGGGCCACCAGCTTACAAGATGACACCATGAGCCCGAGGAGCTATACTACATGCCAGACTCCTGCAAGGAGTCCGTGTTTTATTTCACTGTTTTTCCTGGGTGTGCTTCTCTTTTCTTATTTATTTATTGGAACCACTAAATTATCTAATTAGTGACATATATCGTTGACACATGGGCCACTATGAATATTTACTGCACACTTGTTCACGCATTTATCTAAATAGGTGGCATGCCAGAGCTATGTAATAAGGAATAATGATTCTTTAGAAGAGTAACAGGAGATTATAGAAGGGGGGGGGGGCAAAAAAGTTTTGCTTCCCTGGATTTCAGCTTCGAACCAGATCTATCAATTCTGCCTGAGAAGGGAGCAATTGCGTAGTGATGACAAAAAATTTATAGTAATGAATAAATCAATACTGAGCTCTGCGGCAGTTTCAGATGTTACTTTTATGGGCCCTCCCGTGTCTATTATATATCCCTTAGTGCTGGAGCTGAGAGAGAGTGCGGTGAATGCCAACACCACGGGGAGAAAGGAGCAGCTCCAGGGAAGGTGGTGATCCATCACCGTTCTCTCCCGAACGGATCCATTTATATCTCTGAGCCCTAAAACTGATCGACTTACAGTGATCGACGACACAGTCGACAAGTGTGTGTTTTAAGAATGGAGCTGTCACTCCTTGGGGAGCAAGGTGGAAATGCACAAATAAAATAAAAACAGGTGGGGCTGCGGAGGATGGGGACGGAAAGGGAGGGAGTGGAGTGTTGGGGCAAGTGAAGGAAATGTGGGGAAAGAATTTCAGCCCAACGTGGTGGCTTCAAAAGCCTGATTCATTCTGCAAATACGGACTGAGTGCCAACTGGGCACCAGGCATGTTTCTAGGCAGAGGTGGGCAAAGATGCACTTCTCAGTTCAGATACTGAATATTTTAGGCTTTGCCAGGCCGTAGGGGCTACGCTGTCGCTATGAAGCTGTGTGATTATAGCACACAACTTGACAATACGTTAACGAATGGGTATGACTATGTTCCAGTAAGATTTTATTTGCACAACAAGTGGCAGTCTGCATTTGACCCATGGGAAACAAATTTGCCCCACCCAGGGTATAGTGCCACACTTCACAAAGATGATTGGGAAGTGTACCGGTGCATTATAGGATGATTTGGTGTAAGTAACATGGTATGGAAAACTTAGAATCACACAAGGATATTTAATTCCAATTAAAAGTCTTATGATTCTCTGATTATACCATAGAGAAAGCTTCCATAGGGCGATAGCCTCTACTACCACTCTAATGTTTGAAAATAACTTTTTTCACCAAAAAGAAAGGAACAAGCCTCATAGCCTGGGCAAGCAATTGTTTCTGGATAGACGAGGCCAAACAATGCTACAGAATCTGAGTTTCTATTCACTGCAAGCAATATTTGTTTCTATTTAGCATTTAGAAAGACAGAATAGCCTCAAACAAGGTTCTCCTTAACTTTGGCACTGTTGATTATTTTGGCTAGGTCATTCTTTGTGGTAGGGAGCTGACCGGTGCACTGTAGGATGCTGACTAGCATTCCTGGTCCCCATACCCTAGATGCCAATATTACCCCCACCCGATCCCCAGTCATGACAATCACAAACGTATCCACACACTGCCAGATGTCCCTGGCACTATTGCTCTTGGTTAAGAACCTCTGCCCTAAGAGTTAACTCTCTGAAGGTGCTGGGACCACAGAGCTTATATCCAACTACTACTTTGGTGACTTCGAGCAATTATTTAATCTTCGATGCCTCACTTTCCTCAGTTGTAAAATAGTTTGATCTGTAGGTTAGAGGCAGTCGTCATAGAGTTGTTCAGAGGATTAAATTCCTGCAAAGCAATCAGGACAGAGCTCACTCTACGGAAAGCAGTCAATGAATATTAGACATGGTTATTACAATGTCACAGTAAAAAAAAAAAAATTTCCGCTTTACATACATTGGTTTATTTAGTTACTTACTTCAAGTGAGCCACTTAAAAAAAAATATTATTAAATAAGTAATAGGTAGCATAAAGATCTGCCAAAACTGACAAAGATGTTTTGTGAGTTGAAGTTAGAAAACTGGTAGGTTTAAAGAGTGGGATTTGGTCATGTGGACAGATTCTGGATCTTAATCTTGGTTCTTTTCCTCAGTAGATGTGTGATTTTTGGACCAGTTAGTAAACTTCTTTGACCTTCAGTTTTCTCAGTGAATAAACTGATACCTTCTCAGAGAGGTGTGATCAGGGAAAATCAAATAGTGTCCTAGGGGATTGCTCAGCACAAAGTAGGAACTCAATAAAGGTTGCTTCTCCTCCACCCTTTGCCTTAGTGGTTAATAGCTCTTACTGGTCACATCACTTGTCATGTAACAAATCACCCAAAATTACAGTGGCTTAAAACAGCAATCACTCATTAGCTCATAATTCCATAGGCTGGCACTTTGGGCTGAGCTCAGCAGGCTGATTCTTCTGCTGGTCTCAATGGGGTCATTTATATATGGTGGGAGTCTACTAGTGACTTCATCAGGGCTGGATGATCCAAAATGGCCTTATTCACAAGTCTGGCTGCTAGTGCTTTGGATGTCTTGCTGGGCCTCACTCGACAACCTCTCATCCTTCAAAAGACCATGGTGAGCTGTTGTGTGGAGGCAGCCGTGTTTCAACAAAGCTAGAGCAAAAGCTGCAAGGCCTATAGTCTAAGCAAGTTACAAGGTCAGCTCAGATTCAAAATCTGGAGAAATAAGCCCCAATTCTTGATGGCAAGGAGGAGCAAAGTCACATTGAAAAGAAACATACGTACGAGAAAGTGTGATTCACTGGGGCCAGTTCTGTAACTAGCTGCCAAATTGCTAGAATAGTAAGAAGTCCACAACATCCTTCTACTTTAGTTTTCCATAAACAGTCATGCGGGATGTCATTCACATGACTAACGTGTATGTGTCGGGATGTCCAGATGTTTATGAAACCCCTCCAAATTGCTTGGGAAGTACAAAATACCACAAAAAGTCACAGCCACCACAAGTATTAATGGAACATCATTTTAAGGTCACTCACTGCAATTTTCATCATGGTCAAGAGAAGCTGTGGAATGTGTGGTATTTTTTCACCCTATTCTAAACCTGTCTTTTCTCTCACATTCAAGAATAAATGAGCAATGTGATACTGTGATATTACAAAGCATAGGTACTGTGAGCACAGATACTGTGATATTACAAAGATTAACTTTCAGTCTGTTAAGAAAAGTAATATCAAATGTTAACACTGTAGTATTAATGAATTGCATGAGCAGACCTCAAAAATTGCTCAAAACAAGGTCAATGCATTTGGGCGGGATTCACTAGTTCATATAACTAAGTTATTTAAGTTGGGAATTCATCCCCACCCTCCTTTTTTCTGTTAGTAGTCAGTCTAAAACTACTGTCAATATTTCCTAATATTTTCTTCTCCCTGGACAATGACCTTCTATTGGTTTTCCTCCAGCACACATCAGCTGTCCTCTTCCAAAGATGTACTCTAGACCTGTGTGTTGATCAATAGCCTCACCACTTCCAATATCTAGGTTTCCAGTGTCAGACTTTCTGGCCACAAGCAGAGGACTCCCTCTAACCTACACATGCCAATACTGCTTACCTCCTAGCGGAGACTCCAATCCCAGCCTCTCTCACGATCACCTCTTTCCTCCAGTTTGGATTCCATCATCCATGCCTGCAAGAATCTCGTCTCCCACCCTGAGCTCCCTCTCCTTCTGTTGTTGCTATGGCAAAAATCTCTCAAATCAAAAATCAGTTTAAACTAATCTCTCTTCTTGCTTCATGCCTGTATCTGAGCATTGGAATGAGCCAAGAGGACAACTCAGAATGGTATTTACTGGTCTCACTTTAGATTTGTGACCATGTATCTATCTCAAGGGGGCCTCCAGCACTACCTGAAAGTCAACCACAGTTCTCCAGTCGATGCCTCCTCCCTCTTACCCAGGTGATCATTGGCACCTTATTCTCACTTGCATGCTCCTTAGATGACCTTGCTTACTATTATTGAGAAAATAGAAGCAATTGGAGGAGGATTTTCTCTTTTCTACCTTAGTCTTTACCCACAGACTCTGCCTTCTCTTTCCTATTTTGATGACTCAAACATCCCTGCTGCCACCTAAACCCACCCTCTTACCCAGCCAAAGACCTTACTCCCACAGTTACTGCTCTCTCCTGCATCAACAATCTGAGTCATCACCATCAGCATTCGGATGTGACAAAAGATCTCCCATCTACACATAGATAAGCTTCCCCTTGACCTCACAACTCTTGCCATTCCTATGCTGCTTTCCTCATACTCCAAAGTTTTCCTCCCTACAGCTCAACTGAAGCAGCTCTTGTTAAACTCTCCAGTGACCTTCATCAGTTCGATTCCCACATCTACTACATTGTCTTTGAATTCTCAGTATCACGTACCACATTGATCTTGAAACCTTTTATTATCTTAGCTTTTCAATCACATACTTTCCTGGTTTTCCTCCCTTTGTCACTGGCTAATCCAGTTTTTTGGTCTTTTCCCAATGTTTAATGTTGGTTCAAAGATTGCCATCTTAGTCCTCTTCTCTTCCATATCTACAACCCATTCTCTAGCTGACCTCATATGGTCTCTTAGCTTTAAATACTATCTCTTTGCTGATTACTTCCAAATGTATATCTTGGTATATCTAGCTCTGATGTCTCCCTGAAATGCCAGACTCCTGCTCATCTGCATGCTTGATATCTTCACTCAGATGCCTAATAAGCATCTCAAATGTTAGAGATGCAAAATAGAATTTGTGATTTTTTTTTTTCACCTCAAACTCATTCCTTCCCCTTTCAGTAAATAGCACTGCCACGTATTCAGTGGCTCAAAGAAAAAAACTAAGAAGATGTCCTTGTATTGGTGGCTCCCTCTGCCTGAAACTCTCCCCTTAAACCTTCCAATGACTCACTCACTCTTTCCATTTCTTAACCCAAATATTACCTCTTCAAAGAAGCATCCCTGACAACCTACCTCTACAGCCCAACCTGTCATTCACCATCCTCATTCTTTGCTTTGTTTTTCTTGACAGGACTCTGCGTTACCTGAGAGTCCATGATGTGAACGCAAGTAATTGTCTGCTTACTCACCGACTGGGTCTCCCACCCAAATATTTCTCTGAAATCAAGGGTCTTTGTCTATCTTGTTCACTGTTCACTGCACAGCACATCATAGACACTAAAAAAAAAAACCACTTTATTAAATACATCAGATTTTTAAACATAACTGAGAATATCCTCAGGACTTTGACTTTTTGGATTCATGTTAGATATAATCATTTGGCTTACATAAGGAAGCATGAGAAAGGCATCAGCTTGCATGGAATACTCATTTTATTTCTTTATCCACTATCTCTGCCTCATCCAGATTTAGATGTGTTTGTAATGTCACGATACACGCTAAATCAGCTGCTTCCTCTTTTTGTCTCCTTGCATTGCCTTTAAGCTGTCTGTACTCACACCAAACACATCAGAATTTGGAAGAATTCATTGATACCTTCTATTATCTAAAGACACGTTAAACTGCATAAATGTGATTTATTTGACATGAGTACTAAGGGTCATCAGTTTGTAGAGTGAAACTCATCTCAGTGACTGACATCTGTCCAAAGCAAGATTGCAGAACGCTGATCTGGCTTGCATAACACACGGTTTCCCAAATAATATTTTAACATGTTCTCCCCCTAAAACCACCATTGGTTTTCATATAGGAGGGCTATTTGGACATGATGTCTAAGTTTTATTATTCAACTAGGGCTACTCTCTGGGGTCTGGTGTGTTTGGAGTGGAAGGCCAAGGGAAAAAGAGCTTTCTTAGCAATATGGAGATGTGTTAGCAAACTCCTCTTCCTCACTTGGCTGTAGCCTCTTGTCACAATAGCAGCCCTCAGTGATGGATTGCACTCAGATGCGCCCTCATGGTTTCTTTCGTTGCTAGAGCTTGCTGGGGTTAGCCTCTTGTCCTGTTGAATTGGCCTCCCCAGCTATATGTGTGCCAGAGCCCTGTCTAGGGGAACTGAGTGATGCGCTCACAGTCCTCCACGCTATTCTGAACACCTGCAGAAGGTCCTTAGTGCTCTCCCCAAACATGTACTGTGCTCAGTCCTCCAGGCACATGGTACAATTACATTTACCCATTCCCTTTTAAGATAGCTATGGCCAAATGACTTGCTTTGGCCAATGAAATGTGAGCATAAGTGAAGTGTGTATCACTTCTTGGTGGAGGCTTCAAGAGTCAGTGCACAATTTGACATGTTCCCTCCCTGCACCAAGGTGCATGCTGAGAGGAAGCCCCCCTGCAGCCTAGGGCTTGGTGTTACTCGGATGAGCAGAGACCCTTGCAAAACCTGGCTGGAGATGTAGCATGAGAGAAGCAGAGACAAAGGGACAGACATTTATACCATGTTAGGCCACTGAGAGTTCGGGATGTTTCTTTATGCAGCATATCTTGGCCCATCCTGACTACCATTCTCCTCCTCTTAGGACTGAGGAAGCACAGACAACTCTGTAAGCTTTGACATTAACAATCCAGCCATGGAGAACTGACTTCTTGATAAAACCAGGGGTCTGTGAGGAGGTGGGGGAGGTTAGGTGCTGAAAAAGGAAGTGTGAGAAACCCCTGCAGAAAAGAGTCATTGCAAAACACTTCCAACATTCTGCCTGGCCTTGGCCCTCATCAGAAGCCAAGACTCCAGAAGGAGTCTATCTTGCCTTCCAGCTTCTTGATGTCCCAGCCAAGCTGGGGACCAGGACCCCCAGGATCAGGCTGGCCTCACAGAGGAGAATGATACCCCGAATAGAATGAATTAGTCTAGAACCACGTGTTTCAGAAAGGTTGACCCGACAGGTGCCTTGCTGTTGGGAATCCCCTTCTATGTAGTCCTGTAACAACTCCCTACATGTCTGTCTTTATGACACTGTGTGACGATCTTCTGTCACCTTAAGCCAGAGACTGTGTCCTATTCTGAGTGAAGACTTGGTGCTTGGCTTGTATATTGCCCTACAAACACACCCCTGACTCTTTCCTTTTCTTCTCTCTTGGCCACTGCAATGACCCCAGCACTTCCATCTCCAGGCTGGGAGGACAGATGCCCAAGACCCTTAACAAGATGAGTTTAGCTTTGGCACTACTGCAGAGGAAGGGACTGGCGATTTTCACAATCTGTGCAAACAGGGCTATGAATTCTTCACTTCTAAGCAAAATGGCAAAAGGGAAAATAGAGGTCTTCAAACCAGTGATTTATTCTGTCTCAGAAACACATTTCCCTTGGCCTATTTTGCTGAACAGAGAAACCTCGGGTTCACTTAGTAAAACTCAATCTGAATATTGCTCTCCATTATTTCCATTCAGATTAGCTCTGTACGGCCTCGAGTCTAAACACCAGACGGGCTCGCGGGTTCTATGGGGGGAAAGTGGCAGCGTAGACGGGAGATCGCTATTTTAAGTTTCTTCATGGTTCAGCAGGCGTCTGCTGAGAGTTCTAAAGGAGCAAACAAAAATAAGAAAAGTTTATTGATTAGTTTACAAATAGCTGCTGTATGGGAACAGACAGTGAATGGCAGGCCGGCTTACCGACCGTGTGCTTCTTGGGGCCGCTTTCATTCCCTAGCCTCGGGATGGAAAGAAAGGAAGCAATGCGAAGGTGTTGTCTGGGTATGTGAGAGTTCGCACCAGGTTAAAAGAAAAAAATAAAGTAAGCAGGACCCTTTTATTTGCTGCTGATTTGGAAGTAGACCAATAGATCCCTTCTTTTCGCCCCTTCATGAGAAAATACCTTTTTGTAAGTCTCTTCCTCTGGTCTACGCCGGGATGGTTTAGACATTGGACTTGGTGACAACAGGTCACGAGCTTTGCTATGAACCTGTCCGCTTGCAAGTTATGCGTGGAGTGGTTTTAGAAAAGCAGCAAAAGCACCATCCAATGTGTGTTCCTTCTTGGATTTATATCTGAAGGATCCCGACCTAGAGAACGTAGAAGAGTATTTCAGGTGAGGGAGTTGCACCTGTAAGCACAGGAAAAAGGGCAGGATGTTGGCCCCTGCCCTGTGAGACAATTTAAAGGAAAATATTAAGCAAATAGTATTATGTTGGGATAAGAACCGATGGAGCAAAAGTCACAACAGACACGATAACAGGACAAAAGCGTGGGAAAGCCTCTGATTGCTGGAGACTGAATGAATGAAGGGCCTGTGGTCCATAGGAGCAGCAAGTCTGCCATGGTGTACCAAATCCCTCCCTCCATCAAACTGTCCCAACCGATAACCAAAGAAACTAGTGCAGCCCAAGGAGTCATTGGAACATCAGCAAAATGCGAGCAGGAGCCCAGAACTCTGGCCAGAGGGGGGTGGGTCTCATACCCCTCAATTGGGGAGGGCAGAGGACAGACAAAGAGGTGTTTGAATTATACTTAGGCAATAGTGACAGCATGAAAATTAGGCTCTCCAGCCCAAAGCCAGACACTGGTTTTTGGGGATTGCGGGCAAACTTGAACTTGAGACAAGTTAGTACCACAAGGTGGCAGGGATCAGGGTGAATAAACAGACCATCTGTCACAAGAACAGAGCTGCTTCCCCTGGGAGAAGGTCACGTTCAGATACAGTCGTGTATTTTGCTTGGTTTAGCCAACGGAAGCTTTACTGTTTGAATGAAGAATGGGTAATTTAGCGGGATATCAAAGACCTGAGTTTGGATTCCAGTTCTATCACTCACTGGACTTACCTCTTTCCCGAACCTCTCTTTATTCACCTGTAAAATGGTAATAAAAAAAACAATTTGTACCTCACAGGGTTTTGCTGTAAAGGTTCACTGTGATTTACTTGATAAATACAGAAAGCTTATGTGCCAGACACCATTCTAGGGAAATGATGATATCCCCAAGACTGGGTCATGAACTCCATGATATCCCCAAGACTGGGTCATGAACTCCATGATATCCCCAAGACTGGGTCGTGAACTCCACGACTCCATGAGGTTTATATTCTAGGGCCACATTGAAAGGCTCGGTGTGGAAGAGAACAGGTGATCAGGACTTCAGCCAGGAGTTTGGAACCCAGTGAGACAATGGGATAGTGATGAGGGCAGGGGCTTCAGGCCTGAAGAACAAGGCAGGGAGTATGGATCTTACAAGCAAGGAGAACACATTGGAAGACTCTACGCATGGGGAAACTCATGCTGAGATTTGTATTGACTGCTTTAACAGAAAGAAATGTTGATACAGGTAGAGTGAAACCTGGACCCCACACAGAGCATTGCAGTACTGCATACCGGAAATCATAACTTGGGCTCGGGGAGTACCGGACAAAACCTTTAGGGCATGATTCCGTCAAGAGCCGGAAAATATTTTGGGCAACATCGAGGCCAAAGAGAGCCTCGAAGCTCTTGGACACACACATAACCATCTCAAACCATTTTAAAAATAAATCCATTTTTATTCTGAACTGTGCCATCTGTTAAAAAAATAAAATAGAAATCCATTTTTAGCTCAAAAGGCATTAAAAATAATAATAAAGTAGCTGGCTGCATTTGCCCCATGACTATAGATTGCAAACCCTCATTTAGGGGACAACAGAAGGAGACGGACTTCGTAAAATGGATATGGCAATGGTCTGCTTGGTGGAGCGGTCTTGGAAGGGACTTCATGTCTCACCGCTGGTAGTGTTTCCAGAATTCTCTGCTGCTTAACAAGATCATAGGATTCACCAGTCGAGGTATCAGAATATTGGTATTTAGTTCTGCCCAGTTTGTAGTATTTGGAGCCACCATTTGACATACAATGGATTTCTGGACATGGCATGGGAGGTGGGGGGCGCTCTCCCTTTTATGATTTTGACTATAGTGCCACAGCCTTAATGCTATTCAGGGAGACCTGGAGTTCCACAACTGCATTTGAATTGGGAATGCCATTGAGGTTGTTCTTTGGCCATGACATGCATATTGTATGGCCTGGAAAAAACCCAGTTTGTTTGACATTTATTGAAAGGGTGGGGGAGAGAATGAAAGGGAGTGGGTACCAATTCTATTGCCACCTGACCTATCTACTGCTAGGTTGAAAGACCTGTAACGACCAAGTAAAAGCTGTTGCCTGGTTCCACTGGCAATAAGGAAACCAATCGGAGCTCTCTACCCAGAAATAACTAATCCATAGGGATTAATATGGCACATAATCCACACCCATGCCATTTTTCTTAAGTACAGCACACTAAAGTTATGAATTTGCTGATCTTTGTATGCTGGTCACCATTGTCACAGAAAGAGAATATGGTATTGAAAGTAAAACACCAGCCACAAAGTCCACTTCCTTCAAATTTAATCTTACAGTTCAGTATGCATTTATATTCCTGTATATTAGTTATGTATTATGTTATATATGTTCATATTTGTTATATGTAAGGATTTATTTATAGATACACATATATTATAAAAACAATGGTAATTATAGAAAGTTTTCAAAACGTACTCTCAGAAATATTCATTGAATTTCAATCACTCCTGGTCATATTTTATGTTCTAGTCCTTCATAGTTTTTGGGTTTGTTTTGTTTTCCCCCAGGGTGGGAGTAATCTCTTGTTGTTAATGTAGCTTTGACCCTAAGGCTTTTAAAGATCTTGTTTTCTGCTTTATTATTTAAGCCAGTGTTTTAGCTACAGTAGTTTCTTATGGTACTGGGGACTTAAAAAGCAATTTCCATAGCTGCACGGCCAGTGGATTTATCATTTATAGGCCAAACCAAATGGCAAAGTTGGACTTAAAGATATTTTCAATATTCTGTTAGTATAACATAAGTAATAACTTAGAAAGCATTTCTCTCTTCATAAATATCTCTGGCTTCAGATCGCATCTTTAGCATTGAACCTAGAGGGCCCAAAGTCACAAGTCTTGTGAAGGCCAACTGCACACCAGGAAGCTTCCACTGGGTTCTGCAGCCCTCGTCAGAACGTGGCCTCCCTCTTTCCTGTCTTTATAATACCAGAACATTCAGATGCCGGTGAAACAACTTCATTAACGTCATCACAGTAAAAGCTTTATCCCCACATTAAGTTAATGTGTTTCCTCTGTGGAATTACTTCTTAGTCTGATTCCACATTTCTTCCTTTCCAGAGCTCTTAAAAAGGAGTTACTGCTTTTCCATATCTCCAATATTTGGGGTGCCAATAAATCTGTCTCTAGAAGTTACAAAGTAAGTTACCTGCAAGTGTTCTCTAGCCCACAAAAGCAATTTCTGTTTCAAATCCTAGCCCCATTAATATTGATGATGATGACTATGGTGGTGGAGATGTTGTTCTTGGACATGGATGACAGGAGGAGGAGCCCATGAGAAGTGGGGCCGATTTGTTCCGCAGATTCTAGGACGTGTCTCTGGGCAAGTCTCCTCTCCGACACGTCCCTCCCCAGTCTGCGGGGACAGATCGGGGCTTGTGTGGCATTTGAATACTCTTGATCTGCCCTTACGTAATAGGCGTGACTCATGTTCCAGTATGAGTCACCCAGTCCCTGGCCTGGGGCATCTCCGCCAGGCCCGGAGAGTTTCCCACCTGCCCTGATCCCTGTCTGAATAGAGATAGCGTGACTCAGCGCCAGGGAAAGGGTGGGTTCTCTCTGTCTGGCTGGTGTCCTCAGCTCCAGGAAGCTTCAGGCTGGTGGCATGCCAGCCCAGAGGAAGGCCACGCCGTTCATGTCACCAGTGCCCCTCCTCGGAGGTAGCCCCCCGAGAGCAGGAAGGCTCAGCTTGGAAGCCAGTCGGCCCCACCACCCGACTACCGGGTGTGGAGAGGAAACTCAAGAACATCGTGTCTATTTAGATCTTTAGCGAGTTTTTCTTTCTTCATGGTCTCATGGGTAGTCTCATCGGCGTGGGTAATCATAACCACTCCTCCTATTTTTCTGAGCACTTAGCATTTGCCGAGCATCATGCAAGCATCTGTTACCACATTTAATCGTCACAACAAGGCAGTGAAGTAGCTAGGACCCTCACACACCCATTTGGCAGATGGGGAAACTAAGGCCCTGAGGGAGCAAGCCTACACAGCCGGGAAATACAGACCCAGAACAGAAACCCAATCTCAAAAGCTTTCTCTCTTCATCACGAGATAGTCTTCTCAAACTATAAAGTGCCTCAGCCCCTGACCATTTTTGTCCCTTTGTCCCATTCTCTCCAAGACTGTCCTTGCGCAAATCCCGATGACTGGTCATAAGCTGGATCACTTGAAGATTCAGTCCCAATGTCCTTTCTCCACACTTTCCCCAAAGCACCTGACTTCTAATGTGTATGACAAGGAACTCTTCGGAGTGATAGCTTATTTAGCACTTACTATGCACCAGAGACCTGGTAAGAACTTTGCATACAGTAAGTCATTTACATTCCAAACCACCCTGAGATATGTACTGCTGTTGTCTTATTTTGCAATGAGGTACCTGAGGCACCAAGTTAAGAAACTTCTACAAGACCATCCAGCTCCCAAGCACTAGCTAGCTTGATTAGCAGGCAGGCAGGTTCTTAACAGCTAAGAGGTAGGTTAGGGTCCGATAGCCTATCACCATAATGCTCATTCACCCTCTTGCATACAAGAAGGCTTTGCTAAGTGCAAACATTCCTGACTAGGTTGTAAGAGCCCTGCAGACAATGCCCAGGGAAGAAAGAGCAAGTTGGTGTAGCAGGAGCTTTGGGAGAATAATGGGAGAGGGGAAATAGGATTGGAGAACTAAGCTGGAAAGGAGCAGAAACTCACGAGTTTACTGCCGCTACACTTGAGGCCTTTCCAAGAAAGGGCCTAATGGATTCAGTGCTGCAGCCCCAAAAGGTCGTAAAGAATTTGTAATCAAAACAGCTCCTAAATGGAGACCACCCGATGTGTTCCTGCAAGGTGAAATTGGCCACCTGCTACCAGCCAACAGGAGGGACTATGAGTGCATTCCAAGCCCAAGAACCAGGTCCAGTCCCTTGCCATGACAGTTGCCAGAGGGGACCCATGTCACCAAAGAACGAACCCAAAGCCAAGGGCATTTGTTCCACCCTCAACGGCATTCCTGACTCCCACAGGCCCAGAAAGAACTACCAAGATTTTGTGCATATCTGAGGGAGACAAGTCACGCCAATGTCTACTTTGGTACACTATATACCCCCTAGCACAGCGCTTCTGAAAGTGGGGTCCCTGGACACAGCATAAGCATCACCTGGGAACTTATTAAAATGGAAATTCTTGGGCTTTGCCCAAGACCTACTGAATCAGAAACTCGGGGGGGGGGGGGACAGTGAGGCTCAGAAATGTTTTAACAAGCCTTCTGGGTGATACTGATGCTTGCTCGAGTCTGAGAACCGCTCTGCTCCTGATGAAGTACAAGGCTCTGGTATGAGACACCTGAGGATTAAATCCTGGTGTAGCCAATTGGTAGCTGTCACTTTGCTCCTAGCTACTTAGGCTTTCTAAACACCAGTTTCTCCACCCATCAAAGGGAATAATACATAATAATCATTGTAGGATGGCTGTCAGGATTTAGAGGAGTAACTCAGGTAAACAACCTCTCGAGAGGCTTTGCATAAGGCAAACGTCAATGACGGTCAGTCCTGACTGTAGTGACAGTGGTTTGACACTATGAAGAAAGTACGGAAGGGTGCTACTTGTACCTTTCATGGAAGTTTAGAAACATCCTTGGGGGGCTCTGTTGTGCCTCAAAGGGCTTATGAATTCTCCCTCAAACTTTTTAAAATCACCATCTAATAATAACCGGTCAGCTTTTTTATAAAAGGATGTTAAAAAGGAAAAGATAATTAGCAGAGAGATCCAAATTTGGGAGGGATTGCAAGCAAGGCACGACCAGGGTCTTAGAGAGGTATAAGTTGGGTTTTGGTGTAATAGCAGAGTTCTGATTTTTATTCTGTAGAAAGTGGATAATTTTCTTTTTTTATGGTTGTGACTTTCTCTCCATGCCTAATTTTTTTTTTTTTTATAATGAACATATTTAAATACTGTGACATAGAATAAAACTGCCGGCTCGATTATTTGAAGCAAATTTTAGGTACTTATTATCTAATCTCTGAAAGTTTTACAATGAATTCCTAATAGATAAGGACTTACATTTTGAAACAGCGGCACAATGCTATCCCTTTATCCTTTCAGTGTAACACTGATATCCTGGTCTGAAAAGTTGAGGCTCTTTTTTGAAAAACAGACAGGCTCAAGGCAGGGAGACTGACTAGAAGTTAAGCTGTGAAAAGGCGCTGAGGATGGGTCCCCTTAAAGGTGCAAGTGAGGGAAGTGTCCCCAAGCATGCTCTGGTCAAAAAGATTACTCATGTCAACTGGTTAGTCCTCTCAGGTCTACAGATCCACGATCCAAAGCCACCCTGGGGACTGTGGCTACAGTGATAGCAGCCTCAACTGCAGTGACCAGACTTCTCATTGAAAATGACCAGAAAACCTAAATGCCATGAAAGGGCTATCAGGGCACCCAAAACAATAGGGACCACGACCTAAAGAGAAGAAACAGTCATTGAAGCCAATGCAAGATGCCACACAGCATTTACCCTTGGGGCATTTTCCAGTTGGTAAGAATCCTGGGCAGAGAGAGCTGGAAGCCAAGTAGTGATAGATTGTAAGAAAGAAGGAAGTTGAACAGAGTCTTTGGCAGCCATGTGGGATGATAGGGGGAGAGACACTGAAGTCTAGACTTCCAAGGTAGCTCCAATTTGAGGGGCTACCTCTTGGAAAGGGAAGTAGAGAGAAAAGTCTAAAGGTCTGAGATGCTTTTGCCAATTTGTAAGCTATGCTGGCCAAAAGAGGCTGAGAAGAAATAGCACATGGTGGGCCCAAGAGACAAACAGGGTGTTCAGGTGTCTTGTGGTCCTGCAGAAATAAAATTTGGAGTTTAGCTTCCAACAAAGAGTTGGAGTGGAGGAAAACGCACCAGACTTTCTGTCGGGACCCTGCAAGAACTACACTGTAGATACAGAGTAAAGAACACAGAAACCAGATCTTTCCAAGGCTAAATTCCAGGCTTCAAAACTGCTCAGTCCTCCTGTACTTGCCTGCCAGAAGCTGAAGGCTCATCTAGACTGCTTATTGAATATAATTTTTCAAGTATGATGTCCATGTCCTGTGCATGATCAAAAGTTACTAGGGCTAACAAGAGTCCAGGACTAAACAACAAAGGACAACAGAAACTGAACAACTGAGGCAAACACTAAAGTTGTCAGTCATAGATTTTAAAGCAATCATGACACGTTGGCAAATGTCTCAAAAGAATTTAAATGTATGAAAAAGATAAAATGAAAAGTATAGGGCTAACATACAATTAACAACTCAGTATAAGAATTTAACAGTTTAGACACAGAGGAAGAGAGTCCACTGGAAGACACCATTATAGAAGTTAGTGGAAACTATAAAGACTGAAGTATTAGAGGGGAGAAAGCATAAAATTATGAGTGTTAGAGATAACAAGGTGCACGGGAAATAGGTCTACTATATGTATAATTGGAGGAAAAAAATGAAAGCAAGAGAAAATGTGCAGAAGAAATATTTGAAGAGACAATAGCTAAGAATTTTCCAGAAGTAATGAAAGATTTTAAAGCCACAATATTAAAACAAACAAAAACAACAAAACTCCACAAACCAAGCAGGATAAATAAAAACAAAAAATACAACTATCATAATAAAACTGCTCAATGCCAAAGGTAAGGAGATATCAATGAAATACTGTCAGTATTAAATACAGCAGTATATTAAAGAGGTTATACACCATGAGCAAATAAGATTTATCCAGAGAATGAAAGGGTGGTTCAACATACGAAAATAAATCAATATAATATGCCATATTAACAGAATGAAGGGGAAAACACACATGATCATCTTAATTGATGTAGGAAAAACATCTGATAAAAACCATCTACCCATTTATGATAAACACCCTCAAAGTAAGAACTGAAATGCATTTTCTCATCTTACTCTAGAGACTATCTATGACAACTCCACAGCTAACGTCATATTTAAAAACTGAAAGCTTTTCCCCCTAAGATCAATAACAAGAGAAGAATATGGCCTGTTGCTATTTCTATTCAACAATGTATTGGAAGTTCTAACCAGGGTAATCGGGCAAGAAAAGAAATAAAAAGCATCCAGTTAGGGGAAGAAATAAAACTATTTCTATTGGCAGATGACATTATTACATTTTAAAAATCTTTTATTTATTTTTTTATTTTTGAGATGGAGACTCACTCTGTTGCCCAGGCTGGAGTGCCATGGCATTAGCCTAGCTCACAGCAACCTCAATCAAACTCCTCCTGGGCTCAAGACATCATTTTGCCTCAGCCTCCCGAGTAGCTGGGACTACAAGCATGCGCCACCATGCCCAGCTAATTTTTTCTATATATTGGCCAATTAATTTCTTTCTATTTTTAGTAGAGACAGGGTCTTGCTCTTGCTCTGGCTGGTTTCAAACTCCTGACCTTGAGCAAATCCGCCCACCTCAGCCTCCCAGAGCACTAGGATTACAGGCGTGAGCCACCGTACCCGGCTAAAAATCTTAATCTGTAAGCAGAAAGAATAAAATATCAGTAGCAGGAAGGAAAATTAAAATTCAAATATACATATATGTATATAAAAGATAATCACATCAGTAATTACATTAAATATAAATGGAATAAATATTTAAGTACCTAAATTAAAACACAAAGACTGTCAAACTGGAAATATTTTATGCTGCTTCTAAGATATATCTGCAATATGAAGAGTCATTAAATATTAAAAGTAAAAGGATAGTGTTAAGATATTCTCCTCAAATTGATCTATAGATTCAATGAAATTCTAATCAAAATCTCAACAAGTGTTGGTGGAAATTGACAAGCTGACTCTGTAATTTATATGGAAATGCAAACAGCCCAGAATAGTCGGAGGACTTGAACAAAATTGGAGGACTTTAAAAACTACAACATATCGATACTTATTACAAATGTATGACAATTAAAACAGTATAGCTTTTGATATAAGAACACATAAATCAATGAAACCTAGAGAGTCCATAAAACAGATCCATATATCTATGGTCACGTCATTTAAATGAAATAAACACTATAGGACAGTGGGGGAAATGGTGCTGGAGCACTTAACTTAATTGAGGTTTGACTCCTATTTTATACCATAAAGAAATACCAATTCCAAGTGGATTGTCAATAAAATGTGAAAATTATAATAAAACAGTATAGTTTCTAAAACATAACAAAAGCGCATATCTTCATGACCTTAAGATAGAGAAAAATAACTGATAAATTGGCTTTCATTAAAATAGTGTCTATTCATCCAGACATCATTAACATAGTGATGAAAAGATAAGCCACGGAATCTATTAATAGAATATATAGAGATAGACATAAAGTAGGAGATGGTTATGATGATAGATGAATTGATGGATAGATACATGATGGCTGTATATCTATCAAAGAGCTCTTATCTAGAATATACAAAACTCTATAAATCAAAATGCTATAACAAACACTATAAATCAATAAAACTCTAAATTCACAAAATACTGGCAATTTAGTGGAAAAATGAGCCAAATACCTGCATAGACACTCCACAATAGAGGATAATCAAATGGACAATATTCCCATGAAAGATGCTCAACTCCGTTAGTTATCAGAGATTTCCAGATGGTACTTCCGTGAGATACCAATACATACCAACCAAAATGGCTAAAGTAAAACATAATGGATATTACCAAGTATCTGCAAAGACATGAAACAATTAGACTGTACTGTTTGGGGGAGGATAACTTGGTACAACCATTTTGGAAAACTGGCAGTATCTTCCCCAAACCGAACACGTGTAAGTTCTACGATGGAGCAATTCTACGCCTGTACATAAAACCAAAAGATTTCATGTATCAAAAGACGATGAAGATAGTGTTCATGAGGTCGCTACATAATGCTTAAACCTGGGAAAAATCCAAATATCCATCAAAAATAGATAAGTACACTATGGCACATACTTTAAAATGAATCCCATGTGATAGTGGAAAGTAATAAAATACTGCTACACATGTCAGCATCTTTGAATTTCAAATATTGAACAAAAACATACCTAAGCAAATAAGAGTATATTTATATCATAATTGTTACATAAATTTCAAGAACAGGTAACGCTAATCTGTGACACAAATTAAGATCATGGGCACCTTTGGGAATAAGGTGGGATACTCAATAGGGACACAAGATTCTAGAGAGCTAATGTATATTTTCTGACTCGGTTGTAGGTAGCATGGTTATATTTTTGGTTTAAAAGTCTGACTTGTGCACTTCTTTCTGAACACTTGCTACATTGCAAAAAAAAAAGCATTTTTGAAAATTGATCCAAGGTGCCAGCGATATATATCTGGTGAACTTCCGTGAAATAAGAGGATTGAAAAATGATTCTGATGTATCCACAACATGTGTCTGATGAGCTTGCACGGACCCACCTAAAATTTTGCTCATGCCCCATAAGTAGAAGACGATATGATTTACCTGGAGCTAATGACGGCCCATGCTGGGGGACTTGTTGAGTCTGTTTCGGGTCAGCAGCCATGTGCTCAAGGAGTCCCTAAGCCTAGACATCCACGTGGCCTGTCACTGTGGAGACTCCAGGGGTGTTGCATTTAGTCCGCCCTTTTGCTGAGTGACTCATGGTTTGGAAACGGAAACTCGGACGCAAACTTCAGGCTGGGCCAGAGGTGTTCACAGGGTAAACAAAATAGCTACAGGAAATTAAATTCACTTTTCCTCCCCAACGTTGGAGGAGGTGGCAAAAAGGTATCAAAAGGGTAGTAGAGGTTCCCAAGGCAGTGACCAGGAAGATGAGAAGAGGAACAAGGAAACAATCTCCCACAGAGACGTGAGGTCAGAGATAGATTTTTGCAGGGAAAGAAGAAGAGCAGTGATGAGAATGGAAATAGCAGCAAGGGAACAGGACAGCTCCTGTTTGCTAAGTCCTGACTATAGGAAGGTATCATGCTAGCGAACTATCTGTATTTTCTTATTGAATTTTTGCATTATCCCCTCCACAGATTAAAAAAAAAAAAAATGGAGGGCATGTCTGACAGGTCCTCAGCCTCATCATCTTATTTACCCCTATGATTGCTGGACCCAGAGAACCAAAAAACAATAGACTGTGTGAATGAAGTATGCCAATCTTGGTGAGATTCCCAGGCAGACCTTGAGACGTCAGAAGGGACTTCAGTAGGCCTCTAGAACAAGCTTTTCTCAACGTCAGCAGAGTTGACTTTTGTAACCAATAATTCCTTGTTGGGTGGCCATCCTAAATACTGGGTATGTTTAGCAGCAACTGTAACCTCTGCCTCTAGCTGTGACAACCAAAAATGTCTCCAGATACTGTCAAACATCCCTAGTGGGCAAAACCAATCCTGCTTTCAAAACTATTGCCCTAGAGCAGGCGTCCTCAAACATGGCCTGCAGGCCACATGCAGCCAGCCGAGGACATTTATCGGGCCCGCAGGGTGTTTTTGCCACCGCTGCCTGTCCTGCTTAGCAGCCAACTCATCCCGGGCCCACAGTGCGCATGTGTGGAATGTGCACCCGCACTCTCCAACCGCCCCCCAACGGTCTGGGGGACAGTGAACTGGCCCTCCATTTAAAAAGTTTGAGGACCCCTGCTCTAGAGGAAAAGAAAAGACTGAGCATAGTAGAGGAAGAAGGTTGGGGGTTTCTGGGGAATTAAGGTTTGATGAAACACAAGAAATCACTGATTTGCAGTCAGCTGGGGAAGTTGTGTGAAGGAGACAGGCTGGGATATTTGGAGCAGAGAAATCTCCAAGAAAAGAGTCTGGGTGTTGCATGCTCTGAAAAGGAATCTGCGGGCTTAGCACAATCCTGGGGACAGAAATTTGCAAAGCCTCACTCCGGGCTATGGTGAAAGTGGTCCCTTGCCGTGGGGCACAAAGGACTTCAGCTTCTCAGTCTCCAAAGAGACCGAGAGAAAATCTCTCTTTTCTTACTGGTCATCCGTGGAATGAAAGTGAATGGAGAAAGGGGACAGGAGCCAGGAGATTGTAGGAGACTGTACCGTCTCTATCCCAGTAACTACTTCATTATGCTGCAGCTTCTGGTCATTGAGCCTCATTCACACACCAGAGATGTCCCTGTGACTAAGGTTGGCTGGGTCAAGAGGATGTAGGTTGAGGGCAACAGTTGAGGTGCACTAAGGCATGAGAAGAATGCTGAGCCAGGGCCTGCTACAGACAACAGTGGTCTCTGAGACTTAGGGTGAAGGATCTAACAGGCCCACTGCGAGCAATTGATAGTGTCTGCCTTAAGTGCTATACTGAGACTGTCTCTACTCCGTAGGGAGAAAAGTGGTGATATTGACTAGTGATGTCTGCCATGGGTAAGGGGTGGGAAATAGAAGCACATGTGCATAGCATCTACCAGCCTGGGTTTAAAGTTCCTTAGCCTACCTGCCATCACGATTGTGATGGAATGAATGCATGAATGGCCGATACATTTAATTTTCTCAAAGCACCATCTAGGATGTACACTTAGCTGTATATTTGCTGCATACATACAATTTCGATAACTTATTTTCAGAATTGACGTGTACTGTATGGAATTTATATACTGTGGTATGAGACAAAAGTAAAATATTCAAACAGATCAACAGGTAATTATAAAT
Organism: Microcebus murinus; assembly: GCF_040939455.1. Taxonomy (NCBI): domain Eukaryota; kingdom Metazoa; phylum Chordata; class Mammalia; order Primates; family Cheirogaleidae; genus Microcebus; species Microcebus murinus. The sequence goes on from NC_134123.1 coordinate 28,874,078, forward strand.
CTTGACAAGTGCTCTGAAGGGAAAAAAAAGGAACACTGTAAGAGTAGGTGGGGGGGAAGGGGAAGGGGAGGTTCTATTTAGTGGAGGATTTGAGGAAGGGGAGAGTAGGAGAGGGGGAGACCAGCAGGGGTGACATCCTGAGGTGGAAATGACATATGTTCCAGAAACAGAAGGGAGGCCAGGGCACAGTGGGAGGTGTGTCAGCATGGTCCTGGGTGAGCTTGCAGAAGTTTCTGGAACAAGATCCCATCACATGAGGCTTTCAGTTTCCGTGAGAGGCAGTGGGGAAAGAGACAGTCCACTGAGGGCAAGGACTATGCATGTCCTGCCAATTCCTCCATCGCCCAGATCTCACAGTTTGTGGGACATGCTAGATGCACTGTACACATGTGAGAAGTGAAAATAAATTAATGGGAAGGATGAGGGTGCTTAGATTTATCAAATGTCTGCTATGCTGGGGACTTTAAAAAAAAAAAGTCTCATCTAATCTAGTTGCCCTGTAAGAAAATTTTATGGTCATTAAACAAGAGAAGCAGAGGCCCCAGAGAGGCTAAGGGAATGTTCCAGAAACGGTTAAACATTCAGTGACAGAGCATTCAAATGTGGGTCTCCCTACTTGTCCACCTGCCAAATGATTATTGTTTGCAATGGGAAGATCAGAGTATGTAGGAACAGGACTCTGCCCCTCACAAGAGGATCTGACCACTGGCAAACTGCTCACTTCTTTTGCACTTGACTTTTCCTCTCCTGTGAAATTGGCATCATCCCTGTCCTGCCCTCCTCATTGGATTAGCTTGAATAACAAATTGGAGCATTCCTAAGAACGCTCCCTGACCCTAATGGTAATCCCTGAAATTTGTCTGGGCTTTGTAGTTGACCGTGATCTCATCTAGATCAGTTCTATCGGTGTGCCGGGGGAGGTAAACAAAATATGAAAAGTTTTTCCATCTCTTGGGAAAATAGTTCTTTTATCTAATTTCTGAAAGCCTATGATGACACATGCGATGGTGATTCATTTGGCAAGTTCTACCGTCTTCACAGAAGCCTCCAATTCAGATGCAAATCCCGGCTTCAGACATCGTTCCAGACCAAGTCTCGGGGTCTCTGGCATACCTGGGGTGACGACTGAAGGTACTCCCTTTCCACAAAGCACAGAAGAGGTGACGAAACTTGGGGTTGTCTCTGTGGTGGGAGCCCAAGTCAAATCTCAGCCTGAGATTTGCAAGCAAGTGCAGAGTGAGGAAGGGTGAGGAAGCTCGATGCACATAAACCCCTTGCACTTTTGCCAGCTGCAGGCAGTGAGTCACCCCTGCGCAGCCACCCAAACATCTGTGGGAACCTGGTCTAGCAAATACATGTGGTTTACCTGGCTGCATAAACAAGGGAAAAAAGAGAGATGTCCCAAGCCAACATGTCTGAGACTAGTCACGTCTCAGAAGAATGTGACTGGAACACATTTTCTCAGTGGGAATCATTTTTCTGAGCTTCAGATAGGAGCTTTGTATCTTAATATAGCTAAAGAGAAAAGGAGAGGAGTAAACCACCTTACAACAATCTAGTCAAGAGACTCGGCATAGATTCAGGAGTTGAAATAGGACCTATTAGCCAAGGGGAGAATTGGGACCCGTTGCTTTCACACTTCAGTGGATATAGTATCACCACGGAGCTGGTTCATGGGAACTTTCCCTGCCCCAGCTCCTGAGTCTCTGATGTAGTAAGTAGATCAGCACCAGGTACTTGCAAAATCCCACCTTGAGAAACACTCCTTGAAAACATTTCCTAATCATCACCTGCTTACAAAGTTTTATTCTGACTTGGAATAGACGTTCACTATTTCGGCCCACTTTGCGAGAACTCTGACTTAGAGGGGTTAGCAGAAAAAGAAAAGGGGCCCAACAAGAGACTCACAGAGGAGGGGTCCTGTACATTACCAAGGAAGCAAAAGTATTTTGCTGTTCTCCCTTTTCTCCATGTCAGCTTCCTCAATCCATATCTTGTCTCCCCTTTTGTGTTTATAAATAATTTTCTTTTTTCATTCTGCAGCACAAGCAACTATGTGGCACTTCTTGTTCCTATGCTTTAAATCCTAGGCAGTTGCAAATGGCTACTTACCTCAAAAAGGAATCATCTCTCTTTGCTTCTTACTTTACTGAGGCACCTACTCCCTGATCTATCAAATGTGGCCATTGGGAAAGGGACTGCGTATGGCAGGTGGCCTCTCTGAGTTCAGGTATGCCTCCTTTGGAAGACATTCATTGACACAGACATCCTTCAAAGAGATTCTTTGAAACATAAGCATCATCTGTCTTAGGAGAGGCTAGGGTGTGTAACGGTGACAAATTTGCCCTGAAATTTCAGTGGCTTTACTTCACAAAGATTCCCAGTCTGTAAATGGACAGCTCTGCTCCATATTGTCTCTCAGGGATCCAGGCTAACAGGGACTCTGCCATCCTGTAGCTGAACCATCCTGGCCTCCAAGGTCATCTTGGCAAGGGAAGAGGGCGATGACAGTTGGTATATATACTGGCTTTTATTCGCCTTGTTCCAGAAGTGACACATTTCTTTTACCCATGTTGAGAAGATTCCCTTGCAGTCCCTTGGAGTTAAGTCAGAACCATATGACAACTCTTTCTGTCAGTGAGCTGTTGGCAGTACTAATCTCGCCGAAGAAGCAAGAGTTGAGCAACTGGCCCACCTCATACACCAGAAAATGTGCAATTTACTAAGATTTAACATTAGTATTAATATGTCCAGCTAGTTGAGATCACCCTAATGGCTTCAATGGAAATGCCTCTACCTTTTTACTGTTAAGACTGACATTTGATAATGATCTTTGATGGACAGTCATTGTCACATTAAGAAAAGTTCCTGAACCTCCATTGGAAGCAAACATGTAGTTAGGAGCTTTGTTATAAGAAAGAAATTAAACATATGGAAACACTGAAATGATACAATACCTACAGCAGTATAATGCAGCTCTGCTGTTAGTTGCCAAAAGAGCCTTGATGCTAATTGTTTGGTGAAACATCAGCTGCATGTGGCTGAAGACCTGTCCGCCTTGATCCAGGTGGATCATCTTTCATCATCAGGTTTTTGAGTCATATAAAGATTTCTTCCTAGTGTTCATGTTGATCTACTTTTGAATGTCTACAGCCTGGTGTGACAGAGGCAATATTCCAATTGCAGAGAATGGTCACCTTTGTCCCAGATGCCGTTTAGTCTTTGACAACATCTTTCTCCACCTTTTTATGCATTGTTTTCCTGATCTAGCATTTTAGTCCCGATGTGTTCCTGCAGGCATGCATGCAATGACATAAAGAATCAAGATGTAGCTTTTCCTCTACTCATCCCCTAAGGGGGGTTTGGGGATTCTTTCTTCAAAATGCCCACTACAACTGCAGTGAGAAAAGAGACTTTCCTTTCTCTATTTTGGTGAGTACTTTTCAGGTCAAGTTCTGCAGAGAGTGTGCTCCCAAAGTCTTTCTCTCTTTCTCTCCTGCTCCTTTCTCCAGCTGCAGGAGCCGGGGCTGAAACCCAGGTTTGCAGCAGACACGCTGGCACCGGGTGTGAACCGGGCAGCCACAGGAAAATCAGGATCGCAGCTTCTGCGGTTTCCCATGCTCTGCCTGCAGGTGTTCTAACCTGCCTCCACCTTGGGGCTGGGCTCCCTGCTGCCATGCTTGGCCCTGGTACAAGTGTGGGGACCCAGGCGACTGGAGCTGAATGAGAGAGGGCAGGCTTCCTGGTGCAGCAGAAAGAATACTGAGTCCCGGATTCAAACGCAGGCCAGGCATGTACGGGCTGAATGGCATGCGATAAGTGAGGCTCACTCTCGTGTGCAAACCAGAGACTTTGTTGTGAGAATTAAATGAGATACTATGTGAAATTTCCGGGCCACTGTTTGGCTTATACAAGGACCTCAATAATTTATTTTTAATAAAAGCAGACTAATTGATTCCTCTAATTGACTGAAAATGGTCAGGTTCAACAACGACAAGCTTAGAGAAAACAAAAAAGCAGTCTGTTGAGTAAATAATGAACCAACAAGGGCAGGAGGAAGAGGAAAACAGGGACTTAGCTGAGGAAAAAATAAATAAGAGACGTGATGGCCCGTATTTCCCTCTTCAGATAAGCATGCCCCGCTTTCCAAAGCTGTCTTGGAAGCCTTTTTGTTTGTTTTTCTAATGGATCAACTCGAAAGCATGTGCCCTGGGAAATCGTGATGTGCCTAATCATTTTAGCAATAATCCCTGAAACATTGGCCATTACTGGACGTGGCCAACCATTTGGTTGGAATAGCCCGAAGCAAGATTATTAACAGCAAACGTGAAGATGATTATTTTAGCAAATTGCCACTGATGGGTAAATTCAGAACACAAAGGCCTCATGCCTGGCCAGAGTCTCTGGGAAATCACTTTATGGCCTTAATAAATGCCTACTGCTTGAGATATAAAAGCGGTTTATGTTGGTTTTCTCTCTGTCGGGGCAGGGAGGAGTAGAGTCGCAGGCAGGGACGGGTAGAGATTTGTGGGTGGGGTGAGGTGAAGGAAACTGGGGAGTCACCACCTCCACCCTCTGGCTTTGGGAGCCATATATCCTATTTGCTGAGCCAAAGAGAAGTCAACTGGATTATAAGGCCCAGTGTAGACATAAAATGGTAGACACTGAGCAAGCAAAAATCTTGCATCATAAATTAGATTTTTGGTTTTGTTTGCAAGAGATAGGCTCAACCCAAGGTTAGTTTAAACAAAAATGGAATATTTGGGCTTACTAAAATGGCAAGTCTAGGACTGGCTTCAGGCCTGGCTTGATCAAGGAGATTGCTTTGGCTCCCAGACTCAATTTTGCCTCATCCATTTCCTTAATTTTCCTTCATTTATGTTGGTCCCAGAATGGGGCAAGGTGAGGCAGCTCCACGTTCGCTCCAGGTTCATATCTGTTTCTCAGGTGATGCGGCGAAGGCCTTTCTGTCTATAATTTGGGTCCTGATCTCATCAGGAAACCACAACAACTCAGGAATGCAATGAGCTAATTCTCAAGGCCCACAGGACAAAAAAATGCCTAGGGCTGACATGTGCATGGAGAGCAGGTGAGAGATCGGCTCCTTTTGAAAGAAATTGAGGTGTGTTAACACAAAGGGCTAGAAGCAGATACCGCACCCCCCAAACACACAAAAGAAATGTCCACCAGTGTGAGAATTAACCCCTTGACTAGAAATAGACGCTACACGACAAGAGGCCAACATCATGAGGTCACAGACTGATAGATGGCATGCTGGCCAGGAAGAGATGTTCAGCAAACGCAATTGCTCTTCATGTGCTCATCACTAAAAAGAGACAAGAAAGGGAAAAGGTACTTGTCCAAAGAGGGCTTTTGTATCAGCTCTGCAGCTCAGGATATCTGAGTTGACACACAACTCTTTAATCTCCCCACCTTGTCACTACTCACTCTGGCTTTTAAACAGAAAAGCTCATACCTGCGTGGCCTTTATTGTCCTCCTCACAGTCTTCCAGAAAGGGCCAGGGACATGAACACTCACCAAACCACAAGCCAGGGCCAGCAAGATGAATTCCCCCACCCTGCTATGCTCTCATCTGTCTAGATCGGGGCTGAGACGTCATCCTCCAAGAAGCTTCTGGGTGGGCCCCCCACCAATCAATCATAGAGGCCTCCCAAAAAGAACCCATCTGTCATTTCTCCTCTAGTGAATTCCACCAGCCCACTGCTCTCCTGCCCCAGTGACATTCCTCGTGAGCTGCCGCCACAGGGTGGGGTCAAATGTATCTCCATTCAAATATCATATACAGAGCCAGAGACAAGGATTCCGGTGAACACAGTTCATTTGGCAGTTGGTGGAGGGGAGTGATTTGAAGATAAATGGGTAGGAGAGTGGAGGGGCAAGACAAGAAATGACAGGGAATAAATGAGTTTCAAACAAGTGACCACTGTAGGTAACTAGACCTGACTCCCCAAGGAGCCCCTGGGTGCCCATGTAGAACAGGCACCTCGTGGTCCTCCTGTACTAGGGGCAGGGTGGCTTCCCTCCAGGTGTTTGTTGCAGGTGACCCCTGGAAATAGGCAGAGTGGGTTCTGTTGTACAGAAAATATTCTCGGGCAAAGAAATACAGGTCCTGGCAGCTGAAGGTCAGGCCAGTATGCATACCAGTAAATAGAGAGTCTGGGCAGGGCTTGGGGACATCTGCTCACTGGGTGTATGAAGCTGGCAGCATCGCCTATTTTTTTCAAGCTTCCTTATTCTCATTCATCAGACGACAAACGTGGGGGATCTGTGTTGCTCACCTGGATCTTGGCTGCTGTGCCTCTAGCACTCGGGGAACCTCTGCATCCTTCTAATGTTTCCCTCTGGTCTTGTGCTTTGGAAATCTTAGAGGAGAAAACTGGATTTCATAGAACTTCCGGCAGGAGGGCAGAACGCAGTCTCCAAGCCAGGATGCAATGCCTGTTTACGGTGAAACCACCACCAGTCAGTGGCTTCCTCGAGTCAAACACAAAAACAAATGGATGAGGCTCTCTAGGCCCAAGTCTGTGTAAGGTGCTTCATTTATTTAATTGGATTTAATCTTCATTCCGATTAGTGAATACAGGAAGGGAACAATTAAGCGAAGTGGCAAAACCGTTCATCAAACTGAAAGAAGAACAGAGCTCAGGGCGTGGATTTGCACGTCTCCTTAGCTTTGCATGAGCTTCTCTCCCTGCCTAGAGTCACTTCCTTCTACTTTGCTACATGTCAGACTTTAACTCATCCTTCAAGGCTCAACTTCTCTTCCTGTAGGGACGTTCCGAGTCTCCTGGGCTTCCAGGACCACAGTGTAGGCTCAGCATGTCACTGTGAATGAGAAATCAACAGATAGTGATGGCAAGGTGGTGGTAGGGGGTACCCCTTGTCTCCTTCCCACCCCTGCCTTTCAGAGACACAGGGGTTCCCAGGGTCACACTGGTTGGCAAATACCCAACACTGACCGAGGGGCACCAAGAATACCGCTCTGGGAGCTGGGGAAGGGGGCTGAGATCTCTAAGTTAGCATCATAAGGGACATTTCGGGAAGAAGACAAAGTTTGGGTGGGGCACGCGACAGGTACCCAGGGTTTAGACCAGCTGCTGAGAGCCAGGAGGGTGAGCTGAGAGCCAGATGGGAGTAATGGACAGGTACGTTCAGAGAGCAAATTCAAAGTGGTTGGGAGGTGAGTGGGATCAGTAGGACATAGCCAGTCAGTCCATGGAAGAACATGCAAGTTTTTCCCCCATGGGTAAAGGGGAAGAGCTGCCAAAGTTATTAAGTGACCAGGAAAAAAATAGTATTTGAAGGATTTCAGGGAGATTAAGCTGGCCAAGATGTGCCCGGGTGACTGCATGCGGAGCCATGAGTTGGGGAGCCATTGCCGAGGACCCCAGCTGTGACAGGGAGGGTGTTCTGGTGTCGTAGAAAGCATGTTGGTGACTTTGAGTCATCAGCATTCCGACTAGCCTGCAGTTAGGGGTATATGATCGGCCAGGCATGATCCCTTGTTCTCTTCATGGAATAACTCATTTCATCCTTACAGCAGCCCTGTGAGATAAGGACTGCTCTCATCTGAGGGTTTTTCTTGTTGTTGTTTTAATTTATTCAGATGGGAAAAATGAGGTGCTGAGAGATCAAGTCCCTTGCTCAGGTTCACTCGGTTCCTACGGGGCCAGGATTTGACGGCAGGCATTCTTGCTCCAGAGCTTGTACCCTTCTCCACGACACTAAGCCGGAAAGGCCGCAGATTCAAGCCCAGCACTTCAGTACGCTGCTGTTGTGACTCTGGCAGACTCGCTTCTGAGCCTCAGCACATTTAGGTGTCCGGTGAGGACAAAAGAACCCACCTGGTGCCCGTGGTACCTAAATGACATACACACTGAGCCACGGGGTGAAGCATCTTGGGGACTCTAACCAATGTTAATTTCCCTTCTGTTCCATTTGGTCACATCGTCTTTTCATTGACACATATTACTGAGAAAGCTGATGCCCTCGTGTCCCCCCAGGTGCAGAGGGTGGGAAGGAGGATGTCACCTGGGGCAGGGGACAGCCTTACGGTATGTATGTCTCCACCCTGCGCCCCACCCGCCAAGCTGCCCTTCTTCCAAGACAGGGCTGTCGTCTCCCTTACCCCGGTTCATTTAAGGTCTCCAGCCCATGGAAGAAACACAGGAATCTGTGGCAGTGAACTCAGCAACATTTGTTCTCCAGCCCAAGAATAAACAGAGAAAACAAGCTCTCTGCGTCTTCAGAAGTGCATTTACTGTACTCGAAACAGATGAATCCTCTCTGTTTGCATTAATCGCATGACTATTTGGTCCAATTATTCTTACCACTTCAGCAATCATGGTGTGCTTGTTCAAGAAGAAAGAAATAACAACAGCTTATCTTGTTGAGAGCAAAGAACAAACAGTGAAAAATCAGGGTCCGCTCCTAAATGCTACACTTGCTGTCATTGTGCTAGAGAGATGATTCATGTTCTCATAGCAACTCGGAGGAAAAGAAAAAGGAGAAAGAGAAAAAGAGGAGGGAGGGTTCTGAAAGGGATTCAGTTGCAATGGTTAAAAACCTTTTCAAAATCAGTCCAAATGGAGAGAACGCTCTATTTTTATCACCCAACCCGACTCTGCCTGCCCCGCCCCAACTTTATCTTCTCACATCGACTGATTTGCACAGGCTTAAATAATTCTTTCAAATAACACGTTTCATTAGAATAGGGTAGCGGACAAAGAACGAAATGCTGTTTAATCCCCTCTCCCACAGAACCCTTAAGGACTGCTAATGTTGTCAAGGAACACGTGGAGGTTGGTCCCAAAAGACCCCTTGCAAAGAAACAGAAAGGCAGCTCGGGAGAGACAGTGGTTGGTGTGCAACTTCTGTCCGTCCCATCAGGCCTGGCAATCAAAGGTGCCTGTGCCCTGGGACAGTGTCCCTCCCAGCTCTATGCATGTTCCCCAGATGGCCTTTCCCACAGTTGGATCTAGCAACCAACAAGAACCCAAGAGAAATTGTTATTTTTTTTAATAGACTTGGTCTTACACCAACATGCAGTCCATTTCCTGACCTGTTACTGGCATCTCTGGCTCTTGACTTCCTGCGTCACCTTTTGGTGAACCCCTGGATAGGACAATGGGTGTTTGTTGTGGTACCAAGCCCTGGTCCTTCTCAGATGTGTCTGTTCTTGCCACCTTCAAGTAGCATAAAGCCTGATCCATCCAAGCCCAGTTGCTGCCAGGGTACCTTGGTGGCAGAGTGAACATGGTATAGGAAACTAAGCTGAGGGCTTTAGTTCCAATGAACCATCATCATCACACCTGGACCACAGCTAGACAACAATAGCATCAAGCCATCCATATCGAGATTTTTTGGGGGGGGATCTTGTTCTCTTCTGACCCATCTATCCTCATGAGTTCTGGAATGGCCTAGTTGATGTTTTGTCTGTTGGCAATGACGAAATGAGAAATCTGGGCACCCATTGGATTTGAACCCACAAGGAACGAGAAGGAACCAGAAGACAGTGAGTAAACTGTGTGAGCCAAAAATAGAAGAATCATTGAGCCATGTTTAAGGAGAATTATTTTACCATTAGCAAATGAAACTCTCTTGCAAGTTCAGGGTTTAACAGAGAGCTGTTTTTATGGTGACATAGTAGTTTACAGATGCAAGGAGTCTCTGTTGATCCAAAGATTCAGTTCAACAAAGTAACAAGCATTTATTGATGTATGTAAAACTAAACTTTTAAGGTAGAAGCATGAGGATGAAGGCAGTTTCTTCCCACCATTGATGAGCAGTTTAAAAGAGGAGACAAAGATAAATCAAAAATCATAATAACAAAATCAGCAATAGACATAAATACAGAGTACAAATGTAATACAACATGTAAATATTACAGTATTGGGCAAAAAGGGCATCCTGGGACGATATCCCAGAGGAGATGATGTCTAAGAAAGGTTTTGGAGTAGGAATAGGAGTTGAACATACCTACAGAGGGAGCTGGAAGTATGCTCCAGATAGACAAAATCTCCAAAGGTCAGAACATGAAACACATACAACAAGGCAGGCTTGGCTGTTTAAGATGAGCATTGCTAAATTTATATAACTGAGAAAAGAGATGAAAAAAAGTTGGAAATACAAAGTGATTCTGGAAGATGTTTTATATCTTGGTTTATCTCTTAGAAGATCACAAACTACTGAAATGTATTAAGGCATACAACATGGTGACTTTCATAACTTAGCAGCATAGAAATAATGCAGCCTTAAAACAATTAAATCAACAAGTTATCTAATTACTATTATGGTTCCAAGATTTAGCTAAACATATATTGGGACATACAAATAAAGTATAAAAAATCCACTTTTGAAGGGAAAATAAAATCACTATCATCATCAACAGCAACAACAATGGTTAAGGGGTTGCTAAGAGCCAGGTACTGTTCTAGGCAGTGTACAGGAATTAACTCGCTGTAGCTTCACTGGCCTTACCACATGGCATGACCATTATTCCCACTTGACAGATAGGAAACTGAGGCACAGTGAGGGTTACAGAAGTTTCCCGATGTCATACTTGGAGTAAGAAACAGAAAAAAAAGTACAACTAATTCTTGTTGTGAGATGGATGAATTCAAAATAAATATCGATTCCACCTGTACCCTGACACCCCCGAGAAAGGGGGAGAAAATTCCTTAAGCTAATTCTGTGTCTGCCCTTAGACTTCTCTTCCTAAAATTATCTGTTGTCTTTCTGGTGGTGGGAGTGCCCATACAGAGCTGCCCACTGGGTCCCATACCAGTGCCACTCAGAATGGTCTTTCATGCACATTTCACACCCTGGACGTCACTTGAAACAAAGGTGCTACCTTCCCTGACGTCTGCTACACCTCTCCTCGCCATTCTATTCCCGCCATCTTCATCTTCTTCCAGGTCCTTATGGCAAAGCATGGAGAAGCCACCTGCATTCTGTCTCCTTCCCTGGCTAGAACTGCTCTCATGCCTGTGACTGTCCATTATATTCTTCCCTAAAATTAAAATTATAAAGGGCAGAGACTCATGGGAGAAAATTATAAAAACTGAAAAATAAGTATCACCTATCTTAATCATGACTTTAACATTCTCAACAGTTAACTATTATTTCTCATTCATAACATTGATCATAGAATAAAATATATATGCCTGATAATTAGAAAATCCACTTGGTTCTCTTTTCTCTCCTTTCTTTCTAAATATGTATCTGTTCTATATATATGAATATATAATGTACACACATATACATATATTATACATATTATAAAAAGAGAACCTAGTCGTGTATAAGTGGTGTTATATCTTTAGCTGATACCTTTACTTGTCTACTATGGAGCCGTTTATTTTCTATTGGGGACAGAACTTCTGATTGCTTTTTTAAGCACCAATGTGCCCAATTCCAGGAGATGAATCCTGACTCATCCAAGCCAAGAATGTAAACCTATTACCCTTTGTCAAGAGCTAGCTCATTCTGGCAGTCCAGGGTAGCCACGGGTTCTAATTCTTGTCAGTGCCGGGCAATTTGGGAGAAGTATTTGTCTTCCCGATAAAAACAACCTTTTTTTAAACACCCTTTTCTGCCTTTGAATGCAGAGTAAGGAGGTGATGCCCAGAACTATGGTAGCCACCTTGTGACCATGAGGTGCAAATACTTGAGCAGAAAAAGGCAACAGCATGTGGATGGCAGAACAGAGACTGGATAAAAGCCTCGAGTCATTGACGACATCCTTTAAAAAAAATTAAATGGAGAACTACCATGTGATCCAGCAATCCCACTACTGGATATATATCCAAAGAAAATGAAATTAGTATGTCAGACATATCTGCACACCCATGTTCATTGCAGCATTATTCACAATAGCCAAGATATGGCATCAGGTATTCATCAATGCATGAATAGACTGAAAAACGTGTGGTACATACACGCAATGGAAAAATACTCAGCCTTAGAAAGGAAAGAAATCCTGTCACTTGCAACAACACGAATGAACCTGAAGAATATTATATGAAACGAAATACGGCAGGCACAGCAAGATGAATACTGCACGATGTCACTTACAAAGGTTGAACCCACAGGAGCAGAGAGTATAATGGTAGTCACCAGGGTCTGGGGTTGGCAGGGTGAGGAAAATGGGAAAACAGAGTGGCTGTCGGAGCTAACACACAGCATGGTAACTATAGTTGCAGAAGTTCTTGGATTGAGTCCGGGGAGACAGAAGACTTGCACAATGAGTTGGGCAAAGCGAATTTATTACTCATAGATAGGCAGGGAAGATAAACAGAAGCTTCACATATATGGCAACCCAGTCCCCCAAAGCTCATGAAAGCTCCCCAGGATGGATGGATTCTACTAGGTGTGTGCCCCACTTTGCACTGCAGCTGAGGAGGGACCCCCAAAAGATTGCACCCCAAGTTTTCTACTCCCAGAATCACTGGGCTCGCTGTATTCAGGCACTGCAGAATAGAGGAAGGCAGGCAGGTCAGATTGTTGTGGATACTGCAGTTATTTTGTGAATTACAAGTTGGGGGAGAGAGCTGGGTTGGCCAAGGCTGTTCAGGGACCTGCCCTCTTACAATAGTCGATAATCCTGAATTATATAGTTGGAACTTGCTAAGAAATAGATCTTAATGTTCTCACCAGGCACACATACAAAGGCAAGGTGTGAGGTGATATATTAATTAGCTTGATGTTGATCCTAGCAATCATTCTTGTGATACATACATATATCTGAACATCATTGTACTCCTAAGTACATTTTTTTGTCAGCTGTATCTCAGTGAAGCTGGGGTAGGGGGAAATGAGGCTGTACATAGCATCTTTTCTCAAAGCAAAGCCCACATGTATCAGATTCCAGGGGCTACTCCAGGTCTGGGCAAACAGGACCCCAGGTTTTCATGTCTTTTCAAGAACTTAGAATGTTTCCAATGTAAATTCAAGTTTAAGAATGTACTGGCTTTTAATGGTCTGGGGTATCATTATTTCTGCAATATCACAGGACATCCCAGGGTTTTTTAGAAAAATGAAGCAAGCCCACTGGGCATTCCGTAGAAGCTTCTGAATGTGAGATTGCAGTGGGAAGGGCTCCAAGTGTGCAGCCCCAGTTTCTTCCTCTGCAAAATGAAAAGAAAATGTCACTCCTAGAGGGTGATTATAGGGACCATGAAGGTGCGTCCCAGGCATGTCCCCCAGATCCAGGAACCCAGCTGACCTCAATGTCACTCGCCCAATTAGAATCATTTACGAACATTACCAAGAGGACCGAGAACCCCGCAAGGAAGTTGCCGAGAGCAGAGCTTGGCTGCACATCGGGAAAACGGAGACGACGCATTTTGGGGAAAAAAAAAAAAAAAGAGGCAGCTATTGATTCGTAGCAGACTCCATTCTTCCAAGTGGCTTGGCATCCCGGAACAAAAGCCCTCCAGTCTGTTGCCATTCAAACCTCAGGAAGATAGGAGGCTGCTTTTTCAGCTGTCCCATCTGTCCCTTCACTGTCACATGCAGATACAGTTTCTCTATAGCGCAAGGGTGGTTCACTCCTAGAACTCCGTCTAGAATAATGCCTAGCACCTAGTATGTGCTCAGTCCTATATGGGTGGAAGGAGTAAAGGAGTAAATGGATGGTATATTCAGGGGGTCCTCCCCCACCCCGTTCTGGTTCCCTCAACTCAGAGTGAAACTCGCTGGCCAGGAAGAGCTGCTGAATGAGCCACACCTGATGTCTGCCGTGCTTGGCAAGGGAACGGTGGTGCAGGAGTTGGTTTTACTCAGTATTCGTGAACCCAGAATGCATGTACCTAAAGGGAAAAAAGGATCATGAACAGACACTGGAACATTTAAGTGCAAACACAGTGCATGCTCAACCTCTTACGGAGAATAAATAGCAGGATCTGCAGGGCAGGATCACCAAACGGCTGCTGCTTGCTATATAGACAGCAAGGGCTTGGAGACGAGAGCTCGATTTTTCAAGGGGAAAAAAATTGGAGTGAGGGGCGGGGGAGGGATAGTGTGACAGAGACAGACACATGTGGAGAGAGAAGAAAATAGTGTTTTTCCTCCCTCATTATCTTTTTAAAAAGAAAAATTAGAAAGCAAAAAGGTAGGAAAGAAAGGGAGAGGAGGAGGAAAAGAAAGAGAAAGAACCCAGACTGCTGTGAGGATCTGTGCAAACAGGGGAAAAGGAGCCGTGCGGATCTCAGACCATGCACCGTCTCTATTTATGGTCTTTTCTTTCCCTCCCCTCTGCTTCCAGCCCTTCATCCTAGCTGGTCTCTGTCTGTCTGTCTGTCTGTGTGTCTGTGTCTGTGTTTCTGTGTCTGTCTCTCTGTCTGTCTGTGTGGGGGTGTGTGTGTGTGTGTGTCGCAGAGCCCAGAGGGCCCCAGACCGCAGGCTCAGGAAGAGGCTTCTCATCCTTCTCCTGCTTGGCCCCGAGCCTCGGCTGCACACCCCATGGGTGGGGGCCAGACACCCTCTCACCAACGACTCGCCCGGGCGAGCCGGGGCCCGCGGTGGCTCACAGCTTCCTGGCCTGCCTGCATGGCTCCCGTGTCAAATGAGCCATGCCCGGGACTTCGTGCAGCGCGTGCTGTTTCACGTCCCCAGTGCACACTCGGGGCTCTTGATCCAGGCGCTGTCTTACTAACAACAGTAACACGCCCACCCCCTCCAGCAGGACTCCCCCAGGGCCGGCGTGCACGCTAGCATTTGGTGGGGCAGGGCGGAAGATGGGATGGGAGAAGGCCGTGGGAATTGCTGGCTGCGACGTAAAAATCTTCACGGGGCTGCTAGAGTGTCGTGGGTAAGGCTTCGGGCTCCAGGAATGCCCACGTTTAAATCTTCACGCTGACGTTGCCCAGCCACGCACAATCCGGCACCAGCTACTTGCTTGTCCGTGCCTCAGTTTCCCCATTCGACAAGCAGGGATATACTTGCAGTACTAAATTTATTGGGGTTCTTTCGAGGATTAAATAAAACCAGTCATTTAACAAATCTACATTGAATACCTCCTATACCCTTAGGGGGTAGATTATAACAAAAGTAATAGTAAAAAAAAATTACCCCATATAAATTGTTGAGCACAGAGTCTGGGGCACGATAACCTGAGTAATGGTAACTTGTGATTAATTGAGGACCTACCATGTAACAGGCATTACCATAAACCTTTGATTGTATTCACCGAGACATGGAATCTTCCTAATCCTGTAAAGTGGTTAATGTTGTCACTGTTTGACTAATGAGGCTGCTGAACTCGGAAGGTTGGAATAGGCTTGCCTCATGTCACATAACTGGTGAATAAGGGAACCAGGTTTTGGGCACAGATCCACGGGACTAGAACCCGTGCCTGCAAATAATGTGTGTATCTGTACAGCTATACCTCTGGACAACTCAGGCTTAGGGGGCGCTGCCCACTGTGCACAGTTCTGTTTTATTCGCTCGAGCTTCTGCTAGAATCACTGGCTGCAATTTTGGTTCCCCATTTTGTCCCCACTATTCCTGAGAGATCTGCTGCAGAGGTGAAAATGCATAATTTCTTCCATCTGGGAATATCATCACCTAAGATCTCCCAGAGGGAAGACAATGAGAAAATGCAAATCTAGATCCTCACTATATACACATTTTCACACTAGGGTCGAATGCTTTCTTTGCAGATGCGTAAAGAACCCAGTCAAGTGAAGAGTGAGACAGGGTGGTGATGCTTGGCCACGTAGGGTACTCCCCAGCAATGGGTCTTCACCTGCGCCACGCCTGGATCGTGCCAACTGCAAAGCAGCTGGCTGGAGTGGTTGGGTGGGTGCAGGGGACGTGGGACAGAGCAGAGGTACGAGGTATAGCAAGTGAACATACCACTTGGCTTCTGGCTCAATGGCTAAAATCCCCAATCTCAGCTACTGTTAGATCTTGGCATAAACAACCCTAACTATGTAAAGTTGCTATCACTAAGTTACCATTTATAATATTAAAAGCCTGTAATTATTATCCTTCCTCATGGGATGTGTATATGCCTCTCCTCTAATCCCCGTTTATAAGCATCCTCCTAATTCATTTTTGATCAGACTGAACAGGGGCCAAGCCTCTTTCGCTAATATTGACATTGGCTGGGTGTCAGACATCCAGGATTTGGAGAAACTGGAAGGGCTTGCTCTTTCACTGCTTTCTTTTTTTTAAAAAAAAAAAAAAAAGAAAGAAAAATGAACTATTTTGAATCACCCCACAATTAAAACCCTACTTTTAAGATCTGTCCCTCCCCTGATATCTCCCTCCTCTCAACTCTAATTATGCCATCCCATTTTAAGTTGTTTTTTCTTTTCTCAAATTCTTTTACTTATGCTGAACTTGCTCTTGGACTAGACTGGAAGTTCTTCTCAACAGAAACCAAACTTCCTTCTTCCCTCCCTTGTGTCTTTTGTTCCCTAGTGGATTTAAGATGGTACTTAGAAATGGGTAAAACACACACACACACAAATCAGGAAACATGAGAAAATAAGCATAGAGAAATAATAAGATCAGGGTAATATCAGCTTACAAACTGCCTTCTGTGATGCTATGCAAATTCTAGAAGTAGGGCGTGAACGTGACTAGCTAGGCAGCTACCTTCTCCAACAAGCACGTGTCTTCAGTAAAGTTGGTCTTGCTCACGAGATATACCAAAGTAGGAGAAGCACAGAATTTCCTGGTACTGAGGCCAGAGAGAAATCTCTGCCATCGGTCTACATAAAAAGGATCCGTGATAGATGTAAAATCACCTGTGATAATGTTGATCTCATCAGTGCAAGGTTCCCAAGATGATCTTTCATCAGCCTCCAACTCATTCTGCGGGCATGATGCCAGGACAAGGTTGTATCATGTTAGCTGGCACCTCGCTGATGCTCTGGGCAGGGAATTGGGCCCCTGGTCTTTGCCATCCTTCAAGGAATGTGCCACATTGCTGGGCACACGTGGTTAACAAAGGTGTTTTGGGTTCAACTTGATGGGGACAATGAAGTCCAGCTTCCCTCCCTACTGTGAGAAGTCCAGCTACTTGGGGATTCTTTCCTCGTTGGTTGGTAGGTTCATCAAGCTCATTGTGTTGCAAGCAATACTCCTCACTTTCCTCTGCAAACCTGCTATGTTCATCCACGGCCCACAACCCAACTCATGATCCAAGCCAGAATCCAGGGTCCCCTCCTGACCGCCCCTTCTTTCACCTCCTTTAGCCCCTCATCCAAGACTCTTTGCAGTACCCTGAGCATCACTCACCACTTACAAAACCACTTGAGCCATTTACTCCTGATTGAATGTTTTCTTCCTTCTTGATCACTATATTGGAAGGCTCACATTGGGGTGCATCTCTTGCGCCCCTGCTTTCTGCAGGGTCTCCTGTGGGCCCCAGCAGCTACTCAATTAACAGCATGTCAGAGGAGTGCATGAAGAAACAAACCAAAGACAGAACCAATCCAAAGAAGCTAGTTTGAAGGAAAATCAACCTTAATACGTTCATTGGTCCATCCTACTGCAACGTAGCCTGATCTAACTCTGTTTCTTTTCCATCCACTGTGTTCAACCTTCGGTCAGCATCTTTTATCTATGTTTTTCCAAAAACCAGAAGGGCACATGGGCAAACCCTCACCATCACGGCCCTAGTCTAGTTTACCCAGAGGTACTTGGTATCATGGAGAAAGCTCTTCTCTTTCCTAATACATTTAATGTGACAACATCACCTTTCCTCCTCCACATGGCATCTCTCTGGCCAAGTGATTGCTGATGGTGATGATCAGCTGACAACCTCACTTTCCCCAAAGGGTGGGAGCTCCCGGGAGGACTGAGCACCCACCCAGCATAACTCAGGAGGAAGGGGGTAGGGCTGCATTTCCATCCACACTGTCAAGCTGCCAGCACTTTTAACCAGCAACCAGACCTGGCTTAGACTAGCAGGGAAGAGGGGACATTTTGAAACTGAAGAGGCAGCTATAAACCGGCAGGCTCACCACATTAGCTGAACTGCCATTTTATAGCCATTTGATGCACTCAAATTTAAAAAAGTTGAATGTTAAAAAAAAATATGCAAAGATAAGACACTGGTTTGGGAGTACAACCCGGAGAGGCCTCTCTTAGGGGAGATACTTCCCTTGATTTTGAAACTGAAAATGCTACAGTCAGCACCAACTTAATTCCACATTGCAATTAGGGTTATGCATTAAACCAGGCCTCGGAAGACGACTACCCTGAAGGAACTCGGAGAAGAAATGAAAACCAGACGTGTGGCTGGAGCAGTTGGCACCGGCCTGCGTCCTGATATATAGTGGTGGTATAGATTTAAAATGAAAATTAAAAGCAGTCATTATCGTTAAATTAATGTCATATTCGCCAGCTATTTATTGAAAAGGAAAAGAAAGGAAGTGATGTGGGAATTCTGCTTGGACTACTTGGCAGCTTTGGACTACTGTGCCTGCATTTTATTTATTTGTTTAGCATCCTATATTTTATTAACAGGAACAATGGAAATTTCCATCCTTTAGCAAGCAAAGCCACTAAAGCTTAATTAACAATAACTTTATACACCTGCAGAGTTGGAAGACAAATAGTTTCTTGTAACTCAATAATATACCTACTTTAAAAACTTGCTACAGTGGGTTTTTTTGGGTTTTTTTTGTTTTTTTAGTATTTCAACCATAAACACAGTTTGAGAATTTAACTGCAAGAGATCACTACATAAATAGCAATAATTGGCATTTAAATCATGTCACTATGAACAAGCTTCTTTGCTATCCTAAAGTATGTGTATCATATCCATTTCTGCTTTGCCCTCCTGCTCTCTCCTCCCTGCCCCAATTAACCAGGTTTTCTATTTTATTGAAAGAAGACAGTTGAGCTATTCCTGTATTGGAGAGAGGGGTTGCCAATACACCTCTGATTTCTGGCCAAAGCTGGTGCTTCTCAATGTCTAGGGTTTCTCAGTTGGGGGTTGCATAAGAATGGCCCAAGCTGCTTTTCAGCATCGATCTAACGATGCCCACTCTCCACTGTGTGGATTCTGGTGGGCTGGATTGGAGTTGGGACCTGGGAATCTACATTTTTACAAATCTCTGCCGATGTTTCTAAAGGCTGTTTTGGGTTGAACATAACTGAGTTCCCAACTTTGGTCTCCTGGCATCTGGCCCCACCTGTGAGCTCAGGGTTCCTCCCACTAGAATCCCTTTTCCCTGCTTTGGACTGGGCTGGTCCCTTGTCCCTCAACTCCGCCTCGAAGTCGCCTACCCCATCTGCATCACCACTGTCACCTCCATCACTGCCTCTGTCTCATTCCCGTTGTGTTTCTGGCATGGCACTTGCCACTACCTGAAATGGTCCAGTTGCTCTTCCCAGATACACCTCATATCAGTGACTTAACTCTCTGGAATGTACACGCTGAGGAGACCAGAGGCTTGCCGGCTGCATTTGGTGCCTTGCATACTGTCGGCCCTCAACAATCAAACTCGAGAAAAAAGGAATGACTGGGTCCTCGAGGTCACCTTGGTATAGGCAGAAAAAGGAGGCGAAAAACCCCTCTGTGTGGCTCAGATTTGGGTACACTCAGAAACCCCTAGGCAGAGGAAGGGATCTAAGCTATATGATCCAAATGGTCTCAAACATAATGCTTCTTGGTGCATATTAGTAATACCTGGGAGAGGTGAAAACTTATCAATCTAAGAGCCCCACTGCTCGAAACTGACTTAGTTGGTCTACAGTAGGTCTCAGGCATCAGTATTGATGGAAAGCCCTTGCGGTAGTTCTCATTTATAGCCAAGGTTGAGAATCAAGTACTCTGTATAAAAGTCTATGGTCGAGGCAGTTGAGGAGAAAGGCAGAAGACAAACATCTTGGACCTAGCTACTCAAATCCCGGGCAGTCTAGGCATTATGTGGGAGCTATAAAATGCAGATGCTCAGGCCCTTCCCAGGCCTCTGACTGAAAATCTGCATTATCACAAGGTCCCAGGTGATTGATGTGGGTATTAAGCCTCCAGGAGAACTGCTTTTAGAGGTCAGCAAGCTAATATGCTCTTGTATCAGCCATGCTTTCTAGGCCCAGACACAGAATATTTTGGGTGTGTCACAGTAAAATAACAGAATGTATATATATAAACTTACAGTCTATCTAGCTAAACCAAATTTTGTTTTTGAAGTTATTAGTCTCCCAGTTGCATTTGCATCCTCTTCATTGGCAGGAAGCCTGATGCTCTATGCTTTCTCCCATGAGTCTGTTTCACACTAAAGTGTACATGACTGCCAAAAGCACAGGGAGTTTCCACTTTGGGCAGTGAGGGTTTGAGCCTTGGCCTTGGCATTTGCTAGCTATAAAAACTTGAACAAGTCCCTGATGATCCTCCCTGGTGTTCAGGTTCCTCATCCATAAGAAAGAAACAATAGTCCTTGCACGGCCCAGCCTCCGGGGCTATTTTGAGGATCAAATCAGATCCTTTATATAAACGAATGGAGGTGTAATTATCGTCACTGTGTTTGTATGACTCACATCATTCTAACTTCATAAGAGCCTTGTTTAGGGAGAATGGAAAGGTGCAGCTGTGCATGTGGTTTCAGGATTGCACCGGGAAAACAGCCCTTGGAGAATTCAGTACTAGGAGAAAGCTGTGCTTTCCGAATGATTTTACGTGAATCTTAGACCTTCTAAAAAGACGTCCATGTGATCCAACTATGTTTTCATTTTTTGCCTTAACCACCTGGGAGCTAGGAATTAAATTAGGTGGTTTGTTAAAATGAAGAGCTCTAAAATAGAGTGTTCTCTCTTGTTCCTAGAAAACTGTCTACAATATTTTTTCCAAAGTTATAAGAATGAATCAATGGCAGTAACAATACCAAATAACATGAGTTGCATCCCAAAACACATATTTACATAACATTTTGGTCAGTGTTCATTTGTTTAGATCAGTACTATTCAATAAAGACACATAATGTGAGCCTTTTACAAAATTTCAAATGTTTTAGTAACCACAACAAAAAAGTAAAATAGAAACCTGTGACATGTTTTATCATTAAGCCAATACAACTGAAATATTATTGCTTCAAACTGTAATGAATATAAAAATTGAGACTTTACATTTTTCCATTCTAAGCCTGCAAAACCCAGTATGTACTTTGTATTTTTAGTCCTTCTCAACTGAGACCGGCCACATTTCAATCGCTGTGTAGCCACTTGGGCCAGTGACGGCCATCTGGGACAGCAGAGGCTTAGACAATGATATTTCCAAGAGAGAGAGCTGTAATAACATCTACCATTTCTCGGGAGTGTATTTTGTGCTTTGTAAACATCATTAATTGCCTTAAGAACACTTTGAATTGGGGCCTACCCTCTTTCACTTGCAGATGAGAAAACAGCTATTCAGATAAGTGAGATCATTTGTCCAAAATTGAAAAGCAGAGCTAGAATCCAAACCCAGTTCCAAAAAGCAAAGAGGACACATCGTCACCATTCCACACTGTTTTCTGATGTGTGCTAACTTTGGGAGTATTATTAAAACCAGGAGAGTGGGGTCTAGCTCTCGGTCTGAACCCAGGGCTGATTCCGGCCCCAGCAGCCAGGAGGGAACTCTCTGGAAAAGTGGGAAGGGAGCCCTCCACCCCACCGTGCTGTAGGCATCTCTCCACCAAACAGCCGCCTTCAACCTGTGCAGCTCAGATGAGAAGTTTGGAAGAAGTAATTATGATTTTATTGCACCCACTGTGCTGACGATTACTGCTGAGTGCGGGTAGAAAATGCACCCTCTCATTTGCTAACACGCACTATAATTATGCATGCCTCTCCAGGTACTATAATTTAGGACTTAAAAAAAGCCCCATTTCGAGCAAGTAGTGCTGCACTTGTAAAACATTACAGATGTGTTATCATATAAATGAGATAGCTGTGACATGATGGCGCGATAATAAATCCCCAACTTAGATTTGGAGACAAGATATGTCAAAAGCAAATCCACACTGCCACTTAATCTTCTACATAAACTGTTTATTTTTTCTGAGTCCTACAATAATACACGTCAGACGGCTTTGATAGTTTCGAGATGAATGTGTTTTCCCCCTTCGGGTCATCACAAGACTACTCATTTCATTAAATTAACTCTGCTAGCTGCAAGGTGGAGACGTGCTACAAAACATAACTGTTCGCACCGAAATTGGGAGCCAGCAAGATGGAATTAATAAATAAAACTGATTTCCCCCCATTTCTGGGGGAGGTTGGAAATGCCATTCTGAAGCGTATCTTGATTTTTTTTTTTTTTTTTTCTGAGCTTCCTTAGGGAATGAGGGACCCACGGCGATGCGTGTGCAGGCTGTACTATGCTCTCACCCAAAGCCATTTGTTTGATGTCTGATGCCTCCCGCCCCATCCCATAATACCTCCGGAATGGTGTTGGGCCTCGACAGCCCACAGCCTAATTAAAAAGAACAACACTTGCAAAACCAGAGGCCTGCCCAAGGTGAAATCCACTGCCCAGAGAACATGCCCTTGCACACCTGTGCCAGCCCCAAGAGCTTCAGGTGAGCCGTCCGCCTGGCTGCACGCCCCGCCCAAAGCCCAGCTTTCAAACTGGAAAACCCTCACACTAACCCCCTCCCTCCCAGTAACGTCACAAGGAGTCACACCAGGGCTGTGTCCATCCAGGAAATCTGTTTGACAAGGTGAGGAAGGGTTCCTGTAAGCCTCCGGCTTCCCGACCTGATAGACCAGGGCTTAGCAAACCTCTGTAAAAGTCCAGATACTAAACATCTCGGGCCAGCTTAGTGTCCCCTTCAACTAGCCAGTTCTACCTCTGTAGTGCCACAGACAAAAGATAAATGAGGGTGCATAGCTGTGCTCCAACAAAACTTACGGACACTGAAATCTGAATATTTTTTTTGTTACTAAATATTATTTTCTATTTACAAAAACATCATAAAAACAGGCTGTGAGCTGGATGGAAAAGACAAATGGGGCTTGCTGAATCTTGGTGGAGAGGCACTGGGGTGGAGTGGCCTTTTCTCAGATGCCTGTCCTGACACCAAGATGCAAGGACACTCCGTTACACCCAGACCTGCTGTCTGAGGTGCACAGCAGGTATAAGGTGTCGCTTTGTTTCTACGCCCCTTCTTCCCAAGTCACTAAGCCCGTAAGAGGCCAGTGGGGAATTGTCCCGGCGGACAGAGGCTCCTGGATTGAATTCTGAAGGGGCCACGGAGGAAATCCCAAGACTCCTGAGTGAACTTGAACTTTGTGGGCGGAGCATAAAACGAGTGTGGGGTCAGAGGAGGAGGCTCACAGAAAGAACAAGGGAAGAGGCACTCTTGGGCTCAACACTGGCAACATATGAGGCCATGCAAAGCCATTGATTGACAGACAGTTCCTCCCACTGTGTTACAACAAAGCCTCAGAATCTTTCTGAACCCAGTGATCTACGCAGACACTAGGAACAGCATGATGCAAACAGAGTAGAGCCCGTTGGCTACGACACACATTTTTGCCTTTTCTCCTAGATAGACAAATACAGGATCTTTGTCATTGCTGTATCTCATTCACCACCCTTAGCACTTGTGCCCTCCACTCCTGGGGATCAAACACCTACATCACAACTAACCAAGTGCCTTCAGCCAGAGATATTTTTTTTTCTCTTTTTATTCCCCCAGGCCATCCTCCCAATAGAGAAATCACTCTAGCCACTTCTGAAGAATGTAAGACCCAAACAAGGGGTGGAGGGAAAAAAAATCTTTGAATGTATTTCATCTGCAACCAAGACCTCCGCTGCCCTGGTTGGGGTTGGTTCCTGGTTTGCTTCTCACTACACAGGACACCAAAGACTAAGGTCTCAGTCCTATTCTCTTATGGGCACGTAGAAGATGCAAATCTGCCCACTGATGATGAAAACATTCTTCTCTCAGAGTAGGGAATTGAAAATGTCTGGTAGGAGAGCCGCCAAGCAGAAATCTGGACCTTTGTTTAACAATATTGGTCACTGGTGAGCAGACTAACTGCTATAACAAATAGCCATCATCTCAGTGGCTTAGCCAGGTAAGCATTTTTTCCCCTTGCATAAAATCCAATGCAAGGGATCCTGCTCAGCTGGCTTTGAGTGGCAGTCCTCCACGCGGTGACTCAGGGATTCAGGACTCCCTCCATGCGGCATCTGGGATGGATTCTTGGATATCCATGGTTCTCAACTTTAAGTGTGCAAAATAGTAGCCTGCAGGGTGACCCACTGCCGGCAACTCTGATTCAGTATATGTGGGTAGGGCTATGGATGGGCATCTATCATAAGTTCCCAGGGGATGCTGATGCTGCCGGTTTGTGAACCACTCCTTGAGTGGCACCTTTCCACACAGGGGGAAGAGGAGGGGAAAGGCACGCTGAGAGAGTTGCATGAGATGTGTCCGGTACACCCTTCATTTTAAGCTCCACATTTGAGAAGTTTATCGAGCCCTGTTGCTTTTACCTTTGAAATAGGTCCTGAGTCTCTGAGTCATTGCTTTGCATTCAGTCCACCACCTTTTGCAAGGTGGTGGCTGAAGGCATCTCTTTGAAATACAAACGTTGTCTTGAACCCCTAGGGCTTACGAATGCCAGATATGTCTTCACTGGCAATAGGATGGAAGGCATATCCCTTAGCGTGGTCCAGAATCCTCCAATTCTGGCTGCATCCCTTCCTCATCCACGTCCCTCTCCCTCTGTACCCAAGATTCCATCTACGACCATCCTCTAGACCTGCAAACCCCTGAAAACTCTAGCTGCTTTGGCCCCCATTGCTTTCTCTTCTCCTTGAAACTTCTCTGCCTGGGAGAACCCACATCGTCTTCTAAATTGAAACCCAGTGAAATATAAATTGCTGTTGTACATTACAATGATGCTCAGGAGAAAATACAATTAAAATGTGAGACTCATACATCCTGTTGAAAAACGATTAAATGTTTTCAGCTATAAGATGGGGGGAAATAATTTCATGGGTTAGCAAGTGTATGGAAAAACTGGTGTTTCTATACCCAACAGGTAGAGAGATAAGTATCTATGGAGTCTGTTAGGGTGGGGGGAGGGCGGGCAGTTGTTGTATACTTAATGACTCAACAAACGCATGTTTTTATATCTCTCCCATGGAGTACTTACACTTATTTACAAGAAGACAGAAACTGGATGTTTACTGTGGTGCTGTTTATAAATATGAACAATAAAAAATTATGTGTCATCAACAGGAGAATGCCTATACAAATTATGGCCCCACTGCCAATGAAGTACTCCGCAGGGGGTGAGAAGATCCCTGGTTCTTTAGCATACTCACCTGGAGAGCCCTCTGGGCATATTGGTGAGAAACAAAATGCAAGTTCAATGTTGATATGTACAATACGGTACAATTTATATGAACATTCACAGACACACCATTACAAATTTCCTAAAACCTTACACTCAAAGATCGACATCAACCTAACAACTGTGGTTACCTGTGGGGTTGGAGAATGAGCTTAGAAGGGTCATAGGAAGTCTTCAGATTTAGCCTCTAAACTTTTAATTTTTTACAAGTGGCCTTTAATTGTGGTGTTATCGGTGTACCTGAAAATGTAGTAACTTTTAAAAACATGAAATGTCTCTGAACATTTGATCTCTAAGTCCCCCTGGCAGAATCCACTGTTGTCTGTCTATTCCTGATCTATTTGAATATTTGTCTTTCAATTACCTGTTGACTGGCTGAGTTTCCTTCCTGGGCACGGAGCTCACTGGGGACTGAGGCGTTCCTGCCCACCTCTGTGACTTTGTGTATGACCTCGTGTTTACTGCAGAGGAGGTGCTGACTATGTGTGAATCACCCAGAGGGTCTCACCGGGAACCTTCTAGAAGGATTGCACCGTGAACCCCTGGAGTTCTACTCTTCTCCATGCAGATATCTTATCCAGCCTGAGGTTCTGCACAAAGGGGGTTGCTGGATTAATAGTCTGTAGTACCACAGTTGATGTTGAGCCTGATGTTGAGGCTAAGTGTCCCATATCCCACCCGTCTGCTGATAGGGCTTGTCCCAGATATCCCTACAATCCAGCAACTAAAGAGTTAAGGCTGGCCCAGCAGGGGGCCGCCAGCACCTTGTTTCAGAGCTGCAGGGCCACTGGCAACCTTCGCCTGGGTTGCCATATATCTGGAAGGTCACCCCTGAGCAGTACTGATAGGCGACATCATTAAGTTTACTCCATGAATCCTCACCATTCTGCAAAAGGTTGAGGACTGCAATCACCGCCCTGTCACGAAGGTGCTGGAAGACAGAACTGCGACTCAATCCTAGTCCTCTCTAAACCGAGAGCCTCTGTCGTTACACATGCTCTGCCACCATTGGTACAAGCCATCGTCCCTGGGACCAGCTGTGTTGGAACCGCAAATGTGCCCTGTCAGCACATGACACTCGAGCCCTGCCAGCAAAAACCCCTCAACAGGTCACCTTCTGGTCCCCACCTCACTCCGCCCTGCGCTATCCTCCCAGGTGAACCCAGCCTGCTCCACTCCCCGCTTAAGGCTCTGCACATTCTGCAGAGTGTCTTCCTTCCCCTTCCAAGCATTCAGTGTCCCCATGTCACCAGGAGGCTGTTGGTTGCGTGTTTCCGTGTATCAGGTTGAACAAAAACCTCTTAGGATGTCTCAGAGCCGTGGAGTGCTTAATGAGACGCTGCACCTGCCTACTCCGGGGGCTTAAAAGTTCAGGTGTTTCTCCTCTCGAGCTGCACCATGTACACCACATGGCAATGAAAGGAAAACACAGAAATGTCACTTACTCACAAGACACTTTAATCAAACCCTACAAAAAGTGCAAAAAAAAAAAGTTTATTAATGTACTCAGCGCCCCAGAAGCGACAAGTGATGTCTGTAACTGGAGCTAAATGCTTCAGGCTCCCGGGTGTGCCAGAAAAGGTGGCTTTTGGGGTGACAGGCATAGGTTATGACAATGCAGTGCTCCAGTCTGCGAGAACAGATTTCCACTTTGGTATCAGCCCACTGCCCAGACAGGAGGTGCCTCGTGTTCCCCTCCATCATGAGTCGGGCTGAGTGACGTTCAGAATGGTAATAATTTCCCTCTGTGCCCATATGCCCATCAGATCACCTTTACTCATAGCAAACAGCAGCTGAACTTAATGCAAAAGCCATCAGCAACGGGGCTGCAATTAATCCAGGAGGAAAACGAATATCTCTCTGTTGAAGAATATATTTGGGAAAAAAAATCGTGTAGGGAGATGATTTTTAAAAAAAAAAAAAAATAGATTCATTTTGAATCCTTGTAGAAATGCATTTGCATGTCTCTTTGCCAGATAACAAGGGAAGGCAGAGTTTATTCCTTTGGACGAACCTGCACCCCCTGCCCCCCAATCCTCACTATTTGCCTTGGGGCAAAAAATCGACATTTGACTCCCACCTCAGACTACTTGAATCTGGTGGTGGAGGGTGGGTGGTGGGGTGTGGTGGACATTGACATGTATATATATACACATATATTTATTTTTTCCCCTCGAGTATTTCATTGGGTAGCAGTGAAGGTGTGTGCAGCATCTTAACTACATCTTCCCAAGGTTCCTAGCAGTGCCAGGGATTTCCAACTTTCTCTCTGGACTTTAGAAATGTGAGGCCAATATCTTAAGTTTCTCTCGTAGCGCTTTGTTCTGTGTGTTTGCAGTTTTGTCCATTTGTTTGTTTTTGTGGTTACCTCCCCATCTCTAGATGCTAATTCTACCTTGAGAGATCAAACTTGATGTGGGTTGCAGTCACTTAGACTCTGAGAAAGAATAACCAGGAGGCATCCCAGGACAGAGGAGGGGAAAAGGAAATGTAGGAGAACATAATTCGCAGCCTGGCGGAAGGCAGGGGGGGTGAGTCAATGAATGGAGCATAAAATAAAAAATGTAGAAGTATCTATGCTAAATGGAGGATGTGTATACGATACAGAGCACCTGCCACTCCAAGTGTGGTCCAAGGACCAGCAACAGTGGCGGCTTATGAGAAATGCAGAGTCTTGGGCCCCATCACAGGCCTTCTGAGTGCATCTGCAATCTGCATTTTAATAAGATCCCCAGCGGTGCTTATGCGTGTTTCAGTCTGAGAAGCAGCTGGAAAGACCCACTTGCATGACACAGGTATTCAATAAGAGGCAGGCAGTGCATGCACTGCCAATGAGACAAACGCCTTTTTTCTGCCTTCTCTTCCTTGTCTTGGCAGCTGGTTACAAACACACAACGGCACTTTGCAAGTCATCAGCCGCTTCTGGATCATTCTAGCAGTTTCCTAAGATCCACCATAGCTTTGTCCTTCTGGTTTCTTTTTCTCTATCGTGCGTTGGTTGAGCGCATGAAAAGGCACAGCTAATGTGGTCAACAGGGTGGCTTCTGTCTCTGGGGTGGGACACTCGGTCGCCACAAGCGAGCATCTTAGGACTCACCAGCCTTCATTTCAATTCCATGCAAACTCATTGCATGGGGGTATAACAATTAGGAAAAGAACCCATAGATATTAGTGCCTACTGTGTCCCAAGTTAGACACTTCATATTCATTTTCTTGAACCTTCCAAATAATGGCACAACGCAGGTTTGATGGCTCCATTTTACAAATAAAGGAACAGAGGCAGGGTGACCTCAGCAAGGTCACACCAACAGTAAGCAGCAGGCTGGGGTCAGAATCAGGTGACCGACTGTCTGCCTGCCAGCACCTTCCCACTACTTCTGCCATTCGAAAAAAAAAAAAAAAAAAAAACCTTGCAAATGCACAAAAAGATGTTATTTCAGTGCGAAGAAAGCATGTGAACATTACCACGATCTTTAATCCTCTGTGTTAATAGATTATTAAGCAAGGTTAATATTACTGTGATGGAGAGAAAAAAGCATCCATCAAAATATGCCCCCAGAGGCCATGTGTAGACGATGCTAGAACATGAGAGTGGAAGGCAGAATGTTGCTTGGCACCGGGCTGTTTTGTGGAAATCTGGTGCCAAACGTGGATAAGAGTGGCGGTCCCAACCCGGCGAGAAGGGTGTGTGGTAGGCTGAGTGGTGAATGGAGTCTTCTATAGCAGAACTGGGGCATTGCTAACCCATTGGAGTGGGACTTTAGGGTCCCATGCCTCTGTGGGTGTATTGGACATGATCATATGTGATTTTACTACTTATCACAGGAAAGGTATAGAGCTGGCAATGGACTGGGGATGCCACTGAAGGAACACGGAGGAACTGACTCAGGAGCTCTTACGGGGTCCCAGTAAGCCAAGAGCCTAGCACCAGCTGAGGGGTGTTGGGAGGTGAAGCCTCAGCGCCATAGGAAGAACAGGGAACTTGAGTTAGGAGGCCCCAGCTAACATCCGACTCAACCGCTAACCAGCTTTGTAATCTTGGGCAAGCTCTGGGCTTCTCTAGGTTTTTAACATCTTATTCTTGCACATGTAGCATCGGGAAGGGAGCGTGCTTGTCTGGCTTCGCCTTGTTTGGTGACGGCAGTGACTTTCAGAAACTTTCTACGTCTATGAATTGGTGATATTACCTACTTCGTAATGGTCTTTCTTGTGAGTTCTAAAGATAAGAAGAGAGATTAGCACTGAATAGGATGCAAAGTACAAGACCCAACCTCAGCAGCTGTTAGTATTCTTGCACCACTAAATAACACCACTAAATTTGAAGATTTTATAATTTAAGGAGCATCAGCAGTTGGCATGGAAGTTACTGCCTGTAATTCTTTAATGAAAGTTGCAGAAATGGAAGGCCCGTGGTCCTTTTTTCTTTAACTGGTTCTTCTCCCCATCACATCCAAGAGCCTACTATTTTTTTTATGTACCCATGAAGGCATTTTGACCAGAAGCTAAACTAACAGCCCAATATACTGCTTTGCTAGAATCTTGCAAAGCTCAGAGTATCTAGGTCAGTACCTGAAAGTGGAGAAAATTCAGATTCATATGTCCTAGTGAGTCACTCTCTTGAAAGGAGCCCTGCAATCTACATTTTGAAGAAGCCCTCCAGGTGGTTCCCCAGCAAACTAAAGTTGGGTAAATAGTGATCTCAGTTAAGGTTTCTGCATAGATTCCTATGCATGAGCAAGCTCATAAACTCGCCAATTCCTTTACTCGAGAAATAGTGACGGAGTGTGTCATGCATCCGTTACTGTCTTTGGCACTGGGACTTAGGTGAGCAAAGACAAAGTCCCAGCACTCACGACCTTCCTTTCTTACAGAAAAGCCAAGAACTAAAGAAAGCTCATAAGTAAGAACATTGTCTGTTCAAGGGTTGATCAGTCAGAGGATGAAGATCAGATGATGGTCTAGGGAGAAACCAGGCGGGGTCGCTCAGGTGGTGCCTCGATGGGTGGCCTCTCTAAAGGGGCAGTTCTCAGACTTTTAATTCCCATGCACTTCTCCTGCAGAAGATAAGCTCTATAGCACATGGGGGCGGGGCAGAATCGAGGGAGCCGGGCTCAGTACGAGAGAGGGAGGCGCCCAGATTGGTGGTGAAAGGAGATCCCAAGACCAGTGCTATGAGCCTTCCATCCAGATTGGATCAGGGGAAGACGGCTCCAGAGAACCATTTTGAAGAATTAAGCACTGATACAGTATACTGATTCTGACAAAATTGACACACACATGGTAGGCAGGATTGGGGGAAGAATAATTACACCAGGAACTATGTAAACAGTAATAATAACAATTGTTGGCTTCCGAAGAAACAGGTCTATAAACAACAACAACAAAAAAATCATCAGACCCCGTATACTACATGTCTCAGCTATGAATATTTACTACAGGCATCCTCAAACTGCGGCCCGCCGAGGACATTTATCCGGCCTGCCGGGTGTTTTTACCGCCACTGCCTGTCCTGCTTAGCAGCCGACTTGTCCCGGGCCCACAGTGCGCATGTGTGGAATGTGCGCCGCACTCTCCAACGGCCCCCCAACGGTCTGGGGGACAGTGAACTGGCCCCCTGTTTAAAGTTTGAGGACCCCTGGGCTGTACACGATCGTTACAATGCAAATATCAAGTATCGTAATAAAAAGGTACAAAATGAGCATATTGGGAGGGACAGGGTCCAAGATAGTCTCGAATAACAAAAGCTTGATTCTCACCTTGCACAGTTGGAAGAAGGCAGAGAAAACTTTTAAAACTGAACATAGGGGGCCCAGAACTGGACTCTAAAAGTGCATTGGCCATGGGACCCAGACGCCTCTATTCTCAACACAGTCACTGTTGGGTATAAAGGTGAATCCCTGTTTTATTTCAATGTCCCTAAACTCCACGCTTACATGATTGCTGCTTTTTGATTGAGATGTGTTAAAAAAAAAAAAATACATTGTATGCATGTATCAGAATAGCTCCATGTACCCCATAATTATATCAACAAAAAATACGTAAGACCATGGATACGTTCAATAAGAAACTTGAAGACACAGTGACAGGGCTGCATTTTAGGCAAAGACAATTAAATTTGGACTGTTTCCCCGGTAGCTTCCCACTACCCCTCTGCCCATGGACCGAAAGCCAGCTTTCCTCCTGTTAGGCAAACGTCCCAAAGTGTTTACAGAGACACAACATGTTAACGCTCCATCCTGAGCCCTCCACTTTCTTCCTCTAGAGAGCAGACTTGAGGGTTCACTCTGGAAAAGAGAAAGCTTAGCAGCAAGAGAACCCATCCTGGCTTAAAAAATAAATGCTGGGATCACAAATGTTTTCATGTAGTGCAAGCAAAACATGAGCGGGGCCCATCTTTTAATTACGTGGTCTGGCCATGCAAATCTTCTCAGACACGTTTAGGAAGGCAATGGACTTTTATTTAAATGCATAATATAAAGAGCTTTACTACAATTGCTGATCACTACTTCTTTCTTATTTATTGCCTTTTCTTCTTCTACTGTTCCGGCCTTGCCCCAATAATAAAATCCCACTTAGCACTTACTTTTTTCAAAAAAACATCATTTTTCACCATCTTAGGAATGAAGGGGAAAAAAGGAGATGAAAGGAACTTTTCTTCCTTTCCTGTTTTGTTTTTTTTAAGAGACTAACATTTACTCCTCCCAAATATTTAATCATAATTATATTAAGAAACATTTATAAAAAGTTAAGTAATAAAATTAAATAGGTTGGAGAAAAACAGAGAGCCAGACAGCAAGGATTAAGTGCGGTAATATAAAGAATAGATTATATTTAATGAAAATTTCCTCAGTGTTCAACATTTTTATTATACTTAATAGTGCTGGGCTTCATTTTTGTCTGCAGTAATTGTGTGTCCGTAATGAATGGCCATTCTTATTCCCCCATTGAGCCCTGACAGAAATTAATAAACCTAATTCTGTAGGTTTAAGTTTAATTTTGTTGAAATATATGAAGTAGTTACATGTTCACTTAGCAGCAAACCAAAACGCGACGGCCTTTAAGCTCCTCGGCAACTTCGCAGGCAGAACGTAGTTTTCTAGAACTTTCTCTCCCTCCTCCTGCTCCTGGATTTTTAGCTAGGAGGCTTGTTTGTGATGCTCCCAGCTACAGAGGACATGCATGGCCACGGAGGTGGCCGGCCCGAGCGTCGTCAAATGGACAATTAAATGACCTAGCCTTCTTCCAAGAACAGCTGTTAATGATTGCTAAGCACTCTCCCGGAGGTTTACAGTTTGATCAAGGAGGTATGTAATAAAAGAATGGGGGATGGGCCCCTCCCAAGCCAGCAGTCTTCTAGCCATAAATAATGTCCACAGTCCCCGGTTGCCAGAGCTCAGAGAGAATGGAATCTCCCCTCCGGGGCTTCAAACACGGGGAGAGGGGGGGTGGCGGCTTCCCTGAGGATTTAGCTTTGGGGAATTGGAAGAAATGTAAAGGATTCACATCACATCTTTATAGATCCCCCGGAAGACAGCGGGATCACATCTGACTGGTCGATCCACTTATAAGTCTCTATAAATAAATGTCTTCTGGGGGAAAGTTGGCTCCATTTGTGGATCATTGCTCTCCGTCCCTGTTTCTTCCCCTCTCCTTCCCTCCATCTCTCCCTTAATTCCTCTCTCCCTCTGTCCTTTTTCCTTCAACTGTTGGACTCTATCACTTGTTCTCAGTAAAGACAAGACGGACAGCATAAACCCACGTGATCCCAAAACTCATGAAGTTTATTGGTACGCTCCCAAATCAACATAAAAATGCGATTACAAGAGTTGTGTGGTGCATAACAGAGAATTGAGATACAAAAATGGATCAGTATCTGCTCTCCTGAAAAACTTGCAGCAGAGCTGAGATTGGAGAAGAGAGAAAGCGTTGAGCAGGAAAAGGTGGCAGGGCTGGGAGCCCAGGTCCAGGGGCTCAGCCCAGTAGGCAGCAAAAAAAAAAAAAAAAAAAG
Source organism: Microcebus murinus (assembly GCF_040939455.1). Lineage (NCBI taxonomy): Eukaryota > Metazoa > Chordata > Mammalia > Primates > Cheirogaleidae > Microcebus > Microcebus murinus. The sequence continues at coordinate 28,907,419 of NC_134123.1, forward strand.
GCTGAGGATAGAAGGGGAGCTAGGATGGGGCTGCAAAGACAGCCAGGGCCCCCACAGGCCACCCTAAGGAGTTTGGCCTTCATCACAAGAACAAGGACCATCAAAGCAGATCACCAAACAGCCTCAAGTGAGCAAGGGACGTACTCAGAGCTGCTGCTCTGGGAACGTGAAGCATTCGGCGGAGAACAGCCATAGGAAAGCTCATTTCTATAACCTTCCTTTGTTTCAAAAATGAGGCAAACAATAACCAAAAAGTGTGATCAAAGTTTGAGCACAGATCCAAGAATGCTGACTTCAGCCACCTTCCCCCTGCACTTCTTAGCCTCCTTCCCTGGCCTCCTCACCAGCCCTGTTGACAGACTTCAATGGCAAAAGGTCAATGTCACATCCACGCGAATTCCTTTCTGGACTCAGATCATTTGTATCTACTGAATGCTTTCAAGTAACCTCCTACTAATAGGCTGAAAGACCCAGATAACAAGGCGTGCTCTGGACATATACCCATTTCACAGATGAACTACATAAAGGCATATGTCGAGGATTTGAGCACCCTCATATCCTCCATTATGTGATATCTCCTCCTTTGAATTGTGACTTTATATACAACAACGTAATTAACTACATAGGGGCCTCAAAGAGCACCCAAAGTAACCCTGGTGGGACTCAAAAAACTATACTGATTCCAGCTCTTGCCTCAAACAACCACGGCATTATAGACAAGACATTTCCTTTAACAGGTCCTCAGTCTCTGGGCAGTGGGTTCTAAAGTCTGGAAGTTCCCCCTCCTGAGTTTGAGAGTGAGGAGTGGGCCCAGCATCGAGGCCCCAGTTACTGCCTAGCAATGAGCTTCAGTCCTGCTGGTCACGGACACCTGACAGGGCCACTGAATCACAACAGGTGTGAAAGCAAAATGGCAGCAGGAAAGAGCAGAAATATCTTGGAGTGAGGTTTATCGGGCTTCAGTCCCAGTTGCTGTGTGAGCTTGTACAAGTTGACATGGCTGGGCCTCAGTTCCCTCCTCTATTAAATGGAAGGCACCTGTTTGCCTTGCCAGATTGCTATAAATATTAGAGAAATTGTACATATCATTTTTGTACATTGGTGGCTTCGTCCCTGACTTAGGCAGATGCTCAGTAAACATTATACACCAGTTCTTTTCTCTTCTTCCCACCCATCCTTCTACTCTGCCCTCCTCCTTTGTTCTCCTTCCTTGCCCTCTACCCTTTCTCTCCTTCCTGCAGGGAACAATTGCTGTAGTTCTCGAAAGGTCACCCCGTAGCCTCTTGTATCAAAGAATCTGTTACTCTGTCATATGAACTTCATTTCTTTGCCCACATGCAAATGGAAACTTCCGGTCACAGGCACGACTCCAACTGCTGGTGCAGCTGAGAGCTGCTCCGTTGTGACACCTCCAGGGGGTCCGCATGGGTCACATTCTACTTCGAAGAACTTGCTTAAAAGGAGGTATGGTTTTGGATATGAAGAAGCTCCTCTATGACACCGTGTAAAGAGAGGGGGAAGAGTGTGACAAGGGAGTTGAGGGGATACCCTGAGCTCTGAAGCCCACCCAGGATGGATCTCTGGCCAAAGCTGTGTCAAGAACACGAGGGTCTGCTTCCCTCGGGTCCCAAGAGCTTGCACAGCTGCTATTTTGCTTCCCAAGGTTGTAAGTTCAAGTACGAGGAGTGTGTGTGTCGGGGAAACGTGCCGCTGATAAGGACAGGAGATTACCCTGAGAATATTCCAGTTGGCCCTGCCCTCGCTCAGTTCTCCCTGAACCCTGGGCCCCTGTCATTGCCAAGCCCCAGGCTCAGAGACACACGTCTTCACCTTCCACCCACTGCACAATGAGAGGCCATCGTCAGATAAGCCCAGCAATTAGCAGCCTGCTTATCAGTGCCTATCAGCTCCCCCTTTTTCTAACAACACCATAAATTTAAAAAGTCTCCGATTCTGGAAGTCAACAGCCCCCTTCTGGAGGGGAGGGCACGCATGGTAATGAGTTACTACCGAGTTTGGCATCGGCTCTTTCCGAAGAGTTGCTCGTTTTGTTTGTTTTTTTGAAGGAAAAGGCCTAGAAAATGCTTCCATTTGTGGAGATTGGGCTGGATGGGGGCCCTTACTTGCTTAGGCAGGGCGAGCCTTGGGTATTGCTTCTGTCCGTCTAGCACGGGTGACGCCAGGGAGTTAGCAGAAAACAGGAGAAAGCACTCCCCAAAATAGCAGTGTACACACATGTGGGTTACAGTGTTATAAACGGTGACACTTGAACTGACCACCTATATGGCCAAGGATTCATCCATGTCATCTCCCCGCCTGCCCATCCGTCGATCCATAGATGTTTTCTTTCATCCATTCATCATCTGTCCATCCATCACTTCACTCAAGTATCAGTCCATCCTGCCATGCTCCACCTTCCCCTCAGTCTGTCCATCCATCTAACCATTCATCCATCCATCCATCCATCCACAGATATTTATTGATCATGTTAACATTTTACGTTCTCTGCTGGCACCTTAGGATTCCACAACGAACCAGGTAGACACATTTTTTTTTTTTTGCCACATCAAGTTCTCACTTGCAAAAAAAGCATGTAAGTAAGTAAACAGCCTCTAGCACCACATGATAAGCATTTGAGATAGGAGGAGTTCAAGGTGCAAAGAACATTCGACAGACACATAGCTCAGCCTTGAAGTCACCAGTCAGCCCCTCTGAGAACACTCTTGCCTGGGCAGAAGTAACCTACCCTGTAAGAGAACCATGTCCAGCTGGGGCAGGTGGGGGGGGGAAATCAGGAAGAAAAGGAGGGCCCTAACATTTATTGAGTACCTACTGCATTCCAGACACCAGGCTTGTCACGTTACAGATAGTTGTGCAATCAATTTTCACAGGAACTAGAGAAAACACAGAGATCCAACAATTTAGTTGCTTGCCCAGGAGCTCAGAGTAAGAGGCAGACTTTGCAAATGGACCCAAGTTTGCTCTTGTTCCTGTGACTCTTCGGCTGCTGCTTTGAATTCCTCTCTGCCATACATCTCTTTGGGATTATTGGGGATTTGAGAAACCAGAAGCTTTTGACATATCCTCCAACGCAGATGGTTCTCCAGCCCCAGAGTGCAGACTCTGGATTCACATGAGCCTGGATTTCAGTGCCTCTGTGACATCTGCTAGCAGCGTGACATTGGGCAGCTTACTGAACCTCTCTAAGTCTTAACGCACTCATCTGTAAAATGGGCATAATCACAGTTCCTGCCTCAGAGCTTTATGAAAATGCAAAATATACAAAATGCTTAGTTAGCACAGTCTCTGTCCCGATAACAACACGATGTACATTCTCATTTTCTTTTTATTACCTCCACATGGCAAGAGGAAAGATGCACGAGACCAGACAAAGAGGAAAATTTCTCAGTGCTTTCAGATGGAGGCTGAACAAAGAGTTTTGTGTGTTCTTGTCTATCAGCCCGAGGGACGCACACGGGGGCACAGCCTAGAAACAGCCCCTCCCCATGGGGGGTTCTGAGGGACCCCACAGTGTACCCCCTCCTTGCCACACCCAGAACAGCCTTGACTCTCCCTTAACTCGGACATAGGAGACTCTGGGGCAGCCCTGACTTCCCAGCCTCTTCCAGCCCCTTAGGGCCCTCGAGACCAGAGAGGGTATCCCCTAAGAGCCCCCCATCCTCCAGAACTGCCCAGCCTGAGGGTCACAGCCCCTAGGGGGTGCTGACTGCCAACCCTGCCCTGCCACTTCTTGCTCCCACCCCAGCACATTCCAATGTGGGGAGCGGGCTGAGGGCGGTGGAGGCCACTTCACCTAGACCTGGAGGGTCCCTGAAGGCTGCCCCTCCCCTCGGGGCCTTGCCGGGGCGTCCCCGAGGCTGCCACCGCTCTGGGCCTCTCTTCCCGCTATTTTTACCCATGTAAATGTGCTGCTCAGATTCCTGCCAACACTCTTGGTTTTGTAATGTTGTTTAATAACTCGAGCCACCTTAATGAAATATTCATACTCCCTTCTCTGTTGGAGTCTTCACCCGGGTTCCCAGAAATTTCTCTCTCTCTCTCTCTCTCTCTCTCAAAGACAGGCACCCTGGGAGGAGGACCCTGAGTGAAGCCCAGGAGCCCTGGCCTAGGTGCTGTGGGAGCATTCCTCCACGGAGGAGGGCCTGGGGGACATCTCCGGTCCCAGGCTGCTCCTAGAGGAACTAAGAGTCCCAAATAGAATGGCCAGGAGCAGGAATATGTGAGCTGGGAACTCGGGGGTAAGACCCCCAGCCTGGGGACTGGAGAGACCTTTCCTCTCCTGATTAGCATCCTGGCTAAGGCTGCCCTGCAAAAGCAGCCCCTGCCAGACCCAGAGCATCCTGACACTGAGCAAAGACTGCCACCTGTTGAATCGTCATGATAGCATGTTCCTTCCAAGGACTCCAAGACAATGTGTTTCAGGCACAGGGCACCCTGGATCCCCTCAAGGCCAGAAGTGGGGAACTCTAGCCAGACCTGATTGCACAGACCTTCTGGTCCCCACCTGCAAAATGGGGCCACTGCCCGAGTGACCTCCCGCAGTTCAGAGAAGGGGAGTTACCTGCCTTGGTCACAAAGCTTGTCAGTAGCGCCTGCCCTCTCTCTGATGCCATCAGAAACACTGCCCACCCCACCATGCTCTTTGGATGCTGTCTGAATATTTTCATAAAATCATTTTTAAAAGCATGAAAAGTCCTAAGAGTACAAGCCAACAAAACATCACAACGTGGACACACGTGTGGAATTGGCACCTATATCCAAACCCAGAATGCAACTAGCCCCCAAGAAGAATTCCTCCTCCTCTCTGTTATCCTGCCCTCCAAGGGTAGGTGGGGGTACCTTGACTTCTAGCTCCACAGGTGGGTTCTACCTGTTTTTTGAACTGGATGCAAATGGAACCACGAATACAGCATCAGTTCTCTGTCAGTGTTTCGTTGGTGAGATTGATTCTTCCTCTCTGCATTAAAAGGAACCACGTTTTTCTAAGACAGAATACAGAATCACATCTGACAACTGGAGAGACTTTGGGAATTGTTGGATTCAGCCGTGCTATTTTTTTTTTTTTTTTTTTAGTGACAGGGTCTCAGAGAGCAGGAGACACAGCACACTGGGATGTCTCTCTGCTGGATGACAAGGTTCCCACGCTAACAGCCACAGAGAACCTAGAACTGGGCATTCGGGCCCAAGCTCAGGACACTGGTCCCAGCTAACAGGGTCCATTCTAAGAGAGCCCATAAGCATTGGCATTCCCAGCACGGCGTTTTACACACAGTACTCGTTCAGCAAACACTCAAGTATTTGTTGGGCAAACAAACAGATCTCAGTACCTTACCACTCTCACTCAGCAAATGGAGATCTTATCACAGGTCCCGATTCTCTTGCCGGGTGTGATGACCACAGACGAGATGACAACTGGCTTCAGTGAGTGACGGTGGCACAAATGGAAATTTCATGCAATTTGAAAGTGTCCACTGGTTAATGCTCAGAGGCTTTGGAGCTAGACTGACCTGGATTCTGTTTCTACCTCTAGCACGTCTCTGTTGCCTTAGGTGAACTTTCAAAGCCTCAGATTTTCCAATCCAGAAACACAGCAACTGACAACAGGGCTCCTCTGAGCCCGAATGAGGCAAAATAGGTAAAACGCTTAGCAAGTGTTCGCCAGTGAATGGCTACTGCAATCGTTTCCATGGTTCTAAACATGTCCTCAGCCCAGCAATGGGTTAAATGTAGCACACTTCCAACAAGAGGCGTTGACGTGTAGATATGGCACCAGTGCATGGCAGATCTTCAAGAACAAGGATTAAAATGCTCATTACAGAGCTTAGACAAGATAACAGGTTTCAGGTTAAGTTTTCCTCCTCCTACCCATCTAAACCTTCATCCTCTTTAAGACCCAACTTAAGTCCCACTTACTAGAGGAAGCCTTTCCCATCGCCCTGGCCACCCAGTTCTCTCCTGCCGCAGCCCTTGTTAAAGACAGTTTAGCTTCACTGTTACCCTCTGGGACTAGGGGTGGGGTGGGTGTTGGACCACTCACGAGGTCACCCAGCCTTGCCTTTCAGCTCATACGTGGCACAAACCAGTAGCTCTGGGGAGATTGCAATCTGTGGGTGCATTACCTGGTTTCTCCCTTGGGGCACAAGAGACCCTCCCCATCTTTCCCCTGATTGGAATAAATGCAAAACTACAAAAACGAATATAAAAATCTTCCATGACCCCTTCTACCCATAAAGAACAGCTTTCAGAATAGTACCTTCTAGTCTTCTAACTGAACACATTTTATAATATAGTTGAGATTCCTTTTATAGTGAGTTTTATTTCTAGACTTTGTTTCACTCAGTGCTACCTTGTTTCACTTTCCCAAGGTATTTAATATTGTTCTTTAATAATCTCAATAGTTACATAATGAAATCTTAACATTTATTCCACAATTCCTCCCTATTCAGAGTTCTCCTAAAATTCTGACACAACAAATAATTCTGCTTTATATAAGGATAGACGCTCTGAACTGGGAGAGTTTTTAATTATTTTAATGTACATTTCTTTACAAAAATGGGCCATGTTCCTATTGCAATCAGGTTTAACCCCAAACTTCTCAGAAGGAAGAGCAAATAACCTGCTTCAACTGACTCTTACCCATGTATCTTCCCATTTTTATCTCTGGCCACTGATGCTCCACCACCACCCCCCCCCCCTTCATGTCTCAGCCTCGCTAAAATATTTGCAGTCACCTCAACATTCACACCAGGGCTATTCACACCAAGTTTTTGTACGTGTTTCTTTGACCACCGGGATGTGCTTTCCCTTTGCCGAATGTGGCCACATTCTCATCTTAGCAACACTCAAATTTCACCACCTCTCTGCAAAATTTTCTCTGAGCTTCTAGACAAATTGAGCCATCCCCCATTCACCCACCCAACCCTGATGTTGCCATTGCAACCTGCATGTATAATAATAATAATTACATTGATCATAATAGTAATCAAGATGTATTGAGCCCTTATCATGTGCTCAGACAGTATTCTAAGCACTTTTCATGGATTACCCCCACCATTCACTGCCGTGTGGTTTAATGATCACTTAGCATGTACATCTGTTCCCCTACCCCAGCCAGGAGCCGTGTCAGGCAAAGGGTGCTGCACCTTCCTCCTATCACACTCCTGGTATAGCTCATAATGCCCGGCATGAGTAAACGGCACAGCAGATAGTTCAGAAATGAGTATCTGAACCAACCTCTGCTCATGACTCAGCCAATTTAGTGCTGCCTCTTAAAAATGACAGGAGACCTGGGAAAAGATGGGCTTGGTGCTAATCCCATGGGACGCTTCTCTCCACCCCCATCCCCTGGGAGGAAAGCTAAAAATCTACATCCACAAAGCCCTGAGGATCATTGCAATGCAAACAACCTCTCCCTTCCCCTCCAGAGGCCTACTGTTTTTACAAACATCTCATGTAATCTCCTTATTTCAGATCTTAGAAACCCCTGGAAGACACAACCCTTTTCCTCACAGATTGCCTGGAAGGGAAGAAAACAGATATGCTAAGCTAAGGATATTGCCTGTAACAACGGGCCCAGAAGGATATTGACCCTGTGTGCTGACTCAGCCTGCATTACCTGCCTCGGATTTTATTTCATGAGTCCCTGAACTCTGGTCATTGACAAACATAGTCATTCTTGAGGAAACTGCAGTTCCAAGGGGTGCAGTCATCTCCAGTTGGCCCCAAGAGAGCAGGAGACTCAAGAGGACATGCCTGGTCATTGGATACCACACAGTTCTCCTCTTGTCCCTGATGTCAGCAGTTTCCCGGGTCAGGACCTTGTCAGGTGCTCGCCTCCCAACAGGTAACCCAGGTGACTTCCCTGCAGAGCGCACACCTCTTTGGGAATCGCATTGGCCTCTGCACAGGGACAGTCCAAGGCCACCCTTTATGGAACATTTGCGTGTGCCTGGGGCTATGCTAGTGTCTTTATAGACCTCATCTCCACGACTCAAAGATCCTCCTGCAAGCTTACGTTATCATTGTTTTCTGATTTGATAAATAAACTGAGGCGACTTGCCCAAATGCCCTCAGCTTATGATGGGCAAGAGCTTCAACTTGTGAATACTTGAATCCCAAGCCCAAGCTCTTTCCACCATAATGAGTCTTACACTGATCTCCTGCGGAGTGAGGTGCTGCGCTACGTGTGTGTTTTGATGCCAAAAATCGTCCTGTGCAACGAAGAGTTGGTTAAGCAAGTGGCAATGGCTGTATAGCACTATGCCAGAGGTTTAACTATACCACCGCTAACTATGCATTTCCAAGACGGGGTTAGAGTATGCCACTGCATTGCAAAATTTGATGACAAATCTGTTTTTGGAAAGTGTCGTGTAGGAAGGAAGCATTTGGGAAAAGACATTACTGCATCTGGATTCTCATTCTTGAGAACTGAACTCCACTCTTGCCACCTATTTATTTATTCCCTTTCTGGGTTACAGCTTCAATCCTGGTCTGAAGTTGTTCATGCACCCTTACGAGATGATCTCATCTTCTAATTTGATCCTCTTCTGATTAGAGCCACCTTCCTCTTCCATCGAGCTCCCCACGCCCACTTGCACACGAGATGTGGACTCAGACTATCCTGCACATCTGATGCCTGCTAATTTCACTCCTGCTCCTAAACCAACTTTCTGAACATGAGACCTGGTGCAATTGGCTTCAATTAACAGCTGCCATAAATAGACCGACCTTCCTGCTTCAAGCCAAATTATTTTTCTTGGTTTATATGTTGTTTGCATGTTCTCCACCCTGATGGGAACCAACACCTCAAAATCCTGGCCCCAAACTTCCACTTGGATTTGCAATCCCCGGCGTTTTCCATCTGCAAAGTTATAAGACTAGACCCATTAGTATGCTCAGAGGAGATGGGCTTTAAAAAAGAGAGCGTGCAAATTTAATCTAAGCCACAGCTTATTTAAAAATTGATAGGAACTAATTAAATTAATAAAATTTTATTGAACTTTAAAACCAAAATCAATTCTTTAAAAATCTCCCTCTTTCATTGAATTTGAAGACAATGAAATTCTTTTTTAATTAGTTGGTTTTCATTCTACTCCTTTTGAACTCAAAATAGAAGGGCTACACTGAGATTTTTCTCTAGCTTTAAGTACATAAGTTGTGGTTGCCTATAGTAAGACACACAAAATATTGTGCAACATAGTTCCTTCACCTTTTAATGAAGTTGTTAAAATACTTTATTCCGTGATCTGTCCAGAGGCGTGCCAATCTGGGGGAGGGAGAAAAAACTGACCTTGTGGCTTCTGCCAATTGCTGTGATGTAAATACTCCCAGAATGGTTCATGATTTCAAGCTACTAAGGTGATTGATAATAGTGAACAAGGAGTTAGGGAGAAACGTACACAATATACTCTCATGAGCTGGTAAGAGCTGGCTCTAGCGCCCTGCTGTGTCTTGCTATGATCTGATTTCATCAGTATTGTCCGTCTAGAACAAGAGAGCAACAACTTGTACCTCATTCTCAGCCACGCTTAAGTACATTGAAAAATGTGACAAGTACTTTTTGACAACGGTGGTGGAGACCACTCCATTGGCCCAGAAAATATACTTAGGTGTAGGATATTATTAAATCCAGAATACATCTCTAAGTTCTGGCTTATCTGATACCCACTAAAAGATTTTTATTTGACCTTATGTGGATTCAATCCATCCACTTTCTCTTCAGGTTTTTACTTTGTTTTCAAAATTAAATGAATGTTGTTACAATTCAAATAAAACATTGAGTTCATTTTCCTTCATTCTACTACCCCTTCCACTTTGGTTTAGCCAAAGGAAACCAAGCATTGTTTTGACTTCCAATGGCATAGATAACATTTGCCTGGTTTTGAACTTCATATAACTGACTGAACTTCATATAACTGATGTAGTATGTGCTCCTTTGTGCATGGCTTTATTCACTCAGCATTATGTTTGTGAAATTTATCCATATCATATTCTTGCTACATAGAATTACACTAAACGAATACAAATATATTCATGCACTCCACCATTGAGGGACACTGGGCTTGCTCCTAGTTTGGGGCCATCACAAATAATGCTTCTATAAACACTCTTGCTTGTGAGGCTTCCAGTACACATATAAATGCATTTTGGTTGCGTGTATGTACAAGGAGTGAAATTGTTGGGTCACAAAACGTGTGTACACCAGCTTTGGTAAAAGAGCCAAGTGTTTCAAAGTAGCTGTACTGATTTCCAGCAACTTGAGACAGCTTCAGTTGCTCCATAGCCTTGCACAAACTTCGTAGTCTTTTCTATTTCAGCTACGCTGGTGGACATGTAATAGCGTTTTATTGTGGTTTTAGTTTGCTTATAACCACTTAAATATTTTATATTGCCCTTATTTATTGATGTGTGTGTTGTGTGTATGATACAGATCCTTTGCTAGATAATTGCAAATATAATCTCTACTTTACAGTTTGCTTTTTCATTCTTTTAATAGGTGTTTTATAACATAAACAAATCTTAAATTTTAATATAGGTTATTTTTATCAATCTTCTAGGGTTAGTGCTTTTGAAGTCCAGTTGAAGGAATCTTTCCTTACCCTAAAGTTTATGAAGAATTCCCTCTTGTATGAACTCCTAGACATATTATTTTACATTTAGATCTACGTGTGAAATTAATTTTTTTATATAAGGGTCACAATGAACTTTTGTCTATGTGGATGTGTAATTGACTTGACATCATTTATTGAAAAGTGCATTTCCTCCCACTTCACTCCAGGGCCACCTGTCTTAAAGCAAATATGTTTTTAGACTCCTTTTTCTATTGTCTTTGTTTTCTATCCTTGCATTAATACTACGCTATCTAATTTACTGTAGCTTTGTAATAAGTCTTCATATCTGATAGTACGTCCACCACCTTTTTTCTTTAGGATTGTCTTAGCTACTCTTAGCTCTTGAAAATTCTGTATATATTTTAGAAAACTTTTTCCTTTTACTCACATACAAACATGCCAATATTTTTAATCAAGATTGTATTGAACATATACATTTGGAAACAACATATTGCTATATTCCTCCATTTAAGTCTTTAATTTGTTTCAACAACATTTATAGTTTTCTATGTAGAAGTTTTGTAAATCTTTCATTAGCCTATTCCTAAGTATTTAACATATGTGATGCTATTGTTAATGCCATCATTGTCCTAATTTCATTTTCTAATTATTTGTTACTGGCCTATAGAAATACAACTTGATTTTTGCATATTGACTTTAAATTATATTATACTTTAGACTATAAGAGTCTTAAGTAGACTTTTTAAATTTCTACTGTCCAGTAATGTTTTCTGCTAATGATAGTTGCATTTCTTCCTTTCTTATTGTTACGTTTTTTAAAATTTGTTTCTTCTTTTACTGAATTGGCTGAGATCTGCAATTAAACATTACATAGACAATGCAATGGTGGGCATTCTGGTTTCATTCCCAATCTCAAAGGAAAGCTCTAAACATTCCACCACTGAGTATGATATTTGGTGTATCTTTTTTTTTTTCTAAGTCTTCTGTATCCGTATAGGGAAGACCTTTCCTAAAGTCAACTCAATAGCCATTTGTGATCACCTCTTATGTCACAGTCTCCATTCTAGGCCAGAGGAGAATTCTAAAATGAATAAGACACTGTTGCTGCTCTGGGGAGTTCACCATTTAGGGTGTAAAATAAATAAATACAATAAAGAGTGGCAAGAGAATGAGAAACCACAACTGATTCTGTGCAGGGGAGCTCGGGCAGGCTCTCAGAACACAAAGCGTTACAAGAGATCAAGGAATGAGATAAATGATATGTTCTAGCTAATGAAACTAACATACATGGGCTACTCCATTAAAGACTATTGCCTGGGTATTTGTACATGTAGACCTCTAAGACAAAAGATTCCCCTAAATTCCTGCACACATCACATTTGGAGAAACCTGATACTCTCAAGTATTCTTAAAGAAAGTCATAATTCAAAGAATCTCATGGTAAATATTTTTAGTGACAATTCCTGAGTTCTATGTGCTCAGGTTTTCTAAGAATGTTACATGAACCAAAAAGCTGAGAAAGAAATCCTGTTTTCCGTTCCACAATCCCCTCGTTAGCTCTTTCCCTTTCAGTACCAACTGTATTTGCCAATGATACCACAGGAACGGGGAAAAGAAAAGATTGTCTTAGAGCAAATAATACAGTATGTGGTTTAGAAGTATTTACCTTATGTAATAATGATACATATTAAGTACTAAATAAATACTTGTCAATTTGGCTTGGCCTGGCTACATCGTAGACTCCCAAAGAAAATAGTCTGGTCGGAATTGCATTACCTTGGACCAAAGGCTCTTGAAAGGCATACAAATCAAAGAACCAGGTACAGTGTATCTTTCAGTTTTAAAACTCAAAACAGGAAAACAGGCATCCGAGAGCAAAAATCGGTAGCACGTCAGAGTTGGTTTCCAAAGAAGAGTCATTAGACCAATACATCATTTCGGTGGCTATTTTAACTGGAGCGTCTCAAACAACTTGAACTCTGCAAATAGACTGAAAAGGTATGGACATGTCTGCCTGTAACTTAGCTGCTTCTCCGGGAGAAGAAGAAGGTGTGAACACTCTTCAAGTTCATCTCCAAACATCTAACTTTGTTCTGAAAGCAGAGAATAGATGGAAGGTATATCTGAATCTGGGGTCAAAAATAATCAAGGGTTTGGGGTTTGAGGGAGTCTGGAAGTATAGTGAGTGCCCCAGTAAATCTTTTGGGATTTATCATTGTAGAACCTGCCAGCTAAACTTTGTGGTCAGCATTTGTGTCTCTTTGCCTGAGTGCTCTCCCTGTATGGGGGAGCCCATTCTCCCCAAGTGCTAAAGAGAGAGCACCCCACCACCAGTTAGAGCCTTCAACAATCAGTGCGGGGAGGGGCTGTATATCTCCGTCAGGTGGGATATCTAAGCGTTCCCCATTGGCTTCGAGTTCCTCAGTAGAACGAAGCTCCTTACTCACAGTGGTAACTTACCATCTCACTTTCCCAATGCTTTACCCACGTTTGCTAGAATCGCCTCTTGGATAAACCATTTTCACGTTCACGTGCCTTCCTGTCTCAGGATCAAGCAATTTTGGGAGAACACAAACTAACGCAGGTCATACTTGTCTTCGACAAACAGACATCAGTCCCCATCCCTCCTCCGGCTCACCCCTTCTATTTAAGAAGATGGTGGCATTGTCCGAGCAAAGCCCGCGCTCTCTAAAGGAGCGCACGCATTTTGCAGGAGGGTCCTGGGAAACTTGAAGCAATTATCCGGACAAGTCAAGTCAAAGGCACTGTCAACTGAAATCATGGCTCGCTGGAGCACGGGCATCGTTTTTTTGCTTGACTTATTTGCATAATTGCCTCGGTTCTCAGCTTAGTATGTGTAGACCTGAGGAAGAACAATTAAAGATCTGACACGATGGGGGACCCACCCTTGTGGTTTCTGGCCAAGAGGGAGACATGTCACTGTCAGAGACAGCTATCTGGGGAGAGACTCTCAGGGGGAGAATGTTCCCTTTCAATTATGACTACCTAAAAACCATGATGAAAATTGCTTTCTGTGAAATCAGGCTGTGGAAATTAAACTTCGGGGAAAATAGTTGAATTTTAGCCTTGGAGCCCTCTCTCTCTGTTATGGTGGAGAATTTTCCAAGGCATGTCAGACTTAGCTATGGGATTCTACAACCGGCTTGGTTTTTGACATTTCAGTGAATTTGGTGAATGTTTTTGTGTGAACAAGTAGCCTAATTTCTGGAAGAGAATTGTATTTAGATTCCATGTTCGTTCCAGCTATAGGGAAATCATTGTAATAAACGATACTCTAATCTTAAGTTTTTGTGCAAATGAGAACATTATGCAAAAAAAGTTCCAAATAATTAGTGGATGTAAGTTAAGTTTCAGAACAGTTCCTTAATCTTTAACAGCACAGGGCTGGAATGCTAACAGTGAAACTCAACGATATTAAGTGAAGAGTGAAAAATCAACAAGTAGAACCAAACAGAAAGATAGCTTCTGTTTGTTTCTTGTTTAAATTACTTGTTGGATCTTTTTAATAAGTTAAAAAAAAATAACGATGTTAAATTCACTTTTTAAGTTTATTTAACTGAACTTATCAGAAAAAAAACACCTTCCCCTATTAGTCACCGTTACTCTATTTAAATATTTCTAAGATCAATCCATCACTTATGAATTGGTTTAATAAAAATGACTGCAATATCAATTTGTAGTATATTCTTTTACTCTAAAAAATAGGCAAAAATGATACTGCTCATAGAAGAACCTGGTGGTTTCAGGTGATCAACACAATGAATTTTTGTTTTGTTGCTTTTTTAAAAAAAGCAGGACCAAGAATAATGACCTAGTGCCTTCTCATACATGGAAGACTTTTTTGCTGAAATGTCCCAGCTAAGGGTCTAGCTTGGGCATGACCAGGAGATTTTTTTTTTCTCACCTGGAGTGAGGTCAGATTCAAACAATGGTCAAATTGGATGATCCATGTTGAGTTTCTTAATCACTCATGCCCTTTCTTGCCTTGGGGCTTTGCATCTGCCCTTCTCCATGCCTGTCATGCTCTGTAGCCTGCAATCCCCTCCCCCTCCTCTGCTCACACATTCTACTCTTCCGGGATTAATAATTCAAGTCTTACATTAAATTGCATTTCCCGGAGGGAGTTACTTTGTGTGCTTTTTGCATTTCTGCTATCTAGACTTTGACCCCACTTCTAATCCTCGGTGGGTTTGTTTGCCCCGCTCAGCTCACAGATAACCTGCGCCCTCCTGCCCAGGTGTTCTCTGACTGGGCACTTCTCCAAATTGGTCTTGGAATAGTCTCCTCTAATCTACCCCAAGGCCAACTTCTATTTCCACACCCTTCCATTTGTGGCTCCTGCCTTACCCATGGCTCCTGGACTCTTGTCTTTTCTCCACTGCAAGGTGCCCAAGATGTTCCCAGGGGCTCTTCGGATTCTGAGATTCAAGAAATCTGGATTCATATACCCGCTCTGCATTTACTTGTGTGGTTTTGGAAAAATAACTTGTCCTGCCTAGTTCTCATCTACAAAATAATAATAATAATAAATCCCCCAAAATGGACTAAATCATGGCTCGGCAAGCTTTTTCTTACACGGCCTGGGCAGTAAATGTTTCAGACTTTGCAGGTCCACGTGGTCTCTGCCACAACTACTCAGCTTTGCTGTTACCAGCTTGTCTATAGTGTGGCTTTTGTGTCGTAAGTGAATGGGTGTGGCTGTGTGCCAATAGAACTTAATTTACAAAAACAAGTGGCAGAATGGACTTGGCCCACGGGCCCTACTTTGCAGGTTCCTCCTGGTCTAGATGACTTATGTGATTCCTACCTTGAGATGCCCTGAAATCACCCTGCCCCTAACCAATGCAATTAAATATTCCTCTCTTTGCCACCCCCTATTCTTTTCCTTTTTAATCACAATTCCATGTACATACAAAAGCAAACGTGTATCTTTCCCACCAAACTGTAAATTTCACCTGGGCAGTGTCTATGCCTGTTTCCTTGCCAGGAGTTTACCCAGAGTGTGTTGAGAAGCATGTAGCTCAGAGTAAGCTCTCTAAACAAACAAAAATGAAATGGATGGACGTGTCATTTGTGCTGAGAGAAGACGACCAGAGATTTGCCCACACCTAAATGCACACTCCTCCCTCAATCCTGCCCACTGTGAAAGAACATTTCTAGTTATTTTCTTGGAGGATGGAGTGGATGTGATTTGAGCATTCACAGGTGCGTTTTCCCATTTTACTGGCAGCGTTTCTCTCATTGTCATGGGCACACACATCACCTGAGTATCACCGAGGGGGGTTCTGATTCGGTAAGATGAGGTAGGACCTAAAACTCTGCACTTCTAAGTGGCTCCCCAGAGATGCCACTGCGGCTGTTCCATGAACCACACTTTGAGACGTGAGGCTTTTTAAGGGAACTTGTTCCCTCAATGCTTTTCCTTAACATGAGTACCTAATCAGGAAAATTGGGGAGATACTGCAGACACCCTGCCCAGATCAGCTTATTTTGCCTCTCTTTTGTAAAACCTGCAGTGATTATTCAAAGTCTTTCTACCTGTGCCGCAGAGATGAAAGACACCTTAAAGCAGGCGTCCTCAAACTAGGCCCGCCTAATGCATCTATCTGGTCTGTCGAGTGTTTTTGCTGCCGCTGCCTGTCTTGCTTAGCAGCCGACTCGTCCCGGTCCCACAGTGCACACTCTCCAACAGTCTGAGGGACAGTGAACTGGCCCCCTGTTTAAAAAGTTTGAGGACCCCTGCCTTAAAGCCTTCAAGTAGGAGTTACCTCCCCTGCAGGAAGGCTGGCAGCCCCTCTCCAGGTGACTGCTGGGCAGGAAGTCTTTCTGACTTCCCTTCTACCTGCAGCTGCAGAAAACCACTCATCTCCCCATCTCAAGGTCAACTGATTAGTAACCTTAATGACATTAGAAAAATCCTGTTTGGTTGCTGCAGAACGTGACTTGCTAACTACAGGCAGGCGTGAAGCGAAAGTCACGAGAAAGGTGGTCAGAGCCCAGTTAAGTCTCATTTCCATTCTGGGAGGATGCCTGGGCCCTGTTACAGTGCTTACGTTGGCTTTAGGGCTTGAGAGTTCAGAGAGACTATGTCTCTAATAATCCTCATTTGTCCTACTTGTGTTATTGACTGACCCCTGAACCCATCCCTGTGGTTAAGAGGGATAGAATCCTGTCATTATCAAGACCTTGGTCAGTGCCAGCTCCTGGGGTGTGGGGTTAGGGACACGAAGTCAACATCAAAAGGGACATTGACTGGTCAGGTCTATTATGGAAAGGAGAAATGTTAGTTTACTAGCAAAGGGAGGAGGGAAAGTGTGGGATGCTACACATATGCCATCATGTGCCCCTTTCCAACACTCACCTAATCAGCCATTTCTGTGCCTTGATTAATGTATTAGTTTTCTGATGCTGTATAACAAATGACCATAAACATAGCAGCTTAAATAAAACACATTTAGCAGCTCACAGCTGTTTAGGTCACAGGGTCCCGTATAACCTAACTGGGTTCTCTACTCGAGATCTCACAAACCTGCAATCAAGGCATCAGCCAGGCTGAACTCTGATCTGAAAGCCCTGGGGAAGAACATGCCTACAAGGCCCATTGAGGTTGCTGGCAGAGTGCAGTTCCCTGGGGTTGTAGGACTGGGGTGCCCATCTCCTCGCTAGCCATCGGTGGGGGCTGCTCTCAGCCACAAGAAGCTATTCCTCTGTCCGGACACGTGGTTCCCTCCATCCTCAAAGTCAACAACGGTACATCAAATCCTTCCTGTGAGTCAAATCTTTCTGACTTCCTCTCCTAGCAACTGGAGAAAACTGGGAATCTTCCTATCTTAAGGTTAACAGATTAGTAACCTTAGTTATATCTGCAAAATCCTTTTTGTCAGGGACAATAATACAACATAATCATGGGAGTAATATCTAGCATACTTATATGCCTAGAGATCAGAGGAGGAAATCTTGAGGATTTGGAGAAAATATTCAATTCTCTCTGCTGCACTTACACTGGCCTTTGTGCATTGGCTCTTGACTTCAATCTGACCCTTTAGACCTATAGTTATTGACCTGGTTCTCAAAAAGGCTCCCTCTTATTTCTGTGGGTGACATCTGCCTGTTGGCTATCTGCCCCCCAACCCTGGTGAAGAGGTAGCTCCCGCAACACCCTACCTGTGATACCCAGTGTTTCCTTCAAGCATCATTTATGAGAAGAACTGGAAAGTGGCCTGGAAGCCCACTTCTGCTTTCATCGTACTATCCAACAGCAAGGTCTATGTAATCCTTGTGTGTTTCCCTCTAAATCACCTCCCTATCTTCTAGGACAAGGGAGATTCCTCTCCTGCTGCAGCTCTCCCGGGTTCCGTTTGGGCTTGAGTGGGGAAATCTGTACCTTATAGGACTTGTCAACACCACCATGCCCCTTCCTGCAAGTCTAGCTGCCTCCCAAGGTCATTCCAGTTCAATCTTCAACAATGGCTCAGAAAAAATGAATCACAGCTCAAATGCTGTTTTCTTTGAGATGAGTCAGATGAGGCAACAGCCTGGGGAAAGCCAGGGATAGAAAACCAGTCTAACCCGTTTTGCCATTATTGGTAGCTGGGGCTCTACACATCACTGCTCCTGGAAAGAGAAATGATGTCTTGCTGGAGTCCAGAAGACTCCCTGCCCTCATGCCTGAGTGGAAGGATGTTTTCATGGTGGCTCACAGGGGCGCTGGGTTTGGACAGTCTGGGGGTAAATTCCTTGGCTGTACTGCAAATCGAGTTGGAAGACAGAAAGCTGGGGTGGCAGCCAGATGGTATTGAAATCAGAGAACAAGAACCTTCAAGGCTGAACACTACATCCAGGGCAAATGTTTCTAAATCAATTCACAAACAGGTACGTGAAAAAGTTTCAATGATCAAAAATGTGTTTTGGTGGGAAAAATGGGTGGAAGAGAATTAAGTCGGTTTCTTGACTGCAGAAGTTTTCAAACTCTTTAAATACATAATTGACCATTCAGAATTTCTAAGGATAGGATAGAGGAGGGGTCAGTGAACTTTTTCTATAAAGGGCCAGAGAGTAAAAATGTTAGATTTTACAGACCAAGTGGTCTTTGTTACAACTACTCAATTCTGCTCTTGCCACAAAGCAAAGCAACCACAGGCAACATGATAGGTGTGGCTGTGTTGCAATAAAACTTTATTTACAAAACAAGCAGGGCCAGGATTTGGCCTTTGGGCCACAGTCTGCCAATCTGCTGGGATAGGGCATGTAGCACTAACAAAGTTGATTGGACCACAGAATCCCTCATTTATTCATTGTTTGTTATTTTTATGGGACAAAACCAAGAGTCTTACGGGCCAGTCTCTCCTGATGTCTCTGGGGGAACTTAGAACACAGAAGACTCTCAACCAAACTGACTGAATACAAGATTTTGAATTAAATACTGCAACAGAACAATCCTTCCAGGAGAAAGGTATATACTGTTGACACATTTAAAACAATGTTTCAGAACACTAAGACCAACTATGGTTTAGAATAAAAGAAAAAGGAGAGAAGAGAAGTCAGGATGAAGAGGAGGAAGAGGAGACACACACGAGGAAAAAGAATTACCACGAGAAGGAGAAGGAAGGAAAGGAAGAAGTGGAGGATGGAAGACGAGTTTCCACCCACAAGAAAATGGGCTTTCTCTGCCCCTGGCTGTGCATGAAAGCACTGGGTGGGTGTCCTGAAAGGGAAAACCTTTAATGAGGTGCTGAAAAACCCTCCTTGGCACTAATTAACAAGATCACTAGACTGTCGTAATTGCAGAAAGAAGGATAAATCATCAAGAGATATTTCCTAACAGGAATGCAGGTCATTACAAAATATTATTTAAAGCCACATTTACATATAAAAAGGATCAAATGGCTGTTGTCCCACTTGGCACCCGCATCCCCTCCCCTCTTCCCTGTGCTTGAGGGGCAGGAATTGGCACACAGCTCCGGGTAAGCCGGGGGCTTTGGAATCTTTGCAGAGCGTCCTCCCAGAGGGGCTGGAGGAATGCAGAGATGTGAGAACTGAAGGAAACCTTCGCTGCTGAAATCTCAGGACTGAAACATCATGTCCCCACCTGATTAACTGCCATTTAGGCAACTAAATGCCTGGATCCCTCACTTAACCCAAGTCTCCGTGAGACCAGTAACCTCGTCGGTTGTCTGGGTTTTTTTCTTTTTTCCTGCATCATCGTCTCAATGCCCAGGCCATACTGGAACACTCAACAAATACACGTTAAAAGCACTAGTCCATTTTTGCAGGACTCCTCCTTTGAGAAGCTTTCCCACACGTCCCAGTCCAGAGGAAGGCTCTTTCCCCTGAGACACTGTGTGTTGTAGCCCGTGCTTCCTTGTGTTGTGGGACTTAAGAAGACCCATGACAAAATGGCAATAACCACATCTAATTAAACACAGAACTACTTGGTACAGGGACCCTCTTGCATTGATCTCCATATCCCCATCCTTATCACAAAACTATGTATGTAGTTAAGTCATGCTTGAATGGATACTGATACCTCTGCTATGGCCCAAGAAGGCAGGGGTAGTGGTTACAGACTTTGGGCAACTCTAGAGTGCTTCCATTGGGAATTGAGCCGTGGTCTGCAGGGACAGATCAGAGAAGGGAGAGGATGGCCCAGGGCACTCACTACATCTCTACTGCAGTAGCCTTAGAAGGGAGTTTTCCTGCAAGCCAGAGTGTCCCAAAGTACGTTGCAAGTAACAGACATTGCTCTGGTTATAGGTGGACATGACATAGAAAGGGAGCTCCCATGGGGGGCGGGATACAAGCTGATTTTGAATTCTTAGTGTAGCTATGAGCAAAAAGTGAATAACAGCAGGGAGTAGGAGCCAGGCCCCTCACTGTTGGAGTGGAAGGTTATAGATCAGGAAGGGAGAAAAGCTAGAATGATCCACGTGGTGACGGATTAGAGTTAACAAAACCATCTGTATGGACTTCGTGTGTCACTTAATATAGAGATATAGATAGAGATGTAGATATGTATGCATAGGTTACACCAACAGAATCCTACACTAGTTTTGGGAAGGTCTAGAAGGAATGACACTCCAGTGGTAACAAGCAAACCCAAGGTCATGTGAACATAAACAAATGATTGATTGATTACAGGAAGGAGATTATATGGAATTCTTCTGTATGGGAAAGGTTTGTATAATGTATGCAGCTACTCTATGCTCAAGTAGTATATTCCCCACCCATTAAGTGTGGACTACACATACAGACTTCCTTCCAAAGAGCACAGTATGGAAAGAGGGGGGGAAAAAGTAACTTTACAGTGAGGAAGAACCTGACAAACATGCCTTAGCCACAGGGGGTCAAGGTCAAGAAGCCATGTTGACATCCCTAATCATCAGGAATATGCAAAGCAAAGCCACAGGGAGGTGTCTTTTACCCCAGCTAGAATGAGCATTGTCAAACAGGCAATAACAACTGCTGGTGAGGGTGGGGAAAAGGGGAGTGCTTATACTCTCATGGTGGGCATGTAGAGCCATTACCAAAAACAGTATTGGAGGTTCCTCAAAAAATCCAAAAACAGGTCAACTGTATGGCCCAGCAATACCACTGCTAGGTAGAGATGTGAAAGAAAGAAAATCAGCATAACAATCCCATGTATATTGCAGCACTATTCACAGTAGACAAGATACTGGGAACCAAACTTAGTGCCCATTGGTGGATGAATGAGTACAAAAAAAATGTGGTATATATACACAAAGGACTATTAGCCATAAAAATAATGAAATCACATCATTTGCAGTAACATGGAGGAAACTGGAGATCATCATGTTAAGTGAAATAAGTCAAGCAGAGAAAGACAAATAATGCATGTTCTCACCCATATGTGGGAGCTAAAAACGTGGAATTCCGTACAGGCAGGGAGTAGACTAGTGGTTACCCGAGGCTGGGAAGGAAAAGGGGGTGGATAGAGGGGATAAAGAGATGTTGGTTGAAGGGTACCCAAAAATACTTAGATATATGGAATGAGTTCTAGCATTCGATACTATACAGGGAAAGTTATACAGTTAACAATAATTCAATGCATATTTCAAAACAGCTAGAAGAGAAGATTTGTAATGTTCTCAACACAAAGGAAAGGTAAATGTTTAAGGTGACGGGTATCCCAATGACCCAGATTGATCATTATACAATATATATAGACATCAAAATATCACAGGTACCCCCAAAATTTGTACAACTATTATATACCAATAAGAAAAATAAGTCATGTCGATACTATATAATGGGATAATATGGTACTTTATATCTGTACTGTACATCCCCCAAACCCATAACCCCAGTCCAATCATGAGAAAAAAACATCTACCAAATTCCAGTTGAGGGTGATTCTATAAAATGACATCCGACCTTCACGACAGTCAAGGTTGTCAAATACAAGGAAAGTTTAGGAAACTGTCACAACCAAGAGAAACCTTAAGGAGACATGACTGCTAAGTGTAATGTGGGATCCTGGGTGGGAAAAGGATACTAAGTTAAAAACTAAGAAAATCCAAGGCAAGCACAGAAATTAACAAATGATCATGTATTGACATGGATTAATTGCGACAAACGACTCACACCCATGCAAAATGTTAAAAATACGAGAAAAGGGGTGCAAGGTATACGGAGATGCTCTGTAGTATCCTTGCAAGTATCTTTCACAAATCTAATACTGCTGTAAAATAAAATGTTTGATGAAATAAATTTAGGAAAAAATATAAACAGAAAAAAAAAAGGCCCCCATGAACACCTTGGGCAGGGCCACCCTTGCTTAAGAAAGGAGCCCCTGGAAACTGTGCAGTTGTGCCTTGGCCCATGCTGTGCTTTCCCCCCTTTTTAACTCCACATGTAGGTTCTAAATGGGGACTCTGGACACCGAGTGTGTTCTTCACCAATATTTATTGGGTGTTTTCTCTGTACCCATTGACACTGGTGTTTCCATTGCGGTCATTGTCGCTTGATGGCTTCTGATGTGTATCTGTCATCTGGAAAGACGGAAGCACATGTTCTCCGACTTGGAAGTGCTAAGAATTACCTGGGCAAGGCGGTTAGAATGCAGATTCCTGGGTTCTACTCAGAGATTCCAATTCAGTCTGTCTCAGGAGAGTCTAAGTGGTCTTTATTTTTAACAAATCTCATTGAGGTTGGTCTGGTTCACACATTCGGATCCAGCTTGACCCAAAAGCCTAAGTCCTATATGAAGAGTCATTTTTTGGTTTCTCTTTATCCACATTTAGCACCATGATTCTGCCTGCGCACCATGTGCTTGTCAGATAGTTGACAATAAATATTTGATGAAAGAATGAATGAGTTCATGCATAGACAGTCAAGATTAGCATCTTAATTTATTTTTTTTCTTTTTCTGTTTAAGAACTTTGACATCAAGTATCATGACGGGGGCTCCACATCTGTCAGGGGGCATCAGAGAAACAAAGCCACCAACATCCAAGGCCATTCAGCGTGCAAATTTGTGACCGACAGGGAGGGAAAGATTTCCCAGTCAAATGGGAGAGGGCTTCTTGCTATGTGTTGTTCTGAAGCTCGGATCATTTTTAGATTTTTTTCTTTTGTAGGCTCCAGTAAGCGGGCCTATCTTCTGAATCAGCAGCTGGGTAATTAGTTTGGTTGCTTTTGCAGGTAGAAAACTGGAGGCACTTTTTTCCCCCACGGGCAAAAAGGGGCCTGTGCAATTCAATAATTGCAGGCTGGTGCACACCTGGTATAGACGCTAGCCACATACACCTTGACATCCAAAATGCAGCCCCCGACCTGGGTGGTAGGGGAAAAAAAGACACAGAGAACAGTATGCTCTAAAGAGGTGAGGAGTGGGTGAGGCAAAAAAACCCTCCCCTTTCCATGGGGACCCCCTCTCGAGGTCATTGCTTGCCCCCAGGAGCAGAAGAAGGACACATGGGAAGGTAAAATTGTCCCTGTTCCCAGAATTCTTTCAGAATGGCCATCATTGTTTAAGTGAGAATATTGCCGCTTAATTGTTGGCTCCGAAAGAAAAATGATGAGCCAGAGGAAGGGTTCTGCATGGATTTAGTGTATTTGAATAATTTAGACCCCCGCCGTTAATTTGACAGGATTGTTTTTCTCTCTCCGGAGCCTGCTGCTACAAGAATTAAAACTGTCGGGAGTGCCCGGGCTGTGCTGGAGCTTAGTAATGAGGTTTATCAGTCAATAAATGATTTTATACAGCAAATTAAACTGTAAATTTCGTTTGGGTGGTAAATATTTAGAGAATAAAGATATCTGGTTAATGAGGAGGGCTGGGTGTTTAAAAAGAGAGAGAAGAAAAAAAAGGAAATGTCAACCTTTTAAATCTTGAATGTAGTCAGGACTAGATGGCAATGTGCTTGCTCTCTCTCTCTCTCTCCCCCTCCTCTCTCTGTAAATAACAGGGATGGCCTCATTGTTTGTGTATTTAAGGATGCAGCGGCAAACCCTCCCATCTTTGACTTCAGCCTAGCACCAGAACCAGGAGGTAACACTTCCCTCGCAGGGTTCTTCAAAACAAGAAAAAAAGAATTATGTAAAGTGCTCCTACTAGGGTATGCAGCTGAAGTTTCATTCTTTCTCCTAGGATGTGTTTTGAAAGGCAGATACTCCAGGGCTGTGGTGTTTAATATAATTGCCTTTCATCACATGTGGCTATTTAAATTGAAATTTACATGAATTCAAATTACATTTAAGATATTCGGTTTCATGGATACATTTGCCACATTTCAGGTGCTTGATACTAACATGTCTAGTGGCTGCTGTACTGGACGTTGCAGACATAAACATTCCCATCAACACAGTGAGTTCTGCTAGACAGGGCTACGTCTCCTGAGCTGGGGCTCCCAGAGATCGGAAGGTAACTGAGATGGTTTAATTGGGGCATGAATTTTCTTGTTGTTATGTATCTGCATGTATATGGAAAAGAAACATTCTAACCACAACTCTCTTATCAAATCTGTGATGTCACACCTATCATTGCTTAGAATAATACATGTAAGTAATATACAGTTAAGAAAAGAACCAAGCAAGTTGCTTTAAGAAATGGAAGCAATCAAGTTGCTTTTCTTTAAAGAAAATATAAAAGAAATAAAAGTTATAATTATTTGGCAAAAACCTGGAAGTAGCATACAAACGAGTGATGTTTGGAAAATAGTCAGTAGACTCCCAGTATTGGGAAACTTAAGAGGTGGCAGAAACGGAGCATGAAAGAGGGAGAAGCAAAAATGCTCAAACTTTCCTAACCTCCGAGTTTTGCTTTGGACTAAGCCAGACCATGTCACTTGGCCACCTACCTGAGTGCTAAACAGTCAACACAGTGCAGTCATCGTGGCACTGCCAGGGAGATCATTCAACAGGAATTCATGGTATGTCTAGGATTTTTGGAACAGAGCTCTAAAAACCCTGCAGCAGCTTCAAGATCCCAAATGTGACTGGTGTTTGCAGGCAGACTTTGCAAGTCATGAGCCAAGACCGAAGGTTGGGACATTCTGACCTGTACTCCCTGGCTCCCCATTCCCACGTCCAAAATCAAGTCACCATCCGCTGAGAGGGTTCCTCTGCCCTGCCCGAGCCTGTGGAGCTTGTTCCTTCTGCCAGCTCCCTCCATCGTCCTGTCCTACTTCCCCAGTCCCAGTCCCAGTCCCAGGAAGCAGGTGTCGCAGGGAAGGGGCACCGAGAGGCCACCAGCACACTAGTTCTCCCTGTTCTCACCTTTCCACCAGCCATTGGAGGGACTGAGGCCAGGAGGCCCCTTCTCTGTGACTGTCCCCCAGCCTTCTTGCTGGGGCTTATTCCTCATGCTGGGGCAGTGGGACTCAGCTCTAAGGCATCCCTGACTGTCCAGCCGTCTGAGAAGCACCTTCATGCCCCACCCTCTGAGAGGCTGAATCTGTCAGCTGCTTGCCTGGCTTCTACGGAGCTTGGCCACAAGCCCTGGGAGATCCCAAGCTTTCTCTTCCCCATTCTAAACCCTCATACCTCCGTGCACGTACTTCCCCCTAAGAGCTCAAGAAATGAGGCCTCTAGTCCACGTACAAGTATAAATGCTTTCAACAGCAGGGAAGAGGAAACTTTATTTTAAACGTGCTTGAATGTTAGAATGTTCCCTGGGTCACAGGGTAGGGGGTACAGAGGTCCCTGGAACATCACATGCTGGCTCTTGTCTCCTCACTCTGTCCTTCCCCCCATGCTGGCTTTACCCACGGGCTGACAGCAGGACAGACACACCAATTCTAGGCCTCTATCTGCATGGGACAATACCCAGAAAAGCAGAAACGTTGGCTCTACAACAGCTCTGTCTCATAGAAATATAATGTGAGTCATAGATGTCATTTTACATGTTCTAGTACTCACGTTTTAAAAAGTAAAAAGAAACCAGTGAAATTAAATGTACTAAAATACATTTTCTTTAACCCAATCTATGCAAAATACCAGCATTTTAACACACAATCAATAGTAATATATATATATATATAATATGAGTGTATATAGATATATAAATAAAATATTTTGCATTGTCTTTTCATACTAAATCTTAGCTGATGTCCATTTGGACTTGCCACATTTCACGAACTCAGTAGCCACCTGTGGCTAGGGGTTACCTTATTGGACAGCACAATTCTAGAAAGTTCTTTCAGGAGTGGGAGGAAGCCCCCAGCAAACCGCTGCTTGTATCCCGCGGCACAGTGGAGTCACATGCCCTTCGTGGAACCATTGCTGGCAGGGGAGACACTGCGTTAGGACCAGTCACCCTCCTTTCTGGTGCTGTGGTTGCAGTCATTTTCCACTCCCCCACCCACCCCCGAGGCATAGTAGTTACTTAAAGAAGCAACAGAAAACACACACTAAAAAATCGACTAAAATGACCTTTCTGTTGGAAGGGGCCGTGCTGTGCTGTCGGGTGGTTCCCCCAACAATGTCCATGGCAGACTGGCTCTTCCATTGGGGACCCTCATGGACTCCGGGATGGAGGGTCCACTCTTTTGTTGACCTAAGGTCCTTTCGTCTGCGAGAAGAGATCTCAGAGGTACAGAGCGAAGGGCGGTTTTCTCTCCTGGGGCTCCGAGAGAGCTGACGGTGATGTATATAATAGATGCTGCTATCCACCCCGCAGAGATTGATCTAAGAGGTGTTTGCCTTGTGGGGCTCATGGGGCCTTTTGGGTTTTAAAACTGCTGTGTCAAATAAGCCCTATCCACCGTTTAAGCAACTCCCTGTGTCCTCCGTGTATCCAAGGATCCAGGATGAACATCCAAATGCTTGCTTCTGGGACCAGGAGAGCCTAAAAAGTGTCAAGAGTCTGAGATGTAAAAGCGAAGGCCAACAGTGACTAAGCACCCGCTAAACCCTTCCTGGGCACCACCTCCTTTAACTTTCCAGGAGAAAGGAATGAGTAAAGGAATGCAAGGTGGAAGCCAACGGGTTTGTGTTCCTTATTTGAGAAACCTAAGTCATCCGATTGATTTGCTCAGTGTTTATCCTTGTGAGAAAGATGAGTATCACAGCACACCACAATGCTGGGTGGGTCTCTGAGCATCTCTGTGGCCAGCACTTGTCACTCCCGAGACAGGGATTAGACCCAGCCTCTGAGCCTGAGGCCAGGGCAATGCTGCGTGGTTCTTAGGGTGGTGACTATTCCTCTGTGTCCCTGTCCCTAGCCAAGTTGGGAGCATCAGGCGTGGGGAAAGTATGTACCGAGTGCAAGAGAAGGTCTCACACACTCATCCTAAGTATTTTGAAAGCATGAACTTGGCTTTCAGCAAAGCTGGGTTTCATTTAGCAACCAGTGACTCGATGATTATGTGACCTTGGGCAAATGGTACAACATATATGGGCCTCAGTGTTCCCAGCTGTGAAATGGCCACAATGGCTACCTCAGGGGGTTGGGGTTTGGAGTGAATGAGATGATGCAGGTGAAGGCGTCACCGCTGAGTTTGCCGTATACAGCAAGAGCTCAATACGTGTACGTTACTAATGTGCTAATGATATTATGCTCCACTGTTACCAAAAGAGCAATGATGATGAAGCCAATTTCCACAAAATACTTTACCCTTTATGCTTTAAGCACTTTGGTAACAGACTAAGTTTTATGCACCTTTGCAAATTCTATAAAGAAAAAAAGTAATCTTCTCAGGGGAAAGAAAAAAAGAAAGGAACTTCATAAATTTCTTGAAGAGCAAATAAGGAAATGAACTTTTGGATGAAATGATATGGAAGTTGCTAGTCTTTGGATGGAGAAAGCTTTTCCTGGCACAGGTGAGACCCTAAAGTAGGGTCCTGAGTTTGCATGTTTTTTTCTATAAAGAGCCAGACAGTAAACATGTTTTTCTGTGTGGGCCATATAGTGTCTGTCATGACTACTGATGCCTGCCACTGTAATGCAAAAGCAACCATAGACAATACTTAAAGGAATGGGTGTGGCTCTGTTCCAATAAAACTTTATTTATAAAATCAGGTGGCAGGTCAGATTTGGCCCATGGACTTCAGTGTGCCAATCTCTATCCTAAACAAACCCTCCTATGCAGCTGTCCTGACTGTTACGCCATTGATTACTCTCTCCTTGGCAATTCTGTAGCCTTTTGTTTATGCATCTACTCTAGACAGCTCATGCTGGATTCTCTGCAGCAACCTGGCATGTCTACAACGTGCCATACTTACGTTTGATTTTAGATCAGGAATGAGGACCTTGTGAATTTCAGCATGGACAAAGATCTGACCCTTTGGGGACTCAGTCCCCCCTTGAGGTGTGTTAATGATGAAAGCTAAAAGAAGATGCTGCACTCCTGCTGCATCAATGCTCATAGATG
Source organism: Microcebus murinus (assembly GCF_040939455.1). Lineage (NCBI taxonomy): Eukaryota > Metazoa > Chordata > Mammalia > Primates > Cheirogaleidae > Microcebus > Microcebus murinus. Next base: position 28,935,863 of record NC_134123.1, read on the forward strand.
GTCCAGGAAGAAAGGCATAACTTCCTTGGAGGAAACCGGAGTGACCACACACACACCCATGCCAGGGCCACACAAATGACTCTGAATGCTCCTGCTCCCAGCCCAGATATTTCTCCAAAACCGACACGTGCGCAACGAACCATTCCTTTGTGGATCGTGGCATCTGTTAAACAGCTTTTAATAATTTTTTTTTAAGAAATCTTATTTTATCTGAGAACATCTGTGGCCATCTGGGCCACTCGCCTTCCTTGTATTTCACTTTTAAGTTTGATGAAACGATCAGATGTTCTCGCATACATTCCGAGGCAGACCAGGGTAGTATTGAACAGACATCAATTATACCGATGTCACGAGGCATGCCAATCTCTGCAGAGGAAGTGACAGCTTCCTTATCATCAAACCAACGCGCTCCTTGATTAATTTGCTGCTGGTGTCGATAACGGCTCGTGGGAGAGTTGGATACGAACATATTGTGCTCCCCACCTCATTTTCCCCTGTTGATTCTCTTCCCACTAAGGAGGGAGGGCTGAATCTTCCCTTTCCGTGGTAATGTCCCCCCCTCTGTAGGCTTTACTCTTCCTTTGAACAAGTGCCCCTAATACAAGGATCAGTTCCTCCTTTAAGCATAACTTCAGTACAAGGTAGACTGTCACCTTTTTCCTTGAACTTGTGCCATTTTAATTTAATTCAGGAAGCCTCTGAGAATGTCTCCTCATTTTGGCAGGTCCTGGGAAACTGATTCGGGGATGACCTGCAATTAGATGAATATTCAGGGCAATCCTCCTGTAGGAAACTGACTAGAGTTTGCCTATGTAGACTTGTTTCTAAGGGCCTCTTAGATCTATTTTTCCTGTTCCTTTTCAAGAGTTTGGTTATAGTCTTTGAGAGGGTCTTGTCTTCCTTGTGCTTCTGAGTCCCTTTATATCTTTTTTTTCTTCAAAAAATGGGATAAATCCCAACTCGATGATTTTACACAATTTCATGTTGTTTTGTTTTTGACTTAGTCTACGTTGTAAAAGAAAAAAAAAAGGCTATTTAAGTTTCTCAATGAAGCCGTGAAATTCACTTGATGGATTGAGATGAACTGTTAATATAATGGGCTCTTTCATATTTTTCTAAATGAAGGAAAACTTTGAAAACCGCCCCATGACACATTCAGGCTTGAGCTTGAGAATGACTCTTTCGCCTCTTGCTAGCTAGACCTCCTCTGCCAGTCATTTCAGGTCTATGAATCACCTATTTGCAAACTGCATTTTAAAAGGTTTTTTTTTTCCCCCCCACTGACTTTTATCCTTATGAATTTCTGGTTGTGAGACCAGAAATGAGCAATGTCCCCCTCCAGGAGTTTTGGGGAGTGCCTTCTCTTTTATGTTCCCTACACGGCGTGCTATTGATCTGCCAACCCTAAAGTCAGTGGGCTGTGTCGTGATGACAGGTCCCTCTGTGATTAACAAAAAAAAGTGCGTATTTGGAAATAATGAGAAGACCGTGCAGAAGTTGTGCTCAAGCATATACCGGATCGTGGCTCTTTATGACAGCCTTCGTGGTAAGTGCAAGGTGTGACGAATATCCTGTTTCTCCAAACATGAAGTTTCTGAAGTTCCATTTTCTCATCTCCCAAATAAGAATTGTAAGGCTTAGTTAGCATTTTCAGATCTCACAACCTTACATCTGAGAATGTCTCATCTTATATGGCATCTTAGCTCACGTGACTTCCGGTCCTCTAGATATGCTGACAGTCTAAACACAGTGAAATAACATAAAATATATATATATATATATATAGATAGATAGATATAGATAGCTATATAGAGAGAGAGAGAGAGAAAGAGAGAGATGTCTATATATCTATATATCTCTATATAGATATCTATATATCTATATATATAGATATATCTATCAAGTATCTCTGTGGCCTGGCCTCTTCCTCCTTGACCTGTGACTCTCCACGCCAGAGTAGGGAGCACTCCTCTTCCCTGCCCACCACACACACCCAGTCGTCCACTCTCTCTCCCTTTTCCATCCCCTAATTCCCCTCCCCACTGTCTGGTATCTGTGGTGTGTTTCAGCCCAGCTCTTTTCCCTGCGTTCCCAGTTGTGTCATCTTTGATCATTTTAGGAATCTCTCTCAAGCTCACGGTCCTCGTAGGCAAAATAAAAGCACGGCACGAACCTTTAAACATACAAGGCGTTGTAGTGGGGGGATAGAGTGCAATGGTGGGCAGCGGGAGATTTCAACATTGCACAGATTTCCACCTGCCTCCCACGCCTACCTGGATAGACTGGGGCAAGTGCCATTCGCCGTGAAAGTCTCACTTTTGAAAGAGTGAGAATAGCCACCAGGAAGGATTGGATAGGAAGAGCAAATTCAATAATGCATGTCAAACCCTGAGCAATGGGCCTGCCACCTGACAAACTGTTCATACATGGTAACTACTATTTTAGCACAAGGTTGCTGCTATATATATATATATATTTTTTGATAGCCACATTTTGAAAACAATGCCATTGTGGGTATGGTGGGGGGGGGGTCATTAAACTAATCACCTGCAAAATATGTGACTTCAATTGGAGCACACATGCCAATAGGACAGAAGACATGAGATGACAAAGTTTCTTATTCAAATACCATTTTGCTTCTGCTAAAGACTTCAGCTTTCACTTCATGAAAACTATAACTGCAGCCAAACTTTTTCAGGGAAACTTGTTGATTTTAGAAAGAACTAGCATCAAACATGGTAAAAATCGGCGGTAAGAATCAGCCTACTCTCCCATGGACTTTTCATAGCTGCTTTAAGTAGTTGTTCCATTCACTGATTTATACATACATGCACACATATTACTAAGATGCTCAAAATCTCTATCAGGTTGTTGAATTAGGAGAACCAAGTTCAAGTCCTGGCTGTATCACTTGGTGACTAGACACCTTAAGTGTCTTGAGTCAAGTAACTCAGACAAGTTACTTCTCTCAGTCTTAGATTTTTCCCTTTTGCAAAATGGAGTTGCCATGAATGAGATCAGAATATGAACTGAAGTACTGTTAAAATGTGATTTAATTGGGGGCAATAAACTGCACCATTAAAAACAAGCATCACTTGAGCCACGAGACTACTAGGGACATATGTCTCCAGCCGGGTGCCCTTCTCCCCTGCAGAGAGAGTTGGCAAGGCAAAGAGGTCCTGTCGCCTCTGGTTGGTTGGCTGTCACTGCCTAGGAAACTATGTTGAAAAGGATTCTGTGGATACATCCCATTGGGTGTCAGTATTCGGATCGATTGTTGATGTCTGCAGTGGATACCCATTGGGTGTTAGTGTTTGGATCGATTGTTGATGTCTGCAGTGGGCACGGAGGGGGGAGACATTGCTGCTCATCTGTGAGTTGCCATTTTAGAGAAAGGTACGACTGATTCCTGGGGCTAGTTGACTTGCAAAGTTCACGCTCCAGACTTGGGCGTGGGGGAAGAAGAGTTCTCAGGAGCCGGCTGACTTGGCCTCAGCAGAGCAAAGCGCCAAGAGGGAAGAGAAAGAAGCAAAGAGAAGCCTCCGTAGGAAGCTCTCCCCTTCGTTTCAAAATTAGTAAGCCCAGAGCTCCCCGCCACAGCCAGGCTCCATTCCAACAGGTGCGACAGACGTCACTCTGCACGTTGTCCCCAAACGGCTCTGTCAAGTGCGATATTGAAGGGTTGACACTGAGCCAGCCCAGAAACTCATCAGCTCCAGAGGCTCGGAAAACTCCCCTGGCTGTCTCTGGCCTCTCTGGAGACACTGAGTCGTGGCAGCTAACAAGCTGTGACACAGCGGCCAGCACAGTCATTCACAAGCAAAAGTTCACTCCCCGGGCTCTGCCGACCTGGCCCGAGCCTTGTTTGTTTTCCTACCCTGGGATGAAAAAAAAAAAGCACACAGATGACTCCAGGTGAAAAGCTCAAAGCTTTCCCAAACACCCGCCTAAACACATGGGTCTGAGCATGTTTATTTTTTTGGTTTGGTTTCCTCGCTTTTGCATTTCTTTCGCAAAACCACGACAACGAGGTGTAAAGCAAGACGTTTGTTTGTAAAACCACCAAACCCTCATGGCACGGCTGTCTGCCTTCGTTATTTTAACCCTGATATTGACAGTAAAAGGTGTAATATTTCAATAAAATAAAAGTATTGTCAGCAAAAAAAAAAAAAAAAGTCTGATGACATACTGAGATGCAGCACTATGATAAACTAGTAAAAAAAAAAATTGACGAAAACCAGAAACACATAAGACTGCAATTTAATCTTTTTATTTGAAATATAAATATTGTTACTATCAAGCTTGACAGTATAGAAAATGTGTGCCCTGCAGCCTTCTGACAAAACAAAATTTATATTTAAAACTTCCTGAAATAATACCTTTTATCCATAGGGTTTTGTCACATTGCAATGTCTCTGAGCCTACTGGATGGCCCTGCACCTTTAATTATTTTATGCCTAGAAGACACATTTTAAATAGAAGAGGCGGGTTACAACAGTTTTGACAGCTGAAGCTGATTAAAATACTGACAACATGCACTCTATAGCATTCCCTCAGGTTTTTGTCAAAGACCCATAGGAAAGTTAAAGTATTTTTACTCAGCAGCACGAAACGTTTGCTTGCCTGGCTCTCGCCAGAGAGATGTTCAACAACAAAAAAATTCCCTTTCTCAAATGTTGGAAGGCCAGGGACTGGAAAACCGGTCAGCTGGTGGAGTTTGCTAATCTGTTTCCAGTTAACAAAGCCCAAGGCCTCTTCTTTCCAAGGCCAGCTGTTTCATCTCATCTGCCGAGGGCAGGCAAAGCTGGACAGGGCTGCTTATTTATTTATCAGTCTGTTTTACAAGGGTGTTACCAACTGGGCTGGTTTCCTGGATCACGGGCTGATCTAGTCTCCCCGTGTTGATTCTCATTAGGGAGTGTGACTTTTACAGCCCCTCGTGAAAATCTCCTCTCTACCAATCCAGGCATGCCTCTTCCAGGCAGTAAGGAAGCCGTGAATCTGGAGGCAGAAAGTCTGTTGATGTCTGAGGTCTGAATTGTAGGGTTTGGATCTGGTTGAATTCCATGTCCCTTCATTCACAGGACTTCTGCCCTTTCAAGATGTCACTGATACACCCAGTGACCTGCTGATCTTACCATAATATAGTCCAGAGAGTCAATTTTTAGCAGAAAATGCCAGATTGCTTTCGTGGCGTCCACACATCAATCCAAAGCCTCTGGCTTCTATTAGCAAACTCGCTAACAATTCTAAGTCTCGTGACATGGAGCAATGGTCACTCCCAGAAGTTTTCGAAGAGCTAGTAGAAGGAAACAACATGAATGATGAGTCGGTCAGGTTTTAGAAGACGAGGAGGCAATGTGGCACAACTTGGGCAAGATATTTAACATCCGTGTCTCAGTTTCCTGCACCGTCAAATAGATGGTGACAATCCCAGCACACGTCCCCCCCAAGGTGGCTGTAAAGATTAAATGAGACAATACATGCAAAGCGCAGCCCTCAATCCAGGGCTGGGATATTGCAAAGCCGCAAGAAATATGAACTGATGGGAATGTTGTCCTTGTTCATGCTCAATCGCATCTTCTCCTCCAGGTCTTTGCGCCTGGAAAGTTCTTCACCACAGCATAACATGACCGCTTCTTTCTCTCCATTCAAATGCCAGTTCAAACATCATTGCATCACAGAGGCCTTCATGACTGTCAGCCGTGTCTAAAACACAGCCCCATGTACCCAGGGCTAAGTCTTGATCTTTTAACCTCATTTGATTATAAGTCTTACGATGATCTGACATTTTTCTACTTAATTTTCTTTTCTGTTGTTTTCTTCTCCCTATCAGAATGTAAGTTTCCTAAGATATCTTTGAATCCCATTCACTGGGGTTTCCCATGTGGCTACGTTGCACCTGGCATTGTGTCGGTCAGGGCTCAAGCAGAGAAGCAGAACCACCAAGATACATCGGCAGAGATGTAGGGATGGGTACCGGTGTAGGCATAGGAGGAGATGGAGACAGATTGTGTGTGTACATTAAGGGATTTGTTCCAAGGAATTGAAGAGTGAGCTGGTTCAGCCATCTCTGCAATGCCATCTCCAGGGATGTAATCTCATGTCCAGGTATGACACTGAAGCTCGAAGTCCACAGGACAGTCAGGAAGAAAAGATGGGAGACCAAAGGCAGGCTAAAAGCTCCAAGCACAAGCTGCGACACTGTGAGGGTGGCTGGGACCCATGTCATTATTCGTGTTTCTGACTCTAGTGACCAAGTTCTACTGCAGAAGCCAGAACCCAGCATCACGGCTAAACCCGTGTCTGGCCCCAGAGCTGGAGAAGCTGATGGAGGGTCTGGGAGGAGATAGAGTGATGGCAGGCCCAGAAAGATGAGTGACAATGTGTGTGAGCCACAGGGTGGCTGCTGCCTGCCTCTCAGCCCTGCATGGCCCTAGCATCTTCTGTCTGACCCAGCCAGACCATAAACATGCGAGGAAAGAGCTCTAGGAGATGCAGCTGAGTTTGGCCTGCTGGTACGAAGCCATTACGGGCACATAGAGCTACTCGATATTTCTCAATTAATGGAAAAAGGGAAAGAGGAGAGTAAGAGAGAGGGAATAAAGGAGGGGGGAAGGTGAGAGAGAAAAGGAATAAAATTCAACGCTGTCCACACCGTTCTTAAAGGCGTGGCTTTCTGACTCCCCCAAATTTCCTGATATGTGCTGTTTTCCCCATGTCTCTGTGCTCCTTCCTTCCCACTTCCTGAGAGCCCATCGTTCTCATGGACTTCCTCATAAATCCATACTCCTAGAGACTCTGAAAAGAGAAAACAAACTGACCCCTAAGATAGGGCTCCAAGCACTCACTTACTCGTTTGAAATGTCAAGGGGGAGAATGAGCGGTGGACGTCCAGGCCTGGGGCAGCACAACACAGGGGCTCACAGTGCCCCCCAACTCTCAGGGGTCCCTGACAATGCCATCTCTGAGCACACTCTGCCCACCTGCACTGCCAGGGACACAGACACTGGGCCACCACATGCTAATGACAGTCACGTAAGAAAAGCAATGTGTGAATAGGATCTTCAGTGAATGTCCAGTCTCCTTCCATGGAAAAGACTGCACACAGTATGGTCTAGCTTGGGAACATAACCAGGAAATTCTATTGAGGCCCCAAAATCTCCGCATACCACCACGATCACAGGGTATCGCATGGTTTCAGGGTCCTCTGATTGCTACCAAGGACACGTCTCTACATTTCCCATAGCCAACGGTCTAGAAACATAGTCAGACCACAGTGGTGGAAACGCTCCAGAATATTCAGAGATAAATACCTTGGCTATTTACATAATAGCACCCAAAGAGCTAATACCTCATCGTTCTTTAGGACCCAATTCAAAGGGGGTGTCCTCCCCTAGACCCTTACGAGCCCCTTTCACCCCAGGTGAGATTAGAAGTCCAAGTCCATTCCTCCTGCATTATTATGTAATAACGAAGATGGAGGGTAACCGCTGAATATTTGCAAGGTGCTAAGCCACAAGCTCCACACGTTGTGTCCATATTATTACTTAGTCCAGACAGCCACCCGTCTGTGAAATGGGTTTTATCCTCCCCATCTAACAGATATGGAAACAGAGATGAAGGGCAACGCAATAATCTGAATCGGTACGTGGGACACAGCCACGTGTCTCGCTGTGGGGGAGTTTCCTATCTTCGGTGCTTAACAAAAAAAATGTCTGGTTCACAACAGCTGTTCAGAAAGCATTCGGTAAATAAGGAAATACTGCATGAGCTGCTAGGATATTAACTCCAATCTTTCCCCATCAGCATGTTTACTCTTGGTTTTCTTCACGAACAAGTCATCCAGGAATACCAAATCTGAAAGAAATTAATTTTCTCCTCCGTTTAGGACTAGCTGTATGGTTGGCGAGACCCAGTGCAAACTAAGGAGGCAGGGCCCCTTCTTCAAAAGATTAATACGAGTTGCAAGATGGTGACAAGACAACAGTAAACCACAGACGGGTCCTTTAGGTACAAGGCCTGCACAGATCTCTCTCATACACACCCAACACCCCTCCCAGTCCTACTTTCGTTCAACAATCGGGATATTTTGTCAAGGGCCTTTCACGTGGAGTTAGCAAAGTCCTCAACTGAGTCCTACTTTCTTATTCCCATACTCTGTTGTCTCTGACCAAAAATAATGCCCACATTCAGGACCCAAGAGAAGAAGTACCAGGCTGCCCTTTAGACGATATTCAAATAAACATGGTCTTGACCTTGCAGACAAGTCCCTGGACACCTCCCAAGAGGCATGAGGGCACACCTTAAAAGACAGTGGGGACCGTCCTATCCAGGGCCACTACCCTCCCAAGATGGGTTTCAGGAGAACTTCAGGGGTTCGGTTTTCACTTCAACAAAAGATGTGATAGGTTTTAAAGACCCAGCTGCCCACAGTAAAACTGACTGCCGGAATCTGGAACATGCCGCCTGTCCCGGACAGGAGGATGTTGGCCGACCTCTTGTTTGTGGTTTTGGTTCCTACTTAACAGCCTAATGAGAACAATTTGGCCTCCATGGGGTGACAAAAGTGGAACCAGAGATTCAGACTTCATCTGAAAGTCACATGAGCAATACTCACTCCCAGGGGACCCACCAAACAAAGGAAAGCCCAAAGAGCGAGAGGGAAAAAGGGATCACAGAAACTTCCAAACACCACGACCCAAGGCTGCATTTTCCCCCTGGACAACTTGCTCTGCATCAAGCAAAGTTCGGCCCTTGTGGGAGAGAACTTGAGCCATCCCCCTGGCTACTAACCAGTTCCGTGACCCCATTAAACCGTCACGTTCTGAGAGGGGACATCCCTTGCGTGCCTCTGTCCTGCCAATCCACCTGCACACCCCAGAAAGGACACTTAAAAAATAAAACCACTTTAGAGTCTCCCTTAATTCAACTAGGTCTGGGGATTTTTAATTCAAGCAGCATGAGGGCACGGGCACTGGATTTTAAACAAGATGGACTCAGACACCATCATTGATACTGATGTTTTGGGTTTTTTTTCCCCTGTGAAACTTACAATCTCTGAAATAGTAAGATGCAATGAGGAAGCACTGAGTCATAGAGTGGCAGTGCATTCTGCAGGGCCTGCCACATACTAGGTGAATGGCAAACATCCCTTTGAATAAGAAGTTGTATATAACAAAACAGGCTTTCAATTATCAACTTTACCTGGCTAAGTGCAAGAAAGACGCCGATTCCATACTCCCAGTTGGTCATGATGGGATTTGTCTCATGCTACATTCCAGGACATCGATCCTCATTTCCTTCTATCCAATTTCCAGTGTGTTAGTGCATTTCATCCTTGAGTTGTTCGGGGCAGGTCTGAGGCCAGGACTTACAGGGCTTGCTCAGGATCACACCTGAGCGCACCAGTCTGTTACCAAACGAGAGCACTTATCACTAACACGGGTTCGCCCTGAACACGCCTGCAGGGAATGTCACACAAGGCCAGCCCCGTAACCCACCAAGGAGGACACGTATCAGAGGCAAGTTCCCGATTCCCTCCTTGTCAGTTGTTTCCCAACCAGGAGCCCCAGTTTCCACCCCCTAACTCATTGTTTGCAGTTTATGTGGATGGAACCTCCCTCGAGTGAAATCCCAGTAGGGGCCTGAGATAATTCATATGCTTTATCTCATCTCTTTTCATCTGCAACATGATGATTATTTTGCTTTTGGCTCCAATTACGAAGAAAGAAGAACAAGGAGTGGAACACGAGTTACGTGATGGATAAGCAAGCAGAGAGGCCCCTTTCCTCGTAAGGGGCCTTTGAGGTCTTTAATTATTTTGGTCTAACTTAAAACAAAAAAACTAGGTGAGGGGAACTGTCAGGAGACTTACCCTGCAACGGCTCAGCCAGGCATGGAGGTATTGGAGGACTGGTTAGCTTTCAGAACTCTCCGGCTTGCTAAGTGAGGAGCCAGGGAGGGCTAGATTTAGGGTGACTATCTCATTCCAGCGTGCTTGGTACGGCACTAGATAGAAGTCCCTCATCCCAGGAAACCCTTCGATCCCAGGCAAACTGGGACAGTTAATCACCCTAGTCAGGCTGGGGTAAAGAGGGCAGAAGAGGAAGGGGAGGAGGAAAGTGACCCTGGGTGGTGTTGCAGTGTAGCAAACATGTCCCTAGTATCTATTGTGTGCCCAGTGCTCTATGAACCAGACCCACTCTTGCCTTTCCCAAAATTCAACTCAATAGGGGTAACAGATACTTTTGCAAAACTGCCAAGCAGCATGGCTTGCAATTTTAAAAAAAATGCATAATCAAGTCTCTAGGTTAAGGGTGGTGGGTGCTGTGTCCAGCTGTGGATATTGATAGAACATGCTTCCACTCGGCAGAGTGATTTGATCTGAGCTTTTAAGAATGAGTAAGCCTTGGAAGGAAAGGCGCACGGGGAAAGGCATTCCAGGTGGAAGGAACTGCATCGGAGAAGGATTGGAGGCAGGAAAGAAATCACCACTCTGGCAGGGCTGGAGCGAACAGCTTTTGGGATGAAACCTGAAGATGAGGCTAGACAGGAGTCAGTAAACATTTTCTATAAAGGTAATAAATATTTGCAGGTTCCTGCGGCCATACAGGGTCCCTGTCACAACTATTTGGCTGCCATTGAAGCGCAAAAGCAGCTGTAGACAATATGTAAACAAACGGCCACTATTGTTGGGTTCCAGTAAAACGTTTTTTATAAACACACATGTGGGGCCAGATTTAGCCCACAGGCCATAGTTTGCTAATGCCTAATGCAGAAGAAGAAAAATATAGGCAGCAGATCATGTGCTTTAAACAGCTTGCTAAGGAATGTATCCTGTAAACAGTAGGGGGCCATTGAACATAGGAAAGGGGTGGATTCCCGCTTGACCTTTTGAGGAAATATCAAGAAGTGGGAATTTTTTCACTATATGCATTCTTTTAAAAGCTTATAAAAACAATAACTGACATTAAATCAAGTAGTTACTTTGTTCCAAGGGCTTCATTTGCATCATCTCACTTAATACAGCAGCCCCAGAGCAAGATACAATGTTTCTTTCCCTTTCATTGTATTTCCCCTGGGGTGGGAGTGGAAAAATCAAGTACTTTCTGCTACTTTCTGTACAATCAAAGTTGGCTTCTGCAGCTCATGCAGTTGGCCAAGGGCTCAGAAAGGCAGCGCAAGTCTGATACGTACAGGCCAAGTGGGTGAGTGTGAGAAGCACCTTACAGATTCAAAGATTGGAAGAGGGCTCGGCTGCCAGAGTTTGGAATCAGCTACAACCAGCAAGTGTTAAGAAAGAGGAGCAAGAGAGATGACCATGTGCCCGAGCCCTGGGAGGCCAAGGCGGGTGGATTGCTCCAGGTCAGGAGTTCGAGCCCAGCCTGAGCAAGAGTGAGACCCCATCTCTACTAAAAATAGAAATTAATTGGCCAACTAATATATATAGAAAAAATTAGCCAGGCATGGTGGTGCATGCCTTGTACTCCCAGCTTCTCGGGAGGCTGAGGCAGAAGAATCGCTTGAGCCCAGGAGTTTGAGGTTGCTGTGAGCTAGGCTGACATCCTGGGGCACTTCCTACTATTGATGGACACTTGTGTACTTTTCAGATTTGAGCTATTACAGTGATTGCCCCATGAACATCGTAGTATACGTCTTTCAGTGAACATATGTCCCCATTTTTCTGTTGGGGTGTGTTTTATAGCAGAAAGTTTGCATGTCTATCCCATACAATTGCCCATTTATTGATTAAAAGAAAAAAAATTAGATGCATTGTGTGCTACCTGGCTGCATGCCCCGTTAACCAGAATCCCTGAAGGTGTAAGTAGTAAATCTGAATGAGGCAGACATCGAGGGGACATTCAGAGGGGCACGGCGTCACAAATAAATGAGGAGTTGGGCAAGATTCAGGGAAAAGTTACCTCCAACCTGAGTCAGAAAATCCAGCTCATTACTACTTTATTGTGCTTTGATTAACACTTAATATCATTCCCAATCACTCCCCTTAAGCCATTCTTCTGTGTTTCCCCTGCATAATGCCTTAAATAGAAATAAATTGCAACGTTACTTAACATATTACATCATTTGAATTTTAACCACCACAACTTGGGGGAAATAAAGCTTTATTAGGAGTCAAGCTATAAATCTGCATTAGACAGAGATGTGGGTATTTTTGGAAAGCACTGGCTATGTGTGCTACCGAGAGAACATCAGTTTCTTTGAATTCTCCTAATGCTGTGACGGCATTCCCTGATGCCACTGGCAATATTTCAGGGTCCTGTCTGTGACACAAGGGGAAGGGTATGGTGAACTTGGCTACAGAAGGGGGGAGGTGGGAAGGTTTGGCCGGGAGTTCAGGAGCTTGATTAGGTTGAAGTTAAAGTCAACTGCAACATGCAAAAATAAATTCTCAGTCAGAAGCAACGGGAGCCGAATTTGGAGAAACCTATTGTATGTATCTTCTTATATTCGATCTTGGAAAATCTTAAGAGTCACTGAATATTCTCAGTGTAAGGACAGCATGAGTTTTATTCATTTACCAGTAGGTAGTTTGTTGAAACAGGGAGAGCATGAAATTCAGAGTCCATTAAACCTTGGTATCATTTGTGACCCAGAGTAAATTTCTTGACTTTTCTGACCAGGGTCACCATGTACAGTTGCACAGGTTGCTCACTGCAAAAATGTGTCCAGCTTAAAAGGGCAAGAGAGAGCTGAAATTCTGTCTGTGCCCCACTCAACAAAGTCATGGCACTGTGTCCACCAGGGGTCTCATTTGCACAAAGTCACTATCTAGGTTTATGATAACCCTGACTCTGAGCCTCAGTTTCCCCACCAGTAAATCACAAACTCAATAGAATTACTGTGGGAATTTTTTTAAAATATCATACAAGCAAAGGGTGTGACACACTGCCTGACACCTGACCCAGCATTCTTTGCCAACGTTTTTACCTTTCCAAAAGTGATCTTAGAATATGTTCCAAGAGTGTCACAATTGTGATCTCTTACCTTGGAGAGTCCCCCACTAAAGCCATTTGGGCAGATATCTGATGACACCAGGTGGCTGGGCTTAGGTTCCAGGGCAACAAGCTAGTCCTGCTAACTTGTTCTGCCCTGTAAAACAAGGGTCAAATTTTCCTTAGCCTTCACCTACTTAAATAACCCAATTGTCCGACATTCACTGTTAAAAATGATTCATTCATTCAACAGATACTTTAGTGCCTGGGATATGCAGTTCTCGTCCTGGTGCTTGGGAAGACACCTTTTAAAATGTAAAGGAAGCTTCTCTGTTCAGACTCATCCTTAAACGTGGCCTCTGTTTGGGTTGTCATTTTGTTACTAAAAGCAACATAATGAATGTCACAGGAATTTGGGGGACTGGAAAAAATGTGATTAATCACATAGCACATTATCATCATATCTGCAGACGTGATGATGGCTGTTCTATCACAGTGTTTGTCAAATAAGATTCATTTAAATCAAGAAACAAATCTCAGCAAATGATCATTGAAGGGTGGCCTTGTGATCTTACGGAGAAAGATGATGCTTACAAATAAAAACTAAGTCTGGCTTTAACCAAACGATCAAACCGACTACTTCAGGTCAATTTCTACCCAATGGATTGGATCCCAAATATTCAATCGGATCCAGTTACAATCATTGAACCATTACAACTACTCACATGAGATAACCATATCAGCTCAACTATTCAAGTTACTCATCTATTTTTTTTTTACCACTCAACAATTGGACTAAGTCATATGATTAAAATACGATTCAGTTAGTAGCAGCATAGAGATAAAATCTATGATTGAGCAAAGAGTAAAATATACAGAACGTGGAAATGCAAGACAGGAAAGATTGACTATGCCCAAGGCTTGACTTTAAGCCAAGCCTTGCTTTATATAATCAGGCATCCTCAAACTATGGCCCATGGGCCACATGCCACCCGCTGAGGACATGTATCCTGCCCGCTGGGTGTTTTGGCCGCCGCTGCATGTCCTGCTTAGCAGCCGACTCATCCTGGGCCCACAGTGAGCACTCTCCAACGGTCTGAGGGACAGTGAACTGAACACCTGTTTAAAGAGTTTGAGGACCCCTGTTTACACAATCTGTCCATGGGATGATTCGCTGACCAAAAGGGGAGTCCCTGGGGGAGGGAGGGGTGCCCAACAGAGGTGCCATCACCAGTTCAGACTGGAAGGACCCCATGCTAAAAGAGGAGAGATCGTCAGAACCTGGGAAATGGAGCAAAAATTGAAAAGCAGAGATATGAGAACTCAGTGCATATAGTTGGAGGTAGTAGGTGAAAAATGTTGCAGTGAAGATTTGAGACATGAAGGCCCAGAGAAAGCAATAGGGACTAGCAGATCAAAATGGGGTGAATTGTTTCTGTAGTAATTTTGTATCTGTTGCCTGTCTGTCCTTAACATCTGCCCTGAGATCGATTTTTGTGATAGTCCATGACTGATGGGGGAGATTTTAAATGGGTAGGGTTAAAAGGAATGAACTAAGTCACTTAAAATGAATAGTATAACATCACACTAACAGAGTTGGGGTATGAGTGAATATGATGGATAATAGAAAATAAAACAAGTTCAATGAAAGCAGACAAGATTATGTTATAAGAACAGCATCATCACTCACTCTGTACCAGTATTTTTAACATATTTAAATGTTTGGGGTGTTTTTCCTTGTTCAATTTCCTTTACATTATAACTAAAGAGTTCAGCTTGTTGAAATAAAATTCCAAACTTTGGAAATCCTTGCCACCATAGAAGAACACATAGGAACTGAGAAGAGGTCACCCTTGACGATGAGAGTAAGATTGGTGATTTTAATCAATCAATCCCTCTACCACAGGGACTTTGCCTGAATTTTTATTATTTAGGGAACACATTTGTAATTAAAGATAAAAAATTTTAAAAGATATGATTGCTGCATTAATTTTTTTTAATTTGTATTAGATTCACATACAGTAAAATTGGCTTTTTTTTTTTTTTTTTGCTGTAGTTCTATAACGTTTTTGTAGTCATGCCTTCAATGTCAGTCCCACTTTCCAAGCTTTTACATTGCTGTTTGGATTAGTCCCACAGGTGGTCCCTCCTGCAAGCCCAGTCTGAGACTGTGGCGGGGGTCTCTCCTCTGTGGTGTTCAGTTCTCAAATCTCTGGCATGTTCTCTGGGATTAGAAACACACATGCTCAGTGGGGGAGTGAGCCCAGCAGTTCATACACGACCCAATGGGTTCCTGTACTTGGAGTTCCTCCCTCCTCATAATCTTCCCAGCACTTCCCACTTTTCTGAGGCTCCTCTACTCTAGTCCCCAGCAGAAAACTGGGGCTCTAGATACCTTGTTCTGCTTCAGGTTTCCCACAACGCTGCCTGCACCCACAAACAAGTGTTGGAAGACAGGAGAGGAAAAAAAAACAAGGACTTGCTACATCCTTGGAACCAACTGGAGAGGAAGGTTCATTTCCTCCAGAGATCTCAGATCTTGTCATCACTGGCACTGAACTGCCACCACCGTGTGATGACTGACTGCACGTTGGAACTCAAGATAATGAAGATATTTTTCAAAGTGAGGGATTTTCCCCCCACTGTCTCTGAACATCCCCTTGTGTGTTTGTTGAGCCAGAGATAGACAGCTGCTCTTGGAGCTCTTTGCATATTCACAGATGCCCACTGGAGTCCAGGCTGTAGGACAGAGAAGGAAAAAAGGTGGTAAACTCGCCATAGGATCAATGGTACTTTGAATTCTGGTCTTCGTCCCCAAATCTTCTTGCTGCTTACTACTGTTTACTTTCAGAGTCTTCAAATAGCTTCTCCAAGCATGACATTGAGCTTTTACAGCTTCTCATTCAGTGTAAACGAGAGACAATGGAGGGTGGGTACATCATTTTACCTAGAACTGCAACCTGCTGCAACTATGTCTTCAGCTTTATCCTGGGAGAAATGTATTGCCACGGCCAGAACTTGGGTACTGAAGTTAGGTCTCAGATAGAATTTTTCCTCCTACACCTTCTAGCTTGTGTAAACATGGACATGCTGTTTGGCTTCTATAAACGTCACGTCTCCTCCTGTGAAACTGGGAGGCTAGCACGTGTCATTTGGTGTAAGGCAGGGGTCCTCAAACTTTTAAAACAGGGGGCCAGTTCACTGTCCCTCAGACCGTTGGAGAGTGCACACTGTGGGCCCGGGACAAGTCGGCTGCTAAGCAGGACAGGCAGCGGCAGCAAAAACATCCGGAGGACCGGATAAATGTGCATGTGGCCCACAGGCTGTAGTTTGAGGACGTCAGGGTATGGTCTCATTGAAATTGTATAAAGGAACTTCGTCACTATTCAGGTACTGCCACTTCTTCCCCTTTTGGTGATGTCGTGTTGCTCTTCTACAGCAACGATGCTGTTGACATTCCGATTGTGACGTGCCGCCTTTAAGCTGAATTTGCAACAACTCATGTCTGCAAAGTGGTGGGAAAGGAAGGCAAAGGATGCATGGCTAGATGAACTTTAGGCAACTTTAAAGATGAGGACCTGCGATTCTATACAGACAGGGCACAGAGAACGTTGACAGCCACACAAAACCACGAAGGGAGCAAGACCAGCATGCTACTATCCTGCTAAATGTATCATTAGCAAGATTCCTATTAATACACCACAGCAGCTATTGACATTTCATTATAAATGCTTAAGATACGACAACAAGAAATTATGCATATTTAAAAGCCCAGCCTTATATTTCTGGCACGAGAAATAAAATGGAATATAGTACAAACTGATCATTTACTTGACTTTTAAAAGGCAACCATTACTTTTGGGAAGCAAAAGTATGGTTTTATAATTTATAAAAATGATTATATGTTTATGTAAATATCATGGAATACACGGCATATGATAATAAAAGAAAACGCTGTTAAAATGTTCCATTTGAAGGTCCAAAGCCTGAAAGTAGGTACTTCAGAAATAAGATGGAACATTCTGGAAGTGGCAATGTGGTCTCTGCGGTTTCCACCTTTGAGAGCAACCTTCAGCATTTTGCAAGGGTTCCTCGCTTTTAGAACCACAGGAGGGATTTGCTCTCTGGTGTCAGTAACAGTGAGGGCTGGACATCCCCCAAGTGACTATTCTGTTTTCCTTTTATAACCTCTGTGAATCACAAGCCCTTATTTGTGTTGGCTGCCGGGACACTCAGATGCAAATTTGCGGCCCATCCCTATCTAGGAGACTGGAAGGCAAGACGTGTATTTATATACTTTCTGTCCGACCTCAGCACTGGTTTTGTGTGTCTGCGGTAGTCGTGCGTGTCACTCGCCCTGCCTAAGAAGGAAGGACTTTGGCAAGGACCAGTCTCCTGTGTCCCCGCTCTGCAATCTTTCAACCTCCTCCCGGCTGCCAGGATGACCGTCCCTACAAAGTCTGGCTGAGTCTCTCCTGCTTCTGCCTGCGAATGTTTCCAGTAACCTCCTGCTGTTCAAGACACCAGGAGACGGTAGGGTGTAGCAGCTTCGGGCTGTGGCCAGAGCCACACTTCAAACTGAGACCAGCCACCTGGGCAAGTGACTCAACCTCTCTTGTGCCTCAGTTTCCTCCTCATTAAGTAGGAGCGAATGCAATGAACCCTCCTGCGCCACCTGGGCAAGTGACTCAACCTCTCTTGTGCCTCAGTTTCCTCCTCATTAAGTAGGAGCGAATGCGATGAACCCTCCTGCGTCCTTTTTTACCTACCATTTTAGCTCAGATCTCCCTGTGCTATTTTCTATATCCAACACTCCCAATAAGTGTTCCTTTTTCTCTGCACATACTTACTGGAATCTTCTCTGAATGTGCTCAGTTATTCCCCCCACCAGCAATGCCTTCTCTTGTGCCACTCAATGAGAGTCAAATAATTCTTCCTGTTCACTTGCATACTCTCCAACAGTCTGAAATTCTTTCTCCTCACCATTCCTGCAGTGTTTTGTTCCTGCTGTTCCCCCCAAAATGGATTTATCTTATTTATTGGATAGTTATGTAGCACCTACTATATACAGATTATATTATAATGCGTTGGGTAAAGCTTTGGGAGAATATAAGAAACATGAAAACAACAACAACAAAAAACACCATCTTGCTCCCGATTGAACTTGAGTCAAGAAGGGAAGAGACTAAAGTGTTTGAGATTAGGAGACCACAAGAGTCTAAATGCCCTAACGAAATATTCAGGGCTCTAGGAATTCAAGATGTTCTTGTCACTCTTCTTACATATGAGTTGACTGTCTTAATTTTCCTCCTAATGGTGACTGTCTTATCTGCTTGTGGAACAATGGAAAAGATGATGATGATGATGTATTTATTGCACTTCATTTTGTCCCAGACGCTGTGTGCTACATGCTTTATGTCAAGTATTGTCAACCTCAGCTACATATCACAAACTCCCAGGGTGTGGGGGGGTGTCTAAACACCCCAGTCTATACTGCATGCCATTGAAACAGAATCTGTTGAGTCTGACCCAGGCATTGGCATCTTTGAGGTTTCCCAAGCAACTTCAATGTGCAGCCAAGGCTGAGAACCATTGCTTTCCACGCACGGTGGCAGCGTCTCCCAGATTGTCCCGATGACAATCATCACTTGGATTGATTTTTTTAAAAGGCCAAAACCACAGTCTTGGGTCGCAAAGCCACCGAATCAGAATTTCCAAGGGAGGGTGCTGGGAATCTGTATTTTTAACACGCACCCGGGCAATGCTTACCCTCAAGGAACTGCAGAAATGTTGCACTGAACCATTATATTTACACAATTCTTTTACTTATGTACTGTGATATACCATTCATCTTGCAGCTTCATAGATGAGAAAACCAAGGAACAGAAAAGGACCTCGCCTCGCCCAAGGTCGCGTCGAGCCAGGGCTTGAAGCCAGGCAGTCTTACATCAAAGCCTACTTCTTTAACCACCACTGGTTTGGGTTGGGGCACGCTGAGGTTGTAGGAGGTCAAAGGTCCGAGTGGAAACAGTAGACAGGTTTTTGGGGGACTGGAACCACGTCGCATGCATTCCTGTGCTACCTTACCTAGCAACGTGCCTGGAATCTCATAGGCATTTAATGTTTGTTGAGTGAATTGGTGATCGATGAAGTACGCCCCAGCAAACTTCCCTGCAAAACGACTGACCTCAGCCAGAGGTCAAATCGCCTACCACTTCCACGGCGGGACACAGGATGCGGCTTCTCCACCATCTTGCTGTGTGTGACTTGAGGCCAACAACATTCAGCTTGCCTCAGCCCCGAATCTGGAAAACTGGAGAAATGCCATCCATCCGCTTTCTCGGGGAGCGTTTTGGAAATCTCAAGCTGTATACAGACACCGAACAATGACACAAATGTGTGCGGCGGGCAGACTGTGCTCCAGGCCCCCCGCACATGTGTGCCGCTCGTCGTTAAACTGCTCATTAGGGACATGGTTGGGAAACCGCCCCAGCTCTCCCGCCCTGCGATTTCCTCACATTCCGGGGAACGTCTTGGAACGGATCGTGGAGTTCCATTCCCCGTCTCCCTGCAGTCTGGGGAGGCTTGCTCGGGGGTGGGGGTGCAGATGAGAAGGATTCCGAGTGTGCCGGGCAGGGAAGGTCCAGGCGTCCGGATTCCGGTCCCCGGCTGGGTGACCTTGGCAGGCACTTGACCTCGTGCAGTCCCACTGCGCAAAACAAGATGGTGCGGGCAGCGATGGCTTGAGCTTCCGTGAGAATCAAACACGATCACATCTGTAGGACGCTTAGGACTGCCTGGCACAGAGAGTGCAATAAATGGCCACCACTGTCTTCATGTTGGATGATCTGGATTTTGCTCCAGGAAATTAATATATTTCCAATGCTAATAGAAGAGAACCCTCTCCACCCCCCACCTCTGATACACACGTACCCCCGAAGAACAGGACTCCCCAGCTTCTGTGGATGTAGGGTGATGGGTTATTTTATTGTTGATGGCATCGCATATAGCCAAGGACAAAATAAATACAGGGGAGGAACATTACCTGCAGGGTTCATGCTGAAACCCCTTCTATCCATGGTCTTCTTTTGAACGTCAAGTACAGCGCCGATTAAAGGTGCCACACCGTTTAGCCCCTGCCTATGTTTCCTGATTTTTTTTTTTTTTGTTCATCATGACCCAGGCACTCAGGGCTGCTTCAAGGTTTTTGAACCCACTACACTCATTTCCACCATAAATCTTTATTCCGTCTCCCTTCTCTTTCTGGAACACTCTATCCACAGACCTCCCAGTGATTGACATTTCCCTCTCCTTCGTATCTCTGCTGAAATTTCAACTTCTCGGCAGCTGATTTGCCAACCCAGAGCTATTCCCTGTCCCATTTATAGCTCCATCAGACACCTGTATCCTATAACTATTTTCTTTAAAACATGTTACTACTATCAGATATTACCTTCTTTCCTTGGTTTCATTTTTTCCTTTTTTGTCTCCTCTCACTAGAATGTAAGTACCATGAGGGCAGAGACTGTGCATGGTTTATGCGCCACATCATCTCCAGGGCCTAATGGGCTGCCTAGCTCCTAAGTAGTAAATGCTCAACAAATATGGTATCTGCAGAATGAATGAATGGGTAAGAAGTGCTAATGCCTCCGGCACACATAATATATCCTTCCCCAGTTCTACACCTTTTTTGAAAATAAATATTTGCCTTCCTCTGGGCATGATTAAAGAAAACAATTGCCCCAGTTTTTCATTCATTCATTTATCACGTATTTGCAGAACATCCATAACATTCCAATATTTACAGGGTACCAGGACCAAAAAGATGCAGACACAAGTCCCACCCTTGGAAAGGGACAGGATGGAAAGACGAAACAAGGTGCCTGAGCTCCAACTACGTATGCACCAAGCACCACCCTCAGTGACGTAACATGGATTAACTCCCTGCAAACCGCACGCAGCCCATGAGGGAGGGTACTCTGTTATCTCTGCTTGGTGGAGGCCAACACTGAGGACCCAGAGACATTAAGTAACTTGAGCAAGATTTGACACGAGCAAGTGGAATCCAGAAGCCCGTTCAAAATCCTTAGCTCTGACACTACACTGTGCTGCTGCTCCATCTGAGAGTTGCAAAGCTTCATGGAAGAGCAAAGATGTCTCGAGGAGATAGACAGTTTTCAGAGAGAGAGTGCTGCTGAGTGCACAGGTTGTCTGCAAAAGTGGCCACCAACAATTGCTGCCGTCTCTGCGAGCATGCGCCACTGTTTGCACGAAGAGTTGACGTTGTGTTTCCCCATCTGAAATCCAGGCTGCCCCGTGTTTTGCTACGGCCAATGCAATCTGGCAGAGTGATGTGAGAGTTCTAAAACACAGTCCTTCAAGGGCCTGGAAATTTCTGCGCTCATTCTCTTGGGATCCAGCTGTCATGTAAAGCAGCTCAGACCAGACTCCTGAGTGGCAGATCACGTAGAGCCAGAGAGAAAACCGGCCAACCCCAGCCTCTCCCCGACAGACAGAGCACCCAGATGAATGAGTCATGTGACAGCAACGTCACCTGGAACAGAGACAACCCGCCCCCACCCATCCTTGCTGGAATAGCAGAACCGCAAGCCAATGCACGGCTGTTGTCTTGAGTCACTACATTTTTATGGTGGCTTATTGCATAGCAACAGATAACTGATAGTTTGAGAAAGTTTCCATCTATCTCAGCCCAAAATCCAGGGTGTCTCTGTTTAATAATAGGTAACCAACACTTAGCCAAATCCTAAGTATGAGATGAAACACTTGCTTCTTACATTTCCCTGAAGACTGTCTTAGAGGCAAGTGCATGTTTTAGTTTTTCAACGCTTTTCTCTCCATTCTTGTCACATACCTGTTGCACAGAAGAATGTCCTGTAGAATATGGCCACGCTGACCCTCAGATGTTGAGTGGTGTCCCTACCAAACCGGCTGTTCCCACAGTCAAGGTGAAGGCTAGTTGTTGTAAAGGAACTTTTTAAAGGGAAAAATCATATTCTAATCTTTCCCCCGGACCCTGAAACTCTCCATTCAAACTGTGATCCTTCTTCAGGTGAGGGAAAACAGCTGATACCCTAGTTATGCAATCAGTTTTATACTGGCTAAGCAATCTATAACACACCTTAGAGCAGGCATCCTCAAACTATGGCCCGCGGGCCACATGCGGGTGTTTTTGCCTGTTTGTTTTTTTTTTTTTTTTTTTTTTTACTTCAAAATAAGATATGTGCAGTGTGCATACAAATTTGTTCATAGTTTTTTTAAACTATAGTCCGGCCCTCCAGTGGTCTGAGGGACAGTGAACTGGCCCCCTGTTTAAAAAGTTTGAGGATCCCTGCCTTAGAGTGAGGACTATAGAAATCTCATTGCAGACAGTAATATTAAGCACCTTAGAGTTTTCAACTGGAAGTCTAAGCCCCCAGTGCTTAGAAAGCTCCAAAAATCAGGCCTCCCAGCTGCCTCACCTTATTCTCTCCATAAAAGCAAAATGGTTCAGAAGTTACACCAAATTATCCACAGGGGTTAAACTAATTCAGAATTGCAAACCAGAACTTGGAGCTCTTCAGTGTGCAGGTCTGTTCGATTCGTATCGAGTTCAGTGCCACCTCTATTACAGAGAAAGGACCCACTGGGCAAACTGAGACGTACATTGAATTCCTGTGTAATATTCCTTGGCTTCTGAGACATCTTTGCTTTAACAAAGATACAATTGAGAGGTATCACGTTGAGCCCAGGGAAAGGGAGACGTTGCCGTGTTAACGCAGCTCGCCAGGAGCGGTGGAAAGAAACGCTGGCTTTGAAAGCTGAGCCCCTGGGCCCCTGCTCTTCATTAACTGGTAAAACATACAAACTTGTGCAAATATTGAAACATTCCTCAGCGTGTCAGGCACTGCTGGTGAGCTGACCTGACCCCTTCTGTAGGCTTCGTCTTCTTGGCCACTTCCCAGTTAGGGGTGACCAAGTAACAAGCTCTGATCAATGAACAAAAAGTTGGAAGAGTCTATAGGATGGGCTGCTGGCATTGCTTTGGTTTGGGGGATTTAAAAAAAAAGGAGCCACTTTGTCTTGTGGCTGTTCATCCCCTGTCATTCTGGAAAGTCTACAGGATGGTATTGAGGGCAGAGAAAAAGGGTCTAGGTGTTTACTGCCATCTTCTCTTCTGAAAGGCTTACCACCAGACTTGGTACCTAGGACAAGTCAACCCTGTGTGTTTCACCCTTTTAAGTTCAGGGGTCTGTTTCTTAAAGCTCAAAAGAGGGGTCCGTGAGTTTCCCAATACATGAGTGCTCTCAACTCCCCAATCTGTAAAATGGCAAGAGGGATTCCTGGTCTTCAGGGATTTTGGTGAGGAATAAATGAGATGACAGCAAGGAAGAAATAGCTATGGAATAGCAGGTGGTTGCATTATGGTCCTAGATCACACCCAGAGGGGCATTTTCACCTTTATGTTTTATCTCAGTTCCCTGTTCCTATGATTACTTTTTCAAATACTTGGCAATTATTTCATCTTAGTTAAGGAAACGAATCTGGAGAATGGGCTTTGCCGAGGAAAGGGAAGGAGAAATTTTTTGTCAATATTTTAGAATCTTGCACTGAGCATGGGAGGATGGTTTCAGCCCAGGAGTTGAAGCCTATAGGGAGCTATGATCGTGCCTGTGAATAGCCACTCCAGCCTGGACAACATAGCAAGACCCTGTTTCTTTAAATATATATGTATAATTTACATATTCATATTTTTCTAATCTTTTTGTTACAGATTACTAGCCTACTGTTCTAGTAGATTCTTATATATACGTGAGCATACACAAATACACATGTAAGTAGGTGTACACACACATACACTATGAAGACACACAGTAAGGGTGGCATAGCTGGATTTATCAGTGACATCTCCATGTGTTAGAGTTTGTTGCTAAGTTAAATTCCCTGGTTACTTCACTGCTGGTTGGTAACAACTTGTATTTCTAACACTTCAAAACTGACCCATTAAGCCATACCATTTTGCTATCTGAAGCACAGTTTAACAGTATATGGAATGAGAGCCAAGCTGACCAAAGAGGACATTTTTGTTTGTTTTATTTCTAACTACAAGTGGGAAATCAGCTTACTCCATAAAGTTGGCTTTAGGGAGATTATTTCATTAGATCACAGGGTAATGTTATTAGCAGGCACAAAATTCCTTTTGGCTTCCGAACACTCTTAATCCAACTCTGGGACCATAATACATTCCTAAGGTATTTTTCATTGTTCTCAATGCACTAAAAACATTGACTTCAACTTGTAAAGCCATAAAATATGTGCAGTTATTTTCAAGTAACAATACCAGAAAGCCTGCATCATGCTGGGTTAATTCTTGTTTTATTTCATTTGTTTTTATTTCATCTTTACCAGAAAGTCGACTCTGAGATCAACTTGAGCTCTCAGCTACCCGAGACAATATACAAAGTGCCCCATCTCCACTTAGGGGTGTGTGTGATGGATTTGAGGAGGTCTACTGAGAAAATAAGCCACACATCCTTCAAGGACTCAGCAAAACATCCAACCGTGCAGTCTGAGCCAGCTACCTCCCTAGAGAGGACAACCTCACCCATTGCCAAGGGAAACCGAGACCCCAATGTCACTTGGATAAGTTTCCTTATCCTTGAATTCAATTACTGCCCTATCTAACCAGGGAGCTAATTATTGGTCACATTTTGCATTCCCAGAGCTCAAGATATTTTGGTAATTCTCCAAGGAAAACTTTTTAAAAAAAACTAAACTTTTTCAAAATGCAAATATCCCCTGCAGAATTTCTTGAGAGGAAGGGTATTTAGGGTCACCGTGTCAAAATGGCCTTTGGACTCACTGCTATCATTTACTTTGGGCTTCCTGTTCCTGGAAGACCCGCTCTCTGGGTGGTTTTGATTAAGCCCGGTTTGGGGAGCCAGATTGCTATTGCACTCTCCACCATATTTTATGATAAATCTCATTCAATTTCCCGTGTAGGGTGGCAAGCTTTATTGCTTAACAAACATCGCATCTACTCCGCCATAATTTATATCTGAATGGGTTTATTATAGGCGTTGCATTTCATTCATTGTGCAGCTAATTCCATAACATGCTTCCTGCCTTCTGTATGGCTGCCGGGCCATTATCAGCTTCCAAGACAATTGAATCTTTCCCTTGCAGTTTCGCAAAATGGTTTATGAATATGTAATACAAACTGTGTTAACAAGGCAAATATACTTCATTTCTTTTATGGCCATTTGCAGGCTGTGGCCGGAAAGGAGGCCTAACAGTGCGTCTCACTTAGAGTGTGATGGGGCCCTTAATATAGAGATGCGCTCCCCTCAGCGCTGCTCTTTGAAGGCCTGTATTGTCTTGGAGCGAGCCACGCGCCATTGTGCGGTTTCCTGTGAAATGAGCCCCAGTCGACCTCCCGTGGATTCAATTATCTTCCCTACACGGATGGCGCGCTCTTCTCCTTGCCTCTTCTCCCCAAGCCCGGGCTCCTCGTGTGGTCCTACGTGGCGTTCTGACTACAAAACAGCTCCATTTGGGCGCCGCGCCCTCGTGGTGGGACAGAATTGCTCATTTTCTGCATGCGGTCTTCTCCCTCTGTAGGCGTGCCCGTGACCTTCATGCCGCCAAAGTCAAGGGCTCGCCCGGCCGAGTGGGAGACGCTCTGCAGACGGGGGGCTCACCTGGCCAGCAGGTGTTTATCATTCCAAAGTGACTCCCCTTGGGCCAGCTCCCGCTTCTCCATGGCAACCAACACTTCAAGTTGGAGAGTTCCGAGGGAGATGGGACACGCCCTTTATTGCACACCCACTATTCCCGGGACTTTATAGCATGACATCCCTTTGGAAGGAGGGATTGTTCCCATGCACAGTTGAGGCAATCGAGGCTGCAAGAACGTAAGCAACTCATTTTAGATAACGCTTCTAACGGAGGGACAAAATGGGGCTGAAATTTGCCAATATCTGAGTGCCAAAATATCCTGGGTTACCTCCTCAATTGATTTCACCATTGCCACCATCTTCCAAGGAACGGCCATCCACCCCTATGCCCTGCTGAGTCCTGGGAAGTTCCTTCCCACCTGCTCTCCCACGGCCATTCTTACTTCCACTGCCAGCCTGGGCTCCACGCTGCAGTCCCGGCGCTTGTCCTAAAGTAGCACTGTGTTGGCCACTTTCTGCGATGCCGGAACCGTCGCCAACTGTGCTAGCCTATGTGGTAGCCCAGTGTGGCTGCTGAGCACCTGAAATGTGGCTAGTGGGACTGAGCAGCTGGGTTTTTTAAATGACTGTATTTTTACACGTAAATGTATAGAGCCGCACATACCTCGTGGCTAGTGAACTGGACAGCACGGTTCTAAAGGATAAATCTGGGCCGGGCGTGGTGGCTCACGCCTGTAATCCTAGCACTCTGGGAGGCCCAGGCAGGTGGATCGCTCAAGGTCAGCAGTTCGAAAGCAGCCTGAGCAAGAGTGAGACCCCGTCTCTACTAAAAATAGAAAGAAATTAATTGGCCAACTAAAAATATATAGAAAAAATTAGCCGGGCATGGTGGCGCATGCCTGTAGTCCCAGCTACTTGAGAGGCTTAGGCAGGAGGATCGCTTGAGCCCAGGAGTTTGAGGTTGCTGTGAGCTAGGCTGACACCACGGCACTCACTCTAGCCTGGGCAACAAAGCAAGACACTTTCCCCCCACCCCAAAAAAAGGATAAATCTGACCAAGTCTCACTACAGCTTAGCACCTTTCGAAACATTCCCGTTTCTCTTCGGTTGAGAACCGGAGTCTCTCGCCCAGCTTGCGACGGCACTGCGTGCTGCAGCTCCTTTGCAAGTGTTTTCCGGGCTGGTTTTGCAACATTTCCTGCCCATGCACGGTGCACCGGGCCCTCTGGCCGTCCTTCTCTTCCTACACCGTGTCGTGTCCCTTCCCCGCTCAGGACCCGCACACAGAAGCCACATTCCACGTGGAGTGTTCTCCCCGTCCATACCTTCCATGAAGTGCCAACATCCTTCTTGTTCAGGGAAGCCTTCTGCACATCCCAGGCTCTCCACGGGCCGTCTCATGTCACCTACTGTCCTTCGTGTCATGTCAGAGTCACCCCGTACAATTACATATTTAGTCCCCCAATGTTCTGATGAAAGTCTTTCTCCTGCTGTTAGATTCGGATTACTGCTTACCAAACGTAGTGGCTGAAAATAACACAAACTTGTTTTCCTGCAGTCCTGGGGGTGAGAGGCCTGAGCTGGGTCCCCCGGTCTGCGTTCCTCAGGAGGAGCCAGTTCCCTTGCCGTTTCCAGGTCCTGGCGGGCGGGCGGGGGGGGGGCCACATTCCCTGGCTCGTGGCGTCACCCTCTTCCAAAGCCTCCTGATTTTTCTGCCTGCCCCTTTCATCGTAAGGTCCCTTGTGATGACACTGTGACCACCCCCCCCATCATCCAGGATCATCTCTCCAGCTCAGATTTCTTCACGTCTGCAAAGTTGCTTTTGTCCTGCAAGGCAGCACCTTTACAAGTTCTGGGCGTTACTATGGGGACACTCTACGGGGTCATTATTCCACCAACCACACACTTCCCAACTAGACTGTAAACTCCGCAGGAGTAAGGACTGACTGCCATTGCCTTTGTACGGCATCCTGGCGCACTTGAGAGTGTGTGTGCGTGTGTGTTCAGTGAATGCACGAACCATGCAATGCCTTTACCAGAAAGAGACCACCTTGCAGAGAAACCACTCACAGCTGACTAAGCATCCATCTACTAAGCGTCGATGTTTCTGGACTCTGCAATTGCCGCTCTGGTTACGCCAAGTATCAGGAGAGGTGGCACCGCTGGCCCTAACTTTGTCCAGTATCGTTGAGCCGTCTCGGTCTGGACTCCGGACTGCCTTCTCTCCCACTCCGCCAGGCTCGCCCGGCGTGGCTGCTGCCCGTCACGACTGGCACGTTCCCCGTTGAACTGACCGCGCCCTTGAGCTATCGAAGAGACGGCACCTGAACAGAAATCCCGGCAAGTCAAGACCAACACCTTCTCGGTACCCACAGCGCTGGGTCTTTCTCCAGAGCAGCCCTCTTAGCGAGTCGTTTGTTTTTTCCCTTAAGGATGTCGAGCGGGGTAGCAGACGTTCATGGGTGGCCACGGCTGCCGTTGTTCAGATCATGGGCTCACATGCATGTGAACCTACACACACATGTGTATTTCTGTACGGTCTACTTTTAAGGCACAGAACAAAAAAATCTCATGCTGACAGCTGTTGCTGAATTTCAAAATATGATTTTTCATAAATTGTGCATGATTCCGGAGTATTTTTGGAGCTGGGTGGGTATCAAAATCACCTGATGTGATGATGCCCAAATAGCTCCAGCCCCTTCATTGTCAAGGAAGCAACCGATGCCCAGGAGGGGGAACTGGTTTGTCCCAGGCCTGCCACGGTGGCCGGCGGGACAGCAGAAGGCCCACTGGCTCCTAGGTGTGTGCTGTTTCAACAATCACACTCCCTAGAAACATGTCCTAGAATCTTCTCCCTAAGGTTTCTCATATCCTGACCTTGCTGTAAATTTAGATGGAGTCTTGCAAACCTAGATGAAAATCCTGGCCCTGTTCACCCTTTGTATTTGGCACTGGCCAAGTTACTTCTCTGATCACTTATTCTTCATGTACAAAAGAGAGGGAGAGAATATTAGCTTTCTCCCACGGTTGCTGGAGGAATTAAATGGAACAGTCCTTGCAAAATCGCTGTTTACATATTTACCTTCAATATTGATAGAGCCTCATGTCTTCTTCCTTTCCCTTTCCATGCACCTCTGCAGAGATTTGTTCTCTCAGCAATTTGCCAACCCACCTGGGACACTACTTATCAAGGACTATCATGGGTCAGGCACTCTGCCAGGCCTTGCGGTGGGGGAGGAGGAGGAGGAAGGCACCATGTCCAGGACCTCATGGTGCTTAAAGTCTAGAGAAACGTCCAGAGAAGTCAGCAGGTGGCAGGTGCCAGCCATCTAGGGTGACCGAGGGGCACAGGCAGGCCAGAGCAGGGGGAACCACGCCTGGCTTTGGCACCAGGAAGCATCTCGGGAAGCCAGTGATGTCCGGCTGACACCTAAGGAAGGTGTAAGTGTTACTGAAGAATAGGACGAAGTTGCCAGCAGCAGGGCAGGTGTGGTTGAATGCAGGAGGTGAAGGGCATGGCCCACCAGGGAGTAGAGAGAGGTTACCAGTGGCTGGATCTGGGGTTCACAGGTAGGGCGAAAACGTAAGACTTGGGGGGCGGGGTGCAGGTACAAACAAGGCAGGACCGAGAGGTGGCCAGGCAAGGAGAAGGGAAGGGGTGGGCATCCTCCAAAGCAGGTTCAATCCGTACTTTGAACCACGATGGGCCCCGAGGAAGGAGCAAAGGGTGGAAACAGAGTAGCCCCTTGGGCTCACGGCCTTCTGTCCCACGAGGAGCAAAGCAAGAGGCACCCCCAGGGCGGCGGATACAGGTGGCTCAGGGCAGACAGGAGTTCTCAGGCTCTGAGCCACAGACCCCCAGCAGGGGCGGGACATTCTAGTGACCCTGTCCCCACCAGGCCGCCCTGGCACTTCACAACAGACCACCGGCTGCACCTCCCCGGGCCCTTACATCAGTGCTCACGGAGTCAGGAATGTGGGATTTTCAATAAAAGCGCAGGCAATGGGCCCAGAGGGAGCCCCGGCTCAAATGAGCTTTTATATTTTTATGTGGAACGTAATCACGTTTAGTCATGATCGAGGCCGCCCCGTTACTGCTGTTAGAGCGTTTATGGTTCTAAGGGGGATACGAGACTCGGACGGTACGTGCCTGCAGCCGAGAGCAGCAGGGTGTGCTGCGTCTAGAAGCCACCTCGAGACCCCAAGAACACGTCACGTGGGCCGACGGCCGTGCCTTGGGGAGCTCAGCCGGGAGGGCTGGGCGTCGGCAGGTCCAGGGAGGGGCCTCTCCGGTGGGACGGTGGGATCCTAAAAGTAATAACCACACGGCACGTGTAGGGTCTTCACGGGCTTCAATCAGCTGCTTTTCCACGTGTTCAACCCGAGGCTGGGACAGCTGCGTGGTTCCGTCCCCGAGCACACAGTCACTACGTGCATCACTTTCTCCTGTCTGCTGCAACAAATCGCCACAAACTGGGCGGCTTAAACCAACAGACATTTATGCTTTCACAGTCCTGGAGGCCCAAAGTCCCAAAATCGAGGTGTTGGGCAGGGCTGGTCCCTTCTGGGCCCTACGGGAGGCATCCTGTCCTAGACTCCAGCGGTTGCTGGCGATCCTTGGAATTCCGTGGCTTGTGGAATTCCCCATGGTGTGGGGATTCCGTGGCTTGTGGGGAATTCCCCATGGTGTGGATCCCCATCACCCTGACCTCTGTCCCCATCCTCATGTGGCCTCTTCTGTCTGTGTCCTCCCTTTTCCTTTTAAGGGTGCCTGTCATGGAATTTAGGGCCCACCCTGACCCAGGATGATTTTATCTTGAGACCCTGAACTAAGCATGTCTACAAAGACCCTCTTTTCAAAGAGGGTCGCAGCCTGAGATTCTAGGCAAATGTTAATTTGGGGAGGGGGGTACAGTAAGTTAACGAAACAAGAGCCAAGCCAGGTCTCTCTGGGTGCAAAGCCACCCATGCAGGGCACAGGTGGCTGCGTCATTTGCTCACAGTGCCTCTGGCTCACTGCTCACCCCGAGCTCCCCTCAGCTTGCTTTATTTCCTTCCTGCACGCCGGCTCCAAACCACTTCTCGTGAGCACAGACCAGGTCTCTGCGAAACTCTCCTAAAACAGGAACACAGAAAGCCCTGGAAGAACCACACAGGGCCCGAAGACCCTTCAGGGGACACTATCATCCAGGAAAGAAGAGAGCCATTCCGCTCTGGGAATGTGACCCGATAACCAGTCTTGGTTTGGGGTAAGTTCCTTCACATCTCAAGCCTCCCTTTTCCCATCTGTAAATTGGGCACAAAAATCCCTCAGGTTCGCTCAGTGGAAATAGACAGGCTAATGGGCACGCAGGTTCTGAAGGTTCCTGGCAGAGACTAGGAACTGAATAGACATTTAATTATGATCTATTTGCGTCTCCTAGTGACAGAGGGGGAGAGGGAGACCCCTAAAGGGGAAAGGTGACTTGAGCCCCATCAAGTACAAGGTGATAAATGGGGTTAGACGTACATATCGCTGTCCATGTATGAGGCACAAGCATCTATGTATACACACACATGCGTGCCCCAAACTGTCAGGAGTCCCGTCTGTGGAAAGATCTAAGCCCATCCTCATTTATCCATTCATCTGTCCACGTCTGCCTCTTTTGCTGAGAGCCTGTACTGTGTACCAGATCCCGTTGAAGGGCACCCCATTTCATCTCCACGCCTAGCCCATGAGGTCGCATTATCATCACCCCCATTGCACCAACAACCCCCCCACCCCCTCCCCAGGCCCATGGGAACTGCGAGGCAAAGCTGAGCCTCCAGCCCAGGTCTGTCTGGCCACCACGCAAGCCCCATCAGCACCGGGGACACTATCCATGAGATCGTCCACAGAGACACCCAGAGGGTGACGACGAGGGACTGGCTGGGTCAGGAAGGCATTGATGGGAGAGGTAGGTGGCATTTGAGGGGGGCCTTAGCCACACAGCCAGCGATCCTCCGCAGCCCACCGTGTTGGGGAAGAGAACACACACAGCCGTGCCAGCCCAGTCCAAGGTCATGGCCCCGGCCCTGCGACCTTCAGAGACTGTGTCTTTCTGAGCCCTTATTTTTGCATCTGTTAAAAGGGGATGAAATAATAATATCTACATCAAAAGGGTGATGTGAGAATTCAGAGAGAAAAAAAAAATGTATGTAAAAGGTCTAGCGATCTCAAAAACAGTTTGCCAGGACCCGTTGGAGCAGAACACGGCTCATGGGTAGATGACGGGCATGTCCGCCTCGGCCCCATTCCTACTAACCCCAGGCTGGAATTAATCCAAATGTCTATGGTGAAAATGATCAGTTGCGCTTTGTTCATCTGGTGGAATACTATAGAGCCTTGAACAAGGTACAGCCACAAGCAGCGACATGAATGGATCTCACAGACACAACGTTGAGCAAAAGCAGCCAGCACGTACCATGTGATTCCATGCGCCTAAAGTTCAAAAGCTAATCTAGGGGGTCAGAGGTCACCCTTGGCAGCATGAGGGTGGTTATTACAAGGCAGTAAGATACACCCAGAATGGGGGTCACTTGGTCTTCCTGACCTGCATGCCATTCCCAAGGAGCCCAGTTCGTGAAATCCCTCATGCCGGACAGCTGTCATCGGGGAAATTTACATATATTATGCTTCAATAAAAATGCTTTTTTAAAAAATCATATGGCACGGCATCTGGCTCACAGAACATTTTTAGCGAGTGGGAGTTTTCTTTCCTCAAATTACTAAATCACAATGTCTGCAAGAAAAGAACCCTCCCTCTCTCTGCAAATGACGTCCTCCCTCTGTGACACTGACCCCCTGGGGCGTCAACAATGTGGGGAAAGCCCCAGGGCAGGGCCCCCCCCTTTTTCTCTCATGCACTGACATCTAGCCACGCTGACCTTTGCCCGGCTCCTTCCACATCTTGAATGACAACCTTGCAGCTTAAAGGAGGTCCCCTGTAAACGGTTCCTTTTTCATGCATCTGTGCTTTTTTTTGCTACCTTGGACCTGTCTCGGGTGTCAACTGCATTGACGTGCATTTGTCTCTTTGCTTAGTTATCTCCATCTCCCCTGCCGCCGAGCCCACGCTCGCCACGAGGCGTGTCACCGTCTCCCCTGCGTGTGCAGTGCACACTCGTCACGTAGCACGTTTGCAAAGTGCGGTTCTTCCATACGTGCAACCGAAGCCATCTTAGGTTTGTTAACAGCAGAATAATAGATCCTCTTCTCCCTAAAACGTCTACCTAGCCCCAGAGTATTTTTCACCCAGGGAACTTCCGGATTACGCCGAGTCTCAAAATCCTAAGCCATTCTAGAAGGGCTTTTGCAATACCTGGATTTCACACTAGAACGGCAGGATCCGGAAAAGACAACAAATGAAGGATGCATGGCTAGATGTCACAATAGGGACCGGCGGAGACAGGGGCACACTGAGCAACCACCACAGGACTGATGGAGATGTGGCAACTTGGGGCCAGTTCCGTCCCACTGCTGCCACCTTGGGACGCAGGTGTCTTGATGCCGGATCCACTTGGTTTTCAGAGAGAGGACAAGAGTTCACGTCTTTGAATGCGAACTCTACCGACTGTTTTAGCATTGGTAGTGCATGTGGCATCTCCTAGCCAACTGTTTCCTCAGGTCGCCTACAGGTGACATCCTCTGTTCTGACCCTAATCAGCCCTTTTACAGAAGGGAGACCGGCCCGCAGAGAGGGGCGACGGCTCGTCACACATGACAGCCTTAGTGCGTGGCGAGGCACGGTCTGGAACCCGGCTCGGAGCTCAATGCCATTTCTACTCCATCCACCATGAGAAAGACCTCTATGGACGCATTCGGCTTAACTGAGAGATAAACCAACCAGCATAAAAATTAAATTTTGTCCCAAATGAAACACACCATATGTTGAAAAGATCCTACGTGCCTCTCTTCACCAGCCCAGTTGTAGGAGCCCATCACGACAGCCTTAGGAAAGGGGGGGGTGAACATGTGACATCCGTTTACAGCCAACCTGGACTCAGAGTGTCCCCACAAGGTGCCGTGCTGGAGAATGCCTCTTTGTGAAGACCCGGGCCCTCGCTGCTTGAAGCAGCCTTTTTTTTAATTCCGTCTCAGCAGCATGGGCCTAACCCCGTTAGAGAAAGGGTAATCGTAAATCTGCATGAAGTTTCTGATGATTAGTTTTGCTTGGAATTGGGCCAAAGAGCCAGACCCTTGCCAATTCCATATGCACATGTAAGTTCTTTCAAGAGAGAGGACTGGGTAATCCTCCCCACGAGGCTGGGGGCGAGGAGTGTGGGGGCCCCACGGAGGAGCCCCCTGACTCTAGCTGTGTGTAGAAGGGGCATGACAGGCACTTTAATAAGTGGCCTAATAACAATATTGTTTAACAAACTGCTCTCATTTCATCCTCACTGTAGCATCCATAGACATGGATTATGAATTCTTTAGACAGATGAGGAAACTGAGATTCATATTTTAACATAACTTGCCTAACTGTATGCAACTGAGAAGATGCTAAGCTGGGGTTTGAGCCTGGTCCTCTCTGATTGCAAAGTCCCTGTGTGTCCCCCGTGGACACACAGCTGACACAAACACATCACTGTCTTGAATGATGCCAGGTACTGCAATTAGCCAACTGGTCAGTAGCAAACAATCCACATTGCTGATTATCCATCTACCTGGCTTCCTTCCTCCTCCCCCTCCTGAAAACTAATCATACATGTAGGTCACAACAGCAGTTGACTCAGAGATGAAAGGAGAACAATTAGAGATAAAAAAGAAAAAAACAGCCAGTGGTAAAAGTGCTTCCTATACTATTTGAAAGAAAAAAAGAAAAAAATGGCGACACAAGATCTCAAAACTATGGGAATAACGAGGATTTTAAAATGCATTTAATTAATCTGCGCTCAGTCCTGACAATGAAGGGTTGGGTTTTGATGGGTTATAATGACTCCAGTGACTTGAAGGTAGTAAGAAAGCCACATGCTGGGGTCAGAGAGAGTGAAGGATTTGGGTTTTAGGCAAACAGGGTTTATACCTATTCTCACCTCCCACCAGATACCTGTCATTGGACACCTCATCTCTTTCTTCTCAACTTCTGTACCCAAACCAAGCAGGGCAACCCCCTGGTAACAGCTTAAATTTCCAGCATAGGCTTAAGGTGGACAATAGAATCTTCCAGAAGAGAATTCCCATATGCTTTAAGTTGACCTCCCACCTGTATCTGTACTCAGGTACACCACCTGCCTTGTGTTAAGCTCTTACTTAGAAGCTCTTACTTCTAGTAACAGTCATGTGTTAGCATGACTTGGAACTACGTTTAGCTAAATCCCAGGGTATGGGACTAGGAAGGAATTGGAATATGTGATTGTCCTGGCAATGTGGATTTTGTTGTTGCAAAAGAGAGAGAACTTGTCATGCCAAAGCAGAGATAGCTTGATTTCAGGACATCTGAGTTCCCTCCTGACAGCTATGGAGCCTCTGGGTAGGAATCACTCAGAATTCGTGTACATTTGTGAGAACACAGGTTCACGTGCTGAGAAACCCTGGCAAGGAAGAGGCAGCGGCAACCCTGCCCTTGTGGCAAGGCATCTCCTGCCTAAGTTCATTTGAGTGACAATAAGGAACTCAGAATCAGGCAGACCTGGTGCCACTCCCAGGACGAAGGCAGAGTGTGTAGGCACAGATGTAAGTGGGAAGGGAGAGTTGAAACATATGGAAATTCTCTTCTGAGGGTTTCCATTTCGCCACCCAATGCTGCGATGGGAAACCAATGTGTCACCAAAGGAGAGGACATGGGGTAGAGAGCGTGGAGACTGAGTTTAGAGAACAGTGTGGTCCATGTCCCCAACCTACTGTGTCCCCACCAGATGAAGGACAGAGAAGCACCTGCCATCAAAGCAGGTTTATATTCACGATAACCAGCATTTGGAGGGTTTTAAGAATCCTTCAGAGACCATCTTCCTTCCTTTACAGACAGAAAACCAAGCCCTAAAGAGGTTAAATAAGCTCTTACTTCTAGTAACAGATTATAGCAGTGCTTCTCAAATAGGGGCTCTCCCCCTCCAATATCCAGAGTACACGTGACAATATTTGGAAATATTTTTAGGTGTCACAATGTCACAGCTGGGGAAGGGGTGGAGGTATGGCTACTGGCATCTGGTGACTAGGACCAGGGACACTGCCAAACATCACACAATGCACAGGACAGCCCCCACCACAAGGAATGACCCGGCCCAAAGTGTGAAGAGTGCCCAGGTTGGAATACTCTGCTTTAAATTGACATGTGACTTGCACAGAGCAACAGTAACCCTGAAAAACAGACTGGGCGTGTGGTCAACCTAAAATCTGTGAATGCCCCCCTCCCTCCAGTTGTTCATTCCGCCTACTGCCCCCCCCTCCCCAACTCCTTAAATGATTAGTTTCCCTGGAGCTTTAACATGTGTCCTGACAGTCCACCTGGATCAAGAATCAAGGCTGGGCACGGTGGCTCACGCCTGTAATCCTAGCACTCTGGGAGGCCGAGGTGGGCAGATCGTTCAAGGTCAGGAGTTCGAGACCAGCCTGAGCAAGAGCAAGACCTCTTCCCTACTAAAAATAGAAAAAAATTAATTGGCCAACTACAACTATATAGAAAAAATTAGCTGGGCATGATGGCACATGCCTGTAGTCCCAGCTACTCGGGAGGCTGAGGCAGGAGGATCACTTGAGCCCAGGAGTTTGAGGTTGCTGTGAGCTAGGCTGATGCCACGGCACTCACTCTAGCCCAGGCAACAGAGTGAGACTATGACTCTGAAAAAAAAAAAAAAAAAAAAAAAAAAAAAAGAATCAAACCTCTTGATTCTTGTTTTGTAAAGATTTGGGTGTGATAATTGCTGGATAGCAGTTTGTGGCTGAATCAGGAAATAAAAGAAGTTAAGTTTCCAACTGAGAGAACCCCTGGGGGGAAAAAAAAAAGAAGAAGTGAATAGAAAAATTGGATACTCAAAGGTGTGTTATGAGTTTAAATGAACTGCGAGCTAAAATAAACTAGCTTGATCACCCAACACAAATGGCAATTGCGGGTTGAATTTAGTTTGGGTATACTGCAGTTGTAGGTAAATACGCTGAATGCTAATGGTTTTATAATAGTCTTATTAATTCACCCTTCGTAGTTAATGTTTAAGATAAACTCTGTGTCTTTAGAGTAATTTATGCATTCCACTTTTAGAGAATTCCAATTGAACGAATATGAACATAATCATTTTGCACAAACGTTCTCCAAGGAGGGTGCAGAAAGTATGAGCCGGGCAAAGGCTCCCCACTGCTTTATTCATAATGGATCAGCCGGTTCATTCCTTATTAATTTAATGGAGTACAAGTAAGCAGCGTAACAGCTTGAGTTTAGGAGTGTTTCACAAATGGGGCTTTTTGTCTGTAATCACTTAATCCTGCAGGCTAGGCCTCATAAATTGAATGAAAGAGGGAACTGGGTTTTAATTAAGTCCAAACAATGAGGCTGCAGTCAAAGACACAACCACCCCTGACAAACACAGGGGGTGAGGTGTGTGCTGCTAATATCCCAAGCCAGCCGCGCCCTGGCCCAGGGAGCCCCTGGCAGGAACCTTTTGAAGTTGGGCTCCAGGGGAAATCCTGGCTTGCTTCTAGAAGGACAGTGAGAAGACAGGAGAAAGCAGGTGAGGCTAGGCTCTTGCAAAGACGGGCTCCCCACCGAGCTGATATTCAAGCGCAAAAAAAAAAAAAAGTCATGACTGTCTCTCCTTCTGCATCTGTCCACATCTGGCTGGGATACAAACTTTTCACCAGTTAGTCTGGTCTATGGGAATAGTGAAAAATCTTTCCTGGGAACTCGTGCACCCTATTTATTAAAGGAATCTGAGGCTCCCCAAGCCACACAGACTCAGATTCAAATCTCAGCTGTACACTAGGATAGCGACAGGTCCACAGGACGGAGATAATGCTTTGCTGTTTTACAATTAAGAGTAAAGGAGTTCATATGCTCAGGCACTTGGAAAAATGAGTGACTCATTGAAAACATTCAAATAGAAAAAAAAAAAAATTCCCACATGTTTCCCTACAAAGATGCCCAGAAAGCCCCCACTTGCCCAAGCCTTCAGCATATCACTTTGTACCTCTACAAATCTCCACTTGAGACCTCTTGGTCTGCCCTACAGCACCTGTGGCAGG
Source organism: Microcebus murinus (assembly GCF_040939455.1). Classification (NCBI taxonomy): domain Eukaryota; kingdom Metazoa; phylum Chordata; class Mammalia; order Primates; family Cheirogaleidae; genus Microcebus; species Microcebus murinus. Next base: position 28,973,686 of record NC_134123.1, read on the forward strand.
CACAAAAATGCCCCCCACAGGTTCACACATCCTAATCTCTGGACCCTGTGAATGTGGTGCCTTACAGGGCAAACAGAACTCTGCAGGTGTGACCAGTTAAAGATCTTGAGATGAAAACATTGTCCTGGATTATCCGAGATCCTCCCATGAGTCCTCCTGCATGAAACAGACAGGGGAGGTAGAGTCAGAGGAATGGAGCCTGGGGAAGCCACCACTGCTGGCTTTGAAGTGGGGGCAGGAGCCATGAGCTAAGGAACACAGGTGACCTCTAGACACTGGAAAAGACAAGAAGATAAACCCTCCCCCCCCCCCCGGAGCCTCCAGGAAGTGTACAGCCCAGGTGAGTCCTCGATCTCAGTGCAGTGTGACCCATAGCAGATGTCTGAGCTCCAGAACCATAAGACAGTAAATTGGCGTTGTTCTAAGCCACAAGGTTTGTGGGATTTTCTTACAGCAGCAGCAGGAAACTAACACGGTGCCCAGGGCAGACGATCCAAGTCCCCATGGGCATTTGTGTTCTGTCTCTTTGGAACTGAGATGCTTCGTGTGTCTTCTGCTCAGCCCAAGAGATGTAGGGGAATGTGGTAAGTACTCCCTGAGCTGCCCACATAGGTTGAATTGTTGCGTCTTGCATACATAATCTATCAATCTTTAGCAATTGACAATAGCTAGCATTTATTAAATGTGTACTGGTCGCCAGGCACAATACTCAATCTTTTGCATGGATTGTCCAACTCAATCCTGAAATTATCACTGTGATGGTCCCCATTCAATCAATAAGAAAGCAGAGGTTCAGCGAGGCCAAGTTATTTTCCTAAGGACACACAGCTAGGAAATGGTCGATTTTGATAAGAACACAGGAGTGCACAGGCTGAACCACTTAAATACACATGGCCTAGAGGCAAGAAGGCTGAGGAGGGAGGGCTTTGGTTGGGCAAGTGTGGAGGCTAAGGGAGTTAAGAGAATCATCCTCACCCAGCACAGACCCAAGCCTCGTCCAAAAGTAGATGGAATGGCAAAGTCTCCTCTCAAAGTCATGCCCGCAGGAGACCCAGGGTACATGGTGCCCCGGGGGCAATGCATCATGCTTGCACATTCTCTAGCCACATGCCGCTGCAGAGTTTGCAGAGACAAGCATGCTCCCATAGACGTGGCATTCCCACAGCCCAGGGCCTGGAAACCACATGGCCCTCCAAGGCTTTCTTCTGCTGAGCCTGGTCTGGGAGCCGGGCGCCCAGGCCTGACTCTACCCCAGGCACTGGCTGCATTTTCCACGATCTTCTGCAGTTGCCGGTGTCAGACCCCCTGCTGTGCTCCTCCCACCCGGCCCCCCCATGGCTCCAGCCAGTCCTACAAGGGTGGGGACTTCGAGTGATTCTCTGGGACCAGTGAAGTAAGGAATGACTTCACATCTAGGATCAGAACAACCAGGCCACTTAATTCCAAGAGCTGTGCTCGGGGGGTGCTTAAATGTGCTTGGTTTATTCTATAGCCTCGGTTGTCTACTCAGAGCTCTCTTATTAAAGTTTGTGCAATGCTTTTCAGTCACTAAAGCAGCATTTGGCAAATGGGCTCTCTGGGAGACTGAGATGCCTAGAAGTATGGAGGTACCTGTCTGGGGTGGAGACACCTGTGGCATTATTTACAGATTTGTGTATTAAGCAAGCAAACCTGACGGTCCTTTCCTATTCCACAGTGCAACCCTTGGCAGCCATCAGCCTGGGAGAAGGGGGGTCTCTTCTGCACCTAAAAGTATCCCAATGAGCTGTGATCACAGGGGTAAGAGAGGGTGGGACAATGAGAAGGAAAGATGTTTTGTTGAGTGCCTTCTGTGTGCTATTCTCCCTGCTGAGCTTCAAGTTACTCCAGTATAAATAGGGGATAATCATGTTTCATAGGGTTCTTAATAATGGAGATAATGACACCAGTAACAACAAACACTAAACAATTGTGAAACACACTGCATACCACATGCTGTGCTAAGTGCTCTCTGTGTATCCCCTCACCTGAACCCTACAACATCCTGCCAGGATAGGTACCATCTTACAGAAGAGAAGACTGAGGATCAGAGAGGTTTAGGGAACTGCCCAAGATTGCAGAGCTTCTGAAGGTCACAGGTGCTATTTTGTACTTGGGTGGTTTGCCTTCCGGAGCCTCTGAGCTTAACCTCTGCGGTGCCGGCTTGCTACGACATGGGCATCACAACACCCCATTACTTGGGGCAATACAGCAAAATGCACAGTACTGTCTTCCCACATGGAAGCGGCACTGTAAACAGGGACTGACGGTCCAGGTTCATCTCACTGGGTAGGGAAGAGAAGGCTTCCTGGAGGAGGTGACCGCTCTGGTACCTTGCTTCCCCTGTGAGCACCCCTGCAGATCCAGCTTCAGGACAGGAAGGGAGAGGGATGCAGGTGCCAGATAGAAGTGCAGAGAGAAACACACAGGCGCCCTTCCCCCGGCTCTCAGAACCTGCAGGTTGACTTTCAGACAGGTTGTGCCCATCAGGGGCTGTGCCTGAAGGAAGGAATTGTGGTCCCTGTGCATGCACTTTCAGAGCAGCTTGGGGTGATGACAACCCTTTACTCAAAATGGTTTTCCAGACAATGACATCCCCAAGCCCGGCCCCCATACCTGTGAAGGCTGTGATGTTTGGGTCTCCTAGATTAGCTCCTAGGTAGATATTCTGTAGAGCGGCAGTCCCCAACCTTTTGGGCATCAGGGATTGGTTTCATGGAAGACGATCATTCCACAAACAGGATGGGGGGGTGGGGCTTGGGCGGTGATGCAGGAGGTGAGGAGCGGCTGCAAATACAGATGAAGGTTCCCTGGCTCTGCCTTCACCTGCTGCTCGCCTCTTGCTGTGCAGCCCGGCTCCTAAGTTTCATGGAAGACAATGTTTCCACACACCTGGGTGGGGGTGGGGGTGGCAGAGCACTGTGACCTGGTCTCTAAACGCAGCCCGGTGTTGGTCCACAGCCCAGAGGTTGGGGACCGCAGCTATCGACTACACGTAGATAGGTGTATGTTAAAAAAACCCAACTCAAAATGAACCTCTCTGTCTCCGATAACTGTTAAAAAAATCCCTTTTATTAATAGCAAATCCCTTTGTCGCTGCCTTGCCTCTGCCAAAAAAAAAAAAACGAGAGTAAGAATACCTGTTGGCTTTCATTCAAATGGATTTTTTTAAAGAAGACCTAGGACTGCCTTTTTTTATCCAAGTAATGACTTTCAGACAGATTATGGGACCTTGTAACGAAATTAAGCAAAAGATGAGGAGAATGTGGACACAGTCTGAAAACATGCACTGCCTCTTTAATATCTCGGGTTTTCTTTAAACATAAAATTACAGCACAATGCACGAAAGGACGGCGGCATTATCCTTTATCACAATACCCGGCCAACTTTAACTCGTCTCAAGTGTTATTATAAGAAACAGAATTTACTGCGATGGACTTCTCTTCAATACTACTCCTTCCCCGGTTAATGAAATGTCATTATTCCAATATAAACCCTTTCTTTTTGCAGCCTGTTCTTCCCCCACCCAACCACTATATTTCATTTCCTGCAGTTACGTGATATTATTGCCTTTTTTCCACAGCTATTGATTTAGGTGTGTATGGTTATTACAATGCAAAATAAAACAGCTCCCCCATCCATTCTACCTTGTACCATTGAGCATTAACTTAATTTGTTTCAAATCTGCATTTGATTTGGCAAGGAAACCATTTATCTTTATGAAGAAAGCCCTCATAAAGTAGAGAGTTTAGGAGATCACTGCTTTAAAAATTTAATAGCCTTGTGTCTTATACACTAGAAAAATGAATTAAACCTTCAAATAGTATATGTCTCAATGTAACCTTTTTGCATTTCATGCTATGTTTAATTTATTGTATTCTGGAGCAGGGAAAAAAAAAAAAAACATTCGGAGGACAGATCGCAGAATGTGGCTTGCTTTTGCATTGTGTGAATAAAGTCAAGGTCTACCGCCCATGAGCGCCATGATGTGTTGCATGTCCTCATTCGGCTCATGCTGTTGACATTGCAATTCCAGGTGCTACAGGTGTGGGTGTTGCCCGGCGTTTCCCCATGGTAAGAGAATGGGCTCCACTCCTGGGACCCTCGAGGTGCAGCCTTGGCGGGGGTTAGAGGGAAAGAAAGGGGTTGGTACAGCCCATGGAGGGGTAATGATACTCTTAAAAGATTCAAAAATAAGCAAATGCTTTCACTCACAAGTAACAGGGTACTTCAAAAAAAGGTAGAAAGTGTCTGAGCTTATCTCTCAGACAGGACCAGAAGATATTGGTATCAATAGTAAAAAAAAAACCAGTATTTTATAAAAAGAAAGGGCTAAGGCTCCTGCCCTTGCATCTCTCTTCATTGTGAACCTTCTTTTCTTTCTTGTCCCCTCAAACTGTGATTTGTGTGGGCAACACAGAACACAGGTCCATGGGAGATGAAGTCTGAAGAATAGAAGACTATGAACTTCTCGATCTTTGGCTAGATGAAAATATGGTTCAATTTATACTTATTTAAGACCAGCCCACATATGGATATATGGTTTTCTTTTCCTCTGTCCTTGCCACCATCATCATCACCACCACCCCAGAGCCGGAGATACCACTATATATCCAATATGCTGAATCTTTTATGTATACTCCCCTCTTTCAAAAATAAACAAGGTCGACTCACAGATATCCATCCTTTTTGCCAGAAAACTCAGGAAGGTGCAGGGATGTGAAGTGAATTGCTCAATGTCCCAAAGCAAGAGAAGCCCAGATTGGATTCTAAGAGTTTCTCAGTCCCAAGCCATGTTGCATTATGGGTATGTTTTCCCTAAACAGCTTCAGCTCACGATAACCTCTCGTTATTTGAAACTATTTTTCTTTTCCAAAAAGACTCAGTTGCTCAACTATTATTATATGAAGTTTGAAACATCATCTCAAGAATTGCTCATGGAAGGGGTGAAAGGGCTGAGACTTGGCTGGGGAAGGTTTCAGAGGAACCCTTCTCTGCATCTCCCAAACACTGAATACTTGCAGTGCTGTTCTGGAAGTCGCTAGTGCCTCCCTTCTCTGTGTTGGCGTTTCAGCCTTGTCTTGCCTCCAGGCATCTTGTGAGCCCCTCTTCCTGCAGCAGGGCACTTCTGATTAAAAGAAGGGATTTGCCGGAGATGGTATAATCTGAATAAAAGTATTTGTAACACCCAACACATAGCATCTTGTGCTTACTAGGGGGTAGGTTATGTGCTAAGCTCTTTCCCTGGGATATCTCATTTAATTTCCACATTCCTGCAGGTTGATACATCACGATGCCTATTTTGAAGATTCTGGAACAGAAACTTAAAGAGATTGAGCAACATGCCCCAGGTCACACACTAGACTCAGGATCTAAACCCTACGTAACCTGCCTCCCTGTCTACACTCTTGCACCTGAGTACCCTGACCCTTGCAGTTTCTCACCAAATGGCTTCATGCGCCTTTTTCATGGTAGGATCCCAGCAAACCTTCACCAGCGCCAACAGCACAGAGAAGAATATTGGATACGTGGGGGCTGTCGTGTGCATGTGTGTTTCTTGATTGAGACAATAGCTGTCATCCAAATACCCAGAAACACACCTGTAAAAATGAACCTGGGTTTATGGGCATGTTGGAATGTTATGGGCATGTTGGAATGTTGGAATGTGAGAGAACCCGTACCAAAGGGAGCCACGTGTCATCTCAGTAACAGGGTGCTGGAAAGGATGGATGTACAGGTGCTGGGCTTGTGTGAGGTGGTTTTGAAATAGATTCAAGAAAATGGAAGTCTGCTCTAGATCGGGCCCAGTGAGAAGGTAGACGTCAGTCTATGAGTGTTGATCTTAACACACCTGATCTATAAGGAGGTGGACAAGTGTGAGGCTTCAGTTTCAATAAGTAAGCAAGCTACAGTCACTCACATTAGCTGGGAAAGGGAGATGGTTGGTATTTTGTGGTCTGGACAATGTCAATGTTTTGTCTGTGTTGAGACACGATTGCAGAGTGGTCTTGTTTCGGCCTTACTCTGTCATGGTCACAGAGTGGCCTTGTGTGATGCTGGCATTCCATGCAATTGTTCACGTGCAACAGAAGAATACCATGGCTGCTGTGCGTACCAGCCAGATCCCAGAATCACAACGATCTAGCTTTAAATGTCAGGTCAACTCCTAGCTATGAGCAGCTACTTTTCTCTTTCTCAACTAATTTTTATTTCTTGAGGAAATGTCCCTAATTGGAACTCAAAACCAGTGAGGGAGTTTTCAAAGCATAGTTAAGACAGAAGTCAAGGTTTAGAGAGCCAGGCTCACCAATGGACCATCCTCTGAGTTTATACCAAGATCTACCTCCAAGCACTTGTGTTATGGGTGTTAGGGTCAGCAAACCACTGTGGTCAATAACAGGCTCATACATAATGTGCTTGGATTTCTATTTTACCTTTACCAGATATTAGTTCTATGATCTCAGATATGCCTCTGAGCTACCATTTTTTCTCATGAGGTAGAAGGAAGAAAATAACAGCACCTTTCTCATAAGTTTGCCATGATAATCTATGAACTAAAAATATAGAAAGTGTTTATTAAGTGGCAGACCATAGTAATTCCTCGATAAATGGTAACAAGCATGACTCCTATCTTCCACACCCTCCTCCTTGTGCACGGCCACTGAAATTTGGTCTTTCTTTTGATGTGTCTAGAGTCCTTGCTCTCCCTGTGCCCTCTCTGTCCTAGGTACCCTTAAGACTGTGATATGCAGAATAATGACACCCCAAATTCCCAGAACCTGTAAAGATACTACTTTATATAGCAAAAGGGGCTTTGCAGATGTGAATGAGTCAAAGACCTTAAGACAAGGAGACTGTCCTGGATTATTTGAAGGGGTTCAGTGTAAAGACAAGAGTCCTTAAAAGTGGAAAAGAGGAAAACAGGCAGAAGAGTCAGAGACAGATGACATGAGATGGACCAGACTCACTGTCGCTGGCTTTAAAGATGGAGGGGGGGTGGCCAAGACAAGGACTGTGGGTGGCCTCTTAGGAGATTGAGCAGGCAAGGAAACGAATTCACTGCCAGAGCCCATGTGAAGGAGCGCAGCCCTGATAACATGTGGATTTGGGCCCAGAGAGATCTGAGCCAGACCTCCATCCTACAGAATGATCCGAGAATAAATCTGTGTTGTTTTATTTAAGCCACTGCATTTAGGGTGATTTATTGGAGCAGCCAATAGAAAACTGGGTCTTTCCCACTCTAATCTGAGCCCTAATGTCACCACACAGGAAGTCATTCCTGACAGTTCGCTCTAAATCACACACCCCCTCCCTGACCTCCACCCCAGACACTATCAAAGTCTCTCATTTTGGTTTCCCACTTAGTACTTGTCATTACTTGCAATTACTTTCCAATTTGTTTCTTTAGGTGATCCCCTCTTGCCTAATGTGATTGGAAACATTGTTAACGAGCAAACTGGTTCACTTCTGTATAAAAAATATCTAAGAGACTGCCTGGCATTCAGCAGGTACTTTTTTTACCTTTCTATTTTTCTAACCAAACTTTGGGAAACTTGACTTGACATAGGATCTGCCACAGGCAATAAAATGAAAAGAAGGTGAACTTACTTTACATAAAATCGTAAAGGGATGGGACATCAGCATATTGGGGGCACGGATGTTACCATCTCTCCACTATTGGAAAATACTGGTAGCTTATTTCCATGGCCTTTCTTGTTGAACCCACGTGGAGCCTCAGAATTCTCAACACAAAGATCAAGGCAGCCACTGCAAATCAACCACAGTTGGAATACGATATGGAATACAATATTGGAATACAACACATTTGCTGTTCTTAGAGAAAAATGACCAAAAAAAAATGGTTCATAAAATTGTAGAAGGAACTAGGACATTAAGGCTGGGTGGAAATCATTATAACAATAATAACTGATTGTTTGCTATGTGCTAGGCACTTTCCTAAGCTTTGATATCCAATATCTTACTCAATTCTCACATCAACCTTTTGAAATGAATCCCAATATTATCCCCTACTTTTCCAGATGGGGAAACTGAGGCATGGAGAAGTTAAGTACCTCTCCCAAGGTCACAGAACCAATAAGTGGCAGAGAAGATATTGGAAACCCAGAACTTTAATTCTGGAAACTTCACAGTTAGTTATTACGTATATTGTCAGCTTGGGATAATGGAGTGTGAGATTTCTTCCTTTGAATATTTGAAGGGCTGCCAAACAGAAAAGGATTAGAACCATTCTGCGTGGCTTCAAGGACACTGAAACAACCGTCCCATTTGCATAATACACTCCCATAAGAATGCATTTAATTCTCAAAACAACGCCATGTGGTTGCTCTAAAGACACAGGAATATGGGACTGGGAGAGGAGAATTGCCTTGCCTCATTCACATAGCTCAAACGTGGCATGGTCAAGCCTCAAACCCAGTTCTCTTCCCTGGATGTCCTGGGTTTGCTCCATTGTGCTCTATTACCTGTAGCATTAATTCAACCAAACTTGACACTTCCTGTGCTGTAGATCTCATACTCTGCTCAGCTCTGAGAATTCAAAGACCCAACAAACTTGCTTTCAAGAAATTTATAGTCCGCTGGAAGAAATGCAAAAATAGCCCCTTGACATATGACATTATGGAAGCCATAGGAGTCATCTGGTATACATAGGAGTACAAAGAAAAGGGATCCAGTTCCATGAGGAGGTGATGTATGAGACAGAGAACACGTTGATGGACAGGAACCCTAGGGAGATAATTTTGGTTTAATATAATAAAGAACTTCCAACCAAATTTACCAAACATAGAAAACTCATGGAGTCTAATGTCGTCACAGAAGGATTTCAATGGCTTATTTTTAAGCTCCATGGTCAAAAAAACTCTTAAGTGCCAGCTGACACAATGAATTTGGCCCTTTAACCCTATCCCAGCCTAATACTTGTATGAGATCTTGGCTTCTCCATGAATTATTTGATGATTTACACAATTCACTTCTATTCCACCAGTATTTGCCATGGAGGCAAAAAGAGGATCTGGAAGCTTGGCCCTTATTTCTTAGCAGGGTCTGCAATAGGAGTGTTCAAAAAATTAATAAAAAGAAAGGATGATAATATAGAGGTCAGGTTTTATTCCGTAATAGATACTTGTGGTAGACAAAATCATGACCCTCCAAAGATGCCCACATTCTAATCTCAACAACCTGAGAATATGTTGCCTTAGGTGGTACAAAGAGACTTTGCAGAGGGTTCAAGGATCTTGGGATGGGGAGGTTCTTCCGGATTTATCCAGTGGATTCAATGCAATCACAGGGGCTCTTACAGGAGAGAGGCAGGAGAGTCAGAGGTAGAGAGAGGTTTGAAGGTGCCACACTGCTGGCTTTGAAGATGGAACAAGGAGCTGTGAGTCAAGGAGTGCTGATGACTTCTAGAAGCTGAAGAATGCAATAAACTTGATTATTTCATAGAGCCTCTAGGAAGATCATAACCCTACCAATACCTTGATTTTAGGACTTCTCACTTCCAGAACTGTTAGGTGAGAGATTTGTGTTGCTTTAAGTAACCAAGTTAGTGGTAATTCCACTAATTTATCACGGTAATTTATCACGGCTGCGAGAAGACAGCAGTACGATACAATGGGCTGAGTCGTGTGCAGGTCAAGCGATTTACATTCATTTATTAAAGAAGAAATACTAAGTGTGATGTTCCAGGAATTACACCAGGTTCTGAAGACACAGCAATGGCCCAGACAGTTTCCATGGTGGCTTGCAAGGAACTTACATATAGTGTCATGAGTAATAAATGAAAAAACAGCCCAGCGAGCTTGGCATGGCTACGTCCATTCCACTAGTAAGAAAACTAAGGTCTGCAGGAGTCAAGAAACCTCTCCAAACCCTTTTGAGTTGTAAAATGGCCTAGCCAGGATCCAAACCCATCTGCTTCACAATTAGCCAATGCTATTTCCACCACTACTGTCTCACTTCCTTAGGAACAGTTCAACAATGCAGACCTAAAATTCTTTCACATACCTAACCCTCTTATTTTCCTCCACATTCTCTGGAAAGCTGCATCCGTCCTTTTCTCTGATGGGACAGTTGCCATCTCTAAAGCTGCTTTCAACCGTGCTAATTCTCAACTGTCTTCTCTTTGGGATCACAGGCATGTATCTTGTTATAGGCAGCCCCTAATATTTTGATTATTTTGATGCAAATCCATCACCCATAATAAATTCCCCTGCTTTCCAAATGCAATCGATTTTAGAAGCATGAAAGCAAAAACTAAGTAAGCTCTGACAGTCTTTAGGAGTGTCCGTGACAGGAGAGACCTAAGTGGCTGAAAGCTATTTTCCTCACTGTCAATCCAGTGGATGATTTTCCTTGCACAAACACATGCTCATAGGCTCCGACTAATGCCTGCCTCTTTGGACATATGTGAGCAAATAAATGCAATTACGAGGAAGATGTAATCACAATTGCTTTGCTATTAAAGCTGCTACGCGCTCTCATGGCTTGGTTAACAATATACGCAGAAGGGTAGAATTGTCTGCTACTCTCCCAGGAAGAAAAACACTCTTCCTTTATATTATATCTGCAAAAATACAACATTTAAATGCAGAATTTGACTTTCCAAGAATTGCACAAGAAAACCTTTTAACAGAAACAGCAGGGAGAGAAAGCTTTTTAAATCATGATACTCCATGAAGGATTATGAAAATGGGGGTCAGCACTGCAAGTACAATGAGGAAAATCTTCTACTCTGTGTAAATACACGAGGACAATTTATTCTTCTCTGTGGAGCTAACCGGGGATAGTTTCAGCTTTTGGAAAAAGAAAAGGAAAAGAAGCTACCTTGTCCAAATGGATCTATTCGGAGTGATGTGCTTGGCTAGTACCTGGTAGGAATGGTCAGTTTCTTTTGTACTGAACCAGGGTAGCTGAGAAGAGCTGCCCAAAGCCTTTTCTGCTCACACCTTGGTAAACAACTGGGGATACAGAGGCTGACGGAAGACTTTCACCTGAATCCAGTCTTTAAAAGCAATAAAGGGTGAATTTACTTATGCACGAAGGTCACCATAGCAGGCCAGAGACACCTTCAATACAATCAGGTTTTTACCATGTCATTCTCAACTCATCTGTCAAAAATACCTGACCCTCTCTATTGGGTTATATGACCAGTAATACCATATACTGGCTGCTTTGGTGAGGTTGCTTGGAGGAAAGAGGTTACTGAACAATGGATCTGATTTGTAAGTCACAGTGAAACATCTATAAAAGTAGCACCTTGATGTTGCCATTTGTGTGTATGGTGTACCCAAACAGGAACCTTCCTTGTTTAGGAGTCATAATAAATAGATGAGATGGACGATGGATGAGCTAGCTAGATCAATGGGTAGACAGACTACAGAGAGAATTTTTCACAGAAATAAAAACAATCTCAAAGTGTATGTAGAACCACAAAAGACCCCCAATAGCCATAGCAATTTGAGCGAAAACAACAAAGTTGGAGGCATCACAATACCTGATTTCAAACTATACTACAAAGCTATAGCAATCAAAACAGCATGGTATTGGTCTAAAAACTGAAATGTAGACCTATAGTCAACAGAATAGAGAGCAGAATAGAATTTCAATATAGGTAGGAGGCCCAGAAATAAATTACAGATAAATAAAAAGATATATGGGTGGAAAATAAGCTCATGAAACCTCATCAGTCATTAGGAAAATGAAAACCACAATGAGATGCCTCTATATACCTATGTGAATGACTAATTTATGGTGTGACTAATCACACCAAGTGTCATAAAGGATATGGAAGAATAGAAGTCCCATACAGTGCTGGTAGGAATGCAAAATGCTATTGCTACTGGGAAAAACAGCTTGGCAGTTTCTCAAACAGTTAAATATCCACCTAACATATGATCCAACCTTCCTTTCCTAGCTATCTGCCCAAGAGAAATGAAAATATTTGTCCCTACAAAGTCTTTACATGAATGTTTGTAGAGGCCTTATTTGTAATAGCCCCAAACTGGAAACTACCCATATACCCATCAACAGGTGAATGGTTAAACAAACAGAACCATGTTCATACAGTGGGACATTTCTCAACAAAACAAGAATGATCTCTTGATACACACTACAACATCAATTCATCTCAAAATAATCATGGTGAGTGAAAGAAGCCAAACAAAAATGAGTACATACTGCATAATCCTATTTATTCAAAATTCTAGGAAATGCAAACTAATAGATAGTGACAGAAAGCAGATCAGTGGTTGCAGGAGTGATTGCCAAGGGACAGAGGAAAACTTTCAGGGGTAATGGACATGTTCATCATCTTGATTATGTGATGGCTTCCCCATGGCATATGCATATCAAAACTTATCAAACTCTACATTTAAAATATGTGTAGTTTATTTTATGTCAATTATACTGCAATAGAGCTGGTTTTTAATATAATAGATACATAGGAATGATTTAATGCCAATGCCAGAATTTTTTAAATGTGCCCATACATACAACATGGATTGATGATTCAAAATAAAGAGGTGGGTGGACTGATTTGAACAACCATTTGTAGCACAATTTTATTTGTTCTGAGTACTGGAGTCTCAGTGCATTAGTATCCAGTAATCAGTCTGGCCACCTTCTTCCCTTTTAAATTGGTCGTTTTGGTTAATGTGAATTCATTCATTCACACACACATGCATTCAATCAATACCTATTGAGCACAAACTGGCAACCAGTACTCTTCTAATACGATGTTTTAGAAACATGAAGTCTCTCTTTCATGGAGATGGCATTTTGGTGAGTGAAACCAACAATTAAAATGCAATACCAATATTAAGATGAATACCCGTACTTGGACAATTAGTTTGTACACCTATACTCCATGCCAGACAATGTATACTGGAGGCGCACAGGCAACTAGGGTTCCTGTCCCCTGGGAATGGAACGTCCAAGCTAAGAGATGACATCAAAGGAAGGATTATGATGGGGTGCATGCCATGGGGCTGCAGACTAGGGAAGCAACCTGCAGAGTCATCACCTCAGACCCCCAGAGAAAATGATTTTGCCCTCCTGAGTAGCTGTTTCCTGGCTTTGTTTCCTAAGGTTTGGGGATTATCTTTTAGGGTAGGCTTCTGGATGGCCCTATAATGTGATCAACATTATAGTCCACCTTCTCTGAAGCACTAAAAACAGAAAATGCAGCTAATGCTTAAAACACTGGGCTTCAGGTCCCAGCAACATGCAAGATAATCGTTCACTGCAACCAAGAGATATTTAAACTGTGACAGGGGTGTATTTCAGTCATTTCTAAATAGATGGGATATCTAGTCCCCAAAACTTTCCATGCTCAAAGCCTCAGAACAGCACCACCACCTGTGTCTACTTTTAGCTACATCATCACAGTAAAGCTCAATCAGCATTAAATCCTGAGTAATGCCAATGTTACCTACTGAGGGAGAGTGAATTCTTTCAACACGGCAAGGGAGGAATGTGTACACATCAAAGGTGCTATAACGCTCCCAAAGGTGCTTAAATTCTAAATCAAATCACCTTTCAGATGCCAGCGAGCATCTGAGACACTTACTTCATCAATCAATATCAGATTTTTCTGCGCTCAAAATTGTCTCCTTTTGAGTCCTTACTCAGGAAGAAACACGGAGTTTTTAGCATGAACATCAATAGTGCTTCATGAGATAACATAAAAGGATAAATCAATTTGTTTTATTTTCTACGGGGCAAAGTGGTCTTACAGGAAATTCGCTGTCAGTTGCATCCTATGAAACCAGGTCTTCACCAGGAAAGTCAAATAAAGTCAAAGACAGCAGCAAATAAACATTCTTGTAATCATCTGACTTTGAGGATAAGAGCAATGGTAGTGGGGCCAAAGTGGTCGCTAAGGTGTCTTCTATCAGAAATCTTTTATTGTGTCTCCTTGGACTTTATCAGGTACAGGTACCAAAGCAAATTTTTATATATTTAGCATCCAAAACGGGATTCAAGAAATCAGATTATTTGGGCTGTAAACATCAATAATTTGAAAGCAAAACCCAACCTACTCATTTTATAGATGAGGAAACTGAAGCCTAGAGGGTCAGGGGTTTTTATCTCTTTTCTTTCATGCAATAAATATCTGCAATATGCTACTCAGGTGTCATTGCATTCCCACCACATCTCTGGGTAGGGGTTATGCTCATTTATAGATGGGAAGAAATAGGACCACAAATTCTGGACGTGTCTAAGCTATGAAGTGGCAGCACTAGGCTGCAAACCCAGATCTTAAGAAACTCAGTCTAGTGGTCGTGGTCTATGCAGCATGACTCTAGCTGACATCAGAAATGTTACGACTCATAGCCCAGGTTCTTAAACCTTTTCTCTTAGTAAAACAGAAGGACTTGACAAGACTGAAGCCATGGAAATCATTTTGCCACGTCTAATCCTAAGACTTTGTCTGTTTACCAGTGAGCCCTGGCTAGGGTCTTGGACAATTGTCGTCATGCCTTCAAGTCAGGGCTATGGTCCTCTGTAGATGTGTTCTTACTGGAACCCCATTCCAGTACTCGCAAAAGTGGAATAAATGGAGCACAGAAGATGTTCTTGGAAGTAAAGGTCAAAATCAAAGGGTGCAGCTGGTTAGAGGTTGTTTCAATGGGAAAAGGGCTATGGTATCTGGAGTCCCATCAGCCTTGCAAATATATCCACAAACAAGTCACCCACTATGAGTAGAACGATCTTTCCAATAATGCACATCTGATCACATGGCTCTTCTCCTTAGCCCTCAAGATAAAGTCCTCATTCATTACTGGGTTTGCAAAGCTCTTTGAGATACAAGCCATCTTCCTCCATCCCCATCGACAACCTGACCTACCGTTCCTCTCTCTTGACACATGCATACCCACTTTCCATTCTCAGCCTCCCCAAACTTCCCTCTCACTTGCAGACTCTTGCACAAGCTATTCCTTTAGCCAAGGAAACTAGCCTTAATTCTCAGGCTTCAGCTCAGATGTCATTCTCTCTGAGATTCCTTGCCTGTGCCCTCAACCCTGTAATAAACATACCTAAGGCTGGGCCGCCTACTCTGTCCATATAATAGCCCCTACCACACTGACATGCAATAGCCTGTTTAATTTGTCCATCCACCACTATATCATGAGCTTCCAGCTCACCACTGCACCCAATGCCAGGCTTCATGTCTGGGTGCATAGTAGACATGCAATGATTATGTCAAAGAAATGAGTAAACGAATGAATAAATAGATAAGTAACATCGTAACTTGGTCTATAACAAGTTATACAAAAATTGCTTCGATGGAAGGCAAAAAAAAAAAAAAAATGATTGGAAGTTTAGACCTGTCTTTCCAAGTCATTTTTTTTTTAGAGAGTTCATGGGGTCAGTACGAGGAAGTAACCTGTATCCAAAAGACCACACACGGAGGACGTAGAAAATGCAGATTTGTCTCATAGAGAGAGGCTCCAGCCTGCCCTAAAGCCTTCGCCCGCAAAGCAGGGGACACTAAAAGCAAACGCACACTGTCTGCTCCAGGGATGTGTTCTTCATGGATGCTGAAATACGGAACCTGAGACAGACAGATGGAGGCTTAATAAGCAAAGACTCCGGAGGAGGCAGGCCGTCCACGGGTAAAATGAGATCACTCCCGATTAGCTCCGATGGACAGCAGTTATGAGCTCCTGTGCACAATTTAAAGGCAATCTTGTAATTTGAAAAGGAGAAAAAAAAATATTGCCAATTGACCCTAATGGCAAGTGACATCTCGGCTCGGCTGGGATTAGAATCAGGTGGCTGTCCTCCAGTGGTGCAGGAGCAGTGGCTGCCCCGTGTTCACAGAGGGTTAATTCTGCGAGCCCGGGGTGGGGGTCGGGGGGGGGTGCCTTAATGGCCCTGCTTACCCGAACCCTGCTTCAGAGCAGAGGCCACAGATTATGTTTTCTCGGCACATCCACAGACGTATTAGGACGTGAAGTGGAGATGACAGGGAGAGAATATTTCCTTTCTCCTCCCAAACACCCCAGGAGAGTTTTAGGCGGCGACCTCCTCAGACCCCGGCTTTGCATTAGAGTTATTGTCCCCCGAGAAGATTCGGTTAGAGCCTCTGATTCATTTCTTATAGTGCTCTCTCGGTTACTCTTGGTGGCAGCTAACTTGTAAAATTTTATTATGATTTTTTTTTTCTTAGTTTGTGTCATGGAAGGGCTTAAAAAAAAAACGATTCTATCATCGGTTCTAAATGCAGCTGTATAAATCCACACCAAGGCTGCCTGTCTACAAGGAAAATGCAAGATAACAGGTTGTTGTCTTCCCAGTGGTCGTTTTGTGGGTTTAGATTTCGTGTTTATAACAGCCCAGGGAAGGAGGGAGGGAAGGAGGGAGGCAGGGAGGCGGCTTGTGGGTACCCCTGGTATAGTGGTCATGCTAACTTGGATTTCAAATTCCAACCCGTCTCCATACCACGTTAGGGGACCCTTATCAAGCACAATATGATCCGGTTGCCACCGACATGAATCAGAGATTTACCAAAATTACTGTGGCTCACTGTCATTGCCACATGGAGGGTTTTCCAGATTCCACTGCCCCCAGCGTCAAGCTCTATATGCCAATTAAGCTAAATACAGAGTACCCATTGGAGAGCCACTGTTTCATGACTCTGTGCCCTGCTGGCTGGTCCCTCCCTTAGAACATCTTCTATTTTCTCCCTCCATTCCTTTTCTCCTAACTGCTGCTGATTTGTCCAGAATTAACTCAGACGTCATCTCTGCCAAGCTGATTCCAAAACACCCTACTGAAATTAATCAACTTATTAAAATAATCCATTATACCTTCACTCCTTGTCAACATTACACTCTACCCGAGTATTCAGACCGTGGTCTATATACCTTTATATTTCCAAAGCCTACCACAGTGCATGGTACAGACGGGTATTTGATATTTCTTTACTAAATTGTTCACGCTCTAGCCTGGGCACCATCAACTCTGAGATGTGATATCTTTCAAAGCTTGGTGGTCGTTCCTTACCTGTTCATGTAGCACACTAGATAACCCCACGTGCAGCATTCATTAGCATGTCTTGAAATTTTCCACTTACCTATTTCTCCTTCTGGATCAGACACTTCTCAAGGGCAGAAAGTACCTCTTTTTTGTTCACCAGTACATGGATGGAGCCACACACACTGCCTGGAACAAAATAGGTATTTGCTAAAGTCATGCTGAATAAATAAATGAGATAATCCAAGAAATGTTCCCTTTTACAACAACCCTCTAAAGTTCAACAGTTTGAAATGCCTTGATTGTCCCTTAAAATGTAAATATATATATGTATATCTTTATATATTATTCATATAAATATAAATGTATATAAAATGAGTATAAAAAAGAGGAAAGAAAGAAAACTGTGCATGGACCCTGCTGGCCATTTGGGCTGTGTGTGGCTTCATTTAACCTTCATAGCTCTCTATGGCAGGAAATGAATTCGGTCTCTATTTAGGGGTGATGAGAAAGGCCTCCTGCAAAACATGGGTTTGGGAAGGGAATGCTGAAGAAAACAGTCGGTGACCAAGGTAAAGTCTGGGTTTTTTGCAAGGAGGGGAGCGATGATCACCAGCCATTGGTCTTTTACTGCCCTCCCCTACTTCGCTGCTTCTCTCGTCTGAGGATAACTAATAACCACCATGAAAGTCAGACAATTCCTCACTGTATGTGTGCAAATCCAAATTTCCACTGACGACACAAGGTATGGCCGTTCCTACGGAACATCCCATCTTGCGACCACCTCCCAGCATTCTTGGAAGTATCTGAAATATGAGCCTGGCACTCCAGCATCTGAGTACCACTGAGCTAGATTAATGCATTCATGCATTTCATTAACAAGAAGCCACAATTCCATATTCACTGGCTTGCTAACAATGCCATCAATCAAGTTTCCTCCCACCCTGCCAAAATCCTGACTGTTTGTATGACATTCTCAGTGTGTGTGTATAGAACTGAAGAATCCTCCCACCGAGATTCCTTCCTGGTGTCAACCCATCTTTAATTCCTTTAGGATTGGGCAGCCAAGTCCCTCCTTTTGGGATCTGAAACCTGGGTTTCCTGGGTTTTCATTGGCTGGGTTGATATTCCCTAATCTGACACTCCTAACTGAAACAACACTCGGTCCTGGCCAATTTCCCTAGTGACACAGAGAATGAATTCCCTTCTCCTTTGTCTCCATCCATCTTCTTCTATGCAACCAGCATCTTTTCTGTTTCTTCTTGTTAAAGAATGGCTCCCAGTCCTCTTTGGGCGCTCCCTTCCCTGCCCTCTGGACCACATCCTTGAATAATCATAAACGCCCACAAGGTCCACAGCGAGACTGAGAAATGATGGCAATCAGAGTTCCTGGAAGGCACTTGGCTTGAATTTCCCCACAGACATTGCACAGGTAGCTGGAGCAGCTGGGAAGTCTGTACAATGTACAAGAAACCCACAGTGGTGAGTTCTGCTGTCCCTGGGCTCACCAAGATGAGGTGCCCACAAAGCTCCTACCCTGTGATTCAGGGATAACGTGAATCCCACACTTGAGAGTGAGCTTGAGCAATCAAGGGCATCATTAGTATGTCGTCTTGTTCTGCACGACTGAGGCCAATGAAATAGCACAAACAGCAGACCATGTCCAGGATGCAAAAGATGCTCATGGAATAAATAGCCACATGTAGCTCTCTGGGCAAATGATATAGCACAGGCCATCACTTGACACATATTTTAAGTTTAAATACACTTCAGATCAGGCACCATTGTTTATCATTATTAATAATTTGTAGTGTCAATGTTAATGAATGTAACTATCTTATGTTGGTCACACACAAATTAGAATCATCTGCAAGTCACTCACCTCAAACCTGCTCAGCCTGAATACCAATTAATGTCTCCAAAACTCCAAACAAGAATCTTAGAATTATCCTTAATGTCTGAATCATCTTCCTCCCTGTTTTGTTTTTTTTTTTAATCTCTCGAATTGATTTCTTTTTATTTATCTTACTGGCATTGCTCACCCAGTCATTCTCAACATTTTTGACATTATCATCTTCCCCAAAAGCCTTTTAAAACATGTTTTCCTCATCTCCTCAATGAGATTTTAACATCATGGATACATGATGTATCTGTTTATACACTGTGTGTCTAGCTGTGCTTTAAACATTTAGAAGGTAAGATTTTTATCACCCCTCAGGAATCAGATTTGGCCACCTTTGGGGTAATGCCACTCTGTTCAGAAGACACTTGTGTCCGATTCACTGCCATCTTGTCCTCATCTATCCCCATGTCATCAGGACGACCCCTGTACTCCTGGGCTCCAAATCCCTCAGCAAGTTCTCTGCACATTTTCCCATGGCTTGCAAACACCTGTACTCCGGGCTGGGGAGTTTGATCTGTCTCACCATGAAAAAAATGATTCTTCTCTTCTTTTTTTCCTTTTTGTTTCGAGATGGAGTCTCACTGTGTTGCCCGGGTTAGAGTGCCATGGCGTCAGCCTAGCTCACAGCAACCTCAAACTTCTGGGCTCAAGAGATCCTCCTGCCTCAGCCTCCCGCGTAGCTGGGACTACAGGCATGCGCCCCTATGCCCAGCTAATTTTTTCTATATATATTTAGTTGGCCAATTCATTCCTATTTTTTTTTAGTAGAGACGGGGTCTCACTCAGGCTGGTTTCGAACTCATGACCTTGAGCGATCCGCCTACTTCGGCCTCCCAAAGTGCTAGGATTACAGCCGTGAGCCACCGCACCTGACCTAATTCTGCCCTTTCAAGAGTGTCCACTCCCCTGAGTCATGTGTGGGCTTAAACTGGAGATTTGGAGAAGCAGCCAGGAGAACAAAATCCTATTTTACTTAGCCACCATCCACTCCTTGTCCCTGTCTTCTTTTCCCTTTCTTCCTATCTCCTTCTGTCCAAACAAAACATTTCTCTCCTCCCTCAGCTGCCATAGATACTCTCATGACCTGAGCTGCACTCCAATGGGACTCATCAAAGAATGTCACCAACCACACAGAATGACCCTAGAATGGTGTTGTGACAAATGTAATTGCCTCCAATTTCTTACACCTGAGCTCTTGCGACAAACTCCTTGTAGCTTTCATCTGACTTTCCCTTTCCAAAATATATATCATTAGCTACATCTTGGCTACATCTTCAGTAGCCCAGATGCTCTTTCTAAAATAAGAATCTTATTCTCCTCTTATTGAATGGCCCCGATTTGCAATCGAGAAAGTTTAACAATACTAGTAATAGCATCACGTACGAGAACTATCAAGGATACGGCTGCTGCTGTCATCTGAGTCCCACTGCTCATCTCATCCTGTCCTCCTCCTAGTTTCCCAGGTGCACCCATATTTTTCAGGTTCCCTTTGCATTTTCAGGAAATTTCCTATTCCTTCTTCAAAACCCAGCTGAAACAGAACCATCAGTGGGGCCAAAGTCCCAAACTCTGTGCTCCCATGGCATTGCAAGTAAACTTTTACAAAACAACAGTCATCTCGGTGCATGGTATTTGATGGTACTTATAATTTCTTCTATTGGGTAGAACAGGCGTCCTCAAACTATGGCCCATGGGCCACATTCGGGTGTTTTTGCCCGTTTTTTTTTTGTTTGTTTGTTTGTTTTTTACTTCAAAATAAGATAGGAATTTTTGTTCATAGTTTGTGCATGAACAAATTCATAGGAATTTGTTCATAGTTTTTTAAAAAAACTATAGTCCAGCCGTCCAATGGTCTGAAGGACAGTGAACTGGCCCCATTTAAAAAGTTTGAGGACCCCTGGGGTAGAGTTTATATAAATACCCAGCACTTGGTCCACTGCTTGGCATGCAGTGGCTGCTCATTAATTATTTGCTGAGTTGACCTGCACTGTCTTAGGAGCATGCATGATCGAAAAAGAATGCCATCGTTTAAGAATCTAACAGATCTCTAAAGTGACCTCAGATGAAGGCACCCACTAGATCTTTGAAAAGCATGGTCCCACAAGCACGACTTCTAGGACAGGAACAGATGGGAGAGAAGCCCTTGCCAGTAAGGGTGTATTGTACCCCTGCCCTGTAGCTGCTGCAAAGCCCAGAACGCCAAACTGTCATAACACGATGACAGATGAATACTGCCAAATTAAATTCAAGCTCATCTTACAATTTTGTGTTTAGCCTTCTGTTGCCAGCTGGGAGGTGCTTATCCAACAGCTTGAGGGTTTACCGCTAATCCCTTCCTTACGACTACATTGTCTTTTGGCAGTCGGGGCTCCACCAAATTGCAGGTTTGGGTGGCAGGTTTGTTAAGGGTAGAGGGAAAGGCCAGGAAAAAAAAAACAATGGGATTAATCTTTCAACTGTTCGTTCACTGTAGCTGGGCTGGGAACCATGATTTTGGGGTTTTATCCCAGCTCCAAATGAACATCCTGGCTCCACATGAAATGGATGGAAACATTCCCCAGAAAGGGCTTTCCATTGTCTTTCCCTCAATCCTCTGCAGGTCTCGGGTCCACATTTGATGTCAAGAGAGAGGACTATCTTATCAAGCTAGTACTAGCGCGAGTTGTAATTGACTTGGACAATTCTTTCAAATTTGCCAAAAAAATGTCTACCTAAAACCATGATTCTAGAAAAACGAGTCTTAATGGATGGGTTGTGTCAATGAGGTGGGAAGAACAAATTGGACTGTTGAAGGGTGGGGCTGAACTTGGCTTTAACGTGGCTGGGGAAGAGATGAATGCCATGTGGCTCAAGACAGGGCTCTGGAATCAGTCTGATGTGAGCCTGCAGCTTATACTTTTTGCAAGATCTTTATTCGATGAGAATTTGAATTGAAATATAACATGTATAAAGCAATGAGCAAAATTAAAAGCGCAGCTGGGTGACTCTTTAGAAAATGAACACACTCACATAGCTAGCATCCAGATGAATGAATACGACCACACACAGAAAAGTGCTGCTCCTATTCCCTCTTGGTCACTACCAAACTTCAACGTAACGTTTATCCTGACTTCTGCCCTCCCACATTGATTTTGCTTACTTTGGATCATGCAGTATGGAATGACAATATGAACTCTTGTGTGTCTGGTTTCCTTTCCTCAATGTAATAGGTGTGAGATCCATCCGTGTTTGTACATATCCATAATCCATTCATTCTCAGTACCATGTAGTACTCCATGGGGTTAATATACCCCAATCAATTTATCAGTGAATATTGGATTATCTCCAGCTTGGGGCTATTATAATACAAAGAGGGCTTCGATGAACATGCCTTTTGGCATGTATATTTTTCTCAAAAAGTACTTAGGATCGAACTGCTGAGTCACAGAGTGTCTATGTTCAGCTTATATGACCTGAATTTCAAATTTACCCTTCCAATTTTCCTTGAGTGACATTAAACAAGTCATTTAAGATCCTTTGCTCTATTTCCCCATCAGTGAACAGGGAGGTTTTACTTCACAAAGTTGTTTTTAAAAAAAAGCAAGTGATGTAAAGTATCCAGCACAGTTGTGATGTGTAAGTAATATTTGTCCTAAAGATGTTCAGTGCTCACCAAATAGCCCTCCCTTATCTTTCCAGGCTCTGCTGCAGATCGATTGGAACGTATGATTTGAGTTCTGGCCAGTGGT
Source organism: Microcebus murinus (assembly GCF_040939455.1). NCBI lineage: Eukaryota > Metazoa > Chordata > Mammalia > Primates > Cheirogaleidae > Microcebus > Microcebus murinus. Next base: position 28,996,333 of record NC_134123.1, read on the forward strand.
ATAGGAGGTGTGCCACTTCTGGGCCACCAATCTACCCCTCATTTCTGCCTTCCCCTGCTGCAGAACCTTGGAAAGCAAGAGTTGATGTGGTGGCATCACAAGAGGATAGGGTTCCTGAGGGTCCCTGAGTCACTGCATGGAACAGAAAATTCACCAACTGGCACTGGACATGAAGTAAGGGCAAGAAAGACATATTTCCAGTGTCAAGTCACTGGTATTTCTAGGTTAGATGGTTACTGCATCATGCCATAGACTGCCCTTATAACCATAGTACTCAAGGATTAGACATGGTTCCACCCCAGTGAAACACACCAGAATTTCCCTTTGAAGAGTTACAGGACTCAGGTTCAACACAGACATTACTTATTATTTCATTTTTGAATGACAAGAAAATCTCCTCTTGCTGTGACTAAAAAGTTGGAAAGTGGATTTTTTTTTTTTTTTTTGCTGGGATATGTTAATTGGAGAATCTCTCTCCTCTGTTAAAAAAACCAGACTGTAATTCCAAAATTGTATCTGATGTACCCCAAACATAGCATTGCCTCCCAAAGAGAAGGCCCTCGGTGATTATTAGCTTAAAAAAATAAAATCCTCTCCCACCAGGTTCAAAGCCAGCCTCATTCTTTTGTTCCTGTAAAGACTTTCTTTCTTCATGTTCCCTGGTGTCTACATGGCCTATGAGCTTTCTCCTAATGATTAAACTCCTAAAAATACTACAAAGAATGCTTAATAAGGCTTTTGTGTTTTCCTCGTTGCTATAGAGACTATTTAGTATAGGACTGTGAGTATGTGTAAATATGTATTTTGGACAGTGTTTAAAAACACGTATAATTTACCCAACTATAATAGCTACTTCAGAGTGTTGCATTCAGTAAGATAAGGCATATGTAAACCATTTTTATAGTGCGTTATTTATAGTTATTTACTTAATAGCCTACAACAGCTTCTTCCATTGTGTAAAAGAAATAGGCATTTACCCTATTTTAACAATGAATATCATTTACTCCATTGTAGCAATTGATAGTCTTGGGTACCATGCAGGCTGGTAAATAAGCAATTGATACAATGTTGATGCAGGAAAGAAACCATGTTGACAGAGAGTTACTAGGAAAACAAAGGGTCCTGCTGTTGAAGTCTTGAGCTCATTAGAGAAGCTGTTGACTGAGCTACTCTGGCAGGATAGAAAACCCCTAGAAGGAGGCCACGATCTGCTTTGAAGTTACCCCCAGGGATGTACCCATGGGTGAAATAACAGAGATAATAATAGCAACAACAACTAATAATTATTGAGCAAACTTGACTCTGGGCAACAGAGCATGGTGCTAAGTGTTTCACATCCGTGATGTCATTGAATCCTCACAACGCCATAGCTCTGTGGGACAGGTACTGTTGTTGTCTTTATGTGTTGGATCAGGAAACTGAGGCGGAGAGGGTGCACAACTTGCCCAAGGTCATTGCGGGTAGGTGGTTGAATATAAAGTAGTCAAGTCCGATCTGTGCCACCCCAAAGCTGGTGTTTTTCAGGGTTGCTCTGTATCACTCGTGTTCTGCCGGGGACTTCATGAACCACACAGAGGTTAGTTCTTTCTCAGCAATCTATCTCCTAACCAGGGGTCCTCAAACTTTTTAAACAGGGGGGGCCAGTTCACTGTCCCTCAGACCGTTGGAGGGCCGGACTATAGCTTTAAAAAAAACTATGAACAAATTCCTATGCACATTGCTCATATCTTATTTTGAAGTAAAAAAAAACAAACAGGCAAAACCATTCACATGTGGCCTGCGGGCCGTAGTTTGAGGATGCCTGCCCTAAACTTATAGCACAGCATACTCTCCAAGCACACTGACCTTTTGGCAATGACCAATTTCACTAGCCAAAGAATAAGATACATCCTACACCATGCAGGTCCTTTACACACATGATTTTTTTTAAATTTTTTTTTTCAAAATATTAAGGGGGTTCAAATGTGTTTGTTACATAGATGCCTTGTATAATGCTTAAGTCAAGACTTTCAGCATGCCTGTCACCAGAATAGTGTTCATCGTACCAGATATGTAAGTTTTTACCCCTCACACCCCCTCTCATCCTCCCCACTTCTTGGTTTCCAATGTCCCTTACATCTCTTTGTGCCTGGGTGTGCCCATGATTTAGCTCCCACTTATTAGCGAGAACTGGTGGTGTGTGTTTGCCCATTCCTGGGATACTTCACTTGGGATAATGGTTTCCAGTCTCATCCAAGTTGCTGCAAAAGACATTATTTCATTCCTTTTTAATGGCTGAGTAGTACTCCATGGTATGGATATATCTCACATTTTCTTTACCCATTCGTGAATTGAAGGGCACTTAGGTTGATTCCATATCTTTGCAATTGTGAATTGTGCTGTGATAATCATTCAAGTGCAGTTGTCTTTTTGAAAAATGACTTTTTTTTCCCTCTTCGGGTAGATATCCTGGAGTTTGGCTGCAGGATGGAATGGTAAGTCTATATTTATTTCTTTGAGAAATTTCCATACTGTATTCCTTAGAGGTTGTACTGATTTGCAGTCCCACCAGCAGTGTATAAACATTCCTTTCTCTCTGCATCCATGTCACTATTTATTGTTTTTGGACTTCTTAGTAATGGCCATTCTGACGGGGATAAGATGGTATCCTTGTGGTTTTAATTTGCATTTCTCTTTTGATTAGTGATATTGAGCATTTTTTCCATATATTTGTTGGCCATTTGTCTATTTCCTTTTGGAAAACTTCTGTTCATGTCTTTTGCCCACTTTTTAATGGGGTTGCTTGTTTTTTTACCTTGCTGATCTGTGTGAGTTCTTTGTAGATTCTGGATATTACCCCTTTATCAGATGTATAGTTTGCACATATTTTCTCCCATTCTGTAGGTTATCTATTTACTCTGTTGATTATTTTGCTTTGCTGTGAAGAAGCTTTTTAATTTAATTAAGTCTCATTCATTTATTTTTGTTATTGCTGTATTTGCCTTTGGGGTCTTAGTCATAAAATTTTTGCCTAGGCTGATGTCAAAAGCCAACGGAACAGAATAGAGAACCCAGAAATAAAACCATCTACACCTGCTACCAACTGAGCTTCGACAAAGCAGATAGCAACACACACTGGGGCAAGGAAATCCTGTTCAGTAAATGGTGCTTGGAAAACTGGATAGTCACATGCAGAAGAACGAAACAGGACTCCTCTCTCTTGCCATGCGCAAAAATTAATTTAAGATGGACAAGACTTAAATGTCAGGCACGAAACCACACATCATCTTTTAAACCCCACCACAACTCCAGGTCATGGACTGTATCACCCACTGTGTTCAGAAGAGAAGCTGACTCTTAGGACAGGACTGCCCGATGTCACATAGCTTGCGTGTAGCAGAGCCAATCCTCAATATCAGATAAGGTCTAACTCAAAAAACCTTTCCATTATTAAAAAGTGTAGATACACATAATGCAGTGTTTCTCTACTGTGGGGGCAACTTTTCCCCCCGGGGGATATTCAATCATGCCTGGAGAAGTCTCTGATTGCCACAGTTGGGGTAATGCTACTGGCATCCAGTAGTGAGACGCCAAGGATTCTGCTAAACAGCCTTACAACGTACGGGACAGCCTTCCACAACAAAGAATTATCCATCCCCAAACGTCAATAGTGGCGAGGTTCAGAAACGCTGACTTCATGTAATTAAATACAGTCTAAGACGGAACGGGCAACATTCTATCGGTGGAAGTTAAATAGAGATGATGCTGGTTGCTCATTTATCAGCTTGGTTGGAAAAATGGATTCCAAGATTTAGGATTTTAAAACTTGGAATCGTCAACTCATCACCTGTGGACACAGTTGTTTCAGGAAGGCATCTAAAATGTTCTCACCTCCCCAAATATGTTCAATGAGACTTGTCCTGAGTATGGACCCTTCCGACATCTGGAATGCAATGGTGAGAGGCTCTGAGCTCATCTAGATACAGGGAAGAGCCGGAAAGAATGTTCGGCTGGACATTACGTGTTATGAAGACAGAAATTAGTCTGTCTGGTTTACTGCTTTGCCTTTCCAATTATATTAGTGAGCACATGGTCAATGCTCAAAGCCGGGCTTGTTCACTCACTCTTGGTCATTACATAGTGCAGTCAGTGACTGGTTCTCAAGAAAAACTATGGAATGGCTCTAGGTGGATCCACCCCCTCCATCTCTCCTCTCCCATCTTTTCCCAGGATCCCTTGCAAGCATGTATTCATTGAGTCAGCCACTCAGCCAATAAATATCCAGTCCACATGCATTCCCATTGGACTCTCCACTGGGCTGGGACTTGTTCTAGTCTCTACCTTGATTCCCAGCAAAGTGAAAAATCTAGTGTCTCTTTTGCAAAATACCTTTCAGTCCCATAAGGACAGGACCCTTCTATGACTTGGTTCACAGATGTATCCTTGGATAAGTCCTCTTCTAGAATAGTATCTAGTATATAGGAGATGCTCACTACATATTTTTTTTGGTTCTGTTTTTTTCTTATTCTTTTCCCATATTGTTGACTAACTTAATAAATGAAATTACCATTATTCTGTGATGATGAAAAGACTCAGAAGACAGGAATAAAATTCAAGATGATCCTGACTACTTGGCAAATATAAACATCAGAGTGAAACCAGGTCTAGGGAAAGCATTGGATAGTTATACACATGTTCAAGCCATACCTGCCACAGGGAAACTGGAAAGGTTTTATATGAGAGGAAGAAGAGGAATAGAGACACCTGAGAGGTACCCTTTCTGCTAGATCCATGGTCCACATGCTCCTACAGCAGGGGCTACCTTGAGGGTTACAAGCCTTGTGTTTTAGCTATTTTAGCTATTTATACTTTGTCTCCTACTGGACCCAACCTTCTCTGAGCTGTTAGTAATATGGGCTTGGATTCACAGAAGCCCTTCCCTGGACTTTAAGATTCAACCTTTAGAAGTAAAAATAAAAAGAACAATCCTTTATGGAGCATTTTCCACATGTCAGATCCTGAGCCAGGCAGTTTATTATATTACAACTTAATCTTAATTGAAACCCCACACAGAATGTACAACTATTCCCATTTTGCAGTTCAGGAAACCAAGACTAGACACTTTGCATGATGGTTAATTGCTTTTCTTTTCTTTTTTTTTTTTTTTTGTTTTGTTTTTTTGTTTTGTTTTTTGTTTGTTTGTTTGTTTGTTTTTTTAATGCATTCTAAGGAGAGAAGGCAGAGCTTCTGGGTGGGAACTCAAGCTAAGAGACTGCTGATGATCTTATAATGCCGTGTTGGTACTTCATGTCATCACTGGTCTAGCTCAAGCTTTAATCATGCAGCTTTGTTGGGATTTCCAAGTAAGGAAGCAGGAAGGTGCTAAGAGGTTTGGGAAAAATTAGCCAAACCAGAAGAGCTGCAATTTCAAAAAGGTCAGCAATGTCCATCACTGAGTCCAAGAGGATGTAAGTAACTCTAAGATTAATACCCAGCTTGTCTGGATCAGGGGCATGAGATGGGAGCAGTATAGTAGTCAATGGTAGGAGGACATCAAGTCAGACAGGCACACATGCCTTAGGATAAACAAGGCTGCAGGACACATGGTCCAGCCTGGGACACCTGGGATGTCTTGAACTAGCTGAGGGGTCTACACTGCAACCCGTGGAATAGATGCAGGTCTAAGCCCTATGCACAGCATCAAGCTGAAGGAACATCAGGCAAATCTCCACATGCACACCTCCATGGAAAAGGAGGACTGGGTGCAGTAGCCGGCATCTATAAAAATCCCAGCTACTCGGGAGGCTGAGGTGGAAGGATCACTTGAGGCCAGGAGTTTGAGACCAGCCTGGGCAACATAGTAAGATCCCATCTCAAAAAAAAAAAAGAGTTCAAGAGGAATCCATCTGACAATTGTTTCTTGAGATTTTTCTGCATCCCTGGCACTGGAGGATAGAGTTATGGACAAGAAATAAGTGCTTTTTATAACCAACTTCATAGTCCCAAGATAGACAAAGGAGATATAGGCGAAACTCCGCTCAGCCCTGCTACAAAAGTCACCGATGGAGAAGGTGCTGCCGATCTTCTATGATCTTGCTGCTCAAAACGTAGCCATAAACCAGCTGCATCAGCATCATTTGGGAGCTTATTAGGAAAAAAAGAATCTCGGACCTCACCCAAGACCCCCCGAGTCAGATTCTACATTTTGACAAGATCCCGGGGGATCCACGTTCTCACTGAAGTTTGAGAAGCAGTGGTCTGCAGACCCTTCCAGAGCAGGGTCTTTGGTATATTCCACCAGCACGTGGGGGCTGTCACTTCCTGCCACAGATGTCCTCGGAGATGGGAAGGTTACATCAGAGTCAGCAAAGAACAGGCAAAGGGGAAGCAAAGTGTATTCTCAGGAGCTCCTGGAAATAATTACCGTTCTCTTAATAATAAATGAATAGGCTGCAGTCCCAGAACACACTGAGAACAAAGCAAAACATGTCAATATAAAATCCAGCAAATAAAACAATCAATTTAAAATAGATTTCTCTAAATGGTTTGCCTTGCCCGGGCTAAGTGCCCCGCCTCTGGGCTCCCGCCGCATATTGTGCTTATTCCTTCCCTCAGCCCTCACTTTTTGATCTTGAACTTCTCTGTTTATGTGTCTGCTTCCCATCAGATGGTAAGTTCTTTGAGGACCCCTTTTCCTGAGAAGACAAAGGGAAGGGTCCTGGCCCCAAAAAGAAGGATTAGAAGTATTTGTAAAAGACTAGAAGAACAGTTCCCCGTGTGAAATATGTTGAAAAGAAGAATAAGGCATGGAGTTGCAAATTCCTTCACTAATACGGGCTGAGAAGTCTACTCCCCAAACCCTAACCCCATTCCCCAGTACTCCTCCCCTTGGAATGTTCTAGACTCTTTAGTGTCTCACATCAGCCATCAGCTTTTGTCAACCCAGTGAGTGACGTCTGCTCTAAGACTTTGAGTGTTCACCAAAGACGAGTGCCTTTCAGTGGTGCCTTCCCATATAGACCCTGGATTGCCAATGCAACTTGATTCAGTGGCTAGGACATGAGAAAATCCAATACAAGCAGAAGTTTAAAGAACCATTTCCACTTCCTCTCTCTTGTTTCCATGTCATCACAGCACAAGAACCAGCCTGGACCTGCCCAGTGGAGGATGAGAAAATGCAGGAAGCAGAGTCTAGACCATGTACGACAGCCCAGTTAACATCACCAAAGCTGCCTAACCAGCCTACACCCGACCAGAGAGGAATGGGTAGGCTCTACCAAGGCCAGCTCCATCCAGTAGAAATGCCTACCCATTCAGAGTTAAATTAGCACTCAACACTTTTAATCACTGGGCTTGGGTTGTTTTGTTAGACAGCACTAGCTAACTGCCCTAAGCCACCAAGTAGACGCTTCCATTCAGAGATCACCTAATTCCTTTTACCAAAAAAAGCAAACAAACAAACAAACCACCCTCTTTGCATTTTCATCCCTTGCTAATGCTGAGGGAGCTTTAGGTATGGCTCAGGTAAAGAAAAAAGAAATCATATCAACAGACCCTGCCTTCCCAAATGCTCACATTTTGGTGACACCTAGAAAATCACATGGAAACCACTTTGAGTCAAGAAATGATCTTCCCATGGTGCCACTGTAATTTTATGTTCCTCTTTTGTCTGTTTTGCCTTCAGGTAAACACAATTTATCTCATGGAACGATGGGGAAAGAAAGACAGGTGGGATGGAAATGCCCCAAAATGGACAGTTAGTTCATAAACTCAGGAGCTCTGTTCCTGCCCTGCTGTGTGACTTTCTAAAAATGACCTCACTTCTCAGAGCATCAATTTTGGGAGCTATTCAAGCTGCAGCAGAGATTGCAAACTCTACCTTGGGTAGTGGCTTTGAAGAATCTGTAAAGCTCTAGATAAAGCCAAGTTCTTTTTTTTTTTTTTTTATTTCAGCATATTACAGGGGTCCAAATGTTTAGGTTACATATATCACCCTTGCCTCACCCGAGTCAGAGCTGTCATTACGTGTGAATGTGTTCTAAATCAACAACGATGACCGTCGCTGCTGCTACTGCCACTACTGTTACTGCAAATGACAATGACGTGTGAGGTGGGACTCAGCATTCAAAGGCTCACCTCTCAGTCGATAATAAGCCTCAATTCTGGCACCCCACCCAGCCTGCCCCATGCTTCCCTTCCCTGTCACAAACAGCTGTGCCCTGTCTTGACAGCTTAACCAAACAAATTAAAAAAAAAAAAAAAAAAAAAAAGAAAGAAAGAAAAGAAAAGGCAGCTCGTGCCAACCTCTGGGTGCTGAAGCCAACATGGGCCAGCCGATGCCCTGCAAGGGGCGGGTTCATCGGGCTCACCACGCCCGCGGCCCGTGTGGGCACGAAGGCACCAAAGGGGTCACCTGGCTGCTGTCATCCTGCCAAAGGCCCCCTCCTCCATGAAACCCTAGGAGGAGCAGAGCTGCTAAAGAGCAGGGACCCTGTTCTTGGCCAGCACTGGGCCATTGGGGGAGTTTCCACCAAGCTCGGTTTTGATGAAACTGAAAAGGTTGAATCATTAAATGCTCAGAGAATGTGAAGCTGGCGTCCAGCCCTGTGTTTTCTGTAATATCAATTATTCCCGGAGAGCACGGCTGCCTGCTGGGCTGGGAGGGCCCAGCACGAGGGAAGTGTCACCAGCAATAACGTCGCCAGGGGGGAGGGACCGCGAGGGTCTTCGTGAGACAGACTTAAGGGACAGCCAGGCCGGAAGGGGCCACGCTGAGCACAGGGCAGGTAACCCACAGGAGGGCTGTTGCTGTCACCTCGGTGACCAATGATTAGACAGACATCCAAGAAGCACTTACTCTGCCAGTGGAGCTTGCTTATAAATTACTGCACTGTCCTCAGGGCTCTGGGAAAAGAGCATAATTCTCAATCACACTATTTTTGTCCTGGGAAATTCCGACCCTGTGCACACCCACAACTCCCATTTGCTTACACACGCGTGCCCTCCCCCTTGGAATTCCAGAATTCCGCCTCCCGTCACCTTCTTGCAGTCTCCTCTCTGTGCACCAGAGAGACTTCAGACTCAATGCACCTGAGACCAAACTCCAGCTCTCTGCACCCAAACCTGGTTCCTTCCTTCCTGCAGGAAATGGTCTCTCCCACCTGTATGTTGTCCATATAGTTTAAGAGATTTTTAAAGCATAATCAAGCTCACATATATACGGAATATACATAAAATAAAGATATATCATCTTTTCCCTGGTTTTACACAAAGGGTAGTGCAATACACACACAGATCCACACGGTATTTCCTATTGGCACTTAACGATACACCTTGGTGATCATGCCATCTCAGCACACAACGATGACCTCACTTTGCACAGTGGCACAGTATTTTTTTCCATTCTACGAATGTTCCATGATTTACTCAAACCAGTCCCTAGACAAAACCCTGTCCACTTCCATTTCCCTCAGCCAAATCCTCCAATCAGCTTCGCCTCCTACGTACTTCTCAGAACAACTCATCCCCTCATTGGCCACTCCACTCGGACCTAACAGTGGCCTCTCGGCTGGGCTCTTGCCTGGACAGAGGCCACAGCTCCTCCTGATGTCTCCCCAGCCAGCTCTCCGCACGCCCAGAGGGAACCTTCCTAAATCTGACCACGGCACCCCTTGGCCTGCTCAGAACCTTTGACTTATTCTGAAAATAATGACCCAGAAATCTCCAAAAGGTCCTGGAAGGCATGCTCAAGGCCACCCTCTTTCTCTCTGCGCCAGCCACTGACTCTGTTTCCTGAAAATATCATGCTCCTTGTTGCACGCTATTCCTTCCAGCTGCATGACTCTTTGCACTCTCTGCAATTCTATCTTCTGGCCATAATTCATTTTCCATGTAACTTCTGCACAGGCAATATATTCACGTGATTCATGAATGGAATGTCTACATGGAATAAATTTTCCATCCCAGTGTGCCCTCATCCACCCAGGCCCCTCCCCATACTCCATCCCCACCTTCATATACTTTAAGAGACTTGTAAGGCGTATTCAAGCACATACTCAAACTTATTATATCTTCTCCCTGGTTGTACAGAAAGGGTAACCCAATACACACACACGTCAGTACCGTATTTTCTCTTTTTTCTTAGCAATATACCTTAGTGATCATCCCACGTCAGTACACAAACTGCTACTTCATTTTTCATAGCTGCATAGTATTCCGTTTTATGGACACCTCATAATTTACCTACCTCTTCTGTTCGTACCTTTTGCCCACTTTTTAATGGGGTTGTTTGATGTTTTCATGCTGATTTGCTTAATGGCCAATAAACATGATGAAAAAATGCTTTACACCTCTAATCATCATGGAAATGCAAATCAAAACCATAATGATGTATCACCTAACTCCAGTGAGGATGGCTTTTACCAAAAAATCCCCCAAAAAAACAGATGCTGGATGTGGAGAGAGAGGAACACTTATACACTGTTGGTGGGACTGCCAACTAGTACAACCGCTATGGAAAGTAGGATGGAGATATCTCAAAGAACTAAAAGTAGACCTGCCATTTGATCCTGTAATTCCACTGCTGGGCATTTACCCAAAGGAACAAAAAGAGACATTATATAAAAAAGAAACTTCACTTGAATGTTTATGGTAGCACAATTCACAGTCACACAGATGTAGAAACAACCCATGTGCCCATCAATACATGAATGGATTAATAAAATATGGTATATGTATACTGTGGAGTACTACTCAGCCATAAAAAATGGTGAACTAATACCTTTTGTAATAACCTGGATAGAACTGGAGACCAGCCTCCTAAGTATCACAAGAATGGAAAAACAAATACCACATGTACTCACTATTAAATTGGAACTAAATGATCAACACTCATGTGCACATATGGTAGTAAAATTCATCAGAAATCAGAGCAGGAGGAGGAGGGGGCTGGGTTAATTCACACCTAACAGGTACAATGCACACTATCTGGGTGATGGACACCCTTATAACTTTGATCAAACTATACAAAGTAATTCATGTAACTAAAACTTCTGTGCCCCCATAATATTCTGCAAATAAATAATAATAATAATTTATCTAAACCATGCCCAAAGTGATATGCAATTTCTCTTTTTTTTTCTTGCTATTTCAAATGATACTACAGGAAATAATATATTACGTTGTGAACAAGTACAGCTATAGGGAAAATCCAAGAAGAGGAATACCTACGTCTAAACGTTTATACATTTGCAATTGTGATAAATGTTGCTAAACTGCCCACCGTAAGGGTTTTCAATGACACTGTCACTTCAAAGAACATGTTTTACACAACCTCACCAACAGACTGTTTTCCTTCTCAAATCTGGTACGTGAAAAATGGATTCTACCAGATATTTTCAAATGCCGTGAAGACTTGCTAATTAGCCAGTGGGATGCCTGCACATGATGGTATGAGTGGCACAGGGAACAGGGCTATGCAAATGAGGCTACCATGGCCAGAGGCAGGTGGACTGAGGGATACCTGGATATCCCCAAGGACAAGGACATCAGTGCCCCAGCAAACCTGTCTGCCATACCCATTAGGAAACTCCAATTTTATGGGGGGAAAAAATAATGTTTTTTATTCCACTTTTATTATTTAAAAACAGGTCTTTTATCTAATAAACACAAAGGCATATTTGAGAACAGGTGAATCAGTTGGAGTGACAATAGCACACAGGAGAACACAGAGAGTGAAGGGGACACTTACACCTGTGCTATAAAGAAAAAGCATCCCCTGTGCTATGTGCGCCCAGGTGCAGCCTCATCCTGGCCACTTGGCGGCACACCGGGGTGGCCTCCTGACCAGACACGTGCAAGGCCAGAGGTTGGGGGTTGGAGTAAAGAAGTGCATAGACTGCAGATTCAGACAGTTCTGGAACAAACCTCCCTTCTAGCACTCGCTGTGCAGCCCCTTAGATGTGACTTGACCTCTCTGCGTGACTCAGTTTCTCCGTTTGCAATATAGCAACATAGAGTCATTAGGAGAATTAAATTAGATAAACTCTGCAGAATGCACGACACTGTGCCTAGCACACTGGAAACACGAATGAATGCTATTTTTTTTATAATAATTTTATTATAATTACAATTGTTCTTCTTCTTGTTGTATGGCCTTAGAACATGAGCACAGCTCACTCGCCAGTGTATGTTGCATGGCCTTTGGGTCAGACAGAATCGGGTCCCTTTTCCAAGGCCCGGTTGCTGTACCAGGGTAAGTTGAAAGCCATTTTCTCGCCTATCCAATGGGGGCGATAACCGGAAATTCACCTGATTTTTTGTAAGAATGATATGAAGTCCTAAAAAGAGCGCTCAGCACACAAGAGACTCCTCGATACGTCCTGGCTACCATTTTAAACCTTGGTCTTTAGCGGAACACTAGGCCCAGAGGAGGGGTTAGAAAATGTCATTTTGTTTGTTAGATTTTTTTGTCCCCTTGGAGACTTGGCGTGGACACAGACATGCCCCCCCACCTCCACCGCCCCCCACGGAGCGAGATCCGCAGCTTCCTCTTCGGAGCTGGGGCCATGCAGAACCTGCCACTGCGGGCCCCGGCCCACTCCACAAGTCACAGCTCTAATTCACCCTGAAAGGGCTTGGCACCTCCCCTGTGAGGTCCTTAAATGTTTTATGAGCTCCCTGAAATGCTCAGATAATTAAAAACACTTTCTTAATTTAATAGCTTGGCTTAATGAAACCAGGACTTTATGTTTTATTTGGAAAGGGGAGAACGTCCCAGTCGCACTTATTAATATTTTTAAGAGCATGCCCGGTTGCGCCCAGGGAGCGAGGGAGATCATGGCTGGGAGGGCGGAAGCGGGCTCTCCGCAGTCTCTGACAAGTCTCGGGCTTATTAGAGCTCATTACATTCAGGAAGCCTGAAAACCTAAATTAGCGATCATCACCTATGACGTGGAAGGCTATTATTAAGGAAGCCGCTCATTATGGAAACATGGAATTATCAATTAAAAAGTGGCGCACCCGGGTCCCAAAGGTCCGGCAGGATTACCTGTGCCATGCAGGCAGTCACTTCGAAGGCGAGCCGGAGAGCTCATACTCTCCCCGCCCCCCAGAGACCAACTTTTTCTGTCGAGTCAAATAAACACCATCCTCTTTGGAGGAAAATGCCATCATTCAAACAGGTGAACTGTAAACCCACCCAACTGGTTTTTTTGGGGGGAAGGGGAAGGGGGTAACAGAAATACCAGCAAGAGGCAAGGGTTCCGGATTGTAGTGGTCACGGGGTCCCCAGTGAGTGAATGTTGTTTAGACGGGCTCAGCTCTTTCCAGGAGTGGCTTGGGCTTGCAAGTCGGATGCAGTGGGACCAGTTTGCACCAGCTCATGAGAGCAGGTCTGCAGTCAATGACAGCAGGTCGCTAGCTTGAAATCACCCAAGACGGGAATATTTACACCATGGAAATAGGCAAACGCTACAAACCCGCCGTATTTCGTCTTCGCGGAGACAGTTGTTAAATATTACCCAGCACAAAACTGGATGTAGGTTCAAGTCCTCTTTGGCCAATAGTGAACAGGATCATGTTAAACCGTTTGTTTAACTTTCCCAAGCCTTTGTTTTCCTGATCATTAAAAACAGAGATAAAACACTTTCCATATAATGCAGATTTGTTTTTGTTTTTTCTCCATGGCACCGACCCCTACCTGACATTATGATAAATCTATGTCGGTCGATGTCATTTGTTATGGTGCTGTAGTTATGCCTTTCTCCATAAAGCTCCCTCGTCCTTTCAAAAATGCATATTGAGCACCTACTATGTCCCAGATGCTATTTTGTGTGCCGGGATCCAGCGGTGAACAAAACACACCCAAATCTCTGCCCACGTGGAACATACAAACCGTACGCAATTATGTGTAAAAGGTGATGAGTGTTCTGGGGAAACATGAGCAAGGCAAGGTGGGGAATACTGCACCTTAGGATCAGAAGTGGGTTTTGCAACTTGAACTGGGAAAGCCCCGAGGGCGTCTCTGAGAAGGTGACATTGGAGGAAAGAACTGCACACCTGGGGAGCGAGCGAGCCAGGTGAGCATGCGGGGAAGGGCATCCCAGAGACAGGAAAGGGCGGACAGGTGGGTAGGACTGAGAACACACAGAGGAGCGGGCTTGTGGCTGGAGCAGAGGAATAAAGAACAAGAGCAGAAGATGAGTAAGAGCAGCAATGGGACCAACATCCTCGTAGGGCTTTATACCACCAATGGAACTTTCTATGCGGATGGAATTGATCTACATCAGCGTGGCCGACTGGGGTAGCCACTAGCCGCATATGGCGATGGGCACTTGACATGTGGCTAGTGCAGTGGAGGAACTGAATTCTTAATTTAATTTTAAATAATTTGAATTTAACCCTTTGCACTCGCTTGCTTTTTGCTCATCATCCACTCGACATTATCCACACTTGACATCTGAGTGCAAAGGGTTAAAAAGCCACACGTGGCTAGTGGCGGCTGCCAGGACAGTGCACTTACAGACCATCGGAAAGACTGTCGGCTTTCGCCTCATGTAAGATGAAGAGCTATTGGGGAAACCTGACAAAGCAGCTCGAAAATCTGCCTGAGGTTATCCAGGTTCACTCGGCTGCTCCATGAGAACTAACTGCAGGGCCAAGGCCAGCGAGGAAGACATTAAAACCACCCAGAAGGACAAGCTGGTGGCTTGTGATGGGAGAGCCTGGGTTCTGTTCTCTTTCCTCTTCCCAGCACCTAGAACAGGCGTCCTCAAACTACGGCCCACGGGCCGCCTAGCACATTTATCCAGCCGTCCGGGTATTTTTGCCACCGCTGCCTGTCCTGCTTAGCAGCTGACTCACCCTGGGCCCACAGTGCACTCTCTCCAATGGTCTGAGGGATGGTGAACTGGCCCCGTTTAAAAAGTTTGAGGACCCCTGCCCTAGAACATCATAGGTATTTAATGATATTTAGGGAGTCAAACTGAATTAAGAAAATAGGTTCCTTATTTGCTCACCCAATGCAATTCTTTATGTTTTGCCCCTACATTGCATGGCTTTGCAATGACATATGAACCCTCTTATCTATTGCGTATGTTGAGAAGAGTTTTGCTGAGTCTGAATACCACTGGTTACCATCAGGATACCCCAAAGTTTATTCCATAGACATGGGCTGCACGGGATGTTCATGGGCAGTAGACATTAAAAGACAGATAAGTTCCGTGACCAAGAAACTTGCAAAATGCTTGCACAAAATATTAATAAAAAATGTCCCTACTGCAGTAACATCAGTGCCTTTGCAATGTTAATATAAATCGTGTCACTCCATGGGCAGATGCACAGGACGTGTTTTCCAGCTGTTTTGGCCAACCGACCCCCTTGTTTTTCTTCAGCCAAGCATCTGGCCCAGTGGCTGGTCAGCTGAGAGCCCCTCGGGAAATGCTGTATGTGACGGCTGAGTCACAGAGAGAGAAGGTGTCACGCGGGCCGCCACCCCCACCCGGACATTCTCTAACATAGCACCCTGCTGTATCGTGTCTGTGGGATTTAACGCCATCTCAGACCATCACGTCCCGTTACGTGTTGACCTGTGTATTTGACCGTACTTCATGCTAGCAGGAAACCTAAGAGAGTCACAGGGTCTTGTCTCTCTGCTCCCTGAGGCACTTGGTCCCCAGCACAGTGGGCGGTGGCAGCAAACACATCAAGTGAAAAAACGACCTGGAATTCACAATGACTAAGTCCCCAGGATTGTGTGGGACAGACTTCTCCATGCTCTGAGAGTACAGAGGAGATTCCGGCACAATTCCCACCTTCGCGCTGCTCACGTTGGGGCCGAGATTAAATACGGACGCTTGAGGAACAAAATGCGGATGCAAGGACAATTAGTGACCGCACATAAACGCTCCGGGAATCCAGTCCTTGGAAATCATGGGGCTGGGGAGTTCAGGAGAGTCTTGAAGAAAAAGGAGGCAGCTCGGTCCAGTCCTGGCAGTGAGGGTCAGAATGCTCCAGAGAGGCTGGACAAGACATGCCACGCACGACACATGGGGTCTGCCCGGCGCAGAGCTGGGAATGTGCACGGCAGACAGAGACCTGTCTCCGTGGGGTGGTAAAAGGTGAGCTCCAAATCACAACAGCAGACCGTGCTCAGCTCTCTCTGCACAGAATAGGTGGTCAAAAAGAGAGTCTTGGGTAGCTGGATGGACAACAGTTCTAACAGCTAACACAAGGTGAGTGCATGTACTGGGCATTGGACCAGAATGGTTGATCTCATGTAACTCTCCCAGCAATCCAAGGGATGGATATTATCACCCCCTTCTTTTTTTTTTTTTGAGGCAGAGTCTCACTCTGTTGCCCAGGCTAGAGTGCTGTGGCATCAGCCCAGCTCACAGCAACCTTGAACTCCTGGGCTCAAGCGATCCTTCTCCCTTAGCCTCTCTGGTAGCTGGGACTACAGGCATGTGCCACCATGCCCGGCTAATTTTTTCGATATACATATTTTTAGTTGTCTAATTTATTTCTTTCTATTTTTAGTAAAGACAGGGTCTCGCTCTTGCTCAGGCTGGTCTCAAACTCCTGACCCTGAGCGATCTTCCCCCCTCGACCTCCCAGAGTACTAGGATTAAAGGCGTGAGCCACCAGCGCCCGTCCCGTCCCTGTGGCCTGGCTTTTGATGAGGAAGCTTAGCCTGGATTAGGAGTTAGAGAGTCTTAACTACCTAACTACCCTGCAGTGCTGCCCACTCGAATAACTAGATGTCTCGAGTGGAGATCCACTTCAATAGATACCGCGGTGCGGGAGAGACAGATATTGAAACGGTCCCAGAGCCAGGACTTCAGAGGTAGGAGGACCTCCCTGTGCTCGGCGGGGGTGTGGGGGTTCAGGGGCGGTGAGGTTTGGCAGCAGGGCAGGAAAGCACATCTCTGTTCACTTGGGAAGCGGGGAGGACAAGGGGTCGGCATGAGCAGAGCACGCAGCACGGTCACAGGCGGGGGACAGGTGGCAGCACTTGTGTTCAGAAGCGTTTGAATGCTCAAATCCATGTTTGAGGAAGCAGTGACTACCAGACCTCTCAGGGGCCATCAAAAATTATCTCTTCAGAGTGGCCTGGCAACAAAAAGCCAATTAAAGCCCCGGGAGCCGGTGACTGAGCACACAAAGACCAAATACTTCCAGGGCCACAGTTCTTCTCTTGCGGTCCTTTCTCCGCATTGATCGTACTTAATTGGAAGTGGTGCCCATGGGTACAGCGACGGGGAGAGCAACTATCCTGCTTAAAATGGACCCCGTAATAATTATCGACTATACCTTCTATAATAAGCCCCATAATTTATGGCTCCAGCTTCGCTTCCTGGGACTCCTATCAATACCACTCACGACGTGCAGTGGTAGTAGGGGAATAAGTCGCCACGCACCAAGCACAGACTTAGTTAACACTTTACCCCTTAAATTCACTTTCGATGCAATGTATTAGCCATAGTAAGGAGACTAAACAGCCCCCCGTTGGGGTAAAAGCGGCACAGGATTAAGGAGAGAGACAGAGCCTTGGGGGTATCAGGCTGACCTGTCTTTGGATACTAGTTCTCCCACTTACTAACACTCCTTGACTTTATTTTTCCATCTTTAAAATGGGAGCACTATCTTTCAGGGTTGCTGAGAAAATAAAAACTAATGATCAATAACTAATAAAGAACCTGATTCAAGATCTAGCATACAGTAAATATTCAGCATATACTCGCTTCCTTTAAACCTTTAGACGTTTATGTCATTGTGGCTGGGGCTGGGTCGCCCCTGATCCTTGTGGAGGGCCTGTCCCATGTTCTGCTCTGGGATGGACAAGACGAAGGACACACAGATAGAGAAGTTGTACCTTTGGCGACAGGGGGCTTATGGTTTAGTTGAGGTCACATGTTGTACAGACATGATGGAACCAGACAGAGAGGGTGGTTTTCATTCAAAATATGCTTCTAGGGTTGTCACCCTGCTAACGTCATTCAAAAGGTGTATATTGGAAGGTTTCCAGAAGAAGAGACTTAAAAGATCACTAGGATTTGGATATGGAGAAAATAGGGAAAGTGAACACTATAAACAAAGATCCGAAGTTGAGATGGTTTTTAGATGATTAAGAAAATTTAATCATTAAACTGTGAATATTCAAGCATCCGCATTCAATTTAGAAACAAAGTAGGCTCTAGAAAATTCTAGGAAAGCAGAGATTTGAAAATGCACGGTTTTGATTCCTCAGGCATCAAGGTGGTTTTCTGTTGCTGGCTGAAACTCTCTTGATGGTAGAAGCATGTGCATGGCTCTCGGAGATGATGCAATTAACCTTTGCATCTTCACATAAACATTAGTCATTTTAATGAGGCAAAACCTAAGTATGTTCCCTGGCTCTGTTTCAAAGTGATGCTCCAGCCCACACTGGGGAAAGGGAAGTTTCCCCCAAGCTACTAATCATTTCAATGTTTCTTAATGCCCCCCAAGACCTGTCTGTATTTAGAAAAATTGTGCCTGGGATTTTATGACAAAGTACATGCGGAAGTTACTCACATCATTGAGTCTGTCTTCTTTCGTGGCTTTGCATGACTCCAAGAAGAACACGTGTTGGAGCAGAGAAGCCGTGAAGTGCTTCTGTGGTTTGGGTGCATGCTGAATGCAATGCTTAGTGAGAAACCACTCTGAGAAGATGAGGTTGGAGAGACCAATTTACATGGGACATGAGCAGTAAAATATCATTAAGTCATAATCAGTTTATGTGGAACGACTGCCAAGTCAAAGCAAGAGCTGTTCTCTTTTTTTTCTACCCAAGCAGTCTGCATAGATCCATGCCAGCTAAATCCAGGTCTGTTTCTCTTGTTCTTGAGAGTCTCTTTTAATAGGACATTACTCCATAACTCACTCATACACCTGCTCTTTGCAACCAAGCAACCTATAGCCTTAACATCCATTCTTGGTTAGTTGGGATATAACCAGTGGCCACATAGACACTTATCATCACTGCCTACCCACCCTCATTTCTCACAAACATAATCAGTTCTGTTACATCACTCTACGCGAAGGCTTGAATTATCAAGCCATTCCAAAAATAAAAAACTGCATTAGAAAAACCCATTGATCCTAGCACTCTGGGAGGCTGAGGTGGGCGGATTGCTCAAGGTCAGGAGTTGGAAATCAGCCTGACCAAGAGCGACACCGTGTCTCTACTATAAATAGAAAGAAATTAATTGGCCACCTAAAAATAGATATAGAAAAAATTGGCTGGGCATGGTGACGCATGACTGTAGTCCCAGCTACTCGGAAGGCTGAGGCTGAAGGATCGCTTGAGCCCAGGAGTTTGAGGTTGCTGTGAGCGAAGCTGATGCCACAGCACTCTAGCCTGGGCAACAGAGTGAGACTCTGTCTCAAAGAAAGAAAGAAAGAAAGAAAAACCCATTGAACTATACATCACAAAGACTGAATATTAATGTATGCATACTAAAAGCAAAATGAAACAGGATGTCAGGGCATCAAGAAGTAATGTAGATGGTACAAATGACTCTAAGTGTATGACAAATATAAAATGTAGTCGCACTGAAGGGGGTAGGAGAAAAAAGAAACTGACCCCAGTAACTGTAAAATGATATTTTGACTGGACACTGAAGTTGAAAACAAAATGAACTGCACAAACAAAAAAATTCCAATGCCAGCCACTGTAATATACATTCTGGACAGAAAGGCACAATCAGGAGTCCAAAAAACATTTATTGAGAAGCTACCATAAGTAAGCCCCTCTCTTGGGGACGCAAAAATAATGCAAAGTTTCTGGCTTCAAGAAGTTCAGTGTGTTAAATCACAAGATATAGCTTCCATGTCCTCTATTGGACCCAATTGGAAAATATATGTTGATCATTAAATCATTTGAAAGCAGAGCTGAATTCACTGAATGCCCATCTCCACTGTGAGGTCTCAATACAATGACCTGGTTCTTCTTTTTATTCTTTTTCCACCTGGCAAACTCCCAGTCACCTATCTTTCAAGAATTAGCACAAAGATTTCACTCAGCTTGGTTACATCAGAAAAACCTTCCTCACTCCCTCTTTTATGTTGCTTCCTTACTGAGTAGCCTTAATCTCCCCATAGTAAACTATTTTATGAATGCATCTGCACTCTTTGCTAGACTTGAGGTTCTTGAATGCTGGACCTTGACTTTTTCATCTTATACTCTGGCATCCAGTTCAGTGCCTGACTCACCACACACCTGCCAGCAGAGTAAACTGAATAAAGGAAGTTTTTGGTTTTTTTTTTTTAAATATAATATGCATATGTTTTTCTGAATGGAAAGAGGTATGTGCTCCCTTTTCTAATACAGTTCCCAATCTTTATTCAGGTCTCGCTTAAAACTCATTGTTTAGATAGAACTTTGACCACCCCCACTCCATTTGGGTATTTTTCCAGAATTCCAAGGAAGACACAAAGTAAGGCAGTAAGACCAAATCATTCACATAAATATAAATGTTTGCATGTGTCTCAGGAATTTGTCCTTTGTTGTTACACATTCATCTATCCTATCTCTTTGAAACAATGTTCCTTACTGCAAAACCAGTTGTTGTTGTTATTCTTTTGCCCAACGAACCCATCTTCTATTTTGTCTGCTGTAAGTATAGCTACTCCTGCCCTCCTTTGGTTTCCATTCGCATGGAGTATCTTTTATCCCTTCACTTTCCATCTGTGTGTGTCCTTACAGGTGAAGTGAGTTTCTTGGAGGCAGAATACAGTTGGGTCTTAATTTTTATCCATTCGGCCACTCTATGCCTTTTGATTTGAAAACTTAATCCATTTACATTCAAGGTAATTATTGGTAAGTAAAGACTTACTTCTGACATTTGGTTGTTTCTAGTTGTGTTTTTAGAACCTTTAAATGAACACATGTTCTAAACTTCTGTTTGTTTACCTGCTTGTATGAAAGTCAAACTGCCTTTTATTAAGTAAACACTTCGTTTTTCTGACTGGTTCTGAGATTGGCAAGAATAATCAAGATTACTGCTCTGGCTTGATAAAATTCCAATCTTAACCGAGAAAAGAAAACTGGTATGTTTTGTTAGGCTGTGCCATCTTTTCATGGGTAAATGTGTGAGTCATCTGTGTGTTTGAAATATTAGAAATGGTTTCAGAGACCCCAATAATACTTCTGCAGACTTCTGGAAGCATACAAACAGTGTATACCCATCCATATCCTGGGGAAAAGTTAGTAATCGTGAATAACAGCAATTGCCTGAGTAATCTGGAGTAACAATACTCATGAGTAACGTGATTGTCTGTCAGCCACATGCCAGGCACTTTTCTTGCCCCAGTTCTGCCACTTACACTTATGTGACCTTAGAAAAGTTATATATCTCTCCATGTCTCAGTGTCTTATGGATAGAGACAATATTCTCCTCTTTCAAGAGTTGTAGATAGGAATGAAGGAGATAATGAATGAAGTCCTTACATCAAGTACCCAGTGCATACTTTGGTGCATAATCCTGCCCAGTCATTGTTAAGTAGCTGTTAACTATTCATTGGACTTTCTTTAGCCTGCTCTCTTTTCCAACTGTCTTGCTGCATAACCACCCATGGCATTTCTTAAGGAAGAAATTTAATAAGATTGTGTGGCCAGGAGAGGGAAGAATTAAGGCAGGTAAGCTTGTGAGTTTCCATAAATCATGTAGATTTTAATTGGAAGCAGTGGTGTTTTTCTATGGCTGGAAGACAAGAGGAGGAGGCAGTTCATTACATGAATATGTCACCCCTGATCAAGTGGTACTGAGAACTTGGAGAGACGGTCCACAGAGACTGAGCATCCACGACTTAGACCTAAGTAAATCAATTAGCTGTTGATGAAGGCTCATGAGGAATCTATCCCAGGCTGTGTTCATAATCAGGATTATTGGTTAAGGCAGAACTGCTAAGGTAAGTTTGGAGTGATTTTTCCCAATGAAGTGCAATATTCCAGCTCTTTCTTGGGCTGGTACACAGAGAGAGGGAGGAGAAAATTAAAAATCCAACAAATTAATACTTCACCAAGCCAGGTTTGTAGACGAGCCTTGAGGCAAAGAAGCCAGAGCCAACTTGATTTTTTTAATTCCAAGTCTCCTGGCTGCATCATAAATGGAATTTATGCTTGGCTCTAAGAAGCGACGAGCCCCCATCCATTCTGATTTTTGCCCTCATGATATTGTAGCAGTTTCTCACCAGCCCCGTCCAACCTTGCCCCTGACTCACTCATTGCCTCCCTCCAGGAGGTTGGCAAACCCCCGAACCCCCGTTACTGTTTTAGCACTCAGCCTTGGATTGTTTTCAATCATCTCATGGCCTGTGCATTGCCTGGGCTAGAAGCTGCAGGCAGTAGTGGTGAACAGTTAATATAAGGAGCAAAGACACGAGGGAAGTCCTTCCTCATGCACTGTTTGTTAGAACCCTGGGCCATGAACTTCATGTGATTCTACAATGAAAACATGATATAAGGACATGTTAATATGCACACAACACTTGTCAGCACTGACTTTGTATCTCCTGGGGTGACCCATTCCTTTGAGAATGAAGATTTCTTTCCCCGGATTGCTTTGTCATTCTATTTCCAGTTTTAAGAGTCGGCTTTAATTTCATCTTGTAGGAATGTGGTCAGGACCTCTTGTACATTACGTATCTTTAAAGTCTTATTAATCCATTAAAATCTTTACTAATGTATAAAGAGCTTGAACATGTAACTAATTGTATCTACATCTGTGTCCTTAGGAATCATTATTTCCAAGTTATCCAACAGGCCTGAGAAAACAGAAGCCTTTTTTTTTTTTTTTAAACCATACATCTTCAGGGCAGACATGTATTATATTTATATAATGAAGTGGTTGTCTGACTAGCTATATAACAACTCAGGTGTTTTTAAATAAGTAGAAAAATGTAGCAAGGAAACTTAATTCTGCTACTGGAGCAGGTTGATAAATCTAGCCAAACATCTTTATTTTTTTTTTTTTACAGCGCATTAAGGGAACATTTTTATTTAGCACAGTCATAGATCTTCCCATTATTGGGAAGTGTGTTCTTATATTGCTTTTTTGTCTTCAGAATTGCCTTAGGAAGACATTCTTTCACCGGGAGTTCTATTGATGTTATTCTTGGGGAGAAACCTGTGCCCAAAGTTGATTTGAATTAACCAAGAACGACAAAACGGTGCCCCTTATACCCCTCACTGCCAAAGGCTTTGTGTGCAGAAGAGGAGTTTTGCTTTTAGAAAGGTAGCCAAGATTTTTGAAACTGGATGACAAATACATGGTTCGTCAAACTATTCTCTCAACTTTTGTGTACTTTGAAAATTTCCATAATGAGTAGTTCTTTCAAAGGAGCTGGCAACAAAAGGGGAAAAGGATATCTATGGGAAAACTGTTAAAATTTATCTCCCATAGATACATGAGCGATTCACTGTGTCCCAGACTCTGAGCTAAAGAGTATAGAGCAAAAAAAAAACAAAAAAACTGCCACCAAGAAACTCATTCTCTAGATGAAGTGATAAAACCTTTAGGAGGTAATTAGGTATCCTCAAGAATGGAATTAGTGCCCTTGTAAGAAGAGACATGAGAGAGATGATCTCTCTCTCTCTCTGCCATTGAAGATACAGCAAGAAGGCAGCTGTCTGTAAACCACAAAGAGAGCCCTCCCTAGACATTGAATCTGCTGGTGCCTTCATGTCGGCCCTCCAGCCCCTAAATCCATGAGAGAGAAATATTTGTTGTTTAAGCCACCTGTCTGTGACATTCTGTTACAGCAGCCTGAACTAAGACAATACTGCATACAGATCTGGAAAGAACACAGGCTATGGTAAGTTAAATGGTGATACAGCCAAATTGTTCTGGAAACAAAGTTAAAGGGGTGATTTATTTTGCCTATGGGGCTCTGATAAAATTTCCTAGAGAAGGTGATTACTGAGTGGTTGTTAAAAGATAATTATAGCTTTAAAATTTCAAGGAAGGTACGCTAGTCCACAGGACAGTATAAATATAGATTTTTTTTTTAAAAAAAAGATGGATATATACAGTGTTCCATGTTCCCCAACTCTCCCCCTATAAATGGTCTGGAGTGATTTTAGGGTTTGTTATTAGGTGGATTCAGATCGAATGGAGGTTAGAAGGCTTAAAGAGGCATATTGTATCTATAGCATTAAGTCTCAGGATGAGGCATAAAAAAATTAACCTGGAGAATGAGAAACTCATTCAAGGGGTGGGCCAAAGGGCATATCATGTTCTCAGTTTGATTTTAAAAGAATAATGTTGGTAGCAATGTGAAATATGAATTGAAGAAGACAGACTTTGAAGATACTACATCATAGCAATAAATATTTTTAATCTTTTCACTTCTTCATCTAGATGCTAGTGTCAATATCTCATGCTTTGAAAGTAAGCAGTAGCCTCCTATCTGGTTTCTTCGTTTCTACTCTGACACTATCTATACTGCGCCCCTCACATTTGAGCTGGTGTAGTGAAGTCTAACAATGAGAGCTCCCAATGCATCAATGCCTTCTTTTGCCCATGATCCTTTGCAATGTGATTTTTGTTGCCCCTCACATCAAGAGGTGGACTCTATTTCCCTGTCCCTGAATCTGGACTGGCTGTGTGACATGCTCGGACCAGCACAGCGTGGTGTAAATGGCATCGTGTGGCATTTGAGGCTAAGCCTTTAATAAAGCAAGCTGGTTAAATAAGGGGCCTTGCAGGTTCTGCTTTTGCTCCCAAGGAATGCTCCAGCCAGCATCTATGAAAGCCAGGGCTAGACTACTGTAGGATAAGAAACAGCATGAAGAGAGAAACCCAGCCAACAGTTTGACAGTCACCTCCAAGGACCCAGACTCATGACTAACACCATCAGAGATCCTCCAGCCCTAGACAAACTTGTTGGGTAGCTGCATCCACATAGCTAACCCCAGATCGTAGCAGCAGAAGAACTTCCCAGCTGATCCAAGCTAACACAGAGAATCTTAAAAATACAACAAATTCTTAAACCACAAAGTTTAATGACAGTTTACTCTGCAGATATAGATAACTGATGCAGAAATTGGTCCGAGGAGTGGAACTATAGGACTCATAGGACTTACACTCACAGCAAGAGTAAGACAAATAACAAAAGAGACAACACAGAATTTGGTAGGATGTTAGGATTGGGAATAAGAGGTTGTCACATCCTTGTAGAGTGGCAGGGAGGGATGACTACTCTGAAGATCAGCTGTGTTAGCACAGATCTGAAAGTAGCATCAGCGAGAATCACAAACAGATCAGAAAAAGGTGTCACAAGAAGAAACAGTGAGGCAGAAATAAACTGGACCTTTTCAAAGAAAAGCAAGAATACTTGTAATCAGGCTCAGAATAAACAAAGGGGAGAGTATGAGACAGACGTGGAAACAGGCTCAGATTCTGCAAGGATCCCACTGTTGACCACTGTGGTAGAGCAGATCATTTTTCAAAACATCACTGGCCTTCCCTGAGGTACCAGCCTTTTAAACGTAGGGATGGGCGTTTGACTCTATTGCGCTATCAGAACGTGGGTAGGCGTGACTTCTGTAAGCAGTTCCCTGGCGTAGCATCTTTACGCCAGCGGCTAGTCTCATAGACAGAAGAGCAGCTGATAGAAACACAAGAAGAATCAGAAGATGCAGAGCCAAGAAAGTTGACAACAAAAGGATGAACTGAAGCCTTGTGCCTCATCGAAGCAGGATTTGCTAAGCTTGAGGAGCAAGATCCAAACACCGAGCATTTTACAAAGGTTTATGGTGCAGTCAAGTGAGAACATCAGCTGCTGTGAGGCCACTTATGATGGAAAAAAGAAAAAGGCTGTACACCAACAACCCTAGATACCTTTTTCAAGAAACCGACTTCAGTGGTGAGTTCCGCCTCCCCTCCAGCGACTGAACCGAACCCCGATTCCCCAGCTCCCACTCCACCCTCTCCGGCACCACCTCCCTCATCATCTTCCCATTAATTTAGCCCACCTCATTGCCTCACGAGTGCCCCTGCTAGAAAATAAGACATTGATGCAGCATGAGGTGTTAGACGTTAATATTCTTTTCTGAAATTTCTCCTATCTCCCGTCGAAACTTTTTGTATGAGTTTGTTCTCATGTTGCTTGTTTGAAATAAAATAAAGAGCATGACCATTTCTGTGATTTATTATTACGGTAGAGGGGTATTTTTATGATTATAGTATTACACTCTACTACTACCACATATTAGCCATTATGGTATTGTAATTATTTTTATTACCATATATGCACTATTCATCAGCAATCTAAGTTATATACAAATCTGACCTAAATACGTTCTCAGGAATGTATTTCGTGCATAATCCAAGGACTGTCTGTATATATGTGTATGTGTATGTATATATCTGTGTGTATACACACACACACACATACACACACATATATTTCTTTTTTTTTTTTTTTTTTTTTTTTTTTAAGAGACCATCCCAGCTTCTGGGTGGGTATATAAGAAAAGAATTGGAGCCAAAAGACCAGTCAAAAGGTTAGTGCTATGGTTCAAGGAAGAGAGATCTGAGTTATGCTCAGAGAGAACTGACCCTTATGCTAGTTCAATTGCATCCAGTGGTTTTTAGGACAAAGTCTAAAATCTCTGACAGTGTGCAAGGTGCTTCTTGGTCTAGACAAGGCCTTCCTCTCCAGCCTCATCCTTTGCTACTCTCTCACCCCCTCCTCCCTTTCCTTAACAGCACTTACCATAATCTATAATATGCAGCCCTGTAACAGCACATTAGTGGAAGCTTAGGGTTACTATTTATTTTTTAATATTGTGGCTTAGGGTTACTCTTCACTGCCATAGACCAGTTGCGTATTTCTGTATTAGTGTGCATCAATATCTCCTTGCATTTAAAAAAAAAAATTTAAATCCTGTGATTCAAAGTAAAAGAATCTCCATTCAGACCAGGAAAGAATACTCAGACAGAAAACTGAATTTTTGTCTGCATGTATTTTAAGGGGAGAAATGATTCAGCACCCTGTCCCTCTGTCTCCCGGTGGCCGGCAGGAAGTCCTCAGTCCAGCTGTGTGTGACAGAGGCCCCCAGATTTGCAGCTGAGGCACCCAGTTACACTGCGCGGTGAGAGTCAAGTTCAAGAACTCCCCCTTGGTTGGGAAGAGTTCATTTCAACCAAAGCAGCTAGGGGTCGATGGCCTCTCAAAGGAAACAGATAAGGCAAACAGAGGGTTCTTGTCAGGAACAAATGTTATGTCTCTCCCTCCTGAAAAGCTTGCAGATGGTATCAGTAGGAGTCTAGTTGCGCCTAAAACGAGCCCCCGAGAAGTAATATTAGCCAGATGCTTGGCAGATCGTTTATTTATCTCCCACTAAATTCAATAAATAGACCCATATATAAATAAGGGAAAATAACACGACCGTCAGTAATTTATCACTGGAGAGAAAGCCATTGTTGCCCTTATCTCTCCAGCGATGTTCCATTTCCAACTCGTAATGAACTACGAAGTCGCTACGTCCCTCCCTGTGACAGGGCGGTGGGACCACGCTGGGTGCGGCAGCTCGAACCCCCCTTTCCAGAGACCCCAGTGGCCGCTACCTCGGGCCCATGCACTCCTGTGTGGGCAGCCCCGGGCCGAGGCCTGGAATGTCCCTCCTACTCTGGGAGAAAAAGGACATTATTTCCAAGAAGCATTTATTCCTATCTTGTAGGTGCCTCTGCAGGGGGTGTAGCTAAGGGCTCATCAACGAGGCAGCATTTCGTTCATTATTTTCAAGTCTCTGTTCATTTTGGGCCACTTATTAAAGGAGTGTGTTCCACCTGGCTTCCGAGAAGCAGGTGAGGTAGTAAAATTGGGAATTTAAGACAGTTGGAGGAACAGAAATCAATATGGCGGCCTAGTAGTTTGATCATGCTGTTGATGTGATGGTGAGGGTGATGATGATGATGTGTAGTACTTACTGCACACTTACCATATTCCAGGTATTATTTAAAACACTTTACATGGGTCATTTCATTTTATTCTTCCTAGAAACCTACCTGTGGGTTTTATTTTTAGGTCAGAAGAGAGGAAACCAAAGCCCAACATGGTGAGCACCTTCCCACCATGGCAGAGCTCATTAGTGTAGGTGGAGACTCAGACCCAGGGGTCCGACTCCACTGTCTTTTCGTGCGAGTTGAGCTGAGCACGCACAAGGATGTCCCTTCTGGATGATGTGCATGAGGAGGAAGAGGTTGATGGGGAGAGAAGCCAAACCCACTGGTCGGCATCTTCAATAGCAGAACGGACCCTACTAAGAGCCTTCTTAGAGCTGCTGGGGCCACTAACAGTTTCAGGAAGGAAGATGGCATGGCTGGACTGGAACTTTAGGCGTCCCAGTCTCTGAGAGCATTACAGGAAATGGACTGGAGTGGGAACAAGGGGCCAGTGACTAGCTGAGGAAGAAGAGGATGAGGACTTTAAAGACGACGATAGCCCTGGAGGTGGAGAAGAGGGCACAATTCAAGGGACTAGCTGATGGGACATTCTGACACCATGCCTTAACTGTCCATGCCACAAGGCCACATCTTGAGTCCCCTATCTTAGTTGTGTCTTTCATTAGCCTGTTAAGAAATTGTATCCTGGATGCTCTGTTGGAATATTTGGGTCCTTTCTCAATCATTTCTGGCATTCCCCGTGAACCATTAGTATCACGGGTGGAATTGCCACCAATTGAGCTATATTCTTAGTGTCTCTCCTGGGAGCTGTCCTACCTCACAATCCCTGCCCATCTGGCCCCTGGCTGAGACGGACTAGAATGCAGGTGGAATCTGACCCAAAGAAGGCTGAAGTCTCTTTCCTAGGAACACAGAATAGATACCAAGGGACTCCAGCTTCAGGCCACCTGGTTTCCAGAGTAGACAGACCAATGGGCAATTTTAGTCATGTGACCTGGCAAAGAAAGTCAGACTATAGCAAGAAAGAGAATGGACTAGGCACAGAGGCAAGAGTGACAATATGCGATTGACAGAAGTCCTGATGACAAATCTGAGCCTGATGATGGCCCCTTCGCTGTCCTTAAAAACCATGAAATATCCCTGTAGCTTTATAATACCAATGCCCCTCTCCCCAGTTCTAGTTTAAGCTTATTTCAGTTGTTTAGAGCAGGCGTCCTCAAACTACGGCCCTAGGGCCACATGCCGCCCGCCAAGGACATTTATCCGGCTCCCTGGGTGTTTTTGCAGCCGCTGCCTGTCCTGCTTAGCAGCCGACTCTTCCCGGGCCCACAGTGCGCATGTGTGGAATGTGCGCCGCACTCTCCAACGGCCCTCCAACTTTCTGAGGGACAGTGAACTGGCCCCCTGTTTAAAAAGTTTGAGGACCCCTGGTTTAGAGCCAAAATACTCCTAACTAAGAAGACCCCAGTGTCTAACCTGTTCTATAGGAACATTGAGCTATTCATAACTTTTTCCCCAGTTTCTCCCCTGGGCCTCACCAGTGAACCACCTTATTTGAAATGGAACAGGAACAATAACAGAAAGTGCATCCTTTGGGATAGTATTATGTCCTACAGGCAAAGTTAAAGGGAATTCACAATTAATGAGCATCTACTATAGTCAGGCATATGACCAGATTCAAGTACTAGGTCTGAATCGTACATATGATGGGCTTTAAGATAATTACAAAGCATAAATTGTGCTTTTGTGGACTAACCTATGAATGCTCAGTCCATCTCCATAAAAGCTATGACTACATAAGTCCATAGGGTCTAAGAGAAAGCCCCCACCCCCTCTCTGAGGCATGCCATCATGACTGTGCCTGCCAGTTACTAGACCCTCTCCAGACCAGACTACAACAACCCAGCACTTCTTGGGGATCCAGAGACTGTCACATGCAACACACCCCACCTTCCCTGGCACCTTCATTCTCCTGCCTAGCATGCTGAAAATTATATTTGACTCATCACTGAGCTGGGAACCCTCTTTTCTTTCTAGCCCTCTGGGTGGTGGGAGGTGTCACTCAATTTTGCTTTGACTTTTGGATATCCAATGATTCCCTTTCTCTTTTATTTAAAGACTCACTCCCAGACAAAAATACCTGCTCATATTTATTTCTACCTTCAAAGCTAGCAAATTTGCCATTACCTAGATATAAACAAGGAATATCTACAAATGGTTCCGTCCCCTAGCACAGCCAAGGGGGGGCACACTGAGAAGATCCAGCTTCTGGTCCGACAGTGGGCTTCCCCCCACAGCTGTTGCCTGTCTTCATGTTTCCACGCCGTATGATTCTAAGAGGCCATGTCACAGACTGACCTCATAAAAATAATAAGGAAGAATAGAGTGTAATTTATCCTGACCCAGCGAGGAGGACATGAGAAGTGTTCATAACTCAGCTGTCACTTTGGGCTAAGTAGAATGACCTTGTTCTTCTGGGTTCTGCGAGGCATGTGCTCCAGGTCCTAAATGGCACTGGGGACACAGAAAGCATGGCCTTGAAGGGTGAAGACACCTCTGTGACTCAGACAGCCCTCTGAGGTCCTTAGCACATTATTTCCTCTACCCCAAGATCTGGGTGGAGTGCTATTTAACTCTGAAGATGGTCACTCCACGTAATTATAGCTAATACCGCTGGAGCACTACACCACTGTGCTAAGCACTTTGTACAGATTATCTCATTTTCTTCACAACCACCAAATGGGTTAATTCAGTATTTTACCTATGAAGAAACTGAAGCACAGAGAGATTAAATAAAACTTGACCCACACAAGACATAGACTCCAAAGACTCCAAGACTCCCGAAACTGTGCACTCACCCACTGCTTAGTTTTGCCCTGACATCCATACACCAGCCCTCAAGATAGGTATTGGTGTAAGAATAGATACTTGGACAAATGGAAAAAAATAGTGTGCAGAAATAGATTCACATATATTTGTTGGATTTTGAAGCATCTAGATAAACATATAGAAAATAAATCTCAGTGAGACCCTGTCTCAAAAAAAAAAACAAAAACAAAAACAAAAAGAAAAAAAAAACCTGAGGAAAACATTTGTGCCCAAAGGAGCGAGGAAAAGGAACTGATATTTGAGCATGTATTATCTGCCAGACACTACGTTATTTATTAGCCACTTTATATACATTATTTTGCTTAACTGTCAAAATAGTCCTGTGAAGCTCTGAGATGGGGTGACTTGCTCATGTGGCTAAAAAGAGCCCGTACTTAAACCCACATCTTCTGGGCTTCAAAGTGGGGGTTTCTTTCTGCTCCTCTTCAAGGTTTTCTTACTTTTATCAAACAATACACTGTTAGATGCATCCTTTAGGAGAAGAGAAAAGTGGTTAAAACAAAACGCCACACACACCACATGAATGACAAAACCAAAATCCCTAGCACTTATTTGAAAGTTTAGCTAAAACAACTGAAATACTGTAACTTGAGACAGATACATTTAACTTGGTGATACTCCTCCCTAACCATCCCCCGAAAATCTTTTGCTGTCTCAAAGTCATGAAGATACTTGTATCTGTTTTGCTCTACAAAGTTTTAGGTTTTATATTTAAGTCTATGATCCACCTCAAATGAATATTTGTCAATGGTGTGAGGTAGGGGTGTCAGGTTTTTTTTTTCTTGTTTTTTTTTTTTTTGAGACAGGGTCTCACTGAGATTTATTTTCTATATGCTTATCTAGATGCTTCAAAATTCAACAAATATATGTGAATCTATTTCTGCACACTGTTTTGTTCCATTTGTCCAAGTATCTATTCTTACAGCAATACCTATCTTGATTGTTGTAACTTTGTAGTATGACTTGAAATAAGATAGTAAGAGGCTCCTTTTTTCCTTTTTGAGATTTTAGCTAATATAAGTCCTTTACATTTTCTAGATAGATTTTAGAATTGATTTGTCAATTTCTATTATAATGATCCTGTTGAAATTTTGATTGAGATCGGGTTAACTCTGGAGATCAACTTGGAGGTGAACATCTTGACAATACTAAGTCTACTGATCAAAGAACATGATCTCTGTCTTTATTTGGGGCTTTTTAAATCTCAGAAATATTTAACAGTTTTCACTGTACAGATGCTATTTTTTTGTTAAAGTTATTTCTAGATATGTTTTAATGCCATTGCAAATTTTTTTTAATTTTACTTTTCAATTGTTAGTTGCAAGTGTGTAGAAATCCCATTGACTTTTGTATACTGACAGTGTGTCCTACAACTTTGTTAAATTTACTTATTAATCATAATTGTCTTAGCTATTAGGATTTTCTATGTAAATAACAACACTGTCTGAAAATAGAGACAGTTTTTCTTTCCCTTTTCCAATTTTCTAATATTCCTTCTATTTCTTTTCTTACCTTATATGCGTGTATTTTTTTTCTTTGTATTTTTCTGGTTTTGTGTTCACTAAGCTTCTTGGTTTCCTAGGTTAATAGTTTTCATCAAATTTGGAAAATTTCACCAATTATTTCTTTCTTTAAATAATTTCTCCATCCTATCTGGTCTTTTTCTATGATTTCATTAAGTGGATGTTAGACCTTGATATTGACACACAGGTGACTGAGGTTGTTCATTTTTAAAATATTTTTTTTTCTCTAGTCTTGGAATTAGATAATCCCTACTGATCTGTCTTCAAATTTAGTCATCCTTTCTCCTTCATTCTCTATTCTGCTATTAAGCCCATTAAGTGATTTTTTTTTCTTTTTTTTTTTTTTGTTAACTTTTTTTTTTTTTTTTATTTTGGCATATTATGGGGGTACAGATTTTAAGGTTTCAATAAATGCCCATTCCCCCCCTACCCCAAAAGTCTGAGTCTCCATCATGACCATCCCCCAGATGGTGCACATCTCACTCACTATGTATGTATATACCCGCCCCCCTCCCCCCTCCCACCTGCCCAATACCCTATTACTGTAGCACCTATGTGTCTACTTAGGTGCTACTCAGTTAATACCAGTTTGCTGGAGAATATATCTGGTGCTTGTTTTTCCATTCTTGGGATACTTCACTTACTAGTATGGGTTCCAGCTCTAACCAGGAAAATATAAGGTGTGCTATATCACCATTGTTTCTTAGAGCTGAATAGTACTCCATGGTGTACATATACCACATTTTATTAATCCATTCTTTGATTGATGGGCACTTGGGCTGTTTCCACAGCCTTGCAATTATGAATTGTGCTGCTATAAACATTCGAGTGCAGGTGTCTTTTTTGTAGAGTGTCACTGGATCATTTGGGTAGATGCCCAGCAATGGGATTGCTGGATCAAATGGTAGATTCACTTGTATCGCTTTAAGGTATCTCCATATTGCTTTCCACAGAGGTTGAACTAGTTTGCAGTCCCACCAGCAGTGTAGGAGTGTTCCTCTCTCTCCGCAACCACGCCAGCATTTACTGTTTGGAGATTTTTTGATAAAGGCCATTCTCACTGGGGTTAAGTGATATCTCATTGTGGTTTTGATTTGCATTTCCCTGATGATTAGAGATGTTGAGCATTTCTTCATATGTTTGTTGGCCATTCTTCTGTCTTCTTTAGAAAAATTTCTGTTCAAGTCCTTTGCCCACTTTTTAATGGGGTTATTTGATTTTTTCTTCCTAATTTTCGTGAGTTCTAAGTATATTCTAGTTATCAGTCCCTTATCGGATGCATAGGATGCAAAAATTTTCTCCCATTCTGTAGGCTGTCTGTTTACTTTCATGACTATTTCTTTGGCTGTGCAGAAGCTTTGTAGTTTGATCATGTCCCATTTATTTATTTTTGTTGCTGCTGTGATTGCCTTTGGGGACTTCTTCATAAACTCTTTGCCCAGGCCGATGTCTAGGAGAGTGTTTCCAACTTTTTCCTCTAGAGTTCTAATAGTTTCATATCTTAGGTTTAAGTCTGTTATCCAGCGTGAGTTGGTTTTTGTGAGAGGTGAAAGGTGTGGGTCCTGTTTTAGCCTTCTACAGGTGGCTATCCAGTTTTCCCAGCACCATTTATTGAAGAGGGATTCTTTTCCCCAGCGTATGTTTTTGTCTGCTTTGTCAAAGATGAGATGGCTATATGAGGATGGTTTTATATCAGGATTCTCACATCTGTTCCACTGGTCAATATTCCTGTTTTTGTGCCAATACCATATTGTTTTAATTACTACAGCTTTGTAGTATAGTTTGATATCTGGCATATTAATGCCTCCCATTTTGTTTTTGTTGCCTAGAATTGCTCTTGATATTCGGGGTCTTCTTTGGTTCCATACGAAGCGTAAAATTATTTTTTCTATATATGTGAAGAATGCTGATGGGATTTTAATAGGTATTGCATTGAATCTGTAGATCAGTTTGGGTAGTATAGACATTTTGATGATATTGAGTCTGCCGATCCACGAGCATGGTATGGATTTCCATCTGTTTACATCCTCTGCTATTTCCTTCCTCAGTGTTTCATAGTTCTCCCTGTAGAGGTCTTTTACCTCTTTGGTTAAATATATTCCTAGGTACTTTAATTTCTTTGTTGCTATTGTGAAGGGAATTGAGTCTTTGATTTGGTTCTCAATTAGATTGTTGTTGGCGTATATGAATGCCTCTGATTTCTGTGTATTAATTTTGTATCCTGAGACTTTACTAAATTCATTGATCAGTTCCAGGAGTTTCTTGGTTGAATCCTTGGGGTTTTCTAGATACAATATCATATCATCAGCAAACAGTGAAAGTTTGATCTCTTCTGCCCCTATTTGGATACCTTTGATTCCATTTTCTTGTCTGATTGCTGTAGCCAAGACTTCCAGCACTATGTTGAACAGAAGTGGAGATAGTGGGCAGCCTTGTCTGGTTCCAGTTCTAAGTGGGAATGATTTCAATCTTTCCCCATTCAGTATGATGTTGGCTATGGGTCTGTCATATATGGCTTGTATCATTTTTAGGTATGTCCCTTCTATGCCTATTTTCTTAAGTGTTCGTATCATGAAAGGGTGTTGAATTTTGTCAAAAGCTTTTTCTGCATCTATTGAAAGGATCATGTGGTCTTTGTTTTTGCTTCTGTTTATGTGGTGAATTGCATTTATAGATTTACGTATGTTGAACCATCCCTGCATCCCTGGGATGAAGCCCACTTGGTCGTGGTGGATTATTTTTTTGATAAGTGTCTGGATTCGGTTAGCTAAGATTTTGTTGAAAATTTTTGCATCTATATTCATTAGAGATATTGGTCTGTAGTTTTCTTTTTTTGTTGCATCCTTTCCTGGTTTTGGTATCAGAGTAATATTCGCTTCATAAAAGGTGTCGGGGAGGTTTCCGTTCTTCTCGATGTTGTGGAATAGTTTCTGCAAGATAGGTACTAGTTCTTCTTTGTAAGTATGGCAAAATTCAGGTGTGAAGCCATCTGGACCGGGTGATTTTTTAAATTTTAAACAATATACTTTTCAGCTCTATGGTTTCTCTTTATTTTTATACTTTCTATTTGTCTGCTGAAATTCCTCATGATTTTATTCATTATGTTCATCTTTTCCCTTATGTCCTTGAACATATTGAAAACTATCTTAACTCTTTGTATGCTAATTCTAATATTTTTTAATCATCTTAAAATCTGTTTCCATTTATTGCTTTTCTTTATTGAATCACAGGTTTTTGCTACTTCGGAATTTTTTTCTTTTCTATACAAATATTGTGGATGATCCATTGGCGTTAGCACGTATTACATTCTTTCTTTAAAGACTGCTACATTTAATACTGGCAGACAGTGATACTATTGGCATATCCTTTTGATTCTGTCAGGCTTGGTTTTATTCTTTCTTAGGACAGGTCAATTATGTGGTGGGTCATCTGTTTGGTTTAATCCTAGGTTGCAGTTCTTACTCTAGTGAGTAGCTCTTACGTCTTTGGTCTCCAGAAATACTAAGATGCTCAGTGAGATGTGACCCTCTAAGCTGGAACTCCATTGTCTCCTAGCACTGTATGACCTCTGCTAATATCCTTTCAGCTCTTAGACCAGCCACTTTCTGCTACACCTTGAGAATGTCCCCCTTCACATGCATACCCTAGACCAAGGACCGATGGAGAAACTGTACGTAGACATCTCCAGTCCTCTCCATGAGCCCCTCCCTTCCTTTACCCTGTCTTGCAAATTCCAGTCCCTTCAGTAGCCCCCCTCGTCTGACCTCTACCCTGCACCACCAGCTCACTCAGACCACCCTGCCCCACTGGGGACTCTACTAGCCACACTACGGTGCAAACAGCGCCCTCAGGTGGCATGCTGGGAAAACATGGAGCTCATATTTAAGGGGGTTCCTTTCCAGAAAGATCACAGTCGTACGCAGACTGTTGTTCAATAACTCAAATCACTTTACATATTTTATTGATTTTTCTAGTTATTGATGATAGGAAGCCAAGTCCAGTGCCATCATGACCAAAAGCAGAGTTCTATACTTTTCAAAAGAAACAAATAATTAAAAGTTTAATTAATAGGGTTTAATTGTATACTTTTGTAAAACTTTTTTATGAAAGTTCTACATGCTCATTGTGGAAGATTTAGAAAATAAAGGGAATGAATGGACAAAAAAGTAGTACCTCTAGGAGAAAATGAAGGGACCCAGCATCCCATAATAGCAGGACTTCCCACTATTCAGAGCTAATATTGTCAACATGTTGGTTGGTCTCTCCTAGATACACACACATACACATAATTTAACATAATTCTTATGATACTGTACATACAAATGTTTATCTTGCTCTGTTTTTTTAACTTAACATTACAAGAGGTAAATCTTCCATGACATTCAAAATCTTTTGAAAACATTTTTTTTATGGCTGCATATGTTCTACCATTCCTATTTAACATAATTTATTTTACTCATTTTTGGCATGCATTCCAGTCCCACATTTTTGCTATTTATAAATAATGTTGCAATGAACATATTTGTATATAAATATTCATAGGCATTTCTGACTTTTCCCCAAGAAGAAAAATTACTGTGTCAAAGGGTATGAACTTTACTTAGGCTCTCTATATATTCTGCCAAATTACTTTCCACATTGATTGTGTAACTTAAACTCCCTTCTAGTACTTTCTATGAATGTTTATTTTTCTGCATTCTTGCCAAACCTGAATATGGCCATTTTTAAATCTTTGCTAATTTTACAGCTAAAACATTACTTTATTTATATATTCTAATTTGCTTTATTTTCCAGGGAGGCTGAATATTTTTGCATAGAATTATTTGCAATCCTTCTGTGTCCTGTCTTGCTTGTGTCTTCAGCCCAACATGCTATTAAAAGCATAGTGATTTTTTTTTTATTAAAGATTCATATGTATAAGCCTTCTCATTAATTTCAAAAAAGTCTTTTGCCAGATGAAGAGTTCTAATATTTATTTATTAAGATATATATATATATATATATATATATATATATATATATATATAATGTTCCCCTTCTCAGAGATCTCATGATAAAATAGGAGAGTCAATACTGCCAGCAAATAACTGCTGTGGCCACAAAGAATAATAAATACTCTAAGGGAATTCAAATGAACTGCTATGGCTATTCAGATAAGGAAGAGAACATTTCCAGCTAAAAAGAAGCAGGAAATGCTGCAAAAGCTACGTTGCTTCGTAGCTGTGCCTTTATGTACGAATTATAATGGAGACTCATAAACGTTAAAATCCATCAGTATGACGTGATGCATTTGTCAAGACAGAGACTGCTGGTCTGAAGTGGGGCCTGAGAATCTGCATTTCTAACACTCCCCCAGTTCATGTGATGTTGTTGTCCAGGGACACACTTTGAGAACAATTAAACTAGGAAAACTTGGAAAGAAAGCATGAGGAGTGAGAGAGAAAAAGAAAATTCCTGGTGAGAGAACAGTCTGAACAAACATTTGCATTTTTTTTTTCCACCCAGGAGTTTCAGTCTCATTGAATCCAGAGATAACCAAAAAAGAAAAGAAAAGAAAAAAAAAGACATGGCAATTTGAGATTCTTCTCCCTTCCTCAGTTATAAAAATCCACAGAGAGCAAAGGAACTCTCCAAACCTATCTTTAAGTATTCTATTTTATCCCAGGTTTACATACAGCCTAAGTCTAATGACAACAAAAGGAAAGCAATAGTGTACTAACATTAAACAATGTTAAATCCATCCACTTCTTAGTTTTGAACTTGCATCTATTTTAAAATTAACTTTACTTCAAAATGAACCACTCTAAATACACAACTGATGTTATTTGCCCTGAATTAAAAGGTATCTATAAAAAAAATACCATGAACAAAAAGCTTATTATTAAATTTTAATTAAATATCATTGTCTACAATAGGTTCCCAGTCTGAAGTCAGCCCAATCTTTGGTGATTGGGGAGATAAGAGAAATCAGAAAGGGGCAATATATAGAATACCCAGTTAAATTTGAATTTTATATAGGTAAATACTTTTTTTTTTTTTTTTTTTTTTTTTGAGACAGAGTCTCACTTTGTTGCCTAGGCTAGAGTGAGTGCCGTGGCGTCAGCCTAGCTCACAGCAACCTCAATCTCCTGGGCTCAAGCAATCCTTCTGCCTCAGCCTCCCGAGTAGCTGGGACTACAGGCATGCACCACCATGCCCAGCTAATTTTTTCTATATATATTAGTTGACCAATTAATTTCTTTCTATTTATAGTAGAGACGGGGTCTCGCTCTTGCTCAGGTTGGTTTCGAACTCCTGAGCTCAAACGATCCGCCCACCTCGGCCTCCCAGAGAGCTAGGATTACAGGCGTGAGCCACCGCGCCCGGCCAGGTAAGTACTTTTTATGTATAAGTATGCCCCGTGCATTCTTTGGGACATACTTATACTAAAAAATCTATCTATTATTTCTCTGAAATTTAAATTTAACTGGCTGTTCTGTATTTTTACTTGCTAAATTTGGCAACCCTAGAAAGGGGTTAATACTTTATTACAGTGTCACGCTGATCTTTTCTCTCTTAGACATATTGAGAAATATTGAAAGAGAATTGAAGATAAACCTTTATCTTAGGGTGTGCCCCAGTATTATTTGATGCCTTGTCTATGTACCAACTAAACAAAAGTTACCACCAGTGGAAAAGCTACCTCTAGGGATAAGGGTCCTTCACTTTGTAAAATACTGCCATGAAACATGGATGGAAAACAGATTGACAACAGATTTTCAGACCATCCTGGACTTTTGGCTGCCAAGACTGACATCTCTGCTTTGAAACTATCAATTGATTTAACTTTCGTATAGCAGAGGAAAAGCTTAATTCCCAAGAGGACCACAAAGAGGGCTTCAGGCAAGAAGAAAGTGGGAGATTAGGAGGCAAGTCCTCAAACAATTAGCTTGACTAATTGGAAAAATTTACATACAAATGGCTGGGCTTGGCCAGAACCATGGCCATACCTCTAATCCTAGCACTCTGGGAGGCTGAGGCAGGAAGATTGCTTGACGTCAGGAGTTCGAAACCAGCCTGAGCAAGATCGAGACCCCATCTCTACTATAAATAGAAATTAATTAGCCAACTAATATATACATAAAAAATCAGCCAGGGATGGTGGCGCATGCCTGTAGTCCCAGCTACTCGGAAGGCTGAGGCAGGAGGATCACTTAAGCCCAGGAGTTTGAGGTTGCTGTGAGCTAGGCTGACGCCAAGGCACGCACTCTAGCCTGGCCAACAAAGCGAGACTCGGTCTCAAAAAAAATAAATAAATAAAATTAAAAAAAAAATAGCTGGGCTTTCAAACCAGCTATCTTTAAGATAACCATCAAATCCCTAGATATTAATCGAAGTTAATAGAAAATTCTAGTGTTCCTGTTTGCTTACAAAATGTTTTCCTTTCTGAGTTAATGTTAATTCCTTATAATCTAAATGCCTGCTAATAAATACTTTCCCATAAGCAATATGCAATCCAAGAGCTGCGTAAGATTATGTTCTGATTTATAGCTTATGTTGTTCTGTCCGAGTGGTGGGGCCCCTACCATTAGACACTGAGGTTTTGTCTTACATTCATGTGTGTTTTCTCCCACCATGTGTGAAGAAAAGCATGGTGCCTGCTACAGTGGATAGCAGGAGTAGAGATTATGAAGTATATTCAATCTCTAGGAGTCCAGAATGTTGGCTCTTGTAGAGCCATTGGATCTATGAACCTCCTTCTCCTGAACTTTCCCACCGTTCAACCTCAGCCACAGCTCTGGGAAGTCTAAGCCTGTCTTGGGATTGATAATCAAGTGAGGAGGACGTGGACAGATTGTCAGCATGTACTAAAAGGTACTTCAAGGAAAAGTTGAAGGCCAAGGATCACTTTCAAGGGACTGAACAGCCCCTGATCGAAGCAAGAACTTAAACTAGTAGATTATGTAAACATACACACACACACACAAACACACACACACACACACAAAGTAAGTTACAAAGAAACTGTTCTATGATAAAAGCACTGTAGAGTGTCAGGTGGTTTATATCCATCAGCATAGCTAGATGCTACATCATTCCCACTTTATAGGTGATGAAATCAAAGCAAGGAAAAGTAAGCTCCACTCTCACCAAATCCTGCAGCACAGTAAACAGAAAGGAAAGACCAGACAGTTTCTGGCCCCAGGCTGTCTCCACCGTCCAGACTGCTCGGCCACACTCTCCTCATAGCGGGGAGAGGAGGCTCAACTCGAAGACACCAGCTACCCCAACGGCTCGATTCGCTTTGTTCTCATGGCACCCTCAACAAGCAATCTTCTGATTCCAATTTGGCTTCGCCTGCAACCATTCAACAGCTAGAAACTGGACATCCGTGCCAACATGAGCCTTTCAGTCTGCGAAGCAGGGATCATTCTGAGCCTGTGACCATGCAGCCTAGACCTTGTATCCTGATGATTTTACGAAGGTTTCTGCCAAAGAGCCGCCTCTGTGGGCTGCTTTCTCCTCTTCCTGGTCCGCCCTGCCAACACATGGGCAGGCTTAGTTTCTTGCTCACTCACTCATTCTCTTTCCTCGTCCTCTGTTTTTGCAGATCAGGAAGCACGAGGAATGGACTTGTGAGTGGGAAAGAGTCTTGTGTTTGGCCCAGCAGACCCAAGTCCACCTTTGTCCCTCCTGGTGGTGAATTTCCAGGAAGGACCTCAACGTGTAATAGGCTTCTAAACGCTCCTTCCCCTCTTCCTTTCAGACTCCAGATTAAGATATCTCTACTCATACCAGAGGAGGACAAAGACCATGAATATTCCAAGTCTGCCTGAAACCTTTACTACGCAGAGATCAAGAACAGCTCTTTCCTTTTCAAAAGTCAAGGCAAGTGTCCAGAATTTTCATCCATGTGACTTCTTGAAGCAACAACACTGAGACTATTTTACCACTTAGAATTTCATCGTTATTTATTTATTCCATTACTTTTATGAGCAGCTGGCTCCATTCCTTTGTAAGAGAATTGGAGTTGAATTAAGAATATCAAGCCATGTGTTATATTTATGGGAGGCAGGATTAGTGGTTTAAATGGTCTTTTCTTTCTTTAGTTTATTAGTATTTTTTTAAAAAATGATCCCCAGTCAACAAGTATCATAATATCCTGA
Source organism: Microcebus murinus (assembly GCF_040939455.1). Taxonomy (NCBI): domain Eukaryota; kingdom Metazoa; phylum Chordata; class Mammalia; order Primates; family Cheirogaleidae; genus Microcebus; species Microcebus murinus. The sequence goes on from NC_134123.1 coordinate 29,037,802, forward strand.
AGTATTTAAAAGCATAAGTAAGAATGAAAAGAGGCCCCAGGCAGCTTCTTGCGTTACACATCTGGGCAACTGCTGATATTCTGGGATGAAAAATTGAAACCCCTGTATCAACTTGGCCTGGTGGCAGACAAGGCAGCCTTCATTCTGACTTCTGACCGACAGACAGGAAAGGGGAGTTTACTTTTGGTCCGAGGGGACTGCCCCGAGACCAAACCGATCCCGAGCTGGTTCTACATTCAGATTACCACTGTGTCAAGGGTTAGAGGGTCAAGCCCAAGGTCAGACCAGGTGGTGACAAATAAGTGAGTTCCTCTAGGGAGGTAAAACCAATCCAACATGTCCCTCTTCCCCAGCCCAGGGGGCCTGGCCAGACTTCTGCTGGGGTCTAGCCAGCGTCTCCCGAGAGCCAGACAACCTCTACTTTGTGTCAATCAACTCTTCTCTCAAGTGAATGTTCTTCTGCGGGACGCCAGTCAGGAAGGAATCTCCGGCTGGGTTTAGGGACGATCTCACCACTAACCTTGAGGACAGGCCGTCTCCAGGCTTTGAAAGGAGTTTCCTGTAAATCACCTGGATAACACACACAAAAACATCCAGCTTTGGGGTTGGAAAAATAACAAATCTTTTTTTTTCCTCCTGCTTGGTTAGGAATTTTGCTAGGAGGGTTGTACAGGCTAGTTTTATTAAATGCTCACAATGACATCTTGAGCTGATATTATAATGGCCATTTGATAGGAGGGGGAACAAAGTCTTAGAGTAAATGAATTGCCAGGGACACAAAGCTAAAATTTGACCTGGGAGAGAGTTAACTTTAACTACCACGGACCCTAAGCTGTCAGTCCCGGTCTAAAGCTTTGTGAGACCCTGAAGACTCCATCCCCTGGGTGTGTAAGCAGAAATCAATATAGAAAATGGTCACACCCTTTTGTTCCTGTTTCTTTTTCAGCCCCTTATTTTATTCTAGTCCCTTTCCTCATGTCCTGTGTGAGATCTTGAGCAAGTCTCTTAACTTGTCTGACTTTTACATTCCTCTGCAGTACAACTACAGCCCTTATGCACATCACAGGAGCTTAAGAAGGGAATGGCTGTGCCCAGATTCGAGGGGCAGCTGACCCTTGTGTGGCTAAGAGTCCCCACGATCCTGGGGCAGAATTGGCAGCATTGGAATCCCAGCTCTGTAAACTTGGCCAAGTGACCTAATTCTAGTCCTCAATGCAGAAAGCAATTTTGGACCTCATAGGGTTTGTTGTGCCTTTTAAATAAGTTACTGTATGAAAAGGGGCTTGAAATAGTATAATACCCTGTATGCTCTTTCTGTTAACTTGCTATAATTTTGTTCTAAATAAAATCTACATTAGCATAATAAACAGCACGCATTAGATGCTCAATAATGGGGAGTGATGTCCCTCAGTTTTTTATTTGCAAAAGAAAAAAAAAAAAATTCAGACCATTTCCTGGGCCGTGTGCTGATCTGAATTTCATACCAAACATAATATTGAGCGTGACTCTGGGAAGCCAATGCAACCAACAGCAACTCTAGACCCATATTTCAGTGCCCTGTGTCATCTACCCCACCCTTCCAGAGCCTCTTCTGCAGGGAGCTTAGCCCGGCTGCAGGCAGGGCCAAGCACTGGCCGGAAGCGGAAGCGATAGGAACTGCCTATGCCAGAGCTTCCGCTGTGTAGGTCAGGTCGTCCGGAGAAGCCAGTCCCCCACCCCACTACTCCCCAGGGGCAAACTAAGAAAAAGAAAACTTTACACACACAAAAAGCAATTTACTTAGCCAGTCATTTTCTAGATTTGCTCAGCAATTATTTCAGCTATTTGTGTTTAAATGGGAGTTTTCTCAGTCTCTGCCCAGTGTCTTTCTGCTTCATCGGATAGAGAAGCCGTGGCAGCATTTTTCCTCCTGGTAGCTGAACTTCCATCAGCGCAGAGCCTGGGGGGTGGGGGGTGGGTGGCTTAGGGAAAGCAAAAGTTGCAGGTCCTGAGAGTCTGAGACTCCCAGGCCGTGGTTAAAAAATGTAGAATGAGCAGCAAAATCACCTGGGCGGGAGCTTAGTAAGCTTGGATATTTGGGGCTCTTCTCCTGGAGTTTCCAACTCAGTAGGTTTCGGGCAGGGGCAGTGGTATGCTGGCAAACACTTAGGCAACCAACTCTCAAGGAAAAAATAAATTAATAGCCCCGATGGCAGAATTTTCAGAGTTCCTGGTGTTGATAACCCCATCATGGCCAGTTTCAAGCTACCATTTTGACGTCACTGGGAAGAGATGTGCACAGTCAGCTCTCTTGAGCTGGGAAGAGCTGGTTCCAGGCCTCCGCTGGGTCAAAGCCAGGAATCTGCACGTTGATTAGGTTCTCCTGGATGATTCTGACACAGGGAATACCGTACTAGGCTCTTCAGGACGAGCCGAAATAGAGATAAAAAAGCACTATCATTTTGAGCCTAGAGCCAAGATTAATTAGTTTTGGAGGAAGGCAACACTCTAGTCTACAAATAGCCATCCACAACCACCCATGTACCTGTCATATCCATGTATATTCTATACTCTTTGTTGCTATTTTTAATCTACTCGTTATTTTAGTCTCTTCCTTAATCGTATCGTATGAGAAACTGTAATCACCACCTTAAGTGCAAAACTATGACTAATCTCCATAAAATAAAAAGCAAATGTAAAGAAATTGTAATGAAAGCCATATATTGTTAAATTCTAGACGTCTTCTATCTAAAGTTCTGAGCCTGGGGACTGCTTTCCTCTTGTTAACACATGTTAGAGAGGCACCAAAGCCCTGTTAGCACCAAATGGTGACATTCTCCATCAGATAATTAGGAGGATAGAAAAGTAGTTGAAAAGGAAATAAAGTCTTTTCTACAAGAAACAAGTCATATAAAGCAGAGTATTGGCACAACTTAAAAAACATTCCCCATATCAGGGCAAGCCGGATGACACTGAGCCTGAACGCACTGTGCGGTCTTGGAAATGCAAATAGTCAAGGCTCATGGTGATGAGGAGGAGGAGGATGGTGATGGTGGTGATTATGGCGGTGATGATGACAATAGTGGTAAGTGATGATGATGATGGTGATGATGATGATGGTGATGATGGCAGTGATGGTGACAACCATGATAGAGATGATAATGATTATGATGGTGGTGATAGTGATGGTCATGATGATGATAATGGTGATGATGATGGTGATGATGATGGTGACGGTGATGATGATGGTGATGATGATGGTGGTGATGTGGTGAAGATTAGCAGTCCATTATTGACCTCTTACTACATAATATACTTGGGCCAAGCACTCCACTTCCATCGCCTCTAATTGCAAGTAAAGAAACTGAGATTTGGAGAACTAAGCTTACTTGGCCTCAGTCACATTTTGATCAAGGAGCCATGATTTGCTCCCAAATAGGCTGACTCCAGAGCCCATAGTAAGAATATACATGTCAAGTTTCTTCTCCTCAGAGCTTTGTTGAGGGACTAAGTCATATTACATATGCGAAGTTCCTGTCCCACGCCTAGCCCACCATGGGTTTACCTGAGATGTTGGCATCCAGATTTCATGTGATAATGAGTTTCTGACATGTTCAAATGTTCCACCTCCCCTAGACAGAGCCCCATAGCTAATATGTACCTTAAAATTATTCCCAAAGCAGAGGCCTCCTTAGCCCCCAAACAGAGGAAGGGCTCCTCTGTGACATGCCAAACACTATGTACTAAACTAAGGTCTTCTTGTGACTCACCCTTCATTCCTCTGCTACCCTGTCTAAGGGCAAAAATGAATGGGGAAACATAAACTTGGCTACCAATTGATACTTTTTCCTTCTCATTGACCACCTCAATGTAACAGTTTTGAACTTTTGATAGGCATTTCTTCACAGCCAGAGGCATTTCTGCAAGAAGGTTTCATGAGAAGTCATTGGCATCAAATTTTGAAGTTAGAAAAGAAGAGAGAGCACACCTAAAGACATTTTGGGTTTTTGGCATGACTCATCTTACAGTGGGAAAAGGAGATTGAAAAACTGTGCCAAACCCCACAGCCCCTTGGCCTTGAACCGAAGGGACTGTGCTGACCGTCTGTGTCCGTGTCTGCCTCATCTGGTTTCTGATCAGAAGAGCAGCTCAGACCTCCCAGACCTATAGCTGAGGGTGGGTGAATGACAGGATGATCCACTACTAGTGCCTGAAGTCACAGAAGCAGTTACCAGGGACCCAACACAACCTCAATGGGCACCATTGCATCTCTCAAATGGGAGTGAAAATAAACACTTATTTTCCTCCTTGTCAAATGGGAGTGATGATGGCACTGATTATAGTGGTCATCATCCTGTAAGTTTTGAAATTATTTCATGAGTTATATCTGAAAAGTATCTTGATTGTTCTCTGAATAATTCTGCAAATGGTGGTTATTAATGTTACTCAACCTGGAGGGAGCTGTTAGAGGGAGCTGTTAGAGATGAAAACGAGTTGTGGTTATTCACCTACAACTGAAGCACATTGAGCACCTTTTGTATGCACAGCAGTTTCACTTTCTCTCACTTCCTCCCGCCCCCGCCCATCAACTCCATGAGCTAAGCATCATTTTTAACTCTCCCAATTATGTCACCCTACCATGGTGTGTGGGGGAGGGGGAGGGTGTGTGTGTGTGTTCGGTTACATTCTAGCATAAAATTCTACTGCAAGTATCACACTTTATAGTTTCTCTGATCCAAAGAATGTGCACACCTCCAATCTCACTGATTTAGATGGCCAAATGTGTTTATGGGGATAAGTTAAATAATCCCTGAGTTGTGCTCCCAAAATTCACAGCTACAATTTTCTGAGCAGCTTTCCAAGGCTGATGATATTCTTTGTCAGTTCAGTAGCTAAACAAGCAACTGAACTTTGCAACAGACTCCGCGGTCATTGCTATGCCCTGATTGCAAGACACAGGGAACTCAAGTTGTGGCATGAACTACTCCCAACCATGGCAGTCATCACCGGTTACTGATAACGTTCTTTCCCACGGAGCCCAGTGTTAGCCTCAGAATTCTTGTCAACACTAGACTACAGGGAGCTGCTGTAAGATGAAACTGGGTACATGAGAATGAACACATATTCCCTTTAGTCCAGCCTGGAACTCTCGAAAGCTAGAGCCACTTCATTCAACTCTCAGGCCTAGGGATGGCATGGATTTCTCCGGTAAAACTCAACAAGGATTCTTCTCCAAGGGCAACCATCCCAGGCATAAAAATCTGTGCCTCTGCATTTCATAAAGCCACTCCGACGCTAGGAAACGATACCCAGGTAAAACACTACATTGGGAAATTCATTAATTGGATTGGCTGGATAGCAAGACATGGGGAGTTTGTGAAGATCAGGTGACATGGAATGGTGAACACGCAGCAGAAATTCTTTTGCTCTTTTCTTCCTCTAATTAAATGTGTTGACTGTTAGAGTCTGGGACCCCAAGAACTAACATGTCTATTCAGCAAATATTCTAGTTACCTATTGCTATGTACCAAACTACCCCAAAACTTAGTGGTTTTACATAAAAGGTCATTTTCTTTTGTTCGCAATTTGGTGGATAGCAAATTTAGAGTGGGTTTAGCTGAGTGGTGGATCTGTGATCTGGAATTATGACCGCCAGGTAAGAGGCACTAAGGGGTCACTGCCAAGGTGCCATCTTTGTTCACAAGCCTGGGCTGGGAAGCTGGCTGTTGGTGCTGCCTGCCAACCTGGAATTGAACTGGGGCTGTTAAACAGAACTTCTGCACGTGGCCTCTCCTTGGCACTCAGCTTCTGGGTTCAATGAAGGATAGATGAACCCAATATCCTAGGAATGAGCTTTCTAAGAAGTCGGGGCAGAAGCCACAAGGTTTCTATGACTTGACCTTTGATGTTTGTGAGCAACACTTCTGTTGCCTTCTACTGGTTAAGCAAGTCACTAAAGGCCACTCAGCCAAGAGCAGGGGAATGAAACCACACCTCCCCGTGGGAGGAAAAGCAAAACACGTGTAGTCATATCTTATCTACCACACCGGACACACCCATGTGTGTTTAGGAACAAGGTTCTCAAATGAAAAAAAGAGGAGGACATGAATCTGAAGCCCTGGAAAGCAGATTCTGTGTGAGTTTTAGAGTTTCTGACGAGCATATGAACACTCAGATGGTTGCTTCAGCAACTGCAAAAAACCAGTAGGCTTCTTCAGAAAGTTCCCCAAGAGTAAAACCCAAGAGTCAGGAAGATCCTAGACGCTCTGGGTAATTTGGAGGCAGAATTTCATGCCAGACAACCATAAGATTTTCTTTCTCTCTTTCTCTCTTTCTCTCTTTCTCTCTTTCTCTCTTTCTCTCTTTCTCTCTTTCTTTCTTTCTTTTTTTATCACCCCAATTCCTCAGTTGGAGGGAAAGAGATGTTTCCGGTGATAACCTAACCAGTCCACCCAGCAAGCTGCAAACAGAAGGGGGGGTTGCAAGAGCCAAGCGGGACACTAAACTAGAGGAATCTGGGTCCAACATGAGCCTCGAATATAGAACACGTTCACATGCTGCTCTGCCATCGTCGAAGAGAATCAGGATTAACACAGGGTGGCCGAGCGTTACAAAACCCCGAGATGCGTCTTTAACATGTGATGTGAGCAAATAAACCACAAGGGAAGTTCGAGCCCCCTGGCAATAGCAGGCATGGGCAACTGAGATACCCGGGGTCTTCCAGGCTGTCTCTGATCGCGCTGGGTAAATGCACCATCCGTGATCAGAGGCTCGCTCACCATCAAATCAGCAGCTTTCTTCTGATTGTCTGAAAATCCTAGTTATTTACTGTTGAGTAAATAAACACAGCTGAAACTACACCACACCCGGGCCTTGCCTTCTTTCCGCAGCGCAGGAAGGAGGAGCACCCCACGATCGCCAGGCCGCCCCCCCCCCGTTTGTGGACCCAGCACAGTGCCCTCGATGATGTGCGGCCACAGAGGCCGGGGGGGAAATCTGCCATCACCCTGTCGCCCTGGCGGTGAAAGGAACAGATATTGATGACTCGGGACCGCACGTAGGAGTAGGAGAACTCGTGGCGAGGGGGGTAAAACGCCGGCCCCTGGAAACATGAAGTCTGACAAGAGGTGACAGGTGGGCTGCTTGGAAAGCGCCAGGTCTGGTCGGAAGCAGGGGCACCGAGTTGACAGGTTGCAGGGCTGAGCGATGTTGACACTTGGCCAGTCTCCTCTCCCCCTGACCCACACCTGCCCTGGCCTCCCTCCCTGCCTCCCCACGGCCACCTCCCTTCTCCAGCTCTAGTCGCCAGACTCCCCAAAGTCTCAAGTCAGAGTGACCACAGAGACCGAACACGAGCCAGCAGCTCGCAACCCTACCTTGGCACCCAGCGGCATCCAATGACAGGACAAGGAGATGATTTTCCTTCTCTCCTTTCCTGACCCTGAATCGCGATGGTTTCAGCATTTTCTACCACTGATCATTGAATGAAAAGAGGTGAATCCAAAAAACGAAAATTAAAAAAAAGCAGTGATCAACTCAGAAAGGTTTCCTCTCATTATGTTTCTCCTTCTTGCCTAAGAAAGTTCTCATGATGAGGATCTGACTTGCAAACATGGATGTATCTACAGCCCTTCTCAGCCAGGTGGGCCCCACCCCAAAGAATAAGACCCTCCAGGCACCAGCAGCACTTTGATGCTGGAATGAAACAAGACCCCACCCACGATCCTGCCTCCCACATTCCCCTCCCTGGAGCCAAGAACCTCCCCACGTCTATAGAGAAGAAAGAATTTATTTCAGGGAAGCCAAGAACCTAACCACAGGTAGAAGGAGAAAGCCCCAAGACCCTGAAAAGCCCACCGGTTCTTCCAAAAAGGAAGTTTAAGTACCCCCTATGGAAGTTTGAGGCAGTAGTGTAGCTCGGCTCGGGTTAACAAACACGACAGAAAAGGGTCATTTTCTGGAGTTAAGTGGCTCTGTGTTCAAATCCTGCGTTTGTCACTGATAAGTGGGAACCTAAAGCCAGTTACTTAAGCTGTAAGGTGGAGATCGGAGCAGTTATGCTGTGAGGCAGATGAGGAATTGAATTAAACCAGCAGGTGGAGGAGTTCCACACGGTGACATTGGTCTCCATGACAAGCAATTGACACACCGCGAGGTACCACTGCACATCCACACCCATCTCCTGTTCCCAAAATACTACAGCCAGGCAGCAAGTCCCAAGTTCTGCTGCTCCCTGCAACCTTGTTTATTCAATCGCTTTGCCTTCCCTTTTATTTCTTCCTTCGCCGGTATTTGGTGAGTGCCCATGCTGGACCAGTTCTTCCTAAGAGAGGGCAACAGAGACATCGACCAGAACAAACGCTTGTTTTGTTCTTCCCAGGGGGTAGATGGAGCTTCTGAAACAACAAGTAGCTGAAACGTGAGTAAGTCTGCCTATGACCTCATGCTTCCTTTATTGCCACTGGCAGCGTTTGCTACGTGGTAATCATTACCTAACGGAGCTCTATAGTGTTTCGCAGCCAGTAATCTACTTGCACATTTCATAAAAGCACAGCCAGCCAGAGATTAAAGGTCCAACAAAGGGTGTATCACAAGCTCATCTTGCTTTGTTTCTGGTCAGTGACCTGCACCGGGGGCAGGACAATAGGGCAACAGGGCGAGCAGCGTAGAGGCATTCTCTCTGCTGGGAGCAGGGAAGTGCGTGCTGTTTTCCGCAGAGTGCATCCGGGACTGTTTTGAACAGCCGGTTTCAGACTCTGTAGCCTTTCCCCGCCAGGGCCCATCGATTCAGCCATGCAGGTTATGCAGTATGCACGCTCCATTATGTGGACAACACTGCCAATGGCGATGCTTGGTGTTGTGCAGTGCACAGCCTGCACAGCTGTACCTAGCGTCCATGCCACCCCTAATACTCGATGGATAGGAATACAGTTTCTTTGACTTTAAAACCTACAAAACAAACTCTGAGCCATACTGCCTCTCATGGAACAGAATTGACGTCAGACACTGCTTGGCTGGGTTTTGCTTCAATCCTTTCACTACTCCACGACTTAGATTTCTCCTCCATAGAAGAGTTAAATACATTCGGAGGGGGAATCACTAATGTAAGACCTGGAGCCACACAAACCTGCTGTCTGTACATCTCAGCTCGACAAGGTGAGTCCAGAAAGAGAAAGAACCTGCTCTTCGGATGGAAACCTGCTTTTGAAACCTGGCTCTGCCTCTTTTGACCCGTGCAGCCTGTGTGCCTTGGTTTTCTCATCTGCAAAATGGCTCTAAGCATACATCCTTAAAGGATTTTTGTGAAGACTCAATATACACATATAAACAAGTAACACAAGATACTGTGTTAAATCCTAGTTTCTCTTTACTCCTCTCCCACCCCCAACAGCCAGAATTAGGGGATAGAGCAGGCTTTGGGGCCACGTTCAAAGCTCATGTCAGATTAATCCACATTTACTGAGGCTGTGCTGTGTTTTCATGTTTTTAATAGGGCTCTGTGGATACAGACATTAGAAAACAAAGTTCTATCTGTTAGGACTTGCACTTCTCAAATCATCCAGTGAAAAACCCAACTTTCTTTGTTCTTTTTTTTTTTATTCCCCAAAATTATTGTATTTCCAATTAATAAATAATTACTAGAAGATGATGTGACTGAAACAGTGACAAGCTCAACTTTTTATGACTATTGAAATTCTACAAACTTAAGACGACAGCATCAGATTGTTCTCGAAATCTCTAAATGCTCACTCTCGGTTTCCGTGCTTTTCTTACCATGGATGGGCAGCTAATTTGCAGTTTGCACTGGACAAAGGGCCACGCTTTTAGGCTCTGATGGAAACCAAGCAGTGGGCAAGTGAGGGCTTGTCGTGAGCAAGTGAACCGTATTATCTCTGTCTAAACCCACTGAGCACTTCGATTTTTACTTGCCTTGTTTCTTTTGCTTCCAGGCACCAAGTCTCTTGGCAGACACTGTACATGCCACCCCTGGTCTGGGATAAATTCTTAATAAGTAGCCTCCAGTAGATACAATGGATGTCTGCATGTAATGGGGGCATTTGAGGAAATAACTCATCCCAGCCCTCACTGGGGGCCTCCCCCCACATTGCAAAGTTTACTCTAGATGATTGGTATACATTCAATCCTTTAAATTGATCAAATGCCCCCAGTAGCACTTCTATATCCTCATACCCCATGCACATAGCAGAACCAGAGCGTGACTTTGCCGTTCCTAAAAGTTCAAGTTCAAGTTCCCCATAGGGCAGAGCAAGCGGTTAGGGGAATTCAGAACAAAGGCTATCTCAGCCCCGGGAGGCACTAGACCCTCCACATCCAGTAGTGAGGGTTTCCTTTAAAAAGAAATAACTGTGCTCTTCTGACTAGAATGATAAAAAAAAAACACAAAAAACTACCTCTTTCTGAAAGGAAGCCAGTCACTGCTTTTAATAAACTCTTTGGCTACAAAGATGAAACAGGCAGACAACAACAACAAAGAAGATATTATTAACATAATTTCATGTAATTGGATTGAGGGGTAATATTTATTTTAATATTACAGAGGAAATATCCCACAATGCAGACCCTGGATTAATTCTTTATATCTTCAGACTGCACTTATCAAATAAAATTGTACTTATGGAAAAAGCAAACACATAAATCTCGCCTCATTGTCAGCTGGCAACTCCCAGCAAGGGCTAATTGTATTATATATCTTCCGCGGCCCTGCCTGGTGGTTGCCAGGGCCAAATGCATTATTATTTATTACATGAACAAATGCAATTTTCTTCTTGGAATCTCAGTTTGGAATTCCATGAAGGCCTGAAATGTTCCCTCTTTCCTATGCAGGAGGGGAAAGAAAGACTCCAAGGAGTGTAATCTGTTACAAAATCTCCCAGGGAGATAAAACATCTAAGTTTCCCTGGAGAGACACTGAATCAAATCTACAAGGAATAGCCTCTGAAATGCCATTAGGATGGAGGTAAAGTTCTTCTAATCTTCCTCTTTTAAATACTCCTCTCCTCCTGATGAATCTGTGCTATGGGTTTGCCCCAATCTGAACCAGATATTTAACTTGGTCCTGTTTGTTTGGGGGCAGGGTCACTGTGCGCTCAACTGCCCGATACATGCATATTATTCCTTGTTATTCTTACTCTGCACTTTCCCTCTTTTTCTCTCCTCTGTCTTTCAGGTGGGACCAGGCTAAGACCCACACTGAAGGCAGTTGGGTGCCATCTTGCCTTATCCATTTGACAGCCAGACCCCGAGCCACCACTCAGCCACAGGCTAGAAGAGGCAGATTCTTTCTTGCTCTCTGTTAACATTCTTGTAGGACTGGCGGGTGGCTTATATTGTTCCAGAACATGTTGAAGCCTAACCACATTACTAAAATGGATTTGTACACATCTTACGTCTCACTATGTTTCCCTGCATTGAGGTTCAAGCGCAAATACCAGTTATCATAAGTCTGGGTTTCTTTGTCACAATCAAAATGAACGAAAAACATGCTTCTGTCGGCTAACCATAGTCTAGTTCCCAGACATTGCACATCCCACAGGAAGCAAGAGTACATTCTTCGGATGAAATTCACAGGCCGTGTCTGCAAAGTTTGCCCTGAGAGAATTAGCAACCTAAGGACAACGACTAGTTCCATAAGTTAAGTGAGACCTAGGACTTCACAGCAACCCTGACATCATGACACCTTTTCAGGATCCCAGGGCCACAAGATTCAAAGAGCTTCCAAGATAAGCCATCACTGATTTTCACAGAACTGAAAAGGACCTTGGACCTTGCTTCCTTCCATTCATAAAAATGTCGTTATCAGTAAATGAGTTTACCACCCGATGTAATTGTGAGTTCTTTGGCATGTTAAGCTGAATCAGCATTGAACTCGACTGTCCTCTTTGAACCCTGAGGGATATTAACAAGTTCTCCCAAGCCCAGGGAGGTACTTATATGTCCCTGACCCTCCCAAGAGGAGGAGGATGGAAATTCCCATTTATTAGCCAAGAACATTTGCTGGGTTGATGATGGGCATAGAGGAAAGGTCAGAATCCCGTCCTGAGAATCAGGACCAGCTTCATTATTGGTTGGACCCAATGCAAAAATCAGAATGTGGGGCCTCTTGTTCAAAGACTGAGAACTTCTAAGATGGTGACAACAGAGCATTAAACCTGCTATGGGACACTTCTGAGGGTGGGACCCTGTGCAGCTGACCAAGTCACATACCCATGTAGCTGGCCCTTCCCAGGATCATCAACAAGCCAATGTCATGGATTTCGTAGAATCATCTGAAGAGGGGGCATATCAAGAAAATATATGTTCCTGATGAACACATGGCCTTTTAGGGTCCATCATGGTATGGGACACCCACCAGAGTGGCCTGTGTCCCTCTCACCTAAGGAACAAAGTTAACTCAGGTCTCCAGAGAGCCCGCACCGTCACCCTGGGGGTCTCTCCTTTCTGTGGTTAAAAGGAAGAAATGGTCAATGTGTGCCAGGCAACTGGTGCAGCAAAAGAGAGAACCTTTGGCTGAGGCTTAGGGAAAAAATGGAGTCAACCTCCTCCTCCATCCTGCTGGGTGGGCAGACAGTCAGTGATGTACTCAGAACCTAACCATTGCACCATACCATGGAGATACAGAGAGATAGCAGTACAAGGTGAATTATTTCTTAAAAACATAAGGCGTGGAATTAAAAATATCTAGGATATCCACAAGCCACAAGACAGCAGAATCCCGCAGCATGGATGGATACAATGAAATGTCACCAGCCCGGATCTATGGCAGGGATCAAACTCTTCAGGAAAAAAATAAAAGTATGACAGAAGTTCTAAGGCTGAGACTCTTAAATCTAAATGTTTCCCTTGTGAATTTGCAAGAGACAACCATTTTTCTACTTTAGTAGCAGATATATGCCAAGACCGAATAATCAAGTGCTTGAGCCTATTTAAATGTTTAATATATATATACATATATATATATTTACTATGTATCTTTTATATAAATACATAAATGGTCATTACAGAGGGGCTATGGCAGCGGTCTCTAACCCTTTTGGTACCAGGGACCGGTTTCATGGAAGACAATTTTTCCATGGACTGGGGGTAGGAATGGTTTTGGGATGATTCAAGTGCATTGCATTTATGGTACAGTCAAACCTCCCTGCTAGTGATAATCTGTATTTGCAGCCACTCCCCAGTGCTGGCATCACCGCCTCAGCTCCACCTCAGATCACCAGGCATTAGATTGTCCTAAGGAGCATGCAACCTAGATCACTCGCGCATGCAGTTTACAGTAGGGTGCCTGCTCCTATGAGAATCTGATCCTGCCCCTTATCCGACAGGGGGCGGAGCTTACACGGTGACACGATAGATGGGGAGCGGCTGTAAATACAGATGAAGCTTCGCCCACTCACCTCCTGCTGGGTAGCCCCAGTTCCTAACAATCCATGGACCAGTCCTGGTCCACGGCCTGGGGGCTGAGGATTGCAGGGCTGCAGGACTCATCCTGGAATCTTTAGCACTCAAACAAAACAGAACCAGAATATATAGGTATAGACATACCTAAGGTTTTTTTTGTTTTTTTAAAAAAAGCACAAAATATGCAGACATAAAGGAGAAACATTAAAACATTAGAGAAAAAAAAAAAAAGAGATGAGGAACAAAACAATGGGGCCAATCATGGAGCCCAAGACCCTCTTTCTTCTTTGGGGTCCAAGTAGCAAAGGCAACTTTTTTCTTTTTTTCTAGGGAGTTTTCTCAACTGTCCCCTTAAGTTCGATTGTCAACTCAGATGTGCTGACATATGGTTGTCCCTTCTCCCAAGAGGGACATTTACCCAAGGTATCGTCCATCCAATTTCAAGCAGATGCTGAGTATGATAGCCTCTGCATTTGTGTGAGAATAACATCTCACCCCTCAATATTTAAAGGGGTTGGGGGTGAAGGTTGTATCGCGAGAACTACTTCCCCACCCTCCCAAAAAAATGTATACTTTGACATTTAACCAAATTAACAGACATTAATTGCACATAAAACCCACTTTGCTGAATTGCAATGAGCCACTGAACCCTATGGACCAATCCACCCGAGAGTTTATGGGAGGAGAAGCAGAGTTGGCAGTTCTCAAACATTAAGACACTCAGTCGCCTACACTCAAGCTCCTCCGAGGTCAGAGAAAGCTATGTTGCAGAAAAAGAACGTGAGTCCAAATTAGCAATTTGGCAGCATTCTTCAAAAAGAAAAATGTAACCTCAGGACTTTCCCAGCACTCTCAGTTCAGTCTGCCAGGACGTCGATGGATCGTAGTCTCATTTGTACCCAGGGCAAGGGGACGGCGTGCCCCTCCGATTCCCCGTTCTTTGCATACATATAAAAATTAAGAAACTTTTTTTTTCCATCTTCATTTTTTTTTTGAGGGTGGGGGGCCATGTCTCTCTCTGGCTAATTGCTGATTTTCTCTTAGCCCAAGGCTATGACACTTTCTGTCACATCACTTTCCTCACCCAGCCGTTCCTCATCACAAAAATCATCTCTCCGTACTTGTCTTCTCCAAGATGTGAGAAAATCACAGCAATCCATCTGTACTACTTCTCCACACTGAGAGTGTGATTTTTGCAAACAGGTGGCCTACAACTGCAGCTCTCCCTTGTTTCATCTTCCAGGGGGACAGGCTATCTGTCCCAGCAGGGAGAGAATGGGCCACATCTGTTTTATTCATCATTTCTATTTTTAGGGCCAGGCTCCCCATAGATTCATATTAGATGCTCAATAAAAGTCTGATGAATGAATAATGAGTTACCACCCATTACTGAGGTTGGGTGATTTATTATTTCTTTTTTTTTTTTTTTTTCCAAAAAAGGTCATCCAAAATACACCGAGTTCCAAAGAAGTAACATCTGGCCACCAGAGTCAGCTTACATACAGATGTTGCCAATGCAACATGTGCTTGTCCTGATAGTAATTTTTGTTTGGGCTATTTACACCCCAAAGTGCTACAGCACAATGCAGACCCCCAAATTCCAGGATATATGAGACCGACTTTGAGAAGAACAGTTGTTGAAATCCCCTGATCTCACCAACAGCATCCTCAGAAAGAACACAGGAGGGGATGTATGATCCATCTTGCAAAATATGGAAACCACTGTTGAGTTTTGTTTCCGCCTTCATTTCCCGATTCTGTCATTAATAGAATGTTTGCAAGATGGAGCATGAGGAGTTGGGGCAATGTTAGCAGAAAAGACCTCTCCTCCACCTCTAGGACAGAATGCTGATATACACCAGACAATCTCAAAGGAGTGGGAAGTAGGGAATGAAATGTAATGTCAGGTAGATAAAGTAGAATTAAGAAAAAAATGCACTGAAGAGTATAAACAACAGTTTCACTCTATATAGCCAAAGGAATGATCTAAATGTAATATTATACTCATGCAGTGTTATGGCCAAAATAATAGACCCAAAATATATAAAGTCAAAATCATCAGAAACAGAAGTAGAAATTGACCCCCCAAAATCTAGGAGTTATGAATTCACCACCGATGGTATTGTTTACAGCCATAAATTCCTTCTAAAAACAAACCAAGCAGACTAACTGACTTAGTCTCTAACTACTGACTCACCAAATAGCTGATTATATGAAACAACATGAACTGGCAATTTTTGAAAGATCAGGGAGATGAAAATTTAATTAAGATAGGTAACATTTTAATTAATATGTAAGACTGATTGAAAAGCTGTATCATAATTTTGTGCCTTACTTATGGAGAATATCTTTTTGTTTTCAAATGTCCCTGGCATGGCCACAAAAATTGATCATCTAAATTAAGTTCTAAAAATACAAGTCCCCCAAGCACCATGATTTAGTCAAAGAACAATGAGATTAGAAATGTAGATCAAAGGATTAAAGCAAAAAATACAATCATTTTGAGTAACATCTTAAATATTTCATAAATCAAAGATCAAAACTAAAATTTGCATCTGTACTTTTAAATAAATAGGGTTTACATAATATGTAAAAAGTCAATAAATCCACGTAAGGTGTGTTAAATGCTGTAGTAAGAAGCAAATTCATAGCTTTAAGTGTTTTATACATGTATACATATGTATGTGAGGCATGTTTAAATACTAAGTCTGAAATTTTTAAACTTTAAATGTTATATATATCTATATTGTATTTCTTGTGTGTGTGTTTATATGTATGTTGTTTTTTTCACTTATGTTGAAAAAAAGCCTGTGAGAATCACAGTGAAGACATGGCGAGGAGAAAAATATAGGTAACAGTAACTTAGTGAATAAAACAGAAAGAGCACATAGCTAATCAATATATCTAAGAGTTGAAATTTTTGTGTGGCAGGGAAGAAAATAAAATGGACTCTGGGAAGTCAAGTAATTCACCCCAAAAATAGGGGTGAAAAAAGAAAAAGAAACACAAAAGCACAATATATATAGAAGGGAGTAGGCCACAGTTTTTAGAGCAGAATACTCAAAGAAATTCTACTAATTAATTTGAAGAATTATAGTGAAATGTTAAAACATTTTCTAGAAGGGCTATTAAAATTGATTCCTCTGCCTAGATCAATAGCTGTTTATTTGAATAGAATTGGAAAAAAAAAAAAGTCTCATACAATCACTTATACAAAATGGCCCTGGGTCCAGCTGATTAATAGGCAAGTGATTTCAAGTATTAACTAATTTTCACAATATATAACCTTATGCAGAACATAAAAAATGGACAGACAATTCCCCAACTTGTTTTAAAAAGCTGACATGACTCTGTTAGCAGCGTTGAAATACTCCCACGACAAACTACATTTCACTCTCATTTAAGAACATAGATGTAAAAATTCTAGTTAAATACATTCAAATTTAATTCATCAATGTATTTTAATAATACTGCACACCAAGGAGAGCTTGATACCTTCATAAAAGTATCCATTAACCATAGGGAGTCCATTTATAGATGGATCCTCTTCAGTCTGTCCAAGAAAAAAACAATTTTTTTTTTACCTCAAAGGAGCCAAAAGATATTTAATACAATTAAGTATCAAATGCTGACAGCATTTTATCCAAATATTTGCTTAACACCATAAATAACATCCACCTTTAATGGGTTGAACAGTGCCCCCCACCCCCAAAAAAGTTTATGTCCCTCTGAAATCTCAGAATACCTCCTATTTGGAGATAGGGTCCTTTTATTTGGAAATAGGTTCTTTTTTAATATGAATATTTTCAAATTTTATTTACTTATTTTTATTCTATTTTTTAATTTATTTCTTAATTGTTGAAACTTGTTTCTTCATTTACCCTTTTTTCTACCTGTTATTCTTTTTGCTACTTGTTTTTTTTTTTTTTTTACTGCTTTTTTCTTAAGAACTTTGGGAAATAGAGTCTTTGCAGGTATAATTAAGGTAAGGATAGAGATGAGATCATACTGGGTTGAGGGCGGACCCTACACCCAATGAAAATGTCCGTCACAACAGGCAGAAATGGAGACACAGAGGAGACGGTGATGTGAAGACGGAGGCAGAGATGGAAGCAACACATCTGCAAGACAAGGACTGCCAGCCACCACTAGCGGCCGGGAGAGTGGTTCTCCCTCAGAGCTCTCACAAGGCACTCACCCTGCTGCCAACCTTGATTCCAAACTCCAGGATGGTGAGAGAATACATTTTTGTTGTTTTAAGGCACCCAGTTTGTTGTACTTGTTACAGCAGCCCCTAGGAAACACCCTCTTGAACCGTAAGCCAGTGTCCAGAAACAACCTCATTAAAGTCAGTGACAAAATAACAATTCACCAAAGGGCTATCATAATTGAGAGTGGGGCTTCCTGGCGAGAAGGAGCCTGGCGAGCTTTGATTCAGTTGAACCAGCTTGTCCAGCGCCTGAGACAACGCTCTGCCCACCAGGAGGGGCGGGAGGGGACGTTTACTAGCAATGCCACAACAGCACGAAGGTGTTTGGTGACGGTCAGTGTATTTACTCCTCTAACCACTTCTTCTGCACATGAAGAAACTGAGGCTCCAGAACTTGCTCGTGGTAGGGCAGGCCGGACGCTTGGGACGACAGCCAGGATCCAGCTCAAGTCTGCCTGAATCTCTTGCTATGGTCTTCCTATCCAATCCCCACCCCATCTCCCACGCTGGCCTGAGTTAGAAGATGCCTCTTTCCAGGTTTCCTGTTAATGACCAGGAATGTTCCCTACCCACCACAGTAACTGAACTCCCTTTGTGCCCACCGCAATTATCACAGTAAATTTATTTCATTCAGCAACACATGGAAGGGCTGGCCGAATGAATGAGGGAAGGAAGGGAGGAATGAGAAGAATGACACAAATCAGGGCTGAACACAGGGTAGACCCACACTCCCACAAAGAGCAGCTCAGGTTGAAGGCTTTTTCCTTACGATCAGTTAGCACGCCCTGTGCTAGGTTGAGTCACGACCCCTAAAGATGTCCACAGTCTAATCCCTGAAACCTATGAATATGTCACGTCACCTTACGTAGCAAAAGGGACTTCGCAGATGTGATTAAGAATCTTGCAATCAGGAGATTATATTGGGTTATTTGAGTGGGCCCAATGTAATCACGGGGCTCCTTAAAAGAGGGAGAAAAGGGGAGACTTGACCATGCAGAAGAGGAGAAGGCAATGTTACCATGGAAACAGAGATTTGAGTGATGTGACCACAAGCCAAGGAATGCCGGCTACCAGAGCCAGAACAGGCAAGAAGCGGACCCTCTCCTAGAGTCTTAAGAGGAGCTTGGTGTCACCTGCACTTTGATTCCAGCCCAGTGGTACAGATTTCAAACATCCAACCTTCCAATCTTAAGAGAATCATGCGCGTTGTATTAATCCATTGGTTGCCATAATTTGTTATGGCTGCCATAAGAAACTAATGCATGCCCTAATCAACCAGTCAAAGAAACTACCAGCTCCTAGTTCAATAGAGCTCTGGATGCAGACTGAATTCGGAGCCATCATGAACTTTAAAGGCGTTAACAATAAACATGAATAGGTAAGCAAAGAGGATTGATTGATACTTTATAAATCTCTTTAACATATGCTAGCATTTAATTTAATCCTTAATGTACTGTAAAGTAGTTCCTGGTATAATCTCCCCAATTTACAAATGAAACAGCAAAAGTTCTGGGAAGTCCCTCACTCAAGAAAAAATAAAACTTGAGTGCCTACTCAAGTAGTGCCTACTTATTTATATTGAGTGCCTACTGTAGGGCAAAGTCCTTACTCTTTTCTTTCTAACCAGCATCTACTGCAACCCTTAAAATGACCCTCCGTACAGGTAATTGCTATGATAAATTCCACCTTCCATTTTAATAATTCGGGCTGGAAAATTAAGTTACTCGCCTGAGATCACATAGCTGGTAACAGGCAGAGGCAGGACTCAAATATGTCTTCTGGGTCCAGAGCCCAACCTCCTAACCCCTAAACCAGACTCACAAACTGACAGAATCAGGGAATGGCCACAATGCTGACTCTGACTGCTTGGCACTGGCCCTGAAACCATAGCCCCTACCCAAAAGTAGCAGGCAGACATCAGTTTGTATTCTTAAATCCTGCTCCTTCTATTTCTAGTCGAAGTATGAAAAAGTTACTTAGCTCTCCTGAGCTGCCTTCCTCTGAATCTGTAAGACAGATATAAAGTTTGTGCTACAAGCTTATCGTGAAGATTAAACGAGAATGCATCAAAAAGGCACATAGTGCATATACCTGGCACACAATAGGTGCTCAATAAATGTTGGTTTCTTTCTTTTCTGGAAATATTGACATACCGTGGGTAAGCCTCCGAGATGAGAATTATATTTGGTCAATTATGCTATTCATATTCTCCCAACTGTGGTACAATTATAGATTTAAAAATCTCCTTGTAGATCAATTTCTCTAAGACTATTGAATCATAAGAGACTCACACACTGCAGCAAAAGGAAAGAAAGAATGTGGTGGGTGGGAGCTTTTCTAAATTGTCCCACAAGGAAGAATTATGGAGATGTAGGCGATGTTTCATCACCCCTTTCTCGCTGATTATAAAGACAGTTGTGGCCAAATGGTCTAAACCCATATGCGCCAATGGGGGAAATTGAGCTTTATGTACCAAGAGCGGTTGATTTCATAGGTTGTTTAATGCACAGGCAGTTTTTAATTTAATATTTTTCCCGGAGGCCTTTAAAAGTATTGGGTGTGTGCAATAAGTCTAATAAGCACTTGTCATTTTATAGAAGGCCATCATTTTTTGTTTGTTTGTGGTTTTTCTTCCTTCTCTCAAACACAAATCAAGTGAAATATTTAAAGTCTGAGCCAAGCGCCCAGGAGCTTATTAAAAACGAGTCCAAATGAATTCACTGGCAAATGCTGGGAGTATGGAAATGAGGCAACATTTAAGAATCCCTGAGTGGGCTGGGAAAGGAATGCTATGCACAATGGCCTTTGGGGGAGGCTAGGACTGGAAACCTGAGTAGCTGAGAATCAGCCCAGAGAGACAGGCAGGGGTGGGGGCGGGGGCAGGGCCGGGGCAGGGGAGAGGCACCTCAGAGGTCAGAGGCCAGGGATCGTGGATGATTGAAGACGGAGGGTGTGCAAACTTGTGAGCAGCAGTCTGCTGCCCCCACCTCCAGCACACACACGTGCACACACACACACACACACACACACACACACACACACACACACACATACACTCACTCAAAGTCAGTTATCTGATCGTCAGAGCAGATTCAGTTCAGGATATCCGGTTAAGGCTAACTTCATGCAAAGCTCCCTTCCTGTTCTCCAACCAGTTGTAGAATATTTATTTGTGCATGTCCCAATCACCAAGTTCCATCAACCCTATTTTTTAACATCAGAAAAACACTTGTGTCATATATATTTAGCATATATATGTATAAGTGTGCGTGTGTGCATGTGGGGGGGGAATATATATCTAGAGAGAGAGAGAACACATATCACTATTACCTGTATCTATCTATCTATCTATATCTATCTAGAGAGAGAGAGAGGGAGAGAGACTGGCTGGCCCTTTGCAGACCCTGGGTAACATGGTGAGCAAAAATTGGCACGGTCCCCGCTCATTGAACTCAGTGTTCAGCGGATTTCCGCCTGCCCATTCTGGTCCTCACTGTCTCAGTTGAGAACATGAGCACTGCTCTCGAGAACCATCCAATATCCCTCCCACAAGTGCACCCTGATCTCCTTCCTCTTCCCCACTCCAGCCCCAGGAGATGGAAGCCTGATCCCATCACTCTACCCAGACATCCATGACTCAGCTACAGAACCAAGACCCAAGTCCTCAATAGAATGTAGAAGGGTCTGGCACAGATTTTCATCTTTTCCCCTCCGGCCTCATCTTTAAGCTCTGCCCCTGCTTGAACTTGAATAGATGCTTCTGCCCCAAGACACTAAGTTGGAGAACACACCCTCAACCCTTGGTGCTTGTAATTTAAAATGCACTCCGGATGTTACATTACACTGGATTGTGATGTCTCCCCAGATTTCTACCTATTTCATAGGACCCCTGTCTGGTTGGTCCCACATATTGGAAACTCTATAAAAAAATCATCTTTTAATAGATGACACCGTGCTGGAAATATTCCAAATGCAATCTGCACATTGCAAAGCGTATCCTTCAGTTTGAGCAAATAGTTACTGACCGAGACCTGAGCTGTCTCAGGTTCTGTACTGGGTTTAGGGGCTACAGAGATGAGTTAGACATGACCCCTGACCTCAAGGAGCTCACCATCGAGATCAGGGGATAATGTTAAGGAAAATAGAGGCAGAGCAGTGTGATGTATTAGATGACATGACATCACGTGATACGACTAAAATTACGTGTTCATAGGAATAAGCGGTTGCTTTTGACTCAGGGCTGAGAGAACTCTCAAAGAATAACTGATTCCTGGGCAAGATTTTAATAGATTGGGATAAACAGAATAAGAGTCTCCAAAGATGTCAACCTCCTAATTCCCTGAAACCTAGGAACATCCCTGATTGGCCAAAAAAAATGCAGATGTTATTAAGGATCCAGGGGTAGGGGAATTATCCTAAATTATCTGGATGGGCCTAACATAAACACAAATGACGCAGAAGGGTCAGAGTTGGAGATAAAGATTCAAAGATGCCCCACTGTTGGCCTTCAAGATGGAGAAGGGGCCACAAGCCGTGGAAAGTTAGCAGCATCTAGAAACTGGACAAGGCAACAGGGCCTCCCCTAGAGCCTCCAGAAGAAACACAGCCCTGCCAACACCTCTATTTTAGACCCATTTGGGGGTCCTGACCTTCAGAGCTGTAAGGGAATACATCGGTGTCGTTTTAAGCCACTAAGTTTGTGGCAAGTTATTATAGCACCCATCGGAAACTAACATGCAAACATGCAGAGATATACCAGGAATGCACTAGAAGAGCATGTGCCAAGGCAAACGACCTAGACCACTGTGCAGTCTGCAACAAGCCCGGCAGGGTCACTGGAGAGTCCTCTAACCAGAGCTACCCATGAGAGGAGCCTTGTGTCTCTCTGCACCGAGACTGCCACGCTCTGTCATTGCCCGGGAGCAGCCGTGGCAAGAGAGCCCTGTACAAATGCAGCGATGGCTTTGGAGCCCAGCGTCTGGGGCTTGATCTGCCTCCCTCCCTGGAGTCAGAGGTCTGCAGGGAAGATTCTCACCCGTGCCACTGCCATTGCACCTGTTGGAAACTGCAGCCCCTGCCCCTCCACCAGCTTGAGGTGACCCAGCCTCCCACAGGGAGTCTCAGGATGCTGGGATGAGGCAGGCTGCACCTCTCTCTTCGGTCAATATCCCTGGGATGGGGAGAAGGGTCACCCTTACTCTCCCCAAGATTGGGGTCCCTCCTTTCCCTTTCCATCTCGTTTCTGCTTTATTCACACCTGGCAGGTGAGTCCTTGGTCTCTGTGTAACTGGCTCATTCCATTAGGGGAAAAGAACTCCCTTTGAGTTCTCCCTTAAGAACTAAAGGGTTAGTCTTTAATTAAATTAAAAACATTCTGCCTTGTGGTTCATCTACAGTCTTCCCAACTCCTCAGAAGCTGGATATCCTAATGCCCACTCTCCCCAAAAAGTCCACCCCGCCCTTGGCATAGACATAAATCACGGAGCACCCACACCAGAGAGGACGTGGAACTTGACCTTTGAACAGAGCACCGCTGTTGGGAGCTGCTACACACCCACTCTCTTTGCTGCTGGTAACCGGACACTTCTTTGCAGAGAAGCAAACCACTCTGTGGGGTTTAGGTGAATGAGATTGAGCCACAACTCCCCCCTCCCAAAATAATTGAGTAGGTGATCCAGCCTGAGCAATCACTTTACTTCATTCTCCTAGCTGAAGTGACAGGTTTGGGTTGGTCCAGAAATAGGACCCAGATCTATTGGATGCTATAACCCCACGTTAGGCTAAGATATATATATAAAAAAAGGGCAGAAAGTAAATGTTTACCAGTTGTCCTTTTCCTCCCATAACTTTATCCATCCTCTTTTTGATGTAGCCAGATCTCCTGATGTAGATATCCACTCAATCTAACTTACAAAGTCACCTCTCATTCTCGAGATTCAACTTCCTAGGCCAAAATCACGCTAGATTTTCCCATCGTTTGGACAGAGCACTATGGTCTGCTTGGCTGAACCTTCTTGGGCTGATGTTGGGGCCATCCAATCCCTTAACTGAGATAGATCCTGACTGGCCTTCCTCCTCCTCCTCCTCTTCCTCCTCCCCTCCCCACCCCCATCCCCAGGAGGTCCCAGCAAGCCAGCTGCTCTGACCTACAATGGAATGGTTTGTACCATAGAATGCTAAGCACAGAATCCACTGGGCACCTCGAGCAAGGTTGACCCCCGCCCGGCCCAACAGCAGAGGCAGCCTTGAGGCAGAATCTGCCACTCACACCGTGTTTAGGAAATTCTACCTTCTCAGCCTCTGCCTTGGACCAGCAGCAAGTGACCAGCCCTGCCCTCGTGGGGAGAGAAAACAAAAGGCCTTGGAGACAACGCTAGTATGTGCGGAAAAGTAAAAATTGCTGAAATGAGTCATGAAAGACCCAAGTATTTCCTGTTGTTGAATCCAAGGCATGCATACGTGCAGTGGGAATAAAGTTATTAAAAACATTTTTTCACTGTTTACATGTGACCCGTCGCCGGGCTTGGCTCCTTATGGAGAAATGGAAGGAGGAACCGATCATCTTAGGGGGCAGGAGGGCCAGGAAGGTGGTCTGGGACACACACTGTAGCCACGGTCTACCCTGAAGCAGGCTGGGTCTCCAGACACGTGTCATGTTTGTCTCCATGGCTTCTGTCTGTCTGCAAGACCAAGGAGATCTTCATCCAGGTTTCTCGACAGTTGCTTAGTCAGGGACAGCAAGGAAATACAGGCTCTACATAATCTGCTTTTCAAAAAATTATCCTCTTCTAAATGAAACTGCATCATTCCACCAGCTTCTGTCAGGTGGGATAGCGGGTGGCGTTCTAGGCTCATTGTCAGACCTGGATTCGAGTCTCAGTTCTGCCACGTGCTTGCTGTACCATTGCAGGCAGTGTTCCTAACCTCTCTGAACCCCGACGCCCCCAGCTGTAAAGCAGAAACCATGAACATCAGGGTCCTCGGAAGGAAGCCTGGTTCGCCGAGGGTGCTCAGTGGTTGTCAGTGGTGACGGCGCGGATGAAGATGACGATGGCTGCTCTTCATCACCACGCTTCCCTCTGCTCTCTGCTGGCACAGGGAGAGCTCAGTGAAACGTCCCCAGTTGGGCTTGTTGAATAAAGGCCATCTAGACCCAAGAGGAGGCACCAGAATGCTCTCGGATGTCAGGGAAGATCATGAAAAAAATCAATTTCCCCAGCAATGGTGACAAATGATAGTATGTGACCCCCTAAAGAGCTGGTAGTTCTCAAGTTCGATCGGCGGGCAGAAGTTCAGCCACTCGACACCAAGCCTTGCACGAGCCCCTCTCCCTCTGGACTGCAGATTCAGATGGGAAATCTCGGGGGGCAAGACTCTCAGGGGATCTGGGGATCTTCCTATTTTGGGGGAGGCCAGAAATACCCTGGGCAGAGCTGACTTCCGGCAAGACACCCCCCCCCACCCCTGCCCTGGCTGGCCATGAGCAGAGATGAGAAGCACACGGCAGAGTCATGTGGTATCTACAGGGGAGAAGCGGGGTGAACTCTTTTAAAGTTCAAACATTTAATTTGTCCTGACTTTGTTCAAGGTTAAGCGGGTTCAAGTCCCTTGTCATTTTATCCAAATCAGCTCAGCAACCTCTAGAGAGAAGACAAGGGTGCTGCTATACTATTTCCAAAACCCTTGACTAAATCGATGTCTTTACTCTACCCTGAGACACGTGAAATGTCGCTCAAAGTTAGAACCCTAAGGATCTTAAAATAAGAGCATTGCGTTTCCCAGGTTCAACAATAAATACATGGGGAAGAGGGAGATTTCAATATTATGTGTTACCCGTGTCAGCTGGTCTGACCCATTGAGTTGTTTTATGAAAAGGCTGGGTGTGATTGGATGCAGACATATCCCTGAGACAGAGGACTCTCTGCAACTGTTGTTTTGACCAGGAAGTTCCATCTCAAACACTCGCTTCAAGGTTGCATGGACACCATCCTGGAACCTGCTCAGGTGTTCTCACGGGGAGTCCTAGCAAAAGTTTCTCCCAGGAAGTGCGTGCTCCTATTTCTCCCGAGAGTGGAGATAGGAAGGATGAGTGGATACTACCTAGGCAAGGGAGTATGCAGCCCAGCAAAGAGCACATTTAAGAACTGGGTGGGAGGACCACTGGTACACTAGAGCCAGTCGTGAGCAACTCCTCCCAACTCTGTGTCCCGTCACATTTGTAGCTTAAAACTGACTTTGGAGGCAGCATTTACACCACAGAAATCGACAAAGGCTACAAATCAAGGCATTTTTTTTAAGCATAAGTATCTCTTATTCTTCCTTGTACTCTTGTTCCCAGCACTCAGAATGGCGGATCATAGAAATTCAGTAACTGTGAGTTTTCTTGGGAGGCGAGTTGTAGATACTCAGAGAATTCAGTAATCCACCGACTCAGCCAGTTATCTAACCCACAACATGGGGGAAAGGAACAAAACCTGGGAAGACAGCCTGAACTTCTCTCATTTTTTCTGACCCGTTCTCAGAGAAGCCAATTCCAACCTGCCCTGAGCCCCAACTCTTCCACCTGCTGAGAACAGGGACAATCACATACCTGTTCCCCTTTCTCCGCAGCCCTGACACTTGGTCTTGGTTATGATACAATCAATGTTAGATTCAAAGTATAATTTGTACTGGGTTTTACTAATCCCAGTGCCACCAAGGGACTCATAGGGACTCACAATGTCCCTGGGTTTGTCTACCTGCTTTGAGGAAAAAGAGGAGAACTACATCCAACATTTCCTACAAAAGCAATAATGCATGTGGATACTTATTATTACCAAGGGCTCAATTTTAAGAGCAGGAGTTCTGGAGTAATACTGAGATTCAGATCTTGATTCCAGCACTATTTTTTTGTGTGTGTGTGAGAGGGCAGCTTACAGACACCTGTGCACACAGAAGAAAAGTATTTACATAGATTTTTTGGTAGCACCTGCCCCCTGAAGTTGGGAAGATTTCATGAGATAATACAAATATAATCCTTGGTATAGTGCTGGTATGTATTAAGTTCCCCATAAATAGTAGTTAAAGGTTTATGACAACCTGGAATTACAGAGCAAAAGGGGATCTAGGGATTACTTAGTCAAACATTCCTCACAGTAGAGCTACCTCTTACTGGGAATTACCATGTGCCCACTTGCTTTCTAGACATATGTTATTTATTATTTACAGTTCTTAAAGAGCCCTACAATTATTATCTTCATTTTTCTGATGAAGCACTTGAGGATAAAAGAGGTTAAGTGACTTGCTTAAGGCCACGGTTACTCTGTGGCTAAAACAGAATTGCAGTCTGGGTTTGCCTGTCTTCAAACCCTACACTATGCCGCCTCAACAGGTAATAAAGTCCAGAAATAGGGGCTTATCTGCCCAAGGTTAAAAAAAAAAAATTCATAGCCCGACTACAATTCAAGTCTTTGGATCCTGTGCTAGTATAGTTGTCATCAACTCTTACTCTCTCACCCAGCATTACACAAATGCATTTAGATCAGCTCTGCTCAGAACATTTGTGTGTCAAAATGAACTACGTGTTCTGTGCTGACCAGTAATAAGATTTGAATAACAAGATCCTGCTCATAGGCAGAAACAGGGGACAGTAATGCTCTTTTGATTATCCAAGGGTCTGAATTGCAACTTTGCTTTTCCCTACTAACCCCACAACTAAGCTTCCAGACATTGAAGCCCACTGGATTTGTGCCTTAGCTTCCATATTTTGGAAAGAGAAATCAGAACACTTCACAGTGCCATTGTGAGAATCAAGTCATCTGGAAGCACTAAGTTTAGTTCTATACACACAATGAGTAGCCATCCACACACAAGCTCCTTCTCTATTCCTGAAACACAACGTTGTCATCTAGGCGTGTCCTAATCTCAGCCTTGGGGAGGATGTGATATCCTATAGGGTATGCCCTGAACTTGGCAACCCCAGTCCTTGTTTACAGAGAAAGAGATTCCTCTATCAGGGACTTTTGCCAATGATGGGTGGTGGAAACAAGCAGTCAAAGTGCAGTGCTGGGACATTCAGCAAACATTAACTACTTCATTAGTGATTATTCCACATCAAGCTCCATCACATGCCAATTCATCACTCATCCGGAGCCATGACCATGGGCAGGCAAGTCAACGAAGGATGAATGAGCCCCATACTCAGGTACTTTCAGAAATGAGTCACGTGGGCTGGGTGCAGTGGCTCATGTCTGTAATCCCAGAGCTTTGGGAGGCCAAGGAGGGAGGATCACTAGAGGTCAGGAGTTCAAGACCAGCTCGGGCAACAGAGGGAGACCATACCATTTCAAAATAATGAAAAAAAAATTAGCCAGGCATGGTGGCACATATCTGTAGTCCCAGCTAGCTACTGGGGATGCTGAGGTGAGAGGATCACTTGAACCCAGGAGCTCAAGGTTACAGTGAGCTATGATTGTGCCACTGTACTCCAGCCTGGGCGACAAACGGAAGGAAGGAAGGAAGGAAGGAAGGAAGGAAGGAAGGAAGGAAGGAAGGAAGGAAGGAAGGGAGGGAGGGAGGGAGGGAGGGAGGGAGGGAGGGAGGGAGGGAGGGGAGTCATATGGAGGAGACAGGAGGACCAGGTTTTGTATCCCCATCTCGCAATGAGTCTGTGTTTATATCCAGATCTCTTTCTTTGCTTTCCAGAAAACGTGTATAGAGAACTGAATTCCGTTGCTCTCTGTTGGTAACTAACAGTGTGACCTTACGTGAGGCAATATGCTGACCGTATTTACAGAGAAGGAGAGTGGACAAAGTCAGAAAGACCTGACTTTGGGTTCCAGCAGCTGCACTTCCCAAACTGCACAGTCCTGACTTCACACCCTGGCTTCACAATCCATCACAACGCTGCATGTTGCTCTATATCCTGCAGTAGGGCTGCACTTATTTGAATGTGCATATTGGTGTTTTGGTCAGCTTGTTTGCCATGAAAAGAAATCATTTGGTCTGACCCCTCTGTATTAAGTCCCTACTGTTTCTATAACAAATGAGCACATGGTTAGTGGCTTAAACCAACACAAGTTTAGTGGCTTAAAACCCAGGCAGTGCCTTAGAGCCCTTGAGGTCAGAGTCCAACATGAGTCTCACTGGAATGGACTTGCATTGTCAGCAGGACTGGGCTCCTTCTGGAGGCTCCAGGGTAGAATCGATTTCCCCACATTCTGCAGCTCCTAGAAGCCACCTGCATTCATTGGCTCTGGCCTCTTGCTCCATCTTCATTCAAAGTGCGTCATTCCAATATTTGCTTGGTTCTTGTACATCCTTCTGTATGAAGAGGACCCTTGGGTTACACTGGGTTCATTCGGAAATCCATGATAATCTTCCAAACTCAAGATCATTGCCTTAATTACATCTGCAAAGTCTCCTTTGCCATATCAGGTGACATCTTCACGGGTCCTGCGATTAGAACATGGACATCTTTTGGGTGGGACAGCGGGGGAGGGGGCCTTATTCTGCCTACCACACCCTCTGTACAGTCCGATTAAAATTACATGACAATCACCACCCAGGAGAAGGTGTTACAACCTCCACTGGGCAACTTGCTTTGATGTCAACAAGGAAATGGAAGGGACAGAAGTAAGTTGGGATCCTAGGAAATTCGCATTTAGCTGGGCCAATGTAATCAAGTTGAACCTATCTGTGTTCAGTTTTCACCCGTGAAGTGAGGATTATAATATCCACCAACCACATGGATTTGTTGTGGGGATTACATGAGATAGCATTCATGAGGCATTTGGCCCGGTGTCCAAAACATCATGGAGATACCAAGAATTCGAACCCCGATGTCCCACCTTCTTTGCAATGAGTGCACCTTTCATGCAAGAAGAAAAGGGCCAGTTGACAAGTGCTCAAGGAACATGTGTCACTGTGACTTTCTGACGCTGCATGGCACCTCCAATTAACTCTCAGAGAAGACCTTGCAGACTTCTCTTGCCAGCCTTAATCATACTCTTTCAGCTTTTAAAAAGTGGGAAGTAACACATATGGCAATTTAGAATCTACATTTCCAGGGGCATTTTCTCCTTTCATCTTCACTGTAGCTCCCTACCTAAATATGTTCATTATTTCTTTCCATGGGAGGAGCCTGAGGCTCAGAAAGTGGTCACGCCCAGAGTCAAGTCACTTAGGAAGCACAGAGTCAGTCAGGCCCTAGTCTTGTTTTCCAGCTCCAAACCCCATGCCTTTTCCCCTGTGTCATGCCACCTGCAGATTTTTGTGTCATGTGTCACACTCATGCATTATGGCTTGGAAAGCAAGGACAAAGGAATCCAACAAAAATTAACAGATGACCCAAATTCAAAACAGTTCAGAATCATATATTGCTGATACATTTTTTTTTTTTTCAAGTATGTGGGTTTTAATCCTGGCTCTGACATTGACAGTGATAGTTGGTCACTTAACCTTTCCAAGTCTCAGCACCAGCTCCTGCTCGGATAAAGCCCCATGTTGCTATTATTTGGACACAAAAGAAAGTGAATTTGTTGAGTGACAGATTAGGGGAGTCGGACTCTATGTATGGAAACATTCCAAGAAAGACTTGACTGAATCAATCCTTCTAGTACCCTTGCAATTAAGTGGGAGCAGTGCTAGAGGCTGACAGGGTTAGGGAAGGTGAGCCTGGCTGTCCTTCCATCAGTCTTGCCCGTATTTTCTAGGGGCACTTATTCGGGGAGAGAAATATTTAGGTTTCAAGAAATCATACTCGATCTCTCTAGAAGCTTCTCACTTCAGCTGGAGATGACAAGAGTTACAGTTTGGAAGGAGCATCATAAATCCAGGGGCAGTTATTCTGGAACTGATTGGAGACACTTTCAAGCCTAATTAAAGTGGTTTCCCTGTTTTGAATTTGCTCCAGGTGTCCATTTATTGCCTGGGCTAAAAAATAATTTATAGCCAGATTTGGGATCTGGGCCCTTCTGCTGGGAAGTTTGTGATATGTGATTAAGCTAAACCATTTAGTTTAATACTAGAGAATTAATTTGAAATGAAAGGAACTGCATTCCATATTCAAAAATATAAAATACCTTTCTAAGTGAAAACAGAATTAAATTGCATAAAAATATACTTTTTGAAACCAAGTATCAGGCATTTTCTGAACATGGACTTAGAAATATTTGTGCCTTGGAATCATAAGCCCTTCATACGTATAACCAGTGCCTTCCCCCTGTCCGCCCACTGCCTCTTTAATTTTCTCTTCCTTCCTAATCTCATACTGACCTCCTTCCATTGAAGTGTCATTGGAAGGAACAATTAAGATATTGTAAATTACTCAAGTGCACAGTACCTGGCATGTAGAAAGCACCTACTCAATCATAGCCAACACCAACACAATCATCACTGTCATCATCATCATCCTCATTGTCATCAACAGCACCAACACCTTCTGTCCTGAGACCTTCTCTTCTGGTTAGGAAGGGTAGAAGATGCCAGCTGGAAACCAGAGGGTCACTACTGAGGGATCTAATCGGTGCCCAGCAATAGCTTCCACTGAGTCCCCAAAGCCACTGGGATTTGGATCTGGCTCACTCCATGATGCAAAGGGAGAATGGATACATAGATATTAATATATTGGCAATCTTGCTCATGAGTATCTACTGAACTCTCATTCAGCTTTCTCATCTCAGCCCAACCATCAGCTCCTCAGGGGAACCATCCTGGAACCCCTGGGCAAAGTCAAATCTCCCTGGTGTAAAGTCTCTCATCATCCACCGCCACCCCACCTTGTAATTCTCCTCACAATCGCATGTTTATTTTTATTTCTATTGTCACTTGATTACTGTCTGTCTCTGCCATAACACTGTAAGCCCATATGTGAGTTTGCTTGCTGTTATACAACATTCCTAGCATGCTTAAGTACTCAGTAATTGTTCATAAATGAAATAAATAGATGAGTCAAAAAGACCAACAATAACAAATGTTGGTGAGGCTACGGAGACACTGGAACCTTTATACATTGCTGGATGAACTGTAAAATGGTGCGTCCACTTTAAAGAACAGTTTGGTCATTCTTTAAAATGTTATAGAGTTACCATATGACCCAACAATTCTAAGTATAGATCTGAGAGAATTGAAAACATATGTCCCCATAAAAGCGTCAGCCAAAAACTGGAAATCAATCCAAACATCCATCAACTAATGGATGGATAAACAAAGCATCCATTCCACATAGATGGAAAAAATAATATTCCATTCATCCAGTGGAATATTACTTGGCAATGAAAAATAAAGAAAAATAGATAACAAGCTACAACACGGATGAACCCTGAAACCATCATACTAAGTGAAATAGCCAGTCACAAAAAGCTCTGTACTGTACAATTCCATTCATTTGAAATGCCCAGAAGAGACCGATCCGTGGAGACAGAGAGCAGATTAGTGGCTGCCAGGGGCGTGGGGAAGAGCAAATGGGGAGTGGCTACGAAGAGATATGGGGTTTCCTTTGGACGTGATAAAAACGTTCTGCAATTAGATAGCAGTGATGGTTGCGCAACCATGAAAACACGCTAACTGTATACTTTAAAAAGATGAACTTAAGCATGGACAATTTTTAGCACAACAGAAATATAATGGTGGGTATGTGTCAATTCCACATTTGTCCAAACCCATAGAAAGAATGTACGAGAAGAGTGAACCCACATGTAAAAAGTATGGACTCCGGGTGATTACGACACATCGATGTAGTTCTTCTACTGTAAAGAATGTCCCACTCTGGGGTGACTATTGATAACGGGGTGCTGTGCATTAGGGGAGGGGTGGCAGGAGGCAC
This sequence comes from Microcebus murinus, assembly GCF_040939455.1. Classification (NCBI taxonomy): domain Eukaryota; kingdom Metazoa; phylum Chordata; class Mammalia; order Primates; family Cheirogaleidae; genus Microcebus; species Microcebus murinus. Next base: position 29,070,210 of record NC_134123.1, read on the forward strand.
GAAGGCAATCCCTGCACCTTCCGCTCAGTTTTGCTGTGAACCTCAAACTGCTGTGAAAACACAAAGCCACCTTTAAAAAATGGTGAATTTTATAGTGTGTGGATAAGAGCTCTGTAAAGTTGTTACATTTTTTAAAAAAGCACACAATGTGATGGGGTGCGACTGTGACACCCCAGTACTTTCAGACCTTCTGTACTGGGCCACCTTGACTAATCACCAGGGCCTCTGTGGGGGCCACCAGCCAGCCCACGGCTGCTCACCCAGGTCTCCTCTGCCGGGAGCTGGGAAGTCTACGGGGAGCAAATTTCCCCCTACTAATTCCTGCCACAAATTCATCCAGAAGGTTTCATTCTAGAAAGTTCAGCTTTGAATACTTCCGCAAGGAATCTGTCTGGGCTCCAGACCCCAAACTAAATATTGCACCTTCAACAGTAGCTGTTTTTGCAACTTACAGAGCTGCTCCACACTACAGATTTTGCAGTGTATACATTTTTAAGTGACAGAATCATGCTTTGTCCTAAGCTCATCCCTGATTGCTTCTTGTCAAGGCCGAAAAAATACAAAGCTTGTTTCTCACTAGAAAATGCATCCCAAATTTTATCCACCCTCCCACCTTTTCTAGCCAGCTTTCCCAACATCTCTGCAGACTTAGAAAGTCATCCGTAAAGGACATGTAGACTCTACATGGGGTCCTCCAATTAGAGAGGAAGTGAAGAAGCCAGCGTTTGCTGAGAACTTCTGGGGAATTCTGGAAAACCCTGGGCTCTCTCGTGGCTCTTTCTGTAGAATTCGCCATTGGAAGGAGTCACGAATGGGACTTTGAAAGCTTACATGAAAGAACTAGCTATTCCTTAGACTCTTTTTTATCTTTAGTTATTTCTACTTCTCCCCAGAGTTCCGCAGCAGCCAAGATGCCATCATGTCCTCACTCAGGTCCTCTCACTGCACCCAAACTCAGCCCTGGGAGATGTGACAGTCTGCTTTCTGGGCTACTTCCAGGCTCAGTTGTATGTATATGTATGTATGTATGTATATGTGTGTATGTGTGTGTATGTGTGTGTGTGTGTATATTCATTTAATCTACATGAAAGCTTTCTAAAATACACATTATTACACTTATATTTTACTAAGGCTCAGAGCAAGAGTAGTAAAGTGATTTGCGCAAAAGTTCACACAGTTAGTAAGTGAGAGCTCAGGGGCTGTAATTCACCACTGTTTGATGAATCTCTACCATCTCTTTGTACAACAATGTTTCCTTCTCACCAATCTCTTTTAGCTTGAATTCCTCATTTTACAGCACGGGGAAACTGATGTTTGTTCATTCTTTTCCAGCCCTTATCCATGCCCCACACTGCAAGACCAAGGAGCGGGATGGGTGCAAACCTATAATCATCTTTTCCGTACCCCATGACAGAAAGTACCACATAAATGAGAGACTTTTGGGTAGTCGCAATGGACCCAAGAAGATCTGTTTGAATTATTGGAAAACAGAAGGTGATCTTTAGCCAAACATGAAAGGGAGGGGCTCCTCATCGAGTCCTGACCTATGAACAGTACTTGGAACAGTACCCGGGTCACCGACAGATAAACCAAACTCTGCACCACTGAACTTTGTCATTTCTGCTAAGCACGTTTTCTTTTTCTTACGTGGAGGGCAGTAGAGGGAGGTTGAATTTCTGCTTCTCTTTGCAAAGCAGGGGAAGGGGTTGTGTCAGCTGTATTTCTGCAGAAGTGGATCAAAGTGACCCTCCTTTCCCCAACTCTTCCCTGTCTTTTAAGAGTGACTTTCTACACTGGTTGTCCAGAGCGGAAGATACTCCCCTGGGCTGCATTGTCCGCAGTTCCAGGGTCTCAAAGGCAAGAACCAGGCTAGACCCTTATAGTGACCTTAGAGCAGTGGTTCTCAGATGGGGAGGGGGAGGATTTGGTTCCCAGGTGACATTTGGTAATGGCTGGAGACACTTTGAGTTGTCTTAACTTGGGGTAGTGGGTGAGTGTTCTACTGGCATCGAAGAGATACGAGTCAGAGCTGGTGTTCCTAAACATCCTACAATATACAGGAACAGCCTTCCATGACAAAGAATTATCTAACCCCAAATTCAACAGTGCTGAGACCAAGAAACCCTGCCTAGAACAGACCTACTCTTAGCTGTTCTTCCACTCTCTGCCTACTCCAAGCACTATTTCCCACATGGGAGGAGAATCAGCCTTCCTAGCATCATTTTACCCTCTCCCTGTCCCCAGTTATGGACCAAGAGACCTGGACCATCAAGGATTGTGCCAAATAGCCAGCTCCTTGCTAGTATCTGTAGGAAAGCAGCCTGTTGCTTGGCCAGAGTGACACCATCTTGCGGTGAAACCTAAGTGATGCCTGATATCTGACTCCTCCATACCAAAGTGCTCTGCAGCAAGGTCTTGAAACAATGCCTGGAGCAGAGATAACCCTCCTAAAGATGCTCATCTGAACTCCCCAGCAGTCACAAATTTTAGCAAAAAAGTGATCAGCTGCACGGTCTCTACCCTTAAAGCTTGCTACACAAAGTGTACCTTCAGGCAGGAGAGACCACTGTCCCCTGGCCACCTGAGGCATCCATCTATTTGTGAAACTGGACTTGTCAGCCTTTCTTCAGCCTCTCAGTCCCCTCAGCCTTTGGGGTAGATTTGCATACACCTGTTCGCCCTGGAACAGCATCTGAGAGCATTGTGTCTGGCTGTTCTCTTTATTTCACTTTAGTTCTACTTAGTGCACTTGAATTGGCTTTTTCTTGAATTACAATCCTAACACCCCTCCCTATAGCCGAGGCTCAGAAGGGAGACGCGTGTAGCTTCCCCAAAGCCATACCACCAAATCTCTCTCTATCTCAGGAGTCCTGCATTTCATGGAACATGGATTTCCGCCCCAGCCTTTCCTTGTTGTTTTCCATTCAGCTCTTGCTCTCGCTCATACAGCTCCCTCAACTCAGGAGACCAGATCAACAATAGGGAAGGAGGCAGGGTTTAGGTGCCACAGTCTGACACAGGACCCCAAAATGCTAACGTCACATTCAAGTCCATCTTTCCAGCAAACACATCACCTGTGAAATTAGGAATTGGGCGTCAGAGGAAATGGGGCAGATATATTTCATTTGCAGTGAAAATTCCAGATCCTCCCAAACCCAATGGCTGAGACGCATTTTCAAGAGGCACAGATGGGAGCCTGTATGCATGGGGGCTGCAGACGCCCAGGGAAAAAGACACTCCAGTCCAACCTCCTGGGGGAGTCCATCTGGCCCAGGCCATAATGACCTACCCCATGAGGAGGCTAGATGAGGCCCCCAGTGATGCCTGCAGCTCCGAGGGGGCGGGCTTGGGGAAGGGTCGACATTCTCATTGGCTACCAGTCAGTGTAGGTCTCCATGGCAACCAATGGACCATCTCTCCAGGAAAGAAGAAAGAGGAGGCAGCTCCATCTAAGGAGGCGACTCCATAAATCTGTTCCACCCTTCGTGGGTGGTGGCGGAACCACGCCTACAACCCATGCATGGCCCGGCCCAGCTCCTGCCTAATGAGAGGTTCACAGTTCCAGGTCCTACGAGTTCAGGGTGAAAGATGAACACATACAAGGGCAACTCTCAGTAGGCATTCGATTCCCACAAGATGGCTGGTATTATTTTTCACAGCATGACTTTCCACGCCAGCTCCCCAAATCCCAAATTCCTTAGCCCTGCAAAACTTCAGCTAATATTGTAATGCGATCATTCTCTGAAATACAACGCTCTCTGGGGTGGCACATGGCCACAGGTTAAAAAATAAGTGTAGCACATCTCTCTCCAGGCACAGGAAAGTTCAAAAAGGTAACAGTGGTGAAAGCATTGTGGGAACAGGGACAGCCCAGCATCCATGGGATAAGTGTAGTTGACGTGTTTGAAGATGGCCCCAGAGAGGGAAGGCTGGGAGGATGGAAGTAAGAGGTAAAGTAGAGGAGGCAGTTAGGAGTAATACATCAGAAGGTCCTGGAGTGCCATGATAAAGGGTTTGGCCTTTCCTAGCACTCTGGGAGGCCGAGATAGGCAGATTGCTCGAGGTCAGGAGTTCGAAACCAGCCTGAGCAAGAGACCCAGTCTCTACTATAAATAAAAAAAAAATAATTGGCCAACTAATATATATATAAAAAATTAGCTGGGCATGGTGGTGCATGCCTGTAGTCCCAGCTACTCGGGAGGCTGAGGCAGGAGGATCGCTTGAGCCCAGGAGTGTGAGGTTGCTATGAGCTAGGCTGATGCCACAGCACTCACTCTAGCCTGGGCAACAAAGCAAGACTCTGTCTCAAAAAATAAATAAATAAAATAAAGAATTTGGCCTTTATACTGAGAGCAATGAGGGAGCCATAGGAAGGTTTCTCCCAGGCCAGGGAAGTTCAGATGTTCTTCTAAGAATCCTCCCATTGGCCACAACGTGGAGGTGGCTTGAAAGGGAAGCCAGTTGGAGTGAACAGAGGAAAACAGACTGGCAGCTCACTGCATTCGTCTGGGTGAGAAGAGATGAGGTTTAAAGTGGGACTGGGGCCGTGGGGTGGAGGGAAAGCTTAGGAGAGCCGCTCAGGGGCGATCATGTTGTGAATCCCGCATCCAGAACTCAACGCCTTCAGCAGACGGGTCATTAGAGCCGTAAATCACAAATTAATCTTAAAGAAAAAAATTTTAAAAAAAGCAAGGCAGGAAAGTGTCGCACATGAATTCTTCCTCTGCCCTCTGTGTGTGTGTGTGTATTTGATGACTCTGGGCTTCCTCTGCAAAAGTCAATGAAACAATTAAGTCTCTGCCCATTTTTCCTCACCCTGATCTCAAACAGTGTTAAAAAGGCTTAGCGCTACACTTTTCCCACCCAGGCTTGTTAATAATTCATGCACTCGCCTCCTTCCGTTCGTTTGTCTTTGCTGTTAAAACCCGGTGGAAACGGGGAGGTTGTCTTCGGCTTTCCGAATGCCCCCCGCCCCATCCTTGCAAACATTCAAACCGTCACGTCTTTAACACCCCTGATTTGAGGCTGGTGAAATTCTATCTTCCACCAAAACCCCAATAAGGAATACAAAAATGATCTTTGCTAATTTTGTCAGCTTGCTTTCTGACGCATTCTCTGTTCCCCTTGCATCGTTTTGCCCAGGGTCACTATGGCTAAGCTAGAGAAGGGAATTCTGTTGCTACTCAGAGTGTCACCTGCAACGTCAGCTTCACCCTGGAAAAGGGTTTCTCAACCTTGGCACTGTTGACATTTGGGACTGGAAAATTCTTCGTGGTGGGGCTATGCTGGGCATCCCAGAGTGATTAGCAGCATTCCTGCTCATCAGACAACTAAAATATCTCCAGGAATCATCAAAAGCCTTCTGGGGCCAAAATCTCCCCAGCTGAAAACCACCACCCAAGACACCTTGGTTGAGAAACAAATTCTCCAGCCCTGGCCCAGGGCTAACGGGCCAGAATCTGAATGTGAACAAGCCACCAGGAAATTCACAGGCACATTCAAGTGTGACAAGTACAGGGCCCGAGGGCTGGTTCCCAAACTCTGGCCCCACGTTCTAATCATCCAGAAATATCTAAGACAATTCCAGTGTCCGGGCCACACACCCAGAGATTCTGATCGAGTTGGTGTAGGTACAACGTGCACACTGAGAATTTTAAGATCTCCCCAGGGAATTCTGATGAAGAAAAGTTTAAAACCACCATTGTTCACATAGTTTAGTCCCAATTCTCACATTTTGCAGATGAGGAAACTGAGGCACAGAAGGGTCTAGGAACTTCCCCATCTGGCAATCAGTAGAGCCAAGATTCACGCCATAAATTGCTGTCATGAAACATCCCTATTAGGATTTTGCTAAGCCTTTCCAGTACACCTGACAATTGTGACCGTCAATTGTGTATTTCTCTAATTTCCCTCTTCCTGGTTAGATGGTGAAGTCTCCAAGGCCAAGGGTGCGTCTGTCTGGCTCACTTTGCCTGTGTCTCTCCAGGGCTCAGAACCCATCTTACACGTGGCAGATAAGCAACATTGGAGCAGGTGAACGGATGAACAAAACACACAACAGGATAAAGAACTGAACTTGCACGTGTCTGGTGCCAAAGTCCAATCTGATGCACAATACTGAGAAAGTCAGGAAGACATTACAGGAGTTGCATGCATGGCTCAGAGCAGATAGATGCTCCTCCTGTCTGCTCGCTGGCTGGTCTTTCAGGCTTGGTGGCCGCCAGCTCAGGCCTGGGGGGCAGGAGGGTGAGGTCCAGGTCTAGGCAGCAGCCAAAGCATCACCCTCTCCAAGAAGAGCTACTACTGCACAGGCACGGTGAGCCCGGCGGTCCCCCTGCATGTCACCTGTCTCCCTGTGGGGTCAGGCCAACTGCAACTCTTTATAGATAAATGGACGCCAAAGTTCAGAGAAAGTAGTGGTGAACTACTAGTTCGTAAGTGTTAGGGGAGCTAGAATTCAGAGGGACTCCGTGATCCCTGCCCCACCGATAACCCAGCCCAGAGGGGACTCTCTCCTGGTGCCCTGGGCTCAGAGAAGCACTTTGGATCTCAGGCTCAGCTACGTTTCCAGCCTCATTTCTTACTTTTCTCCTCTCTCCTCGGACTCCTTCTAACCCAAGACAAGCCTCCATCCACTCTGGCCTCTTTTCATTTCCTTGCACGCGCCATATTCCCTCTTGCCTATGAGCCTCTGCATGTGTTGTTCCAGAGCCCTGTAAAACTCTCCCACGGCTCATCCTTTGACTCCTCCAGGAAGCCTTCCCAGACCACTCCTCACCAGGGAGAGGCCTGTCTCCCATTCCCACAGCACTCTCCCATTCTGACCAGTGCACTCCCAACACCATCCGGTGACAGTTTTTGTGTCATCCCAATGACATGGCGAGCTCTGGGAAGGCAGTGGTTGTGTTCAGTGGGTTCACCTTGTATTCTAACACCCGACATAATCCCTGGTACAGAGTGTGCGCTAAATAAACGTGTATTCAAGGAATGAGTAAACCAAACACTCTTCATAGCACCCCAGCCAAGACTGGGTCTCATACACACCCTTTCGGCCATATCTGAGACTGGCATTAGAATAAGAGGGTGGGGAGGGGAGGAAAGAGGGAGGGAGAGAGCTTGTTTTTGCTTGGATATTCAAAAAGTTTAATTATTTATCAAGTGATCCCAAAAGAATCCATTATCAGATTCCCGCCTCCTTAGGGACCCCAGCCCTCACCAGACCCTCCTGGATACAACCTGAGTGATCAGAGGAAAGGGACACACTATTCAACAGCAACCAAATCCCGACCACGCGTGAGAAGCAGGCTCACCCCAAGACAGGTAGTCAAGAGCCTGGATCGGCTGCGCTAAAGGTGGGCAGGCATCTGGCCCTGTAAGGAGAGAGAATGCCCACCTGAGCCTGGCATTTCGCCCAGGGATTAAAAGTCTTTCTAGCACATGTGAATGCAAATATTTGCATGATTAAAACTCACCAAACCAGGATGCACGGGGGGCAGTGTGTGTGGCTGTGAATTTCTGCTGGCGGCACAGCAGCCAGGGAAAGGAGACGATCTGGGGGTCTCTGCCTCTCTCACCCCCTCCAGTGTCACCTGAGGTTTGGGGGATGCAGCTGGAGCATTTGGGGAGGGAAAATGGTCACAGTCCTCCGAAACCAGGGAGGACTGAAAGAAGACTCTGCTACCTAGAGGTACTACAGGTGGCCTGTCTCTGAGGCAAAGCAAAGGGGACCAAGCAGAGGGCACAGCGTGAAGGCCACCATGCTTACGCCATGTTCAAGGGTGGGGAGATCCATCTGTCACACACACAACAGAGTCAGTGAGTCAGAGCACTGGGCCGCAACCGAAGAGGATTTTGAAAATTGATGATGATGACCATGCCTCGAATACACAGAGAGCCTTAGATCTAACACGATCATCTCGTATCTGAGAAAATTCGAGTGACGTCCTTTGCCCAGAGACTGCCAGGGACAAGTGGCTCGAGAGCTGTCAGCCGCCATCTACTCCCATTTGATTCCCACCAAGCCCCATGACGGACTGTCATCACCAGCGTGCAGTCAATGAGAAACCGGAGGAAAATCAAAACCGAGTCTGTGTTAATAAACGCACTCGGGAGTTGGCTGGGATGACACGCTGGCGTCAGGATGTGTTGCAGCATCTGGCTGCCGGTCCAGGGTCCTCCCCAGCTTAACCCACCCGCCTGGGGAGCTAGAACTCTCCACCAAGAGTCTGAGGTCCCAGGAACGATCAGAGGCCGAGCAGCGCGACACTGTGTGGCATTTTTCGGAGACTTCTCTGGCAGTAGGGCAGGGGGTGGGATAGAGATGGGGAATGCTGGGCAGGGAGAAGGGACATTTTTATATCTGAAGATGTGAAGGTCCTAGAGAAAGGTGGTGACCGCAAGACACAAAAGGAAGTGGCAGGTTCAAGAGATTTGGGGGGCAAACCAATGCAGGTAGTGGCAGGATGCAGAGAGAGAGAGAGAAAAAAATAGAAGGATTAAAACATTCGAGTAGGTACAGGAGCCAGTTCCATGTGGCTGTTTTGATGGAGATGGATGCTTAAGATCCTACAGAGGTATAGATATTCATGCCCTCCCCAGACCCCTCAGCCTTTTTCTCATCTTCTTCCTTCTTGAGGGCAGTTTGTTGACATGAAATTCACAAGACACATTGAAATTAGCCATTAGAAAGTGAAAAATCCAGTGGCAGTTAGCACATGCGCAATGATATGCAACCACCACTTCCATCTACTTAGGAAATATTTCCATCCTTCCCAAGTAAAACCCCCGACCCATGAACCAGTCCCTCCCCATTTCCCACTCCCTCCAGCCCCCGCAACCACCAGTCTGATTTCTGTCTCTAAAGATGTGTCTCTTCTGGTTATTTCATATCAAAGGAATTATATGGGGTCCTCGTGGCCGACTTCCTTCACTCGGCACCGTGTTCTTGAGGTTCGTCCGGGTCGTAGCATGTGTGGGTCCTTCACTCCCTTTTATGGGTAAGTTCTATCCCCTTGTATGGACAAGCCACAGTCCGTTTACCCATTTACCCATCTACGGGCATTTGGGTTGTTTCTACCTTCTGGCTGGCGTGAACGGCACCGTGATGAACGTGTATGTGCGTGCACTTGTGAGTCCCTGTTTTCAACCCTTCTTGCTCTAGACCCAGGCATGGAACTGCCGGGCCACGTGCTCACTCTGTGGCTGAGTCGTTGAGAAACTGTCACCCAATTTTTCACAGCGGCTGCGCCACTCTGCACTCTCACCCGCAAAGTGGAACGGTTCCGATTTCTCCAGCGCTGCTTCGTCAACGGTGTCCCTTCTCCTTCCTGCCTGGCCCTGGGAGATGTCCGTCTAGATGCCCTTGAACTTGGCTCAGGCACTTTATGTACTTCCAACTAGTAGCCCAATCTGCAATTGAACGTTTCCTCCCACCCTGTGCTCACCATGACCAGCCCAGGCCTCAGCCCCCACCACCTTTCAAAGTGTCCCCTGTTGGTCCCAATAAACCAATTAAACCCAATCACTCTGCCCCCTTGCACCTGAGCGCTCCCCCTGTCCCCCAAATGTGCTGTCACTACTTGGGGACCGTTCTCTTAGATCACCAGGACTCCCAGGGTGGGGACGGCACGTAGACTTCATCTTATAAACCAGCTGCATCAGCTTGGCTGTGTTCAGAAGGATTCTGAGGCTGCATCTGTGCTGCAGAATGTGCTAGAATTCCTATAGGTTGTGGGATTGGGAAGACGGCACACAAGCCATGCCTCTCACCAGCTATCTGCACCCTGGCTTCACACACTTGTCCATTCTGTTTCCATCAGCCCCTGCCTGCTCACACGTGCTCACCCCTCGATTCTGCCTGTGAGGTCCTCTCTGCCCCTGGGGCCACAGCTCAGCACAATTTCCCCTCAAGACTCTTCCTACCCGTTATCCTTTTCCAGAACATTCTTAGACACTGGAACTCCCCAACACCGGCCATAACTTGTGCCTTTAGGGCACTGCTTGTGACAAGTAATAGTGTAAGCTCTTCTAAACAGACGAGCAAAATTAAGGGCAAGGGCAGAGATGAGCTCTCACATCCGATATTTTGTCTCCAAATGTGGTGACTGTACCCTGATATTATGAGCGGGTAGAGGGGGACTCCTTGGGCGGAACAGATCTGGGGATCTGGGGGGAGTGCTGTTCTCTCTCCACATTTCCTGGTACCTCCCGGCGTTGCAGGCCACGCTGGGGCACTAGTACGAGAGGTTCAGTCGCTAGATCTGACTGCATCCTGATTTTGTCCCGACTCGGGACTGTCAAGCCCTCACATTTCAAAGGCAGCGATCGGTTTGAATGCCGACAATAAACTCTTGCTCCTGGACTCGCTCTGTGAGCCCCACGGGGTTTTAGATTTGCTTTTTTTTTTTTTCAATTTTTTGGGTTTAGATCTTTGTAAAGCCAGCACTGCACAAAGCAGAAGCATGCGAGTGAATTCCCCCCGATTAAGGCTCAGCGCACGGCCGACAACGAGCCTTAGAGGGGCTGATTTGACAGCATCTGGGCGGAACCCAGCAGCACGCGGTCAAGTGCGGAGTGTGGCCAACTGGGCTCTGTGCTTCCATCGGGACCACGCCGGGAGGCAGGGCAGAGCTGGAAAGGCAGGTGCCTGACCACGTGAGCTCTTCTCCTCACCTCCCTGCCCTAGCTTAGCCCCTGGGCATCTCGGCCCTGGGTGCTGCCACAAGCTTCCCCACCTCCACGCTGCAGCCAGCAGCCTCTTGCCCAAAAGGGGACTGACCCCTTCACTGGATCTCTAATCTCTCCGGCAGGAATTTAACCTGCGTCCAGGCACCTGTGCAGGCGCTCAGTGTTCTCTAGCCGGAGGCCAGCAAACACTTTGCGGATCATCTCGCAGTCTCCGTCATAGCTACCCGACTCTGCCCTGGGGCAAGAGAGCAGCCATAGGCGACATGCGAACGCATGGCCCTGGCTGTGTTCCAATAAAACTTTATTTATTTAACAAACATGCCACTGGCCAGATTTGACGAACAGGCTGCTCTAAACTGTCTAGATCAGGGGTCCTCAAACTTTTTAAACAGGGGGCCCATTCACTGTCCCTCAGACCATTGGAGGACCAGACTATAGTTTAAGAAAAAAGCCATCAACAAATTGCTATGCACACTGCATATATCTCATTTTGAAGTCAAAAAACAAACAGGCAAAAACACCCGCATGTGGCCCGCGGGCCGTAGTTTGAGGACGCCTGCTCTAGATCTATACGCAAAATGGCGTGCCATTATGCATTTCTAGGGGAGCAGGCTGGTAGCCTTCCGCAGACAGTCAAAGAGTGCGATGACCCCCAAGTGCTAATGCTCTGGGACGGTGTCACCTAGCCCTCTGACCTTTCAGTGGCTGCACCTGGTACCTTTCGGTTTCGGTGCACAGCCAGGCTGTGTTCTCCATCTCTGTCTCGGTACCTGTTCAGCCCGGACAGCCTCTTACTGTCCAGTGCTTCGTTCAATAAATACCTGAGTACCCATTAACCCACTGCCAGTCACTGGCGTAGCTGTTGCTCTCATGGAATTTAGTGCCTAAAGGGGTAAGAGAGAGATATAAGGCAACTGATGAGTTAAAGGAATTGCACATCTTACAACCGCAGTGCTGAATTGTTACAATTGCGACATCGTGATACAATCGTGCTCAGCGCAGGAGAAGAGGAGGAAAGACTGCTGTAAGTCGGGTGGCCAATCTTCCCAGGTGGGTTTCTAGGAAGCGGATCACTGAATGCTTAAACCAGGCAGTCCTGGTTAAACACGCTGAGTGTATGGGGTGATCCCGTATGAGTGTGCACCAGGGGATCCTAACAGCATGGAGGCTCAAGGAAGGTTCTCGAAGTACACGGCATTCCACTTCACCATCATTTATATAATCCCACGATACTCTCCCTCTCACCATATTTTCCTGTATTAGTCAAGAGATCACATGCATGTTGTGAATCTTGCTGCAATACATCATTTTATGTCTATAATTGTAGCAAGAAAGGTTTTGCTTTTTGTTTTTTTGAGACAGAGTTTCACTCTGTTGCCCAGGCTAGAGTGCCGTGGCATCGGCCTAGCTCACAGCAACCTCAGACTCCTGGGCTCAAGCGATCCTCCTGCCTCAGCCTCCTGAGTAGCTGGGACCATAGGCATGTGTCACCATGCCTGGCTAATTTTTTATTTTATATATATATATATATGTATTTTTTTTTTAGCTGGCCAATTAATTTCTATTTTTAGTAGAGATGCAGCCTTGCTCTTGCTCAGGCTGGTCTCCAACTCCTGAGCTCAAATCGTCCACCCACCTCAGACTCCCAGAGCGTTAGGATTATAGGCGTGAGCCACCACGCCCAGCCTGGTTTTTGTTATTTTTTTAATGCAAATACATAACCTACACAAAAGGTCCATCACTTACGCAGCACTATAGAGCTCCTGGTAGAGTGAAGAGTGGCAAAGAGAAGACAGAATAGATATTTAGCAAAGAGTCATGATAAACCTATCAGTCATGCCTATTCATTTTAGATGAGGACAGCATCCCCATTTGAGCTGGAATTAAATATTCTAGGATATTAGCACAGAGGAGTCCTGCAGTAACTGCATTTGCCTAGCCACAAATTGAATAAAATGAGCTGGCACGTTATTGTTTTAACTACTGGGTTGAACCACATGGAGTCAACATATTTCTGTGGCACAAATACAATCAAGCATTGGCCATTTCAACCTATGCATGCCCAGTGCTGCTCAGTTTTCAAACCTAATTCATCTTGGATATACCTGTAATGAATTCACTTTACGGGAAGAAGGTTCATGTATTGGTGTCACGTGTCTTGGTCCCGATCTGGGATCGGATCTCCTACTTATGAGATAGAGTGTGAGCCAACTATACAGCTCTCTCGGCCTCAGTTTCCTCAGTAGTAAAACCACGCGTAATGGCATCTATGGTACTGGGCTGCCCAGAGGATGGCAGAGAACTTACTGGCAAAGTACCTGTTCACTGCAGTGTACATGGGAAGGTGTTTGATCAAAGGCATCTCACTTACTAGACTCCTACTGAGAACCTCAGTCAAGGGACCACATACTTGGGGTCATTGAGCACACCCCTTACTTCCCCCCCACACACTCTGTCCAGGAACACGGTGAGCCCCAAATGCCCTATGCCAGCCTCCTTCTGTCCTTCAAGTGAGGAAGCTGAGACCCTGAGAGTTGAAACGATGTCTTAGTTCATCCGGGCTGCTGTAACAAAATGCCTTAGACGGAGTGGCTGATCAACCACAGAAATTTATTCCTCACAATTCTGGAGGCTGAGAAGTCCAAGGTCAAGGTGCCAGCAGCTTTGGTGTCTGGTATGCACCTGCCACCTTGTTGTGTCCTCACATGCTGGAAGGGGTGAATGAGCACCCTTGGGCCTTTTTTATAAGAACATGAATCCCATTCATGAGAGCTTTGCCCATATGATCTAATCACCTCCCCAGAAGCCCTACCTCCAAATACCATCACTTTGGGGATTACGATTTCAATATACGAAAGGGGCAGGGGGACATTCAGGGCATAGCAATTGGCTTCTCCAGTGTCACACTAATGAGCACCTCTGCTTGAAGCCATACTGTGCCTTTAGGTTGACATACGGTCCCCATATAGCCCAGGCCACTGAAGCCAAGCCCAAGATTCGGGTTTCTAGTCATGTGGTTAAGTTGATGTGAATTTACCAGTGGAAGGAGGGGGACGGCTCCTACAGAGTGGGAAAAGTTACCGCTACCGGACCTAACAAAGCCAACAAAACCGCTCCGAGGTCCAGATACTCGGCGTTCATCTTCCAAATGAAGCTTTGGCTGACAGCACAAAAGTCATTAAAAGACCCTCTCCGAGAATATAAGGGCATGTGTGAAGACGTTCCACTGAGTCGTATTAAAAATGGATATTGAAAGTTAAAATGCTTTTTTCCCAGCATCACCAGTTACTTCTAAATGGGCAAATTCTTCTTCCCTGACATAGTAGATGGGTTTCTGCAGCCTCAGCCTTTTGGGAAAATGAGCACCCCCGGAAGCCCCCGTGCAGATTTTATTGTGAATCAGGTGTGTAAAAATCAGATGGCGCTCTCCTTACCGCCTCCTGAAAACCTGCTGATTTATGGAAGCTAGGAGAGATTGCATTGCAAGGTTGAAATCGGTGGCACGAAACTCCCTCGCCCTTTCTTCTGCTCCCCATAACACTTCGCAGAACTCAGGAAACAGTCCCAGCACTACAAATGGGAAAATAAATAGCTCTGAGAGGGTGTGTGAGAAAAATCTAGCCATTTTCCTCAACTGTGAAGATAATGGAAGAGCTGAGCATAGGAAAGAAAGAATAAATAATAATAAAAGTTAAGTCTCAGCCTCACCTTTCTGTTTGAAGTTATGTGGTCTTAGACAAGAAGTCATACTGGGACTGGGGCAAGGCTGCCGGAAGCTTGCTAAGACTTGTCATCTATTTCTTTCTTAGCAAATGTCACTCTGCTAACAAACCATCTTCCCAGCCATCTTTGAGGCTAGGAGTAGCCATGTGACAATGAGCTATAAGCAAGAGTGTGATAGCAAACTTTCAAAAATGACCTCTAAGAAGAAGTGGTGGTATGCCCTTTTCACTTCTATTTTCTTGTGACCTGGAATATGTACATAATGGCTGGAGCTTGAGCAGCCATATTGGACCAGGAGACAACATGCTGAAAATAGCAGAGCATCAAGCTAGAGCCTATAGCCTTAAGAATTTTAGGAAGCTGCTGTATCAGCCTTAGATTGCCTACCTCTGATTATATTTTGTGTATATGAGAATAAAACTGTATGTGCATAAACCACTGTAGGAGAGTTTCTAATCACATGAAGCCAAACAATAGTAATGATACAAGCAATAAATTCATAGGTTTGCTGTGGGCCTTATAAAGCTAATGTGAGTGTAAAGGGCCTGGAAGGAATACAGGAATGTAAGATTCTCCCTCTCTTGCACTTACTTTCTCACATACACACACACACACACACACGCGCGCGCGCATGGTATTTCAAGGTAAAAGCCTTCATCAAAAATTCATTGTATATAAGAGAAAAATATGGAATTTTTTCTTACTTTGGATGAAGACTGAAAGAACAAACATTCTTACTACACATGGGAGGGTTTGGGACTTTGTCATGCTATACAGTCATTTCAACTAGTATGAGTTTTAAATCTTGACTTTTGAACTCCTAGAATAGCTACTAGTCTAGAATCATATACAGAACTCCACCCCATACACACCCCCCACGGCTTTTCCAATTGTATTTCTAAAACCCAAGGCCAAAACTAAACTCTTGACTTATTTTTTTTTAATATTATCTTCTCCCTCAGTGATTCTCATCCCTGGAAATGGCATCACCATCCGCACTGTCATTCTGGCCAATCTCCCACGGCCATCCTTGCTCCCACTCTTTCCCGCCCGCCATCTGCTTCATCAGCAAGTCCTGTTGACATTCTCCCCAAAGCCTCTCTCGAATCCACCCCCCGCTCCCTCTGTAACCCCCACCGCCTCACGCCAGCCCCAAGAGCTCCTCCCCCCTCGACACCTGCCATGGCTCCTTGGGCGGGGGGCACCCGGTGTTGGTCTTGCCTCCCTACAAAAAGATTCAAAATGGTATTTTTTTCCAAAAATGAATGTCAGATCATGCCATGCACAGATGAAAGCTGCCAATGTCTTCCCAACAGGACTCAGGATAAGATCCTCCCCCGTCCCTACCTCACCCCCATCTCCCTCTGCCTCTCCCCCACCTTGGTTCCTTGGCTTCTGTCATGTGGCTTTATATCTGCTCTTTAAGAATCACTATTCAGCTCTAAGAAACAACGGTGATATAGCACATCTTATATTTTCCTGGTTAGAGCTGGAACCCATACTATTAAGTGAAGTTTCCCAAGAATGGAAAAACAAGCACCAGATATACTCACCAGCAAATTGGTATTAACTGAGCAGCACCTAAGTGGACACATAGGTACTACAGTAATAGGGTATTGGGCAGGTGGGAGGGGGGAGGGGGCGGGTATATACATATATAATGAGTGAGATGTGCACCATCTGGGGGATGGTCATGATGGAGACTCAGACTTGTGGGGGGAGGGGGGAATGGGCATTTATTGAAACCTTAAAATCTGTACCCCTATAATATGCTAAAATAAAAAAAAAAAAAGAAACACTAAGTTCATTCCCACCTTAGGACATTTGCATCTGCTCTTCTCCTGCCCTGAAAAGTCCTTCTCCCACATTGTCACATGGTCTCATCCTCAACACTCAGATTTGGGCCGTCACACTCCCCCCCCAACACTCTCTTCATCACCTGCCCCAGTCCCTATCACTGCCCTGTGTTTTAGCATCATCATAACATATGTGGGTGCCTCACGTCTGGGGATGTGTTTATTTGTTTGAAACTCCCGCTGGACTGAGGCACCTTCTATAGTAGAGACCTTCTATATTGTGTTCCCAGCTCCACCCTCTGTGCTTGGCACTTATCGGGTGCTCGATAATCATTTTTAAATGGGCGAGTTAATTGGCCACAGCAATCGAAATATTAAAATCATCTGAGTTGATTCGACTCTGCTACTGAATATTACTAATATTAAATTCAAAGTGAATCCAAACAGAATCACTAATATCCATCCACCCAGTGATTATCCCAGATTTTAATGGACCCCACCACTACCACCACCCCCTGCTACTGCACACTGTACCCCAGGCACCCCAGCCAAAGGCTTGTCACGGGCCCACACGGCCATTTCTTTAGCTAAAACAAGCTAGAATGGGGCTAAGTTGCTCGTCAATAGTAGGTGGGAGGTTGAGAGAGCAATAAAAGTATTCCTCTGTTTGCATTCACACTTTTTCCCCTCTCTCTATCGGCAAATGGTAAGAGTTGTGAAGGGATTATTGAACCACTCTAAACATCTGCAATTGATGGGCAAAGCTTTTTTTCTAATTAAACAAATCCTAGATTTACAAGTCAGCTAAGGGAAGACCGTTGTTGATAATGTCCGGCAGCCGTAACCGAGATAAGCGTTTCTCCAGCTTTTTTTGGTCTTTGCCTAGGAAGATGCAAGTGCACTCGATCATCCCATCTGCAGGGTACACCCCACTTGCCCACACACACCCCAGATATTGAGCCTTTTAAGTTTAGCAAGTAGAAGCAGAGAAAACGCTTGTCTCCAAGCTTGACAAGACAGAATAATCAAAACGTGTTAATATCTTTATTGAACAGGAAAACTGTAAGTTAAATAGCAATTAAGTTAATAACTTGATTCTGATTTTCTTGACTGAACCAAGATCTCAGGTGAATTTTCTCATTGGTAACTGTTTATTTGTGCTTTTAGACAGTGTTTTGAACAAAGCAAAACTGGCCATGCAGTTTAATCACTGCAAGGTCACTTTTTCAGAGGCCAGATAGAACTGGGTTTAAATCTCAACTTCACCTCCTGCAACCCACTTAGTTTTAGGTGAGTGCCACAGTTCGGGTGTTTGCCTCCACCAAATCTCATGTTGATATTTGAGATTGTTGATCGTTAGGAAAAGAGCGTGCCTCCACCTCACCCCTCCGGCTTTCTCTCTCGCAGTGTGATCTCGGCACTTGCCGGCTTCCCTTAGCCTTCTACCGTGAGTGGAAGCAGCTTAGGGCCCTCACCAGATGAGGCTGTCCAGGTTTGAACTTCTCCAGGCATCAGAATTTTGAGCCCAATTTTGAGCCTTTTCCCTTAAAAATGACCCAGCCTCAGGTATTCCTTTATAGCAACACCAACAGACTAACACAGCAAGTTACCCAAACTTGATCTTGATCTTCTCACGCCTTCATCTTGATTTTCTCATCCCATAAAGCAGGGATGAGACATTATCCTGGCTTGACGGGTTGCTGCAAGGATTAAAGCGAGATGTTGCCAGGCATAGAGCATCTTTCCATACAGGATGCCTTAAGAAAGTTCACAATAAATATCACTTTCTTTCCTTTTTATACCCATCTTTGTTATTAGCCTTTGTCAGCAATGATGATTATTTTTGGTCTAACAGCTGTAGATACAACTGTCCTATAATAATTTCAGATGGTTAGACTCACTTGCGTAGGGTTTGCTTTCTCCATGCAGGTTTTGACTTGAGCCATTGCTCCCTTTTGAAATAAAAGATAAGGTCCAAATGGCCATCACCCCCTTGTGCTCAATACTTCAAACTCAGCATCTTTCTATGTATTTCTTGAACATTTCAATGTTCCCCTGGCTCCTTCTCCTTCTCCAGCCTCAACTCAAAGGTCACCAGCTCGCAGTGGGACAGTCCACGATGGCTCCATGTAAATACCCTCCCACCAGTCTTCCCCGTCACCCTGTTTGTTTCCAGCAGGGCACACAGGTACCCTCCAAAGCTGTCCTTCTCATATCCGTTTGCTGGTTTAGCATCTGTCTGTCCACCAAGGTGTGCCCTCCCTCAGGCAGGGATTTTACCTGGTTCTCTGCCACCTACTCTAGACAGGCTCCCAGCAAGTATTTAATGAATAAGCAAGCAAGCGGACCCAGTGGCACAGCGATTGTTTTGATTTGGTTTCCCCCAAAAGGATTTGGGTGCAGGTGATTTTACTCAGGATGTGGTTTTAGGAAGAACCAGCAAGAAGTGAAAGAATGAGAGAGGGAGGAGAAGAAAACTGGGAAAAGGTGGATTTTCAAGCTAACAACCAACATGGGCAACTCACACTCTCGCTAGGGAGTGCTAGGAGTAGAGAAGACAGTTGATGTGGTTGTATATATTCTCTGCTCCCACTCGGGAGAGATACATCTGTACCCATCCACCAATTCACAAGAGTCATTGATGGAGAGCTAGCAAGTCCTAAACATTTCTAAGTTTGTTCCAAAATGCAGGGGGAGTGGACTCCAGTGGCCAGAGAAAGCACCCCCAACGTTACAATAACGTGTAGCTGGAAACCAGGCAGAGCGCACACCAAAGTACTCAGTTCCAAGGGTATAGGACACAAGGATCTTGACTGTTGACACAAAACTCAGAGCACACAGTCCAGCATTAAACATGACAGCCATCTCACCAAGTCCATGAATTATGCTGCAAACATACAGGGTACACAGAGCAGGTACATACATGATACACACACACACACACACACACAACTTTACTCCTCTCTTCTCAAATGGTATCTTGAACAGGTAACAACCCAAGAAAATAAAACCATTCTGATCTTATTAACTATTAAAAAACAAGTGTCATAGCAACGTATGGTTAAATACTACCCCTCGAAGATACCCATTCGAAGACACTGGGAGCCCCCGACAGTGGTTTGGAGAATGGCTCTTGCTTGGAACTTGACACGATTTCGAAATCGCCCATCTCACGAGAACAAGGTTTATGCTGCAAATTCTCTACACAGCGCTATTAAAACTCAGTGATGAGTGAAAACAGTCTTCGAAATTTCACGTCCACGTTCAAACCCTAGATTGAGTTTCTACTTTCCAGTTCCATGAGAATAATTACGTTCCCTAGATGAAAGGATACTTTGTAAATTTGATTGCATGCTGTAGCCATATGTTTATTTTATTTGGACGAGGGAGAGAGGTATCTTAATTTCCCGTAATAAGAGCTTTCGTGAAAGCTGGCACTTCAATGGTGTGGCAGTAATCAAAACTGAATTCTACACAAGAGGTAAATTATATTGCCTTCCGAATTAATTTGCAAATGGTCACAATACTAATAAAATGCAGGCAAGGCTGCGATTTCCCTTTTGCCGAAGTCCAGCTCTCCTTTGTAAGTAGAAGCAAACTTGCCAAGAGCGCAGTGTCGGCCGCGTGGGACATGCTGAGAAGTCCGAGTCTAGCTGGAGACACACAGGACGGATTCTGGAACCTGGAGCATGACATACCTGGAGGAAACTTGCCTCTGATTCTTGTCCTCAGTTTTCTCATGCTCTGTGGCTGATCCTGGAGGATGCCAGCACCTACCCCCAAACACTGGAACGAAGAAGGGACTTCACGAAGGACACGGTTCTGCGGTAGTGTGAGCCCCAGCCCTCTTCTCAGCAAGGGTGTTGGGGCTTACCCTGTTCCCAATATGTGGCTTAACTTTATTTACAACACCCACAGCACAGATGTTCCCTTGAAATTCTATTTCTGTTGATCAACAGGTCTCCTCCTAGACAATGAGCAGTTTGAAGGCAAGGACTGGTGAGCGTATGAGTTTCCCGTTGCTGCTGTAACATATTGCCATAAACTTACTGGTTTAAAGCAACATGGATTTATTCTCTTGCAGCTCTGGAGGTCAGAGGTGAATCTGTTTCCTAATCTTTTTCAGCTTCTGGAGATCGCCTGCACGTCTTGGCTTGTGGCCCTGCATCCATTCATCCTCTGCCTCCTGTGAACTCCCTGTCTCTCTTTTAGAAGGACTTTGGTCAGTCCTTGAGCCCACCTAAGTAATGCAGAATCATCTTCCCATCTCAAGATCCTTAGTCATATCCTCAAAGTCCCTTTTGCCATGTGAGGTAGCATATCCACACGTTCTAGGGGACAGGACATAGACATATCTGGGGCTATTATTCTTCCCACCACAA
The DNA here is from genome assembly GCF_040939455.1 of Microcebus murinus. Lineage (NCBI taxonomy): Eukaryota > Metazoa > Chordata > Mammalia > Primates > Cheirogaleidae > Microcebus > Microcebus murinus. Next base: position 29,090,797 of record NC_134123.1, read on the forward strand.
TGGTGATCACCACTGTGTCCCTAGCACAGACAAGACACATCCCGGTAACGTGAAGTCATAGTAAAATGACAATATAGTGAGTCCATTCGGAGCATGTGACTTGAGTGTGAAATTGGGCAGGTGTGGCCTTGGATCCTGGTTCTGCTGTTTGCCAACCAGCTTCCTGAACCTCTCTGAACCTCAGTTTGCTCACATGTATAAAGCAAATAGTACCCACTTTGAGTAGTTGATAGAATAAATTAGATAATGCCTATTGAGAATGTTGCCCAGTACTTATTATACTCCTAGCTTGCTAAGCTCTCGCTGAACCTCAGAACTAAACCAGGAGTCAGCAAATGTTTTCTCTAAAGGGCCAGACAGTAAATATTTTCAGTTGGGAAGTCCATACGGTCTGTCACAGCCACACAACTCCGCCGAGGGTAGCACAAAAGTAGCCCCAGACAATGCACAAATGAATGCACAAAGCTGTGTTCCAATAAAACTTTATTTATGAGTATTCAAATCTGAATTCACATGTCATTTTCACATGACATGAAAATTCTTTTTCTTTGGATTTTTTCCCCCCAGACATTTAAAACCGTAAAAACTTTCTTAGCGCGTGGGCCACTCAAAAACAGGAAGCAGGCTGGATTTGACCCGTGGATCATGAATTGCTAAACCCTGGACTAGATGATTTCCAAACTCCCTTCTATGTAAGAGTCTATGACCCTATTAGCCAGAATCTCGTGATGGGAGGAAGGGGGATGGGGGAGGCAGCCAAACCTAAGTCCAGATCCAAATTCCACTTCTTTAGTAGCTGGGCTAGCTTCACTAGCTGATTTGACCTTTCTAAGTATCTGTTTTCTTGTTGGCCAAATGACAAAGACGTTCCCTCAAACGAACATCATGGAGACTAATATTAGCAGATCACACGACAGAGTGTCTAAGCTTTGCCTCCGTCACATAGTAGGTGCTTTGTCAATATTGGTTCTCACCCAATGTCATCTCCCCTGCAGGAAAGATGCTTCTTCCCTGGAAGTTTGGCTCTAACCTGATTTCCTTTCAAAGGGGCAATTCCCAGTAACAAGATAGAAATGCCAGAGAAGGCCTTCTCCTCTCTTAGCCCTGTTGTCAGAACCAGCACTTTCCCCAAAGTGACGATCAGTCAGGACCAGCAGTGACCCCATGTGATCTGCACCCTGCACTGGCCTTACCAAAACCGGGCTTGACAGAGGGAAGGGGACGTCTCTGCCAGGAAGAACCTTAGAGGGCTTTCCTCCTTGCTGGAGGCTGAGACTGGTAGGGGACAGTCCTGGGGTGGAATCCAAGATTAATTGCTGTTAAACTGGGGGTTAGGAGTCTCTCAAACTCATTGAAAGTGAAAGAAGCAAGCAAGCAAGGGTATCGCACCTTGCACATCTAATTCACTCTCCCCCCCGAGCCCCACGGCCCCCGCCCCCCACGACAAAACCCTTCTTCCCTGCGACATCTGCGGCAGCTCACAGAGGCACGCGGTGATAAAACACCAGCTAAGCGCTTACATCATTTTACAATCAAGCATCTCCAAATCTGTTTATCTGATCAGCCCCAAATTCTGTCAGAGCGTTGACATGTGCATTTCTAAATAATTTCAGGATGTCAACCTGAATAGACCCGCAGAATCGGAAAGTTAATTATCTTTGACAACTTTGCCAGCTAATTTCCTATTTATATGTACCAAACCGGGGGCCTCTCTCATCCCCTCTTGTCACAAAGGATTTATCAATCAGATCAAGGCCTAAAATTGTCTGCCAAGGCATTCCAGCTTCCCAAAGGGGCGTTTATCTGTTTGAAATCTTACCAGCTAGCCAATGACAGCGAGGTGGACATGGAACAGGGGACGGGTTGCTTCCTTTCTGCATGAGGCCCCTGCAGCCGGGGACCCCGCTGGCCAACTACACCCCACCCCCCAGCTCCCACTCCACACCCCTGGCCCAGCACCCCCCACCCTCTCTTCCTGGTCTTTATCCACCAGCGCTTGCATGCTCCCATGTCCAAACTGACAAGAGCTTCCCCTCTGCATTCCAGCTGACAGCCCCCACCGACGCCAGAGCCCTGCCTGTCCGAGCGGATCCGCTGACCCTCACTCGGGAAGGGAAACCCAACAGGCCGGCATTGACAGGTGGTTTGATGGCGGCAGTTGGAGTTCCTGTTGTCGCTGCTTCCCTCTGACAGTCCGTCGTGTTTAACTTTAATAGCCATTTCCGCTGCCAACTTCCCTAGAAAGGAGCCCCTTGCAAGATCGTGGCAGGCAGCGGCTGAGCAAGTCACAGGCAGGTGAGAGTTGGGGCAGGGTTGCCTGCAACTCCGTTATTGGTCCCTCCTGTGAAACTCCCTGCAGCTGAGAAGGCAGCCGCAGTAGAGACAGGTCGCTAAGCCTGGCCTGGACCCACCCAGCTCCTGCCCGCCCACCTGAGGCACTGACTAGGCCAAAGTCCAGGGGGACAGGCAGATTTTTCCAATCATTCATTCATCTATTCAACACATATTTGCCTAACACATTCTCTGAGCTGGGCGCTATATACCTAGGCCCCTGCCTTCTAGAACTCCCAGTTTAATGGACAATACCCATTCACTGTTCTTGTTTAACAAATCTATTAATATATCAAAGTGCCTTCCACATGCAAGGACCTGTTCTAAGCACTAAAGATATAGCAGTAAAGGAAAAAATGCAGAAAAATATTTAAAAAGACCTGTCCTCATGGAGCTTATATTCTATTGCAAGGGCCAAAAAACTAGGGCTAGTAGGCAAAATGCAGCCCACTGTCTGCTTTTTTAAATAAAGCTTTATTGGAACACTGTTGTGTTCATTTGTTTGCATATTGTCCATAGCTGCTTTTGTCCTATAAGAGCAGAGCTAAGTAGCTGCAACAGAGACTGTATGTCCCGTGAAGTCTGAAATATTTATTATCTGGCCCTTTACAGAAGTTTGCTGACAAATAGAGATCCATTCAGCACAAGGAGGTAAGTGGAAGTAGAATTGTGTGTTTTCCAGAAGGAGACTTAAACGCAGGTTGACTCGGTGAGGTCTGTTTTGTTCACTGTCATTGCCCCAATGCCTGGAACAGCGTTTGGCACAGAGTAAGGGCTCACTAAAAAGTTCTCATTGGCTGAATAAGTGAAGGAATGGATGTTCTGATGGGGAAGGGAATGGGCAGATAGGAGGATTCCAGAAGGTTTGGTGAAGGACGTGACACATACACTGGATGTCGAAGGATGAAAAGTGTTCACCGGAAGAGGTTTTTCTGGGAGAGGATAACTCACTTGTAATATTCACAAGGCAGAGGCAGGAGACAGGATGGCACCCTGGGGGAAGAGAGAGATGGTGGAACACAAGAACCTTGGCCAGGACAAAGGAAAGAGGATCCGGAGATTAGGGAAAAGAGTTGTTACATAACGACAGGCAGTCGACCCTCAGGCCAAAGCCAGTGGAGCCCCTGTCCAGGACCCCATACTTTGGCATATCACATGCTAGGAGCACAGGGATTATGGCCTCAAGAGTTCAAATAGACACAGAGGGTATGTCGTCCTGTGTTCTATATGGACACGACACAATTCCCAATGGCAGATTTAACATGACCAGAAAATGAACCATCATTCCCATTTTCCTGCACACTCCTGAGAAGACTGCATTTGTGGTCATCGGGGAAGCCCAACCCTTGGGAATCACTGGTAGCCAGTATTCAAAAGGTGGTGGGAAGAACGATACAGCGTCATAAATGACAATGGACCCAGCATTCCAGAAATGGCACTGGGATCTTCAGTGCTAAGAATATCTGTGTTGTTCTAATATAAGTAGGTTACGAAAGCCATAGCATTGTGAGCAAAAACAGTGTTGCTACCTGTTGTTCACAGGGGAAGATGTGAAATTAGACAAGGATGGCATACTGGATAATAAAGAAACACAGACAGGTGGTTTCAGAACGAATGATGCCTGTACTCTAGAAAAGCATGCATCCAATAGACACTAAGCAAATTTATGTTTTCAGCCCATTGTTCCACAATTTTAATCAGTAAAGTTACTATATCTTATATGGACCTATACATTTTGTAATATACTTTATAATCAAATTGTTTTTACAGAAATGGTCCCCATATGAAAAATTTCTCAAGGTCCCACATACCCTCAACGGGTCTTAAAGGCTTAATATTTTCAGTCTCAGAGAAATATCCTTTTTCTTTAAAAAATAAAATAAAAAGCTAACAAAGAGCCAATGCCCTAAAGGAATGCTACCCTTTACTCATTCATTGCCTCATTCCTGCCAGGCCAGCAACTTTTCTTGATCATCTCTCTCATTACCCGATTATCCATCTCTCAAATATAGAAATGGCCCCAGAAGAGACAAAGTATCACACTGCTTCCAACAACAGCTTCCTCTTTGATAGACTTTTGGGGAGGGGTGCCTGCAAATACTCTCGGGCCACTAACATCGTATTTATCATCTCATGTTCACCAGACTAAGTTTCTATAGGTTATCAAGTATGAAATGTCCAATTACCTTAAGTACCGAGTTTGACAGTTGATATCTCTGACATTTCACTTTGACACTTCTTATTTTTATTGTCAAAGTACATCCTCAGTCTTTCAAATGCACATCTTGGCTTGCGATTCTCTTTCAAACTTATTTTTTTACAACAATTTTTGTGAAACCCTATATAAGTCAAAAATTCATGTTATTTTCAAATGTGAGTTCCATCGTGGAACCAATGCAGTACAGACAACCCGAAATATCAATGAAGTGTTTGGGAAGGATGTAGCCAATGGACACATAGTATGTCAATGGTTTGAGACATTGTGGTCTGGTGATTTTAATCTTCAAAATGAGCCACGTGGGTGACCTGAGACCAAGGTGGATAACGATGAGCTGAAAGCCATAGTGGAAGCAGATCCATCTCCACTTACGCGTGAATTAGCAGCAAGGTTTGACGTTACTATTCAAAAAACATTGGACCAAACCAGCAAGGTAAAGAAGCTGGACAGATAGATACTACATGAATTAAATGCACGTCAGAAGAGACATTGTCTCAAAGTTTGCCTTTCTTTGCTATCACGACACAAAGGCGAACCATTTCTACGCTGTCTTGTTACATGTCATGAAAAATGGATTCTTTTTGACAATCACAAGCATTCAGCACAACAGTTGGAAAAAGATCAAGAGCTGAAACACAGTCCAAAACTGAATATTCATCAAAAAAAGCTAATGGTGTCTGTCTGCTGGTCCAACGTTGGTATTATCCACTACAGCTTCATGAAAATTGGTCCATCGATTATAGCAGATGTCTACTGCAACTAACTAGACAAAATTATGAGGAAGCTTGTGATTAAGCAGCCGAGATTGATCAACAGAGACAGGCCAATCCTCTTACAAGACAACACTCAACTACATGTTGCACAAACAACACTGCTCAAACTACAGAGGCTGGACTTGGAAACTCTGTCATCCACCATATTCACTAGACCTTGCACCAACTGACCATCACTTCTTCCAAGTTTTGGACCACTTCTGGCAAGGAAAAATATTTAATTCTCAACAAGCTGTGGAAACCACCTTCTACAATTTCATCACTACTCACTCTCCAAGCTTCTTCACTGCTGGCATAAACAAGCTACCATTAAGATGGCAAAACTGTATTGATAGTTTAGGTGCATACTTTGATTAATTGTACTGCTTCTTGTTTGAGAGATAATAAACTACCTTTTTGGTCCACAATCGGACATTTCATATTTAATGATCTAATAGATTTCTCCCAAAAGGCAGAGAGGTGAAAGGAGAATCAAAACATAGACCACCTTGCTGGCCAGAACACTGCTTTCCAATGGAAATAAGGATGTAAGTAGCTGCATACAAACGATACAAGAAGCTATGTCAAGGAAATCTTGAAATTATATAATAGGTTTTGTCTCCGCTATCAAAGCAGAAGTTGTATCTGTCAGAAATGATGACGCAAGACTCAGGGGGCATCAATTATGAAATTTGTTATCAACTTCATCTTGATCCTTCAGTACCTGGGTTTCTGCATAGAAAAATTAATATATGGAATTAACATGGGTAAAAACTCATCACAAAAGTTGTCAAATAGTGTATGTGGTAAGGCAAACAAAATCATTCAAACACCCACTCTCTAAAGTCAATGTCACCTGAACTCCTTAACGGGGGAGATGAGTAATGAGAGATGTGTTTATATTAATCCTGGGAAGTAGGTCCAAGTATTCAGAAAATAAGGCCATGAGATTTTGTGTTTATATGCTTTTTAAAGCATAATCAACTTTATTTTTTAGAGCAGTTTTGTGTTTATAGAAGAACTGAGCAGAAAGTGCAGTGAGCTCCCATATACTTCCTCTCCTCCCCCACCCCTAAGCCACCCCCCCCGTTATTAACACCTTACAACAGTGTGTTACATTTGTTACAATTGATGAATCAATATTGACACATTATTACTCACTCAAGTCCACGGTTTACATTAGGGCTCACTCTTTGTATTGTATCGTTTTATGGGTTGTGAGTTGTTTTGTTCTTAGGTTACTTTCTTTTCCCCCCCCTACACTTTTCAGCACCTAAGGACTCTTTAAACTTTTCTTTAGTGTACTAAAGCAACCACATTTATAAACAACAGACCCCTGTTCTAATTACCCAAGGATGTATAATTGTAAATGAACACTTCTGATCAATCTGTTTATACACACATTCCTGAGCACTTACTCTATATAGGGTGCTGAGTTTATAATGGTGAAAAAGAAACAGTCCTTTTCCTCATAAAACTTAAAGTTTAGCAAAAAAAAGATGAATATTGAGTAAATCATGACTCTGGTAGGGCACTCAAAGCGAGCAGGTGACACTACTGGCGTCCTAGCCTTTGCTGCAGCAGAGAACTCGGTGTTCTGGTTCACGTTGGGGCCATCTCTAGAGTCAGCTCATGATCTCCGCAGGGCTTTGTCTGACCTGGAAGCTGGCTTAGGTCCCCGCCTCTGGTCTCCCGGGTCACCAGGAGGCCCCACGTCTGCCCTGTCTGTGGGGCTCAGGCCTGGGGCTCCCAGAGCGCGCCCCTGGCACCTCCCTCTCTGCGGGAGGGGAGAATTAGCTGGCTCACTGCACTGACACCCTTTGTCTGGCAATGCTGAGCTGGCCAGTTCGTGCCTGGATGTATTTCAATCACGAATTTCCTGAGCTGCAAGGACTGGCCGAAGGGACGGGGACACCCTGAGCCTGTTTGCCTCGTGCGCTGGCTTCCTAGGGCTGCCGTAACAAAGCACCACAAACCAGGTGGCTTAAAACAGCCGAAATCTCTTCTCTCACAGTCTAGAAGTTCAAAGTCAAGGTACCAGGAAGGCCATGCTCCCTCTAAAGACATAGGAAAAGAATCTACTCCCAGTGCCTCTCCCAGCTCCTGACACTTGCTAGCAATCCCGCCAGGCTCTGCCTGTGCAACCGTGTGTCTCTGTCCACATGTCCCTTTTCTTATAAGGACACCAGTCATTGGATGAGGGCCCACCATGCTCCTCCATGTCCCCATCTTAACTTCATTGCACCTACAATGACCCTATTTCCAAATAAGGCCACACTCACAGGTACTAGAAGTTAGTACTTGAACATAGCTTTTGGAGGTGGACACAACTTACCTGCCAGGTGGACGTTAGACACCATGGCTTCCCAAGAGCTAATGAAACACAGAGCTCCTTGCCATGCCCTGGTTCTCTTTCGGGAGTGCTGGGTTTCACATCTTGGCTCCAGCACCTCCAAGCTCCAGCACCCTGGGCACGTCCCTTAACCTCTCTGGGCTTCAGTGTCCTCACCTGCAAGGGTGTGACAACAGCTTTCAAGCTTCCTTGGGTTGCTCTGAGAATAGAATGAATGATTCCATGCAAAGTGCTTTGAACGCTGCGAGCACAGGGCGAGACTTACTAAATGTCCACTCTAACAAAGGGACTCGTCCCCTCTGCAACCCCAAGTTTGGGGTGCCGAATACACGCCAGGCACCATCCCAGCTGTTTCTAAAATCGAGGTAAGTATTTCGGCTCTTCCCCTAGAGAAAACCACGGCCCACTGGAGACTCCAGTACAGATGCAGAGGCAGAATTTCTGGGAAAATCAGGGCAAAAGGAACAAAAGACTTGCTTCAGGAACGAAAGAAAGGCCTCATCCCTGTCTTTGGAAAGGCTCTCAGCCCTCATTTTCAGCTGGATTAGCTGGAACATGAGAAATCATTTCCAGGAAGCAAGAGTTGCCCGGACCAGCCTCTATCCTCACCACATCCTGTTTCCCAGCCCAAATGGTCTGAGCTGTCTGCTGCCACGCTGTCTAATTCTGCATCGCTCATTTAGGGGGCCGCCAGGGCCCACCGCGGCTGCCTCTGTCACTGTCTCTGACAATCCTGGCATCCGCTGCAGGTGGCAGTCAAATGCTCCCCTTGCCAGACGCTGGAATAACAAGCCGGACGCCCCAAGGACCCCCTTTGATGGCATCCACTGCAAACAGCCTACACACAAACCTCCCAGGCACACTGGTTCGTGCCAGCACTGGTGTGCAAGGGACACTGTGACAATATTGCTAATTCCACACGGTCCTCTTAACCTTCCAGCTTTGGAGGATTCACTCCTAGACCCAACTGTTTCCTAGAGATGAACGTGTTTTAGCACTGATGGTGTTTTCCCAAAGATCGCCCAGTATGGGCATGCGCGGGGCAATGAGTGTTTATCTAATTCTTCTACTTTCCAGAAAGTTCGGTAAGGACCACTGGATGCATCACACTTGGAACTGCCCATGGGGGAACAGGAGCCTCAGCCCCTTGCACGCTCTGTGAACTTGGGCTCTGATTCAGTTTGCTCACCGTGAGGTGGACCTAACACTCCCATCTCACCCAGCAAGGCTGAGAAGACACATGACAAAGTGCTTCGGGAAGAGTCTGTGGAAAGCGATTCAGAAACTCTTCTTAGGTACTGGACAAACGCTGGAAAAACAAAGTGCAAATCAGAGGATCAGCGCCTGAATGCTTTCCAGACAAAACAGAAAATGGATGCACTTATTAAGAGGCTCAGGATTTGCAAATGGAAATTTGCAAACCTTCGAGATAATGCCGTCAAGAAACTGACTCAGAGGTTGGTGACAGGACAAAGGTCACACCACAGGAGCACTCCAAGCAGGGTCTCGGGTCTCTAAAGTCCCAGTCGTTTCCCCTTATGTGGCACAACCTTGTCCCCACTTATTCCTTGGAAGCCCTTGTTGTAGCCACGTCTGTTGCAAAAACTCCAAGGTCCATCAGTGGAAGCCACACATAAGAACTGGAAGTTGATCCGTGTGTCACTGCCCTTATTTGGGGACCTAAGCTGTAGCCTGGGCTCTGTGATTCTGTTGGTCATTGAACAAATGCCATGGAGGTGTACCCATTACCCACACCACTCTTCACGAACACACCAGGTGTGTCCAAGTGTTTTCTAACCACGAGAGCCTTTGTAGCAATTCCAAACACAGTCTTGCTAGAGTTTCTCAAACTTGGAGCAGTTGACATTCAGGCCAGATAGTTTGTGATAATTTGTGGAGGTTGCCCTGTGCATTGTGGGATGCTTAGCAGTATCCCCGACCTCCGCCCATTGGATGCCAGTAGCCCTCTTCCCTCCCCGGTGATGATCAAAAATGTCTCCAGGCATTGCCAAATCTCACCTGGGGGCCACTGCCCCTCCTGGTTGAGAGCTGCATGAGATGGTTGATCACAGCACAGGACAAACAGCTCTTCCCAGCAAGGTGACCTCTTCTTCCACCCACTCTGCCCAGACCACCCCCCACTTGGGGCACAGGGCTAGAGATGAAGCTCTGATCACAGCTCCATCTAGGTCCCCAGCCAGTTTTATGGTCCTTAACCCCCACCACGGTTGCCTCCCAAGCTGACTTTACTGGCTTCAAACAAAAATTAAACAAGCCTGGATGGTGCTCTAAAAAAAATAAGTGATTACTTGCTCTTCTCTATGAAAATATCCTTCCAAGTCTGCAGTATACACAATGGATTTCCTTTTCGTTTTCTTCTAAGGCACCAAAAATAAGTTAATTGAAAATACAGAATATGTTCTGGTATCGTCTCTGCACAATTTTCAAGTCACTATTTCTATTTCTGAACATTCTTTAAGAAAAAAAATGGTTATATAAAAAATGGAGGTGTGGGGGGGATAGGATAAGTACCCCAAATAATATAAAACAATGCTTAGAAATTTTGCTGATTATCATCATTATCATAATTTTTATTTTTCTGGCTTAATCAAGCGAGTCAAAAGCACAAGAACAGACAGCACGTAGAGTGATCCAACCAGGATACGGACAGCTCAGTCTTTCATTTCTTGCCTTCAATCCAGTTCAAACTCCAGGATACCACTGAATGAAAGATTCTCAACGCGACACTGAAGAGCAAATCAAGATTTCCATTTTTTTAGAAAAAGGGAGAAAACAGCATGTTCCTGGGCTTCTATTCATGTGTATACCTATAAACAGCAGCTGCAACTTTGCATACAAGTGATGTCTTTTTACATAAATGGGGTTTCTTTTTGCCATTTTTAGTCACTGAAGCATTAAAAAATAAAATAAAATAAAATGGAAGCAGTTGAAAGGGCTTGCTTTAAAAAAAAAATAACTGTGTTGGTTTACTGAATGACTAGTTCTTGGTTTTTTGAACAGTTTGCCATGCGTCCCATTCCCAATTCAATTTACATTTACCCCCATAGACCTCTGTGCTTTTAATGGCCACTCTGATTTTTGCTGCAAAGATTTCTTTCTCCCGAAGACGTACTGATGCCAGAGAAAAATGGTATTAGGGGAATCTGAAAGTACTTTTAAGCATGGCGTGAAGAAATCTAAACGTGAAGACTGTGCGTCGTGTCAAAGGCAAAGGTGTCAGGAAGTAGCTTGCTGTAGATTTGTCAGTCTGCTGATGAGCCAGATCTTACCAAAAAATGGGAAAAAGCATCATCCTATGACTCCTAGACTCAGGACTCTGCATGGACTGCTGAGTTGCCTTAACAATGTCCACCAAAGAAATCTTACATGGGGGTGTCCATATTCTCCCCAAGCTAGCTGGCATAATTCCTTCCTCTGCCCTTTTTGCTTTGCTCTCTCCTCCTTATGCAGAAGTGGAGAAGGTCATGACTCCATTTACTAACTTAAAAGGTCTTGGCTGAATAGTAAGCTCAGGACATTTTAACTAATTTCCACCATCCAATCTACACACCCGTATAAACATTTGCCCTTCCTGGTTGGCCCAGGTATGTATATTAGTGATTGGCAAGAAGCAAATCATCTGCTGATGGGTAACAATCACCCCTAACTTAGTAGGTCAGAGGAACGTGCCCTATTCATTTTTTTAATTTCTGTGGGTTGGTGGTGGATCTTGCGATCCAGGCCAGCTCCTCTGGGACGGACGATCTAAGGTGGCCTCATTCACGTGTCTGGCGTTGACTGAATGTCCGATAGGTTGAAAGGACGGGCATGTGTTGGCCACATGTCATCAGCAGGCACACCAGCCTGGGTTCACTCACAGGGTGGTGGCCTCAGGGTTCCAGAAAATACCAGAAGAACAAGCCTCGATGCATAAGCACGTTCCACGCCTCTGCTTGCTTTCCTTTGCTCTTGTCCCACCGGCCAAAGTGCGCCCCGAGGACAGCCAGCTCAGAGCCAGTACAGGAAGTCACCACCGAAGGCTGCACTACACAGAGGAGGATAATTTGGGGCCATGTTTAATAACTTATCACATTTGCTCATTAAACAAACACAGTCGACCCTTATTACCCGCAGATTCCACATTTGCAAATCTGCCCGCTGGCCAAATTTATTTGTAACCCCCAAATCCACAGTCTCAGCACTTTGGCGGTCATTCGTAGATATGCACGGGACGGTGAAAAACCCCCAGGCACCTGCCAAGCAGGGTCCCAGCCGCGGCCCAAGGAAGCAACACTCTGCGTCTGTGTTTCAGCTCTCATCCTGCAAACAGGCATCCTCCTTGCCGTCCCGTTAGTGCTGCGATTTTCAGTCTCAGGCTTGGGGTTGGTGATTTTGCTGTTTGTAACGGCCCCCACGTGGAGTGCCGAACTGCCGTCTGGTGTCACTATGAGAAGGCCGAGTTGTGCCTAATGCAGAGAACGCATACGTTTTGTTCAGATGTCAGTTGTAGCGCTCACTGTGAGTTCAAGTTAATGAATCAACAATATGGATGAAAGAAGGGGTCTTTAAACAAAAACACACATAAAACAGTTACATATTAGATAAGTTGATGATGACGTTGTGACCAGAGGCTCCCAGGAACAAAACCCTCAATTTCCCCCAGGAGCAATGGTTCGGGGTTCACGGTGATACTGCAGGAAAGGCAGAGTCGCCATGGATAATGAGAATCAGCAGCGTTTAATGAGCACCTGCTTTGCACCAAGCACCGTGCCTAGAGCTGGGCACGTGAGAGCTGCCCGCTCCCAAGGAGATCAAAGTTCAGTGGGGGAGACATGCAATGCTTAATGCATCACTTAATGATACTGATCAATGCACAGTTGCGGCTGAGTCAGAGACGAAGCCCCGGGGATGGGGAGCATGAGCTGAGACCTAAAGGATGCAAAGGGATTGCAGCTTGAATCCCGAAGGAAGAAACTCCGACATGCAGATCTGAGCTCAGGGGTGCACTGGGGGGCGTGCTTAGGAACAGCACCCGAGTGAGGGAGGCTGCAGCAGGCAGAGGGCAAACTGGCAACAAAGGGCTTGGCCAAGCCCGTAAGGGGCTCTGAAGCTAAGAAAGCTCATCAGAAATGTCCCCGATCCAGGCAAGAGGCCTGATGTGTGTACCCACACATCAACCAGTCTTAAGCTCAGACAGGGCAGCTTTCTTTAGCTGAGGACAGTCTAGACAGGCAGACTCAGCCAAGGACAAAAGTCATGGCAGTTGACAGAGTGAATGCTTTGGTTGGAAGGAAGTGAGCAGTTCCCTCCACCCTAGTATCTCTAAAAGGAGTTAGAGCCAAAGGGCAAGGGGAGCCATGCCAAACAGCAGTGACAGCAGGTGCAAAGGCCCTGAGGTTGGAGGGGACCTGGAACATGTGAGTAAGGTAAAGGAGACCCCTGTAGGGTTGGGGCGTGGAGAGCAAGTGCACACTTGGAAAGCTGGAGAACAGGCCTTGGTGAGACACCTCGGGGCCTCATGGGCCATGACAAGAGTCCCGGTCCTGATCCTAAGAGCAATGTGAAGCCACAGAGGTTTCTAAGCAAGAGAAGCAATTTGCTTCAGTGAGAAGAATACAGTGGGGACAGGTGACACAGACCAGCTTCTGTGTACTAATAGAGCAGCTGAGGAGGTGGTAAGAAGTGGATGGAGTTAAGAGGCATTAAAGGGGCATCAATAGGACTTGAGTGACTCACAGGTACAGAGGGAGATAGGAGAAGAGACACAGCTCAGTCCTGGGCTGAGACAGAGATCTCCGAAACCAGGTTTGGCAGGACAGAAGAGGAGGAAGATGGTGATGGCAGAATGAGCCACACTGTACACAAAACAGTCAAATGGAGATATTAGGTTACCCTCGGATCCCTGTGTCTAGCACTCAAAGCTTTGGGATGAAGACTCACACTTGGGAGTCACAGCACAGAGCGGGTAATGGACATACTCTCACGAGGATGAGATGGTCCAAGGAGCATGGAAGAAGAGAAGAGGGCCTAAGACTAGGAGCTAGGACCATTGTGTTGCCAGGTGAGAGGAGACACAGGCAGTAAGGGACCCTAAAGAGCAGCTAGACAATCAGAGGAAGACAAGGAGAGGAGTTCACAGGCCCCAAAGGAAGACGTGGTTTCAAAGCAAGACCAAGTCCAGGGCCAAGTGCTTCTGAGAAGGTCTGTAGGATAATCCATGAACACTTTCCATTGCATTTTTTTTCTGTGCTAAATTTTTGTAGGTTTTTTTTTTTTATTTCAGCATATTATAGGGGTACAAATGTTTAGGTCAGACATATTGCATTTGCCCCACTTGAGTCAGAGCTTCAAGCGTGTCCACCCCCCAGACGGTGTGCACTGCACCCATTAGGTGTGTATACACCCATCCCCTCCTCCCCCTCCCACCTGCCTGACACCCGATGAATGTCACTACTACGTGTGCATATAAGTGTTGATCAGTTAATACCAACTTGATGGTGAACACATGTAGTGCTTGTTTTTCTATTCTTGTGATACTTCACTTAGTAGAATGGGTTCCAGCTCTACCCAGGATAATACAAGAGGTGCTAGATCACCACTGCTTTTTGTGGCTGGGTAGAATTCCATGGTATACATATACTATATTTTATTAATCCACTCATGTATTAACAGACACAGCGGGGCTCTCAAATGTGAGAAAATAAATAGTTAAGCAGGGTTTTGGGTTTTTTTTTTTTTTCCATTTGATGAAAGATAATTCTGAGTTTGGTAGAGACTGACAACGTCATACATGCTGGATAACTCATCCCCTCTCCTTGTGAGTTTGGCTCCTATCGGAAAAGCTACAGGAATTCTTAGCACTTAGAGAAATGATTGTGTCTTAAAGCCAAGGAAACACTCTGCCTTTGATTAGTTTGGGAGCAGCCAGGTCCCTTTTGCTAGAAAGAAGATGAGAAGCTTGGAGAGGAACCAAATATGTGGAAACTAAGCAAGAGTGAGTTACTCTCTGAAACCTAAAGTTTTACAAATTGTAACACCAAATCCTGGTGAGTTTTCAGTGGGCCCTATATTCATTCATTCATTCCTTGTGAATTGACACAACCACATTGGAAATTATTATAACAAGATTCGTGAAAAGAGTCCTATTCCTTCACGTAATGATTCTGCTTCTGTGAATTTTATCCAATGAGATAATTCAACAAAAACAAAAATAAAATAAAATTATAAGCATACATTTATTCGATGCAGCTATTCCCTAAAAGCTAATCTTTGGAAACAAACCTAAATGTTCAGTATTTGGGAACAATTTTAATAAATATCTGTAAAACAACACGATAGAATACTGAGGAGTCATTAAAATGCCTTTATAGTTTCACAGGGAGGAAAACGTTTAAGTGCAAATAAAACACGAAAGAGTGGGTTTAGTATTGTTTTATCTGTGTAAATTATACATGAATAGGGAGATAGGAATGAAATCATTAAGCTGCATAGTAGGTTCATAGATTTTCAATTTTTTAAAGTCACTAATATGTTTTGTTTTGCCGATTCATTTGAAACATGCATAAGTAATAACAGGGAAAACAGCGCCACAAAAAGAAAAATGCCTTCTGAAAGAGGCTTTGACGTCAAACTGAACAGAAACACACAACAGTGCTCAGACGTAATGTCTCAGATCCACACTGAAGTGTTCAAGACGAATTCAATGGAAATGTCTCACTCCACTGTTCCCTTGAAGTCTCCGATTTGCCTAAGTGTTTGGCGTCTTTGGAACTTTGTTCCACCCTTCCCATCACCTCTGCAAAAGGAATCGTTTTGTGTTAGCAGAGAATTCTACCTAAGGAAGCAGACAGAGCCTACTTCTCAGGCGATTATACCTGGAGGAATTTCAAGTCCAGCTCATACCACCTGCGTCCTGGCTGGTGGCCCCTCTCCCCAGCTGAGACCCAGTAACTTGATCTGGAAGATTCAACAGCTCCCTGAGCACTCGGCCAAACCAACCTGTGGCTGAAACATACATGGAGCCAGACCAGTACCTAAGGGGGGCTTCTTTCTCTTCTCTACTCCCTGGCCCCCTTTAAGAAGAAGAAACTGGTTCACAGATGCCTCCCTGGCAGGTGCCCAGGCTCTCATACTGCTCAGAACTGGGGACAAGAGCTGGCATTTTCTGGAGTGATGATGGGACGCTTGGATTCCCAGTGGCCACACACACATACACACACACACAACACTTGTCCACTAAAATTGAAACATCTCCTCTCGTTGTTCCTGCCTCACTGAATCACGGGGCTCATTCTAGCTGCTGTAGCTGTCTTCTTGAAAGAAACAGGTGATCATTAATGCCTGGCAGGGACACTCCATCTTAGCCCCGGGTATCATCTGGGAAAGAAACGTGCCTTTTCCGTCCAGGGAAGGAAATGTTCTGCTCTTGGTCATGAAATAGGAGGAAGAAAGACGATGCACTACAAAGTGGTGGACCAGAAAGCAGCTTCTTCTAATTGCTAATTGTTGGCCCCAGGCGCGTAGCAGCAAAAAACACATTAGATTGCAGATGATGCTTGCAACTGACAACATCCCCGGGGGAGGAAAGAAAGAAAACTTGCACCAGACACTGCACCCATCCCAGCAAGATTCCTTTTATCTCTTACAGAGCGATGATCTAGAGTTAATTGCGCTGATACAAAAGTCTTTGTATTTGCAACAAAAATGACTAACTGCCCTCAGAGACTTCTGACTTTGGAGGAACAAGTGCATACTCCAAAGATCTGGAGGCATTTGGGGAGATCAGAGTAAAACCAAACATTCCTTTTAAGAGCTTCCTTAAATTACCTGCTTCCCAATCCTTTAAGCCACACCCCACCCCCGGCCCAGAACAACCTATTTCCCAACACTGGGCAGCAGATATCAGCATCTTAAATCATGGCCACAGACCAGCCAAGAGAAGTATAATCATGTTTGCCAAAGTCTAGGTCTTATTAAATAAATTCTTCCTTGACAGCAAAGAAAGGCCTGGCTAAGGAAATGGCTCCTTAAACATTTTAATTTAATTCAACCAAGATTTATAATGCACCTGCTCTCAGGAGCCAAACTCTAGGACCTGAAACTTCTTTTTAGGGGCGTGTATTTACATGCATTTGGCCGGAGAGGAGGCAACCAATTCTGAACCCTCGGAAAGCACGTTAGCATCATCCAGCCATTTTTCTTGATTGCTTGTATCTTCATCCTGCTCCCAAAACTTGTTCCCTTTATTCTTTGGCACACAGATTTCTGTCCCCCATCAGTTCTGCCTGCTACAGGTGACTTTGTCCTTTCTTATTTATGTCTCTGGTATCCTGCACCTTGCCCAGAACCCAGCCCACTCCTTCCTGGTCCCCTGTCTTAGCCTAAAAGTTGACATTCACCTCCCCGCAGTCGTTTAATCCTCCCATCCTGCACTTGTTTTCCATCTTGAGTATCTGCTGTATTCCAGACAGTTCCTAACACAGATCTGTGCCACAGGCAGTACAGGACTCTGAGCCGATGGAGTTGCCCCAGACAAGTTCTGACTTGTACACTCTGGGAGCTTGTGGTCTATCCAGGCACAAACACATCACAAATGATAATCTAAGGCAGAAAGAGTCAAGGGAAGGCCCAAGGATGGTGTTAGTCTAGAGCAGGCATCCTCAAACTATGGCCTGCAGGCCACATGTGGGTCCCCTAGCACATTTATCCAGCCCTCCAGGTGTTTTTGCCACTGCTGCCTGTCCTGCTTAGCAGCTGACTCGTCCCGGGCCCACAGTGCGCACTCTCCAACGGTCTGAGGGACAGTGAACTGGCCCCCTGTTTAAAAAGTTTGAGGACCCCTGCTCTAGGGCATAAGTTCCAACCTCAGACTGCCTGGGTTGATGCTGGCTCCATCACTGGGTGTGCGACCTTGAGCACCTGACTCAGCCCCTGGAACTTCACGTACCTCATCTGTGAAATGGGACATCATATTCACATTGGAGGATGTTCATAAAGACACAGTGAGACAACAAACCTAAAGAGTTTAGTATGTATGCCTGGTATATAGTCATCCCACAAAAACAATGTTAGCTATTATGAGTTGTAACACTCAAAGCCACCTTCAAATTTTCATATGATCCTAGAAAATCCATGGTATTTAGGGCAGCTCCCTCGGTGACACCCTTTGCAATCTGATATACAGAATCCCTTTGGATCACTCCTTCCTACAGCTCTTCTGGCCCCTAATTGAAGATGTCTAGTAACACAACACACTACACCTGAGGCTCTAGAGATGACACTTCCAGTCCTAGCTGAGTAACAACCCCAATCAAAAAGATTCTTCCCCCAGATAACAACAGATAACTCTGGACAAGACATAAAAACAACCACCTGCAGGGGTTGGAGAGTGACCCATTGCAGACAGATTCTGGAGGGCAGGGATACATGGAAGAAGGGACTGCACAGGGTCCACTCTTCAACACATGCTAAAGGAGATTCTTCAAGATGATGGAAAATGATGCCACATGCAAGTCTAGATCTTTACAAAGAAATAAAGAAATATTTACCATATGTAGTAAATACCTAGGGAATCTACAAAAGGCTTGTTCCAAAATATACATGATTAGGTAAAGCAGAGATTGGCAAACATTGTCTGTAAAAGGCCAGATGGTAAATGCTTTAGACTTTATGAATCCTATGGTCTCTGCTGCAAGTACAGTGGTCCTCCTTTGACACCAGGGGTATGTTCCCAGACCCCCAGGGGATGCCTGAAAGATAGTACTAAACTCCATATATACTGTTTTTTTTTGCTATACATACACATCTATGTTTATCTAAAGTTTAATTTCTAAATTAGGCACAGCAAGAGATTAACAACTAATAAAATAGAAAAAGTATAACAATATGCCAACATCACTACTCTTAAGCTTTGGGGCCATTATTAAGTAAAATAAGGGTTACTTGAACACAAGTACTGTGACACCATGACACTTGAACTGATAACCAAGGTAGCTACTTTGTGACTTGCGGGCAGGTAGCACGGACAGCATGGATACATTGCACAAAGGGATAATTCACGTCCCAGGTGAGGCAGAGTGAGACACTGCAAGATTTCATCATGCCACTCTGTATGGCATGCAATTTAAAACTTATGAATTATTTATATATGGAATTTTCCATTTAATATTTTTGGACAACAGTTTACCACATGTAGCTAAAACTGCAGAAAGTAAAACCGTGGGTAAGGGTGCATAAAGATTTACAAAAAATAGGTAATTGGTGAAATTTGGTCTGTAGGCTATAGTTTGTCAACCCCTGGTTTAAAGCAAATAGTCATATTTTGAGTTTTATAACATAGGTAGAGACAATACATATGGCAACCATAACAAAGGATAAAGTGGAAGTCAATGACCCTGTACAGTTGGAAGTTTTCTACATTATACTGAAAGCTGCACAATATTAACTATGTAGACTATGCATCATTAGGAATATATATTAAACTACCTAGAGAAACCACTAAAAATGTGTTTGGCTAAAAAGCCAATAGAAAAATGAATATGGAATTCATATATACATTGTAACTTAATATGCATTTAAATACCTTAAAAGTGGTAGAAAAGGGAAGGAAAGAGAAGCACAAAATTAAAGGAGGGACAAGCAGAAAAATCAATAGCAAACTAGAAGATCTAACTCCAATCATATCAATAATTACATTAAATACTAATGGAATAAACTCTACACATCAAAAGGCAGAGATAGTCAGAATGGTTCAAAAAAAAAAAAAAAAAAAATCAAGACCCAAACATGTGCTGTCTGTAAGAGATGACTCCCTTTTTGGGGTAACCTGTTTTAAGTTGGGATCGTTTGTCTTCCTCAACCAGATAGTCTTGATTCATATACTACATTCACCCTCCTAGACACACAGAGATACCAATATTCCATACACCTTGTCCCTAAGGATTGCGCAACTAAAAATTTGCTTTGACAGCAAATCTGATTAATGAATGAGAAGACAGCCAATCCCTCTGGGCAGGACGGGGAATGGTACCCAGAATCTCCGCTACATGTGAAACTTCTGGATTGTACCTGTCGTAAGAAGCCAGCCTTTGCTTTCTAGTCCCATCTTCTTCAGGTGGGAAAAGAGTGAAATAAATAAGGATGAGCTGTGAGGACACACAGGCTCCTACATTCCTGCTCTAGAAACCCCGAGGAACGGTCAGGAAGACGCAGACCCGAGGTGCACTTTGGTTCTCTGCACTTCGCTCGTTCATTTGTGAAACGCGTATGACAAAAATATCCACCTCCCGGGTAGATACGGAAATTGACAAGGTTGATAAGGGACGACCCTGTGAAGGTCTACACTGTGCATAGGACACCCTCGAGACCCATGCCAATGGGGTTGAGGGGACGCACTCACTCCCTACATGGAGATTATTCCCTGCATAGCATTTGGCGTGACATCAACAATAAGCGAGTGTTCCCGACGGCCTGCCTACCACGGAGACAATGTCCCTGTGCCCGACACTTCCTTCTGCTCCAAGGTTTTAGCTGGAGGTGATGAAGTGGCAGCATGATCAGCCCTGTTGAACGGAGGGTCCCAGCCAAAGGGATCACCAGCTGCCCTCCAGGGAAACTGGCCGATCAGCGGAGACATCAGGGAAACAAGCCCTCCACGTAGCGTGGCCAGCCCTTTGCCCCACTGGGGACCTCTGATGATGGCCGAGGCTGTCAGGGTGATGCAGCGAGGGACGATCTCCTTGGAGACACTTCGGACACCCAAAGCTCTAGATGCTCATCATCACCACCACGTGCCGCGTGCTCATGGTGCTCAGGTGCTGTGAATGCTTTACTTGTGTGCCCCCAATTATGCCTCACTTCAACATGGCGAGGTCCAAACTACTAGTGGGGAAACTGAGTCAGCAGCAGCAGCTTAGATATTCTGTCCCAGGTCAGACTTAGAAGAGGCGGAGGCCTGGACCGCAACTGCCTTTGTCTGGCCCCAGAGCCCAAGCTCTGGACACCACGACATAGTCCTGCTGGGTGTGAGTTTCACATGCTGGGATTGGCCTTTCTCAGCCTCCGTAGCTTGCAATTTCTTGCCCTGCCCTGCGTGCCTAGGAAGTGTCCACTTTCAGGAAGGGCCGGAGAGAAACCCAGGGACCCTTGGAAACAACTGCCCCCTTACCTGACACCACCGATTTCCCTCTTCTCATCACAATGTGTGTGGTGTGTGTGTGTGTGCACGAATGTGTGTGTGTGTGTGTGTGTGTGTGAGAGAGAGAGAGAGAGAGACAGAGACAGAGACAGAGAAAGATCTCAGAATTTGAACAAAGGTAAATAACAGAAAATTGGGATTGACAATACCACCCTTCAGAACTGGGTCACCTTAGGTGGGGAGCAAACTAGCAACTCTGCAAAGCCCCGTCATCACCTCCCGTGGCTCAGTAGCCGAGCCTGCACATGTCCCTCCAATCTGCTCCGGTTTCTGGGTTTTAAATAAACTCTCCAAGTCAGGCATTTCATGCCCTTTTGTCCATCACACGCTGCACAGGTGTCTGACAGCACAGACCCCTCCTGGCTCCTGTCGCCTCCGCAAGACAGGGACGGTGACTCTCATGGTACCAGCCCCTGTTAGGGGCGTTTGGCCGTGCACTACGTGCCCAGACCGAAGGGCTTCACACGGCTGCCTCGTTTTTCCCCGATGCTATCTAAATGCAATTCCTTCTCATTTTATGGATCAGGAAACTGTAGCTCAGAGAGGCCAAGTAACTTGCCAAACCCACATAGCTATTGAAGTCGCAAAGTTGGAATCCTCGGCTTGGCCAGACTCAAAGCCCACATCCCCAACCCTTTGCAAACACAAGGCCCGAGGATGTGCGACTCCACCTTCTCACTTGGCAATAGAGAGTGGACCTCAAAGAGCTGGACTTCACCTGTGCCTCTCAGCACAGGGATCCAACTGGTTAAATAACTCTGATTTTTCCCTGGAAAGAAATAATCCTCGTACTGAGGCTCTTCAATTACGCTGTGCAATTAAGTCCTGAGCGCTTGTTTGAACAATTAACCAAAATAATTATAAATGTATCTCTGTTACTACAATTGCATATTAACAAAGGCTTGGGGCCGATTAATCATTACCCCGTCAATATCTAATTTGCATAAACCTATTTTCTTTAAAGACTCCATGCGTGGGGTGACAGGGCTCCCTCATCGATTATGGAAATATCCCCATCAAACTTCCCTGAGGCCGTCAAAAGGAATAAAAGGGGTTGTCCGTCGTGGGCTGCCCAGCACCCCTGCCCGGGACAGGCAAGGATGCAGAACAAAGGGGAAGAGACAGGGCTAACGTGCAGTTCTCCATCGGGAGGGGGAGTGGACAGGGCTCGGGTTGCAGGGGTGACGGGCAGAGAGGGGCATCTGGCCAGAGGTCGGGGGAATGCTAGCAATGTGAGCCTCCTTTGCAGTCCTCCAAATTCATTGCTTCATTCATTCTACAGATTCATCAGAAATACCTGCTCTCCGGTATGCAGTAGGTGCTGGAGTTAAAACAGGGAACGAGGGGCTCCCAGGTCCTCCCCGAGTCAGGTAGACCATGAACTAGGTGCAATCAAGTGGGCTTTCTTCTAGAAACAGATACTGAGAGGTTTGAGAGACAGCATGTTTATTGGGGTTCAGGTCCTCTAGGAAGGAAGGGGAGGAGGAGGATTAGGCAGGGGGGAAGCTGGGCTGCCATGCAGGCTCTGCACGCACCTGCTGTGGCTCTCTCAGACAAGTGTCGTTACCAGAATCGTCCTGGACCAGGGTGAAATGGCAGTTTCTACATCCTGCCTTGCTCAGTCACTGGAAGTGGGCTGCCCCAGCCAACGTGGCTCTCGCAGCTGAGGGAGACCCACGAGGAGCCCCCGTGGGCTGCCTGCCGCCGGGCATCCAGTCCTTTTTTTTTTTTTTTTTTAAATTGAGACAGAGTCTCACTTTGTTGCCCAGGCTAGAGTGAGTGCCATGGCGTCAGCCTAGCTCACAGCAACCTCCAACTCCTGGGCTCAAGCGATCCTCCTGCCTCAGCCTCCCGAGTAGCTGGGACTATAGGCATGCGCCACCGTGCCCAGCTCATTTTTTCTATGTATATTAGTTGGCCAATTAATTTTTTTCTATTTATAGTAGAGACGGGGTCTTGCTCTTGCTCAGGCTGGTTTCGAACTCCTGACCTCGAGCGATCCTCCCACCTCGGCCTCCCAAGAGTACTAGGATTATAGGCATGAGCCACCACGCCCTGCCCATCCAGTCCTTCTCAAAAGGGGCTTTGTGGAGCGCATCTCCACACCCACCACGCTGGAGAACCGCTGCAGAGGATGGTGATCGTCAGAGCAAGGGCAGGATGGTGCCGTTGGAACACACACAGGGCAGGGCCCTGACACTGTCCCTTCTTGGGGGAAGTTACATCGAAGCCGACAGCTCAAAACTTAGCAAACTTCATCAGGCTGAGAGGCCAGAGGAAGAACGTTCCAGGCTGAAGGAAATGCTGAAGCTTAGGGGTGCAAAGCATTGTTAAGGAAAAGAAGAAACCGAGTTTGGGCTGCAGACGCAGATTCTGGTGATCGTTGGGTGTGGATTTAGCCCGGCGAGCCCTGGATGGTGGGACCACTGCCCAGAAGCTCCTCCTCCTCCTCCTCTTCCGAGATCGGGTTCCCATTCAAATGGTGCCTCAGTTTCCCAGCAGGAAGGCAAGGTGAGGTGTCATCACCATGGAGACGGGCCACGGCAGGGTCACACGCGACACATTCACCCACCTCTCTCCTGGACAGGACAGCAGGCGACGCTGCCTGGGTTGTTTTGATCCCGTTGTAAATAGGCAACATCGAAACATTTTGAAAAACCAACCATTGTGATCTTGCTTACGATTTTTTTTTTTTTATTTAATTTGCTATGCAGCGGCGGCCACGTCTCTAGCGATCTGGGGATCACAACTCATTCAGCAAGCAGTGTCTGAGGTCTCCCGGGTGCCACGAGCCCCGAGTGTCCCAGACATAGATGAGACAGACTCCTGATCTCAAAGAGTTTACAGGTCTCGCTGCAAGGACAGAATATTTCAGGGGGAAAAAAAAATGAATGGTTCATATTAAAAAGTAATGTTTGCTTAAAAAAATTAAAAAAAAAAACACTATGGCTAAAAGGAGAAGGTGACACATACAGGAAAAGTGGGTGACTTCAGAAATATGCTATCGAATTTTTTCCCTCTTATGTGCCTGGCAGACGCTGAGCCCACATTGTTGTGGGTGTGGCGGGAAGAGGAGGAGGAAGTCACCCTGATGTGCCCAGGTAAGTGCCACCAGGTGGCCGCACGGGGACAGCAGCTTCCATCCCCGGGAGGAGTCACGCTGCCATGGCAAAGGCCTCCTCTTAAGCAGACGAGACACCTCAAACACAGGTATAAAAATAGAAGCTCCGCAAGGGTTTAGTGAAAATAAAATGAAAGGCGGGAGCCCAGAGGCAGCCCTGAATCTGCGCGAGAGGCAAAGCCAAGAGCCATCTGAAGGACCCCAGGGTCAAGGGCAGGAAGCATTATTGGAGGCAAGAGCTTGGGAAGGGTGACCTGGCCCCAGGGTGGACAGCAGGCTGTGAGAACCAGGTGACAGTAACGATTAGAACAAGGATCAAGCTGCACACTCTGTGCTCTCAGATGCCGTGAGAAACCCTCAGTCTTGCAAAACCACCGAACCTGCCCGACTTAGGAAAGGCAAAGGGAACGTTTTGCACGAAATGCCATTCCGGATCCCTCAAGAAATACCCTCAAATGATTCCTTACCCGCAAGGGCCGGCAGCAGGCATGGAAAAGACAGCCTTCAAAAAGCCCGGCTGTACACACAGACTCCTAGATGGGCATTTATGGCAGGCCTGCTGTATGCACGGCAGCTGCATTATTCAACTCAGTCGTGCCGCTGCTCCGGCCCAGGCACGTGGGCATGAGCTACCTGGCAGGAAACGTACATGACCCAAACCAGCGACTCTCATGCTGGCTGTTCACGTGAAACAGTGGGGTGGGGGGATCAAGTCCAGGCCCCACCCCCAGACCTGTTGAACCTGAACCTCTGGGGAAGGAGCCTAAGAAGCATTTGATAGAGAAAGTTCCCTAGATGGTGTCATTGCCTATGTAGCAAAAGATGAGTTAACTCATTTCTAGCAGAACAGCTTTGGTTTAAGACGTAAACTTGATAGGACACAGCTATTTCCCAGTATAATATTAGCTTACCAATGTTTATAAAGGAAAATGTGTATTTACATCACCAGTACTCAGGACAATATAGTTTTTAAGACAACGTGCAAATGAAGACTTGAGTGACCTTCCAAATAAAATCAGTAGGATGTCAGAATGATGGGTAGATACTTAAAATCTGAGGGATAAAAAAAAAAACCCACAGGACTTTGTGCCTTACATGTGGCTGGTGCAAAGAAACATATTGCAGCTTCACTTGCAGAGAAGGCAGTTGATTGCTAACATCCATATTAACTGACGTTCCACGTGCAGTTTTATACATTTTATATTCTAATATGATAGCTTGTTTTATGTACGTGTATATATACACATATATAGGCAAAATTTGTTAAGGTTTGGGGGTTGATGGACAATGCCATATAACTTTTCCGATTTAAAATAACTGATTACAGTCCCCTGGTTAACATGCTCGAGCAAAATGTCTGAGGGTTAGCAAGGCAGACTGATGTTAAGTGGGAAATGAGTCTAATTCAGGTCCAGGGCGAGGCACGCAGCTGCTAGGGGGCATGTTTGGTGCAGGAAGG
Organism: Microcebus murinus; assembly: GCF_040939455.1. Taxonomy (NCBI): domain Eukaryota; kingdom Metazoa; phylum Chordata; class Mammalia; order Primates; family Cheirogaleidae; genus Microcebus; species Microcebus murinus. The sequence continues at coordinate 29,116,226 of NC_134123.1, forward strand.
GATAAACTCTCCCCGTTAGTAGCTGGGAAGCCGCTGTAAAGCCCGTGACAATGGCACGAGACCTTAGCAGGTGAGGAAGTGTTTTCAAGGCTCACAGTGGGAAAACAGGAAGGAGATAAAATTGTAGAAGGAGGGAGAATTCCGTAAGAAGGCAGGAACTTTAGAAAGAATTTGGTACCGCCCAGGAAAAAAACCTACCTAACGGGTACAATGAACGGGTACAATGAACACTATCTGGGTGATGTACATACCCATAACCATGACTCAAGCACTATAAAATGAATCCATGTAAACCAAAAATATTTGTACCCCTGTAATATTTTGGGAGGGAGGGAGGGAGGGAGGGAGGGAGGGAGGGAGGGAGGGAGGGAGGGAGGGAGGGAGGGAGGGAGGGAGGGAGGAAGGAAGGAAGGAAGGAAGGAAGGAAGGAAGGAAGGAAGGAAGGAAGGAAGGAAGGAAGGAAGGAAGGAAGGAAGGAAGGAAGGAAGGAAGGAAAGGCAAACTCCCAGCCTCTGCTTAAATCTCTGGGAGGGGGGCCCAGAAATCCGTGTTTTAATCATACCTGCACGTGATTCTTATAACTTTCAAGTGTGAGAAACCCTGGCCCAGGGACGTAGTGACAAAAGAAAAAAGACCATATAAAGATATAGTCTTTAAAAAGTAAGTGGATCAATAAGGAATGGTGAATAAATCCTCATAAATCCATCTTGTGGGATATTATAAAACCATTAAGAATTATATGATATATACACATAAGATATTTTTCATGGACTATTAAGTAAAAAAAGTAAAATGCTAAGTAAAGAGCATATTTTTCATTAAAAATACATAGACTACAGATATGCCTATATCCTGTATGTGTATATAAGCATATAAAAAGCTATATAGGACACCATATATCAAGACCTTATCAGGTCCCCAGTGGGTAGAGAGTGGAGAAGGGGTGGGAGTGATTAAGTTTTAATGCATATATTTTTTTATTAAAACAAGCATTTTCATAAACGCTTTTAGAACTTAAAACTGAAACAAAGTTCCATAAGCACATGAGAATATAAAAATGCACCCCATAATTCCAATGCAACTGGCATAGCACCAGTGCACAAAGTGGGGTGAGGGACCCCAGCAGACCCCCGATCTGCTTCTCAAGGTCCCTGGTCACTCCCCCTCCCTGGGCCTCGGTGAGATGAGACAGCTGTACTAAAGCTATACCCCCAAACTCGTCCCTTGTCACCTTTTTTTTTTTTTTTTTTTTAGATTTTTGTTTGTTTTTTTGTCTCTTTACGGATCCTGGTTTTGGAGAAATGGTCACCAAACTAAGCCCATTTGCATACACTGAGGCCTCTGTTGCCACGTTGGCCAGTAAAATGTCGAATTTCTGTTAGATGTTTTCCTTAGACTATCAAAATTCACCCAAGGCCCCCTTTTTGGGGACCACTGAACAAGAGGGCATCTGGCGTCCTTTTTGGACCCCCAACTGTACAGACAGACTCGATGCTCCGATTTTTCTTTAGAACTTTCCAAGGGGAGGAGTGTGGCCGCCCGCACCAGACCACAGCGCCGGGCCTCACGCGCCGTGCTCATCCGGGCACGACCAACGTGACAACAGCCCTGCAGCGGCGCTTAGCTGTCCCCAAAGCATCGGTGTCAGGGGACTGGGCCGGGGCGGGGGCGGGGAGAGAGGCCTTAGAGTACAAGCAGCATTCTCGGCTCAGAAGAGCCAACTATGCTGATTCCAAAAAAAAAAAAAAAAAAAGACAAACATTTTCAAAAACGCCTGTGGGTAAAATCGAGCTGCCCACAGCTCCCCAGGGGCATGTGGAACTTGCTGCCGAGCCATTTCTGTGGATTGCAGTCAAATTCTAATTTTAGTGTTCATTAAACACGGGTAATTCCCCAGCCGGGCCCCGCCCCGCCCCGTACACGGAGTACGTGGGCAATATGGGTCACCGAGGCTGCGAACGCGCTCCCGCGTCAGGGAGAAACCTTTTCAGTGTGAGCATCGACTTTATAAATAATGATGAACTTTCAAAGTTCCCCAAAGCCACGGGGCAGGGAGGAAGGGCGGCGGCACCCTCCCCGTGAGCACGTGCGTGAGGGCGGCTTGTCGTGGAGGTGACTGCTCACGGGGGTCTGAGTTCGGGGATGTGGTTTGGGGTACAGATGTGTTTGCATCTGTCCCTGCATGGAGACGCACGTGCATTTAGACTCACGCAGCAGGACACAACTGGAGTAGTACTGGAATAAAAAGCACACACAAACTCGCATGCACACACACACACACACACACACACACACACCCATCATGGGCATGCCCGTGTCTAGAGACAGCAAACTGCTTAAAACAACAGGTTAGGTCTTCCTGTTGCTTATAAAGGCCACATTTTTTAATCATAGCTGTATCAGTTAATATCTTTTGATCAGAAAGTAACTAGAAAACATAAGAGTGCCTTAGATCCTAAGGAGATTTAATTCTTTACCAACCAGTTCAAAGGTGTTGACTGTAACCCTCAGGCTCGTAGCCTCATGTTCACAAAGTGGCTGCTACGGCACCAAGTATCACTTCCCTACACAAGAGCATCCATTCGATTTGGCAAGTCTTAATCCTACGATCAATTGTGACACTAGGCAACACTCAGAAATGTCTTCTTCCTTGTTCATATACCTTTGCATCTGCTGTTCCCCCTGCATCTTAACGGTCTCTCCTCCTTTTCTCGGCTCAGGAAAACCCCGGCCACTCCTTAGGCTTCATCACAGGTGTCAGCTCCCAAGAGACCTTGTCCCATGACTTTTGTCCACCCTGGAGTTGGCCACTCTCCCCTGACCCTCCCGTTTTGTTTACTACCAAGTATTTCTGCCTCTCGGTTCATATGCCTCTCCGAGGACATTGCGGGCTGCAGGTGGAGCCGTGGCTGGTCTGTCTCCTCTTGGGGCACAGACTCCAAAGGAGTCTGTCGCTACCAAGGGACATCCCGAGAGGCCCGCCCTGCACACAGACGTTCCAGGGACCTGGTCCAGAACATCGTAGAATGGCCCCCACCCGCCAAGCCCCAAGAGACAGGCACATTCCTTAAGCCTCGCAGATCACAAACGGGACTTCAAAGGGGCCTATAGGAGAACATGACACATCACGCTGGCCCTGTGCTCCGCGGTAGGGGCCGTGTGGCCATCAGGTGGCCCCAGCAGGAGGCTTCATCTCTTTTTCCACCGGCATCTGCTTGTCAGTTTCTGCCCGGGGTGTGGCGGGCCCGGGCTGTTGGACCTCTTCCCGCCCGTGGCTGGCTCAGGGCCCAGTGGCGCTTGGCAAGCCAAGAGGAGCAGAGTCGGGGGGAGCCATGTCCCCCTCGTCACGCCCGGCCTCGGGACGCTGCAGAGGCCAAGACCAGGTGTGCAGGCAGAACTCGGCCCTCCAGCAGAGCACGGGGCCAGGGGGGCTGCAGCACGGGGTCTGCAGCAGGGGGTCTGCAGCAGGGGGTCTGCAGCAGGCTTCGGAGCAGCCAGAGGACCCTGGCGCACGGAAACGGAGCTTCCAACCCGGCAAAGAGCTGTGAACAGGCAGGGGACACCACCGACGACCACGTCTTGTCAGTCCCAGGGAGGCAGCGTTGGGACCACGCCAAACTGCGCGTGTTTGAATCCCAGCTTTGCCACGTACGAGCCACGGAGCCTCGGGGGATTTATGATCCTCTGCCTTGGTTTTTTCATCACCCCAACCCAGATATTAATAGTACTTGCTGTGTTGGACTCTTATGAAGATTAAACAAGTTAATATCTTTAAGTGCTTAAAGGAATGCCTGGCACGTAGGACACGCTATATATATATACACACACACACACACATATATATAATATAAGCAACGAAGTGAGACAATTCACTAAAACACCAGGGCACAGATGAGCACAGATCAGCCGGTGGATCCAGCCTTTGGATATTAGTTCCCCGTCTACACGGCACGAGACGAAGGGGAGAGTTGGAAGCCACTCGTCATCGCCTCGGTTAATCAGTTCGGCTCTCCTACACGAGCCTGCTAACCAAGTGTTTGCTACGTGAGTTGCAACACCTTGGGCCAGCTGCAAAGCAATCCGGATTCTGTTGTCCGAGTCCCAGAAAGGAAGGGGTGAGCACGCCCAGACCCCAGGCCAGATGCGGGGTCCAGCGCTCACCTGGGAAACCTAACAACGCCCGGGGCTGAACCCCGCAGAGAAGGCACGCCTCCACGATGAGATGCATCGAAGAGGGCCAAGAACGTGGCCTTCCCCTCAAACATAAAATCAAACCATCACAGCCTGGGTCATCGGACCGGCAAGTGTTCCTTACACGAAAGCACATCTCGCACTGGGGCTCTGCCCAAGTGTTCAAATGTGAGTCGCTCCCATGCTCCCAAGCCCCTTGTCCCCTACTGGTCCCGCGGTTAATGGTGTTTGTGGGCTGCTGGCCTCCTTTGATTATTTTTATTGACATCCGGTGCTTATGAATCAGCAGGTCGATGGCACCTCCAGGGCCAGGGGAGCTACGGGCAGAAGCTGACCGCTCCCCTTTCTCTGCCGAGGGGACCCAGGACCCAGAGCACCTGCGGCGAGCCCACAGTGGCACGTTTGGTGGCTGCAGAGCCAGCCATTGCTGGGAGACTGCAGGGGAGGGGCGGAGGAAAGACACCTACCAAGCCACAGGTGCCATCGTCCCCATCGTCCGCCATACAGAAGGTTCCAGCCACTCCGAGACCCACCGGCCACTCCTCCAACTGCTGCAGCGTGCATGCACCTCCCTCACCCAGGCCGCTCTTTGCCCATCTCTCCCTGCAGTCATTTTTGAAGCCTCTGCTTCAACTGCAACTGATCAGAAAACCTCCCCAAACTCTCCCTTTGCACTCCCGGACTCCCCTAAGCTGTCCTCTGTTGTAACCCACAGACAAAGGCTCTGACATCTCCAAGGCAAGAGCCTCCCTTCCTTCTCTGCATGGCCCTTCCAAGCACTCTTCCCTGCATGGAAAACGAGTGAACCATTTTTAGATGCCCCAAGCACACCCAAGGCATGCAAATCTGTTCACTGCTACTAAGCGCATCAGTTTCCTTCGGCTGCTGCAACACATCAGGACAAACAGGGATTTCGAACGACATACATTTATCATCTCATGGTGCTGCAGGTCAGAAGTCCAAAATGGGGTTTACGAGGATGAAAACAAGGTGCGGGCAGAGCTGTGTTGCTTCTGCGGGCTCCAGAGCAGAGTCTGCTTCCCTGTCTTTTCCAGGCTCTGGAGGTTGCCTGCATCCCTGGGCTCACTGCTCCCTCCCTTCCAAAGCTAGCAATATAGTATCGTTAAATCAATCTCTCTCTCTCTTTGTGCTTCCATTCTCACACGTCCTTACCTCCTTCTCAGCCTCTGACCCTCCTGCCTGCCTCTCATGAGGACCCCTGTGATTACATGAGGCCGGCTCAGATAATCCAAGATACCCATCCCCATCTCAAGACCTCTATCGCATCTGCAAAGCCCCTTCTGCCACATACGATAACACATTCACTGGTTCGGGGGACTAGGACGTGGACGTCTCTAGGTGCTCATTATTCTGCCTGCCTCACAAAGCGAGCACAAGGCCATGGAAAAGCACTGGGGCAGCAGTCAGAGGGACCTGGGCTCTGGTAATGACTCTGCTACTTCCTCCTGTGTGATCTTAGGTAAATTGCTTAACCTCTCTGAGCATAATTTTCTTCATCCATGGAACCTCACAGGATTACTCTGGGATAGAAAAGGGTTTGCATTCAAGAGGAAAGCACTTGTAGACATCAGGACACACAAAAAAGTGCAAGGTCTTGTTTCAGATTTTGTTTTTTCTTTCAGGCATCTGACTTCTAGCAAACTCTTTAAACTCTTTAAAATGTTTCAAAATGAGATAAGAAGCATGCACACAAGTACACACACACTCATACAACATTATACAGAACACAAAAACACTACATCCTAAAATTAAGGGATATGGCCAACGTGGCGTTCAAAGGTTAATTCACAGATGAATCTTTTTGAAAAACCTGTCCATGGAAGCCCTTATTAGACACCAACCACTATGATATTTGATCCTCAACACTATCTTACTATTATACCTCATTTATACTCGAGGACATGGACGTCTCAGGGGTGTTAAAGAGACATAGCAAAAAGTGGCATAAGTAAACTGAATTTAATTAAATTCATACTTCAGGGAAGCATTCAGTTTGGTTGATTTTTCTTTTTAACTGCTGTAGCCAAAATTTACACTCCTCCTCCAATTCCTCCTGAACAATTTCTGTGCACACCAGCCTGCTTGACAAGGGCCAATCCTTGCACGGTTTGGGAAGGTCTGTCCTCAGACTGCCAGAACTCAACTTGCCCGTGGTCAGGGTAAGCCGGAAGTGCCTGGGAAGTTAACACCCCCCCTGCAGACAGGCTTCACCAGGGATCCACAGGTGTAGGCTATACATGCCTTGGATTCCTCAGACTTTGGGAAAATTTGGAGCTTGTGTTTACACCATTGCCCAGAGTTTCTATTCAGGATTTAGTTTTAGTCACCCGCTGTGGCAGCTGGCTTAATACCTTGTCCCTTACCTGCCCTCCCATTGTCCGTATGTTGGACCCTCGGTGGGATCTGCTCTTGGGTGGGAGATTCAAATAAGACATGTAGATAAGGCAACCTAGAGTGTTAGGATGGTTCCCAACATATGTAAAGAGAAATGAAACAAAAAGAGCTCCAGGGCCGGGCTCGGTGGCTCACGCCTATAATCCTAACACTCTGGGAGGCCGAGGCGGGCAGATTGCTCAAGGTCAGGAGTTCAAAACCAGCCTGAGCAAGACCCCATCTCTACCATAAAAATAGAAAGAAATTAATTGGCCAACTAATATATATAATATAAAAATCAGCCGGGCATGGTGGTGCATGCCTGTAGTCCCAGCTACTTGGGAGGCTGAGGCAGGAGGATTGCTTGAGCCCAGGAGTTTGAGGTTGCTGTGAGCTAGGCTGACACCACGGCACTCACTCTAGCCTAGGAAAGAAAGCGAGACTCTGTCTCAAAAAAAAAAAAAAAAGAGCCCCATAACTGAATTCAAAATAAAATGGCATTAAATATGGCAGACTAAAATTGACACTGAAAAAATGTGGTGAACCACCTTGATGTGCTTTTCCCAGAACACCAAGTAAAAGAGCAAATAGATGTTGACGCAAGTTGATAGGTAAGAAAAACACATGGCAAAGATCCAGTTCCAACATACGGGTAATTGGTGTTGCAGGAAACCAAAACAAATGAAACAAAAGTAAAATGCAAAACTACAATGAAGCTGAATAACTTATTCTGTCAGTGGAAAAGCAAATAAAATTAACATAAAGGAAGCAATACCTAGACATAACCTGTTTTATTGTTTTTTGATATATTTTAAAATATAAGACTATTAAGAATATCCAGGCACAAAACTCTACCTATAAAAAGGAAGAAAAAGTCATGCTGGCCTTCCAATAGTACATGCTAGAAGAAAACTGAGTAATCTTCATATTAACCATGGCTAACCTGAGAATATTATACTCAGCCAAATAGACAAGGGCATCTGAAAATGATTAAATGACAGCTGTATAGCAACATAAATTTTAGCATTTGTTTACTATTTCAGGGAAGAACATTACCAAAACATTAGAAAAATGTAAAATTATTAACTCCATATTTTTAATTCAACCTCGATTAAAATCTCATTTAAAACAATCTCACAGATAACCTTGAGAGATTATCACAATTTGATTATCGATACAAAGTGGTGGTAATATGATGCTATGAGCAAACCATTATTGCATCCTACAATATAAATAAGAGTGAAAGCAGGAGAAAATTCAGATGCCTTAAACATGCCAAGAATATAAATATTAGGCAGTGTGGGGTAAAGGTCCTCTCTTGTCAAAAGTATGTTTTTATCACGGGAAAAAAAAACTGAACTCTGACTAGTTTTCAAAAGTAAAGCTCTGATGTAAAATTCCACTTTAACTTTAGCTGTTTGTCATTATATAATATTATACTTTAGACAATGGCTTTTGTATAATTGAGAATTTTTATTTATTCATTGTGGTTTTGTTTTAGGCAACTGAATTTTGGTTTACTCATCAAACAACCGTGCATGTACTGAGGTTGTTATAGTTATCTCAACTGATACAATAGTTCATATTCTCCTGGAGTTAAGAAACTAATGAAATGAAACAGAAAATACCTCTCTTCCACCTTATACAAACTATAGTGCAAGTGAAAATAAATGGTGACTGTAGCAGAAACACTGAAAAATATCTCTGCATTGTGACTTTTCCTCATCAACATGCAGAATATCAGGGGACAAGAAATACATCAAAATAAAGAACTCTAACATTAGCAGAGAATGTAAAATGATTGGTGGCAAATATTGAACATTTCCATATGGTTATAAAGTACAAATGCAATAAATATAAAAATAACCATTAAAAGATAATACATACAAAACCACAATCTTAGGCAGAGTAAAAAAAATAAAACAAATTCCAGATTCTGTACCACCTTACTTTCTTAAAAAAAAAAAAATGCATCCTATACTATATCACAAATAACCCAAAACCTAGCGGTTTAAACGGAGCATGGTGTATTGTTACTGACAACTGCATGGGACATCTCAACGGCTGTGTTGATCTGGGGCATTCGGGCTGATAGAGGCCAGACTGGTTCACATATCTGTGGTCAGCTGGCAGGTCATCTAGGACTGGTAGCCCAGGACAACCTCATCAGTCTGCCAGCTGGCTTGTCACCACTAAGGCTGCAGTCCCCAACCACAGGTGACTGACGGATACCATGGCCCATTAGGAACCTGGCCACACAGCAGGAGGTGAGCGAGCAGTGGGCCAGCCAGCAAAGCTTCATCTGTATTTACAGCCGCTCCCAGCACTGGGATCGCTGCATAAGCCCCGCCTCTTGTGGGATCAGTGGCAGCATTAGATTCTCATAGGAGCGTGAACCCTGCTATAAACTGCACACGCAAGGAATCTAGGTTGTGCGCTCCTTATGAGAATCTAATGCCTGATGATCTAAGGCGGTGATGCTAGAGCCGAGGAGTGGCTGCAAACACAGATTATCATTAGCAGAGAGATTTGACTGCACAATAAATGTAATGCACGTGAATCGTCCCCAAACCAGGCCCCCTACCAGCCCCACCCCTCCACCTCCAGTCTGTAGAAAAACCGTCTTCCATGAAACCCGTCCCTGGTGCCAAAGAGGTCGAGGACCGCTGTGCTAAAGCAATAAATAGGGTGACAGGGCCAAACGTGTCTCATCACCCAGCAGGCCAGCTCGTTCGATGTCACATGAGAGTGGCAGGTTGTCACATGATACATCACCCGGCAGGCTAGCCCGGTGGATGTCACATGTCACATGACAGCGGCAGGTTTCCAAAAGAGAGAGGGGAAGCACACAAACCCTCACATAGCACGTCGTCATTTCCACCTCATTCTGGTGGCAACGCAAGTTTGGGAGCCAGCAAGCCCTCCAGACCCCACCTCCCACGGAGGAGCTGCAAGGCATTGTTGCAAAGGCACGGATAGGAGGACGGAGAAAGAAATGGGAAATTTGATCAATTTTTGCAATCAATCCGCCACAGATAGGAAGAGAATAATGGGAAGAAGTAAAATGGTGCCATCTTCTTGACATAAATATAAAAATTATGTTCCTGGTATGGAATCATATTAACTATATAGTCTAACTCAAGAAAAGCCTATTACAAACATTGCAGTCTATTTGTTAAGTAAAAATGCATAAGGAACTCATAAGTAAATAATAAAGGGATCGATACCCTAATTTAAAAAGTAGGCAAGTGATATGATGAGGCAATTTATAAGAGAAGGGATATAATTACCTAACCAGAAAAATGTCCAACCTCGTTAGTGACCAAAATAATTGCCATTTAAAAAAATACCTATACATACACATATGCACACATATAAGCATATATATTTACACATACATTTGTATAAAATATACAAACTCCTGTAGTCTAAACACATTGAAAGCATGTAGTTCTGCCTTTCACATTTGTACAGATTTTCTTTAAATGATAATACTTGCTGTTCTAGGAGTAAAGTTACATTTATATACCACCAGTGGGAATATTATTTAGAATAAATTTTCTAGAGGCCTATTTGTCAACCTGTACAAAGCTTCAGAAGTCAGTATGATCTCTGGCAAAACACACTAAGAAATAAATAAGACATCCATAAGAATTTAGCTACAGGTGTGTTCTTTAGAGTGTTATATTTAAGGCTAAAACGTTGCAGTTTTTTTTTGTTGTTGTTGTTACGATCAGAGGCCTTTGCCATTGTGTGGCAAATGGTCTCACTCTATAAACCTGTATCTTGCTCTTGCTCTGTAAACCTTCCTCAAAAAACTTCATTTCGCGCTTAAAAAATAAAATGAAATAAAACAAAACATTGCAAAGAACGATCAACCAAAGAAAGAGAATTAAATAAATTGCAGGATATCCATCTAGTAGGATACTTTTAGATCACTAAAATTATGCTGGGGATGAAATGACTCAGAGAAGTCTATGACATAGTCATTGAAAAAACACTCTAGACCAAGAGATCTTTCTGCGTAACTGTGAACACCAACCAGAAAAAAGCACAAATACTAAGGTGCAAATGAAACTGTACTTTTAAATTTTTTCCTTTGATTTTATTTCCCCATTTTTTCTAAAATTATTTTATAATGCTATTATAAGAAAATTAGGTTATTTAATTAATAGCCCAACAGCTTATCGGTGAAATACTTGCAGCAAATATGAGAAAGGAGGGCTCAGTATCTTCCATGTGTGAAGACATCATAAGAAATATTTGGCAAATAATATGAACACATAAAACAATAAAACAAATTAAGACACAATCAATTTCAATAGTGAGGAAATACATGCAAATTTTAACACTAGCGAAGGCATGAGTAAGAAAATTCTGATACTTGTTTGGTGGAGATATAAATACGTACAACCCTTCGAGAGAGCAATTTCACATGAATCAGGAGCCTCTAAATGTAAACAGCAAAGCTGTAAGAATATTAGAGGAAAGTGTAAGACAGTATGTTAATGATCTCAAGATAAAAAAAAAAAAAAATCATCTCCCTCAACAAGACAAAATATAGATGCCAAAGCAGAAATACTGACACACATGTCCACATAAAAATTAAATTCATTGTATGATAATCGACCCTGTAAGTTTAGTTAAAAAAAAAACCAAAAAAACAATCAAGAGATGGGAAGCCAGGGTGAGTTTCCAGCTATGGGTGAATGAGGAGATCGATAAATCATTTTCCAAAAAGCAACTCTAAATCTGGATGACATTGAGAAAGACAACCATTTCAGTGCTCTGCAAGGCACCAACAGTATACAGCAATCTGAGAAGTGGGTATGCCTGTAAATTGGCCAGACTTCAGATAAGAGTGGGGGCCTGCAGAATTCACCACCACCTCCACTGTCACCACCACTGCCACCACCAGATTATTGTCCCTCTGCCAGCTATGCTGGCAGAGGCTCTACCCAGGGTGGGTAAGTGTGAGGACTGGCACAGTTAAGCGGGGCAGTGCTCAAGCCCAGTGGCATTATCAGTAGAGGGGACAATCTTAGAGATGAGAAGGGTCACTGGTTCTGCTTGGCTGAGGTCATGGTCATGTTTGGGGCAGGACACTCCCGGCTGAGTCTGCACCCCCCACGCACAGCGGGGGCTGGACAGAACACACACCCGGCACGGCCCTGCCACGGAATACTATTCAACAAGCCAAAGAAATAAAATCCCAACACATGTTACAATATAGATGAACCTAAAAACCACTATGCTAAGTAGGGAAAAAAAGCCAGACAGGAAAAAAACTACATATTGTCTGATTCCATTGGCTACGAAAAGTCCAGAAAAGGCAAATTAGTTGAGACATAGAGTATATCAGAGGTTGCCCAGGGCTAGCGGTGGGAGTGTGGATAAACTACAAACAGGCACGAGGGAAGTTTCTAGGTTGGTGGAAAAGGTCGAAAACTGGATTGTGGTGATAGTTGCACAAGTCTTTACATTTACCAAAAGAAACCCTGAATTGCACGTTTACAATCACTGAATTTTATGGTATATAAATTATACCCCAATATAGCTTTTAAAAAGAGAGAGACAATATGTGCACATCTGTGACAAAAAAAAAAAAGAATAATATTCACACATAGTCCAACAACTCAAGAAAAGACCAGACTGAGCAGATAACAGGCAGTTCACAAACGCACCACAGAGAGCCAGCCACGCCGAAAAAGACATCTATCTAGTCCACCTGGAAACCAAGGAAACACAAATTAAAGCCACCAGAGAGCATGACCTCTTCTAATCTTTTCAACGAGCCTAGAAGAGAGAATGGTTGTCTCCATTTTACGGGTTAGAAACAGAGGCTCTCAGAGTTTCCCTAACTTGTCCAAATTCACTCTCCCAGCCCGTGAAGGGCCTCCAGTCATTATGGCCCTGCCTCTCTGATCTCCAAGACTGTTACTCGTAATCCAGCAAAACACACACGCACAGTCTCAACATTGAGACACTACAGGTTGGGAGGGGCCGGGCCAGGCTCGGTCAGCTCTGTAACGTGCTCTGTGGGGCATTCGTATTATTCCTATTAAGACCTAATGGCCCATCAGGGTCTGTTATGGATTTTTTGTTTTTCTCTTTATGGGTAGATATTGAGATTTCATTAATGCCAATTTATCACCAGAACCTTAAATCTAACTTTTGTCACCATGGTTTGCTGTAGAAGGTGCAGTTGCTACCTTGTTAGGCAGAGTTTTTTAGAGGTTTTGCCCAACCCACACCTTCTACTCTGTCTAGCCAAGTACCACCTGGGAATCTGAAGCCCTTGGGTGTCGCCCCAGCCACCAAACTCATTCATCTTGCACCTCTGAGCGGGTCACGTCACCTCTCTTGTGCCTCAGTCTCCTCTTTTGTCATAAAGGGACCCCTCTGATCTTGCTGGTGTTAGAATCAGAGGAGAGGCTGGGTGTGAATGGGCGTGCAAAAACATCACACACACGAACAGGCTCCGGTAGAGATAGGACCTACCCTGACTTTAATCTTAACCCCAACCTTAAACTCCAACCCCACAACCACAGATGCAGAGAAGAAATCCAGCATCAGGCTTTGAAAGTTTTAGTAAACCACATTAATCTGGGCTTCAAAAACACAGAACCCAACCAAAAAGCCACTCAGAGCAAAAACGCAACTGTAATTAAAATGGAAGCCAAGGGCCTCCTTACCTTCACCAGAGGTTTGATTCCCCGGATGTCGGGTGCCCCCAGATCGTCCTACGGCAGACTGAGGAGCCTGGGAGGGAGAGCAGGAGTGTTCAGGACCCGGGGCGAGCAGTCAGCTCACCACCTTCCTTCAGCCAAGGTGCCACAGATAGTGGCATGGAGCCCCAGGTGTGCTCCTGAGTCGCGGATGCCCAGCAATTTAAAGAACTCCCCCAGGTGACGCTGATGTGTTCAGAAGTGCAAGGACCACAGCCATAGTGCCAAGAGTCTTGGACTTAAGTATACAGCAGTCACACCTGGGAAGCTACTAAAGCGCAGAAGCCCAGGGTCCTGGAAGCAGGGCAGCAGGTGATCTTTATACGTGAGTAAAGTCTGAAAACTGATGGATTAGGAGACGCCGGGCAGATGGGTCAGACCGCCCTTCTGGGAAAGGTGCCTGTTGAGCAAAGTGGGCACAGGTGTGTCACCTGTGCACACAGCAGGTGTTGAGTAACTGATGACTGCATCGATTGACATGGCACAAGGGACAAGAGAAGGAGCTTGGGGACCCGTTAGGACTGCAGGAAAAGCCCACGGGGACACCCTTCCTACACAATGATTAGTTTACCCCTATATCTTGCCCCAACCCCACGCAAGAACCAATCATGGATATCAACGATTTAACAACAGGCTAGATGACAATACTTGTGTTAGTATCAGGGGAAGGAGAAAGAGAACAGTTATTTACTAGAAATTTCCACCCGCAAAATCTTTCTGTCCTGCAACCTCCTATAGGGAGTTGTCATGAAATCTTCGAAAGCCAAGGCCGAGCTAAAACAGGGTTTGGGCAAGCAGAGAGCAAAGCTTTCTGTCTTCCTCGGGGATTCCCCGACACAATACGCATTCATCATTTAAAAATAAAATAAGATGAGGCAACACAAAAATCATTCATTCATTGGTTCATTCATTCATTCATTGGGGGCATGGGGGTTGAGGGTCTGGGTTCTGGGACCGGGCTGCCTCGTCCTGCCACTTCTAGCTACACGTTTGCATCGTTTAATCATCTCTTGGTGTTTCGGCTTTCTCTTCCGTAAAGCAAGGACAGGAACACTTTAAATCCTGGGGAATTGGGGAGGATTTGGCAAGTTACGTAAGTATCAGAACGCCGTCAGGCACATGATCCGCACGGTAGACCTGCTGTCATTACCGTTCCTGTAGTTTTTCACGAGGAACAGCCCCTGCGCTGCGTGCTGAGGATATAGACATGAAAACCCCAGCCCTGCCCTCAAGGGGCTTCCAGGCAGGTAAAGGAGATGGACAGGTGAGCAACGACTTCGGGCCAGTGTGGGTGGGGCCTGGAACAAGGACAGCAAACCATGCAAAAGGGAATGCAGAACCCAGCATAAGAGCCAGGTGGTTCCAGCCAGAGAGTTATTTGGTGAGAGCCATGGGGTAATTTCAGCAGCTCTCCTGGGTTTCAAAGAGGCTGAGTAACCCCTGGCCTCAGAGAAGAAAAGGAGTAAGAGGAGGAGAGGGAGGAACTCCTAGGGAAAGAGAGAAGTGGAGGGGTGAGTGGGGAGGGGTGAGGCCACAAGGTGGCCTGGTCAGGCTCTGAGCTAGAATCCTAGATGTCCTTCACCCCCGTCATTAGTCTCTACTGGTTCTTTCTGCACTTTTCCTTCAAAGAGCTCACCCTGGTTTGTAAATAAGTTATAATTTGCGTGTGCTGGCTTGTTCCTCATCTCACCTTCTAGAAGCTAAACTCCACGTGGGCAGGAACCTTACCCATTTCTCCAGCACGGAGCCCAGTGCCTGGCATTTATTAAGAGCTCAATGAAATTGCTGCGCAATGAAGAGACTGGATCACTGCACACAGTTGGGTGTAGACAGTTTGGGTGCATCTGAATGTGTTTAATTAGAATTACAGACTTCTGCCTCCAAATCATTCTCAAACGCAGGCCTCAGAATGTTTGCCTCCCTAAAGATTTTTCCATCATTCTTTTTTTTTTTTTTTTCTGACCTTGGTGTTTTCCTTCAGAATAAATTCTCTGTGCATGTGCATGTGCTTCAAATGCTGGCTCTTAGGCAAACCTGCCATTGAACTCCAACTTCCAAGATGGCGCTTGGGGTGAAGTTCCAATCTCAACGTGATTTGGTGGATCTATCAGTTACATTTATTTGAGGCAAGCCAGAAAGAAGAGCACACAGTCCTCTTGTCAACAAATTTGATTCCCCAGATCATGAAAAATGTGGGCTGTACATGAAAAACTTGGAAAAAGAAAATGAATGACCTGTATTGATACAGGGCCTCAAAATATGCATTTCAACACACAAGGACATCCACATTTCATCCAGACTGTGAATAATCCCCAAGAGTGTTAAACAATGCCATGAACTACACAGCCTTGACAGATGATTGGGAAATCAGAATGTGGAATTTTAAAGGAATTCCAGATCAGGAACTGTGGGCCCAGATGCTAGTATCACTTGCCTTACATAGAAGGTGCAGGTGAAAACAAGTACAAGGGAAAGAAAGCAGTGTTACTAAACTCTAACATGATGTTCTCACTCGCCAAGATCAAAAACCAGCTCCCTTCTTCATCCGTGCAACAAAATTTTTTAATGAGCATCTTCTATTTGCCGGGCACTGTTCTAAGTCCTGGGAATATGGCAGTGAACCAAACTGGCAACAATCCCTGAATTCGTGGATCGTGCATTCTCATGGGGGAGACACACAATAAGTGAGTAACTAGATAATATGCTGGATGGTGAAAAATGCTCTGAAAATAAAATAAAAGCCTAGCAGGAAGATAGAGACTTGGGGGGGGTGCAGAGATTTGGGGGTGCAGGTGTCATCTGCAATAGGACAGACAGAGCCACCCTCAAGGAAAAGGCAGCGTTTGATTAAAGATCAGAAGGAGGTGAGAATTCAGCCATGTGGATTTCTAGGGGAAGACACCCCAGGACGGAGGGGATGAAGTGTGCTAAGTTCCGGAAGTGGGAAGGTGCTGAAACGGCAAGGGAGTGGCGGGAAGAGAGAAAAGTAGGGATGAGTAGGGATGGGGGAGGGGCAAGGGGGGAGGGGGCAGAGGGGCTTTCAGTCTTAAAGGAAGAAAGACTGGCTGAATCTCTCTGTGAACAAGTGAGCTCGAGAAGGATCCAAGACCGAGATGAAACTTTCATCTCATGGAATGAGAAAGATGGTGCTAAGATGGTAAATGAACGAGCAGGGTACCGAACGCCCTCGAATATAAGCTAACGCCACTGGAAGTTATTTGTCCTGCCAGCAAGGGCTCCATTGCCACGCTTTGGAAACACAACACAACACAACGCCATCCCTGCTCCCTTCCCTCTTTTTCCCCCCAACTCAAAACCAGGTACTGATCTACTTGAGAACGTGCTTCTTGCACCAGAAATGACAGAAATCGACATTTCCAGACGCTAAATGGGCTGTTAGTTTTAGGGCTTGGACAGATGAAGCCACCGAACCCAAAAATACTCGCTCGATCAAAGAGTCCTGAAAGGATTCCCCATTCCTGAGAGCCTCGTCTCTGATAGGATTACACCTGAATTAGATCTCTCTCTGGCTTTGAAGTTTGCCTCAACAAATGGTCCATTTTTGTGTAAACCAGAGCTGGAGAATGACAAGGAAACCCGCAACTATTCCCAAATGGAGAGCTTTTGGGTACAAGAGAGTCAGGGGAGAAGAAACATTTGAACGAAGGCTCTGTATCTGCCTTTGAGCAAATGATGGCATAAAAGAGAAATGTTTTGTCTCTCCTGAAGCATTTGACAAAACTCAGGTCATTTCTTTTCATATAAGCAAAGAGGGTCCAATGTCCCCAAACCACATGTGTGTGTATGCATGTGGGGGAGGGTGTGCGTGCACAGGGCTCCAGTCCTACACGAGCTCGGTGCAAACGCCCAGCCATGTTGAAGTCAACACGTAGCAGCTTCCTGCACGGTGTCAGGATGTTAATGACACGCAGATTGTTTCCTTCTCCAGTTGCTCACAAAGAGAAGAGGAGGAAGAAGAAGAGGAGGAGGAATAGGAGGAGGAGGAGGAAGAGGAAGGAGAAAGAGACAGGAGGAGGGAGGAACAGGAAGAGAAGAAACCATCCCATTTCCCGCATGTGCGAAATGGAAATAACAATGACATCATCTTCGTTACATAACTGAGGGTCAAATGATCGGCGTACACAGTGACTGGCACATAAGAAACATCATATAAATATGTCTTGTTCTTTCCCTCCTTGCTCTCATCAAGCTATTGTTCAAGGCTCGTTGTTTTATGTTTGCTCCATAATCACTCGCTCAGGAGAACCCCCCCCCAGAACGTGTTGGCATGAACACCCCATTCTGCTAATGCACCCAGGTGTAAACAGGGTGCCTTCCAGAAGCTTCGAGGGAGAATCCTTTTCTTGCCTTTTCCGGCCTTTGGAGGCCACCTGCATCCGTGGCTTGTGGCTGTATGGCTGCCACTTCTGTCCCCATCAGCATGTTGTCACCCTTCTGCAGACAGACCTCCCTCTGGCTCTGTCTATAAAGGGATGTTTAGCACAGTTAGGGCTCAACCCCCCACTTCGAGATCCCTTAATTTAGTCACATCTGCGAAGTCCCTCTTGCCATATAAGGTAACGTTCACACGTCCTGGATGTTAGGACATAGATATCCTTGGGGAGCCATTATTCAGCCCTTCACACTTGGGTTCTGTATGCGACCTGTCTTCAGGTGTGACAGAAAACCTAGCCAACCTGGTTGATTTTTCTCGCATAAATGTAAATCTGGAGGTAGGTGCCATTGGTCTTCCATAACGAGAGCAATACAGGCACCTCTGATATTCTCTTGATCCTTCTCTTCCGGTCACGGGATGGCACCTATAGCTATAGGTGACACAGAAGTGACACTGAGTGACAACAGCCACATCTCTTTACTGTACTGGGAAAGCCAAACCTTTCCCAGAAATCCTCCCAAGAGATGCACCTCATGTCTCATTGACCAGAACCGGGTCTCAGTTACGTGACCCTAGTCTGCTCTATGGGCACTTCTACTTATTTTTATTTTATTTTATTTTTGGTTCCTATAATGAGTCACTAAATCCAACCCTCACTCGAGAGGAAGAAAATTAGACCTCTCCCCCTTCTGAATGGAGAAGTATCAAAAAGTTTGTGGCTATATTTCAAACCCCCAGAAACCCAGATTATCTTTATGCTTGGGTAATAGCCTTTTCACCCGAAGTCATTACCTAAATTAACTGGGAGTATGTGTACCCCTCATTTGATGGTAAGGACAGTAGCTAGAATTAATAGCTGTCATCTGTTTTTGCACTCAGGAAGTTCTAGCAACTCCACAAAATATTTTATGTCTATTATTTCGTTCAATCCTAAAAGCAAACCTTGTGAGCCTGACATTTACACTATTGTCACAGATGGGTTATTGTTCACCATCCGGGCAACCAATCCCCTGCAGGGAGCATAAAACCCCGCCCCTTGACTTTGTGCTGGGCCACGTGACTTTTTCAGCCAATGAAATATCAGCGGGAGAGACAGAGGTTTGATTGACGGGGCTCATGGCCTTGCTCCTCCACTGCGAGCAGAGCCTGCTGTTCTGAGGAGGAGGAGGGACGTGAGGAACATGGCTGCCCCAGTGGACTCCCAGGAACCTGCAGTCCCCACGCCCGGGAGTCCAGCCAAGATCAGCAGAGACCCCTAACGGGGTGCAGATGAGTTCATCCGACATACTGATGCTTGAGAAACTCTTAAAAATGATTAAAAAAAACAAATGATTAAATAAAATAATAATAAAATAAAAAATAAATAAATAAATAAATAAAATAAAAAATAAAAATGCTTGTGGTTTTTTAAGCCACTACATTTTGGGAGGTTTTCATACAGCAATGGTCAAACATTACAAGCATTATCTCTCCATTTTACAGATGTGGTAACTGAGGCTTGAAGAGGTGAACAATTTTGCTCAAGGTCACCCAGCCACTAAGTGGCAAGGGACAGGATTAACACCCGGATCTGTCTGCATTTCAAACCCATTCTCTTAGTTACTATGAAATTCCGTTCGTGGCTGAATCAATTCTTAAATGTTAAATCATTCTCCCTACATAGCTGCAGCCTTTCCCTCTATATTAGAGAACAACATTCTAGTGACAGACTAACAAAATTACAGAAAAAGTCAATAAAGGGCCCTTTTGGACCAGGAAAAAAATAAATAAATAAATAAACAAAAATATAAAACCGTGGTGTCACCTAGTTCAAGTCCCTTCTGACGAAGCCCCCCCATCAGTCTGACAGAGCAAACACAGAAAGGATTTAAATTTTAATTTAACTGTAAGGGTTTCTTTGGCTCGGGAGCAACTCATCTCCTTTTAATTTATCAGAAGACACAGTGCTGTAATAAAACAAGACAAAAATCTTCCAAAGTGTAAAAATGCATCCACTCTCAGAAGGTTTCCGAATTGTATATTAGTTTGCATCGAATTTATTTTCCTGATTAGATTGCCTGCCTCTTAGCTGCACCGGAGCTAGAGGGACATGATGCCAGAAATGTCAGGCAATTTTGCAACGAAATGCATGAGTCCAAAAGGAAAGGCTGCCACTCCCTCGCTCCGGAGCTTCTAGAACTCTCTGTGAAGACACGTGGGGCCCGAGGTTCAGAGATGATGCACAGTGATTGCTTTTACCAAGTGGTGGAGGTCGGGCTTCCTCACTGGAGACAGAGAAAGAAAGAAACCTGGCATGGGCGGTTCAGCTACTGTGTGTCACCCACTTCCCAGCTGCGTTCAGTGCTCTTGTGCTTATTTAATCCTCAAAGTAATTCTGCGAGACATACGTTATTCCACTGTTACAGTTTAGGAAGCAGAGGCTCGAAGATCTTTAAGAAAACATAGGCAGAATGTATTCAACGAATACGTAGAAGAATTAATATTTGAGAAGTATTTCTAATCTTGTATCTTCTGTGGCTTTTCATTAAAATATACTAATGTATTAGTGGCAATAAAATCGTAATTTCTGAGTCTAAAAGAAAAAGGTTCTGTGGAAGCTTTGGGATTGATGAACAGGAGATTGTATAATGCAGGAAGTTTGAGCTACAAGTAAGAAAAACCTATTAAAAGTGGCTTCAATAATGAAATGTGTCTATCCCAGGTAACAGCCCAGACAGAGGTGGTGTGGCTCTGGGGTTGGTTAATTCAAGGACAGGGACAGAACACAGCGTAGGTACCACCACTTTTGTACCCTTGGCCGGCATTATCTGTCAACCACAATATTCTTTCTGTTGAGCCCAAACTCATCCTCAGAATCTTTCTTAACTCGAGGCTTCAAGAAGCTATTATGAATTAACTGGAGTTAGCAAGTCATATGAAGCCTATTATTTTCTGATGTAGACTCTCTTTTTCCCAGTGAGTAAATAATTGCGAAGTACCTGCCATACCCTCGGCTCTTTTGACAACCAGCATGTTTCTAAGAGAAACAGGAAACTGTCCTCACCCTCATGGGACTGGCATCTTGCTGGAGACACAAAATACAGATACATGAAACAATGAAGGAACTTATTTTGAAACTGTCTTAGTGTTGATAACAAAGAACAGATTGTCTTCATCGTTGGTAAAAAAAAAAAAAAAGAAAAGAAAAAAGATATACTGTAAAGGAATAATTTGGAGGTTACCTGTTTTGTTTTGCTTTTATTTTTGACCTGGGTCTTGAAACATTCTTATTAATGGCATCTCCATTTCCAATCAGAATATGTCTTGCATTAATTTCACTTTCTTATTCTATTTATGAAATATCTTCTCAAAGCTAGGAAACTTCTGACAAGATACAGGCTTTTTCTTTAATAGAAAAAAATAGGATTTGTCAAATAAGTACCGTTTTTGCTCAACCATTAATAGGATGATATTGATGTCTATTGTGCTGTAGTATTGTGGGGTTTTGTTCAAAATTCTCCTCTGTCCATGACTACAGAGATAATTTTAAATGTACTGTATGGTATATTGTTTATATGTAGCATCCCAAAGGTAACTGTTTAAAAATGTTTAATATTGTTCGACTTGTTTTTTAAAAAAAAACTCCCTCCCCCAACTTGCTTCATACGTTTGATAAAAACTTGATTTGCAATCTAGACTTCAGCTTTTGAGTTTTGCACTTTGCATCAAATTTTGCTAAAGAAATAACTTCTTGCATTGGAATTTAAAAACACCATTGGCTGACAGCCCAACTGTGCTGCAGTATTTGAAAATGAAGTTTGCATGCAATGATGTTTTACAAGAAAAAGATCTCATTTAAGGAGACTTGGGAATGATGATTATTTTTCTTGAATATCAGTGACAGCCAATTCTCCGGAAAGGGGTCATGAGGAAAGTCCTGCAACATTTAGAGACAGGACAGAAGATTACCAGGAAAAGGCATGGCTGAATCTGGAATCAGGTGCAACTTCAAGAGAAATCAAAATTAAAGATAGAGTGAAAATTTCAGCCATCACAAATTCTCAGTCTCGTTTTGCTACCAAGAATTACTCCTGTGGCTAATAAACCCTGATACATTGTAGGCCCCCATCATTCCTACAACAATGTTGTTTTTGTTTTTCGTGACATAGTCTCACTCTGTTGCCCCGGCTAGAGTGCCATGGTGTCAGCATGGCTCACGGCAACCTCAAACTCCTGGGCTCAAGTGATCCTTCTGCCTCAGCCTCCTGAGTAGCTGGGACTACAGCCATGCACCACCATGCCTGGCTAATTTTTCTATATATTTTAGTTGGCCAATTAATTTCTTTCTGTTCTTAGTAGAGACGGGGTCTCACTCTTGCTCAGGCTGGTTTCGAACTCCTGACCTTGAGCAATCCACCAGCCTCAGCCTCCCAGAGTGCTAGGATTACAGGAGTGAGCCACCGCACCCAGCCAACAATTTTGTTTTTATTTGGCTATTGCTACCCACCCCTCGCCTGTATCTTCACCTCAAGTCAGCACCTGCCCCCCAAAACCCCCAAGTCTACTTGCTCTGATGCTGCTCAACTGATATTTGGTTTTTGATTTATTATATAACCCATAAAATACTATAAGCCATTTATTTTTCAACTTTTACAACTTAGCCTTTCAAATTCTTTGCAGATTTTATTATTTTCTACATTTCACAATTGTTATTTTTCTAGGAGTATTCTGTTTCAATTTGGCCAATAAAGGCAAATAACATAAAGAGCTTTAGGAAATCCCGGTAAGGTGTCATTTTATTACAATGAATAAAATAGAACAGGTTTCAATGAAATGTAAAAATAAAATGCAATCTTTTTTCTTATTATAAAATCAAGACATGCTCATTGGAATAAATTCAGACACTATCCAAAAGTAGAAGAAGGAATTTCAAAGTCATCTTCAATATCCCAGAATAACCACTGTTAACATGTCAAGCGAATCAAAAGAGACTTGATCACTCTCACATGCACATATTTATACGTGTGTACATTTTAAACAAAATAAGAACATGCATGTTTGGTTTTCTGGCTTTTTTCTACTCAATAATATATACCATGAGCATTTTTTTCCATGTCAGTAAGCGTAGATTTCAATAGTCAAATTAAATGCTACATAGGATTCCACCTATTGATGCACTAAAATATATTTTGCTAACATGTTGTTGATTACACTGGGCAATTGAATATCTGAATAGTATAAACCGGCCTGCTATAAGTACACATCTGACATCCTTGCACAATCATGACCTAGTTCAGGGGTCCCCAAACTTTTTAAACAGGGGCCCAGTTCACTGTCCCTCAGACCATTGGAGGGTGCGCACTGTGGGCCCGGGATGAGCCGGCTGCTGAGCAGGACAGGCAGCGGTGACAAAAACACCCGGAGGGCTGGATAAATGTGCTAGGTGGCCCACATGTGGCCCACGGGCTGTAGTTTGAGTTGATCTTTGCAAAATAAAATAATGGCCCTGAAATTCTGCTGCTTAAGAAACCTTTCACGATCACTATTCTCTGTGGATATCATGGGGGATAGTATCTGGTACAGACCCCGTGCCTGTGAGTGCAGGGGCAGGGAGCGAGCAAGGGGAGGCATTTGCATGCACCATCAGAGACCCAAGGACAACAAGAACGGGAGGCTCAGGGGCTTTAAGGACTTCTTCAAGCCTCTACACAAAAACACTCCCTAGAGCTCCAGAAATCGCTGGGAGACTTGAGGGCAGGAAGCTGAAAATCTTGCCCATCTGGGTAGCAACAGCTCAGAGGAAAAGACTATCGGTTTCTATGAACGTGGCTGACTTCTGACCTCCCAGGAGGGAAACTTGCATTACAAAAAGAGCAAATGAATGAACACATTTTTGGATGCACTACGAACGAAGGGGCCGACTTATTCTCAATTTTCCCCGGGGGAAAAAAAACAACAACAACAACAACAACAAAGAAAAAGTCTCAGAATCATCACTTTCAGAAGCCGGCTCAGAGACCACCTGGAGAAACCTCACTGACCCTCAGTGGTTCCCGGGACTGCAGTTCAGAAGCCACCAGAACCAGGTGTAGCCACCGCCCAGAGCAGCTTCATCCACTAGCCGATGCTGCCTCCTTCTGCCAGCCCTTAGCAGGTGAACATTTATTTCCCCCGCTAAGGAGCAGAGAAGCTAACTTTGGGCGTCTGCAGCCGGGCTTGTAGCAGTGTGGCTGCAGGGACTGCTGGATCTCAGCAGCTCCTGACCACCCCCCACTAGAGAAAAACGTCCAAGTCCCATCTCTGGCTTCTCTCCTCGTGACAAAAGGGCGGCGTGGCAGTGTGTTTTGTTCTGCCACCTAAGTTACCATAAACGGCTTGTAATCACCGCCATCTCTCCAAAATCAGTTGTTTCGACAATTAATGGCTGATTTCACAGGACATTAACCAGCCCCAGCAAACAGTTCATTAACTGCCGGCGAGTGGGAATGAGCCACTGCTGCAAAGCACTCGTGCCGCCTGCAGAGGACTTGCTGGTGGTGACCGGGGACGTGCACCCAGGGGACAATAACAAGGAAGATGGCCTTTCTGGGCACCTGGAGTCCCAGGTGCAGGGGTGGTGGATCTCAGCAAGGTACTTGCAGCGTCTCTGCCTGACGCTGGGGCCAGGCAGGCAAGAAGCAAGAGGACAGAGCTGGGCGCTCACCCTGGCCAGTCACAGGGAGGGTGTCGCGATCCCTTGCAAATGGCCCGGAGTCTGGCCCCGCTCCAAGCTCCGGAGATAAGGGAAGGCGGGAAGTGGGCAATCCAGAGAGAACGACAGCAGGAGCTCGGGGGCGATGGGCAAAGGGGAAAGTGATATCTCATCGTGGAGGGTCCAAGCTATAGCCCTGTCCCTCACACGGGACTCGAAGCTTCGCTAGAAGCCAGTCGAGGGCCTTCTGCTCAGCAAAGCAACCCCAGGGCCCAGTCCAGAGCTGCCCTGTGATCAACAAACTGGAGAGAGAGGTTCAAAGCCAGAGCAAGATGTGCTGGCTCAGAGCAGAGACCTGGACCACAAGGTAAACAGAGGCAAAACTCTATGTATGAGTGAGGCCAAAGGGAGACCTAGCACAGGCATGGTTCCAGAGCATCTGCCTTCGGGCTTCAACTTTCTAACAGCCCCTGTCTCGGTCAAGGTCAGCTTGGGAACCGGACAGGCCCGGGGAAAGCCCCCAGCAATGCATCTCCGTGAGAGGAGGACTGGGAAGGTCCATCTTCCTGCCCCATACAGTGTGTGCCCCGGGCTGGCCAGCAAGCCTCCCATCTGGGCCTCTGCTACTCCTCTGGCCTCACCTCCAAGTCTTCTCTTCCCACCACACTGGCCTCCCCGTGGCTCTTCCTCCATGTCACGGTTTTCCCCACGTGGGGGCCCTTCCGCACGCACAGCAGACCTCTCGTAGCCAGTGCGGTCCCCTCCCCTTTTAAATGTCATTGATCTCAACGCATCCCGCAGGCCTGGCTCGAAAAGCCCTGTTGCAATCCGCTGGTGTCCCCCACCCCCACCCCCAAGGACTGCCACCTATAGATGCCCACATGCACTGCATTCCACATTGCTCCCCCAGCGCCTAACACAGTGCCTGGAAATGCAGTGGGTTCTCGGTACACATTGTTTAAATGAATGGATGCGGATGAATGAGGCCCTTTATTTCCCAGTGAGCAAGCAGATCAGGGGGAAAAAAAATTGAACTGGAGGGATGTGCGGAGTCCTCCGGCCACGGGCTGTCTTTGCAACATGCGCCTTGGACCACCTTAGGGAGGAGGACGCGGAGGAAACACCAGCCAAAGACAAAGCAAAACACGGGCAGAAATGGCTTGTTTTCATCCCACGTGTTTTCCTTTGCCTAATCAGGCTGAAACAGCACATTTCCTGGGAGGCCGGGTATCTTTACAGATGAATTCACCACTTTTCAAGCATTTGACAAGGGTTGACTTGTTCCCTTCTGAGTGGACACCCTGATCCTGGGTTTCCTGGGTCTCTGGCCTAAAAAACAAAACAAAACAAAAACAAAAACAAAAATACATTGGCAGCATCTCAAACTGTTAGTAAAGTGAAACTGGAATCCGTTGACCTAATCTCGACGATGGGCATTATAAATCATTTTTAAGATTAGTGCGCTTTTGTTTTTGTTTGTGCCTCTTAAAAATAGAAACGAGAGGAAATGTGTCCCCCGGGGTTTGCCCACGACTGGCTGGGACCTCTGGGGCTTTGTCATCCATGGGAGGCCCCCCTCGGGGCTGGAGGGGCTGGGATTAGGGGCAAAAGCAGCAAATGAGCTCAGAAAGGCAGGAACAAAAGCCGAAAGAGATGATCTCACCTCGTAGCGCCAAAGGAACAAAGCCCCCGCCAAGCCCTCTGTGATGCTGCTTCAGTCCGAGGGGGCAGCCTTTGTCGCCACAGCTTAACGGTGGACGTGGGTGACGTGCAAGATGCTTTCACGTTCATTAACTCGTTTGATCCTCGCAACTCGGGGCAGAGGCGAGCGGGGCCCTTTCGCCAAAGGAGAAAACAGAAGCTCAGCTTTCGAGTCACGGTGACCCAGCCGGGGCTTGACACCCACGCTTTTTGACCCCCTAATCAGTTTTCATTGTCCTGTGCAAACCTTCCTCCCAGCTTCAAAATAAAACACTACTACTACCTAATACTTACTCGAGGGCTTACCGTGTAACACGAGGGACTATGCAGAGTGTTTTGCATGCATTATCGTATTAACCCCTCCTTGGTAACACCATGAAGGTACGTATTAGTTTCAAGCGGCTGCTGTAACAAACTGCCACAACCGTGGTAGCTTCAAACAACAGAAGTTTATTCTCTGAAATCCCCGGAAGCGGAAAGTCCAAAAGCAGTTTCGCTGAGCTAAAATTCAGAGCATCAGCAGAGCTGGGTCCTTCTGAGAATCAGGCTCCACTGAGGACCTTAGGCTCCACTGAGACTCCATTCCTTGTTTCAATTTCTGGTGCATGCTGGAATCCTTTGGCTTGTGGCCATATCACCCCAATCTTCAAAAGTCTCTTGGTTCTATCTTCATTTTAGCATTCTCTTCTCCTCTGTGAGTCTGTGAAACTTCCCTCTGCCTCCTTCACCTAAGCACCCTGTGCTGGCATTAACAGCACCCTGATAATACAGGATGATCTCCCCATCTCAACATTCTTAACTTAATCATGGCTGCAAAAACTCTTTTTCCAGATAAGCTAACATATTTGTAGGCTTCAAGGATTAGGACATCGATATCTTTGGGTTGGGAGGAAACTTTTAGCCCATGGCAAGTAGGTGATGTTGTTATCCCCACTTTGCAGAAAGAGGAAACTGAGGCATGGAGAGATGAAATTATATATTCAAGCTCATGCAGCCGGGACAAGTGAAACTAGGACTTAAACCTGCTGAGCTCTACTGTCTACCTAAGTAGCCCATAACTTGAGCAATCGTCTTAAAGAAATACAATAAAAGACAATTCCAAAGAGAGTCTGATTATTTGCCTCTAAGCATCATATTGGCAGTTAGCAATGCTGCTGCCCACAGAAGCATGAGGTCTGGCAAGTGGACCTTACTCCTAGAACACGGTCTCCCATGCACATGGATTTAGGCAGAATTACTCAGCTTACTCTGAATAAATTAGCTGTGTCTGAGGATCTCTCAGCTCAGGAACCACGTCCTGTTGTCCATGGGACCACCCTAAAGGCGTGGGCTGCACCCCCTCACCTTGTCCTCCCATACCCAGGTGCTTTGGTCCAGCAGACGTTCAGGGAATAATCTTCACTCTGGTCGAACAGGCCCAGGAGAGGCTGGGAATTCATGAGTCCTACATAAAGAGAAATAATTTTGCTTTGGAGCTACTTTCCTATGGAAATGCATGACAGAGTAAAATACAGAGTCTTATAATTCTTATAATTACAGAGTCTTATAATTCTAATAAAGACAATTGCCATTTTAGGTCCAAGCAGGTAATGGGAATCCCAGGGTTGACTCAGCTTTGCAACAGCTTCCACAAGTTTGCACCCAGCTAAGAACGAGAGAGAGAGAGAGAGAGAGAGAGAGAGAGAGAGAGAGAGAGAGAGAGAGAGAGAGAGAGAGAGAGAGAGAGAGAGAGAGAGAGAGAGAGAGAGAGAGAGAGAGTTGAGAGGAGGCAGAGAGAGAGTGAGTCACTCAGGACTGACAGGAACCTCAGAGACTGGACCCTTTGACACTGGCTCAGAAAAAAGGTGATTTCCAGCTCCTCCTCTCTTGCTTCTCCGTTTATAGATCTAGGTATAGCAGGCCCAAAAATGGTAGCCCTTGTGAAAAATGGAACGAGCGTGTGTATAGACTCAACCTCAGGCCTCAGATCCTGCAGGATCAACTTCGATTGGTGACCACTCATTGGTGAGTCAAGCCGTCACCAGCCCAGTACCTGCACCGTGGTCAAGGGGGTTGACATTTCAGAAGGGAAAAATGGGGAACAAGAACATCAGGTGAAAACAAGATATAAGACGAAAACAAGTCAGGAGCAAGTGTGATTAAGAGGAGAAAGAATTATTTCAGACTACTTCTCTTTCCCTGGGCGGACGACAAGGTGTTGATGTTTGGGGTGGATGTTTTACCACCCAAGAAGCAAAAGAGTCCCAAGGAGCCTCTTCCGGGCCATACTTGAGTGACTACCTGTGATTTCAACGGATATGACTAAATCACAGCAACATGACTTTCAGAAGCCAGGGCGGCCACAGCATTGGCTCGTTGTCCCTGCGGCCCGAGTCACACATTTTCCCCCAACATACAAATGTGTCCCTTGAAGCCACAGCATCTAAGCAGCAGAATGAAGCCCAGTCAGCCCCCCAAACCTTCAGGGAAGGCACCCAAACATGTTTTTGATTAGGATTCGAGATCAGGGTTTGAGTCCCTCGTGGACTGCCCGAACTGCTGGAGAACCAGGGTAGCTAAAACAGGAACAAAGTCAACCACGGGCTGCAGAAGTCAGAGGATCTTTCTGACTTTGCATTTTCTTACCCATGTAATGGGCTTAAGAATCTCGACCCCTGATCTTGAAGAATATATGAGCATGCTCTGTAAATATCATCACGGGCTTGGACTATAGATTTTTCACCATGGAAAGGATAAACGGCAGGCAGGAAAAAAAAAAAAGATTATTTTCAAAATCAATTTCACATGTCATAAAAAATATGTATTATGACATTCAAGCATAGTTCCACTGGAGTTCAATAAAGGGATCTTTTAAAATTAAGGTTTGTCGGCCGGGCGCGGTGGCTCACGCCTGTAATCCTAGCTCTCTGGGAGGCCGAGGCAGGCGGATTGCTCAAGGTCAGGAGTTCGAAACCAGCCTGAGCAAGAGCAAGACCCCGTCTCTACTATAAATAGAAAGAAACTAATTGGCCAACTGATATATATATAAAAAATTAGCCGGGCATGGTGGCGCATGCCTGTAGTCCCAGCTACTCGGGAGGCTGAGACAGAAGGATCGCTCGAGCCCAGGAGTTTGAGGTTGCTGTGAGCTAGGCTGATGCCACGGCACTCACACTAGCCTGGGCAACAAAGCGAGACTCTGTCTCAAAAAAAAAAAATAAATAAAAAATAAAATTAAGGTTTGTGATAATGAGTGAGATGTGCACCATCTGGGGGATGGTCATGATGGAGACTCAGACTTTTGGGGGGAGGGGGGGAAATGGGCATTTATTGAAACCTTAAAATCTGTACCCCCATAATATGCCAAAATAAAAAAAAAATTAAGGTTTGTGCTCATTCCCGCATTAGGAGGACAGTTCTACCCGTGAAAGTAAGCCACCCATCTCGGCTAGACACTGACTTCTGAGTCAGAGTTCATACTCCCTCTATAAAATTTGCCCCTCACCCATATTATCCAATAAGAAGACATCTGCAATTTACCAGTTTTCAGATACATCCATTTTTTTTTTCAGCTCCAAAGGCAAGACCTAGGCAACTGGAATTCCTGGGTCTTGCTCTTGTGGAATTCAGACAAGCATCCACCCTGCTAGAAGAATCTAGATGGTTGGGTAGGGCGAAGTCAGCTCCAAAGCCAAGGCAAAACAGGAGACAATTCCTTCTCTCCCACCCCAACAAGGAGCTCTCCCTTCTGTGTTGAAGAGGGAACCAAGCCTAATGTTTCTGCAAAATAGTGACTAACATGCAGGGTATCTGTGAGAGTTTCCCTTGGGGTGGAAAAATTGGAAAAAGATGAACTGTTCTCTGGGTAAACCCAGTCCTGTACCAGGTCCCCAGATTGGACAAGATCCAATATGTCTTTTTCCCCCCTTTGGTCTGCAAGGTTCTTGCCTGTTGAATACTCATGGGAAAAGGCGTGGGATTTCTACCTGTTCCTTAGCCATGCTGCCCACTTGCACAAATTTGCCCTTGACTTCCCTCTGCCAGAAATGCCCTCTCCCCAGTCCTCACTCACTTGTTTACCTGGAAAACTCCTATTCATCCTTCAAGATCCAACAAAAGTAGCCCCTTAGGTGAAGGGTTATTTCTCCCATAAGTTGCCCGCCACCACTCTCACTCTATAACAAACCCTATGAAGGCAGGAACCCGTCTTTCTCCTCACTTTTGACTCCCAGGGGCTAGCCCAGTGCCCTGCACATGGTGGTTGCTTATCTCGGTTAGCTGGCTGAAGGAATCCGTTTTCAAGCCCCCAGGGCACTCTGTATGTATCTTGATAAGCCTTCAATGCCTCATGTCAGAGCATATAGCAGCTTGCACTACAAAAGCAAGATATCAGAGGGAAGGGTTTATGCCTTTTAAGTTCTGCATCCCCTAAATCCAGCTCAGAGCTTGGCAGAGCCCACGTGCTCAGAAAGGGCCCTGTTGACCCAAAGGTTTCCAAAGCATGGACGTAGAAGAGCAAGCTGCTTCGAAAATCTCTCCTTGCCCGTGACCTATGCCACGCCCATCACTCTGCAGGGTCAGAACAGGAAAAGGGAAGGTCTGTGCCCCTCCCTGGGGCTGACTAATGGCTTTCCTTAGGCATGAGAACCTGCTCCTGACGTTCGCATCTGTTTCTCTTGACCTTCCGAAGGACAGCCCAGGCAGACTCTGGACCCGGAAGGCACTGCAGACGGGATTAGGTTTCCTTACTTCCCCATCTGCAAACTTTGTTGACTGTAGCTTTAAATATTTATGAGCGATGCAGGAAGTTTGGCTGGAACAGAGAAGAGCTGGAGTGGAGGATCCGCTTCCCTCCCGGCCAGGCCAGGCCAGGTCCTTCCCGGACCCGGCCACCCCCAAATGCCAGCGCCATGCAAGGTGGGTGGGGGGCACTGTGTGGGGATTTTAAAGGATGGTTTTGTTCTCATGCATAAGCCATTTTTTTTTCTTTTCCTAAAAGATGTACTGTTGCCCGAATCATAGAACACAGACACAATGCATAAAATTGTCTTCCCAACCCATCCCTTCTCTGAGCGGCCCGGCCATTGTGTAGAAAGGCACAAAAGATTTGATTGGGGCCCCAAATTCCAAGTCGATGCTGAGTAGGCCGGAGAAGTTAGAAGTAGGATGCCTCACGGAGAGATGATGTGTTTTCTGTCGTTCTCTGTTTTGCAAGGAGGAAGAAGGAATCTTCCAGATAGGGCCTGCCCAATCGTTCCCAGCACAAGTACTGCAAGAAAGATAAGTCCCAACAATCACCCCTGTTTATGCAAAATCTCTGGCAAACGGCATGCAACTCAGCGAGTTTTCAAATATGCATCGCCCCACCGCAACGCGAGCCTCCCCCACCCCGTCTCCCGCTAGTGGATTTTTTTTGTTGTTGTTGTTTAGGATCGTTTTCCTGATTGGCACTCGTTTTGTAAGCAAAGTGAGGACCGACTCCAACAGAAAAGCTAATCAGAGCTCTCTACCCAGAGACCCTGCAATCGAAATCAGATGTGCTGGAAGGAAAAATTAATGGAAACACAGAAAGGGAAGGGCCCGTGGCTGATTTCACAGCGCAGAGGAGCTGCTGACGGGAGGGTGTCGTCTCAGAGCAGAGGGTCTGCGGGAATTCCAGCTGTGCAGCCACCGTTGTGTATTTGTCATGCACGAGGCAACGCCGGGATAAAACGCGGAACACGCGTGGGCCCCGGACGTCAGGGTAAAGGAAGGGTGTTTGAGAAAGAGGGCGAAATAGCAAAATGGTTTGGGCTGCCTAGAAATAGCTGTGAACAACAGCGATCAGAGGGGACACCGAGACGCTGGCTTTGTGTCTGCCAGGCAGTTCCGCTGAACAGAGCAGATCTAGTGAGAACTGGCTGAGCCACGTGATGGCCAAACTGAAACAACACAAGCAAAACAGGGACCCCGGACAACACCCCTGGAGGTCCTATCTTTGCTTCTGGCTCAGCTCACGAGGGACCTCGTAGGTGAAAATATAACTTGGAATGGACATTAGCGAGGGTCTCGTGAGCTATGAAGTCATGGAGGAAACGAGACCTCTTGCAACTGTGGAAGTATGTGCCAACAGCAGGAAGGGAAAGAGCCAAAATGTTTTTAAACTCGCAAAGGGTACCCTCTGAGTTCACTCGGTAATTCTAAGTGTTAGAAAGGGATTTTTCATCCAAAAAAAAAAAATTAAGGAATTTATTCGGCCTACCATAAATTACATGATTGTAGCTCATTGGTGGCATGAAGTTAAGCCCCAACTCAAAGACAAAAATGCATCCCAAAAACAGCAAAGCCTAATACATCCTTTGATAAAGTATAACCCTGATATTAGTGATCTTTTTCCTAATTTTTTTGGCAGTCTCTCTCTTTCAATTTCAGGAAAATTTAAAATGGCCCAGTTAGAGATTAAAACGTGTCACAAGCTCAGTTCACATAGCTCTGGTCTTCCCCCAGCTAGTTCTTTATTTCTTTTCACGTGTTTCTACATGTATGCTCATGTTTAAAGATACACATATATGTGTGGATAAAATGCACATTATGGTCCACATATAGATGCTAATAGTTGCTATGTCCACTCACCCAAATCAGATTGGAGATAATTAGCACATTTAGTAGCTTTCAGCCAAAGGAATAAGGTGCACTATCAACGTACTTTATCAAGGTGGCCTAATAAAGAATTCATTTAAAAAGGGAATCTCAAAAACATGCACACGGTGTCACCAGCTAAATGTCACACGCTTTCTTCCATATAGCCTATCTCCTGCCTTGAAACATATAAATAGAAAAGCTGTTCAATTCTAGAATTCAATTTATAAATTGCTCTGCTATGCTCCATAACCACCATTAATAAACGATAATTGACTTCACCCTTCTGTAACCGCCTTCGTTTCACTCGGGATACGTAGGCAATTATCTGGCAATAATGACGGCCACGTGCTATGTGACTGCTTAATTTCACAGGCCTGGGGTACGTTTCAGATAGACAACGCGCAGGCAAAAATGGCCAGTTCCCCCCTTTTATTTGACATAGCTGCATGTCAGAGCCGCCATCAGAGGTGGCAAGAGGTGGCCAGAGAACAGAACCAGCCGCGTGCCTTTTTCTGCAGAGCGCAGGTACACACGACCTGCCTGAGCAGCATCCACCCAAAGAAAAAAAGAACATCTTCTCGGGGACAGCGCGGGGTCCCTTGTCCCTCGCTGGTAAATCAGCCCTGGTGACCTCTGGACGGCGAGGGAAATCAGAGGCTGGCCCTGCAGAGGGACACGGGGCGCGGCTCTGTTGCAGGCAGAATTCCAATCCCGCCCAGAGGAGTTGCTTCCTCATTTCATAGGTGCCCTTTCCTCGTCACCCTGACCTGCCACTGCATTCCCCAGCTGCTCAACTTCGGTCCCCGCGTGCAGAGGACGAGCCGCGTCTTCTAGTTGTGTTCTGAGCGAGCCTTTCTCCTGCAGGCTCTTATGAAATGGGGGGGGGGGCTGGCTCCCCGCGGAGAGGGGGCTCTGCAGTGCATACTGAAGTGGGACGGGAACACAAACCAGAAAGACTCCAGGGGTGACCGACCACTCTGGCTTCTCCCTCCAACATGCACGAGCAGCAGCCGTTTCAGGAGGTGCTGAGGTGTGAATTGTGTGTCCCTCCCCGTTCTCGGGCTGTAGCCCTAACCCCCACCCCCACCCCTACTGTGATGGCGTTTGCAGAGGGGCCTTTGGGAGGTGATTAGCTTTTGCTGCCATCATGAGGGTGGAGTCCCCGTCATGCGAGTGGTGCCCTTGTGAGAAGAGACCAGAGAGCTGGCTCTTTCTGTGTCATGGAAGGACAGAGCAAGAAATTAGTAGCTGTGATACAGGAAAGTGGCCCCCAAAGCCGGGGTCCGGCCTGAAGGCCAACTGGGTTCTTGGCTTTGCACGGGAAAGAATCCAAAGCAGCGAGTCAACAGAGGAAAGCAAAAGCAAGCTCACCGAGAGCAGCTTCTGTCTCAGAGCAACAGGGCAGCACCTGCTCAGTTTCCAGGGTCTTATTTTATACCTTCTATTTAATTTTGTGTTAAGCAGAGGGAGGATTATTCGTAAGGTTTCTGGAAAAGGGGTTGAGAGTTTCCGGAACTGAGGGTCCCTCCCCTCTCTAAACTAGGGTAACTTCCGGGAGTTGCCAGGGCATTTGTAAACCATCATAGCACTGGTGGGAGTTTCTTTAAGTAGCTAATGCATTACAAGCAGGGTATAATAGCTAATATGTTACAAGCGGGGTATAATAGCTAATTAATAGGTTACAAGCAGGGTATAATAGCTAACATGTTACAAGCAGGATATAATAGCTAATATGTTACAAGCAGGGTATAATAGCTAATACGTTACAAGCAGGATATAATAGCTAATATGTTATAAGCAGGATATAATAGCTAATATGTTACAAGCAGGGTGTAATAGCTAATATGTTATAAGCAGGGTATAATAGCTAATATGTTATAAGCAGGAAATAATAGCTAATATGTTACAAGCAGGATATAATAGCTAATATGTTATAAGCAGGGTACAGTGAGCAGCGAGGAGAGCCTGAGTTGGTTTTTCCATCACCCTCTTGGTTCTAGCTGGTTTGGGCCGGCTTCTCCACCACCTCCTGTTTTATCAGAGACCTTGGTTGGGGTCTGATGACTCCCTACCGGGCAGGACCCACTGGTCCCCTGTCTCAGCTGTCTGCAAACCAGCAAGTGGGTCCTCACCAAGAACTCGATCACGCTGGCACCCTGATCCAACTTCCACCTCCTGAACTGTAACAAATAAATGTCTGTTGTCCAGCCACCCACTCTATTGTAATTTGTTATAACAGCCCAAGCGAACTAAGAGAGGAAGTTTAAAAAAAAAAACAAAACAAAAAAAAAAAAACCTTGAGATAAAAATTTCGTTAAGAATGACAAACATCTGGTATTCTGTTCATAGGAACAAAAAATTCACGGCAAAGTGAGGCAGGCCACGTCGGAATCCCAACTCCACCTGTTACTCTCCAGCAAGTGACTTGGCTTCTCTAGATCTTAGTTAAGTCGTCTGTAAAGCACGAATCATCCCCCCCCAGCCCATGCGCCCGCTTTAGAGGGTTGGCGTGAAAAATCATCAAGACAAGACGCATAAACGTTTAGCACGGTGTCAGCCCTGAGTAAATTCTCAATGAACATAATCCAGGTTCCCAATGCACTTGGAAGATTGCCCCGAGAAAGCATACAAGCAGCTGCACCTTCAGAAGATAAAACCATCCCTAGTGACCATGAAGGTACCAAACACCTGGAACTAGTAAGGACACCGCACCTGCCCCGAGATTCTGGTCCCAAGTGCGGCATCTGCTCTGACTGCACCATGGTCCCCGACAAACACCAAAACCCCAACTCGCTGATGAAGTCGATGACTTGTCCTTCTGATGTCCGAATATGAGCTTACCCCCGCTTCCTCACCCTATACCCCGAACCTGGCTATCCATCCACCAGTGACTCCGTTTGCATTTCACCATCAACATCTGGTGCCTCTAATTCTATCAACACCCAAACATATGGAAGGAGCAACAAGACCCAGCGACGTGCACCATTATTTAAAAAAAAAAAAAAACAGGTCCTAAATACCAATTGATTGCTAAAAGGGCACTTACTGAGGTTTATTAAGTACATAGAACATAAATCTGCTTGGCATGTAATTAATTCAAAATTACAGAAACACTAAATGTGTAATTAAATCTACACGGAATGTTTAGGGCTTTCGCTGGCATTTACAATGGAAGCCACGGGAAATTTATTAGCTAGCAATTTATTGCTCAAAAATACTCACAAATCAGAAGTATGTTGATTGAAATCTAGCTTGTTGTCAATCTGTTGTTATGAAGCAATTAAAGGTTCAAAGGCTTCCAAACCAGTGGCCAAACACCAGTGTATGGCCAGAGATAGAGTTCGGTAGGTACAGCTAAGTTTGCTCTTTGCATTCGATCTCAACAAGTGTCTTTATTCCCCTGGATGATAAATGCACTTTACTTAAATACTTAATGGACACCTTAAAGTATGATCCATGGGAGCCCTAGATGAGATCAAACCAATGTTATATTTGGAATTCCCGCCAATTGACAAACTTCACTGTGTTTCACCAGAATGAAGTATTTTTTCTGGCTCACGTTTATACATTTGACTAAACATATAATATGAACTATGTGCAAAATGGGGGAATCTAAAGTTATTCCAGAATCTTTCCCACTCATTTCTAGGCTCCGCAGCAGGTTGGGGCAAGAGGGGACTATCCAGGTCCAGAGCTGGCCCGGCCATCCTTCCATGCGTCAAACATCCCATTGGTCACCATGGGTGCAGGTGGTCTGGGGTGTCCTTCAGAAACAACCCGCACCTGGAAGGCTTTCAGAGTGGGGCAACCAGGTGGAGCACCAAGCCGGGTGAACCTGGAGAGAACTGTGCCTTCTGGGGGCCCAGTCTCCGGTGCTTTATTTGACAATTTGCTCAGCA
Organism: Microcebus murinus; assembly: GCF_040939455.1. Classification (NCBI taxonomy): domain Eukaryota; kingdom Metazoa; phylum Chordata; class Mammalia; order Primates; family Cheirogaleidae; genus Microcebus; species Microcebus murinus. Next base: position 29,152,805 of record NC_134123.1, read on the forward strand.
ATGTTTCTGCCAGCAGTTCCTACATCCCAGCACCTGGAGGTTCTGAGCACAATACTTTTTGAGAAGAATCCACCAAACCTTTAGATTAGGAGGGATTGGGGTTTTTCTATTCCTTCCATCTGTGCGTGTTAGAATTGCATTTGGCTGCAAGCAACATAAAACCCAACTACTAATATCTTTAAAAGCAGGAGCATACTTTTTCCTTACACAGCAAACACATGGAGAAATGTGGTCAAGGGCTCATGCAAAGTCTCTACAACTTCATGCCACAAAATGGCTGCTGCAGTTCCAGCCATCATATTTACACTCCATCGGGGATGAGGATGAAGGGTTATCATATGGCCAAAAAGGGTCATTGTGACAATACTAGTATTTGGAAACCAAAAGAACTCCCAGAAACTTCATAGCAGAGGAATAGCTATGTCTCCTGGTTGCCACTGTGTCATGCTGCCTTTCCACCTGTAGCTGGAAAGTGACATTGGAAAAGGGTGTCACAAATGGAGGTTAAATGAAAGAGTTAATACCATCTGCACACCATTCAGCCCCAGTGACCACACATGCAGTGTTTGGCATAGAATAGGAACTCAATATTTGTCAAATAAAATGAATAATCCAGTTAAGGATCCGAGATGCTCCAGAAACCACTTGGTCAGTTTATTTATTCAACCAGACCAAGGGTGGGGAACCTGTAGCTTTTAGACCACATTTGGCCTTCCAGGTGCCCTTAAGCAAAGCCTTTTGACTGAATCCAAATTTTACAGAACAAATCCTTTTATTTTTATTAATACATTTTTTTCGTCTTCTATATTTTGCCTTATTTTTTAAATGAACGTATTTAAAATACCAAAGAATAAAATAAGTTTTAATGAAATAATCCTCCCAGATTGACCAGCACAATTAGAACATCAGTAAGCCGTAAGGGCTAAACTGATGGCTGCCTCACTCATGATTTAGTTCTAACTTCCCCCACTTGACTGGTACCACTACCGCATGAGGCTGGTTGTAGAGAGTTTATGGGAGTTGCGGATGCCAGTCTGTGATCTGCTCTTGACAGCGGCGCAGCTGGGTTGATATTTAAAGTGGAATTTGTGAATAGTTGCACAGTTCAACAGCACTTTTTAATTCTGTCTGCTTAGCAACCCGTCATGTCAAAGAAGACCAAGAAGAAAGTTGATGGAAGAAAACAGATTTTTTAAATGAGGATTGGGAATTTTGTATTATCTTGTTTCTGCTAAAGAGAAGATGATTTGCTTGTTTTGTGATACTGTAGTATCAATATTAAAGAAATTCAATGCTCATCAGCATTATCATACTCATAACGACCACAAACCCGCAAATATGTTTAAATTAGAGGGAGAGGCACAAAAGGTTGTATTGCAGAAATTAAAAGATGAAAAGCAAAAGCAAAGATAAGCAGCAATAAGACCTGGAAATAATACCACTGAAGCAACGTATAAAGTAGCTTATATACTCGGAGGGGTGGGGGAGGAGAGAAGCCATTCAATGATATAGGAATTGTGAAAAAATGCATTGCCAAAGTTGTAGGATACTTAGATCCCTATAACATTTCAAAGTACAAACAACTGCCTCTTTCAAGGAGAACCACAGATGATCAGCATCATGAATTAGCCTTCCCCTTAACAGAACAACTTCATGCAATACTTTAAAAGGGAAATATATATTATTCGATCACTTTGGATGAATCAACTGATACTGACTCCGCACGGGTTTTATACTTTATTCAGGTCATAACAAGATTTTCTTTGCTACAGAGAATTATTCACTTTGGGAACTCCCGCAAACAGAACATCGGGAATAGATATCTTCAACAACGTTCAGGATAAATGTGAAGTTGGACTGAATCTGGTAAATTCAGTGAGTGTATGTACAGACGGTGCACCTTCCGTGACAGGAAAATATGAAGGGTTTAAGAGTATTAATAGAAAGATGCACAGAGTATTAACAGGCTCAGATGTTCTCATTTCTTTATGTTGTATCTTGCATCAGCAAAATCTCTGTGCTAAAGCCACTATTTTAAGTGGTACTTTGCAACAGGTCATAAGTATTGTTAACTATATCTGTGCAAATGCAATGTGGCATCCTCAGTTTTGTAACATACTAAAGCTGAACTATGAGGTATTCAGTGTGGATTTGCTGTATCATTCTAAAGTGTGTTGGCTACCACAGGGACAGGTGTTAGCCAAAATTTTCTCTCTGTTAAGTGCAGATAGTTAAATTTTATGAGGAGCTGAATCGGCAATGTGAATTATTGAAAAGATTTCTACAGAAATGCAGCATTTCTGCGTGATATCATTTCAAATCAAAATGACTTGAATATTTATTTGTAAGGTAAAACTAAGTCTATATATGGTATATGGCAAAAGATCCAAGCATTTCAAAAAAAAGAAAAAGCTATCTTTTTTTTCAAAATATTTCTTCTTCAAAAAGAAATTTCAGATGAACATTTTCCCCAGTTAGCAAAGCTCACTGATGAATGGGATGATCTATGCAAAGCATTTGAAGAACATACAGCTGTTATGGACCTTGTTCATTGGAGAATACAATGAAAGGTTCACTGACTTGGAGAACGATGACATCACACTCAAATTAGGGTTTCAGCCTCACCTACTTGATATCACCAAGGCACCTAAAGAACTACAGATGGAATTGACTGAGCTCTCAGTGGATGACATTTTAAAGTCATTGTTTGACGCTAAGAAAGATCCAATTGAAATATGGAAAAATGCAGTAGAACACCCATGCCTTTGACAACATGCCAGAAAAATGCTTTCTTGCTTTCCAACTGATCATTGCTGTGAACCTACGTTCTCCTACCCAGCACAAATCAAGACAGCCTTAAGGTCACAAGCGACTGATACCCATTATAGAGGATCAACCGAAACTGCGGATCTGCATGCTGCAACCCAAAATTCAAATCCTTCCCAACCAAAGGCAGGCACAAGGAAGTCATTACAAGGTTAACTTTAAAATGAACACATAGTTTTCATTTTTTTTTAAACTATTTAGTCCATAGTAGTTAGATTTTTATAAAAAGATGTGCATTTTTAAGTATATGTCATTGAAGTTTCTTGAATGAGGCCTTACTGGATTACAGCTAAATTAAGGTGGGCTTCCAACACAAGAAGTTTCCCCACCCCTGAACCAGACACTGTGCCAGATGGAGGCAATAAAGAGGTGAACGGGTCAAATACTTGCAACTTTACACAAGAAAATATCGAGTTTTGGATGACGAAAACAGGCCCCCAAACCTGAAAGAGCTAATACTCTAGACCAACACAGTCCCATAGAACTTTCTATGACAGTGGAATGGTTCTCAACTTGAGCCATCCAATATGGTAGTCACCAGCCATGTGTAGCCAGTGAGCATCTGAAATGTAGCTAGCATGACTGAGAAACTGAATTTATTATTATATTTTAATTTAAATGTTTATGTAAATAGCTACATGTGGCTACTGGCACCATATTGGATACCATAGGTCTGGCCATCATGCATACACATTTTAAAAATCAGCATGTATCATTTGAATAAAGGGATGTCCAAATGTCATGAGAGTCTAGAGGTAGAAGTCAATTGCCAAGGAGAACACGGGAGGGAAAAAGAAGATGGGTTATTTAATCAGAGTTTTGTGAGATGAATAGGAGTTTACCACTTGGTAAAGGAAGGCTGAGGGAAAACATCCCAAGCAGAGAAAAAATTACGTGCAAAGAAAAAGAAAGGGAAATGAGGGTCAAGAGAGACCCTAAGACAGAATCCCCTAGTTAATCCATTTCCAAATTTCTGGCCCACAGAAACTGAGATTATAAATTTTTTATTATTTTGGGTTAATCTGTTTGTTCACATATAGCAATAGGGTATAAGTATTGGGCAAAATACCATACTGTGTGTGTGCTGCTAACTTCATCATGTGAAGAGTGGTGGGAACACACAAACTATCAGAGGTGATGCTGAGGTTTAGAAGAAAGAGAGAAAAGTCTATGAAAAAACGTGCATATGGCAAGATGACAGCTTCACCGCAGCCAGTACCAGCTTCCCAAGAAAATCTCCAATGGCTCCAGAGAGTCAGCACATCCAACATTTCCCATCCATGACTAACCCAAGGCCTTCTGAAAATATCTCCATCTGTGCCTAGGTGGCCGTTGAATTTCAAAAACAACATTTCAAATGACATTACGTTAGCCTAACTGTGGTTCCTGTGAACAATCACCTTTTCCGCCGGCAACAAGCCAACAGGAATTTTAAGGGTCGAATTCATATTTTTAACTTCCATGTGCCAAGCTGAGTAAAGGGTTTTATGCAAATCCAGCAAAAAAAAATATAGAGAGACCCCTCAAAAGTCATCATCATTAGGCTTATTTCAAAATCAGATCTAATATTAATTCCCAGGCAATAACCCTCTTGGGAATGAAAAGACTTGATTACTCTATAGGAATTCTAATGAATAGCACTGCCATTTCCCCACCCCCACCTCCGCCTCCTCTAAGCATTTTAAAGAATTTCTTTTTTTCCTTCTTTCTTCCTTTCTTTTTAAGTAACTTTATGTACAGCAGGAAGGCACCAGCTAGGAAAGTTTGGGGCTCTGGAGTTGGAAGATCCTGGTTCTTAGAAGCCCTGGTAACAGGAACCAGAGAGCATTGTGGGTAAAGTAGAAAAAGGCTGCTGACCCTGTGGGCAGGGGGGGGTTGAAAGGGGGGTCAATGATTCTCTGCAGGACTCAGAGCTGGTATCAGACTGGCCTGAGCAACAGGACACAGGGAGAGATCTCTGGAGCATATCCACATGGGATGAAAACATCAATGGAAGGGAAAAGAATGAAAACAGTGGGGAGCTGGAAACGCTAAAACAGCTATTTGAAGTCGGTGCTGTTTGACTTGCCCTAATGTTTAAGCCAACGTAATGGTCTAGGAGATGCACGCAGGCAGACATGACCAACAAGCGGCAGTGCAGCCATCTTGGTACCCCCAGGATGGAAGAATTCTTCTCCACCGCTTCTCTGCACCTTCATTAAGTCTCCTGAAACTATGGGATGTCAGGGCTGCAGGGTCCTGGCAGTGATAAGGCATAACTCTCCCTTTCACAAATGAGGAAACTGAGGCCCAAGAAGGTAGATGACTGGCTCCAACTCGCACACGCGTTGCCTGAGGTGTGACAGGGTCCCAGCTCTCCCAACTGAGTTTCAGTTTGGGTTTTGTTTTGTTTTTTTCCCAGCAATTCCAAAGAACAAATCTGGTACTCCCTGGATCCAGTCTCAGATGGGTCGCGACAAAATGAACGATTGTTCTTCATGGTAGAATCACTTGCTCATGTCTTCTGAGGATGGAATCTTTCTTCTTCTTCTTCTTGGTTCTAATTGCTATGGCTCTTTTGGGAAGTGCAGTTTGTTTGTGCTACCCCACATCATTTCAGTTCCAGGAACAAGACAGAGAGGTGCACATTTCATTCGAATGCAACCCCGTCAACATTGTTATGAGACAGAATGGTATTGGGACATTAGCCACGAGGGGGTTCTGCTAGCTGCAGGATTTGGCCAGTTGTGACATGTTTCAGAAGGTACTTAGGGAAGACCTCTCTCGGGCTGGAGATCTATAAATACACTCCCACACACCCTGGCCCTGCTGCCTGCAAGCTTGGACAGGCTTCTATCTGCCACAGTGCAGAGGAGAGAGACGTTTTTTCTGCTTTTCTTTTTCTTCAGTTGAAAAATTAATACACATAGATGGGGAAATATAAAAACCTATCAACAGGGTATGCACATGAAGTCTCCATCACACTCCCAAACCCCAGGCCCTGTCTTCCAACATAAGCACTGTGAACAGTATTTCATATGTCTTCCTCTTTTTCCCACCCAGGGGAACATTCCATCCTCATTATATTGCCTGTGATATTTTTCACTCAACAAAAGATCTTTGAGATCTTTCCATGTCACCCTACAGAGATCCACTTTCTTTTTTCTTTTCTTTTCTTTTTTTTTTTTTTTTTTTTTGCAACTTCAAAATGTCCCATTGTTCCAATGTACCATCACTATTTACCTTTCTCTTATTTTGAACAACCTGGTTGTACCCAGCCTTTTGTTTCTGAGTATCTCTGTGCTTTATAAACAGTCTCATGCACAGGTCTGAAGGACAAATTCCCAGAGTGGACTTTCTGGCTTCAGGGACATGTGCATTTTAAAAGCAGAGACATGGCCAGGTGTGGTGGCTCATACCTGTAATGCTAGCACTCTGGAAGGCTGAGACGGGTGGATTGCTTAAGGTCAGGAGTTCAAAACCAGCCCGAGCAAGAGCAAAACCCCGTGTCTACAAAAAAATAGAAAGAAATTAATTGGACAACTAAAAATATATAGAAAAATTAGCCGGGCATGGTGGAACATGCCTGTAGTCCCAGCTACTTGGGAGGCTGAGGCAGGAGGATTGCTTGAGCCCAGGAGTCTGAGGTTGCTGTGAGCTAGGCTGATGCCATGGCACTCTAGCCCAGGCAAAAAAAAAAAAAAATCAGAGACAAGATTTTAGGGCAGCCTAATAATCTCAGCAGAACCCATTCATCTCTGCACCTGCTGAGCTGGCTGCCTTTCCCAGATCCCTCCAGGCCCCCTGGGACCTTCCTTCCTGCCCCCTAAGCATTCAGGTGCGGTCTGTCTCCCCAACCAGGTCAACAGCTCCACTGAGGGCCAACTCCCCAGTCCCCTCTGAGCTCCACCCGATGAACCATCCTCTCAGGTGCAGAGAAAAGGGACTCGTTACATGTTTTCTAGAAGAATCCATGATGCCTGTGCAGACGATGGCATGAATAGCAGGCAATCCGTAAGGGTCTCATGTTTTGTTTGAATGGGCTGTACTCTCAACTCTTACCATAAGCATACGAGGTCCCTTCCTCCTTGAGCGGGGAGGGAGATGTCTTCCTTTAGGACACTCCCGAGTCCCTCTAGGTGACCCTGCTGGTGCCAATGGGGTGAAGAGGAGACCGGAACCCTCACGGGCCAGTGGCTGTGCTACGCGTGCACACGTGTATGTCACATGTGCATACCTGGCCACAGAGCAGGCCATTCCACAGGCAGCTAAAGCACTCTGCCCGTGACCTTCCAAAGAACCCCACATCCCTCCCCACCCCCACCCCGCCAGCAAAGACTGTCAGCGGCGGGCCTGCCTGGTGCTCTTTTGTCCCGGGCTGACTGGCACTGTCACGGGCTGAGTGCATCTCCCAGTGGCAGCTCACTGAAAGCCAGGCGAGCAGGGATCCCTGCTCTGTCCAAATGCCCTGACCAGGAATTCACTGTCACAAGGAGCCCGGGGCCTTGCTCCTCCAGTGAATCAGGAAGCTTGCAGGAGATAAGGAGCCGTGGCAATGAAAACTCCAACAGTAGCGGGGGACTAAGGACATGCTAGGCACTGTCCTGAGTGCTTTGCATGTGACAGTACCTCTGCCCACCCCCCAGTGGTGCAGGACTACCGTTATCTGCATTTACAGAGGAGGAAGCCAGGGTGACTTGTTAATAGTCACACAGCTAGTGAGTTGGTGTGTGGCAGGCGCAGAACAGGCAAGCAGCCCACCGGCTCCAGAGTGCAAGGCTATTTCCCCACGAGGCTGGGGAGTCTGTCTACACTGCAGGCACTGCACTGAACCATCCACGCCGACCTTCCCAGCAGCCCAGAGACGCAGGGACCATGAATAACTCTATCTGCCAATGAGGACACAGAAGGTCACCTTGAAGAGCCTGTGGAAGAGCCCTCTGCTAGAAATTGGAGGGCCTGGGAGCCCCTCAAGCCCCAAAGCCCATGCCCCGTGCGTGCTTGGAACCATTGCTCTGTGAAGCCTCAGACCCCACCGGCCCCCGCCAGCCTCAGCCGCCCTTACGTTTTACGTGCAAACTACAAACGGCGCCTTGCACCTGCTCTTGGGACCTTGGCAAACATCAGCCGATCTCCAGGAACGGGGAAATATTTTGGTTCAAAAATGTCCAATGTTTAATATTATGGAAATGTGGACAGGCTAGAGATCACAAACACCATAAACTTGGACATGGAACAGAGGCCACCAACAGGCCTGCGGTTCCCCCGGGAAACAATGTTAATAGGTATCACTTCCTGAGTGCTCATCGCTGGATATTGTTCTAGGTGCCTGACCTTTGTAAAATCATGTCATCCACACGACCACCGTCCAAAGCAAATAGTGCTGCTTTCATGTTTCAGGGGAGACAAGGCACAGACAGGTTTAGTAAGCCGCCTAGAGTCACACAGCTTATAAGAGCAGGGCCAGGGCTCTAGGCCAGGCAGTTTGGCTCCAGAGCATGACTGCCAGCCTTAGCAAACTTACAAGGAGAAAAGAAAAAGAAAAAAAAAAGGAGATGCTCAGTTAAATGTGAATTTGCATGCAAATGACAAATAATTGTTTTAGTTTAAGAATGCTCCGCGCAAATCCTAGCTCTGCAGCCTACACATGCCACACACAGTGTGGTTAGCGCAGTGTCTGGGGGACCCATGTGGATTCTGACCCCACCAAAGCCGAGAGACCCTCTGTCCCTCACACCCTGTTTCCCAGCTGCAGGTGCAAGGTGCAAAGGCACCGGCCCTGTCCCAACCCGCTGGTGGCTTGTGGTGCCGTAGAGGGTGGGATCTTCGTTCGTTCGTCCCTGGCCCACGAAGCCAGTGGTGATGAGGCCAGCGAGTAGCTTCTCCTCTGAGAAGGGGCACTGAGGTTTGGAATAAAACTAGGGCCATTTTGCTCTGCATTTGCACGACGCTGATGATGCTGACGTGCTCTTCGCGCTTGGAAACTTATTAAGAAGAGCGGCAGGACCCTCCCGTCCCTGCAGGGAGTCACAGGCTAAATTCCAGGCTTGGATCTTGGGTGTCAACAGAGGAACAGACGAGACTCTTCTGGAAGTAAGGAAATGAAAAGAGGCCGTGCAGATGTGTGTCCGGGGAGAGGGGGGCAGAGGGGTTTTGCTGTGTTTCGGTTTGTTGCTTTTGGCCGGGGGAGGGGAGCACGGATGAAGCCCTCGGAACAAACTCCGAAAGCAAAGCGAAGAGTACAAGGCAGCTCGGAGACCAGACAGACGCCCCAGACATCCGCGGGGCCTGCTTGTAGCACGAGGGGTGGGGGTGGGAAGGAGCCAGATGTGAACTCCGAGATTGCCATTCGGGGGGTTTCTTGGGGCTAAGAACCATGAAGACGCGCTTTCCCCCCCTGCGGTTTTATGGCCACGTTTAGCAATGAGTGATGCTGCCTAGATCTGCTAGCTCCTGCTGGAACATCCTGCAGAGGAGGCCCGGGCCTTGCAGCCCCGGCCTCCCCTTGCTCCCCGGAGTGGGGCTCCAGTGACGTCTACACCCGCCCCACCTCTCGGCCCCCAAAGTTCTCTGTTTGCACAAAAGGGGATTCTCAGCAAAACAGCATCCTGCGCTGCAGGTAATCACGGGCCTCTTTCTCTTTAAATAGCTTCTTTGTAACCACAAACATGTATGTTTTTCATAAAGCTCTGAAAATTGTACTAGGCCCTGGGGAGGTACCAAGTGGAAACGCGGGTGCTCAGAGATTAGAACTCCGCTACTCCAGAGGTACGATGTGCTGTTTGTAACAATTATAATAATACACCTGTACCGCCATTGCCAACCCGCGCCAGCCACACGGGGGCTCATTAGTATTGTATTAGGGCTGCATGGGGAAACAGATAATGGCCCATAATGAAAAATGCCAAATTTTCTATATAATAAAAATGAACTTGATTAATGAAAATCACTTTCAGGGAAAGAGTTACAGCGTTGTTAGAAATAAAAAATGATGTATTAATCCGACATTCTTACAGATGGTCCCAACCTCCTGACAACTGCTATTCATTTGAGATGCTATTAGCATGCATAATTATGCTAATTAAGTTGTAATTAAGCACCAATTCTTCCGAGGGCTTTTTTTGTCTATCATTTAATACAACTCCGTTGCAAAGAGTGCTTAAAGCTTTGTACAGGGTTTCATTCAAAAGGGGTTCCCAAATTTCTTAGCAAAGATTTAGCAGCTGAGCCATGGATAGGAGCTATAATCCTTGTTTTGGTTAAAGAAAAGTCAGTAAATACCAGCGGGGTCTGCCAGTTGTTGATAAAATAATGAACGCTTTCTGCTAAAATAAGCACAGTTCAAACCAGGGCAATTACAATGAGAACAAAATGTATAATTATCAGTAGTGATAGAACCATTGTCCCATTACATGGTCGGTTTTATTCTTTTTATTTGAAAAAAGGGGACTTAAGGAGTACATTCAATAAGAAATAATTAGAGAAAATGGCATTCAATATTTTATTAAAAGGAAAATAAATCAGAAAGCTGAAGATATCTCCTGGGGGCCGGGGGTTGTGAAGGAGAGAAGGGATCAGTGATTTCGTTTTCAGTTCCAAAGGCTATTGAGATAAAGCTGTTAAGAAGAACACCATACAATGATAAAGTGCACATAAAATGGTATCTTCAACCCCACTATCTACGGAGGCAAAATCATATTTTTTTTTAGGGAAGAAGTTAGTTAAACTGGCAATTTAGGAATACATGTTTACCCCCTAGTTTGACTGAATTCTACCGCTTTCATTCCCAAATACTTATTGTGTGTTGGACACGGACTTAAGTTTTGCTTTGTTTTGTCACTCATTCAGCAGGGATGCAGCCAGAAACAGCCAGAGAGCTTAGAACAAAGGGGGTTTAATAAAGGGCTTGAGGACAGAGTTTGTTTCCACCAGGAGAGGGGCCCGCTGGGGCATTTCCTGCCTGCTCACCGTCCTTCTAGAGCAGAGAATTCTGTTTCCCAGAGAGTCGCCTCCTCATCTTTATTCCACCCTGAGCTGAATGGAAAGAGTTAAGAAACAGAAGAAACAGACGGGGAAAAGCCCTGATGCTCCCTAAACTTGCCTTTAAGTAACAGCGAGAGCCCAGAGCACTGCAAAACTGAGTCCAGGTTGTCTTATCAACATGACCAGCCTCAGTGAGAGGAATGGCCCCAAGGGGGAGCATCTGAAATACCGTTGGACCACAGCTTGGCAGCCTTCCTCCCTCTTTTAAGTATGCAATTTAAAAAATAAAATAAATAAATAAAAAATATATATATATGCACACAGACATATATATACATATTGGGACAGAAAACAAAAAGCTCATTTTATATATATATATATGTGTATATATATATATATATACACACACACACACACACACAGACATATATATACATATAATGAGCTTTTTGCTTTCTTTTCTGTCCCAATCTTAAATTTGGACTCAGTCTTTGCGATTTGTTTTCTTTGAAGCCTCTGGAAAACTTGCTCCTGGGGCAGGATGCTCTACAGAAACCACTCCTTGTTTCATCTTCACTTTCTCTGCCTGCAGGTGGGAGCAGGAGGGGGGTTAACTTACAGGCAGAGGTTGCGCTTTGCCCTGGGAGTCAGGGGCAGCGTGCTGACGGCCTGCCTCTGGCTGCAGTGTAACATTTAGCAAATGGTTTTGCAAAGTGTCTTCATCTGTAAAATGGAACACCTGCTAGTGGCTCAGAACTGCCCATAGGCGATGATTAGGTAAGGCAGTAAGTGTAAGGGTAAGGTGAAAAAAGTAGGCCATTGTGGGGCTGGGGGTGGTTTTCACTCAGCAAAGATGTCTGGTATCATTAACCCTCTCTTCTTCTGTTTTTTGGTTTTTTGTGTTTTTTTTTTTTTTCTTTCTTTGAGACAGAGTCTCACTCTGTTACCCAGGCTAGAGTGCCGTGGCATCAGCCTAGCTCACAGCAACCTCAAACTCCTGGGCTCAAGCAATCCTTCTGACTCAGCCTCCAGAGTAGCTGGGACTACAGGCATGCACCACCGTGCCCGGCTAATATTTTCTATATATTTTTAGTTGTGCAACTAATTTCTTTCTATTTTTTAGTAGAGATGGGGGTATCGCTCTTGCTCAGGCTGGTTTCGAACTCCTGACCTTGAGCGATCCACCCGCCTCGGCCTCCCAGCCAGCCTCCCAGAGTGCTAACCCTCTTCTGATGCTGAGTATACAGGTACATCCACGCCATGAACACCAGCACACTTGTAATTCATTCATTCACTCCATGCATATTTATTATGCATCTGCAGAGTTCTAGGTGCCAGGAATACAGCTATGAACCAGCTATCACATTTAAAGACGATGTCAGATGTAAATGCTAGGAAGGAAATAAGACTGAGCAATGTGGCAGGGAGTGGCTGGAGTCAGGGGTTGATTTAGACAGCAGGGTCAACAGAGTCCTCTCTGAGATACTGACACTTAAGCAAAACCCGGAATAAGACAGAGCCAGCCAGAAGAGGATGCCCCACGCACAACATCTCGGGCAGAGTGAACAGCTAGCACACGTGCCTATTGTGTTGAGAAAGAAAACCTCCCAAAATCTTAAATACACACACACACATTGCACACATATATACATATGAAATATACTTATATAATTCATGCACATGCATACTGCATGGGTGAGGTTAAAAACAGGGACTTTAGTACCTGGGAGAATTTTCAAATGGTACACCTCCTATGGTGAGAAGTTTTAAAACATCTAGCAATACTATAATATGCCTTTTACTAAGAAATCCCAAAGACACACTGAAAAAAAAAAAAAAAAGACGATATGGACAAAGTAATCACTGGAACTCTATTGTAACAGTGAAAAACTGGAAACAGTGCACATGTCCGTCAGTATGTGGTTAGTTAGGTCAACTAAGGTACCCCCTTCTGAGTGGAGTATTATGCAGCTATTAAAAGAGATTATATCTATATACTATGGAGTGATTATTAGAAAATAAAATACTGTTAATTTTTTTAAAATGCAAGGCAGAAAGCATGTGTGGTATATTGTATTTTATTTAAGAAACACATGAGTGTGCGTGCTTGTGTGTGTATTTGCTTATAGTTACAAAAACACAAGTACACATAAAGGCAGGAAGGAAAGCTAGACTTCTCTATATTTACTGTTTTTCAGACATGTCTTTGCAACCGTGCAAATGTTTTACCAAATCAAATTAACAATTTAATTCCAAATAACAAAATTAAAAACTAAGTGAAACAAATAAATTTCACTACAAAATGGGACATTATCAAAGAGAAATTATTTCATGTGACTTTCAAAAAGAGTAATTTGACAATGAGTTTCAAGTGGATATATCCTAAGGTCAAAAGAAATCATAAATAAATATCTTTTGAGCATTTATATTGTCAGTATGAATTTCTAATGTTTTTTTTCCCCAAAAATATATTTTGTTCCTAGAGTCGTGAAAAGACCTGTGCAAAATGACACCCCAATACAAAGAGTACCTGTAGTGCCAAAGCTCTGGTCTCAAAATATTTTTCTCACTAATAGAAAACATCTGCTCCTTTGAGAAATTCTGCTTCCAGATCTAGCACAAGAAGCGTGCAAGACGAGCCCAGGACAGGCAGGAGAGTGAGAGTCACCAAGACACTGGGTGACATCAGAAGGACTCAGGGGCCAGCCTGAAGGAACTTCCACTGGCCAAAGATGGGACAAGTTGAGCATAAAAGAATACTCTCTGTCACTGATTGAAACACATCAATCACATTAAGATCTGTGTGTTTATAATAATATTTTTAAAAATATTGGTGACCTCTAGAGAATGCTAGGGAAGTAATTTATTATTTTGAAAACCTCAAAATAAAGAAAAATAATTTTTAATTAAAATTTTTAAATTGTAAAATGTGTGGCTATAAATGATATTCACATAGAAAAGAAAATGAACTTTGATCCTTACTTTATACCACAGAAAAATGAATTCCACAGAATGGAATTCATTCCAAAATTTATTCCACAGAATGAATTAAATAAATGTATAAAACATGAAAATGAAAATCCAACTTTAAAAAGAAATAAAAACAAATATACCTATAACTCAGTGATATAGATTATTTTTTAAATAAGACACCAAAAAGCACCAATCACAAAGAAACTGTGAATTTTGGCTACAACAAGTTTTTTAGTTTTTGTGTAACTAAAAACACCCTAAACTTTTGAAAGATAAGCCATAAAGTTAGAGAAGGCGTTTATGCGACTAGGCGTTAGTATCAGAATACAAAACACACATTTAATACTCTAAGATGCAAACAATGCAATAGAAAAATTAGCAAAAGCCACACATATTCAATTCATAGAAAAGGAAATATGAATGATTAGGAAACATGACAAGTTCCTTGACTTTTCTATTTATCAAGGAGATGTCATGGAAGCAATCTAAAGTTCTACTTTACACCCAAAAGATTGCCACTTTTTTTTTTTTCCAATGACAATACCAAGTGTAAGAGGGCCGTGCACGCGTCATTGATAGATATGTATTTTGGTGATCTGACAGCGACTAGTCACATTAAAGACACATGAGCCTTGCCGATCAGTAACTCTGCATCTCCAAGGTATGTTTTCTGGGGAAAGGCTCACACACAGACAGACACAAGGAGAAATTAATAAACATGTTAATGATTTTGTGAGAGCAAAATAAATAAACACATAAATAAATAAGAGAAAACACCTAAGTGTTCATCAGGAGAGAAATGGATAAATTATGTTATACTCAAAAACTGAAAACTTCAACACCTAAAATGAAAGAACTTGATTTATATGTATGTTCATTTTGAAAAGCAAGTTGCAGTTTGGAGGGATGGATGTCTGGAGTTTGGAGGGATGGATTTAATTCCAAATACTATAAACAAAGAAAAGGAATTGACTTTCTTAATATATTATTCCTAGAGCTTAGATGGAGTTTGGAGGGATGGATGTCTCATGCGGACAAAATTCACAAGAGATGATTCTATAGGCAAGGGTCAATATATTGATTGATTGTGGGAATTTCGTTGCCGCAGGGGCAGGGATACTTTCTCTAGGTGTTAAGAGCCATCCCTGGCGCTCCTTGCTCCCTGGAGGTCTAGATGCCCTTTTCACAAGTGGCACCATCACCCACCATCACCCATTGCCCAACCACTCATGCTTGACTAGTTCCTCTTCCTTGCTACGTACCTGCAAATAATCTCTGAGCCCCACGAATTAAGCCACTAATGCACCACTAATGCATTTCAATACCGTATATTATCCATTGATATGTGCTTATGTAATAAGCGTATCAAATTACGGAAGTGAAGGACACTCACCCAGATATTAATATTCTCTGGGGAAGGGGAAGGGAAATGGGGCTGGTGAGATCTATAGAGGAGGCTTCAGTGATCTCTATCACATTCTGTGTAATCATAATTACGAAAATGAAAATCCACAGCAAAAGTGTCCAAATCTTAAACTTGGTTGTTTCTAATGAATGGTTAGGAGTAATTGTTATATAGCTTTTATGATCAATTCATTTATATTCATGCTAAGTGATCAATACACTTTGTCATTGGACTCTTAGTGGCAAGTTTAAGAAACTCAACTGGGCCAGATTGGACAAAAAGGGATGGAAGCAAAGGTTGAAAGAAAGGCCAAGCACCAGGAAGGACAGATTTGGGACTGATCTTAGAAATGATCTTGATCCAAGACACTCAAATGCCACCAGGAATCTCTCACCAACCCTGGCGTCTGTGTCCTCCTACCACATAAAATAATACGACCCTACTTCTACAACTTCTACTGTTATCTCTGCTGTTGTGACTACTAGCAGCAACGAACATTTATAGAGTGCTTGCTGTGTGCACATCTAAGTACTTAACTAATCAAATCCACAGAATAGTCCCATTTTATGGGTGAAGAAACTGAGGCACAAAGAGGTGGAATGACTTGCCCAACTCACACAGCCGGGAAGGAACAAAACCAGGGGTGAAGCCCAGGCAGGTGTATTTATTGCTAAACACTAGAAAACTGATGTTCACCACCGTGTAGAACTCTTAAGTATCCAGTATTTTTAATATATATATATTTTTTTAATCACATACTTTCCGCTACCGGAGAAAGACAGCAGTTCTTTCTGGCCTCGGGCTTAAAAATCGAAGGGAAAGGCCGTGATTAGCCCATGTTGGGGTCACGGGCTCCTCCCAGATCAACCATCTGTTGCCTGGGAGTGGGGGAGGGGCCGAGGGAGCCGCATAAGGGTCACGGAACAAAATGGAAGTTTCTAAGAACCATGAAGTTAGAAATTGCCGGAAAAAAATAAAAGACTTAATTCCCCAAGGTGGTGGGGAACAGTGAGGATGAGACCAATAATAGCAGATGCCCAGTCTGTTTTCACATGGCATTAAATATGATGTGTGCTGTTTCTTATCCGTTTCTGTTGTATCTAAAATGTGTACAAATGAGCATGTCTTGTTTTATCATCTAAAACATAAAGACTCTGTCTCAGTGTTCTTTCGGTGGTGGCCTCGCCTCTGAATTCCTCTGCCTTGTTCGGATCCTGGCACATTGTGTTGGTGTATGAATGGTCTCAATGTGTCCCTACGCAGTCCCCGAATTCCTCCCGAAAAGCTGAAAATACTCTTTGTAAACATGCCATCGGGGAGAAAATGGGAAAGTTACTTAAAGGTCATGCTTCCATGTTGTTTTAAGTGATTCATTCGACGTTTTCACTTCATTATTTTGGAATCAGGGTGAGAGAATAGAAAGAAACACCGTGTTATTGGCCACACAGACCCAGGCTCACATCTTAGCTCTGACACTAAGAACAATAATGTTGAACCGTTTTCCTTAAATCTCCCTTACCTCAAATTCATTTTTAAAATGGGGTAAATAATAATGGCCCCATAGGATTGAGGGGAGGAAGGAAGAGTCTGGAAAGGAGAACATCAAAATGGTAAGAGTTTGGTCCAGGTGGTAAGGCAATCGTAGATCTGTAGGAGAATTTGTTGTGCAGAACCTAAGTGGTCTTCCCGAAATTTGTCTTGTAATTGGAGCTGCTTCTGTAGGCTGTCCTTCCTCTTTATTCAAGCGGAGGGGTTACATCCCCTCAGCTCCACTCTGGAAGTCCCATGCTAGCGGTCATTGCCCCTGGAGAAGGGACCTTCCCATGGGTCCTCACCTAGCGTTCTTGCCAAAGGACATGTATTTTTCATCCCACGTTTCTGCTGAAAAACATTTTCCAGCTTTTCTAAAACTGGGGCCCCAGGAAGAGCCTCCTTTTATCTTTCTCAGCTAAGGTTCATCCCAAAGGGCATTTCCAGTTTACAAATTAGTGTCTTGGATGCTAATTTCTTTCTACTACATGAGAGAGGCAGGCTAGAGAGAATGGCACCTCTTCAAGGAAGGTTCAGGAAGACAGTGTTCTCTCTGAGGTCCCAAAGGAATTGGTTTGTACATGTGGTGGCCAAGGAGGAAAGACAGAAGGGTGCCCCCTAAGAGGGAAGCTGATCCCAAACCAGAAGTATCTGGATCCTTTGTCAACTAGAGAGGGACAGTGACAACACAAGCAGAATGCTTGACTCACCTGCAGGGGACATTCACCTTTTAGGTGTAGGGGCAACAGTCCCTTTCAAAGACTTAACAGAAGTTCATGATTGGACTTAAGCCACCAAACTGAGTTTTGGAGCAATCACCCTGCTCTGGTGGGAGAGCCAATGAGAGTGAAGAAAGACGAGATTTAGAAGTCGCCGTGGTCATGGTGGTGATGGGCATTCAGAAGTTCCGGTGAGGACAGAGGGATGTAAACCAACTTGAGAAACATCTAGGAGGCTTAATTCGTGGGGCTCAGAGATTATTTGCAGGTACGTAGCAAGGAAGAGGAACTAGTCAAGCATGAGTGGTTGGGCAATGGGTGATGGTGGGTGATGGTGCCACTTGTGAAAAGGGCATCTAGACCTCCAGGGAGCAAGGAGCACCAGGGATGGCTCTTAACACCTAGAGAAAGTATCCCTGCCCCTGTGGCAATGAAATTCCCACAATCAATCAATATATTGACCCTTGCCTATAGAATCATCTCTTGTGAATTTTGTCCGCATGAGACATCCATCCCTCCAAACTCCAGGTAAATTCATAAAATTGAGTCTGGGGAACAAAATATTAATAGTTAGAATTACAGGAACCTCACTCTTGGGCTTCCCTCTCTGTGGATTTTGACACAGCTACAAGCACATCTCCTCCTTCTTTGTGTCTCCGATTAATTTCAACAAGGAACTGGGAGTTTAAGATTCATAAAATACCACGAGAGAAGTGAAAGTAAGACACTAAGGGAATTCAAAGAAGGGGCAAATTGCCTGCCTCTGGTAGGATAGGGGACATGAGTTGGGATCCAAAGACACACAGGATTTGGAGTTTCAGAGAAGACTGGCATCTGCTTAATTTCAGAAGATGATAGTTGGTATCAGAGGATGAAAACTCTGAAATAAAAAATGAGAAAGTCTCAGCACACAGCACTTGGCAAACAGTAAGAACTCATTAAATAACTCTTTGATCTGAGTCTGAATCTCAGCTTAGCATTTCCTCCCTCAAAATAGCATGCTCTTCCCTTGCTCACATCCGCATTTGAACTTTCAGCCCATAGACTCCCAGTTAACAAGGTCATATTTTCTCAGCACCAATGGAGATTTACCTTATATTGTCATTCATTTTTCTTTCAAATCTAGTAGCTCTTATTTGGAGAAGAAGGAATTAAGAACCCACTATGCATTGGGAGGAAGGTGTACGGTTGCTCAGATTGATCCAGAACAGGGGATGATAAGAGTGGGAAGAAGCATTAAGAAAAGGAATAAAACCTACCACATTTATGGGCTGCTCAGTTTCCCCCTAAAGAAACTCTCCCTAGCAGTGTGTCTGCTGCATAATAAACCCTCAGTAAATTATTATTGAATGCGTGAATAAGGGAATAAATTATAATAATGTCCAATCATTATAATAGTAACAGCTAATATTTGTAAAGGACTTGCCTTGTTGACATCATGCACACAATGATTTACATCCATCACTTCCTCTTCTATTTTCCCCATTTGATATATGAGAGTTTAGGGAATTTTCCTAGTATCATACAACTAGTAAGAGACGAAACCAGGATACAAACCCACAATTGCATTTATTTTAGTCTCCCGTTAATGCTGTTGCTATAAAATACTGTATCCCAGATGGTCATCCAACAGGCATTTATTGAGCGTCTATTATGTGCGAGGCATATGCCAGATATTGAGGATAGGATGGTGAATCAGACTGGCATGGCCCCATTCTTGAATGTTAAAGTAGAGGAAACGAAATAGTCAATGAAGCACTAACGTGTCTATACCCAATTGCGTCAGCTGTTGATAGTTGCTGAAGAGTAAAACACAAGGACAATGACAGAGAATGGGGGGAAGAGAGGAGCGCTTTTGATAGGGTGATCGGGAAAGTCATCCCTAAAGAGGTAACATTTAAGCCAACATCTAAAAGCCAAGCATGTCATGGCTGAAAGCACCAAGAGGAAAAGGGAGTTGTTATATCCCTAAGGAGAGCAACAAAACAGTGAGCACTTCCACGGTCATCTTTAATTTCCCAAGCATTTCTGCATGCATTATTTCACTTCGCCTCACTGGGACAAGCCTTTACAAATCATTCCGCTTTGGGGTCCTTTCCACGGATTGTCCCCATTTATTTGTTCACATCCCCCATTGCTATTTTGTTAGCAGCTTGGTTAATAATTGCAGGTCATCAGTAAGTCTGGCTTAAAGGTCAACCGACCCTGAGAGAAAGAAAATCCTCCAATTAGTTAAGAATCAGTGAAGAGTGATGCCCAGAGCCAGGGTGAGGAGTAGCAAGAAAAAAAAAAAAAAAAAATCAAAGGGAAAGCTTCCCGGACCATTGTCCGCCAAGCAACCGGTTGCTCTGTAGGGAAAGCCAAACTTGGCCTGCCTAATGAGCCCTGAAACCTTGAGCAAACAAATTCAGAGTCCACATTAGAGGAAAACAGAGGGCAACAAAGAGGGGGTCATTAAACACGCTGATTGGACGCTGACCCTCTCTCCATCGTGTGGGAGCTCAGAGAGCCCGGTGAGCCATCACACGGGACGTGCAGTCAGAACGGGCTGCGACATGCCACCTCCTCGAGGAGACCTGCCCCAAACTCCCCTTCCTTCCTTTTCTTTTTCCATTTCATCCCTGACTCTCTCATCCTTCCTTCCACACTGGATGGCCAGAGCAGTTTCTCTAAGACAACTCAGAGATCACCAGTGTAAGCAGCATGGACTGCCACTATGAACAAGGGCAGTGATTGCTAATCCATCATGACACCCCTTTTCTCTGAGCCTGCTGGCAACCTCCAAATCCCTCTCCACACAACTCTACAGGCAGGTGCCATTACACAACAGGAACCAGAGCACCATGAGACATCCATATGGCATTCTGTATTCCAAACCATTTTAATGTCACCATCTCTTGTGTCGAATGACCACATAGCTCTTTATATCGGCTGAGGCACTTGAGATTATCCGTCGTAGTAATAACGACCATTTGGTGAGCACCTACTACACACCAGAGTGTGTGTGTTGATTCTCTGCAGACTCTGCTAACTCATCCCCATCACAACCCCATGAAATAAGAGATAGTATTAGCCCTGCTTTACAAATAAGGAAAAAATAGGCTCAAGGAGTTCAAGTAATTTACAAAGACATGGTGCCGGTAAGAAACTGAGCCAGAAGACAAACCTAGACATGGGCTGATTCCACACTTAGGGCATGTTAGAGCACACCACGGCATGATTAACTATCTGAGAGACCAGCATGGGTCACTTAAGAATAAAAACTTCACCAAGTTCTATCAGCACAGACCAAATACCTACCAATACCCAGCCGTCTCCTACATGGGTTCTCATCTCTAAACTCAGAGTCACGGCAACAAGATTCACAACAATGACCATTGAGACAGATGTCCACCCTTGTTTGACACATGCTAAGGAGTAAAGCCCCTTTAACAAGTCCCCAAGCCAACAAGCTGGAATGTGAGCCAAAGCCTGCTACGGTCAAGTTAGGTCTTAATCTAAGATTGGAGAACCGCTGGGCATAGGCTTCTGTTCCCTTATCCACACAACAAATGGTTCCTGGCTGCTCAGTACGTACGTACCAAGTCCTGTGCTGGGCAGCGGTGCTGCAATGAGGAACCCCATCCCACATGTCCCTGGAGTCTGCAAGCTAATAGAGGACGTAGACATTAAATAAGTAAGTGTGCAGAAGATCACTTGTTTATAGTTGTCAGCTCTCAGGGCCCTGAGAGAATGAAACAATGGACAGTTGGGTGGGACGGGATCAGAAAAGTCTTCAGGTGGGCCTGAAAGGACAGGTCTGGTTGGTGGCTTCCTGGGCTGCCACGGATTGTGTGAGTGAATGAGGCACAACGTTGCTATAGGAGGTTGTTGAAAAAGAAATGATGACTCAGAGAGTGGACAGAGATACTCTTGGTTTCCAACGTGGTCGAGAACTTGCATCAAAACCTGGAACCCTGGACAGTGGTGTTTGTTGAACCATCCATTCCTTAGGCCCCACTCAGTTGGATCTTGGGCAAAGGAAAGAGCGTCCTCCGAGATAATTACCGCATCCCACGGTTTTGGGATCCATCCCCCCATCTCAGCCATGGCTTTCCTTCTGTCCTCTGTGCATTAAAGTAAAACACATCGTCTGCCAGATTTTCCCAAAACACCAGACATATGTCTGCCATCTGCAACAACAGCTAAACTGAGAACAGGTAGAGACTAAGAGAACTTAAAAATTTGCCAAATGACAACATCTTTTTAGTGGAATCCATGGATTATTTCAGTCCTAAGAAATACTTCCTAGCATCTTCCCCTAGGAAAAAATAATGACTTCTTAAATACTTTATTCTCAACCCTGAGATGAAATGTTTGCAATGGAAGCCCTCCTCAGAACTCCCTTCTCCAGATTTTGGGCCTCACAACTAGATTCCAGCGATTTCTTTTATGACGAGAAAGCAACTATTTGAGGACAGAGGTGGTCATGGGCCCGGGTAAGTTTGGTGGATAAATTAGTGAAGATCCTTGCCGGGGAAGAGGAAGGAAGAGCTCAAGAAGCACCAGATATCAACAGTTTCTGGTTTCCTCAATGGAAAGAGCAGAGATATTCCCCAGATTCACTGGGACAGGCTCGCTTTCTTACAACATAAATTAATATACAAAATGTCTAGCTACATGCAATTTTATAGATTGAATTAATGAGGATAATTTCCACTTCTGTCCACGGTGAAGTAACTAGTACTGGATTCTCTATGCAGCCATAAACAACTAGTCAATGAGATAAAATAAATGAAAGGACTGTTTTCAGACACTGAACAGACAGGAAATGAGTGAGGTAAGCACTGTAATTACCCCAGGTTTCGACCTTGAGGCACTTTCTGGACTGTGGCATAGGGCAGGGAAACTGGAACAAAGCATGGTGGTGTCACTGAGTTGCAAAGACAGAGATGAGACTTCAGGAAGGTAGACATGGTTGAATTTCAGAATACAAGAGAGGAGGGAGCTATGCAAAGACAGAGCTCTAGAATTGTGCAGAAGGGCACCACTGAAACTATTTCTGGACAGATAGCTATGCATACATTAGTGAAACTAGGAAGCTGTTAGCTAAACAGTTCCTGAAGCTCATACTGGGGTACGAGATATTAAAATTCGGATTGGTCAGAATGGATAGACCTCATTCAGAACCTGGAGAGTGCAACAGAAACCCCAAAAGGAGTCTTTCTCAGA
Source organism: Microcebus murinus (assembly GCF_040939455.1). Classification (NCBI taxonomy): domain Eukaryota; kingdom Metazoa; phylum Chordata; class Mammalia; order Primates; family Cheirogaleidae; genus Microcebus; species Microcebus murinus. The sequence goes on from NC_134123.1 coordinate 29,175,431, forward strand.
AGTAGAGATATAAGTAGCCTTAGAGTAAAGGCTATCCTGGACTCACCCTAAAATGGTTAAAAACAACTCAAAAAAGATCAGGCTAGGATGCCAATAACTGCCTGCCAAAACAAACTTCAACATTCTTCAAAGGGAAGCAACCAAATCCAAACACCCAACCATGTAACATCACAATGCCCAGCATCTAATAAAAATTACTAGACATGTGGAGAAGCAGGATAATGTGACTCATAATCAGGAGGAAAAAAATCAGACAACAGAAACACCCCAGAAGTGAAAGAGATGGTATCAGCATATAAAGATTTTAAAAGAGTTATTAAACCTTATAAATAAAGAGAAAATAAAAGACATTTTTCAAAACTACATGGAACTTCTATATTCAAGAAATAAATTATCCAACATGAAAAAGTCATAGGATGGGCTTAATGGTAGACTAGACGAAAGAAAATATTAATGAGCGTGAAGATGTAAAAATGGAAACTATCTAAAAAAATGCATAGAGGAAAAATAAAATCAGAGTTTCATTGACCTGTAAGATAATGTGAATCATCTAGCACAGATAATAATTGGAATCCCAGAAGGATGAGAGATAAAGATAAAATATTTGAAAAAAATAGCAGCTAAACATTCCTCACACTTGATGAAAACCATAAACCCATGCATGTAAGATACTTAACGAACCCAAGCCAGAATAAAAACAAAAACCACCAAAGAAAATACAATCAAATTATAGATCATATGGAGAAAAATCTTAAAAGCAAAAAGTAAAAGAAAGACACATTAAGTAGAAACAAACATAAGAACTATTATACTGTAAACCAGAATACAACAGAACAACATTTAAAAATGGTAAAAAAGAAAGCCAACCTAGAATTGTATAGAACCAAAATATTAACAGTAAGAAAAAGACATTTTCAGAAAAACAAAAATGAGAAACTAGCAGCAGACCTGCAATACAAGAAATATTGAATGAAGTTCTCGTGCAGAAGAAAACTGCAGTGGATGGAAATGTGGACACACATGAGGGAATGAAGAACACCAGAAATTGTAACTACATTGGGAAACATGAAAAAAAGTATTTGCTTCCTTAAGTGCTTTAAAATTTATTACTTGTTTAAAACAAAAATATTATAGTAACAATGTATTATGGGATGTGTAACATGTAGAGAAATAAAAGGCATGATTATAGAACAAAAGACAGGAGGAGGGAAATGGAAGTATATGATGAATATCATATATAAAGGATTATAATATTATTTGAAAAGAAAGATCTACTTAGAGAAATCCTTAGAGAAATCAGTAATAAGATGAAACAAAGATACAGCTAATCACTCAATAGTGGAGATAAAAATAAATACCAAAAGTTATTCAAATAAATTGTTGAGAGTAAACAGGAAAAAAAGAATGGATGGTCTAAATAGAAAACAAATAACCTGATTCAAATGGGTAAATTGAAATCCATTTGAATAATTCCACTAAATGTAAATGATCTAAATACTCCATTAGATGACAACAATGTTTTATAAAAAGGCAAGCTCCAACTATAGACCTAGCTTCATTAAAAAAAAAAAAAAACCTTAATCATAAAGACACAGGTCAGTTGAAAGTTAAAGGATAGGAAAATATATACCATGCAAGCATAAATTTTAAGAAAATTGGAGTGGCCATGTTAATATCAGATAATGGAGACTTCCTAGAAGGACAAGGAACATAAACGTGGGCATAAGAGAACACGTTAGCCTGACTGCAATATACCATATCTTGATTTGTTAGTAGTTCAGTGAGTACAATATATTTGTCAAAAATCACTTAAAGGTACACTTAAAATGGTTGTGTATATATACAATTGTATATAAATTGCATTTCTATTAGAATGATTTGTTAAAATGAAGTAGAATGACACATGCTGATATGGGAAGAGATTAACGAACAGAGCAAGATGAAGAATGCATTATGTATGTGTCTGTCTGTCTGTCTGTCTGTCTCTCTCCCTCTCTCTCTCTCTATATATATATATGTGTGTATATATATATATATATATATATATATATATATATATATATATATATACATGTGTGTGCACACAAAGGCATAGAGATATAAGCGTCTGCCCAAAGTCACACAGAGGTGACTCCAGACCCAGTATCCTTGAGCATTTCCTACACCGCCCATGCTCTAATATTTTAGAACGATACACTATATATACAACTTCTGGTGGAGCATTAGTGAGTCGTAAAGCATCACGTCTAGGCCAGATATCTCTGGGACAGATGTCCTCACCACCTCCAGTAATCCGGCAGATGCCATTTGAATGCATGGTTGCCTTGGGTTGAGTACGCTAAGAGCTGTCCCAGAGACAAAGACATGGATGCATCGTATATGACAGATAACCCGAGAAGTATAAATTTAAAAAATGAGGAAGTGAGACAGGGAATGGAGAAAAGCTAAAAACTGTGGGCAACTGGGGCTTGTTCCCATGGAGACCCTCTTTGAAACCAACTAGACTAGACCTCAGAGTTGGACACCTGTAAGAGGAGAGCCTGGGGCATTTATCTACTGGCTTCGATCCACTGTTGGCTGAGGGTTGGTTGACTTCTTCCACCTCTGAGTGGTACTCACACATAGCTAAGCAATGTCTGTGATCTTCAGAGAAAGCAAAGCAGCAAGCCAAACCCCAGCTCCCTCTGGATTCAAAGAGGTTCGGCACCAGGGAACATCAGGTCTACTCCTTCCAGATTGGACGTCACCGTCTAACAATGTCCAGGTCACACGGACGAAGGTTCTGGAACTGGGATGAAGAAAATATGCATGCCAGCAGGAATCCAAACTCCAATCAGTGCGTTTTTTTTTAAAAGCTCGTATTTGTATATTTGATGTGTAACCTAATTAGACCAGAGCATCTTTAATTAAGTGTGTCAGCCCCAGTGGAAGCTGCAGAGTTCAATGCTAATAAAACCGATAAAGGTTTTTGTTTCCCAGACTTCTTTTATTTAATGCCTCGACCATGTTAATCCAATCTGTAACATATGGGCAGTTCTCCCACTACGGATTTATCATGTGGGTGTTTCTTTCTGTGAATTAATGCAATCAAGCTCCTGCCAGTGTTAATTATTTTTTTCTCCAAGAAGCAAATCCCAGAATTTAGCAATAACCAGCTGTAATTTACTGCTGGCCGGGCAGCAGAACGCTGGACTCTCGCTGTCTGCCACCAGCCCGGGCAGATGGGGAGAGGCCTCCGTGCTCTGGGGCTGACCTCGGCTCTCAGTGGTTCCAGACACAGGCAGGATTCTTGGCATTTGCCAGTCTCACCAGCCCTGTAAGAGCATAAATCTCGTGGCTTGCAATAAGCTTCCGTTCTAGAAGTTTTGCTGGTCACTGGAAGACTGTACACCTGGGAGACTTTGTTACATAGGATGCATTGCACACCTTGTCGACCTGGACTCCCTTGTCAGGTCTTGCTAATAGAACAACACTCTTCAAGGTGAAAGTGTTGATCTCTGGACCTATCTAGCGTTCTTCCCGATGGCGGGAATACTTTTCGCCATGTTGACCCATAACCAGCCATCAGTCCTCCTCTCAGTCTTAACTTGAATGGCACTTCTCTCTGTACACCCAACTCAACAATGTTCTCAATCACATCAAAATTCTTTCTCAGCCTCCTATCTTATTCAAAGCCCTTACAAGGCACATGATCACACTTACCTACTTTGCTTCGTCTTCTGTTGACTTGTTTATCCTGTGCTCACCACCCACCCATAGAATACAAGCTCCCTGATAGGGGGTCATGTAGCCTCAGAAAATGCTGCAGCCCCAGCTCCCAGCAAGCACCCGGTGGGAGAGGGAACAGGTGCGTAGCTAAGAGTCATGTCATGAATGGATAAAGAAATCTCAAGGGGTAACTGTGTGGCATTTACAACCAAGTCCTGGTCTGCATCAGCAATATTACATGTTCCAAATAACTACAAGGATTATTTTGTCAATTGATAGGGAAGAGTGAGCCGGCAGCCAACAACAGGACAGAAGAAAGATCAACAATAAGACAGAATGCGTAGCCATACTTGGCTAAATAGTCAAAGTAGATCAGGATTTAGAATGAATACGCAAACTGGGATCTCAATTCTGGCTATGTGATTTCAAGCAAGTCATCCACCCTCCCTGAATTTTTGTTACCTCATCCATAAAAAAAAACAAACACAACCATCACCAAGGAGGCATGAAAGCATAACTGTTCAACAAACGGTCTTTGAATCTGAATTGGAAGAAAACTAATCTAAAAAAAAAAAAAAAGAAAGGCTGTTTCTCTTGAAGATGTCTGTATATATAACAGTAAATAAACACCCAACTGAATTGTGAAATTCATGGCGAAGGCCCACATGGTTATATGGAATGTGGAGAGTCCAAGGACCAATTCTCAACATGGCAGACCTTGCTGAAGTGACTTTACCATAGCTTCATTGCGGCAATGCAAAAAGTATCCTATTTCTTGGGTACCCACTTAAAAAAAAAAACAAACAAACAACAACAAAAAAGAAAAACCAAGACTTCCTTCATTAGTCTCCATATCTTTTTTTAAACTCTTTCCAACATTGCCCAATGCTGGAACGGCTCGGATGTTCACGGACGTGCGTCTTGAAATGCCGGGAGGGTAGTGGTACACATCCCACACGGCCCCTTCAGGATAACAGACAAGTCTCGAAGGCGAAACCCAAGGACCGCGCACGTCGCTGCCTGTCAGTGCCAGAACGGGAGGAAACACCACCGTCACCAGTCAGCAGAGAACTCAGACTAGGCAGGAAACTGACTTTCAGTGAGTATCCACTTAAAACTTCACTTGAGCTGGGCACCTCAAGAAGGTTATCTGTTGTAAACCGGCTGGAAGGGGAGAATGAAGAGCTGGAAAGTCACTCTTGCACCAGGAGCAATGTTGCAAAGCCGTGACGTTTTCCATTTATGCATCCATTCATCCTTTCAACCATTTACTCAGCTCTCATTCCGTGCAAGGCACAGATTTCCCACCTGTTTTGCGAGCCCTCTAACACTTCAAGAGAAGGGGAAGGCTGGGAAAGGAAGGTTCTGGAAAATAGTCCCCCCAGAAGAGAACGCAAGATCTCAGGTCTGTTTCCCATGATGAAAGGCCCAGGAGGGAGGGAGGAGATGAGAGAACTGACCACCCCACCCCCTGCCGTGATCCTGCATTGACCGGCTTTCCCCACTCTGATGTCCTACTGCCTGGCGGGGTCTGGCCTGTCTATCAACCACAGCACCGGGAGTCCGAGTTCAGCGTGACGGTTCCCCACTGCAGACTCAGGGCTCAGCACCCCACTGCCCACGCCGACTTCCACAGACACTGAGTACCTGCACTCCAAAGGAGGAATGTGGGTCTCATCGTTGCTTTTATTTGAAAGAGCTTGGTGATCGGGAGTGTTGAGCAACTTTTCACAGTTGTTTATCGGTTTTACAGGGAATACATTGTTTGAGCAATGTGATTTTCTGAATCCACTGCCAGTATCTCTCCAGAAAGCCAGCCCCAGGCCACTCTTTCCTGGATCGAGCTGTTCCTAAGAACATTTCCATGCTCAGCACTGTGTCACTCCTCTCTCTCCTGGTACATGGTCGCCACTGCTATTCCAGCCCCTCTTCAGGTTTTGGTGGCTTGCCCCGTTCGGCTCCCATCGGGAATCGTGTTCCTGGAATTTCCGTGGTCACTAAGTCCCAAAGCCAGGCCGGTTGGTTTTCTGAGTCTTTACAGCAACCTCAGCTCTTGAATGCACTAGATCTTTTTTGTAACCCCCACCTTCCCCCCGGGATCCCAGAAATGGTCCCCAAGTAGCTACTCTCACCAATCCTTTTGCCAAGCTTTGTTTTTGGACTACATTCTATTACTTGGGGTAAATTCCACCCCAAGATGATACAGTTTCCAGGGGCCAGGTGTGTCCTTGGACCTATGATCCGCCTTGATGTGACTCATCAATTTCAGTCCAGAGAAGACCTTTAGGTTTTCAAAGTAATGAGTCCCTTTCCAAATGCCCCAGTCACCTGCCCTCCCCAGAGCAGCTTATTCCTTGTTCTAAGAATCTTCCACCACTCACGTGCATCTGTCTGGCTTCTGCATTGGAAGGTAACTACTTCGAGAGCAGGAGCCATATGTATACACACACACCAAACATAACATATTTATTATATGGATATATACATGTATTGCTAAAAGTATTCAATGTTTCACTGCCACCGTGAAGCTCTTAGATTTTGACACATACACAGTGCTTGCGTATGTCAATGTCACTTCTCTTGAGTTTAAAAACTGGGAGTAAAGGCAAAAGAATCTAGGGAAGCTGGTGGGAGAGGTGAGGGTTGTAAAGTCCACTTTCCCTGCATGTGTATGGAGTATAATATAGACATTATAACACAGTCACTCTTTTGTATTTGCCTTATATTCGCCTGCTCTCACGGGGCATTCAGGGTTCCTCTCTCTAATTTAGTGTAAGTGCAATGGGGTCAACCTAATTTACAGGGTATTTGGGCTGGGTATTAATCACCACCTGGTGACTATTTATCAAGCTTCATTTGGAACTGCCCGTGGAAAGATCTGGATATTGTCCCCAAAACCCCCAAAGCTGGTGTCCAAGTCTGTTAGAAAAAGATGTATCTATCATGCACTCAGGAAGATGCATGAATGTTCTTCTTAGTGATTTTGTTCAGGGAGGACTAGCTTCTGAGTGACAGTTTACCTTTGTCAGGCAGAGATGAAACCCTGCCCATGGGCATCCCATTATCTCTCTTTTCTCAACACAGCAAAGTGTATAGTGCAAACCATTATGACCCCTGATATTTGGAACTTCTGTTCCTGAGACAGAAAGCAGAGATGGACATTCCCTGGTTCTGAAGAGCTTAGAAAACATTTGCTATAATGCCAATCTATCGTGCTGCTTACTGGTCTGAAAGCTTTCCACGTTGTCCTGCTGCCCATGGGATAAAGATCAAGGATCTTTATTAACAAGGATCACAAAGCCCCACCAGACGCCCACGGCCTCTACATCGCCCTCTTGTGCGTTTCTTGGGAGATACACCCATATACGCACATCTCCTGTGATAATCCCATGAGAAATGCACATGTCATTATCATCAGACACACTGAATATCTTCCTCTAGGTCACAAACTGATGAGTGGTGTTAAGTGAGACTCAAAGCAAGGGCATCAAAAGACCACGAGGCTGAACCTTCAAACTATACAAGATTATCAGGTGGATCAGAAAATAAACGAAATAAGAGAACCACGTATGCAAAACCCTGACGCACTCTACAAAAACAGGAATATTATGACATTTTCCTAAATAATGAAAAAATAAGCAAGATTATTCTATTTCGATTTTAGGTAATATGCACCGTGTTTCTCTTCCTTCCCCTAGCATCTTCCATTCTGCATTGCGGCAATATTCATCTAACATTCAAAGTTAGAGCAGAAAGAGCCGTCCGCTTCTCAAATGCACTTGCAATTATTTTTCTATCATTCCAGACACTGTGTTCCTATAAAGCCATCTCTAATGCATCTTTTCTTGGCATCGGTGACCTGGTTAATCTTCTCCCCACACTCTGTCTGCTCTGAGCCTTATAATGAAACCAAAGGTTAAATGTTTGTAGACTCACTCAACACCCGCAACATTAAGACAATTGGATGGGAAATAATCTCATCTCGACGTGCCAGGGGAGAGGTGCTGCACGCCCATTAGAGCTAATGGGAGTTACGGCCAAAATCAAGGTGAAGCCTCTGCACCCAAGGGCACGATGGCAAAGAGAGGAACAGGGGAAGCTGAAATTAGAAAACCTGCACAGCTGCATACAAGAGTCTGGGCATCTGAGCACTAGATTTTGTGAAAAAATTATGTATCTCGGAGAGCTGACCCCAAGCCCTGGACGCAGACAAAAGTGGGACTAGATCTTCCATTTAGTAGCTGTATAACACCTTGAAAAAAGTCTTTAATCCCAATTAGACCTCAGTTTATTCAACTTTAGAAAGGGCATAAGAATAGCATGTAATTACTGTGATCATTATGGATTCTACTGGAAGGCTAAATGATATCATACACACAAAATGCATTGTGCAAGGTAAATATTCTATAAATTCGCTAAGAGCGTTGTTATTTTTGCATGATCATCATTACGATTAACAGCAACTCCATCACTTTTGAAGAACAGGGAATGTCTTAGACGCTAACTTTTTCCTCAAGCCCAAGGGGCTTCCAAGAATATCATCATCACAAATCACCAGGGCCACAATCACTGTCACCTGAACCAGGCTCCACAGGTGGCCAGAGGGTTGACTTTACACAGTCTCCGCTCCTCTTCCCAAAGGCTCTGAAATTGACATCATGCCCCTTTCACGGTTGGCGGGAATGGAAGCTGGAGAGGTTGAGCTGTGTTAAGTAGGACAGCATCTGTCATATCTGATAAAAAGCAGCAAGGTCAGGATTTTTACAAATCTTTACATAGAGTAAATCCAAGACTGTATAACCACATCTTCCTAGCCCTGTTCCGTTTTTTTCCCTGCACCATCAATAACCACCCACATTTGATCTATGGAGTTCACCCCCAATCAGTTCAGAAGGTGTTTGTCCTTTGGATTTTCAGAGGGGACATTTGGGGGCCTTTAATAAGAACCAGCCAGTCAACATTCGAGACCCACAGTTGGATCCATACCTCCTGAGAGCATCAAGAACTTCCCTTTGGACCACGCGTCAACCAGCACCAACACATAAGGTCCAAATACCAAACCTAGCAAAGGAAATAAGTTCCAACTCTTATAAAGGATATCCCAATCATAAGAGAGGAATATAAGATATTCAGAGAATAAAAAGGGATTTCATATAAATCTGAAAATGAGAAGATGGCTATATAAGCAATACACAGGAAAAATCTGTGGGAAACACACAGGTTCACTTAGAATTGAAATGTCCACTAACCTGACTCTACTTCTTACACTAGGTCCCTTGGGATACCTCACCCTAATTCTGTTTAAATATCTCCTCTCTAAGCTTTCTTAAGAAAAAAACAGCCAAGATTTAAGGCAAACTCTCATTCCTCTTGTAGAGTGCTATGGGAAACTTTATTTTTCACTGGATCTTTTTAACCTTTCTGTAGGTCTGTTAAAGAAAACAAAAATACTTGTGACACTTGCTAAAGAACAGAAAGTAGACTTTATTTAGGATCATTGCAATAGGTATAAAGGAGCCACTGCAATGGAGTCTTGCAGTGGGAGAGAGAGACTGGGCTTGACCCTGAGTACAACAAGGAAAAGAGAGAATTTATGTCCAAGGAGCAGGGTGGGGTCAGTGGATGAAAAATTCCTAAGAACAAACATCAGGGGTGAGGGGGATTCTCGCTAAATGACCTAGCAGGAATGAAGAGAAGTCGGAGTGACTGGGCATTACCTGGCAGGTGGGTGAGAGATGGGAAACACAATTATGTGTCAAGTGTGATCAGATATTGAAGGGAGGGGGGTAGAGGTTCTGGTTAAACTGACTTAGCAGGATTCCTGCTAAAATGAGCCAATGAAGAGAAGTCCATGGAAGCCCAGGAGTCATACCTAGTTGAAAAGTTCGGAAGAGCTCGAATAGTTTGGTCAAGGGGAAAATTTTTGTTAGGTCTCCAACAACGATTCTCCTTTAGAGGAGTATTCTTCGTCTCTGAGGAGTCAGATGTAAGAGAGAGGTAGATAATGAGCTCTAGAGTATAACATAAAAAGAAGAAACCTGACCAAAGAACAGCAACAAGAACTTAGCAGCCTTGGACTGCTAGGTTGTTGGGTATATCAAAGTAGCCATAGGCATCATTTGGGAGGTCTGCTCTCTTCCTTTCCCGCCATTGTTGTTCATGGAGGCGGTGGCCTTTGGTTTGAAATGTCACCCAAAATACAAACTATTTCACCCAATTTGAATTTGGGTAAACAGAAACCTCCACCACAATTAAAGAAGCAAATAACCATCTAAAACTGAGACATAATACCCATTGGCAAGAGACAGTCTCTTGGCAAGTCAGTTTGAGTTTCCAGATTTTAGCTGAATGTTTTCAGCAAAGGCCCGTCTATTTAACCCTCACTACAGCACTTGGGGGTGGTTAGTCTCGTTCCCTGTGCACAGATAAGGAACCAGGGAGGCAGGAGAAGTAAAACTAAAACACTCCAGGCCAGACAATGCTTCCATAGCAGAGTTAGTTGGGATGCAAATCCAGCTCTCCCAGTTCCAAATTCCAAGACTCTCTGTACTCCTGTTACCACCTTCTGCCTGTATTTTCCCATCAAGATAGGTCCTGTCCCAATACTGGGGACATGTTCTCATTTTTACATGTCTGAGGCTCATGGGCAGCTTTGCTTTGCTTTATCTAAACTACTCTTTCTTCACTGCTTCCATCCCCCAGAAAGATTCAAGCTGAAAATGAAGGAAGCCTCTCCTTATATCCTCTGGTGGAAGGAAAAAAAAAAAATGGTTTTCTGTTCCTTTACTGGATTCACAGATAACAGTGGGGACACAGCCTCGGATCTCGGCAGCTATTGTCTTCTGTATGTTTTATTCTTTCACATACACCTTCATTTGCCCGGGAAAAGAAACAGATATCTGAAATGACAAGTGTATGTTTTTTTTTTTTTTTCCTCCTGGAGATCTGACTGTTCATTTTTTTTTTCCCTTGGAAGGGCCAGAGTGTCTTTCAAAAGTTTCAGCCCTGGGTTTTTGAGAAACTTATCCGTGTGGCATGTCTGTCACTTTTCACAGTCCTCAAGTGAGCCTTGGCAATTTCCACATAATGGCATTTGTTGACAGGTTGTTAGGGCTGACAGTGAATATGTTTGAAAAACTGTCAAGCTGGTGAAAAAAAAAAAAATTAAAGAGAGAGAGCCTCCTTACATTTGAAACAGCATGTTAAACTGTAAGTACGTCCTCAAAATGCAGAGACCTCCATTCTCATCAAGTTACACGCTTGCAGTGACAGCCTGAGAAGGTAGAATCCCTACAATTTAATGTCATCTTGTCACTTGAAAGGTCATAAGGCACATTACCACTAAACTCTATTTATCTGCATAAAATTGAGTTTGCCTTTAATGCTATTCAATAGCAGGTGAATGGAAGAGAAGAGCCATTGCAGAAGCAGCCAGGGTGATGCAAGGTGTTTAATTGGGCGAGCAGGACTGCCCAGGGAGCTGGCAGGGAGCCCTGAGAATGTGGCATTGCGGACCTGGTCACTTGGGCCACTGGGGTGGTTGATCTTTTATCAGTAGGTTGTGGAGGGATGAGTTAATTGATGAGCTGTGATGGAAGCCAACGGAGGGACAGAGTGGCAATGTCAGTTACCCGTCAGTTTGACAAAAGCAAAAAACGGCCCTGCCCTGAAGGCTTCCATTACTGGGCACATCACAGGTCAAAGAGAATGACCTAGAGCCAAGTACATGGCATTTTCCTATGGCCACTGAAATGTGGTAATGATTAATTCTGACTGTCAAACGCACATGGAGGGTCATTACGGGGCTGTGCAAGAATCGCCCGCTCTGGGCAGCTAGCAACCTTGGCCAGGAACTTGAGACAGGCACTGACCCATGAAATCACAATACAACAGAATAAGAACACTTTGCAAAATTAAAAGACACGATGGTGTAGATGTTGCTGCCGCCTTCTCTCTGTTTAGTCATCTCTCACCTATAGATAATGTTGGCATGAATTTCATCTGTTCTGCAAGTATGAAATTTCACCGTACTTGTTGGCTTGGTGACACTCAGCTGTGGCCATCAAATAAGTATATCTAAAGATCCAGCTACTCCTGAGTTACTTAACAGTCATATGTCCATGAGAAATTTATTTACGCTCTCAGAGACTCAACCTCCTCATCCGGAGGATGGAACAATGCTACGTCTACCACTGAGCTACCCTCAGGATCAAATTTGAGATAATGTATGTCTAAGCATCATGCCAAGTCTGGTATAGACTTGTGCCTAAACATTGTTGCTTGGAAGACTCAGGTCCCTGAGGGAACAGAGGAGATCAGGGTCGCAGAAGTTCCTACCAACTTTGCGTAGAGCTTCAAATGAATGGCTACCCTTTAAAGCCAACCAATCTGAGTTTTTAAGAGCAAGGTGTCTCCCCGGCCATCAGTGTGGCATATACCAGCACCTGTGGATAAGCAAGTGCCCAAGCAACACAGTTTTAAAACCCCTTAATTGTTGGGTTCAGCATGTGAGCATTCCCTCCAGCCGCTTAGATCCAAACAGTATCGTGGACTTTGCAAGCTCTGCAAGATGTAGAGTTTAATCAACCAAGAGCTCTGAGGGGCTGGCAGAGCACCATGCCTGAGGGGCAGGGCTGCTGTTTCCTCCCAGCTCAGGGAAGGATCTGTCGTAAGGGAGAGTCAAGTCCGATTTCACAGGGCTGTCTCCGAGATTCCCCCCGGGGGTGGGGAGAAAGCTGACAACAGAGAAGTTCTAGAGCCCTGGGATTTGCCTTTGCAGTCAGAGGCTCCAAGTGGAGCACAGGTTGCAAAGGCAAGAGAGCCCAGGCAGGCCCCTCTAGAGATCACTAATAAACAGCAGGAACAGCCATTTATTTTTAAGTAAAAATGATTTAATAAAGCATAACAATACACAGAAAAGCACGCAAATAATAAAGCTTTCTTAGGAAATTTCCACAAAGTGCCTATGCTCAGGAAAGGATCAAGAACGTGCAGAGTGTGACCACCCACCCCCAACCCCCAGGACCTTCTGTCACCTCCTAGTCACCAGCCCCTTCCCCCCCTCCAAAGCAATCACTCCCGTAGCTTCTAACACACAGATTGGCCTTGCTTCTCTTTGCACTTCACGTAGATGGAACCGTATTATATGTATTCCTTCGTGTCTGGCTTCATTCACTTAATGTCACGCTTGGTATTAATAGATCCATCCAATATGGCTTTGTGTAACAATCGTTCATTTTTCTCAGTGCCAGATAGCCTTCCACTGTGAAAATATGACAGAATTTCTCTCTCCCTTCTACTGTCAACAGACATTGGAATTGCTTGGGAGGGGGTGATGGACATGCATAGTGCTTCTACGAACATTCCCGTGAGTGTCTTTTGGGTCACTTCTATTGAGTGCACACCCAGGGTGGAATTGCTGGTCATAGGGTATGTGCAGATGTTTAGTTTTTAGCAGATACTGCCAGTTTCCCAAACTGGTTGTATCACTTTTCATCTCCTCAGCAGTATATGGGAGTTCCAGTTGCTCCACATCCCAGCACTTGGTGTTATCATTCTGCTACTTCTTCTTTTTTATTATACCCCAAGCTCTGCAATGAGCAGCTGACATGTTTTTTACATGCTCAAATATTTCAGAAGCAATAGCCCCACTTTTCTGATTAGGAAACTGATACTCAAAGAAACGAAGCTATTGGCCCAAAGTTACCTAATTGGTATGTGTCAGAACCGGGACGACTCCCAGCTCTGTAGGACTTCAAAGATTGCATTATTTCCATGATACTATGCTACCTTCAATTGATCCTTAATTAATTTAAAAGGCGTTTTTTTGTTCCTGAAAGGATTTCCCAACTTTTAGGCATAACTGAATTTAGTCAATTCAGGCTGCTGTAACAAATTACCTTAGGTTGGGTGGTTTAGACAACAAACATTTATTTCTCACAGCTGTGGAAGCTGGGGAAGTCCAAGATCAAGGTAGTGACCCATCTGGGTCCTGGGGAAGGCTCTCTTCCTGGTTTACAGTTGGCTGTCTTCTAGTTATAGCCTCACAGGGGGCAGGGAGGAGGAGGAGGGGGGATAAGAGGAGGAGGAAGAAGAGGGAGAGAAGGAGAAAGTCATTTCCTGTCTCTTTTAATTAAGGGCACTAATCCCTTCATAAGGGCTCCATCCTCATGGCCTCGTTGCCTCTCAAAGGCCCCATTTCCGAATACTATCACACTGGGGGCTTGGGCTTCAACATATGAATTTTGGGGAGACACAAATATTTAATCCACAGCACAATGTAACTGACCCAACTATTCCTTATAAAGAAGGCAATTTGAAAACTAAGCCATTAAAGAGGGGAAATCACCATGAAAAGTGGTCCACGATGCACCCAAACATGAAAATGTTCATGGTGAAATCTTGGGCATTGTGTCCAAATGCAATAAGCTTTCTCTGAACTGGCTAGACTACCTGGCCCTACACTGCTTTGTTTCTTTCTTTTTTTTTTTTTTTTTTAATTTTAAAAATCAACTTTACTGGGGTATAATTTACATAAATGTACCCATTTTAACTGTACAGCTTGATGCATTTAGATAAATATGTACACTTGCATTCTGCATAATTTTTTTTTTATTTCAGCATAAAAACACAGAGGATTGAAAGCTCGTTTCTGGTATGGAGAAGAGACTTGAGGGGAGAAAGCAGACCAAGGAATATTCTACCCTCAGTATCAGTCTCCCAACGCTGCTCCTAACTAAGCTGCTATTATAGATGTTTGAAATGAGAAAATGATGGGCTTGTCCAGCCTCTCCCCTAATCCAAATTTCTCGTGATCCAAATTAACCATCTAAACTTAGCCGCTCTCCCTTTCTAACATTCCAGGCTCTATGACTCCTCTCATCTCAAGTCTGAAGCTCTTCCCCATTTTCAGACAGGAAGGCACCATTGAAAACCCAGAGAACTTCTCTTTGGTCTCTACTTCTCTTGCCCCAAAGCCATCTTGCAAAGCTTTCTTCTGAGGACCTGCTGTTCACCTTCCCTCTATTTTCACTTTTCATCCCAGACCCGCCCTTCTTTGTCTAAGATTTCATCATGAAACATAATTACAGATCTGTGAAACATGTCTCTAATATAGTTCAGCCTATTCTGAAAGCCCTCAAAAACCATATTTCTGCTGAAGACCTTAGAGCTGGTGTGAAGATGAACTAGCATTTAAAAAGGATGATTCACGGTACACTCTTGGAAGCATACACCCATAGATGCAGGCATAGAAGTATCTATACTGTTGAAAATGGAGTGGAATCAAAGGAACGTTGTAAAGATTAGCAATAAAGAGTGCATTTTCGCATATTTTTCTTTCAGGCATCAAAAAAGGAAATGAGTCAAAAGAATAAGGCTAGTACCTGTGGATTCATCCAAAGTGACAGAAAAATAAGAACACTTTTAACATTCTGTTTTCCATGGTTACTGAGATCATTTGGTTTCTGAGAAGTTTAACAACTTCAGATGTCACTCAACAAGTCAGGAGTAAAACAAGACCTACCCAGTCTTGACCACCAAATTCCAACCAAGGATTCGCATCGAACTTGTGACCCTGGGCAAGTAACTTAACCCATCCTAATATTTGCAAACTCTTAAAGCTCTTTGAAAATTAAATTAGATAATATGTATTAAGAATTTATAAACCCCTGGGCACAGAGTAAGCCCCCAATAGATATTAACCAACATGGTTATGACAACTGTCGTTAAGATTATGTCCATGGTGCTGATGTCTCCAATCTAAATCATGCCACGAGACAGGCAGCCAACAAAGCTCCTGCCGGCAATTCCGAAGGCAGAAAGAACATACACACACCAAACTCCCCTCTTCTCACTGTGTGTGTGTATGTCATGATTCCCTACCTTTTAAAAACACAAGAAAGAAATCCGGAACTAGTCGTTTAGACGCAGCACAGTGAGAAAAGGAGACATTGATGGTATTTGGAAAAATTTGAAATTGCTGAATCAACTGACATTTTGATGAGAGCAAATGAACGACAGGCTAGGCGATGAAGCTCACGCTGAGCCCCAAACCTGATGCCCCTATTCAGGCTTGCTCCAGTGAGAAGCCTTAGTATGTAAATGGTGACCCTCTGACCAGACACCAGTGAATGAGGCTTTAAATTCATCCTGCCCTTGCTAATCCTAACTGTTCTCACTAGAGTCCTTTTATGTCAGCAATCACAGCTTAGTCACAGAAGTCAAGCACTGTCCATGAGATGAATTTACACAAAAGCCATAGACCCTATCACAGTTTCAGGGGTACTTACATTGTAAAATGATCCACGTTAAGCCTATGGAATCTCTCATCTTGAACTGTGAGGCAACGTGGCTGAAACACTTCCAGACGCCAGAGAAGGATCATATTTAAGGCAGAAACAATTTCCCTGCACATCCGATCACACCATCTAAGCAAACACAGACTGTCTACCTTAGAGGCAGGCTGAGGGTTTAGTAGGTCACTGTGGCCAATTTCTTAGTTTCTGATCACGGCATTGTGTGAAATCTCCAAAGAGCGTTAAGCAAACGTGGAAACAGGAGAAGGGGAGTATGTACAGAAATCCTACTCGGTGCCAAGTATGTGTTAGATGTCAAGAAGCTGCAAAGGGACAAAGTCTCTGTGATGTCACACCTGTTAACAACGCTCATACCACCATAACTCCTTTCCAAGGCTGGAAATTCCTTTTCTAGAATCTCCTTCCCTGCATGGGGCCAGGTTAGGGTTTGTCAGTAACAGGAATTCCCATGAATTTGGAAGGTGGCAGTGGAAGCCATTGCTTGGGGGACACGGTGGCAGCCAGATGGCCAGCTTCACAGTTCTCTCTCCGTGAGCTCCTACTTTGTAGAATGGTGTAGACGCAGTGGCTTCTCCACTGCCCCAGGGTCTCTGACTTCTCTATCTACCCCAGTGTGTCAAGCCTAAGTATTTAGTGACTGTGTCTCTGATCTTCTGGCTTCCAGACCATCACACCTGGACTTTCCCCCATTCATGGAAGCCAGGTTCCTATATTAAACTTTTTTTTTTTTTTACCCATAATATGTGTGATGACTCTGTTTTCCTGAATAATCCCAGACTGATACAATAGTTTTTTTCCCCCTAATTTTGTGGAAGATTAAACATAGGAGTATCACTACTCTTCCCAAAAGGAGAAAAGAATCAAATGCTCTTTTCTTTGTATGTGGCAGCATGCACAAGTTACCAAACAACGGCATGTTTTTCTCATCCACTAACTCTTCCCTAAAATAACTAATCCCAATAATGTATGTTGAATGAATGAATGAATGAATAAATAAATGGATGGAGACATTAAAGGATGTCCCTCATGCTAATAGTATTTTTTTTTTTTTTCAGACAGAGTCTCACTTTATTGCCCAGGCTAGAGTGAGTGCTGTGGCGTCAGCCTAGCTCACAGCAACCTCAAACTCCTGGCCTCAAGCAATCCTCCTGCCTTAGCCTCCCGAGTAGCTGGGACTACAGACATGCGCCACCATGCACGGCTAAATATATATATATATATATATATATGTTAGTTGGCCAATTAATTTCTTTCTATTTATAGTAGAGACGGGGTCTCGCTCTTGCTCAGGCTGGTTTCGAACTCCTGACCTTGAACAATCCGCCCGCCTCGGCTAGGATTACAGGCATGAGCCACCGCGCCCGGCCATGCTAATAGTATTAAATAGAATAATGTGTTTAAACACCTTGTAAGTTCCCAGCCTTTGGACTATTATATATCATGCTTGTTTACTTATTCCCCAATCGGAATGGGTACTGCAGTGGGAAATGCCTACATATATATGGAACAAAATTCTAACACACATCCCTGCATCCTGGAACCATATTTATTGTGCCTTGAAAATAATATACATACACAGGCCCCAAGTTTATAATTATTAATATCTTAGAAAGCCAGCGATTCTCCTTAAAGAAAAGCTTCAGGAAAAGGCAATTAAGAATCCACCAGTCAGTTCCAACTTTACCTCTCCCATAAACCGACACTCTCCCGCGTGGGACTCATGTCCCACCAAACACAGACATGGGCTTCCAAAAACACACCCAACTCCCATAGAAAGCGCAACTGAATAACCGTTGAGAAACAGTCCAAGATTTGCTCATCAAATCAGTAAATTTTTGTCATTCGTTGCCATTAACAAGTAACTTGTGACCAAATAAATGTCACTATCCATTTTCTTTAATTAAAATAATAAATAGTATGCAGTGACACAGATTGGCATTTATGCCTTCGTTTCTGTGACGCAGGATTTATAACCGAGGCCTTTCTTTGAGGGACACCACAAATAAAGGTTATTAAGCTGCCACAAGATGAACACAAGCTCAAGTGAATGAAATTAGACAAGAAAGGGCAGTGATGAATGGAGCCCTCGTGCACAAAGGGAAAGGGAATTCCCAACCCAAAGCCAGGAGCATTCCTGGGCTGGCAAAATGTACATTCTGTTTTCCTGGACGGTTCAACTTAAAATATATGCGGGGTGAACTCAGAGGCGACATTAATCCCACTGCCATCCCTTTGGGGTGGGCTGAAATGTAGCCTCCCCATTCCCCCCAGGAATCACTGCAGACCACTCTCCAGAACCTTCTAAACGAGGAGTTCTCCCAGTAAAGAAAAAACTACTCCGTCCTGTGCATCTGCTACCCCAGAGACGTAAAATGAAGTATTGTAATGTCCCAATCACCTCCTCTGAAGACACGGTTCTAGGTTCTAACAATTAAAGGCAGGGGATGGAGATTTGCCCTTCACAAAAAAAGAAAAATAAACAAAAAAAAAAAAAACCAGGAAGATAAGCTTGATAGCATTTCTCAAAAGGGAAAGATCTCTTCTTACCTCTGGGACTGTGCTCTTGCTCCAAGTCATGACCCGAAGCCAACGCTCTCAACCTGAGATCCACCCCTGGTTTGGTCCTATCCCCGCCGGTGGGACCCTGCCACCTGCAGTATGCCAAGAACCCGGAAATCCAGCTCAGTGGGGTGCACTCAAACTGCCTTCATGGCAAATATTTCGACTGGCGCTGTTTGAAGCCTCCAAGAAGCACTGGACGAAGTGGGATATTGCACCCCCTCGGCTGAGCTTGATCTCTGTGGACGTATCTACACCTCAGCACTGCGGACACCTCAACCCGTGTCACTTCACATCCAGCTGAGAGACACACGAGGGGCTGGCTGTGCCGCCCCAGCACAACTCGAGTTCCAGCTGTTTCTCTCAGCTATGGCTAAAGAGCACATCTGTCTACGTGAGGCCAAGGTGGAGATCAGATGGCTCAATTACTGGATCTTTCAAAGAAAGGGAAGGAGGTACAGCAAACTCTCAGTTAGAAGAGGCCTCCATTCTAGAAGTGACCAGAGCTGACTTCCAACTTTGGGTCTACTACGTGCTGGAGAAGATCAACACAGAGCAGGAACTCAACCAATATTAGTTCTCAACATCAAAAGAAAACTTTGACTCCCCATTCCCTCCGTGCCTCAGATAATCTAAAATAGTATATACATATATACACACATATGCATTCAAATTATATAGGATTAGCTACCTTTTATATAAACATGCACACATATATATTCCATAGTCTCACTTATATACAGATTATCATAGATTATATTTTCTTAATGCAGCTTCAGTGAAGGTACAGCTAACATGGAGTTACAGTCCCAAATTAATGTTCACTTTAATATCAGGGAGGCAGAATTCCCAAAGTAGGCCAGAATTCCGCCATGAAGCCCTCACATGCCCATGCCCAAGATGTCATCAAGCTTGAGCATGTGTAGATACGACCTTCTCCTCTCAATGCCTGGACAGTCTTTGCCTCTGAGACCCTGCTTCTCTGTTTCTTTTTTTTTTTTACACATTCACAAAGCCAACTAGCCCCAGTTATAGAGATCCAGTACCTTTGGGTATTGAATATGCTCACTCAGGTTACAAATCACACCTGTGGAGTTGGAAGCCATTCCCCATTTGCAAAATTAACACAGTAGTTTCAACCTCATAGGGTCTTCTTGAGGATTTAAAAAGACCATAAGTAAATGATAGATGGTGGGTGAATGTTTGGATGGATGAATGAGTACAAATGCTTAATAACTTCAGCTATTATTTTTATTGTGATTAAGGCAACAACAACTTTACAGATTTCTGTTCTGGTCCATTATGTATTGACTAGATAATCAACTCTCTTGAAGGTTCCACCCTTATACCTTAAAACTCTTCCAGATAATGGCCTAGGCAAAGAATTTATGAAGACCACCCCAAGGCAATCATGGCAACAACAAAAATTAAAAAATAGGTTTTGATTAAACTAAAAAGCTTCTGCACAGCTAAGGAAACAATCAACAGAGCAAATGGACAACCTACAGAATGGGAGAAAATATTCACAAGCTACATATCTGATAAAGGGCAGATAACCAGAATTTGCAAAGAACTCAAGCAAATCATCAAGAAAAAAACCAAATAACCCTATTAAAAAGTGGTCAAGAGATACAAACAGAAGCTTCTCAAAAGAAGAGAGACAAATAGCCAAGAAACATGAAAATTGCTCAATATCACTAATCATCAGGGAAATGAAAATTAAAATAACAATGAGATATCTTACCCCAGTAAGAACGGCTTTTATTAAAAAGCCCAAAAACAGTAGATGCTGGTGTGGCTGCAAAGAGAAAGGAATCTACCCAAGTGCCCATCAATTCATAAGTGGATTAATAAAATTTGGTATATATACACCACGGTACTACTCAGCTATTAAAAATATATGAATTAATACCTTTTGCAACAATCTGAATGGAACTGGAGACCATTCTCCTAAGTGAAGTATCACAAGAATGGAAATGGAAAAACATACTACACGTACTCGTGATTAAATTAGAACTAACGGATAAGCACACAAGTGCACAAAGGGAAGTAAAACTCAACTGGAAATCAAGTGAGCGGGAGGGGGAAGGAGGGAAAGAAAATAAACCAAATTCATGGGCACTATGAACACTACTTGGGTGATGGACACACCTATAGCCAGGACTCAAGCATTACAAAAACGATCCATGAAACCTAAAACCCTTGTACCTCCGTAATATTTTGAAATAAAAAAAAATGGAAAAAAAAATAAATTAGTCTTTACACACACACACACACAAAAATTGGGGACGTATCACACTAGGCATAGCATCAAGAACACTAGATAAGGAGACAGAGAACATAGATCTCTTATAGCTCAAAGAGCACTGTCATTTCATGACTCTCATTAAAGAAAGCCCACTTCTCTGTGAAGCAGCCCTTATTTTTCCAAAGAACTTCCAAAGCCCGAATTTTTTCTTCCATTGGTTTTGAGTTCACTTCCTGGTATGGTGTCCACCTCACTTCTCATTGACAATCTTTGGGATATTTGAACAATCATCACAGCGTTGAAGGTGAGTCTAGTGCAGGGAAGAGCTAAACCTGTGACATGAAGACGCATCAGACTGTTGTTAAAAAATACACTTCCTCTCATCTCAACACAGAACTTCTGATCAACACGTTCACGCCACGGATTTTTAAGCTACCAGCAGCACAGATATCCTTCTGTACGTGTTATCCTACATTTCTGCTTTCTGGCTCCGAATCGTTCTTTCTTAGACATCTCTAGTTTCATCTCCCAGCTGTTGGCTCAATCGGTACTTGGTTTTCTGCTCAGAGTCGGTATCTACAAGCAGACGATATGGCAGAGTGTCACGGTGTACATCAATCATCACAGGTGGGGAGACCGAGGCAGCCCAGACATGGCACCTGGGACCAGGCAATGCTCACTCTCGTCTCAGCTCCCAGCAAGAGCTTTACGTCCACCCTCGAGCAAACTGAAAGTTATCACGGTAAAAGCTGAAGGTTGCAGACGGGTAGCCAACAGTGTAGATATCGAATACCCGGAAGACAAAGGAATCTGTGTTTTGAACACACTCCACTCAGAGAGGTGTAAACGAGAAGCGTTGATATTTCTCTCCAGTCGCTGGCCTGGACGAGAGAGTGTTGATTTTCTGTCTATGTTCTCTGCGTAAACTTCTGGATGGATTCCAAAACATCATGCTCACTTTCAGTTGTTGGAGGTTGTCTGACAGCCCAGCCCACCCTAAAACTCCGAACGCATACCCCCTTTGGAATCGATTCCTCCCTCTGCTCATCACTAGCTGGGCTTGTAGCTCAGGGCACTTGGAGGGGAGTCGCTTTCATTTTCACTCCTCCCCCTCCCCTTCTAGAACTTTGAAAGGATTGAACCCCAAAGACTCGCTCTAAGGACACTTGTCCCTGGAATTGAAGACTAGGAGGGAAAATGGTGACTGGCCCAGGGCTGGAGAAGCAACACAGTCTCACTGTCGTCTTCGGAGGATTCTGTTACCTTCCCATTACCTTTGCCAACACAGTGGTCTCCACTGAGGTCCCTTTCCTGTGCTCCCTGAGGGTCACGAGAGCCTGGGATGGGGTAGTCTCCTCAGCTCTGTTCCCAGGCACACCCTGGCTTCACAAATCTCTAGGGGTGAAGCGTCAGCCACAGTCCCCTGTGTTCAGACACACACCCACGTTCCAGGGCACACAACATGCCAATGTGTCCCAGCAGCGGACCATGCTCCACTCAGCTCAAATGGCACCACCAGGCAGGGTCTGAAGGTTGCCAACCCAGCCATCACCTGATGAGCTATGACATGCCTACTTGTGATTCTTTAAAGCATCCCCAGTCGGCCAGGCCCGGTGGCTCACGCCTGTAATCCCAGCACTCTGGGAGGCCAAGGCGGGCAGATTGCTCAAGGGGTCCGGAGTTCGAAACCAGCCTGAGCAAGAGCAAGACCCAGTATCTACTATAAATAGAAACAAATTAATTGGCCAACTAACATATATAGAAAAAAATCAGCCGGGCATAGCGGCGCATGCCTGTAGTCCCAGCTACTTGGGAGGCTGAGACAGGAGGATCAATTGAGCCCGGGAGTTTGAGGTTGCTGTGAGCTAGGCTGATGCCACGGCACTCACTCTAGCCTGGGCAACAAAGCAAGACTCTATCTCAATAAAATAAAATAAAATAAAAATAAAGCATCCCAGTCTTCAAAAGTGATCTTGGAAGAACAGAAGGGGAAAATTCAAAATGCCATTGTGTTGGAACAGTTCCCAACAATGGCGATTCCCCCGACGAGCCCCCATCCCCAGGTTTCTGCTAACTTAGATGAGATGGGGGCCAGTTCTGCAGATCCCCATGCAGCTGGGGTGGCTTGGACTCCAACCCCACCCCAGCTGCATGGGATTGAGGTCCAAGAGAAGGTCTAGCTCCAACTCCTAGCAGCTCTCTGAAATGGGCAGCGAGGTCCTTAGCACGGTGTTTCTAACTCCAGGCAACAGGGAAGCCCTTCCTTGCACTACACTGTACCAAGAGTGTGTCCGTGGCTTTCTGTCTTTAATGTGCACACAAGTTACCTGGGGACCATGTAACAACGTGGGTGCTCATCCAGCAGGTCCAGGTGTGGCCTGAGAGTCTCACAAGCTCCTTGGTGGTGACGTTGCTGCTGCAAGTCTGCAAACGACACTTCGGCAGGTCTATCTCATTTCCTTCTCATTGTTCCTGAAGCCCAGGAAATCTTTACTCTCAAACTAATAACGCATTTATTGAGTGACTAGCATAGGGCAAATCTCGGGCTACAGGTGTCGCGTGCATTGCATCATTTAATGCTCAACAACTTTCCGAAAGAGCTAGAAATCAGTGTGTCAATTCTAAAGAGGGGGAAGCTGGTCTTGAGAGGGGCTGAGCAGCTAGGCTCAGGCTTCGAGATTAGCAACTGGCATAACTGGGGTTCGAGTCCAGGGTGTGTGTGCCTAACCGCTTCGGTCAGAAGAAGGTGACACAAAATGAAGATTTTTTTTTTTTTTATTTTTTTTGGCTTCTGGAATGAAGACATTTAATAAATGTTATATTCACTATTTTTTTCAGCATATGATGGGAGTATAAATGTTAAGCTTACGTATATTGCCCTTGTCCCCCTCCCCCCTCGAGTCAGAGCTTCAAGCGTGTCCATCCCCCAAATGGTGGACTCATTATGTATGTATACAGCCATCCCCTCCCCCACCTGCCTGACACCCCATAACTGTTATTCCTATATGTCCACTTAGGTGTTGATCAGTTAATACCAATTTGCTGGTGAGTACAAAATGAAGATTATAGCGAAGAAACGGAGATAACCCATTGGAGGGAGTACAAGGAAAGTTCATTAAGTGGCCCTTATATCAGACTCAGATGTCCCTGAGCTGGTTGTCCCTGGCAGGAAAACTGCAATATCGAGCTCCCCAAATGGCTCAAGACACATTTAAGCACAGGTTTACATTGCAAACCCCATATAACCTTCCTCTTTTTTCATCTACATTTCTTTTTTCAGGCAGCCTCTCCTATGTGGGGGGTGGACCACATGAATAATAGATATGCCATTTTTAACTGTCAACAGCACACCTTGTAAATGGTGTATGCAGGCTTTTAAATAACCCAGCAAACCATTTCTCTGACATCATTTTCAAACCGTGTTTTGCAATGAAACTAGAGACGATCTGAAAAAAAAAAAAAAAAGCACGTGGATTAAGCTACAGAATCAGGCGTGCCCAGATGTTTTTGTCTGCCTTTAATTTTTCACTGGGTTGTGCATTCCCCTCCTCTGCTCCGATAACAGCCGTCTGCCATAGAGGCAGGACAATTAAACTATTTCTGCGCCTTCCTGCGGTTAAATAGGCTCATCCTTCCCTCTCACAGCGGTTTATGGAGTTGAGGAGGGGACCGCTGTCGTTCTTGTAAGTGACACCAGGATGAGTAAGAAAAACAAACGGTTTCCCTCCAACAAGACCCTGGCTAGTCGAAGGTCTTGAGTGCTCTGGGCTTGGACGAGGTGACATGAATTTCCCACTCACCTGTA
This sequence comes from Microcebus murinus, assembly GCF_040939455.1. NCBI lineage: Eukaryota > Metazoa > Chordata > Mammalia > Primates > Cheirogaleidae > Microcebus > Microcebus murinus. The sequence goes on from NC_134123.1 coordinate 29,200,068, forward strand.
ATGAAAGGGCATTTATCCTACGACAAAATCTGGTCGCAGATGCACATGCCTCTAACAGAGTAAACCTTTGGGTCTGTTTGTTGGATGATACGCAGGTGTTGCATCACCGATAAAAACAAACAGACAGATCTGTGGCTAACCAGCAATCCGTCAAAAAGGGACTCAGCAAATGCCGGGCACGTGGTGAGCACTTCGCCACAACTGAAATTGAATGAGGAAGTAGTTAACCTCAGGAAGTGAAGTATTCTCAATGATCTTCTTTTGACAAGTTTTTATTGGAGCAAATTTTAAAGACATACAAAAGCAAAGAGGATAACATTACCACCCTCATATGACCCACCAGCTTCAACGATTTGGTGACTCGGGAAACGATTATTTCATTGATACCCTCGGTCCACTTCCTCCCTACCTTTGGGATTTTTATGAAGCAAATGTCAGACACTGTATCATCTCATGCATACATCTCGATGATCTGCTAAATATTGTCCAAGTGTACTCTCATATCTCCATCCTCACTACCCCATCTCATTAATACGCCAGACTCGGCCGGGCGCGGTGGCTCAGGCCTGTAATCCTAGCAACTCTGGGAGGCCGAGGCGGGAGGCTCGTTTGAGTTCAGGAGTTTGAGACCAGCCTGAGCGAGAGCGAGACCCCGTCTCTACTGTAAATAGAAAGAAAGTAATCGGCCAACTAATATATATAGAAAAAATGAGCCGGGCATGGTGGCGCATGCCTGTAGTCCCAGCTACCCAGGAGGCTGAGGCAGGAGGATCGCTTGAGCCCAGGAGTCTGAGGTTGCTGTGAGCTAGGCTGACGTCACGGCACTCACTCTAGCCTGGGCAATAAAGTGAGACTCTGTCTCAAAAAATAAAAAATACGCCAGACTCTTATCACATGTGGTAGTGGGTTAAACAGTGGTCCCAAAAAAGATTTGTCTAAGTCCTAACCCCTAAAAATTATAAATGTGGGTACTTATTTGGACAAAAAGGGTCTTTGCAGATTAATTAAGGATCCCAAAATGAGATCGACTTGAATTTAAAGTTGGCCCTAAATCCAACACCAAGCGTCCTTCTATGAGAAAGGTAGAGAGAGATTTGAGACTTACAGATGCGGAAGGATGAGGTCATGTGAAGATGGAGGCAGGGACTGGGCTGATGTAGCCCCAGCCCAAGGAACGCCTAGAGCCGCTGGAATCAGGGAAGATTGTCACCTAGAGCCTCCAGAGAGAACCTAGCCCTGCTGAAACCTTGATTTCCAACTTCTGGGCTCCAGAACCGTGAGAGAAGACATCCCTGAGGTTTACTGAGCCACTGAGTTTGTGGTCATTGGGTATACGGCAGCCACAGGACACAAACCCACCTGCCCGGGCCATCTCCACCCCTCCACGTCTCCTACCAGTCGGGCTCCTTCCCCCGCCCATTGCCCCTAACATGAGTAACACAGATCCGCCAGTGTTATACCCCACACTCCAACTCCCCAAGGGCACCCCAACGCTGTCAGGGTGTCACCTGAGCTTCTTCAGACCGTCTGGTCTGCACCTGCTTTTCAGCCACATCTGTTGTCTCTCTGCGTCTGAGCCATCACGCTCCACCGGGGACAGCCAGTTCCTGGCACCCGCCACACCCGCGTCACCCCTACCCTTGCACCAGCTGTTGCTTCTGCCTGGAGCAGCGCTGTCCAGTAGAAACACAATGAAAAGGAGGCGCAAATACGAGAGCCACATGCAATTTTACATTTTCTGATAGTTACATTTAAAAAAAAAAAAAAAGGAAAATTAATACATAGTGTATTTTAGTTAACCCAACATACCCAAAATAGCATTTCTACATATGATCAACATAATAGTGTTATTAAGGAGACACTTTACCTTCCCCCCAGCCCTTTTTTTGGTAGTAAGTCTTCAAAATCTGGAGTATATTTTACATCACATTTCAATTCAGACTAGCCACGTTTTAAGTGGCTAAGTAAATAGTCACAGGTGGCTGGTGCTTCTATATTGGACAGTGCAGAATGTTCTTAATGCTTTTTTTCAGCCTGGTGAAATATTATGTGTCTTTCAAAATCCAGCTGAAATGGTATTTTCTATGTGAAACCTTCCCTGATTATTTTCTATCTTCCACCAACATGATCAATTATTCCCTCCTCCATCCTAGATATGGACCTTGGATATCTTCCAACGTAACCCCTGTTCACACTGTGTTGCGTTCAATTGTCGCATGCGTGTCTTTTCTACTAGACGATGAACTCCGTGGAGGCCAAGAACTGCCTTATTTATTCGTCTTTGTGTCCTCATATCACTAGAGTGATATGAGCCAAACATAACGAGAATCAGAGTGGTGCTAAATAAAATGTCATCTGAACTCAATGTCGCCCCTCCCCACAGTAAGCTCAGGAATACCTTCCAATCACTGGTGTACCTGCAAAGTTGGTGGTCACGTACAACCACACAACCGGCAAATGCACAGTACTCCACGTTTGTTACCTCATTTTATCCTTCTAGGACAAATATTTGTAGCCCCATTTGTTGGATGAGGCAAGTAAAGTCCAGAGATTGGAGGGCACTTGAACAAGGTCACAGAGCTGTTTGCAGGCAGAGCTGGGACTTGAACTCAGGTCTCTGGACAGCAGCCCACTGCTCGCCCTCACCTGAGGACACGCCCTCCTCCTGGCTCCCTCCACCCCAGTCACGACGGTCCGGTCGAGGTCAGACCCCACGTTCGTTTGCAACTCTGGAGAGGGACTAACTTCTATCTTTTCTGTCTTTCAAGCCTCACCATCCTCCAAGGCCTAACTCAGTGCTCCTTTCTCTTTGAAGTTTTCATTTTTGCCCAGTCTCTGGTGACTACAAGTACCTACGCCCTATCCTAGAAAGCCCTTCTCTTACTTGAGATGCTACTCTGTCTCGCTCCCTCGGTTTCACCTTGTCTTTCTTACTAGACCACGAGCTCTTAGAGGTCAAAAATAATGTCTTGGTTCCCTCGTGCTCCCTGTCCACGACTGCAGGAGAAAAAGCAGCTTCTTACGAGTAAGTACCTGCTACTCCATGCTTTCCTGTGGCTGCTTTTATTTCCCCCTCAAAATCCTGCAAGACGAGTTCAGTCGTTCTCACTGTTTAAAGGAAGAAACAGAGACAATAAAATAAACTGCCTAAGGTCATTCTGACCAGCACACACAGAGGAATTCAGAGGCAGAGATATTTCTAGGTCGAATGGCCTGAGTCTAACTGGGGTGGGGTCAGGGACCAGGAATCCCAACAGACATAAGCAGGTGGCTACACGATCAGCCCGCCAACCAGACAGGGATGGTGCTTCTGGTCATCGTATCATGAATTGCTGTGTTGAGACAGGGCTAGGCCCAGCGTGGCATCTTTCTCTGGATATTCTAAACCCGCCAGCTTCTTGCCATTAGGGATGTCCATGCATGAGTCAAGAGGAGCCCTGGCAGGACTGGGCACTTTGTGGGGAGTCCCGTCATCACAGTCGCTCCCACATCTTCCCTTCCTCTCCATACCCATCATCAGTGTCTTCTCACCACCCCGATGGCTGTGATTGCCCTACCTCCAGTTCCACACCTTTACCAGCCTCCCTACCACACTGCTGCCAGGAAGACCTTCCCAATGGGACAGATGAACATGGTCTTCTTATGCTCAAAAAATTCAAAGCATTGAGTCACTGAGAACACATCATTGAAATTCCCTTGGCTGAACGTTCAGGGCCCTCCGCCCATTGGCCACCACCTTTCAATCTTATCTCTCCCCATGTCTCAGCGTGCTCCAAGGCTGCTTAAACCACAGTGCACTGCTCCGTGCTATGGAGTCCCTGTGTCTCCAAGGATCCCAATCCCCATTCTTTCCCCTCCTATCCAGCCTTTTTTTTTTTTTTTTTTTTTTTTTTTGAGACAGAGTCTTACTCTGTTGCCTGGGCCAGAGTACCGTGGCATCAGCCTAGCTCACAGCAACCTCCAACTCTTAGGGTCAAGCGATCCTCCTGCCTCAGCCTCCCAAGTAACTGGGACTACAGGCATGCGCCACCATGCCCAGCTAATTTTTTTATATATATTTTTTTAGTTGGCCAATTAATTTCTATTTTTAGTAGAGACGGGGGTCTCAGTCTTGCTCAGGTTGGTTTCCAACTCCTGACCCTGAGTGATCCTCCCGCCTCGGCCTCCCAGAGTGCTAGGATTGTAGGCGTGAGCCACCACGCCCGGCCTATCCAGACTTTTCTTTATAAATATGGCTGGTAAGACTTCAGCTATAGGACAGGGAGCCTGCACCAGGGAAATGGAAAAGCTCTCTGGTCCACGAGGAGGGAGGAAGGGCAGGCAGTGAGAATGAAGGATGAATGGGCACCCTTAGGATGACCGAACAATGTTGGGAAACAATTATACTTGAATGGGCCAAGTTTCTAATTCTACAAAGAAACTACAAAGAAGGAACCACCATATGGATGCACCAGACACCGTTAGAATGTAAGAGCCCCTGGACAAATTAAAGGGACATCAGTGGAAGCAGCAATCGGTGCATATGGCCAGCTTTGTGCTCCTCCAGCCTGGGCCAGGCTAGCGCGGATGGGCTTTGTTCTCGTGCCTTGATGAGCTGATGAACAGACCATAAAATGCAGTAAACTCTAAGTGAACTCTAACGATTACACAATCCTTCTGAGCATCAGTGTGTCCCTGTTACTGGACTCATCGCTGCAAATGAACAGTCTGCTCATGGCATTGGGGCAATGAGTTGTATGCAACCCCCTTACCCTCGGAAGAGGACGCAGAAGTTCCTAGTGGCACGGCTCACACTTTTCTCTCTCCTGTAACACTCTGACTCCACACGTGGAAATCTCGCATCTACAACATCTGTTTCCTGAAAGCTTTCACTTTGCCCTTCCTTCTTCAAATCCTCCCCCTCCTCCTCGCTTCCTCAGTACTTTCTCTCTCCCACAGTACACGACACTGTTCTATTCATATTCTGTGCTTTAATTCCTTCCCCTGGTGCAGGGAAGACCCTCTTCTCTTTGCGTCCGTATCCAAACTCAACATCTGGCATGGAGCAGTCACTCCATAAACACGTAGAGAACAAAGGAATAGAAGAAGCATAATGTGTTACACACTCAAAACACCCACGATCTGTAAGGCTTCTCCCATCTCAACGGGATCATTAATTTTAGGTCTAGTCCATTAGTGTAAGTGCTCAGGGATCTTGGGGTACCCTTTCTAACTGAGCATAGCCTAGGTCTTGACCCCAAATCAGCTACCCCAGCTCTTTCCTGGTTACGGAACACAACGATAGCTGATGCACACTGAGTATGGTTGCTCTCAGCGTTTTACATTTGCATTATCTCACTAAATCCTCACAACTACCCCTAGATCAGGCGTCCTCAAACTATGACCTGCGGGCCACATGCTGCCCGCCAAGGACATTTATCTGACCCGCTGGGTGTTTTTGCCAGACGCTGCCTGTCCTGCTTAGCAGCCGGCTCGTCCCGGGCCCACAGTGCGCACTCTCCAACGGTCTGAGGGACGGTGAACTGGCCCCCTGTTTAAAGAGTTTGAGGACCCCTGCCCTAGATTGATGCGATTATTTATAATCTCCATCATGCAAAGGAGAAATCAGAGGTACAGGAAAGTTTCCTATAAATGACACGTAGCTAAGAAGTGTTAAGGAAAAGACACAAAGCCAGACAGTCTGGCTTCAAAACCCACAGCGTCTCACCCGCTCTCCACGGGAAAATGGGCCTGCAATGTGCATGAGACATGACATGCTTGTCGTGCCACCTTGCCAGCTGCTGGGCTATGGGTGTCACCTCATCTCTCTGGGTCTCAGCTTTTCTCATGCCTAAAATGGGGACATCCAGCCCCTTACAGAGCTACTGAGAGGACAAATGGCCTGATGGACCCACAGTGCCCAGGACAAAGCAGGCACTCAAAAATGGAGCTATTAGTATTGATCGGTAATCACTGTGCTGAGAAACCAGTTTACGTCAGCTATAGGGAAAACAAGACTGTATTGGTTTGAGTAACAGAAGTTCAGGAGAGAGAGGTCTTCAGGCACAGCTAATTAGAAGCTCAAATAATGTCATTAGGACTAAAATATCTCTTCTCTCCACTTCTCAGCTATTCTATTCTCTTAGTCGTTTCATTCTCTAGCTAATGTATTCTACATGGTGGTTCCTGTTATAGAAATTCCCCATTTATATCCACAGCTTGGTGGCCGTAGGGAGAGAGGGCATCTCTGTCCCTAAAGCCACAGACTGTACTCTCATTGGATCTTATAGGGTCACCTGCCCGTCCGTGAACTAATTGCTGTGATGAAGGAGGTAGCCTTGTCGGTTGGCTGACCCCTGGAACCAGGAGGCCAGGGTTGGCCCCGACCACATGGGAATTGAGATGCGGGGACTAGCTAAAGAAAAACAAAGATGCTGTTGCCAGGACAAGAACGGATTCTGGGCAGGTAAAATATCCATTCACCACGAATATTTCCAATGTACACGTCGTGTTCTAAACAGTTGGGGTCTCCTGGCCTGGTGCCCACAAACAGTGGGTCCCCCCGGCCTGCGTCCACTGCCAGTCTGCACGACAAACTTCTCCTAGCCCTAAGAATGCATGGGCTCTCCACTTCCTCCCAGTGACTGCAAAGCTCAAATTAGTCACTCCGTGAGCCCCTTCCGAGGCATATCAGAGACCAGCTGTGCAAGGACCTGTCACCTTCTTGTCAGTGAAAGTTTTCTGTCCAAAGAACTTTCGTCATCACTTCTTTCTCAAGTAGCTGGGATGTCACTTGAAGAGACAGCTGAAGTCACTCACAATGGCTGGTCTCAAATCAGCGCTCACTGGCCTTGTCAGTAAAAGCCTCACCCCGCAGCGAAAACTGTCACTGATCATGTTTAGATATGTACGCAGAGGTATTAGATTAGAAGAGAGAATGCACGAGATGGGAGTTTAAAAGAGGCCAAGTTGCAAGGGAAATCTTAATGGGTAGAAGTGAAGGCTTAAGGTTGCAAGGAGTGGGGGGAGGGGTGTGCGTCTTTTTCTAAAACCAGATTTACACTTCCCATCAAAACCAGCAAGAGCACAAACACACACACACACGTGCGCACACAAACGCCAACAGCCTGTATGTACACACAAATCAGCTTGTACTAAGTACATACACACACCTGTCACCAACACGCTTTATAAATACCTGAACCTCAATAGGAGATCAGTAGATAGTTGCTCTATTGAGACTGTTATAATAAATGCCTAGTTTCACGTTCCTATCAAAACACAGCTAAATAAGGTCCGAAAACAAAAATTCACTCAAAAAAAAAAAAAAAAAACCAATTATCTTTTGGAGAGAAAAAGGAAAAGAATCTATATATTCATCAAATAGTATGTATTGCTGTTCTCTGAACATACCCTTTATTTAGGGGAGGATTTCTCAACCTCAGCATTGACTGACATTCTGGGCTAGAGAATGCTTGCTTTGGGTGGGGGTGGGCGCTGTCTTGCTTTTCACATGACGTTTAACAGCGTCCCTGGCCTCTGCCCATTCGGTGCCAGACTGGTGACCTCCCCCAGTCATTGCCAAATGTCCTGTGTTGGGGTAAAATCACCCCCCAGTTGAGAACCACTAATTTAAGGACTGTAACAAAAGCTGTCCTCAAGATTACTATGGTAGGATGATTGGCTAATGATTCATTAATATGCATCGGCGAGGGTTGTAAATTGTGCTTCACTTTTGGGGAGCTTTAATTTGGATTTATATCGCGGTTAACCAATATTTATGATTCAAATGCTGATTATACCTATATATGTAGGTGGCTGACAGTCGTTTATGCAGCTCTTCTGCCTGAACCTTGGCAGAGAGCACAGAGGGTGAAAGACATCCTGGGCTGTCCAAGACTGGGTTTGAATCCAGACGTGGTACCAAATGGCTGCATCATTTGGCGCTAGTTTCCTCTCTAAATTTGAGTTTTTACCACTGTAAAATGGAGATTGTAATAGTTACCCCACAGGGAAATGGTATTTTATAAAGGGTGTCAAATACTATATTCAAGAAGGCACTACCACGCAATTAGATGCCCAATAAATGTTGGCTTTCCCCAACAACACACTTTGCTCTAAAAGGTTTTGCTCTACACATGAAAATAAGCCTTTCTCTGTGAGAGTGATTAATCGGCTAAATAAAGGGCAATGATGACATTGATCCGCCTGTGTAGCTTTTTGTTTTTCATGGAGTTTTTAATTGCTTTTCTCTTCTCTATTTGTCTTTATCAAATCCTTAAGTGGTTCTAGTGTCTTAAGAACTTATCAAAGCATTTTTGCCCCAAATCTCTCTTTTCTGGAGCTTTCCATCCTTCTATTTCAATCTAAGCAAATGGTGTGGTAGTAACACAGCCCAGTGACACTGTGGGACTTCCCTCTGTTACTCTTCTAAGTTGGAGTCAGCGTTTCCTGGGTCCTTGGCTTCCCCCCTATTTTCACGGTGGCATCCTGAGTGACAGACTCAAAGTGCAATGCATGTACAATGGTGAAAATTGTGAGGACAGAGCCAGTTATATTACATATAAGTACAAAGTCCTGGAACTGTATTTTTAACAAATGGATTCCCCCCTTCCCCAATCACACATCCAGAGAGTGCTGACCATCAACATCTCTAATCATTGGGGAAATGCAAACCAAAACCACAATGAGATGTCACTTCACTCCAGTGAGGATGGCTTACATCAAAAATTCCCAAAACAACAAAAGCTGCACAGATGCAGAGAGATAGGAGCACTCATGGCACGGCTGGTGGGACTGCAAGCTATTACGACCTCTATGGAAAATGGTATGGAGATATCTCAAAGAACTAAAAGTATACCTACCATTTGATGCAGCAATCTCACTACTAGGTGTTTACCCAAAGGAAAAAAAGACATTTTATTTAAAAATAAAACCTGCACTCCAATGTTTATAGCAGCACAATTCACAATCACAAAGATGTGGCAACAGCCCAAGTGCCCATCAATACAGGAGTGTATTAATAAAATGTGGTGTATGTACACCATAGAGTACTATACTCGGCCATAAAAAATGGTGAACTAATACCTCTTCTATTAACCTGGATGGAGCTGGGGACTGTTCTTCTAAATGAAGCACAAGAATGGAAAAACACCACATGTACTCACCATTGAATTGGAACTAGCCAATAAACACCTATGTGCATATATGGAAATGACATTCATCGTAAATCAAGGAGGTGAGGGGGGGAGGTGGGGAAGGGTAAAGTCACACATAACAGGTACAAAGCACACTATCTAGGGAATGGGCATGGTACAAAAGTAATTTATGTAACCAAATCATTTGTACCCCTGTAATATTCTGAAATAAATTATAAAAAAAATCATTAACAGGCCAGGAGCCAGTGACTCACGCCTGTAATCCTAGCACTCTGGGAGGCCGAGGCGGGCAGATTGCTCAAGGTCAGGAGTTCGAAACTAGCCTGAGCAAGAGCGAGACCTCATCTCTACTATAAATAGAAAGAAATTAATTGACCAACTAATATATATAGAAAAAATGAGCCGGGCATGGTGGCGCATGCCTGTAGTCCCAGCTACTCGGGAGGCTGAGGCAGGAGGATCGCTTGAGCCCAGGAGTCTGAGGTTACTGTGAGCTAGGCTGATGCCACGGCACTCACTCTGAGAGCCTGGGCAACAAAGCAACACTCTGTCTCAAAAAAAAAAAAAAATCGTTAACATAGGGGACTACTCATTTATTATAAGGGTTCTGCCGTGGCCAACACCATGGAATATTCTTTCAGAGTCCATGTTGCATGCTTTACAAACTTTCATAAGGGAGAAAGATTTGACTTGAGAAACAATTCAAAGCCCTACAGCCAAGTGAGATGAGGAATGAGGATGCTAACCTGGGCTTTTTTCTGCTGTGGAGCACGGATGAGGCCACAGCCCTCATTTCACACCTTAGTGCCCCTACCTGGGGAACACGTACCTGCAAGCTTTGGCCAACTTAGAGAGCTAGGAGAAATCCTGTGATCACCCCCTCCCCCCTCCCACTTCACCCGGAATAAACTCCACACTCCTTGGCGTACGTAGCCTTACACGGTCTGGACTCTTTCTTGACCTCTTGGACTTTCTCTTCTCTCCTCTTCTCCCCATCGTTGCTCCACTCCAGCCACCAACCTCCTTGCTGCTCCTCAGACACCCCAGGGTACACCCCACCTCAGGGCCAGTATAGAGCTGTTTCCTTTGCCTGGAACGCTCTTTCTCTAGATAGCACACAGCCGCTCCTTTCATCAGCCTTGGGTCTTTGCTCAAACCTCACCTTTTCACTGAAGGCTAATCTGGATCATTTAAACCCGCAACCCCCACCCCTGCCTCTGCTTTGCTCTACTTTTTATTTCTCCACAGCACCTATGACCAATTCACTTACTGACTGTGTTTATTGAGTACTGTGTCTCCCCCATAGAACGCAAGCTCTATGAGAGTAGAAGTCTTGGTTTATGGACATACGCCCAATCTTTCCTTTGGAACCGTGTCTGACATGGTAGGTACTCTATGACTATGTGTGTCAAATAAATGCATCGAACGACTCCATTGTCAAGACTCTTTCTAGAAGAGCTCTGACCCCTAACGCATGAGATGAGTTCATGGAAGATTTGGGATTGGCCAGACGGATCAACGAAAGGTCAAGGCAATGAGGCTGTTGAAAGTGATGCTGAGGTAGCTACACATGGGGTCACGGTGGTCTAGAAGTTGACAACACCAGCGTATACGGTGCTCTGCTGTTTGCAAAGGACTCTGGTAGCCCGAGAGAACAGGGCTGAGATGAGGAAGTTGCAGGTCACCAGGATGATAAAAAGTACACTCAGGACAGGATGAAGGAAGAGGATGGGGTAGGGATGAAGGCTATGATCAGGAAGTGCCATTCCAAACCAATTTAAAAACACTAACAAATGGAAATAATAGAACTACTTAATAAAACTGATTAAATAGATCAAGGCAAGTTATAAGAGTGTTTTGAATTCTCAATAAAAGGGCACACAATTGGAGTATTTTCAGAACATAAATCAAGAATGGGAAAGCAAGCACCACATGTACTCACCAGCAAATTGGTACTAACGGATCAACGCTTAAGTGGACATATAGGAATAACACTTACCGGGTGCCGGGTTTGGGGGGGCATAAGCAATATACGTAACCTTAACATTTGTACCCCCATAATATGCTGAAATTAAATAAATAAATAAATAACACATGTAGCTAGTCTCATAAAAAAAATTCATCTTAAATGGTGATCAAAACATGCTGATTAAAACAAAAATACTATATTTACATATCGTCACAGGAAAGACTTAAAATAATAACATCCTTCAGAGAGTGTAGTGAGACAAACGGCCTCATCCTCAAGGCAGAATATAAATGGGAGAATCCGTTGGAAAAGAAATTTGTAAAATGAACCAAGAGCATTAAAACATTCTATGCTTTGGCCAGGAATTCTACTTCCAGCAATCTATGCCAAGAAAAATCCAGAAATATGGACAGAGATTTATGTATAGAGATTCAATGTAATGGAAAACAGAAAAAAACACTAAAAATACCATAATGATTATATGAATTATGGCATATTTATAGAGCAGAATGTTATGCAACCATCAGAAATTACATTTGTAAAATAATGTTAATGACATGGGAGACACTCCTGATATAAAGGTCAAATGGGCTGAAAGAGGGATGTTGCCATAATGGCAAATGGCCTCAACTAATATTTTAAGGATTTATTGCAAACGAATTCATAAGTAGATTCTTTAAAAATTTAATCTCTATTAGTGTTATCAAAAAAACTGTTTATTAATTTGTTTTAATAAAAACATTGCCACTTTTTTTTTTTTTACGCAGAGAGAAATTAAAGTTAGGATTATATAATCTTAGAATGGTTATCCATATAGACCCTGAAGATGATTTTTTTTATGCCTAATGGTTCATTTTATCCATAGCTTTCATAAAACTAATTTTCTGTTTTAATGCATATTCACTTCTCTGGGTCTCAAGTTTGCTAATTGTTCAAATGAAGCATGGTGTAGATAAGGGGTCAGCAAACCCTCACTGTTGCAACTGTTCAACTCTGCTGTTGGAGCTTGAAAGCAGCCATAGATACAATGCAAATGAATGGCTATGTGTCAATAAAACTTTATTTATAAATGCCGGAAACAGGCCAGATATGGCCCTTGAGCTATGGTTTGCCAACCCTTAAACTAGATGATCGATAGTGTTTGATTAGCTGATGGCTCAGACTCTGGTGCAGAGATCTAAATGCCAGCATGCAACTGAGAACAAAAAAGCAGCAGCACAGCACACGTTGTCACTCGAACCTGGCTCACTTCCTACTTGTGTCTTTTCTTACATCGTACTAATACTTTCATCACTATGATTCCTGGTGTCCTCTGTTATAAAATGAGAGCATAACACCTACTTCACAAGGTTATCCTATGGCTTAACCAAGAGAATAGAAGTCAAAGCCCAACACCCAGATCTGGTAAATGAGGAGTTCTCAATGATTGGCAGATAGTCTTATTAGGAAAGCTCTGAAATGTTGAGCAGCACATAACTCCCAGGTGCCGAATGATTTGAAACCCCACAGTGTAGACAGGAGGGAGTGTTGGGTCTGCAGCAGGGAACAGCCAGGACAAGCTGGGGTATGCTGCAATAACAAATCACCCTAGAGCTCTGGTGGCTTAAAACATTAAGAGGTATTTTTTTGCTCACACTAACACACTCATGGCTGGTCCTCTAGGGGCTCTGCTCTATACTGCTCTTCCTGCAGGATCACCAGGATCTTCCTGGAGCATTGCTGCTTGTAGTGATCAGGGAAAATGTAGGGGTCTGGATCATGCACAGGCTTTTAAAGTGTCCAGCTAAAATGGCATGCATCACTTCTACTACCATTTCATTGGCCAAAGCAAGTTATAAAACCACACATAATGCATGGAGGGCTAAAGATGCTAGCTACCTTGCTCCTGGAATGGGAATGGGGGAGAAATCTGCAAGTATTTGGTTAACTGCACCAATAACTGCACCATAGCAAGACAGGAGAATAATAGCTAACATTCACCTGCATTTAGCGTATTCTAACACAGTGCTAACCTCTTTACTTACAATTTGGGAAAAACCAAGTCAGGAGGATAAAAACAGAGCCAGAAGTGAATGGGGTGAGACACTGGGTCTGGGGTTCCCCATGGTAAAACAAAATCAAGGGCACAAGGCTTCGGATAGGACTTAATTTTCCTAAAAATCCTTTCATCAACTCTCTCTCCCTACTATCACCCCTTTTTGTAATGGGGCATTATCACCCTGAAGAAGGCTCCGATCACAATCCTTAGTCTAAAATCATGTCTAACTCTCTGAACCCCCAACATGCAGGGAATGTTTGTGTCCCTCTAAAATCCACGTGTTGAATCCCTAAGCCCCGTGTGTCTGAGAGCCTTTAAGGAAAAGTGACTAAAGTCAAAAGAGGTCATAAGAGAGGAGCCCTGATCCTGTAGAACTGTTGGAGCTGAAAGCAGCCATAGATACAATGTAAATGAATGGCTATGTGTCAATAAAACTTTATTTATAAATGCCGGAAACAGGCCAGATATGGCCCTTGAGCTATGGTTTGCCAACCCTTAAACTAGATGATCGATAGTGCCCTTGGTGCCCTTGGAAGAGGGGGAAGAGACACCATGTGAGGACACAACGAGAAGGTGGCCGTCTTTAAGCCAGGGAGAGAGCCCTTGCCAGAAACTGAACCCTGCCAGAGCCTTGACCTTGGACTTCCCATCCCCCAGGACCATGAGAAAATACATATCCTTTGCTTAAGCCACCTATGCTATGGTATTTTTGTTTGTGACAGCCCAAGACAGCTAACACAAAAATCTAAAGCAGACAGCCCTTCTCTTCGGATTTGATTTCTCACATCCAAACGTGGCTTGTTCAGAATGACATTATGACATTGATGTGCAGGTCCAGGGACATCCAAAGCTAAGGTTGGGTTGCTAAGACAAAGACACAGGCTTACAAATCAGAAGGAAAAAAAAAATGTGTATTGAAAATCCAACTCTGCTAACTGAGTGGCCTTGAGCACGTTGTATAAGCTCCCTGGTCCTCACTTTCCCTGTCTGTAAGTCTCTCCGCCGGGTTCCAAATGAACTCATATGTAGAGACACCCAGCATGGAGGGCAGGTTTTCTTCCTCTCCCTTCCCTCCCCCATCCTCATCTTCGGTATTGCAGCTCAAGGCTGAAAGGCAGAGAAAGGCACTTTGGACATAAACACTCACATGAAATGTGCTAAGAGGTCAAGTTAATCTTAGCACACTCCCCCCACCTCGCCCACCCACTGGCCAACTGGGCCCTTGCTGACAACCCATGCCAACGGCCAAGCTGAATTTGGAGGCAGGTAGATGTGAGCAAGGGAGTTAAAAGACATGGGGAAACCCAGGTCTATCTAGACTCGGGTGGAAGGATGAGATGAAGTCAACTAAGCAGCCAGTCTTTTGTCTCTACCATCTTAGATTTTGTTTGGGTCGGGATATATAACTTGGACTAAACTCAAAATTAACATTCTCATGGACTCCATGACTGGCCAAACAGAAGAGCTATCAGAGGAAGATCTGACCACTCCTTCCTTCTCCCATGAAGAACATCCTGCAGTTAATTACAGATGAACCTAGAACACACAGAGGCTCAACACGTATTTCCTTCAACCCCTTTCTCTGCAAAAGGACAATGTTTGCAAGACTGATACAGGGATCCATGGAGAAAGGAGGGGGCGGGGAACGGACTTGGAGCAAGAGGCCGAATTTCTAATACAGAACCTACTAGCAATTTTCTGTGAGATGCTGGTCAAGTGTCTGCCTCTCTCTGGGCCTCATTATACCCCCAAGGTTTCAGGAATCTCAAAACTGGACATAGTTAAGATGACAAATCTGCATGCAAGGAGGAAGAAGAGGAAGAGGAGGAAGGTATCCAGTGTGTATACAGCAAGCACATCAGTACCCAGCATTTCCCAAACACTCTCACACCTTCACCACTATCCCACCAGGAAGGCACCATCAGACTCAAGGCACTGATAAGGAAAGCAAGATGTGAGAAAAGGCAACTGGCCCCAACTCGCGGTTCCAGGTGACTGGGCTGTTGCTCACACCCAAGTCCGCCTGGTCCAAATTCCTGGCTCCTTCACACAGCACCTCGTGATGTCCCTGGGGCCTAGAGTCTGGCCTGGCTTGTTTCATCCTATGCTACTCCCTGCCACAAAAATTAGCCAGAAATGGACAAAATGCCCCAAAATACCTCTACCCTCAAGTCCCACTCACTGTGTTCAGACCCAAAAGGACAATGTTTGCAAGGCTGATACAGGGACCCGTGGAGAAAGGAGGGGGCGGGGAATGGACTTGGAGCAAGAGGCCAAATTTCTAATATAGAACCTACTAGCAATTTTCTGTGAGATGCTGATCGAGTGCCTGCCTCTCTCTGGGCCTCAGTATCCCCACCTGTAACATGAAAAGGTGTTGAATGAGGTTGTTGCAAGCTCCAGGCTTGAACATTTCATCACTGGCTCAGTTTTCTAGACACACTGAGCCGAAATCTTCCGAGCCTACGTTTTGTTCGGATGCTCGGCTCCATTCACAACTCCGCCCACCTGCACAGCAACCGAGGCAGCGGGCTTTCTTAGGAAAACTGGATGGAGACTGTGGAATGCAGCCCCCCGTAAAGAGAACCACCAGCCACGTGCAGATAAAATGACTCCCAAATGGAAAGTCACATTCTGCAAGTTCCTGGAGGGGGAGGAAGGGCAGGAAGCCGCCGCTTGCCACTGGGACTTCATTCCTGAAATCCCACACGGTGGCCTCGCCCTAATGCGATAAAGGGACTTCAGCTGAGAGCACCGAGTCCTCCGGGAGAGGTGGGCGGAGGACGAGGCCGGGGCTCTCTCCAAGCAAAGTTGAGCTCAACTCTCCAAACGGAATATTGACTCTTCTGTGTTCGGCATAATAACTTTAACCTGGCGGACGCCTCGCCCTGCCAAAAACCTGTCGCGATTAAGTATGTTTTCAATTGGGAAATGGAAGCACATCGGCCCCGGCAGGGAAACAGGGGAGCAAATCTTTATTAGGGCCCAGGAGGTCACGCCGATATCTGGGCCTGCGACTAGTCCCGCTGCCAACACGCAGGGACGTCCGCCCTGCCTCTGCAACTCAGGATTCAGAACCGCCTGGAGGACACCAAGACTGTTTTTCTTTTTTTGCTCTGTAAATTTCCAGGTTAAAAAAAAAAAAAAAAAAAAAAAAAAAAAAAAAAAAAAAAAAAAAAAAAACCACCACCATCCAAAAAAAAAAAAAGGCGTTTTCATTTTCAATTGGAAAAAAAAAAAAGCATAAGCAATTCCTCCGTTTCTATCACTCCCTCTTCGAAGGTTTTCCTGTTCCTGCCCATCTCTGAGGTTCCCACCCCCCCACCCAGGACGCGGGGACAGAGTTGAACATTTGTCATCGACACTGTTCCTTGCATCTCCTCCTAGCATGGGGCATGGTCACAGCTCACTGGCCTGTCTTCGTGTGTGTTTCCTCCTGACTTGTTCTCCTTCCACCTTCCGTATTCCCTCCCTCTCTCTCTCAGACACCAGAAAAAATATGATATAATAGGAAGAGTCCCCGTGGTGGAAGTCAGGTACAAGAGACGGTTCTAGGCCGGGCGCGGTGGCTCACGCCTGTCATCCTAGCACTCTGGGAATTCCAAGGCAGGCAGATTGCTTGAGGTCAGGAGTTCGAAACTAGCCTGAGCAAGAGCGAGACCCCGTCTCTACTAAAAAATAGAAAGAAATTCATTGGCCAGTTAAAAATATATAGAAAAAATGAGCCGGGCATGGTGGCGCGTGCCTGTGGTCCCAGCTACTCGGGAGGCTGAGGCAGGAGGATCGCTTGAGCCCAGGAGATTGAGGTTGCTGTGAGCTAGGCTGACGCCACAGCACTCTAGCCCAGGAAAACAGAGTGAGACTCTGTCTCGAAAAAAAAAGAAGAGATGGTTCTAACCTCAGCCCCCCACCAAGAATAACTCAGGGCTAAATGGTTTTGCATCTCTGTGACTTTTTCTCATCAGTAAAATAGAGTGATAAGGACTTTATCACAGACTTCTTTTGTTGATTAAATGGAAAAACGTACGTGAAGAGCCTAACACAGGGAGATCACGAGCTGCTCATTCTCCATCCTCTTCCAGGTTCAGAGACTCTGTGGAAAGATGATCATCGCGGCTCAGAGCGGAGGCAGAGCCCACAGGGACAGCCACAAGAGCACGACATGGGGGCGGCTTCTTCCCTAGGCCAGGTGGCCTTAGGGCACATTCTTAGAAGACAAAGACGTGGCACCAAATCTAGAACTTGGTTCTGAAGGATCGTTAGAAATAAATTCAGAGAAGGAGGTAATGGCAACCTCGCTAGATGAAAGGGGACAATTTGACGAAGTATAAGAGAAGAGAGTACACCCGGGGACACAGATGTGTGCATGTGGAGGGGGCTAGAACATGGTCAGGGATAAAGGTCCCTTCTGTCACAATTGCTGGCACACAGAGGGTGCTCAAAAATATCGAATCTATTAGAAAAATGAATGCATCAATCTAAAAAGGCCGCGTTTGGTTTGCTTAAGACCCTTCTGCAGGCCTATTTTGACCCTCTACAACTCTTGCCAGGACGCAGAGAGAGAGGAACTCCCGGCTGTGATTCCTGCTGGTGTTTCTGCCAGGTGGAGTGTCGCCCTGCTGCAGAGTGACGTCCTGGAATGGGGAGTCGCTCAAATGTCGCACCTGCTCACCCGCCCCGAGTGCCGCCTCGGCACCCCACAGACGCGCAGGGTTCAGAGAAGCAGGCTCGGAATCAGACCACGTTCCTCCGCGCCACCCAGTCGCCATCGTCAGACGCAGCTGTAGCCATGGAGTCATCATCCCTCCCCTTGGGGCCTCACAACCCAAGTCTGAGAATAAACTGAGTCAAGAGGGAGGCGTGGAGCCAATACTTTCATCCAGTCCTGACTGCAGAAGTGGCCTGGGGCAGCACCCTGTTTGAAAAGCCACAGTGACACACCTCCGCACCCAGCCAGGCTGACCCGGGAGGCAGGAATAAGCCCAAGTCCTGGACGTGTTTGCTGGTCCTCATGACCTTGTCCTTAAAAATTAAAAAAAAGAAGGAAAGATAGAAAGCAAACATGGGAAGGAAGTCAGATTCGCATCTTCAGCTGTGCCCGATATACCACTCACGCAGCAAGGGACAGCTTAGGCGCCCTTGTGTGGCCGCCAAGGATTTCCCAGGAGCAAATATCCCAGGAGCGAGCAAACCTGCTCTGCGCTTTCGGTGGCTGCTGACTTATGAATGCATGCGTTTTCTTGGAAAAGGAATTTTTTTTCCAAGGTTTTATTTTTCCCAAAGCCATTGGCTTACACCTGGCATCTGTAGGCTACCAAAAAATAATGGTGATAAATGAAGAGAAACTAGAGAAATGGTGCATAGGAAAGAGGAAAGAGAGAAAAAAAATTATATATATACATATATGTGTATATATGTGTAGCTGTGCATATATATGTATGAACTTACTCTTTTTTTTTTTTTGGTTTAATGCCAAAAAGATAACTGTAATTTCTCATTCTCGTTTTATCAGGGGACCAGGGATCAAGTGCTCGCCTATCACGGAGTGCTCCTTAGGTTCCAAACTACCAGGGCCAACTCTTCTGCTCAATTGCTTTACGGAAACATGACTTACCCTCACAAACCACACAGGGAAAATTAGGCAACACAAGAAGGATGGATTTTGTCATTGCTGCTGCTACTGCCATATACATAATACACAATAATTACCGAAAGACACACAAAACGAGAAAGATAACATAAAATCCTGCCGCCCAGCTGGCCACTAGCCACATGTTTGGCAGACACACTTCAGGACTTTCCCTTTGCACCCAGGCACACGCCTGGGCATTGCAAATACACATATGTGCACACACGTGCACGTGGACAGTCACATGGACGTATGCACTATTGTCCCTGACAGATTTGTCTTTGGAGTCCTGGCACACATTGAAGGACCCCTGGGGCAGAGCTGGGCCACCACCGGCCACGGATGACAACTGTGCAATGTCCAGAGCAGGGACCAACACACTTTTTCTGTAAAAGGGCAGATTGCAAATATTTCAGTCTCGGCGGGCCAGAGGGTCACCACCACTCAACTTCGCCATCGTAGCTGGAAAAGCAGCCTCTGATGATAAGTATGAACAAAACAAGTGGATGTGGTTCTGTTCCTACAGCTTTATTTACAAAACAGGAGGTGGGCTGCTGGCCTGGGGGTAGGCTGCCGCCCTGTGGCTTAGAACACACCAGAGACCAGAAAGACTCGAGAAGGTGAAAGATATAAAGTGCATCCCCCACTGAAAAACCAAACTTCACTTCGGTGGGCTGTGCTATTCTATTGCAGCAAAGGTTTCCGCCTTAATGTGCATTCTCTGATAAAACAACGACCACAGGTCCTTAGATTCAGTGAAATTCTCCCTTCTCCCCAAATAAGCTTTTCAAGATAGCCAGTTTCACCCCAGTTTTCTAGTTTCCGTTTCAGGGAGGAAGCTAGAACAAAAGTCTCCACCGACCTGTCAAAAAAAAAATGTAGTAAGGTGAGGGTAGGGCAGTGTTCCCCTCATGTAAGGCATCCTGGATCACACAGGATCAGCAAATGATTTATTAAAGGCTACGAGATAAATACTGATAAAGTCTTCAAATAGAGAGGACCATGACATGCACGCAGGATGAGAGAATCGGAATGATTAATAGGGACGGAGACAGGCTGCAAATACAGAATGCCTTCTCCAGCTATGGGTGGGGGGGGAGGATCCCAGAGAAAGCCTTTCCCGGCTGCAAGCGGCCTTGCAGATGGAGGTGATAAAATACACCTCAAATAACAAAAGCCATCCTGCACTGTTTCTCCCCCTAGGTTTTGAGATGCAATTCGTGAGTCCTCCGTAGCGCCCGGATCTGCGCTTGTACGGCTTTATTCTTGACAGGCATCTGCAGGACAGGGAGATTCTGCTACTGCCTTGGAATCCAAACGACCAAGAGCGTCTGAATGTGGAGCCACCAGCCGGGGGGGGGTTTTGCGGATGTGCATTCTGCACCCCCGGAGCCGGGCCTTTCAGGGATCGCCTCCTGCACTGAACTCAGCGTTCTGCTCAGCTGCTCCCCTCCGACCCTGCCCTTCTGCAGGCGGCCAAGACGTCTTCTAGGAACCTCAGCCAGCAATGGGAGGCCATGCTCCCATTAAACCCTCCTCTGTGGCCGTCACCTTCCCCCCGGCCTCACACCCACGTGCGCACACCCGCCCACGCTCGCTGGCCAGCGGCCGCCTATGGAAACACACCCTGTGTGTGCATGTGTGTGTGTGTATGCCCGGCTCAGTGTTGGGTCTCGGAAGTGAAAAGATTAATGACATACAGTCAGCAACTGTTACCAGCACGCAGCCTATCGGGTGAGTCACAAAACAGTCGGGGCAAGGCAACCAGTGTCGCCGTTATATGAGGGTGGGGAAAGAGTGCTCAAGACAAGCAGACACGGGCACTCTAAAACCACAACAGCAAGGAGCCTGGAGAAGAGGCATTCCACATAGACGACAGCAGATGGCCCACTTCCGTCCCACAACTGGGATCAGCATTAGGGAAAGAAGCAAAAAGATGCTGAGCCTGTATGTGATGTTTGAGTATTTGGGGTTTTGTTTTGTTTTTTACCAAAAAAAAAAAAAAATGTACATAATGGCCAGAACTATTAGCAAACAATGGCTGGGCGATCTAGAAGTAAGGAGAGTCACTTATTTCTGTTAATATTCACCTTTTTATGCACACCCATATCTTAAGGCTAGTAAAGTCATCCTCTCATAGGGTCAACCTTGATGTCTCATCAGCAGTAGCTGAGACTGAGTATCTTGATGAAGCTCACCATTACTGCACTCGGTCTAAATGGTATCTATTCGTACTATCTTGAGATCCAAGGGAATTATCTTTGCATTCCAAGGGTGCCACTCAGACCTCTTGTCTCTTCCTCCTCCACTCCTTCCTTGAGTTCTTTCCTTCTGGGAATCCTCTGACAAAGTTAAGTCATGTAATAAAGTTTTCTGTAAAGTATACCAGGCATTGTTCCAAGTGCCTCACATGTATTATCTCATTTACGCTTCGCGACAAACTAACACGTATGTACTGTTACTGTCCTCATTTTATAGAGGAGGAGACCTGGGGTCAGAGTCATTCGATAACTTACCCAGGACTCTGAGGAAGTACCGGATGCCAGGCGTCCAACCCAGCCCAGCTGATGCCTAATGTTATACAAACCACCTGCTGGGGAGAATCACAAGGGACACTGTGCAAAGATGCATCACATCACTACAACAGAAAAGAGGGAGAAAGCCCAATTTGCAGGTTCTAAACAAATAATCCAGATCTCTGCACTGCAAGCAAAGAGCAATGAGTGTTTATAAAGGAGCACTTACTGCAGCTCTTTGTCAACATCAGGTAAGTTGTAGAAGAATTACCTCTGCAGTGGCTAAGGTTGAATGCTCACCTAGCATCCTTTCTTAGTAATCAATAAGAGGTCTTGCCCGCATTCTGTTTCTACTCTCAGGCAATTCTCTGTGCAGTTCAAATATTGTGGGGAAGTGGTTTTGCATTCATGCTATGGGGGCCAATTGTTGAGATTTCATCTACCAAAAAGCTGCTAATGGGTGCATTTAGATAAGGAAGAGAGAAATGAATGTCAAAGAAAGCCCAAATCTCCATTGTTTGCTTTGTGTGCTGCAGGGCACAGTTCTCCAGAAACAATTATTATCAGCAAACAACCGCTGGGTGATTTAGAAGTAAGGAGGGTCACTTTCCTTGGGTCAACTCTGAACTCGACTCTCTACGCCTACAGGGGCGTTAGATTTCTACCAGAAACCGGGCTGTCCTACCCTCAGCCCAAAGATGGGCACAGCGTGATGGGACAGAGCCCTCTGCCCCGCTGGGCGACCCAGACAGGAGCAGCAGGTACCTGGGCACTGTGGCTAGAGCAATGCGGCCACTCTGGGCCATGACAAGGGAAACGTCGCCATCTGGTGGCTCCAGGAGAGATGAGCTACAATTCCCACCCATTGTCCCAGGCAGGGACAAAGTTAACTTAGCCAAGAAGACATTGTGAGCGTTTACAAAACAAAGGTCAGCCATGCCTTTAATGACAGCGTGGCAGGCAAAACCCAGCCCAGTCCCATTCTGTCTGATGTGTGGCTAACGGACAGAGAAATGACAGTATGGCCACAGTCCTACCAAATGTGGGACCTCCTGGGGAAGCAAAGCATACCTCACGTGGCCTTATGAAGGACCTGCTCCTGACTCAAGCACAGAAGTCCTTTCAGACACAAAAAAGGGGACCAAGACACAGGTTACAAGATCATGTGGAGGGCAGGAAAATGCCCTGGTGACGTTGGCAACAATGACCGCAAATAAAAAGAGCTTAAGGTTTGCCAGGCACTTTGCATGCATCAGTGAATAAATTAACAATTAACTTAATAGTTAATAATCATGAATAATTAATCATTTAAAAAGAACCCTCACAGCAACCCTGTAAGAAGTAAGGTGCTATTATTATCCCCACTTTACAGATGAATAAACTAAGCCCCTCATAGAGACAATGCAGCACACATGAGCTAGGTCACCCAAAGTGCAAGGACTAGAACCAGAATTAAAACACACAGGCCCATCCAGCCCAGAGTCTCACGCTTTTAACAGTTACCTGGAGTGTTTGTCACATGGTGGTCCAGGAACCATTTGCACTAGACATACACAGGGTGTATATTAAAATACAGCATCTTTGACCCCACCCATTTGACCAGGAGAAGATGTACTGAGTCAGCATCTCCTCATGAGAATTGGCAATTTAGCAAGTTCCCCAGGTGATGGGATGACCAGCCCACAGATGCTATGGCTAAATTGGGAATCCCAAAATTCATCTGTTGAAACCTTGATCCCCATTGTGATGGTATTTGGAGATGGGGCCTTTGGGGAACTAATTAGTTTTAGATGGGGTCATGGGGGTGGGGCCCGCATGATAGGATTAGCGCCCTTATAAAAAGAAGAAATGGTCAGAGTGATTTCTCTTTCCACCACACGAAGACACCTCAAGAAGGCAACTGACTGCAAGCCAGGAAGATGACTCTCACCAGAAACCAACCACACCGGACCTTGATCTTGGACTTCTAGAACTATAAGAAATAATTTTTTGTTGTTTAAGCCACCCAGCCTATGGCATTTCCTTATGGCAGCCCAAGCTGGTTGAGACGCTAGGCTATACATCCCTGTGTTGGCTCATACCCGAAGATCAGTAGATGCCTGTTAAATTAATGAATGACCAGGAAGAGTGGTGCCCAGGGTACGTGTGTACAGTTTCTATGATTTAGCCCCTTTGCCAACCTCAAGGTGATGCTTACTGGAGTCTGCCTTCTCTTCCAAATCTAAGAAGGCTGGGCCTCCCTCCTACAACACTAAGGATTCAGGAGAGCAGGCTTCTGAAAGCAGATGTGACAACCTAGTGCAAACGTGAGAATAGCAATAGCAGCTTTGCGTGGTGTTGCACTTTGCAAGGTGCAAAGCTCTCTGGCATCCGTTATTTCTTTACATGGCTGGAATTTCCCTGTGAGCTCAGGAGGCCAGATAATTATGACCTTGGTTTAATAGGTAATAAAGCAAAGGCCGATGGAATTACAGAGCCCTGCCCATGGTCTCCCGATAAAGACGTGGAGACCTCAGCCCAGCAGGAAGGTACAAGGAAGGTAACAGAAAAACTCAGGGTCACCAAGGAATGAAATGAGAGGAGTCAACATAGCTTGGAAGAGGGGTTTATCTATCAGGGCACTAGCAGCAAGGAAATTCAACCCAGAGAGTTCGAATGACAAACAGGAGACCTTAATGAAAAGAGAACTCACAAGGTGTGGGCAGGGACAAGGGAACAAGCAGAGAGAATGGGGTGCCCCTTGGGACCAGCAACAGGGCGAACTGTTCCCACCTCTGACCAAATAGCAAGAAGAGGAGGAGACAGTGTTCATAACTAAGAAGATGGCAGGGAGTAAAATAAACAAGTAACAAACAAGGACACAAAAGCACAGGCTCTGTCTTTGGAGATACCATTTCTGGCCCAGCCACCCTACTTTCCCCTGAGCTGGGAGTTCTGTTCCCTGAGAATCCAGTCTATCAGTGGCCTTCAAAGGGACCTCCTTGGGGAGCCTGTTTCTCGACCTTGGTCATCCTGGGAGTGGCAGTGGGTGCTCCCTGTCCAGTGAGATGCAGGGACTACTTTCCTGGGTCACTCGGTCACTGGTCTTCTTTTAGCCAAGAATACCCCGTGTAAAGTAGAGAATTCAATGCCAAGGAAGTTGAGCCAACACAATATTTCTTTGCAGACAAACCACCAGGCTCTATTTCAACAGAAAAAAAAAAAAAAGTATACCTATTACTGAGATTGTTTACTACTCTGCCTAACTCTTAATATATTCTTTTTCATTATGTAGAGCTTTTAAAGACAAAGATGCAATATTTTTTTAAGTATCTTTAAGCCAGATCATTCTCTGCTATGGATGGTAGGATATTAGCAGCACCCCTGGCCTGGGCCCACTAGATGTCAGTAGCACACCCCTCCCCCTCAGTTATGACACCCAAAAATGTCTCCAGACATTGCCAACTGTCCCCTAGGAGGCAAAATCACTCCCCCTTCCCTTTTGAACTCCTGTTCCAAGTGATCATTTGATGAGCTAAATGCTTCCATTAACAATGAGAGGACCAGGGTTGGGGTGAGGTGAGCAATGATCTTAAGTAAAGATCCTTGTCCTTATGTAAGTTTTGATATTTTGTCTGTCATGGATTTTTTGCATTAAATTTTATAAATATTGTGTTAAAATATAACCTTTGTTATTGAGTGTTTTTGTACCCTCTTAAATTTTGCACCTGCAGCAAGTAGTTCACTTGCCTCCCTTAGTCCCAGCCCTGGAGCCATGAACACTAAGAAGGAGAAAGTTTTCTTCCACTGTCATTCATTCATTTATTCCCCCAAGTCTCCTGAAATATAACTAACGTATTGTTTGCAGTGGGTATATAATACCTCAAAATGTGTGGGTCACCATGATTTCCATAACACTTCCTGCATAACAAGAAAGAGGCATGAATAGGATTGCATCGGATGCTTTGTAGAAAGCATTCTGGAGGGGAAATACTAAGAGAAGACAGACCAGCTGCAAGGTAAAGCAATACTCCAGGGTAGAGATGACTGTGGTTTGGAGTAGGTGTTGGCTGTAGACATGAAAAGAAATGGAAAGATTAGAAAAGATAGAATCAACAGGTATTGGTGATCATTTGCATGCAGAAGATGAAGATGAGACATTTGTCATGGGTACATTCCCAGCTTTCCAACATGAGTACCCGGGCGCAGGTCATGACAACAGATAAAATAGAGAAGGCTGGAGAAAGGAGCAGGCTGGGAGGTACCGTGCACCAGGGATCACAAGATGAACTTGGCGGGTGGTTA
The DNA here is from genome assembly GCF_040939455.1 of Microcebus murinus. Classification (NCBI taxonomy): domain Eukaryota; kingdom Metazoa; phylum Chordata; class Mammalia; order Primates; family Cheirogaleidae; genus Microcebus; species Microcebus murinus. The sequence continues at coordinate 29,225,641 of NC_134123.1, forward strand.
AATACATCGACTGGGATGCATCCATGTGGGGTCCTCCAAAAGCGAAAGATAGACTTGAGAGTCCAGCTGCAGGAGTCAGCAGTATTTAGAGGGTACCCGAAGCTGTGGATTGCATGAGCATTCCCAGGGAGGGCAGAGAGTGAGAAGAGGATCTGGGACCAAGCACTAAGGAATGCTCATATGTAAAAGGCAGGTGGAGAATCCAACGCAGATGCTGAAATTAGTGGGTGAAAGTACGACACAAAACAGGATATTTGCATAATCTCGAAGCATCTCCCCTCAAGGTCATTGTTAACTACAGAGGGGAAAGGGTAATTTTAAGGCCCAATGCTACTTTCACCAAATAATCAAAGTTAATCTCACAGCAATGAGCCACAGGAACACCACGTGTACTAAGAAGGACACAGCAGCACGTCTGTGATTTTCTTGTCCAAAAATGCATACGCCCAGTCTGATCATTAAGTGAACATCAGAAAAACCCAAAATGAAGGACGATCTACAGAGTACCAGGTGAGTATTCTTCAAATCTGTTGAAGTCAAGAAAGACAAAGAAAGATGGAGGAACTGTCCCAGGTGGGAGAAGGCTAAGAAGATCTGATGACGAAATGCAACATGGGACCCTGGACTAGATGCTGGAACCAGAGAAGAGACACAAGTGGACCGGATCTGCAGATCAGTCACCAGCACAGTATCAACACTAATTTCCTGGTCTTGAAAATTATCCTATGGCGACGTAGAATGTTAACATTCTAGAACGGTGGATGAAGGGTATGCGGGAATTCCCTTGTAATAGTTTTGCAACTTTTTTGTAAGTCAAAAAAAAAAGTGTTTTTAAAATATAAAATGTAGGTGGAGGAAGAGCTAGCAAGAGATGGAAACAGTGATCAGAGAGGAAGGCGGGAATGGCATTGGCGAAGCAAAGAGCCACATTAAGGGAAAAAAATGGATATTCAGCAAAGTTAAACGCTGCTGAAAGTAAAAAAAAAAATAAAAAGAGCTTAAATGAGTCTATTGGATTCTCTCTCTCTCTTTAGGTAAACTTTCTATTGAAGTTCAATATAAAAACAGAAAAGTCACAAACCATAAATGAACAGCTTGAGGTGGATTTTTACAAAGTGCACACCTTTGTATAAAACTCAGTGTACAACACCACTCAGTTCAAGATACAAAACTCTAACACATCAATAAGCCACCTCTGTGCTAACTCCAAGGTATTGTCCTCCTTCCCTACAAAAGCAACTGCTACTCAAACTTCTAGCATCACAGATTAGTTTTGCATCTTTTTTTGTGTGTGAAATCTACATAAATTAAATCTTACACTGAGTCTGGTTTTTCTCACTCAATGCTATGTTTGTGAGATTCATCCATGTTGTTTCTTGTTGCAGTAGCTCATTTTCCTTGCTGTATTGTATTCCATTATATAAATACACTAAAATTTATTTATCCACTTTACATGTTGATGGCATTTGGGTTGTTTCCACTTTGGGGTCATTACCACTAGTGCTGCTGTGAATATTCTTGTATATGTCTTTTAGCACATATATGGACGTTTATCTGCTAGGCATATATCTAGAAGTGGAATTTCAATTGAATTTCGCACTATGGATTTGACAGGGAATAGCTATTTCAATGAGTTGGTGGATGAGTTAATGGGTGGTGTCAGCAAGTATAGATAATAATGCTAATGTTCCCCTAAAGTAGTTGCAAATGCCATTTCATACTTTACTCCCAGTACTCATAAGTTTATTCATGAAAGTGAGAATAAAAAAGGGGGGGCTTCATTCCACGGGGAAGGAAAACCTCACATCCTGGAGCAAAGAAAAGATCTAGGAGCCAAAAACACTTGGGTTCAAACCCCAACTGTGCCACACGCACATTTGCAACCTAAGCAACTCGTTTCATTTCTCCGAATTTTGGTTTCTTCAGTTTAAAAATTGAAATGATATCTCCAATTCCAAATGTAATAATGCCTGACTCGTGGGAGCAATGTGATCAGTACTCCTAAGAATAACATCTTCCCGGAAAATCTCGATCCAGCTTTATCCAACTTCCCACCAAAATACTTAAGGAAAAAAGATGAAAAGTTTAAATCCTGCAAACGAACTCAACCGAGCGCTAGTACCTTTGATAAATTTCCACCACCTACAAGGTTAAAGGAGTGGAAAATGGAAAATACATTTGATAGACGTACCATGCTGTTGGAAACAGTCTGAAGCTTCTCTTCTGAGTGTAGGGAGATCTTCCTTCCTTCTCTTGCTATGGGTCCCCATTGTTCAGAAAAGCAAAGTCTATACCAAGAAAGAAAACAAAAATAAAAGCATCTTTCTGTCGTGTCCACGATGCTGTTTGAGGCATCCAGAAGGCTCTCCCTGCCCGGGCTACCGCTTTCTCCTGCAACCAACTGAAGACTGGGAGACCCAGAAAACAACATCACGGGACACAGGGGCTGGGAGGTCTGCAGGTCACACATGGCTTCCTGGGGGTGTGATCTCCACAAAATACAAAGGGCATGTCTGTCTCCAAAAGCAGAGACTTTTCATGTCAGTTCTTCCATTTCCATCTTTAAAAAAAAAAGTCAAAACTGGAGCTAGAAGATGACAAATCCAAGACAACATTCAGGGATTCAACTTTGGAATTGTGATTTCCTACAAAAGAAGTAAGAACAACTGCAATAAAAAGTATGATCAGGTCATAATCAGAGTTAATTTGGCTGGCGGGATGGGAGGGGTCACTGACGATGTGGGTTATTTCTGTCTGAACTCCAGGTAATACCCATGAAAAGATCCTTCAGACTGACCTCGGCAAATATTTTAGTAACAAAAATGATAGAACAGTCCTGTAAAAACCCAACTAGGGGAGACAGGGCTATTTACGAAGGAACACACATTAAAGCAGGTATCAGACTTTTCCTCTGCAGTATGACAATACCAAAAAACAAGAAGTATCTATACCTTTGAGGGGGAAATGGTTGTAACTCAATTATTTTATTGGGTAAACAACAAGAAAAGATTCTCAGAAACAGTATCAACCATGCCTTCTCCTTCAAAACGACCACTCAGAAATACATCCTGGGCAACAGAAATGTTACTCAAAATTTGGTCAGACTGTGGCACCTTTAGTGTCCAAAGAACTGCACTGATCACCGAAATAGCTAAGGCTGCCCTGTGGGCCCTGACAAGGTGTGTTGGTTTCCTACGGCTGCCGGGACTGATTACTACGCACTTGGTGGCTTAAAACAGCACACATTTATTATCTTACAGTTCTGCAGGTCAGAAACCTAAAAGGACTCTCCCTGGGCTGCATTCCCTCTGGAGTATCTAAAGGAGCCTCCTTCCCTGTCCAGCTTCCAGATTTACCTGAATTTCACGGCTCGTGGCCCCTTCCTCCCCTTCCTCCATCTTCCAAGCTGGCAACATTAAGCCGAGACCTTCCCACACTAAGTTCTCTTTCCATTCCTTCTTCCACTTAAAAAGACCCGTGTCAATACATTGGGCCCACCTGAACCATCCAGGATGGTCTCCCTATCTCAACACCAGCTGGAATTAGCAACCTTAATTCCACCTGAAACCTTTATTCTCCTTTATTAGGTAAACTAACACGTTCTTAGGTTTGGGGGATTAAGATAGGAACATCCGTTAGGGGACCATTTTTGTGTCTCTACCACACTGGGTATCATGAACTAGCTCACTGAATCCTCATCCCATTTGTATGAAGGAGAAATAGAATTAATCCATTTTACAGACAAGAAAGCTAAGGTTTAAAGAAAATGCCTCAGCGTCTTCCCAGGCAACTCAAATATTTTCTTATTGATACAGACCTTTCCATTCCTGTTGCCCAGACTTCTAATCCATTTTCGCTGAGGTGGACGTTATTACCCCCATTTTACAGAAGGGGAAACTGAGTCCTCTTAGAGTTGAGTGACTTGGCCCAGGTTATTCAGGTAGCAAGTGGCAGAGGGAGGATCTCGACTCTGAAGCTAATAATTTCCCACTTCATAGTAGAATTTTTCAGGCTTTGTGTTCTCATTTGAAGTCCAAGTTTCGTGTTCCCTGAAAGCAGGGGGAAAAAAAAAGAAATAAATGATCATTTTCTGTGTCTTGTTGTAGCTTTCATGCTGCAGCTTGCATGCTACAATGCCCCATTCAGCCTACAACCCCAGGACCTTACAATCACCACAGTATCTGCTTTTATTACTTGCAGCACAGCTCTAAGAATGCCCAGAGAACCAATACAACAAGTAGTGAGAAAGAAACCACTTCTTTTAATTCCATCACCTCCAGAACCTGAAGGTTTTGGTGTCATAGGAAAAAGGTGGCTTGGGCCACGGTCCTCAGAAGAACAAACAGGATTTGCATTCCCACAAAGGGAAGAGGGCGTCTTCTCACAACACGATTCCATGATTCCAGAAAGGTGCAGACCCATGAGCAGCTAATGAGAGTAATTTGTGGTTAACGGGGCCACGTGTCACTTTCAACTTACTCAGCAAAGGCCACCAGGTGCCCCTTAAAAGACACACAAAAATACTGTAGGATCTTTCCAGGGATGAGTTGATCGAACAGCCAGTTGAGAAGTATTAATACAAAATGTTGCTAGCCTATTTCTTTCATTTCAGGAAAAAGAAAAAAAAAAAAAAAAAAAAAGGACAGCCAGATTTAAAAACTGCCTATTGTATTTTTTACTCTCCCCAAATAACATAAAGGAGTCCTTTTCTTGTGCAGAGAGGTATTTGCAGTCAGACTACAAAAGTGACTTAATGGCCAAGTCCCAATTACTCATTCATTCCTTCATTCTGGCTGCTAAGAGGGTGGCCACAGAATGGGGTGACTCGGGACACAGCCTATAAACAGTCTCACGCAGGCTGGAGAATTCTGGTCCATACACTCCCTGGGTCATGCCACGAGGCAGTTATTTTTTTAAATATTGGCTCGAAGTCACTTTTGGGGAAAATCCCTAGAATGTTTTGAAATCGAGTAAATTGTAGATCCATGGCAATTCAAACACCTCATTGTAAATATACTTGATACATCTTTACCTGTCGCCCACCACACCTCTGCTGTTCATTCCCATTCTTCTATTCTCTTTTGTCATCATCTGCTTCGGTGTTAATCAAAATGCAATACAGAATGCATCCGTCAGCTAGTGCCAAAATAGTGCCGCGTAACAAACCAACCGAACATTCAGTGGCTAAAATGGTGATCATCTATTCTTACAGTCACAGATATGCAAGTCAGCTGCGTGCAGCTCATCTGGGCTGGGCCACACTCCAGGCTCTGGAATCCAGGCTGCAGGGTTAGTCCAAGTCTGACCCACATGTTTTCTTTCCAGGGAACGAACCTGATCCACAAGGCTCATTCTCAGGCTCAGGCTGAAGGTCCTTGGCATGTTGCTTTCCTAGTGAGTCACTGGATCACAAAAGGGCATGCCCACACGTGCAAGCATTTTTCAAACCTCTACTCATGTCACTTATGCTAGGGAACCTTTAGCCAAAGCTAAAGGGCAAACCCAAATTTAAGGAGACAGAAAGTACATTTCACTTTCCATGAGCCCTTGGCAAGGATGTGAATGTAGAATATTTTGTGCAGGGTACTGAAGAACTCAGGCCAGTCATATAACATAACACTTTAAGGTAGAATAGTAGATGGCACTGTGAAAACAAGAAGAAAAATAAAAACTGACTGTTGATCTGTACAAGTTAACACAAAAACATGTTTTGTATTTGGAGGCAGGGAACAGGGTCTATATGGACCAACTGAACCTGGAGTTTGAATTTATGGTCTTTCCTCCCTGAGTTAGGTCAGGGTTGATCAAGAAGTTTTTAAAGGTCTACATCATGAGAAACGTTCAAAGGGAGAGGGTAATCCTAGCCCAATACATCTTCCAAATTCCTCAAAGTCTGAGGTCTAAACTAGAAGGTTCTCTGGACCCTCCTCCAGCTCTACCTCTGCATGGTCCCTGGCATGTGCCAGACACAGAGGAAGACATTAGGATGCCCCTAGATGGTGACAAGCACCCGCACTGACTGACAGCTGCACTGCCCCATAGCTGTGCAGCAAGCATGGCATTGTGCAAAAAGACAGGGTCTTGGAATCAGGAAAGCTGGAAATTCCCTGTTAGCTGGGCCACTAGGTGTGCCCTTTTCCTCCCTGGGTCTCTGTTGGGTCCTCTCTGCAAAGAGACAGATGGACCATGTTTATAACCCTTCTGGTCCTGCGAGCTTAGGATTGTATGACAATTTGGCTGCATGGAGGGGTCAGTGATGCTCAGGTGGGAGAAGTGGCTTGCATAAGAATTGTGGTCACCGAGAGGCAGAGAAAATGGGTGATGGGCACAGGCAAAGATTTTGTTCACGACAACACGTGGCTGTGTTGTAGGGCCCTGCACGCCTCCAGATGGTTCCCTTGTCAACCATCCATCATCCTAAGTTTTCTTCCAGATTCCACCTCTGAGGTTAAAGCATGGTTTCTGGAGCAAGACTGGTCCTGGGAGAGTTTCCAACTCAAACTCCACTCTTTGCGGAGTCTCCCGGTGCCCCAAAGGTCTGGGTTTCTACAATTTTCTCTCCCTGCAAATTAGACCACAAGGGCTGTTTCTCCAGAAGCCCAGGAGATGGGGGGAAAGATAATAACACATGCAATAATGGAATTTTTATACAGAAATGTATTTTGAGGCTACGATGTTAAGTCCCTTTAGCAGGAGCCACAATTTTCTTAAATAATCATTCCCATAATTGGCTACTTGTGGGAACAACTAATTGTGCATGTAATCATTTGCCTGTACAACTCAGCATCAACCAGTAATTAAAGGCAGAGCTGTCCTTGCTAAATTTGGCTCCAGAAATAATAGTAATATTTCCAAGAGCCCAATGCCTCCCTGCCAAGGAACTCTAAGCCCCATTCAAATGAGTATTGTTACTTTGTAAAAAAAAAAAAAAAACATCTGGAAAAGGAAGACCTGCATCCTGCATCCTTTCCCAAAGCAAACACAGAGAAGAACTCTTCTGAATAATCCTCTGCTTGCATTTATTCTGCTAGTATGTGTTGAGCATATATTGAGCATCTTCTACATGCTAGGTCAGACCTTTCCCTAAAATGGTGTCTCCTTGGTCTTCTGAGCCCTTCTCTTTACCCACCTTCTCAAGGGGGGTTAGAAAAAAAATCACCCAACTTTGCAAAAGATCCACTTTAGTTAATTTCTTCCAGGCAAAACATAGATCACAGCTAAGCAGCAACTCCCACCTGCCACACGGCCACCTTGTATAGGCAGCCTTCACCCACTGTGCATCTGGAAGTTCACAGCAACCTCTTAGCTGGTCCCCCCACTTGCATGGCTGTGCCTTTTTGGTCCAATCTCCTACCCCAAGAAAACAAGCATTGCTCTTACATTAAAAAGCAAATCATGTTATCCCTATATGGTGGACTGAATTACGTCCTCCAAAAAGATGTGTCCATGTTGTAACCCTTCAGTACCTATGAATTTGGAAACAAGGGTCTTTGCAGACATATTAAGGATTTCAATGTGATGCAAATCAAAAGTGCAATGAGATATCACTTATCTCCAGTAAGAATGGCCTTTATCAAAAAGTCCCCAAACAATAAATGTTGGCGTGGATGCGGAGAGAGAGGAGCACTCCTACACTGCTGGTGGGACTGCAAACTGGTTCAACCTCTGTGGAAAGCAATATGGAGATACCTTAAAGCGATACAAGTAGATCTACCATTTGATACAGCAATTCCACTACTGGGCATCTACCCAAAAGATCAAATGACACTCTACAAATGGGACACCTGCACTCCAATGTTTATAGCAGCACAGTTCACAATCACAAAGGTATGGAAACAACCCAGGTGCCCATCAATACATGAGTGGAATAATAAAATGTGGTATATGTGTACCATGGAGTACTATTCAGCTCTAAGAAACAACGGTGATATAGCACCTCTTGTATTTTCCTGGCTAGAGCTGGAACCCATTCTACTAAGTGAAGTATCTCGAGAATGGAAAAACAAGCACCACATGTACTCACCAGCAAACTGGTATTAACGGATCAACACCTAAGTGGACATACAAGAATAACATTTATCCGGTGTCGGGAGGGGGGGCATGGGCAATAACCTTAACATTTGTACCCCCATAATATGCTGAAATTTTAAAAAATTGTGAAATCATCCTGAATTTAAGATGGGCCCTCAATGAAATGACTGGTGTCCTTAAAAGAGAAAGAGAAGGAAATTTGACACAGACAGAGAAAGCCTTGTGAAGACTGAGGCAGAGACTGTAGGGAATCCTACAATTGCCACCAGCACCCCCCACCTCAAAGCTCCTCTCCTATCACCCTGCAACCTCCAAGCCTCCCTCCCTGACCCCAAACAAGCCTGCTCTGATCCCCAGCTAAGGCTTTGGGATTTCATTAGAGAGAGAAGCAAAGTCTTTGAAGGGTTTTGCATTGAGGGGAAGATAACTGATTGGATTTATGCAGTGAAATAATTAATATTACAATGACCTCTCTGGCCTCTATGCACAGCCTGTCCCCTCTCATCCTGCTCTCTATGCCACTGGGACCTTCCCTCTACCCCTCAAATGAACTGTGTGCCCTTCTGCCACAGGGCCTTGGCACGTACTGGTACCTCACTCTTCCCTTCCCCACATCCAAATCATTCTTCCCTTGCTTTTTGCCCAGATAGAAGGAACGAAAGTGAACACCATAAACATAGTTAGGAGGCTACTACAGCCACAGAACCTCATATTCGAAGTATTTATCTTATATTCTTACAATAAACACTGTCTGTATAGTGCTGTATTGAGTTGAGTTTTAAATTTTCCCAAAACCTTAAGGTTTGGTAAAAGAACACAATGTTTTAGGGCAGGTGCTGACAAACCTTTTCTGTAAAAAGAGTCTGAGAGTAGATAGATATTTGTGGCTTTATGGATCATACAGGCTCCGTGGTCTCTATCCAGTTCTACCCTTGTAGTGTGACATGGTGACTGGCAATGCAGAAACAAATGGACATGGCCGTGTTCCAATAAAACTTTATTTATACAAACAGGAAAAGGGCCGTATTTGGCCAGGAGGCCAGAGTGTGCTGACTCCTGTTCTAGAAGCAAATACTTGAACTATCTAATGGTAGTCAGCCTCAGTTTTGGCTGCTCTCCCATCCAATCTAGCCATCAAATCAGTAAATTGGCAAACGGCTCTAGCATGAGGATACAAATGTACATTGGCAGCTAAGATCTGAGTCGAAAGCTCTCAGAAGAAAGTTTCAAAAGCAAAAACTTGCAAGAAGAAGGTTTTTCTTCCCATTAAAAGTTAATATTTTAACTGGTTTTCCCTTAAATAAATAGATCATCTTCTGAGCCAGCTAATCCTTAATAAATGAGAATCTTTACACCAAACTGAACTGTATTCCCACGGCTCTGTCCCCTCACCCCGGACCTCTTTAAAGATCCATTGATTACTGCCAAGCCTCCATTGGCGGGATTAATTAATTTATGAACTTGTCATTACATTTCATTGATTAAAACATCCCTTCTTAAAGATTTAATTATACCCAAAGATAAAAGATCTGCTAATTATTGTCCTTTATCTAATTGAAGTTTTGTATTACAAATAAAGTTCAAAGGTTTAAGACAGTTGCCCTTTGAAACCGTCGGGCCAAGATGAGAATTTAATTAGAGCACGAGACACCATCCTCTCTGATCTATTCTAATTAGGGAAAGGCGTCAGGCTGGACAAGATGGCCGGGCAGAGTGGGAAGACCTGGAAAATCTGTTAACCTTGTTGGTCACTTAATGGTTTTTCGCAAACAGCTCCAGTCCCGGCAAGCGAGGGTTGCCGGCACACGCAGGGTTATCTGTTGTGTAGAGAGCAGGAATTCTGCCAAGCAAAAAATACTGTGTGTTTACATATTCTTTCAAATACTGATGCAGGAAAAAATCTCCAAAGAAGACATGTTTTGGCGGTGCGCAGTGGCTCACGCCTGTCATCCTAACACTCTGGGAGGCTGAGGCGAGCCGATTGCTTGAGGTCAGGAGTTCGAAACCAGCCTGAGCAAGAGCAAGATGCCATCTCTACTATAAATAGAAAGGAATTAATTGGCCAATATATATAGAAAAAATGAGCCGGGCGTGGTGGTGCATGCCTGTAGTCCCAGCTACTCGGGAGGCTGAGGCAGGAAGATCGCTTAAGCCCAGGAGTTTGAGGTTCCTGTGAGCGAGGCTGATGCCACGGCACTCACTCTAGCCTGGGCAACAAAGTGAGACTCTGTCTCAAAAAAAAAAAAAAAAGAAAAAGACATTTTTTTTCATAAACTCATTCCTAATGTGTGCTGAATAGGAAGAAATCAAGGTCGTTCAGTAAACAAACCATGGAGAGGCTGGGAGGACTGTTCAAAGATGCAAACACCCTGAAGTCAGAAAGGTCAGGGTTCAAGTCTGGCGGAGGATTGGGGGAGGGCCCTTCCCTCCCCTGGAATTGTGTGTCCCTGACAAAGGGTCTTCAGTGGGTAAGGCTCCCAGCATCTTGGTGACTGGGCAAAGCCAATCTATTTAAAGTAAACAAGCTCTGGGAATTCATCTCTTTCTTCTCTCTCTTCTCTCTCTTCTCTCTCTTCTCTCTCTTCTCTCCCTTCTCTCCCTTCTCTCTCTTCTCTCTCTCTCCTCTCTCTCTCTCTCTCTCTCTCTCTCTCTCTCTCTCTCTCTCTCTCTCTCTCTCTCTCTGTCTCTCTCCCCACCCTCTACTGCCCCACCCCTGCCCAGATCAACGTGGGCCCCTAAACTGCTCTTCAATCCCTAACTTTTCTCTTGTCCCTTGGTTGGCCTCTTACAAAATCGTAACTCTTGAGAAGGAAACAGAAAAGAAGAAGGTGTCAACAAGCCCCGTTGGCCATAAATCTACAACCACATTTTCCAATCGGCTCTACGATACTAAAGCTGTTTGACTCCTGGTCTATCTGTCAATTCATTTAGACTTTGTGAGAACAGGAAAATGTTCCGCATTGACATGCTAAAATCCCCAAACTTAACAGCTAGCTGTGTGTCTTTTTTTTTTTTTTTTAATTCTTTTTTTTTTTTTCTTTTAGCTGTGCACTACACTGCAGTGTGTGTCTTTAAATATTTTGCTTAATCTCTCTGAAGTCCAGGATCGCCCCAACTGTGAAAGTGATAATAGTAGCACAACTTCCTTTGTAGGGTTGTGAGAAGACTTGAAATGCATTTATAGCATTTAGTATGGTAACTGAAAAGGTAAGGTCTCTACCCTCGAGAAATTCACTTTCGGAATGTTTTTATGCTGATAATTCCATGAAAATTTGTCCCTAAGAGGGAAGCAGGAAGCCAATGATATTGATCATCAAAGCAGCTTCTTTTTAAACAGAATTCTCACCCATGTCCCTGGAGGCTGGAATGGAATTGAGGCTTGGGGAGGGAAGAGCGCTGGGTACTCAATGGGGAACTCACTGCAGACCGAATCGCAAAAGTAGGTTTTTGTCTGGGGAAGCGCAGAGGGGTGGAGCAGGTGAAGACATGGGCTCAAAGCCATTCGAAATGGGTAAAAATGCAAGCATAGTCAGGAGAGAGTTGGATGAGGTGAAGAGAGATGACTGCTATCCTTTGAACAATAGAGCATCAGGGCCAGCAAGAGTAGACTGAAATAGGAACCAAGAGGCAGGCAGCACCGTTAAATTGCCCCAGGGCTGTCGGGTGGCAGGGACCAAATACATTCTGTGCTATGATGAGGTACAGACATTATTGTAATCCCAGCTGACTTTTGTTGAGCTCTTTCTGCACACCTCATATGCCTTATCTTGTTTAATAGTCCTAGCAACTGAGGCATGTTCTTTTACTGTGCCTATTTTACAGATGAGGAGACTGAGGGCCAGAGAGGTTAAGCCTTTTGCCCTAGTTCACAAGGCTGGTGAGTGGAGGGGCCAGGACTGTAGACTCAGCCAACCTGACTCTAGATCCCAGGTTCTAAAGCAGATTCTGGATCCTTGCATGGAAAATTAGTTTACAATGCATATTTAACAAGCTCGTCAGTGGCTTTCTGACATGGCAAACTCCCAATCACTGTTATGTAGAGGCTGGACCAGCCCACAGGGTGAATGGTTATAAATGACACCAAATGAAACTGGGTCACGATTTTCCAAAACTATAAACCCACCTTGAGAGGTTGTATCTCTGAAACCTTTCCTCGTTTCTTCCCCAGCAAACCTCTGGGGCGATTAGCTCAAGGACTTATAATGCCCCAACGTCCTGCTGTCCTAAACAAAACAAAATACTAGAAAGAGCATCATGTCAATCATTAGATGATAGGGTTGAATATGCTCATGCCATGGAACATTATTCAGCCATCAAAAATGAAAAATTGTCTTCAATATTAAGGTGGAAAGTTATGATACGAAATAGACTGTGATATATATGCATATATTTTCAAACACACGATGAGAGGAGATGAAGAAAGGGGGAGAAAGAAAGGAGAGAAAAGAGGACTCTATATCAAGTTTACCATAGTGATTTAATCTCAATATAACAGAATATCTGGGGGTTTTGTTTATTACTTTATTTTTATTAGCTAAAGTTTCTGATTTTCTATTGTTACCATGTATTTATTTAGTAGGAAGGGGAAAAAAAAATCTACACATTTCAAAGTAGGCAATTTCTTTTTCTTTTTTTTCATAGAAATAGTATATTTTATTTCAGCAAGAGGTTGTAAAAGGTGTTCAGTTGTAGAAATTCTCAAACAAATTTGGGGTCCAATTTACATTGCACAGTCTGATCACTCAGCCGCCACAACGGTAGTGCAAAGTGACTTACTACTTCCAGATCCACATACCCTCCTCACCTCACAAACTGAGCTGTAGATACATTTGCTTCCCTTGTGACCAGTGACAGGACCCCCTCGGGCTGTGGACCTGAGAATCGTGCCGGCTCCTGTCCCCTGCCTTGTACTGCCAAAGTCAGCCCCACGCAGGCCTACGCATGGGTTTACCTGTCGCCTCCCTGAGGCTTTCTGTCCCAGGTGCCTCCATCGGGAACCCCCCTCCACCAGGGCGGGTGCTCCAGTCCCACTCTCCAAAGGTGGAGCCTTAATATGCCTTATATTGTTTAATATTCCTAGCAACTGAGGCATGTTCTTTTACTGTGCCTATTTTACAGATCGGGAAACTGAGGGCCAGAGAGGTATCTGGCCTCAGACACCCCTTCCCGAGTCCAGTCTCCCAGTGTCAGACCCTTTTTCTCAGGTGCTCAAGAATCCTGCAGCCTCCAAGCCTAACTCCCCCGAAAGACTGGAAATCCTATGTTCTTTCTGTTCCATCCCACCCAAATCTTTTATTTTATTTTGTTTGTTTGGTTTTGGTTTTTTTGACACAAAGTCTCACTCTGTTGTCCAAGCTAGAGTGCTGCGGCGTCAGCCTAGCTCACAGGAACCTCAAACTCCTGGGCTCAAGAGATCCTCCTGCCTCAGCCTCCCAAGTAGCTGGGACTATAGGCGTGCACTACCATGGCCCGCTAATTTTTTCTATTTTTTTTTTTATTAGAGACGGGGCCTCGCTCTTGCTCAGGCTGGTCTTGAACTCCTGAGCTCAAACAATCCACCCGCCTCAGCCTCCCAGAGTGCTAGGATTACAGGTGGAGCCACCTCGCCCAGCCTCACTCAAATTTTTTGCTGTTAGGACAGATCCTTCCCGCTAGCCTAAGCCCTTGCCTTCTCTTTGTTTTGTTGTTGACTTTTGGTTTCTTTTTTTTTATTTGTTGGTTTGGGTTTTGTTCTTTAACTCTGAGCGCAATGCTACTCCACTCAAAACAGGTGTAAAGGGGCCTCCCTCATCCACCTAGAACAGAATGTCTGAAAGGAAAAGTACAATGAAGTCATGGAAGGAGACAGGCCAGTGACCCCCTGCAATATTGAGGATCAAGGCAACATGGCAGGAGGGTGTAAGAGAGAAAGCCCCTCAGAAGGCAGCACGGAGCTGGCCCCCGTGCAGGCTGTGCGTGAGTTTGCACCAGCTGCCTGGGCCGATGCTCAGAGTTGGGACATGGTTCATGCTGTCCCTGAGTCACAGGGTTCCTCCAGGGCTGCTCTGCTGGGGCTCTTGTCCGAAAAGAGACTCTCAGAATTGTCCTGACCAGAAGGATCCCAGATGCCGATTATGACCGGCCGTGCAAGCGCAAGAGGAGGCCCATCTGCGGCTCTGTTCGAAAGCTCTCCCTGCTCACGCCAACAGTGGTGGGACCTCAGATGCACCTGCACACTTCCCAGAAGCCCCCTAGAGCAGAACAGGACCCTCCCTCACCTCTCATCAATAGTCAAAGACAACCTGGGAGAGCAGTGGCTGCAGAGCCCTTCCCCTTGCCCTGTTAAGATGTCCTTCTAGAACCTTCTAGAACCTTCCAGAACCTTCTCAAACAGCGCTCAGTGCCTACCTGGTCTCCATCAGCAACCCACGACTTCCGAAAGCGTGGCAGATGTGCCCGGGCAGTTCCACATCTCAAAACTGTCCCATGTGTTGAGTCTATCGTCTCAACCTACTGAGGAAACAACTTGATATTTGTTATGAGTTTAAGAAACAACCTGATTAGTGACATCCAACTATTGAGCAGCACTCACTGACTGTCAATTTACATTATGTAACAGAACGTGAAGCTCGATTTCCTTGTGTCACATTCCTAACGATTAAATTATCAGCAGATTTAAAGTTGTTCTGAGCCATAACAAGGTCCTATAAGGTGCTAATTAACTTGGCACTTTTCTAAAAAAAGAAAAGAGAGAGAGAGAGAGATTCTGTCGCATTTTGATAGGAAATGCTGCCACTTGGAAATACTTATTGGTCCTCAATAGCATACTTAGGCATGTTGTAGAGATTTTCCCTTTTTCCTTGATGCTGGTTCCTTGGAGGAATAATAATGTCATAAACACACTGATTCTCCTGTTTGGGTCTAAAATCCATACTGCAATGAACCCTATTGATTCTAAGATAGAAGAAATCACCTGGATTTCACGGCGATTACTAACATTGGTGAGAGGCTCAAAAATTACAGCTCGGGGAACTCAGAAAATTTGTCTAAAATTCCCCAGAACCTTTCAGTCTTTGCCAGGTGGGGGCAAACCACAGCTCTGAAATACTATGGGGCCCCTCCATAGACTTCACTTCTTTCCCTTTTATGATTTAGAATTTGTCATACTCTTTTTTTTTTTTTTTTTTTTTGAGACTGAGTCTCACTCTGTTGCCTGGGCCAGAGTGTCATGGCGTCAGCCTAGCTCACAGCAACCTCAAACTCCTGGGCTCAAGCAATCCTCCTGCCTCAGTTTCCCAAGTAGCTGAGACTACAGGCATGTGCCACCATGCCCGGCTAATTTTTTCTATATATTTTTAGTTGTCCAGCTAATTTCTTTCTATTTTTTAGTAGCGATGAGTGTCTCCCTCTTGCTCAGGCTGGTCTCGAACTCCTGACCTTGAGCGATCCTCCCGCCTCGGCCTCCCAGAGTGTTAGGATTAGAGGCATGAGCCACTGCACCTGTATATACATTCTTGGGCTCGTTTCTGTTGGAGTATTCAGAAGTAACTATCTGGAGGGGGTAGAATTAGACATGGCATTAAAGGCTGGGTAAATCCAGACAGTAGGAGAGAGAAGAGGAGAAAGGATTCATTTGAAACAAGGACAATGATGCTCAAACTGCTTATGGCTTTAATCATCACTGATCAAGCCACACAAGAGGTGTTATTTAAATTATCAGGTGCATTGAATTTAGTATGTGGGGTTTTTTTTGTAAAATGGCAGGGCTCAGCTGAAAACAGTCCCATTACTCATAAGCAATTAGACAGAAACACCTTATTGTTCAGCCATTCTAAATACATAAGAGCATACAGTAAACCCGATTGATTTTTTCCCAACTTCTGCTGAGTGTGCCCTAATAGATTAAGTCAAAACTCTTATTAAAGGTATTATCTCTGTCACTTCCCCCATGTCTACCATACTTATAACTTCACTTCAGGGGTATACTAAGGGAGTCTTAGGAGCTAGTATCCTACCAGTACATTATTGCTTTGTGGATTTTACTCAGAAGGCCAGGGGCTCATAGGTACTGTTTACAAATTAATTTTAGCCACTCGATAGCAGTGTAGTAGTCCCTCAGTATCCATCAGGGACAGGTTCCAGGACTCCCCCTTGGACACCAAAATCCTCAGGTGCTCAAGTCCCTGCTATAAAATGATGCAGCATTTGCATATAACCTATGCACATCCTCCTGTATTTTTAAATCATCTCTAGATAATTTACAATACCTAACACAATGTAAATAGCTGTTATACTGTTTTGTTTTCGGAATAATGGCAAGGACTGTAAGCCTGTACATATTCAGTACAGACAAAACCATTCATCTATTTTCTTTTTGAACATTGCCAATCCCTCAGTTGGTTCAATCCACTGATTCAGAAGGCAGACTGTATTTCCCTAAGTGAGAAGCCTGAGTCATTGACAATGTCCACTGTGAAGTTGCCTTGTACAGATATTTTCCTTAGGAAATTTCTCCCCAAGCCTTTGTTTATATGTTTCTTCTGCCCGAAAAATCTTACCCACCTCAGCTGCCAGTCACCGTGTCACCTGAGAATGCCAATGCATCCATCAAGGCTCAGTTCAGGTACTGTCTACTCCAGAAGCCTTTCCGTACCTGCAGACAGTAGAAATGTACCTTGACCACCTTAGGCAACAAAAGAGAGAGAAAAAGAAGGAGGATCGGGGCAGAGGTTGGGAGAAGCCACTCACCGAATCGCGTAATGAGAAGCACAAGGTCTAATGGCTAGCGGCAGGCATGGCTGGATCGAAGAGCTTGAATGCCAGTATTAGGACTTTGTCCTTCCCTCCTGCTCTCATGTCTGTGTTCCTCTGGTCTTTCATGTCATTCGTAGGCAGGTGCCCTGGCCATTCAAGACAGTTTCATAACTGTCACAGAATAACACACTCTTCGGTTACACTGTTATACTATTACGCTATTGTGATACACTCTAACATTCAAGAGTATATTTTCTGATCTGGACATACATCTTTGCAACCAAACTTCAATTACCTTAGGTGGATTGGGGGTGGGGGGCGGTGTCTCATACTGGGCCCTCAAGAAAGCACCTGTTGGAATAAATACTCACTGAGTACTGCTCTAAGTGCTTTGCAGGAATTAATGTGCTTAGTCCTCACAACTACCTCATGAGATGAATTCCAGCATCCTGATTGTATTTATGCAGAAACGGAGGCAGGGAGAATGTAAGTCATTTAAATGGCGTCACAAGGATAGTAAGTCATGGAGGTGAGATTCCAACCCAAACGATAGGACCCACGTAGGACAGGTGCGCCAGTGATCACTTGCTTTGCAACAAAGCGCCCCAACAGCTCACGGCTTCAAACAACCACTTGATGTTGCTCACAATTTTGTTGGCCAGGAATTCAGAGAGGGCTTAGCCAGGCAGTTTGTCTCTGAGCCACTGGCCTTAGGTAGGGCATTTAGGGCTGAGAGATCTATTTCCAAGATGACTCCTTCCCACATCTGGGACAACTGCAAAGGTAAACAAAGCTGAGCCCCTCTTTCTCCATGTAGTCTCAAGCCTGTACACATGAAGGGATGAGGCTCCCACAACAAGTATTTTAAGTAATAAGAAATGGAAGCTGCCTAAAGCCTGTGCCTGGAAATCGGCACAATGTAACTTCCACCTTATTTTATTTATTTATTTATTCATTTATTTATTTATTCATTTATTCATTTATTTATTTATTTATTTGGTCAAAGTAACCATGGAGACCATCTTTGCCATGGCAACCCCACCTCTCAGTGGGAAGTGTGTCAAAGAATCTGGGGCGATTTTAACCCCCCAAAATGGAAGTCCAACCAAGTTTGGAGATAACACCCACCTACTTCACATAATTTTATTGACCCCTAGTATAATATGCATGGCTCGGAATCACAGCTCTATGGAAGAATGTTCTCCAATGAGGAAGCATCCATGGCGCCCACATGTTAGAAGACCGTTTTGTCATTATGACAAGACGTCACCATTACAGAACTTAAAAAAGCATTTCCTGATCTTAACACAAATCTTCGTAACCAAACTTTAATTACTTTGATTGTGGGGGGGAAGAGGGGGTCTCTTCAGTCATTTTAATGTGTGTTTTATGTTTCCAGATGCTCTATCCTAGTTTTAGGAGGAAATGTTTCTCATTATCATAAAATTTACATGCTCATACATTTCATCGAAAGACTTATTCTTTCTAGGTGATAATAAACAATTCAGTAATTTGGAGGAAAAACATCACAGAAATAATTGTGCGATGGTAGTACGGAAATCTCCGGGAGAGGAGAGAGAGGCAGGGTGGTTAACCAGAAAGGGTAAGACTCCGGTTCTGCTCCGAATTCATCCCACATCTTGAAGAACGAAGTTTCACCTTAGGTAGAGTGAAAGTCTTTTGTGGACAAGGTCTTCAACTGTGACTCAAAACCTCTTCTCTTGCTTCTGGTCATAATTCTACCAATAACTGGTTCTTTGAAGCTAAACAAAAGGTATTTCATCTCTTTGGATTAAATAATAATGGTGATGGTTCTGGCAAAGACAGCTACTGCTCAGCAAATAGTCTCTGCACAGGCCCATGTTTCCAAACCCTCCTGCAGTTAGGGTTAGGGTCATACAATTAGTTAGTAGACTGTGAGCAAAAGGAATAGTATCACTTGCAAGCCAACACAGATAAGAACATGGGTCTACCTACCATCGAAGCCCAGATTATTAACCTCTTCCTAATATATCTTCCTTCATTTCCTTATCTATACGATTAAGAGTGTGTTCCAGTTGATCTATGAAACTCCATCAAGATCTAAAATATTTTTTTGCTTATTATATTTCTGGTGAACAAAATGTGGAATTCAGAAATTGGTGTTCAATGCCCCACAGGTCTACCCTGACAATAAGAATAAGAATATAAATTGGATTTATATTGATTTAAAAGAAATCCCATCTAACTTTCTCCTGTTGTATCCGTGCTCATCCAGTTTGGGATTTTTCCCTGCTATCGGTTTGATTGATTGATTTTTTTATTAAGTAGTTTCAGGTTTTATAGATTCTAAGTCGATGGGTTTGAATCGGAGGAATCGTATGCAAACTATTCAGATTTATTTCAGCTTTGATCAAGGTTTACTGTTCTTTACAGACACAGTTCCTCCAGATTCAAATCTAAAATTGATCTGGATAAGGTGGCAGTGTTCCAAGTCTTGGTCATCACTAAAACACCCAGGTTTGTTTTCCTGGTATTTATTGTCTGTTGAACATTCAACATGTTTTGAGTTTTAGACTGTTCAGTAGGCACATGTGTCATGCTCTTGAAAAATTCTGAGTCTGACCACTTCATCTTAAATGAAGAAACGTTCATTGAGGCTTGGAACTCATAAACACCAGGACATAAATGAGAAGAGGAAGGAAGGAAGTGGGGTTGAAGTTCTGCACGTGGACTACTCAGCTCCCTGCCCCGCGCAATAAAAACAACTGCAAGAGAAAACAACAAGGACAGTCCCTATAAAGAAGTAGGATAGGCTGGGCGTGGTGGCTCACGCCTATAATCCTAGCACTTTAGGAGGCCGAGGCGGGTGGATTGCTCAAGGTCAGGAGTTCGAAACCAGCCTGAGCAAGAGTGAGACCCTTGTCTCTACTAAAAAATAGAAATAAATTCATTAGCCAACTAAAACATATAGAAAAATTATCCAGGCATGGTGGTATATGCCTGTAGTCCCAGCTACTCGGGAGGCTGAGGCAGGAGGATCGCTTGAGCCCAGGAGTTTGAGGTTACTGTGAGCTAGGCTGACACCACAGCACTCTAGCCTGGGCAACAAAGAGAAATTTCGTCTCAAAAAAAAAAAAAAGAAAAGAAAAGAAGAATTTGGATAAATGGACAAACTTGGGGCAGCTAGGGTGAGTGTGAATGTGGACATCCCTTAGGAAAGCACTCGGCATGCTGGCATTCGAAGTTCCAAAGGAGAATGTACAGATTCTTGGTCTGCAAAGAAAAACTTGCCAATCAACCAACCCCATCATACCCAGAGTTTCCACTGGACCTACCTGTTGCTTTGTTCTTACATATGAATGAAAGAGATTCAACAGACATTTCAGAAATGCCTGGAGCACGCCAGAGAAAAAGCAAGATAAGCAAGAAATGTAATAACAGAATACAGAGAAAGTACCCCCCAAAAAAACACAGAAAACCTAAACATTATCTTGGGAAAGTATTTATATCCATAAAATGAGAATGAGATGTTACATAAAAGGAATAGCCCAAGAACATAAAAAGACAAAATAGAAGAAATGTCTCAGAACTCAGGACAAAATAACAAGCAGATGAAACGCAGCTGGGAGCATTTATTTCCATCTGTCTTTATAAATAAATAGTCAAAGATCTGGATGGATCATATACCAGACAGAGAAATATGGCCTGGAAATGAGGATTCAATGGGCTGAGGGTAATTCACTTTTTATGTTCTATATTTCTGTATTATTTTATAAGTATTAATTTGTAAGTAAAAATATAATCCTTGCTTTTAATCCCACTCTCGTCAAACAATTTTTCGGACCCCATCGGGGCCTCCCAACAGATTCCAGACCATGGTGACCCTCTGAGAAGATATTCTTACTTCTGCTTATTGGCTGAATTTTTTGAGGATTCCATTAGACTGAATTAATGCTTCAGAGTAGAGCTTCTCAAAATGAAGTTTTGCCCTTGCACTTACTGTGATGTAATAAGAAATGTACATTTGGTCTCTGCAAAGAACTCACAGAGCTCCTAAGGTCCTTGTAATTTCCTGATTAGCAATAGGGGTGCTAGGAGAATCTTCTCTTCTAATATTTGGTCTTTGACCTGTTTCTTTACATGGACCTCCTAAATCCCTTGGGATTTCTTGGGTGATAGGACCGTCTTCAGTTCTAATGAGGCAATGCTTGGATGAGGTTCTGGTGGCCGGAAAGAACAAGCCAGAATTAGAAGCTTAGAACTTTCAGCCCCACCCTTCATCCTCCTGGAAGGGGAGAAGGGCCCGGGTTTCATTTAATAAGCAATCGTGCCTCTGTGGCGAAGCCTTCACAAAAATCCCTGAGCTACGATTCAGAGAGATTCCAGGTGGCTGAACATGCAGAGGTGACAGGAGGATGTCATGCCAGGAGAGGTCACGAAAGCCCCTCACCCCACCCACACACCTCACCCTGCACATCTCATTCATCTGACTGTTCATCTGAACCCTTTGTAATAAATCGGAAAATCTACGTCCAGCGCTTTCCTGCGTTCTCTAACGAATGATCACACCTGAGACGGGAGTCAAGGGAACCCCAAATTTATAGCCGGTTGGTCAGAAGTTCCGGGGGCCCCTGTAGTGAGAGGCGGTCTTGTGGGACTGAGCCCTGAACCTGTGGGATCTGACCGTAACTCCAGGGATATAGTGCCAGAATTCGATGGAATTTTAGGATGTCCAGCTGGTGTCTGCTGCAGAATTGAACTGATGTGGGTGGAAAAATACCTACACACCCGGCGTCAGGACGTTTGTGTGTTGAGAGTGAGTATAGTGGGGAAAACGTGGTTAATTTGTCTTTTTCCTTCCAAAGACGAAGCCCTGGAGATCCTCTTTAATAAGTCTGCCTTCCTTTTCCAGGAGGCCAGCAGCCGCCCTCCTAAACATTTTTTGGAGCTCTTCTGAGTTTCAGAAGAGCATGGAGCTCTTCTGAGTTTCACATCAGATTCATAGTTGCTTGACAGTGTCTGCAAACCTAGACAGGTAGGGCATCTTAGCTTGGGAAGCCATAACAAAAATGCTGAGTGGCTTAGAGAACAGAAATTTATTTCTCAGAGCTCTGAAGACCAGAAGGTACAAGATCAAGGTGCTGGCCACTTCCATTCCCAACAAAGGCCTCTCTCTGGCTTGCAGTTGGACACCTTCTTGCCATGTTCTCACAAGGCAGAGAGAGGGCTAGCTCTAGCCTCTTTCTCTTCTTATGGGGACATTAATCCCATCATGGGCCCTCCACCCTCATGACTTCACCTAAATCTAACAACCTCCCAGGAGGCCCTAATTCCTAATACCATCCCAGTGGGAGTTAGGGTTCTAACATGAATTTGAGTGTATTACAACATGCAGTGCATTATTACAAGGACCTTAAACTTCAGAGGTATTTGGGGGGGGGGGGCCAAGAGACACATAAATATATACCAGATTTGGATTTTTCCAGATAAAGAATACAGCAATGTTCAGGGACAGTTCTGGCTTGAAGTAGCCAAGGTCTAGCCTGTGGTTGGACGGCTAAACCACAGAGTTCCCTTTTCAAGATGGTCACCATCGCCTGGCTTTCTAACACAGGCTTCCAAAGCCATCCCATCCCGGAAATACAAGCTCTTTTAGATGCTGAGCTTTTGTTTACCCCTGAATAAATTCAATAAAGCGCAGTAACCATTATAATAAATGTAGATGTCACTAATTACAACACTAGATTTTAAGTGCAACGCTCGTGTCTCAAGTGGCCTTTAAAACTGAGTAAAATCACAGCCAATTCAAATTTAATTAAAACTATCCGTTTAATTTAGTTTGCTTTCACAATAAAAACGAGACTAACCCATTAACTGCGTTCTGAGTCCCCCGTTCCTGGGAGCAACCAGCAGTGCCGCGGCCTCTGCTTGGGTGAACAGCGCGATGCATTCATCTACCTTGTTATCCGGCGAAGTTTCAGCTGCTTGAGACCCAGTAAACGAGCAGCTTTTGTCTTTGCAAAGGAGGCTTTTGCATGCGCTTGGGCAACTCACCACGCAGTGAGAACAGGCTTCCCTGCACCTTGCTGTGCTTTTGAAAATTCATCCTCACGGGGCATCGTGAGAACCCGGTGGTCATGGTGTCCACTCTTGAGTTGAACTCACAGTCACCAAGAAGGGATCTTTGGAAACTGGATGAAAAGATATTAGGAATCAGGGCAATGGCGATCTAACCCTAGTCCTGCTTGTGTAGGGCTGACGTCGTGGGAAAACTTCGTCCCTTTTCATGAGCCTCAGTTTCCCCGTGTATAGCATTGAGGAGGTTGGGGCAGATCTGGGTTTCCCAAAGTTCTACATATCCAGATATTTCCTGACGACACCTCTAATCCATGCCCACTGAGTACAGTAGGTTTCCAGGGCACCATCTGCTTCAGCCTCATCCTAAACAATAATATTTATGAACTCACACAGTTTAATGCACCAGTTATATATATATTTTTTTTCTAAGATTGAAGTAAATACATAACAACCAAAATCATTTAAAATGCTTAGCTAACATCATCTTGCACATTCCTAGTGGACTATACACCACATTTGGAGAATGTTAGCCTCCCTGACCTCAGAGATCCCTTTCTATTCCAGATCTTCAAGTGTATGACAAAGAATTTTGTCACTTTACTCAGGTGAGCAAATGCACACACACACACAAGAGAAAGTGAACTGCCTGCAGTGCTTGCGTGCTGCTTAGCAGAGAAGGTAGTTTTTTTGTTGAGAAACAAGTGCTAATAGAAAGGAAATCCAGAGGGTTGTATATTTTATTTAAGCAAAAGAAAAAGGCATCCAGGAATTTAGCAAATATAGGACAAGTTGTACAATCCAGCCAAATGTTGAAGGAAGAAAGATAAACCGTGTACAGAGGAAGAAGTGAAGCAAGAAGAGAAAATAGACAGGTGTGTGAAAGTGTGTGCAATCTTTTACCCATGGCTGAGAAAAACCTAGAACAACGAAGGAAACTGACCGAGTTTGTTTTGGCCTGGATGGTGCACCTGTGTTCACGAGGTGCACTCTTCAATGGGCATTCTGGCTTGTGAATGCCTCTTCTGGTGATAAAACCATAATAAGAAAAAAAGCACATGCAAAGGAAATAAACAGTAACCAGAGAAGAATCCACACGTGTTCTGGTTGGGTCCACCACATGGGAAATCGGGGAAGGATTTGAAAGGGGATTAGGTTGCCAAGGATGAGGTCATTAAGAGAAGAATTCGAGATATATATAACAGGTTGCATTGGGCTGAGGTTTACAGAGAATCAGAGAATTGGGTCGTAGCTTCTCCTGCTGACATTGACTGAGCATTGGGATAATCAGGTAGCTACAGATTCATTTTGAGTCACCTGTGCTCCTCACTGGCATGGCTGGAAGCCCAGACCTGGAAGGGTCCCAGTGGCTGGTATAAATTGGTGCACACCAGAAAATGCTCTTCCTGTCTTAATGTCATCCAGGAAGTGACAGAGACAAGAAAGCAAGCCAGCAGTTACTCGCAAATTATGAGAGACTGAACGTGTAGACAGACAATGACCAGAGCATGTATAACAACAGAACTCTGACCCACAGCCTGAGCAGTAGACATCCCAAGAATCCAAACCACAATCAACTCAAACCAGGCAGGAAGTGGGTAATAATGCCTTGCTTCCCTAATTTTCACTTCTGCTTCTGATTCAAAACCAACCAAAAAAAAAAAGCCAATTGTGTTCCCCAAATCAATCCTATAGGAGGCCCTGCTTCTACTTAGCCTGTCTCTCATCAGGGTACACCTAAAGCTTCCCCTTTTCTTGCTATGGGGCTTTCCCACACCTCTGCCAGCCTTTCCCACACCTCTGCCAGCCTTTCCCACACCTCTGCCAGCCTTTCCCATACCTCTGCCAGCCTTTCCCACACCTCCGCCAGCCTTTCTCATACCTCTGCCAGCCTTTCCCACACCTCTGTCAACTATAAGTGATGGCGGCTGTGTCCCCCAGCTACAGCAAGCTCTAAATACATGACTTCTGTTCATTTTCCTCGGAGCAGGCTCTGTTTATGTCCACAAATGAGATGGCCCCTCATCCTACTCCCATCGCAAGTTGCCTAAAATTGTGACTGGGACTCGCATGGACCCCAAAGTCTGCGGGTTCAACCAGAAGACAGGTTGCATGCCTCTGAGCTGTGCCCATCTGATCCACACGTAATTCTCACATCGCCCTTTCATTCAGGACAAACAACACGACACACACACTTGTGCACCTGCACACACACCACCGGGATGGGCTTGAATCATTGATGTGTGACACTGAATTATTTATGTTCTCATTCCAAGTGTGTTAAAGGCATCCACCAAAGTTTACCCTGGTGTGTGCAGATCCTACATACCTTGAGACATTTGCTTTGATGTGTGTGATACCCAGGGCAGAAACCAAGTTAAGTGGAGGCAGGACCTTACCAAAAAGATTGAATGAGGACACCATTGCTGTTGTCTCTGTGCCCCAGAAACTGAATGACTGTGTTTATGACGGACTCAGCATACAAACCATTTTCTGATGGTTTGGAGACTTTTTCCCAGGGGTCAAGAAACTATGACCTGTGGATTTGGCCATGCAGTCAACAGTTAAAATATGTAAGGCGGTCACTGCCTGCCAATAAGTGTCACTGGCCTTTTTGTTCTCTTCTGAGTCAATCTCTTCATTGTGTTCGCTCCTTTGATATAGATTGTTTTAATATCTTCCATTTCTGAGCACATTCTCTCATCTCATCTTCAAAATTCTAAAATTCTACTTGGGTTCCCACTGGGTCCACTATTTTTTAAGTAAGTTTTACTGGTACACAGCCACACTCCTTCATTTCTGTACTTTCTATGGCTGCTTTTATCCTACGATGGCAGAGTCAAGTGGCTGCAACAAAGACAGTATGTGGCCCACAAAGACTAAAATATCTACTATCTGGTCTTTGACCGAAAAGGTTTGATGAGTCTCGTTTAGCCTCATCATGAAGCCTCTCCATGAACTTCAATGAATGGGTCTCCCAAGTTATTCCACCATGTGATAAATATCCTGAAGCATCCCTTTGGTGCCGGGCTGAGCATCCAAGTACAAATAAGATGATATTATTCCTGCCCTCAAGGAGCTCCCAGGGCAGCTGGCGAGAGAAAGACAAACATCATACAACAAGGTGATACAAGCAGAAGAACAAAGAAGTGAGATCACAGGTGAGGCTGCAGGGAGGAAGTCAATGAACAAATGACATGGTCCTTGTGCTGATTATTCTTCCATTCAACCCCACCTAGAGCTGTCATCGACCTTCCCTGTCCTGGGGAGGGGACAGGGGGGACTGGGGAGCCCAGCACACTGCATCTCCCATGTCCCCTGGCCTGCCAGCAGCCAGCTGGGCTTGACCAGTGGGCGTTACCTGCAGGAAATTAGAGGATGGGAGGAGAGAGATACGACAGCTCCCCCATATCTGTTAGTATCTGTGTCTCTCCCCAACCTCAGCGCCTTCCAGCTGGTCTCCTTCCACATTTCCAGTTCTCAGTGCGTCCCCAGAGTGCTGTATACACCCTCGGAGTTGAAACTGCTTTTTACTATTGCTCAACTCTAGGGACCCCACTCGTCCTCGCTTGTCCATTTTTGCAACCCTGCCCATATCTCAGGGAATAAACTCCCTCCCCTTGACCCATTCGAACCCCCATTTGAAACATCTGTTTCTTGCTGGGACTTTGACCAAGGCAGCCCTTGTCTCTGTCTTTCAATAACTCACTTAGTTAATCAACTGGCCTAACCCACTCACTCAGGACATAAGGTCAAAACACATTCACCCAACACATGCATGAACACACAGCATTATATCAGAGGATGGGCATTTAGAAGCTGACATTTATATTCATAAAGATGTCTATTAATCAGCCTTGCTCGGTCCCATTCTGAGAGCGTACTTTAAGGACAAAAAGCTCTTTCCATGAGCAGTTGGAGTTTATGTAAGGCCTCCCATCCGTACAAGCAGATGAACATCATTATAAGCCCACTCTGGAGATTGCAGCGTTCCTAAACATTATGGCCATGCGGTCAACAGTTATAATAAGTAAGGCGCTCGCTGCCCGCCAATAAGTGTCACTGGCCTTTTTGTTCTCTTCTGAGTCAATCTCTTTATTGTTTTTGCTCCTCTGGTAGAGATTGTTTTAATATGTTCCATTTCTGAGCAAATTCTCTCAGCTCATCTTCAAAATTCTGAAATTCCGCTTATGTTCCCACTGGGCAATGTTTGTTTATAAGGGTTCACAGAAGGTTTCTTTAAGCTGAATCAAGCTGAGTAGCATTTCTGTGCCTGGAGTTTTCTATAAGCAACATGTGTAGCAAGACAGGGTGGGTTTTAAATCATTTGTAAGAGATTGAGCTCTATGTCTAGGCTGACCCTTAGGACATTTCTTGCCTGTTTTTTTTTTAATTATTATTTTTTTTATGTTGAATGACATAATGGATGTGAAAGTTCTTTGTGAACCATAAAGACCTTTCTAATGTAGGGGATTAGGACGATGATCTCAGGGTTTGGGAACATCCTGTCTTCTCGGGTCTATTTTATTCCCCATTTTTCAGGGGTCATCAGATTCTAAAGGAGACCGGAATTTTTTCCAAGATCTCCTTTTTCATTTGTGATAGAACAGTTATCTAATTAATAATACAGCCATTCATTCATTTACAAAATATTTATTGGAGACTTTCTATGTGTCAAGCGTTGGGCCAGGGTGCTGGGGATAAGGTGATATAAAAGCACAGTTCTTGTCCTCGAGGAATTGAACATTTGTTTGGTTCTTACTCTGTGCCGGGCACGGTGCTAAATGCTTCACACACATTAACTCAATGTGTCTTCACATCTAAATAAGTTAATTGCATTATCCATATTTTACAAATAACATGTAAAACCAAAAACCATCATGTCAACAATGAATATCTATTGAGTGCTGACTATGTGTCTGGTTGTGACTTAAATGCTTTCTAAGCATTTCAGTTAATCCTCAAAATAGCCTTAAGAGTATCATATTATTCCCGTCTCCCAATTAATAACTAACATTTATTGACCACTTCACATCAGTAAGCCATGGCCCTAAGCACTGTACGTGCATTATCTCATTTAATTGTTCCAAGAACATCACAAAGAGATACTGCTATTGTCCAAGTGTGTAGGCTTAAAGAGCATGCCCAAGTTTATAAGGCTGGAATTGATAGAGTTGATACTCAAGCTCAGTTCTTCACAAAGCCCATGACCTAAAGCATGACACGAGACTGCCTCTTGAGAACATTTGTTATTCCCAGGATAACTGACTCTTGGAGGAAAATCAAACAAAAAGATGTCAAGGCACACATCATAGCCAACATCAAAGAGGGATATTTGAGAACTAAATCTGAAAGCAGATACTGCCTTTACTTACCTTACTGTCTTTTTGGATAGTTGGTGGTCTCCAGCTTTAAAATACAGACCTCAATTTGTTTTCATTTATTGTAGGATTTTCACCATTAATAAATGTAGTCTAATAGATCTCTAGCAAAGAAAAAAAAGGGGGCTTTAACCCTTGAATTTTCCCTAACTTATTGCTAATACCAATGCTTTCTAGATAAACCTGTCAAGCCCTTTAGGTGCAGCCGTATGCCCTCCCAGGAAGTGATAACTTACCAACTGGTAATTCATTAAATTAATGCTTAGTTGAGGTTGGCATTAGATCTTTAAACACACATGAATCTCAAATGTCACTCCAAAGCTATTGGCATAGTAATGTGTGGTAAATCCAAGGCAATTAGAACTATTCTGCAAATAATGGTATAATGTAGGATCAGAAAAAAAAGAAGATCACCTTAGAGTCTAGAACCTTCTAGAAGCTTCCATCTCTTCATATTAGGTCTCCTGGAGGGTGCTACTAGAGGTGCTGGTGCTACTAGAGGTCTGGCGTGCTGTGTTGGGACGGGATCTGGAATGAGACTCGGGAAGCCTAGCTTCTACCACACCCACTTAGTTGAGTGACATTGCACAAACCATTCTCCCACTCTGTCCCCTACTTTCCAATCTCTGAAATGAGGATAAAAAATAGTGCCATGTCACACAGTTGTTTGGAGCATCAAATTAGGTAAATGTTAATTATTACTATTATGACATTTATTGGTTGTTTCCCATTTACCAGGTAGAAGGATTATGTACTTTGGGTAGTAATCCCATTAAATCATTAAAAGAACTCCATGAGGTAGGGATGATTTTTCTCCTTATGTTGTACATAAGGGAAACTGAGGTGAGGACATGTACAGTAGTCACAATGGGAGGAAGATGCAATTGACAGAAAAACTTTCAGAGATTTCGACAAGGTAGAAGCTAACACAACATGCTCTGAGATATAGGTATGTTACTCAGGTAACAATGGCGCCCATAGGACAGAGACCAATGGCTATTACTCCCCGGCAGAGTAAGCATTCTGTTAAGTGCAACAAGCAGAACTGAGACAAGGGTCTAAAATTTAAGGGGGCACCAAAAAACTCAGTAGTCAAGATAAACAATATTTTAATGTAATATTTTAAAGTAAAAATTAATGCAAAAATATCCATGATGAACAAAATATCAAAGAATTAAAGACAGGTTCTGATAGCACAGCTAATTGGGACCCTGTTGATTATTGATTTGATATTTCTTTTGCATTAATTTTGCTTTTACCAATCTGTCAACAGTTTTAAAACCTCCCTCTACCTCCTCTTTCCATCTCCCCACCTCCTGTTTGACTCTTCATGGTATTCTAGTTTCAGGCTGGCCTGCCTGCCAGGTGCAAGTAACCTGTGAAAAACATCCCAGCATATTCCAGTGTTTACTGAAAGTCTGCACAAAGTTTACGCCAGCTCCCCCATCCTGCAGTCCCTCAGCAGGCCCAGAATTAAGACTCTTGTAAGGAAGGTTGCCAGAAATAATATTGGCTGCCCAGTTAAATTGGAATTTTCGATGAACAACAAATAAATTTTTGGTATGGGTATATCCCATGCAAAATTTGGACATATTTGTGGTTAAAACTTTTTTGCATATTTGAAATTCAAATTTAGCTCAGTTCCAATATTTTTATTTACTAAATCTAATAAGTGTCCTTTTTAGGTACATTCTCATAAAGAGATTAGATGTATCCTATCTTAGTCCATTTGTGTTGCTATAAAGGAATACCTGAGGCTGGGTAATTTATTAAAAAAAAAAAAAAAACATTTATTTTGCTGACAGTTCTGCAGGCTGTATGGGAAGCATAGTGCCAAGATCTGCTTGTGATGAGGGCCTCAGGAAGCTTCTACTAGCAGCAGAAGGCAAAGGGCAGCTGGTGTGTGTAGCAATCACATGGCAAGAGAGAAAGCAAGAGAGAGGGAGAAGGTGCCAGGTTCTTTTAACAAACATCTCTAGGGGGAGCTGTCACAGGAACTAATAAAGCAAGAATCCACACCAATCCATTCATGAGGGATTCCCCCACCCATGACTCAAACACCTCCCATTAGGCCCCACCTCCAACACGGGATCAAATTTCAACACAAGGTTTGGAGTGTCAGATATCCAAACCATAGCATATCCCAAATCAATAAGGAAAAGTGAAAATGCCTAGATGAGAACCCAGTTCTCTCATATTTCTCTATTACAGCATATTATTCTTTTACAAAACAGCTGGTACATTGAATCTGACCGAGACCTGTTCCAGTCTCTTCTTGATTAATTGCAAATTCTTTGTCTTCATTGTTATGATATTTTTTCTCTTTTGCCCTGGAACTTTTTAGAATCCAGAAAGCTGATTCTGAATGGTGAGCTTCTCAGCCATTTTAGCAATCTATGTCCCAACTATATCATAAGCTCTTGAAGGCAAAGACTATTGAGCTGTCATCCAACACTTTCTGGCCACCACTACAGTGGACATGTGTCACGGAT
The DNA here is from genome assembly GCF_040939455.1 of Microcebus murinus. NCBI lineage: Eukaryota > Metazoa > Chordata > Mammalia > Primates > Cheirogaleidae > Microcebus > Microcebus murinus. The sequence goes on from NC_134123.1 coordinate 29,256,335, forward strand.
TTGGCTGGCCAACGTCTGCACCCCCATTCTCTGACTGCAGAGTTTCCTCATCTTGTGGGTCCTTCCATTATAGGCATTTACAGTCCCAGCTTCCCTTGCAGCTAGAGAAAGTATAGTCATGTGACCTGAACTCAGCCAATCAAATGTGCCTTTACTGGAATTTGAATCCAGAACTAGTGTTAAAAGTGAGAAACTGTGGGATGATCACACCAGCTTGGATGGCCAGTCAACATCTCCTTTACTCAATCTACAGATCTAAATGTTAAACTCATCCAAAAACATCCTCACAGAAACATCCAGAATAATGTTGACCAAATAATCAAACCCTGTAGCCCACTCACATAAAATTAACCAGCACCAATGGGTTCATTCATGCAGGGGAATACCATACAGCAATTTTTAAAAATGCAATGAATGCATATATGCCGATCTAAGAGGATGTTCGCAATATGTTATTTGTTTAAAATAAAAAGCAACTTGCAGAAGAGTATGTAAACTATGGTCCCACATGCATAAAAGAGAAAGACAGCAAACTATATAAAACCACATATACATATGCATTTTTAAAGAATGTTTGTATAAACAGAGAAAAAGTCTAGAAGGATACAGAGCAGATTCAGTGGTTTCCTACCTCTCTACCTCCCACAGGGAATAGGGGAGTATGAGTGGGTCAGTGGAGACTTTTGTTTTTTATAGTAATCACCGAAATACACGAAGTGCTTGCTAAATGCTCAGCGCCACGCTAGCACGCCACATGCACAATGTTGATTAATAACCATCACTCTTTTTTACAGGACATGGAACTAAGGCCTAAGGAGGGTAAACAACTGTCCCAAGTTCACGAAACTTGAATGCCACAGAGCCACAACTTAACCCCGAGTCTGTCTGACTCAGGACTGAGTTCTGTCCACGAGGTACTGTCTCCACAAAGAGATGACCTTCACGTTAAAAAATAAATAACTACATATATTCATTCTATATGTATATATATACACATATATATTCTTTAATAATATAGAATATATGTGTCTATATGTACACCGTCAATGTACTTACATTACTCCTAAATTCTTTTATAGAATGAATTTTAATAGTTACTCCACAACAATAGAAATGGATACAATCTGGAAAAGGTGAAAGAAAAAACAAATTAAGTAGGAAAAAACCCTTTTTATCCCTCACTGTTTGGTGTCTCTCCAAAGCAGAACTTAAGACAAGGCATCCATGTATGTCATTTGTTCAAGAGATGATGCGGGAATTCGGGAAAGTCAAGATGAGGAAATATTAATACACTGGAGTCTTGTTGCAGACAGCAGTTGGGGTTTGGTTCTGCTGGGATCTCTGAGAAGTGGCTGAAGCGCCTCTCAGTGCTCCCCACCCGCAGGAGGAGAAGGTGGGTCGTTGTCCGCTGGCTTTCAGCCCTCCTCGGTGGAGGGTGATCCCCAGGGACATTAACGCCACAGGAGAGAGAGCGCCAAGTGCATTATGTCACTCATTCCAGGGGTGTCTGGCCTGAGTCTGACATACAGTGAGCAAAAGAGACTTGCAAGACAAGATACCAAAGGAACCCCTGGCACACTGTCTGAAAATCGCCTGAAAGGAGGATCTTTAGATAATTTTGTTTGTTTGTTTTTCTAAGCAGTTCTTTTTCTAAGAAAAAAATAAACCCAAAAAGTAGCACAGACTGTTTGTTTCCGCCAGCCCCGGCTGGAATTGCATCGGTGCATCTCTACGTGGACACTGCCAGGGGACACAGGGCACGGCCAGCAGGTGGGTTTTCTGTGCCGGGTCCTGTCCCTGCAGAGGGGGGCGTTTCAGATCCTCGCGGGGAACCCCAGGAAGCGACAGTGCAGAGAAAGGAACAAAGGGCAGGAGAGTGTCACATCAAATTGCATCTGAACTTTCAACTGCATTTCTCCTAACAGCTGGGGTAAGGGTCCTGGCATGTGCTTTTAGATTTTTTTTTATTCATGTGCAGACAGGAGAGGAGGTGAGGAAACAACCCCCCCCCCCCCACCGAGATGAAGAACTCCAAATTACGAGAAGAATGCAAACTGTCAATAATCAAAATAATTCTTCTCTGCATAATCAACACCGCGTCGGCACAGCTGCTGCCGGGAAACAATGAGCACCAAGTAAAACTAAAAATGTCTCTCTCTCTCTCTTTTTTCTTTCATCCTACCTTACAAGGAAAATCTGAACTGGAGCAAGGCTTTGTGAAATAGTTCCTAAAGCATGCAATCAACATTTCCTTGAAATTACAGCTGGCATCTTGCAGCCAGCAAACTTCTTTCTTCCCACGTTATTATTTATTTATACCTTGTAAAGATGTTTTAACCCTCAATTGCTAGCGCCACGTGTTTGACGATCGGTTCTGTGCTGACGGCCCGCCGCACATGGGAGTGCTGAGATTAGGTGTGCACGTGCATGTCTGTGTCGTGTGTCGGTAGAAACACGGAACACTTGGCCAGTGCTACAGAGTCATTAGCCAAGATTGTCAGACTCACAATGTGTTTCGTAATATGACATCAATCCTAGTTTGAGGAGGACAATCTCAGGTTTCTGAATTACACATTGGGGGGTCCAGAGTCAGTAGGGTGTGAAGTGTGGGCTCCAGGTTCAAATTATGCTCCACCATTTGCTAGCATAAGACCTTGACCGCTGGAGGCCTCAGTGTTCTCATCTATAGAATGGGAATAAAAACATTCCCTTGGGTGTTTGTTGTAGGGATCAAGTAAAATAATTTGTGCGATACACTCACACAATGCACAACTCACAGTAAGAACATCATTAGCTATGATAACTGCTCTGGAGTGGAGAAATATTCTATCCCTCTCTTCTGAATTTCATTCTATAAAATACTAATGGCCCATGCTCCCTTGGACCTGGAAGAATTTCTGCTTTCTCCCTACGTACTATATAATTTGGGTATTCATTTGGTCATGAACTGCCCAAAGAGCTAATAATGTCTGGGTGCTTCAGGGCTCACACGTAGTGGTACGAGAGGTCAAGCGTGCCCTAGAGAAGCGAACACAAGTGTCACAGGTTGAAGGAGGAAGTTGCACCAGCTAGTTGATTTCCTCCTTCCTCTCTGAACATGTTCTGTCTGTGTGGGTGGCTGCTGTGTGGGGTGGGGTGGCCGAATCTTAGAGATGATGGAGAACCATTCCCCTGGAGAAGAGTTTCTCTTGAACTCAACTGGCCTTGGTCAAGAATGGATCCCATGAAACTGGCAACCAAGGGCCACCTGGCAGAGATAGTGCTGTGTTTCTTCTTCCTGGGTGACCCAAAAGACTACATTTCCCAGATTCCCCTGAAGTTAGATTGAGACCATGTGACAATGTTCTGGCCAATGGGGTGTGATTAAGACAGACCTTTTTGTTTTTTTTTTAAGACTGGCCTTAAAAATATCTAGAAATATTTCATCATGTCTTTGATGGGAGCTTCTTTCTTGTTATTAGGCATTCTAGACCGAGGGACGAGAAAAGGAAAATGTCCTAAGACAGAAACAAGGTGGTGTGTTCCAAGAATCAGAAGGTCAGTGGATAAGGAGAAAGAAGCATGGTAAATGGGCTGATAGACTTGGGCAAAGGCCACGTCAACTGTTTTCTGCAGTTACTTTCTCAGCCTAAGTAAGGGAAGGAATTCATGAGTCCAGTGGTTCACCAGAGGACATGCTGGGGGTTTATGGGGACAGTTTGGGTTGTCACATAAGAGGGAGGGGACATTATGGCATTTAGTGGCCAGGGGCTTGGATATCCCATAGTGGATAAGAGAACCGTCTCTCTTCCCCTTCCCACGTGCCATTTCTATAGATGGAAAAGTATGTGTTTGTGTGTGTGTGTATCTCTGGCCAAAATCGGATTCCATTTTAGTTATAAATACAGGTGATTTTTTTTTTTTTTTTTGCATGGGGCTAATGTAAATAAATTCTCCAGGAAAGCAACAATTGTGTAAAGCGAGTGAAAGGTATACTTAGTTTTACTCAGAACTTTAAAAGAAGTTATTCATAACATGAAATAATCACATCATTTACAACAATGCCATTACTGGTACTTGAGCCACCAGAGTAGCTCAACTGTACTGGTCTACATTTGAACTGCTCCAGTAAGATATTCTATGCCCAGGTACTAATATACCTTTTCAGCCCTCATTTCAAAATGTCATAAAGAAAAAGTGCCAACAATATTCAGTTGAAGGCCCTTCTATTAAATCCAAACGAATTCATTATATCAGAGGCAAGCCTTTGAGTGCAGTCAGTTCTGATAATATAGGTGTTCCTAAAAATCACCTCCCTATGCAAAATAGCACAATAAAAAAACCACAGGGCTCATGGGGAAATTGGAATTAGAGGCACAATACTCAAAAACGACAATAGTGCCACATTTTAAAGAAAGAAACTAATAAAAATGGTTGTACCATTTTACACGTGTTAAATGGCTAAGAAATACACAAGCACTACAATAAATGTGCCATTTTACCTTGAAAAAGACTAGAAATTTTCTTGGGCTCGTAGGGGTGGTGGAAAGGCTGCAGCTTGTGAGTTATTGTGAGGTAGAGAAAGAAGGAGTGTATGAATCGGCAGGAAAGTTATAATACCAGGTGTGGGTGGGTGCAGCTCATTGCATGCAAAGAACTGAGGTCGCTGGCTGGTATTTGAGTTGTGTGTTAGCGGGCTCAGTTGGGTGCATTTGCCCACGTTCACCTTGCGTTTCTCGTGGGTGAAATCACATATAAGCAAACACAAATGCTCAAATTGTCCCCTTGCATATCAGGCCTTTTGGAATAAATTTGCATTTTCAAAACAAGTATTATAACCCAACTGATTGTATGTCCTTATGTCTCCTAGTGTCATTTTACTTTCAAATTCCTTTTAGTTCTCCTTTCTATTACATTTAGGGCAATCCATTCGTGTTTGGGAGTTACACGTATGGGTAGCTTATATTACCTGTGACAGCCACTTCATATGAATAAAAGCGGCATTACAAACTATTTTATATCAAGGAGATGCTGGTTTGGCAAGGGCTGAGGACCTCTGCTCTAGCCTCCTGAAGGTTTGTTAAAGAATGTCACTCTATGCATCTGGTATGCGCGATCCATAGATCTGATAAGTAGGTTTCCCACAGTGCCACTCAGATTCCCAAAATGATTTTTTTGCCAGGACAGGAGTAAAGAAAGAGTTCAGGCCATGATGCTAGAAATCACCCTCTGATGCTTCCCTTAGCCAATCTTGCATTCATTCATTCTATCACAAAAACACCTAACAAAGGTGTTTGTCCAAAGGCTAGCAAAAATCAATCAATCAATCAATCACCTGCCCAGGGCCTCCCCAGGGTTCAGCCAGACCATGCTGCCTGCCCCATTCACATTGTCCTCTAGTCTAGGATCCCCACCAAAGAGAGGAGCTCATGCCATTGGGCTTTTCTGGAAATGGCCCGAGCCTGCTGATATTCCTCCTAGAAAATGGTGTCACGTGCTCACACCAGGACAGGAAATATCAACATAGGAATATAACACCAATTTTGGTTTGGGTTTGGGTTTTTATAAATGGAGACATTTTCAAAAGAAAAGAAAAAGAATTCCTGGGCTGGAGCAATGGCTTCCAAATCCTACCACCTGAGGAGCATTTAAGAATACATATCCCAGGCCCCACTCCAGATCCGATAAGGTAGAATTTCTGGAGGTAGATTCTGGAAATTGGCATTAAAAATGATTTTTGTGGGGTTTTCTGGTGTGGAGCAGTCATATTCAGAAGCAAATATCTCAATTATCGTCTCCTTCAAGTAAATAACTAGCGAATGTGAATCGTGCCAAGTACCTTGCTAGGGGCTGGGGCTTTAAAACTATGGTTTTCTAACTTGTGAGAGAGACACAGTTGAATACCAAGTGATTATTGCCATACAAGAGAGAAGTACTAGGATAAAGCAGGTGTTTCTCAACCTTTGTTTTCATTATCACCATCCTAATGAGCATTTTTAGGTATCTTTTTCCTAATATCCTCCCCACCATAACATTTTATATACTATTTATCTGTTTATGTGCTGTACGTAAATCTATGTTTTATAAATAAAAAGTATCTTTTTTTTTGTTCCCCAAGAACCAGTCTTTGCCCCCTTGGGACAATATTGCACCCATGGAAGATGCATGTCATGAAAGTATATGCAAAGGATGGCGGCAGCACAGAGAAGGGGGCAAGGAACTGCCTAGGACAGTCAGGAAGGGCAGAGGAGGAAGGGACATTTGAACCAGGTTTTGCAGGATGAGTAAGAGTTTGCCATCTGGGAAAAGGGAAGGAAGCGGGTCTCGGAGGAACAGCTTGCAAGCATGGTTGCTAAGTGTTTGCAAAGCAGGGTGTGCTCTGAGATCTATACATCCATAGAAGGAGCAAGGCATTTTAACCCACAAATTTTGAAATACAATTTTAGTTACAAACTGACTTTTATGAGGTATCAAATCCTGGAATCCCTCGCAGGTGAGGTAGGTACCCAGGGAGCAGAAACTGGGAGAACACTGAGCCAGTAAGAGATAGGGATTTGGTTCCTTTAATTTCAGCCTATGTCTCAGATGGAAAGACTCTTGAGTAATGAATAATAGAACACACTCTGGGCATAGTTCATTCACCACACTTCCAGACACACTTCGAATACCATTCAGAGCGAGTCGTGGAAGCTCTGATTAATATACAACGCAGAGCCCTCTCTCCGTACTCTCAAGGGTAAAAATCCTGCTGAAAAGCCAGTTCTTTTTAAAGCTGAGCGTGTAACACCACCTTGTGAATGATAATAAATGGCAGGCTAAGCCACCAGGTAGCCCGGCCCTGCAGCTGGATCTGCAAGTTTCGCGTACACAAAAACACATCCCTGCTCTCGGGCCAAGAGACCACGAGCAGCTTCCGGTGAGATAAGATTTCCTATGAGACTCTTGGTATTTCCCAATTCCTAGCCTAGTCAGAAATAGCAACCCCAACTCACATGGCTTGTTTTCCTTTTTTTTTTCTCCCCTGGTGGTTCTCATTTAAGCAACACTAAGAATGTGCATCCACTTGCTCTTAAAATAACATGGCAGTTATTTTTCCAACTTCAAATCTCACTGAGTATTTAGGCGAAAGATGTCTAGATAAGGTACAAAAATGTTACCATGGTATTTTCCTGGTTAGAGCTGGAACCCATACTACTAAGTGAAGTTTCCCAAGAATGGAAAAACAAGCACCACATATACTCACCAGCAAACTGGTATTAACTGAGCAGCACCTAAGTGGACACATAGGTACTGCAGTAATAGGGTACTGGGCAGGGGGGAGTGGGGCGGGTATATACATACATAATGAGTGAGATGCGCACCATCTGGAGGATGGTCATGCTGGAGACTCAGACTTGTGGGGGGAGGAGAGAAAGGGCATTTATTGAAACCTTAAAATCTGTACCCCCATAATATGCCAAAATAAAAAAAAGAAAAAGAAATATTCAAGCAGAAAACAAAAATGTTACCATGAGAAAAAATAGAAGAAAGAGTAATAATCCAGTGCCCATCAGAAGCGATTGGGTAATGCATAGAGTACTCCTGTGTAGTCTTCAAAAGACTAGACTAGGGCTTTATATATACTAATAGGAAAACAGGTATGAAAAATACTTTTGCATTAAAGAAAAAGAAGTGTAGAATGGCTCCGAAGGCCTAATTAAAAGTAGGATTCTTGCCCCCAGCACGTAACACTAACCCTGTTGTTAGCATCCCATGAGAAGAAACACCTCAACTGAAATCACATTTTCCTACTTTCTCCCTCGCCAATCCCACCACTTTTTCATTAGCTAATCCCAATTAAAACACTTTGTTACTAAAGCCATAAATCTCTGCCACTCTCGATAAGCACAAATTACATAGAAAATAACTGTATTCTATGTCTATCCAGAAAAATTAAGTCCTATTTTTTTTTTTTGTTTTCTGGCAGTCTTTGGGACTGAGAGCTGCTAAGTCAACACCCGTGCTTTTTGATTTGGGTTCCCTCCCTCATCATTTGCCTGTAAGACTACATTTATTTAGGAAGAAAATTACCACCAGTGCCCTTCTCTAAAATTAATCATAAAATGTGCCTTTTATTCCTATTTGTGAGCAACTTGAGGTCGTAGGAAAAGCTTGGTCATTGTGTTCAAATCTGCTTCTGCTATTACCCAGTGGAACGACCCAGGACAGCCAACCTGGCTAACACCTGGGCCTGACTCATAAACTGAGGGGACAGATCTCATAGGATTTGGGTTCCAAATTAATGAAGGAACATAGAGTCTGTGTTTAGTACAATGCTTGGCACAGAGCGAGTGCTCCTATTGCATGAATAAAAGCGGTTATCTTGTTTGTGTATTTCTCTCGTGGTAAGCAGTTGCTCAACCCGAGATTTCATATGTTAACCTAATAAAAAGAAACACACACCTTACCCTGTGATTGGTTTTCAAACTCATTTATTGCTCATTTCTCTGTGGCTTAATTTAATTAAACCGAGAAGCATATCAAATATTGATTTTAATAAAATCTTGATTAAGATTTGAGCAATTATCAAACACAGTTTTTCCGCACCATTCTTGCATTCCAATGGCACCAACCTCAAAAACCAATTTGCTTTTAAAATAAAGAAGTGATTATATATATATATATATATATATATATATATATATAAAATACTTCAAGCCAGTTTCAGAAGTAAAGAAAAAAATGGCCTCCTGTTCTTTTTATTAGCAAAGATAAACAGCAATGTCTGATGAGGGTTTTAAAAAGTTTAATTCAGTAGTTATCTCATCTCAACCGAACAGTAAAAAGAGAAAAACAAAAAAGAATTAATTCCTTTGATAAACATTAATTCAGTTTCTACCCTGTGGGAGTTACTGTTCTACCTAACACAAGGAGAGGCAAGGAAGAGGTAATCATACAGGCAGACTTAATATGTGGGGAAAATTTGGCCACATAGAAGTCTAATTTTATTAAATTATACCCAGAAAAGTACATTTATTCCAACCCTTGAAATTACTCTGTTGTGTAATTTATGAATATAGGCTCATTATCAGGAAAATCTAATGTAAGTGTGATGGGATAAATTATCAATAGCATTATATTAGCAGTTAGCCATAAGACATTTAATAAGTTAAATATTTGGTTCGATCGTTAAGCGCTTTATAAAAAAAGTGCCCAGCCAATAGCTATCACAGCAGCACCACCTAGAGGATTCTGCGGAGTAGCGCAGGGTCATTTTCCCCAACTTGCCTTCTATCTTAGAGGCAAAGAGAACTACTACATCTAAACATCTTATGTCACTGAAAGCATTTAAATTCTATCAAGATCACTTAGCGTCTTCTTAAATCTTGACATTTTTATGGAGTACCTAAGTGAAACTGAATAACCTCAAAATCACAACTGCAAATGCCCAATTGCATTTGGGCAAAAGATCCCAATATTGCTCCTGGCAGAGGAGGTAGAACTGGGCGGAAGACTGAGGCAGCCCAGGCCCTGGGACATTCTAACCTGGGGACACAGGTGTCCTCTCCCTCACACACCTGCCTCCTTTTTGCTGTCTTGATCCTGGACACCTGAGCGCCTAGGCAGACTGGACACCAGGTGACACCTCGAAGACACATTCCTGAGCTGCTAATTCCCTTCCTCCAGCCAAAGCGAGTCAAGTTCTGGCAGTGGGATGGAAAGAGAAATGGCAAAACATCCCCGATTTCTAAGAGCTCTCATCCTCTCTGCCGTTATTTGTTTTTGGAATTTTTCTCAACCTGGAAACTTCCTTGGAGGCATAGCAAAAGGGTTAAAATTTAGATAATAAAATAAGTTAGCCCTTCACAGGAATGAGCCCTGTCCTTGCATTATTTGGTTTTAGAATTTCAGCACGCTTTGCCGACTCCCAGCGGACTGCAGCTTCCCAGGGGATTGGCAAAAATGCGCATTCGCTGTGCAGTGTGGACTAGGGCCAGTGCGGTAAAGGGGACCAACCACTGGTGGGCGCTGTCTGCCTCGGGGAGGGCGGAGTAAGCCACATTTTGCCAGCGAAGGCATTAGATGCAGAAATCTGCACTAACCTGCACTTTCTTGCCTCCAGACCTGAAGTCTGGGTTCCCACCTGAGCACAGTAGTCAAGGGAAGACTGTATCTAGATTCATGGAGATGCTCTGAATTTCGGGTAATGCACTTGGGCCCAGTTTGCCAGAGTAACACTCGGTTTCACCTACAGAAATATTTTCCCCATTCTGTATGCTGAGAAAGCCATAGCTAATGTCATACAGAACTACAGTAACTTCAGTTCTGTGAAGCAGCAACCTTTTCCTGGACATACTTTCCCTTCTGTTCCACTCCCGTACCTACTCGCCTAACTAGTGTCTAATTCCCTTTGGGGGTTCAGCTTAGATGACACTGACTGCAGGAATCCCTCCAGGACCCCTCACGCTGGGTTAGGATGACCTTCCACGTGCCCCATTTGCAGCCTATACTTCTCCCCCGAGGCGGCTTCATGCACGATTTTATGATTGCTTGTTTATTAATCACATTCCCCTCGGGCTGTAGGCACCGTGAAAGCAGGGGATGTTTGTATCTTATTTACAGTTGCATTCTTGCATCCCCACAGTTCTGCCGCAAACAGTCCATCAACTGGAATTTGGTTGTTGGAGGAAAGACCGTCCCATATAAATAGGCTTCACCCTGGGAGCGACTCTGATGCCCTGTGCTTAGGCTCCATTCTTTGCCTTCAAAGCAGGTGCCTCAGCACGCACCACTTTAATCTCACTCTTACTTTGTTCTCCTTAACCCCAAAGCGGTGAGAAGCAGCAATCAAGATTCAACAAGGTGGGCCGTTTCTGGACAGTCGAGGCTTATGTCAGTTCCACTGGGCATCTCTTCATCATCTCCAGGTTCATTGGATCATGTTCGTGCAAAAGTCATTGTGGTTTTAGCGTCGTTGGCATTTGCCATTTGATATTGGAATGCATTCTTAAAATTAATGTGGTTATTTTATTCATCATTTTATTGTGCACTTCTCGCTTTGTGTTTTTTTTGCTAGTGACCTATTGCTTGCTGTTTATTTTATATTTATTTTAGACTATGGGACTGATGTTAGACAAAAAGCAAATTCCTGCCATTTTCTTATCCGAGTTCAAAACGGGTCTTAAAGCAGTGTAGATGACTCACAACATCAACAACACATCTGGCCCAGGAACTGCTAATGTACCTACAGTGCAGTGGTGGTTCAAGAAGTTTTGCAAAGGAAACAGGAGCCTTGAAGATGAGGAGCACAGTGGCTGGCCATCAGAAGTTGACTGACAACGACCAATTGAGAGCAATCATCGAAGCAGATCTTCTTAAACTGTTAATAACACAGGAAGAAGACAGGGAGCTCAACCACTCACTGTGTCCATGGAAGGACTATGATATGTTGAAACTAGAACAGTCTAAGACCATACAGATAACTTGGAGAGTATACAACAGGCACACAACAGGCAGAGCCATCCTGGAGAAGGTTCCAGAATAAGGTGAAATGAGATTTACCACTCTAGACCCTTATTTTGTCATTTGACTTCCTTGCCTCAGATTACATCTGCAAAACAGGGCTAAGATGGAAACGCTCAAGGGGCCACTGTAAGGGCGACTGAGATCGAGCACAGGGAGGTGCTTGGAAAACTGTGCCCAGGTAACAAAAGTAAGAGATTACGAAGTGTTTATAGAAGGACGACAGAATTCCCCACTGTCCAATATCCAATATCCTTAGTTTTGAAAGGTCTGAGGAGAGCATTTCACTGTCTTTACCCTGACAAATGTTTAATTAGGAAATAAAACGTATAGTAAAATTAGCCTAGCATGTGTTAAATGATAACCAGTAGATAATAAGTGTGAGAACCAGGGAGAGATCATTTAGTGTACAATACAGGGGAAACAGCATACATAGTTGTTCCATTTTTGTTTTCATATTTATAATTCCTGTAGATGGGACTATGCATGCAAAGTATGATAAGTAAATATGTCTCAGCCAATTCCCTCAAAAAAACGCTCAGAGTCTTTATTCATTCATAAAAAAACATTTTTAAAATTACTGGAGGCCAGGCGTGGTGGCTCACCCCTGTAATCCTAGCCAAGGCGGGCGGATTGCTCAAGGTCAGGAGTTCGAAACCAGCCTGAGCGAGACCCCGTCTCTCACAAAAATCGAAATAAATTAATTGACCGACTAAAAATATATATACAAAAAATTAGCCGGGCATGGTGGTGCATGCCTGTAGTCCCAGCTACTCGGGAGGCAGAGGCAGGAGGATCGCTTGAGCCCAGGAGATTGAGGTTGCTGTGAGCTAGGCTGACGCCACGGCACTCACTCTAGCCTGGGCAACAAAGTGAGACTCTGTCTCAAAAAAAAAAAAAAAATTACTGGAAACTGGCAAAACACCAGATGAGAATTTTCCAAAACTGACAAAAGACATTAACCCACAGTTACAAGAAGCACAACAAACCCCAAGCAGTATAAATACACAGAAAACCACACATAACGAAACTGCAGTATGTGAGTGATCCAATTTCTCTGCAGTCTTGCCAGCATTTGGCACTGTCATTATTTTTTTTTCTGTCTCCCTAGGCTGGCCATTTGCTGATCCTTTGGCTAGAAAGAGTAGGTTTCTGTTGGAGATTTTTTTTAAAAATTCTGTGTCTGTCGGCATTTCTGGGTTGCCAGCTTCTCTAGCTCTAAGTCTGGGATATAGGGACAAAAGAAAAAACCTAGGTAACTTATGACCATGTCATTCTTTGTGTCCCAAGTTCCCTAGCCAATCTGCATGTTTCTCTCAATCTTTCAGAGTCTTCTTCTGTATGTATATACCAAGGGCTGTCAGGAAACTATCTAGCAGAAAGTATCCAGCCATCTAACCATTCTTGTTATATTAACAATGGCTGGATACTTTCCAGACAGCCCTTGTATAATCCACAGGGGTTTTCATTATACTTAAGGAGAAAAATAGGGAAAAGCACATCTACTCCACATTTCCAAAAACAGAAATCACTAATGATTTGGGGGTTTTGGTTATTTTTTTTTAATGTATTCTGACAATCTCTATCTTTTACTTGGTCTAGCTTAGATAATTTATATGTAACGTAATTATTAATATATTAGGATTTAATTCTACAATTATAGTATTTGCTGATTTTTCTGTTTGGTTTATACTCCACTGCTTGCTCTTTTCCACTCTAGGTTGTTTAAAGAATTTTTAGTATTACCTATTTATCTATTGTGATTTTTTTTACTATATCTGTATTTTTTTTATTTCTTATTCTCAGGATGACATACCATATTTTTCATAGTCTACTTAGAATCAATACTTGCCCGTTCTAACTGAAATGTAGGAAAACTTACCCTGTGACAGGTCCCTTTACTCTGCTCTTATTATGTTACAGTTATCTTACATATTACATTTACATACTTTGACAATCCCAACCAATTTTATAATTTTTGTTTTCAACCATCAAATGTATTTTAAAGAATTCAAGAGAAGAGGAACAGTCTATTACAGAAGTTAGCGAACTTTTTCTGTAAAGGGCCAGATAATAAATATTTTAGGCTTTGCAGACCATACAATGTCTGTCATAATTACTCAACTCTGCCATTATAGAGTGAAAACACCCAAAGACAATACTAAACTAATGAGCATAACTGCATTTCAATAAAATTATATTTATCAAAATAGATGGTGAGCTGAATGTGGCAGGTGGGCTATAGTTTGCTGACCCCTGGTCTGTTGTATTGACCTAGATCTTTTTTATTTTTTTATTTTTCCTTCATTCCTGATATTCCACATTTCCCTCTCATATCATTTCACTTCTGTTTAAAGAACTTCCTTTAATTTTTTTTTTTAAGTGCATGTCTTCTGGCAACAAATTTTTGTTAATTTTTCTTCTCCTGAGAATGTCTTTATTTCCACCTTTTACTAAAGGATATTTTTGTAGAAATCAAGTCCTGGGTTGACAGTATTTTGTCTCAGCTCTTTAAACATATAGTTCCTCTCTGAGGTTTATGATGAGGAATCCACAGTCATAAGAATCATTCTTCTATAAATAATGTTTCATTTTCTCTAACTGCTTCTAAATTTTTTATTTATCTTCAGATTTTGGCATTTTGATTATGATGTGTTTAAACATGAATTCATTTTTGTTTATCCTCTTCAGGATTCACTGAGCTTCTTGAATTTATAGGCTGTCTTTAAAAATATAAACAAATTTTCATAATTATTTATTTAAATTTTTTTCTGCCTGGCACTGTTTCTTCTTTTCTTCTGAGACACTAGTGACAATTTTTAGATTTTTTTGAATTTTTGCAAAGTTCCTTGAGGCTCTATTCTGTTTTTCTAAATCTTTTTTTTCTCTATTGCTCAGATTGGATAATTTATTCCGAACTATCTCCAAGTTCACCTACTCTTTTGTCTACCATCCCGAGTCTGCTATTTAGCTCACCAAGTTTATAGTTTGTTATTTTGTCAATGCTAGTATTTTGATTTGCCGCTTCTTTACATCTTATATTTTCACCTGAGATTTTCTATCTTTCTGTTTCTTTCAAGAATGTTTGCCTCACTTTCTGGACCACTTTGATTATATTTATTTTAAAGTCTTTGTCAAATAATTCTAACATTTGTGTCATCTCAGTGTTGGTGTCTGTTGAGTGTAGATGTCCTTATCTAATACAAGTTGAAAATTTTCCTAGACTTTTGTATGTCAAGTGACTTTAGATTGTATCCTGAACATTTTGAATATTATGTAATGATATGCTGAGTCAAACTCATTGTTTTAAGATGATTCTTCTATATACAGAAAATCTAAAAATATCTATAGATTAAAATATAGACTTTTTTTGAGACAAGATCTCACTCTGTTGCCTACACTAGAGTGCAGTGGCCTGATTGTAGGTCTCTGCAGCCTCAAACACCTGGACTCAAGCCATCCTCCTGCCTCAGCCTCCCCAGTAGCTGGGACTACAGGTGTATGTCACCATGCCCGGCTAATTTTTTTAATTCTTTGTAGAGACAGAGTCTTGCTATGCTGCCCAGGTTGGTCTCAAACTCCTGGCCTTAAGCAATCCTCCTGCCTCAGCCTCTAAAATATAGAATCACTAACTGAGCTGAGTAATTTTGCTATATACAAGATAAGCATGTAACGATATAAATAAAATACAGAATTAATAAATGAATTTAGCAAGTTTGCTAGATATAAAGTTTATATAAAATAACTGATCTCTTTACCAACAGAAAATGGTAAGCAAATAAAAGCTGAAAACACCAGATAATATCAAATACATATGAACAAACATAATGAAAGATGTGTAATTCATCTATACAAAAAACTATATAACATTCTTGAAAGAAATGAAAGAAAAACTTTAAAGACAGAGAGACATATAATGTTCATGAATTAGAAGACTCATTATTATAAAGAATTCAATTCTCTCTAATTGATCTACAAGTTTAAATTCCAGTCAAAATACCAGCTGTATTTTTGTAAAAATTGACAATCTTATTCTAAAAGTGATATGCAAATGTAGAGAAAAGTCAGACATTCACACAGAAAAAGAACAAGGAGGGGAGACTTATTCTCCCAGCTATCAAGACTTTATAATACGACATCAAATTAGAGTGAGTGTCACTAGCACACAAACCAGCAGAATAAAATGGAGACCACAGAAAAAGAAACACACGGATATGGACAACTGGTGTGTAACAAAGGTGGCATTGCAGAACAGTGGGGGAAATGAGGCCTTTTAAACACATGGTACTGTGTGGATTTGATATAAGTGAGAAAATAAATGAAACACTTTCACAACCTTGCGATAGAGAAAGGTTTCTTAAACAAGACACCACAGTACTAAGCCCATAAAAGAAAATAGAATTGATTACTAGAATACATAATAGTTAAGAAATTCTATTCTCCAAAAGATACAGTTAAGAGAATAAAATGAGAGCCACAAAGTAGAATAAATTTGTAATAGATAGATACAGATGTAGATGTAGGTGTAGGTGTATATGTATTATAAATACAGATATAAAGATATAACCCTTAAAGAGCTTGTACCACAGGGTGTATGTATGCACCCATACACACACACATACACACACAATTCCAAGAAATGAGTCAATAAATATATGGAAAAAAGTGCTTCATCTCATCAATAGCCAGGGAGATGCAAACTAAAAGCACAATGAGATACCACTATACACATACCAAACGGCTAAAATCCAAAGGGCTGGCCTGACAATATTAACTGCTGGTAAGGCTGTAGACCAAAAGGAATTCTCTTGCACTACTGTTGGGTACGTTGGTACATTGGGGCAACCACTCTGGAAAACAGTTTGGCATTATCTGGCAATGAATCATACTCTATGACTCAGCAATTTCACTCCTACATATATACCCAAGATAAATGCACACCCCTACACACCAAAGGACACATGAAAGAAAGCTTGAGGCAGTATTATTCACAGTGGCCAAAAACCTAGAAACAACCAAAATATCTATCAACAGGAGAAATACATATATATATATATTATGGTACTTTCTTACAAGTGAGTACTACACAGTAATAAAAATGAAGAAACTACAGCTACACACAAGATAGACAGATGTCACACTCACAATGTTAAACAAAATGCACCCAGAACACAACGTTACACACTAGATAATCCCACTGATATAATTTAAAGCGAGGCGAACTAAATTATAAAGTTAGAAGTGAGATGACTAACTTTGGGAGGAGGCTGAGAGTGACGATTGATTGGGAAGTGCACCACGTGGAAGCTTCTGGGAGGTAGGCAGTGTTCTATTTCTTTTGCCCTGGTTGGGACTTCCACAGGAGTGCACTATGTGGTAGCTCACCCACTGTACATCTGTTTTGTGCACCTTACTTTTTTGTGCATTATATTAATGTTTACCAATCAAAGTAATTTTGAAACTGAATGGATCAGAGACCTCGGGACTGGGTTACCAGGGAAATGAAAGGGTACATAAAGTGCATGGGATTTCTTGTTTCCTTCAGCCCTTCCTTCATTCTTTGAACAAAATGAACAGACCGGGAAGTATTTACAGTTGCCCTCAACCCTGAGATGCTTAGCATATGTATTACATGCAATGCGCTGAGATGGGAGCTGCTTGCTGCAGCTGTAAGTTTAAAATGGGAATTGTGGGTAAAAATGAGATTAAAATTAGATGAACGTTCTAAACGAGTAACAGGTTGTCTAAAAGGAGAGAGAGAAAGATGTTCTTTAGTGAGAAAGTCAACAAATGTGAACTCTGGAGATTTTTTTCCTAGGAAGGGTGTGAAGGACAAGGATATTGAAGAAAATAACACTTATACAGTACTTGTGGGACTGCCAACTAGTACAACCTCTATGGAAAGTAGTATGGAAATACCTCAAAGAACTAAAGGTGGAACTACCATTTGATCCAGCAATCCCACTACTGCGTATTTACCCAAAGGAAAAAAGACATTCTATTAAAAAAAAAAAAAAAAAGACACCTGCACGCGAACGTTTATAGCAGCACAAATCACAATTACAAAGATGTGGAAACAACCCAAGTGCCAAGCAATACATGAGCGGATTTAAAAACTGTGGTATATGTATGCCATGGAGTACTACTCAGCCATAAAAAATGGTGAATACTTCTTGTACTCATTCTGGATGGAACTGGAAACCATTCTTCTAAGTGAAGTATCATAAGAATGGAAAAAACACACACCACAGGTACTCACCATTAAATTGGAACTAATCAATCGACACTTACATGCACATATGGAAAGAACATTCATTGGAAGGAAATCAAGCATGTGGGAGGGGGGCGGAGGGGATGGGTAAATTCACACCTAATGGGTACAGTGTGCACTATCCAGGTGATAGGCACACTTAATAACTTTGACTCAAACAGAACAAAAGCAATTTATGCAACCAAAACGTTTGTACCCCCGTAATATTCTGAAATTTAAAAAAAAAAAAAGGAGAGAGGAAAGAAATAGGGGAGGGAAGTAGGGAGAAAAAGGCTAGAGAAATGGAAAGATGAGAATGAGGGAGAGAGGAGAAAAAAGGAATGGAGGGAAGAGAAGAGAACATACTAAGGAAAGGAAAAGACAGAAGAACGAAATATGGTTAAATAATTCACAACAGACACCTGGTATGAACGAGGCATTTCATACATACAATATCATTTAAACCTCACATCAGCCTTCTAAGGTAGATATTATCTTTCTTACTTTACAAATAAGGAAATTGAAGCTTTGAGAGTTTATTTTATTCAAGGAAACATACCTAGAAACTTCAACCCTAACTGCCTGCAATTCCAAATCCTGTGCTGTGGAAAACCACTTAATTCCAACAGATAGGATTACTTTATGGGAAGTAAATATCTATGTTACACTTAAGTCAAAAAAAAAAATTATCCCAGAAGCTGCCTTTGTCCTACTAAGAATTAGAAAATGATTTTCTGAAATCTTAAATCTATAATTCTCTAAGTTTATATCACTGGGTCAGTCATGTGGAATAATTACTGATATCACTGGCATATGATAATTCTGCTTTAGTATTAAGGGGCATTTTAGAAGAAACTACTGTCTATTTTCCAAAGGGAAACCAGTAGAGTACTGGAAAAGTTCTGTTTAAGTTGATCAACAATGTCTCATGAGAAAATGGCCACAAAATGTATCCATGGTCTAGTTCTTAATATTTGCCTACTGGTGAGAATGCCAAAGACAGCTACATGTGGTGGCATAGAAAATTCCAAGAGAAGACTCAAGATCATGAAGTTACCTGGATTTCTTCAGGCTAACCAGAGAGCAGCAGAAAATTATCAAAGGACAAGAGGGACTTTCCAGAAGAGAACCATCTCATTTTGACAAAATCATATGAGGAATTAGTGGACTTTAATGAATCAATATTGGGGTTAAGTCAGAGTACTGCAAGAAAAGTATTACTCATTAATACTTTCACTTAAGTTCAAAGTTATTTAGTACATACTGTGAGTCAAGAGGAAAGGGGAGGGGATGGGAAGTAGGGAGGACAGGGGGGGAATTCACATGTATTGAGGAGAGTAGGCAATATGTGAGACGTTGCAAAGACACTTAGCTAGCACAGCCCTGAATATTCGTTACAGTCTCCAAAAAAGGCACAAAAATTAAACCAACCTACCTTCAAGGAATAATTAGAAGTGAAAAATTGATAAGGAGAAAACGGCTCATATTCTCATTGATTTCCTGTGCACAGTGAGACAAACTTGACTGTCGGTTGGAAGTCAGTTTGGCTACTTCGTATTTCTTTTTCAGCGGTTGGGCTCTCCTGTCAGTGCTTTTTATGCTGGAGTCGTTCTTTGCTCTAATCACAGCTGTCAGCTATTGAATGAGCTTGACACCCTGACTCCAGAAACGAGGGAATTCACGCCCCATGCATATGCAGTTGGTTCCTTCATTAAAGCTGATTGACATATCAGACATGGTGCACCGTCGCTGCTTTTTATAAGAGAAACAAATGGCTACACAATCAAGTAGGGAATCTCCTTGATCAGAAACACCCAGGGAGGCCAACAATCAGTCTTTATTCAACTCAGCCGGTATTCCTGTAAAGACCTCTGTTTTCTTTACTGCAAAATGGCAGATATAGTCAATCAGTTAAGAACCAGATCTACACACACACACACCAGATTCAGACTCCTTCCCCATAACCTTAGCTATTCTTTCCAAATCATCTCGTGGAGTCCCAGGTGTTGAGAGCCAAGTGGGATTAGTTGGCTACTGGGAAATGGCTTTTTGGAAAGTATAAATATCTTATAGGGGCAAAAAAAAAAAAAAAAAAAAAAGCAGAGAATTACAGTAATTAGAATTACCCATACCTCAAAAAAAGTGAAGCAGAACGAGAGCTTCTCAGAGTGTTTCTGTACCTAAGTTAATATCATAAAATGACAGGCTCAGAATTGAAATGGATCATCTAGTCCAAAACCACCAGTGAGTTCAAAATTATTCCAGAACATCTGTAACAAGGGCCTCTTCAGAATCTGGGTGACATTCCTGGCGATAAGCATGCCTTTTCTACTGAGAGACTGCTTTCTGGAACTGGAAGCACAAAGTGAATCAGTATGATGGGAATTCATCATGGCCCGGTACCTATGGAGATGCGTTCCCAGCTTACAACTTATATCTTGCCATCAACGTCCTTTTCAAACCCCAGGAAGTCACAGCATGACTCCAGCCACAAACTTTTCCAGCCATGCTTCATACAAGAGTTGGTCTCTTCCTCCCAAGCTACAAGGATATTATCAATGTCCTTCAAAACGTCAAGCGGCTTCTGACCGTCCCTATTTGTTTCCTCCATCGGCTACCCATTAGAATGCTCTTCTATGGCAATCTGTAGAACGTGCAAGCACTGCCACTTGTGATATTTCAGCAACTTAGATCTCTTAACAACAACAACAACAACAACAAAAAGTGGCATGAAGAAAAATCCTAACGGATTCAACAAAAATACTGGCAAGTAGCATCTGCAACTGAGTTGAGAGCAGTGAGGGGGGTGCTACAACGAGGTGAGGGCGCTTACTCACTGATTTGGGCGTGGGTAGATGCACAAACACACACATGGTTGTACTACTTAATGCTGTTGTATGTTTTCCCACAACATAAAAACTCCCGGGGCGAGCGGACGCGTGGGCGCTGCACAGGCAGCCGAGTCCATCACCAACCACCCAGAGCGGCCCAAGCCCGTGGTCCAAGGCACCCGCCCCCCGTTTATGCGCTGCAGAGCACGTAGCGCACTGGGTATTATGCTTGTTTGTCGCATGGTGTCTGCCTCCCCCGCTGGAGTGTCGCCGGGCCCCGGAGAGAGCCCGGTGCGTGGCGGGCGGGCAGGGAGGGAGTTCTCGAGCGAGCGGCTGTTCCCCCGCCGCGGGCCTAGAGGAACGAACGGGCGGACCCGGCCCGCTCTCTCCTCGCCCACCTCGGCCCCATCGACCCCGCCCAGCCTGGGTGAACACCAGGTGAGCGTTCGCCGCTCGCTTTCGAGAACCTTCGCCTACGGGGGCCGGAAAGCGTTAGGGCTACAGTCAGGGCGGAAGAGCCGCCCCCGCAGAGCCTCCTGGCCCTTCGCGCGCGCGTGTGCGCAGGCGCGGCCCGACGCTTCCTGTACGTCACTTCCTGCTTTGTCTCCTAGCAACGGCTGGAAGCGTTGTTGACATCCCGGGAGGCTGCGGCGCCGCCGGACTGAGCTGGGAGTCTCGCCGCCCGCGCGATGGTAAATGTGGGGTCTCCGCCCGCGCCCCGCCGCTCCGAGGGCGCCGACCGCCTGGGGCCTTCGCTGCCCGGCTCCCGGGCAGTCCCGGGCCGCGGCGAGGGCCGGTGGAAGCTTCTTGGAGGGGCGAGAGGGAGACCGTGGAAAGGGAGAAGATGCTGTCCAGATGGGTGGAAGCTATCTTGAGGGCTGGTTTCGGGGGGTGGTGCTTGGGGAGGGGTGATGATGAGAAAGGCAAGAGAGAAAGAGTGAGGGGATGAAAAATGCTGAGGGGGACGAGAAATCCCGGGAGCCAGGGGCGTTTGCCAAACGGGAGGAGCGAGATGGAGCGGAGAAAAATCAGGTCCTGAGAGGGGTGGGACAGGGCGAGCAAGGGAATGGAAAGGGGAAGAAGTGAGGGTGGATATTGAGAGACAGAAGAAAGGCAAATAAAGAGAAAGAAGGAAAGACGGGAGGGAAGGGAGGGAAGGGAGAGAGCACCACCCCCCAAGGAAAAAGTAAGAAAAGGAAAGTAGAAACTAGGGAAAGCAAAGAGCTTTAAGAGAAGAATGAAAAGGAGATTGGAAATGGGGGTTAAGAGATTGCATTAGGAGGGCTCAGAAATCATGAGAAAAGAGGAAAAACTGGGAGGCAAGAAAGGGTCAGGGAGAGAAGAAATAGGAGTTTGGGAAAGAAGTAAAAAAGAGAATGATAAATGAGGACAGTGGCTGTAAGAAGCTGTGGACATCGTCATAAAGATTATCAAAAATGCAATAAATTGTTGATCTCCTGCACAACTATTAAACGCTTTAGTGCAGTGTTTCCCAAAGTGAGATGCAAACATTAGTTGCTATGTAAGATGGCCCAGAAATACCAAACAATAGAATGAATCACATCGTGAGAAAGTTATTCCTCTTTTATTTTGTTCAGAGTTGAGACTATGTACAGGAGAAGGTATCTGACACTCTTAGGTCCTTCATACCACTATCATTTGGTAATTTCCATTTTTTTCACCTGAAGAGTAGACCTTAAGCTCAGAGCTTTCATTGTGGTAGAATTTAATAATATATTCTACTTTCTCTTCATTTTGTTTGTCTTTACAGTTATTTCTATTGATGACAAATAATACCAGGTTTCCATTTGTGGTAGTGGTGTATAAATAAAATGCATTTATTTAAGCTGTTAGTAGTGAGATAATTTAAAGAACATGCTAGATAAATAATATAGATGGTATTCACAATGGAAAAAAATGTGAATCTAGTACACAAATGCCTGAAAATCTAAAAACACATGCTATGCTAGTGGCAAAGAGGAGATAAGTGCTGGTACCCACATTTGACAAAAGTAACATAATGTTCACCTGTGGAATATTGAGGGGGAAAAAAAATATAGCACACCCTCATCAAAAGACTCCGCAGAACACTATTTGAATTCAGAATATCTAGTGATTGATGGCTCAGTCATGAACAGTATAAAGGTCTGGAAAAGATTACTTTTTATTCTGGCATTCCTAGAGGGGAAGAAAATTGATAC
The DNA here is from genome assembly GCF_040939455.1 of Microcebus murinus. Taxonomy (NCBI): domain Eukaryota; kingdom Metazoa; phylum Chordata; class Mammalia; order Primates; family Cheirogaleidae; genus Microcebus; species Microcebus murinus. The sequence goes on from NC_134123.1 coordinate 29,279,098, forward strand.
AATATAGTCCATACATAAGATTCAGAAAGGTGAATTTAGAACACACCAATGGATTCCAAAATAATCGTTCATGGTTAAACATATAGCTTACACTGAGACCCAAGCTATAGTTATCAAGAAAACCCTGGAATCCTGGAAAACATTGTTTTCTTAGAATTTCCTTTTGTAAATTTAATCCCCTGAATACCCAATTAGGTAGCATTAATGAAAATAAGATTTCTCATTAAGGACCACTTCTACACAGAGGGAGGCCATGATATAAAGCTCTATAAATGCTTAAATGACTGCAGTGTGTAAAATGAATTTTTTCATGTGAATGCAGAAAGATCCATGAGTGAAAAATTTCTGTGCAAGATAAAGAATAACTTTCTAACAAATGGAAACAGATAAAAACTGTTGTGAGTGCTTGTGAGGTAGTAAGTTCTCTTTCTCTACAAGGTTCAAGCTAAGAGACTTGTCAGGGTTGTATGCAGGAGGGGTTACATAGATTTTTTTTATATGGGACTTGACAACTTCAAAGCTGTCTTTCAAAAGTCTGAGATACAGCACCCAGCACCTTAAGAAGATAGAGGAGTAGGTATCTTTTAAAACATTATTCTCCCTGGGGTTGGGGTCATCACAAAGACCTTTTTGGTTAACTGCCTTCCTGATCTCTTCCAGGCAGAGGTGGAGGAAACCCTAAAGCGGATCCAGAGCCATAAGGGGGTTATTGGAAATATGGTTGTAAATGCAGAAGGTAAATATGTCACGGGCTGCCTTCTTGACACACAGAAGCCAACCAGGACCTGTTTGTTGTGTCAGTCGTTAAGCCTAACATTTTAGAATTTGAAATCAAAAGCGTATTTGTATATTTTAACTGTGGCATTTACTTGTCAAACATCTATTGAGCATCTGTTATATGCCAAGCATTCTGCTAAGGGCTAGGGCTATCAGTATGAATCAAATATGCCTTAAAATGTCTGTATATTCCTAAAAAAACACTATATGTTGTCTATTATTTAAAGCTTTGATAGTTCTCTTTTAACCATTTCAAAAGAGCCAATAAAAGTGTCATTTTGAAGATAGGGAGTGTATGATTGCTGGTAGCTTCTGTTTGTTTCAACATTATAAAGGGCACAGAGTTTCAGTCTTCATTTTAAGCGGAACTCATTCTTTACCATAGTTAATAAAAATCTTTGAGGATTGATTTAATATCGTTTATAGTGTAATCTTTGTGGACACAGTACAAGAAGGGTCAGTACATTTCCAACAATGAAATCTGTAGACTTACCAGAAACTCGCTCTTGCTGCACAAAGCTTATTAAGAACCCACATAACATTTTCTCTGGCACACTGCTCCATGCTCAGCTGTGGCGGCGACCTCTTAAAGGTTCCTGCTGGTTTCATTGCTAATTCAGGCATTTGTAAGGACAAGAGGTGACAGAAATTCCAGAGCGTTTGTTAAAATAAGAGTAGCTGCTCCACATAATTCACAATGCAACCATGGAACTGGCATATTACCAACTTGGTGCCTGGACAAACTCCATCAGTAAATATTTATTGAACAACCATCAACTGAAAGTCTGTTTAAACTGTGAACTAAAAGTCCTTAGCATGAAAAATGGAAAAATAACCTCCTTTACCAGTAGTTTTGACAATTAAATGAGATAATAATTGTCAGGTGCCTGACACAATATCTAACACTTAAGAGAACTGCAATTGAATAGTTATGAGAATGTGGAAATTTTTAATTCATTTGTACAGAGAAAACATTAGATGTGTTTTATAAAATTAAAAATAATGCCAAATATGAGTGAGATACACACAGACATACAATAAATATAATAAATTCACCAAGCTTAAGTAATTGGGGTGGGGGTGGGGAGAGAAGACTTAAGATCCACCTTAACAGGTAGGTCAATATTTCCAGGCAGCGGTCCAGCCCTAGTGTGTGGATCTGGTTGAATTAATTTTATTTCCAGGCATCTGCATACTGGGCTCTCCACATGATTTCATAAAGGTGCTGTGTAAGTTTCCTTTGGCCACAGTGGCAAAGTACCACATACTTGGTGGCTTAAAATAACATAAATTTATTCTTAGTTCTGGAGGCCAGAAGTTGGAATCAAGACATCAGCAGAGTCATGCTCTCTTTGTTTGAAGACTCTGCAGGGGCATCCTTCCTTGCCTCTTTCTAGCTGCTGGTGGTTGGTGTCAGTCCTTGGTGTTCCTTGGCTTACATCACTCCAGTCTCTGCTAACATCATCACATGGCCTTCTCTCTGTGTCCCTGTGTCTCTTTTTCTTATAAGGACCCCAGTTATTAGATTAGGGCCCACTTGAATCCAGTATGACCTCTTCTAAACTAATTATATCTGCAAAGACCTTGTTTCCAAAGTCACCTTCAGAGGTTTATGGCGGACTTGAATTTGAGGGGGCCACTGTTTAACCCTGTACAGGTGCACTCACCTGTGACACCCAGAACAACTCCTCTAATGTGCTTGGAAGACCTTGCTCTAAAGTAGGTAATCCTGGTGGTATGCGTCAAATGTCCATCCCTTCAATCTGTAACTCCACTGCTAGGAATTTATCCTATGGAGTGATAAATAAAAGATTTAGGTACAAGGAGACTCACTGAGGCATCGTGTAGAACAGCAATAAATAAATAGACAAGTATATAAATCTATCCCAACAGTAAGGGAGTTTTTAAATTAACTGTAATGTTTACTTGATGAACATTACTCTATTTAAAATGTTGAAGAGTATTTAGTATCAAGGGAAACTACTCACAATATTAGATGAAAAAAGCAGAGAACAGAGCAGCAGTCAGCATTGTCCGATCCTATACACAGCCAGGTGCACATGTATATTTCAAATAACTGTGGAAGAAAGGGTAAGGGGACGTCACAGTGATCCTCTCTGAGTGGTGGCATGAAAAGTCATTTTTGCTTTATTTTCCTGGGGTTTCTCAGTTAGCACTTCTCCAAAGTCAACAAAATATTTTTAATACCCATTAACTTCTAATTAACCTCTACTAGGATAAAGTTGTGTTAGGATCCAGGGCACTTTTCAAGGTTTCTAGATACCGGGAGTTTTTACCTACAAGCCAAATTAACCTTTTCACAAAAATATAAATGAGGGGCTTATTTTTCTAATTGTTTTCTAATTATTCTAATTATTATTTCATATTATTAATAGGATATATGACAAATGACAAAGATGTTTATTAATAGCATATGGTATAAATTGCGTGACCAGAATGTAATAAAATATTCAATTTCAACAGCCTACTCAATTTTAGATGAAAGTGCTATTTATTATAGCATTGTTTTTGCAGCTTTGGGAAGTCCTGTGAAATTTAATACCAAAAATATTTAACGAAGAGGGTGTTTATGTATTCTTGTTCTCTACTAGTGGTTTTGGTCTACTAATTCTAGGCAAATAACTTTAACACATTGTCAGATTATATTTGTGGTTAGATAGGCTTTCTACCAGGTTTATTCATTTAGATGTCATCATATCCATGTGAAATAGACTCCTTTGGTTTCACTGCTATTGAAACGTAGACTTCCTAGTCATGACAATAAAGTAGACTTATCAGTTTAGCCCAATGCTGAGTGGTATAGGTTTTGATTAGAGCAGATTTTTTGTTAACACTGGTTTCCCATTTAGAAAACCATTGTTTACAATATTGCAATACTGATCATTGAATTAGATACAGGTAAATATATATATTTGTCTCCCAGATAGCTAGATCTGTCATATATTATATATATAAGCTTGATTTCTGTAGGCTCTTAATTTTAAATATCCCTGACATTTCTAACAATCTATCATTTGAATTTCATTAGATTTTATCAGCCATGCAGGCAATTCCTTTTATTTTGAAATACAGTCTATCAACCAAAGTACAAATGTATAGTTGAAGATGATAAACTGAAATAATGAGTGTCAGCTTTACTAGGATCATAAAGAGTCATATTTTAAAGTAGTGCCATAAATTCAGCAATATCCAATTTTAAAATGCACATACTATTTGTTCTAGGAGCTCCATTTTAGGCTTTTATCCTACACGTACATACAAATGTGAAATGACATGCACAAGGACATAGCCTGTAGCTTTGCTTATAAAAGTCAAAGATTGGGAACAACCTTACTGCCTGTCGGGAGGATATATTAGTCAAAGGTGTTACAAAACATCCATTCAACAGACTCTTAGTCATTAACATGAATTACTTAGCTTTATGTATACTGTATAAAGCAATTTCCCAAGTGTATTAAATGAAAAAAACTTAAGGTACAAAATAAAGAATAATACCATTAAAATACAGAATATAAACATATCTCTGGAAGAACACCTAAGAAACTGGGAGCAATGGTTGCATCTCAGAAGGGAATTGGGTAAAGTTTATACCAGATGCTAAAAATCACTTTTAATAATTTTTTAATCACCTCACATAGTACCAAGCAAGAACTCAATAAATATTTGTTGGCTGATTTTTTTTTTCAAATGTCTATGGTGAATACCAAAAACTCCATGTGTTTCCACATTGTGCACTTATTATTCAGAAAGGCTGTTTTATTTATTGACGTGGATCATGAATAGACTAACAAAATAGACCTGAGCATCTGATTGATAACCTTGTCATCTACATTTTAAATAACTTATTCTGGCTGTATTTCTTTTGATACTGAGCAACGCACACTTAGTAGGTAGTCACTGTTTAAGATGCAAAATAAAAGTACTTGTCAAAAGGTTCCCTTCAAAGCTTGAGTGCTTGCTACATTTCTGCTTCCTGCTTGTTAAAGAGCCATACTTTGTGATCTTTCATCAGGTATGAAAGACAACTGACTGCCTTCTAGGGAAAAAGCGAACAAATAATACAAAAATTAACAAGTTTTATATGATGCCTTATTTATTGAATAGGTTTCTCTGTAAATATTGTCCTCATAACGTTTAGCAAGACCTATTCCAGAGTAACAGTTATCTTAAAAAAAAAAAAAAATCAATCAATCTGTTTCAAAGTCAAAATTGTTGGTCTCCAAGAGTTTTATGAAAACTTGGTAAAAGCCTAAGTTTGTAATACTCTTTCACTCTTGAAAGTGCTCATCTTGTTTAGTAGTTTCTGGAGCTACATTGTCAGAAGGAAAACCAAGAGCTAAGTTAGACTCTTTAATTGATTGGCCTTAATACAGGTACCTAAGGAAAGTGACAGCAATCCCAAATTCACCTTCGTAAGTCCGCCTAAAGTAAAGGCACATTTGCAAATCAAATCCTTGGAATTCCCTGGCTATCTGGTTGTTCTCAAAATGCTATGAAGGCTATCTCTGATTAGATACAATACATGTGAAATACCTACCACAGCACCTGGTACATAACAGGCAATGACGCCGGGGTGACCTGAATTGAGCTAGATTGATTTCAACTGCATTGAATTATACTTGCATATTTATCTGGCTAGAATTTTCCAGTTCATAGGTTGTTTTAAACTCATACAATAGAACACTCGAGCACACAAGTAGCCCAAGTTAATAATGTTTAAACCAAGAATGAGGGCAAGCCAGGAATGTATAGCAGAACTACAGTGTCTTTGTTACCATATTTTCTAACTTAAAATTTTAAGGTTTGCAAAATATTGTGTGAGCAGTTATAAAGGAATTTTGAAAATCCCCTTTGATGTGCTCTCTGGCATGTGCGGTGGTGTCCCTTTATGTTTCTGGCCTCAGAGAAGAAGACTAACAGCGTGTCAGAGACCAAGCATTTCAAAGCAGACTCGCTGTAGACAGGACACCTTGGCGGAATGCATTTTATATAAAAATGTGTCAACTTAGTACTGATATAATCAGTTAACAGCTTCCAAAAGACTCATGCACAAAAATGTCCCATCACTCCATTAGCTATAAAAAAATTGTAAAGTACCAAATGACCAAACAGAGGATTGATTATGATATATCCAAAAAAAAAAAGCAAAGCATGCAGGGATTAAAAATAATGTGGATGACACTGTTGATAAGGACAGCTTGTATGCTATCATTTAAATGAAGAAAAAAAGCAACAGTCAAATCTGTAAATATAGTTTGACCCAAGTATACTTAAAACTCTAGGTAGAAACAAAAAGATTTGGGAAGGAAATAAACTAAAATTGACACCAGTTCTAGCAGCCATCAACGTTTTCTTCCTCTTTACAATTATCAGTGTTTTCCAGTGGTTCCAAAATGCACATGTGACTTTTAAAATTAAAAAAAATTAACCAAAAATTCAATCTCCTGATAGGTATTCCTATCCGAACAACCTTGGACAACTCGACCACGGTTCAATACGCAGGTCTGCTTCACCAGCTGACAATGAAAGCCCGGAGCACGGTCCGCGACATCGATCCTCAGAACGACCTCACTTTTCTCAGGATCAGATCAAAGAAACATGAAATCATGGTAGCTCCAGGTAACTTGGCATTTCATTTCGTATTTAAAGCATCTTTCTGCTTTATTGGATAAAAGCCTTGTTTCCAAAAGCTTTGTTGGATAAGAGAATGGGGAGTATAGATTTTAGTATATAATAGGAAACACTATTGCTCAGTTACAAAATGAACACATTTGACTCTGAAGGTTTCAGCCTGAAAATTGTATGAAATTGGCAATTAATGTGACCTTTGAACAAGGTGAGTTTTGCCCACTTGCATTTATTAGCACTCAAAAAATTTAGGAGGTGTAGGTCTCATTTTCAGTGAACTTAGTGCACAGACGCTAGAGGGTATAAGCAATGTCCCCCATGCTAGATCGATAGGGTCTCAAACCCTCCCCAAGGGGAAAACACACCCACCTGGTCTCCCAGAAGACAGCAGCCACACAAACACTTCTTTCCTTGCAGGAATTACATTCACCGTGTTAGTAAAAGACTATAAAACACGGCGTATGCTACTGAATCTAGTCTAGAACAAACGTCTCCGTAGCACGTATATCCAATCAGAATTGCCTATAAACTAGATAAAGCTTTTTCCACACCTGTGTTCTCACCCTGACTGCACATTAAAATCACTTGGAGGGCTTTTTACAAAAACTATCCATGCTAGGACCCCCCCCCCCCCGACCATCCCTGGGGGTGGGCCCTGGGAGATGGCCATTTTCTGAAGGTTCAACAGGTGATTCCGCTGTGCAACCAGTGGGGGAAACCATGGGTCCATGTGATGTTTTGAAGAGAAAATCAGATTAGGTGAAATATCCATGTATTAAATTTAATTGCAGGGTGAATTAATTTTGTCCATGTCTCTCTGTAGATAAGGAATATCTCCTGATTGTCATTCAGAATCCGTGTGAATAGACCTGCTGCGGCGGCCAAGGCTGTCCTGGTGATATGGGGTTGGAAACACTTCACTATGTAACGATTACTAAAATAGTATTCCAATCCAACTGACTCTTTGGACGTTCTTTTCTATGTTTACATTTAAACTATTCTACATGTCTCGTTTAGTCCCTTTTGATTGCATTGTGTATTGTATTGTACTTTTGTTATATAATAAACGAATTCTGGTATGTACGCCTCTATTTTTTGTATAGCAGATAAAACTGAGGGATGCTAGTGAGAAGACAGCCCTCCCTGGGACAGGTCTTCTAGTCTAGAAGTAGCCATCACCAAGTATAGGAGCAGGAAATGCCCATAACATGCCAGGGAGATTCAGGGGAGCACTGTGGAAGCCACAAGCAAAGTAGAAAGTCCCATGGCTCAAGGAGTGTTCGACGCTTTCCCAGGTTGGACAAGAACAATAGGAAGTCAGAAGCGTGGTCCTCAGCGGGGGGTCAGCACCCCAGCTCCGCGCCTCCCTGACCCCTCAGACTCGGGCTTCTATCACAGCAGCCCCAGGGAACCAGATAAGGCTAAGCCCCAGTAAGGCTAAGGAGATAACACCGGAGGGTTTTGTTTTTACTAGATATTTCAAACATTTCAGAAAATCATCAAAGTCATAGTACAGATTTCCATGTTCCCCAAACCCCTCTATAGCATAGGTGTTCATATTTTGCCATATTTGTTTTATATCCTCCCCCTTTTTAACTAAACTTTTATTTTAAAGTAAGTGAAGACTTGTGAAGTTGAAAGAAATCACATAGAGACCCTGTGTACCCTTGACTCAGTTTCCCCTGTGGCAGCATCTCCCAAAGCCCTAGTACCTTAGCACGAGCTGGAAATTGACACTGGACGCCCCACCCATTAGCCTTCTGACCACCACTGATCTGTCCTCCATTTCTATATCTTTCCCTATCAAAAATGTTATGTAACCTTTTGGAATTGACTCTTTTCATTCAACGTAATTCTCTTAAGAGCCATCCAAACAATAAGCAATGGACCATTACAGACACAGCTGAAGCCTGGCCCTCCTGTGCCTCCGTCCTCCTTCCCGGGGGATTCTTGCCAGGATGCACAGGGGTCCACAGGCCCTTCCGCCCATGTTTCTGCTATAACGCCACACCAAGCCAAGTGTGCAGAATGACGCCTGGTAAGTTGTTCGACCACACCCATGGCCCCAGCTTGCAACCTGCAAGGCTATCCCAGCCATCCCGCACGGATGGAGGTATCAGCAGAAAGGAAGGGCTGTGGCAAATCCCTAAGGTGACAGGGGTGTACTCTCCAGGTAGTGCGGGGAGAGGAGACACGTGATGCGTGGAACTTACCCAAGGTTTAAGAGGCAATAGAGGCCGACACCAAACAGCCAGACCCGTGCATGCGACAGACGGCTGAGCCTCCCTGCAGAGCCCAGTACTCCTGGGAATGGGGCGTGCACACGCACATTTTGCAAATGTTCCCCACTACTCAATAATGGTCGGGAATGAAGGTTTTGGAGTCATCGGTCTTTATAATACATTCTTCACATTCTGGCTGTAGCGTTTTTAAGCAGTGTGAGCCTCAGAGCCTCATCTGTAAAATGGGCTGATGAAAGAACCTAAGAAGGCTGGTTTGTGAGAATCTGTCGAGCTGGTGCAGCTACAGTGCCTGGCACAGAATGAGTCCTCCACAAATGTTAGCTGCCACTGCCACTGTTACTCAAAAATAGCTCTTACCTGGGCGGTGCAGAAGAGTGGCCCAAGATGCATGTAAACGAGCTCCAGGGACAGCCCTGAGGTCCCTCTCCTTGTCAAGTCAGCACAAGGACGAGGGGATGCCCACTCTGTCCACAGAGAGAACAGAACAAATGAGGAAGAGCACCTGACACATCACAACTGTGAGTTCTCCTTAACCTGGGGCTGCGTGAACACAGAAGAAAGCGATTGCAGGAGACAGAGCCGACCCTAGCCCACAGCTGAGTTTGAGTGATTCCCCACGCTTCTTAGTTTAAAAGCTTTCAAATGTACGGAAGGTTAGAAACAATAGCATGATGAACACTCCCAGAAGCTTCACCCACGTTCACCAACTGTTCATGTTTTATGACATTTGCATTCATCTCTCTCTGTAAATACATACACATAAATAGATATTTTGTATATGGATACACACACATAACATATAAAAGTTGTAGATAATAGCAGGCATTTCCCCCCAAATAAGTGCATCCTCTTACATAACCACTAAACCAATTTCATACTTAAGAAATTGATACAATGTATCAATGTATTGATGCAATGTATCAGTGATATCATTGATAAAATGATATCATCTAATATGAAGTCATATTTTAATTTCCTCAGTGGTTCCAATAATGCCCTTTATAGCTTTCTTTTCTAAATCCAGGAGCCTAACAAGGGCCACACGTTTCATTTGGTTGTCATGTCTCTTTAGTTCTTTACTGTTTTTAGAAACTCTTATTCTCCGCTTCTCTGCCTCTTAGTCTAGGTGGCTTCATGTTTGCATTCGCTCTCCCTAGAGTCCCCAGTGCCACCTGCCCTCTACTCCCCTTCAACCCCCCTTGATTGGACCAGACACGGCCTGTAACCACAGGAAACCCAGCCAAGAGCAGGTCTGCGTCACAGGTGAGCGCTCGCCTCTCATTCTAACCTCTTCCTTCAGCCCAGTGAAGTCTGGGTACCAGGATCCTCACTCACCCCTGGACGGCCTGAGCACCTGCTGACAGTTTCCAACAGAAACTGTCCAGGTGGTGCTGGGAGAGGAGACAGGCCAGGGATGGAACTTACCCAAGGTTTAAGAGGCAATGGAGGCGGACGCCAAACAGCCAAACCTGTGCATGCGACAAGACAGCTGAGCCTCCCTGCAGAACCCAGTACCCCTGGGAGTGGGGCGTGCACACGCACATTTTGCAAATGTTTTTCCTTTACTCAGTAGTGGTCAGGAACAAAGGTTTGAGAGAATCCAAATGTCAAGGAAGTGCACTAATGAGGTCCATTCCATTTAGAGTCCCAAACGTTCAGAGCTGGAGAGAGCCGCAGAGACCATCTCTATGCCATCCCTTGGTTTCACAGGTGATGTGAGGATTTCACCTGAGCCGGGTGCCAGCTGTCTCTAAAGCATCAGGTATGTGAGCTTGTACCGATCTGGTCATGCACGTGGAATTGGCACTGGTGACCTTATCAGGGGCTCAAGCTCTTGTAAGAACTGCCCTCCATTCCCTCCTCCAAAAAAATTATATTCAGGAGATACAGAATAGCTCATTGTTTTAAAGCGCACCACAGGTAACATTTGATCTCAGTGCCTAAATCTGTCTTCTCCCCGCAGTTCCCCAGCCAGCCCACCCAGAGCTCATCAGCAGATGCATGGCTGAGTGGTAAAGCCACTTCCTTCCTCCCGGCCCAGCCAGAAATTTCAAGCCCCATTTGAGACATGGCTGTGTGCAATCTCTGGCAGGTGCAGATGGTGCTGCCACAAGAGCCAGCGCTCTACGTGGCCTCATCCAGGGAGGAAGTCCCTTCCATCCCACTGGGCAGGGAACCTGCAGGAGTCCTGCCTGTACCTTTCCATCCAGAGGAGACTGTGACCTTTTGTCAGGGTGGAGACCGTGGCAGCAAATGGTAGAACTTGCCAGGGCCAGTTGCAATGGAGAAGTTTGTAACCTCAGAGAATTTGCACCACGCCTCTCGGCCCTAAAGCACACAGACCTTCCCATTGCCTCTTGGGCTCCTAAGAGCATGGGGACCGGCCCCTGTAGGAAAGACGGCTGTCCCCATAGACTGAAGATCCACACCCACCCAAGACCATCGGTGAAGCTTCCAATTCCCATGAGAAGTACAAGCCCGGGCTGAAGTGGTACCTCCTCTTAGTCCAACCTGCTGTGAATTTTACCTGGACAATAGGAAAGCTGTTTACAGAGTCTCTGGAGGAGCGTCTTCCCACCATAAATATTAATGATAATGAGCCTGGAAAGGCCAGCTTAATAAAACAGCTGAAAATGCATTTACACGTCATTAGCATCATGAGCTCCCAAGTCTCCCTCTCTCAACAGCAGGACCACCCCAGCAGAGGATAAGCAGAAACCCTTCCCACAAACGCTTTGGCTGGGAACATTCCAGCTTTCGAACTAGATCACCTGTTCTCATCTAAAGCCAAAATTACCAAAGACTAATGAGGCTTGTTTTTTTGTTTTTTTTTTTTTCTCCCTTCTTGGCTTTTGAAAAATTATAGTTATCCCCAATATGTGTTTGATAAGGGGCAGAATATCCTCATGATTTTGACATTGGACAATGATGCAATGTCCTTGAAATGCAAACTATATGTAGCATGTGTAGGTGGATTGGCCATAGATATTGATTCATTTGACCAATATTTGGTCTTATATTTCCTGTGTTAAAAAAAAAAAAAAGCAAGAGGGCCGGGACGTGGTGGCTCACACCTGTAATCCTAGCACTCTGGGAGGCCGAAGCAGGCGAATCACTCAAAGTCAGGAGTTCGAGACCATCCTGAGCAAGACCCCGTCACTACTATAAATAGAAGGAAATTAATTGACCAACTAAAAATATATATACAAAAAATTAGCCAGGCATGGTGGCGCATGCCTGTAGTCCCAGCTACTCGGGAGGCTGAGGCAGGAGGATCGCTTGAGCCCAGGAGTTTGAGGTTGATGTGAGCTAGGCTGACGCCACGGCACTCACTCTAGCCTGGGCAACAAAGTGAGACTCTGTCTCAAAAAAAAAAAAAAAAAAAAAAAAAAAGGCAGGAAAATAGCGGGTCCTGTTTGGTGCCACAGCAGAGCTTTCAGAGTGGTGGTGACATCTCCAACAGGGACCTTACAAATGAAATGATAAAGTGTCCTCTCCAACCCCGAGAACCATGGGGCTAGCGTGTTCCCTTAATACGAAATCATCTCTGATAATGGAAACTCAGGCGTCCCCAGGGCAGTTTGGAATGCTTAACGTTAGTAACTCCTCTCTGGTGTATTTGCTAAGCAAGCTTTGGCACTAGCCATGCACCCAGCCATCCCTTGACCCCAGAGAAGGGTGAGCCTTCTTAGCCCAGGGAAACTCCATTCCTTATTTGCCTTTGTGTGTGTGGCTTTAGGACTTCATTTATAGATGTCACCAACCTTGAGCACACCCACTCCATGCAGAATCGATTTTAATATTCTCTCTCTCTCTCTCTTTTTTTTTTTTTTTTTTTGGAAACTTTACAACATAAGACACGATACAGTACAGTTGCAAGAGCGTGAGATCTGGCATCTAACTCTATTACTTATTAGCAGGGTCAATGAATCCTCTGAACCTCAGTTTCTTTGCTTACAAATGTGAGCAATGTCCACCCTCAGTGGCCCCGCATTCTGAACTGTGCAATGCAGCATAAATGACAATTCTTTTTATGGGTAATAGCAATAGCAGCAAAAGACGCCACGTTTACCACAATAGAAGCCATTTGGTACATGTCGCTGCGGCCTCTTCTCATCTTTAATCACATGCACAAATAGATTCACAGAGTTGTAATCCTGTTAGGTGCATAATTCTGTATAATTACTTCTCATTTGATTCGTATTTCCACTTTCCTACCTAGAGTTTACATTGATGTATATTGATGTTTCTTTCTTTTTTTTTTTTTTTTTTGAGACAGAGTCTCACTTTGTTGCCCAGGCTAGAGTGAGTGCTGTGGCGTCAGCCTAGCTCACAGCAACCTCAAACTCCTGGGCTCAAGTGATCCTCCTGCCTCAGCCTCCCGAGTAGCTGGGACTACTGGCGCCACCATGCCTGGCTAATTTTTTTCTATATATATTAGTTGGCCAATTAATTTCTTTCTATTTATAGTAGAGACGGGGTCTCGCTCTTGCTCAGGCTGGTCTCGAACTCCTGACCTCGAGCAATCCGCCAGCCTCGGCCTCCCAGAGCGCTAGGATTACAGGCATGAGCCACCTCGCCCGGCCTATATTGATGTTTCTTAACATGTGAATGCAATTCCATCAAGTTGGTCGCTCGTGACGATGTGGCCCAGACAAGGCCAATGAGAGATGCCTCCTTGGCACTTCGATTTGAAAGAGAGTCAGAGGGAAGGTCCCCAGGTGGCCGGACCTACGCACGAAAGCACAGGTGCTGGGGGCGCCGTGTGTTCCGCACAGAGCAGCAGAGGAAGCCAATTCTCAAAAGGAGAAAGGCAGCAGCCATGCACGGCAACACAGCAGGAGGTGGAGTGTGCGTTCCACGCGTCCCTTGCCGTTTTCTGGGTCCTGCGCTGCATTTTGACACTTAGAATCCATACGACAGTCCTGCAGTCCTATATGACAGTAAGTCTTCCCCTTTTGTGTGCACTACCAGAGTGGGTTTCTGTTGCCTAAAACCAAAAGGATTTTAACTAACACATTTGGGCTATATTTGGGTCACCCCCGGCTGCTTTAGTGACACACAGCCAAGACAGCAGAGCCAGCCCCGTGGCTCCCCAGGAAGTGTGTATTAATCAGAGTTCTGAGCAGATGGGTCACGGTCACCCGCTCCCCATGGCTTTGGCTAGACAGGAGGGAAGGGCCCTGATAGACCCTTCGGGAGGACAGAGGCACCGAGGAGTCGCTCTCACTGGGAAGCAGGGGCTTTAGTTTATTTCCACCTGGCGAGTGGCCTCCGCCTCTGTCATTGGCTAGAGGGAGAATGGGCCACCTGGACAGTGGGCAGGTGCATTTCCAAAGCACCACTGCAGGTGGCCAAGGGCGTCTGGAATGGTGGAGAGAGCCATGTGGGAGACAAAGGGATAAAGACATGCAGCAGAGGCTAACCTGACTTCCTGATGTCCCCTTGTCCCCAGAAGGCAGGATGGTGCAGAAGAAAGGGCACCGCTTTATCCTGATGGCTCCCAGGCCTGCCATCAATAATAAAAATATTAATAATAATAAGAAAAACATTGGCGGCAGCAGCTAACATCTGTTGATCATTTACTAAGTAGCAGGCACACTGGGTTCTCATGACAGTCTCATTTTACAGATGAGAACACCAAGGCTTAGAGAAGTTGCACAGCCTGCCCGAGGTCAGTGAAGCTTTTACATGTCAGAGGAGGGGCCACGACCCCCCGACACTGGACTCCAGCACACCCCCTTAGCCACTCCCTTCCGTTGTGTCTTCACCGGACACGTGGCAGGGAAATGGACACCTCTGATCCTCAGGCTGCTTGCCCGTAAAACACGGACCATGACTCTTACATCGTGGGTTGTTGGAAGACTGGGAGGAATTATGTAAAGCACCTGACACTTTGTACATGTTCAGCAATGGTTGCTATTATCATCATCCCATCATCAATACCACCTAGAGAACCTCTGGGTGTTGGGAGATGCCCGTAGCAGGAGTTATGTTATCACTGTAAGTATGATCAGTGTCGCCATTTTGACGTTTGACAATATCCCATGGGGTCCATCTGATTGACTGGTTCCTCCTGATCCTTTCATCCAAGCTCCTCAAATCTCCAGCAATCAACTATCCATCTGGCTCAACAGGATCTCAGACCACCATTCCATTCATGGAATGGCATCATATCAGGAATTGCTGGTAGGATTAAATTTCCTGCTAAGAATGCATCAGAAGAATATTCCCCAAGCCTACACTGTATCCCTCTACTAGTAGACTAGTTTGTACTATGCTTCATCCCCTTCCCACTCGGCCTACACTTGTAACCAGTTTGAACTGTTCCTTCCTCCCCTGTCCCCATTCTGCCCACACAGGTACCCAGCTTCCCTATGTAGTCTGGATTGAAGGGTCAGTTCAATCCGCCACACCGATTTTCTGGTCTGCATTGACTGACGGCATTGACTCAACAATCCAATCAAGAGAAGCCGGATCGTTTGTGCATTTGGCAGTCCACTGGGCTTGAGGACGCAGACTGTCTTCTTCTTACCCCAGTGCCCTGCAGAGAACCCGGCACGGGGCGGGTGCCCAGTGTCTCAGGGGTAAAAAGTCAACGTCTCTACCCCTACCCAGTCCCTGCTTCAGAAACACTGTTCCCTGAATTATGGGATTGGCCAAAAAGGGGTCCGACCAAGTTTAACAAGTGCCTTTGAATGAGACATAGTTAGCTCAATCCCCTGAGAACACTCAAGACAGGATTCTGACCAATTAGCAGCGTTAGAGCGTGAAGTTCTCAATTCGTATTGCAAAATGAATTAAGTCAGGTCATCTGCTCTCACGGGCCTCCTTCGGCGTCTGCTCCTGCACGACTTGTGCTCTGAACAGCCCCAGGGAAGGACCTGGAGCCTCCAGATCAATGCCAAGAGAGCAGAGGGCCCAGCTTCTCGGGATGGGCTCCCACACTCCCAGCTACACCCTCTGCAGAGCGCAGACTGGAGGCCTGTGCCGGCAAGTCCCGGATCTCTGGGGAGCATGCTGGTGCCAGCATCCTCAGACTGCAATGCCCCAAGTGGTGCCATCAGCCCCATCCTTTATCCAACGTGCACTTTGAATTGTTCACCTGCTCTGCAACTTTGGGTTGGGTATTTGATCATATCTCAGGGGAAACAGGAAAGTAAATGTCTGTCTCCAGGAGGAAAAAAAAAAAAAAAAAAAGGCACGACACCACCAGCAAGGCAGGAGGACAGGAAAAGGGATGTTATCTGCACATGTTTACCTGTGCTGGCCGAGCCTGGCAATTTCCGGGAGAGGTACGCAGAGATTATTAACCATTTATGAAATCTCAAATTAATAAAAACGCTGGCTGCATCTGAGGATTTAAAGGAAAGAAGGCAGGCTTCGTAATCAGGGAACCATTAACCAGGAGGTGCCCCATTCTGCAAGCGTTTCACCATAATGACTTTATGCCAGGCACGCTCTGTGCCCAGGAGCAGAGATGGATGATGTCATCGCTACCCCCAAAGAGCCCCTGGTGGGATAACGGGGGTGGGCTTGCAAAGACATACGTTTTCAATACAGGGGAGGAACAGCAGCGAGAGAGGTATGTGTGAGGGACAGTGGAAATGCAAGTGCAGATAAAGGACCCCTAACGTGCATGGTGGCTAAGGAAGGCTATGTCGGGCAGACAGCCCCGAGCTGGACTTCAAAGGCTGAGTAGGAACTTCCATGCAAAGAGGAGAGAAAGCGCGGTCTGGGCAGAAGGAACTGCAAAGCAAGGCATATTCCAGGCCAGGGGTTTTCAAACCTTGCTTTACAAATAGCAACCTCTGTGCACACAGAACCTTGATCAAAGGTGGGCAAAGCTGCTCTCCACGAAGCAGGATGGGCCTCCGCTTCCATTCCGCCCTCTTATCCTGCCCTTCGCTGCCCCACGCTAACACAGTGTTCCTCAAAGCAGAGTTCCGTGGAACCCCAAGGCAATACAGACAGACTTAGAAAACCATTGAGCCGAGCAATGCAAATTCTGGATTTGCAGCAGTTAGAGCCAGAACTTGGATGGCCTTTGAAAGTTTTGACACTTTCAGGCCAGCCCGAGTCCCTCCAGTTTTGCTCCCATGGTCAAATCTGATGACTTTGTTCTTCCTTTGGAGGGGGTCGGAAGTTACCCTCATGGGCACTTCTTGCAAAAAGCAGTGAAGTGTGTAGGTTTCCATCTCTCTTCACGTCCGCAAGTGCCTTGCAAACAAGGATCTGTGTTCTCCCTGGGTTTCACCCCACTGCAAACCACACATCTTATTTAATGAATACTTGCACAGCACCCAAAATAGCTGGACAGGGTTCCAAGCCTCTTGTGGATCTGACCAGCACAGAGTAGATATTTGACAAGTACTTGGTAAGTTAAAATCACCCTTCCAAGTCTCGGCTTAAGTTCGTTGCTCAAGATGGTCTATTCTAGGGTTTCCCAAACTTGCCTGGTCATGACAACAGCCTGCAGCACCTCTTAAAAATCCAGATTCCCAGGGTTCTGATCAGTATCTCTCGTGTCTTTCTAGTTCAAGTGCAGTCACGGACACCTGGGAGCTTGTCCAAAATGCAGAACCCTGAGCCCCGCCCCAGACCTGCTCTATCAGAATCTGCATGTAACGAGGTCCCCAGGGGGTGCCTATTCCCATTGAAGTTTGGGAAGGGCCACTCCAAGGCAGGGAAGTCTAAATTCCCCACAAGAGGTGCCCTGGAGGGGAGGGTTATCACTGGGCAAGTTCATGCATGAGGCAGCTCCAACCTTCTTCCCTTCAAAGATCTCCTTCCTCTGCCGAGCCCAAGCCACTCAAAGCCATGGTCAACAACAGGTAATGAGAGAAGAAAGGGAGACTCTTATAAAATCCACCTGGAGCAGGGGATCCTTATTCCCCAGCCGACTTTCAGACCCTGAGCATGCGGGAGTCCCCAGGGGCGCCTCAGGCCACCAATGCACCAGTCCAGCCGGTCACCACGTGGCATCTCCACAAACTTAACCTTCACTTCCTCCAACCCGCTTCCCTTGGCACTGATAAAGACAATGCCACTTCTACCAGAACCGCTGGGTTCTGAACGTCGCCGACACTTCCTCGGGGACCCACCCAGCCGGGGGGACCACCCCACTCACCTGCCACCAGCGTGCCCTCCCACGACACCCGAAACAGCTGGACGGTGTCCTAAACCTCTGCCACACCCGGCCAGCATTTTGAAAGATTCACACGGAGACATTCACATGAACCTTAGTGGTTCCCGGGGGCAGCAGGATTATGCCTGATTTTATCTTCTCCCTTCCCACATTTTCTCTTCTTCAATCCCGATGTGTGTTGACGTACAACATGCTCACATAAAGTACACCTCCCGTAAGCACAAAACTCAAGGAGTTTTATCATAACGACCTGAACCCGTCCGTGAAACCAGCACCCGAATCAAGACACTAACCATGACCCCTTCCCGAGAAGAACATTCTGGGCTCCCTTTTGGTAACTAATGCTTCCCCACGGCTCTCCAAGAGCCTGACTTTTATCACCAGGATGAGTTTGTTTTTGTTTTGTTTTTTTCCTTTTCGTGTACTTTGTGTAAAGAGAATTTAACACTTTTGCGCCTGGCTTGTTTTAGTCACTGGTACTCCAGCGAGACTCACCCGTGTCGTGTGTGAGTGGCAGGTCACGCGTGCTCAGCACCACGCATTGCTTTTGTAAGCGTAGAAAATGCAACACAAATGTTTTCAGAGAAACAGAGACAAGAGATGCCCATGCTTTGGTCCACTCGTCCCCAGGCGCCAAGATTTCAGCAGCCACAGTGTAGGGGAAAGAACAGACGCTCTGGAATCGTAAGTTCAAATCCTGACTCGGCCACTCGCCTTTCTGGGAGTGTTGTTTCAGACCGGGAGCCTCTGTTTCTTCTCGTGTGAAACGGTGACCCTAATGGTGACCTCCATGTAGCAGACACTGGTGGCTTTCACCCAGGTGCTCTTGGGTCCTTTTTATTATTTACCCATGCTTTTCTGCCGGCCTTGGCCTTGGGGGCTTTTGCATCCACCTGGCCCTGGGTTATTTGTAGCCACTTTGTAGGCACAGACGGGAGCTACAAATACCTGGGAGTGTATCGTGCTGAGCCTCAGCCAGTGACCGATGGGTGCAGGGGACTTCCATACCCCTGGGTTTCCAGGGGAGGAGTAATGTCCCCTCCGGAGTCCCCCTGCAGAAAGAAGCAAACTAAACCTTTCCCCTCCACGGGTCCTGGCCTGAAATCCCAGGCTCGCTGGGCTTCTCCCCGTCTACACCCCCAGCCCTCTCCTCTGCCAGTTTCCCTGGGAGTTTTTCCGTAAGACGTCACACGCGCAGGCGACCTGACACAGGGCCCGTTTCTAGGGAACCTGGGCTGATACGCCCTACAGGTTCTTGCGACATAAATATGGACGGGTGGGTGTAAGTCCCCTGGCACCTACAGGTGGTCACACCTGTTCGATCCCTTCCCCGTGTCAGCAGCAAGCAGGCCGGCTTTGCTGGGTGGACACAGCCTCGAGTCCTAAAGTCCCCAGGGTTAGAAGGAACCACCAACGTCCTGGACTCTTGGAGTCCCAGATTACCTAAATCACTCCTCTCTCTCCCTGAACAGTATGACGGTCGGTGGCTTCTAAATGCAATAGCCAGGGACAGCACCCCACCCCCATGACTCCAGCTTTATTGCATGACAATCGGCACAGCCATCTCGAGTGGAGATGAAGCCATGGAGCTCGGATATTAAAGCCACCAGCTGCTCTGAGCGTCCGCAGGTCGCGGTGAGATTCCCCCACCGACAGCGTTGTGTGGCGGCCGCACCCTCCCCATCGTAGCTGTGCTGGTGGGGACGGGGACTCTGTCCTCAGGTGGTGGGGGGCAACCCCCTGTGAGCGAGCGAGCACCCACTCTTCCTGGAAAAGAGAATCTTCCTGCACCATCAACCGAGAAGCGCAGGAAATTTTTTTTTTTTTTTTTTTTTTTGAGACAGAGTCTCACTCTGTTACCCAGGCTAGAGTGAGTGCCGTGGCGTCAGCCTAGCTCACAGCAACCTCACACTCCTGGGCTCGAGCGATCCTCCTGCCTCAGCCTCCCGAGTAGCTGGGACTACAGGCATGCGCCACCATGCCTGGCTAATTTTTTTATATATATATCAGTCGGCCAATTAGTTTCTTTCTATTTATAGTAGAGACGGGGTCTCGCTCTTGCTCAGGCTGGTTTTGAACTCCTGACCTTGAGCAATCCGCCCTCCTCGGCCTCCCAGAGAGCTAGGATTACAGGCGTGAGCCACCACGCCCGGCCAGGAAAATATTTTTTAAAAAGGGGAGAAAACATAGCACACGTGGAATTAGCTTTTTGTTTGAAAAGAGAATTCATTGTTTTTGAATAATCCCTGGCATTGATCTATATTCTAAGAGCAAGGTTTAGACTTGTTTCCCTGAACAGGGAGTGGCAATGGGTCCCAAAACCGACAAGAAGCAGTTGGTTAACATTGACAGTTTCCATGCATGCACCGGGTACTCTTCTAGACTTTTGGTGGTGTTTGAAGGAGGGACATTCATCTCTGATTCACAGGTGAGGAAATGGACATGCCAGGGAGGCCGATAGCTCAGCTCTCCACCCGGGCTGCGGCCGACAGTGGAACTGGGACTCAAACCCCGTTCTGCCTACCTCGAAGGCTGTGGTGTTAAGCAGAGGCATTGCCAGGAATTTGGGCACAAACTGCGTAGCTTAAAACAATATAAATTAGTCTCACCGTTCTGGAGGTTAAAATCCTTCCTTGCTTCCCCCTAGCTAGAAGTAGTGATGGCCGGTGATCCTTGGCTTGTGGCTGGGTCGCTCCAATCTCTGCCTCAGTGGTCACGTGGCATTCTCCCTGGGTGTGTGTTTTGCATCCTCCTTTCTCTTCTCATAAGGACCCCAGTCCTATTGGATTAATGGCCCGCCCTACTCCAGTGTGACCTCATCTTAACTAATCACAGCTGCAACAACCCTATTTCCAAGTAAGGTCACATGCGAAGGTTGGGACTTCAACATATCTTTGGTGGGGGACGTGACTCGGATATACCCATGACAGAGTACAAGCAGCCAGACACTCAGTTGCTAAACAAGGAGGTTCAGAGAAACGAAGGGACTGCAGGTGGGACACCTGACACCTCTGAGGCTGAGTTTCCATCTCCATCTCTGTTCCCCCGCTGCTAAGCCATGGTCCCAGGAGAAGGGACCAGCTCACCACGGCACTGCCTCGGGAATAAGGAAGAACCCCTGGGATCTGCCTGGAATGCAAGCGCTGTTCCTGGCATTGCAAGAGTGACGATGGCTGGGAAAGACAAGGGCAGGGGTCTGCAAATGAGGAAACTGAGGCTTAGAGTGGTGGATTCGTCTTAAATTACACAGCTTGGGGCTCGACAGAGACTCTACGGGACTTAGAAGCCCAGTGTCTTTACATCCCCCGGCTCAGGGCCCGGGGAGAGGACAGCGTGGGAAGCAGACAGAAGCAGCACTGCATTCTCTTGGTCTCTTGTTCTCTGGGGTTTTTCCGGTGACATCTGCGTGCGTTCTCTCTCGGAGCCCAGGCCAGGCCAGACCTCGCTGGCAGCGCTCTCTGTCTGGCGGCAAAGTCTTACATCAAACAAATTAAAGGCCTCTCGGCTCTGCAGCTCCGCTCCTGCCTCGCTGAGAGCCAGGGATGGGGGCGGGGGGTGAGGCTGGGCCACCACAGGGACTCTGAGTCATCGCTGGGGGCTGGGGGCTCTGGACAGGGCGGTAGCAGACCAGGGGCAGCCCCACGCTGCTGGGGAGCAGGGGCTTGGGCTGGGAAGGACCTGGTATTACTGAGTCACCCGGGACACCCTGCTATGGCAGCTCAGGACAGGGACCAGGCCCCTCTGCCAGCCTTCCCCTGGTCCCACGGCGCTGCACGGTCAGACACGGTGAGGTGCACGGCAGAATTCGGGGAAATGACTCCCTGTGACTCATTGCAAAGGACCCGGACTCAGCGAGAGAGAAAGGGGGCGGAGGGTGAATGCAGGAGCCGCTCGGGGCACCCACGGCCGGCCAGAGAGAGAAGTTTTATGTCACAACCTGGAGCACCTGCCTGTAGACACGCTGACATCCGCGTGCACGCAGCCACCGAGCGATCCTTGCCTTCCCTATACGGAATAAACTGCGATTTCATTCTGTCCTATTTTCTTTCTTTCTTTCTTTGTCTGGCAAAGGCTGGTTGGTCGTGACCCACAAAAATAACGTCACGGTTCCTTGAGGGGGAGCCGTGTAGCTGGAATTGTGTTGGCTGAGCACACGGACTTCACAGGACAATTGAGCTGGGTTGGAACTTGCTGGTGTGTGTGCACCCGGCCGAGTGACCTAGCCCCTGGCATCGGGCCGCTTTTCTTAACCGCTAACGCCACGATCCCAGTTCCTGACCTCCCTCTGGACCACACCGCGGTCTCCCCGCTGGCCTCTCTGAAATGCACTCTGGGACCCCCTGCACGCAGGTTCCACCTGCAGCCACAGGGGCGCGTTTGTGAGCGTGGGCATGCCAGCCCTTGCTCAACGCCGCCCTTCTTCGTGCCTTCCCTTTGATCTCAGGGTAAACACAAAGCTCCTACCTGGGCTGGCAGAGGCAGCGGAGCCTGAGTGGTCTGGCTCCCGCCCACCTCTCCCGCCACACCCCTGACTCACTCCCACCCCTCCCCACCTCCCCCTCCAACCAGTCCTCACGGCTCCAGCCACAGTAGTTCCTCCTGGCACCCTGGCCCTCACTGTGCTCCCGCTTGCCCCAGGGCCTTTGCACATGCGTTATCCTGTTCATCTTTATCTGGTTCACTCCTGCCCATCTTCTCCTTCAGACCTCAACTCTAAGGTCACTTCCTCAGCGAAGCCACCCCCTAACCGCCCTGGCCAAGTCAAATTCCCCTAAAGTCCCCTCTGCAGGTCATCCCTCGCCCCACCCCACCCCCCACAGCTCTGGTCAGGGTTGCGGTTTCTTGTTCGTTCACTTAGAGCATTGTACAGTTAAGCATCTAGACCCCTACACCAGGACTTCCCAGTCCCACTGGGCATCATCCCAACCAACTAGAGACACTTCCAAAAGTGCAGAAGCCTCACTCCCCCGTCCCACTCCCATAACGCCGATTCAAGTGCTCTGGGCTGTGGCCTTGACCTCTATACTTTCTAGAAGCTCCTCAGATTATTTCAAGGTTCAGCCGGGAACAAAAGCTACTGGGCTTTCATGCCCACCCTGTGCCCCGGTGCCTGGCTCCGAGTCAGCACTGCAGGCGGCTTGTGCAGGGAGGGAAGGAGGGAAGGGAAAAGCGCAGAAAGGAAGAAGGAAGGGGAGGAATAGGAGGAAGGGGAGGGAGAGAGGCCAAAATGCGACCGTGCACGTAAGGAACGTAGCACTCTGGCCCGGGGTGAGCACCCCTCAGCTTGGGGTCACCCTCTCTGTTCCCAGGAGCAGATGTCGAAGCTGGTCACCCAGAGAAGGGGGCGTCCAGGCATCGGGGCGACCCGGTCAGATCTGTGCTTTAGGAGCCGTACTGTCTCGCTGGCTCCTCCTCTGGTCCATCTTTGAAAGTCCGTGAGTGGCTGATCCTGCCGACACTTCCTTCCCCAGTGATCCCCCGTCCTGTGGCTGATCCCCAACCTCTAGGCTGGTGACCCCACATTTACACCCCCAGCCCTGGCCTCTGCCCTCCACACTAGGCCGGTCCATCCGACTGCCTGCTTGGCCTTGGGCACGACTGTCTAGGGGGCAGCTCCAAATAAGCATGGCCCCAAGCCTGTTTCTCCTCCCATCCCGGCAAAGGGTCTTCCTGGACTCCTGGCTTTGCCTCACAGCCCCCAGCCCCCCTGCAGCGAGCCCTGGAGGTTCTGCCTCACAATAACCCCCCCCCGCCCCCCGGGGCACCCACTGCTCCGGCGCACCGTGCCAGTCCCCCAGGGCTCCATCCCAGCCGCCATGGGGGGTGGGGCAGGAGGGTCAGAGTCAGAGGAGAGCGGATGATGGAAGAAGAGATCGAAAGAGAGAGACAGAGTCAAAGATGCTGTGTTTCTGGCTTTCAAGATGGGCAAGGGGCCCCAAGCCAACAAAGACAAAGACTGGCTTCTCCCTGGAGCCTCAGAAGGACCGAAGCCCTGAGACGCCTCGATTGTAGCCCAGTGAGACCCGTTTCAGACCCCTGACCTATAAATCCACAGGGTAATACATCTGCATTTTTTAAAGCCACACACAGTCTGGGGTTAGCTGTTACAGCAGCAACAGGAAACTCACCCGCCTCCTCGCTGGGCTCCCTGGGCTCCTTCTTGGCCCATCCGTCTATTCTCTGCACAGCAGACCAGGTGGGCTTTGCTAAGCTTCTATCAGATCCTGTCACCTTGGGACATAAAACCTTCCCATGGCTTCCATCGTACTGAGAATAAAATTCCAACGCTTTGTCACGGCTGGAACAGTCCAATCCCTGGCCCCTTCCCGCCACTCTGAGCACGGCCTCCCTTCTTGCCCCGCCCCCCCCCCCCCACATCTCTCGGGCTCTGGCCACCCTGGACGCCTTTCTGTTCTTGGAGTCATTCGAGCTTGTCGCCACCTCCAGGCATTTGCTCGGCTGCCCGTCTTCCTTGGGAATATCCTTGTCATTTGTCATGAAGGCCCTGGCTGATCTTGGCCTTGGTCTTCCCTGATGTCGCCCACATGTTCGAGAAGCCCCTCTGCCCTCGGCACGCCTCTGCCGTGTCCCCTGCTTTGTGCTGGGCCTGCCGGTTATCAGTAACTGAAAGTCTGTTGTCAATTTACTCAGTTGTGTGGATGGCGGGGTGGAGTGGCCCAGCTGTTTCTCACTAGCCCGGCCCTGTCATGATGACGGGCTATTGAGTATAAATACTCGATCGCACGAATGAATGAGCCAATGAACAGTGCAGTGGCTGGCACAGAACCAGTGCTCAGTAAAGGCTTTTCGTTGAATCCTATCCTTAGCATGCTGATCCCCGCAGAGAAAGCGTGTTGACGACAAGGAAGCGCTGCACACGTGTGCGGCGTCCTCATTAACTTCATTAGCTCCCCCCTGCGGGCCGAGCCGGCTGGGATCACCTGGGGTCTCGGCTTCCCAAGAGTCAAGGCGGAAGCCACAGGGGCCTGGGATGGGCTGCAGGAAGTCAGGGCCGGCAGGGACCCCGTCTGGTGGCCGGGCGTGAGGGCAGAGACTTCCTTGGAGGAAGCACTCGTGTTATTACAAGTGCAAACTCAGGCCGGGCGGGCGCAGTAATCACGCCTGTAATCCTAGCACTCTGGGAGGCTGAGGCAGGAGGATTGCTCAACGTCAGGAGTTCAAGACCAGCCTGAGCAAGAGCGAGACCCTGTCTCTACTAAAAATAGAAAGAAATCAATTGGCCAACTAATATATATATATATATATATATATAAATAGAAAAAATTAGCTGGGCATGGTGGCACATGCCTATAGTCCCAGCTTCTCGGGAGGCTGAGGCAAGAGGATGGCTTGAGCCCAGGAGTTTGAGGTTGCTATGAGCTAGGCTGACGCCATGGCACTCTAGCCCGGGGAACAGAGTGAGACTCTGTCTCAAAAAAATAAATAAATAAATAAAAATAAAAACAAGTGCAAACTCGAGAGGCAACAAATGCCCACCTCTCAGTGCAAAAACACACACAGGCACACCTGCCCCAGCCCCAGAAGGCCCCACCCGGCAGATCCTTCAAAAGAGGAACCCCTGGAGGGTGGGTCTGCAGACGCCTCCCGGGCGCGGCGTCTAGAGCAACCCTCCCGTCTTTAATACCCCGTGCAGCTGCGCACACGCTTTTTATTGGGATGAGTATAAATAAACAGCAACAGGAGCCTTGAAAGGAAAGACCCCCAGAGGAAACCCGATCCTCAGGCAATTAGGGCACTTCTGTTGCGATAATTGGCAGCTGAAACGGTGAGCCGGTGAGCCGGGTGCCAGTGCTCCAAAGGCGCCGGCGCTGGCCACCCCAGGCAGGCCTCGGCCCCGCCCGCCACCCGGGCCGCTCTGCCCCCTTTGTCTGCTGCTCTGCTCTGCCGGTGCATCATTTTCAGCGAATCTGGGTGTGAATGTGGCCAAGGCAGGGGTCCTTACAGGGGTGATTTTGCCCCCCGGGGGCGTTTGGCAATGACTGGAGATATCTGAGGTTGTTCTAGCTGACCTTGAGCGGGTCAAGGCCAAGGGCGCTGCAAACATCCTGCAATGCCCAGGGTGGGCTCCAGGACAAAGAACGGCCCAGCCCAGAGCACCAACCGCGCTGCGGTTGAGAAACTCTGGTCTAGGGCAAGGAGAAGCCTGGAAGCGCAGGAGCTGCTCATGGATCGGGAGCACCTGCCGTGGGCCGAACACGTCGTCAGACGTGACGCTCGATCACCGGATCCTCATGGCAGCACCGCGAGGTCTGCCTGCTGTCCCCATCTCACAGTGAAACTGAAACCCAAGGTGGATTTTTTAAAGACTCCAAGCTGCTTGCTTGAGGCCCCACTGCTAGTCAGCACAGAGCCAGCCTGCAAAGCTGAGCGGACGCCAAGCCCTAGCTTTGGGCCCCAGGCTGGACCGTCCCTCGCACTTATAAAGCCCCTACTGGGTGCCAGTCACTCCCACACGCATCGCCTCCTGGGCTCCGTGGGCAATGTGGGATGGTTGGAAAAACACGGCCTTTGGCTCCCTACAGACCTGAATTTAATTGCCTGCTCTGTCGTTTTTTACTGCCAGGAAACCTTGGGCATGTTAGTAAAACTCGCTGGGCCTCAGTTTCCCCATCCGGAAAATGGGCTAATAAGGTGACAGTGCCCAGCACACCGGGGACCTCAGTGACAGTGGCTATGACTGTGATCGCCACTGCTGAGTTTGAAAGTCAGAGCCGCAGAGGGGCTGGTTTCCATGCGGGAAGCGGGTGGGAGTGGAGCAAAAAAAGGGTGGTGAGGTGGGGGCAAGAGGGAAGGGAGACAGGCGGGGTGGGGGGAGTCCTTCCTGCAAGTTGAGCCTACAGGAGTGGGCTGAGGGGAGGGCGAGGGGCTTTACAGCAGCCCCCACCTTCCAGCCCGTTGGAGATGAGGGCAGGGGTCGGGATCACCCCCCCCACACACACACACACCCCACCTTCTCTCCATCAGAAGGGAGGGGAATTAACACACCTTTACCACTGTCGCGTGCAGGTACTTTTTTGATACAGCTCACCCAATTTTCCCAATCCACGGACACGCTGAGACCTACTGTGCGCCAGGTGTAGGCACCATCCCTACCCTCAGGGAGGTCCTAACAGGGAAATAAAAGAATAGCACTAATCGAGATAGAATGACAGTGATGATGAGGAGGAGGAGGAGGATGATGATGAAGGAAGTACAGACGACATAACAGCACTGACTCCGAGTTGCTCTCTGGATCCACACCCACAATTCACCGCTCACTGGCTCTGAGCCCGTGGGCAAGTCACTGAGCTTCTTTGACCCTCAGATTTCCCTTTTGAAAAACAAGGCTAATAAAAGCATGGCTCCCTAAGGTGGCACAGCACACAGCCTGGCACGTTGGAAGGCTCGAGCACATGTTAGCTTTCGTTACTGTTTTTCACTGCCCTTTATTCAGGGCCTCATGTTATTTCCCAGGTTCATGTCTTACACAATCTCGATTAATCATCAGACTGGTTCTACTCTCATTCCCATTTGGCGGGTGAGCACACTGAGGCTTAGACAAACTTTAGAGGATTTTTCCAGGTTCTCAGAGCGAGGGGCCGTGCTGTGATTTGAACCCCACTCTAGGAGACTTCAAACTTCCCTCATTGCAGAGCTGCCCAGCATGCTACAAATCAAAGGCAAGAAGCACTCTCAACACGGCAAGGGAGAAGATTCTGGTGCCTGCCTGCCGTGCACCAGCCGTGCGATTCGGACAACTCACTTCGCCTCCTGCAGCTCCCGGCGCCTCACCCAGAAAACAGGCCCGGAGTCAGCCTACAAATCCACGAGTCACATGGGACAGTCAATCAAGCAGTCCCTGTAAAAGCGCCACAGGGAACTGGCATACGGCCACACCCGCAATCGGCTCTCAGGATGGGCTTGTATGAATCACCCAGTGCAAGCCTGGCCCACGCCAGTACCCCACGGACACCCCTCCAGGACCTTTCCTGGCCCCCTTTAACGGCACGCAGACGTCGAGTCTAAACCCTTTACCTGCATGGGACGCGGCGTCTGACCGGGCCATCACCCCGGGGGGCACCAGGAGGCTGCACCAGCAACCCTGCCATCGCCAGAGCCGCCAGGGAAGGGCGAGGGTATTTATAAACCTGGCGCCGGTGCCCGAGCCCTCAGGAACCCGAGAGGGGAGCAGGTTTCCTGCCCTGCAGGGAAACCGAAGAGGAAAAACAGCAGCACGCTCCAGCTCTGGGCCGCAGTCAAGAGCCACGGAGGGTGCGTCCAAGTCCCCTTCTAAATTTAGAACATTCAGCCAAACCAGTTCTTGAACGTCTCTCCCCGTGGCCGGGCCAGGACGTCCTTCTGAGAGCCGGGGGCGCAGATCCAAAGCCCCTGCGTCTCCACTGTTGTCCCCAGCACACGGAGCACGGGACCCGCAAGGTCTTTCTCAAAGCGGAGACAGCGCCGTGGGACAGCAAGGGATCCGAAGTCCGAGGGGGAAGGTTCCAGTAGGCGTGCCGGCCACTGGCTCTAACCAGCCTACCATCTCAGACTGGTGTCTGATGCTTCCCATATCTTGATCACTTTATCCATAAAGTGACAAGAACTTTGTACCCAAGCAGGCCTTTAGCTCTTCATCTCTTACAAGAGAAGAGCAAGGCTTACTACCGTGTTTCCCCGAAAATGAGACAGGGTCTTATATTTATTTTTCCTCCAGAAGACACCCTAGGGCTTATTTTCAGGGGATGTGTTATTTTTTTTTAAGCACGGCACAGCAATCTACATGTATTCAAATACAGTTAAGTCGTCTTCTTCTGGAACATCATCGTAACCCTCCAAACCCCGAATTCCGTCCTGAATTTCTTGCGACTCTATTTCCTCTAGAACCATCGGCCCCGATCTCTCATGTCGAGCCATAGAGCTGTCACGGGGCAGATGAGAAGGGCTGCTCGTCTTCCTTCCCGCTGCGCTACGAAATGCATGCATTGTGCAGATGCGCTGCGTAGCCACGCCCGTCACTAGGTCTTATTTTCGGGGTAGGGCTTCTATTGCACAAATGCTCAGAAATCCTGCTAGGGCTTATTTTATGGGTAGGTCTTATTTTCGGGGAAACACGTTAGGTATATTCCAGTCCCTGAGCCTCAGTTTCTTTACCTTTTGCAAGGGGAAATCATGCTTCAGGAAGATTCCAGGAGGATTAAGTATGCTGGCAAGGGGAGAGTGCCTACTCCAAGGGCATGTGGCCGACACCCAGCCCATGCAGGGTTAAACCAAAATTGAGCTGAAATCCGAAAGTCTCCATTCTCAGCCCCTCTCTCCCTCTCTTTTGCTAAGTTGAACACACTTACGCAAGTACGACCCATGTGTTCTCAGGCCTTAGTATTGGTATAGACATAAAAACAGGGGTCATAGTAATTGCAGTCAGAGAAGGTATTTAGAGAAGGAATTTCTCTGTCCCTGACTCTGCCACTATAGTCTGAAGGTGTGTGTCCCCCGAAATTCACATCTTGAAACCTAGTCGCCAAAGTGATGGTGTGATTAGGTCACGGGGTGAATCTTACATGAATGCAACCAGTGTCCTTATACAACAGGCCCCCTCGCTGCTTCCAGCACAGAAGGACACAGCAGGACGGCGCCATCTGAGAAAGTGGCCGTGGCCAGACATCAGATCTGCCAAGCGCCTGGATCTTGGACTTCCCGGCCTACAGAGCTGTGGGAAATGGATTCCACTTGTTTTTATCGGCTTCCCGGTTTCTGGAATTTTACTATAACTGCCCGAACAGACTAAGGCACCCACACGCCCCTGAGAGGCATCTAGCCCATTTTTTAAACTCCTCCACTATTTTACCAGCACCGACACCATTAACGATTGTAATAATCATAATAGCTAAAAGCAACTTGACTATGTCCAGACGTTGGGCGAAGGGCTTTGCATGAATTATGTTATGTAATGAAATAAATTATCATCAGTTGATAAATCTATAGGGTGGAACCAATGTTCGTAAAATGTATAAAATGGCAATGCCAAGATTTTTGTTCTCTGATTTACTCTTTGCATCTCCGCCCCGTGAGATGCTACCTCATCTCCCCTGGTGGAGTCGGCAAGAGGCCTCGTGCACGCAGTCAGGAACTCGCCCCTCTGGGGTACTCCGCGGGGCCTGCCACGTGTGCGGCCCTGCTTGCCGGCTCCGGCGCCATCTCTCCATGGCGACGACGCCCACTGCTGTGCACAGCGCCCCACTGCCCCGCACCTTGTCCCCCAGCTCGATGCCGCCCTGGGCTCCCGCAGCCACCCCAACTGGGCAAGTACCCGTCGCCTCGCACGCTGCATCCTGTTTCCCTGGTTACGAAACATCGCAGCTCTGTGCTCCCGACGCCCCACCAAGTTTCGCTGTGAAGCGGTTCTTTGACTTTGCGCTCAGGTTCCACTGCAGCTGCCTTGCACGGCGGGGACTCCGGTGGGCATGTGCCTTCCTCAGACCCCGACCCCTGTTCTTGGGCCACGCTTCTCGGCCTGGGTGCCATCCTCCTGCAGGATGTCTCTTTCCCGGGAGTCCCTGAGCGAATAGCCCCCCCGTGAGGCCACCCCACGACCCCTCTGGACTTGTGGGATGAACACGACGGTTTGTGCTACCCGGCTGGGACTCGACGCTCAGAAGACCAAGCTGCTGGCCGGCCGTGCAGAGGCTCGGATCTTTCGGTTGTCTTCTTAGTAGTGGGCTGGTTTTGTAATGACTCATCCTCAGCCTCTCTCTGCTCTGTGCGAGAAACCTCGTGCGGCGCTGAGATAACCGGGTAGTGTTAGGAGTGCTTCTCGGCTCATCGTGATTGCTCAATACATGCTCGATGATTTGGACTAAATTCCATTCGTGCACTCATCCAATGTGTATTGAGCTTCTGCTCTGCACCCCCTGGCCTGGCCCTAGAATGACAGCTGGGGACACCGTGACAAGTGAGACGTGGCCCTGCCCTCAGGGAACACACAGGCTCGCTGAGGGGGTCCCTAGGTACTCTCACTCATTCAAAAGCGGACACAAGAGTGAACCAAACACAAAAAAAATCTCTTCCCTTACGAAACTTACTTTTGAGTGGGATAAGTATATAAGTACGTGAGATACAGCGTCAGAGTGGAGCTGTTTTCAGAGAACTCTGGGGAGATACAACAGGGAGAAGAAGAGGAATGATCAGTCTTACGTGGGCAAGGGAGGAGGGCCAGGGAGAATTCCCGGGGGAGGTGACCCCTGAGTGAGGTCCTGATAGAAGAATAGTTATTACTCAGCCAGAAAGAGCAGGAAAAAGGTTTTGAGGACAAGGAGCCAGTGTGAGCAGAGGAGTGAGACTGCTGGCTGGTAGGGGAAACCAAGAGCGGGCTGTACAAGTTGGACTGTCGGGTGCAGGAAGGAGAGGCGTGGCACCACGGGAAGAGATGGGGTCTGCGAAGACCTTAGGGTGAGGACCTCTTTCAGCCCACGGTTCCCTAGGAAACCGAGCCTGGGAGTGCAATCCCAGGGAAGCGAGCAGAAGTGAGCAAAGGGGGGAATGAGGAAGACGGGGGACAGAGAGCAGATAGAAGGAAGTCATTGCCCACTTTGGCCACAACTTGGTGACAAGGTGGCCTGCTTGGCTTCGCCGGGCATCTTTGCAGAGACTGCGTGAAGGATTGCATCTCTGAAACATGCACGCGAGGGAAGGACGATGGGGGACTTTACACACGGCATCTGTGAGGCAATGGCCGGCATGACCCCCGTGGGTGGTAAACTGCATTTCTGACGTGCAAGCACCAGGTGGGCCCCGCAGCGCCTCACACCTGGCGTCAACAGGGAGCCGCTGGGCAGGAGAGGACGTCGGCTGTGCAGGCTCGAGGCAGGAGGGGCGCCCGTCAGCACCTGGGATTTGTCGCAGCACGAGCAACAGTGACAACCTGGTTCCAAAACGGAGGGAGCAGAACCAGACGTCGCTAGGGCTGCCCGGGTGAGAAAGCAAAGCAAGTGCTCAGATACAGGATGGCGCCTGAATCGAATCCGGTAGGAAGCCTTTGAAGGATTTTAATCCGGAGAGTGACACGTTCACATTTGCATTTTAAAAAGATCACTCCTGCTGCAGGGTTTAGAGTTTTACATAGGGTGGTGACACCAACGGGGACATCTGAGAGTATTTTATGTGATGCACAGTTTTATTTTCACAGCTAAGTTTTTTAAATATATATATGTGTGTGTGTGTCTGTATATATCTTAGAGATATTTACAATGCAATGTCAAATTTTATGTACTAAATGCAGTCAATGTAAACAAACATAGGTATGTGCAAGGTTGAATAGTACAGGTAGGAGAGGCATGGGGCGAACATCAGAAAGGTGAAGTTCAGGCAGTGCGGGGTGAGACAGGAGGGTGGGGGACGGTCTGGGAGACAGGCTGGAGGAGACGAGAGGGAAGAGCCTGTCGTGGCAGGAATGGGAGGCCGGGATACAGGACAGCAATTCTGGGAAGGCCAGTTTCAGAAGACTTGGTCGCTACTTGGATGCGGGCGCCTAAGAGAAAGATCAGACTTCTATGATGCTTTAACAAAAGAAGGCAAAGGATTCACCCAAGGTCAGACCCATGATTTCACCCCTTCCGCTCTGTGTCAACCCAATCCCATGGGCCCGTTGGAAAGAAGATCCTAAGTTGTCACCCAGGGTCCCCAAAGCCAGACGTGCGCGGGCCCTGCACGCGTCAAGAATGGACACGCGTCCCTCGGTGGGGACCAGCCATCGTCAGCTGCGAGGACATCAGGCCCCGAGAAGGGCCCCCACGGCAGGCCACAGTGGCAGCCGGCTGCCGGAACGTTCTTGTGGGAAAGAACCCAGCCGCTTGGCTCCCAGCCTGATGAGTCAGCACCCTTGGCGACCGCTTGCTACTCACCGAAAATTCGCACATGTTTGGAAATTTGATGACATCTGGAGTTTCGGTCTTAATCAGGCTGGTTTCGGCATTTCCTTTCCTGGCAGGGAGCTGTTTCTGGGTATTTTTCGAAACTATCTATAGGGAATGCCATAGAAAAACCCTTAAACTGAATCCCGCTATAGCTCTGGCTTGAAAATGCATGACTTTTACACATTTATCTCACGGTTTGCTGAGTGGCCACACCAACAAAGACTGGACCCGAAACCATGACGCCAGGAGCTGCAGCTAGGCAGAAAAGTTCCCCCTGAGCTCCACCTCCATACCCAGCTCTGCCGTGGACCAAGTGTGACAGAGGCAAATCACTTCTCTGGGGTTCTCTTACTTCATCTAAAAAATAAATGGGGGAAATACCAGTGAAACTCAATACCTTGTGGTCATGATGCTGATTTGGGGACATCTTATACTTGGTCTTTTTATCACCGGGATTCCTCCAGCCGTCAGACTCTCTTACTTATTGTGAATGAATCTTGCACCAGGTACAGCTGGATCTATGAGCTGCTTTCCTTTGAGTCCAAGCCCCGGTCCTCACATCGTTACCACCTACCCGCCAATCTAGGATGGTGGCACTAGCCACCGCAGCCGCTGGAGAGGTGTCTCTGACTCCATCCTCTTTGGTGCTCTGTGATGTGGAGCGGCAGTTCTCAAACTATGATCCAGGTACCTCTGGGGGTCCCTTACAGTTTCCTGGGGGTCCTGCGAAGTCCAGCTGTTGTCATATTGATAATACTAAGGTGTTACTTGCCTTTTTCACTCTCATGGGCGCCTGGTAGAATATTCCAGAAGCTACGTGATGTGTGATATCACAACAGATTGAATGCAGAAGCAGATATAAAATCCAGCTGTCTTCTATTAAACCACTTAAAAATTTTGAAAAAAATACAAAAGAATGCCACTCTTCACGTTACTTTTCTTTGGAAAACACTTATTTTCCACAAAAATGTTATTCGTGTTAATAGGTAATGGGCTTATTATCATCCTGTTTAAGTGAGTTAATAAATTTTTTTTTTACATTTTTTGATCTAATTTCTAATATATCAGTAGATATAACTCATATAAACATAACCTCTTTGGGGTCCTCAATCATTTTTTTTCATAAATAATTATTTCTAAAAATATTAAGGACATTTTTAAAACTATAACCATAGTATCATTAACCATCTTAAAATGAATAATTCTGCAATCTGGTGGAACATTCAGTGTTTCAATATTTCAGATCGTCTCACACACACGGAGATTTCTGCTCGAATTAGGATCTGGAGTTGTAGAAAATGTCGCCTAGGTTCCTTCATCCCATTGACATGTTTTCCTCTGAAAATCACTTGGTGAAGACACCAAATGCTGAAATACTTTGTTGTGTGGTTTTCCACATTCTAGATTTGACTAACTGCATCGATGGAGTTTTGGTGAACATATTTCCCTGCTCTCTATATTCCATGGACATTAGAAGTTTAATTTAGAGGCATGATCGTATCAGGTTGGATAATATTTGCAAGGGTGCTTTCCACATGGTGTTGGGTGTTCCCATGAGGAGGCACATGATGGCTGGTTGTCTTCCTGTTCCGGCAAGTGTACAGCAAGCGTAACAGCGACTGACCAGGGAAAGAACCGAGTGGCACACGGAGACTCAGAGAATCAACCTTTATCCTACCAGCGGGTTCAGAGAGGCTCTGAGCCCCGCTTCCTTGTTCTCCTTCAGCTTTTTATACCCTTGGTGGGATTCAAAAAGCGTCCAATCAGCAACAAGCTTTAACATCCAATCAGCAACAAGCTGTAACATCCAATCAGCAACAAGCTTTAACATCCAATCAGCAACAAGCTTTAACATCCAATCAGCAATAAGCTTTAATATCCAATCAGCAACAAGCTTGATATCCAATCAGTAGTGAGTTCAGCCATGGCGCCCCGGGGTGGGGTTTTTTCCCTATCATTCCTTTTGGCGAAGCTGAAGGAATGGTGATCGTAACTTAAATCTGATAACTCGTTAGGGGTTGCAGCTCAATCACTTTGAAGAGCATGAAAGGGTCCTGAGATCAAAGCGTATGAGAAACACCAGTACAGAGTCAAGATTGCAGGTTTTAAAATGACACAGCCCCATACCGCACACCCAGGGATTGCCATTTACCAGCTGGGACTAGTTACCGACTTAGGAAAGTTACTTAACCTCTTTGAGCTTCAGTTTCCTCATCTGTAAAAAGAGCATAACAATATCCCCCACTCAGTTGGCTGGCTGTAAATATTAAAGAAAACAACAGATCTGAAAGTCAGTGTATGGCACCCGGGTTATGGAAGATAATCAGTTAATGATCCCCCTCCCTTGATAACAACCTAATTTGGAAACTAACAGGGAAACCCATTCTGAGTGAGGCCCGAGCAAAAGAGTGCATAGTAGACCGAAGAGGGAGAGAAAGAAACTCTCCCTCACTTCTCCCAAGGTACGGGAGCAAGCCCACCCTACCTTGTGTTGGGTGGCAGAACTAACATGGGCTTGTGATGCAGACAGAGCAGGGTCCAGGCATGACCCTGCCATGCTCTGGCTGCGTGATCTCTTGGAGCCAAGAGCCGAGTTCCTCAGAGGCAATAAGACATGGCTCTCGGGTTCACTGTGAGGATCATGATGTAGTCGTAGCACAGGTGTCACACTGACCATGGGACCTGATGTATCACAGACAGGCAGCAATGGTCCTGGTCGTTTGCACAGAGATAATAATAACTGTATGAGGAGCAATTGCTATGGCTATTTTTGCTGGTTGCGATGGGGATATTATTGAAGATTAGGGGAAACCTAACCGAGAAACACAAAGTGCAAAAAATTGGGATCTCAGGATTGATTCATGGGAGCACAACTGCCCACATTGTGCTCCCTTGTACAACATGACTAGAAAATGCCACTGGGCCTCTGATCTACCTGCCATCCCCAAATACACCCACCTCCTCCTCTTCCTCTTATTTTAGGCAGCGAAGCCAAAGAATGGCAGCCCTCCCTCCAAGGCGGCACACCCAGTTCAGGGGCAAGATGCACATTTTTGTCTCTGGGACCCAGTCAACAAGCCCCAGTGGATGTTGGGGTCTCAGCCATCAGGGGAGCACCCTCCTCTCCTATGGAGAAATTTGAACAAGGAGGAAAGAGAAGTGCAAGTTGTCTCTCTAGCACTTCTGAGCCATTGGTGGGGGTTCCTATGATGCTAGCAGCAGTGGGAACATGGGAGGGGGGAGAGATAGCCCTCCCCCTGCAGTATTAGAAATTTTAAAGTGCCCTCTGTGGCCATAATCCAAAAAACCGACCATCCCAAATGCTACCGCAGATGTGGAGCAATAGGAACTCTCATTCGCTGCTGGTGGGAACGTCAAATGCTACAGCCACTTTGGAAGACAATTTGATAGCTTCTTGCAAAGCTAAATACAGTCTTGCCATACCGCCCAGAAGTTGTACTCCTAGGTATTCACTCCAAACATATAAAGCCACGCAGGAATGCTTATAGCAGCTGTGTTCGCGATTGCCAAAACTTGGGAGCAACCAAGATACCCTCCAAGTCTGTTTGATTCCAAATATCACGCTCTTCCTGCTACACCGGGGCTGTCACTGTGAGAACATGATGAATGATGCAAGACACGAGGAGGAGGAGGAGGAGGAGGAGGAGGAATAGGAGAGGGACCAAAACCCTCCACAATCAAACAGGAAATGTGGCCAAGGTAGATACAATCTTGCAGACACAACCACAAGCTAACAAAAAAAAAAAAAAAAAAAAGAAAGAAAAAATGCCAACCACAGATCTAGTCCACCAAAAACTGGCCCAGACATTTGAGTGTTCTCCTCTTTGTCAGTTACTGTTTGTTACCATCCAAAGGGTAGTGAAAGCGGCTCGGCTCGTGTGTCTCTCTTTGGGAGTGAAAGTGTAAACAACAGTGGCTGCACAGGTGGTACCCTGGGGCACCGTGTGTGCCACCAAGGTGGAACGCATC
Organism: Microcebus murinus; assembly: GCF_040939455.1. Taxonomy (NCBI): domain Eukaryota; kingdom Metazoa; phylum Chordata; class Mammalia; order Primates; family Cheirogaleidae; genus Microcebus; species Microcebus murinus. Next base: position 29,315,814 of record NC_134123.1, read on the forward strand.
AGGTCCTCTGTCACTTGGAGGAAGTGTCTGCACCTGCCATCTGTCCTGGCAAAAGCCACAGTAGCGGGCAAACGACAAGGACCGGGCTTCCCTACTTTCGCCCAGCAGGCATGCCCCGAGCGCTCTGTTTGTGTGTGCGTGTGTGTGTGTGAGTGTGTGTGTCTCCGCACACGGTGGCTAAACCCGCAGACCCCAACCACGCTACAGCTGTGATCATTTTTAAGGCCCTGAATCCAGGAGGTGATTAAGTTACACCCCACAAGGCACCATCTGGCTGGGGATTTCCCTCGTGGGTGGGGTCTCCTGGAACTTCTTGAATTACACCAGCTTGGATGTCAGTCCCCAGTGACAAGGGTTGCAAGGACGCTCTCTGCCTCCCTCTTCGCTCCCTGCCCACCCTCACCCATAAAAGCCAGGTCTCCATTGCTTTTAAGGGAAAAGGGAGGAGACGGATGTCAGAGGTGACATGCATGGGTCACCTACTGCAAGCCAGCCCCGCTTCTGGGCATTTTCTGCACTTAGCTCACACAAGCTTCATAAGCACCTGTCATCGTGCCCATTGTACAGATTAGGAAATCTAAGTGGCATAACCAAGGTGGTGTCATTCATCAAAGCCAAATCAGAGACTTAAATACAAGTTAGTTTGGCTTTGAACTATGCTCTTTCCACTAAAACCTATGAATCTCTAACATTCTTGCCTTTACTCTTTCTCCAGCCACTGCACGCAGCAAAATCTCCCCTTACTTGTTACAGTTCAGCAGTCCTGGAGGGGGGATTATCACTGGTCCATGCACACACTGGTGCCTCCCACTCACCTGGTACCCTGGACGGTCCCCTCCCCATCGTTAGGCAGGACAGCAGCTGCCCTGCACAAATCCCAGATTCCCCTCTGACCTCCTATCCTGAGCCTCTCCATGGTGGCTCTTGTCCCGACGGTCCACTCTGAGCTGGGTCTCACTTCCGGTTCTTGGCCGGCCACTCCCGACTGATGTCCTGGTCAGGTCATCTGATCCCGGATGCTGCTGACTGCAGGACCGGGCTCCGTGCCCAGCCTAGAGATGCTCCGGGGCCCTTTCTGGTGCCGTGTGCCCACCCCTGTTTCCAGAAAAGGGGTTGGGATGGTGGAGAGGTACAAACTTCATTAGAAACCTTGGGATCCAAGAGCGTGGGAGGCGGCTGCTCTGCAGAACCTCTAGGGGGGAGAGTGCGCAGGCCACACACACGCTCGGTCTTCTCAGCAGCCCTGGGAGAGGCCGCGAGAGCCCCACGCACAGATGGGGACCCAGGGGCCCCCAGAGGAGGAGAGATGGGGTGCCACGGCTCCTCATCCGGGAGTTTCTCTGGGGGACGCTGCTCCACTTGGCTGCCAGCAGAGCCCCCGCTTGCAGTCCTTCCCTGGGACAGCAGGAGGGCTTGGCCAGCACGCCCAGCTTTCTCCTGGGCCCTGCTTCAGTGGTGCCCAGAACTGCGTGTGGTCACACCAGGCATCCCCAAACTACGGCCTATCACCACATGGGGCCCGCCAAGGACATTTATCCCACCCGCCGGGTGTTTTTGCCGCCGCTGCCTGTCTTGCTTAGCAGCCGACTCGTCCCGGGCCCACAGTGCGCATGCGTGGAATGTGCGCCGACCTCTCCAACGGCCTGTGGGACAGTGAACTGGCCGCCTGTTTAAAAAGTTTGACTACCCCTGGCTCACACCAAAGCACCCCGATGAGCGTGGCCCAGCCCTGCCTGCGGCATTCACCAGAGTAAGTACTGATATGGCTACTCCTGATTAAGTAGCAACACCTGCCAACAACTATCCTAAAGTTATATGCATGCGTGTGGGCTTGTGTATGTACATACGTTTGTACCTATCACATTTTTAAATAAATCTAATACATACATAATTGCATGCATATATGTAAAGCTCATTTAATCACTACAGAGAGACTGTGCCAACAACTGTTCTAAACATTTTATATATGGATAGAATCTCATGTAGATATGTATATAATCTCATTTAAATATATATCTTTCATATTTGTGTAAATCTCACATACATAAAACTTCACATATACACATGCATATGTAAATCACATTAAATAATTAGAGTGACTATGTGCCAACTGTACTAAAAATTATATGACATATATAATTTATATGAATCTTATACATAAGACCTTGCATAGACATATATATATGAAAATCTCACTTAATCATTAAACAGTGACTGTATGTTAGCTACTGTTCTAAATACTATATATGCCCATTTATATATATATAAATCTCATGCAAATCTCATTTAATCATTAAAAATGACTATATTCCAACTTCTATATATTATAATCTAATTTTATACACCAATGTCATTTATGTGCCAAAATAACTTTGCATGCAAGAAATTTCCCATATATATCTACGCACAGACTCATATAAACCTGTGTGTGTGCAAATCTCCTTTAATATTCAAAAAGCCCCTGGAGGCAGGCACAGTTGTCATCCCCATAGGCTGAGCAAAGCCAAACACCTGGCACCTGCAATGCCAGGTCTCAGCTGGGGTCCTGGCACCCTTCCCCAGACCTGCTCCCCCAAATCCCAGAGCTGTCCCTGCCTCGCCTAGGGGCAATTCCAGCTTTCTGGCTGCTCAGGCCCCAAGTCCCAGGCTCCCTCTTGGCCCCCCCTCTCCCCCCGCCCCCACTCCACAATCCATTCCCTGCAATCTCAGTCTGCCTTCAGAATCCACCCGGGGTCTCTCTCCTCCTTACCCACCTTTCTCACGTTACTAGACTCCAGGCTCCTTCATTAAGGGTTGTTGGATGGATGGAAGAATGGACAAATGGACAGACGGATGGAAGGATGATGGATGGATGGATGGATGATGGACAGGTGGACGGGTTGGATGGAGGAAAGGATTGATGGTCTTGTGCTTGTGCAAATCACTTTCCCAGAATCCCTCTTTTAGCACAGCCCCCTGACTCTTTTCTGCAGCTCTCACAGGGTCTCTGCGGGGTCCTCATCAGGGCTGCCTCTCCTAAGAGCCATGTTGATGCAGTGAGAGCACGTACGCACAAGGACTTTGCAAAAGTCCATAGCGACAACTACCATCGTAGCCCCCACGTGGCAGCTGGGATTATACAAGATCACGCTCCTCGGAGGTTTAGCAACAGAGGAGGGAGCTGCTGGTGCAAGGAAACGCTCTGTGCAATCAGGGAAGGGATAAATGCTGGTACCAACACCCTCAAAAATTATTCCTGTCACCTCCAGTTCCGGGATGCTCGGGCATTGAGCCGTCACCTGACCCAGTGACTGCCAGATCAGGGTGGGGGGGTGTCAGGTGTCTATGCTCCCCCAGGAACCCAGATACAACCTGGAAGTGCCAGATGTCTTAACCCCCAGGAGGCCCCAGAAACTTCTCTGTGCAGAAACCACGGCACGTACCCGTGAACTTTGCGTGCAACCTGCAAAAGGAGGAACGCAAGCAAGTGGAGACGAAGTTTCAACCTTTTTATTCAAAGCAGCTTCTCACAATGTATAAATACTGCATATTAGCACACATGAAAAATACAACTTCTAAGGCACCCAGAAATGTGTTCATACACGTTACAGGACCATTCACAAAGAGAGTGTACAATTTGCTCTAGACAGTCAGCATTTGATAAATCAGAAGATTATTACCCCTCAGTACTGCACCCAGTCTCGGGAAATATTTACAGCGTGGTGAGAAAGGGTCAGCTGTACCTGCTTTATAATCCTATGAAGTACTCATACTTACAAATATTCAGAACTAGTTAAAGACTCTCCCATGATAATCTGGCAAAATAAAACGAGTAGCCTACTTTTGCAAAGGTCTCGGTGGATTTTGGTGTGTGTGCTACATCCATGATCAAATCCAAACACTCCTAAGGGTGGGCTGGATATGTTTTTTTTTTTTTTTTTGGTAGCCTGCTTCATTATCAGAGGTTTGGTAATAAGCCTTACCAGTAGAACACCACTTCCTCGCCATCAGTCACTTCTCAACTGGTCAATGGATCGATGATTCCATCATGAAGGACAATGGAGCACCACCTTGTATGAGAACTGAAGAAAAAGCTCCCCATACCAAACAGGAATTGGAAATGGGGCGATGCAGAACAAAAGGAGGCAGAAATTTGGCAACTGCAGGATCCTACCGTTCAGTGTAGACGCATCTGAAAAATACACTCGGGAGGTTCACATTCAGATGGAAGAGTCTACACTGGCCAGATAACCCGGAGGAATGCCAGACCTCCCCTTTTTTCACAACATGGATAAAGCCTTGGGACTACAGAACAGACACATCCACCTGAGATCGTGAGTTTCAATGCTAGAAACTCATCTTTCAGAGCCTTCTCAATGTGACAACTAATCCCTCTGCATGGCCAGCCAGGGGGAGCGGGAGGTCGCTGGAAGGGAGCAGTTTCTCTGCACCGCCAAGCGTACGCCCGTCTCTGTCCGGACGTGCCCACGGTCTATGAAACTCGTGCTTTGTTGGAATAATGGAATTCTTTGGTCCTTGGTTTTATGAAAGGCAATATTGTCACAATTCCTGTCAACGTAGACATTGGCAAATGACTTCAAGCTGGGACTAATGGCACAGGGACAAATTAAATACTAGATGGAAAAACTCTACACCCTCCAAACTTCCCACGGTCGACTTAATGAGCTCCAGCAGCAGGCCCGATGCTGGCTCCATGAGGCAAGGTCAAGCCACAGGGGTACCAGAGCTGATGCTCAAAACTAGGTATCGGTTTCTCTGACTGCCACTCTCATTGCAAACATTGGAAGCAGATCTCCATGCTCATGGCTGATGAGTTGACTTTATCAACACTTTCTAGGGATGGACCAAATACCTTGACTTCAGCCTTGCTATATAGCCCTGGACTACTGCAGTGTGAACAACTAAAAGGAATCATCATGCATAAAATTTAAGTCTAAATTCTGGGTGGCTGTATCAGATCCCAGGCACAGCGGACCCGCGGCAGATAAGCTCCGTGACTTATGTGCTTTGCAGACAGCCCTGGGTAGACTGACTCAGCTGACACGTACTTTCTGCATCTAGCTTGCCTTTGCCCTGCTAACTCCAGGTTCGTATGGCTTGACACACACACTGTTCATCGATAAGACACTGAGGACACACGGGAATGCTGATTGTGTAACTAAAATTTGACTTCAGATTGTCTACACAGCAGGACTCGCATGTAAACTTTGCTGGCATCTCTGAAGGAGAGCTGACCCCAGCCAGACTGGACATTTCCAAGTTACCTACAAGGAACCCGGGGCCGGAGCCAGGAATGGGGTCAGGAGCGGGAAATGCCGTTTTTTGGGAACAAATGATGAACCAGCAGCCTTCCCTATGACTGTGTCTAAACCACGTGAATAGTACGAAGGGGGCTCCAGAAAACCTGTCCTTGGTCCATTCCTATGGCCAAAGACAATCACCAAGGTGTCTATCTGGTCCCTGCCGCCATCAACTCAACCAAACTCTTCAGATTAGCCATGAATCACAGACAGAATTGCGCCCATCAGCATGGCTTACGTTGCATGGAGGAAACAACCCGTATTACCCTTTTTTTTTTTTTTTTGCAACAAGCTTAAGGCTCTGTTCACAAACTCCATCAACTGCCACACAGTGAGAATTTATGGGGAGATCTTAAACTACGCATGTAGTTGCAAAGGTTGGAAAATTTACCGATCCTAATGGTAAGGCTTATTCACAAATTCGATACATTTCCAAATTATACTTCAAACTCAATGACTTCAAGGAAAAGAAAATTAACCTGCTCTCTGACAATATAAGAGCATTAGAGTCTAATGGAGGAAAAGAAAAAAAAAAAAGTTGGCACCAAACTAGTATGCTATTTTTTGAAAGAACAAGTGGTATTAATGGAAAAGATTGCCTAAAACGCATATCCTAAACTTATCACAGAAATATAAAAGTTTATATTTTGAAAATATATACTGTATTAAAGTCTGTAAGCATTTCAACCAAAATTTGCAGAAATAACTAAGCAACACTTATCTACAACAAAAATATACATGCAAGACAATCCCAAATGGTTTCCCTTAAATATCTACAAAGGCAAAGTGTAGATTTTTAAAGATTATACAAAACCATTTACAGAGAATAAAACAAAATACTTAAGAAATCTCATTTAGAGTCTTAAATACTGTGTATATTAGTGAGAGTGTCTAGACTAATATATACACCAGATCTAAGTATCTGAATACAGAAACACAAAAGAGAAGCAATTCTGAGTTTTAAATATTCACTTAAGAAGATCTGAAGACGTTTCTATTTGTTTCTCTTTGTTAAAAAAAATTTCCACAGAAACCAGATTGGAAAATTGCATGGATGTGACTCAATTCCAAATTAAAAAAAGTTTACAAAATCCTTTAAACCAACAATTAATAATGGGAAATGCAATTCAGCATTCAGTCAAGGCTATTTTTAAATGTGGATATTCAGAGATACAGTTGCATTGTTCAAAGTCTATGGTGATTATTATTTCTCCATCTTCTTACTAAACTTCATACGGGGGTTAAAAACATAGTTTCATGCTTCAGAGAGAACATTTCCTAGTTTAATCTATACCAAACAATAGGATAATAGTTTAAATCAATTCTCAACTACTTTCTCATAGTTATCCAATTTCATCTTAACAAGTGATTTTGACGGTTTTTACCCACAGACATTATTATTTCTATGCCGGAAGGGACAAGTGAGTGCATCAGTATTAGGGTGTGGCTTCCAAATGGCGAGGAGGTCTGACCACCTTAACGAAAGTTCTGCAAAAAGTCCTCTTGGAATGGAGCTGTTAACTCTTGACGGTTCTACTACAAGATTCTGGGAGTAAACCACCCTCAGGAGCTGAGGCAGAGAGAGAAGGGGAGTTCTTAGCATGGCCAAGAGGATGCATGGCCAGGAGGAGAGGCATGCTGGAAGGGTCCCTGAATAAAGAGGTGCCCTCAACTTCCCACCCATAGCTATTCTTCCAGACCTAAAGGTAATTCTGGGATGGGGCTGCCAAGACCAGTCACAACTCCTCAAAGACCTTCCCAGGCTCCGGGGAATGATGTATGGGGTGGGGACAAAGGAGGGTGGAGAGAGAGAGAGGAGAAAGGCACCGATGTGGAAGATGGAAACTGAAAGTCTGAGCAAGCCATGTGTCCAAACCAAGACACAACCATAGGTCTGGTGTTTTCCATCCCAGATGGACTGGCTGTAAGTTACCTGGATTTCACCTAGACATTGTCACAACAACTACCCAGAAAGAGAAAAAGTCAGTGGTTCTGTCTACCCTGTAGCAAACAGACAGCACCTGCTTTGGCCCGATGGGTGGGATACGCTTATCGAGTGGCCTGTATGCAGAAACCAAAATGTGGACTGTCTTTTTAAATGCCCCCTGTTACACCCAGAACTTACAAATCAATGGCATGAATTCCGCCTTAGGGATGGTTTTGCATTCCTGCCTCAGTCATCAGAGATCATCGACATGGTTACAGGTTTAGATTTGATAATACATCCAAAGCTAAGACATTTCTGGTTCTCTCAGCAGGGAACAAAGGTGAAGGCTGATCAAAAGGAATTTCTAAACATCCCCTTCCATCTCCAACTAGAATCCTGATACCACTCCCGCAGATGTTGAATATGACTGCTCCCAACCAGACGTTGCAGAGTTGAAACAAGGGGCTCTTTCTACAGGGGACTTAGCAGTAGACTATCTGCCACGACACACAAGAACAGTGTTTGTCCGAGCATTTTGGAAAGCACGTATTTGCTTGCTCAAAGGAGGAGACACGACCCAGGTGGAACTGTGACAACACACACATTTGGGTGAAAGCAGGTGCTTCCCTGTAGTAATCCCCTGTAGCACAGGTCTGCGGTCCCTACAGGATCCTACGTGGACAAGGGGTAGGGTACACAGGACTTCATTTCCATTCAATCCCATCTTCCTTGGCTGGATTCCACCAGGGTGGCTGTCCCTTCCAGCTCCCCATGGCCAGGATGGCACAGCCTGGAGCAGAAGGGAGGAGAAAAGGGGCGGTCTCCTCTTCTTCTCGATGCTCATGAACTCTAAAGGAGAGAGACTTTCCACAGAGGGAACCAAGGGCATCTTAAGGCCCAGGAGTCCAGATAAACTGGACAGTCCCATCTCTAGCTCTAGAAGAGACACTCAACCTGTTCTTTCAAACTCAAAGCTCAGGGCCACGGATTCCCTCCACCTGCCCTGCGCCCAGTGCACCTGGTCACCTGCAGAAGAAGATAAAGGACCAGAGAGAGAGATGGAGAACTGTAACCATGATCCCTCCTCCCAGCCCACCCCCCTCTGCCGGCTGTGCCCACTTCCTGCTGCCTCACTCCCCTCTCGCTGAGGAAGGGCCAAGGGATGCAGACACCTAACAGGAATAGAGAAGAAAAGGAAAGCAAAGAGCCTCCGGGAATACTCAGAGGTTGTGCTGGAAGTGGGGAAAATCCGCCATCCTGACAGTCTAACTTTTCTCCTCACCAACCAAAGCCACACCCCAAACCCTGCCCTGTCCACAGCTGATCCAGGGACTTGAGGCTGACCGTCTGACCACAGCTGCAGCCCAGGGGCACCGGGGCCAGGAGACCTCCTCCCTGCTCATCGCTCCCTTACGTGAGCAAACAACTAGAGAAAAGGTGGGTCACTCAGGCTTCTGGTGGCAAAAAGATTCACACCTTCTTAGCAGAGCGGGGACACTTCCCCGCCGGAAGGCCACCACCGGAAATCACTGACCACGTGGAAGAAGTGAACTCCAAGAGCCAAGTTCAGTCATTTGTCTCAAAGAAAAGCCTTACTCTAGACACTATGCTGTCCTCAGGCAGGGCCTGTGCCCCACCCAACCCTGATGTCACACAGTTAGGGACTGGGGTCTGTTTCAGGACCATCTATCGCCTTAAAGGTGGCAGAGTGAGGAGAAAACTCTCCCATGATCTCTCCTAAGGATAAGCCTGGGCAACTTGTATTAGATTATAACAGCTGAGAACCGTTTTTACACATCGAGGATTTGGTGTAGAGCTATTCCTTTTTATCCACAGAAATCCATCCGTCTCCATCTCCCTGAATTTTATCTCTAAGTGGTTCATTGCTAGAATGCACCAAACAGCATGAACCTCGGGTACGGGATTTGGTCCAGGGCAAGTATGAAAATAGTTTATCTGTGTGAACAACAGATATCACAATATATAAACAAAAATAAATAAATAAAAATAAGTCCGATTAAAGAAAGAACATTTTCCTAGTAGTTCATGTTTTTGCAAAACTAGCTTTACATATAATACACATAAATTATCAGAATTTTCCACTTACGTCGTTTTTAAAAATATATATTTAACAAAAACATTTCTAAATGTACAATATCTGGGTTTGTAAATCACTCGATTGGGTTTTAAGACCAAGCCCTATTAGCCACACACAGGTTTGCGCCGGAGACTGAAGCTGGGTGGACGCCACCCTTCTGCTCATCGGCCTGGAACTTGCCTAAGACTGACCGTCCCCTGACACCAGATCTGAACGTCACCAGAGAGCAGTGACAGCCAAGTCTCCAAACCAGAGGCACTGTGTGGACACAGCCTGAGTCGGAAGGACGGGGGAAGTGGCCTTTTTCCCTTCCTGGACCGTGACGGTGCATTTCAGCAAGTGGGGCGAGGGCAGCGGCGCCCGGCAGAGCCCTGGGAAGACACAGCCCTCGAGAGCCCTCCGGCCAGGCGGGGCGGGGACACGGGGCAGGCCAAGTGTGCTGCGTTTCCCATCTGTTACACGAAAGCAAACCAATGAGGAGGAACCGAACGACACGAGGAAATGGACACAACCCTAGGCATAAAGAGACACCGTGACCACCAGCTCCTCGGCCGGGGCGGACGCGTGCTCCGATTCCCCGGACCGCGGGCCGGAGCCGGGAGTCAGGCGCCCTCGAGCACGGGCGCGGGGGCGGCCGAGCCGGGCCCTTCAGACTTCGTAGATCTTGTCCTGCAGGTAGCTGAAGAGCGAGTCCAGGCCCTTGGAGGAGCTCCAGAGCTGCTTGAGCATGAGGCATTCCTTCTCGTTCACGTCCTCGAGCACCGATTTCAAGAAGCTCCGAACGAGGCATTTGGACTCTTCCAACACCTGCGGGGACAGGTACGAGCCTGCTTAGCCGGGGGCTCCGCTCCAGAACCGGGTCCTGAGCCCCCGGCCACCCCCCCCCACCTCTGCCGTGCAAAGCCAGAGCAGGCTGCCCCCTTCAGCCCTGCCCACCCTGCCGCTGCCACCAGGGAGGGCTCTGGACGCGTCAACGTGTTGTTGAGCCCTTGGTCCCTGGGGTGGCGGCCGTGGCCCATGTTGCCCCAGACCACGAGAGCCTTGTCTTTTACTCAGGGGTGACAACAACACAGTGTCCTCTACAGATGTCATGAAGACGTTTGGCTTTAACCTCTTCACACCTCATTTTCATTATCTGTCGGGGACAATGACACCAAACCCGAGGACCACCGGGAACACAGACCGACGCCGTGAAATGGACGATCCCCACCGACCTGGCCCAACGGCAATGCGCGTGTGTAGGCCATGTGGCATGGTCATCACTGCGGTGACAAGTATTAGTAAGGACGGCAGCAATAATAGTAACAGAAACTATAGTAATAAGTAACGATCACGGCAATCTAAATAGTCATCATCATAATAGCGACTAACAATCACAGCAATCATAGTAATGATTACTGCAGTCATGCGTAAGAACCATAGTAATAATAGTAATAATAATCACAGCAGTGAGTAATAATAATCGCAGTAATAATAGTAATAACAACAATGCTACTACAATGCCCATTAACCAATAGGTTCCATGAGACGTATTTTTCGCTACAAGGATGCAGCATTTCCATCCCCACGTTATAGATGAAGCTCAACAAGGTGCCACGGCCCAGGGCTGCGTGGCTACTCGGTGGCAGGTGTAGCAGGGAAACTGAGGTCTGGCTGGTTCCCGCTGGTGGAGGCAAGGCCAGAGCCGAGGCCCCTGAGCCTCCTTCACCCTTCGCTGTCCTCCTCTAGCCTCTCCCCAAACTCCCTGAGACGTAAAGAGGCCAGACCCCCACTCCTGGCTCCAGCAGGCGGGGAGGGCGGGAGGGGGTGCTGCCAGGTCTCCCAGGGAACATCTCGTCAGAGCACGGGCTCCCCAAGTCCCCGGGCACTGATCTGTGGGGGATGGGCTCCTCTCTTAGGAAACCGCCCCCTCCAAGCTCCTGAATTCCCACCTGTTGACAGCAGAGACCTCCTTGCGGTAGTTCTTATCCTAAGAGCATGCCCCCCTCGGGTACGCTCTCCACTGCTGGCCTCCCCAAGTGTCTCCCCACTGCCAGCGGAGACACCAAAGCCCTCCCTGCAGCTCCAGGCCTGTCTCCCACCCTCCTTCCGGCTGCCCCGCCCTGGCGTCCCCTGTGCCAACGGGCCACGAGCTGCAGACGGCGCTCCCTGTGGACTTCGGACTCTCGCCATCCGCTCCGCCTAGAGCTTCCACCTGCCTCCCCGCGAAGCCGACCCGGGTGATCAGCCACCCTTTTGCCCCGGACTACGGGGTTTGCCGGGATGCAGGATTGCCTGCACTGAAGCCAGGTGAGCCCCCAGTAGAGCAGGACAGATTGGTCACCCCAGTCACTGGGGTCACTAGGAAGATGGAAAGAGCACCCCAGCAAGGAGATGAGCAAGTCCTGGGCCTTCCTCCCCCCAAAGTCCCTGTCTGGGCTCCGGGACTGGCCCCTTCCCCACCTTTCCACCGACAGTCCCCTGCCGTGCTCGGAGTGGCTGTCAGGAGATAAAACCAACACTTAATTAAAACCCGGGGCCTCTGCGGAGGTGTGATTTATATATCTATTTTCAAGGTGTCTTCATCTTCGGTGTAAACGTGCCGAGCGCTCGGTGGAGACGAGACGTGACGTCCGGGGACAGCGTGCTCTCTCCCACCAGTCACCCCGGGCCGCAGGGTCAACCCTCTGTCCTCAGTTGCCTGCCCTTCCTGGTTCTTTGAAAGCTATAGGTGTCTGTGCTCTCGTGTGGTCAGCACTCGACTGGACCCCAGGGCCCGGATCTCTCCTGGAGTGACCCCCAACTGGGGAGGGTAGAGGCCACGCAACGACCTCCCTGCCTCCCTCCGGGCCAGCCTGTCCCTATGGAGAAGAGGCGTGTGCTAAAGTGCTAAAGGGTCTTTTGCTTATTCCCTGAGTGACCTCTGGCAGGTCAATCGGTCCCTCTGAGCCTTGCTGTCCTCATCTATAAAATGGGCCCACGACAGGGACAGGGACAGGCACACGGGAGGCGGGGAACTCACCACGGCGCTGCAGGACGCCATCTCCTTGACCCGAAGCATGACCTCCTGGCTGAAGGTGGTGGGCCAGAAGACCTGCGACACCAGCCCCCTGCTGCACGCCTCCTGGGCGGTGAGCTTCCGCCCACAGAACAGCATCTCGTTGGCCTGGAAAAGCAAAGGCGGGGGAGGCTGAGCGCGCCCACGTCCGTTAGCCCGTGCCGGGCTTGCCGCGTGCAGCGGCATCCTGGGCTGGGCACATTTTGGTGCCGGTGGCCCGGCATGACAAGGGTCTAGGGAAGAAGGGATGATCTACCCTAATTAATAAAGCCCCTCTGTGGCGTTCCCAGCTGCAGGTGTGGGGGAGGAGGCTTTCTCCCTCCCTGGGTGCAAATGAACGTTAGAGAGCCCAGGGGCCACCCACCCGTGGCTGCGTCCCTGCTCTGAGGACAGGTGGGGTCACAAGAAGACAGAGACACGAGAGAGAGAGAGAGAGAGAGAGAGAGAGAGAGAGAGAGAGAGAGACGTGATGGTGCTTGAGTTCCCGGGCCCCGTCTCTCCAAGAGAAGTTCCACTTCTGGAACTTCTGGACTTTCCAGATGGGGGAACCACTAAGGCCCTTAAATTTCTTTTTAAAACAAAATTAAGCCAGTTACACTGTTTCCATCATTGGCCACTGAAGGCCCTAAAGAGCATGGACACCAGGGCAGAGAGGCGCATGTCTCCCCGTGGCGCGGGGCTGCTCACAGGCTCTGCCCCATCGTGACGGGGACAAAGCCGCCTTCCTCGGGCTCTCTCAACCTGGGCCCCCTCCACAGCCCACCCCCCAGAGAGCTTCCTTTTGCTGTGAAATTTGCAGCCGTCATCCACAGTCCGGGAGGAGCTGCACGGACAGGGTCCTGGGCACAGACAGCAGCCGAAACTCAGACAGGTGACCCTCACACTGAGCATTAGGGGGTGGCAGTCACGTCCACGTGACGGGCTCCTTACCTCCCTCGGGACGGATCCCCGCCTCCTCCATGTGGCCAACAGCGTGGCCCTGCCTATCTTCCACCTGCCCCCACTCCTCCCTCCCCGCCCTGGGTGCTGGCTCCTCTCGTGCTGAAATGCCAAGCACTCTCAGGCCTCCAGGTCCACACACACGTCCCCACCCTGGGGTTCTGGCTGTCACCGATGGGCCATGATGACCCAGAGGACAATCAGAGTAAAGAAATGTATCAGGTCAGGCCATGTACGCTGTATAAGCTCATGTATAAGCTCACGTGTATGTATGTAACGTGCAAGCTCGCAGCACGTGGCCACGCAACAGAGCGGAGTGACGGTGCCCCTCGCGGGCCTGGCCCGTAAAGGCCTCTGGGCGAATCCAGGCTCACCCTCCTCCCCCCCCCGCCTGCCGGACTCGGGGGCAGAGCTGCCGGATGGGAGACACCTGGGTCCCCGGTCCGTGCGGACGCTCCTACACCTACGCTGGACCACGGGAGAGTGAGGAGGAGATTTTTGCCGTGTAGACCGCAGAGATTGCGAGTTGCGTGTTGCAGCACCCAGCCTACCCTAATGCACGCCCTTAACGGGTTGTCGTGAGGAATACACGAGACATCACGCGACGTGCTTGAAGTCAAGCACACGGATGCACATCACCTTCGTCTTCTTGGGCTCGGCTGCTGCACCCGGCAACTGCCAGCGTGGAGGCTCCGGGGCAGCCCGGCCTCTGGGGAGGCTGAGGAAGCTGAGAGAGACCCCCAAGACAGGGACAGGGACACATCCATGCATCAGCGAGGGACGCCCCTGGGGCGCAGGACGCTTACCAGCGCGACGCCCAGGATCTGGGGGAAGGTGTACGAGGAGCAGCCGGCGGGCGTGAGGCGGATGGTGGCGTAGGGCGTCTGGAACCAGGCCTTCTCGCTGGCCCACACGATGTCGCAGAGGGGCAGGATGGAGGCGCCCAGGCCCAGGGCCGGCCCGTTGATGGCCACCACGATGGGCTTCTTAAACTGGATGAAGGCCTTCACAAAGTCCCTGTGGGGGAGAGACAAGGCCTTCTTGAACAGGGGGCCCGCGGCCTGCAGAGTCCCACGGGACACCCCTGATTGTCCCGGGCGCCACGGTGCACCCTCACGTGGCCAGAGGTGAGCAGGTGCTGGGCAACAGCCTCTCTACCCTGGACACTGAGCCACGGAGCTGCCTGATTTTCAGAGGTGTACTGATGGGGTGGCCACACGTCCTGGTCTGCCCAGATTGTCCCAGTGCGTGCCCAGTGTCCCAGAGGTGCACCCACTCACCACCTCCCAGCACTCCCCAAAAGCCGTGGCTGGGACAGAAAGTCATACAGACACCTAAGAAACTGACAAATCGTATACGTCCTAAGGAAAACCACCTGTTAAAATGCAGAACAAGAAAAAGAAACAGAACCAAAAGGAAGCACGTTTCAATCCAAAGAGAGAAGGAAGGTGGGCTGGGTGGTGGCGGCTTCCGGAGGTATGAATTCCTCGTTCTTGGAGGTACCCAAATTTAGCTCAGTGACCACTCTGGGTGATGCTGTAGAGGGAATACAAGCTCCAGATAGTGGGCACAGGTTGGGATTGACGACATTTAAAACTTCTTTCAATCCTAGGCAGGTCTGATGCTGAATTACCTGCAGGGATGCCAGACTCATCGAAGACAGTTCTGAAATGCCCACAAGGGCTATGTGCTAGGATGGCTTTGACTAAAATGAAGGAAGGACACTGGACTCCCTTGTAGGGATTTCTAAATGCATTGCTACAGGTTTGGACAATGTTTTCTCTCCCTGCCCTTCTGCATGGAGCAAGGTTACAGCACGCATCTTTACCTAGAGAGCAAAGCCATCAGGCGGTAACTTCTATTTCCTTTGCCTTAGAATGCTTTTTGCCTCTTCCCTAGTTGCTATATAAGATCTATGAAATTTTAATATTCATCTGGACAAGGAGGAAAGATCGGCTATCTAGTAAAGCCTGCATCCTTCACTACTCTCAGCTGGAAGGTTGGAAATTACCAAGAACTCCCAATAATAAAATCCAAAGGCCCATGACCTTGAGATGACCTTGGTCTGCCTTGGCTTACTTCTCCAGGCTTCTGTCACTTCACGCTCACCCTTGGCCACTGTGCATGAACCACACAGACCTCTGAGAGTGGTTAGAAAACACTGTTATCACAATTTGCAATTACCCTCACTAATTATTTGCTTGCATGCTCGTGTTTGGATTCTGCTTCCCCTTTAGCTCTTTAAGGACACCCACAGCTCTGGGGCACCACCTGGGGCCCTGCTGGGCCTCCATCAGTGTTGGAATTAGTGCTCAGTAAACAGCTGTTGAATAAATACATGTGTCTCCCAGAACAAGGGCAGAGGCATGGCAATGGCAAACCAGCTCCTCACCACCCTGTTTTCCCTGGGTCTAGGTCTACTGGTGGGTCTAGGTCTACTGGTGGACCACATTTCCCAGCCTCCCCTGCAGCTGGCTGGGGACAAGTCACAGCACTGGCCAAATGGGATGTGGGTAGAAGCCACACGCACCACTTCCAGGTGCACGCAAACCTCCCACTGTGCAGCCCTCCAAGCCTGCTCATCTGGACAAGCACGGCAGTCTTGGAAGACACTGCTGAGCCACAAGATGGAAGGAGTCTGGGTCCCCGAGTCACTACTGGGAGGACAGCCATGGGCTGATCAGTCCTGTCTGTCTTTGGCTGACATATGCAAGAAGTACATTTCTTCCCAATTGAGCCATATTCGGGGTTTGTTTGTTACAGCAGCTAATACTTAACTAATACAAGCGTCAAGCTGGTTTATCCCTTCTTGATTGATACTGTTCCTCACTGCAACTTTTATCAAAAGATGTGGGTGTCACAGGGGTGTGTTGGGATCAGACAAAACGGTGAGAGGGCTGCTTAACATTCTTCTGAGCTAGGGAGCATCTTATGATGCTGACGTAAGTCGTCATAAAAGTACACCCCTTTGGCCCAGACTGGAGGCAAGACTTTGCCTGCGAAGGTGGTGTCACCTCAGTCACTGCCGGCCCCAGTGCAGCAGACCCCAGAAAGACACTGCTTCGAACAGGGAGTCCTCGCACCAGGACGCTCTGACGCCTGGTCTTCTGATGGCCCATCTCCTGGCTTCACTTCCCGACCTCATGGTGAGTTTCAGCCCAGGTCACTGGCTGTTGAAAGTGCTCTTTACCAAATTCAAATCAGAGTCTGCAGGGGACACAAGGATTCCTTGTAGGATCCATGGAACCCCAGGGTTTGGGTGACTTTTGTCAAACATCCCATTCTTGAGTGCCTTCGTACAATTCCGGAGTCTTGGATCTCAGAGCTGGGAGGGACTTTAAGACTCTGGGAGCCATGCCTTCCACCTGACGCAGAATTCCTTCCATCGCATCCTGAGCATGCACCATCCTGCCTTTGTTGAATGCATTCAGTAAAAGAGGGTCCGTGCCTCTCTCTGCTGTGGGCCTCCCGTGGGCCTCTCTGGTACTTGCATTGCCTGGGCTCTGCCCGCCACACGACAGCCCTCCAGGAATGGGCTGCGGAATGGCCCGCAGCCCTCATGACCTTCCGGAACCTTCCCGATTCAGGAACCCAGAGGCTTTGGCTCTGTAGTTTCCAACCTGAGCTCTGCACAAGGGCATCAGAGACCCCCCCATCCTCCCTGGCACAGGAGGGCAAAGGGGACCAACACCGCAGAGCTCTGACTGTCCACCCGAGCCCCTCCTGTTTCATTCCAATCCGCCTCTCATTTCATTTCCTTGATATAAAAATGTGATGCAAAGCCCCTGCCCCCCTGCCCCATCCTTTTTCTCTCACTTCAGGCGGCCGATCTCTATCGCAAGGAGCCAGACAGCAAACAGGATATTGCATTTCAGGCCCTGCGGCTCAGGTATCTGATCTCGACTGCAGCGGCTGGGCTGAGCTCGGGAGGCTGTCCCCGTCCTCCCCGGCATCCACGGCCACCGGGCTGCCCCGGCCCCTGCAGCCTCCTCTGCTCAACCCTGGGCCCTGTGGCTTCTGCCCGACCACGCTGCTGAGCTGCCCCGGCGAGGCAGAGGAGCAGGAACTTCAGAGTCTGGAAGACTCGGGTCAAGTCTCATTCTTGGGTCATTCTGTCCCTAGCTAGTTGGTAAGATCCTGGACAAGGTGCCTGATGTCGGGACCCTCGTTTTCTCCCTCTGTGAAATGGCAAAGCCAACGGCGTCTCCCCACATGTGGGGCTGAAGGAGAATGAAAGGAAGACGAGGTCCACGGTGGCCCGGCACAGGGGCACGCGGTCCCGGCTGCTTTCTTACGGGTAATGCTTCCGCCGGGTTCTCGCGGTGATCTGCGATCCATCCTTCTAGCCTAAGGCGGATTCAGAAACATAACTTTGCTCGCAGGGATGCCTGGATTTCCCCTGCAGCAAATGGCATGCCTTTTGCGACCCACTTAGTTAGCCACTCTCTTTAATCAGAGCCAAGGGGGGCGGCCCTCCCCCTGCCAAGGCTCAGAGCAGTGGCAGCCAGTACGGGGCCCGAGGGGACCACGTGGCCACTCTGGTGGGTGCCACAGGGGTCTCCAGGAGCCCGCTCCATGCTCAGACTCAGCTTAGCCAGCACTCACGGTTGCAAGTGACAGCAATAGTGACGACAACAACAACAATTCCTGTTGCTTTTTCTCAGTGCTCATTATTGGGAGGAGCCCAAGGACTGCACATGGGGTATCTGATTGCTCTTGGCCTAGCAGCCCACCACTGAGGATAGCACCGTCGCTTTGACTGTTCCCAGTTTCCAGATGAGCTAGTGAGGCCAGAGAGGCCAGTGACACGCCGAAGGCTGCACCCCCAGCAGCTGCGGAGGTGGCTTGGAGCTCAGGCAGCTTCCACGCACCACGCGGGCAGCCGCCAGCCCACGCTGCCTTCCTGAAGCAAGCCACCACGTCCCCTACGATGAGCGCAGGGCAGGGCGGGGCAGTCCCTCTTCTGGACAGGTCCCGGAGAGCGGCTCCAGCTGAACGCATCGCCTGAGCCCTCCCCACCTCTGCGAGTTCACTCATCCAACACCTGCAGAGCGAACATGGTGCCCTGGCCACGTGTGTGCAGGTTTTCCTCAGGCGAGGATGAGGAGGGGGTCCTCAGACGGGGCAGGGCCACGCGGCACCCCGGATCCCGGCGGCCAGCCCTGGCGAGAGCACGTCCCAAGACGACTGCAAGGGAGGTCAGTCAGTTATACGGAGACGGGCAGGTTCTGTGTCCAAGAGCTGTCTCGGCCCCCGCTAGATTTGCAATGAAGTCCGTTCACAAGGGACTTTCAGACCACAGGCGTGTGGACACGCCTGGAAAGTGTGCAGGAGCGGGCACCGAACTCGCGGCACGGACCAAGCTCCTTCCAGCACCAGCGCCCTCCACTCGGGTGCCTCTCTGGGGATCCACAGGATGTTTCCTGCGGAATGCTCCGCTGCCACCCCAAGTCCCCGACTCCTGCGTGTGGCCTCCCAGGGGGCAGCCCCAAGCCTGGAGGAGCCGGGAGAGCTGGCTGGAAAGGACGCTGGTGCCGGTGGGCGCCGAGCCGGGGTCTCCTGCTGACCCCATGGGCACCCCGCTCTCCACGGCGACACTGTCCACGCTCCACCCACCCTCCCTGGAAGCTCCCGGCCCTCCTCGGGCCACATGGCCTCCTCCCTCGCCCTCTTCTTCTGTCCCCCGCAGAAAGAAGGATCTCCTGTTCCTCTCGGTGTTCCCAGTCAGCGGTGCCGAAACCTCGTGGCCGGCATAGGGCAGGGCGTCCTCCACCCTGGCTGCACCTGAGGACCACTGAGGGGACTTCAGATCAACAGACGCGACAGCCCCGCCCCAGCC
The DNA here is from genome assembly GCF_040939455.1 of Microcebus murinus. Lineage (NCBI taxonomy): Eukaryota > Metazoa > Chordata > Mammalia > Primates > Cheirogaleidae > Microcebus > Microcebus murinus. The sequence goes on from NC_134123.1 coordinate 29,334,954, forward strand.
TGAATTACCCACACTCCCCTGGGGTGCTGCCAAGCATCTGGGTCTTGTGGACGCTCCCTCGGGGCTCCCTGTGCTGTCGGGGCTGGGAACCAGGGGACCGGGGACATCCCTTTCCCGCTGTGTCCCTGCGAGCTCACACATCAGCAGCTGGGCTCCCTTGGAAGCATCAGGAAGAACTCCTTCTGCCGTCTCGCCCTCTTCTCTTGCCTGGGGGAAGCTCACCTGCCCGCGGGGACCTCGACTGTCTGACTCGCCCTCCCCAGAGGCAGGGCTGGGCCTCACGCCACCAGGCAGAGGGCGGCAGCCATGTGGCTAAGACAGGGGCCGACCAGACCCAGGCCTTCACAGAGAATCCCTTTCTCGTCAAAAGAATGAAAGTGGGACCTAACCTAGACAGCAAAGCATCCCTAAATTTTGGCAGAACTGAGATTTTATAGATAAAAATGCAGCACACCCAACTAAAATTCGAATCTCAGATAAATGACCGACAATTTTTTTTTTTTTTTAATTTAAGTGGGTCCCAAATATTTAGTGTGGGGACACACTTATGCTAAAAATAAAACCCTGTGTTGTCTCAAATTCAAGCAGCCCGTTATTTTTGTTTGGGAAGCCCGCGCGGGCCCCCAGAGGGTCTGACCGGGGGCGGAGCTCACCTGATGGCTTCCGCGATCCGAGTGCTCTCCTTCCGCCGGTCGCTGGACAACCGGCCGATCAGGTAGGAGTAGTCCAGGCCGCTGCAGAACACGCTGCCCACGGCGCTGAGCAGCAGCAGCTTGCTGTCGTCCGTGGCCGCGTTGCAGAGCGCGCGCCGGACCTCCTTCATGATCTGCAGGCGGAGAGGAGGGTGCAGGGACGGTGAGCGTCTACACTATAAGCCCAGGGTGGGGCTTTCAGACCACGAGTACGCCAGAGCCCTGACCCCTGAGCCTCTGCCTGTGCAGGGACCCCCCCCCCCCAGTACAAACACACGTCCAGCGCCAAGGACAGAAACGCTCAGCAAAACCCAAGCTCTCCAGCACCGGCCCCGGAGCAGGCAGAAGTATGCCGATCGGGAGGTGGTGTGGTCCCCCGGCTGCAGACCCGGATGCCCGGCTGGGTGTCGCTGGACCCCTGGAAAATCTCTGCAAGTCTTCTGGCATCTCCTTGCTCAGCCCTTTGTAAGGTATGGAAAACCAGTCCAGCGCACAGCCCAGGTGGGGTGCATGAGCCTTCGCTGATGGGCTCCGTTTAATTCTGCTCGGTCCCCAGCCCAGACCTGTGGAGTGAGACTCTGCACTGGCAGAAGACCCCAGGGAATTCGATGCATGTTATCGTTTGGTAAGTGCTGCTTTCATATATGAGCTTGCTTATTGGCCTTAAAAGAGAGTTATGTTGTTCAAGTCCTGTGTTATTAATGGAGACATCGAAGCGTGGTGAGTTTGCGTGGTTTGCAGGTGCGTGGAGAAGCTGGACTTGGACTCGGGAGGTCGTGCTCTGGGGCCCACAGCCTTCCCCCCACGGGCCACGGGCCTCTCAAGGTAGCCACGGGCCTCTCAAGGTAGCAGGGTCTTTTATCAAAAGCCCCCCGATGTAAGAGCAGCTGGCTACAGGAGCAGCAGTCTGTGCTGCGCCAGGCTGTGGAATTTACGATGCAGCCAGGGTCAGAAGCTGAGCTCCTGCCGCACACATGCTGGGTGCGGAGGCCAAAGTGTCACCCAGAAGCTAGAAGTCTGGGCTCTGGCTGAACCAACCCCTGAAGCCCTGCACACACCCTGACTCCTTCCAATCACACTCCCGCAGCTGACCCTGTCCGTCCTGACTACACAATGTCCCCTGGGTGCCTGGGCATTTGTGACGACTCACGGCAGTGTGGCCAGGCTCAGAGGGTGCATGCTTTGGGGATGGGAAGTCTCTGTTGGAATATGGCTCTACCATTAATGAGCACAGCCCCTCTGGTCCTTCTGCCACCTGTTCACCACACCACAGTCAGAGCAAGCTGCTCAAATCTTTGGCACGGGAAAAATCTCCCACGAGAACTTTTAAAACCCTGGCCAGGCATAGTGGCTCACGCCTGTAATCCTAGCACTCTGGGAGGCCGAGGCGGGAGGACCGCTCAAGGTCAGGAGTTGGAAACCAGCCAGGGCAACAGTGAGACCCCGTCTCTACTAAAAATAGAAAGCAATTAATTGGATAACTAAAAATATATAGAGAAAAAATTAGCCGGGCATGGTGGCGAATGCCTGTAGTCACAGCTAGTCGGAAGGCTAAGCCAGTAGGATTGCTTGAGCCCAGGAGTTTGAGGTTGCTGTGAGTTAGGATGATGCCACAGCACTCTAGCCAGGGCAACAGAGTGAGACTCTGCCCCCCCCCAAAAAAAAAACTTAAAACTCCAAGCCTGTCCTATACATGGATTTGAAGTTCTGGATTACCAAGTTAAAAAAAATTGACATGGGAATTGGACATGAGCTAGTGGTATCCTTGAGGTATGTGATGGAAGAAGTAAGTGTAAAAGTACCCTGGAGAGAAACTGCAACCCAGACTGCATGGGACTTACACAGAAAAAAAATAAACCCTTGCTGAAGATGAGCTCACAATCAAAAGTTACAACACACTTGAGGAAACACAAGATGGCATACTCAACAAATGAGAGGATTGCATAACATAACTTCAAGTAAAAGAATGATCTAGAAGAGACTATAACATAAGAATGAATGTTTAAAACAATCAGAGAGGAAATGAGATATCTGAACAATAAAGAAAGAACAAGAGAGTATGGGGAAAAATAGATTTGAGGGGGAAAAGAAACTTCTCAAAATGAAAAACAATGTCATGGAAATCTGCTGAGATGAGCAGCAGATTAGATGGAGCTAAAGGGAGAATAAGGGAACCGAAAGATAGGAAGCAACTGCCCCAAATGTAGCATATAGAAAACCAGAGACTGAAAATATAAATGAGAGGTTAAAGACAAGAATGATAAGACAAGAAGATTTAAAATAGGTGCTGTAGGAGTTCTTATCAGGAGTTGATAAAGAAGAGGGGAAGGGCAATATCTAAAGAGATAAGGGGTGAGAATTTTACAGAACTGATGAAAGACGCATTCGTTTCCTGTGGCTAATATAAAAAGCTACCACAAGCTTAAACAATGCAAATTTCTTACATTATAGTTCTGTAGGTCGGAAGTCTGATGCAGGTTTACTGGGTGAAACCAACTTGTCAGCAGGGCTGTTACTATATGGAGGCTCTAAGGGAAAAATGCATTTCCAGGCCTTTTCCAGTTTCTGGAGGCCGCCCACGTTCCTTGGTTCATGGGCCCTCCCTCTAGCTTCACAAGCAGTAATGGCCAGTGAGTCTCTCTCACTGTCTTACTTTGTATCTCTCTGACACTGACTATTCTGCTTTCCTCTTCTGCGTCGAAAGACCCTCTTAATTACATTGAGCCCATCCAGATAATCTAGGGTAACCTCTTTATTTTAAGGTCAGATGATTAGCAACCTTAATCTCATCTGAAACCTTAATTCCCCCTTGCCATGTAACCTAACATATTCTCAGGTTCCGGGGATTAGGAGATGAACAGTTTTGGGGGTGGGAGGAAATTATTCTACCTGCCACAGACCTGAATCCTTAAATTCAAAAACAACAAAAAGCTATGCAGAAGAAATAACAATTAACACATGCATGGACATATCGTCTTTAAACTTCAGAACATCAGAGACAAAACAAAGCCTTCAATACCTCCAGAGGCAGAAGTAAGGTGTATCCGACATAGAGCAAACATTCAACTGGAGGCATAATTCCAAATAGCAGATACAAATACCAGACGGTTAACAGAATAAAACTTTCAAACAGCTCAGGATAATAACCACCAAAAAAAAAAATTCTTCACCTAGCTAAACTATCACTCAAAAGCCAGGGTAAAAATTAGGTAGCTTCGGCAACAGAATGCTTACCACTCTTAGACCATCACTAAAAGAACTAAAGAAAGGATGTACTTCAAGAAGAAGAAAATGATATTCAGAGAGAAAAACTGACGTGCAAGGAATAACAGCAAGCAAAGAAACTGGTGACTGTACTGCTACATCAAGATGAGAATGGACTATAAAACTCATGACACCGATATTGACTAATCCGAGGGTGGCAACTTGCACAAGGTACAAGAACTCTAGCAGTGGGCAGTAACACTGTGCAACATTTTCACGAAGGAATGACTAGAGGCAGAGCATGTCAAGGTTACATGTTTAGAAGTGGTATGGAGGTAATGATTACATGTAGACTTCGCTACATGTACATGACTTAAGAAAACTTCTTAAAAATACATGAATTACAATGGATGAGGGAGATAAAATAAAATACATGGCAACAGAAAACAAGGCATGGTACTTGCCTGGTTCATGAAGCTGGGAGCCTAACAGGGGAGACAATACCTGAACAGGCCTTTAAAGGATCATTATTAATGATACAATAGACATCATCCTAGGGTGCAGGTGGGGGAGAGATTAGGAGAATATTTATTGTTTTTTATACAACACTTTATTTCTTTTTGAGACAGAGTCTCGCTTTGTTGCCCAGGCTAGAGTCAGTGCCGTGGCATCAGCCTCGCTCACAGCAACCTCAAACTCCTGGGCTCAAGCGATCCTGCTGCCTCAGCCTCCCCAGTGGCTGGGACTACAGGCATGTGCCACCATGCCCGGCTAATTTTTTCTACATATATTAGGTGGCCAATTAATTTCTTTCTATTTTTTAGCAGAGACGGCGTCTTGCTCTTGCTCAGGCTGGTTTCGAACTCTTGATCTCGAGCAATCCGCCCGCCTCGGCCTCTATACAACACTTCTAAAGGAACTCCCATTTGTCAAGCAACCTAGAAGTGCAAGGGATTGAATCAGGTAATTTCCACATGATATTCGATTCCAGACAAAAAAAATCTGGCAAGGTACGGAGGTCTCCCGATCTTGCAGGGGAAGCAGTGAAGACCCAGAGAGGTGCAGGAAGCTGCCTAAGGCCACACCAGCAGTGAGGGGCAGGACCACGACTCAAATCTCACACTGATGCCTCTTCACTTTCTACAATTCCTTAATAAATGGATAAATGTTCTTGGAAAAAACAGAACCAGAGATCAATCAGAACTGCGAACCTCTAGGCCCAGCGCTGCTGGAAGGATGGGAGAAGCACATTCCGTGTTAACATGGCGTGAGCCACAGATACTCATTTTGAACATCAAAAAAGCCAACAGGCCACTGTCTTGTGGGTCCTTTAATCCATCTGGCTCCAGAAATAGATACACTCTCACCTATATATGAACTCTCTCTCTCTGAGAGGCAAAAAAAAAAAAAAAAAAAAAAAAACCAAAAAACCCTGCTGTAAAGAGATGAACTGCAAATCTTTATATGACTCAGACAGCAGCCTGAGGCTTCACTTACTTGTCAATCAGTAAAAACAGGAACCGAAAAGCACCCATCTCTTTTACGAATTAAGCTGAAAATACATTTGTGTTGTATTGATACAACAAAAGTACAAACCACATTTTGAAATTTTGAAAAAGTTATATTTATTTACCGTATCTTTCCTTTGCCTTTCTGGTGCGGAGAATCCAATTTGGACAGATGGCTGAGGTTCCACCTTCTTGAAGGACCCCACATTTTATACTGTGACTGGGTTTGTTTTAAGTAAAATGTTCTAAAACCACTCCGCACTCTGCCTTCCGAAACAGGGTGCACTGCGTGCAAGAAACTATGCACGGTCATTCATTGGCCTATAACAGGTCGATCCCCCTTAGAGGCTTCTAGGGTGTGATTCTCTAACGAATAGTCCCAGACCCGATATGCACTTTGAAGTCCTAAATCTGTCCTTTACGTTCACTGCCCTCATTACGCACGTTCTAGCTGCCGCTGGCACCTGCTGTCCGCGTCTGCCAGGGAAAGTGTACAAGCCCGCTCTGACTGCTGGCTTCGGATCTGCCAGGACCAGATAACCAAATTGATTCGAATCTCATATCCAAGAGGAATAAACCGGGGTCCCTCTTGGCATTTCGCCTGTACTTGCTGAAATCCAGCCGCTGCGCCAGGCCCATCTCAGACTTGTACAACCAACCACCTTCAAGAGAGATTGCCCCAAATCCCGGACAAGAGGCACAGTCTCCCTTATCCCAGCAGCCCAGATACTTTATATCCTTGCTGTGATGCTTGTGACAAATGCCCTTGTAGACTGTGCACCACCTTCCTGGATCCTGCCTCCTTTGAGATTGAAACCCCCATGGTAGGCAGCCTCAGAGATGGCCCCGTTGACCCCTTCCCTCCTGCTACCCACGCGCTTCTACCATTCTCTCTACCCTCGTGGGAGGGAGGACTGGACCTGGGGCCTGGCTTCCATCCAACAGAAGATGCCACCGTGCTGGGATGTCACTTGAGATCAGGTTACAAAAGGACTACAGCCTCTGTCTTGGCCATGCTCGCTTGCTGTCTCCCTTTCTCGGAGCTTCTGCTCTGGGGGAAGGAGGCTGTCGTGTCTCGGGTAGCCCTAAGGGGAGGCCACGTGGCAGAAAACAGACGTGTCCAGCCGGTGAGGACCGGGGCCTGCCAGCCCCCGCGTGGGTGAGCTTGGGAGTGGACCCTCCTCCAGCCAAGCCCTGGTGCGGGACGGCAGCCCCCGCCTACGCCGGACCCCGGCCGTACGAGAGACCCTGAGTCAGAAGCACCCAGCCCGGCCACGCTGGGATTCCTGCTCCACAGAAACTATGAGACGGTAACTGCCCGTTGTTTTAGAATGACAAGCTTAGAGCAGTTTGTCGCATGGCTATAAATAACGAATGCAGTCCCTTAAGAGCTAAAATAGCCTTCTCATCTGTATATCCCTTGTAGCATCTAGTCCAGAACCTTCTGTGTGAAAGAATTTAACAAATGTTTATTGAATCGAGAGAATGGCAGTCTCAACCCCTTCGAGAAGTTTACAGTCTAATGTTGGGCAGGGAGGAATCAGACATTTAACAAATCACCATGCAAACACCCGCAGACTAACGACTGTGGTAAGTTCCAGAAGGGAGGCATGCACGGCGCTTAGGGAGGCCTGTGACAGACAGCCATGCCGAGAAAGAAAGGGGAGGGGAAACTTCCCGCGGGAAGTAAAGGCCAAGCTGAGACCTGAAGGAAGAGCAGGAGTCAGCAAAGCAAGGAGGACGGGAAGCCTGCTGCGGTCAGAGGAGGCGGGGCACGTGCAAAGGCCCTGTGGCAGGTGTGAGCGCCAGAGTAAGCTGGGGAGCAAGAGTGCAAGAGGAGGTATGTGTGACATGGGAACGCAATGAGGTGAGACCTCACTGGCCTTGCGGGCCACACTGAGGGCTCCAGCTGTTAACCGCAGTGATCGAGAGCCACCGACAGGTTTGAGCTCTGCGTGTGTGTGTGTGGTGTGTGTGCACTCACACGCATGTGCGTGCAGAGTCCATCGGACCTGCATTTCCGGCAGATCACTCGGCCTGCTCAGATGACACGCAGAAAGCATGACGAGTGGGCAGGCTCCTCAGCAGGCCATGACAACAGTCCAGGCCGAACAGCCTAGTCGTCTGGACTCTAACCGTTAGGATGGAAATGGACGGAAGTCAATGCATCGGAGAGCTGTTCAAGGACGGAAGTCAGCAGGTGCTGGGGCAGGTGGCATGGGATCGTGACAGAAGGGGCAGGGAAGGGGCCCCGTGTCTGGCGTGTTCCCGGGATGGCGGTGGTGCCGTGAGGCCACAGCCCTGACGGGGGACTCGGGGTCCTCTCCCAGTGGGGACGTGGGGAGCTTTCGATCGCGAAGACCTTGTGCAACCTGCGTTGCCGGCTCCTTCCTTAAGTGGCATTTTCATTCATCTCCTGGTTCTCTGCCATGTTCCAGACGGGAAAAATACCACAACACACCCGCCAGCCTCGGAGTCTAGTTAACGCATCGTGTAATGTATCAATCCCTGCCTGTGGGGCCAATCCAACCAATGTCACATATACAGAGCAAAACAGAATCCAAATTATAACCACGAAAGCGGTCCCCTTCCAGACCTTCTGCTAACGAGCAAGGCTGGGGCTGCCTGTGGCCTCTGATTTATGTTAACAATGACAGGGGACATGTACAGGATGCCTTCTGTATGCTGGGTGGTCTGCGAGTCTCCTTGCAGACATTATCTCTAATCTCGCGGGGAGGACACTGTGTAATCTCTACAAATGAGGAAGCTCAGAGAGGCAAAACAACTTCCCAGGGGGACGGAAGTCGGTGGAGGCAGGATCGGAACCCAGGTCTGCCAGACTTCAAACCTGTGTTCCTTCTCTAACACCACCTCCTTCATCTCAGTAGAATCCTTCTTTCGGGACCGCTGTATACAGCCAGCCAGCTCGCCCACGCAGTCGACCTGCTTTGGTGGTGGAGACGGCTGAAAATGATGCCAGACCAATAACTTAAGCTGTTTTTCTCCCATTCTGTAACTGACCGGCGCGCATTAGGAACGGAACCCTGATTCACCAAGCCCACAGCCCGGCAGGTTTGAGAACCTGTGGGCCTTCAATCAATCAAATCAGTCTGGCACAGCACGTGGTCCGTGACGACTAGTCACAGTTAACACCCAAACCTGCTCCGACGCCGGAATGCACTGGGATAGACTTCACATCTATTCCATTTATCAGAGGAAAATGCTGTGCCTTTTTTAAAGCATGTTTTTAAAAAAAGTAGTGAAGTGGAAAAAAAAAAAAAAAAAAACCCAGGAAGAATTGGTCTTGTGCAGACATCTCATGAGGGGCTTAAAATAATGAGGTTTCCAGGTGTATAAATGTAAGAAGAGCCACCTTGGGGGGAAGCTCAGGCTCTGGATTTCTTTGAATCCCACACAGAGGTCTACACAGCAGAGACCCCGAGGGGTGCTTCTGCTGAAGGGGGAGTAGGGGGAGCCCCCCCCCCAAATACCACGGTTATGGGAGGAGCAACAGCGAGCCACCAGCTCTGCAGACCCCAAGGGCTCTGGGCAAGGCATGTGTCAACCCTTCCGGACGGCCAGGCCCACCACGCCATGAAGAACCAGAGTCTATACAAACAACCCATAATGATAAGATGCACGATTGCAAGTTCAAGGACACAGCACCTCCGCCCCCCCTTCAGCGGCACTGGACAATGCCAGGCCATCCTGTCACCCCAATCCCAGTGGGTGGCCACCCCTTCCCTCTGTCCCCCAACACAGCCCCTCAGAGTTGACCCTCCATGTCTCCACTGCTGTTATGGAAAGGGCAGCCAGGACAGGACAGGAAAAGGGGCTCTTCTGGACACGCTGGTTAAGCTGTGAGAAGCTAGCCCAGGTGAGCCTCAACTTTTTGATCTCTACGACGTGAAGCAAAACCATCCTACATCGCAAGACAGGTGGCACGATGACGTGGGATGAAGAGCAAATACAAAGCACATAGAGCTACTGCTCTCTGGTCCCGTCACCTTTATTGTCATTTACCGATCTTCGTACGTCCCCGTCCCGGGGGAGCCCTCCTGAGATCAGTGTTTTCCCGCCTTTGTGCCATCAAGAATCTCTTCCCTGCCTGCCTCACCTACCCTGTATTCTGAAGGATGGTATCAGCCTAACTGCATTAAGTATTCATTGTTTCCCTACTGTATTCACCTAAGACACAAGTATGACGAACATTAAAAAAGTAACGTCGAAAAAGCAGATTCAATTGGACTTCATTAAAATTTAAAATTTTGTATGTCAAAGGACACTATCGGGGCCATAAAAAGTCAACACTCAGAATGAGGGGAAAAATTTTAAAATCCTATACCTGATCAAGACTTAGTATCCAGAATATGTAAAGAGTGCTTAAAACTCAACAACAGAAAACTAACCCAATCTGAAAAACAGGCAAAATAGGAGAGAGACAAATGACCAACACGGACATGAAAATGCTCAACATTATTAGCCATCAGGGTAATGCAAATCAAAACCACAATGAGATACCACCTTACGCCCAGTGACATGGGTACAGTGAAAAAGACAGACTGGTGTTGGCAAGGATGCATAAACTGGAACCCTCACATCCTGCCAGTGGGGATATAATGGTATAGCCATTATGGAAAACAGTTTGGTGGTTCCTTGAAAAGTTAAAACATAGAGTCACCATCTGACCCAGCAATTCCAAGCATTCAAATAGATCCGAGAAAATTATATTAGGAATGAGGAATATATCCAAGAAACCTAAAAATAGATGTTCACATAAAAACTTGTGCGCAAATGTCTGCAGTAATGTTATTCATAAAAATCAAAAGCAGAAACAACCCAAATGTCCATCACATTGAAAAACTGATGGACAAAATGTGATCTAGCCACACGATGGAATATCACGCAGCCGTGAAAAGGAATGAAGTCCGGATACTTCAAGGTGAAACAAGCTAACTGAAAGAAACCAGACGCAAAAGGCCACGTATTGTACGGTTCCATTTACATGAACTGACCAGAATAGGCAACTCCACAGAGACAGAAGGCGGCCGAGAGGCTGCCGGGGACTTGGGGAAAGGGAGAATGGAAGTGACTGTTTAATGGGTATGGGGTTTCTTCTTGGGGTGATAAAGATGTTCTGGAATTAGAAAGTGGTGAAGCTTGCACAACCTTATATATACAGCAAAAAACCACTGAGTTGTGCATTTCAAAAGGGCGAAATTTATGGTGTATGAATTTCATCTTGATAAATACATACATATATATATATGAAATAAGTGAATATAATTCCAGCTAAAGCAAGGAAATTTGACGTGCTGATTACAATGAGGTTTAGCTGGCAACACCCAAGGAAGGATGCTGGGACCCTAGGTCTACACCCTAAGTCTGTGGCCTGTGGTCTTCACCTGCAAAATGAGAGAACGCCACTACCTGGTCACGAAGACCAAATGGGGCAATGCAGGTAGAGGGATCCGAGGCTGTGCCCCGTGGTTAAGCATGATGCATGTCAATTATTCCCACCAGCCCCCTGGTGGGATGAAAGAGAAGCGACGTCCGTCCCTGCACGTGGGTCCCACGGCCCAGCACACGCGCCCCCGGCCTCGGCCCTCACCTCGGGGGTCAGTGCGTTGTTATCCGAGGTCTGGCTGGACAGTAGGATGTGCGTGAAGCCCTCTTCCTTCCGCACCACGATGTCGCGGAACCGGCAGTTGCTCTCGTTCTGGCGGACGCTGTACCTGAGCCTCTTGTCGAAGACGTAGTCCTTCTCCGCGTCCAGCTTCCGCTTCACGGGGCTGTGCAGGTTCAGGCCCCCGTTGGTCAGGGCGGAGCCTTGCAAGAGCAGGGAGACAAAGTGAGCGACTGGCAAGGGGCCACCGTCCCACACGAGCACGGTGGGAGAACGTGCAGGTCGCCACTGGGAAGGCTGACATGTGGCCGGTACACCCCACCCCCACCCCTAAACCCCCTGCCACCCTCTGCTCCGGGTTGCAGAGCCGGGGCTGAGTTCCCACATCTGCAAACCCAGCAGAGGGTCTAGAGGGTTCTCTGCGAAGGCCCCGTGCAGCCCCCTTCACCCCCACTCCCACGCAGCACCCAGCTTCTGCCCGACGGCTTAGCAGCAGGGAACCCACGGTCCACCAGGGGCAGCCCTCCCTGTCCGTGGCCGCCTACAACTCACAGGTAGCTACCAAGAGCAATACTAGCAGCTAGCCTTTATCGGACGCGTATTATGCGCTCAGCACCACCCTGAAACATGCCGGGGGCATCATCGCATTTAACATGAGAAACTGAGATGGGGCTCTGGGACCCCCGGTGCTTCTTTGGGGGCTGCCCGGAGACAAGGGAGGCGAGTACCAAGTGGGCAGGGTCCTCCTGTCTGTCCCCCGCCTCCCAAATCAATTACAACGGCTCTGCGTTTTTCTGTTTTACATGTTAGCATTCGCAAATGGCCAGAGAGCGCCCTGCTAAGAAGGTGTGAAAACCGGTGACAAAAGGATGCTGACTTAGGCCGGTTCCCTAGATCTCCGGCCTCCCAAAGAGACAGGTCAGGAGTTGTGTTCTAAAGAAAGCGTGCCCATGCTCAGACCCCAAATCTCCATCCCGAGCAGGCCTGGGGAGAGGCTCTAATGTATATTTTGAAAATATTTCCCAGCCAAAAATAAAAAGAGCGAGAGAGCGAGAGAGAGAAGATATAAATTACCAATCATCACTATTGATCTTAGGGACATTAAAAGGATAATAAAAAGATATGATGAACTGCTCTGTCCACTTATTTGATAACTTAGATGAAATGGACCAATTCCCTGAAAGATACAAACTTCCAAAATATATACAAGGAGAAATACATCATCTGAATAGCCCTATATCTATTAAAGAAATCGAATCAATAATTATCTTCTAAAAAAAGAAAGCACCAAGCCTCAATGAATTATATCAAACATGTATGGAAGAAATAACAGAAATTCTCCACAATCTGTTCCAGAAAATAAGAATCAGAAGAACACCTCCTAATCCATTCTATGAGGCCAACATAACCCTAATACTGAAGTGAGATACGTTACAAGAAGACAAAAACTATAGACCAAGATCTTTCATGAACACAGATGCAAAAATCTTCAGCAAAATATTAGCAAATCAAAGCCGACAACGTATAAAGAGAATCATGTGCTACAAATAGGTATGCAAAGCTGGCTCAACATTTGAAAGAAAATCAATGTAATCTACCACATCAAGAGGCTGAAAAAAAGAAAAATCGTATCGTATCAATTGAGGCAGAAAAAGCATCTGGCAAAATCCAATAGAAGGGGGCTTCCTTCACTTGATAAAGGACATTTACAGAATACCTATAGCTAACATAATACTTAACAGTGAGAAACTAGATGCTCTCGTCTTAAGATGTGAAATAAGAAAAGGATGCTCTCTCTCCCATTCAATATCACGTTGGAAGTCCTAGCTACTGCAGAAAGAAAAAAAAAAAAGAAATCAAAGGTTACAGAGATTGAGAAGGAAGAAATAAAATGATTTTCATCCACAGATGACAAGGCTATCTACATAGAAAGTACCAAAGAATTGAAACAAAAAGAAAACCAGCCATTCCTGGAACTAATAAGCAAATATAGCAAGGTCACAGCATACAAGGTTAATAGACAAAAGTCAGTTACTTTCTCACAATCCAGCAACGAACAATTGGAATTTGACATTTAAAAATAAAATACTAAGTTCTAGTATTCGATAATACAGTAGGAACATTGCAGTTCACAATAGTTTATTGTATATTTTGAAATAGCTAGAAGAGAAAAATCAGAATGTTCCCCACAAAGAAAAGATAAACATTTGGGGTGATAGATACCCCAATTATACTGATTTGATCATCCATCGTGTATAGGTATCAAAATATCACCATCTATCCCCAAAATATATACAACTATTATGTATCAATTTTAAAACTTTATTTATGACAGCACCTAAAATATGAAATACTTAGGTATAAATCTAACAAAATATGTTAAAGATCTACATGTAGAAAACTACACACCTCTGATGAAAAAAAAAAACAAACAAAATCCAAATCAATGGAGAGACATTCTGTGTTCGTGAACTGGAAGATTTAATATTTTTAAGATGTCAATTCTTCCCAACTGATCTAGAGATTCAATGTAACTTCAATCAAAATGCCATCAAACTACTTTGTAGATACTGAAAAACTTACTCTACACGTTATTCAGGAAGGCACAGACCTAGAATAGCCAAAACAATACTGAAGAGTAAGAACAGAGTTGGAAGACTCACACTACCCAATTCCAAGACTCAACACAAAGCTATGGCAATCAGGATGGTGTGGTACTGGCAAAAGAATAGACACGTAGATCAATGGAACAGAACCGAGACCCTGAAAATAGACACACACCAATACAGTGAAGCGATTTTGGGCAAAGAAGACAATTCCATGAAGAAAGGACAGTCGCTTTCAACAGATGGTACTGGAACAAATGGATATCCACTTGCAAAAGCAAAAAATGAACCTACACACATATCTTAACACCTTTCGCAAAAATTCGCTCAATGTGGATCACAGACCTAAATGTAAAATGCAGAGCTACAAGGCTCCCAGAAGACAACAATACAGTTCACGTAAGCGCTGTACCCCTGTTGACAAAGGAGATTCCCGTGGAGGCAGAGGCTAACCACGCTGACCCCGCTGTACCTGTGCACTGGGTTGAATCATTAAGAAAATGGATGGCAAATGGTAGGAGCCAGGTGTTCACCGTGGGAGTTTACAGACGAGCAAAGGGAGTAGGTCAGAAAGATCCGCGTGCTCACGGGAGTTGCAGACAACAGTTTGACCTCGTGTTTAGCTTAATGCAGACACAGATGGTTACGTACAGAAACATCTACATGTAAGTCATGTAAGTGTGTTTGCACATGTGTGATTCTTTACTCTGCCAGCTGAGAAGGCCCAGAGACTATGACATCTCAACAGCAAAGAGCACACCTAGCGCCCTGGTCTTGCTCTCTAGCTCCTTTCTCCATAAGAGGAACCAGGGCACCCTGGAGAAATGGCTAGCTTGAGGACTGGGCTGGAAACGTACGAGGTAAGCTTGCAGAGCCAGAACAGAAAGAACTGCTCAAACAGAACAAAACAGCCACCGTAATGATGGAGGTCTGTCAACAGGGACACAGGAGCCAAGGGAAAGAGCTCCCAATGGCCAAAGAGATGAACAAGTTGAACAACGAAACATAGTTACTACTGGGTTAACATGAAAATACAAAATAACGGTGCATCAGTCCATTCTGATATAAATAAGTGATTGCATAAATAAATAAATGCAGGAGAAGAGACAAATCTCCCACGCAGAAGAATTCCAAGTAACTTATGTAAATAGTCCAGTCTCAAGGCCATGGGGTGTGGCTCCCCATTCCGTGCGTGTGGGCCACACAGGGTGACTCACCTCCAAGAGTACAGCGTGGGGAGGAGGACAGCAGAGTACCTGTGCTGTGGGGAAACCTGACACGCACACCTCAGCCAGGTGATCCGGTCAACACCAGCAGGGACGGGTCACGTTCCCCGTCTGTGTCCCTGACGGGGGGTGGGAGAGGGGTCATGAGAATGGCGCTTTACCTCTGGGGGTCTTCTTCCCCAAAACTCGCAACCCCACTCTAATCACGAGGAAAACATCAAAATAAACCCCACCTGAGGGACAGTCTGCAAAATACACGAGCAGCCCTCCCCAAAGCTCTCAGCGTCACCGAGAAACTGCCACAGCCCAGGGGAGCCTAAGGACACACGACGATTACAGGTAACGTGGGGTCACGGATGGGGTTCTGGAACAGCTATTAGGTTAAAAACGGAGGAAACCTGAATGAAGCACGGACTATATAGTTCATAATAACTGCCTATTGATATTGGCTCTTTGGTCTTCCCAAAGGTTGTCACCCTAATGAAAGGTAACAGGAGAAGCTGGGTGTGGGGCATGTAGAAACTCTTCGTGTTAGCGTCCCAATTTTTCTGTGAATCTAAAACTGTTCAAAAGGTGAAGTTCAATCTTACTGGAGTTAGGTGATAATCTCATTGTGGTTTTGATTTGCATTTCCCTAATGATTAGAGATGTTGAACATTTTATATATATATGTTTGCTGGCCATTATTCTGTCTTCTTTTGAAAAGTTTCTGTTCGCGTCCTTTGCCCATTTATGGATGGGGTTGTTTGACTTTTTTTCTTGTTGATTTTTTTCAAACTGGCACTGACCGATCAGCACTAAGGTGCTCATACAATAGTAATATTCTTTGGGGGAAGGGGGCTTGGGGGTGGGTAAACTCACAACTAACGGATGCGGTGAACGTTGGGGGGGGGGAGAAGGGCACGTCTCAAATCATGGTTGGGAGGTGGCAAAGTCATAACATGCCATAACATGTCATAACATGTCACCAAAATGTTCGTACCCCCATAATTTCCTGAAATATATATAAAAAAGAAGTGAAGTTCATTTTAAAGAAGATATTTTAGCAATTCAGTTCGGTAAAGACAACAACAACATCATGCCCGTTCTGACACCCAGAGTGCGACAGGATCGCTGCGGGACAGTCACAAATCAGCCTGCTGCTGCTGCTGCTGCTGATCCCGGGACCAGGCCTTGAGAACCAGGGTCCAGACAGCTCGGGGACCCCCTCTGTGCCCAGGCGCCACTCTGGGGGTGATGCAGGAGCAGTGTCCCCCCGTCTCCCCGCCAAGCATAGGGCTGCCCTGCACGCTGACGTGAGAAGGCCGGTGGACTGTCACATCTGCCGGGCCAGGGTGAGCAGCTGTCCCATGCAGGATGCAGCCGCGTCTCCAGGGGGACCTCGCTAAGCCGCAGGGATGTGAGCAAGAGGAGTACAAGGAACTCAGAGGTGCCACCTGCTAGGTGCCAAGCACCCTGCCAGGCTGGGATGAGAAGGAAGCCACTACGGAGACTGAGACGCCAGAACCCAGCCCCTGGAGGCCAAGCCTGCTCCCCTGAGCCTCAGGAAGATGACTGCGTGGACGCGGCGTGGGCGTGCTCATCTTCCGATCCCCAGAGAGCAGGATATAAAGATCAAGTAAGATAACATATTGAAAGAACTCAGCATATACTAAACAATGAATAAATGGTGGCTCTTATTTGCTTTGTAGTCGTCATGCCCGGCTTAGCACAAAATCACCCTCGTAATACTTGCAGCGTTGAGTGCTGTCTCTCTAATGATCCCATGTCCTGGAGGCAGGGCCACCGGCACGCTCACAGCCTGGCCCAGCATGGGACCCGTGGCTCACACCTGGAAGCCCACGGACATGCTCCTCCGTGTGCACAGCCCCCGGCCCGGCCCTGAGTGGGCTCCGGCTCTCCAGGAGCCCTTGGAATCTTGGCATCCCAAGGGCCGGGCCAAAGGCAGGGACCAGGGGCCGAGCAGACCCAGCCAGAAGAGGATGATGCTCCCACACCAGAGCTGCACGGCACAGAGGAGAGGCCCGAGTCACCTCTATCCTGCAAAGCCTCCTCCTCATGTTGTACTTTTCCATCCGCCCCGAAGCAACCAGGCCTTTTCAAACATCAAGATGCAGCTCCTGACATCGGGTGAAACGACTCCACCAACTTGGGAAAGTAAACACGAGCCAAGTTGAATTAAAAGGTTGTGCGGAGAGAGCTGTTGCTTCGGGTCGATCTCAACCCCACTGGAGCTCAGGAGGGTTCCAGGACCGGCCGGGGCTGGCCGCGGTTTCTGCAGGAATGCACGCACACCCGGGCCACGCTCCTGCGCGCGGAGGCTTCACGCCACGGGAGCTGCTCTCGGCCGGCGCTCGCCTGGCTCTCGCCTGATGCCCAGAGCTTGGGGACATCCATGCTTCCTGGGGCCAGGTCAGGTTTGCAGAGCACCCTCCTGCCTCCCAACCAAGTCAAGCCGCTTATTAAAAATGATATTAAGGAAGCGAACTCGACAGTTACCTTTTAGAGCAGCTCTAATGTTGGCTCTAAATTACCCAATTATTCCTACGAAGCTCCCATTTTACAGATACGGAAAAGCAAGTACGTTGCTGGAAGCCACAGAGATTTTTAAATGGTAGAGCGAGGATTGGAGGCAGCTCTCTTTTTACGCATTCATTCAAAGTCTCGAGATGTATCACCTCCTACGGGCAGGCTATCTTTGGAGGTGACAGGGACCCGACAGAAATTAGAGAAATAAGGTCCCTTCCCTCATGGGACTTGCTTCAGGGTGGGGGAGAGGGAAAGCTAACAAGCAAACTAATAATACCTGAAATAATTACAGGTCGGCAAACAATAGGGTGATACAATGAAGAGCAATGGAGGGGGTGTCTGTAATTCAAACCCTAAGGCCTTTCCATTAATGCACAGGGTGAAGGGACAAGGCCCTCTGGGGCCACCTCGCCAGATAAGCCATAAAACCAGGTAAGGAGAGCAGACACGCTTATCTAACTCTGTCAGGACGCTGGGCTCGCAGCTCCGGTGCTGACTTGCAAAGACACAGTGTCTCTGGGCAAGAAGGATCAGAGCCTGGATTCACGTCACGCGTGGCCGCGTCACTTGCATTCCTGGATATGAGTGGCTGGGATGTGCCCTCCAGGAGGTGCAGAGGAAAGTGGCCTCCAGAGCCCCTTGGGGACCCTGCCCTCTCGCCAAGCTGCCTTCGGGACCCCTCCTGTCTTGCAGCATCACGCCGAGAGAGACAGAGACAGAGACAGACGGCAACAATCTGGCAGGGAAGATGCCATGGGAAAGAGAACACGCTGGAAGCACGGAGGTTTAGGGCTTTGCATGTCAGACACCATGGCAATCCCAACCCTGCTAACTAGGAGGAGCGAGGAAGCCACATACGCCCCTGGGCATCAGTCTTCCTTAGTCGAGAGATGGGTTAATCATGGTAGCCGCTTTTCAGGGCTGTTTTGAACATGTTCAGCTGAAGAACAGACACAGATCAACAAAGTGCCTGGGACATTCCAGGCGCCCCCCCCCCAATGTTAGCCGGGAGGCAGGGTGGGGGGACTCTGTTCAAAGAAGAGAACTAACTGGTGAGTCCTCAACCACCATGCCTCTCCTACTCCCAACCCCAACCCCCGACACCCAGACCCCAGCCAAGCACGGGACACTCCAGGTACGGAGGTGGCTAACGGCCCCGCGTGCCTGGAGGTCGGGGTGGCGGCCAATCGGGGCACCACCTGCATTCAAACCCCGCACGTGCCTTCCCGGGCTGCAACTTGCTCACCCACCCTGTGTCCTGGTGTCCCGCGTGCGAAATGGGAGAGGCCACTGCCGCCTTGCAGGCTGTCTGTGCAGCGAGGGAAGTGATGCACGCTGCATTTCTGAGACATAGGAAGCCACCCCCCGTCACGCCGGCTTCCTCCCTTTCATCCCCAGTGTCCCACGTTCCTTCCCTTCAAGTACAAAGGAGTATTTCTCGTTGAGAAGGCTCCATAAGCTCACACTTTGACACCGCGCCTCTGTTGCAAGCACACAGGAGCGGCAGATAAAATATGAAAGGAGAAATCCAATAAGATGAAGCAGGGCTCGCAAACAAGATAATCATCTCTGCGTATGAGAGGCAGAACGTCAGCACAAAGCAGTGAGTGGAGCAGGGGGCGCGGTCAGGAAGTGGACTCTTCAAGGGCGACAGGGACTGAAAGTCTTCCCAGCAAGACGGGAGAGGGGACCCGGGCGCAGAGCTGAAAGCCTGGGGATGGGGTGACCCCCCCCCGTCTTCCCCGTGAAGGCAGAACAACAATAACAAAAGCATGTGCCGCCCAAAGCTAAGGCTTTATCGGGAGCTCTTGGACCAGGTAGAGGCAGACACAAAACTACTAGAGAGAGAGGGAGGGGGAGAAAACAAAGAAAAACAAAACAACGCAAAAACTTCCCTCTCGACATGAGCCTGCACACCAAAATTCCAAAGCATGTAGACAGCTCACAAAACAAGCCAACCCTTGTGCAAAAATCCACGCTTGAAACATACATTACTCCAAATAAAATTAAATTAACATCATGAAGCAATCTGACAAGGACTTAAAAATAGGAATACTTCAAATGCTCAGAGTGATAGCTTCAAGAAAAACATTCATTTAAAATAAACAAGAATTTTTCACACAAAAGCAGACAGAAAGGAAACAAGGATGGTGGGTAGGATAAAGAACCAATTAAAAAGAAAATAAGGAATAGGGTGAAACAGTTGCGTATCACAAATAAAAGGCTCATATTTCCAAATCGTAAGGAACTTCTAAACGTAAAAGATAAAAAGGCCAAAAAAAAAATCTTCCAGGAAAAAAATAGAAAAAAAGACATGAACAATCCATAAACATTACATAACAATGGCTGTTAAACATAAGAAAAGATTCCAACTTCACTCAAAAGAATAATGCAAATCAAAACTCATAATAAAAAAAAAATGAAAGTTAAAACTCCACTGAAGTACCATTTCTTATGCATCAGCTTGGCAAACATTCAAAATCCTGACAATATACTCTGCCAGAGAGAATGTGTGGACTCAGGCATTCTCTTAATTGTGGGTGGGACATAAAAAGGTACAGCCGTCATGAAATGGAGTTTGTCACTACCTGACAACACTGTTTATGTACTTCCGCTCAACCTAGAGTCCCACTTCTAGAAGTTTAACAAGAAAATTATACCTCCAGCAGTACAAAAATATATTATATATATAAATATATTTATATATATATATATGTATTTATAGGGTTCTTGCAGCATTATTGAGAGTTGCAAGTCATTGGAAGCTACCTAAATGTCCACATATAGATTCATGGAATAAACTATGGTGCATCCACACAAGGGAATACTATGCAGCTGTAAAAAAAAAAAAGAGCACTATCGCTATGAATATGGAGTGATTTCCAAAATACATTTTCAAGTTAGGTACAACTGACTGATTTTCAACAAAGCAGACAAAAACATACACTGGAGAAAGAACACTTACGGATCTATTCAGTAAGTGGTGCTGGGAAAACTGGATAGCCACATATGGAAGAATGAAACTGGATCATATCTTTTGCCATATACAAAAATTAAGATGGAATCAAGACTTAAGTGTAAGACCTGAAACCATAGAATTCTAGAAGAAATGTAGGAAAAACTCTTCTGCACATTGGCCCAGGCAAAGAAGTTATGACTAAGATCTCATAAGCAAATAGAGCAATAACAACAATAAATAAATGAGACTTAATTAAACTAAAAACTTTCTAAACAGCAAAGGAAATAACAGAGTAAACAGAGAACCTACAAAATGGGAGAAAATATTTGTAAACTATATATCCAACAAAGGACTAATAACCAGAATCTACGAAGAACCGAAACAAATCAGCAAGAAAAAAACAAATAACCCCATGAAAAAGTGGGAAAAGACATGAATAGATTTTTCTCAAAAGAAGATAGATAAATGGCCAACATAAATGGCCAATGCTCAACATCGCTAATCATCAGGGAAATGCACATTAAGACCACAATGATATACTATCTTGCCCCCATCAGAACCGCCATTATTAAAAAGTCAAAAACAATAGATGTTTGCACAGACGCAGTGACAATGCTTATATGCTTTTGGGGGGAATATAAACTTGTACAACCGCTATTAAAAATAGTAGGGAGATTCCTCAATAAACTAAAAATAGACTTACCATTCAATCCAGCAATCTCACTACTGGGTGTATACCTAAAGAAGTCATTTTACAAAAAAGACACATACACCTGAATGTTTATCACAGCATAATTCACAATTGCAAAGATATGGAATCAACTTAAATGCCCATCAGCTAAGGAGTAGATAAAGAAAATGTACTCTGTGCACACACACACACACATACACACATACACACATACCATGGAGTACCACTCAGACATAAAAATGAAATAATGTCTCTTGCAGCAATTTGGATGGAACTGGAAGCCATTATCCTAAGTGAAGTATCTCAGGAATGGAAAAACAAATGCCACATCTTCTCACTTATAAGTGAAAGCTAAACAAGGGTTATACATGGTCTTAAAGTAGTATAATGAACACTGAAAACTAAGGAAGGAAGGAGGGTTGGAGGGGGGTGAGGGATAAAAATCTACCTGTTGGGTAGATAGGTAGACTATTCTGGTGATGTGTACACTACAAACCCTGACTTCAGCATTGTATAACTCATCCATGTAGCAAAAAACACTTGTACCCCCTAAATATATTGAAATAAAAAAATAATAAAAATTTTAAAAAAAGAAAAAATTGGAATGTGGACTATAGATTAAAGTATTACATCAATGCAAAATTTCTTGAATTTCATATCTGTACTGTGTTTACTTAAGAGAATATATCCTTTTTCTGAGAAAATACCCATACTAAATATTAAGGGGTAAAGAGGCATAATGTACACAGTCTACACTTAGATTATTCAGAAAAAATAATTTGCATAATCATTTGTATATGTTATGTATATGTATGTATCTATCTACATATACATGTACATATACACACATACACACTCACACAGAGAGAAGGCAGGGCAAAATATTAAAAACTGGTGAATCTGAAAAAGGGTCCTTCACAATGTTTTCTCTAAATTTGAAATTATGTCAAAATAAAAAGTTAAATATAGTTTAAACACAAACATCCTACAAATAAGAATCAAATTAAAGTTCTATACAAAGGATAACTGAATATTTTTAAAAAGATAACATTTTCTATAACTCAAAAAAGAAAATCTTCTTAGTCTGAAAGAGCACTCTTGAGTACAAAGCAGGATAAATATACAAAATAATAATGAAACTGTAGAATGTCATGGATAAAGAGTTCTTAAAATAGAGCACAGACAGAAAAATCACATTATCAAAAAGGAATAAGAGGCTGAAAACAGCAATGACAGAGGCTCAAAACCAAAAAGCTACTATAATAATAATAAATGAGCTTCTATCAACAAAATGCTAAGAGAAAATAACTATCAACCAAGAATTTTATACCCAGCTAAAGCAAGATTTAAAGGACCAAATAAATGGGCATTTTAAGATACCCCAACACTAAGAGAGTTTATCTACCATAGACTCTAAAAGAAATATTGAAATAAACTTTAGTAAATCAAAAAATTAAGAAGAATGTATGGGTGAAAAAAGTAGATAAAAAATTTTTACTAAATATAAGTATTCATTGTAAAAAATAATAATCTTTGGTATTTAAAATCATTGTATGTACAAAACAATAATAAGATGTGGAAGAGACATGTTCAATGACAATTTAAAGTTAAGTAGAGGCATCTTGCCTTATTCAGTAAGAGGATATCATATTTGTCAGAAAAAAAAATCATAGTTCAGTATACGCACTAATATTTGAAAATACCAACACAGTCTATAGCTAGCTTCTAAGTCAGCCCAGAGAGAGAAAATATGTAAAATGTACCAATCCAATAAAAAGCATGGAGGGGATGGGGTGGGAGAGGGAGCAGATAAAAAGAATGATAAAAACGAAAGGCAGGCCGGGCACGGTGGCTCACACCTGTAATCCTAGCTCTCTGGGAGGCCGAGGTGGGCGGATCGTTTGAGCTCAGGAGTTCGAAACCAACCTGAGCAAGAGCGAGACCCTGTCTCTACTATAAATAGAAAGAAATTAATTGGCCAACTAATATATATAGAAAAAATTAGCCGGGCATGGTGGCGCATGCCTGTAGTCCCAGCTACTCGGGAGGCTGAGGCAGAAGGATCGCTTGAGCCCAGGAGTCTGAGGTTGCTGTGAGCTAGGCTGACGCCATGGCACTCACTCTAGCCTGGGCCACGGAATGAGACTCTGTCTCAAAAAAACAAAAACGAAAGGCAATATAAAATGGGAGAAAATAATTGAAACACATCAATAATTTTCATTCTGTGAACAGATTAAACTCTTCTATTAAAAGACAGACATAACCAGATCGGACAAAAGCATAAAGGTGTGTGGAAGATTTCCCAAGGAGAAACTCTGGAAGACAGAAACAGGCATGGCAACTGAGCTAATGAGGAGGAAATCCGCCTGGTCAATGAAGAAATGCCGGAAGCATTCCAGAAATGGTGTGCAGTGGTCAACGTGCAGCAAGAAAAGGTGTCAGGAAATGCACTGCAGTCTGTAACAGGCAGCGAGACAGAAACGTGTTCTTGGAAGATAAGGGGGGAAGCTTGCCCTGGGAGTAGGGCTGAGCTGTCTGGGAGGGCAGGAGGCAGGTGGCTGGGGTTGGGGAGGGGGAGACACGCCACACAGGACAGGACAGACAAGAGGCACAGCACAGAGCATTACTGCCACACACCATCAGTTGCAGGAGACACAGCCACTCCTGGCAGGGCCTGGGACCCATGCCCAAGCTCTCCACCAAGAACATTCTCCAGATGCCAGGCACAAAAGAGCACCAAGCTCCCTTCGGGCAGGGAGGAAGGAAAGAAAAGGACAGATGACCAAAGGATGCTATCCTGAACTGAGGGATGCATTATGCACGCTGCCTCCCCAGTTTGCACAGTCGTCCTTGGCAACCAGGGCAGCTGGACCAGCCGTGATGCACACCTGCCTCAGGACACTCTGACCTGGAGGCTCCCAGGGTTGCTTATAGCACCTTCGTCCAAGTCCTCTCTCCCAGTCCTTCTCTATAATGCAACACTCACAAGCTGTTGAGCACTTACTATGGGACTCACATAGGTTGTCTCATTCAACCCTCATCACGACCCTGTAAGATACTATTTGCATTCCCATATTACAGATGAGAAAATGAAAACCCAAAGGCATGCCCCTGGGAAGTACCAGCATGGGGGTCGAACTCAAGCACCTTGACTCCAAACTGGATGCAGGGCTCAAGACTCTGAAACCTACCCTGCACTCGGGCTCTCCTCCCCAGGGGTGGCTGTGACGGATGTTCAACTTTTCTTCCTAAGAGCCCCAGCCTTTGCTGAACGAAGCAGGAAAGAAAATTTGGGCACTGCACCTGGCGCCTGTGTCAGGTGACGCTGTTGCCAAGCAGAGCTCGTCTTGCTGTGTTATCAGCATCCTTACACCTGCCTGATGTCCCCCCAGGACTGTGTGCTCTTTGGGGACAGGAAGCCTGAGACTTACTCACATTTGTGTCTGCAGCACCGAGCGCAGTGCCTGGAAGACGGCACGTGCTCAACCAAATGTTCATGAAGTAAATGAACGACATGCAAACAGGGAAAGCTCACTGGGGCAGCATACCCTGCGCCAAATTAATAAGTGACAGTCCCCAAACTGGGGGGGGGGGGCATTCCATATTCACCCCACTCGCAGATCATGAAGGCTGTGTGCATCGGCCACACTTCCAAAGCTCTGTATGCATCTCGTGCAGGGACACATTTGTTTTCTGCAATCGAGCTGATCTCACACCTAGGGGACTAACTCGTCTACATCACATCTGGCCCTCTGCCTCACAGCAGCCTAGTGAGATCTCACCTCTCCACGGTGCCCAAGGACAGAACACGGTGAGAGTGCCGTGAGTTTTCCTTCCCTTGCAAAGAAAGTAGTAGCACCTTGTGTGGCTTGGGCCACCTGAGCACAGAAGGAAACCGCCACGCAGTCCACTCTCCCCAGCGTTCCGATCACTGAAACCGTCTCGGGAAGCCGAGACGATTCACAAAGAGAAGGGACCCACGCAAGGGCAGTTTAAACTTGAGCACGTTCGGTCCTCAGCTGTGTCGAGGGGGGGGGGGCAGTGTTAAAATAAAACCAAAAAGGATGCTCATCAGCTCCAGAGTTGAGCAAAACCAGCTCTTTGTGGACGGCGGGGTGAGGGTTTTCCAGCTGCAGTTCTTAGAAAAGAAAGTGATAGTTCTTGTGCATGAGCCCCGTTTCCTGGTCTGCGGTTGACTCGAAGAAGATCCATCGAGCACCGTGGACTGTTCTGGGCTGCGAGGCGAGGAGAGGCGCCGGTGCAAGGTTACAATGCCAAGATCTGCACGGCAGGAGGAAACAATGCACTGCCACCAGAGCCAGCAGCTGGGGACAGCAGCTCCCCTCGGTAACAGTGTGCTGGGAGGTTGGAACCTTTAACCATGCTGGGGAGGAGACAGGCTGAAGTCGGAAAACCCCTCTGATCGCTCCACCCACCCATGTCTTGGGCAGCGATCATGGAGTGAGGCCAAAGTGCCTAGCGTGCACCCTCAGCGCTGCACTTTTGCTGTTATCTCCCGGCCCCTGTCACTGTCCCAGCCCCAAACTGCCACCCTGCACAGGATCCCTGATCCGGGGGCCTGAATTCAAACAGCACAACTCAAACGCACAGGTGCATTCAAGAAAAGAGAACAATCTTATCCGAAGTGTAGCCATCATCTGGCCTCTGAATTTCAAGAAATTTTTAGGTTCCAAGATTACTTAGAATTGCTGGGAGTGATGACTAGATACATCTTGGGTTGTTTACTGTCAGACGACTGAAATGTTTTCAATGGCAGAGCAAAGCATGAATTCAAAATGCAAAATAACCTTTTAAAAGGAACTTTTTCTGCAGGTCAAATTGTGTCTCCTGCCTTAGAACATCTCCAAGGCCACGCTGACTCCAAAACCTCTCTTATACCAGAATCGTGGTGCACGGCAAATACTCTGCAGGAATACTTTATATGCCAAGTAGAAAGTGGCGCCCTTTACAATTCATTTCATCCCCTTTTCTTGCCACTCCTCCACTCAAAAACTTAACTGCCTCCACCTCCTGGCCTCACCCCGTTTTCTAGCCTTACCACCCACTCCTGCTCCTTACAACACCCCGATTTCCAAGACTGTTGGAATTTCCCTGAAAGTCCGCGTTTTCCTGCCTCTCAGCTATTGCTTCGGCTGCACCCCTGGCCAGGAATGCAGATTCACTCCACCTGCACAGACTTTTCCAGAAACGATCCTCTTCCAGGCAGCTGTCTCTCTCTCTCTCTCTCTCCCCAAGTGCCGGGAGCAGCACGTCCCCGGGGTTCCCGCGGCGGCACTTCCTGGTCCTTCCCGAGTTAGCACGCTCAGCTTTGCAGCCGGTCACTGGGGACTAGCTCATCCCTTAATCAGCCTGATTCCCTGTGAGTTCTTTCAAAGACAAGGCCGGTCATCTCTACACCCTTAGTTCCCAGCACACAGTGGGTGCAAAGTAAATGCCTCATTAACTGAATTATAAGGAAAAAAAATGATCTCATAAAGCTAAAAAATATATATATGTGATATTGCTCTCCCCTGGCCTCCCACATAACCCTGCCCCTCGAGAAGCAGAGAAGTAGCACTGGCGAATGTGGGTCTGGAACCAGAACTACTACCTCTGAGTCCCGGAACAGCCACCTACTGACTAACAGACCACAGGCGAGTCATTTCACCTGCATATGCCTCAGTTTCCACACTCCCCTGCTAGGATTAACTGAGTTCCATGTATACAATGCTTGGAAGAAGGCATGGCTTAGCAAGGGCTCGGTTAATTTTGTTTTTGTTTTTGAGACAGGATCTTGCTCTGTCTCCCGGGGCTAGAGTGCAGTAGCAGTAGCATCATCATTGCTCACTGCAACCTCAAACTCATGGGCTCGAGTGATCCTCCTACCTCAGCCTCCCTGGTGGCTGGGCCTACATACAGGCACACGCCACCACGCCCCGCTGATTTTTCTACTTTTAGCACAGACAGGGGTCTCGCTCTTGCTCAGGCTGGTCTCGAAGTCCTGAGCTCAATGGATCCTCCTGCCTCAGCCTCCCAGAGAACACTGGCTATTTCGACGCAGTATGGAAACTGTCACTTTATTTGTCATTTCCCTAATTTGTTTTCTTCCCTAAACTGTGAGCGTCTTGTCTTATTCGTCATTTTATTTCCAGGAAAAGGCACACAGTGGCCCTCTGCTAGGTGGGTACAGAGTGTTGGCTCATGGTGGTCATTTAATAAGTGTTTGATATGGAAATTCACTCTGAGGAAGGGGAAAAAAGAAAAAGAAACAAATTTAAAAAGAGATAAGTATCTTAATATAAAAAAATAATAAGTGTTTGATGATGCAGCGTAAATGTAGTTTACTGATGATATTTGAAGCGTGTGTTACGCATTTTCTACAAATCTTCTTAATAAAATATAGTACCTCCTGTCTAGAACATTCTTCCCTCTCCTCTTTGCTTGACCAACCTCCATGCATCTTTTGGGTCCCAGAGGAGACATGGCTTCAACCTGGAGGTCATTTCTTGACCTCCTCCTCCCAGTGGGTTCTGTGTTCATGGGGGTGTGGGGGTGCTCCCACGTGTCATCACGGTTCATTGTCATGTTTGGCTCCGTCCTTGGTTTTTGCCAGAACAATAGAGCCAGGCCGTGCCCGCAGCACCCAGCACCGTGCCTGGCACACACAGACGCCCCATAAACTTTGCAGCCACTTGTTTCTCTTCCGCCACCCCCAAGGGATGCGGGGAGTCAGCGGCGGGACGTCAGGCCAGAGATGGGGACGTCTTGTTTGAACTCCAAGAACTCAGCACAGATCCTCTCTCCGCTGAGGTGGAGAAGTGAGACAAGAGCTCAAGAGGGGGAAACCCTCCCAGAGCTCTTAGATGACAGGAGAAGGAAGAACAGACTTGGAGCCAGGGATCTCCAACTTGGTGGCCTTGTCACCAAGACGGCAGGTGGAAAACCCAGGACTCTCACTTCTGCAGAGGAGTCACAGAGCGGCAGAGTCAGCTGTCCTGCAGCGGAGAAGTGGGGGCCTCTCGAATTTGCCTTGCTGGTTTGCACTGCAGAGTGGAAATTACTATCCCAGCATCAGTGAAAAAGCAACAGGGCATATTGGATTTGGGGTAAGAACACGCACCTTTGAGCAAAGCGGGAAGCTCCGTTGGTAGCAGGGTCTAACAGGGGGAAGAAGAGAAACTAAGACTCACCGGGCACTGATTATGTGCCTGGACCCATCATCATTCAGTCCTTCGAGGCAGTTCTGACATTCCCATATCACAGAGGTGAAAACTGAGGCTCACGAGCTAGTAAGACCTGCCTAGAGCCACGAAGAGGCAGAATCTGTGTCTGAACTCACAGACCCTCTGCCTCCAAAGCTTGCTCTTCCCGGCTTCTCCCCCGCCAGGCTGCCTCCAGAGTGACAGTAACTCTACAGGAGAAATCGCAAGCTCCTTCCTGTAACTGGCACTTCTATTCATTAATAAGTCCCCTGGCCGGGCGAGGTGGCTCACGCCTGTCATCCTGGCACTCTGGGAGGCCGAGCCTCAAGGTCAGGAGTTCGGAACCAGCCTGAGCAAGAGCGAGACCCCGTCTCTACTAAAAATAGAAAGAAATTAATTGGCCAACTAAAATTATATAGAAAAAAATTAGCCAGGCATGGTGGCGCACGCCTGTAGTCCCAGCTACTCGGGAGGCTGAGGCAGGAGGATCGCTTGAGCCCAGGAGTTGGAGGTTGCTGTGAGCTGGGCTGACGCCATGGCTCTCTAGCCCAGGCAACACAGTGAGACTCTGCCTCAAAAAATAAACAAACAAGTCCCCTGATGTCATGTCCTATGTCACCACCGAGGCAGATTGTCAGGCACGTGAGTTAGGCATTTTCTCCTCTATAGGGAAGGACGACACAAAACACGGGGAGAGCAAAGAAGGAAACGCGCCCCCCTGAAGAACACACGCCACGGCCTCAACACGGAAGCCCAGGAACTTAATTAGGAGCCGGCCACGCCGCGTGGACATCAGAGGAGGAGCACAGCAAGCGGGGCCGGTGTGGCAGCTGGTGACAACGACTGTCCAACGAAACAACAGGGCGGGAATCCTTCCGTTGCTGCCAAGAGCCCTGACGACAGACACACGGCCCCACGGGCGGGGAGCGTGACACGCCCAGGACAACTGGAGGAGGGGGGGTGACACGGGGACAGGGGGTGGGAAGCTCTGGCAGGTGCACAGCGGGGTCTGCAGTGGGCGGGCCTGGGCTCAGGACCCGGCCTCTTGCTTTCTCTCTGTCCATCCGCTCACACTGTGGTCCCGCACACGTGCCTCACGCGCTTTGAGGTGTCCAGGGTTGCCAGGCGCTGGCGGCGCCGCCCTGAGCGAAAGGCAGAGACCAGTCTCGCCCTCGCGGGGCTTCGGATCGGGTGGGGGAGGCAGGGGTTACTCAAGCAACCAGGCCGTGACTGGGACACACCGAGGTCCAGGCCAGCAGTGCAGGAACGCGGCTCTGTACTCACGAATAAAAGTGAAAACCAACCTACGCTGCGGTCGGGGGAGGGCTCCAAGGGGACTCACTGCTTGAGTGAGACCCAGAGGAGGAGCGGAGGTGGCGGCTCTCGCGGGCGCTGGCAGGGAGGGGCGCTCGGGCAGAGGGAGCCCCCTCATGCGGAGCAGTGACAGGTGGGCCGGGGTGCTGGCCTCCTGGTGCTTACTTACGCCCATCCTGGCCACACAGGGGATCCCCCAGAGCTTGGCCTCCCCTGCGGGCTGCCGTCTTCTTTGAGATGTGACAGCACCCACCTGCTGTTCCTTGGCGCAGTAGCTTTGAATGTGCCATCGTCGCCGCCTGCCACCCCTGCCTCTCCCTCACTCGTTCCGGCTCATTCTATCAGATCCGGTTTACGCAACACCTCCTCCAAGAAGCCCTCAGCCAACTCCATGCCCCTGCGCCTGTCTGGCGCCCTTGATTATAGATTCTGCACGTCTCCACCCACCGCGGCGCAAGGTACCGCAATTACCTGTCTGAACAGTTCCTGGCATATAGCAGCCATTCAATGAGTATTAGCTGACATATATAACACAAGATTCATACATGTACACAATCTGTAAAGTACTCTAAAAAAAAAAAAATAAGAAAAGAAAAAAAACACAAAGACCCAGTTAGGAAAATGGGGCACGAATTGAAATAACTGCTAATATTTACCAAATGTCTACCATACGTCAGGTGACATTCTAAGGCAAGGGTCCTCAAACTTTTTAAACAGGGGCCAGTTCACTGTCCCTCAGACTGTTGGAGAGTGCGCACTGTGGGCCCGGGACGAGTCGGCTGCTAAGCAGGACAGGCAGCGGCAGCAAAAACGCCCGGAGGGCCGGATAAATACGCTAGGCGGCCCGCATGTGGTCCTGGGGCCGTAGTTTGAGGACGCCTGTTCTAAGGGCTTTCTATAAATCGATTCGCTTGTGCTTCACCCTACCCCCAGGAGGTGTGATTACCTGCATTTTGTAAGTGCAGGCGAAGTGGTTTGTCTGGGGGGACACAGCTGACCACCCGCCACGCGGCGTTTGTGCAGCAGGACAGCTCTCAGGCCACCCCCCAGGGAAAGACAGGCACCAGGCAGGAACCGGGGAGATGCTCACCCTCGTTTACAAACTAAGCTGAGAACAACAGGGCCGGCAAAAGCATGGGAGAGGCCAGCGGTCGCCAGGCCTGGCGGGAGCAGGTGCCTTTCTAGGCAGCTCAGACGCCCACCAAAGAGGAACTGTCACGTCCCTGCACACCATAAAGTCCCAAGCCACTAAAAAGAGGGAAGTGAATCTCCGCGGCCTAACCCAGAAAGAGTCCAAGGTGGATTTTAAGTTTAGAAAGCAAGTTGCAGAACACGACGTTCTCACTGCCTCCTCTCTACTCATGTCACACCTCAGTGAGGCCTGGGCTGGACAGATGGACAGACCAGACTGACGTGTGCATGTACCATAAACCCAGAGAACAGTCTGGAAAGATCCATAAGGAAACATGAACAGGAGTCCCCTCTAGACAGGATTTGGGAAGAAAGAAGAGGGAGACTCGAACTTTTAAAAAGCTTACACCTTGCATACTGTCTGAACTTTTTGCAACTCTCATGTATTACTTTTGTAACTTTAAAAAAAAAATGCAAAGAAAGAGAAGAGAAAAAAAGAAAAGAAGCATTTTGAGACTCAGATATACCCTATTGACACATTTAACATATTTATTTCTTCTCAGTCTTGAAACCACTCTAAAAGGGCAAGATTTTTTTTTTTTAAAGGTACAAATATAAGAAAAGGAGAGAGCGGGCCCAGTGGAATCACATGAGCCCTTCTAAGAGGCAGTCAAGGGGGTCAGAGGTAGAGAAGGAGACAGGAGGGTGGAGGCCAAGGTCAGAGAGAGGAGGGGCTGCAAGCCAAGGAGTGGGGGCAGTCTCTAGAAGCTGGAGAAGACAGGGAAACAGGGTCTTCCTAGGGACTGCAGAAGGGACATGGCCCTGCCTACGCATTTTAGACTGCTGACCTCCACAACTACAAGGGAATTAGGTGGTGTTGCTTTAAGCCACCAAGCCTGTAGTAATTTGTTACAGCGGCAACAGGAAACTCATACAGTGCCCTTTGGTGCACTAAGAGCACCTTGACTTTCTAGACGGGAGTCCGGGTTCAGGAGCCGGCACTGTGGTTCCACTCCAGCTCCACCTGCTGGGACACGTGGACAAACTCCAGCAAGGCTCTTGTCTGCTTCGAGCCTCAGTTTCCCAGCGTGGGAAACGGGGGCTGTTAAGGAAATTAAATGCACAGCTCCTCAGACAGCACCTAGAAGGCTCCCTGGCACGTGGCTAGCGGGGGACACGTGGCAGCTATTATTTTTCATTCCTTCTTTCTGTTCCTTTTCTGCAAAAACGGCTCGATTGAGATTTATTTTACGTACTATAAAAATTCTCCCATTGAAAGAGCACCATTCAGTGATTTTTTTTTTTTTTTTTTTTTTTTTTTTGAGATAGAGTCTCACTTTCTTGCCCAGGCTAGAGTGAGTGCCGTGGCGTCAGCCTGGCTCACAGCAACCTCAATCTCCTGGGCTCAGCGATCCTACTGCCTCAGCCTCCCAAGTAGCTGGGACTACAGGCATGTGCCACCATGCCCGGCTAATTTTTTTTTTTTTATATATATTTTTAGTTGGTCAATTAATTTCTTTCTATATTTTGGTAGAGATGGGGTCTTGCTCAGGCTGGTTTTGAACTCCTGACCTCGAGCAATCCGCCTGCCTCGGCCTCCCAGAGTGCTAGGATTACAGGCGTGAGCCACCGCGCCCGGCCTTCAGTGATCTTTAGTATATTTGCAAAGTTGTGCAACCGTCAACGTCATCTAATTCCAGAACATTCCCATTGCCCCCACAAGCAACTCTGTGCCCGTTGGCAGTCACTCCCTGTTTCCTTCTCCCCTCAGTCCCTGGCAACCCCTAATCTGCTGTCTGTCGCTGTAGATTCACCTAATTCTGGACATTTCGTATGAATGGGGTCATGTCATATGTGGCCTTTTGTGTCTTCTTTCACTGAGCATCATGTCATGGAGGTTCACCCACGTTGCAGCATGAATGAACCTCACTCCTTTTTAGACCGAATTGACATTCCACTGCACGGAGAGACTACATTTTGTTTATCCACTCATCAGTTGATCGAAAGCTTTAACTTTCTTTTTTTCTTTTTTTTTTGGCGATTTCTTCTAGCATTGACAATTCAGGGAGTTTCCTCTGTGACACATAAATGTGTCTGTGTGTCTCTGCATGTATGTGAGTGTCTTTTACCCTAAGGCCCTGAGGGAAATCACCGGGGCCAGAAATCCCACCTCCCTGGAAAAGCACCTTTGACGCTACTGAACATGCTCGAAAGGCGGGCACAGCGGTGCTGGCCAGAACACAGGCCTCGGTACCTGGGAACGGTCTGCCGGCTTAAACCTGAACCCCTCAGTGAGAGCCCTTTGCCTTTATAAAACTGGTCACAGACCTCCGATGGCTTCGGTATCACTGGACCCAGCATCATACCCTAACCCCTCCCTTAGTGCTATGTTATAACCTCTCTGTGCCTCAGTTTCCTCATCTGTAAACAAGGTTACTCCCAGGTAAGGTGCTATGGCAGAGAACCACTGTGGGTATTAATCACGTCCAGTGTGTCGAACACAAAGAACAAGGCTTTGCCGGCTGCAGGAACCCAATGACGTCAGCTGCTGTTGCTATCACAGCCCCCACGGCTACCATGATCGCCAGCGAAGACCGGCTGTGCATAAGGGTGGGGTGGGGGGGTGGGGGGCATGGGGTCCGCCCCAGTGGGGGCGAGTGGATTTTCACGGACATTCGTAAACCGATTTCTAGTATTGTTCTGAAACCCTCTGCAGACGCTGTACCCCGTATTGCTTGGCCCCGGTGGGGGCTCGCTTCCACGCCCCACCCCTGCCCCTTGGCCAGCCACTGATGAGCGGCCGTGCGGAAGCAGCTCCCAAGACTTTTCCAAGGTAAGTGAGACAGGAAAACAACATCTGAGCTGGCAAGGGGAAGCAATTAGCTGGTTTCCAAAGCTTGACCGAGGTCAAGATTCCATCAGCCTCTTCGGGACGCAAAAATCAGACCCGGGGTTCAGGACCCACGTGAAGAGAGTCGATGTCCCCCTTGCATTTGCCAAGGGTCACACTGCTCGTGGTGGAACTGCCGGGTCTTCCAGCACGGTCTGGCACTCGGCACGTGCCTGGCACCGTAGCCAAGCCAGATGGGGGTCTTGCCATTGCAGCATTAGAGGGTTTTAAATTCACTCATCAGCACAAGTTACTTGCCTGCCACGCTTTGAAAGACAACACATTAAAAAAAAAACCCTTAAGCTTTTGTTGTTGTAGTTGTTGTTATTGATTTGGAAAAATAACCTGCATTTGAAAACCAAAAAGAGGTTGGCCAAAGTGGGAGGCCGGGGAGTGTGTTAACAAGACAGCTGGGCTCAGGGGAACGGTCGCCTGTGTTAGCAAAAGGCCACCTGGCGAACGAACACGTGTTATGGGCTCTCTGGGACTCACCGGGCGGTGTGGGGCCGCTGCCTGGGAGCTTCCCCCTGGGCCTCTTCCAGGACAAGCTGGGCACCCTGAGGGGCAGTGGAGATTCTAAAGGTCATGGGCTGGGGTCAGGTTGAGGGCAAGGAGTAAGAAGTTTCTAGAATAGTCACGATTTTGAGGAAGTACTCAGAGAACTGTAACAAGCCCGAAAAGGTTATTCAGGGCTTTCATGACTGTATTCTTCATCAGTGAGGCTGACCTATCTATAACTTTCCTTTCTCCTCCTCCGGTTCAGAAATCCAGGCTACAGTCCTGGATCCAGACCTCATCAAGGGAGTCGGGAGAGTTTTCTCTTCTTCTGTTCTCTGCGACCATGTGGATCAGGGAGGGGCCCCCTGCTCTAGAATGTGTGGTTGGATGGACTGTTCTAGAACGTTTCGACTTGCCTGTCAAACGGTCTGGGCCTTGTGTTCCCTTCTTGCTGGCTTCTTCTCTGAGAGGTTTTTAACAACTAATTCAAGTGCTTTGATAGCTATTATTTCTCTATTCGGGTTTTCTAGTCCTCCTTTAGTCTGTTTTGATGCGTTGTATTTTTCTGGGAAATTGATCATTTTACCCAGGTATTCGAATGAGAGTTAGTCCCAGTGTTTCAGGTTCAGGAGGACTATAGCCTTCCACTGAGGAGCCAGGAGGGTGTCAAAGAAGTGAATCCCGTCCCACCGGCACTACCCACCCTTGGGGTGGAGAGTACTTTTGCCGGTAATCAAGGCTAAGGAACTGCCTTTTACTGCCTGGAGGCCAGCCTGGCAGTGGTTTAGAGGACACACAGCCCTGGACCCAAATTGCCTGAGTCTCTCTTCTAGTCTCAACCCGGGCACTGTGACCTCAGTCTCCACCTTCGTAAAATGGGTAGAATAACTACCTCTCAGGACTTGCCATGAGGGTCACACAAAGTAAACACCAAGGCCTCATCTCAGGGGAGAAGCTATACTCTAAAACCTTCAACTTACTAAGTTTTATAAATGCCAACTCCAGGTGCAGAGCATAAGGTGCTTCAACTCTTCACCCGGGACCACCGGCTGGCATGCACGGCCACCATCCGCGTTTCCGTCCCAGTCAACATGGAGCTGATCGGTCTAGAGAAGCGGTTTGCAAAGTGGGCTCCCTGGGCCAGCAGCAGCATCTGCGAACTTGCCAGAAATGCAGGCTCTCAGGCTTCCCCACACACCTACTGAATCGAAGCCACAGGGACAATCCGGAAAGCTGCGTTTTAACACACCTCTCGGCGACTCTGAGGCTGGGTCTAGGTTCCGGAGCTCCAAGGTTCTCAAAAGTCACAGGGGGGGCATTTCCCGGGCTTGTGCTTAGTCCTGGGGCGCTTTGAAAATTGTGGTTCTCCGTTAGAATCAATAAAAGGGGGGAACAACAATCACGCTGAAAGAGCAAGTAGGAAGAGACAGACAAACCTCCTGGAAGTGAACGCCCAGATCATTTCAGAAGACCAACGGAGAGAAGATGGCAAAACGTCGCATGTTTGTGGGGGAATGGCTCCTTCAACAGTGGGAGTGATTCTGCAAACACCGAAGCGGGCAATGTCTGAGACACAATGCCTGCGCGGCAGACGACAGTCAAGACGCAAGGCAAAAAGGATTCTCAGGTATCAAAGACAGGTGGGTGCAGGGCCACAGGGGCAGGGCCAGCAGGGGGTGCTGGCCAGCCTCACGGCCATTTGGAGAACACCAAGAGCCTGTGTGCTGTCCTAGGGCCCGAGGAGAAGTGACAACTCCTAGTCGGGGATGTTCTGCAGGTTAAAGGCTCAGGTCACTCTGTAAAGCAGGGGTCCTCAAACTTTTTAAACGGGGGGGGGGGGGGGCAGTTCACTGTCCCCCAGACCGTTGGAGGGCCGTTGGAGAGTGAGGCGCGCATTCCGCACATGCGCACTGTGGGCCCGGGACGAGTCGGCTGCTAAGCAGGACAGGCAGCGGCGGCAAAAGCACCCGGCGGGCCGGATAAATGTCCTCAGCGGGCCATATGCGGGCTGAGGGCTGTCGTTTAAGGACCCCCTGCAGTAGTAAAGCATGGATGCGTTGGCCTGTTTAGGCAAGCGGGAGCTCACTACGCAGTCCTCCTGGGCAGAACCCATAGCTATTCCACACAGACGAAACCAGTGTCCTTTTTTAGCAGACAAAAAGATACCTGGTAGAAAGCATATCAGTGAGGGGAAGACGCTATGCCAGGGTTTTAAAACTCTGAAGGACCCAATCGCCTCCCTGCTCCCAAGCTTCAATTCCAAGTACCACCAGATGCATCCACAAATGCACCGTCTCTTGCAACCAGATACATGTGCAAGAGCTCCTGTGCACGCCCGTGGCTGCTGAGACTCAGCACTGAACATGCACGACCCACGCCTTGCCCCCGGGGCTCCCCGCTCATTCGATTGGGGTGGGGACCAACTTAACAAGCTCCTGAGGGGATACCGAGGCAGATGGTCCTCAGTCCACAGAGCCGTCAGCCGTTACCAGAGAGGAATCAGAAGCGCAGACGCGGGGCTGTGGGAAAAACGCAGTCTGAAACCAAAACACCACCCGCCGGAGCCCCGATTTAGCATTTGTTCCCACGGCAGATCGGGGAGTCAGCAGTAAGTGAGTAACGTGTTACATAAGTGGCTGTTCCGCATGCGGAACCTCAACGCACCACAGACGAGTTAAAAACCATATAAAAAGCAACAGCCCACCCCCAAAACAAATGCTATGTGTGTGCAGCCAGGCTCTCCCCAGCCCCCGCCGCCAGGCAAAGACGAGCCCTCCTCTGTGCCCCAGCCCCCTCCCCAGCTCACCCTTCAGCCCCTGGGAACAGGACTGCTTGGTCCAGGGTCAGGCAGGGCGGGGTCAGGAAAGCAGGCACGAGGAGGATGGTCAGGCCTCCACGTGGGCATCAACACTGGCTTCAGCAAAGCTTCCCTCTGGCCGAAAACCTAAGTGAAGCCATGTTTTGCTGGACTCTTCCCTGGGAAGTTCTGGAACCACAAAAACTCCTCTGTATCGGATCCAGTCCAAGAACCTCAAACCACTCTCTTCGACATCACCTCTCTCCCTCTGGCAAGCATTCCTAGTCCTTTCCTGTCCCCGGTTCCCTCGGAACCCGGATGAGGAATTAGTTCCAACTGGGGTGTTGAAGGCTGACACTGGCTGGGACATTTATCACGCCAGTGACCACAGAAGCTGTCAATGTGGATATGGCAAAGTCGTGCATGTGCATGTAACATACATGTTACTGCTTCCCGGAAGCCAGTTTCAGGTGTTTTCTCAACAAGGAGCCAGAAGTAGCCACTCCAACTTGCTGGAGATTAGACTGTAAGTTTCAGAGGGAAAAGGCCTCACCTATCTCTTTAATGCTCTACTCCAAGCACCGAACAGCGTGACTACTCTTAGGAAGTACTCGAAAAAAAAAAAAAATCAGTATTGAATTACATTAAATTGACACCTGACGTGAAACTTCATTGCCACCCCCATTTTACGATGAAACGCGTCTCAAAATGCAGTAGAGTCACCCAGGGTGATTGTAGAAAGCCCATCTTCTGGGCTCCCCCCACCCCAGACTTAGTAAATCAGAATCTACGGGATCTGCATTTTTCACAAGTTTCCGGGTAATCTTATACACGTGCAATTTGGAAAGCACGGCCTTAACCTAGCAGGGGTCTCGTGGGCACTCACAGTATAGGATGTGATTAAGCAAAAGGGCTTCATCACATCTTTTCGGAACAGCCAAAAGAGAACTGGATAGAGATAGGCAGCTTCCTCCTCTCCCTCCAGGCACGGGCCCAAGTGGAGTAGAGAACATACAACAGGCAAAAATGAGGAAGACAAGAGGTGAGGGATGAGAAAGGTCTAGAAGAGCATTTTGGAGTTCACAGAGCTACCATGGACCTCACTGGGCTGGTCCTCAGCTATTTCCCCTGGTCATGGGGTTCCAAGCCCAGTTACCAGGTCATGGACCAAGGGGCATCAGCCAGAGAACATGACTGGCAGCCCTGCCCCACTGTGGGAAGTTGCATAGGATGAGAGACGCACCTCCATCTAGACCTCTCTACGAGTCCGGCTTCTCTCCTGGCGCTGCATTCCGGCCACGACGGTCCCGTACTCTCTGGGTGGCCACATTCTGAGCAGGGGCAGGGGGCCACCGAGAGCCAGCATGCAGGGCCTCAAGCCTGGGCCTTGCACCTGCACCCGGGCAGCCTGGACATCTCCCCTCGCCACCCGTCCCAAGACAGGGAACCCCGCCACCGCCACCGGCAGCTGTCACGGGAACATCAAACGTGGGTGTTTATGCCAAGCCTCATTTACACAAGCCTACTCCTTCCCGTGTGCCGGGGCGCGATGAATTTCTAAAACAAACAGCGTTTGCATATGCGAGCAGGCACGGTCACGTCGGCATCGGGGGATCCCCAGACGGAAACGTGAGTCAGTCTGGGGCAAAGACTGCTAAATAAATCCTGCCTGGGTGAAACTCCCCTCTCTGGAGAGAGAGGAACCTCGAAGCGGATTGCTCAGATTCCCCAGCAAGAGTCCCTAAGGATGGCACGGGCTCCCAGGGTGCCTAAGCTCCAAAGGCTTGGAGCTCCAAAACTGCCATCGTCATCCTCGTCACCCCATCCCCCCATCCTCCCGTGCACACTCCCGGCAGGCCGGCCGCCTGCACCCCAGCACCCCTATTCTTCCACACCCACTGCGGCTCCATCGGGGCGTCCCAGGGCCCCGCTCTGCTGGCTCGGGTCATCCACGCTCACGCAGGGCTTCCTGACACCCACAGGCTTGGGGCTCCGGCAGCTAAAGAGGAAAACGCCACCAGGTAGACAGGCGGGTGTCTGAGAAAGCAGGAAGTGCACGTAACTGGCACCGACGGCTAACCTCAGCCTCGGGCCCCGAAGGACTGAGTTAAGGAGCAAGTGGACTACCGAAGAAACGTCAGGATCGGCAGCTTGCATCACCTGGGTCGCTGCCTCCTCCTTCCTTCATTTTGTCTGCAGAGACTCGGCAGAAATGGGGGGGGGGGGGTGTATGCCATAATCCAACACAACACACGCAGCTGTGCCGCTTCCAGGATGGAGCAAGAAGGTGCAAACCAAAAGAATGGGACCCGCAATGGTCTGAATGTTGGTGTCCCCCCCCCCCGGAAATTCCTAAGTTGAAACCTCACCCCCAATGCAACAGCATGAAGACGGGCAGTGACTAGGTCATGGGATTAGCGCCTTATAAAAGAGGCCTAAAGGAGCGTCTTGCCCCTCCTGCCCCGTGAGGATACAGAAGGCACCACCTACGAGGAATAGGACCTCATCACACACGGAGGCTGCTGGCACCTTGAACTTGGACTTCCCAGCCTCCAGAACTGTGAGCAATCCATTTCTGCTATCTATCAATGGCTCGGTCTTGGGTGTTTTGTTCCAGCAGCCCAAATGCACCCAGAGAGGACCTCAGACAGAAACAGCGCCCATCATCCATCCCAGCGACAGCAGGAGGGCCAGAGGCACCAGCGTTGGGGCTGGGTTGGTGCACTCCAGCTCCAAACTGGGTCTGAGCAGGAGGAGTGGACCCCACCCCAGACCCCACCCCTCTGGGCCGCACCCCTGGGGGCATGATGAAACTGCAGGCGGCGGCTCTGCGAGGTGCCCCGGAGAGGCACCTGCCCTCTGCAGACACGGGTCTCAGGTCCTAGGCGTGGGGACATTGGGCTTCCCTCAGAGAGGTGGCTCCAGAGTGATCACCACAGCTCTGGGTGTCGTGAAGCACAGCCAGGAATTTCCAACCCAATCCAGACCTCGGAGGGAGTGCCCCTGGCGTGGCTCCATGCATGGGTGTCTGGGACCAAAACGGGCAAAGGGCCAAGTGCACGTGGCCCCAGGTGCAAGAGGTAAAGAGAGAACTACCAGCTAGCTAAGATCGGGGACACACAGGTGTGGGGGTCCCGGGTATTTCCCCAGGGTGCAGGCAGACCCCACTCCCACCCCCGGCCACCACGGCCAGAGCCAAACCCAAACCCGAGAGAAAGGAAAGCCACGAACCGAGCCCATTCTCCGCCAGCGTGGCGGCGTGGCTCCCGTCGCACTCGCCCACGTCCTGCTCTCCAACCTGGTCGCTCAAGTCCAGGCCGGGCTGGTGGGACCCGTTTCCGAAGTGCCTCTCGTCCTTCTCGGGGCCGGCGTCCCCGTTTTCCACCCCGTTCTGGGCCTTCTTCAGGGGCATGATCTGCAAGCCGCTGGGCGTAGTCCTGTAAGACACGGTCTTGGCGGCCCTGTCGCCCCCCGCGGGGGGCTTGCCCGAGCACCCCTTTTTCAGCTTGGACAGGGGAGGGTTGATCCGCTTCCGCTTGTGGGAGGTCGCCTTGCTCTTGCCCGGCTCTGGGGGCCTGTGGGCGAGTTTCTCCACCGGGGGGCCGCGGCCATCGCGCAGGAGCTTGGAGCTGCCCGGCTGCTTCCCGGACTTGACCCTCTTCTCCTTGGACACGTGCAGCCCGTTGAACTCGTCGATGAACTCCTCGCAGTGCAGGAGGTGGTGCTCCGGCTCCCACGTGTCCTCCGCGCTCCCGTAGCCCTTCCACCGGATCAGGTACTCCCATTTCCCCTTCTTGTTCTTCCTCTTGTCCACGATCCTTTCCACCTGCGACACAGGCAAGAAGAGAGGGTCAGGAAAGAGAGAGAGAGAAGACGACAGTCAGCTCCACCAGGCAACGAGAACAGAACAAAGCCACCGGGGGACAGAGGCCGGGCCACCCTGGCCGTGGGTGAGCCGTTCAACGCCAGAAGCCGACGCTTGCAGGAGGGGTTCGAGAAGGCTGGTTTATTTTAGGGCACGGCTGAACAGAACCAAAGGCGCGTGCGGTCATTCGCCAGGACGGCTTGTGACACCGTGCCCGGCTGACGGCAACTCCACGCGTCCGTCCAGGCTTAGCCGTGTTTGAGGCCGCACTGCAAGCTTTCACAAGAGATCTTTATTCTTTTTCTCACTGCACCCAAGTAGTAGACTCAGACTCTGCAAGGCTAATTCGGAATTTGGTGTGGGTTTTTCATCATGACCTATAATAATGATAATAATAATAATAATGACACTTACGGAGCAATTAAACGGAAGGCGCCACGCTAGTTCGTCGTTACTTAGAATAATACTAATAATTAGTAACATCCATTGGGCGCTTATGAGGCAGACACGATGCTAAATGCTGGGCGTAGACTCTCCTGTTTCATTTTCTCCTGACAACAACCCAGTGAGGTTAAGTATTTTTTTTCTAGTAGCCCCATCTTATAGCGAGGGAACTAGGGCGCAGGGAGATAAAGGAAGCCAACCAAGTTCCCAAGATGGTATAAGGGCACACCTGGGGTTCGAACCACTCTCACCCCGACCTCTTCTCTTACTCGCCAGGCCATTCTACCGCTCGACTGCAAAAATCTCCCGTACTGACCACAAAGGACTTGAATCTAAAGAGTCCAATTCTCCCCATGCGGCTCCCCCAGCTGCAACACAGGGGTACAACTGCTGAGCACCTACTGTATACCTTGCACAACCCCGTGGGTGTACACTATTGGCATTCCTATTTGACAGATGAAGAGATCGAGTGTGAGGTGGTGGAGGTGGCAAGGGAACCTGTACCTGGCAGGCTCTGAAGCCATGAGCCACTGTCTACACATCTTCAAAGGTAAGAAAACATCCCCAGTCTCCATGTAATCCCGCAGGAAAACACACATAGGAAAATGCTGGTCCTGGTGCTAATAATTAGTGTATCTAAGTGAAGGGTATCTGAGGGTTCACTGACTGTTCTTTCAACTTTGCTGTGGATTTGAATTTTTTTAAATTAAAAACAAAATTCCCCCAAAATGCTAGATTTCAATGAAAAAGTAAGCAATTACATTCAAAAGTTTATTATTTTTCAATGTTGACATAATTCCCCAGAATGAAATTCTGACCCAGTGAAATTAAGTAACATGTAAAGAATATGTCTTTGAAACTTATGAAAAGAAAAATCAAATCAGTCGGGGAAAGTGGGCACAGTTATGGTTGATAATTGTTGAAATCGGGTAATGGATACATAGGGGCGTTCATTATATGATTCTGTTCACGTTTACATGTTTCAATTTTTATTTGTTTAAAAATTTCATAATAAAAACTGTTGAAAAGCGGGATTGTCTCATCAATGGTTTACAAACTACAGAGGCTATGCAAAATAATTAAACAACTTCCGTTGCTTTGCACTTAATAAATATGTAAATAGCAAGGCCACATTGGCTCATTATAGCGCTGTCTCTTCATAGACAATTTTAATTGTTTCCTTAAATTGATTTATCTCAACTCAAACTGGCCTATGTCTATTAAAATCTCTTCCCTTATAAAATGCTCTGTGAACATCTGTTTTAGATTTATTACATAATTTTCAGAGGTGCCACATGAACTCTGTAATAGTTTTCAAAAAGTAAAATCATGCCTAATGATTCCAACTTCCAGCGTATGGGTCAAGGAGTGAGGCTAGTTGAGTGTGTTCATTTGTAGCAATGCTTTGGAAACCCAAGAGTGTTACTAGAAGATCCTGAAGCTTTGCCATTTTGAGGATATTGTAGGGGGAAGCCTTCTATAGGTCTACTGAGGGAAGAAAGTGCTGGAAAGAGCAGCATGCCCCAGGACACCAGCCTAAGAGTGTCAGGGCAAGCCCAGACATTTCTTTGGAGCTAAGGGATGTGTACTGGCATGGGGGCCTTCAGGTCTAAGAAGGTGTGCTCGGCTCCCAGGATGGAGAAACTTCTTCCCCAGGATGAAGCAGGGGAACATGTTCGAGAAACAGCCAACACAGTGGGTGAGTGGGTGGATGGATGGACAGATGGATGGATGCAGGATAGGTGAAAAGGTGGGCTGAGAGTTGGGTTCATACACAGAGGGGTAGATGAATGGATAATGGGATGGACAGGTGGGTGGATGGATGGATGGATGCAGAATAGGTGAAAAGGTGGGTAGAAAGTAGGGTTCATACACAGATGGGTAGATGAATGGATAATGGGATGGATAGGTGAATAGATGGATGGATGAATGGTTGGACGGACGGACGGACGGACGGACGGATGGATGGATGGATGCAGAATAGGTGAAAAGATGGGTAGAGAGTTAGGTTCATAAATAGATGGGTAGATGAATGGATAA
Organism: Microcebus murinus; assembly: GCF_040939455.1. NCBI lineage: Eukaryota > Metazoa > Chordata > Mammalia > Primates > Cheirogaleidae > Microcebus > Microcebus murinus. Next base: position 29,378,176 of record NC_134123.1, read on the forward strand.
TGTGATAGATAGGTGAATAGATGGATGGATGCAGGATAGGTGAAAAGGTGGGTAGACAGGTGAGTTCATAAACAGATGAGTAGCTGGATAGATAGTGGGATGGGTAGGCAAATGGATGGATGGATAGATGCAGGATGGGTGAAAGGGTGGGTACAGAGGTTGGTTCACCAATGGATGGATGGCAGTCACTTATCAAAATGAGCTTAGTATAATAGTCAAGAACACAGGCTTTGGAGCAAGACTATCTGGTTTAAATCCCCTGATAAGCCTTTTGCTGTGGGTTCTTGAAGAAGTTGAGCCTCCGATGACTCATACAGCAAGGCGGAAGTTATAGCACCCACCCATAGGGTAGTCATGGGGAATATGCAAATGCATATTTTTGTATTCCACGGTAAAGGTCACTTGATCTTGCATAGCCTCCTGTGACTACAACTCTTGGTGGCGTCGACAGACAGAGTGTTTCCCCACCCTTCAGAATATGACCCCTTAGGACAGTCACCTCCTCCCTGGGAAGAAGAGAGTGTACCTACTTAGATTAGTCCTTCCCCACATGGAAGGCAGCCATGCATAGTCGGGCTTCCTGAGAAGCTGGGGGTCAGCAAGGGTGCAGGGTCTAGATCATGGGTCCTCAAACTTTTTAAACAGGGGGCCAGTTCACTGTCCCTCAGACTGCTGGAGAGTGCACACTGTGGGCCCGGGATGAGTCGGCTGCTAAGCAGGACAGGCAGTGGTGGCAAAAATACCCGGAGGGCCGGATAAATGTGCTAGGTGGCCCGCATGTGGCCCGAGGGCCGTAGTTTGAGGACGCCTGGTCTAGATGGCTATTTGGGGGCACGCTTGATGGGTGAGGCTTAGTTTTGTTCCCTCTAAGTGACTGGCAGTTTCAAACACAAAGTCACAAGTTGCTTTATGTGGGACATCGAGCCTACTGCTTCCACCTCTGCTCCCATCCACAAAGCCACTGGGTGGCTTGACAACCATGTCCATTTAAATTAACCCCAAACCAATGACAACCAGTATTAACAGCAACATCTCTAACGGTGGTACGTGGAGGGAACATTTGGCTCTGACTTTATCCTTGTGACCCTGGGCAAGTGACCCAACCTTTCTGGGCCTTGGTGTCCCCATCTGTAAAACAGACTAATAATAATAATGATGATAATAATAATAATAATGACAAATACCTGCAGGGTTGATGGGAGAACTAAAAAGGACTAAGACATGAGAAAAGGATCTTGAATACCACCAAGCACTGCAAGGAGATGGGAAGATGGCTCGTATATGAAACTTTAGTTGACAAAAGTGCTTTTAGATACGTTATTTCACCCAAACAAACAAGAAGTTTTTTCAGGTTCAGTAAAACAACTGCTTTTCCTGAAAGGCCAGAATGCCCACAAGGAGCTCAGAGGAAAGCTGGCTCCCAAGTACCCTAACAGACGTGCATTTCCATCATCTTCAGGGACCTCAGCCCCTTCTGCACATGACCCCCCTGCAGATTTTCTCACCCTCTTTCCCTCTTCTTCTAAAGAGCATCTCAAACAGAACCTGAATTCTAACTCGTTCTGTTGATCACAGAAGCCCAAGTCATTTAGGACTTGATCTTGCGTAAACTGCGACATTCTCTGTCTGGGAAACCCTTTCTCCTTCTTAAGCTCCCTCAAACCTCCACTGCAGCCTAACCCTTCGCCCCTGCTGAAAACAGAGAGTGAGTCCCCCCTGGGCCTGGCAGCTCCACCTCCTGATGCCCCCCACCCTACCTGCAAAGACCACACGAAGCTCAGTCCTTTCCAGGAGAAACAGTCGTTAATTCCCTTCCCTTGTACTTGCACATAGAAACAAATGCATGAATGACATTAGAAAATCTTGGGTGCACACCCCCCACCAGCTTCTTTTTGTCAAAGATAAGCGATGAGACGTTGAACTATTCCTTAGGGTTCAATCAAATCGCTAATTATCATTTGCTCTCTGCGTGATCCCAGCGAATGTGAGAAGCTGCTCTCCGGCAGGTGGGGGCAGGAGAATTCTGATGCAATTATTACTGGTGCCCTGATGTCACACCATTAGGATTAATAACGGTGACGGTCCCCTTGATTTGGTACACGCTAAGTTCCAGGAACTGTGTTTTAAATCACTTTAAGGTGCCAGGTTGCATCCTTGATACCCGGCCTTTCAGCTGGACAGCATTCCCACCACGTGACAAGGAAAGAAACTGAGGCTCGGAGAGGGTAGGTGACTTTCCCACTATCTCACAGCCAGTAGGTGGTTAGCCAAGATCTGAATTCAGGGTCGTCTGACTCTGAGGATGAACTCCTAACCACCTGGCCATGTCTCGCCAGGGGGAAGCCACCGGAACCGGGCAGGGCCCAGCGAAGCTGCCACCCAGCCAAAAGAGGGAGCAGGCATCGAAAGGAGGAAACGGCTTCATGGAGGTCATTCCATTAATGAGTCTTTAACGATCACCAATATGCAAGACACCCGTGCACAACGGGAAACCACACTGCCCACCGCGGTGGCGCTCACAGCCTAGGAGGGTCCACGGCCCTTAAAACAGTGAGCACGTGAGGTCACGTGTCGTGACAGATTACAGAAAATACTCTGATGGCTGAGAGGAAGGGGCCAGGAAGGGGCTAGGAGAAACAGTGGCAGAGGGGATGGGACGCTTCAAACCAAGCAGCCAGGAAGGGTGCTCAGAGAAAGGACAATTTAAACTGACAGCCAGCGAGGCCTACGGAGATGAGGAGGACAGGACCAGTGAGTCACCTTTGTAGGCAGGGCAGGCAGGTCCTCTTGGAAGGGAGGCCCCTGCCTCCTGGCAAGCGAATAACACAACCACAGCAACAGCAGCTGACATTCATTCAGCGTTTACTAAGTGCCTGCCACTGCTGCACGTGATCCTATATATTAACTCATTTAATCTTCAAAATAACCTGACAAGGTAGGTCATTTTCTTTTTCTTTCTTTCTTTTTTTTTTATAGAGGATAAAACTGAGGCACCCAGAGGTTAAGGACTTTGACCCTGGCCCCAGATAAGCATCAGAGAACTAATAAGACTTGGTCCAGCACATCTTGGCTCCAAATCTCACACAACATTTTATATATATATATCCTCCACTCTGCACGGGCGGCCCAATCTGACCGTGGCTGACAGTGTATCTACAGCTTCAGACTCTTGCCCTCAACTCCTGCCCAGCTCACCGAACATCCGTGGCCCCTTCCCGTGGCTTAGGGTTAGTCTCCCGAGTGTGACTCTCCTAGGGCCCCCCTACTGTACCACGGGGCCACCTCCCCTCTGCTGCAATGGTTCCCAGAGAAACAGAATACTCATCAGTCATACTCCCTATCCCAGCTTCCCACCGAGCCAAGACAGCGTGTGGCATGACAATAGCTCCGGGACCCTGGATTACCAAAGACCTTCCAGACTCTTGAAGAAATGCCTCCTTCCCAACACATGGCACTGGACTGATAAACTCTGGGTTACCAGTCTGTGTCTTGGCCTCTGAGAGCAAAGAGTGGAGGCCAAAAAAGAGAATATAGGACATCGTCCACGCCTGCTGTCTGCCCATACGTACAGCAGAGCGATCATCCTCAACCAGAAACATGGCTCATTACCCCAGTTCTAGACCTCACACCCCACATCCACGAGGGCCTTTCTGTCTGCTTCCTTTCAACATGCAGGGACAACTCCGTTAGGGGTGAAAGGGCACAGGCACCTGTCGTTATAATGTGGGGTATGAAGTCCCAGGAAGGGTAAAGACAGGGTGAGCTCTGGGAGCCACAAGGAACGGGCAGCTTGATGATCTAGGCAGAGGGGAGGCAGCAGAGGAGTCCCTTCCCCCTCAGCCCTGCAAAACTGCACAAGGGAAATGGCTGTTGAGGCCAAGAAATTTACATAAACCAAGCCAGCTTCGGAGCCAGGGTCTGACGGGGAGACCCCGTAGCATCCAAGTGGGGAGGGGGACCAACAGGAATTCCTACATCCACTCTGCTGGAAGATGTCACCCCCCCCCCCACCAGCCCTCTCTGTGCTCACAAAACTAGCAGTAGCAGCAGCATCACAAGACAGAGTCACAAAAATTTCTAAAACACGTTAAGAGCATGATCCCAACTAAAAATCCTCAGTAAAATCACACTAGCAAAAAGTCCTCCTGCACATTTTCGAAAAGCATTTGTGGTGTATTTTCCAAGACTATGCAGAAAATGTGACCTATGTTTTTCAAAAAGAGAGTGAGAGAGAGAGACACACACACACACACATGATGAAATGAAACCAGTAGGTGGAGAAGGAAGTTGAAATGAGAAAGATTCATTTACATAAGAAAGGATATAAGGGAACCAAAGAAAAAGATGCAAGCAAAGGAATAAAATCCCCATTAGAACCTTTCCCGGACAGAATCAACATGCAGAAAATCGTACCAGTGATGCAGACAACATACTTGAAAAGCTCTCCAAGAGAGCAGGAGAAAAGGACACAGATTTCAAAGATGCATTAAAGGAAATGAGAATAGACAATCTAAGAGGGTGAGGAGAGATCTGGCCAATATAAGTCCAACAGATGGGGAAAAAAGTCAAAATGAGATAGAAACGCTAATCAAGGCACAAGAGAAGAAATCTCTGTATCTTGAGTCTGAAGGTCAAAAAGAAAGATTTCAGGCCGGGCGCGGTGGCTCACGCCTGTAATCCTAGCTCTCTGGGAGGCCGAGGCGGGCGGATTGCTCGAGGTCAGGAGTTCGAAACCAGCCTGAGCAAGAGCGAGACCCCGTCTCTACTATAAAATAGAAAGAAATTAATTGGCCAACTAATATATACAAAAAATTAGCCAGGCATGGTGGTGCATGCCTGTAGTCCCAGCTACTTGGGAGGCTGAGGCAGGAGGATTGCTTGAGCCAGGAGTTTGAGGTTGCTGTGAGCTAGGCTGACGCCACGGCGCTCACTCTAGCCTAGGCAAGAAAGCGAGACTCTGTCTCAAAAAAAAAAAAGAAAGATTTCAGTGATGGGGAAAGGAGAGGTTGAGAATATATCTGTTTTATTTCTAGCCTATGCATAACTTCTTCATATCAAAAGATTAAATTCTACCTTCACACCCCACAACCCTCCCCCCATCCAAAACGGTAAGTGCAAAAATCAGCCTGACTTCAGAATAATAAATGCCCAAACTACACGTGTGGAAGAAATAAATATTCCGAACTCGAGAATTCTATAACCCAGGGTTCCTTCAGAAGGAAAGAGGATGATAGCTCATGTCATAGAGAACAAAATATATATTATACATCTAAAAAAAATGACTCTGACAGGTACTCCAAAGAACAATTTTAAACCGAAACTTTTTATCTTAAAATGCAAGAAGGTGCAGTAAGAATACATACTAGGAACAATGCAAAACAATGACTCCAAATGAATATAACTTAACTAGAGTTAAGTCTAAGTGATTACTGTAATTTTGACAAAATTGAAAGCAAACATAAAAATGATTCTTAAGGGATGACTTGCATATGCAAATGTAAACAGAGAAATCAAAAATATAATCATTGTGATTTTTTTCCCCCGACATCAAGTTAAGATTAACAAGTGTACGAAGGAGCCTCCCATGAAAGAGAGGGGAAACTTAACTGCATTATTTTTGCTTTCTATCACTGCAGAAGCATGTGTCTCTGTATATTGTTAAAACAATTATTTACTTTCGAGAAAGGAAAACATGCCCATAAAATGACATGAGTGATCATAGCAATTTTATTTGTAATAGACAAAAACTGATAAAATGCAAACATTTTAACAGGTAAATAAATAAACTGTAGCATATTCATGCAAAGGAGTACCGCTCAGGTATATAAAGAAATGGACGAGGCCGGGCGCGGTGGCTCACGCCTGTATTGCTAGCACTCTGGGAGGCTGAGGCGGGCGGATCGCTCAAGGTCAGGAGTTCGAAACCAGCCTGAGCAAGAGCGAGACCCTGTCTCTACTAAAAACAGAAAGAAATTAATTGGCCAACTAAAAATACATTAAAAAAAATGAGCTGGGCATGGTGGTGCATGCCTGTAGTCCCAGCTACTCGGGAGGCTGAGGCAGGAGGATTGACTGAGCCCAGGAGTTTGAGGTTGCTGTGAGCTAGGCTGATGCCATGGCACTCTAGCCCAGGCAACACAGTGAGACTCTATGTCTCAAAAAAATAAAGAAAGAAAGAAATGGACTAGTGACATACACAGCAACATGGAGCAAATTCACAGGCACTGCATTGAATGAACAAGGCCAGACACAGAAGGGTACAGACCAGGCAGAACTCATCTATGGTGATGGAAGTCCGACTAGCGGTGGCTGGCATGGGGGTGGAGGACTGGGGTGGTGGAGAGAAGACTGCAGAGCCCCACAAGGAAACTTTTGGGGGGGGGATGGAAACGTTTTATAATTTGACTAGCGTGGTAGGATCTACATCTGTCAAAAGTCTCCTTTTCGTTGAAAACCTGTGAGTTTCACTGTATGTGAAAATAATCCTCCATGAAGTTGTCTGGAAAACACACATGAAACACACAGAAATAAAAAAGGAGAAATAGACTAATCAAATGAGAAGATGGAAATAAGGTCCACGTTGCAAGAGATAGTTTTAAAAAAATGAAATAGTATGAAAGCATAAAAGCCAAAAAGCATTTAAACAAGGAAGCAGAATTTAGATCAAATATATTATTTACCAAAAAAAAAAAAAAGTCCTGTATGTAAACGCTTACAGTGGCTTTATTCATCATTTGTAAAAACTGGGAACAGCCACAATACCAGGTACACAAACTGAAGCACATCATGTAAGAGAATGCAACTCAGAAATAAAAGGAAACAACATATTGATTGGCGCAGCGACATGAACGGATCTTAAATTCATTTGCTAAATCAAAGAAGCCAGATCCAAAAGGCTGTATGTTTTAATTCTGTTGGTGTGATATTCTGGAAAAGGAAAGGAAAGACTACAGGAATAGGGAACACGGGGGGGGGGGGGGGTGTCAGGGACCAGGGGAGGGGAGATAATTACAGATGAGCTACTCAAGGGAACCTCTAGGTGATGAAACTGCTCTGCCTGGTGCTGGGGTTGCAGATACATGACTCTGTACATCTGCCGAAAACCGCAGAGCTACCGGCCACAAAAAAAGTGACCTTTTCTGTATGCTTTCTTTCTTTTAATCAACCAAGATGTCAGGGGCTCCCAAGATAGAATGTAGCCTGTGACAACTGAATCTTCCTGTATTTACGAATGTATGATACAGCCTAGATGCAAGGAGTGGGGGAAAGGAGCTGACCCGTGTAACTATGGGAAACGATGTTTTTAACCGGATAAAACAAAGGCAAAGGACAAAAAAGAACTGTGCACAAACACTGTACCCTGGTTGGTAAAGTTGTTCCTCCAAGGACAAAGAATAAAGAAATGACCTTACACAGACAACTAGGTTTGAGCCAATAAGTAAATAAATTGCAGGCAATGGGAGACAGGTTTCTCACTGCTGGATAAAAAAGCAACAGATAAGTTAAAGGGGAAGACTAGAATGAACGCTGGGTACTGCATTAGTCGAAGACATCAGTATGACCTCATGTTTATTTTAATACATTAGTATTTAGACATCGATAAACATGGAAATAAGGATACAGATATTCATGGGTTGGTATACACATATTCTATTATTATTTCCTACATCTTTCCTCTGAAAGGGCAAAGCAGCAGTGACACCCCAGTAGCGATGAACATATCCAGCACATAGATCGTGGTTTCTAAATATCATTCTCGGCCGGGCGCCGTGGCTCACGCCTGTAATCCTAGCTCTCTGGGAGGCCGAGGCGGGCGGATTGCTCAAGGTCAGGAGTTCGAAACCAGCCTGAGCAAGAGGGAGACCCCGTCTCTACTATAAACAGAAAGAAATTAATTGGCCAACTAATATATATAGAAAAAATTAGCCAGGCATGGTGGTGCATGCCTGTAGTCCCAGCTACTCGGGAGGCTGAGGCAGCAGAATCGCTTAAGCCCAGGAGTTTGAGGTTGCTGTGAGCTAGGCTGACGCCACGGCACTCACTCTAGCCTGGGTAACAAAGTGAGACTCTGTCTCAGAAAAAAAATAAATAAATAAATAAATAAATAAATATCATTCTCCTTTTAAAAAAAAAAAAAAAAACAGGGCTCTCTAGAGAAATGGATAATTCTAGGGCTGGGACAGAAAACATACAAGATGAGCCTGGAGGATCTTATAGTGCCACAAAATAGCAAAGTGCTCAAAATAAATAAATACATAAATAAATAAGCAAACCCACAATGATGGGGGTATATCAAAGCAGCCAACTGGAGCCCCCAATGGCCAAAGCTGGAAAAATTTGAGTAACACATAAATGATGAATAACATTCATCAAATAAATGATGAATAAATTTGAAAAACAAATAAATATAACAGTACTGTGTTTTAACCCAAAGAATAAAATAAATAGCCATGGGTCCATCTGATGTAAATAAATGAAATAATCAGCAGTTGGCAAACTACAGCCTGCAGGCCAAATCTGGCTGGACGTCTGCTTTTGGAAATAAAGTTTTATTAGGACACACCCGTGCTCGTGCGTTTATGCAGTATCGGTGGCTGCTTTCACTCTGCAACAGTGGAGGTGAGTTATCACAGAGACCATGTGGCTAACAAATATTTCCTATCTGGCCCATCACAGAAAAAGCTTTCAGACCCTTATCAGTACAGAAAACCATCAAACCATAAAGACAAACAATAAAAGAGGAAGAAAGAAATAAAGGATATACAAAACAATGAGGAAGTAATTAACAAAATAGCAAGAGTAAGTCCTCATCTGTCAATAATAACCTTGAATATAAATGGATTAAATTCCCCATTTAAAAGACATCGACTGGCTAGAAAAAAATAAGACCCAACTATATGCTGCCTATAAGAAACTCACTTCACTGGTAAAACACAAACTGAAAGTGAAGGGATGGAAAAAGGCATACCACACAATCAGAAACCAAAAATGAACAGAAGTAGCTATGCTTGCATCAGATAAAATCTGCTTTTAAGTCAAAAACTGTGAAACGAGAATGTCATTGTATTAATATAATGATAAAGGGATCAATTTAGACAAAAGGACACGATTATAAATATATCTGCATCCATTTATGGGAGCACCCAGATATATAAAGCAAACATTACTAGATCTAAAAGGAGAGAGAGAACTCAATACATTAATAGTTGGGGACTTCCACACCCCACTCTCAGCATGAGACAGGTCATCTGGAAAAAAACATCAGCTCTAAACTGCACTATAAACCAAATGGACCTAACAGGAATTTATAGAACATTCCATCCAACAGTTGCAGAATACACATTCTTCTCATCAGCACATGAAGCATTCTCCAGGTTAGACCATATGTCATACTGTTAGAGGCAAGGACCCTCAAAGACCCTCAACTCCCCTATGACTTGTCCTATGCACGAACTTCGCCCTGGAAAATTCCAGCTATAGCTCCGAGAAGAACGCAGTCCATGACGTGCTGACCACGGAATGCTCCAGGATGTGTTGACTGCAAATGTTCCGGTTGGAGATGAGTAATCAGTCAAAAACAGGATACTGATAAGACACTGATTAGGGCTAATCAACCCAGACCCAAGCCTCATCGTCACCACTCTATTTTTTGTTTTGACTTCCTTGTTTTTGTATGCTTATAAAACCTACCAAAAATCTAAGTAAAGCAGACCTTGACAACCATTTGCTTGGTCTCGTTTCTCTCTCTCGCTCATCTCTTTCAGGCACGGTCCCCCTCGCCCCCGCGAGTAACAGAAGGTCCTGCCGGCCGGGACATCATACCACAAAACAAGTCTCAACAAATTTTTAAAAACTGAAATCACAGCAAGTATCTTTTCTGACCACAATGAAATAAAAATAGAAACCAATTAAGAAGAAGAACTTTGAAAACTGTAAAATTCATGAAAATTAAACATGCTTCTGAACAACCAATGGGTCGATGAAGAAATTAAGAAGAAAAGTTAAAAATTTCTTGAGACACATGAAAATCAAAGCACAACATACCAAAACCTATAGGATACAGCAAAAGTAGTACTAACAGAGAAGTTAATAGAAACAAACGTCTATATCAAAAGAATAGAAAGATTTCAAATAAACAACCTAATGATATACTTCAAGAAACTAGAAAAGCAAAAATAAATCAGACCCTAAATTAGTAGAAGAAAATAAATAACAAAGATTAGAGCAGAAATAAATGAAATAGAGACTTAAAAAATACAAAAGAGCAATAAAACATAAAAGTCGTTTTGTTAAAAAGATAAATAAAATCAACAAACCATTAGCTAGATTAACGAAGAAAAAAAGATAGAAGACCCAAATAAATTCAGAAATAAAAGAGGACACATTACAATTGACACCACAGAAATACAAAACATCATTAGAAAATATTATGAACAACTACATGCCAACAAATTGGAAAACCTAAAGGAAATGGAGAAATTCATGGACACATATAACCCACCAAGACTAAAAATGGAAGACATAGAAAACCTGAATAGACCACTAGCAAGTAACAAGATTGAATAGTAATAAAAAAAAAAGTATCCCAACAATAAAAGCCCAGGACCAGATGTCTTTACTGCTGAATTCTACCAAATTTTTAAAAAGACCTCTAATAACAATTCTTACCAAACTCTTCCCCAAAAACTGAAGAACAGTAGCCAGGCAGGGTGCTGTGTGCCTGTAGTCCCAGGTATTTGGGAGGCTGAGACACAAGGATTATTTGATGCTAAAAGCTTGAGGGTATAGTGGGCTATGACTGCACCTGTGAACGGCCACTTCACTGCAGCTTGGGCAACATAGTGAGACCTTGCCTATAAAGATAGAAATAAATAATTTAAAAAAGAAACTGAAGAGGAGAGAATTATTCCAAACTCATTCTATGGGGCCAGAACCACTCTGCTACCAAAACCAGACAAGGACACATCAAAAAAAGAAAGCCATAGGCCAATATCTGTGATGAATATAGATGCAAAAGTGTTCAACAAAATACTAGCAGACCACATCCAACAACATATCAAAAAGATTACAGACCATGATCAAGTGGGATTTATCCCAGTGATACAAGGATGGTTCAACATACACAAATCAATAAATGTGATATATTATCAACAGAGTGAAAGACAAACTCCATATGATCATCTCAACAGATGGAGAAAAAGCATTTAATAAAATTCAACATCCCTTCATGATTAAAAACTCTCAACAAATTAGGGGCGGGCATGGTGGCTTACGTCTGTAATCCTAGCACTCTGGGAGGCCGAGGTGTGAGGATGGCTCCAGGTCAGGAGTTTGAGACCAGCCTGAGCAAGAGCGAAACGCCGTCTCTACTAAAAATAGGAAGAAATTATCTGAACAACTAAATTAGCCAGTCATGGTGGCGCATGCCTGTAGTCCCAGCTACTCTGGACACTGAGGCAGAAGGATTGCTTGAGCCCAGGAGTTCGAGGTTACTGTGAGCTAGGCTGATGCCACAGCACTCTAGCCCTGACAACAGAGCGAGACTCTGTCTCAAAAAAAAAAAAAATCAGAAACAAATTAGGTATAGAAGGAACATACCTCAACACAATAAAAGCTATATATTATAAGTCCACAGACAACATACTAAATGGGGAAAAGTTGAAATCTTTCTAAGAGCTGGAACAACACAAGGATGCCCACTTTCACCACTCTTATTCAACATAGTACTGTAATTCCTAGCCAGTCTAATTAGGCAAGAGAAAAAAAAAAATAAGGGGCATCAAAATTGGAAAGAAGGAAGTTAAACTGACCCTGTTTGCAGACGACATGATCTTATACAAAAGAAAACCTAGAATCCACCAAAAAACTCTTAAAACTGATAAATGAATTTAGTAAAGTTGCAGGACACAAATCAATCAGTAGCATTGCTATATGCCAGTAACAAATTAGCTGAAAAAAAAAAAAATCAAGAAAGAAATACCATTTATAACAGCTACACACACACACACACAAAAAAAAAAAAAAAAAAAAAAAACACCTAGGAATGGATTTAGCCAAGAAAGTGAAAGATCTCTACAATGAAAACAATAAAATACCAATGAAAGAAATCAAAGAGGACACAAAAAAATGGAAAGATGTCCCATATTCATGTACTGTAATAATATACTGTTAGAATGACTGTACTACCCAAAGCAATCTACAGTTCTGATGTAATCTCTATCAAAATACCAATGACATTCTTCACAGAATTTCTTTTTAAAAATCCTAAAGTTCATAGGGACCACAAAAGATCCAGGATAGTCAAAGCAATTTGACTGAGAAAAAAGAACAAAGCTAGAGGCATCAAACTACCTGACTTCAAAATATACTACAAAACTATAATAACCAAACAGCATGGTATTGGCATTAAAAAAAAGAAAAAATAGACCTATGGAACAGAATAGAGAACCTAGAAATAAATCCATGCATTTAGAGCCAACTGATTTTTGACAAAGGCCCCAGGAATATAAACTGGAAAAAGGATAGCCTCTTCAATAAATGGTGCTGGGAAAACTGGATATCTGTGTAAAAAAGAATGATACTAGACCCGTATCTCTCACCATGTACAAAATAATTAACTCAAGATGGTTTAAACACATAAATGTATGACCCCTAACTATGAAATTACTAGTAAAAACACAGGGGAAATGCTTCAGGATATTATTCTGGGCATAGATTTTATGGCTCAGACCTCCAAAGCAACAAAAGCAAAAATAGACAAATGAGATTATAGCAAACTAACAAGCTTCTGCACAGTAAAGTAAACAGGCAACAGAGTGAAGAGACATCCTGCATAATGAAAGAAAATATCTGCAAACTACTCATCCGACAAGGGATTGATACCCAGAATATATAAGGAGCTCAGCGCAAGAACAAAAAAGATAAATAATCCAACTAAAAAATGAGCCCATGATCTGAACAGACATTTCTCAAAAGAAGACACAGAAATAACCAACACATATATGAAAAAATGCTCAGCATTACTAACCAGGAAAATTCAAATCAAAACCACGATGAGGTATCATCTCACCCCTGTTAGAAAAGCTATTATCAAAAAGACAAAAAATAACAAATGCTGACAAGGATGCAGAAAAAAGGGAAACTCTTATACACTGTTGGTGGGAATGCAAATTAGTACAGCCACCACAGAAAACCATATGGAAGCTCCTCAAAAAAAAACTAAAAACAGAGCTACCATAAGATCCATCAATCCCACTAATGGGTATGGATCCAAAGGAGAGGAAATAAATCAGTATGTTGAAGATACATCTGCACTCCTTGTTCACTGCATCATCATTCGCAATAGCCAAGAGGTGGAATCAACCCAAGTTTCCAGCAACAAATGAATGAATAAAATATGTGGCATACAGTCACCATGGAATACTATTCAGCCATAAAAAAAGAATGAAATCCTGGCATTTGCAGCAACAGAGATGAAACTGAAGGATATTATATTAAGTGACACAGGTCAGGCACAGAAAGACAAATATTAATACCACATGTTCCCACTCATATGTGGAAGGTAAAAAAGTTGATCTCACAGAATTGGAGGGTAGAATGATGGTTAATAGAGGCTAGGAAGGGCTGGGGGGAAGGAAGATACGGAACGGTTGGTTAACAGATATAAAACGATAGCTAGAGAGCAGGAGTAAGTTCTAGCGTTCTGTATCTATATATAGCATTGTAGGATCACTATAGTTAGCACTAATTTATTGTATATTTCAAATAGCCAGAAGAGAGGAGTTTGCATGTTCCCAACACAAAGAAACGATAAATGTTTGAGGTGATAGATATGCTAATTACCTTGATTTGATCATTATACATTATACACATGTATCAAAATACCATACTATATCCTATAATATGTACAATTATTAGATGTCCATTAAAAACTTTTTCAAAAGCTGAAAATTATATGGAAAAGCAAAAGAACTAGAAGAACCACAACAATTTTGAAAAAGAACAAACTTGGAGATGTTATAGTACCTCTGAAAAAATTCCAGATGAATTCAAAAAGGTAAACAAAAACCTAACAGTGTATCAAATACAAAAAAAAAAAAATGCTTTTTGAGCCTCAAGAGTGGAGAAGGTCTCCAGAGAAAAAAAAATCTGACGACTGTAAAGAAAAGAGTGACAAATCTCACTAAAGGAAAATTAAAATGTTTCATCTAATAAAAGACATCAAAAACAAAGTGACAAGTAACAGGCCGAGAAAATATTCACCTTTGCCACAAAAGAGTAACATCCACAACATATAAAGAATCTCAGAGTCAATTAAGATTTTAAAAAGTAAAAATGGGCAAAGAACCAGAAGAAGAAATCGAAATTCAAAGAAATATAAAATTGGCATAAACATATTAAAAAGAGGGTCAAGCTCATTGCTAATCAGGGATATGAAAATTAAAACAGTGAGAAAGATTGGCAAAAAGTCAACAGGTCGATAAGCTCCTATGTTGGCAAGATGTGGGGATATGAAGAGCTACATGTGCTCTTAGCATTTGTAAACTGCTGCACCCATTAGGAAGGGTGATGTAACAGGTATCTATGCAAATTAAATCACATAACCTTCTCCCCACCCCACCCCCACACGCAGTACACAGGGTGCCATCATACTGGCCAATATTTAGCCAACATCTCTGGCCAATAGTCAGGGAGCAGGAGATATGTATCACCTCTGAGCAGAAATGTTTAATTTCCTGTTCTCTCTCTTCCCTGCTAAAGCAAGAGAGGAGGCCACGAGTCACACATGATGCAGCCATGAAATAGTTAGGCATCCACCAGCAGCCAGAGTCTCTTAGGGACCAGGTGAGCAGAACACCCCACCAAACTGTGCTGGACACATGGCATGGGAGAGAAACAAACCCTTGCTGTGTTAGCCACTGGGGAAAAATCTGCACAAACCCTGGACCCAGCAATTTGACTTCTGAGTATGCATCCTGGTTGTACACAACCGATTCTAATGAGAAAAAGAAATAAGGATGGAATTTAGGTGACTGTCTATCAAAAGAGAATGGCTGAATAAATCAAGATAGAGCTATATATCTTGATGTATATAGTATGATCCCAATTATGCTAAAATATGCATGTGCAAATGAATAGATAATTCACTGTTAACTGTCTATAGCTACTGCCTAATTATTAACAACTGTTTGCTCTAAGGCAGGGAGTAGATTTAGAGGAAGAAGCAAAAGGAAGGTCTTTCATTTTTATTCAAGTTCTTCTGTACTGTTTAACTTTTTTCAATGAACATTTAATATTTACATAGCATCTGTGCCATTTTTAAATTAATAAAAGTATTTTTAAAAGTAATACAATTCCTATATTTAAAAAATGACCAACTAGAACATACCATGGAAGGGGGGAAATGAGCACATTCCAAAAAGCAACCAAAAAACATTAAACTGCAAATGTTAACTTTCACAAGAACTACTGGAAAACTATAAGAAGACAAACCACAGAATTCTACTGAGAGATTTGAAAGGGTTTAAAAGTATGGAGCTGTAAGTACCATGTTTCTGGATGAGAAATCTTAATATATTAAAGATGCTGGTTTGCAACAGATTGATTGATAAATATAATGTAGTGACAATTAAAATTCCAATGAGTCGATTTTCAGAACTTTACAAAATGATTCTCAAGTACCTCTGGGAGAATTAAACAAAAGTAGCCAAGAGATTTTTGAAAAAGAATGAGGAGGCACTTGCACAATTATAAATAAAACATAATATAAAGCCACCACCACTGTGAGTGTAGTATTAGGACAGGAAAAGTAAACCCACTGAACAAGAGAGAATGCCTGAAAAGATCCCTTAGTATGTTAGGAGATACAATCTGTAAGAAAGCAGCATCAAAAATTAGGGCTCAGTGGAAGCACTATTGGATAAATAGAGCCGGGACAATTAAATAGAAATAGAGTGGGAAACAAACACTCATTTCACAATAGAGGAATCAGAGTTTGGAGGTTTTTTTTTAATTAATTCCAAGTGGTTCCAAGAATCAGAAAGCCTAACACACACACACACACACACAAAAAAAAAAAAAAAAAAAAAAAAACAACTATGAAAACCTAGAAGAAAACAAGAAAATAGAGGTAGACAGCCATCTCATTTTTAAATGAAAGATACCGTCTGTTCAGAAACAACATTGCACTCTGAAAAAAAGTATATAAAAATAGAAACAAAATCGAATGCACAAAATAAAATAGAAAAAAAATCAAGAAATATATAAAGATCTCGGGACTATCATTAAGAAAAGTACACAAGTGGGCAAAGTACATGAAGAAACTACTTACAAATGGAACGTACGAATGGATACTAAATATGGAAAACATTTTATTTCATTAATGATCAGGAATGCAAACAAAAACTGGAATGACGTTCTGGTTTTTATCCATCAAATTAAGTTTTCTATTTTTAAATCAATAATGCTTAAAGCTGACAAAGGAATGGTGAGACGGGCCCTCTTGATGCACCAGTGCACAGTGGCATGACTTTCTGGAAAAGAATTTCACAACATATAGCTTTAAAAGTGTCCATAATCTTTGACCTGGTAATGTCTCTTAAAAAGCTGGGCAAAGCATCATACATGTTTGTTGTACCATCACATGGAAACAGATTAAAACCTAGATCTTGAATCTTGAACAGATTAAAATGCGACATCCATGCTCTAACTACCATGTCTACAAATAGCTTCTAATAAATGTGGGGAAGTGACAAAATATTAAGTTCGAAACTATGCTTCTCGTAGTTTCAGAGAATCCTAGATTGCTCCAGTAACGGCATTCCACGAGTCCCCCTGCCCTGTGCCCACGCCCCTCTGCAATGCCACCTAGCCTCTCTGCCCACCAAGGGGTGGACTGTATTTTCCAATCCTTGAATCTGGACCGGCCTTGGGACTTGCCTTCGCCAACAGAATGTGGCAGAAAGTGACTTATTGCAACTCCACAAGCTGGGCCCTAAGAGACACCGTCACCTTCTGATGTCACCTCCTTGGTTCGCTACCCTGAGACCACAAAGTAAGGAACCCTGTCTGGCCTATTTGAGGATGAGAGGACATGAAACCCCCCAGACCCCAGGGGTGCCATGGTGAATAAAAGACACTGTGGCCCTTACTCTCACGGAGCACAGTCTAGTGAGAAGGGAAGATACTTATCAATAATGTCACCAATCAACGACAAGCTGAGACAAGTGCTCTAAACAAAAGGAACGAGGATCCCTGGCGGTGTGTATGAGTGCCTCTGAGGAGGGGACACTCCAGCTGAGAAGGGAAGGAAGAGTTGCCGTTGACTGGAACGGGGAGTGGGGGAGGGGCCCGGGGAGAAGGGAGTGCCAGTCAGAGGGAACAGAATGTGCAAAGGCTCTGAGCCAAGAAGGAGTGCGGTCAGTGCAAGGAACAGACCAAGGGGCCATGTGGCTTAAGCCAGGAGAGGGACAGGGTCTACTGGCAGATGGGACTAAGAAAACAGACCCTGCTGGTCTTTGTGGCACCTTAAGCAACCTGATCTCATCCTTATGCTAACAGCAAGAGAAGGCACTCAGGGGTGAGGCTGGAGGAGCTGGAGAAGACTGGGGCTGGCGGCTCCCCTGGTCCCAGCTCCCCTTGCTGGGTGAGTTCCTCCTGGACAGACCCTCTACTCGGTCTTACTCACGGCCACATCCCAACAGCTCATCAGTGTCACCTCTAAGATCTCAGCGAGTGCTCGACTGGCTCCACCATCCTCTCCGAGTTGGAACATCCTGATCCAAACACCCAGCAGGGCAGGGGAGAGCACAGGACATCTGGGACCGGGGTGGCAATCAGTTTCTTCTGGCAGGGTGGCTGCCAACACCCTCCTTTCTGCCGCTTTCTGCCTCTGCAGTCTTCCTCGGGCAAGACCATCCCTGGGAGGGTCAAATGCTTGGACAGAGGCCATGGAGGGGTGGGCACTGAACCTTCCTGTCGTCACTCTGGCCAAAGGCCACTTCTGGAGAACTGTGGGTGACAGGAGAGTCCTAAGGACATCAGGACACAAACTCACTGACCCCCCAGAACATCCCCACTTGCCAAGTCCTCTGCAAGGACCCCACTGTACACTTCTGGGGAGCCCACCGACTTTCTGAAGTGTTCTGGAAGGTTTGGCCCAGCTGTGGAAGGCCCAGTGAGGGAGGGCAGGCAGGTGTCCCTGGCAGAATGTGTCCTCCCCCACCCCAACTGAGAGCTCTTTGCAGGGATTTGTGCATATTGTGAATATTTTCCATATTCCTTCCAGTAGAACTAGCACTGTTATAAATCAGTGGTCAGCTAACGTTTTCTGTGAAGGCCCAGATGGTAAATATTTCAAGCTCTGCAGGCCACATAGTCTGTTACAGCTACTCAGCTCTGCCCTTATAGCATGAACACAGCCATGGGCAATGCATTACAAAGTGGGTGTGGCCGTGTTCCAATAAAACTTTATTTATAAAAACAGGCCATGGGTCAGACTTGGCCTGTCGCCATAGTTTGCCAACCCCCCCCCCACATTATCACGTCTCTACTCCACGGTTTGTCTGTTCCTCCTCTTTTTACCCAAAAACATCACAAAATCTTCCTTTGTTTATTTAGTGGGGGAGAAAAGCATATATTGAGTATCTACTGTATGCTGGACACTGTGCTAGGCACTGGAGGGCTAGAATCTGAACCTCACAGACGTGGTCCATGTTCTCACGGAACTCGGCACCCAGAGCAGACGAGGCCTCGTGCAAAAGGGCTCACTCTTCTCTACCTGTATCGTCCTATCAGTGTAACATGTGACCCCGGGCACCAGCTGATCACGTGCCCACATCAAAAGCTATTAAAAGTTCTGTAAACCTTTTTAAGAAGCATAAATTAATTACACCCACTGGTTGCCCCTTGGCTACAGGCCTATTAACCTCCCGAGAACTTCAAAGGTTCTGTTTAAACGCGTTCCCCTCCACCCTCTCAAGACAGTATGAGCTCAAAAACAAGAGGGCACGGGAGGCTGAGGCAGGAGGATCACTTGAGCCCAGGAGCTTGGGGTTGCTGTGAGGTAGGCTGACGCCAGGGCACTCACTCTAGCCCGGGCAACAGAGTGAGACTCTGTCTCAAAAAAAAACAAAAAAAAAAAAACAAGAGGGCAAAGCTGGACCCACCCTCTCTGGCTGGTGGTTAAGGGTTGAAGCTCGGGAATGAGACACACCTGAGCTGAAATCTGGGCTCCCCCAGGTGTGAGGCACATGACACCACGATCCAGCCAACTGTCACCTCTCTGAGCCTAGTTCTCTCATCTGGAGACTGGGAATGATGACCACATCATTGCATGATGGAGGGATCAAACGAGATGACACTTGTAAAGAATTCACTCTTGAGCCTGGCTTCCTGTAAACCATTACTTATCAAAGAATCGACAACCTGGCTGCTAGGGACAGCCCAGAGGAAACATCCCCTCCTCCTGCACAAAAGTAATTAGGGCTGGGTGCGGTGGCTCTCGCCTGTAATTCTAGCAATCTGGGAGGCCAAGGCGGGCGGATCGTTTGAGCTCAGGAGCTCGAGACCAGTCTGAGCAAGAGTGAGACCCTGTGTCTACTAAAAAAAAAAAAAAAAAAAAAAAAAAATAGAAATTAGCTGGACAACTAAAAATATATATAGAAAAAATTAGCCGGGCATGGTGGCGCATGGCTGTAGTCCCAGCTACTAGGGAGGCTGAGACAGGAGGATCACCTGAGCCCAGGAATTTGAGGTTGCTGTGAGCTAGGCTGACGCCAGGGCACTCTAGCCGGGGCAACAGAGTGAGACTCTATCTCAAAAAAAAACAAAAAAGTAATTAGCAAAGGAGCCATAAATGCTCCACAGGTTTACAGAAAAGAGAAGAAGGCTGAGTGAGTCAGGGACCACCAGGGAACGAGGAAGAGGACAAGAAGGAAACAAGGGGTAAAAGAGAGGCAGGTTTGGGGCTGCAGCCTTCCCACCCACAAGCCAAGACAGGGCAATCCAAAATCTTGAACACAGGGGACACAAGCGATGCCTCTGATTCACGAAGAACAGGGGTAGGAGCTAGAAGACCTCACCGAGGCACTCACCAATCACCCCTACAGCCTTGTCTCCTTGCCCATAACATGCAAAGCCTTGAATGGAAGCGGAGGTTTTCCACCTGTGTTCTAGGACGTCCTACACATTTCTGGAAGCATCCCAGAATGTCACCTTGGAGCAGCAGGGACCAGTAAACACCCCATGTCCAACTCAACCAAGAGCCAGCCTCCCTGGATTGGGTTCTGCTTGCTTGACATCTCACATTGATTTTATTTTCGGACAATAAAATAAATGTGAAAAAGCTTGAACAAGATGACCCTTGTTCAAGGATCCTTCGGGAAGGATGCCTTCAGGTTCAATGATTTGAAATGCCCCGCTTGGGAAAGCAGGATCAACTAGGCGACAACATGTAGCTTCTTCAGGTTGGCCCCACCGAACCCCAGATGCTTAGTGGTGTCATTCTGAGCAGCCAGACCTGGTGCTTAAGTCACAATAATCCCTTGCTAGTTTTTAACAGGATTCGTGTCGCACAAAAAAATCCCCGTTTGTAAGAGAACAGCCAAGTCCAGCATCCAGAGAGACAGCCTCACACATCTGGGGGAACACGGTTTATCCGAACCCCAGAGCACGAGTGTTCCGTCACTACCTGCTGGGAAGATTCCAGGAAGAGCCCGAGAATGCCTCTTAAACCACAAGTTTCTTTCTCCCCAGGAGGGTGTCAGGCCCCTGAAGGCTAGGTGCCTTCAGGTTACCCAGGAAGCAAGGCAGGGTGGCTTCTGCGTCAGCATAAGGGCTCAGAGGACCAACCCCGAGGGCTGGGGCAAAGATGACGCCCTTCCCTCCCTTGTACCCCATGGAAGGTTCTGGAAGATGAGAGGTCAGTGGGAAAAATCCAGAAATGGGATGGAGGGAGGGGAGGAAACTCACGAGTCCCCAGCAGGAGGACAGCAGTCCCATGGGCTGTCTTGGTCCAGCCCTCCCCTGTGAGGACGCCAACATTTTGAGGATGAGGCTCAAAAAGACCTCGGTCAGGGAGAAAACTCAACGTGCCCCATCTGAGCAAAGGGCATGGCTGTGCCCAGCAGGCAATCAATAAATATTAACTGGTGGTCACGCTTCCTTTTAAAAATGAATAAATAAAAGGCATGGGGCTCTTTTTTATTTTTTATTTTTTTCTTGCAAATGGAGAGCACTAGAAGCTCATTTTAAAGAGCAGACAGGAATCCGGTAATGGTGGAATCTTTATTAAAAAGAGGATGCAATCCTTATCGAAAATATTTTAAAACATAAAAATTGCTTGTTATAAAGCAAAATGAGGCAATTACCTAACTACGTCCCTATGTTTAAATGCAAAGATAAAAATGTTCTTCTGGCAACACGGCTCCTGTTTGCAAATTGAACAGAAGCGTAAGGCGCCCGTCAAATGAGAGGAAATACAAATAGAAAAGCACAGTCAGTACTGCTTTCGCTTGTTTTGAAAACACAAATGTGTTCCAACACAATTGATGTATTAGGGAACGATCTGAGCGTAACGCAAATTCTGCATCTGCCTGTGCTCCGTCCCGTCCGTGAAGCACAGGGGGGATGCACAAAGCCACACCCAGCCGCACGGGGCCATGCAGGAGTACACGAGACACACAACACACACAACACACATTACACACACACACAACACAAAAAAAACACACAACACACAAAAAACACACAATACACAACACACACATTACACACACAACACACAAAACACACACACAACACACACCATACACACCACACACAACACAAAAAACACACAACACACAAAAAACACACAATACACAACACACACATTACACACACAACATACACAACACACAAACACACACACAACACACACCATACACACCACGCACACAACACACAAAACACACAACACACCATATACAACACACATACACACAACACACACACATACACAACACACACACAACACACTCTCACACATACACAACACACACACACATACACAACACACACACTACACACTCAAACACACACACAACACACAACACACACACACCTCCAACACCCACCAGCTGCCTCAGTTCACCGAGTGTTTGGGTCACACCCACTCACAGCTTTCAGACAACTCTCTTGACGGGCCAATTTTCAGTAAAACTTCGAAAAAATTTCATTTTTCAAGGTAAAATGCCGCATAGCATTTACAGATGTGCAAAACTGTGCTACCTTCCTTCTTTTATTATTTATTTTTAATTCAGGATAATATGAGGGTACAAACATTCTGGCTACATTTTATGTCTTTGCCTCACCCAAGCAAGGGTTAGAGGCATGCCCTTCCCCTCTACAATGCTCACTGAGTCCATTAGTTGTAAATTTACGACCCCCCCCAACCCCCTAATCCCTGCAGTAATATTGCTACCGTGTGAGCACCATACTGTTGATCAGTCAGTGCCAATTTGATGGTGAGTACAAGTGGAGCCCATTCTTCTGTTCTTGTGATACCCCACTTCACAGGATGGGCTCAAGCTCTATCCAGGAAAATATAAGAGACACTAGATCACTGTCGTTTCTTATAATTGAATAATATTCCACTGTATACCTACACCAAATTTTAAGAATCCACTCATGAATCGACGGGCATTTGGGTTGTTTCCGCATCCTTGCAATAGTGAATTGTGCTGCCACAAACACTGGGGTGCAGATGTCTTCATTATACGATGTCTTTTGCTCCCCTACCTCTCATCTCTCACAAAAATCAATTCAAAATGGAAAACACACTTAAACCTAAGGCATGAAACTTAAGAATCCTAGAAGAAGATGTTGGGAAGACCCTTTCAGACACTGGCCTAGACAAATAATTTTTGAAGAAGACCCCCAAAGCAATCACTGCAGCAACAAAAATAAATGGAATCTGATCAAATTAAAAAGCTTTTTTGCACGGCCAAGGAAACTATGACTAGAGTGAATAGACAGCCTACAGAATGGGAGAATATATTTGCTCTCTACACATCTAATAAAGGGCTGATAATAAGAACCTTCCTTTTTTTTATACTTTTTTTTACTGTGCCAGCTTTGAATGTTGCATCCCAACCCTACTTTTTTCCATAAGCCCTGTGGTTTTTTTTTTTTTTTTTTATTGCATGATCTAAACAGCACGGTGATTTTGGGGGGGGGGGGACATCCAACTCACATTACAGCAGAACTTACTGCTAAATGACCTTCCATGGTTTATTTAATTTTTAAAGGATACACAGCACTATAAATTGGTACAACCCTTCCGGCAGTCATATAACAATATTTGCCAAGTTACATCCATATCTTTGGACCAAATAATTCTAGGACATTTAACTGTAAGGACATGATGAGAAAAAGGAACCAAGATGTGTGCATTAAGATGCTCACGGTGACACTGATGTGTGTGTGTTTGTGTGCGTGTGTGTAAGCCACCAAACATTACAATCACAGACTATGTAACCAAACAGTAAATGACTATAATGTACTGTTCAGTGGAAAAGGAAATAAAAATGTATGTAAGCTGATTAAAAGTGCAAAAACAAAACTTGATAGGAGAACAATGATATTAATTACATATTATCATGATGGGACTGAAAGTGATTTATTTTACATCTTGGGGAAATTTCTTAACGGGATAACACTGCTTATACATACATACACGCACACAGAGAGCCGTGTTTAAATTTTTTAAAACACTAAGTCACCGAGAGGGGTTTTGAATATGCTGATTTGGGGTTTTGTGAAAAAAAAAAAAAATCAGAAATAGCTCTTTACACGTATCAGACACCCAGCACACTGTTTATTTTGAGATGCGAAGGAAGTCACTTGAAATCTTAGTTTTGTGAGTACGTATTTTCGTAACAGCCCAAATCTGAATCCTGAACTACGGCTGGTCATCTGCAGTCTGTCACCAAAGCTAATTCGCAGTCCCGCCGCGTGCTGCAAACACGGAAACAGCGGTCCCTCCGCGACGTGCCAACAAACTTGCAGGGCAAAACACGCTAACGGGGAGTCAAGGTTTTGTGGATGGACGGGCAAACCGGGCGGACCCGAGTGGCGACTGCGCCACGGGGTGGAAACGAAGGGGGAAGGTGTGTTTCAAGCAGGGCTGTCACCGGGAAGACACCTTTCTGGACAAAGCACACGGCCAACAGGAAGTGGGGCATTTTCACGTTAGCACAAAAGGGACCACCCAACAGATTCTGTGAAAAATATCAAGTCCGTGTCCCAAACTCAAATGCGGAGAACTGGGCGTTCACAGCTCAGCTGCAGGGCGTTCACAGCTCACGTAGGGGCAGACCCACCTGCATGCACACCTGGGAGTGGGGAGCCATGAGGTTGCTCCGAGCACTTAACAGGGAGTCCTGTTTTCATTGGCATTTCGAGTTAATAAAAGAGTTGGCTTCTCCCATATGAGAAAGCTTCCTCCTCCTCTAAACACCTGGGATGCAGGATAGAAAAGAGAAAGAGCTCAAGCTCCGGATCCTGACAGTCCTGGGATTTCATCTGAGCTACCTGCTGTGTGACCTTCAACAAGTCACTTTCCCTCTCTGAGCCTCCCTTTCCTCTTCAGAAATGGGAGGGATATTGGCCAGGCGCGGTGGCTCACGCCTGTCATCTTAGCACTCTGGGAGGCCAAGGCGGGAGGATCGCTTGAGGTCAGGAGTTCGAAACCAGCCTGAGCAAGAGCGAGACCCCGCCTCTACTATAAATAGAAAAATTAATTGGCCAACTAATATATATAGAAAAAAATTAGCCGGGTGTGGTGGCACATGCCTGTAGTCCCAGCCACTCGGGAGGCTGAGGCAGGAGGATCGCTTGAGCCCAGGAGATTGAGGTTGCTGTGAGCTAGGCTGACACCACGGCACTCACTCTAGCCTGGGCAACAAAGTGAGACTCTGTCTCAAAAAAAAAAAAAAAAAAAAAAGAGAGAAGGAGAGGAGAAGAGAAGAGAAGAGAAGAGAAGAGAAGAGAAGAGAAGAGAAGAGAAGAGAAGAGAAGAGAAGAGAAGAGAAGAGAAGAGAAGAGAAGAGAAGAGAAGAGAAGAGAAAGAAATGGAGGGATAATAGTGTCTCTCTCTCTCAAGTGCTTGTTCTAAGGATTAGATGTTTTTAAAAAGCAACACACCTGCCTTATTAAGCCCCTAAGAAGGACTTAATAAACACTTATTAAATTGGAAGCTTAGTATTTCAAGAGCCACTCCTACCACCTGTGCTTCCAAACGTAGCCTCTTGCCTGGCGTCCCCAGAGAGAGCACAATGCCCCGGTTGACCGCGCGCGACATGGCACCGAGGGACAGAGACTCCAACGTGGTCCTGAACGACCCAGTGCCCGGCCACCAGCAGAGAAGGCCCCTTGCCACCACCTGCCCCCACCGCCCAAGCCATGAGTACGGGGGATGACCAAGCCGGGAGGTAAGAGGGAGAACATTCTTAAAAGAAATCCAAGCCACTGCTCACTACAAATTCCACTGAATGTAATCAAACCTGCGTTTATGTGTTAACATAAATGTCCAAAAAGGCCCTCAAAAAGCACCTTAGCTTGATCACCTGGGGACGGGTGCATGAAGCCGCTGGTGTCACTGCCGCTGCCTGGTGTCCTCCGTGAGCCTCTGCAAAGCCCCTCTTTGGTTCATGCATCGGCGTCACAAGGACACTGCTGGTCCCTGGCTCCTGCACACGCCGGCTGGCCCCTTGTGTCTCCCCGTGGCCCCAGCACCAAAGCAAGAAATCGAGGACTCGAATGGGGCGGAAATGATGCCACCCCCAGCAGCAGCAGGCATGGGAGGAGGGGGGCGGCTGGGGGCAGCTCCAGGGAGGAGGACTCTGCAGGTCGGAGCAGGGCGCGTGGAAAGGAAAACCGCAGCGCCCTCGTAAGGCACGCGTGGTGACGCAGCCCCCAGCGACAGGGCACAGCTCTGGGATGAACAGGAAGCGGAGATCTAAAAGCACATGCAATCGACAAGGAGGACCGTGTCCCAGCTCCCACCAGACATACCTTTCCCTTCATCTGGTTTAGGTAGGAGGTGTGGCTGGCTCCCGGTTTTAAGTGCATTGGGTGTTGCAAGCTCAGTAAAGCCCAACAGAGGGTGGCACCAGCCTCCGTGGTAGCAAATGTGGACTTTCTGCCGATCCCTAACACGGGGGTCCTCAAACTGCAGCCCGCCGAGGACATTTATCTGGCCCGCCGGGTGTTTTTGCCGCCGCTGCCTGTCCTGCTTAGCAGCCAACTCGTCCCGGGCCCACAGTGCGCATGTGCGTAATGTGCACCACGCTCTCCAACAGTCTGAGGGACAGTGAACTGGCCCCTGTTTAAAAACTTTAGGACCCCTGCAGGGGACAAGAGGAGGTGAGCCGCACGGATATCCAGAGCCAAGTGCACCCCAGGTCCAGGGTGTGGCTTCGTTTACAGAGCGCTGGGCTGCAGACAAGAGCTGCTCCATGGCCCTCAGCGGCCGTGCTCAGTGGCACAAGGACAACTCTTCTGCGACAGTGCATGCCTCGAGGGTGTGGCCTGTGACCTACCGAGCCACGTGGCTTCTCCCACCTCCCCTGCTCACAATGCCCCGTGCAATGTCTGGCACACGGCAGGCACGCGACAACACAAACACTCGGATGGATGGGTGGCGGGATGACGTTCCGAGACAAGCTATGACGGGCTGTCAGTACGGTGCACTGGGGGCAGAAGTCTGAAACCATTCGGGCGACTCAATCAGATTGTCGTGTGCCACTTATACACACACGTCAAGAAGATTGGCAGCATTTGGTTTTCAAATCAAATGGCCACTCAGATGCACTGTAGCCATAGCCACGGGTTACTATTCAGGATGTTGCCTTTGCATACTGAAGCTTGACCCAGAGCTCAAAAGATCCCTTGGAACCTTCGACGAGCTTCGATCAGAGAGATTCAACGGTCATCTGGGCTTGACCGGGACCTTTGACACAATCTCCTCCACCGCCCTGGGGCTGGGCGTGGGCACCTCCCATGGATGGCCGCATGAACATCTCCCCTCTGCCCACAATGGGACCTCGCCCCTCCTCCCATCAAGTGGTAGGGTCCATGTCCCCTCCCTATGAACTTGGGTGGACCTTTGAGTCTGTCTCAACTAACAGAGTTCGTGGCAGTGACCCTATGGGACTTCTGTAGCTATTTCACAAAAGTGCCACTCATGTCCACTGTGGTCTCTCGGGACGTCCACTCTTGGAACTCAGCAGCCCAAATGGGACAACGTGGAGAGACCACACGTAGGTGGTTCCAGCTGACAGCAAAGCTCGGGTCCCGGCCTAGAGCCAGCATCGACCGCCAGACACCTGAGTAAATTTGCTTTCAGGTGACTCCAGACCCAGCCTTCAAGTCATCCAGCCTTGTGGTCTTCCCAACAGAGGCCCCAGGCAATGGAGCAGAAGCAAGCCATTCCCACATTCACCCTCTGAATTCCTGACCCTCGGAATCCATGAGCATTAAAAAATATATTTTACACCACTAAGTTGTGGGTGGTCTCTTTTATAGCAATATACATCCTAATAGTGGAACTGAAGCATTGTCCCAGAGCCTGGCCCACTTAGTTTGAGCCTTGACACTAAGCCCCTATCCTGTTATCCCCTAAACTGCAGGGGGGAGTGGGGGCCTTTTCTCCTGTCCCATCTGATACATTTTAGGGTCTTACTACCTAATACCAATAAACCCAGAGAAGAGCTAGAAGGGAGGAATTTGTATGTCCACAACACAAAGGAATGATAAATGCTTGAGGTGTGGAGTATGCTAATCACGCTGATTTGATCATTATACATTGCAGACACGTACCGAAATATCAGACTGTATCCCATAAATGTGTACAGCCATTACATGTTAACCAAAAATAAAAATGAGAAACAAATAAAAAGTTGAAAAATAAATCAATCACTCTAGAGGCCGCTGCCCACCCGGCCTGTGACCCACCCTTTGTACGCCTGTTCTCGTGTCTCCTGCATCAGCTCAGAAGTCCCTGGATTTGCCACAAGTTCTGGCCACGTCAATAACGCCGGTTGCCCTACCCCTAACCCCAGCTCTCTCTGCTTCCCCAGCCGCCCCGGTCTGTAAAATCCCAGCACGCCTCACATCGACGCCACCCCAGGAACCCTGACAAGAAATAGCTCTGCATTCCACGCTGAATCCAACCAACTGCAAGGCTCACCTGAGGCTTCGCAGGAAAGGATAAATTAGCCCCCAAATAAGCTATCCTCACATTTGATCTAAAGCTCCTTGTTTGGAGAACAAACGAAAGGTGAGCACTGACCAAGCTCCTTTAGTGGACAGGCAGACTGCACACAGAGCAGGGTCGATACAGTGTTTCCATCCGCCCCACCAAGGTGGAGGCAGCCACAGGCTCAGACCACATCTGGAGCCCCTGAAATCACTTAGGATCAGGGACAGAGTCCCCACAGAGAAACAGCAATAGACACTAAAGGGGACGTTTGGCTCATGCAAACAAGTGGACAAGTAAGTCCACCTACCCAGAGGCCAACTGAGATGGGATGGAAGCAAGTGTAACCAGGACCCTGTTCCACACCATGAACCCAACCATGGCCACAAGGATCACGGGAGCAAAGAGGAAAAAATGTTGTGTCTGGCTCGGAGCCTGGGGTGGATTCCAGAGCACGTGCTACCGTCTTGTATCGCTGGGTGGGTAGGAGAGTGGATGGATGGATGGATGGATGGATGGATGGATGGATGGATGGATGGATGGATAAGTGGGCGGAGGAATAGATGGATGGATGGAGGGACAGACAGACGGACTGACAGATGATCAGACAGGTGAGTGGATGGATGGCTGGGTGGGTGGGTAGATGGATGGATGATTAGATAGAAGGATGGATGGGTGGGTGGGAGGATGGATGGAAGGATGATTAGGGGGACAGATAGATAGCAGATGGGTGGGTGGATGGATGGATGGATGGATGGATGGATGGGCTAGATGAGTGGGTAGATGGACAGATGGATGGATGACTAGATGGATGGATAGAGACAGCCCAGATGACACGAGTGTGGTGGCTAGCCACTCTCACTATACAACCTTAGTCCCAGCATATTGGCCTTCAGGAGCTGCCCAGAGTTCTGGATTGCCTTATGTGTCCTCTATGATGATCTTGAACGTCAACAGTTCTCTTTCCCACCTTATTATTTTTGGTGAGCTCCATCCTACAAGAAGACAGCAGCCACTGCCACAATGGAAGGCTGGTGGAAGGGAGACAGAGGTAACCTGAATTGGGCCAATAGAGAGCCCCAGTCCTCCTCCTAAGATTCCACTAGGGTGGCATCTCAGGAAGCTGCTTTACTCTCTAAGAGCCAAGAAGAGAAAATCCCTGTGGCAAACTGGAGACTGACTGAGCCAGATGCCTTTTCAGGTCTCCTCCACTGTCTGGGAGGCAACAGCGTCCATGACACCTGCTAGGAACATGGAGCAGTGAGTGAAGCGGACATACAAGGCACTGGTCCTTGGGGATTTAGGCAGGATATGTAGAAGACAGATAGGAAATGAATAATTAAAATTAGTGATCAATTAATTGCACATGTGCAAAGTACAGTGCGTGCAAGTAAATACTGAAGGGGGGAGAGGATCTCCATCATATACTAGAAATCCCCTGGCATGCAAAATGTGATGTGGTTCTTAGAAAAGTTTTCCCACGTGGTTTCTGGAGGCAAAAGACAGGGGGGACCTTCAGCAGGTCTGTTTCTAATAAATGTTCTCCAGCGGCAAGGTCAAGCGTGCTAGGAGGCACATTCAGTGTGCATCTGTCATCTGGTTCGTGCTGCGTGCTTTCCTGAGCACTGTTATTGGATCACCCCGACAAACCCAGGAAGGGCTATTATCCTTATTTTACAGATGTAGCAACTGGGGCTCAGAGGGGTTAGATGAGATTCCTAAGGTCACACGGCCAAGCCAGGAACAAAACCCAAGAAAGTCATGGCTGCCACGACATGAGGCACTTTGTATGCACAATCCCAATTAATCCTTGCAACAACGCACTGAGGGAGAGATTGCAACCTGATTTACACACCTGATTTACAGACGTGGAAAATGAGGCTTTGAGAGGCACAGTGCTTGCTTAAGGGCCAGGACTTGAACCTGAGCCCACCCACTCAGTGCCGAAGATGGGTATCCCCTGAGCATACTCAAACAGCGCTGCCCTCAGGCTCCACGACAAGGCTGGCTGGGTGGCGCCCAGGCTCTGGGGCTAGAACCTGCCACTGTGGGAAAGGAATGCAGGTGAGGGAGCTGGAAGTCCAGTCTGGCCGGTGTAACCCGACACCCAGGCAACACAGCAGCAGATGGCAGGTAGTGGTGTCCCACTAGACACAGTCATGGGATGGAGAACCCAGAATAACAGGCCAGAGGGCAGCAGCAGGAAAGCCTGCCCAGGTAAGGGGTTCCCAGCAGCCACACCTTTGCTGGAGACAGAAGCCCAGTCCCTAAGAGAGGCACTGACAAGAGCAAGGGACGGCCTGAGTTCCAAAGAAACAGGGAGGCTACTAAGGAGGCAAGGACTAAGGGCCAGGGAACAACGCAGGGACCCAGGGAGCAGAACCAGGAGACCAGGACAGAATTGCTCTTGGCAACAAGACCGAGGTTGTCAGAACTAGGGAATTATTGCTCCCAGAGAATTGGCCAGCAGCTCCTGAGATTCCCAAGGCACTCCTTGGAAACCACTGTTACTCATTCATTCCTTCAGCAAGAATGGATTGCACATCTGTTACGTGCCAGGCCCAGCCTAGGCCCTGCAGATTGAGCGACACAGGCACAGTCCCTGCCCCCTGTGAGCTCCAAGTCCAGGCAGTGTTTCCCAAACCTGGGTCTGGGGAACCCCAGGGGTGCCTGTAAAACTGCAGGTTCCTGGGCCCTGCCCCATACCTGCTGAATGAGGTTAGGAACAGGAGTCTGTGTGGGCCTTGAGCGAGCGCTCTAACTTCTCAGGGCCTCAGTTTCCCCGTATGCAAGTGGGACCAGGAACGGGAATGGCTCTCGGGTTGCTGTATTAAAATGATGGTACTCAGCACACAGTAGGGACCTGACACAAGGCAGGCTCATCGTGGTCTCCATCAAGTTAATTTCCTTGCATCGTCATGTAGGAACGGGGCTTCACTTTAAATGAGTCTTCATTTTAACGAGACGCCCCCTTGTCACCTGTACGCACTAAATTTTGAGAATCTCTGTGGAGTGTTTTCAGCTCTGCGGGCAGTTCCTGCTTTTCCAACACGAGGACTGGCCAACAACTCCAAACGGAGACAATCGAGCCTCTGTACCTTGGGCTGCCGGAGGCAAACAAGGTCACCTAGGACACCGATTCTGAACCCCTATGTGTTGCCATCTCCCCTGCAAACCCAGACACAGCGACAGGAAACAAGGAGGCTGTCCCCGCCGCACTTCATGCTGTGCGGTCACGAGGACAGGAAGCACCTTGCTCACAGCTTGTGTCTGTCCCTGCAGACATGACAATAGAGTCAGCCCAAGGGGAACCAGAGACGTTGCTGGGGTCTGCCTTGGTCACCTTCTGTCCCCCCCTCCCCCCAGCCCCCGACCCTCCCCGGCATCTCTGTACCCAAACCTGGTTCATCGGGAAGGGTTTCAAAATCATCAGTGATAATAATCCCTGTGGCTGGGTCATTTCCCAACAGTGTCCCCTCTCTCATGCCTGGACACTGTAAAGCCACCAGCTTCCAATGACAGAGCAAACAAACTTTAGGCAGAAAGGGCAGGTAACAAATGAGGGTGAGAACAGCAGAACCTGAGCCATCCCCCGGGCCCTGAGACCATACAACAGCCACGCAGAACTAGGAGGCGCACGGATTCCAGCTTGTTCAGGGGACCCCTCTCCCGGCTCCCCTCTGTGCACGTGCCTGGTCTCCGTGCTGGGTCCAGGGAAACACCCACGGTCACCTGAACTCCAAATGCCAGAACACCAATGAAGCAAGGAGACGAAAACCTGGCACAGCGTTTGCCCATGGCAATCTGATGCCAATCCCTGCCATGACTGTCAACAGTCTCCCCTTGGTGCTCGATCGCCAGGCAGTGCAAGAAGGCAACCCAGCCACATAAGCGCCTCTGTCGTCCCTGTCGGTGGATCCCACCAGGAAACCCTCTGGAAATGAACATGCCCTCTTCTTACAGAGCAAGGAACATTGTCCGCTACTGACAACTGCCTAAACGTGGCCGGAAGTGCCTACCCCACCCGTCCCTTCAACGTGGCTTCTGAAAGAGATGTCACTGCTGGGAAAACAGTGTCCCTGGCGCTTTTTCCTGGGGTTCGGGATGCATCCTCCCCTTGGCCCAACGTGGAAGTGAGGGCAGGGTGCAGCGGATGCGCTACCCATTTCTGCACCCGGTCAGGAGCATCAGCGACTGGAGACTTGAGTGGGCTGGCTGGGGACCCAGCCACCACTTGTAATGTTGTCTCTGGTTTAAAAATAAACCCTGAGAGCCAACGGCTTCAGAAATGGAGCATGTGTGGTTGCTGGAAGGCTTTCTTTAGAGTCACAAGCGGGGTAACTTATCTTAAATAAGAGAATAGACTAAAATAACCAAAGAGAACCCACATCGTATCATTATGAGGAAGTGGCTACAGAGAGAAAAGAATGTGCTCATCCATTTGTGCGGACCCCAAACCACGGCGAACACACTTCCACTAAGCCCCGGAAAACGTCACCTCCTCCCGGGCGGTGAGGGTCCTTCCTTCTCAGCGCCCCCAGTGCTCGGCCAAAACCAGGAGTACAATAAATCACGGTGCCACTAAGAACAAGTGCCCGAGAACGAGAGTGCTAAGAAACCAATCTCTGCTTTTTGCAGGGTGTTTGCTGTGTGCTGGGCACGTGCCAAACACATCACTCCCGGGCATTCGTGTAATCTTCCTAACAGGCCTCTGAGGTGCCATCATACCCACTTGACAGGTGAGAAAACTGAGGCCCAGAAGAGTTAAAGGGTTTGCCTAAAAGTCATGTGGCTAATACTCTCTGGGGCCTGGATTCAAAACCGGGACTGATTCACAAGCCTGAGCTCTGAGCAGGTTTGGGTAGGTTTGTCACACTCAGAGCCCCGAGAGTGAAACACAAGCCCCAGGCATCCTTTGCAAAGCTGAGCCACCGGTGACCGCCTC
Organism: Microcebus murinus; assembly: GCF_040939455.1. NCBI lineage: Eukaryota > Metazoa > Chordata > Mammalia > Primates > Cheirogaleidae > Microcebus > Microcebus murinus. The sequence continues at coordinate 29,411,361 of NC_134123.1, forward strand.
CTTCTAGGCGGATTTAGCATGGGGTATGTGATCCGCCATAGTCCACTGATTCTCAAGCATGCACGAGTTCCCGTTTTATCATCTCTGCCAACAGGATGGAAATCAAAGGTGCCTTACACTGGCCCCCTCCCTCCTGCCCCTCCCCCACCTTGTCCTGGAGCCACGTGTTCCCCACAGTCCCCTGCCCTGTATGTCTCTCCCCCCACCCACTGAACCCCAGCCCGGGAGCTGCCCGTCTGCAAACTTGGGGACTGCACCCCCAGGCAGAGCAAAATCCCGGCCACCACCCAGCTGTGGTGTCTGTCGGCTCCTACAGCATTCCCAGGAGAGACCCTTCCTTGACAAGGACGTGGCCAAGGAACTCCTAAGAATCTGAGGTGACATCTAAAAGGGCTCCACAGACAAATTAAGCGAATAACCCCGGTGATGAGTAACATAGGCGTGCCTTGCCCATCATACTGTTTTATGAAGCGTTTGTTTCACATACACACACACCATGTGTGTTCTAGGCCCATGATGCAACATAGTATCTCTGTTAGTAAGCCACACTCAAAAGAAGTTAGAAAGCCATGGCATTAAAGCTCTATGAGTCAGATCTCCAATCCACGCACTTCTCGGCATGGCCAAGTCGCAAAAGCTCTCACCTAGACCATTGCCGCAGCTCCCCGAGTGGTCGCCTGCTTCCAGCCTGGAACCCCCGACCAATGCACCCTTCACACGGTGGCCAGGTGATCTTTGAGGCTGTAAAGCCAGCTCTGTGAGGCCCTGTCCTCAAACCCTCTGGTGTTTGCCCACCGTGCAAAGAGTAAAATCCAAGCTTCTCATTACGCCGCCTACTTGCCCACTTCTGGACCACACTCCAGGGCAGCTGCCCAGGACTCGTTCAGCTCTTTCCCGTTGCAGAGCCTTTGTGGGTATGGTTCCCTTGGGCTGGAACATTCCAGACTCCCACATGTTTGCCCCCAACACACACGTGTGCTGTGTCTCACAGACTCCTATTCACCCTTTAGGTCTTACTTAGTTCCAGGTCACTTTCCCAGAGCATCTTCCCTGACATCCTAGAGAAAATTAGGGACCCCTATGTTTTAGCACTCTCCTCTACCCCTTTACAACACTTCTCGTGATTGTAGTGAGTGATCCACGTGACTCACGGTGACTGCCCACTTTCACGCCTAGACCACCAGCCCAACGTAGCTCGGTCCACGTCTGTCCTGTTGACCGCTGCATCGTGGCACAGCACCTGGCCCACGCCAGGTGCTCAAGGAAGATTCCTTGAATGGCCGAGTCTACAAATAATCTCATCCTGCTCTGCAAATCTCAGTCTACGCATTTCACATTCTCATTTTCACGTCTGAGAACTACAGTCAGTTCCTGTAGCATGAACCAGATGCAGAAGTTCCAGCAGGCGCAAAAGAAATTCTGGCCAGGGGCACGTTTGACCGACCTGAGAAAACCTAACCCAGACCCAACTGAAAAATGCCTGGCATGTTTTGCTCCTGAAATCCAGCCAACCCCAGCATGAGCGATGTGCTTTAGCGAGGAGCACGCCCCCTGCTATTCGAGAAAAGTGGAATCTGAATTCTATGCACCTCCTGCTATTCAAGAAAAGTGGAATCTGAATTCTATACTCCCCCTGCTATTCGATAAAAGTGGAATCTGAATTCTATGCTCCCCCTGCTATTCGAGAAAAGTGGAATCTGAATCTGAATTCTATGACCCAAAGGAGTGAATTCCCTTTTTTTTTTTTTTTCCAAAAATTCTCACTTGTTACAAATGTTCTGGGTGTCATTCAGCCCACAAGCTCCTAATACACTGGGACGTGAAGCCTTCCTCTTCTCAAGTGGGATGACAATTAGTCACTCCCTTGCTCTTAAAAAGGACAACTGTTAAATGTTCCTCAGAATTGATTTAAGCTTCTTCCGTTACGTATGTCTGAGTCAGAAAAGCAAAGACATATATTTTAAGTTCAAAATGATTTGCTAATCCAGGAAAACTTGTCAGGTTTCGATGAAATAAGATTGGCCATGAATTCAAACAGCTGGAGCGCGGTGATGGATTCGTGAGAGTTTGGAATAAGTGTCTCTAGATTAGTAGTGTGTATTTGAAAGTGTCTACATAAACACTGAAAAATTATTTGACCAACATTTAGTGACTCAAATCAATATGCATCCATATGTTTTCTCCCAAGAAAAGTCATCTGTTTTTTAAAACCAGCAATAAAATGAAGGAGTTTGTAAAATAAAGACATTGATTTTGCCGCAATAAACAATAATTGTATGATCCTACTCCAATGCAAGTATAACCCTTTACTAAAATAAGATTAAATTATAAATGGATTTCTAATTACTACGTATAAAGAAGTGAAATTCTATTTAGAGCAAGTTTTAAATAACTCAAAATTTTATCCCAAGGACAAAGCTTGGCATCCAATATGTATTTATTGAATGAAAGACCAGCTGAGGCTTCTTTCCCCATTAAATTGCAACTACTTTTTGGCTTAAGCAAAAAAAGAAAAAAAATACATTAATAATGCCTAACATTCAGATCTTGGTTGTAACATCATTCTCTAATAAAAAGAACAAGGGCTTCTTGGGGAAAATGTCTGATTTTACGGTTGAAGCATGGAACATATAAAACGTGTGTGGTGGGGGGTGGGGCGGGAAATAACTCTACAGGGGAGACACTGGACAGATGCTACCCCAGCCAGGTGATCAAGGTCAACAACATCCGTGATAAACCATGTTAAGAGCACGTGCCCTTGATATGATGAGATGAAGATGTCATTTTATCTCTGGGGTCTTCCTCCTTTCCAAAAAACCCAGGACCCAGAACCCAATCTCACTGCGAGAAAAGCATCAGACAGACCCAAGTTGAGGGACCTTCTGGGTCCTGGCCAACACCTGGCCCGGTGCTCCCTGAAACTGTCAAGGGTGTCAGAAACGGAGAACATCTGAGAAACCGTCACGGGCCAGAGAAGACCAGCAAGGCACCATCGGCAAATGTAATGTGTTCTCCTGGCAGTCCAGGCTAAAAGGTAAAAACACAGGATGGGGGAAACCTAGCAGGAACATCGGAAGCTGCACACTGCAGGGAAAATAAGACTTTACAGAATGTGTTCGACCCAGTCAATAAACAAATAAATGACCAAAGAAAAGCAATAAGCCACAGCCAGGGGTACAGGGAATGGGAATCAGTATCCAGTCTTGCTATAATATGTTTTCTCACATGTCCAGTTTTCAACTGAAAGTTATAACACATGAGAAGAAACAGGGAGGTGGGGCCGACACACAGGGGTCAAAAGTGATCGATGGAAATCATCTTTGAGGGGGCCCAGATGTTGGGCTTAGCAGACAAAGACTTCAAAGCAGCTGTTAAAAATATGTTCCAAGAACTAAAGGAAACCATGCTGAAAGAATGAGAGAAAGGTATGATGATTATGACATATCAAATAGCAAATATCAATAAAGAGAAATTTTTCAAAAAAAGAACCAAATGGATACCTTGGGGTTGAAAAGTACAATAACCAAAATGAAAAAAAAAAACAAAAACAAAAACAAAAAAACATCACTAGCAGGGCTTAATAATAGGTTCAATAGATTTGAGTTGGTAGAAGGAAGAATCAATGAACTTGAAGGTAAGTCAATAGAGATTATGCAACCTGAAGACTTGAGAGGAAAAATGAATAAATAAAAATGAGCTGAGCCTTAGAGAAATGAGGGACAGCATTAAGCAATCACAACATCTGCGTAACAGAAGTAGCAGATGGGAGAGGAAAAGGAAAAACAGAAGGAGAAAATAGAAAAGAAATAATGGCTGAATATATCTGAAATTTGATGAGAAATGCTAATTTACACATCCAGAAAGCTCCATAAATTCCAAGTAGAATAAATGCAAAGATATCTACAACCAGACACAGTCAAATGGTGAAAACCAAAGATAAAGAGAAAAATCTTTTAAGCAACAAGAGAAAAACAATCCATCACATACAAGGGAACTACAAGAATATTAATAGCTGACTTCTCATCAGAAACAATAGATGCCAGAAGGCAACATAGTCAAAGTGTAAAAAAAGAAAAATAGAAAACCACCTGTCAACCATGAATCTGACAGCTAGCAAAAATAACTTCTCAAAATGAAGGCAAAATATAGACATCTCCAAGATAACCAAAAACTGAAAGTATCTGTTGTAAAGGCAAGCCACTAAAATATCAAAACAAAGTGTATACCTAATATTCCAACTAAAGAGATATACAAGGCTTTTTTTAAATATTCAAGTAATAGAAAAGAAAGTGGGGGAGAGGAACAATGTAATGATAGGACAAAGATAAACATTAAGATAACAGAATTAAGCCTAACCACATCAATAACGACATTAAATGTAAATAGTCTAAAATCCCCAATTAAAAGAGATTGTCAAATTGTATTAAAAAGCAAGAACCAACCATATACTGGCTACATGGAAAAAGCTTTAAATATAGACACCAATCAATCAAATATAAGACAATGAGAAAAGATTCATCATGCTAACACTCATCAAAACAAAGCTGGAGGGACCAGTTGAATAGCATAAAAATGTAGATTTCACACCAGGAAAAAGGAAGGTTGTTTCATAATCATAAAAGGGCCAATTCATCAAGAGGACATAAATTTAACATTTATGCAACTGATAACAGAGCTTCAAAGTATAAAAGGCAAAAACTACCAGAAAGAGGCCAGGCGCGGTGGCTCACGCCTGTAATCCTAGCTCTCTGGGAGGCCGAGGCGGGCGGATTGCTCAAGGTCAGGAGTTCAAAACCAGCCTGAGCAAGAGCGAGACCCCGTCTCTACTATAAATAGAAAGAAACTAATTGGCCAACTGATATATATATAAAAAATTAGCCGGGCATGGTGGCGCATGCCTGTAGTCCCAGCTACTCGGGAGGCTGAGACAGAAGGATCGCTCGAGCCCAGGAGTTTGAGGTTGCTGTGAGCTGGGCTGACGCCACGGCACTCACTCTAGGCTGGGCAACAGGGAGACTCTGTCTCAAAAAAAAAAAAAAAAAAAACTACCAGAAAGAAACAGATCCACAATTATTGTCAAAAGCATAAATATACCACTCTCAAAAATTAACAGAACAAGAACCCAGAAAATCAGTATATATAAAACATTGGAACATAGAAAACTCTGAACACCACTATCAACCAAACTGGCCTAGTTGACATTTATAGTATATTCCACACAGTAACAGTAGAATAAACATTCTTTTCAAGTGCATAAAGAATATTTGTCAATATAGCCCATACTCCAGGCCAAAAAACAAGTCTCAATAAAGTTAAGAAGATTGAAGTCAAACAAAATATTTCTTTGACCGAAATGAAATTAAATTAGAAATCAATGACAGAAGGATCTCTGGGAAAATCCCTAAATATCAGAAAATTAAACAATACACTTATAAATAATCCACATGACAAAGAAGAAATCAAAAGTAAATGATAAAGTATTTTAGACCGAATGAAAATTAAAATGCAATGTATCGAATTTGTGGGATATTGCCAAAGCCTATAATAGTAAAACATAAGATCCTAAATCAATTACCTCAGAGTCTACCTTAAGAAACTAAAACAAAAAAACAAAAAGTAAATTAAACCCAAATAAGCAGATAGGAAAAAACAAAGATCAGAGAAGAAATTAATGAAATGGAAAAACATAAAAATGATAAAGAAAAATTGGTGAAACCAAAAGCTGATTCAATTAGAAAAAAATCAATAAAACTGATGTGCTTTTAGCCAGACTGATCAAGGAAAAAAGGAGAGAAGATACTAATATCAGGAACAAGGAAGGTGATATTAGAATCTACAAACACTACAGATTCTACAAACATTAAAAGAATAATCAGAGAATATTATGCTAATATTTAACGTTTTGCCAATAAATTTGATAACTTACATGAAATAAATTCCTAGAGTGACAAAAAGGCAAGGCTCACTCAAGAGCCTTAATACATAGATAGCCTAAATAGCACTATATCTATTAAATAAATTGAAACTTGTAGTTTAAAGTCTTTCCACAAGAAAACCTTCACTGGTGAAGTACACCATTTAACACACAAATTCTTCCAGAAAACTGAAAAGAAGATAATACTTCCCAACCCATTCTATGAGAACAACTTTATCTTGCCACCAAAACCAGATGATATTATAAGGAAACTAACTACAAACACATATCTATCATATATATAAATGCAAAAATTCTACAAACAATTTTAGCAAATACAATCCAACAATATACAGAAAGGATTGTACAGCATGACGAAGTGGAATTTATCCCAAGAATGCAAGGCTGGTTTAACTTTTGAAAAAAAATCATTGTAATTCACCATAGCAACAAATTTTTTATAAAAAAAAATTTTTAAACCATACAACTAACTCAATAGAGGCAGAAAAACATTTGACAAAATTGAACATCCATTCTCGATTTTTAAATTTCAGCAAATCACAAATAGAAAGGAATTTCCTCTACTTGATGAAATGCATCCACAAAAAACCTACAGCTGGTATCACATTTAAGAGTGAAAGAATGAATGCTTTCCCCCTTAAATCAGGAACAACACAGGGTATCTTCTCTTACCACTTCTATTTGACATTTACTGAAGATTCTATCCAGTACAATCAGGCACAAAAAAGAAATAAATGACATCTAGGTTGGAAACCAAGAGGCAAACTGTTTTTATTCCCAAGAGACATGTTTGTCTATGGAGATAATTAGATTGAGTGTTTAAGAAAACAAAAAGCTGCTAGAACTAACATATAAATTTAGCAAGGAAAAAAATTAACAAATAAATAAATTTAGCAAGGCTGCATGACAGAAGATGAATATAGGAACAGCTTCTGAAATATAAGACAATAACACAATCAGAAGGAATATAGGAAAGGGAAAAAGGATAAGAAAGTGAGAACAGAGAAACCAAAAGGGAGGAGGAAATCAATAAAATGATTCTGGAAAATTCCCACAACAAAGAATATAAGTTTCCAGATTCAAAGAGCCTACCAGGTATCCCACATAATGAACAAAAACAGATCTGACCCAAAGCACCTCCCTGTAAAAAATTCAAAAGTGAATTTCAAAGATAAGATTCCAGTATCTTCTGGAGAAGGAAATAAAGTTTTTCATCCAAAGGACCAAGAATCAGAATGGCTTCCAAGTTTTCAACAGCAACACTAAACACTAGAAGACATAGAGCAATACTTTCAAAATATCAATAAAAAGGATTTCCAACCTAGAATCCTCTACTTAGCCAAATCATCGATCAAGTAGGAAAGTAGAATAAAGACATTTTTAGAAGTGCAAAAATCTAAAACTTGTAACTTCCCATCCACCTTCCTCAACAATCTCGTTGGGGATGTGCTCCACCATGACAAGGGTGTAAAGGAGAAAGAGAATACTTGGAACCCAACACATAAGAGATGCAGGACAGCTGAAAAAGGCAAAGAATCCCCAAACTGATAGGAAAAGATCCAGGGTAACAGAGATGCACCAGACTTGAGGAACATCAGTATGGATTGGAACAGGTTTGACATTTTCTGGCCAAGGATGGTGCAAGGCTCTGTATTCACAGCCACTTTTCTCTCCAGAATAAACACACAGGCATAATGTAAATCTCTAGGGCCATCACTTTTATCGATGAGATCCATAATGGTGACAATGTGTAGATGGTACAGAATAATGAAAAGAGAAGGTACCATATTTCACTAATGCTGAGACGACTTCTTTCGCATTTTAACATCTCTGAAGTTAGGGCATATGTGATCACAATCGAGGAAGTATCACAGTTTAACTGGCTGCACGTTGGTTTTTTCTGTCTTAGTGGAGCCTCTTACCATTGACGATATCTTAGATTTGGTAAAATATGGTTATGTTTCTTACAGGAGAAGTTACACCCCTGTGGTTTGGAGCCACTTTTAATCAACATTTTGATTAAAGACAGCCTTCTGATCTCCACAGGCTACAACACAGAGAAAAAAAACACAAGCTTCCCCAAACAAGAAAAAGGCTTCTCTATTATCACACAAGCTTGAATACGCACAGAATATCTTTGGAAGGATATTCACAACGCTGGTGACTAACTGTAGTCATGTCTGGGAGATGTCAGAGGGAAACTACTTTCCCTAGTTCCCTTTTTGCTCCTTTTGGATTAAGACATGAGTGTGTTTTACCTACCAAAAAAAAAAAAATGAATAACATGTTAAAATACCTAAAATAACTAATAACTTAAAGCATGAAAATATTTAGAAGGAAGTCTAAAAATCTGGACATCGAGTGAGATCTGAAAATGACTTGAATTGCCAAACAGTGGGGTAAGGACTTCCTTTTGTTCCATTTTTTCTCAAAAAAACTAACCTAATCTCTCTTTGGGTGCACACATTTTCTCTGGATTGGTTCTAGACGACCCATAAACAGAAGCCAAGCTGGAAATGCTGAGGAATGGAAAACACACACATGCATACCTATTTTTTTAATTGTGTTATAACCTACTGAAGATGCGGTAAGGCCACTGACCCAAACAGATGCATCCACAGATAAGGGTTAAGGTTGCAGCAACAAGCCAACGTATCCTACACCACCTGACATTGTTCTTCCTACAGCCATTTCTACCCCACAACCCTATACAACTTACGTCGCTTGTGGGAGGGGTTAAGGCAGTTTACTGGGAGGAATATGGAGTTAGGAAGAGACTGCAAAAGTTTCATTCATAAAATCCATTGTCAAAAATAACTCTATTTATTTATTTATTTATTTATTTATTTATTTATTTATTTATTTATTTATTTTTTGAGACAGAGTCTCACTTTGTTGCCCAGGCTAGAGTGAGTGCCATGGCATCGGCCTAGCTCACAGCAACCTCAAACTCCTGGGCTCAAGTAATCCTCCTGCCTCAGCCTCCCAGGTAGCTAGGACTACAGGCATGTACCACCATGCCTGGCTAATTTTTTCTATATATATTAGTTGGCCAATTATTTTCTTTTTATTTATAGTAGAGACGGGGTCTCGCTCTTGCTCAGGCTGGTTTCGAACTCCTGACCTCGAGCAATCCACCCGCCTCGGCCTCCCAGAGTGAATTACAGGCATGAGCCTGTAGAATTACAGGCGTGAGCCACCACGCCCGGCCAAAAACAACTCTTAAAAGTATTCCAGAATCTCTGCTGTATATATTTTAAGTTACCCCAAGAACCTCAGAGGGGCCATATTTGCAAAGTTGGCTGGGGAGTGGGCAGGGATGGAATGAGTAGAGAATCATTTTCTTCTAGAAATCAGCAGAAGCATTACCTGCTAGAAGCACTCTGAATAGTTTCATAATGCCAGTTAGGCCATGCAATGGCTTTGCCCTAATTCCAACATTCCAAAAATGTTGAAAATTCTGGACATTCTCCAAGGCTCCCTGGACAAGTTTATGGCAACTTCCTTGAAGGCATTTGTCCCCTCTTCACATCCACTGGGAGGTGGCAGTTTCTAAACCCCTGTCTATCTGGGGACATCAGCACTATGCCAAGATGGAGAAATGCCCATCTGAGCAAGAGGAAAAATGAAGCATCTTGGATGTGCCTTTGCCCAGTGCTTTGTCAATAAACTCAAGTAGAGCGGTTCTCACCACCCAGCGGACTGCCCTTAGGGTGCTCTGAAGATTAAGCGATGCAGTAGTGCAATTGTCAAGAATTCTAGAAGCTCTCCTAACAGATCCCACACCCGGCGAGTACCTTTGACCAGAACTACTGCAACGGCTCCTAACTCATTTTCTGCCTTCAGTTTCCCTCCTCCAATCTCATCTGCACTCAGAAGTTGTCTTATTGTCTTATCCCCCTCTTGAAACTCTGCAATGAGTCCCCAGTAGGATGAAATCCATTCCTGATGGCAAGACATACAAGGTCTCTTAGAAATCGTTCTGAATGGGAGACTGGCTTTGCTAGTTATAATTTGCCAATTATAATTTGCTAATATTTATATTTGCTAGTTATAATTTGCTAATAATTTGCTGATTGTTGCCAGGAAAAAAGGTAACAGATAAACAAAGTTAAAGTCAGTGAACTGAATAATACCAAACCCCCAAACGTCATTTAGATACTCAGGTGGACATGTCACAACAGTTATCCTCTGATAGACTGTATTAAGAAGTCCCATCACCCAAAGCTCAGTATTTCAATACTATTACCTCGAGACCTTACTTGGCCAATGTGTAAGACTGGGTGCATCTTCTGGATTGTGGGGAGGGGGTGAGCTTTCAAGTCACAACCATGGTGGCCAGGCTACGTGGAGTAGAACTTCAAGGTCATGGTCACCTTTGTGTCTGCACCATAGAGCTTCTGAGGAGCATTTTAATTGGGCATGGGGTTGAGACAGCTAAGATGTAGGCCAAGAAGACAAGGGAATGCTAGAGTTAGATGCCTGGAGGGTGAAGCCAAAGCTGGAAACCAGGCACACTGTGGATCCACAGTAGCTGTCATTAGAGGTCATCTAGGTAGAAAGCAACTGGACAGAAACGTGGAAAAGGGAAGTAGATTTGGGAAAGGAGCTAAGAGGCAGTATTTCTCCTAGGAGTCAGTCTCTTTGGCAATTAAAGGCATGGGGCCTGGACTCATTCATGCAATGAAGGTTGCTGCATAAGCACCCGCTATGTGAAAGGCATTGTGTTGGGCCTTTGGGGGTGCAGACATACCCACTTAAGTTTAGGGACACATCCCAGGAAATGGAGGGGTTAATGAATCACTACCACGTGCTATAGCGCATGCCCTCCAGAACTAGTTCCCAATTTCGTAACCCAGGGCTACAGTTTCTTCAAGTCATGATGGGCCTGCCACCATGATCTGGCCCAACCACTGGCAGTCACGTGTCCCGAAGGCTACGGTGACACTGTTGATGCCTCTCCATTCAAAGACCTGGGAACCCGGGCCCTGAGCTTCTACTCTGTTTCCTTGACCAGTTCCATGAAGGTGCCTCTGCCTTGGGTCACCACCAACATGCGCCCATCACCCAACTCAACCCTCTTCCTTGACACCGGTCGGATCTCCCAGCGACGGCACTTGCTCTCTTTTTTCCATCCATCATCAAGCGCAAGAACTCTTCAAAACAACACGAAATAGCAGCAGAAAGAGAGAGCCCGGTGAAACAGGCAGACAGACTTGACATATGCCACAAAGACGAGAAGCTCAGCAACCAAGAATACCGACTGTGACACTATACGTGCCAATAAGCCACCAAGAAAATTTATATTGCCCGTACTCTTTGCGTTATGGTGAGTCTTTGCATGTACTCTCAGAAATATTTATGAGAAAAATAAACAAAATACAGTCTGTGTCACACCCTTAAAGGGCTTCACAAGCTTTCCCCCTCTCTACGTGTCAGTTTCCTCATATATAAAATGAGGTTAATAATGACCGCCGCATGGTCAGACATAATTGGTCATGCAAAGCGCTCAGCTCCACGCCGGGCACAGAGCAGGCCCTGACCACTGAATGGGAGTGATGGTGACTGCCCCATGTTTGGTATTATAAGGCACCAGTGACCCAGCCGGGGGATGGGGGGTGGGGGGAGGAAGGGAATTCCCAGAAGCATCATGGACCCCCCCGCCAAAAGGATTGCCCCAGGTTCCAACTAGAGTTGTGGGGGTCTGGTCCAGAAGAGTACTGGGAATTTTTGCACACAGACTTTTTTTTTTCTCAGGGATCTCAGAGAAATAATCCCTGGACTCCCTACAGAGTGCTCTGAAGCCCCGGCACTGCTTTCAGGCCACCCTTTGCCTTTGCATACCGTCTCCAAAAGAAACCCAAGCCGGTCAGGGAGCTGCAGGCAGTGCCCACTTTCGGAGAAGGCATTTGACCCTGACCAGTCTCCAACACAACCTGCCCACGGAGACAGCCAGAGAGGGCAGGAGAGAGCAGGGACTTTGGAATCCTGGACACTTGGGAATCCTGCACTTAGTAGTAGCTCAGGGGACTCAACGCCTCACCCCAGTCGGCTCTGTCCCCTGCACCAACAGTCACCTGCCCAGCTCGCCCTCAGCCACCAGCCCTTTACAGTGTAGGGCAGTGACCTGGAGGCTGTGGGGGTCCCCAGATGTCACCACCGGCCACAGGCCCAGGGGCAGGGTGTGCACACCTCCGTCTGTTCGTCAGCTCCTCAACCTCACTGCGAACGGTGACGCGTCCACACCAGCAGAACATTTATAATCCGCACTGCCTCAGAGCAGCCCTTTGATAAACATTTTCTCATTTGTCTGCTCTCATTTCTAAGGGCAAAGCATGACACATAACCGTCGTGCACAGAATGCTGAGTGGCATGACCCCTTTGCGTGAGTTTCGTCTGCAACACTGTCCAACATTCGGCAAACTGAGCGCTTATATTTTTAAGTTATTAGCTCTTAACCGACTAAGCCTTTGTTATGTGCCACACGACAGCGGGCAGCAGAGGGACAAAACTGAACCCCAGTCTCATGCTGTCGGGGTGGGGGGTGGCCGGGGAGGGAACTGAGAGGATACCTTCAAGAAAACACAAAGTTGGGGTTCAATGCTGGGACTCTGATTCAGACTTCTTGGGTTCCAGAAGTAACCTGGGGCCATGAGAAGATATGATGCAACATGCTACAAAACTTGGATGACCCTGGAAACATTGTGGTAAGTGAAAAAACAGTCAGACACAAAAACTACACGTTGCACGATTCAATGCATATGAAAGTCCGGAACAGGCAAATCTATAGAGATAGAAAGCAGACTGGTGGTGGCCGGGGCCGGGGTGGGGAGGCAGGAACAGGGCAGTGATGGCTACAGGGCACGAGATTTCCTTTTGAGGTGATCAAAAAGGTTCTAAAATCAACTGTGGCCATGTTGCACCGCTCTGTGAATATATTAAAAACCACTGACCTTTACACTTTGAATTGTATGGTATGTGAACTGTAGCTCACTGAATTTGTTTATTTAAAAAAAAAAAAAAAGGTAACTTTGGCCAAATGACTTAACATTTCCAAGCCTCCGTTTCCTCATCTGTAAAATGGAGATGAAGACAGTGGCAAGTTTTAAATTCCTGCGAAAATTCACAGGGATGAACTCTGTAAAGAAGTGCTAGCTGCCGTGGCCACTGCTGTGAACAGCCACAAATGATGAGAGGACTGGTTCGCAATAGCCACGCCATCGAAGCAACCCAATTTTCCAACAACACATGAAATGAATAAACCAGATGTGGTCTATACAGATAAAGGAATATTATTCAGCCTTAAAGAGGAAGAAAATTCTGACATATGCTACAACAGGGATGAACCCCAAGGACCTTATGCCGAATGAAATACGCCAGTCACAAAAATACTGTATGGTCCCACTTACCTGAGGTCCCTAGGGCAGTCCAATTCACAGAGACAGAAAGTAGGATGGTGGCTGCCGGGGGGGTGGGGGGGTGGCGGGGGCTGGGGAAGAGGGAACACGGAGTCAGTGTTTAGTGGGGACAGAAATTCGGTTTTGCAAGATGAAAAGAGTTCTGGGGTGATGGTTTGCACATCAACGTGAATATACTTAAGCCACCAAGCGATACACTTACGAAAATGCTTAAGATGATAAATTGTATGTTAAGTGTATTTTATCACAATTAAATGCATAATTCCGGGGAGATGCAAGAACTGGAGAAAGGAACATCGTTAGGATGTGGGGGTAGAGGGAGGGCTTGGAGAAGGCATCACAGGGCAAAAAAGTCAAGAGTTAAACCCCAGCAGGGCAGACGCACAGCGCGGCTGGGCACCAGCAGTCCCAGGCAGCACCTGGCACACCAGAGAGACCTGGCCTGCCTCCCGGGAGCATGCTGGCTTCGTGCCACTCTGCCACCCACATCAACACCCCCACCAGCCCACGGAACAAGGACGCCAGCTCAGAGCTCGGGGGCAGGAGGTAGGGCTGGACTGAGTCACAGGAGCCCCCGACCAGACACACAGGGAGGTCACTGCCTCTCTCCCTGCCCGTCAAGGAAAAGGCCCCAGAGACAGAAGCCCCACACCTGTGACCTCCCAGCTACGCGCAGGCCAATTACAGTCCAATTACCCGGAAATGCTGATCTGGGTTATCCCAACAGAGCAGCCCAAGGCTGCTAAGAGTGAAGCCGGGTCACATGGACTCTCAGGGTGAATGACTCTGGAGCGATGTCACCACTTGCCTTTGTTAGGGTTTTGTAGGGTGGTGGGTGCAGGAGGTGGGGAGGGGGTGCCGGGGAGAAAATGCAGAAGACAGGAGAGGTTTCCAGCTTAGAAAAAGAGACTGACTAAATTAGGCAGGATTGGAGGTTTCGTGTCCCTTCTTAATCTTGCTGCAATCCGTGGAATGAGCTTGCCCAGGAAGACGCAGAAAAACCCAGGGTGGTGTTTTTCCCTTCTATAACCTCCACCATGCAGCCCAAGCCCCTACAGAGATACATGCTCAGGCTTTATCTTTTACTTCTACAGTAGGACAGGTTGGAGAGTGGGTACAGAAACAGCCAGACAGATGAACAGACATGTGGATTTGAGAAGCCTTTGGAAAAGGCATCATCTCAAAGTACAACTATATGACCACCCACCCATCCAACTTCTACAAGCACATAAAATGTCACCATTAAAAATTCAAGCCTGACGTCCAAAATCATTATTTTAATATCACTTAGAACTTCTAACCAATGCAATAAGGCAGGAAACAAATATAAGAGGTAATCTACACATAGGAATCTGAAACATATTATCTGCCTACATAATTATATATCTTACTAGCCCAAGAGACAGAACTAAAAGAATTTAGAATGAATAAGAAAACTGAGAAAGCTGTCTGGTTACCAAATAAAGATCTAATCAACAATCAGCAATACCCAGTTAGGAAATGTAGGAAAAAAAAATCCTATTTATGGAGGCAACAAAAATATAAAATGCCTAGAAATATATTTAACAAGAAACGTGCAGGATTAAATGAAGAAACCCACAAAACTTAACTGTGATACATTTAAAAAATGCATTTTACTAAATGGGGATAGTTCTATATTTGTGGATGGGAAGTTTTATTACTATAAACATGTCAATTTTTTCAACTTAAAGCAGTTGCAATCAAAATCCCATCTGGATTTTTTAAACTTGACAAATTTATTTTAAGTAAATAAGAAGAAGGAATAGCCCAGAAATTTTTACAACAAAAAGAAATGAATTGAGGATGTGTACTCTGATTTATTAAAATATAAAGCTACAATAAAATAACTGTATAAGCACAGACAAAAAAAAGAAATGCATAAAAAGCCTAGAAACATACCTATATATAGGTTAAATACACTATACAGTATATATGTATATATATTAGAATTTTGTTTATCATAAAATGGCATTTTAGATTCTAGATTCAGTACAGTGGGTTTGGATAGCTGGTTAACTAAAAGAAAACTGTGAAATGCCTACCTCGTATTATTATCCAACATGAACAGTTTAAACAAGAACTCCATATAAAAATACATAGATACATACATATATGATGTAGAGAAGGTCTTTCTAAACTTACAGATAAATTTTAAAGCTTTTATTATGTAAATATTTTTAAATTTTATATGTCAAAGAATGTCATGATCTACATTTGAAAAAGCATTATGGGGAAAATACTTGCAACTTAAGTGGTAAAGTTATTCCTAATATTGAAATGAATCTTAAGTTGCAGTGAAAAAACAGATGAACACATTAATGGAAAAGGTCAGGAAAAAGAAATGTGGGGGGAAAAAAAAAACTACAAAAATACCAGTAAACAAATAAAAGATACTTAAATTCACCAGGAATAAAAGTATTGAAAAATAAAAAAATGAATTGGTACTTCTCACAAAATTGGCAAAAATTAAAATAACTGCCCAGCACTGGCGGATGTTCAGATAAAATGGGTATTCTCCTCTACTGCTGGGGAGATGCAAATGCTAGACTAACAACAGCCCAGAAGGGCAATTTGATGATGACCATGAAAAGCCTCTGACACAGTCACATCTTTTCATGAGTCATTCCACTTTCAGAAAACAGTGTAATAGTGTAACGAGATAACCACCACCACTTGTTGGAGGCACCATGTGCACTTACTTCTTATTAGGTCAATCCTATGTTTCAAATGGATTGTGTGATTTAGGCCTTAAAAAAATTAGATATAGGCCAGATCCCACGACACCTAAGCACCCAACTGCTTCAAAACCAAACTCCACCAAAAGTGACACAGTCCGACCCTGGACATGGGCTCTGTGTTGACCAACCACACCTCTTGCGCCATGAACCCCTTCCAGTATCACTTAGGAATATACATTAAAAATTTTTAAATAAAATATTTTTAAAATCCACTAGTATAACAAAAGAAAATATACTTCCGTCAGCAAGGATTTTTCCCAGAAAAAAATATATTGATAAATTCATATAATCATATCAATTAATGAAAAATATTACATGACCTCAATAATTAAAACCAGAAGTCAATTACAAGAAAAACCTAGACAAAGCCATGGAAATTAAACAACCTGCCGCTGAATGATGATTGGGTCAAGAATGAAATTAAGATGAAAATCAAAAAATTCTTTGAACTGAATGACAAAAGGTACACAAGCTATCAAAATCTTTGGGACATAGCAAGAGCATTCCTCAGGGGAAAACTCATAGCCTTAAATGCCTACATCAAAAAGACAGAAAGGTCACAAATTAACAACCTATTGTCACACGCCAAGAAACTAGAAAAGGAAGAACAAACCGAAGCTAGCAGAAGAAAAGAAATAAAGAAGGTCAGAGTAAAACTAAATGAATTGGGGGAAAAAATATAAAGGATTAATAAAACTAAATGTCGGTTCTTTGAAAAGGTAAACAAAATCAATGGACCTCTTGCTAGACTAACCAAGAACAGAAGAGAAAGGACCCAAATAAGCTCAATCAGAAATAAAAATGATGACATTACAACTGATAATGCAGAAATACAAAACATCAACCATGAATACTACATAAATCTGTACACTCATAAACTAGAGGATGCAGAGGAAATGGACAAGTTCCTGGAAAAACACAACCTCCCAAGACTCAATGAGGAAAAAACAGAACTCCTGAATAGACCAATAATGAACAGTGAGATCGAAATAGTAACAAAAAAAACCTCCCCAAAATAACAACAACAAAAGTCCTAGACCAGATGGATTCTCTGCTGAATTCTATCAGACCTACAAAGAAGGCCTGTACCCATAATGTAGAAATTATTCCATAATATGGAGAAAGAGGGAATCCTTCCCAACTCATCGTAAGAAGCCAGTATCACTTTGATACCAAAGCCAGGAAATGACACAACAAAAAAAGAAAACTACAGACCAATATCCCTTATAAATATAGGTGCAAAAACCCTCAATAAAATACTAGCAAACCAAATTCAATAGCACATCAAAAAAATAATCCACCAGGACCAAGTGGGCTTCATCCCAGGAGTGCAACTATGATTCAACATATGTAAATCAATAAATGCAATGAACCACATAAACAAAAGGTGAAACAAAAACCACATGATCCTCTCAATAAATGCAGAAAAAACAGTGGACAAAATCCAATACCCTTTCATGATAAAAACCCTCAACAAACTAGGCATAGAAGGAATATATCTCATAATAATAAAAGCCATATATGACAAACCTACAGCCAACATCATACTGAATGAGGAAAAGTTGAAAACATTCTCCCTAAGAACTAGAACAAGAATGCCCACTGTCACCACTTTTGTTCAATATAGTGTTGGAAGTCCTAGCCAGAGCAATCAGACAAGAGAAGAATATTAAGGATATCCAAAATCAGGAAAGAAGAGATCAAACTATTGCTCTTTGCTGATGATATAATCTTGTATCTAGAAAACCCCATAGATTCCATCAAGGGTCTCCTGGATTTTAAAATAAATTCAGCAAAGTCTCAGGTTACAAATCAATGTAAATAAATCAGTAGCATTTCTATATACTAATAACAATCAAATCAAAGACTCAATACCATTCACAATAGCTACAAAGAAAATAAAATACCTAGGAGTATACTTAATCAAGGAGGTGAAAGATCTCTACAATGAAAACTATAAAACTCTGAGGAAAATCAAACAACCCTATCAAAAAATGGGCAAAGGACAGAAACTTCTCAAAAGAAGACAGAATAATGGCTAACAAACATATGAAAAAATTCTCAACATCTCTAATCATCAGGGAAATGCAAATAAAAACCACAATGAGATATCACTTAACTCCAGGGAGAATGGCCTTTATCAAAAAATCCCCAAACAAGAAATGTTGGTGTGGACACGGAGAGATAGGAACACTCCTACACTGCTGGTGGGACTGCAAACTAGCTCAACCTCTGTGGAAAGCAATATGGAGATACCTTAAAGCAATACAAGTAGATCTACCATTTGATCCAGCAATTCCACTACTGGGCATCTACCCAAAAGATCAAAAGACACTTTATGAAAAAGACACCTGCACTCAAATATTTATAGCAGCACAGTTCACAATAGCAAAGTTGTAGAAACAACCCAAGTGCCCATAGATTCATGAGTGGATTAATAAAATGTGGTATACGTATACCATGGAGTACTATTCAGCTCTAAGAAACAATGGTGATATAGCACCTCTTGTATTTTCGTGGATAGAGCTGGAACCCATTCTACTAAGTAAAGTATCTCAAGAATGGAAAAACCAGCACCACATGCACTCACCAGCAAATTGGTATTAATGAATCAACACCTCAGTGGACATATAGGAATAACATTTATCGGGTGTCAGGCAGGTGGGAGGGGGGAGGAGGAGATGGGTATATATAAACACAATGAGTGAGATGTGCAACATTTGAGGGATGGTCATGCTTGTGCCTCTGTCTTGAGGGGCGAGGGGCAGCATGGGCAATATACGTAACCTTAACACTTGTACCCTCATAATACGCTAAAATAAAAAAATAAATTTAAAAAACTCTGAGGAAAGAAACTGCAGGGGACACAAACAAATGGAACAACATAGCATGCTCATGGGTAGGTAGAATAAACATTGTTAAAATGTCCACACTGCCCAAAGTGATTTATAAATTCAGTGCAATGCCCATAACATTACCCAAGTCATACTTCACAGATCTAGAAAATAGAATTCTACTCTTCATTTGGAGCTAGAAGAGCCCAAATAGCCAAAGCAATCTTAAGCAAAAAGAACAAATCTGGAGGCATCACGTTACCAGACCCCAAACTATACTACAAGGGTACAGTAACCAAAGCAACATGATACTGCTACAAAAATAGACATAGACCAGTGGAACAGAACACAGAACCCAGATATAAAACCATCTACCTACAATCAACTGATCATTGACAAAGCAGACAACAATGTGCACTGGGGAAAAGAAGCCCTATTCAATAAATGGTGCTGGGAAAATTGGATAGCCACAGGCAAAAGAATGAAATATCTCTCCATTCACAGAAATTAATCGAGATGGATAAAAGACTTAGATCTAAGGAATGAAACTGTAAGAATTCTAGAGGAAAATATAGGTTAAACTCTTCTAGATATTGGCCCAGGCAAAGAATTTATGAAAAGACCCCAATGGGCAATCATGGCAACAATAAAAATTAATAAATGGGATTTAATTAAATTAAAAAGATTCTGCACAACAAAGGAAACAATCAACAGAGCAAACAGAGAACCTATAGAATGGGAGAAAATATCCGCAAGCTACACATCCAGTTAAGGGGTAGTAGCCAGCATTTATGAAGAACGCAAGCAAATCAGTAAGAAAAAAACAAACAACCTCATTAAAAAGTAGGCAAAAGACATGAACAGAAGCTTCTCAAAAAAAGAAAGACAAATGGCCAAGAAACATACGAAAATATATTCCACATCAGCAAGGATCAGGGAAATGCAAATTAAAACCACAATGAGATATCACCTTACTCCAGTCAGAATGGTATTTATCAAAAAGTCCAGAAACAATAGATACTGGCACAGATGCAGAGAGAAAGGAACACTTACACACTGTTGGTGGGACTGCCAATTAGTACAACCTCTATGGAAAACAGTATGGAGATTCATCTAAGAACTAAAAGTAGACCTACCAGTTGACCTACCCACTATTGGGTATTTACCCAAAGGAAAAAAATACTTTTCACCAAAACCACACCTTTACTCGAATGTTTATTGCAGCACAATTCACAGTTGCAAAGATGTGGAATCAATCCAAGTGCCCATCAATTCATGAGTGAATTAACAAAATGTAGTATGCATATACCATGGAGTACTACTCAACCACTAAAAAAAGATGAATTAATACCTTTTGCAACAATCTGCATGGAATTGGAGACCATTCTCCTGAGTGGAATATCTCAAGAATGGAAGAACAAACATATGGACTCACTATTAAACTGGAACTATCCAACGAGCACACATGGGCAAAGAGGGAAGTAAAAGTCAGGTGAAATCAAGAAGGGGTGAGGGGTGGAAAGGAGAGACAAAAACCTACCTAATGGATACTATGAACATTATCTGGGTGACGGGCACACCTTTAGCTGGGACTCAAGCATTACAAAAGTGATCCATGTAACCTAAAACATTTGTTTTCCCTTAATATTAATATTTTGGAATAAAATAATAATAATGATTTTTCAAAGGTATCTGATAATTCATTTCCTATTTTTAAAAATTAGTAAACCAGGACCAGAAGAACATTCCTAGTCTCAAACTAATAGCCAGCATCATAATCATGGTGATACAATACAGGCATTCCCATCAAAATCATAGATAAGGCTTCTATCGTGACTAGTATATAACGCCAGTAAAGAAATGCTAGCCCACCTAACAAAGCAAGTACGAGAAATAGGAGCTTCAATTATAAGGACAGAAAAAAATGACCATTGTCTACTTAAGACATAATTGAAATATGAAAATGTAAGCCAATCAAGGGCAGATGATTAATAACTAATAAAGTGGTCAAAAACATATTAATAGTAGGTTATAAAATAAGTATTCAACAACCAATAATCCAATAATTTACCCTATAAAACTGACAAACAAAAACTGTAAGAGGGGAAGTTATATTTACAATAACAACAAAAGCAAAACAGAACAGAATACCTAGGAAAAAATATAACAGGAGTATGTAAAATCCACACAGGGCAAACAAAAGAAATTACTGAAGGACATAAATTAAATCCAGGTGAATGAGAGAGATAAACTGACTGGACTATTATACATAAAGTCCGTTCTCCCCAAATTTAATAATAAATTAAATATCATTCCAATCTCAGCTACTGAAATTTTATTTTACTTGAAAATTGATTCCATAAATTCGTATGGAAGATAACCAGGCCAGCGTAGTAAATAAAACTTGAAACAAAAGAGTAAAAGGAAGGTTTTGCTATAAAAAAATAAAATATACCAAAAAGTTATGATAAAGTGGTACAGTATCTAAGCAACAAAAAAAATTAGGTAACTCAAAGTCCAGAAATAGATAAATAATTTTCATCACTGATAAAGGTGAGATTTCATATAAATAGAAAGTAAATGGATTAGTAATTATTGTTAGACAATTGGTTACACAGTTAGAAAGGAATTTAGCTAAGTCATTTTAACCTTACCATTTTACCAAAAGAAACTCAAGGTAACAACTTAAGTGTAAAAATCATAACAGCAATAATGAACAAAAGCATAAAGAACCCAGTGGTTTTGTGAGGGGAGGTTATTTGGAAGAATCAAAATCCCAAATGTGTACGAACACTGGATGCAGAAATTCCTTTTCTAGGATCTTAATATAAGTAAATAACCAGACAAGCATGTAAAGATGCAAATACAAAGAGGTTTGTCTTAGCACTTTTAATAATATCAAAAAAATCAGAAATATTCTAAAGATTCAAGACTGGTTAAGGAAGTTACAGTACCTGTATATAATAAAATATTAACCAGCCATTGAGAATTTTGGTGTAGAAAAATATTTGACCCAGGAAAATATGTGAATAATATTGCCAAATGACAAAAAATGTTTAGAATACTAAGAACACTAAGACATATAACCCCATATGTACATACATGGGTATAAATGTAATATCCATATATATTACTTGATATGTGTCCATATATAAATTATATGATATGTTAGTGTCTATCTCTGAGTGATGGATTTATAGATAATTTCTGTTTGGGGTATATTTGGGCCTTTTTTGGCTATTTCACATTTTTTCACAATGAATGCAGATGCCATTTTGAATTTGGAAAAAATGTTAATGTTTTAAACTTAGTTAAATATGCATGGAAAGTTCAGTCCTAAGAAATATTAAATATTATCTCATTTTAAAACAGCATGTTAAATGAAGGGGCAGGAAAAGTAATAAATCAAAATCATCAATACTGGAGTAGCTTGTGATGGTGGCTATGAGCCTAACGGTCAAATTACTCTTTTTGGTTTTGGACAGCGTTTGCTGCTTAGGTGGATTAGAAGAGGGAGTTACAACCTACCCTATCCTTGGAGGCAGCAAAACAGACCACACGCAGGAGTGCGAGATGAAACCTGGAAATAAATGTATAACCATCAAGATGCAAGTGCATGAGGAAGAACTGCACTGAGAAAAAAAAAAAAAAGCAAGCACACAAACTTACTATAATCATAACAAATTCAGGAACTGCACAAACCACTTCAAGCCTAACCACGCTTGCAAAAGATTCCCTAAGACCCAGAAACTACCCGGGGAATTCTAAGATTTCCTGAAACATGTGGAAAGATCTTGAACTATATTGTTGTTGTTTTTTTTCCTTTGAGGTCCTGCCCTAAATTCTACGAGAATTGACTCACACTATTTTGAAATGACTAGAGTTACTAGAAATTACTAGAAATTACCGTCTTGGGGTAAATTATCTGTAGAACCACAAAAACTCCATTTGGACGTTAGTGCTCCAACCTGAAGGCGTATTTCATTTTAAGGGAAAGGTGAAATTCAGATTTACAAATTAGGGGTCACTGTTCACTTTACAAAGATGGTTTGCTACAGGACTCTCTTAGAAAGAGTAGGCTGCTGTCTTGCAATTGCAACATTATGCAACCTGAGAATGCGTTAATCTATTGCACAAGGCAAGACACACCTAAGCTAGGCAAGAACTTAAAACTGCTCCTAAGGAAGCATCTTGTCATGTACTTGAGAAAGTTCATCATCTCTGGCTCAATAGCAGCGTCAAAATTGTATTCTTTACAAGCGTCCTCTCGCCTAAGCTTCTGTTATTGATGAGGGGATATAATCCTCATAAGCTAAACAGATCACTAACTTCTACACTGGCTAGTTCACCTAGAATGCAGGAAGGATGGAATTCGAGCAAGAATATTCAGAGGTGGGCAGTTATCTGGTGCCATACTCTCAAAATCATAGAAACTTAGGGTCGCACCCACCCTGAAGTCAACTTCTCTCCCAAAAGGTAAAAAGAATCATTGAGGACAGGTGCTTCTGTGGATTTTAAGGCACAAGGGTGACAAAACCAAATGAACCGGGCAGGTGAGAGCAATGGGAACCAAAATGGACCATGTCATATAGATTTTAGAATGTAGATGGTTGCTAATCAGGAAGAAAAACCCAAACGCTCAGTCCAATAAAGGAGAGAGGGTCCAAAGACTTTGGCATCACCTGGGAGTGTTTTAGAAATGCAAATTCTCAGGACCCACCAGGGATCTCCTGAATAAGAAACCCAGGGGTGGGCCTGGCAATCTGTTTTAACTTCACAAGCCCTTCAGAGGATTCTGGTAGTTGAACCACTAGTGGTCAGAGGGCAGCCATCTGGGATCTATCTAATCTTTCACTTAGGAGCTGTGTGACTTTGGAAAACTCACTGAACCACTTGTGAGCTTCTGTTTTCTTATCTGTGAATTTGGACTCACTAAGGTATACATTTTTTATCAAAGGGTTGTTGTAAGATAAAAACATGCAAAGAGTTTAATAAAAAGCTTGACACCTAGTAAAAGTATCATACATGGTGGTGGTGGTGGTGGTCTTGAAGGTTCACATTTTTCATTACTGTCGTTCTTGACCTAGCTGTCGACTCAGGTGGCTCCCAACCCACACCCCACCCCACCTGCCCGTGGAACTTTTTAAAACCATTTATCCCTTATAATTGTTGAGTCAGTAGGTCTGGGGAGAGGACAGGATATTTTATAAAAGCTCCCAGGTGACCTAGATGTAGAAGCTCCAACTTGAAGAGAAGACTCAATACATTTTGAGATTCAAAGGCAATGTCTACTGAAATGTGTACAACTATTATATATCAATAAAAAAAAAATACAAAGAAAAGATACTTGGAAAACTACCTTGGATATTTGAAAGTTAACTATATTGGACATAAAATAGCAGGTAAATGTTCAGCTTAATAAAGGAAAAAGCCTGTAATGCCAGCACTTTGGGGGCCAAGGAGGGAGGAGTGCTTCAGGCCAGGAGTTCAAGACCACCCTGGGCAACATAGGAGACCTCGTGTCTACAAAAAATTAGCCAGTTCCATCCACATTGCTGCAAATGGATGGTTTATGGGTTCAAAAATATAGTTAGATAGAATGAACAATATTTGATAGCACACAAAGTGACTATAATCAACAATAAGTTAGGGTATACTTTAAAATAACTAAAACAGTAGAACTGAAAGGTTCCTAACACAAAGAAATGATAAATGCCTGAGGTGATGAATACCCCATTACTCTGATTTGATTAACTCACATTATGTGCCTGTATCAAAACATAGCATGTACCCTATAAAGATATATACCTATGATGTACCCATAATTATTAAAAATAAATATTAAAAAAAAAAATTAACCAGGCATGGTGGCTTGTGCCAGTAGTCCCAGCTACTGAGGAGGCTGAGGCAGGAGGAACGCTTGAGTCCAGGAGTTCAAGGTTGCTGTGAACTATGACGGCGCCAGTGCACTGCAGCCTGGGTGACAGAGCGAGACCCTATCTATTAATCAATTAAATAAATACACAAATAAATAAGATGTTCAAGAAGGAGAAAAAAAAAAAAAAAAGACTGTATCTATCGTGAACTTTGGAAGGGAGCCCAGAGTGAAATTCTCAGGACGCAAGTGCAGGTGATCCCAAGGAAAAGAAGAAAGAATCTAAGCTAGAGGACACTGGGCAAGGAGACGAGCCTGGGCTTCACGGGCAGGAGGTAGAAGAAGGAGCAGACTGGAAGTCTGGTTGTAACCAAGAGCAGAGCCGCACGGCTCTAGAAAGCCTGGACGCAGTGGGCAACGCTAAAACGCAAAAGGAACTCGTGACTGCCAAAACGTTAGAGGGCATCAAATCATCTCAAACCAAAGCACAATGCGGGGAAGGCGCCGCTCTGTTGCCCAGAAAAGATGCTGCCTCAACTCCAGGTAAACCACACTCAACCCTCATCATTCGCACGCTCCGCATCTGCCCATGAACCTGCTCAGATCTCTTCTGTATACTTTAAAAGAACTAAAAGAGACAGAATCGAAAGGTTCCTAACACAAACAAATGATAAATGCCTGAGATGATGAATACTCCATTACTCTGATTTGATTAATTCACATTATGCGCCTGTATCAAAACATAACATGTACCCTATAAAGATATATACCTATTATGTACCCATAATTATTTAAAATAAAGATTAAAAAAAAATTAACCAGGCGTGGTGGCTTGTGCCTGTAGTCCCAGGTACTCAGGAGGCTGAGGCAGGAGGATCGCTTGAGCCCAGGAGTTCGAGGCTGCCGTGGAGTTGCGACGGTGCCAGTGTACTCCTGCCTGGGTGACAACCCAGGCGATCTGCAGCACCTGCTCCCAGTCCCCAAAACCAACATTCTTGGAGGTCGTGCGGTCATTCGTGGACATACACAGAGCAACGGAAAATTTAAGAGCCCAGCTGAGGTCCAACAAGGTGACTCTGCCTCCTTGTTTGAGCTCACAGACCACAAAACGAGCGTCCTTCTCATGCCTCCTGTTTTTCACATTTCTCGTGCTTTATCTTGTTTGGTTTCACTGTTTAAAATGGTCCCACAGACAAGCTGCACTCAGGCGTGAGCAACAGCACTGCTGACCAGGGGCTCCACGTCAACGATCGACAATATATATTAAATAAGGCGGCTTCAGAGAGAAACACACATGAAGCATGGTTATATGTTATCCATGGCAGTTAGGTTCTACAAAGTCGCCCTCAAAAACTGAATTACAGAACACTGAACCATTGCTTCCGGGGAGAAACAAAGGGTTGGGTCCCTTTGAGCCTCTGTTCACAACCTTTCTGTCACCCATGCAAGATATAACCCTTATGTCATGAGAATCCACTCGATTCCTACTTTGTCCCCAGTGTCTCCAACAAAGACTAGGAGCCTCTAATCAGAAAGAGCAAAACAAAGAGTAAGGGAGTAAGGGAACACCCGCCAGTCTGAAAGTTCCATTAGTCTGGGCTCAGATGAACTACAGTCTGAGTTCCAAAGCAACCTGCAGATTATTCACACGACAAATCGGTATTGAGGTGTACGCAGCACCAGGCACTGTACCCAGACACACGGCAGTGCATGGACAAACAGCCTTACCCTCGGGTGCCATGCATCCCACTGGGTGTCCATCAATCAGTTCAAAAATATAATAGATAGTATGTCAAAGAGTGTTAATTTAAAAAAAAAAAAAACTGAGGAGAAAGACAAAAGAGGGAAGGGGGTTTATAGCGAGAGAGGAGTGTTGATAATGGCATAGGGCACCCAGGAAAAGCATTAGAGAAATAAGAGAAGTGAGAGTTGTAAATATTGAAAAGGATAAGAAAAAAAAAAAAAAGACTTCAAGATGGTATGATCTACACAACTGTATCAACTCCCTTTAGAGGCAAAAAGAAAAAAAAAGAAGAATGAAATTAAAAAAAAAAATGATGGTATGAGCTAATACATTAAAAGACAAAAGAATCACAATAATGGATGGTAAAATTAACCTTTTTGTAAAGCGGCTACGTATGAGATGAATACATAAACATCACTTTCCTATATTTCAGCAACAGCCTCTTATGAAACACGATTTTCAAAACATTCTTTACACAGTGGCCTCAAAAGCTATACAGTACCTGAGAACTGTCCTAACAAGAAATACACACGACCTATAGAAGGACAAGTGCAAGGCTGTACCGAGAGAAAAAGAGATCGGGACAGAGGTAGCTACGTGTCTTATTCTGGAGAGGAAGACCCAAGAATACAGCATCATGATCTCCTCAAATTAAATGTTAGTACTGATGTAATCCCAACCCCTGCCTTGATGGGATAGTAACAGAGAAAATCTTTCAGTATTAAGAGTAATTAAGAGAGACAAGCATTACCCATACCAAAATATTTACAATAAGTAAAGGGCTGTATTTCTGGGACAAGAACGGACAGACAGAGTCATGGGAGAGGATACAGAGGTTAAGAACCGTGCTCGTGTACAGGGTTGGAGTACAAAGAGACACCAGCACCAATGGTATTGAACATACACTGCAGGCGTCATCTCGGTCCGGGAGACACGCACTGGTATCATGGATAGGATGCATTTAGGTCCTCACATAACATGCCTGAACTAATTCCATACTGATGACACACCAAGAAACACTAGAGGGAACCTTGCGTGAATGATTTCTCTTGGTTTTTATCTTACCAGACCAGAGAAGATGAACAAAAAGGCAACAATGTCGGTCTAGTAACAGGGAACAGTGCACAAACTTTGGACAGTTATGACTACTTCCCTTCGAAAATAGAAGAACTGGGAAAGAAAAAAAAAAAGAAAGCATGCCATATCTACCTTTAGGGGCTGAGAGTCTACCTCTGTTTACCTGTGCACTGAAGCAGACAAGCTTCTGTGGTAGTCAGAAGAGCATTTTGACCCCCCTGCCTGAAATACAGCAGTTGGCAGCCTCGACATCATATTCAGACCTCGGCTCTCCTTACCGGGTGGTGAGAAGAAGTCAGGCAATGAGCAGCCAGCCCTGGATTCACATATAAAAAGCCGGGACAAATGCCAGATGCGTCCACAGAGAGGACCTGTGGGGATAGGGCTGGTGGGGGGCTGGAGGACTCTCTTTAAAAACTGACACCCCATCAGGGACTGGGCTGGTCTTAGCACCCACCTTCTTGTTTCGGGGAGGTTCTGGGAACCACTCAACACTCACGACTTCCCCATCGAAACGAAACAAGCAACTGAAAAGAGGGCCCAGGGCAAAGTCCAGGCCCACGCCCAGCCACTTCCATCCTGGCAGAGTGCCCGGAGGGGGCACTGGCCTTGGTACTGAGGGTGGGGAGCCGGGGAGTGGGCAGCAGGCACCGCCTCTGCCTGTGACATCTATTTCACAGAGCCCTATAAATAGGCCTCTTTACCCTTTGACAAGTCTGCTGTCAAGGGGCCACCGTAGAGAAGCTCATTACAGGGTGGGCAGGTGACGTCTGCATAAGCCTGTCCCTATCCCACTCTGCACCGTGCATCCCTCCACGCCTGTCCCTATCCCACTCTGCACCGTGCATCCCTCCACGCCTGTCCCTATCCCACTCTGCACCGTGCATCCCTCCACGCCTGTCCCTATCCCACTCTGCACCGTGCATCCCTCCACGCCTGTCCCTACCCCACTCTGCACCGTGCATCCCTCCACGCCTGTCCCTATCCCACTCTGCACCGTGCATCCCTCCACGCCTGTCCCTACCCCACTCTGCACCGTGCATCCCTCCACGCCTGTCCCTATCCCACTCTGCACCGTGCATCCCTCCACGCCTGTCCCTATCCCACTCTGCACCGTGCATCCTTCCACGCCTGTCCCTACCCCACTCTGCACCGTGCATCCCTCCACACCTGTCCCTACCCCACTCTGCACCATGCATCCCTCCACGCCTGTCCCTATCCCACTCTGCACCACGCATCCCTCCACGCCTGTCCCTATCCCACTCTGCACCTTGCATCCCTCCACGCCTGTCCCTATCCCACTCTGCACCTTGCATCCCTCCACGCCTGTCCCTATCCCACTCTGCAACAAATATTTATCCAATATCCGAATGGCAAGAGATTTTTAAGTTTAAAATTGATGGAAGAAATGACAGCAGACGAAAATAGATTTAACTACCTAAAAACTGTAAAAACAATTATTAAATAGCAAAGGCATTAAATGTTTTCAACAGATCTGACAAAAGTCTGAAATTCCTAATACAAAAAGCATAAATATCTGTAAGAAAAGCACTTATACCCCAATTAAAAAAACAACACGCACACTGCAGAAAACAGTTTGGCAGTTCCTCAGAGTTAACCCTAGAGATGCCCATGACTCAGCAGTTCTTAGGCACATACCTAAGAGAAATGAACACCTATGTCCACACGAAAACCCGTACACCAGTGTTTATAGCAGCGTTACTGCTGCTAGCCAAAAAGCAAAACAATCCAAATATCCATGAACCAATGAATGCATAAGCAAAATGCACTCACTGTCTACTCATACAATGGAATATTAATTACCAATAAAAAGCAAGGACTGAGACTTGTTACAACATAGATGAGCCTCAAAAACATTAGGTTAAGAAGTTATTCACCAAGGACCACATATTGCATGACTCCATTTATATAAAATGTCCAGAATAGGAAAATCCAAGGAGATAGAAAGTAGATCAGTGGATGCCAGAGGCTGGGGGTCTGGGGGTAGGACACAGGATGACAGTTCATGAGCACGGGAGTTTTCTTGCAGGTAGCAGGGTGATGAAAAATATTCCAAAATTGATGGTTGTACAACTGTGTAAATATACTAAAATCCACTGAATTGCACGTTTTATAGGGGTGAACTGTACAGTATGTGAATCATCTCTCGACACAAGTATTATTGGCAAAATGCACAGAAAAAGTTCACAAAGGAAGATATTCAAATGGCCAGCAGAACACACAGGGAAAACTTTAATCTCTACTCCCAAAGAAAAATAAATGTAAAGTGAAAATCCAGTTTTCACCTAAAATTTGCTGAAGGCTAAAATTTTTAATAGTAATGCTCAATAACTGACCGATGTTCAATGAAAATGACACTCTCCAATGTTGGCAGTGAGAATCCAACTTGGTATAACCTTCCTAGAAAGCAAAGTTTTGCAAAATAACCCAACCCCAATACAACCCCATGAGGCAGGTACTACTCTTACCCAGCTCCTTTTACAAATGGGAAGACTGAGGTTCCAAGAGGTGCAGAAATCGTCTGAGATGACACAATTAGTAAGTGATGGCGCTGACTCTGGATATTTCATTTATCTGACTTCCAAAAAGCAGAGGGACAGAAGACAATTGGCTTTCAACACAGTAGAACTTTCACCCAGCTAGATGGCAAATATAGAGACATTTTTTTCCTTTGATTCCCCAATTACCAAACCATATCAAGGAACGTCCAACTGCATATTTTGCACAGAGCTTTTCAAAGAACTCTCAGAGTATATTTTACTTTGGAGACACTAAATATACTAAGCTGCATTTCTCCACAAAGGAGGGCTTCCCTTCATTTATTGCTTTTACCAGATGTTTAATGCAATAGGGAGAATACCTGCAGCCATTTAATCTGGGATGGAGTTTTCACTGCATACAGATCTCTCCACGCGACCTCATTTACAGAAAGCAGAACCATCTAAATGAAGGGCCATCGAGTGGTGATAAAATATGAACACCTAAAAGGAAAATAATTTGTCTTCTAATCATTTCTTTTGTGCCCAAGCCATCCCCTAAAGATTTTTCAGACAATGAACAAGGTAGACAAAGCACAGGAGGTGGAAGCGGCCAAGGCTTCTCATGCACTCTGCAAAAGCTTGTGTCTACGCAGTCGCAGGATGACAGAGAATGCAACTGAAATGCTGTTGGCTTGTGCCAAAGAATTCATCCCACCAGTACTCACTGAGTGCCTGCTCTATGCCAGGCACTGGGCAATCTCGATCCTTCCCTGAAAGGTAGGAAAAGGAGCTATAGTTGAAGTTGTCACCAAATGGCCCCATGTTCACGATAGAGTGTCACCACCTCTGTCTCATCCCGTAAATATTAGTGAAAATGGCTCCCTTCTCTGGAATGTACCCAGGGCTTTGTCAATACTGAGCTCTCAATGAATCAACCCATTTAGCCTCCCTATCAAGCCTGTGAGTTAGATCACGTCTACTTCTCTCATTCACACGAGATAATACCAGGATTCAGAGACGTGAAGCCCACGCCCCACTGTTACAGGGTTAAGGAAGGAAAGAGCTGAGGTCTGAACCCCAAACTGGATGACTTCGCAGCCTATATCCTTGTAAATGTGGTCCATGAAGGAGACAGAGCACGCTAGAGACCCCGACAACATCCTCAACTTGGCATTTCCCCTTCACTCCCTCCCCTCCCCCTAATACAACAAAACGCCATAGACTGGGTGGCTTGTAAACAACAGGGATTTATTTCTCACAGTTCTGGAGGCTGGGAAGTCCAAGATCACAGCCCCCGCGGGTTCGTGTCTGGTGAGGACCTGCTTTCTGGTTCCTACGTGGCACCTTCTTGCTGTGTCCTCCCATAGGAGAAGGGACAATCCAGCTCCCTCGGGCCTTTCAAAGGGCACTAATCCCATTTACGAGGGCTCCAGTGTTACCACCTCATCACCTCCAAAGTCCCTACCTCCTAATACCGTCACCTTCGGGGTTAGAATTTTTTTTCAACATGTGAATTCTGCAGGGACATACACGCAGATCTGAGCACAATGATTCAAGGCTTCTTGCACGAGAAGCAGAGAAACACCAGGAAATCAGACCGCCCAGGTTCAACCTGTGCCTCCCCATGTACGGTGCGAGCTTTCTAACTTAAGTTTTCCGGTCCTTTCGTGCCTCAGTTTCCCTATCTGTGAAAGATGGTTGAGGGTTAAAAGAGACAATGCAGTAAAGCACTTAGAAGAGCAAGTGGCATACAGTAAATATTCACAAGTATTAGCTGTTATCATTACTATTATTCTATCACATAGCATGCCTATCAAAAACATAGCTCCGACCATCAGCTTCCTACACTAAAATCCTCAAAGGCTCCCTACTGCCTATGAATAAAGTCCAAACCTCCCAAGCAGGAAGCAGGGTGGCCTTCACCAAGCAGGCACCAAACACGCATGACACACCAACGACACGTCTCCCCAGCCCCGGTGCCACAGCCCTGCCCACGGTCACCCTCCAGGCTATGTGAGTAAATGGATGAAATGGAGGCGTTTTTCAGTGCTTAAGAACGCATGTATCCTGGAATAGGGTCACATTCTGATCAGCTGTCACCTATTAGATCATTATGTGATTGAGAGGACGGGTGAAAAGGCTGTAAGGCCAGAAAACTATCAGCAAAAGCATGAGCTGATGGAGGAGATGGTGAAAACCAGCACCTATAGCTTAACAAGCACTGTCCCCACTAATTCTCAAACCCTAAAAGGTACCATTATTACCTTTTAGGGCCGGCACACTAAATAAAAGGAGCTTTGCTCTACGGCTGGCTCCTAATGAGGACAGCCAAGTCGTGAGGGAAGGGACCCTGCACCTGCTGGTCACCGTGAACGTGGGGAGGACACGTCAACAGAGATTGAAGGCTTCCAGCCGTGTCAGTAGAAACTATAATCCTCTCCTAGCGCCCTTCATCCCAGCCTGAAAGATCTGAACAGGAGACCAATTCTTTTACAGGTAGAATCTCAGCCCAACTCCCAACACTGACCAGATAAGCATGCCTTTATACAGATGAAGACACTAAAAAACATAATAAAAATCAGATATATTTGCACAGATAAAATTAAGGAGACTAAACTGGAGAAGAATCCAATTATTCATTTCCCAGTACTAAAAAAAAAAAAAAAAAAAAAAAAACCTGTAGAAAGGCTTTATAAACTATGCAATGTGTATTCCCAATGATATTGAGAATATCATGCCCATATAGAGGAAATAAGGGGTTAAGAATAAGATAACTAACCAAAGTATAACATAAAATGGATTTTCCTGTATCATATTAGAAAGTACCAGGTTTTACAAAAACAGTGAAACTATTTTGCCAAATAAAGGGAGTCAGTAACAGTCACTGGAGAAAACTGAATGAGTAAATCAGAAGACTAAAAAAAATTCTCTGAGAATTAAGAATAAGAAAAAATGATAGAAATATGAAAAGTATATCCAAAAAATTACAATATATCAACCCATGCAACATGAGTTAAGAAACAAAGCAATAATCAATGATACCATTTTGAAGGACTTCACTATAGACAAAAAGATTAGTTAAAAACTTGAAACTACATACTTGGACATATACTTCTGAAATGTACAAATTTAAAAGATAAAAAAGAAATCTTTACAAACAGCCAATCTAAATACTGGGTTTTTTGTGGATTGTTTTGTTTTGTTTTGTTTTATTTTTGAGATGAGGTCTCACTCAAGCTAGAGAGCAGTAGTGCAATCATAGCTCACTGAACCCTCAAACTCCTAGATTCAAGTGATCCTCTTGCCCGAGCCTCCTGAGTAGTTGAGACTATAGGCATGTGCCACAACGCCCACCTAATTTTTTTTTTTATTTTTTTGTAGAGACAGAGTCTTGCTATGTTGCTCCAGCTGGTCTCAGATTGACCTCAATCTTCCTGCTTTGGCCTCCCAAAGTGCTGGGATTACAGGCACAAGCACCATGCCTAGCCCAAAATAAATATTGTTAATGTAGAAAAACAAAAAAAATACATCTTCTATTTTCAGATCTACAAGAGCCCAAAAAGTACATCACATACATATTGTTGCTGATCAAAAAAAAAAAAAAAATAGAATTATACCACTGAGTACAAAGTGAATCAAAATGCTAAATTCAAAAATGAGTAGATGTGCTATTAAAAAATTCTTAATAAGCAAATATAAAAGTAAAGTTTAGATTTGATGTCTAATTATTGTCAATGTAGCTATATAAAGGCTAATTTTTAATATTTTAAAAACAAGACATATAATATTTTTAAATCTATAAAAACATATAAAATCCTGTTATGCCAACAAAAACTAGGGAAAAGGTTACATACAAGACAACCACTAAAAATTCTGTTTTATTCTTGACAAAGTAAAATGAAGAATTAGGAGAATCAAGAAGGAATTGAACAATTACCCAGCCAAGATCTGTGAGAAAACAGAAAGTCGGGGAGTGAATCCAGAATTGGGGCCATTGGAGGACATTTCCTAAACCAGAAGAGTCGGCTAAGAAAATGACAAAAGTTGGGCCTATTGGGAATCTGTATTGGGACCCCGAAGGGCTGCACTCTAGAAGCAAGGGCAAATGGTAAGTACACTAGCCTCATAAAGACCATTTCCTAGTTTTGACTCATCTGAATCGTCCAGAAAAACCTCCATCCCTGTAAGTGGTTTAAGAAGGTCCTTAATTTCCCCAGTATCTGATAAAAACAGATGAAAATCCAACCATTCTAGTCCTCATTTTAGTTCTACAAACATTTCCTCCAAATGCAATGCCAAGAACACAATCGAAAATAAACAGATACATGAGGAAAGAAGACAACATTGAGAACTGGCTGAAATACCAGACAACACAGCCCAGCAGCCACTTAGATGCCCTAAGTCATTACCTTTAATTTGTTCATATTTCTCCCTGAAAATTGCTAATTGGTTGAACTGAGCAATGGTTGAGCTGGGCTGCTGAGGTAGAAGAAAATACTTGAGCTGTATCATTTTCTTGCTAAGCATATTTAGATTAGAGAGAATGCTAAAGGACAAACTGCTCTAAATTCTTTTGGCAATTTAGACTGATAGTCCTATATAGTAAGATGTTGTTAATTTTATAAATTCTGGATAGGTGTTCTATTTCTTTTAGGTTAACCAGCACCCCATTCATTGGAGGTGTTTAAAGGATGAATAGACTAAAACATTTCACTATCATTTATTTATCAAGTCTTTCCATGTATCTACATTTTGCTCTCATAAATGAATATTAAGGTATCAATGATACCTTGATTTAATGAAAAAAGAAAAAGAAAAACACAGATAGTACAAAACTATAAGTACTCCAGATGTCCAAATGCTAGACACTGACTTTAAAATAACAGCAATTATGTCCAAGGAACTAAAAGACAACATTGGAATTTCAACATAGAAATGAAAACTAAAAACTACAGAGCAGATTTCTAGAACTAAAAAATACAATACCCAAAATTATGTCCTCAGAGAAAGAGTTTTAAGGCAAACTAGACACAGATGATAAGAATTAGTATGTTAGAAGGTGAACTGGAATATAACAAGAAGGAAACAGAAAGAAAACAATGATGAAGAGGCAAAGAGGATACAGTGATGAAATTTAACACCCATTTAAATGGAACACCAGAATAACGGGGACAGGTAAAGAGAAAGAGAATGGCTGAGCATTCCCCTAAATTGATGAGAAATATATCAGGTCCAGAAATTCAAGTAGCCCAACAAACCCCGCAGCAGCCAGAAGGCAATGGAATTACATTTTGAGCCCACTGAAAGAAATAATCACAACCTTTTAATTCTTTACTCAAAGAAAAAATATCCTTAAAATGAATGGAAATAAAGATGTCTTTAGATAAATAAAAATGAAGGAAATTTCACTAAAGGTAATAATTAAGAATATTCTTTAGAAAATAATTTCAGATGGAAGTTTGGAGATAGAGTGAGGAATAAAGAGTCACACAAACAGGAAATAGGGGAACATCAAAATAATAATAATAATGTCCTGTGGGGTTTACAATATGCAGAAATGAAATAATCAAAAATAACAGCACTTAAGATAAAAGAGGATAAATTAAAGATTTCTAAGGTCTCTGCATCATCTGGGAATAGTGTAAAATGACAATTAAAATTGGAATTTAAGTCAAGTAGGTATATTGTAATTTTAGAGTAACCACTAAAAGAAAAGAGAGAATGGCACAACAAAATTTTCTTAGTCAATAAAAAGGCACAAAAGAAGATAAAGAGGAACACAGAATAGTGAGACAAAGAGAAAGTACACAGTGCAACAAAATATTTTTAAACCCAAATATATGCATAATTATACTAAATATAAATGGTCTAAATATTACAATGAAAACATAAAGGTTAACGGGTAGAATTTTTTTAACTTAACTATATGTCACTTAGGAAAATACAACTATGAATATACATACATATGAATATAGAAAAGGTGAAAGTAAAATGATGGAAAAAGGAATGCCCTGAAAATATTATTGAAAGAATATGATGTGGCTGTACTAAGATCAGATAAGATATTCTTTAAGTCAAAAAGCTTTACTAGAGTTAAGGAAAAATTTTTAATAATGGTAAAAGGATCCATTTCCTAGGAATATATAAAAGTTATAACTTTCTATGTAGCCAATATCATAAACTCAAATATGTAATGTAAAAATCAATAAAACTACATCAAAATATAAAATATAAAAACTGACAAAATTATAAGGAGAAATAGACATATCCACCATCAGAAAAGGGATTCTCAGAGATTTCAAATACTGCTCTGAACAACTGATAGAATAAGCAGACGAAAAACTCAGCAAGGCTAAATATTTAAGTAGACAATTAATATAAAATTAATAATCATTGACCTAGAAGACATACATAGAATGCTGTGCCAAACAACCTCATAGACAAAGCACTTACAAAGAGTAGCCACATGGTAATGATAAGGCAACTCTCAATACATTTTAAAATGTCAGTATCAGAGTATGTTCTTTAACAATATAATTAAAGCTCAATCTAAAGAAAAAAATAAAGATAACAGAAAATTTTAATGTTTGGAAATAAAGAAATATACTTCTAGGCCAAAATGGAAATCAGAAAATGTTTTGAACTTGATAATAATGAAAATATTAAAACCTGTGAGACACAGTTAAAGCAATGATATAATGTAGAGTTTTAACTGATATATTTAGGGGTAATGGAAGGCTGAAATTTAATGAACTAAACAACCATGTCAAGAATTTTTTACAAAAAGAGGAACAAACAAAAAAAGTAGAAGGAATAAAATAATAAACATAAGAGCAGAAATAAATGAAATAGAAAACAAACATACAACAGAGAAACCCACAAAGCCAAAACACTAAAAGAAAAATAATCAAACCTCTGACAAGAATGATCAGTAAAAAAGAGGAAGGATAAATAAAAGTAGTCTCAGGAATAAAAAAGAGGGAAGCTCTATTACACTAGGGCCTAAAAAGATAAGAGAATATTAAGAACAAACTTCATGTATATGGAGGCTTCAGGGTGCTGGCAGTGTTCTGTAAGATGAAAACCTAATGATATTGAGACAGGTATTCACTTTATAACTTATTAAATGTATATTTATAATTTTGGCAACAAATAAATACAAAATATAGAGGCATGGGTGAAACATACGAGGAAAATAGAAATAGAAAGATTATCAGAAATGGCCAAAAAAAAAGCAGAATTTATTCAAAAGATACTTAGAGACAATAGCATACTAAATAGCCTTTTAAAAAAAGAAAGAAATTCTGTCATTTGCAACAACATGGATGCATGGAACTGGAGGTCATTGTGTTAATTGAAATAAGCCAGGCACAGAAAGACAAATATTATGATCTCACTTATATATGGAATCTAAAACAGCCAATCCCATAGAAACAGAGAGAAGAAAGGTAGTTAACAGAGGATGAGGGAGGGGGATGGGAAAAACAGAAAAAGAGAAAATGTTGATCAATGGGTACGAAATTTCAGTTAGACTGGAGGAATATGTTTTAGTGATCCATTGCACTGCATGGTGACCACAGTTAATAATAAGGTATATTTCAAAAGTGCTTAAATAGATTTGTAATGTTCTCACCACCAAAAATAAACGCTAAATTGGTCAGGTGATGGATATGTTAATCAGCTTGATGGAAACTTTCTATAATATATACTTAGATCAAAACATCACATTGTACCCCATAAATATGTATAATTATTATCTGTAAAGTAAAAAATATATATATATAAGTGGGAGGAGAATATTCCAGGCAAAAACTGAAGAATATTATGGACACTTCATAAGATTAACCATGGTACATTCAAGACCAGAGAGACAGTCAGAATAAGCAAAGCACAAAATAAGGCAAGAGTAGTAACATACATATAGACGCCAGGATAGGAAGTACCAAAACCATAGCAACTGGCTGAAGTTAGCCAAATGTTAAAAGAAAAAAAGCATCAGCCCCAAGTAGGACTTAGTCTAAGATAGGTTAGCCTTAAGAAATCTGTGACTAGATTATATCAAGTGATCAAAAGAGAAAGATTTATTTCCATGGAAAGAAATATTATTTTAAATTAAGGAATTATAATATGTTAAAGGAATCAAAAAATTGCCCATGGATAGTCCCTTTCTGAAAGAGCTACATGAGGAAATACTTCAGTATCATGAAACACAAATCCAAGAAAATGAAAGTGATGAAATATATAAGACAGTAATAAGTAAAAATATAAATAAATTTTATACCTAAATCTAAGTAGCTATTAATTATTTAAATATTACACTTAAGGAAATGCTAAAGACACAATGCCTAAGGAAGTAGGTACAACACAAAACCACAACAGCAACAAAAATCTGTAAATAAAGTTCAAAAAATTAAATCAAAAGACAAGGGAAGAGGACAGTGGAGACAAAATAAAAGTGTCTAAGGAGCTTGCCTTGTTCAAGGAGGAGGTTATAACAATTATTTAATCGTAGCCACTGGTAGAAAAAAAATTGCTTCAAATATGCTTGTAAAGGATTTAAGAACAACCATTACAAAAATAACAAGCCTATGTATAAATACCAGAACACAAAAAGAGAAAAGAAATGGCACAAATAATCAATCCCAAGGAAAGCCAAAAAAAGAATAATAGAAAATATGATCAATATAAAAAATACGATATTGTAATTTCAAACATATCAGTATTCATAATAAATTTATCTAGATGCACTGACATGGAAATCTATCCAATACATCCACAAAGAGAACCTAAAGATTCAAACTAACTCTCATGACAAAACTAATAAAGATCTAAGGAATTTACTTGATATAATATTTAATAAGGTTTACTTAAGAGGTACATATCTAATTAACAATACATATTTATACCAAGCAAATATCAAATTTTGTGCTCTCCAGAGACTATGCGTTTTTCTCAAATATCAATAAAATACTGATTACACAGTAAGTTGTAAAAAATTCAATAACATTGCAAAAAGGAGTTAACTATACAAGTCATAATCTCTGGTCATAATGCATAAAAATGAAAATAAAAATGAATTAAGCCTAAAAAAAACAAATATTCTAGAAACAACTTAGTGAATTTGATTCACTAGGACTGAGAAATTCCATATCTAAGTATTTATTCTGGATTATCTTTGGCATGGACATACCAGAAGAGAGCTACAAAAAATATCCACAGCAGCCCTGTTTGCAATATCAAAGTATGGAAAAAAAAAAAACAATAAGCTGAAATAATTCCAAATGTCCACTG
Organism: Microcebus murinus; assembly: GCF_040939455.1. Taxonomy (NCBI): domain Eukaryota; kingdom Metazoa; phylum Chordata; class Mammalia; order Primates; family Cheirogaleidae; genus Microcebus; species Microcebus murinus. The sequence goes on from NC_134123.1 coordinate 29,450,795, forward strand.
ACAACGGAATGGATAAATAAATTCCATATGTCTCCATATATTTTATTTGTATGTTATATACTGTAATTTCTGTATTTGTTTCTTATATATTTTTAATATGTTTATGTGTTTACATATTTGAATATACATGTATATGTTCTTAAAAAGAAATATACTTCTGTGAAAAGGGACTATATTAACATGGATAAATCTCAAAAGCATACTACTGGACAAAAAGCAAGATGCAGAAGAATTCATACAACCTGATTCCAATTCCATAAGGTTCAAAACCAGGAAAAATCAAGCAAGATGTATTTTAGGGATGCATAAATATATCGTCCAACTATTTTTAAAAGTCAAGGAAATAATTAATAATTCAGAAAACTATAATAGTTCACTCTTGGAGAGAAGGAGGGGTAGACACAGAACGAGGACACGGGGGGGGGTTCTATTTTTTAAATTATGTGGCTAGTACACTAATAATAATATTGTTATTAAATTATATATATACACTATATATTTTTGTTGGCATAATTTTTATAATTAAAATTATTAAAAAAATAGATGAAGGAATAAATAATAAGTCAGAAATTCATTAAAATACTGCAGGAAAAGACTTAAATGGGAAAATGTAGCTAAAAATTGATTTTATGGAAAAAAATCAATTTAAGAGACAAACTTCTGGCAAACCAAAAAATATGTAAAAGAGAGACAGCACAAATCTACAATCTTAAGAAAAAGAAGAGGAGTATAACCAAATATATAAAAAAGATACTTTGAAAATGTAAGAGAAAAGTATTCGCACCTCTTCAAATAAATGTTAAAATAAGGATAATATGAATGCTGTTCTTACTAATATAAATTGCCAAATATTATGAGAGAAAATCAAATATGAAAAAAATCAACAGCCATTGAAAATGTTGTCAAATTGTCTCAAAAAAAAACTCCAGACACAAAAAATATTGTAACCAACTTTTTTTCTTTCAAAAAACATTCAAGAGAAAGCTTAACATGTTACATAACCTTTTCCTGAAAACAAGAAAAAAATAATAACTGCTAACTAATAACTAATTTCATGAAGCTAGCATTATACCTTGACATTAAAACTTTGACTAAGCACACATAAAGAAAGTCAAAGATTAATCATATTTACAAATATCAATACTAAAATTCTAAACACTCAAAACAGGTGGCTTAAATTAGCATAATATTTTTTAAAATTGTCATCAAGTATGTATGTTTCAAAATATGGAAAGTCTTAGTAAATCTGTAAGTAATACTAAGTAAGTCCTTAGTAAATCTGATACTAAAAATATACTAAGTGATAAGGGAGAAAATTATATGATCACCTCAGTAGGTATCAAAAATGCATTTAATAAAATATAATATTCATTCTTTATAAAAAAAGAAAAAAACAGTAAGCTACATACAGAAATTTTAATTAGCAGGAAAAATAATATCTACTCTATATCAATACTACTATCAAGCTACTGCCTTAATCAATGGTGAAACAAAAAGCAATTTTATTCCATCAGAAATAAGAAAAAAAACATGAATATGAGCTATCATACTATAATTTGCATTTCCTGAAAATTCTAGCTAACAAGACTAGAAAAATAAATAATGTTATAACTAATGGAAAAGACAGGTAAGATGATATAATTTAAGGATTATGTGACTACGTAAAATTCCAAAAACAAATGAACAATAACTGTATTCACAAAGCAACAAAAATTAAACCACCTCATTAGTAATAATAAACTTAGGATCTGCATAAAAAAACTAGAAAACTTTACTAACACATATAAAAGGAAGTCTTAATAAATAGGAAGAAATTTTATGTTCTTGCATGAGAAGACTCATTATCACAGACATTAAGTTTATCCAAAGTGATGTATAAATTTTGTACAATTAAAAGAAGCATCTCATCTGAGTATTTCATCAAGAGAAATAACCATAAAAGTTTTGCAAAAAAAAAAAAAAAACTATGAATGGGTACTTGAATTACCAGACAATAAAATGTATTATAAAAGCACAATAATTAAAATTGTGGAAGAGATTAGAATGCCCAAAAACTTATATCAATATATATTGTAATATATCATCATTGATAAATCTGATATTTCAAATCAGTGAATCATTCAATAAACAGACTGAAATAATAGATTAACAGTGGCAGAGACCACATACCTCCTTGACATAATACAGCAAAACAAATTCCAGCTATATTAAACGTGCACTTAAATGTGCAAAAATTATACCATAAAAGAAACACACTAAAAATTGGTGGTTATATACTTTGACAAGGGCATGGCTTTCCCCACCCTCCAAGGAAGGAAAGTAGGACAAAAGGAAGGAAGGAAGAAAAGAGGAAGGGAGGAAAAAAGAGACGCAAGAAGAAACCATAAAAATAGATACTTAATCTTTCATAAAAGTTTAAATTACTCTCCTTTTAAAAAGTCCACAATAGGCAAAATTAACAACTAACCAGGAAGAAAAATAAGTATTTCTGCTAATGTATGTGACAGATAAGAATTAAACATAAACAGTTTTAAAAATCCTTGTATACCAATAAGAAATGAAAAACACCTCTCAAATTGCAGTTTTTTAAACAATGAGACCAGTAGTGCCGACAGACTCATGAAATAAACATTTCTGTTATTGCTGGCAATATCCTTTCTGGATAGCAAGCACATCATTTCTGGAGAGTAATTCAGCAGCATTATCAAAAGTCTCTACCAAGGACATACTCGTCGACCTTCCACATCCAGAAATTTATCATAAGGAAATACCAGCAATATATACAAAGATGGACAGGAAAAGCTAAGTTATACCCTTATTTAAAATACTGAAAATTTCAATACAAACCAAGTACAGAATCTAACATACTACAACAAAGTGATAAATTACATGGTACAGGATATTAAAATTATGTGATAAACACTACCAAAGAAAGAAATACTTGTAATATATCGCTGAAGAGTTATAAAACATTTTATACAACATGGCCATAATTTTGTATATTTGTAGTTAATACATATGCATTTGGAGATTCCTAAGTATAAAGAAGGACTATCGTACACATCAATATTAACAGTGGAAACCACTAAACTAAAAAATTATGAGTAAATTTTTTTTCTTTTCTGTTTTTCCTAAATTTTAATTTTTCTGATAGTGAATATATATTTCTTTTAAAATCTATTTTTAAACACATGTATTAAGAAAACATTTAATGAAAAGAAGGAAATGAGTCAAGATAGTCAAGAGGACCCATGAACACCTATTATTGCATCGGATTTCAAATCTCTAGACTCAATCTTATTATAACCTAAGGAACTAAAAATAATCTTATAAGGAAAGTTGTAGAATTGTGACTGGCATTTTTTTTTTATCATGAAAAATAAGAATTGCATGCAGAACAGAAACACCCTGGTTTTCCCATTCTACAAACTTCCAATGAAGAAGATTTCTGTGAATTCTTGATTTTAAAAAATCCTAAAATTGTGTTTTTCAAGTTTTTAGGTCTATATACAATGTAGAGTGATTTATCAATAACAACATGGAACTATTATAAACAACTCCTTGAAACCAATTTCATTTCCTCCCATAAAAGGATTTTCAGGGTGGTACATAAGGAAAATGATACAGATACACAATATCTTGAAAGCAGCAAAGGATTTGACAAAAATCTTCCATATCATTTAAAATAAGACTGTAAAATACCGATAACAGAAAGGTAATATCAGTAAGAATAGCAAACTAAGGGCCTCCAAAAATTCTCTCCTCCATAAAAGCAATGAGAAAACTTGCAAAGGTGTTAGAATCAACCCTAGAAGTTAGCCAAAGGCTTGCAGCAACCTGTAAGTATTTATTTAACAAAAATGACTGAATCTCAGTAAGAATGGTGAGGTTCGTGGCATTTAACTTAATCATATTTCATGCTTGGTACTCTCTTCACCAATACACTTTTCTATCTTACCTATGTTAAAGCTCAGAAATAAAAAGCCCACATAAATTGGAAAGACCATCCAATCAGATTTTTTCAAAATATTTAAGTAGGCTAAAAACGTGGCAGAGTGAAATTGAACAGATATCATTACAAAATACACATTTAGGTTTGAAAACCAAAAAGAAAAGATATAACAGGCTCTAGATCCACTACTAGGAATTCCATGTGTGAAAAAAAAAAAATCTGGAAAGTTTTAACTGATTTCAAGATTCATATAACCCAACCAAATAACAAAATGCTTTTTTAAATGTTAACACTGTTCAATCGATAGAAGAAGATATAGCACTCATAAACATATGTGCACCTAACAACAGAGCCCCCAAAATACATGAAGCAAAAACTGGCAGAATCAAAGGGAGAAACAGACAGTTCTACAATAGTTGGAGACTTTCATATCCCACATTCAACAATGAATAAAACCAGATAGGACAGTAAGGAAATAAATCATTTAAAGAACATAATAAACCAGTTAGACCTAACAGAGATATACAGAACATCCCACCAAACGACAGCAGCATATACATTCTCCTTCAGTGCACATGGTATTTCTTCAGGACAGACCACATGTTAAGCCACAAAACAAGCATTAATAATTTTTTTAAAATTTGAAGAAAAAAAAAACTACAATAATACAAAATATCTTTTCTGACAGCAAGGGAACAAAGCTAGAAATTAGTAACAGGAGAAAAACTGTAAAATTCCCAAATATGTGGAAATTAAACAGCACTCTCTTATATAACCAATGTGTCAAAGAAGAAATAACAGGGGAAATTAGAAAATATCTTAAGACAAACAAAAACAGAAACAGAACATACCAATACTGCCATACTTATGGGACACAGTGAAAGCAGGGCTCAGGAGAAAATTTATAGATATAAACACCTATATTAAGAAGAAGAAATCAATAATCTAACTACATACACCTTAAATAACTAGAAAAAGAACAAACTATACCCAAAGCTAGCAGAAGGATGGAAATAATAAAGGTTAAAGTAGAGAACAGAGAAATAGTAAATAAAATCAAAGAAACAAAAGCTGGTTCTTTGAAAAGATCAACATAATTGACAGATCTTTATTTTAGCTAGACTGATTAAGGAAAAAGAGAAGATTCAATCAGAAATTTAAAAAGGAAATTACTACGGGCTTTACAAAAATAAAAAGAATTATAAGAAAATGCTATGAACAACAAATTGGGTAATCTGCATGAAATGGAAAAATTCCCAGAAACACACAAACTAGCAAAACTGACTCAAGAATGAATAGAAAATCTGAACAGACCTATAACATATAAAGAGATTGAACCAGTAATCAAAAACCTCCCAACAAATAAAAGGCCAGGACCAGATGGTTTCACTGACGAATTCTACCAAACATTTAAAGAATAATTAAAGCCCATTCTTCTCAAACTCTTCCAAAAAATTGAAGAGGAAAGTACATTTTCAAACTCATTTTATGAAACCAGCACTAACCTGATACCAAAGCCAGATAAAGACACCACAAGGAAAGGAAACTACAGGCTAATATCTCTGAGAATGTAGATGTAAAAATTATTAATAAAATATTAGCAAACTGAATCCAGCAGCATAGTAAAAAATACACACTACGGCTAAGTGGTACTTATCCCAAGAATGCAAAGTGGTTCAACACATGAAAAACAATAAATATAATACATCACATTAATAGAATGAGGGAAAAACATATGATCATCTCAATGGACACAGAAAAGGCATTTGACAAAATCCAACACCCTTCCATGATGGAAAAAAATAATAACTCAGAAAACTAGGAATAAAGTGAAACTCTCTCAACATGATAAAAGGCATTTATGAAAAACTCACAGCTAACATCATATTCAATGGTGGAAGACCGTTAGCTTTTCTCCTAAGATCAGGAATAAGACAATAATGTTCACTTTCTTCACTTCTACTTAACATACTTGAAAGTTCTTGAAAGTTCTAGCCTTAAATGTGACATCAAAAACAAAGGCAACAAAAGAAAAAATACATAAACCAGATTTCATTAAAATTATAATTCTTGTGCATCAAAGGACACTGCCAAAAGAGTGAAAAGACAACCCATAGGATAGAAGAAAATACTTTCAAATCGTGTATCTGATAAAGGTATAATATCCATAATATGTATTTTTTTAAGAACTCCAACTCAACAACAAAAAGACAAACAACCCAATTCAAAAATGGGCAAAGGACATGAATAGGCATTTTTCTCCAAAGAAGATATACAAATGACTAACAAGCACATGAAAAGATGTTCAACATCATTAGTCATTTAGGTAAATGCAATCAAACCCACAGTGAGATACCATTTCACAACTACTAAGATGGCTCTACTCAAAAAAAATGGAAAATAACAACCATTGGCAAGGATGTAGATAAACCAGAATCCTTGTATTTTGCTGGTGAGAATGTAAAATGTTGCAGATGCTATGGAAAACAGTCTGGCAGCTTCTCAAAAAGTTAAACACAGAATTACAATATAACCCAACAATTCCATTCCTAGGTATACACCCAAAAGAAGTGAAAACAGAGACTCAAACCCTGCAAGTCAATGTGCATGGCAGCACCATCCACAATAATCAAAAGGTAGAAATAATCCAAAGGTCCATCAGCAGATGACTGGATAAACAAAATGTGGTATAATACGCAATACAATGGAATATTATCCAGCCATAGAAAGGAATGAAGTTCTGATTGTGCTACAACATGGATGAACCTTGAAAACATTATGCTGAATAAAACAAAAATCCAAATAAAAAAGGATATATATTGTATGATTCCTTTATATTGAAATATCCAAAATAGATAAATCCATAGAAACAGAAAGCAAATGAGTGATTGACAGGGGCTGGGGAAACGGCAAGTGACTACTTAATGAATATGTAGTTTCCACTTGGGCTTGGGAGGATTAAAAAAAATGTTCTGGAACTAGATATTGGTGATAGTTACAAACACTGTGAAAATACTAAATGCCACTGAACTGTACACTTAAAAATGGAAAATGGAAAATGTTATGTTATACTGTATATTTTATATACAGTATAAAATATACTGTATACTATATTATACTGTATACTAAATATACTGTTATACTATATTTTACTACAACAGAAAATTAGTATCTATAAGTAAAATTTTTACATCAAAAAGTGCTAGTACCACCATTAATGCACTTATTCTACTATTTTTCTCTTTTCCACTTTATTAATGCTTTTGCTTCTATTTACATTTATTCCTTCTTTATCATTTCCTTTCATTTTGTTTTTCTCTAACTTTTTAAGATGAATGCTCAATTTATTCTTTTTTGTTTTTAATATATACGTTTCAGGTTATGAATTTCCCTCTGAGTACCACTTTACCCGCTGCCCAGAAGTTCTACGACTATTTTCATTCATGTTACTTTTTAAATTTTTATTCTGCAATTCAGATTCTAGTTTTTCCTGAGACTAAATCAATTAAAAGACCAGTGTCCAAATTATGAGAATTGACCTTTGCTGATGCACAGAGAATTATTCTAGGTAACACATTTAAAGCGCAGTGTTAAAAAGACTAAAGAATACCCATAAGAGAACAACCAGGAGGGTGAAGGATTAAGAAACATATCTGAATAAGAGCAGAAAAAAACATAGTGAGGCTTCATCAGGGGGAATTTCTATTAGCCCAGAGCTTTCTGGAATACTTGAAAGACTTCCACAAGGACCTCTTATGCTCTAGGTGCCGGGGACACAGAAGTCATGACGAAGACAGACATGATGCTGCCTTCAAGAAGATAGTCCTTAAATAACAAAAGAAACAACTGACCGACTTCAATGATCAATGTGGTGAGGAAGCACAGAATGCTCTGAGATATGTAACAAGGAGGTCTGTCCTGCTCTGGGGTCAGGGAAGGCGCTCTTGTCAATCACCTTTAGAGCTCAGAGTGAGGTAAGAGGAAATCAGGCAGGGCCAGAGGGAACAGCCTGAGCAAAGGTGGTGAAGTGAAGGACATGTGGATGAACTGGAAGGAGGCAGTGAGTGTGGGGCACAGAGAAGAAAGAGGGGCGTGGTGTCAGCCATGCCTGGAAAGGCAGGCAAGGGTTAGAGCACCTGTATTGGGTACTCCTGCCCAAAAGTGATGGGCAGCCACTGACAACTTTGGGAAGAAAGTGACACGTTCAGAATTACCTTTTCAAACCATCATTTTGGATCCACTATAGGAACAGAAGGTGGCTACAAGGAAATGCCAGGAGTCCAGTTAAGAGATGACAGCTTCTTCTAGAAGAGAGAAAGGAGAGCCTTGGGCTAGGATAGCATCAGGGAGAACGGAGCTAGCTAAGAAAGGGAACTGATGGGTCTTGGTAAGTGAATTCATTGCTCCACAGGGGAAAACTGCACAGGAAGGCTGAATTTGACTCAGTACGCCAAAGTATTTTCCAACAGGTAGCACTTCCGTGCCAAAATGGAAGAGGCTGCCCTTCAAACTGGAGTGCCCCCTTTCCCTGGAAAGTTTCCTAGGAGGTACTAGGGGATCGAATGTGAAGGATGTATATGCTGGGTCAGGATTTAGACTAGATGGCATCAAAGATGGTCTGACCTCTAAGACTCTTCACCAAAATCAACAGAAGGATCAGGCCATCTGGAAAACTCAATGTAAGACACCTAGGAAAGAAATAAATTGTGTGTGCATAAATATATATATATATAATCTCATATGTCAGTTTTTCTCTCTATTCTAGTTGAGTTTCTTACAGAAAAAGTACACTGATAAATTACTGTCAGTGCTATTCAGCTTGTCACTTGGGTGGTTAAAAAAAAAATCACACTACACATCTCTTTATAGTCTTTTGCATTTCTTTAATTATTGGTATAAATGGTTCTACATATTTGAACATATCATCTTAATTTCAGTAAAGATTTAGGAAAAGTTTCTTTTTTTTTTTTTTTTTTTGAGACAGAGTCTCGCTTTGTTGTCCAGGCTAGAGTGAGTGCCGTGGTATCAGCCTAGCTCACAGCAACCTCAAACTCCTGGGGCTCAAGCAATCCTGCTGCCTCAGTCTCCCAAGTAGCTGGGACTACAGGCATGCGCCACCATGCCCAGCTAATTTTTTTTTCTATATATATTAGTTGGCCAATTTCTTTCTATTTATGGTAGAGACAGGGTCTCGCTCTTGCTCAGGCTGGTTTCCAACTCCTGACCTCAAGCAATCGGCTTTGGCCTCCCAGAGTGCTAGGATTACAGGCGTGAGCCACCGCACCCGGCTAGGAAAAGTTTCTATGTCAGGTGCACCCCATAACGTTGAGGCTGGTGATGTCAGTCAACCGGGCAGGTCTTGGCCCATTCTTCATCGCCAAGAGAATTAACCAAGACTCAAGGCCGTGCTGAGCCTCCCTGGGCTCCTTTGCTAAATTTTGTGTAAGAAACCAATCATGACATCAAGATTTTCAAAGTGACTCTCTAGAACAGTCCAGGAAGACATGGGCTCCATCTCTTTATAACATGCTCAGATTTTAGTCAAAGTAAAGAGCCAGTTTTAGCATCTCATGCATTTGTCTCCTTCCACAGAGTAAAAGCAACCCTCACTTTTGATCACCCATTTATTGGAGATCGTAGATTTAATGAAAGACTAAACAGATGACTTCAAACTCCTAACTTGGGGACTCAGTAATCCTCTGAACACAGGACTGTGCTATCTTTATTAATAATACAAAGCTGGATGCTTTCAATGAGTCTGGCTTATAGGAAAACAATGTCCCCTGATAACTGGATCAATAAAGACACAGAAAACATGCTCCAGAGTTAAGGAAAACTAAAACATTGAAAATGCCTTCAAGCATCACACCAAACAGACTGCAGAGGTAACAAAGACAATTTCAACTTTCACGTAAATGAAAAACCTGAATACATTAATTCTCTCATTAAACAGATCGTCTTCTTGACTCTTGTACTGTGCTACATGCTAAAAATGGAACATGACGGACAGAATCAGTGCCCTCAAAAAGCTTACAATCTAGTGGGAGATTTAGAAAACAAGAAAATAAATTACAACATATTGAAGTGAGTGCTATAATCAGAAGAATGGGATTCTACAGGAACCCAAAGAAGGGGCAAAGCACCCTTGATGGGTTGAGGAACTTTGCCAAGAACAACACCAAAGCTGAGATCTGCAGTGTGAGTAGGAATTAGTCAAGCAAAAGTGTGGCCATGATTGCTAACACAGAGTGTCCCAGCTACCTGGAAGGGTATCGTTAAAGGAGAGCATGGCATGTCCAAGGAACTGGAAACAGGGCTCTCAGGATAAGAATATATGCTGCTTGCACAGAAACGGTAGGAGGTGAAAAAAAGTCAAGTCACAAAAAGCTTTTGTATCACTTAAAGGTATGTCAGCAGGAGAGAGACACGATAAAATGAGGACTTTAGAAAGATCCTTCTGAGTACAGTAAGGAGAAAAATGGGAGTGAACAAGACCAGATGCAGCGATACCAGCCGAGAGGTATTGGAGCGACACAGGGAATGGGAGTGATCTCCTGGATTAAAGTTGTGACAATGAGTATGAAAAGGATGGATTCAAGGAATATGCAGGATGCTGATCCAACAGAACATACTTGGTGTCTGGGCAAAACCAGGGAGGCTGCATTTCCAGCTTGGGAGCAGGTGGACAGAGGTGTTACTGAAGCTAGGAACCCGGGAGGAAGGCGTAAGCTCAACTCTGGATACTGTGAGGTTCAAGAGCCCCAGTGGAGTTAGATGGACAGTTCTGGAGCTCAGGAGAAAACTCCAAGTAAGTGTCAGAGACTCGGCAATCACCCACACAGTCACTACGGCACAATGAGGAAACAGAAGAGCCCTGGGACAAAACCAAGAGAAACTGCTAAGTTTAAAGAATAGGCAACAGAAGATGAGGACACAAAGGCCACCGAGGAGTGGAAAACCATCCGAGGACAATGTTTCAAGGACAAGGGGTAGAGACCCAGCAGAAATGACAGCTCTGACATATCCACCTGTATGTGATCCATGCATTGTGTTGCACAAGGGGTCAAAGGAATCATAAGCATGATCCCAACACACGGCCAGTCTGTGGGCACTCAGGCTACGCCAAGGAGCTGGCAAATGACAAATGAGGTCTTCATGGGAGGCACCAACAACCTAAAATGTGCCCAAGGAGACAGACGTGTGTTCTGGGGGACCCAGAGCAGACAGACCGCCAATCACTGAAGGGCATGGCATAGTGGCTGCTGTGGTACTCCACCCAGGTCCCCTTTTCAGGGTCGATGTGCCCATCCCCGCGGCCACTAGGAATATCTCCACTGCTAAAGGCTCACAGATGTGTCCCTCAAAAGGAAATGCCCTCTGCCACAAGGACCTGCCCTGCCCAAGGGCACACGCCATCCTGTGGAGCAGCCTCCCAGCAATGACTGGTGGACGCAGGGATATGAGGGCCCAGTTCCCTTGCCTCAATCTGGGACATTTCTAAAGGGCCAACACAGCCCCAGAGATGCCCATAGGATCAGCTGTGACCTCAGCTGTAACCTCACTGCAGGTCAGCTCTGCCATCTGCCCAAGCCTACCTTCCTCGGCACCTTACAGGTGTGTCTCCCAAGAGCACTCTTCAATAAACCCTCTGGACACAATTCTCCGTTCCAGAGTCCGTCTCCAGGCAACCCAATCGGAAAGGAATGGCATGTACCCAACCGGGCCAAGCCACTGCGGCTGGAGCGGAGAGGCAGAACTACGCATGGCAGAGGCAGATGCAAACCATGGGGCAGTCTGTGCATGTGCTCCTTGTCAAAGGAGCTCTGTCTGTCACATGCACGACTTAGCAGAGAATGACCACGCTCAATCCAGCCATCAACCGTCATGAGGGACGATGGCTTAAATGTCTCAATTTGCTTAAGGGACTTTTGTTACCTAATAAATCTACACCAGTTCTGATGGGAGGCAAAATGCAAACTTGAATTTCAAGGACAATCTGCAAGAATGTTCTTAGGAAAGGGAGAGACGAATGACCTACAGGAAGCAATAAGTGAAGTTCACTGAAGAAGAGGTCAAGATGGAAGCAAAGGCTTTCCATCATGCATTCAATGAATATTTATTAAAAGGCCAGCCCAGCAAAGTGCCACAAGCTGGGAATACAGTCTTGAGTAACACAGACGTGGTCCTTGCCCTCACAGAGCTTAGAGTCTAGCAGAAAATGGTGGAGCTCAGCATTGGAACCATTTTCCCAATTAAAATGCTCCAGGAACCCCAACACATAAAAATGGATACATAGGACAATTTCTTGGTATGGATATCTTAAGTTTAACTTACGACGCATTCTTATCACTGTTTTAACTTAGGAGAGCAATAAAGCCTGTTTTGACTGATAGCAAAAATTTGGGGTTGAGTCCCAAGGATGTTCACTGCCTTCCTATAACAGCCTTAGCAGTCAATTTCTTTCTGCATTTGGTTTGTTTGGAAATGAAAAAAAAAAAAAAGATGTTTGATTTGCTATGAAAAAGGTTATAAATGGTATCAGGTTTGGTTTGGTCGGGTTTGATCTTGTAATGTCAAGATACTCTTCATTTTAACTGATTCTTCTATCTCTAAAATGTCCATTTTCTCCATTATTAGACCCTTCCTTATGTCCAGACACTGTTCTTAGGCTTTAATTATAATCTATATACTAATGATTCCTAATCTCTATCTCCCTGCCAGATACACTCCTGAGCTTCAGGCTCACATGACCTACTGGTGGGGACATCTATAGCTGTCCACAGACATCCAGACTCACTGTCCCTTCCACAGCCCTCACTCCCTTCAACTAATGCCCTTTCCCAGGCCTATCATCAGCCTAACACAGAAACCTAGAAATTTCACCTTAAGTCCCGCCTTTCCCTCAATCCCTACATACTGTCAATCAAGTTTTATATGAGGCAGCAAGGGGGAAGTACAACTGAAAATTACATCGTCCCTCCAGACTCCTTTGCAGCTAGGTGTGGTCGTATAATGATCTTCAGGCCAACGCGAAGAAAGCAGGAATGTTTTCAAAGAGACAGCTATTTTCAGAGAGATGACTCAACCTTCACCCTTCGTTCCATCCTCTTCTGAAAAAGATGGCTAGAGCTTCATGGCCACCTTGGACCATGAAGTGATCTTCAGGGCAGAAGCCACTGACGAAGATGACAGAGTAGAGATAAAAAGATCCTGGTACCCTGAGAAAGTCCCAGAGACTGCCCAACTCCACGCTTTATTTCATGCAAAGGAATAAATCTTGTTTAAGCCACTCTTATTGTCTATTTTCTATGATATGCCATCATATATAATCCTGACTGATATGTCAAACTCCTGATTCTTCTTAAATCTTTCAATTCCATCCATTTCTCTCCATCCCCACTACCACTCCCTTAGTTCAAGCCACCATTATCTCATTTCAGTTACTGAAACTGGTTACCTGCTTTTAGCCTTCCTTCAATCCAATCTACTGCTCATTTCTGAAGGGCAATCTGGGATTATGGATCAAAAGCGTTAAAAAGCGTCACATCCTTCAAACTACAAATGAGCCTTGAACAACGTGGGTTTGAACCGCACGCGTGACTTGTACGTGGGCTTTCTTCTACTTCTGCCACCTGTGAGTCACCAAGGCCAACCCCTCCTCTTCCTCCTCCTCCTCAGCCTACTCAACATGAAGACAAGTACAGACACCTGTATGAAGATCTATTTGCACTTAATGAATACTAAATACATTTATTTTCTCTTCTTTGTGATTTTAATAGAATTTTATTTTCTCTAGCTTACTTGAATTATAGAGCATATAATACATATAACATATAAAATATATGTTATTCAACCGTTTATGTTATCAGCAAGGCTTCCGGTCAACAGTAGGCTATTAGTAGCTAAGTTTCTGTGGAGTCAGAAGTCATACACGAATTTTCCATGACACAGGGAATCAGTGCCCCTAACCCTGGTGATTTGTTCAAAGGTCAACTGTACATAGCAATTTCAATTCTCAGAACTTATCCTGAATAAAATAACAAAAATATGCATACAAATATATAATTACGTTTATGGATGTTCATGACAGCAGTATTCATACTGGTTTACAAATGAAAAACAATCTAGATGTCCAATAGCAGGGGATTAGTTACAAACAAAATGGTGCACTCATGGGAAAATTAACCTGTCGTTAACAATTACGACACAGGATAATATTGTAGGTTTAAGAAAATGATTTTACATAGATATAGTTAAGTGAAAACAAAATAGGTTTAAAGAGTATGTACCCTATATCCCAATTTGGTCTTCTTAATTACATAAATATGTATAGAAAACAAGTCCCATCTTACTTTTGTATCTACACGAAAAAGCTAACATTTTAATTAATTTAGGTTTCACACTGGTATTTATGGAACATCAATTATATGCTAAATACATAATAGTTATCTTAGGTAACTACAATTTTTTTATTTTTTGCTTATTTTTTAAAGATGTTTATTACATAAATTGCTTTCAAAAACCAAAAGAAGATAATAAACATTCTCAATAAATCCTGCAACTCTGATCACTGTCAACTCCTAGTTTAAATCCTCCACAGCCATCACTTGTTCCAGGAAGCCTTCCCTCAGTTCCCCAAGGCTGGATCCCATAGCCCTGCCAGCAACATGCTCCTGGAGAACCCCATCTTCTCCTCTATTAACACTTTCCCCACTGCACTGCAAACTGCCTGTTTTCTTAGCTGTATCTCCCACTAGATTTTGAGCTCATGGAAGGTGTGATCTTCATTGTTTCCCTAGTTCCTGGTATAAACCTGATGGTCTATAAATATGAACTGAACAAGTGGATATTGGTGTTATGAATTCAGCCACACCTAAAACCTCTCTTCACCAAGAGATGAACAAGGACCCATATCTTTAGAATCTAAATGTGGGTCCCCAATACTTAAGATTCCCAACAATCACCAGGCCTGATCCAGTTCTTAGCAACTGGCCAGGTTGCAAGGAGCCCTATCAACTCCTTTCAAGGATAATCAAGCCCCTGAAGATATGTTCTTATGCAATAAGGAGTGACCAGGCATAAAAGTCGACTTGAAAATAAGCTGATCCCTACCCACAAGGAATAATGTCAAATATTCAAAAGGTGGGAGAATCATGCATTCGTTCCATAGTCACTGGGTGCCTGCTATAATACCAAAGAATCAATCCAACTCAACTGATGCATTGTCTCTGAAGATCTGCCTCTTCAAATGCTGGTACACAGAGATTCAAGTCGTTGCATCACAGACCATCTGTTCTGCGAGCACACGTGTTTATTAACAGGAATTACCTCAGATGTGATTGGGAAACAGGGGATGATGTCAGTATAACAAGTCGTGTTGGTTCATATGTGATCCTTCCCAGCTTGTTAATATTTTGCAGCAGTCAAAGGTAAGCACTCTCACGAGGAAAGAGAAAGACTCAACAACGTATGAAGACCTTAGAACAAAGCTAGAAATGTGCTCCACTGCCCTCCTTTAACGTGAGTAGTGGCTGAATCAGTGGCTTCAAGAATCACTATGTTCTCCACTATGTTAACCTGCATGAAGAAACCACAAGAACAAGTGAAGACCCTGTGAAAACATTTCTCCCTACACGGATGAATGAAGGAGCTACACCCTGCACCAGATTGCATTTGGATGAAAACAGTCTCTATCAGAAGTGAATGCCCAGTGTGATCTACAGAGAGAAGGAAGCACATGCTCGATTTGAAGACTGCAAAGGAAGACGTGCTAAGGGCAGATGCCAGCCAGTGGAGACTCAACCGAGCTGTATTTTCAGATTTGCCTTTGGTTTTGTTATGTTCTAGTTACAAAGTTCCATAGCTTTTCAGCGGTCTTTCTCAATCTTGTCCTTCCCATAACTCTGTTATTTTTAGTGCATGATTTTGCAGAATGCAAGGTGCATATAGAGTCTGCCTTCCGTACCTGTGGGTTCTGCATCTGTGCATTCAACCAACCATGGATCAAAAATATTCAGGGAAAAAATGGATAGTTTCATCCATATTGAACATGTACGGACTCTTTTTGTCATTCCCTAAACAATACAGTATAACAACTATTTACATCGTAGTAGGCATTATAAATAGTCTAGAGAAGATTTAAAGTACACAAGAGGATGTGTGTAGGAAGACTTGGGCAGGGACAACTGTAGAGTGCAGTAGTGGAGATGCCTGTATTCATCACTGCAGAAGAGTCCATTTTTAAGTAAATGTCTTCAAACAAAACTAAAACTATTCTATTATTATTTATTTGATTTCATTTGAAATGAAATGAAAGCAGTATTTTCTTATGCATGTTATGCAGACATACACATAATCACATGTATGTATATACAGATACGTATGTATGAAGGGATGAATGCAAAAGTATGTCGTCCTTTGGGAAGCACAAATAAACTGAATGTTGACACAGAAGGAACTGTCAAGTCCATCTCAGTAAGTTTCAACTTGGCCACTCCCGACTTTCTGTGTAGACATACAGCATTCTCTTTGCACGTATCTGCCAAGTAAGTAGAGCCCTCCTCCACAACGTCAACTAATCACAGGGGATGGGTGTCAAGCCACTCAATAGTAAGAAAGCCACACAACTGAAGCTTAAATGCATTCAGTCCCTCTAACGAAGAACAGTCTGGTTCTCTGGTAAGGGATTCAGCCACACCTTCTTCCAGAGGGAGAACCGAGCCACCCCTACGCATGGTTTTACCATCACCAAGAGACCATGAGCTTGGGAAAGGAAAGAGAATAGAGAGCAACACTCGACATAAGGATAACAAAGGCCACCCAAGGTACCTTGTATGTTCTGTTCACTGACTCAGTCACTAAGTAATTGAATGTGCAAAAAGATAGGGACACAGAGACAAACAAGATAAGAAAACTGGGTTCCTATGCTACTGATTATTTCTTCCTGATATCCAAACATCTTTGCAAAGGATTGACTAGAATCGTGGGTTTGCAAACTCTAACACCTCCTGGAGCCGGAAGAATAATGTTAAGAATGAAGGCCAATGGGTGCCTGGTAATAGGGAACATTGGGGACAGTGATAAACTAGGCATCCTAGGCTCCATCTAAAAGTATTCAAATCCACTGTCCTTGGTGTTGGTGGTACAGTGGTGAGCATGGCTGTCATCCAAATCCATTGTTCTTATCTACCACTGAAGCGAGGCAAAATTCACACACAGCCTAGACCTGGCTCATGGGCTTCCACTCATGACCCCTCTGTTTAGCAGGATGTAGACCAGAGACTCTGGATAAGCAATTTCATTCTGTATCCTGACTCTAAGACATCAACCAATATTGCAAATCACCTACAGGTGATGGCCATAATGCACCAGAAGATGAGGACAACGCTGCTATAGGAGAAACAAAGCAGAACAATCTACCAAGACCCAACATTTTGGAACCTAAGCCTGATCCCGTATTTCTTCATTATGATGGAAGAGTGCCACCACATAAACGAAGTTTTTGTTTTCTGGTGTCTTTAAAAATCAGCACCTCTTCCTAAAAGATGCTACTGGGGGAAGGTTCATTCTCAAAGAGAAGATGAAGAATCTCTACAATCCAACTCACATCTTTACCGTAAGGGATCAAAGATAATGTCATCAGACACACAGGTGAAATACATCGATTACAAATGTAAGAATTCTTAGCCCACTCAAAATGTGGTTCCTTGGTTAAAGGTGATGAGAAGCCATTTTATGTATACTTTTGTATAATATTTAATTAAGGTAAAATCATAATTTAAGAATGATATCTGGTAGTTTTTGCTTTCAAGGTCAGTCAACGTACTGGATATTCCAAAATTTTTTCAGACAACAACATTCTATTTTTTTACCCACGCCATGATTTTTACAGTCAGAAACATATAAGCTAATGTACACTTAGCACTTCTTAATTGGTTTTAAAGCTAAATTTGAACAATAAATGAAATTCCTCAGTGTGTGTGTTATGAAATATAGACATAGGCTATAAAAATGTTGACACTGGTTATATTCTAGTAATGCAATTTAGCCCTTTTAGTAATGACTATGCAAATAATCAGCTACAGGAAAACCATTTTACATCTAGCACAATTACCTACTATCACAGAAGTAATTATTATTATTGTCCTGCTTCTTGAACTTCAATAAAAACTCTTGAGGGGCTAAGATAGTTCCAAAGCCGTTGTGAAAACTCTCCTCTTAACAGACTCCTCTGGTAACCGTAATTATCAACGTTAAGGAGGGCAGCTGCAGATGAACATTAAACAAGAAATTATCCCCAGAAGATTCATAAGTTCCAAACTTTAAATGGGGAAATACTGACAGCTCCTAATATGTTCTCTTAACATCTTCAAGATGCAACTTTTCACTCAGACAAGGTCATGAGCTCTAAGATGACTCCATGTCAATGGGTAGAATCAATCCATGATCCCTATGAGATCAGTTTTGCCCCTGAACAATATCGACTTTTGGCCAATGTCCGGATAGTGCTGGTTATACTTCAGGAAGCTCAATCCCTGGTTCCATTTTACTGTGTTTCAACTTTTCGTTTCAGGAGTTGCTCCGCCATCTTGAAACAGACCAAGGTGCTTGGGTGATATCCATTGGCCACTATCTGCCAAAGTTCTTCACCAGGACTCTATCCAACTTCATCTTCTCTGTTAACACAGAGATGAGGAATGAGGTACGGTAGAGAAGAGGGATGTTTGCACCATTCTTTCAAGGAACACTAAAAATTGCCCAACCACCCCACCTGAGCCTGTTGGCTAGTGGTCCATGACTGGGTCTCACCAAGTCTGGAATCATCTGCAAGATGGCCACGCAGAAGGCCAAGATGCTAACTTGCCTGTTCTCCAGTCTTCTTCCTCACTCCCAGCAAATCCACCATCTGAAGAAGGTTCAGCTGCTCACTAGGGCCTACAGGAAAAAGCTCCTTGTGGGGGAACCGCCTCTGCGGTCTCTTGTGGGTAGATCAGTCTGCAGTCGCTGACCCAAATAGCTGATTCCACCCCTTCTGGGTGCTCGTCTCAATTTAGCCCAAAGCCTTGAGAACCAGAGGTAGTGTTAACCAATTTTATGTTCAAGGGAGTCCAGTTCCAGGCTGGCCCGAGGCTGGTTTCTCGCAGGATCAACAGGCCTGGCTGAAGGCGGGGCTGGTCTCTTAGCTTCTTTATCCTGAATCTCGTCTTGGGGCCCTACACCTCTTGGGGGGCATTCTCCCCAGGGAGTGGTGGTTGTTTCTTCACAGTTCAGGAATCCAACCAGGAACAGTTGTGTCCCTGGGCTGGCTAAGCCCCAGCTCCCCAGACTTCTTCAATGTGCTTCTTCAATGTCTGGAAGATGCCAGACTCATGCCTCCTTCCTTCACCACTTTTGGGACAGTAGCAAAGTAGCCAATGCTGGCCACTACCTGTGTGCACCCAGAGACAGGTATCCGCTGAGGGTGGCCCGGAGTGTTGGGAGCAGGTCTCACAGGCGATGTCCTCCAAGAACGTGTTACCACCCACCTCCGACTTCCATGTTCTAGTCCCTTCCACCAGAGACCCTCTGCAGCGCCCCCTTTCGCCCCCAGCGAGCCTGCCGCCCGCAAGGACCGCCCCCACGCCCCAGCCCGGAGGGCTTCCGAGCCGGTGGCCGGGGCAGCAGGTGGGGGGAGGGGAGGGGGCCCGGTGGCCCCGGGGAGCGGTTCGGCCGGCGTCCCCCAAGCCCCCACCCGGACGCCCCCTCCGCAGACCCCCGGGACCCCGCCTCGCCCCCGCCGGGCTCCGCTCGGCTCGCCCGCGCCCCTCCCCTCCCGCGCCCCCGGCCCAGCCCGGGCCGCGCACCCCGCCGCGCCCCGCCGGCCGCGCCGCGGCCCCCCGCATCCCCGCGCGGCCGGCGCCCACTTTACCTGTACTTTCTGCACTCGGGCGGCTCGTCGGGCGAGAAGCGCCTCCCCGGGACCGCTACCTCCCCCGCCCGGCTCCGCCCGGCTTCCTCCTTCCCCTCCAAGGCCGCAAAGTAGACGGGGTGGGAGGGAGTGCGAGCGAGAGAAAGAGAAAGGGGAGCGGGCGCGGGCGCCGCGGGAGGCGGCGGGCGGCGGGCGGGAGGCGCGCCCGGCCCCCGCCACCCTCCGGCCGCCGCCGCCGCCGCCGCGGGCTCGGCAACTCCGGCTCGCGCCCGGCCCGGCCCGGCCGGCCCCCGCCGCCCGCCGCCCGCCGCCCGCCGCCCGCCGCCGCCGCCGCCCGCGGGCTGGGGCCGGCCCGCGCCCCGCGTCCCCGTACCTCGTAAAGGTCCCCAGAAGCCATGCCAGGCTGCGGAACTTGGCTCGCCGGTGTGCGCGTCTGCTCGCTCGCGCCCCGTGCGTGTGCGCGCGGGCGGGCTGCGCGTGTGTGCGCGCGTGTGCGAGTGTGTGTGGTGTGTTGAGTAAACTGTGTTTTTGCAGAATGACAGGCTTGGGGGCTGCCTATGCGCAGAATCGGAGCGGGCGGCGGCGGGGCTGGCGTAACCGGCGGCGGCGGCGGCGGCGGCGGCGGCACGAGCGCGGGCAGCAGCGACGGCCGCGGCGCGCCCGGGAGGCACGGACGCGGCCCGAGCGCCCGGCCCCCGCGACCCGCGACCCGGCGCCCGGCGGCGGTGGCTGCAGCCGGCAACGGCTCGCCCCGGCGCCGCCTGCAGGAAGCCGCCCCGCGCCCGCCGCCCGCCCGGACGCTGCCGCTGCCACTGGGCGAGTCCCCGCCCCCCGGGAGCCCGGCCCGGCCCTCGGGCGCGGGGGCGGGGGCGGCGGCCCGGCCGCGCCCCGGGGACCGGTCGCCGAGCCCGGCAGCGCCCGGCGCGGCTCCGCGGGCGGCCGGCGGGGCCCCCGGGGCTGGCGGGCCAGGTGCCCGCCGGGCGTGCCCGGCCCGGCGCCGCCGCGAAGGGGCGGCCGGGAGGCAGGTAGAGGGCTGCGGTGGCGGGTCGCAGGGAAGGGGCCCCAGCCGAGGGGCCCCCGCCTCTGTCACCCCTCCCGGGGGAGGGAGTGGGCGCCGCCCTAGGGGACCTGTCCCCTTGGGGTTGCGCGGCCCCGCCCTCCAGGCTGGTTTGGGAGGTGTGGAGGCCACGAGGAGGAGGGACGAAATGACCCATCCAGAGGCGCCGCGGAGAGCCACGACAGCGTGGCCACCCCATAAACCCTGGAAAGTCTTTAGAGGCGAGCGTGGCCTTCCCTCAATAACTCCCCCTCACCCCCCTCCCCACCCCGAATCATTCACTCGTCTGTTATTCACACATTGCCCAAAGTCCACCCAACTGCACAGTGTCCCTGGACAGTCACAACTGGGACCCTGCCCACAGGGGACTTTGAATCCGGTAGGAGAAACTAGACATCCCCAAGTGAAGAGGGCGGTGGTGCATTCAGTCGTTCATGGAAGAGGGGGTCCCTGCTTTGTGACAGGCTCCAGAGCTGGAGGGACAGGAGAAGCCCCTCTCAAATCCAACCCCATTCTTTCAGTCGTGTCTTCCTACCAGTGAGGATAAAGGGTCACCCTTCTGCTTCAAGACTTCTCCTTATTAAAAAAAAATATATATATATAGCCATCTCAAAACCTTGAGAAGTCAGACTGTTCTGAAATTGGAGGTATGATGTGGACTTAACTCACATCTTCCCTGTGTCATTTCGTATTTGTGAGCCCATGGGCAAGTCACTTTCCCCATCCGAACATTGCTTTGCTCATCTCTATATGGGAGAGTGTGACAAGCACCTAAGCTGATGTGAGAATTAAACAGAGGATCTGTGTGTGCATGGAGTGGCCTACCCATGCCAGCAGAACTCAATCAAGGTAATTCACGTCTCAGTCTGGACCCTGAACCACCCTCCTGGAGTGTGAGATGGCAAAGGGGATGTTTTTAATCCCGAGGTGGTCAAACGTTTAAAAGTCATCAAATGTTTTAGTGAAAAAAAAAAAAATTCATAGAATCTAGACCACAAAAGTTTTCACATCTGACTCACCGCAGGACATATGAGTTTGCATATGCTGTTCCCTCTGCCTAGAATGTCCTTCCATGCTGAATCCATCTGGAAAACTCTTGCTCTTCCTATAGGGGCTTGTTTATCTTTGTATCACAAGCATCTACCACTATTTCTCACGGACAGTATGTACATATGAATGTTTGTTGGACTATGCCAATACAACAAATTTTATACCGATTTCTAGTTAAAAATCCTGTATTAAAATGGTGAAGGAAAAAATGGTGATGGAATGGAAATAATAAATAAGAAAGCATATTAGGCTTAGAAACTGGAGCTTGTTATAGCAGTTCTTTCCCCTCTTCCTTTCGATATTTTCCCCATGGCCATAGTTTTAAATAATAACAATAATAATAAGTAGCTCTCTTATATGTAGGTAGCAAAACAAATTTTAATGATCCTTGATTTGTATGTGGGAATTTGTATGCATGGGAATAAGTGCACCACCATAGCATGAGGATGTAATTTTTGGAAGTAGAAAACAAGAAAGAAACTGGGTTTGGAAATAATATGCACAGCCAAATGTGAGTATATAATCAGTAGCTTTACAAAAACACCAAAAACTTCTCTTGCGCTGGCCAAATGCTCCCTGGGAACATGAGCACAGTTTGGAAAACCCTTGTCTAGATGACATTCGTTCCCCGAGTTCAGAGAAGGGAACACTCACTGTGGATTGGCATGATCAGGAAGTGTTTTAGGACCAAAGCGGATCTTGAAGACTCTTAGAAAAGGAGGGACAGTGTTCTAATTGGGGGGGTGGGGAAAGGAGATGGGCAATTCTGCAACGGGAGGGGTCTGAGATGACTAGGAGACTTGTTCGTGGAGGTCCCAGGCCCCTGCATGATGAAGCTGGATCAGTTCATGGCAAGTCTTGAAACCAACCTAAGAAGTCTACGACGCAGCTGGTCAACAGTGAGAAACTGGTGAAGACCTCTGAATCCATCAAACGCATGTGACAATCAAAAGTGTGCTTTAGAAAACAAATTCTGGAAGAAATATGGGCAATCGACAGCAGGGATTGAAGTTAGGGCCAGGGAGAGGAATGGCGGTGGTCCCTGGTGGTAGCAGTAGAAACGAAGAAGAAAAACTGGATTTCTGAGATGTTCAGAAGGAGGAACCCAGCTAATATTTGTTGTAGCTGCTCCACCTCCTTCCACGAAGCATTTGATCCAGACCAACAGGACCCGATGACTAACAGGATGTATGTGCATTGAGGACTGGGGGGAGGGCCAAGCAACTAAGGAAAGAAAGGATACAGAGATGACTAAGGCTTCAAACGGAGTGACTGAGCTACCCATCCGTCACAACACTATTTTATTTTCAGCTTACCCCCAGACCATTGCTGGCTTCCGGAAATGGCAGGTGCTTCCTGAGGGATGATGGGGGGAAGGGTCTTTGCTTACTGTAAAAAAAGGTCAGCCCAACCTTTGACAGTGGCTCCAGGTCCTTCCGATGATGGAGAAGGGTCGTTGCTCATGGAGAATGGGAGACACTTGCCATCTTCCACAAACTGGGGTAGACTCTTCATACTGGTCATAACTCAAGGTCGTAGGATAGAAAACTCAACCCTGACTTAAAACAGAGAGAATTTATGGACTCACATAGATGAGAAAAGGATGGAGTTGCTCTCAAGATTGGCTGGATTCAGGGTCTCAAGGGGTGTAAAATAGCCTCTCTCACTCTCTCCTTCTTTCTGCATCTTGGACCTTTCCTTTTGAAGATAGGGTTGTTCCATGTAGCCGAGAACATGGCACCTGGCAGCTCACATCGTCCAGGTTTATAAATCCCAGAGAAGGGCTTTCCTTGGCCCTTGCAGCTCACATGCCCACAGTTTGGCCCAATCCCTGTAGTCATTCACTGATAGTACACTACGATCAGCTGGGCTTAAGTCTCACTCCCATCTATGGGAAAAATATGACACCTGGCAGTTTTACCAGAATGACATGGTCAGAATCAAAGATGAGCAGAAACCCAGAGGATTAGTAAAAAAGGAAAACTGAAAAGATAGGCACCCACTCCGTGCTAGAATAAATCCGGAACAGAGAGGAAACTTAGGAGCGAAGGCAGTCGCTGCCTAGAACATGGCCTTCCGATAGATCAAGACTGGTCAGTTTCATATCCAAACAAGGATTGCGTCCCATCTGGTGGTGGCATTAAAATGTGACAATATTCTCCTTCTGGTATTACTTGAGACACAATCTTGACCCCCCATGTCGTGTGGTGGCTGGACACATATGCTCTAGAGCAAGGAGGCCTGGGTTCCCAACCTTGCAATGTCACTACTAGCTGTATGGTATAAGCCTCTTACCAGCTCTGTCCTTCCATTTCTAAATATACTTGTTATTTATGACTGCATTATAGCTCCAAAATGTAGTGTCTTAAAAAAAAAAAAAAAAGGCACTTCTAATCTCACAGTTTTTGTTGGTTATGGATTTAGGAGCAGCTTAACTGGGCGGTTCTGGCTCAGGGTCTCCCATGGGATTATAACCAAAATGTGCTGCTCTAGGACTGCAGTGATCCGAAGGCGTGGCTGGGGCTGGAGTGTCCACCTGCAGGCTGATGACCTCACACGGCTGTTGGCAGGAGGCCTCAGCGCTCAGCCACACGGGTCTCTTCATGGGGTTGCTGGAGTATCCTCACACCATTCTCAGCTGGGCCCCCCAAATCCAACAGAATAAGGCAGAACTGCCAAAGCTTCAACTCTTTCTAGCACAGAGCAGCTAACTAATCTAATGTCCTAATCCATGGCCACCTGTGGCCTTCTGTTTCCTTGGATTGGGTCAAAAGGCTGCACCTAAGGAAATAGAAGGCCACAGGTGGCCTGGAGGCCCCCGATTCCCCACCCCTGGTCTATGCTAAGAAGGCTGTTTGATGTAGAGGTGATTTGCAGCATGTCAGGTTGAACAACTGGGGGTGTCATCTGATCCACACCCCTCACTTTAAAGAGAGAAAGCTAAGACCATGGAGGAAGTCACACAATGACTTTGAAGATCTAAGCTTTGACACCCAAAGATAGTCACTTCCACCATATTCTGTTCTTTAAAACTGTACCACTAAGCCAAGCCCACACTCAAAAGAAGGCAAATCAGCCTCCGCCTTCTAAAAGGAGGACTATCAAAGAATCTGTGGACATAAACCACCAAACCACATCTGTAAATGGACTTGCTAGGTACCCCATAGAGTTGTTTTGAGAATTAGATGAGCTAATCCATGCGGAGCATCTATAATAAGGGCTGAATAATGGTCTCTGTTATAATTACTGTGACAACTACCATTACCAGTTTCAAACTTGATGTGAGTCACTAATGTCCTTGAATGTTAAAGATTCCTATGGAAAGGCATTAAATCAAATAAAACCTTTAAAATGAATATTGTTCTCAAGCCATGCAGAAACCCTTATTCTTAATTAGGCTGTATTTTCAGCATCTATTTGAAAATATTTTACTTCCACAATAATAATAATTTCAGTCATACTTACTCAATATCTACAATGTGCCAGGTATTATTATTCTTGCTGAACAAAACAAATAAATGCCCTGCCTTTATGAAGCTTACAGTACAGTGGAGGAGAGAGAGAATAAACCAAGGAAACAAAATGGATAGACAATTTTATTTCACGCAGTGGAGTGAACAAGGAAGAAAAACAAAGCCAGGGGGAGAGGCAGAGGGGAACCGAGATGGGTGCGTGCTGGGGAGGGGTACCGCTCTAGACGAGGTGCTTAGGCAAGACCTCACCAAGGTGGTGACACTGGAGCAGAGATCTGAACAAAGCGGAAGAGGACACACATCAAGTCAAAGGACAGAGAATGCTGGAGAGAGAACATAGCACGGGAAGCGCCCTGAGGCTGGAGGAGGTGGGTGCGTTCAAGGTCGAGCAATTCAGCCAGCGGGGCTGAACCTGAGCGGGCAAGGAGGGACACAGGCTGGGAGGTCAGCAAGCTAACCAAGGTCCTTGCAAGCCCAGGTGAAGAATTTGGAGTCCTCCAAGTGATTTGAGAGGTCATTTGGGGCGGGGTGGGGGGTGCTG
Organism: Microcebus murinus; assembly: GCF_040939455.1. Classification (NCBI taxonomy): domain Eukaryota; kingdom Metazoa; phylum Chordata; class Mammalia; order Primates; family Cheirogaleidae; genus Microcebus; species Microcebus murinus. Next base: position 29,476,775 of record NC_134123.1, read on the forward strand.
CGAGCAAGGGGATGATATGATCGGATCAGTCGGCTGCTGGGTAAAGAATGGCATGAAGGGTGATGCTGGCACCATGACAGATGCCCCCAAATGGGTCTTAGTGAGATGGACTAAGAAGGAAGCTGCAAGACAAAGAGACGTGGTTGGATTGGGGGTATCGTGTCGGAGGATACTTGGGATATCCACATATCCCCAGGAAAGGAATCCTAAATGTTTAGCCCGAGCGTCCAGGAGAATGGAGGTGGCGTTTTCTGAGATGAAGGCAGGATCAGGGCTGCAAGAGGGTAAATCAAGTCTTGTATTAGGACGTGCTCATTGTGAGCTGGGCGTTCGGCACCCAAGTGGAGACGAGGAGGCACCGGGTCTGTGAGTCAGGCGCCCAGGATGGACATGGCGTGGGAGTGGCCGGCCTGTCCTATTGGTGGCTAGGAAGGGAGACTGGCTCTGGCTGCAGGTGGGGCGAGCCCAGATCTGGAAGAGGAGGGGGCACGGGACGGAGCTCCGGAAAACCCGTGTGCAGTCACAGGTCGGGAAGGGTGTGAGGAGGCAGTGAAGGAGGCTGAGAAGGAACGACTGAGATAGGAGGGAACCAAGAGCATGCACTGTCCCAAATCCAAGCGACAGAGAGCAGGACTGGTCGTCCCGTGTCCGTGGGAGGTTGGAGGAGAAGAGGGCCGTGGGATCTGGCAACGTGAAGACCAGTCTCGGCGGTGCGGGAAGGTTGCAAGCCAGACTGAAGCGCGTTAAGTAGAGCTTTGGCAGAGAGGAAGTGCAGATGGTGAGCCCAGGTGACTAATTCAAGGCCTTTCGCTGTAAAGAGCAGAGAAGTGGGTCAGTAGGTGGAGGGGGCGTCAGACGCAGGAAGGTTTTTTAATATAGAAGCTATTACAGCATGTTTGTACAATGGCAGGAATGATGCAATAAATATGGGGAGATGGCTGTGCAATAGAGAGAAGAGAAAATTACAAGGAGAGTCTTTGAAAATTCCAATAGAGGGAGGGGACGCAGAAGGCCAAAGTGGAGGGGGCAGGACGGAGGAGGGTTGAATAGCATCCCTCAAAAATTCACATCCACACACAACCTCGGAACATGACCTTATTTGCGGGTGTAATTAGCTAAGATGAGGTCGTACCCAACTAAGGTGGGCTTGATCCAATATCTAGTGGCATTGTAAGACGAGAAAACAGAGACACACACAGAGCAAACGCCCCCTGAAGATGGAGGCAGAGGTTGAAGTGACATGTCTACAAGCCAAGGAATGCCAAGGATTGCCAGCAAGCACCAGAAGCTGGGAGAGGCAAGGAGGAATTCTCCCCCACAGCCTTTGCAGGGACCATGGCCTGTCCAGCACCTTGATTTCAGCCTTCTAGCCTCCAAAACTATGAAAAAAGAAACTTTTACTGTTTTAAGCCACCAAGAATATGGTGATTTGTTATGGCAGCCCCTGAAAACTCCTACACCATCCATTGGAGGAGCAAGGAAGACCAAGCTCACGGCTGCAGATGAAGTCAGTGGGCAGACTGGATCTTTCCTCTATCATTTCTGTGTTCTCCATCAAATAAGCCATGAAATCATCACATGAAAAAGGCACTTTCAGATGAAAGCAAGGAAAAAAAGAGAAGGTATCAGATAGGGGAGTGTGATTTGCCTGGAACAATACTGGTTTAATCTGTTGTTCCCACCACCACCAAAAAAAAAAAAAAAAAAAAAAACTATGAATAGAACTCCCTTTCACTCCCAAAGGTATCCAGATTTAGACAATATGCAAATGACTCTTCCAGTGTTAGATATTTGAGGACAGATTAAAAGATATGAAAAGTCGACTCAGAAGAGTGAGTTGACTAGGAAAATATAATGGCAGTGCTAGAAGATCTGGAAGGCCCACTGGACATTTGGGGTTGTCAGTTATAGTCAGACCAGTAAAACCAGTAAGCGCATTGGCGATCTGTGCAGTCACATTCAGGTGCTCAGGGGCAGGCTGGTGTAGGTGGGGCATTGGGTTTGACCAAGGTTGGGATCTGCCACGTTAGTTCAATAGAAGGAGAGAGAGGGTATGTAAGGAAGTGATTATAGATGATGGAATGATGGTTGCTGAACCTAAGCTAAATAAGGAGGGTTGCAATGACATGGGGGTTGAGGTGGAGGTGATACAAACACAGTTGTTGGTTAATGGATTGGGACAATGACTGCTAAAGCAGGGTCACAACAGCCAGGAGAAGGACTCTGGACATGGGGCAGTCAGTGATGGTGGAGCAGCTGGCCCGGGCTACACACTGTCCCTATGTGACCATCTTTTCTTTCCTTCACCTCTTTCTTGCTTGCCTCCTCCAGTCCCCCATAAGAACCCGCTGCTGTCCCACCGGGACAGAGGCATGATTAATATTCAGAACCTGGAGGACCTTAAGGATAGGCGATAAATTTGGGGTGAGGACTCAGGCTGGAAAAGACCACAGATATTGGCGCCAGGAGCAGGGCTGAGACACAAGTGAGGGAAAGCAAAAAGGAAGGACCTCTGAGAAACCCACCCACCATAGTCTTTGGCCTTAAATAAAAGGAAAAGGAAAGAAATGTGCTGCACTGTCATGGTCACTGGTGGTATCTGGTAATGAAGTCAACTGGTAATTCCTTCTAGGCATTGTAGGCAGAACCCAATGATGTTATGCACATTGTATCATTTTATCATTTCAACAAGGAAAGAAACACTGACCCCACTTTATAGACGTAAGGAGGAAATCTCATGACCCTTAGAACATGCTGTGGAAGAGACAGGTAGAACTTCTGTTGCCTTCAGCAGGCCCAGACTCCCTGTTGGCTGTGTGCTTGGCGAAAAGTTATTTCTTGCAGAGACCACCTTTGGAAGAGAAGGAAAGCCCAAATGTTTGTCCTTAAACCTTGACTAAGAACTGGTCCTATAACTTTGAAACCTTGGGGTGGGAAGTGAGTGGATGCTGGGAAGTAAACAATATGAATAATATGTTTAGTTGTGTGTTGTAAGGAGAAGGAACTTGGATTTAAGTTTGCAAGCCCAACACCCCTTTGTCTAGGAATATCAAAATACAACTTTTGTTTATACATAGTAAATCAATGACATTATTGTGAAACACAGATGTGCCCCTCACGTGACTAAATTGCTGTCTATATCAGAGGTGGTCAACTTTTTGGTCTCGGGATCCACTGACACTCTTAGACATGAGTGCAAACTCCAAAGAGCTTTTTGCTTATATCTATGGATATTCAATGTATTTGAATTCATACTGAAAAAAAATTTAAACGCAGGAATACACACACCTAAAAATAACACACAAGCACACATTCCATTAGCCATGGAAACAATAATAGAGTTATCTAGAGTTGTGTGGCTTCTAGAAAATTCCTGTGCACAGTGATGAGAGAGCATGAGAGTGAAAAAGGCAAAAGCATCTTAGTATTGGCGTGAAGATAGTTTCAACCATATAGATTCCAGAAATGGTTCCAAGGACTCCAAGTTTGCCTGGACCACTCTTTGAGAACTGCACTTCTATAGAATCATAAAGAAGGCTGTCTGGATTTAAAGCCTTGATCAGATTTGTGTTTGCTTTGGGGGCAATACTCTGTAGCTGGTGTTGTAGTCTTCCATCTGAAGGCACATGATGTCTGTCTGTCTGTCTTTTTGTAATTTGAGCAGCCACTGATGATACTAAGAATAGATCCATTCTTTCAATAGCGATTACAAAGTGGTGATCATCTGTCATTCCTTCCCTACCTACCAGCTATATACATCTATGGAATCTTCCCTGATCAACGTTTTGATTTCCCTGAGGATCATCTGTACAGGAAAGGCTGTCCAAAGGCTTCATCTTTTCCCTTTCGTTATCGGTTTTCCAAGCATGTGTTGGGTCTCTAACATCCTCCAAAGGATCATGAGGTCTTTGTTTTAGTGTCATCATGAATATTAGCATCTTCAATATGTTTCTCCCCATTGTCATTGTCCTTCTTGTTATTGCTCAAATGGCTTCTGCTTTGGGTGGCAGGAGCCTCTTCCAGCTGGCTCCTGAGTCTCTGAGAGCATCCTTACTTTCTAGAATGATAAGACACTCAAACCCACCTTGACCATTTCCTCCACCAGACCTAGGGTCTACCATTTCACCCATGATTTCCGGTTCCTTTCACCGAGGAATGACATTAAGATACCTCATGTGAACACCAGCTTGTGGCTATGGGTTGGTCATTGTTCCTAGGCCTTTTCAATGGACAAAGCTAGAAAGTTTCTGTGTTTCTCTTAGAACTTAGGGTATCTCCCACAAGGGATGTCCAGTCAAATGACTTTGTTCTAAATTCACTTGAAATAACTTCATGCTTGGTTAAGTCACCAACTCACTTGTGCATTAAGATTCATTTGTTTTCATACTGAATTTGGTTTTTAGGGATTACATTTTAATTTGCACCTAATTTTTGAATTGTTTAAAATGATTGCATGGTTCCAAAGTTAAATCTACAAACAAGGTATATTTAGAGGAGTTTAGCTTCTAGCACTTTCCCTCTACCCTGTTCCTTCAGTCCCCTTGCGGGTAACCATTTCATTTCATGGTTTATTATTTGAATGTTTGACATAAACAAATATACACATACATTTATATACCTTCCTTTCTTAGCTAAAATGTTGGATGCTTTACACACTTTTCTCTACCCAGCTTTTTTCACTAAACACTATATCCTAGAGATTGTTCCTTGGCATCATTTAGGATTACCATTCCTTCTGACAGCTGCATAATACTCCATGGTGTGGCTGTACCATACATAGTTTATTCAAGCGGTCCCCTGTCGCAAAACAGCCTTTTGCAATTACAAATAGTGCGGCAACAATTAACTTTATGCTTGTGTCTTTTTGAATTTCTGCTAGTCTACGGGGTGAGGTTTCAATTTTATGCTGAATAACTGGACTTCAGAAAATGTGCAGATGTCTGATGGTTACAATCTCTTGGGAGACAGGGTGCCTAAAAGAAACCCCATCCCTGCGGGCAGGGCGTTAGGACGATTTTTATTTCTGAAAGGCGTGGCCGCTGCAACTGTCGATCATCCTTTCAGGAACCAATCAGGGGGTGACAAACGAGACCTTGCAGAAGGGACGGAACCCCGTCTGGGAAGTGGCCCTGGCAGAGCCAGCTGCGGACTTGCATCTGTGGACTCAAAATAACCCAGTCACTGGTTTTAATTTTCCCTTGTGTTTAATCGTTCTTGTTTCATGTCACGGTCTCTAGACGAGTTTTGTCAAGCGCTACGGCCGTGTCCCGGCTGTGCCTTGCAAAGTTCAGACGAGCTGTGCGTGTGGTTGGAAGGTGGCCGAAAACGGAGAGTCACCACGAGGCTCTGAAACCCCTGCCCCGAGGCTGACACGGCGGCAGCAGGTGCAGCTCCGGAGCGCCTTGCGCTTGCAGGAGGTGCGAACGCCGGCCCTGCAGAAATCCCTGCGGCACCGAGAACGACGGTCTGGAGGGACAGGGCTAGGAGGCGGTCAGATTCGGGTCCTGCGGGGCGGAGTCAGAAATCCTGATGAAGGAATGCCACCGAGAAGACGCTTAGACGAGCATTCCCAGGAGATCTTTCCTTTAAAACGTGGGAAAGGGCCACTGGGCGTGGGCTGAGGAGATAATAACGACAGAACATCGAGTGATGTACGAACAGGCTGCAAAGCAGGGAGTATGGCATGCCATGTTTTCCAATTCGCCATATATAAAATATAAAAGGATAACTGATGGCGTATAAATAAGACACATTGTCTTAGTCCGTTTGGGCGGTTATAACAAAATACCATAGACTAGGGAGACTGTAAACAGCAAGTTTATTTCTCGCGGTTCTGGAGGCTGGAAAGTCCAAGCTTAAGGCAGATTCGGTGCTGGGAGAGAGACAGCCCACTTGCTGGTTCCCGGACGGTGCCTTCTTGCTGCATCCCGGAATGGTGATGGGGCAGGGCAGCTCTGGGGCCTCTTTTGCAAGTGCACTAATACCATGCACAAGGGCTCCACCCTCATGACCTAATCATCTCTTAAAAGCCCCACCTCCTAAAACCATCACACTAGCGATTAGGTTTCAACATACGAATTAGAGGAGGAAACAAACATTCAGACCATAGCACACGTCAAAATGAAAATGATAGTAATGAGATAAGAATGGGTGATGAGATTGTGGTTAATTATTTTTTTCTTTGTCTCTTTCTGTGTTTTAAAAAGTTGGCTATATTGAGTACATGTTTATTTTGAAATCGCAATGTTATTTTGAAATAATAAAAAACACAACTTAGGGAAAAAATAGGAAAAGGCATTAACAGGAAATATGAAATATAAATAGGCAATGAACTTAGGAAATAGGTTACTCAAACACTTGTAAATAAAAGAAATTTAATGTAAAACATCAATGAGATGTCATTTGAATTAATCAATTGATGATTTTTTAAAAAATTATTCTAATACCTAGTATTGCTAAGGATGTAGACAAAATGGCTCCTGTGTAATTTTGGCAGGAAGCTAAATTACTGCTTTCTTTTCTGAAAGGAAGTTTGGCATTATTTATCATACTACTTAAAATATTTCTACTCTAGGGCCCAGTAATTTAACTTACACAAAATAGTCTAAATTTTAAAAAATAAGATATGTGCAAAATGACTTATATTTAGGAATATTTACTATAATTATTTTTAATGCCAATTATTATTAAAACTTAAATGTTCAAAGTTAGAGGTTAATATTCTTCAGTCAATTAAAATCATAACCTTTAAGGAAAATAGTAATTATACATTGTTGAGTAGAAAAAACAGATTAAAGACTATATGTCTAGTATAATCACAGTTTTGTTTATAAAATTGTAGGCGTGTTTGTGTGTGTGTGAAAATATTAACAATGATTGAATCTAGAAAGAGATTTGGATTTTCTTCCATAGACATTGTTGAATTTTGCAAACATTCTTCAATGAACCTGTAATACACACACACGCTTGAACATAGACACGTTTATATACTTTTTTTTTCCAAGGAAATGTTTTTTAAAGGCACAATTCTGGAATGGGAGTCTACAGAGCAGCAATGGGAGGAGACTAGAATGATCCATGTGGGCGTGGATTGGAGTTGGCGATATCAGTGTGAACACATTGCTCTTCACATAGACACAGATAGTTACGTACGGATATACTTACAGGTATGTGTATATACGCAGGTGAGTATACACACCTTTCCTTGCTCTGTCAACTCAGAGGGTCTAGAAGTAACAACACCCCAGTAGCACTGAGCACACCCCCTGCCCAGATCTTGGTTTCTAATACCTTTCTCCAATAAAAGGAACCAGGGCTCTTTAGACAAATGGCTGATGCTAAAACTAGGGTGGGAAATACACAAGATGAGCCCAGAACATCTTATTGTGCCAGAAAATAAAGACATGCTCAACAATAAATAAATAAACCCACAGCAATGGAGGGCGTGTACCAAAGGAGCCAACTACAAGAGCTCCCAGATGGCCAGAGCTGGAGCAATTGGAGTAACAAAGTAAATGATGTAGTATCGGATTATATTCAAAGTATAAATATAAATACACATGAGTCGATAGGAGTATAAGTCATAAATAAATAAATGGGTGAGAAGAGACAGTTTTTCAAATAAATTTATGTAGATACTCCAACCTCAAGGAGATGGAGCATAACTCCCCACCCCTCACACGTGGGCTGCACATGGTGACTTCCTTCCAAAGAGTACAGTATGGAAAGGGGGGTGGGGTGGGCAGTGAGTAACTTTACCTTGGAGAAACCTGACGAACACTGCCTCAGCCAGGTGATCGAGACCAACATCAACAGTGACACTCACGTCCCCTCGATATGAGTGACAACAATGGTGATCTTCAGAAACCCACAACCCCGGTCTAATCACGAGGAAAACATCAGACACAAGGGAGGTCACGTTCTACGAAATAGCCCACCAGTACCCTCAGAACTGCCGAGGACAACAAAAGTCTGAGAAACTGTCACAGCCAAGAGGACTCCAAGGAGACATGACAACTAACTATAACGTGGTAACCTGGATGGAATCCTGGAATACAGAAAGGACATTAGGTTAAAACAGAGGTAACCTAAATAAACTACAGGCTTTGAGTTAATAATAATGTATCGATATTGGTCACTAGTTGTGACAAAAGTACCATGCTAATTGAGGTGTTAATAATAGAGGAAACTGGGTGAATAGTATGTGACAGCTCTCTGTATTAATTTTGCAAATTTTCTATAAATCTAAAAATATTTTAAGAAATAATATTCTTTTAAAAATCAAGGTTCTGTAACAAAACACAATAACACTATTTTCAGAAAGTCACTCTCCAGGATAGGAAATAGGCCATTAAACGCAAAGTTATTTCTGGAGAAAAGGATTATTTTATTGATATTAACAGCAGAGCTAAAAAGAATGCACACTAAAAGGAACAATATTTTTCTCTTCATTAAGAGTGAAATATTACATTTTTCTGAAATATACAGTTATCTACAAGGCTGTAATTTCAGTATTATTTATTACAAGGTAAGAGGGAATTTAGCTGAGAAAGGCACACCTTACAAACAATAGCAAACCCAGGAAGAGCCTGCTTTTGAAGATAAGCTACTCCAAAATCCAAAGGAATAATTTTGAAACCTGGTTTGGGGTCCTCATAAAAGGACAAAAAATAATAGACTTTTAAAAATAATGATCAGAGAGTCATAAACAAAGATTAAGATGAACAAGCAACAGAAAGAGATAGAAAAGGAGATTAATGACACAAAAGGTTTCAAGGAAACTTAAAATGTAGTAGAATTAAAATCAACATTGTACAATAAATGATACATGTACAATAAATGATAGTACAGGATGTAGACAGTAAGTTTAAGAATACTAATCCACCTCCACCCCATCCCCCGACAAGGTTAGCAAAAAGGACAAAGAGATTAAGGTGAAGAAAGAAAACAAAATGATCATGGAAGATAGTGAGTGGAGAACAAAGATATAATAAAAAGGACAACTAAAGAAGAGAAAAAATAGATCAGAAGGAAAATCTGAAGATATCATAGAAGAAAATATTAAATAAATAAAAAAAAAGAAAAAAAAATAGAAGAAAATATTTATGGGCTAAAGATTTACCAGTTTATATAAGTTTAAACCTTTAAAAATGTTATACAAAGAAAATAGTCATTTATATATAAAGGCAACACAATAACATTCTAATATAACAAGAACTCAGAAAATATACTTTTCATGTGTACTTCTTGAAAGAAATTATCTAATTATACACTCTAGTCAAAATTAAAATCTTACAAATGAGACAGCAATAAACACTGAAATTGGTCAAAATATTTAAGTCTAAACTGTTTTAAATGTAGTTTTAAAACTGAAAGGAAAAGTAACAATGTAATAATGATCTGATATCAAAATCTGTGAAGAAGGGAAAAGTAAAGTATATTAAATACTTTCTCTCAAATGAAAGACAGAGAGTTGCACAGCCCAAAGATACTGCTTTATTTCTTAACCCTGCAATTAGAAAAAGAAAAGTCAGAAAACAAATTTGAAACACTACAAATAACCATTGCTAGAATATACATCACATATTAACCTCTAAAACACGGACAAATGTAACAGGAAAGTCAATACAGTTCAAATAGCATAACATAGGAAATAAGACTCTCAAATTGACATTCTTTGTTTTTGTTTTGTTATTGTTGTTGTTGTTTGAGACATAGTCTCACTCTGTTGCCCCTGCTACATTGCCATGGCATCAGCCTAGCTCACAGCAACCTCAAACTGCTGGACTCAAGCAATCCTCCTGCCTCAGCCTCCCAAGGAGCTGGGCCTACACGTGTGCATCACCACGCCCAGCTAATTTCTTCTATTTTTAGTAGAGATGGGGTCTCACTCTCACTGAGACTGGTCTCAGATTCCTGACCTCAAGTGATCCTCACGCCTTGGCCTCCCAGAGTGGTAGGATTACAGGTGTGAGCCACCACATTTGGCCAAGGCTCTCAAATTAGGCCCCAAAAATACGTTAGGCCAAGAACTACGTTTTTCACAAAACACAAATGTAAAACAAAAGCAATACAACATATTTCAAAACCAGAAGAATACAGGAGACATGATACATATGTAAATGAATATTAGATGAAAAGAAACCTAGAAAAAAACACTAAATGGGACAAAGAGGGACATTTTACAGGAATAAGGGATATAATTCAAAATGAGGATATGATGCAATATTCATCAAACACCAGTGCTCACAGCTTTTCAGGAAAAAAAATTACGTGAAACATTTAATGCTAACTACTACTAAAATTCAAAGTAAAATATATAACTTTTTGAGTTATTATGTTCCTTGCAATATTCTATTTAAATACACAAAGAAAAAAATGTTATAAATACAAAGAAAAACTGACACAAACACTGTCATTTTGAGAACCTTAAACATGCCATCATTGTTTTTGGCAGATCAAAAAATGAACAAATACATAAAGGATCTCGATTATAATAATGTTTTTAAAGTTTAATTTTTAAAATGAGGAGAAGATAAGAGTACATTTTTTTCCTGGCAATTATAAAATATTTATAAACATAGAACACATAATAAAATGCAAAAAATTACAATAATACTATAAATTAATAACAGGCATGACCTGAGGATAATGGATTCTGAGAAATAATCCTCTTAACGTAAATCCCCTTATAAAAGGAAGTTGAAAATTTTAGAATAGGAAGAAAAGCCAGAGTGGAACTTTAACTTGAAAATGGAAACAAAAAATTATCAAAGGAAGTCTATTTTATTGCATATTTAATGAAATTAAAGAACAAAAAATTAAACATTGATTTTTGGCATATTTGTTCTGACAAAATTTGGGATCTCATGATATGACATCCTTCATGTTTAAATAATCAAAAGACTCATTTTTCAAAAAAAAAAAAAATCAAAGCCTTTATCAGTTTCCCAAAGGTCCTTTTAATCCTCTTCTCTTTAGATATTTCTCCTCTGAAGCTATAATGTCATCACCTTGTAGATTTTTCTCTTCTTTCAGCGGTATTCTGCCAGACCTTTATTTGTCAAAGAAATTTGGGTGATTCCAGCAGTTGTCTAACATCACCTTCATCAACTTTATAAAATCCTACAAGATCTCTTTTTAATCAAATCTCATGTGATTGCTTTCTTTTGTCAGGAAAAGATATGCAACAATCAGCTAGAGGTTACTGGACAAAGAAATCTGACCAGACAGACAGGTATGGACCCTGGTCTTAACGAATAAAGAAACCTTTAAGACCAATTTTATAAATGGTTAATTAATCAATGAACATTTCATGTCATGACAACTTTGCTGTCCTATACAACTTCATAACTGTATGGAGTTAGATATCGAAGACCTCCCTTCATGGACTGTAAAACAAATTCTGTCCTACATAATTATGTATCAGAAGATACTGAAATTGCAATGACAGGTTATTTAGAAGTTAATTACAATGAAAATAGATCATATCAAAACCAATGGAATACAGTCAAGGTGTTAAAACAGTGGGGAATTTATGGAGTTAAATGCTTTCATCATTAAATAATATTGGAAATAAAGAAACGAAGCATTTAACTTTTTTTAAAAGCTGGGAAAGGACATGAAACTTAAAAATCAGGACTTCATAAAGATACAAATATTAATAGAAAAATAAGTCCCCCAAGCTCTGATTTTTTGAAAAGACTAATGCATTCCAACACTAGACAAGAGAAAGGAAGAAAGGAAGGGAGGAAAGGAGAAAGGATGGACGGAAAGGGTAAGAAAGAGAGATGGAGAGAGAGAGGGGGAAGGCAATTATAAAACATTAGGAATGCTAAAAGGTCTTGTTCTCAAGAGATCAGGTTCTGGAAGACTTTCAAAGTCCATTTGTACTTAAAGCTAATGGAGCAATATACAGTGACTGCTATCGCCATCTGTTGGTAGCAGACAGAGTTGACACCTTCGCTCTGCCTTTGTTCATATCTAAAAAGTCTTATAAATTGAAATTTCAAATTTGTTTTTAATTTACAACTTCTGAAATATTTTAAAAGATACAAAGTCCCTAAGATACTATGTCAATTAATTTTTAAATCTTGATTAATGGGAAAATGTTGTCGCAAATTGCAAAACAACTAACAATAACTCGAGAAGAGGTAGAAAAATCAAAACCACAAATGACCAGGTGAGTACTTTTAAGAGAGATTCATTCCTGTATCCTTAAACTCTTCAAAAATGTTGAAACAGAGGAAGACTCAAATTAATTTTATAAAATCAGTATAACTCTCTGATACTGTTTAAAAACTGAGAAAAATACCTCCAAAAAGAAAATTTGAAGACACATTACAATTTATATATAGATTCAAAATAATTCTAAATAACTAGAGCAAGTTAAATACATCTTATATTCAAAGAATATCATGCAGTGTCCAGCAAGCATTATTTCAAGATGTGCAAAGATGTTATGAAATCATCAGTATGACTCAAATAATAAATTCAAGAAGAAAAATCCTGTGATGATCTTGAAGGATGAAAAGAAAACCCTTTGATAAAATTCAACAATATTCTCGGTTGAACAATCCTACTGTACTAGGATTAGAAAATTGTTCATAAAGATCAGCAAGAGTTCCCCTCCTTCTAAAATCAAAAGTGAAAAAATGATGCATGAAATAACCACTATATTTCAATATTTTCCTGGAATTTTTGGTTAGTGCAATGTCAGAAAAAGAAATAATATGTAAACTACAACAATATGTATAAATATTTGGTTTCAAAAATAAAAGAGAATCAACCAAAAAACTATTAAAATAAATAAACTAGTTCAGACAGGCAGCAAACTAGAACATAAATATGAACCAAAACAATAGCTTTCCTCATATACTAGCTACAACCACTTATAAAATATCATGGGAAAATCATTTTACAAAAGTATCAACAACTATAAAATTTCTTGAAAAAAAAAAAAACTTTAAGACATGTTTTTAAAAACCCACAGAACTCTTAAGAAAAATAAAAATAGACCTGGACAAATAAAGCAACATACTATGTTCATGGATGAGGAGGCAATATGGCAAACAAACCAGTTCTCCAAATTAATCTGTATCTATAAATACAATTCCAACCTATAGCTCAATAGGATTTCTTTTTTGGAAATGAATACAAGTTTTCAAAAATTGAACTAGAATGATAAACACAGAATACCCAAGATTTTATTTATTTATTTATTTATTTATTTATATGAAAGGAAATAAAGCGGGTCTTGCCCTATTTTAAAAGTACTCCTGGTTCCTGGTGCTCAGTGAAACCCAGCAGAAAGTTCAGGAACAGAAAGAAAGACCTATAAGAATGTGGTGTGTGATAAAGCAGCAACATAGAGCATATGGAAAATCAGATAGGTTATTAATGAATGGCATTGAAGCAATTGGTTAAGTATGTGGAAAAACATAAAGTTAGGCCCTACTCCAAAAATAAGGTAGATTGCTCTTAGTTTTGAATTATCCGCTGCCTTTCCCATGACATTATACACCCATGTCCTACTGACACCAGGCTTAGCCGTGCGATTGGATTTGGCCAGGGAAATGGGAACAGAAGTGACACAGACCACGTCGTACCAGAAGTTCTATGTTCCATTGCATGTTCCCACTGTTCCTCTTTGTCCTTCTGCCAGGAGACCAGGGCCTGCCCCTTGAGTACAGGCCCCAGAATAAGGCACACTGGGACGGTACCAAAGCTCACCTACAGCCAACGTGTTAAGTGAGTGAGAAACAAAGTTATTATTATAAGCCATTGGAATTTGGGGACCTTTTGTTTCCACACACAACTTTTAAAAAAATGTAGAGTGCTATAGAAATAAGATAAAATGTAAAAAAGAAACTATGAGATCTATAGAAGAAAATACTGACGAATATTTATATAATCTCATGTCTAGTTAGCTATAACATGAAAGAAAAACACTTAAATGAAACAATTTAAAGATTTGGCTACATAAAAGGTTAAAATTTCTGTGCTACACATATTCAGCCAATAGCAAACCAGGAAAATGTATTTGCAGTGTATATGCCAAAGTACGCATATGTAAAAAGTTCTTAAGAGTAAAAAAAAAAAAAGAAAGAAAGAAAAAAAAGACTAATGTTCTATCGAGCCAAAGACAGACATTAATAAAACTCAATTCTCAAAAGAAAATATAAAAATAGGCCGGGCGCTGTGGCTCACGCCTGTAATCCTAGCTCTTGGGAGGCCGAGGCGGGCGGATTGCTCAAGGTCAGGAGTTCAAAACCAGCCTGAGCAAGAGCGAGACCCCGTCTCTACTATAAATAGAAAGAAATTAATTGGCCAACTGATATATATATATAAAAATTAGCCGGGCATGGTGGCGCATGCCTGTAGTCCCAGCTACTCGGGAGGCTGAGGCAGAAGGATCACTCAAGCCCAGGAGTTTGAGGTTGCTGTGAGCTAGGCTGACGCCACGGCACTCTCTAGCCTGGACAACAAAGCGAGACTCTGTCTCAAAAAAAAAAAAAAAAAAAAAAAAAAAGAAAATATAAAAATAGCCACAAAAATGTTAAAATATAATTAACATCACTAATCATCAAAGAAATGTAAATAAACATTGAGATTGCTTTAACCATCTTATTAACAGACATATGAAATATGATCATGCCCAATATTGCCAAAGGAACACGAAAAGAGGCATTCTCCTATCCTGTTCTTGAGGGCATAAATTGGCATATAAAATTTTTTTAAAGCAATTGGGCAAAATGTCAAAAGACTTAAGAAGCGACTCAAAAAGTCTACTTCCTGGAATTTATTCTTAAAAGGACTGGGTAAATGGGCAAAAATATTACACATCTCAGTGTCATTTATAATAGGGAAAAATTCAGCAAAATTTTAAATGCTTAGTAAATTATAAATGATGATACATTTACACAATAGAATACTATACAGCCACTAAGGATGATTATGTAAATGTGTATTTATAAGACATACATGATTTTTAAAAATGTAAAAACAATTTATCAATATTTTGTGATATAGTTATTTTAAGAATATATAGTGCATACTAATATAATATGCATCATGCATCACATAATGATATTGCAGTCAACAATGGATATATGATAGTGGTTCTATAAGATTATGGAGCATATACAGAAACCTGATATACAGCACTTGATATTGGCATTGCAGATCAAGAAAGGGAAATGATTGATACTTAGTAATGGTGCTGGGACATTTGGTTTTTCCATGTAAAAAAAATATATAAATAAAAATATCTATACCATCTAGGTTTGTGTAAGTACCGTACCGTCTATAATACGTGCGCAATGAAATTACCAAAGAGTTTATCTGTCAGAACACATTCCCAGTGTTAAGTGACATATGATTGTACATATACTTAGTGCATATTTTTATTTGTGTGTACATATTTTTATGCATATGTAATGTCTTTAATATCTAACAACTACAAGAATAGCTAAATAATTTGCTTTTTGCATGAGTTTTTTTCTTTTTTATTCATATGCATTTTTGAAAACTTCAACAATGTACTTTTTTTTTTTGAGACAGAGTCTCACTCTGTTACTTGAGCTACAGTGCCAGAGCATCAGCCTAGCTCACAGCAACCTCAAACTCCTGGGCTTAACTGATCCTCCTGCCTCAGCCTCCCAAGTAGCTGGGACTACAGACATGTGCCACCAAGACCGGCTAATTTTTTGTATGTATATTTTTAGTTAGCCAATTAATTTCTTTCTATTTTTAGTGGAGATGGAGTCTCACTCTTGCTCAGGCTGCTCTTGAACTCCTGACCTTGAGCAATCCTCCCGCCTCAGCCTCCCAAAGTGCTAGGATTACAGGTGTGAGCCACCGCGCCGGGCCTTCAGCAATGTATTTTAACATTATTAACATTTTAAGAGGCTATTCTAAAAGGCTGTGTTGCTTATCCCCATTGGGATCACAGATCTCTGGGAATATATTCAAAGCCATTTACTGGCTGGCCATGAAAATGCACACGTGCAACTAGACACTGAATTCTGTATAGATTCCAGGGATTTCTCTTTCTTCCCAAACAGGATCCAATGACATCACATGAAGGACACTTGGCACAGAAGCACGGCACATCTGACTTTTGTCTGCTCTGGAGGTCATAACTTTGGGTCCACTCAGTCTGAGCATCTACAGCGAACAACACTTGGGGTTATCTTAGTGTTTCATTAAGTTGACAAAACAACGTTTTGTGAATGAGTGATTCCAGGGTCTGTCATGGTAACTGCATCATTCATTCTCCATCATTAGCAACATCACACTAGGAGGTGTAGACGGTGTTTCTGAGCTGACCGCGTGTTCCTTCTGCACGAATGCAGCCCTTAACCGGCGGGCAAGAGAAACAGGGTTCTGCTCTGGTCTGGTCTGTCCTCTTCCCATGGTAGAGGCTCCACTTGCCTCCTGCTGGGGTCTTTGCTTCTTTGTTCAGAGATCTGCAGATTGTATGTAATACCAAACTGTCTGCAGATGCTTCGAGCTCACTTTAAAAACAGCCTCATGGCCGGGCGCGGTGGCTCACGCCTGTAATCCTAGCTCTCTGGGAGGCCGAGGCGGGCGGATTGCTCGAGGTCAGGAGTTCAAAACCAGCCTGAGCAAGAGCGAGACCCCGTCTCTACTATAAATAGAAAGAAATTAATTGGCCAACTAATATATATATACAAAAAATTAGCCGGGCATGGTGGCGAATGCCTGTAGTCCCAGCTACTTGGGAGGCTGAGGCAGCAGGATTGCTTGAGCCAGGAGTTTGAGGTTGCTGTGAGCTAGACTGACGCCATGGCACTCACTCTAGCCTGGGCAATAAAGTGAGACTCTGTCTCAAAATAAATAAATAAATAAAAAATAAATAAATAAATAAAAACAGCCTCATGGGCAGGGCGCGGTGGCTCACGCCTATAATCCTAGCACTCTAGGAGGCCAAGGCAGGTGGATCGCTCAAGGTCAGGAGTTCAAAACCAGCCTGAGCAAGAGCGAGACCCCCCTCTCTACTAAAAATAGAAAGAAATTGATTGGCTAACTAAAAATATATAGAAAATATTAGCCGGGCATGGTGGCATATGCCTGTAGTCCCAGCTACTCGGGAGGCTGAGGCAGGAGGATCGCTTGAGCCCAGGAGTTGGAGGTTGCTGTGAGCTAGGCTGATGCCGTGGCACTCTAACCTGGGCAACAGAGTGAGACTCTGTCTCAATAAATAAATAAACAAACAAACAAACAAATAAAAACGTCTTCCTGGAGATGTCTCTTCCTTTCTGCAAATTTCTAGTTGCCTGTTTTACTTTATTTAGGAAAGGCTGAGTGACGTTCCAGCTTTCTCACCTGAAGCTGGTCCTACGTCTGTGTCTGGTTTGCCTGTTCTGTTGTCCTGCCATCTTATTCTGCCTAACAGAGAGGTGACAGAGGGGCCTCCCCCTACCAGAAGAGTATTGATGTTTGAGATGCAAAGTGAAAACCTGTCACCTCCTTCCCAGCTGGGGCTGTAGCAGCATTAGCCCTGGGGGATTATTATCTAGCCAGGTCACACTCTCTAATGTGGAGCTCTGAAAGTGTACCTATTTCCCTTCCAGAACATTCCAAAGGCTTCTGAGACCACCCACCCAACCAGAGCAACACTTGGAGGTGCCGTTGAATTCTCGTGTGACACAAACTCTCGAAATCGTAAAAGCCAAAAGGTTAAATGACTGAAGTTGCAATGCTCAACCACTTTTATAAGTAAAGGTAAGTCAAAGCGATAGGACTTCACTCCATGTCTGTAATGGTTTAGCTTTGTAGGAAGTGTTAGCAGTGATAGGAATTAAGAATAATGTAGGAAGACAATCCCCACATACATGAAATGTCTAGGCAACAAGATTGCATGTTTACCCAAATATTTAAAGTGAAATGCTCCAGATATGGAAAGCTTACAGTTTTCAAGCAAAAGCTTTAAAAAAAAAAAATGTATGGAACTCTTTCAAAAGGAGCTAAAACATTTCTCTGCCTTAGGCAGAATATACAGAACAGAGATTCACCTTTTCTGTACATCTCCAGATGATCGTGAATGTCAAGTATCAAGCTACGCTGTGATACAGGGACCCCCGGGGGATCTTCCTGTATACAGGGTGCCTGCAGCTACACCAAGTAACTTAGAGCGACTATAACGTTCACTCCCTATTTTATGCTTTTCACAGTTTTTTCCATCTCCCCTTACAATGCCATCATTTTCTTGCTTTGAGCAGGCTGCCAACCACCCTCCATTTTAAACATGCTGTAGGCTGGGAACCATTTAGCCAAGTTTGGATAAAACTGTATCCAGAGTAAGAGTACATCGGCTATGAGTCGATGGAATCCAGGTGTCCGCAGGCCATGCTGTCTCCAAAGACTCCAGGACAGAATCTTTTCCTGCCTCTTCCAGCTTTCTGGTGCCTCCTGGCATTCCTTGGCTTGTGGCAACATCTCTCCAATCGCTGCCGCCATCTTCCCTGTTTCTATGTGTTCTTTTCTGTCTCTTCTAAAGATGCTTTCCTTGGATTATAGGCCCCATCTGGATCCAGTATGCTCTCACCTCGATCCTTGCCTTAATTACATCTGCAAAGACCCTATTTCCAAATGAAATCACATCCTGAGGTTCTGCATGGATACCAATTTAGGGGGAGGGGAGAAACTATTCAGCCTACTACAGGGATCCATGACCCTAATTAGTTAAGAACAAGTGACATAGAGGATAAAATCCTAAGGTCCTAGGATGACACTCCAGGGCCTTCGTACTCCGCCCCGACCCCAAATCTCTGACCTCATCTTCCGCAGCCATGCTTCAGCCCACCTGGCACTTCCAGCTCCCAAACTCCTGCACCAGTCTGCTTCAGTGCTGTGTTCCTAAAGTCGACACTCACTGGGACTTCTTTAATTCCTTGAGTGTGTTGTCCCATGTAGTTACCACCTGTGAGGTAGGAACTATCATTAGATCCATTTTACAGGCAAGGGAAATGAGGGTTAGGTAAGGCAAAGAATTTGGCCAACATCACACAGCTAGCAATGAGCAGAGCTGGGGGTCAAACCCAGATTCAGGCAAGCCCAGAGCCTGTGCTCTTGACCATGAAGGATCAGCTTAGCTTGTTCAAATAACAGAAAGGACAGTGTGATTGAAGCAAGGCAAAGAGTGGTGAGAGACAGAAAGGTAAGGAGACCAGCACCTAATGAGGTGGCTGGAAAGGTAAATAGTAATTCTGAGTGTAGCACGAATCCAATGGGCACATTGAGGAGGATGAGATCTCAGGAGAGACCATTAAATTTGTTTGTTGTAAAGAGAAGTTTTACTTATGCATTCCTTCAGTTGTTCATTTATTGAGCACCTATTATGTGCAGGACATAGCTGCAGATAAGGAGGATACCATGGTGGGCATGTCAGATGAGATCCTGGTCTTCCTTGAGCTTACATTCTAGTAGAGGAGAAAGACAACCAAATAAGTGATCAAATGCCCCAATGCAGGTAGTGAAGAATGCTATAAAAACACACCACGGCGTGCCAGAGAGGTGGGGGAGCAATACTCCACACTCTCCTAGGAGGTGACATTTGAACGAAGCTGTGAGCAATGAAGAAGAACCAACTGAGTCAAGATCTAGGGGCAAACCTAGTGGAAAGCAAAAGGAAAGAGGCTGAAGATGAAAGCATTTAGGGCTGGTTTAGCGTGCAAAGGCCAAGGAGAGGGAGAAGTTGATAGGACCCAGGGAACAGCAATAATGCACAAAAAGTACTATTTCTATGGCTGCATTTCATCATCCTTGGTAGGATTTGGGGAGAGGTGAATTATTGCCATCGGGACACTCTGTGACTGTTCATTAATACTCCTGACTAATGGAAGATGATGAAGATTGTGCAAGAAAAATGACTGCAGCAAATGCCTTGGCATCTCCACCGAGTCACCTTTGGCAAGGAGCCTCTTCCACAGCTCTTGCGCTGTGCTTGGCAGCTGGGCACTCTCGGAACTGCACGGAGACACAGCAGACATGACCTTTGCAAGACAACGAAACCAAGAGATCTTCGGGGGACGGACTCCCAAAGACGACAGAGAATTCATTCATCTTCCGAAGCACGTGCTGCCATTGGAGCCTTGGCACCAGCCCATGCGACCCCAGTCTATGCCACCACAAAGCCAGCTCCTGTCCCATCTCCCTTCCTCTCCTCCCTGCAGCCAGGCTGGGCAAGAAGGGACTAGACTCAGCCCCTTGCGAAAGCTTCAGGCTGCATGTGTCACCAAATGACCTTGAGAAAGTCATGAGTAAGTTTCTGAAATCTCTGCAGAAAACATTTGCCCAAGGAGACTCGTGGCAAGGCAGGGCCACGTTGCAGAATGGGCAGATATCACCATGGCTGGACAATTCTCCCTGACTCAGTCCTGTAAACCAGATGTCCCCAAGCATGCTCGAACTTGCTGAGGGCACTGTTTTTTTAATTATCCAAATAAAATGGCTCAAGCTCCCATCTCACGCACGATGAGAAGTCCCAGGACCTCAGCAGTACCTGAGGGGGAGGAGTGGGTGGAGTGAGACTTAGACTCTCACTGGTCATCCCTCTTCTTTGCTTCTCCTGAACCCCACTCACCTTCCTCCCCCTGCCCCCCAAACAGTGCTCTCCCAAGGCTGTTGTGCCTGGCTAATTTTAATGAGCCTTGTAGGGATGGCGGAAGCAGTTTCTACACAGCCAGAATAGCACCTGATTTAAAACTGCACCATTCTCTGATACTTCCCCATAAGTCCTCCTCTACAGAGAACTTCTCACAGCCTCAGTTTCCCTCCAGGAGCTTCCTATTGCCACATTTCTGGGGCCCTATTCCCATATGCTGGGCCCATCAAACCCTCGTTGTTGGGCACAAAGAGTCAAACGCTTACTTTCCAAGGTGAAGCAGCTGAGCTCCCTCACCTGCCCTCGCAAATCAAGGCTTTGTCTGAAAGTAGGCAGAAAAGCAAGACATCTTCGCCAACCACATGGTCTCATTGAGGTATGTCACTCCAGCAAAGAGCCATTTCCCTCTGACAGTCATGCTGTTCTTCCCCTAAAAGGTAGAACCTTGATACTCATTTTTTTTTTTACTAAATAGCATTTTTTTTCCTTCTGCCACACTGCCCCATGATGCTATCAAGATACACCAAGGTGAGCACCAGCAATGAATTCTCTTCCCTCTACAATACACTGAGATGATGCTTTAATGAAAAACAAAGCAAAAGAAAAACCCAGAAATGAAATCAGGTCATTTGAAATTTTTGAATTGGTGAAACTGCATAGTGGCAACATATGGTGATGTCCCAGATTCAGTTCTGTAGCTGTAGTGGATCTCGTGGCCTTGCACAAATCCTCCCAAGACCTCTGGGCTGGTTAGCACCTGTGCAGTGGTCAAATACATGCCCTAAGCACTGTCCATCCACCACCATTCATATGAGCCCAACCCCAAGCCTAGAACCTACGCAAGCCCCCGCCCACACCACACCAGCCCAGGGAGCTCCAGGCATTGCAGCCTGTGTCATAGCCATGACCTTGGCTTCTCTCACTTTTCTCCTGCTTTGGATCCTCACTTTCAATCCTCCAGGATCTACCTGTGTCCGGACTCTGTGGCTTTGCTTCTACACTAAGCCCTATGCACGTCCTTTTCACTGCTGATCGATTTTTGCTCCCCTGGGTTTGCCATTCAGCATTCTCCACCTCAGGGCTTCTCAACCTCAGCACCCTGGGCGTTTGGGTCTGGATGATGCTTTGCGGTGCCCTGTGCATTGTGAGATATTAAGCAGCATCCCTGGCTTCTTCCCCCCAGATGCCAGTGGTGCCCCTTCTCAACTGTAACAACCAAAACTGCCCCCAACATTGTCACATGTCCCCAGGGTGCAAAATGGCACCTGGTTGACAAACACAGATCTACTGAACTTGCACTTGTCATTTGGTTCTCTTAGCCCCTGGATGCCATGAGAAAACACCTCGCAACAGCTTCAGCTCTCCCAAGGAAAGCAGCGTGGACTGGGTGTTCTCTGCAGCTTAGTTCTCCCCTGAATCTGAGTGAGGGTCCAGCTGTCTGAGCAGCACTCTCTCAAGACCTGCCTGAAGAAGAACTCTAAATAGTTCAAATACAAAAATGGGCTTCATCTGGCTAACCAAAGCCAAAACACCTGCTTGAACATTAATTTACCCAATTTTGAGCATGCTAGCAAGTCCCAGTGATTGAATGGATTTTTTTTCTCTTCTTTCAGTCATCATGTGGTGGCTTTCGCCCAGCCCAGATACCAGGAAACCAGTGGGATCAAGAGGACAGAGTTGAAGTGAGGCACAACGAGGAGAAACCAGGCTGCTTAACATCTACATTGAGTCGCTTAGCAAGTCACTAAACCCTACAAACTTCCCTACAGACTTGGTCCTAACAGAGCTATTCAAGGCCAAGGGTTATCTAATGGGGGGTGGTTCATCTTTAAGATTTTGATATCCCATAATAATGTCATTGCTCCTGAAAGGAGGGTCACATTTCCACCACATCAACAAATTGATCGCATCCTTTATAAAAATAAGCCTGGGTAGAAAGGAAAATGGGAAGACTACAGAAGTCTGGTAGAATATCAGAAGGAGATATTTTTAAGGAGGGATGGCCCAGAAAACACTGGCCTCCTTGCCTGCTTTTCCGAGAGCAGCCCTGCTTGGGTTTATTCTGTTGCCTGGGCCACTCCTTGCAGATCTCTACAGCCTCACTCATTCAGTCATTCAATGAATTACATTGACCGAGGACTCCTTTGGGCTATGGGCTGTAGATCCAAGCATGAGTAAGTCTTGGGGCAGCAGAGCATCACGGTGAAGAACTCGGGTCCCAGCATCAGATATATCTGGGTTCTCATCCTGGCTCTGCTACTTAACCAGTTCCTACATGTCACGTCCCCTTCCTGGGCCTCCGTTGACTCGCCTGTGAAATGACTGTACTGTTTAAGTGATATAAAACACTTAGCACAAACAAGCCTTGGCACATAGCACAGTGATCTACAGGTATTAAAGATAATGATGATGATGGTATAATGATACTTATTAGCACTATTCTCAGGGAGCACAAAATCAAGTGTGAGGAGCATGTGAGGAGGAAGGAAAAAGGTCAGTTGTAGCAAAGTGGGCTGGGGGCTGGGACGGAAAGCTGGTGGACTACAGCAGAGGCACAGGAAGGAGAACGGTTGGCTACACCATGAGAGAGGAAGAAGGAAGGTGTCCTAGAGAAGGTGACCCCCAAGATGGCACCAGGGTTACCCTGTCGCTGCTCCTCTCTTCAGGAATGTTGCCCTTGGCTAAGGTCTCAAAGTAATTCCACTTGACAACCCAAATGGGTGGCCCTTGGACAAGCTTCCAACACAACCATGCAAGCTTTTCTTGAATAGAAAGGGTGACAAAGTCGCACTTGGCTGCACCAAGGGAAACAAGGGAAAGCCCAGGTGTAGGACAAGGTCAAGAAATGTAGGAACAGGAGAGCTTGGTCCCACACAAAGCCCGCTTGTGGCTTAACCTCTACACCACAATTCCTGTTTCCACTCAACATCTATTTCAAATGTTCACATCCCAAAAGTGAGAAAACGAGAGAAAGGAGACAAGAAGCAACTCTGTTTCCAACAACCAATATGCCGTGTTTACATAGCTTTGAGTTTTCGGGTGCACCAAAATTCTGGAAAGAAGAGAGAGTTTGGAGGGGAGTGACAAGGAAGCCTGTAGTTGGTGTTATAAGAATGTCTTTGCACAAATTAGAAGAGTGTGCAGTTCTCATGCCCAATACCTTCTTGTCATTCAGATGCCCACTCCAATGTCCAGGTGGAGAATTTACCAGGAATAAAGAGCTTAATTAGGAACTGAAACTTAGAGTACCACATTGACTCAAGACTTTCTTGAGAATGGCACTCCAGTCACTTCGAAAGTTTCCAGAGCAAGAGGAGAGGGCAACAGGAGAATTGCTCAGCTATTTCTAGGGTGTGATTGTTGCCTTGGGAAGAAATATTTTGTTCTTTTTTTAAAAAAAAAAAACACTACATCTGCTTTGAAGATTTTCCTGTTTTGAAATCCTATCAGTTCTAAAAATCAAGATATTTCCTCTAGCTTATTTATGTTAGAAGAAAGTTCCTTATTGATAATTCTTTCACAAAGGCATTCAGAGTCCTGGGCTAAGAAGTTACTCCAAGTTGCCCGTTTTG
This sequence comes from Microcebus murinus, assembly GCF_040939455.1. Classification (NCBI taxonomy): domain Eukaryota; kingdom Metazoa; phylum Chordata; class Mammalia; order Primates; family Cheirogaleidae; genus Microcebus; species Microcebus murinus. The sequence goes on from NC_134123.1 coordinate 29,500,976, forward strand.
GCGAATGCTTTGCAGTTGGTCTTTTTATTGCGAGTCCTTGGAAAGGGACTTTAACACCTTGTTCTGGCCGCTAGGGTACACATGTAAGTTTCCAATGGCAATGTAAAACACTGCTTACATTTTTGAAGATCCTGATTATTTCTTGTACAATTATGGGTTATTATTTGAGATGAAATAAAATTAAGGTTTGCTTTTTTTCTGTTTGCAATGTTCTTTCCCTACGCATCCCACCTAAATTTGCATACTCTAATCCCAGTAGATCATAAACTGTTACGAAGAGATTGGTTAACAGAGAGGTTTAAAGGCTTGTCTTCATTTTAAAAGGGGGATGCTTACTTTAAAGATTTATAGGCATTGAGCTTCCTGCTTCTTTGATAAGAAAATCATGCTTTGTGAAAAGAGATTGAAAACAAGCCGCTGATTCTTCAACTGTTTTTCTATAGCCTTAACTTGCCTGGTTATTTATGAGTCTGCAGTCATTCCAAGACACCATTGTAAATGAGTTGTAAAATCTGGTGACAGCTTTTAGGGTCAAATGCATAAATGTAAATAAAATATGTTTTTGCCTTGAGCATCCAGTCTCCCATGCCTTGATGGGCTAGAACTGAGTTGGGGCATACCTGTGACCATCAGGAACTTACCTTTTTGTAGATTTAGTCATTCATTCAACTAATATTTATTGATATCCTATTATAAGTACTAAGGGACATAGCAGTGGGCAAAACAAGCTATGGTCCTTGTCCTCATAGAGCTTACAGCGGGAGAAGAAAATTACAGGTAAAAAGGAAACACAAATAAGTATGATATTAGAAGTACAGGCAGGTGGGGTTGGGAGGAAGGAGTGGGGTTTCTCACAGAGCTTCCTTGAGGGAGCAACCAGACCACAAAACAGGACCAGCCAGGACAGTCTCCTCCATCTGATACGCAACTCCAAGTGCCTCCAGCTCCAGCGTCACTGAGGACAGGACCAAATCGTGTCCTCCAGCGAAGTCCATCCTAAAATTAAGTGCTTCCTAGCTGAACGCAAAGTTATTTACTCTTCTTTTAAAGAAAACAGAAGTTCCGGCCTGGCGAGGTGGCTCACGCCTGCAATCCTAGCACTCTGGGAGGCCGAGGTGGGAAGACTGCTTGAGCTCAGGAATTCAAGACCAGCCTGAGCAAGAGCGAGACCCCATCTCTACTATAAATAGAAAGAAATTAGCCAAACAACTAAAAATAGAAAAAATTAGCTGGGCACAGTGGTGTGTGCCTATAGTTCCAGCTACCCTGGAGGCTGAGGCAGGATGATCACTTGAGCTCAGGAGCGTGAGGTTGCTGTGAGCTAGGCTGACACCACGGTAATCCAGGGCAAAACAGTAAGACTCTGTCTCAAAAAGAAAAAGAAAAAGAAAACAGAAGTTCCACCCATTGCTTACTCTCCAACCATCTTCCCTATGTTCTTTCGAATCATCGTTTAACCATGTTACTAGGCACATAATGACTTAGAACCACCGTAGAATCTCATTTTCCAATAACATTTGGGTAGACTAACAATGAACCTCTTAAAATCTTTAAAAATCAACACTATTTTTAACTGGCAAGTAATAATTTTATGTATTTATGGGACGTACGCTGTAAGATGCCACAGATAAACCAGCTGCCTCCGCAAGGACTTTTCTTTGTTATAAATGATCTTTTTCATAACTCACACTGGCCTCTACCCAGGGGGCTTCCCCGGGGCTTCCTCCCACTGAGTCCACGGGGAAGACTGATGCAGGCCAGTGTCTAAGGACATCCCATCCGGCCAAGGGACTGTAGTGTCAACAAGAAAGCTCACAAAAGAGCTTTGATATATTTATACAATACAGAGTGATTAGATCAAGCTGATTAGCATATCCATCACCTTAATTATCATTTTCATGGAGAGACATCTGAAATTTACCCTTAGCAATTTTGAAATACACATTCGTTATTGTTAACTATAGTCACCCAGCTATGCAACAGATCTCAGAAACTTATTCCTCCTGTCCAGTGGAATCTTTGCGTCCTCTGTCCGAAACCCCTGCATTCTCTCCCGCTGCCCACAACCAGTCTCCGGTACCACCATTGTTCTCTGTCCTTCTGTGAGTTCTATTTTTTTAGGTTCCAGATGCACGAGAGATAACGTGGTGTTTGTCTTCTCGTGCCTGGCTGATTTTGCTAACATAATGTCCTCCAGGTTCAAGCGTGCCATTAAAACAACAGACACATTAAAAATGTCATTTTACCTTAAGATACATACATGCCCATTGGTTAACCAGCATTTGTAACGGAGAGGCAGGATCTGCTGTGTGAGTGTGGATGACTGGCTGTAGCACTGTCCCGTAGCACTCCCCATGATAATGAAACTGTCCTATGTCCAGTCACGTGGCTACAGCGACCCATGTGTGCTGATAGAACTACAAGTGTCTTCACCTTTTTTTTTTCCCGAGACAGAAGCTCGCTCTGTTGCCCAGACTAGAGTGCCGTGGTGTCAGCCCAGCTCACAACAACCTCAAACTCCTGGGCTCAAGCGATCCTCCTGCCTCAGCCTCCCGAGCAGCTGGGACTACAGGCATGCGCCACCATGCCTGGCTAATTTTTTCTATATATTTTTAGCTGTCCAGTTAATTTCTTTCTATTTTTTAAGTAGAGACAGGGTCTCGCTCTTGCTCAGGCTGGTCTCGAACTCCTGAGCTGCTCAAGCGATCTGCCCGCCTCAGCTTCCCAGAGTGCTGGGATTACAGGCGTGAGCCACCGCACCCGGCCTTCACTTTTGTATTCAACAGCACAGGCTAAGAGTCCTTGTTATCGTCTCTGTGTAGACCACACCCCTATGCCTCCTCTCTGATTTTCATTTTTTGTTTTTGAATGAAGTGAGAACTTAAAATCAATTGTGACATATCCTGAGAGCAGAATCCTTTTAAATTTTAAGATATTCTTGTATTTTTTGAGGTCTTTCACCACACGTAATATGTTAGTTGTTTTCTTTAGCAACTTTCACCTTTTAGGTCTTTCAGTGTATTCAATGCCCATCTCCCCTTCCCAATCCTGTCTGGCTCCTCTCCTGAGATGGTCACTCTTACGTGGATAGAGATGGTCACTCTTACGTGGATAGGGATGGTCACTTTTATGTGGATAGGTTGGGGGTACACAGGAATGGGTCCCTGTGGGCAGAGCATCTATAGAGTTTCCTCACTTTGAGTTGGGCAAGAGCCACGAGACCAGTATCAGAAAACTTTCAGGCAGGGATTGCTAAAGACAGAGTCACAAAAAGGCTGTCATCTATGAGGATATAAGGATCCCTGAGCTGAGAGACAAATCCTACCTGTGTATGCCTGATATCCATGGTCCCTAAGAAGCCACAGGGATGCTGAAAAAGTGACTTCATCTTCTGCATCTGTGAATCTAGAAGGTCACAAAGACACCTCGACACCAAGGTGCTCCTTCCCAGACCCTCAGGGAGGCACTGCTGCCCACCTACCCTACACCTTCCCTTTCCCTGCCATGGGAGGAACCCCTCTATCTTCCACCAGCCAGAGGTCAACCTCCACTTGGGGTCCCATAAAATAGCATAGCAAAGGAAACTCAGTGGCCAGAGACAGGAAGACCAATCAGAACACACAAAATACTCAGCCACTGAAATGGAGTTTCTAAGCACAACAGAGGACCAAGCAAATAAATAGGGAGATTTAAATGCACGCACAAAAAGAAAGTCTGGACCTCATAAAAATATGACTTCTCCATTGACTAGGGTTGCCACAATTTAAGAAACTATGTGAGAAAAACTACCGAATGCCCCATTAAATTTGAATTTTACATGAATAATGAATAATTTTAGTAGATTATGTCCCATGCTATATTTCAACATACTTGTACTAAAAATTTCTTCATTGTTTATCTGAGATTCAAATTTAATTTATGTGGAAAGTGCCACCATTGAGCAATTCAGTGGGTGAAATGAAGAGAGAACAGTCTATGAGGAGGTATAAACTGGCAACTAGAGAACTCATAGAAAAATTCTCACTACACAGAGCTAGTAAGCAAAAAGTAGACAAATAAGAGGAAAGATGAGACATGAGGCTAGATCCAAGAGCCCTACCATGAGCAATGATAGGAATTTCAGGAAAAAAAGGAAACAAATGAGAGGTAATAAATTTACAGTGTGTAATAAAAGAAAATTCTTCCTAAAGAGATCTTGGAGTCTAGAGATAGAAAGGACTCTCAGAGTTCTAGACTTGACTGATAAGGGAAAATGCTCATTTGGGCATATCCTGGTAAAATTCCTGAAATTAAAAAAAAAAAAAGCTGACACCTTCTAGGTGGAAAGTACAAGTTCCCTATGAAAGGAAAGCATCCTATTTGCATCTGACTTCTTATTGACAACACTGGAAGCCAGAGGACAATGGAATGACATGTGCCAGTGGCTGAGCTGGAAGCAACCTGGGAGTCCTCCTCCCAGTCAAGGTGGAATTCGCCAGCCAGAGTGACAGAAGGAAACTGTGAGCATGAAAAAATATGGAGCTGACACCACCAACAAGTCCAGTCAATCAAAGATCTTAAAAAGAGAGAATCAGATTGAGATTTCAAGGTACAGGGAGATGGAAAGGAAAGAAAATAGTGGTGAACAATGAACCCAACACAGACAGGTAAAGTTACATGGATATCAATGAGCCATTGGGGATTGTGGAAGGTAAATGCTACGTATGTCCTTTGGAAACAGAGGAGCCTACAGCAAAGGAGTGTAGGATGGTTACCAGGGGCTGGGGGATGGGGGAAACAGGGAGATGTTGGTCCAAGGGTACAAACTTGTAGTTATATGATAATTAAGGGCCAGGCGTGGTGGCTCACGCCTGTAATTTTAGCACTTTGGGAGGCCGAGGCAGGAGGATTGCTCAAGGTCAGGAGTTTGAAACCAGCCTGGGCAAGAGTGAGACCTCGTCTCTACTAAAAAGAGAAAGGGCCAGGCGCGGTGGCTCACGCCTGTAATCCTAGCTCTCTGGGAGGCCGAGGCGGGCGGATTGCTCAAGGTCAGGAGTTTGAAACCAGCCTGAGCAAGAGCGAGACCCCATCTCTACTATAAATAGAAAGAAATTAATTGGCCAACTGATATGTATATAAAAAATTAGCCGGGCATGGTGGCGCATGCCTGTAGTCCCAGCTACTCGGGAGGCTGAGGCAGAAGGATCGCTCGAGCCCAGGAGTTTGAGGTTGCTGTGAGCTAGGCTTACGCCACGGCACTCAAGCTAGCCTGGACAACAAACGAGACTCTGTCTCAAAAAAATAAAATAAAATAAAATAAAAAGAGAAAGAAATTAATTGGCCAACTAAAAATACATAGAAAAAATTAGCCAGGCATGGTGGCACATGCCTGTAGTCCCAGCTACTCGGGAGGCTGAGGCAGGAGGATTGCTTGAGCTCAGGAGTTTGAGGTTGTTGTGAGCCAGGCTGATGCCATGGCACTGTAGCCAGGGCAACAGAGTGAGACTCTTTCTCAAAAAAAAAAAAAAAAGATAATTAAGTTCTGTAGACCTAATGCACAGCACAATGACTATAGTTAATAATGCTGTATTGTATACTTGAAATTTTCTAAGAGAGTAACTCTTAAATGTTTTTGCCACCAATGGAAAAAATGTAACTATGAGAGGTGATAGACACGCTAAGTATCTTGATTGTGGTAATCATTTCACAGTGTATACATATATCAAAACATCATGTTATACAACTTGAATATGCCATTTTTATTTGCCAATTATACCTCAATAAAACTTTAGAAAAATGAAAAAAGAAAAGAAAGCACTAAGCACAGTGAGGAGAAATATTATACAATGATGAAAGGTATAATTTGCTAAAAGTCAAAAGCCTACATTTACCAAATAAAATACTGGCTAATTATATAAAGCAAAAGTAATTTTTGAAGATGCAAGATTTCAGCATACCAGTTTCAGAATTATAGATATCTACTAGACAAAAAAAAAATTAACTAAGAACATAGAAGTATTAAATAAGATAATTAATATACCTGAATATATTAATATATAAAATCTGGCAACCCAATTCACATATGTTTGAATATGTGTCTCTGTGTAGAGAAAGAGAGAAGAGAGACAGAGGCAAAGAGACAGAGAGAATTATGTTTTTCAAATAGGGAATTAAATACTAATATATACAATATTGGTTATGTGGTCATTGAGAAAATCATTAAAGGCTCAAAAAATCGTGCTCGTATTTAAGTAAAGTTCGAAATAAACATTTAAAGATGACTGATAAGTCGTAACTAATTTTTTTAAAGGGGAAAAGTCTCTTTATTATTAAAAAAAAAAAGACCTTAGAATTCATGAAAGAAAAGCAATAATTAACTCAACTACAAAAATAAGCCAACGCAACCAGCAAAAGGGAAAATGTAGTAACTTCGATCACAGAAAGAGTGGTCATTTCTTTAGTACATTAATGGTTCCTATAAATCAAGGAGAAAACATCAACAGGCCAACAGGAAAACTGAAAAAAGATACAAGAGGATAATTCACCCAAAAAGGAACATTAACAATAAGAAGTAATAAAGCCAATGACACAAAACAATGACACCAATGACACAAAACAAATATTTTGCTGACACTGTGGCATAAGCTGTGGCCAATTCACACATTGCTTATGAGGATGTAACTGATGCCACTTCTATGAATATTAATTTCTTACTAGCTCTAGAAATTTTAAAGGACCTATCCTTTGGCCTAGTACATCCACTCAAAAACAAATATCTCAGACATGTTTCAGTATATGGATTAAACGAAAGACATTCACTCACTGAGCACTATTTTTATTTATAAGAACAAACGACTCTAAACAACCCATGGGTTCCTTAATAGGACTCTGGCTAAATTTATGTTTCATCCATACAATGGGAAAGTAGAAGGCAGATTGAAGCATAAATTTACACACACTGACATGGTGAGATCCTCTGCCACAGGAGATGAAAAATGTAAGCTGCCTAACAGTGCAATAAGATTTATGAAAGATACACTTGCATGTATCTTTGTGTATATGTGTATAAATGCACAGAAAGGGTTTGTAAGGCTAAAGACCCACTTTTCTCACACTTCCTTTGAGAAGAGGAATGAGACAAAAAGGTGAGAGGTTTTTTCCATCCTAACATATTTACTTCCTTTTATAAGGAGAACGTATGTCCGTGCCACGTGTGTAGCCAGAGAATGAAAATAATAACCAAGTCAAAAACTGCTACTGGGTGAAAGAACCCAGGAAAGGGAAAGGCTGCCACTCAGACACATGTGACTGGCGCCATTTGTGTGTGCGTGGGACCCGGCCAAATTTGCTCCATAAATTTTACGTCCCGTAGGCTAGGCTCACATTTGAGGGCCTCGAAGAAGCGTTTCTTGTATATACTGAACTCCTGAAAGGTCAGGCACGCCACAAATTTCAGGCAGGTCAGGTGACCAGGTCAAACCACTTGCTCCCTAATGGATGACTCGGGCCTTGGGAGAGGGAAGCCCCAGCTCCAACTGACTTCCTTCCGCTAGTCAGGTGACAGGTGAAATCGTGTCCCCAACGAATGACTTGGGCCTCGGAAGGCAGCAGCCCCAGCTCCAACTGACTTCCTTCAGCTAGTCAGGTGACAGGTGAAACCATGTCCCCAATGGATGCCTAGGGCCTCAGGCGCCAGCAGCCCCAGCTCAAACAGACTTCCTTAGAATTTCTCCAGGAAACCGTTGGGCTGGTGGTGGAGGGAGCTCCGTCCAGCAACTGCTTTGCCCCCCACTGGCCTGAGGGAGAACATCACCTATGCTTCCCAAAAATGAGTCTCAGTCACTCTCAGGTTACACTCTCGCCAGACGCTGCAAGCCCCAGGTCCCAGGAAGCCCGGGTTTCACACCAGGGACAGGAATGGCCAGCGAGCTCAGCGTCAGGGCAGTCCTCACAGCAACGACCGTTGAAAGAGCAGGAGGACCAGCCGTGACAGGAGTGGGGGACGAAGGACCTGTCCCTGTTGGAGCCGGAAATCCAGATGCCTGAGGCCTCGGGCTGGTGCCACTGCCACACCGACTGCCTGGAGGCGTGGCTCTCCCACACCTTTGGGTGGCTGGGCTGGGCGGTGGGCGCGCACCCCTGGTTCTTCCTGCTGATGCCCATGATGCCGACAGCTGAGCTGGGCACCGGCCTGATCTACCTGCCCAAGGACAGAGACGAAGACCTCGAGGAGCAGTACACCCCGACTGGGGGCCCCGCCAAGGCTGAGTGGCGCTTCGTGCAGGCTCACTTCACCACCAACGACACCTATAGCTTCTCTGCCACCAGGAGGAGCACCCAGGTCAGTTTCGCCTCCGTCCTGGCGGTCAGCAACGCCGCCGACTCGCTGCTGAAAGAAGACACCTTTACAGAAGTGAGCGGGCTGGACCACGTGGTGCAGTCTCTGTGTGGGGAAGAGGTTAAGGGACCCGAGATCGCCTACGCGCAGGTGTGCGCCAGGTACAGGGACCTCTGAGTGCCCCCAACCAGCTTCTGTACACCTGGCAGCAGAACAGAACGCTGGACCTGAGAAACATCACCTTCCCCGTCTTGGACTATGAAGGCCATCCCATCTACCCGAGCGGCTTCTTTGGAAGAAACGTCTTGGGTAAGAGGATGGGAAGGAACCGGTTACTCCTGCGGACCAAAGCGCTGCGGCTGCTGTGCTACCTGAAGACCAAGGGCCTGGAGGACAACCTGGTGGTTACAGAGTTTACAGGGAGACCCAGAGATGGGAGGGATGAGGAAGACATGCTCTGAGAACACTAACAGTGGCACTGCCCAGCTCCAAATGACTTCCTTAGAATTTCTGCAGGAAACCGTCCGGCGGGTGATGAAGGGACCTCAGCCCAGCAGCTACTTTCCCCCCCACTGGCCCGAGTGAGAACATCACCTGTGCTTCCAGAAAATGAGCCTCAGTCGCTCTCAGGTGGCCCCGGAGGCCAAGCGAAGACGAAAGAGCAGGTGGGAGGTGGCGGTGGGGTAATCCCCACACTTTGGGAGGCTAAGGCGGGAGGATTGCTTGAGCCCAAGAGTTCAAGTTGTAACTATTAAGAAATTAACAAATATACTCCTGGGCCATGCACAGTGGATCACGTCTGTAACCCCAGCACTTTGGGAGGTCAAGGTAGGAGGATCACTTGAGGCCAGGAGTTTAAGACCAGCCTGGACAATATAGCAAGACCCTGTTTCTACAAAAAAATAGAAAAATTATCCAGGCATAATGATGTGCACCTGTAGTCCCAGCTACTCAAGAGGCTGAGGCAGGAGGATCGCTTGAGCCCAGGAGTTTGAGGTTGCAGTAAGTTATGACTGCACCATGGCACTTCAGCCCAGGCAACAGAGTGAGAAGAAAGAAAAGAAAAAAAAGAAAAAAAAAGAAAAGAAAGAAAGAAAAGAAAAGGAGAGAGAGAGAGAGAGACAGAGAGAGAAAGAAAGAAAGGGAGGGACGGAGGGAGGGAGGGAAATATACTCCTATATAATCCTTGGAGCACACAGGAAATCAAAATTAAAATTATTAATTATCTAAAAATAAACAAAAATGAGAAGGCATCATACCAAAATATAAGGAACATGAACAAAGTTATACTCGGTAGGAAATCGTACAACCCTTAAATGCCTTAATTATTTTTAAAAAGGTGAACAATAAGAAACATAGTATTCATCATAAAAATGTAGAACATATCAACGTGACCAGATTTCTTAAAATAAAAAAAAATAAAAAAAAATGTAGAACATGAAAATAAGACAAAAGAAATTAGAATAATTAAAAATGCATGCTCTGATTAATAAAATAGGAAAAAATTATAAGAAGTAAATAGATAACCAAAAGTAGGCTCAGCAAAAAGTCCAATAAAATGGGCAAATCTTTCCTAAGTTTGATGGACATAAAAAGGAGAAGGAAATTATATATGCAAGATTCAGAATGCTGAAAAGAATAAGAGAATATTATATGCAAATATTTTTTAAAATCTTCAGGAAAAGAATGATTTTCTAGAAATTTAATATTTATTACCAAAACTGACCACCCCAAAACATGAAAAACTTGAATAGACTATTACAATGAAGGAGATAAGAAAATGATTATCTACCCTTGAAAAAGGGTTCTAGGACCACTTGGATTCATCTTTAACGATGATATAAAACCAAAATTATCTGAACTATTTCAGGCTATAGACAAAGATGGAAAGCTCCTTGATTCATTTTATGAGTTGAACTCACTTTAACACCAAAACCTAACAAAGATTTTTTTTTTAATTAAAGATTTATCTAGAAAGAAAAACCTCTCTGATTTTGTGCTCATATTTCATTAGTGTGTATACTGTTTAATTAAATTATATGAATATAAAAGTTTGACCAGTCTAAAGAGGATTAGGAACAAACACAACTGACTCTTGATACGTACATTAAGCAATTATTGCCAAAAAAGCACCACACAACAAATCACCCCAAAACGCAGGGTTTCTACAACACAAAACATTGATTCTCATACAGGTCAACTGCAGTTTGGCTTGCCTAGGCCCAAATGGTGGCTGTGTCTGTCATCTCACTTGTCTCCTCTCATCCTTCTTACACCAGTGGCTTCCCAGGGCTTGCTCTTTGCATGGTAATCACAGAAGTGCAAAAGCCAAGCTAAATCGCACACGCAGATCTAAGGTCTCTCTCTATATCAAGTCTGCTAGCCTTCCTTTGGCCAAAGCCAGTCACATGGCCAAGCCGACTTTAATGATGCAGGAAGTGAATTCCACCCTCAGTGGGAAGAGGTACACCGAGTGACCATCCAAACCATCACAGCAAGCCCACAACTCAACTGGTCGAAGCTATAAACATAAAACTCAACACTCAACACTCAACTCTTGAAAGCCATGGTATGTAAGCAAAATGGAAACTAGCCTATCTGCGTATTGGGTTGGGGTGCTTCTTCCTCATTTATTCCTAATTATCAAAATGGATGTAAATTCTTCTTGGGTGTCATATCTTAAAAAGGAAGGTGGGTATTCATTGAGTGTAGCTGTGTAATCAATGGCCACATTGTACTATAAATGACTGTGTGTCAGTCTCCCCTTAAACTGTGAACTCCTTGAAGACAGATACAATATCCTTTCACCTGTGCGCTGAGCACCTAGCATTGTGCCTGGTATGTGATGCGCACTTAGCCAATGTTCCTGAGTGAGTGAGTGATGGGCGTCCCTGGCCTGTCCCCGGGCTGTGATTGGCATGAAGGCTCCTGACTCCACTTGGATGGCCCTACGTTTGGAAATAGCTTCTCCACTCCAGAAATGAGTTATTGGAGGCTTCCAGTTCTATACAGAATGGGCTCTCCCTCCGGGGCCTTCCCTCCTCTCTCTTAAGACACCTCTTGGACTTAAATCTGTTAAACTTCCCAGACCCCTCTTCTCTTCCAGCAAGACAAAGCGAGACTTGCTGACTTTTCCCCTGGTTTCATTTTCTTTTCTTATGAATCTGCTTTGCCCCTACCTCTGTCAACTCAATTCAGCATTTACTGAGCACCAACTACATGCCTGACTCTTCCCTGGGGCACGTGAAGATGGGACAGCCAACATCCCCAAGGAACTCACATCCTTTTATGAAAAATCATTCCTTCCAACTTCCAGACAAAATGCATCGGTTCCCATTTTCAACCTGATTTTCCAGCTAAACTTATTTGCATCTTAGGCTGCAAAGATTTCCTGAAACTGAATTCTTTTATTTATTTATTTATTTATTTATTTATTTATTTATTTTTTTTTTTTTGAGACAGAGTCTCGCTTTGTTGTCCAGGCTAGAGTGAGTGCCGTGGCGTCAGCCTAGCTCACAGCAACCTCAAACTCCTGGGCTCGAGCGATCCTTCTGCTTCAGCCTCCCGAGTAGCTGGGACTACAGGCATGCGCCACCATGCCCGGCTAATTTTTTTTTTTTTTATATATATCAGTTGGCCAATTAATTTCTTTCTATTTATAGTAGAGACGGGGTCTCACTCTTGCTCAGGCTGGTTTTGAACTCCTGACCTTGAGCAATCCGCCCGCCTTGGCCTCCCAAGAGCTAGGATTACAGGCGTGAGCCACCGCGCCCGGCCTGAAACTGAATTCTTGATGGTTGTGTAACTATAGTTCCTTTCTTCTAAAAGAGTCTTGCCTAATAGAAATAGACTTCATACCACAAATGTGATTTTTAAATTTTAGTAGCCATGATAAAAAAGTAAAAAGAAAAAGGTGAAATTAAATTTAATGACATATTTTATTCAACCCACTATATCTAAAATATTATCTTTTAGAAGTTATGTGCCCTATCTCCCTAACACTGGTTCTTGTTATAAGCCAATAAACTGGCATCTGTTCTACACTTTGGTCTCTAAAAGCCCTGTTCATATAGGTCTGTGATCCTGTGTCAAATCAACTCTGGTACAAAGGAAGATCTTATTTCTTCATCTGCAAAGATAAAGGAGAAACTTGAGTTTTTGTCTTGCTTTTCACAAAGTAAGAAATTTACTAAGGTCAATCAAAGACACCTTCATGCCTGGCTATTTCCTAGGGGGACATTTTTCTGGTTTCTGCACACTTTCCAAAACCAGAGAACAACCTTAGAAGAAAATGAAAAGCAAGACAAAAACTCAAGTTTCTTTTCCATGTCTCTATTTTTCTCTCCTCTGTTTTCAGAAGACACCAACAAAACACTTTAGAAATTTCTAGAATACGGTCCTAAAAATGGGTCCATCTGCCCCCTGGTGGCAGACATAAATGTATTCCGCAATCACTCGCTTAACAATCCTTCCTTTTCTGAACTCTCTCAGGAAGAGGAGTTTTTTGTGTTAATATTTTTGTGGAGACGGGGTCTCACTATGTTGCCCAGGCTAGTCTCGAGCTCCTGGCCTCAAGCGATCCTCCCACCTGAGCCTCAGCCTCAGCCTCTCAAGTAACTGGGACTACAGGTGTGAGCCTCCACACCTGGTTCTAGGAAAAGGAATTTTTAGCCCTTCCCCTCGGCACTCATTTACTCTCAGGATATGAGCATCAGTTCCCCGAAGACAGCCTTGAGCTTCTCAGCCTCACTCAGGAAGCCTGGCTCATCTGACACCTGTGACGAGGGCCACATGGGCCTCACGAGGATTAGGACAGTGAGAGGCTCAGTCGCCTTGAGAAAAGAAGGAAGGGATTGGTATCCTGCTGGAAAAGCTTCCTAAGGATGCCTCTCACACTGGCTGGACATATAACGTGGCCTCAGGGCAAGGAGTTGGGAAGAATGAGAACAGGACAGGCTGTTACGACAGTGTGATGACTCATCGTGCCCTTTGCCACCCCCAGAACATGCCATTATCTTTACTCCTGCACTCCTGCACTTTCCTTCCGCCATCTAGGTCTCCCTTCCACGCCTGCCTCAGCCGCAGGAGGCTGACCTGTGTGGGTTACACCCGGCCTCCCTTGCCCCCTGGTGTCCTGTGGGTACAGCCAGTGACAGCCCCCTGCAGAGATCTGAGGGCAGGAGGAGGATGGATCAGGGCAGTTACTGTCTGGGCCTCTCCCTCCAGGTCATTTCTTCTTGTCCCTGCATAGAGGACAGCCCTACGTACCCAACCATCCTCTCCATGTACCCACAGTGGCTTCCTCCCTTGCCCCTTCAGGCCCAGGAAGATCATGTTCCAGATTGTCATCATCCCCGGTTTGGTTCCCTTGAACTCTGCCCACCCCTTTGCAAGTAGGCATTCTGTTGATCTCCCCTTGAATTATCCAGATGACATGAGCCATGTCCTTCCCACGGGGACCCTGAGCATGTGCCTCTCCCAACCTGAATGCTCCTCTCTGGCCATCTCTGCCTCGTGAACTACCACCGATACTTTGAGGAGGTGCACACACGTCACCTCCTCTGTGAGGAAGTGTGGTAAGTAAGACACAGTCTTGGCTGGAGTCCCACAGCCTGGGGACATGTCCGGGCTCTGCTCTGTGACCAGAAACAAGTTCCCTTCTCTGAAGACAGAGGTGAGGGCGCTCACCTGAAGGCTTCCCCGAGGATGTCGTGTTCCGTGAACGCTCATTTCCATCCTCATAACATTGGCAATGATTCATCTGTTTTCTTTGCTCCCGTGACATTTTGTGAACAGCTTGATTGAGGTGTCATTCCTATACCGTACAATTCACCCATTTAAAGTGCATGACTCAGTGGCTTTTAGAATATTCACAGAGTTGTGCATCCATCACCACATCCATTTAAGAACATTTTCATTACTCCAAAAAGAAACCCTGTTCCCCTTAGCTGTCGCCCCCACATTCCCCCTTCTGCACCCCATCTCCCAGCCCTAAGCAACCACCCACCTACTTTCTGTGTTTACAGATTTGCCTATGTGGACATTTCATATAAATGGCATCATGCAGGAGACAGTCTTCGTGAACAGCTTCTGTCACTTAGCATAATATTCTTAAGGTGCATGCATCTCGTACCGCGTGTTAGTACTGCGCTCCTCCGTGTCGCCAAGTATTTTCCATCATGTGGATAGGCCACATTTTGTTCCACTCACCAGTTGATGGACATATGGGTTGTTTCCGCTTTTTGGCTGTCACGAATAATGCCGCTCTGAACCTCCATGTGCCCCACGGCATTCTGTGAAGACCTTGGGTCCTGTCATTTGTTGACGTGTCTGCTCTTTGTCCCATTCCCCACAGACTCCGCAGACAGTAAGCTTCCGGCCGGCGGTGCGCACTCTGATGTCACTTCCGGTGTGCACCGGAACTAGTATGGCGCCTGCCACGAGGCGACATTCTCTCGCGTCTGCGGAACAATGAACCAATCATTCCGCCATTTTTGAAAGCGTCAAAAATGCCTACAGCCGTATCAGTACCTGGCCGTGGGAAGAGGCAGGGGGGGAAATTTCTCCCGCCTGACCCTTCCTTCCGCCTTCTGTGAGTCAGAACTTCAACAATCTCACAATCATCTTTTAAAAGCCATTGGCCTCACGATTCCTCATGTCCTAAAATGCAGCTTTCCTTACAAAAGCCTTTGATTTTTGCCTAGGCGGTCTGAATGTCTGGGAAATTTTATTAAACATTTGCTATGCGCCAGTAACAGCAAGACTGTATACACAAAGCCACTATCAATTTCAGATATGGGAGAAGGTATCTGCCAGCATTTGTACCCCCTGGAGAGGATTGGGGACCATACTAATTGCTCTCCAACACTGGATCTTGATATATCACTGTACGTTCAAGAAGTTGTAGACAGAAAATAAAAATCAATGTGGAGTCTGATGGGCATATGGATCAAAACCAAAAATCAACAACAAAACAAACAGTACACTAAGACAAGAAAGTATTTGTATCTGGTTAAATATTACACACGGAAAACAGACTTTGTAGGAGGTTCCGTGTATGGTGATGATGCAGGTATGGAATTATTTAGAACGTAATGTTGCAATGATTGAAAGAGAATTCCTAAATCTGAATTAGATCAATGTCATAGTTTTTTTTTTTTTAAATGATGTCTTAGTTAGATAAACCTTTGAGCCCGTGGGTCAGATAAAGAATGCAAATGCAAATGAAAAGGGGGGGGGTATGGTGGTGTTTGGGAGGAGTTTCTGCAGCTGACAGATAATAAATTCCTTTCTGGATGGGTAAAAGGGATAGATTGAGCCTGTGCGCTTGAGAGTGCTTTAGCATGGTATCTTTTTCCATCTTTTTGCTTATGCCTCTGCAAGTATGAAACCATCCATGTTGACTCACCTCTCTTGCTCAGGAGCTGTGCTGTGTGAAGAAAGTATCGGACAATGGCATGATGAAATTGCTTGTCTGACAATTTCTGAATGTTGACTGGTGAGTCAGCTATGGAGGCAGCCATCAATTGCTCTTCCTGTTCCTTGCCACAGCTGAAAATGGTAGTGTTCACCTCAAGAGGCTCTGATAAGAAATCAAAAAATACAATAAAACTTAAAGGAGTGGCCGGGCGTGGTGGCTCATGCCTGTAATACTAGCACTCTGGGAGGCCGAGGTGGGAGGATTGCTCGAGGTCAGGAGTTCAAAACCAGCCTGAGCAAGAGTGAGACCCCGTCTCTACTATAAATAGAAAGAAATTAATTGGCTATCTGATATATATATATAGAAAAAATTAGCCGGGCACGGTGGCACATGCCTGTAGTCCCAGCTACTCAGGAGGCTGAGGCAGGAGGATTGCTTGAGCCCAGGAGTTTGAGGTTGCTGTGAGCTAGGCTGACGCCAAGGCACTCACTGTAGCCTGGGCAGCAAAGTGAGACTCTTGTCTCAAAAAAAAAAAAAAAAACTTAAAGGAGTAAGATGCTAAGTTTCAAAGAAGATTTTCCTATAAAATAAATTTTACAATAAAGGATCATTTAGCCAGAGTGTCCATGATCTTACAAAGTAATACAATATTTCCAGATGTATATATCTCAACCTCAAACAAACACAATGATTAAAAGAAGAAAGGCATCTTAGAACATTATGTAGATAGTAAAAAGAGATAGCATAGTAAAAAATAAATTAGTTTTAAGGCATCATATATAACCCAGAAGAGGGGTTTTAAAAAGATTTTTTTTTTTAAGAGGCAGAGTCTCACCATGTTGGCCAGGCTGAACTTGAGCTCCTGGGCTCAAGGGCTCCTCTCACCTAGGCCTTCCAAGTAGCTGGGACTATGGGCATGCACCACTGCACCTGGCCTCTAGATGAGTTTTATCAAACATAAATGCATCATGCAAACTAACTGAAGAGTGTGTTAAATATAGGTCATCATATGCACCCATAAAAAATCTGGGTTAACTTGAAAATGAAAAAAAAAGAGAGATACGTCTAAATATGTAATAATGGAAACACGACAAATCTATTTCAGTTAACAATTCGCATACAGAGAGAATTTGCCGTTGTTTCCTTTAAAAAATATATACATACATATATATTCATATAAATGATAAATTACTTTTTTAAATGAAAATTTTATTTTCCAGGAAATCTGTGTTGATCTGAAGAGACACGATTTGATGTAAGAGCAACATAGAAAGTGAAGAATGGAACAGCACCATGGCATTGATGAAAAGATCTGTCATCTGCTTTTCCTTGCTCTGCTGTTCTTTTTCAGGTTTCTCTTCCAGCTTCTACATCTGAGCCATCTCCTCCTGTTCAGTAATAAATGACATTTGTCCCATAAAATTTATGAGCTTTTCACAGTATAAAATAGCATCGGCGAAAGGCATTCTTCATCCATCCATTACAATGCTCCCCACCACGGATACAGCTCAGCGGAGCTCACCATCAATGGACCATTCATTTCAGGAAATCGCCCTTCAATTATTACAAGAAATGGTTTTTAAATGTAGACAATGGTTTTTAAGAAGAATATAACAAGTATATAACAATTCCATCATACAGTCTTACATTTAGACTCCCAGATAAATGATCTTCTACTAAACTTCATGAAATGAAAGAATAGTTCACAAAAGAGCTACCTCTTACATTCAGTAGGATATGAAGGGTGTATTTTCTATGAAATAAGAACAATCTGACATAAACTGTCGATCCATATAAAAAATTGTAATTAAAAAAATAGTTGTATAGGAAATGATAAAGTTCTATAAGAACTCTCCTTCCCTCCTACTTTAAGTATGAGTCTCAGCTTTGCTCAATATCTTCCAGTATTCCTCACTGTGGCACCTGCTTCTGAGCTCCTTGCACTGGCATAATTTTCCCTTCATCTACACATTTTTCTTTCCCCCCCTTCCATTGGCTAGGTCCCTGAACCTAGCCAATGTAAACTCATCATTCAAGTTTGCTCTTTTGAGTTATCACTTTTTCCAAAAAAAAGCTGCTCTTTCCTCCTTAACTAGATTAAATTATTCTAGCCATATGTCCACCATAGTCCTCTGAACTGCAATAAAGTTCATGATAGTCTTAATTAAGCATTGAATATCAGTAGTTATAGCACTTAGGAAGGTTTAAGCTATGACTTTCACTGCTGTGGGGGTAGGTCTTAGAAAAGTGTCTGACATTTGTAGATGTCCAATACATATGTGTTGAATTCAACTGAAAGGGAAAACATTATAAATGTTTGACCCAAGGAAAAAGAATAAAAAGGAATAAAAATAAGTTCCACCGCAAAGTTCTCCTCTACAACAATACGTGCCATAAGATAATGAAATAGTGGCTACAGAACTTCATGGAGAAAAAAGATTCATGGCTCCAACCTTTCAATTCGTACTAATCTTCATGTGTTAGAGACACTAGAAAGAATTAGACAGTCAAGGCCGGGCGCAGTGACTCACGCCTGTAATCCTAGCACTCTGGGAAGCCAAGGCGGGCAGATGGCTCCAAGTCAGGAGTTCGAAACCAGCCTGAGCAAGAGCAAGACCTTGTCTCTACTAAAAATAGAAAAAAAAATAATTGGCCAACTAAAAATATATAGAAAAATTAGCTGGGCATGATAGCACATGTCTGTAGTCCCAGCTACTCGGGAGGCTGAGGCAGAAGGATCACTTGAGCTCAGGAGTTTGAGGTTGCTGTGAGCTAGGCTGATGCCATGGCACTCACTCTAGCCTGGGCAACAAAGCAAGACTCTGTCTCAAAAAAAAAAAAAAAAAAAAAAGAATTAGACAGTCAAGTATCCAAGTATCTTTCCTCCAATATTATTTAAATTTATAGCTAGTGTTATATATATTAACAATATCAAATATATGTATATAAATACATATACACAAAATGATATAGATTTGAGATGTTTGAAAGCAAGAACTAAAAAGCTGGGAAGAGGCAGTAGAAAAGTAGTAGTGCTGACCTTTGAAATCAGCAAAAGGTCTAAAAATCACTGGATCAAAGCATGAACCGTGGTGAGAGAAGAGTGAACAGCTATACGCCCATGCCACAGGCGGGTGGGGCGGGGGATGGGGTGTGGGGGAACAGGAATAATGCACAGTTTAACCCAACCTTATCAGCCAGCGTTTTCCAGACTGGAGAAAGGAACTGGCTTGGAAGAGAGCACAGAATGACCTGGGAAAAAACCTGGATGATAACTGGGATCTTGGGTCAGAGCCCGTCCCCACAGTTCTGTTTTCTGCTTGGTCCTCAGTACCACTTGCAATTCTGTGCACTATGTCCAATCTACAGGCACTGAGCAAACAGAAAGAGGGCTATGGGCAGTTCTCAGAAATTACTCATTCAGTATAACTACTCATCATGGGAGAAAAATAGGACTTATAACAAAAACGTTGTGGCCAAGAGAATTCTGACCTTGTATTAATAGTATTCCAATGTGAAAATAATTAAATCTTTCCCGTGATATAGGATTACTCCCTTACAATATAAGGGAATTTTGAGGAATATATACAACCACATGTAGGAATGTGCTGGTCTACTAAAGTTAAAAGGATTGGGAAAACTAGAGAAATAAGTTAAGAAGACTTAACTAATTTTTAAAATATCTGAGAATATGGTAGCAGAAATTAAAATCATGCTGGAAGCAATTTTAAAGACTGTTTATTGGCTGGGTGTGGTGGCTCACGCCTGTAATCCTAGCACTCTGGGAGGCCGAGGCAGGTGGATTGTTCAAGGTCGGGAGTTCGAAACCAGCCTGAGTGAGACCCCATCTCTACTAAAAATAGAAAGAAATTAATTGACCAACTAAAAAATATATATACAAAAAATTAGCCGGGCATGGTGACGCTTGCCTGTAATCCCAGCTACTCGGGAGGCTGAAGCAGGAGGATGGCTTGAGCCCAGGAGTTTGAGGTTGCTGTGAGCTAGGCTGACGCCATGGCACTCACCTTAGCCTGGGCAACAAAGTGAGACTCTGTCTCAAAAAAAAACAGTGTTTATGACACTGCTGAGAATCAAATGAGTAAAGTGGAGAACAAAGATGATAAATACTCTAAGAACACATTTTAAAATATATAAAAAATATGAGAGAATATAAAAACCTAGAAGGCAAATCACAGAGATACAACCTAAATATATTAGGTATATTTGGGAAAGGCAAAAGAACAATTGTACTGAACGCAATAATAATATATACTATAAAATAAAATTTTATAGACTTAATAAAGTGATTGATATTGTAGATTAGAAGTGTTGACTGTATTCTAAGATAATTTAGTACATAGAACATATCAGGCCATATATTAAAAACACATTCAAATTTTAAAACTGAGGGAAATTTTACAAGTATACCAACAGAATAAAAAAAACCGTATTACCTTCAAAGGAATTAAAATCATGTTTGTCTCATACTTCTCATTGTCAATAATAAATTCTAAATGTCCGTAAAGAAGATTTTTAAAACATACAACACAGGAACGCTTTATCAAACCAAATTAGTCATTTATGTTTAGAAGCAACAGAGTGATATTCTCATCTTTAAAGATCTGAGAAAAATTTCCATCCAATTATACTATTTTGAGAGTAAGGCTTAAAAATATACTTTCCTGAAAATAAAAATAATTAACTCAAAAGAAATACAATGCATAAGGACTGATAATTGACTGTTATTCTATTTCTTACCTGTAAATTCGGCTAAAGATATACAACGAGGCCAGGCGCGGTGGCTCACGCCTGTAATCCTAGCACTTTGGGAGGCCGAGGCGGGCGGATCGCTCAAGGTCAGGAGTTCGAAACCAGCCTGAGCGAGACCCCATCTCTACCAAAAATAGAAAGAAAATAATTGACCAACTAAAAATATATATACAAAAAAATTAGCCGGGCATGGTGGCACATGCCTGTAGTCCCAGCTACTCGGGAGGCTGAGGCAGTAGGATCGCTGAGCCCAGGAGTTTGAGGTTGCGGTGAGCCAGGCTGACGCCACGGCACTCACTCTAGCCTGGGCAACAAAGTGAGACTCTGTCTCAAAAAAAAAAAAAAAAAAAAAAAAAAAAAAAAAAAAAAAAAAGATATACAACGAGGTCAACCAGTAATGGGGAAAGTGTCGTAATTATTAAGTCTATTTAACATATTTAAATACATCACCCCCCCCATAAAAAAAGAAAGAGCCAAAAAATATCCAAGAAAACAGAAAGATTTTTGCTTTGTTTGTTTTAAATTCAAAGTTAGTGTTTCTACACTATATTGTAATGAAAGATTAAACAGTGTTCCCATTGTCACTTTGGGCATTGTTGAAGTAACTGGTACCAGACTTGGCCTCTCACCATAAACACATAGAAAACTGGAAAAATATGAAACAGCTGGATACAGATGTTGGACAACAGGCCGTGCAGCACTATGATCCCTGAGGGAGGGAAAGCAAACAGGGACCCCAGGTTTCTGTCCAAGGGCACCTATAGACTATAGCTCAGACAGAGGGAAACCAAGGTGGGCCTGAGGAGCTGAGGTCTGAGAGATTGGGTTTTAGAGGGGCGGGAGCAGCTGTAATCTGAAAGTCATTTATCAGAAATGAGGAAGCTACACAGAGAAAGAGCTAAACAAATATGCATAAGGGTCTCTTTGTGCATGTCAATAAATATTAAGCTGTGCATGTGTAGGGTGAAATTATCAATAGTGAGTTCTAGGTTCAAACATTCCCCAAACACAGAGATTTTCAAGTTCCAACTACCAGAATGAGAGACTTTTTTGTAGGAAATATATATCCACTAAAAAAAAAACATCCTTTAACATAGAGATAAAATAAATATTTTTTCAGACATATACAACATGAGAGAATTCATCTAAAAAAGACCTATACTGCAAGAAAGTTGAAAAAATGTTCTTTAAGCTGAAGGAAAATGATGGCAGATGGAAAGCCAAATCTACAAAAATGAATGAAGAGCACCTCTGCTGACGATATGATCCTCTATCTAGAAAACCCCAGAGACTCCACCAAGAGACTCCTGGGACTGATGAATAAACTCAGCAAAGTCTCAGGTTACAAAATCAATGTACACAAATCAGTAGCATTCCTATACACCAATAACAGTCAAGCTGACAGTCAAATCAAAGACTCAATACTATTCACAATACCTACAAAGAAAATAAAATACCTAGGAATATACTTAACCAAGGACATGAAAGATCTTTACCAAAGAGAACTATGAAACACTGAGGAAAGAAATTGCAGATGACACAAACAAATGGAAAAACATCTCATATTTATGGATCGGTAGAACCAACATTGTTAAAATGTCCATACCACCCAAAGTGATTTACAGATTCAACACAATCCCCAGCAAAATACCAACCTCATATTTCACAGATCTAGAAAAAATAATTCTACACTTCTTTTGGAAGCAGAAAAGAGCCCAAACAGCCAAAGCAATCTTAATCAAAAATAACAAATCAGGAGGCATCACATTACCAGACTTCAAACTATACTACAAGGCAGACAGACAGACAGACAGACAGACAGACAGACAGAAAGAAAGAAAGAAAGAAAGAAAGAAAGAAAGAAAGAAAGAAAGAAAGAAAGAAAAGAAAGAAAAGAGAGAAAGAAAGAAAGAAAGAAAGAAAGAAAGAAAGAAAGAAAGAAAGAAAGAAAGAAAGAAAGAGAGAGAAAGAGAAGGGAGGGAGGGAGGGAAGGAAGGAAAGAAGGAAGGAAGGAAGGAAGGAAGGAAGGAAGGAAGGAAGGAAGGAAGGAAGGAAGGACCAGAAATGATAAAGACAAAATTTGTTTTTCTTATTTTTTAATTTCTTTAAAAACACAATTAACCATTTAACACAAAATAATAGCAATATATTTTGGGATTAATAAAATATGTAGAGGTAAAATGTATGACATCACATGTACAAAGAACAAGAAGAGGAAATGAAAATATTCTATTGTATGGTCCTTATGTTATACATAAAGTATTATAATATATTAATTAAAAATAAACTGAGATAAGTTTTTAAAATATATATATATAATTCAGAGAACAATCTGACTTTAAAAATAATAAAGAGGTATAGCATAAAAGCCAATGACAAAGATAAAATACAATACGAAATAAATAACCCCCAATTAATCTAATGTGGGAAAGAGAAAAGTTAGAAAGGAACCAAGAATAAAACTAGAAAACAAGTACCAAAATGAAAGGCTGAAAGCGAGTCATATTAGTCATTACATTAAATGTAAATGCTTTAAGCACTCCAATTAATGCAATTGTCAGATTGAATAAAAAAGAAACTTCAACTGTATGCTACAAGAAACTGTATGTCTATAAGAAATGAACTTTATAGCAAAGAAAGCCTCTATGTTAAACAAGAAAAAAATTAATTTTAAAAAAGACATGGACTTTAAATATAAAGATACAGATAAGTTAAAAGTAAGAAAAAAAAGAAGATGAAAAAGACATACATGGCCGGGCACTGTGGCTCATGCCGGTAATCCTAGCTCTCTGGGAGGCCGAGGCGGGCGGATTGGTCAAGGTCAGGAGTTCAAAACCAGCCTGAGCAAGAGCGAGACCCCACCTCTACTATAAATAGAAAGAAATTAATTGGCCAACTGATATATATATATATATAAAAAATGAGCCGGGCATGGTGGCACATGCCTGTAGTCCCAGCTACTCAGGAGGCTGAGGCAGAAGGATCGCTTGAGCCCAGGAGTTTGAGGTTGCTGTGAGTGAGGCTGACGCCACGGCACTCACTCTAGCCTGGACAACAAAGCGAGACTCTGTCTCAAAAAAAAAAAAAAGACATACAGTGCAAACACTAATCATAGGAAAGGTGGAGTGACTATATCAATAATAGGCAAAGTAAACTTCAGGACAAGGTATATTTCTAGGGATTAAAAGAGACATTTCATAATGACAAAAAGGTCAACTCACCAGGAAGATAAAACAATTACAAATATGTACAAAATGACAGTCTCAAAATACATTAAGAAGAAAACTGACAGAACTGAGCAGAGAAACAGATATGTACATAATGGTAGTTGAAGATTACAATAACTCCTCTCACTGCTTGATAGAACAGAAAGAATATCAGCAAGGATGTAGATGAGTGGAACAACACTATCAATCAACCTGACCTAATTGAAATTTACACAAACTACGTCCAACTACAGCAGAATACGCATTCTTTTCAAGAGTACATGGAACATAGCCCAGATAGACCATACGGTGGGCCATGTAAAAGGGCTTGATAAATTTAGAAGGATTGAAATCATTGGAGTACATTTTCTGATCATGATAGAATCAAAATAGAACTCAACAAAAAATCTCCACATATTTACAAATTAAACAACATGCTTTTTAAAAGCCCAATAAGTCAAAGAAAAAATTACAGAGGAAATTAGAAAATATTTTGAACTGAATAGTAATAAAAACAAAATATATTTTTAAAATGTGGGATGCAGATAAAGCAACACTTAGAGGTAAATTTATAGCTTTAAAATGCTTACATTAGAAAATGAGAAAGATTTAAAATTAACTATTTAAACTTAATTTAATCTTAAGAAGTTAGAAAAAGAAGAGAAAATTAAAATCACACCAGGTAGGAGAATGAAAAAAATATAATAAAATAAACAAATGAAATAGAATATGGATACAAACCTGAGGAAATCAGTTAAGACCAAAATCTAGTTACTTCAAAAGATAAATTAAAATAGGCCAGGCACAGTGGCTCATGCCTATAATCCTAGCACTCTGGGAGGCCAAGATGGGAGGATCGCTCGAGGTCAGGAATTTGAAACCAGCCTGAGCAAGAGTGAGACCTCGTCTCTACTAAAAATAGAAAGAAATTAGCTAGACAACTAAAAATATATAGAAAAAATTAGCTGGGCATGGTGGCACATGCCTATAGTTCCAGCTACTTGGGAGGGAGGCTGAGGCAGAATGATTGCTTGAGCCCAGGAGTTTGAGGTTGCTGTGAGCTAGGCTGATGCCAAGGCACTCTATTCTGGGCAACAGAGTGAGACTCTGACTCAAAAAAAAAAAAAAAAAAAAAAAGACGAATTAAAATAATAAATTCTAGATTAGCTGATCAAGAGAAGAAGCAAATTCAAGAATAAAAATGAGACATTACTATAGCTCTTACAGGTATTAAAAGATAATAAGAAACTATATATTAACAGCTTATGCCAATAAATGTGGTAATCTGGATAAAATAGACAAATTCCTTGAAGGACACAAAATACTAAAACTGATGCAAAAATAAATATAAAATATGAAAGCCCTTTTATATTAAATAAATGTAATTCATAATATAAAACATTTCCACAGAGGAACCTACAAATCCAGATGGTTTCACGGATGAACTCTTTTAAACATTTCAGTAAAAAATAATACCAACCATGTACAAATTCATTCAGAAAAAAAATGAAGAAGGGAATACTTCCCACAACATTTTGAGGCCAGCATTATCCTGAAAGCAAAAGAAGACATTACCAGGAAAAAAAAGTACAGATCATTATCCCTCATGAAGACAGAAAAAAAAAATCCTCCATGAATATTAACAAATCAAGTTCAACAATGTATAAATAGGATAATACATCAGGGCCAAGTGCGCTGTATCCTAGAAATACAATGTTGGTTTATCATTCAGAAGTCAAGCAATGTAATTAGGTATTTTTATACTTTAAAAAATAAAACCACATGATCATCTCTGTCAATGCATTTGACAAAATTGAATACCCATTCCTGACAAAACCTGTGAGAAGTCTATGAATAGAAGAAATTTTCTCAAACTGATAATGATAATAAGCATATATGAAAAATCAGCAGCTACCTTATTCCTAATAGCAGCAGGTTGTAAACTTTCTCCCTATGGTCAGGAAAAGAGCATGAATGTCCACTGCACAACTCCCAGGCAACTTTTTAGTGGTGGTCCTAGCCGGTAAACCCATCGTAAGTCCAAGATATTGTAAGTTGAAATGCATTTAATGAGCAGAGAGTTCCCAACTTATGATGATGCAACTCATGATTTTTTAACTCTAAAATAGTATAAAAATGGCATGTATTCAGTAGAAACTGTAACCCTATCATAAGAGATAAGGAGGCCCTCAACTTATGATGGAATTATGTTCCAATAAATTCTTTGTCAGAGACCATGATAAGTCAGGGACCATCTGTACACAGATGGGCCTTATCTCAGTGGTGAGCAATAATTAATACTAAACTTAGTACTTCTCCATAATTGCCTATCAAATATTAAAAAACAAGAGACAAAAGAAAAATCAAAGTTTCCAGTAATTTACTGCATCCCATAACAAAGCTCAATAATATTTATAAGAATACAAAATATACAGCACCCAAAAAGGCAAAATTTACAATGTCTAGCATCTAATCAAAAATTACCAGGCATACAAAGCAACACAAAATATCACTCAAATTCAGCATGTAATCAAATCAATTGAAACCTACTCAAAACTGACATAGGCATTATTATAAGCAGATAAGTACAATAAACCATATATTATAACTGTATTCCATATGTTCAAAAAGTGAGAGACAGGGAAGATACAAAAAGATTGATATCAAACTTCTAGAAATGAAAACGACAAAGTGTGAAATGAAAAATACACTAAATGTTTCAACCCCCCACTGCTAAATATGACTGGCTTTAAAAAATAAATAAGTAAATAGATAAGAATATAAAATAAAAAAAAATTTTAAAAAAGAAAGAAAAATACACAAAATGAGATTAATGGTAGATTAGATATGGTAGAAGGAAAGAAAGAATTATGAACTTAAAGACACAATAATATAAACTATTAAAATGAAATACTGAAAAATTTTTTAAATGTGAACAGTCCATCATCGATGAGCTATGGGACAACTTCAAGTGCCCTAATATACATGCAATTGGATTTTCTGAAAGAAAAAAAGAGATCAGGTGGACATAAAATAACAATTTGAAGAATAATGGCCAGAAATTTTCCAAATTTGTTGAAAACTATAAACCCAGAGATCCAAAATGCTCAACAAATCCCAAACACAAGAAACATAAAGGAAACTACAACAAAGCACATTATAATCCAACTATGGAAAAGCAGTCATGAAGGAAAAAATTTTAAAAAGACTCGTTGCATACAGAGGAAAAAAGACTCGTTGCATACAAAGAAATAAAGAAAAGGATAACAATAGGTTTCTCATCAGAAATGATGCAAGCAAGAATAGCACAGAGCAATATCTTTAAATGATTGAAAGAAAAGGCTGTCAACCTAGAATGCTATACCTAGCAAAAAATATATTTCATGACCAAGGTTGAAATAAAGACATTTTCATACATGTAAGAACATAAAGAGTTCATGAGCAGCACTACAAAAAAATGTTAAAGGAAACCCTTCAAATATGATAGCAGATGGATATTTGGATCAACACAAAAGAATGAAAAACACCAAAAATGGTCATTTTATCAAAAAGACAACTGCACTCGAATGTTTATTGCAACACAATTCACAATTGCAAAGATGTGGAATTAACCTAAGTGTCCTTCAATTCATGAGTGGATGAAGAAAATGTGAGATATATATATATATATATATATATATTCAGATATATATATTCAGATATATACATACACACACACACACACACACACCATGGAGTACTACTCAGCCATAAAAGGAATGAAATAATGCCATTTACAGCAACATGGATGGCACTGGAGACCATTATCCTAAGTGAAATATCTCAGAAATGGAAGAACAAACACCAATGTTCTCACTAGTAAGTGGGAGCTAATAGATGTATACTCACGGGCAGAAAGCAATATAAAGGACATGAGAAACCAAGAACAGGGGAGGGCAGGAGAAGGAGTGAGGGATAAAAACTTACCTGTGGGGTACAATGAACACTACTCTGGTGACAGACACAACAAAAAGCCCTGACTTAAGCATTATACAAGATATCCATGTAACAAAAACACTTGTTCCCCCCCCATTAATTAACATTCTGAAATTTAAAAAAAAAAGAATTTAAAAAAACCCACAACGTTGCACAAAGTTCAACACACCCTTACACAAAAAATACTTCTGCAAGTACATCCTCCCAGCAACTGCCTGTCCAACCTCAGGACTGATCCTTGTTACTGATCCTTGTAGCCAAAGATAATTATCGCAAAACAATTATGTAATCCTCCTCGTTTTTCCTCTAAAAACCATTGTCTTTGTTTACCTCACTGAACATGCCTATTCCCATTGCAATGCTCTATTCTCAAATAAATATCATTTTATTTGCAGGAAAAATAATCTGCTTCTCCAAAAGATATTACTTTAAAAAGGAAAAGATAAACCACAGACTGGGATATAAAGGACTTATATCCAGAATATTCAAAGAATTCTCAAAAGACCATAATTTTTTTAAAAGCCTAATGCAAACCTGAGCAAAACATTTGAAAAAAAAAAAAAAAAAACACTTCATCAAAGTGTTTTTGTAATTTAGCAAAACAGTATAGTTACATTTTGTGTGATTTTTTTTAATTTAGTGAGTTAAATAGTGGGACATAAACATAATAAGAAAATTTTACTTTATGTGAAAAATTTTAAATAATGCAAAGCCCAGCATGTTTAAAACTTGAAAAACAGCAAAATTACAGAGCTTTCTAGCCGAGTGAATTTTAAACAGTAGAGAGAAAGCATAGCACGGTAGTTAGGAGTTTGGCTCCAGGGCCAAGCTGCTTGGGTTTAAATTCATCCCTGCCATTTATAAATTGTGTGCCCTTGGGCAAGTTGCTTTACCTCTCTGTGCCTTGGTTTCTTCGACTATAAAGAGGGACTAATAATTACAACCATGCCATATGATGTCACAAGTATTACAAGAGTTAATATATTTAAAGTACTAAGTATACAGCCTGGCATATATAAGTATTGCCTAGCATTTGCTATGACAATGATGACAATGATGATGATGGTGACGATGATGATGATTGATGTTGCCACATGATGGCACTACATTAGCAGAAAACAAATATATCCACTATCCTTTCTCATTATCCCAAGACTCATGTTGCTGTTAAATTCGAGAGCCTCTGCAGATGATTTTGAAATATACAGAAAACCCCACATTTCAAAATTGCTGATTTTCTTGGACATTTATTGTTTTATTATGGTATGCAGCAAAAATAATAGTTTACAGTAAAAAGTATTTTATAATTTAACCTATTTGTATATTTATAAGAATTTTCAATAAATAATAATACAATTACTATTGCTGAAAGGATACCCCTACATCAATAGCTTTAAAACAGAAGTTAGACATGATACAATATTATAAGAAGGGTAAAAAGCCATCATGATATATTATGCCTCTCAAAAAACATATCAGAATAATGCTGAAAAATAAAGAATCATTAAAGCAAAAATAGACTATAGTAGTTGGAGATTTATGCACACTCAGAATACCCTGTCTCACATACTGTACATTTACTCCAATGAGAAAACCAGTTCTGGATTTGCAAAGTCTTCAGAAATACTCCCTCACATGAAATACAACTACCTGGTAAAGGCAGACCAACAAACACAACAATAAAGACCCTCTGTATGCTAGTATCACAATACATAAAGCAATTACTATAAAAATTTCAAGGAAGAACTAACAAAAAAAAGTAGACAAACACACTTGATGTTAGTAACACACACACACACACACACACCCCAATCATCTACTAGTCTACAAAAAAAGTCTCAAATTATTTTAAAAAATAGAATTTGTAGATCAGGTACAGTTGCTCACATCTGTAATCCTAGCAATCTAGGAGGCGAAGGTGGGAGGATTGCTTGAGCTCAGGAATTCGAGACCCACCTGAGCAACAGTGAGACCCCATCTCTACTAAAAATAGAAAAATTAGTCAGGTGTCGTGGTGCACGCTATAGTCCCAGCCACTTGGGAGGCTGAGGCAGGAGGACTGTTTGAGGCCAGGAGTTTGAGGCTGCAGTGAGCTATGATGACGCCACTGCACTCTACCCAGGGCAACAGAGTGAGACTCTGTCTCAAAAAAAAAAAAAAAAAAGGGAAACTGAATCCCCCTCCTCACTCCCCCCTTTCATATTAAAAAAATAAAAATTAGGATTTGTATAGACCATATGATCTCACCACTCTATCACTTAGTGAAACAATAAATATCACATTTCAAAGAATGTAGTCAAAGCTGTATTCAGGGGAATAGTCATAGTCTTAAATGCTTTCATTATTAAGCAAAAAGTAATAAAAATAAACATTACCATAGCCTTGTAATAAAGCTTGAAGTACTGGCACAAGAACAGAGATACAGACCTTTGCAACAGGACTGAGAACCCAAATATAAAATCACCCTCGGCCAGGCATGGTGGCTCACGCCTATAATCCTAGCACCTGGTAGGCCAAAGCAGGTGGATCCTTTGAGCTCAGGAGTTCGAGACCAGCCTGAGCAAGAGCAAGACCCTGACTCTACTAAAAAAAAAAAAAAAAAGAAAAAAAAAGAAAAGAAAGAAAGAAAGAAAGAAAGAAAGAAAGAAAGAAAGAAAGAAAGAAAGAAAGAAAGAAAGAAAGAAAGAAAGAAAGAAAGAAAGAAATTAGCTGGACAACTAAAAAAAAAAAAATATATATATATATATATATATATATATATATATATATATATAAAATTAGCCAGGCATGGTGGCACATGCCTGTAGTGCCAGCTACCTGGAAGGCTGGGGCAGGAGGATTGCTTGAGCCCAGGAGTCTGAGGTTGCTGTGAGCTAGGCTGATGCTGCAGCACTCTAGCCCGGGCAACAGAGTGAGACTCTGTCTCAAAAACAATCATCCTTATATTGTTATCTAATCTTCGACAAAGCAGACAAAAATATACATTGAGGAAAAGAATCCCTATTCAAAAAAATGGTGCTGGGAAAACTGGATAGCTACATGCAGAAGATTGAAACTGAATCTCCACCTCTCACCTCTCACAAAAATCAACTCACGATGGTTAACAGACTTAAACCTAAGGTGTAAAACCTTAAGAATTCTAGAATAAAATGTTGGGAAAATTTTTATAGACATCAGCCTAGGCAAAGAATTTATGAAGAAAACCCCCAAAGCAATCACAGCAGCAACAAAAATCAATAAATGGTACCTGATCAAATTAAAAAGCTTCTACACAGCCAAGGGAAATATCATTATAGCAAATAGACAACCTACAGAATGGGAAAAAATAATTTGCATGCTACACATCAGACAAAGGGCTGATAAAAAGAATCTATATAGAACTGAAGAAAATTAACAAGAAAAAAATCAAACAACCTCATCAAAAAGTAGGCAAAGTAGACATGAACCAAAACTTTTCAAAACGAGACAGAATAATGGACAGCAAACATATAAAAAAGTGCTCAACATCTCTAATCATTAGAGAACTGCAAATCAAAACCACACTGAGATGTCACCTAACTCCAGTGAGAATGGCCTTTATCAAAAAGTCCCAAAGCAACAAATGCTGGCCTAGATGTGGAGAGATAGGTGGGACTGCAAATTAGTACAACCCCTGTGGAA
The DNA here is from genome assembly GCF_040939455.1 of Microcebus murinus. Classification (NCBI taxonomy): domain Eukaryota; kingdom Metazoa; phylum Chordata; class Mammalia; order Primates; family Cheirogaleidae; genus Microcebus; species Microcebus murinus. Next base: position 29,532,324 of record NC_134123.1, read on the forward strand.
GGTAATTTGGAAATATCTCAAAGAGCTAAAAATAGAAATACCGTTGGATCCAGCAGTACCACTACTTGGCATCTACCCAAAGGAAAACAAGACATTTTATAATAAAGACATCTGCACGTAGGGAATGTTTATGGCAGCACAGTTCATGATTGCAAAGATGTGGAAACAACGCAAGTGCCAAGTTCCAGAGATGGACCGTGGTGATGGTTGCACAACAATGTGAACGTACTCAATTCCACCAAACTGTACACTTTATTTTTTATTTATTTTTTTTTTCTGAGACAGAGTCTCGCTTTGTTGCCCAGGCTAGAGTGAGTGCCATGGCGTCAGCCTAGCTCACAGCAACCTCAATCTCCTGGCTCAAGCAATCCTCCTGCCTCAGCCTCCCAAGTAGCTGGGACTACAGGCATTCGCCACCATGCCCGGCTAATTTTTTTTTTTGTATATATTAGTTGGCCAATTAATTTCTTTCTATTTATAGTAGAGACGGGGTCTCGCTCTTGCTCAGGCTGGTTTCGAACTCCTGACCTTGAGCAATCCGCCCGCCTCGGCCTCCCAGAGAGCTAGGATTACAGGCGTGAGCCACCTCGCCCGGCAAACTGTACACTTTAAAATGATTACAATGGTAAGTTTTATGTTATGCGTATTTTACAATAAAAAAAGTCAATACTTGAATTACCTTGGAGTAAGGCTGGCACTATGTGAATGTTCAACAATTATTTTTTAAATGTATGACTAGTTTTCAAAAGCTAATGGGTGATGTAAACAGGTATGTGCAAAAATTAAAAAAAAAAAAAGAAAGAAAAGAGAAAAGAAACAGTAATTTAAAAATTTTTCAATAAAAAATTTAAAAAAAAAAACTAATGGGAAAAAAATATATACACTCACAACAGAGATGGAAGGAAGTAGGAAGGGAGGAGAGAGGGAGGAAGGGGAGGAGTGACAAGGACGAGAGAGACAGAAACAGGATTCCCTGTATGATAAAAATGTTTATTAAGGTACATCAAATATAATTTGATTTAAAAAAAAAAAGGTATATCGTGTTTCTGGGTAAAAATATTCAATATTCCAAAGAACTAAAATTTCCTCAAATTAATCTTTAAGTGTAATTCAATTCTAGTCAAAATATCAGCAAGATTTCTCTTTCATAATTTGACACAATAGTTGTGAGGTTTATCTGGAATCATAAATGACTGAGGACAGCCAAGAAGATTTTCAAAAACTCATAACCAGGAAGAAGGAACCATACAAAAAATGCATAACGTGACATACAATTTCTTTTATTTCCTTCCAGAAGACTAGAAGTTCGGATTTTTTTTTTCCAGCTTAGTCACAGGTGTCCAGAAAAAGACATTATTGCAAGCTGCCATTTATGTTTTTTAATGGCCAACAGGAAATTTACTTTTTTTTTAATAGAAAGATCTTGCTTTCATAAATTGTACAAGAATACATGAATATCTTTCAAACTCAAAGCCCAAAACCACAGATTATGAAAATATTGGGTTCTGTTAACAAACTTCAGTTAGTTTAAATAGCACAGCTTTTCTTTTCATTTCCAATTGTGGTGTTCTATTTTTAAAATGAAAATACACAATATAGTAATATTAAAAGTGTGTTAAAAAACACTTTTTTCATTAAAACATATGAAAAAACATAAATCAAGAACAATTTTTAAAAGGATGATGGGAATGGTATCAGATAAACCAACATATTAGTAAACAGAAGTGAAAGTTTAAACCTGGCACCAAAAATCCAATGACTTCAAAGGAACTGGGAAAATGTCAAATGTCAGGGGTCTAGTAACAGTGACCCCAGGATTAGGTGATGTTTTGCTTTCCACCTTACATTGCTTTGATCTGGTGAACAGAGCCACCAGGTGATGACCTTTGACTTTTTACCTTTCCCTTGGTGATACTAAACCTTGGGTGATTTCCTGCATTCCTTTAAAAAATATTGGGAGGAAAGGTAACCAAAACCAAGCAAGGTGATCTTAGCTTCTTTGGCATTTATGGGCAGATGCTGAGGACAAAGGACCCAAAAGCTCACAAGAAGGTATGGGGATCTCCCAGAACAAAGGGCAAAGGTAGCAATAACAAGATAATTGATTGTGCCACCCCAGGTAACATTTTCTCCAATGACAGGAAAGAAGAGAAATTCAGCTTAAAAATAAATGAATGCATACGTCAGTCTTTTTGTGCTTGGACTAGGCTATATCACCTGACAGGTATCGTGTAAGGTGTGGCATGCGACCAATAAAACTGCCTCCAAGTCCGCCTTCCAATTGTTACTGCCCTAATTGACATGGCGACCATAACGCAGACATCAAAGGTCACATTGCACAACCGGTTATTTAATTACTTTTGTGATGATGCCAGAGACGTCCAGGGCCAAGAAATTCATAGAACATGGCTCTGCCCTAACAACACCAGGGGTCACGTGAGGAGGCTTCCCTGAGGATATTTGAGAGCTCTGGGGGTGGGGGTGGGGGGGTAGCAGAAATTAAGCTGGCAGATTGGCTGGGGCACAGGCTGAGCATGTGCAGAAAAGACTTTGGCAGGAAAGGGTGTGTATTTTGGGGAACCTGAGGACGGCAGTGGGGCTGGAGTGCAGAGACTGGGTGGGAGACTGGGATCAAGGAGACTGCTGAACGTGGTGGCGGCAGTGACCATCATATTTACCTTCAGAGCAATGAGAAGGCACTGAAAGACTCAAAGCAAGAGGGTGATGGGACTAGACTGACACTTTGAAAACATCATTCTGGCTATAGATTGGAAGATTGAAAAGTCTGGGAGACCAGTAAAAAGTCCACTGAAGCATGATAAAAAAAGGTGGTATGGGGGGGGGTCACACAAGGGCAGGAGAGAGAGAACAAAGAAGTCAAGGATATTTCAGAGGTAAGCCAACAGGACTTGGGAGTTGATCTTCATTGGACAGGAGGCAGAGGGGCAGAAGGCAGTGGGACAGAGGGCCCGAGGGCCCTGGTGGTGCCATTTCATATCACAAACATGGGAGAGAGGACAGGTTTGGCAGAAGGAGGACCAGAGATGTAGCATGAGTTTGGTTTGGGACTCATGGGTTTATTTGGAGGTGTTTATGAGCTAGCCATGGGATGAAAGGAAGTAGTTGGGTATTTGGTCTCCAGCTCAGAGAAGAGTCTGGAATGGAAATGTAAACTTGGAAACCATTAGCTCAGAAATGGTCATTGACGTCACAGAAGTAGATGAGGTATCCTAGAAAGAGAATAGAGAAGATAAAAGAAACCAGAACTGTTATAGGAAAACGATATAAACTGGCAACCCACCAAAAAAAAAAAAAAAAAAGAAATCAAATAAATGACCAATTGGATGTTCATTCTGGGAATTTAGCCAACGGAAATAATTATTTGCACAAAGACTTAGACACATCAATATTTATTACAGCAAGGTAATAAAGATCCAAAAAACTTTTAAGAATAAATTTCCAACAATAACTGATTAAATAAACTATTCCCATTCCTACAACAGAAATACACTTTAGCCATTAAAATGATAACAAAAAATATTCATTAATACGGAAATATCTCATTGTGGTTTTGATTTGCATTTCCCTGATGATTAGTGATGTTGAGCATTTTTCCATATGTTTATTGGCCACTAGTCTATCTTCTTTGGAAAGCTTCTATTCATGTCTTTTGCCCACTTTTTAATGAGGTTGTTTGATTTTTTTTGCTGATTTGCTTGAGTTCTTTGTAGATTCTGGTTATTAGCCCTTTATCAGATATACAGCATGCAAATATTTTCTCTCATTCTGTAGGTTGTCTATTGGCTCTGTTGATTATTTCCTTAGCTGTGCAGAAGGTTTTTAATTTAATCAAGTTCCATTTATTTATTTTTGTTGTTGCCATGATTGACGTTGGGGTCTTCTTCATAAATTCTTTGCTAAGGCCAATATCTAGAAGAGTTTTTCCAATATTTTCTTCTAGAATTGTTATAATTTCATGTCTTATATTTAAGTATATTATCCATCTTGAATTAACTGTTGTCAGTGGTAAGAGATATGGATCCTGTTTCAATGTGGCTATCCAATTTTCCCAGCACCATTTATTGAATAGGGATCCTTTTTCCCAGTGTATATTGCTGTCTACTTTGTTACAGATCAGATGGCAATATGTGGATAGTTTTATATCTGGGTTCTCTGTTATGTTCCATTGGTCTATGTCTCAAATTTTGTGCCAATACCATGCTGTTTTGGTTATGATAGCCTTGTAGTATAGCTTAAAGTCTGGTAAGGAAAAATGTATAATATCTGGGTGATGTGTACACTTATAACTTTGGCAATTATAAATTGTAAGCAGTACAAAAGCAATCCATGTAACCAAAACATTTGTACCCCCATAATATTCTGAAATAAAAAAATAATAATAATATGGAAAGATATTCACAATATATTACTGAAGACAAAAGTAGAATATAGGCCGGGCGTGGTGGCTCACGCCTGTAATCCTAGCTCTTGGGAGGCCGAGGCGGGTGGATTGCTCGAGGTCAGGAGTTCAAAACCAGCCTGAGCAAGAGCGAGACCCCGTCTCTACTATAAATAGAAAGAAACTAATTGGCCAACTGATATATATATAAAAAAATTAGCCAGGCATGGTGGCTCATGCCTGTAGTCCCAGCTGCTAGGGAGGCTGAGGCAGAAGGATCGCTCGAGCCCAGGAGTTTGAGGTTGCTGTGAGGTAGGCTGACGCCACGGCACTCACTCTAGCCTAGGCAACAAAGCGAGACTCTGTCTCAAAAAAAAAAAAAAAAAAGTAGAATATAAAATAGTATGCATAATATTTCATAGAAGATAGGTATAGAAAAAATGAGAATGATATAAACCAAAATATATATATGGTAGCATAAGTTGATTTTTATTTTTCTTGTTTGCTTATCTGTAATTTCAAATTTTTCTACAGTAAAAGGGTATTACTTTTGTTTTCACAACAAATAATAAAATTCTTCTAAAACATTTAATAAAATATAATAATAAAATAAAAGTTTTATCACAAATAAGTAATTCAAAATATTGCTTGAGACTGCCAAGATATCATACAATGGTATTTGATATTTATTTTAAAATAACACCAAAAACAGAAAAGATGGGTGTGTGGGTGCGCAGATGTGTTATTAGGCAGGAGCATGGAGGTGCAGGGGACAAGAGGGGGTAGATAAAGCAAGATTGATAAGATGTGCTAATTGTTGAAGCTGGATAATGGATTCATGCGAATCTATTATTTGTACCTTTATGTATTTTTGAAAAATTCCACAATAATCAAAAGAAAATCTAAAAGACAAGACAAAAACTGATATAAACATTAGAAGGAAGGAATATTTCTTTTGACAATCAAGCCAACGTATAAATAAAATGTTGCTTGACCAAAATAAAAATTAAAAATGTTAGACACAAAATAACTGGAAGCAAGCCATACATATTTCAAAATAGGAAAGTCATTAAATATATTTTCATATACTGAATGGAATTATTGTCAGCAGATAAATATGTTGCTCATGAAGAATCTGTAATATGGAAAAGTGAAGTGATTAAACTACCCAGATTTTCCCTCCCACCGATCCCCACGTGTCATACTGTGATGGTTCATTTCATGTGCCAACTTGACTGGGCCTTGGACTGCCCAGATATGGCTGGTTAAACATCATTTATGGGCATGTCTGTGAGGGTGTTTCTGGAAGAGATTAGCATTTGCATCTGAGTAAAGTAGATGGCCTTCCCCAACGTGGTTGGGCATTACCCAATTTGTTGACTGCCTGAAGAGAACAAAATGGCAGAGAAAGGCTGAATTTGCCCTCCACATGCTTACTGCTTGAGCTGGAATCAGTCTTCTGCCCTCAGCACTCCTGGTTCTCTGGCCTTCGGACTAGCACTGGAACCTACACCATTAGCTCTCCGGTTCTCAAGCCTTTGAACCACACCACCGGCTTTCCTGGGCCTACAGCTTGTAGAAGACTGATTCTAGGATTTCTCACCTTATTTTCTACATATAATTCGTTCTGTTTCTCTTGAGAACCCTGACTAGTAGAGATTTCTTAGTTCAGACTGCTAGAACAAAGTACCACAGACCGTGTGGCTTCAACCACAGAAATCTTTTCTCACCGTTCTAGAGTCTAGAAGCCCAAGGTCAGGGCGGATCCAGCGTCTGGGGAGGGCTGTCTTCCTGGTTTGCAGCTGGGTGTCTTCTTGTTGCACCATCACACAGTGGAGAGCAGGAAGAGTGGCCATCTCTCTCAGGCCTCCTCCTCCTCTAGGGGCACTAATCCCATTCGTAAGGGCCCTCGTGACTTAATTACCTCCAAAGGCCCCACCTCCAAATACTTCCACATTGGACATTTGGGATTTGACATAGGAATTTGGGGAGGATACAAACATTCAGGCCTTTGGCACACAGCTGGTATGATACTTCCACTACACATCTAGTTTCATTTTTTCCCTTTTGCTGAGCAATGACATCATGTCTCTCTTTCTCTCATACTTCAATCTTTACCTGTAAATTTTCAATAGCATTTTTCAACACTTGAAAAAATAATATTATTATGTTACCAAATTAAGAATAGCAATGTGTCCAGAATAAAATACCCAGGACAGTTCTGCAGAATTCTGCTTTTCTTGACCATAACCTCATTCCAACTCAAAGTCTGTTCTCTGGGGGGGGGGGGGGGGGGGGCAAAAAGAACCTGATTCATTAATCTCTTTCCAAAACTCTATTTAAATTATGCTCAAAATGTCCTATTCTTGTCAATTCAGAAGGAAAAAATGCAAATGACTAATAAATATGAAAAAATGTTCAGCACTCAACTAATCAAAGAAATGCAAATTAAAACAAGGTAATATTTTTTCATCTATCAAATTTGCTTTTTAAATGCCAATACCAGATGTTGGTAAAGGTGAGATGCAACTCACACAATAGTGCTCATGGTAGCCCAAATTAAATAAAGGTTTTCACGAAATAGAACAAGAGGCTTTAAAACAGTCATGCCCTCGGCCCCGTAAATTTTCTGCTTGAAATCTACTGTAAGAAAATGATGTGATCAAAGATGTACGTACAGAAAATTCAAAGCAGTGGCATTATGACAAAAAACTGTGAACATCCTACAGCTGACAGCTGGGTCATAGTTTTCAAGTTCTGATCAGTAGAGCCCTAGATTTAAATGCAGGAGGAATCAGTGGGGCCAGAAAGTAGTCAAGTTAGGACTGAGTCAAACACTTCTGCTTTTCTCTGTTTTACATGTTGGGTTCCAGTTAAGATTCACTCACACTGGGTTTTTTTCTTTTTTTGTAATCATCAGTCTACCCTGACTAGAACGTAAGATCCACGAACAGCCTGTTCATGAGTGATGTACTCTCACTTTCTCAAAACCAAGCACAGTGTTTGGCGCATAGTAGGTATTCAATAATTAGGTGATGTTTCTTGGGGATTTAAGGGTTTTTTTCTGATTAAAAGTAAGTTTGAGTTCCACCCATTGGTCCCTCCCTTTCCCCTAAGACCTGGCAACTACTGATTGGACTTGATCTAGCAGAACACAGAGGATCTTTAGAACAATGAAACTACTCTGTATGATACTATAGTGGTGGATATTTGTTCACACCCATAAAATTTACAACACCAAAAGTGAAACCTACATTAAACTATGAACTCTGTATGATAAGGATGTGTCAATGCAGGTTCATCAATTGTAAAAACATACCACTCTGGTAGGGATGACAATAGTGGGGGAAGCTATACGTGTGGGGACAGGGGGTATATGGGAAATTTCTATACCTTCCACTCAGTGAACCTAAAACTGCTCTCAAAATAATAATAATACTAAAATCTATTTTTAAAAAATAAAACAAGTTTGAAAAGTATTATAATTAGGAATTTGAATAAAGACCAAGAGTTGGCAAATTATAACCCATGGGCCAAACCTGGCCCACAGCTTGTTTTTATAAATAAAGTTTTATTGGGACACAGCTAGCCACATTCATCATCTACATATTGTCTACAGCTGCCTTTGCATTGCCATGGCAGAACTAAGCAGTTGCAACAGAGACTGTGTGGCCCACAAAGCTGTGAACCAGCACATCTCTTCCCAACTCCATGTTCAGGGACATCTCATTGGTAACTTGGAAATCAGCAATAGGAGTACTTCTACTATAGAAATTGGCAAATGCTACAAATTAGGGCTTGATTTCTTGCTGTGTTGATCATCAGGCTTACAAAAGTGCTGGAGAAAAATGTTATTAATGAAGATTAAAATTAAATGCATGTGTGTCTATAGTTGTAAAAGCACAAAAAATTAAGGAAATATTCTTCAAGTATTCAAAAACTATTATCCAATTCAACAAAAGAGGCACTCCCATTATTGACAAACTAGCCTATGTATATCTTTGGTTTGTTTTATTTTCATCTCACTAGTAAAAATAAAGGAAAATATCACCCAACATTTCTGTCGGAATTACACTTGCTGGCCAGTTGCAATCATAGGTTGGCCACGGATTCAAGAATTAGACACAGGCCAGGCGAGGTGGTTCACGCCTGTAATCCTAGCACTCTGAGAGGCTGAGGTGGGTGGATCGCTCAAGGTCAGGAGTTTGAAACCAGCCTAAGCAAGAGCGAGACCCCATCTCTACTAAAAATAGAAAGAAATTAATTGGACAACTAAAAATATATACAAAAGTTAGCCAGGCATGGTGGCGCATGCCTGTAGTCCCAGCTGCTCGGGAGGCTGAGATAGAAGAATCGCTTGAGCTCAGAAGTTGCTGTGAGCTAGGCTGACGCCATGGCACTCTAGCCCGGGCAACAGAGTGAGACTCTGTTTCAAAAAAAAAAAGAAAAGAAAAGAAATGGACACAAATCAGCAAAGCTTCCTGTGAAAATCAATTGGCTACATGGAATTGGCAGGGAAGAGTAGTGGATGTATTATCCTTATTTGTAAATGGGGTCCCACATATCGTTTATACCAGTAATATTGATAATAAACACGCATGCATATATGTGCACACATTTTCCCAAAAAGCTGGTTGTTAAACATTTACCAGCACACTGCTGCCTAAAAACATTTTTTTCCTCGGTACAAAGAGGTTACCAAAATAAACATGATTTGCAAATGTAGCCGCAGCTGAAGATGTCAAAGAGGTAATGGGAAGGGAGACACAGCAAAAATGTGCAGATAAAGTGGAAAAGTCCCTCTTTCTAACAAGGGCCCAGAGGCAGTGAGCAAGTGATGTTTTGTGCCCCATGTGGGGGGAAACCGTATGCGGTCAATTCTTCACTTTCAGGTTCTGCCACATGGAGAGAAAGAAAGAAATTTGAGAGCAAGACGGTCAAAAGATGGCTCTATAATTAGCTTAACAAGCAAATGAAGGTGCACAGACTTCTGGTGGCTAAGGCAGAAAGGAGCCCTACAGCAGCCACCCGAGTCTCTGAACCCTCTGCTATTCATCTAATAAATTGCACCCTTTCTCCCCTAATTAGGTTGCAACTTAATGTGGCAAACCTGATTTTCCTTGCATGTAAACTATGTTTAATAATTTTCGGATATAATGATATTATTTTCTCACTTGATGCCACAACAATTTTGTGAAGCAGGAATGGCTACGTTTTAAAGGGAAAAAAAAATTCTCAGGGAAAACTTAAGGTTTTATGTGTGTGTGTGTGTGTTTAATTTAACCCTTGTTCTAAAACCAGGCTCTAGAAAACTGCTTCTTTCAAATCACCTGTATTTCTTGGGAGCACACTCATATCTGGTTCCTTAAGCATTTCAGTGTGGCTTTGTTTCCAAAGAATTTGCCCTTTATCATTCTTCCTGGGAAAGAAGACAAAATCAACCGATTATAATTAACTAAAGGGCAACCACTAGTTTTTAAAACCCTGGCCTCTGCCTTTCTTTTTTAGAAATGATTTTGCTAAAGCCTCTGCCTTTCTTATGAAAACTTCCTAGAGGTAGAGAGACAGTCTCTTTTCTAGTCCTTGATCCTAATTTTCTTCCTTAGTACAGAAACTTGTACACAGTAGGTACTCACGTGAATTAGGTAAGAATGGTTTTCCCAGCCCACCTAACATTTGCATGACAAGCACGACACTGGCAGGACACTGTTGTACACTGCTATAAAATTCCCAAGCAGCCTTATAAAGTGGGGCGATTCTCAGCCACGCCACTGAGAAAATAAAGTTACCTCCAGTTCCTTCTCAAAGGGGAGGGACGTGGGGAGAGAACAGAAAGAAGGAGAGAGAAAGAAATTCATAAAATCTCTGCTCCGTGTTCCAGGAACTTTCACAGACTTTACCGAATCTTCAAACAATCTGATGAGGTTGTCATTAGTCCCATTTTACAGATGACAAAACCGAGGTTCGGAGAGGTCAGCTGCTTGACGCATAACAAACTAGCTCAAGAGGTATCTGTGGCTCCAAAGACCATCCTTTATCTCTGAACCAGGGATTCTCCAAGTGTGGGTCCCAACCGACAGCGGCAGTATCACCTGGGAACTTGCTAGAAATGCAATTCTCATCCCCAGACCTTCTGAATCAGAAACTATAGAGAGGAAGAGCCCAACGATTTGTTCCAAGGAGCCTCCCAGGTTATTCTAATAAACAGTGAAATCCGAGAAGCCCTGGTCTACGGCACAGGTCAACAAACGCTTTCTGTGAAAGGCCAGATAGAAAATAGTTTAGCCTTTGTGGGCCAGATGGTCTGTGTCGCAACTACTGGACGTCCCTCTTGCATAACTACCACCAACGACAACACGTAAACAAATGAGCATGGCTGCGTTCCAACAAACTTTAATTGTGGACAACGAAATTGAAATTTTATATTATTTTCGTGTGTCATGATGTATGACTCTTCTTTTGGGTTTTGTTCGCCCCCAGTCATTTATGAATGTGAAAAACCATTTTTATCCCAAGGGCTGTACAAAACCAGGCAGCAGAATGGATCTGGTCTGTGGGCTATAATTTGGCGACCACTGCTCTAGGGCCGGACTATGCAGCAGTCCCTACTGAATGGGAACTCTAAGTGGAGCAATGACACAAAGATAGGTAGCTCTCACACAAGGGAGAATGTGAATCACAAAACTGTCCGTCGTCCAGTGGAGGCAGACAGCCCATCTGGTTCTGGCAATTAGGAAGTCTTCCCTGAAGAGGTGACAATATGTGTGGGCTTTTACATGATGAATAGGAGTTTAACAAGTAGAGGCGATGACTTGGACAATGGGGTGAAGACAGAGCACCCACTCCAAAATGCCTACTTCTACCCAAAATACTCCAATCTGTGGAGCTAAAAACGCTTTGAAAAATTGTATTATGTAAAAAGTGTTCCAATGCTCCTTTGAGTACCAACTGAACTCAAAATATTGGGAAAGAAACAAATTGCAACAACCAAAATAATAGCTTTACATGTGAAAATCGTTATCAGTGATCTAGTCTCCTCTCCCTACAGGCCAAGGGTTGGAGGAAGGGTGTTTTATTTCCAACAACAAATTATTTCCGGTTGCAGATTCTACTGCATGAAATACGCTCCCAAGTATCATACAATGCAAGAAACAATTCTCTTGAGATATTTTCCAGTTATACAAATTAGTTCCCTTGAGAATTGCTTTGTTTTCCTAATTCTTTACATACCATCCAATTGAGTTGTTGGTTATTTTCAAACACAAGGAATCCCTTTATGATCATAAATTACTACAATTTCAGAGAAATCTTTTTTTCCAGTTACACATTTCCATTAGATTTGCTTTGAGACCAGCTATTAAAAGGAAATGCAATCCGGTCTGTCAATATTTCTCAACTTCATATAGCAGCGAGGTAGAGAAGCCAAGTCCTGAAGTCAAAGTCTCTGGCCTCAAAGCCCTGCTAACCCACTTAACAAGCTGTTTGACCTTGACAAATTACTCATCTCTGTTTCCCTAATAACAAAGCGGAGAAAAGTAATAGTAGCCACCTCTGGTTGTGTTTGTGTTTGCAAAGTACAGAAAAAGGACTCGGTAAACTTTAGTCATCATTATTATTTCCCAGTGATCTCTGTCCTCCAAAACCAAACAAATCTGCCTTTTTAATTTTAAGCTAAAATATTCCCTTTATGCTACCACGGCAAATTCAGGACAGGACATGACAAGCGAGACCCTTCTTTTCCTCCCTCCAGAACAGAGCCTGCTCCCCAAACTGGGGAAGACAAAAGGCAGAGAAATTGTAAGCCCATAAAACCAATCTGGCTCAACTTTTAGGTAACAAAGTGGTAAGTTATTTTTCATTTGCCATGGACCCCGATGTTGAAGGTCATGTAACCTGAGCATGCCCAGATAAACCAAGCGTGCAACCATAGGGGGGAACCTAAGTGCGTGGACCAAGGAGTGGGGGACTGAATTAAGAGGCGGACTCCCCCTCCCCCTCATGGCAGGATCCAATCAGAACATGTTCCCTGGCATCATTCCATCCCAAGATCCTAATCATATCATACCTCATTACCCTCTAACTATGAAACCAGCCCAACCCTCTTGCCCCAGGGACACATGCTTTGGGAACTAACCTGGTACGCTGCTTACTTATGCTGAGTAATAAGACCCCCTTGATATAGCCAACATGGCTGTGTCTGTTGACTTGATATCCACCAAGCGAACCAACAAAACAGACCACACAGCAGCAGGCCTGGCTGGGGGGAGCAGGGCAGAAGTTCCACCTTGGGGGACCGTACACAGGGTGGGACATACCAATGACTAAAATGAGAGTCCTTTGGGACATAAACTGAACAGGGTATTTGTATTATCTGAGAGTGGCTGCAAAGCTTCCACCCAGGGGCGAGAGAAGAACTCCCCCCACGACGTGGGTTGGAGTGGGCAGAAGGGAGGACAAAATACAGTCGATTTTGCTCACACTCTACAAACCGGATTGCACTGGTATGTGCACAGATCATCTGTGTGTCTGGAGTGGGTGGGAGGGACAGCGGGAGTGACTCAGGCCTTAGAGACATAAAGACCCGAAGCTCCACCACCCAGTAACCTCACTGAGGGGCAGTTTTCCCAACTAAATATTGGAGACAAGGGTTAGTGGGGTCATACTTCAGCTGAGGGATGCAGAATTTTTGCACCGTGCCTGCCATCCTGCAGCTAGCTGTTCTTGGCATGCCCACGAGTACCGTGCCCACTCCCTTTCAGTGGCCACTCGCAATGTCACTTTAATATTTACAAACAGCCACACCATTTTACAGTCAGGGCTTTGATCTGTCAGATTTCAACCCAGCACATCCTGCTGGTTGGGGACCCCTCACCCCAAGTAACATCGATATTGACGTCCCTTTGCTCATTATCATTCTCTCCACTGACTAACTGGTCAGGAGTGGCAAGTTCCCAGGGCTTGGGGGAGAGACAGGGAGAACACACACCCCATCCTTGATGGGTCTGACGTCCCTCTTAGGGGCTCCGTGACACCTGGTACTACTTTCTTAGAACTATTGCGCTTTATTGCAACTCTCTCTTGAATCAAACACTTTCTCCATTCTCTATGAATTCCTTCAGAACATGGGCTGAATCTTTCATCCCTGGATCTTCACGGCTCCTGGATTTCCTATGTGGCTTAATGATATTACCTACTAAGCTACAAGAATACAGCACCTTATTTAAAAATACACCAGCATACACTCTGGATACACCAACGTTTGTAAGTATAAGCATTCCCATGAGGCCATCACTCTAACCGAATTTTTCCTCATCGGTCCCTTTCATTTGCCCAGGAAGCGTCACGAAGACCCTCTGCAGCCCAACATAGGACGTGGCCGCTAGCATTCCGTCATGTCAAACAAATCCAGGATGCTCCCTAGAATGTCTTAAATCATGTCCCCCGGTGGCCAAAAAAAGGCACTGCCATGCCCTAGTGCCCGCCTCTTCTGGAAAAGACTTCAGTGAAGAGAGGAATTGGGTTCCATTCTTCAGACGGTAGAAAACAAGGATGCAAGAGCCAGTCTACCCAGCCTATTAGTGAGGGTTTCATACCTTGCTTGAAAGACACCTCCCCACGCCTTGTTATCCTGGGTGGCCCATTCGCTAACTAAAGAGAAGGACCCAAGGGCACGAGAGCCTCCCTGTGCCTGAGACAATCACAGCCAGGCGGAGTCATGTCACGGCCTGCCACACCGCCTTGTCCCCAGCTGCGGCAGGACAGGGATCCTGTTTCCAAAGCAACCGCGACATTGTGCTTGACTGACGCTGCAGGCAGGGAGCCCCACGTGCACACACACAAGCAAACACGCACAGCCACACACCAGCGTGGGCACAGACACGCTTAAAGGCACACGTGCACAAAACCCAGACGAGACCCGGCTGTATCGTGGGAGAACATGCCAACCTTTAAAAAAGAAAAAAAAAAGTGTCTTATTTCTTATTCTGGCCCAAGAAGTTAGCCTTCCAAGGATATATCATATTTTTAGTTGGTTTCATAGCTGTTATTTAATATTTCGCACAGGAACTAGGGGGAAATTGAAAATCCAGTACTCTGTCTCTGTTTGTAAATGTCAGCTGATGCCATTGGTCCAGCTGATATCCCAGTTGGCTGCAAAGGGCTTGAGAGGGTAGGGCTTATATTTATTTGGTATCTGGCCTTAGACGTGCAGCCTCTCTCTCCCAAGGCTTCAGTTAGTGACCCCCAATGGGGACTCATCACCCACGCTCTTTCCTCCTCTGTCTTCTCTTTCCCAGTCTTCTCTCTTCCCCAATGGTCCGCTCTCACTGGAATCCCCTCCCAGGAAAGAGAAACCTGCAACCGCCTCCTGGTGTTAGATTCTGGCAAACCAGTGTGAGCCTGGGCTGGGGTGGCGCATGCCCGCAGCTTTCAGATGTGGGGCTAAGAGAACCATGCTGGTCCCCGCAAAGGCCCAAATCTAAATGGGGCAGGGCCCGGGGCAGGGCCCGGGGCAGAGATGGGCAGAGCTGGGCCTCCAGCAGGAAGACCAACAATCAGGGGAGGCCACTGCAGTGTGCACAGGGCGGCTGGCCAGGACCAGCCCTGGGGGAGCCTTTGCAGAATCGGAAAAGGGCACTGCCTTGGGACTTGACATAGGAAGTTGTGCTGGATCTCAGCCCCACCCACCCTCTTGGGGGAGGCCCTGGGAGAGCACAGAGGCTGTAAGAACAGGTGGGCAGCCTCGCCCACGACCAACGCTGCTACGAAGTGCCACGACTTTCTCGCCAGGCTCTTTTCTCATGCTTTGATCCCCGGCACCAAACATCCTCCCAAGCCGATGAGTCAAACCAGGGACCTTAAATTTAGGGAGCTCAGATCTGTATGCGGAAAAACCAAAGAACAAATAGGACTCTTGAGAGGCAGCATGGAATGAATGGGTGGGAGGCACCCCAGGTTCTTGCTCCTGCCCGATTATGATGAGATGCTGGGTAAGTCACCTCCCTGAGCCTCCTCTTCCTCACCGTACAAGGGAGAGCTGATAGTTCCTGCTCCACAGTGTGATCGTGAGGACAAAATGCCACCATATACAGCAAGCACTTAGCACCTGGCACGGATTAAGCACTCAATAAATGTTATCTACTACTGTCAACCGGAAACAACTCCAAATCATTTTCCAAAGCTGTTGGCTGCTTTGTTTTCCTGTGTATAAAATAAAATGCGCCCTACATCCGGTCTTCCCATCCTCGGCACATTTTTTTTTATATATTTTTTTTATTTCGGCATATTATGGGGGTACAGATTTTAAGGTTTCAATAAATGCCCATTTCCCCCCTATCAGCACATATTTTTAAGGCACTCGTCCTGTAGAAAGTTTATGGTCAGTGTCCAGGAAGTGGGGCTTTATGGGCGAGGCTGACCTTGGGGAGGACCAGTTGGAGCCTGATGAGTTTATCCATTAGGATGCTGAACAAAGTCTTGACTCTACAGAATCATAAGTCTTAACTTGGTCCAGCCACAGTGGCTCACACCTGCAATCCCAGCACTTTGGGAGGCTGAGGCAGGAGGATTGCTTGAAGCCAAGAGTTCAAGACCAGCCTTGGCAACATAGTGAGACCCCATCTCTACAAAAAAAAAAAAAAAAAAATTTAAAAATTATCTGGGCATGGTGGTGCACGCCTATAGTCCTAGCTATTCAGGAGACCAAAGCACAGCCAGGCACGGTAGCTCATGCCTGTAATCCTAGCACTCTGGGAGGCCGAGGCGGGAGGATCGCTCTAGGTCAGGAGTTCAAAACCACCCTGAACAAGAGCGAGACCCCGTCTCTACTAAAAATAGAAATAAATTAATTGGCCAACTAAAAATATATAGAAAAAATTAGCCGGGCATGGTGGCGCATGCCTGTAGTCCCAGCTACTCGGGAGGCTGAGACAGGAGGATCGCTTGAGCCCGGGAGTTTGAGGTTGCTGTGAGCTAGGCTGACGCCACGGCACTCTAGCCTGGGCAACAGAGTGAGACTCTGTCTCAAAACAAAAAAAAAAGAAGACCAAATCAGGAGGATCCCTTAAGCTTAGGTGTTCAAGGCTGCAGCGAGCTATGATCATTCCACTGCATTCCAGCCTGGGTGACAGAGTGAGAAACTGTCTCAAAAAAAAAAAACCAGAAGTCTTAACACTATGACACAAAGACTCTTACAAGTGAAAAAGTGACAAGCAATTCACTGACATTCTACTTTTAAAGGCTGCCAATAAAGAGACTTTTTGTACCAAGCAATGAAAAAAAAAACAAACAAACACTGAGTCAATGTCTTCTGTTCCCTTAAGTCTGGTGCTATTATGGCATCTGCCTGTACAAGGGACACAGGGTGTGGCCTGCAGCCAAGGTTAATGCCAACGTCAACCAACCCTCCCTGCCTAATGTCAACATTCTGTAGGCCCCATGCATGTGGCATTTCTTCCTGCAACTCTCCCTCAACCTCCAAGTCTGGATTAGGTGTTCCTCTTCCGTGCTCCCGTCTTTCCCTGTTGCATCAGTGAGCATGCGTAGGTCTGTAACTGGCTTTGCAGTCTGGATTAGCTTGTAGGATCCAGGCTCCAGGGTGGCAGGGCCATTGCTTCCTTCTTGGCACTGCGCCTGCCCTTAGCCAAGTCCCTGGCACACAGTAGGTTTTGAGATTTTTTGTACCGAATGAATGACAGTAAGCAAGGGGATGAGGCAGGGGTTTAGAGAGGATTTTAGACGGTGGAGGGCACTGAGGGCTGTGTAGAAGAGCGGGTCCTTGGCCCCAGTCCCAGCCAGCTCTGGGCAATCAGACAAGTAGTCACTTCCACTCAAAGAGAAGGAAAAGAGGGCTCTGGAAATTTCTCAAAGTCGGGGGGGGGGGGGGGATGATGCATATGTTAATGGCTCCAACAAACCGACGTGCAAAAGAAAAATCAATTTACAGACATTTCCAGAGTCCATATCCGCAAAGCCGAGTATGCAAGCAGTGACACAAATCCCAGCTGTTGGTGCATGGCCTGGGCCAAGAAACTCTGCACATGCGCCTTGGCCAGGGCAGAGAGAGAAGTCGGAACAGGGAGACCAGGCTGGACCCGCTGCCGGCGGGAGGAGGGAGGCCCGTGTGGGTTTAAGCCGGGTGCCAGCATGCATGGCCACGCCTGGCTGCCGCAGGCAGGGCCTGCATCTGATAGGATGGGGGCTCTGCGCTGATGGGGCTAGAGGCTGGGTGCAGGCAGGGCTGGCTGCAGAGGCTCCAGGCAGTGATGGGGGTGGGGGTCGGGGGAGGCCAGTAAATAGGAGGAAGTTTAGACAGCATCGTTCCCTGGGGCATTGGCAGCTTCTAGGTCACAAGTGAGAACTACCAGCAGAACAGAAACTTGGCTGGGGGGGGGGAGTTTTTGAGGCTGGTGAGTGAAGCTTGCATCTTTGCGTGCAGCCAGTTCCTTTGCTGTGGTCTCAGAGTGACAGTGGACAATCTCTGCGCTGTCCTCAGAGCAGCATTCTCAAGCCAGGCCACTGGACGGAACTGGAAGTGGGGGTCATTCGGAGACTTCCTATGGGAGGACATTTTGGGGACACTTAATCAACAAACGCTTGCCGAGCACCCCAGGGTGCTGTGGATGCAGCTGTCTGGAAGGAGGCACAAGGGAAGCCCCTTTGCCCACTGAGCCTGCTTGGAGTGTAGGTTGTGTCACACCCCGGACGCTGTCACTTGGCTGAAAACATCCACACGCAGACCCTTCCTCAATTTCCAAACCCAACAAGCTGCGCTAAGAAGTCTGTGTGCTTGGGACACACGCTGAAAGTCTGGGTGGGGTGGAGCAAAGAACTTCGAATTAAGCGTTGGATATCTTGTTCTTAAGACATCCCTTGGTGTCTCCATCGGCAGAATTCTCAGCACTCACTTTGCTCCCTGTGGAGGCCCCTGGCAGAAAGACTTGGGGCTCTCTGTCCTCCTTCCTCCTGTTTTCCTCCTGCCTTCTTTCTGCCCTCCCCCTCACTTCCGATGACTCTCAAGAGCTTCAAACTCCCTTCCTCCAATCTTGCAAAATAATGAACTCTTCCCGGTTTCCACTCCCAAACTCAGCTCGGGGAGCCCCGGACCCCCCCCGCCCCCCGCCTGGAGACCTGCGCTCAGCTGAACCTGGCCTGCGCCACCACCCTCAGAACGCAGAAGTGGGCGGTTAATGACATCGGTTGTCCCCCGCACACCAGGGTCAATGACCTCCTCCCTGGTGTCCCCCCCCCCCACTGTCCCTGCTGATCCGAAACCCGCTTTCCTAAAAAAGCATCACGTTTACCCGCTCACCTCTCAGCTGCTGAGAACGACAGCACATCCCATCTCCCCAGATGTGTCCTCCTTCCATGTCCCCAGTCTCACGGCCACCCAGCCCGATGCCCCAGCCACAGTTCCGGGCGGCACCCTCAACTCCCTCTCCCCCTACATCCACTCCGCCACCAGAACCGCTAGAGTCTCCCTCTGAAATGTTTCTTGGTGGAGAACAACAGTGCAGGGAGTGAGTCGTCGGCCAACTGGCCAACTGGCTCGGCAGAGAGAAGGCGGCTGCCACAACCGACAGCCCTACTAGAAACACCCGGGATGTGAGAAGAGACGTTTTCCAGAAGATGGAGGGTGGGTGAGCAAAACCACGACAGACCTCGGAAGGCACGTAGAACAAAGATGCGATGCATCCGGGGGCCATGATACCCACAAGTCCCGGGAGCCGGGCCATCATCACAGGTGGGGTCCGTACCCCGGCCCCTGGGAGGGGGAGTGGAAATAGCAGACCGAGCTGGGGCTCAGTCCCAGAGAAAGATGGAGGCAGAAGTGGTTTGCTAAGGTTGCCATGATGAAGTGCCACAGACTAGGCGGCTTAAACAACAGAGATTTGTTTTCTCACGGTGTTGGGGGCTGCAAGTCCAAGGTCAAGGTGACGGCAGGGCTGGTTTCTCCTGAGGGCTCCCTCCTTGGCTTGCAGACGGCTGCCTTCTTGCTGTGTCCTCACACGGTCTCCCTTCTGTGTGTGTGTGTCTGGGTCCTAATCTCTTCTTACAAGGACGTCACATTGGAGTAGGGCCCATCTAATGACCTCATTTGAATTAAAAAGGCCTACCTCCAAATACAGTCACGTTTCTGAGGTCCTGGGATTTTATAATTTCAACTATGAATTTTTTAGCAGGGACATAATTCAGCCCCGTAACAAGGTCTCACAGTCAGGACCGAACTGTCAGCAGCAGGGACAGCCTGGTGATGAATCTCAGCGAGGAGAAGCCAGAGCCACTTAGGAGCCTCCTGTGGCCTCCAGCCAGTGACATTCCCAAGTCCCTTCTCATGTGTGGCACTTTTATTTTATTTATTTATTTGTTTGTTTGTTTATCTATTTATTTTTGAGACAGAGTCTCACTCTATTGCCCGGGCTAGAGTGCCATGGCATCAGCCTAGCTCACAGCAACTCCTGGGCTCAAGTGATCCTTCTATCTCAGCCTCCCGAGTAGCTGGGACTACAGGCATGCGTCACCATGCCCAGTTAATTTTTTCTATATATTTTTAGTTGGCCAATTAATTTCTTTCTATTTTTAGTAGAGATGGGGTCTCGCTCTTGCGAAGGCTGGTCTTGAACTCCTGACCTTGAGCAATCCACTCGCCTTGGCCTCCCAGAGTGCTAGGATTACAGGCATGAGCCACCGTGCCCGGTCAGCAGTTTTATTTTTTATGGACTGATCTCTCAGCTGACCATCCATCGTAGCTGGGTAGGGGCTTCGAAGCATCACCAATCCTCAAAGCAGAATTAACTCGGCCACTCCAAATTAGACTGAAAAACCTTCCCAGGTCATCTAGAAAGCAGACGTCCAGGTTGCTTTTGGCATTGTAGTGAGTTGTCTGGAATTGCAAGCCTGGTTTTTTGTTTTTGTTTTTATTGTGCTACAAAACTCCAAATTTGGGCAAACCTGGGCAATATATTCCTCCCTATGATATAAAAATTATAACTGAAACTTTTAGGTGACTTCTTCAGGCCCTTAATGTTCTATTATACTGATGTAAGTCTGATGGAAAAATAGCAAGTTCAGATTCTTGAGCCTCTTTGCTTTCATTGGCAGCAGGAACAGTCGGATTTCTCAGACAAAAAAAAACAACACCATTTTTCACCCGGTCACTTCATGTGCAGTAGCAGAGCCCTGGGTACATTAGTGACGATGCCAGGGGCAGTGCAGGTCTCTACGGCAACCACGATCCCTAGGTCCTCCCAGCCCCAAGCACCAGCATCCGGGGAAATTCTGCCCTATCATCCAACCACCTCTGGGCCGGCCTATTCCTCAGCGGCTGGACCGGATGTTTTCTTAGCATCCCTGCTCCCTGCCGGCCTGGCTTCCTTGAACAATCCGCCCCTGCCGCCTCCGCCTGCTCTCTCTCCTTGAGCAAAACCCCCGTGGACCTCGATATATGCCCCTGCCTGGCTGGAGCGCAAACTCAGGCCCCTTCCTAGGGCCCCTGTTGGTGACTCCGTTTACCAACTTGCCTCCAACCCTGAGTTCACCCCCCCCTTTGCTTCCAGCCCCCTCCATGGCATGGAAATGGAAGTTAGTGGATTAGAACTTCCTCTTTCTCTCTCTAACGGAATGCACGAGGGAGAGCCAGAGCCGTGGTTGGAAGTCCCACGTGGAACGAGGGTGGCTCAGCGGAGAAGAGCCCTAACTGCCACCCCAGAGCCACCCAAGACATGGATGGCATGGCGTGAGGCCACGCCCCTGGCACTTCTGCAAGGAGCCACTGCAAGAGCAGGCCGCGCTGATGTGATGTCATTCCGCTTAGGGCACCCGATTAGGGGTTCATTTCCCATCCTCTCTACACCCACGTATTGTCCCCCTTGACAAGACACATGAATGGAACTGCCCTGACGCAAACCAAGCCCCAGATGATCCTGGTACAAAGGCCTGCAGGGATGTCGCGGGCTGGTCATGTTCCTCTCCTGTTTTGTTCCTCTGAATAACAGGTACCTTTGCCCCTATTTTATTTTATTTTATTTTATTTTATTTTATTTTATTTTATTTTATTTTATTTTTGAGACAGAGTCTCGTTTTGTTACCCAGGCTAGAGTGAGTGCTGTGGCATCAGCCTAGCTCACAGCAACCTCAAACTCCTGGGCTCAAGCATCCTCCTGCCTCAGCCTCCCGAGTAGCTGGGACTACAGGCATGTGCCACCATGCCCGGCTAATTTTTTCTATATATATTAGTTGGCCAATTAATTTCTTTCTATTTTTAGTAGAGATGGGGTCTCGCTCAGGCTGGTTTCGAACTCCCAACCTTGAGCAATCCGCCCACCTCGGCCTCCCAGAGTGCTAGGATTACAGGCGTGAGCCACCGCGCCCGGCCTGTCCCTGTTTTAATCAAGATTCTTGCTTAAAGTGACAAAAAAACCCTAATGTAAACCAACTTGGGGGGAGGGGTGGCGCAGTGAGAGGACTTTTATTGTGTCATGGTGGGAGAATTTAGGAAAAAAAGCAAGCTTTGGGGGGGGTATACTGGGTTGAACGATGTCCCCCCCCCCGAAATTCATGTCCACCTGGAACCTGTGAGTGTGTCCTGATTTGGAAATAGACTCTTGGCAGCTGTAATCGGGTTAAGATGAGGTCACGTCGGATTCCGGCGGGCCCTAGTCCAAGGACTGGCCTCCAAATAAGGAGAGGGATATCCGGACACAGACACGCACCCAGGCAAGAAGGCCCTGAGACAGCAGAGGCAGAGACTGCAGTGACGTCCCTAGAGCCAGGGCATGACAAGGACGGTGCCGACCACCAGAAGCCGGGCGAGAGCACGGAACAGATCCTTTCCTGGAGATCTTTGGAGAGAGTGTGGCCCCACCGGGAGCCTGATTTCCGACTTCCAGCCTCTAGGACTGCCAGACAACAAGTGCCTGTGGTTTTAAGCCGCCCGGTTTGTCCTTATGTGTCACGGCAGCCCTAGGACACGGACACGGTGGATGCTATGATTTCACCCCCATTTTAAAGATGAGGAAAACAGAGGCACCACAGTGCTCAGCAATTTGCCCAAGGTCATGCAACTCATACGCGGTAGAGCCAGGGCGTTTCTTAATAGCTCTATCGAGGGATGCTTCACATACCAAACAATTCGCCCATTTAAAGTGCACACAATTCAGTGGCTTTTGGCGTAATCCCAGAGTTGTGCCTCAGTTTCCCACTGGAGCGGGGACTGGAATTCAGGCAGCTTGGCTCCCAGGCCACGCGCTCCCTTCTCAATGCTGGAAGAAAGCAAAACATTCTGGGCAGGCCGGGCGCTGTGGCTCACGCCTGTAATCCTAGCACTCTGGGAGGCCGAGGCGGGCGGATTGCTCAAGGTCAGGAGTTCAAAACCAGCCTGAGCAAGAGCAAGACCCCGTCTCTACTATAAATAGAAAGAAATTAATTGGCCAACTAATATATATATAAAAAATTAGCCGGGCATGGTGGCGCATGCCTGTAGTCCCAGCTACCCGGGAGGCTGAGGCAGAAGGATCACTCGAGCCCAGGAGTTTGAGGTTGCTGTGAGCTAGGCTGATGCCACGGCACTCACTCTAGCCTGGGCAACAAAGTGAGACTCTGTCTCAAAAAAAAAAAAAAAAAAAAAAAAAAAAACATTCTGGGCAGACAAAAAGCAACAACTGTCCCCAACGAGCCTTCTACGGAGTGCTTTTTGCAGGGATACAAATGCACTCGGTAGAACCCACGTGTCTTTTTATCTTATAAATTCCAGATTCCCTTTTGAAGGCCAAGTGTACTTAGATTAGATACGCACTGGAATTCTTTGCTTTTTCTCCATTGGCACAGTACGGTCTTCGTGCCAGCTCTGCGCACTTGGGCCCCTGAGACTGCACACGGGCGAGGCTGCCTGGGACCCTGGGGGGCGGGACGCCCGGTGGCGGGACGGCGGGAAGTCCTGGGCTGGAGTGGTGACCATCTCATGCTGAGAAGCTTTCCAAGAGCGTGCGGATATGATTCCCGCGGGGAAATTAAAAAGAATGCCCTCCAAGATACCAAGGCATTAGATGCAAGATTAAATGTTTACGGAACGTAAACTTTTAGACGGGAACTCGGATGTAAACATCAAAGGTATTGAATTAAATGTCTACAGACTGTGAACTGCATTCTAGTCATCTGCAACTCAACATGGATACATGGATCGCATACCACGCGGGATGCGGGTACCTGTTATTATGACTTGATGGGGTGTAAGAAGACGCTTCGTGTCTACGGCCATCCCACCCCGAACGCGCCGGATCTGGTCCGATCTCAGAAGCGAAGCAGGGTCGGGCCCGGTTAGGGCTTGGATGGGTAGGAAGGGGCTTCCCAAAGCAAGAGTGCCTAGGGCCTATGGACGTCTGAAGGAGACCTGCCCTGACAGCTTGGGGGGGTCTCCGAACCAAGGGAAGATTCCAAACACAATCTCTCTCATAGCTTTTGCATTCAGTGGCATTCAAAGCGTGCCTTTAAGGGCTGCCCCCAGACTCCAGCGATGGCATCCCGGAGACTCGTAGAGAGAAAGCCCTGGGTACCCTTTCCCTTGGAGGCCTTGCACATTGATCCCCTGGGAAAATGTGTCCCACTGGAGCACCCCAGGACGGAGCTGACTTGGGGGCAGAGGAGAGCAGGCAATGGCAGCAGGGGACAAACGCCTCCGTGGGGAGCAGCGAGCGGCACTTGGAAGCCACGGCTGCCATCCGGCCTCCTGGAGGGCGAGCACGGGGCTTGCGGCGACACTCCATTACCCTGTCAGTCACAGGGAAGCAATTCTTTGGGCCATCAGTCAAAAAGCCTCCTTGGAAATGAGAAACGAGCCCGAACGCCAGGCTGTTTAAAAAGATATTTATCGTGAAATGTGGAGGCAGCGGCGCCTTGCCCGAGACGAGACAGGCACTCGGCATGAATTACTACGCCAGGTAAGTCCAGAGAAGCAGGTGGCGGGCGCCTAAATGACATGCGACCTCGGAACGGACAGACCACGCACACGAAGGGCGTCAGCTCCCAGGGCCCAGAGAGGGCACAAATGCCACCCACTGTCCTGGTCGCTACAGAGAGAGCCTCTAGCTCTGTGTGAAGAACGAGGCTGACCGTCACCCTGCAAACTGAAAATGACCGCAGAAATGACTCTTGCCTGGAACCTGCTTCAAAATACTCCAAGAAAAAAACAAAAAAATGCTGGGGGCTGATTGGATAAAATGAGACTGGCACTACTGATAACGGCTAAAGCTGCGTGATGGTGACTCGGGGGCTCCTTTCTACTTTTGTGTCCATTTAACAATTTTAATATTGAACATTTTGAAGAAAATAGGTTTTTTTTCCCCCCACGTTCATGGGTCTCATCTCTCAGCAGATATGTACTCTGGAGCATGAGCCAGCCACATTTTCTAGGCCCTAGGATCACCTGCAAACTGTAAAATTGTATTCTGAATATTATGTACACACACCTACGCACATATACGCACACACACATGTAGTACTGGGGACACACACCCCCCAATATTATCATTGCTACATTCACATGTATGCCATATGCATGTCGGGTGCAGTGCATGCCATGCTGGGTGCATCTGAGCATTTCATTTTCACGACAATCACATGAGGCAAGGGACTTTTTCAATCATCCAAGGTCAAAGAGCTAGTCAGTGGCAACACCAGGTGCCGAGCCCACCGCTGTCTGACTCTAGGCCTGGAATCTTACCCACTCCGTGCTACTAACCCACGCTCGCTGGTGCTGCATAGTCCTCCCGGTCACAAGGCCAACAGAAACGGCTCCCATCTGTCAACATGTCAAGGTCAAGGGAATTCCCTTGACCTTGGCTGGTTCTACTCTCCCTTTATGAGTCTCACATCAACACACCACCCCCTTCTGAAGTCCCTTGGGGCAGATCTTTGGGTACATGAGGCCAAAGAGAGGGGGCAGTTTCCGCACAGAGGGCCTGCTTGGCATGATGCGACCGACCCCTCTCCTATCTCTGCATTTGGCCACACAGTAGGCCCCTCAAACTGAGTCTGGGGGCTGGAAATGTGGGAGGGGGCAGATTTTCCACATAGCCGATGCTTTGTCGTCTTTTAAATAAAATTGACAGTGTCTGATTTTTCTATTTGTAGAGATAATTGAGTTCCAGTGGAAGCAGATTTTTTTTTTCTTTCTTGAGACAGAGTCTCACTCTGTCGCCCGGACTAGAGTGCCATGGCATCACAGCAACCTAGCTCACAGCAACCTCAAACTCCTGAGCTCAAGCGATCCTCCTACCTCAGCCTCCCGAGTAGCTGAGATTACAGGCATGTGCCACCGTGTCTGGCTAATTGTTTCTATATATTTTTAGTTGTCCAATTAATTTCTTTCTATTTTTAGTAGAGACGGGGGTCTCCCTCTTGCTCAGGCTGGTTTCGAACTCCTGGCCTTGAGCCATCCGCCCACCTCGGCCTCCCAGAGTGCTAGGGTTACAGGCGTGAGCCACCGTGCCCGGCCAGAAGCAGGTCTTAAGTTAAGGATTTGAGTGCAAGTAGTTTTGGAAGGGACGCCAGGAAAGGAAGGTGGAGGAATGAGGCAGGGAATGGAAGGCAGCCAGGAAGGGGTGCAGTGCTGAGCGCCACGGGCTCCACCGGAGACTCCACTGGGAATGTCTGCACGACAGCTGAGAGTATGTGTCAGAGTCTTCCCACCCGAGTGGCAAGGACGTGGTGGCGGCATCCTGCACCTCCCACTTACCCACGGCCCTTGGGCACTCCTCGCCTGTCCCATGAGCAAGGGCCAGCGCAGGCCCTCTGGTGGAGAGGCCCCGGCATGGCAGGAGGACGCCCTTGGCGGGTATCAGAACAGTGAGGCCAGGGGACGGACATCGATGGCATTTGCCCCACCCACAGAACTTTCAACCCCACCTTCACCTGACCACTTTCCAGATTAGCCATCCTCTCCGACCCTCTGCAAATCTGATGATGCCCACTGAACCCTTAAATCCACCGCGCCACTTCCTGGTGTGTCCACACACATCTGCCTCCGTCTCAGCTTGCCAGGAGCAAGTTGCATGGGTCCTCCACTTTAATTAACTTTTTAATTAACCGACTATCGGTTCAGGACTGTCGGATGCTAGGGCTCTGACAAGGGCAGGGAACCTGTGGCCTTCGGGCCATGCGTGGCCTTCTGAATCCTAGAGTGCAGCCTTTTGACTGAATCCCAATTTTACAGAATAAATCCTTTTACTAAAGGGATTTGTTCTGTGAAATTTGGGTTCGGTCAAGGGGCCACAAGTGGGGATCTGGAGGGCTACATATTCAATCTGCCAATGCCAAAGTCATTAATAAGAGCAATGCCAGTAGACTAGACTATAACCTCTATGACCTGGTACATCTTCACTGCATTACCCTCACCTAGAAAACAGCTTGTCACTGTAGAAACAGTATATATTTACGGAATGGATTAATTAATGCCCAGAAAATGCCTTGGTATATAAATCCTCACCCACAATTATTTCCTTAGGATATATTTCTAGAAGCAGAATCACCGACTCCTCTGTCCAAGAATTTAAATATCCTGTTTATATCTCAAAACATGCCTTACACCCTTCCCAAGTAACTGGCGCTGCCATAAAAATGTTCCTTAACCCCTAAAACCATTGCCCCCCGTATGTATGATCTCGGCTTTCATTGTGTTGTTATAAGAAGTGGACTCGTACATTATAGCAGGAATGATGTTGAGAAAAACATTCAACGTGCTGCCCTCACATGCAGGCTTATGTGAGAAATGCTCCTGTTTCCAGCTGCCCTTGTAGAAATGACATAATTTTCTAAAACCTTTCAGATAAAAACTTTGCAAGTAGCAGTGTCTCCCTTTTTTGCTTTGGCCGGCAGGAAGCTCAACGTCAAATTTGAGGATGATTCCCCATTCTACATATCATTTCTCTGGGTTTGATTTATTTCAGTTCATTCAGTACATTTTTCTACGGGTTCTTTTTTCATTTTTTTGTAAGCTGATTCAAAATCCTTTGTAGAGCACAGCAGGATATAAAAAACATCAGACAGGCCTGGCGCAGTGACTCACGCCTGTAATCCTAGCACTCTGGGAGGCCGAGGCAGGCGGATCCCTCGAGGTCAAGAGTTCAAAACCAGCCTGAGCAAGATCGAGACCCTGTCTCTACTAGAAATAGAAAGAAATTAATTAGCCAACTAATATACATAGGAAAAAAAAAACCAGCTGGGCATGGTGGCACATGCCTGTAGTCCCAGCTACTTGGGAGGCTGAGGCAGGAGGATCGCTTGAGCTCAGGAGATTGAGGTTGCTGTGAGCTAGGCTGACGCCACGGCACTCACTCTAGCCTGGACAACAAAGCGAGACTCTGTCTCAAAAATAAATAAATAAAAATAAAAAATAAAAACCGTCAGACAAAGAGATAACAGTTCCCTATTCTGCTAGGAGAGAGCACCCGGGTTCTGCAGTCAGTCCCGAGGAGCCTGCTTCCTCCACCTGCAGGCCCTCAGCTCTCCGCTCTGGAGAAAAGGTGCACAGAGTAAAAACAATGTAGCAGGCCCAGGGGTTCTCAGAGTCCTAGCCCTGGCCCTTTTGCTCTGTGGCAAGTCGTCACTGGACCTGATCTCAAAGCCTCTACTTGCTCAACTAGACAGCAAGGAAGTCCCCCCTGTGACCTCAAAGAGCCCTCCCAGCTGCAGGAACATCTGCTCAGGTTGACTCCGCAGAGCAGATGGCCAGCGAGCCTCCCACGGCTTGAGGAATTCAAGGGCAAGACCGTGCATCCGTGACCGGCAACAGGCACACGCTCTGTCTCGTCCCACGGTGCGGCAGGGCTGCCACCGAGGTGGCCAGCGTCGGGCTTCCCAGAGTCCTCGGCCTCCTCCGCTCTGGGTGACTCCATCGGCGACTCAGCACAGGGTTTCCCAAATGCGCGTGACAAAAACGCAGGCTCCCAGCCTCCTCTAGATTCTGATCTAGCAGGGCTGCAGCGGGCCCTACAACCTGACTGCTAACAAGCGCTGCCGGCGATTCGGAAAAAGTGAAGCAAGGTGG
Source organism: Microcebus murinus (assembly GCF_040939455.1). Taxonomy (NCBI): domain Eukaryota; kingdom Metazoa; phylum Chordata; class Mammalia; order Primates; family Cheirogaleidae; genus Microcebus; species Microcebus murinus. The sequence continues at coordinate 29,560,760 of NC_134123.1, forward strand.
AGAAAGGATGACTCAGCAGAACCGTGGAGCGTGAACAAGAGGGGCCCATCGCCTGGTAGCCACCAAGAGCCATTCAGTGTCCATCTTGGTCTAGATCAACCCATCTACCAGTTATACACTCACTCCTCCCCTCCCCGCCCCCATCTGCCATTCTGCTACCAGCTAGAGCGGGGTTTCTCGTCTTTGGCGCTACTGATGTTTTAGACTGGACGATTCTCTGCGAGGGGCTGCCCTGTGCCCTGCAGGGTGTTTAGCAGCATCCCCGACCTCAACCCGCTCAATGTCAGGGGCATCGAGTCCCAGTCATGTCCATCAAACATGTCTCCAGACGTTGCCAAATGTCCAGTGGGGGTGGGGTGAGCAGTGTGCACAATCAGCCCCTTGTTGAGAGCCACTGAGCTTTGGTGACCAACCACCCTAGTTTGCCCAGGACTCTCTGGCGTTAGCACTGAAAGTCTACGTCCTGGGGTACCCCTCAGTCTGAGGCAGCTAAGACAGGTGCTCAGCCTGAAGCACATTCCCTCTGGAGGGCTGAGTGTCGCTCCTGGGCTGCTGACAAGCCCCAGATTCCTCCAGGCACCCAAGTCCAGGTCAAGATGGTAGGAGCCCGTGAACTGAGGCTGCGGATAAGAAGGTCACTAAGACACCCCACCCCAGGGGCTCAGGGAGGTCAGAGCACTCGCCCCGCTAGACTGTGAGCTCCTGCCTCAGTGATACCCCAGGGCCCAGCATGGAGCACATGAAACCTGATCAGTAAGTCACTGCTGAATGGGTAGGGGATGGATGGATGGATGGATGGATGGATGGATGGATGGATGGAAGGAAGGAAGGATGGATGGATGGATGGATGGATGGATGGAAGGAAGGATGGATGGATAGAAGGAAGGAAGGAAGGAAGGAAGGATGGATGGATGGATGGATGGATGGATGGATGGATGGAAGGATGGATGGATGGAAGGAAGGATGGATGGATGGAAGGGAGGAAGGAAGGATGGATGGATGGATGGAAGGAAGGAAGGAAGGAAGGATGGATGGATGGATGGATGGATGGATGGATAGAAGGAAGGATGGATGGATGGACAGACTAATGGATGGATGGAAGAATGGGTCACCAGATAAACAGAGGCACAGATGGACAGGTGGACAGATGGAGGTACGAACTCTAACTAAGGGACCACAGATCACCCAGTCTCGCCAAGCTGCACCACTGATGCAGATAACAACACCTTCTGTGCAGGGTGCTGGAAGGATCCAGTGCAAACCTGAACCGCTGTGCGTGGCATCCCGGATGAGAGCGCCCGGTGCCGTGCCCAGCGCACAGCACGTGCCGGCCCCCTTCTTCCTTTTCTGGGCCTCAGAAGAACTCATTGAATTTCATTAAATGATGCTGAAAGATGAGGAAAGGTAGGCGAGGCCCTCACGATGCCCACAACACAGATAGGCCGCAGCAAGGAAGATTGTAAACACTCTTCTTATCTTTTATTTCTATCTCACGGTCATAATTTCAAATCGTTCCTAATTCAGATAATGGATCCAATAAACGAGACTCCACAGCGTCCTGCCAAGTGCGCTCTGTCCTGCGTGCCCTGGCGTCTGGGGGCCTTTAATAACCAGGGCTCTGTGCGTGCGGCCGGCTCTGCATTTGGGCCACCTGTACCCTGTCGCCATGCGTTGCCGGTCAGGTCCCTAAGTGTTAATCCTGCCGCCACTGCAGTCCAGAGCAAGACAGGAGAGCGGAAGGCAGCCGCCCAGCCTCTACTCAGCACTTTAAACCTGGGGACTTGTCCCTGGGCTCGGCCAGGGGGCCTCTGACCCCTGCCCTTATCAAGCTCAGCAGGTGACCTTAGGCTGGGGGGTCCCTGACTCTTGTCCTTATCAAGTTCAGCAGGTGACCTTGGGCTGGGGGGCCCCTGACTCCTGTCCTTATCAAGTTCAGCAGGTGACCTTAGGCTGGGGGGCCCCTGACTCCTGTCCTTATCAAGTTCAGCAGGTGACCTTAGGCTGGGGGGCCCCCTGACTCTTGTCCTTATCAAGCTCAGCAGGTGACCTTGCCCTGGCAACTTCTTTGAAGTCTATTTTCTCTCTTTCTCTCTCTCTCTTTTTTTTTCTTTTTAGTAACTTGGTATTTTCCCTCTGATGTTATTTCTTTTTTTTTCCCAGTTTTTTTGAGATATACGTGACAAATAAAAATTGTACACATTGAAGGTATAGAACATGGTGTTTTCATACCCACAGGCATTGTGAAATGACTATCACAATCAAGCTAGCTGACCTGTGCATCGCCTCGCACATTTGTGTGAGTGTGACGAGAGCATGTAAGATCCGCTCTCTTCGCAGATGCTAAGTACACAACGCGGTACTATCAACTGCACTGACTCGCCACGCCACTCGCGACATCTCCAGAACTGGGTCACCTTGCTTAACTGGAACTCTGCACCCTTGGACCAACAACCCCGCCCCCGAAGCCTGCTCTTTAGACAAGAGACGGAGACAGAGGAGACAGACAGACAGACAGACCTGCGCGAACTGGTTAGACACAGATTGAAAAACGACTTCAGTGACCCTCAAATCTCGGGACTCAAGGAGGCGGGACAAGAGAATGGGCACATGGAGAGGGGGTGCCTCCTCGCCAGTCTCCTGGGAGATGACCCCCCTCCCTGGTACCCCTCACCTGCCTTGGGAGCCTCCTGTCTGCCACCCCCAGCTTCCCTGGCTTCCTCCTACCTTGGGGCTTTCTGTGCCTGGAGCTTTCCCAGCACAGAGCATGTAAAACATGTCACCTCCTCATCCAGGGGAGCCTTTTCTGACCCCACCTCACTCTAGACAAGAGGCACCAAGTACATTTCCTCTGTAGATTTTACTGTATCATAATTTTATTTATTTTTATTTTTATTTTTGGAGACAGAGTCTCACTTTGTTGCCCAGGCTAGAGTGAGTGCCGTGGTGTCAGCCTCGCTCACAGCAACCTCAAACTCCTGGCTCAAGCGATCCTCCTGCCTCAGCCTCCCGAGTAGCTGGGACTACAGGCATGCGCCACCATGCCTGGCTAATTTTTTCTATATGTATTAGTTGGCCAATTAATTTCTTTCTATTTATAGTAGAAACGGGGTCTCGCTCTTGCTCAGGCTGGTTTCGAACACCTGACCTTGAGCAATCCACCCGCCTCGGCCTCCCAGAGAGCTAGGATTACAGGCGTGAGCCACCACGCCCGGCCTGTATCATAATTTTAAATGGCTGTGAAATCATTTGCTTGATGTCTGCTATGGGCTAAACTGTATCCCCCCAAAATTCATATGTTGAATCCCTGACCTCCAGTGTGATGGGATTTGGAGACGGGGCCTTTGGGAGGTGATTAGGGTTAGATGAGGTCACGAGGGTGGGGGTGTCCTCATGATGGCCTTAGAGCCCTTGTAAGAAGAGACAACAGAGAGCTTGAACAGAGAGCTTGCCTGCGTTCTCTCTCTCTCTCCTCTTTCCACCATCGTGAAGATACCCCAAGAAGGTGGCCGTCTAAGAGGCAGGAAGAAAACCCTCACCCAGAAACCAAATCAGCCAGCACCTTGATCTTCGACTTCCCAGTCTTCAGAACTAGGAGGAAATACATTTCTGCTGTTTAACCCGCCCTGGCTGTGGCGTTTTGTTATGGCAGCCAGAGCAAACTAAGATAGTGTCTGTCACCCCCAGATGGGCCACGTCTGTCTCTTTATTATTCCCGTTCTCCCAGACCTCGCAGGAGACTGAATGGCAGGAGACTGAATGGCGTAAGTGGGGGAGGGTTTATTTACACAAAGGGGTGGGTGCAGGGGCAGTAAGCACAGCAACTGGCACTTACCCCCTGGGAGGAGGCAGGGAGGGGCTGGTTAGGGGAGCCACACAGGAGAGGACCCTGGAGAGGACTGCTGATTGCCAGTTGTGCAGGGCCAGCAGTGTCACAGTCCATACAAGTCAGCCTTCTGGGGCCAGAGCAAGATGGAGAAGGGAGAGAGCAGAGCCTGTCTGAATGGGCAGAGGGGAGCTATCTGGAACATTCCCCAGCACCTAGTACAGTCTGAGCACAATCACTCTTTGTTGAATGAATGAATGATCATTGTGAACCTGAACTTTCTCTCCATGCCTGGAGTCTGGCTACAGAGGCAGGTCTTGGGCACTTTGGGTACCTTCCTCCTTTGCTTAAAAAGGAGAAGGTGCAGAAACGATTCCCATACTCTTGTCTTGCTACTGTGTAATCTGTGACAATTCAGGCTGGGCGAGGTGGCTCACCTCTGTAATCCCAGCACTCTGGAAGCCTGAGGCAGCAGGATCACTTGAGCTCAGAAGTGCAAGACCAGGCTGAATAAGAGTGAGACTCCATTTCTACCAAAAGGAGGAAAAAAAAAAATTAGCCGGGCATGGTGGCACACACTTGTAGTCCCAGCTACTTGGGAGGCTGAGGCAGGAGGATGGTTTGAGCCTAGGAGTTTGAGGTTGCAGTGAGCTATGATGACACCAATGCACTCTAGCTGGGGTGACAGAGCGAGACTGTCTCAGAAAAAATATATATATATGTAACAATCAGCACCACTTTGGTGAACTACAGGACCTGTGACCTGCTCCAAAGCCATCTGGCTAGTGTTCTGGATTTAGACAAAGAAAGACACCTTGTCTTGGGCCCCTGTCTCTAAAACAGGTATCCCATATGTCTGCTCCATATGAATATCTTCTAAAAAGGCCAAATTCTCTCTATGAGGAGGTCAGATTTTTGCCCTTCTTCCTCCCCATTCTCTCAACTCTTTATTTAAACACAGTTCTCTCTACCCAGGGCAGTCTGGGATTTAGAGTATGGTGGCCACAGAAATGCATCACCCAGATACTCCCATTATAGAAACACAGTTGCCTGACATTCACCCTGAGCACAGCATGGCACAGTGTCAGCCCCTTCCCACAGGATGTGGGGCTCCTTGGGGGGTGACTTTGGCTTGAGGACGCCTCATCAGCTTGCTCAAAACGGTCTCAGGCCTGTGCTTTGGTCTGAGGCTCCTCCTGTCCAATCCCCTTCCTTCCCACTCTCCTCTCACAGGTATCAGACCTGTGTCCAATCTGGAGGCTCCTTCTGCCTCTTCCTGCTTCTCAGACACCTGAGCTGTCACACAGAGCCAGGCTGTCTGACGGACTGGATCTGCTATTGCTCTGCCTGCAGTCAGGTGTCTGCAACCATGTGGCTGGAAGGGTTGCCATGGTGACTTTCTTCTTGCCCCACATTAGGAGCCAGTTTTCAGTTTGCACAGAAGGGGGGTGGGGGAATGGCCAGAAGTTGAAGGAGCCGTGTTCAACAAAGACTGTTTGAGAAACTGGGCGCAAGCGGCCGCATGACCACATGTGATAAAGAGTTAGGAAAAAGGACAGCAGCACTCTCAGCTGGCCACAAACCACGGTGCCCCAGCTGCAGTGGCTATGCCCAGTGGGAAACTGTCTTCACTGAGGATTGTATCAAGGGACTATTGCTGGATAACACATAGCCTGAACACTTGGTGGCTTAAAACGACAATCACTTGTTATCACTCACATGTCTCCAGGTCAGCTGGAGGCAGCTCTGCTTCACCTCTCTCTCACTTTCCTTCTTGGCCACCCCTGGGACAGAAAGACCAACCATTCCTCTCCCTCCTCCACCTCAGTGAACTCGACGTGAAGAAGTGAGGATAAAGACCTTTATGATGATCCACTTCCACTTAATAAACAGTAAATATATTTTCTCTTCCTTAGAATTTTCTTACTAACATTTTCTTTTCTCTAACTTACTTTATTATAGGAATTCAGTATATAATACATCCAACGTACAAAATTTGTGTTAATCAACTGTCTATGTTATCAGCAAGGCTTCTGGTCAACAGTAGGCTATTAGGAGTTAAATTTTGGGGGAATCAAAAGTTACATGCGGGTTTTTGACTACGTGGGGGTCAGTTCCCCAAACCGTTTCCACGTTGGAAATGTTTGCAAAGGGTAAAGGGCTGTAAAATGCAAGTTAGTTTGGCGTAATTGCGAGGAAAATCATTCTCTTATGAGAGTACATTTATCTAGCACATTGGTTTCTGGCAATGGCTAGTTCTATATTTATTCTCCCTTTAAAAGGGAAATTGCTTCTTGGGTCTTTGTCAGGATGTCACAGCCCCTACAAACGTAGGGGCCAAAACCTCCCTGCGTGACTAGATGGTAAAGCCGTTTCAAATGGAACTGCACAAAGTATCCTATTCTAGGGATGGTTTTTCACCAGTCGAAAAACCTGTCATCAATCACCTGTGTCTACAGTTCCTCTTTAATAAATGACACAGGTGTTGAAGCCATAGGCGAGCAAATGTTCGATGAACAATGGGATCAAAAGGGACCAAGCAAGGGGCCAAGTTGGCCCCAAGCAAAGGCCTTAACTCAAAACGGGTGAGCAAAAAAGGGGCACATTGACATTAAACGGGAAAAACCAGGGCTATGGCGGACCGAGGCGTGGCTGGCTTCCAGGACTTGAACAATGTCACCGGCTTTTCTCCACCTTTTCCTTCTGCCGTGTTGGCTAGAGCTCAAGACAGATTTGGTCCTCACATCCCTCAGGAGCAAGTCCACCAGGAAGAGAGAGAATCTCTTCCGGGTAGCTCCACGCAAGTCCTGAGTTTCACTCTGATTGGACCAACTTGGGTCACATGCACATCCTTCAACCAATCACTTGGCCCAAAAAAAAAAAAAAAAAATAGAGCAACGCTGATTGGTGCAGGTCTAGGTCTCGCGCCACTGGCTGAAGGAAGAAAGATGGTGCCCTCGCCAAACTGCTAGCCTGGGGATGGGGAAAACGAATGGAGCCCAGACAAAAATCAGGGACTCCTGCAAAGGAATGATGCCGGAAATTTCACCATAGACGGGCATAGGGAGACCCCTCGCCAGGCCACGCTTTGGCCTCTCATTCCAGCTTCACCCCAGCTTTGGCCCCACTTCCTCCAACTGTGCCAGAAATCAAACACATCCCCCATAATCATCATCTGTACTTTCAAGCAACTTCCCCACCCACTCGTCCAGTTGCTCTTCACACTAGCCACGGGCAGAGGAAATGTGGCTTTCCAGAGAAGTCTCCTGACTTCTAAATGTTGGCCTCTGTTCTTATCCTGTCTGCCCTTCCACCCGCTTCTGTCCTACCACCTGCCCCCAGTGGCCTACAGGGACCACATCACAGGGTCCCTTACTGAGTTAGCATCTTGTGACTGCTGTGACAAATGACGACAAACTTAGTGGCTTAACACAACACTGATTTATTCTTAACAGCCCTGGAGGCCAAGAGTCCAAAATGAGTCTTGTGAGTCACCATCAGACTTATGAGTCCAAAAATCAAAGAGTAAGAAGGTCTGGCTCCTAGAGATTACTGAGAGGAAATCCTCCTGGGGAGAATCCATTCCTTGCCTCTTCCAAATTCTAGAGGTCACTGACATTCTTTGGCCTTTGGCCACTTCCATTGTCACATGTCCTTCTCTGACCCTCCCTCTCTCCTGCCTTCCTCTTTCTCAAATGACTTTTGTGAGTACATTGTGCCACCCAGATAATCCAGTTTAATCTCCCCATCTCAAGATACTTAATTACATCTGCAAAGTCCCTTTTGCCATGTAAGGTAACATATTCACAGGTTATGAGTATTAGGTCATTATTCTTGCCATCAAATTACACCGTAGTTGTTAGTTGGGTTCAACCAAGGAGAGGCACCTGCAGGTGACCAGAGAATAGGAGGAGAGAAGTGGCCTCCCACACTTCCTGCGCGAAGGCCAGGTTTGGGTGTGGCTGCATTCCTCTGTGACCACACCTCTTCTCTGTCTGCCCCAGAGTCCCAGCTTGCATGGGGTTCCAGCTCCTTCCTCTTGCCCTTTCAAACCCATGGACAGTAACAGCTTCCAGCTGTTGCTAGTCTCTGGGTGCCTCGACTTCCCTTTTTGCTTCTCCTGACCCCAACCACACCTCTAAAAATAGTCCCTTTGTTCAGATGGCTTAGCCATTTGAATTGGATTGTTTCCTGCTAGAAGGAACTTAACCCCAACTTAAACCATCTTTGAAACACCGTTCGTGAATTATTCTCTCTCATCCACATCTATCATATCTTCCTCTCCTTTCACTCTGCCTGTAAACTAGATCAGGCTTCCCCAATAAAACGACCTTCTTTCAATCCCCTCAAAATGCCATTTATTCCTTCCTTACTCTGCTGTCCTTCTGAAACAAGTGATCTGCATATGCCAGCAAGCTACATCTCTTTGCATCTGGTTTCTTCTCCCTGAAACCTTTTAGAGCTTCCCTTGAAGGTCACTCAGGACATTCTGTTTCTCAGTTCCCAAGTCTCTGTCTCTGCCTGTGACTCTTCTACTTTCTTGGTCTGAGATGTGGAATCTCACCTGCATCTCACCTCCACCTCTGTCTGTTCCTTATGCATCCAGGCCCCTGGAGGGCGGATCCCATCCTGCCTCTTGCTTAATCACATATCATCATCTGTGAGCTCCAGACTCTTGTCTCTACCTGCCCATGGGGTCGTCTCCACCTGGACGATCTCCAGACCCCTTAATACCTCCCGGGTAGGACTTATATTAGCCTTCTCCAAAGAAACAGAACCAATAAGATACAGAGGCCGGGCGCGGTGGCTCACGCCTGTAATCCTAGCACTCTGGGAGGCCGAGGCGGGCAGATTGCTCGAGGTCAGGAGTTCGAAACCAGCCTGAGCAAGAGCGAGACCCTGTCTCTACTATAAATAGAAAAGAAATTAATTGGCCAACTAATATATATAGAAAAAAAGGAGCTGGGCATGGTGGTGCATGCCTGTAGTCCCCGCTACTTGGGAGGCTGAGGCAGGAGGATTGCTTGAGCCCAGGAGTCTGAGGTTGCTGTGAGCTACGCTGATGCCACGGCACTCACTCTAGCCTGGGCAACAAAGCGAGACTCTGTCTCAAAAAAAAAAAAAGATATAGAGAGACGTATAAGATTTATTATGGGAATCAGCTCACATGATTATGGAGCCCAAAAAGTCCCATGACCTGCCATGGGCAAGCTGGTCAACCAGGAAAGCTGGTGGCATAATTCAGTCTAAGCCAGAAGGACTGAGAACCAGAAGAGCCAATGACATAACTCCCACTCTGAGGCTGAAGGCCTGAGACCTGGGGAGGGTTAGATGGGGCGGGGGGTGTGCTGGGGTACATCCGGGAATCTGAAGGCCCCAGAACCAGAAGCTTTCATGTCTAAGGGCAAAAGACGGATGTCCCAGCTCAAGAGAAGGAATTTGCCTTCCTACCCAACCCTGCACTGAGCTGGACGGTGCCTGTCCATAGTGGCAAAGGCAGATCTTTACTAAACCTACTGATGCAAATGCCAACCACACACGCCCAGAAGTAATGTTTGACCAGCTATCTGGGCATTCCGTAGCTTGGTCACCATCACAGAATTCTTGTTCGTCTACCTGTTCCTTTTGCATGTTGCTGATTTCCACCTGGGACATGCCTCACATTTTATGGATGTGATTCCACAGGGCTAAAGTCCCCAACACTGTGGCTTCTTCTTCTCTCCTGGCTCCTCTTCCTGCAGCGTGGGTGTGCCTGCAGGTGGATGTGCCACCTGGATAATAGTTGACAGTGTAAACCTGTAGTTCCCAAACCTAGCGGCGGCACAGCCAAATCAGCGAGGGAGGTTTGTTTTTTTTAGACAGAGTCTCACTCTGTTGCCCAGGCTAGAGTGAGTGCCGTGGCGTCAGCCTAGCTCACAGCAACCTGAATCTCCTGGGCTCAAGCGATCCTGCTGCCTCAGCCTCCCGAGTGGCTGGGACTACAGGCATGCGCCACCATGCCCGGCTAATTTTTTCTATATATATTAGTTGGCCAATTAATTTCCTTCTATTTATAGTAGAGACGGGGTCTCGCTCTTGCTTGCTCAGGCAAGTTTCGAACTCCTGACCTCGAGCAATCCGCCCGCCTCAACCTCCCAGAGTGCTAGGATTACAGGTGTGAGCCACCACGCCCAGCCTAGTGAGGGAGGTTTTTAAGAACACAGATTCCCAAGCCTCATCCGGGAGCCACTAAATCAGAATACCCAGGAAGAAAAACCAGATACCTGCATTTTTATCAAGCTCCCAGATGATTTGTATTCGGCACTTGGGAAATCTTGGCTTAAATAACCTACAGAGATCGTTTCAGGAGACTTTTACACTAAATTTTCTATTCCATTACATTTTATTTTATTCCATTGAATAAAAAAGAACAAAGCATCAAAGTAAAACAGTTTCTGATCTTTTAGACTGGAACCGCTACCCTCATTTGAGATGGTCTTCATTTGATAAAACAAAGTTTCACATAAGTCAAGTGCACATCTATTTAAGTAAAAGACTATGGCCTTCTCAACTGGCCCATTTTGCAAAATAGCAAGTTCACAGGCCACAGCAAAAAGAGAAAAAGGCATGTTGGGCTGAGAGGGAGGAGAAATGGAGGAATAAAAAGCTGTGAAAAAGATATAATACTAAATTCCTAATTTTTTATCAAAACAACAAAAAAAGTTCTTACTAAGATAAACAGGATTCAGGGCAAGATTTCAAGATATATAAGGATCCAAGCCCAAGTCAGCCGGCCACAGGCCAGTTGGCTAGTTTTTCTAACTAAAATTTCCTGGCTCTCAACCTTTTTAGCCTATTTTTGTTTTTGTGCTCCAGGATTTACTAGACATAATTTCTCCCTGTGAGCCACTCAAAAGCTCCAGAATGTTCTCAGGCTTACTTACAACATGTTTATCTTGACGATTATATTCCACTGACCATCTTTTTAAGTACCGGCTCACAACTTTTCTCTCTATAAATAACCCACGTGGACTTTGGTACCCGCTCTTGGCCTCTCAAAAAGAAACTTCCTGATCTCCTATCTAATGGCAATGGTTATTCTTCCTCCAGGGTTTAGACAAAAGAGAGGAGGTAAATCTCCATGCAGGGGTGTACATGAGCTCTAAGACTTGGACCTCTAACCAACTTCACACTGCAGAAATGGGAGCTGAGAATGTCCTAAGCTGGTTACTACACAGTCAGCCCTCTGTCACCAGGCTCTGCAAAGCTAACAAGGGGGGTTGTCTACCTGTGATTTGAAGGCCTGGAATCCACTGTCCTGCTTGATCTCCTGATCAATGCAGTAACATGAGCCCAGGGCTCCTACCATGTTTCCCCGAAAATAAGACCTACCCATAAAATAAGCCCTAGCAGGATTTCTAAGCATTTGCACAATAGAAGCCCTACCCTAAAAATAAGACCTAGTGACGGGTGTGGCTACGCAGCGCATCTGCACAACCCATGCATGTCGTCACGGAGCGGTAAAGAAGACGAGCAGCCCTTCTCATCTGCCCCATGAGAGCTCTATGGCTCGACATAAGAGATCGGGGCCAATGGTTCCAAAGGAAATAGAGTTGCAAGAAATTCAGGATGGAATTTGGGGTTTGGAGAGTGATGATGATGTTCCAGAAGAAGACGACTTAACTATATTTGAATAAATGTAGATTGTTGTACCGTACTTAAAAACACACACACACACATTCCCTGAAAATAAGCCCTAGTGTGTCTTCTTGAGGAAAAATAAATATAAGACCCTGTCTTATTTTCGGGGAAACACGGTAGACGCCAGCCAGACTGGGCGAATGAAGTTTGGGACACAGATCTGCGTGGAGCTGGGAGCCTGCCTCTCCCGGTCCCAGCGCAGGTCAGACCGGAGAAGGATTCTGGGGCAGCCGGTGCTACCGCCTCTTCTGCAAAGCCCCTGGCAGCGCTGGGCTCCCAGCCAGCTCCCTCGTCATTTTGTTTGCCTTTTGCATGCGACAGATAAAAGGCGCTGCTCTGACACGGTCTGACCCATCTCTGTTTTGTAACAGGTGAGAACCGCCTCCAGCGCCGGAGAACCGGCTGTCCCTGAGTAAAAAACAACAGTCACTTTTCTCTTGCTGGCCCCTGCCTCTTGAACGGTTTCTCTCCAACACTAGTCGAGCGAAGCTAAGGAATTCTAGAATGCTGGTAGTAGACGGAGCCTTCAGAACCATTTCCAGTAAGGGACAGAGGAGGACCAGGGCTCCTGACTCTCAGCCCAGTGCTCTTTCCATGCTGTATTAATCAGGGATCTTCAGAGAAACCGTGCCCGGCCTTAGAGGAAGAAATGCTTGTTGTTAAAAGCCACTGAGTTTGGGGGCGTTTTCTTATGCAGCATTATTGTGGCAATAATAACTAAGACTCTTGGCTGGGCACAGTGGCTCACACCTGTGATCCTAGCACTCTGGGAGGCTGAGGCGGGAAAATCATTTGAGCTCAGGAGCTTGAGACCAGCCTGAGCAAGAGCGAGACCCCCGTCTCTACTAAATATAAGAAAGAAAGAAAGAAAGAAAGAAAGAAGGAAGGAAGGGAGGGAGGGAGGGAGGGAGGGAGGGAGGGAGGGAGGGAGGGAAGGAAGGAAGGAAGGAAGGAAGGAAGGAAGGAAGGAAGGAAGGAAGGAAGGAAGGAAAGAAAGAAAGAAAGAAAGAAAGAAAGAAAGAAAGAAAGAAAGAAAGAAAGAAAGAAAGAAAGAAAAAGAAAGAAAGAAAGAAAGAAAGAAAGAAAGAAAGAAAGAAAGAAAGAAAGAAAGAAAGAAAGAAAGAAAGAAAGAAAGAAAGAAAGAAAGAAAGAAAGAAAGAAAGAAGAGAGAAAGAAAAAAAGAAAGAAAACCAAAAAACAGATTGTGGAGTCCTAGCTTCAGCACTCGGGGGAGAGGAGGGAGGACACATCTCTGGCAGGTGTATAGGTGATGCTGGCGCTGCTGGTCCGAGGCCCACACTTTGAGAACCACAGATCACTACATACCACCGCTCTCCCCTGCTCAGCCCTAGCGTGCCTGAAGACCCCATTTGGAACTCAGATCTCTCCGTTCAGCTTATTTCCACACTACTAGAAGGAACCCTGCAGCATCAGGCCAGAACTCTTGGCCCTCTTCTTTGGAATCCCTCCTGAGACCTAATTCGGGGCAGTCAGACAGCAGACACTTAGTTTACCATGTCCTGTGTGACTCCAATAAGCCATCATCATACGGCATATAATCATTTATCATCGTGACTGCAAATATGAGACGTGGTAGTCAGAAACTCGGTTTCTTTGGGGAAGTCGATCAGCATAAAATCTAGGGGGGATAATTCTTATCGGTTCCTACAGACCAGGCGCTGCACACAAGACTAGCCAGTAACTCATGTCCATTTCTTGTGAACAAGCCGTCAGTGAGTTCCGCCCAAAACTTACACAGGGACCCTCCAGCTAGACAGTCCACACTCCCTTGCACTTTCTGCCCAGACCAGATTTCCCGCCCTGAAATCATGTTTCTGCTCCTCTATCATCCTGCCTGTCTTCGCACAGCCTGGGACTGGGACTCTACACAGACTGGGACTCTTTGGGGGCGTTTGCGTCAATAGGAGAGAAAGCAAAACGGAAGAGGGCATTGATTTTGGCATCAGACTCACTTGAATTCTATTTCAAACTCAGCCAGGTAGGAGCTGTGTGTCCTTAGGCAGGTTACTTGACCTCTCTGAGCTTCAGTTTCCTCTTCTATAAAACAGACAACATGAACTATCTTATAGGCTGTTGGTGTTGATTATCAAAACTATCAGAACTGGTTGTTATATGCCCAGAATGAAAGATGACTCCCAGAGTTGTCCACTCATTCATGTAACAAGTATTTATTGAGTCCCTACTATGTTCCAGGCCTTGTTCTAGGAGCTAGGGTTGCAGCAGTGAAGCAAACAGACACAAATTCCTGCCTCTGAGAGTGTGAACAGTCAGAAAATTAGTGAAAAATAATAATTATTAACACATTATATTAAAAGGAGCCAAGTTCTTTGCAGTAAGGACAGGACCTACCACGGCAGGGAGGTTGCAGTGTTAAATAGGTTGGTCAGAGAAGCCTCATGGAGATGACATTCTTTGAGCAAAGGAATGTGGGCCATGGAAACCCCTAGGGCAAGAGCACTTGGGGCAGGGGAGCAGTAAGTGCAAAGGCCCTGAGGTAGGGCATTCTGCATGGCTCTGGAGATCAGCAGAGGCCCGAGGGGCCACAGCAGAGGGAGTGAAGGGAAGACAATTAGCAATGAGGTCAGTGCTTAATGATACAGGTTTTATTAATGGAAGTTATAAGCCAAAGGTAAGTCACAGTTGCTCTAAGTCAATTCCCCTGGTGACGGCTACCTAAAAGTCACGTTTTTAATATTTGCAATATTTTCAAGACACCACAGCTCTCTATAAACATATCCGTGTGAAAGGGTCTTCCCCATCTCGCCAGCTGTAATGAAAGGCATCCTTCATTAACACTGATAAAACCCGGATTTCCTGAGGGTGGAAATGCAACACAAATCTCAATGAATCTCCACTCATGAAAGGGCAGCTGGGTGCCTAAACTCTTGTTGCCAGAGGTGTCCTGCTTTGGGGATCTGTCACGGTCACCAGCATGCTGGCTGCGAGGGGGCATTGCTTCCCACCTACCGCCCTCCTGGCCTTGGGGAGGAACCCCCTGTCTTTTGTAATACCCTTCAGCATGGCTGGGTCAAGGCTGAAGCCCGAGACCATTGCAGATGCTAGGGGAGAGCAGCAGGGGGGACCAAGGCCTGGAAAGGCGACCACCTGGCCAGCTCTAGGAGCAGCTCTCAGCCAGCCTCTCTGAGCTGTGCACCTGTAGCCTGTACTTGTCATTTTAACTCATCTCTATTGGGTGAATACCATGTGCCAGGCACTGTGCCAGGCAATGAGGATGTATTTTGAATAAAATAGGCATACATTTTATACTTAACAACAACAACAACAAAAAATCAATTCATAATCCCAATGTGGAAGAGGCCAATAAAGGAAATGAACACAATGTGGTGATAGAGACTATCTGAGCCAAGTTAAACAGTAGTCAGAGAAGGCCTCTTTGAAGGGGTGCCCTGCAACCTGAGACTCGAACAGGAGAAGCCACTGGTCCTGCAAAGACAGAAAGAAGATGGGATGGAGCAGGCAGGGTGGGATGGTCCCAGGCAGGAGGGATGGGCCAAGCAGAGTGGGATGGTCCCAGGCAGGGGGGAAAGAGCAAGCAGGGTGGGATGGAGCAGGCAAGGTGGGATGGTCTCTGGCAGGGTGGGATGGTCCCAGGCAGGGGGGATAGAGCAGGGAGGGGGGATAGAGCAGGCAGGGGGGATAGAGCAGGCAGGGTGGGATGGTTCCAGGCAGGGTGGGATGGTCCCAGGCAAAGTGGGATGGTCCCGGGTAAGGTGGGATGGTCCCAGGCAAGGGGGATAGAGCAGGCAGGGTGGGATGGAGCAGGCAAGATGGGATGGTCCCAGGCAGAGGGGATAGAGTGGGGGGGGGGGCGGATGGAGCAGGCAAGGTGGGATGGTCCCAGGCAAGGAGGATAGAGCAGGCAGGGGGCATGGAGCAGGCAGGGTGGGATGGTCTCAGGCAGGGTGGGATGGTCCCAGGCAGGGTGGGATGGTCTCAGGCAGGGTGGGATGGTCCCAGGAAGGGTGGGATGGTCTCAGGCAGGGTGGGATGGTCCCAGGCAGGCTCCAACTAAAGAAGAGAGGGCTATTGCTGGCCTTCAAGGAACAGCCACCAGGGGTGGTGGACCAGGACTTTGATTTGCTAGAGACCCAGAACGTAGGCCAGAGGGGCTTCTCCGTGGGCAAAGGAGAGGGGCCCAGGCTATCTTCCACGGTGCTTGGATTTTATCCCAGTGTAGAATGGAATGTCACTGGAGACCTTTGAGCAGGGGAGCTCCTAAATGACCACAAGATCTCCCAACCAACGTGCCCTTGCGATGTGACAGGCACACTTCTCGATGCTGAGAGGTTTTCTGGACTATATTATCCTGCATTAAGTAACTAGAACAAACAGCTGTGTCGAGAATGAATTGGCCAGAGGCGGAAACAGTTTCCTAGACATTTCAATTCCTGGAAGTCTAGACTCTAAAGAATAAGACCCAGAAATGAAAACAGGCTGCTCTTTCTCTTCTCCCTGGGATAAAACTTCCAGCAAGCTCTTCATGTCTGAGGACCCACCTGGCACCCCAATGCCCGGCCTGGGGGGGATGTTTTCCTTCAGGCAGGAGGCACCTATCCACAGATGGGGTGGGTGGGGACTCACCATAAGGACCACCCAGAAGAAAGGACCACCCAGCCCAGCACCTGAGGGGCAGCTCCCCCTCCTCCCATGGAGCACTTTCAGCTTGTTCGTCCAAGGACTTGTCCACCTTAATTTCATATTTGTAACAAGTATTTGTCAAAATCCATTTATTTTTCCGTGATACGTAGCATTCAGTCCCTTCAGAGTGTGTCTGCTTCCTTTTAAATGTCATTTGTTATTTTGCCTACTTTTAAAGATTTATGTTTTAGCCATTTCATTCACATGCATCTATCTTAATTGGCTAAAAAATCCTTGAAAAGCTGGAATGTAGTTAAAGAAAAACACCCGGAGTTCAACTGTCTCATTTTTTTTTTTTTTTTTTTTTTTTTTTTTGAGACAGAGTCTCGGTTTGTTGTCCAGGCTAGAGTGAGTGCCGTGGCGTCAGCCTAGCTCACAGCAACCTCAATCTCCTGGGCTCGAGCGATCCTTCTGCCTCAGCCTCCCGAGTAGCTGGGACTATAGGCATGCGCCACCATGCCCGGCTAATTTTTTATATATATATCAGTTGGCCAATTAATTTCTTTCTATTTATAGTAGAGACGGGGTCTCGCTCTTGCTCAGGCTGGTTTTGAACTCCTGACCTTAAGCAATCCGCCCGCCTCGGCCTCCCAAGAGCTAGGATTACAGGCGTGAGCCACCGCGCCCGGCCAGCTGTCTCATTTTTGTGATGCAGAATGCAAAATGTATTCTTTATAGCAATAAAATGAACGAGTCCTTTTTTCTTATATTAGTATAAAATAAATGTATGTTGCTTGCATACGTTTTAGAAAATACATAAGCCAAAAGTAGGGGGGAGAAGGGGATAGAGGAGGAGGGAAGGAGCAGCAGGGAAGGGGGAAAACTACAATCACCCAGTAAGTCATTACCCAGAAGGCCATAATTTCGGCATCCTATAGGTCTTTTTTTTTTTTGAGACAGACTCTCACTTTGTTGCCCAGGCTAGAGTGAGTGCCGTGGCATCAGCCTAGCTCACAGCAACCTCAAACTCCTGGGCTCAAGCAATCCTCCTGCCTCAGCCTCCCGAGTAGCTGGGACTACAGGCATGTGCCTCCATGCCCGGCTAATTATTTTTCTATATATATTAGTTGGCCAATAATTTCTTTCTATTCTATTTCTAGTAGAGACAGGGTCTCGCTCTTGCTCAGGCTGGTATTGAACTCCTGACCTCGAGCAATCCTCCTGCCTCAGCCTCCCGAGTAGCTGGGACTACAGGCATGCGCCACCATGCCCGGCTAATTTTTTTCTATATATATTAGTTGGCCAATTAATTTCTTTCTATTTATAGTAGAGACGGGGTCTCGCTCTCCTGAACTCAAACGATCTTCCCGCCTCGGCCTCCCAAAGAGCTAGGATTACAGGTCCAGGTTTCTATGGGATGTCCAGCTGCAGTGACCAGAGGGGAACGCAGACTGCCCTTCTGTCATTTGTGGCCAGTTTCCAGGTTCTTTGCAAAGCATTTGTCCCTATCAAACTTCCCCATACTAGTCATTAGCTGTTTCTCTGCTTAGACACTGGGTTTTGGATTCTGGGCTTTACCTAAGCCCAGAAGCAAATGGTTACAAAGAGAAAAAGCTAAACAGTGTGCTTTGCCTACACAATATCAACATTCAAAAAAAGAAAAAAAGCCTCCAAGAAACTAAAACTGAGTTGTGGATTCACACAGGTGCTGGGCTTGTATAGTCTCCACCCATAGCACCTGCCGACACAAGGAGGTGGCCCCTTCCTTTAGCCCAGGTACCCAAGGAGCCACTTCACCAGCTCTGCATCCCCACAGGGCTCAGGAAGTCACACTGCTGAGTCAGTGTCACCCAGGGTAGGCCGTGAGTCACAGCCGATGACCATAACCCCACATTCCACAGCTGGCTCGAGACTCAGCTACGGGTGCTGGCTTCAAGACACACGACAGGGAAGAAAGGGGGAACAAAGATGGGAAAAGAGGCTGTCTGTGTGGGGCGCGGTGACAACGCCATTACAAGATGGTGCCGATTTCCGGTGGCCCGCCTGTAGTAAACAAGTTCAGCGCATGCGCAGAGTAAGTCCTGGCCCGTTCTATAAGTATGCATATGAAGGATCTTAGCTTGGCCTATCAGTAATAACCCTCGAGCGCTTTTAACCTATCCCCATCACTTCCCCCCTTCCTTAGAGTATATAAGTGTGTGAGAGCTTGTGCTCAGGGTTTTCCGCATCATGCAAGTCTAAAGGGAACCCCATTAAAGCACTGTCAGAAGAACTCCAGTTGCCGCGTCTTCCTTGCTGGCGAGGCGGGCGCGACATGTCTGGGCTCAAGAGATACAATCAGGCGACTTGGCAGTGCTTGACTCAAATCATAGCCCAGTTAGCGGCTGATGTCTGCTCCTCTGAGTCTCTCGGGCACCTCCCACCACCCCATCTCGGGAGAAGACCCCCCCCCAGGCTGAGCCCAGCTTCTGCAGCCTTGACTGTCTATGTGAACACAGGCACACCCTCCCTACCTGGCTGGGTCAACTCCACACATTATCTGGGCATTTTTCTGAACCCACCCCCCCCTGCAGTTCGTAGCTCGTGTTTGTTTGTGTTCGCCTGTCCTGCAGCTCTTTGGCATTTTGAATGCTGCAGCCAAAACCTGCTCTCAGGTGGTTCCACCGCCCGCAGCACAAGGTCTGCCTGCCTAACCCATCTCCCGCTGCACCAGGAGGGGAACCTGGCCAGCTTCCTGAATGTATTTTTGTGATGCATGCCTTTGTAGCTTCAGAAAACAAACCCAAAATTCATTAATTTGCCCATCCATCCATGCATGCATTTAATGCATATTCATCAAGCGCTATGTTCTGAGGGTACCGTGTTAACAAAAACAGACACCGCCCCTGCCCTCGTGAAGGTTACAGCCTAGTTATTGGTGGTGACAGGCATTAACCAAAAAGACCATACAAATGAGTATATAATTATAAACTGATGGGTGCTTGGGAGAAATTTGTTATATGAGGCAGGAAATAAAAAGATCGTGACATAGAACAGGGGGTGGGGGAAGGCTTTGCTGAAGAAGTGTCTGCCTGAGGACCCTAATATTAATAAAAAGAACTCTATTGTTCAAGTAGCACTAGAATGAATTCAAGTGAAGAAAACTTGGCCTGGCATGGTGGCGCATGCCTGTAACCCTAGCACTCTGGGAGGCCGAGGAGGGAGGGTTGTTTGCTGGTCAGGAGTTCCAGACCAGCCTGAGCAAGAGTGAGACCCCACCCCCACCCTCACCCCATCTCTACAAAAATTAGAAAAATTAGCCAGGTGTGGTGGCGCATGCCTGTAGTCCCAGCTACTCTTAGAGGCTGAGGCAGGAAGATCGCTTGAACCCAGGAGTTTGAAGTTGCAGTGAACTATGATGACAACACTGCACTCTAAACAGGGTGGCAGAGTGAGACTCTGTCTCAAAAAAAAAAGGGGGGGGGAAGAAGGAAAGAAAGAAAAAACTTTAATTTTGCCTTCTCCATTTCTGACCAGGTATCTAAATTCATCTCAAGGAAGAGAAATGCAAATGGCCCTACATTTACATAAAAACTTCTCAATTGTTAACTACTAATTGCTTTAGGATACCTTTGCTAATCTTAGGGCTTCCATCCCTTAATTAGAAACCTAATCTAACCGATTTAGAAAAGTTAGGTACTTTGGATCACCACATTGAAGTTCAAGCTTTTTAGGTAAGATTTCAAATCAGGTGGATTATTTATTCATTCAATAAATATTTACGAGTGCCAGCTACGTGCCAGGCACTGTTCTGAGTACCAGGCTCCAAGCACTAACCAGATCCATAAATGCCAGTGGATGCTGAGTTCCATGAAGAAAAACCAAAGCAGATTAAGAGATTGTTAGGGACCGACCTTCCACAGCCCCACTGGACAGAAAAGCAGAGACATCGAGGATGCAATCACACAAGAGGAGGTTTATTTTCTGGCTCGCCAGGGTCCAAGCCCCAGAGCACCAACGCAGTGGCCACTCTCGCAGGCAAGGACCCCGACCGGAACAACGGCATGCCTTTTATCCCCATGGTGCACAAGCTGCGCACAAGCTGACTACGCATGGATCATGCGTTGACCTTTAAAATGATTGGTTGCCCACTATTGCCTTTTGAAATAATTGGCGGCTTGGTTGCCCTCTATTGCCTGATGGGCCAGTCACCCGCGCTTCAATGACCTCATCCCATAATTCCCCCTACAGCGGTGTAGCAAGCAAGCAATGGCCAGAAGCAAAAGTTTGCAGTTAGCTCATTGCTCCACCCAAGTAAATTCCCGACAATTGGAAAAATTCCTCTGCCCTTCCTCTGCCCTACAAATTCCTCAGCCCTTCCTCTGCCCTACAAGATCAAACAAGATCTCCATCTCTTGTCCTCATGGTCTCCAATTATAATAATATCATGCATTTATTATTATCTGATATCTTATTTGTTTGTTGTTGGGTTTTATTGTGTCTCCACCAGCAGACTATAAACTGAGAGAGCACACTGACCTCCTCGGCTATCCTGTGCACTGCCGAAATCACAGCACATATGATAACTGTGCCTCTCGTATGGCTGATACTTGAGAAATTTCATCTGAATGAATGAATGAATCGCCAAAGGCTAAGACTGAGGCCCCCACGTGCACTGGAAACTGAATCCTTTACTTACGTGGATCGCCAAGGAGATGGGGGTGGCCAGGGAGGGTCCTTGCAAGGCGAAAAGCTAGCATAGCTATTATGGGGACTCATAAAACCTTAGTAGGTGGGCTTGGGGGTGTGTTGGAGCCCACCCCTGCTTGACTAGCTAACAAGAGCTGATTGTGCTCGTCTCTTTCCAACTCTGTGTTAGGTGATGTCATGCTACCGTGTTTCCCCAAAAATAAGACAAGGTCTTATATTTATTTTTCCTCAAGAAGACACCCTAGGGCTTATTTTCAGGGGATGTGTTATTTTTTTTTTAAGTACGGTACAACAATCTACATTTGTTCAAATATAGCGAAGTCGTCTTCTTCCGGAACATCATCATCACTCTCCAAACCCCGAATTCCATCCTGAATTTCTTGGGACTCTATTTCCTTTAGAACCATTGGCCCCGATCTCTCATGTCGAGCAATATAGCTGTCATGGGGCAGATGACAAGGGCTGCTCGTCTTCTTTACCGCTGCAGGACGACATGCCTGAGTTGTGCAGATGCGCTGCGTAGCCACGCCCGTCACTAGGTCTTATTTTTTGGGGTAGGGCTTCTATTGCACAAATGCTTAGCAATCCTGCTAGGGCTTATTTTATGGGCAGGTCTTATTTTCGGGGAAACACGGTAGTAGCTTGAAATTGGCCATGGTGAAAGAATTTACACCATGGAAGTGGGCACATGCTCCCAACTATGCAGAGTCCTTGTGCAAGTCAAGAGCACTCCTCTTCTCCCCCATATCCCCAAGGAAGCTATGCCAGCTCAATCCTAATGCCCCCACCTGGACGAGGAATTGGAAAGCACCTATCAGCCACTTTAAGAAGTTGCCCAGGAAAATGTCTGTTTACTCGGGTATTCAACTAATATAAAAACAAACCACTTCCATGAATTTAAAGCAATGTTTACTGTGAGCATGCCACGGTGTCTCCCCCAGGTGAACTATGGGAAATAGATTTATATAACTGAATGTGGGTGTTACAAACCTGGAAAATTAAAAATAATCATAATGTAACTTTTAAAAAATCAGGAAGCAAAGGAATAATGATAGGAGGAAATGTGTAATAAAAACACACATATTTAAAATTCAGCAATCCTTTCCATTTCTCCACACTGTGGTTTCTTTTTGGTATTGAATTCAAATAAAATTGTCAGAATGAACACTTTTTAAATTAAAAGGCAACTGTTTTATAGACTCATTTTATAAAAATATTTATATCTACCCTCTCACCGTTTATGCACATAAAAATACATCTGCCTGGCGTCCGGCGGCGG
This sequence comes from Microcebus murinus, assembly GCF_040939455.1. Classification (NCBI taxonomy): domain Eukaryota; kingdom Metazoa; phylum Chordata; class Mammalia; order Primates; family Cheirogaleidae; genus Microcebus; species Microcebus murinus. The sequence continues at coordinate 29,582,851 of NC_134123.1, forward strand.
GTATTAACAAGGGCTATTTCCGAGTGGCAGGACTTGTTTTTTTTGTTTTTTTTTCCCCACGTGTGAACTTCTCTGCATCTTTTGAGTTCTTTAACACAAGCACGTTACCTTTTTTAAAAGACTGGTGGTGTTTTTACGGATGGCAGAAGCGCAGAGATGTCAAGGTCAAGGGAGAGAGAGGACGGCGGCGGCGAGGGAGGAGGGGTCCGGGGACGGAGAGAGGGGCAGGAGGGGAAAGCACAGGGCCCGGGAGACGCCGACCTACTTCCCCGCAGGCCCGGCCGCAGGTCGCGGGGGCCACCCCGGTCCCGGGCGAGCCGCGCGCAGAGGTCGCCCGAGCCGGCTGGGCGCCCTGCCACCCTCGCCCGGGGCGCGCCCCGGCTTGGCACACTCGTGCACCCCGCGTCCCCGGAGGAAGGGCAACCCCCGCGCAGACGCCCGGCAGGGCCGGGCTTCCCGATGGAGCCCCAGCAGCAGGCTCGGCTATGGAGCCCGAGTCGCCGCGCCACGAGGGGTCCAGCCCAGGACGCCCCCAGTCTCCACGTGGGGGACGAGACCAGAGCCCCTCGCGGTGGCCTGTGCGGAGCCGCCGCTGCGCGACCCGCGCGCTCCCTCCCGGCCAGAGGGGGCCCCACGTGGCGACGCCTGCGCACGGCCCAGCCCCCTCCCGGACCGCCCGCATTTTTGGCCAGGTGGGAGGAGCCCCCGACCGACCGGTTGTCACCTGGCCTCTGCCACTTTCCACCCCCTCGTCCTCCTCCGGCAACTCACTCAAGACGCCTCAGGGCCCCGGTTTTCTCATTTTTAAGATGGAGAAAAATGCCAGCTACGTCTCAAGGTCAGGGGGAGGATTATAAATAAAACACACGTGTCCGACTCTGCTCCGCGGTCACGGCGGATCTGTGAACATGAGTGAGCTCTGGCCATGAGTGATTTATGTCACCGCAGTTCCTGACGCCAGGGGGCCATGCCTGGGGAAGGCCTCCTCTCTGAAATATTGCCTGCGAAGTAGTTTGACCCATGCCCACCTGAAGAACCACCTTGTGGGTTACTGGTGTAAATAAAAATAGCAAGCACTTAAAAAGCAATCGCTGCAATGGAGACGGAAGGTGCCAGAGCGTTAGGGGAAGTCACTCATCAGCCTCTTGGCAGCCATATAGGCTGGTGCACTCACAGCAGGGACAGCTGAAGCGGAAATAAACAGTAGGGTAACAAGTGGCCTCTTGTCATTTCGGTGTTCCTTGTCACACATTCCCTCTCTATAGGGTTAATAGCTTGATTTCTTGTGGGGAAATGCCTTGCCCCCACTGTGCCATCTCAGGGTGGCTGAAAATGACAGTCTCTTGCTCTCCTCAAGCCAAGAGTGGGCCCATGACCCACCGGCCAAGTGGACTTGGAAGAGAAAAACCTTAAAATCCACTTATGCATCAAAATAGAAGCAAGGGGTCAACCGGAAGAGGCAGAATGGCCCTGTGGCAGGCAGGACTTGACTGCAACTTAAGTCAACAAAGCCTCATTGAGGGTGTATGTCACTGCAAGGCTCTAGGTCAGGGGTCCTCAAACTTTTTATACAGGGGGTCAGTTCACTGGTCCCTCAGACCATCGGAGAGTACGCACTATGGGCCCGGGATGAGTCGGCTGCTAAGCAGGACAGGCAGCGGCGACAAAAACACCCGGCAGGTCGGATAAATGTCCTAGGAGGGTGTCATGTGGCCCTCGGGCCATAGTTTGAGGACGCCTGCTCTAGGTTACCTGCTGTAGAACGTGTCCATCAGAAGGAAGGCTGGTCACACACAGGTGCCTGGACAAAGGAGGGTTGTGAAAGGAGAGTGAGCAGTGTCCATGGAAACACCATCCAGGCTAAGTGTACACAGGTATCACCCGGCAAGGTGACCCACCTAGTGCGGGGGCTCTGAACCCGGGGCCCCACATCTGGCTTCCTAGAGTTTTGTGAACCTCCTGAAATTGTGTGCGTGCCATTGTGCGTCTTTCCAAGGAGAATGTCTATGCCACCTTCGTTCATTATACCAAGCAGGTTAAGAATTGCTAACGTGGCACGTGAAAGTGCTTCAGGCATCCTGGCTGAGAAACCCCTTCTTAAAACCACCCAAATCCTTTTGCACATCCCAGTCTCACTATCAGGACGCTAATCCCAATAATCCAGTTTCCTACGTGGCTGGCCACCAGGAAGAGAAGAGGGTGAGCTGCTGATGGGGACCCTTGGGTCCCCGTGAGGACTGCATTCCTCATTGCAAAGCAAGAAACGTGGACGTCGGGGCAAGGCGGGACGAGGGGACACAGTATGGCCAGGCAAGCCCAGCTTCAAGTCCAACAGAACTTGGGCAATCACAACTAGCGCTCGTTAGGCATGTGTTCCAGATGTTTTCGTATGTGACCTCATCTCATCGCAACAAACCTGGGAGGGAGAAACTATCATCTCCATTTTTATATGAGCAAATTAAGGTTCGTGAAGATGAAGAAGCTTCTTCAGGGTCACATCCGCCTTCCAAGACCATGTGTTTTCCATGCTGCCACCAACTAGCACAAGTCACATTAAGTCCTAGTAATCACACACTGGTCTTTGGGGTGACTTTGGGTATTGCGCGACTGTCCTGAGCCCCCCTTTCACGCGTTTCTGGCAATAGACCCGCCTCCATCGATGGCCACAGGGTGTGTGACCCAGACACAGGAGTCTGGGATGTCCTCCTGAGCAGAGAGTGATCTAGGGATAGAAACGTGAACCAAGTGAGGGCTGTCGGAGTTCTTCCCTGGATTGTTGACCATGGAGGAAGCATGGAAGGTCCTTTGCCTCTTGGGCCGTGGGGAAAGCTCATGTACAGGAGAAGGGAATAAGTCCATCAGAAACCAGAAGGGATGCGAGCTGGGCAGCGGGAGCTCCAGCAGCACTGGGCCTCCAGGTGCAGTTCTAGAAGTTCTTCCTGTCATTCTGTGAACTTCCCTCATAACATCCTGGACGGAGAGAGTCCATCAATGCGTGGGAGTGGCGTGACAATAAACATCACGGCTACTTTGTGTTGCACTCATTCCTCACGTCGAAACTCTGAGGTCTGTCCCATTCTTCGCCAAAATGAGAGGAAACAAGGGGAAAATGGTAGAGCAAATTGTCCAAGGTCACGCAGAGGTGAGTGGCGGAGAATTTAGGAGCCAGGGCTCCCACTCAATGGCCATGTTCTATCGCTGTCCATCAACAGGATGGACATGCAGGTCAGTATTTGGATCCTGTCCGTAAAAGCAGGGTGAGGCTGTATCTCAGTTTGGAAGCAGTTTGGAGCTGGAAGCAGGATAGGTGCCTCCACTGAGCTGTGTTTGCCCCCAGGAGAGGTAGGGCCTACCTGGAGAACTGATGCATTGGTCAGTATTCCGTTGTAACAGCCAACTCCAACGTCTGCAGCTCAACTGCATCGCTACTCAGCTCTGCTCCACGGGTCTCCCCACTGCGGGGCTCGGGCTGAAGGAGCAGCCACCATCAGGGACCTGCGGCCAAAGGGCAGGATGGCAAGAGGCCAAGCCCCATCAAGAGATTTTGCTGAAGGCTTCTGCTCAGACATAAATCCTGTCAACTCACATCCCATGGACAGAGGCAAGTCACATGGCCAAACCTGCCAGTACATTCCACTTACTGGAATCACTCCCGGAAGTCATGTGGCAAAGGGCGGGGATGCGTAATACCCTCCTCCCCCCCCCCCAGACAAGAGATAGTTGCAAACAATAGCACAGTGGAACGTACCAAGAAACAAACAAGGCCTGGAACAATGGAACTTGCATTCACCTTTGATTGCAGGGGGCCCTCTAGCAGGGCTGATGGGACGTCAGAAAGCTCCCAGAGCTTTGAACAGAACAAACACAGAGTCTGAGCTGCAGACAGGCCAGGTCCCAGTAGCAAAGACAGACGGTGCTGGGAGGCAGAGCTTTCAACATCTACAGCCCAAACAAGGACTCAACAAAAGGTCAGAAGACAATGACCCCAGGGGATGCCTGGGGAGTGTATCATAAGAATAAACATTGTCTCAGGGCACTGGGTTATGAGTAATTTCCCCTTCTGTTTTCTATTGCGTTATTGTGCCACTTTTGTAATTAGAAAAATAAGCAGTAAAGAAAAGAAAACTGTGCCCTTCCTAGAGCCCAAAACAGCACGGGCAGCAGAAGCGACTGCTTTTCAAATGCCAAACCTCAGAATGCCGAGCAAGGTTTGTGTGTCCAGTAACACACCAAAGGTGTGTAATTTCAGTCCCTTGGGGCAAATCACCTACCGTAATGACTGACAAATAGGAAGGCAATAGTTAGGATAATCTTTTCCTGAAGCTTTTTTTTTTTTTTTTTTTTTTGGTATTTTGGATTTCTTGGGGTTTTGTTTTTTTTTTTTTTTTTGCTTTGGTGAGCAAATTGGACTTCACTCCTGAAGTCCAGACGTTCCTGGAATTTTCCACACTCAGATTCTGTCTGGATTGAAGAAAAACAAAGGCCACCGTGAGTTCAGTGTGCAGGAGATCTTGGGCTTCTTCCTAGCCTAAGAGGAGAGATTAGGCAACGTCGTGGGCTTAAAAAATGTCTTAGCTGGCACCGAATCTGAGAAGTCAGCCCAACTGAGGTTCTGTAATACCAGTTAAAAAGGAGTTGGGGCCCATTCGAGCCCAGTTGGATGCAGCATGCGTAAGGACTTAAGCCCCTTTGGAGTAGTTAGACGGGTCTTTGAACCTGGGCCCCCGATCTGACACTCGATACTTTGCAACTGTGGGCAAGTGATTTAACTTCTCTGTGCCTCAACTTTCTCCTTGAGAAGTTGGATAATGATCTACCTCATTGGGAGATGTATTTTTAGCCTCTACCTCATTGGGATGTATTTTTAGGATTACATACATACCTCTAAACTTCCCACGGTGTCTGGCATACAGCGAGCAAATTTTGGTTATAAATACTAATGCAACAGGAACCAACATGGTGAATATATCACTTTGGTCCAAAATGATGGGCATTTGTAGCTTACCCCCTTCCTCTCCTATTAAAGAAGAGCCGATACTACGTGGTCAGCACGTCTTCTGCTCCTCCTCCCATGCTGTCCTCCAGTTTGGGGTCTTCCTGGGGAAACCCAGCTAATCTGGGGAGAGGAATCAGAGAAACAGGAACAGGGATTTGCAGCCGAAAATGCTAAACAGAAGCATGACAAGAACAAATTGACAATAAGGGAGAGAGAGAGAAAGTAGCAGAAGGAAAGGGGAGAAGTGGGTGGTACTTGTGAAGGTTTCGAAGAAGGGAGAAAAAGAAACAGGATGAGAGATTTTGAAGCTGTTGCATCGTATGAGAGAAAACCTGGGGAAGGAGACTGGATAAGCTATCTACTGCCACATAATAAATTACCCCAAAAACATAGCAGCTTAAAACAAACATTCATTATCTCGCTGTTTCTGTGAGCCAGGAATTTGGAAGAGGCTTAGCTGGGTTATTCTGGCTCAAGGTCGCTAAAGAGATTGCAGTGAAGATGTCAGCTTGGGCTGAAGTCATCCGGGAGCTTGCTAGACTGGGGACCTTCTCTCAAGACAGCTCCCTCCCTCCTGTGGCTGCTGCAAAAGGCCGGGGTTCCCCACCGCAAGGGCACTGCACGGGGCAGCATGAGTGCCTTCGAGGATGTGACAGATGGCTTCCAAGAGAAAACAAGGAAGAAGCCGCAAGGCCTTTTACCATCTAGTCTTGCAAATCACAGACCATTACCTCCACCACATTCTGTTCATCAGGAGAGAGACGTTAAATCCATCCCACACGGAAGAGGAAGAGAAATAGCCTCCACCTTTTGAAAGAAAGGAGGAGTGTCAAAAAATTTGTGGACGTATTTTAAAATCAACACATGGATTTCAGGGAGTGTTGCCGTGGATTTGTGAATTGTGGATCTGATTCCCTTGATTATCACTGAGGGGTTGCACGGGAGGCTTGGAATTCGTTTTGCTTTTGGCTACACGATTGTTTTTCTTGTTGCTTTAATATGACGTGGACCCAAGACTGGTCTATGTGGTGCCCATGGATTTATCTGGATAACATTAATAATAAATTCAGGTATGATTATAGATTGATGCATAGAAGGAAAGATTTCAGGTAGTTTGCCGTCTCTAATAATCACTGGGAACTTGGAACAAGGAAGAAAATGGCTGGGCCTTTTCCCCTGTAAACAAATGCTTCCAAGATTTCTGGGCATGCTCATCTGAAAATATGTTAATAGTAAGTCCTCACTTAACAAATGCTGTCGATAGGTTCTTGGAAACTTGGAATTTATGCAAAAAGACATATAATAAAATCAATTTTACCATAGTGCTAAGCGATATTCCTGTGTCTAACTGCTGGTCACAAAGACATCATCGAGCTTCTAAATAAAGACTCAAAACACTTCAAAAGACCCAAAACATTGAAATAAATGTGAGCTGCACATACATTTAAGAAAGATTAATAAAAACAAGATGATTTACCCAATTTTTGGTGAACCAGTGAGTGATGGCAGTTGTACTGGTAGTAATTTAAATCAAGAAATAAATGTTTGCAAAGTGAAATTGTAAGGAGCCACCTTCTACTACCACACAGTTCAAAGACAAACAACAAATTTGGCAGGCTCATTGAGCACTTTCGTAATGCATCGTTTATTGTTGTGCATTTGTATGATGGTTGTATACTTGTTTATTTATGCTTACCTTTTTTCTTTTTTTCTTTTTAGTGTCAACCTATCTATGTTTTAATATTTAAAATGCATCTCTCTACACAGTTACTCAAAAGTGTAAAAAAAAAGGAAAAAAAATAAAAAAAAAATAAAATAAAATAAAAAAAAAATAAAATGCATCTCTCGTAGATAGCATACAGTTGGATCTTAACAATAATCTCTTCATTTTAGAGTGTTTAGTCCATTTACGTTTAATGTAATTACTGATATGAACAGGTTTAAATATAACAACTTGATATCTATTTTCCATTTGATTCCTGTTTTCTCTCACTCTGTTGCTCCTTCCCTGACTTTTTAGGGGGTTACTTGATTTTTTTTTAAGTGTTCAATTTTATTTTCTCCATTAGTTTCTTACCTATACCTCTTTGGGGTTTTTTGTTTGTTTGCTTTTTAGTTATTGATCTAACTAAATGAACTTCATTTAGTTAACAATATGAACTTCAATTTACCAAAGGCTACTTATAATTAAAGCTGTGGCACTTCCCACTTCCCACTTATACAACCCATATAATGCAATTCGTCCATTCTCCTCCATCTTTCATGCATCTTGTCATATCCCTTACTTCAATAAACAGTAGAAACCCCATCTCACAGTCTTGTTGTTATTTTGCTTTAAAAAGCCAATTGCCTTTTAGGAAAATCACCAAAAAAGAAAAAGGAAAACATAATTTTATAGTTATCCACTTATTTACCATTTCAGTTTCTTTTCATTCCTTCCTATACATCCAAATTTCTATCTAGTACCACTTCCCTTATGCCTGAGTCATATCCGTTAGCATTTATTGTAATTTAGGTTGTCTAGTGGCGAATTTTCAGGCTCCTTTTAGAAGGTTATTTTCGCTGAATATGACATTCTGGGTTGAGAGTTGTTTCAACACTTTAAAGATATTATTTTGTTGTCTTTTGACCTCAATTCTGATGACAATTCAGCATTCCCATCCTTGCTGTACGGTATGTAACGTATCTTTTTGCTCTGGCTGCTGTCAAGATTTTTATCTTTATTTTTGGTTTTCAGCAATTTGACTATGGATGGGCCTAAGTATAGCTCTCTTTGTATTTATCCTGCTTGGGGTTCACTGCTTCTTATACCTATCAATTTGATGCTTTTCATCAGATTAGGGAAGTTTTAGGTTATTACTTATTTAAATGTTTTGTTTGCCCTAATCTCATTCTTTTATCTTTTGGGGACTCTATATACATATATTTATATATTACATGTTTATATTTTTACTTATTACATATATTTATATATAAAATTATTTGATATCTTCCTACATATCTCTGTTCATTTTACTTTCTTTTTTTTTTTTTAATTTTTTTTTTCTTTTTTTTGCAATTTCTGCTCTTGTATCTTTTTTTCTTTTTTCTTTTTTTTTTTTTTTTAATTTTTTTTTTTTAATTTTTTTTTTCTTTTTTTTCTCTGTTCATTTTAAAAAATCGTTTATCTCTCTCTCTTTAGATTGGAAAATTTTTATTGTTCTGCCTCCAGTTCCCTGATTTTGTCTTCTGCCATCTCAAATCTGCTGTTAATTACCTTCAGGTATTCTTCATTTCAGTTTTTACTTTTCACTTCCAGAATTTGCATTTGTTCTTTTGCATGTGTGTGTAGTCTCCATATCTTTGCCAAAATTGCCTGTTTACTTCATTATTAATTTCTCTGATTGCATATATTGCATATATTATAATAGCTGCATTAAAGTTTTCATTTTCCAAAGCCTGGACCATTTGGGGTTTAGTTTTTATTGCCTTTTTTTTGAGACAAGGTCTTGCTCTGTCATCCAAGCTGGATTTGTAGTGACTTGGTCATATATCACTGTAACCTTGAATTCCTGGGCTCAAGCAATCCTCCTACCTCAGCCTCTCAAGTAGCTAGGATTATAGGTGTGTGCCACTGTGCCCAATTAATTTTTTAACTTTTTGTAGAGATGGGTCTCTGTGTTGCCCAGGCTGGTCTGGAACTCCTGGCTTCAAGTGATCCTCCCACCTTGGCCTCCCAAAATGCTGGGATTACCAGGTGTGAGCCACCACACCTGGCCTGCCTGCTTTTTTCTTGACTAAAGATGACATTTTTCTGTTTCTTTGTATGTCTAGTGTTTCTTGATTGGAAAATGAGCATTGTGATTAATACATAGTAGGGTATGTATTGTACATATTATTGTACACACATCTGGATTCTGTTATCTTCTCCTAAGAAGTATTGATTCCATAATTTAGTTACTAATCATCTTGAGTTTGTGTAAATTTAATTTTATGATTTGTTGGTATCAAACTCTGGAAAGCCCAAAGTGTTTCCCAAGGCCTTCTAACTTGGTAGGATTCAACTTCTAAACTCTGCTCACCCTGCAAATCTCAGCAGGAGTTTACTGTGGGTTTTGTTAGGTAAGATACAAAGTAGGTATTACTCTAGGGCAGTGGTTCTCAACTTAAGGCAATTCCATACATAGGGGACATGTGGCAATGCTGGAGACATTTTTGGTTGTCACACATTGGTGGTGACCTGCTACTGGCATCTAAATGCATGGAGGCCAGGGATGCTGCTAAATATCCTACAATGCAAAGAACAGCCCCCACAACAAAAAAGCTCGCTTGTCCAAAATGTCAATAGCACTAAGGTTGAAAAAAACCTGCTCTAGACCACAGTCCTTATTCCTAACACGTGGTCTTTCTAGCATCTTAGGTGAATGCCAGAGGTACTAACCAGCCATCAACGATCTCTCTTCACCCTGGCAGGGCTGAAAACCCAATGTGCCCCACGCTGCTCTTCCCAGCGCTGCCCACCCTCTGGCACCTACGTTCCACTCTCAACCCTGAAGCAGCCACTCTCCGCTGGGCGTCAGAGAACATCGCCGCACAAGCTCTCTCTGCATGACGCCTTCCTCTCTGGTACCCTGCCCCACCGATCCTAACATCTTCTCTTGCCACGAACTCTCATCTCTTCCTCCTTCAGTCACTGGGACCTCGGTGCTCCGCTCACATTCCAGTTCTTTGTGCCACAGTTGGAATACTTTCCCCAGACAGGGACTGGACTATGGAAGCCATCCCATGAGTTTCCCTTCTCTTGAGGATCAAAGTCTTGCTAACACCGTGTTTCCCCAAAAATAAGACAGGGTCTTATATTTATTTTTCCTCAAGAAGACACCCTAGGGCTTATTTTCAGGGGATGTGTTATTTTTTTTAAGTACAGTACAACCATCTACATGTATCCAAATATAGTTAAGTCGTCTTCTTGTGGAACATTGTCATCACTCTCCAAACCCCGAATTCCATCCTAAATTTCTTGCGACTCTGTTTCCTTTAGAACCATTGGCCCCAGTCTCTCATGTCGAGCAATAGAGCTGTCATGGGGCAGATGAGAAGGGCTGCTCGTCTTCTTTACGGCTCCGCGATGAAATGCATGGGTTGTGCAGATATGATGCATAGCCATGCCCATCGCTAGGTCTTATTTTCAGGGTAGAGCAAATGCTCGGAAATCCTGCTAGGGCTTATTTTATGGGTTGGTCTTATTTTGGGGGAAACACGGTATCTGTTGTCTAGCGTCTGGGAAACAAAAAGGTTCCCCTAAGTATACTGTCCAGGGCTATAGTTGTTTGCATTGGGACGGCTAATCCATATCAGTGACTCCATCCTGGCTAGAAACTGAAGTCCAGGAAGTTTATCTTGACCTTTCCATTTCAAGTCCAAGGTTTGTAGAAACTGGTGAATCTGATAGTGTGATAACACCCCCATGCGGCAGGTGTTTCCAACCTGCCATGCACCGAAGACGGTTCTCATTCAGATTCTCACTCAACAGAAATGTCCTGAAAATACGCTCACAGCGGACCAACCAGTTTATTCTCATAACAACCCTGAGAGGTAGGCTTCCTGGTCCCTATTTCTGTGTCATAAACTTATGTGAAGAAGTACAACTTTCCTAAACTGCAGGCGAGATAAAGCAGATTCAGGGAGAGCACGTGACTTCCCCAAGGTCAGATGGAAAAGATGTCAGAAGCCTGATTTGGGTCAATCTGATTCCAAGTCCAGTATCCTTTCTTTCCTTTCCAGTGTCCACAGCCGTCCCTCTGGGATCCATCCACCTCCTCCCAAACCCTTGATTTCAGACATCGGGCCCCAGAACTGTGAGAAACTAAATTTCTGTTGTTTTCAGCTGCCTAGTTTGTGGCAATTTGTTATGGCAGGCACGAATTAATACAACGGAAACTAACACACGTGTTCTCAGAAAAATGCAAGTAACCACATTGGACTTTTTGTGATTGTCCCAGTAAGATTTGGTTGCCTTTGTGTTCATGGGTTTCCTCAAAGGCCAACTCTTACTAGCGCTGATGGTCAGTCCTCAGAGCAGGTGCAAATGTTTAAGTAAAAACTGGAGAAAAACTTAAAATGGAGTAAATTAAGAAATGCCTAGTTTTCCTGCTGATTAGTAACCGACTGTTATAAACTTCCATAGCAACCTGTGTGGTACAGCTAGAATGCTTTCAGCTGCAAGACAATGGGAAGCCCAAACCAAAGTGGCTCCAAGCTCAAGAACATCCCCCAGCTCACATTCTGGAAGAGCAAAGGTGGGGCGGGCTCAGTGCCAGGTGACACAGTTGATGTGGATTTGATCGTCACTCTACTCTGCCATTCACTGTGTTGGTTACTTTCTGAGGCTCTTCCCCTAAGGGAGGAAGGCCACCATGGCAACCAGGGCTACGCTTCCTCTTTTAAATCCAGCAATGAGAGAGAGGGGCGGGAGGGTAGAGAGTGGAACCAATCACGGGCAAGCATGATGGGTCATCCTTAAACTAATCAGGCCCAGCACCTCGAACCTGAGAGTGGTTCGGCTTCCCTGAGTCCCCATAAGATGCATATAGGGATACTTAGATGCCCAAACAAAACAGAGGTTCTGTCAGGAAGGATGAAGAGGATGATGGATGGTAGGGAGGTATGATAGATAAGTGACAATGCAGTAATACCAATGTGCCCACCATCGCATCCACCTTAAAATACAAAATACTCATGGTGGCTCAGGCTGGTAATCCTAGCGCTTTGGGAGGCCGAGGCGGGAGGATCGTGTGAGGCCAGGAGTTTAAAAGCAGCATGGGCAACATAGCAAGACCCCATTTCTACAAAAAATTTAAAAAACTAGCCAGGCATGGTGGTGTGTTTCTGTAGCCCCAGCTACCCAGGAGGCTCAGGCAGGAGGATCGCTTGAGCTCAGGAGTTTGAGGTTACAGTGAGCTATGATCAGGCCACTGCACTCCAGCCTGGATGACAGAGCAAGACCCAGTTTCTAAAAAATAAATAAAACAAAATACAACCGGAGTTGAAGATCCCTGCATTCCCCTGGCAATTACATCCCCTCTTCCTCCCCTGAGCTACCTGCTAATTTGGAATGAGGGTTTATCATTCCCATGCATTTCATTTTACTTTTCACTGTATGTTTGCATGCCTAAGCAATATGCTATGTGCTTTCCTATGTTTTTTTTTTTTTGAGACAGAGTCTCACTTTGTTGCCCGGGCTAGAGTGAGTGCCGTGGCGTCAGCCTAGCTCACAGCAACCTCAAACTCCTGGGCTCAAGCGATCCTCCTGCCTCAGCCTCCCGAGTAGCTGGGACTACAGGCATGCGCCACCATGCCCGGCTAATTTTTTATATATATATATCAGTTGGCCAATTAATTTCTTTCTATTTATAGTAGAGACGAGGTCTCGCTCAGGCTGGTTTTGAACTCCTGACCTCGAGCAATCCGCCCGCCTCGGCCTCCCAAGAGCTAGGATTACAGGCGTGAGCCACAGCGCCCGGCCTTTCCTATGTTTTTAAACTTACTATAAATGGGATCATACGTCATTCTGTAGACACTGCTCTGCCACTTCTTTTTATTGTTCGTCACCAGATTTTTGAGACACACCCACAGCAGTATGTGCTATGCTCCAGGTAACACGTTCGCACTGACGCATTCCAACGTGTCAACGTGCTTCGGTGTGCTGGCTCATTGTCCTGTTTGTGAACAATTTTCTTTTTTCCTTAATTACTACAAAGAAAGCTGTTGTGGACATTCTCAGTCTATGACTCCGTGTATTCGTAGGAGAGTTCCTCTGGGGTATGTAAAGAGGAGTGGCATGACTGAGGCGTAAGGTATGTACATCTTTAACTTCGGCTGTTCTCGATGGAGGCTGTTCCAATTTATATCTCCACCAACTGGGCATTCTACCCCCCACGTCCTTGCCAACCCGTGCTGGGTCCAATTTTAAGAAGTGTTAATCTTGTAAATGTTCTTTCAATCATTTATTTCTCTTGCTAGTCTCTCAACGCCACGTGGGCAAGGGTTTCCCAGGCCCTAGACAAGGCTTGGGCTTGCTAGGTTTCATGAACAGGTCAGACTACGAGTTCTTAAGAGGGCAAGGTCCCAGCCTCGCTTCTCCGTCTGTGTCACCTCTTAGCTATGTTGTTAACAATAAAAAAAAATCTCGCTGTTCACTGAATCGGCACACACGGAACACAGGGATCAGTCTCATCAAGGAGTCCTCCTCCCTTTCCTCTTTCCGCCATGGTGCTCTGGTCACTCAGCCCCTCCTGGCCAGGGTCCTCCTCAGCCTCTGCTCAGGCCCATCTGGTTTACCCTCGGAAGGAGCTGGGGGTAGGGAGGAGGGTGGGGTTGAAAGGAGAGGTGGTCCGGGCCCGGCCTCAGCCGGGAGTGTCCAAACACACCAACTTTCTGCCAAGACCGACCATCTCTAAGTGCAGGATGCTGATACATGCATTTCATTTTCCCTCTTCTTTTTCAAATACCTACTTCTACCATCCTAATTTAGCATGAGCCAAATTCCTAGCAAACCAGACAAGTGTGCGGCACACCCGAGACAGAATTGGTGAGGGCTCCATCCAGACCTGTTCCAACTTGGTCTCTCCAGCAGTGGTTCTCAACCGGGCGTGCAGCGCCCCCTGGAGGCACAGGGAACGCATGGTCACTTCATTTAGAGGTCTCTCTGCTCGGGCTCTTCCTGGAGTCAGGGCCAGGGACACTGAACAGCCTGGGATGGGCAGGACAGACCCCGTGGTGAGGAACCATCTCGCCTAAAATGCCCACGGTGCCCTCACTGAGAATGCTGAGGGTTCTGGGAGGCCAGGGGTGAGGCCTGATGTGTTCACAAGTGTTTCCCAAACGTGAGCCCAGGGCCCAGCACACAGTGGGAGCTTGCAGGACACATGTTGAGTGAACAAATACATGCGTGAACACAATACTGTATGGTGCCAGCTGACAGAACTCAAGCGCCTGTAGGAACACACTTTGAAAACCAGGGTATTAACTCATCAGTAAAAAGCACACTAGGAATCTGAAGGAGAAATATCCCCATGTGGAAGTGAGTGAGATTTTCTTTAGATGTGGGGAAAGATTTGTTCTCTATGCCTGGGAAGCTACCAAGTCCCATCTCATCTCCCATTTAGAAATACGGGAAGGGGGTGTTGAAGAGATATAGTAGCAGTGAAAAATACACAAACACTCAGACACCACGCACCAGCCAAAACCTTATTACGCACATTAATCCCTCTCTCGTGACAGTGACCACGACCGAACACAGCAGAGCAAAATTTGCCAGAGCAGTTGGCAGAGACAGAGCCAAGCCTGTCTGCTTCGGGGGGTGGGGGGGTGGGGTGGGAGGGGGGGCGAGTGACTAAGAGCTGGGCTCTACATCCAGGGCACTGGGTTCAAACCTCAGCTCTGACAACTGGTAGCTGAGTGGCTTTGGACAAGTGGCTAAACTTCCCCAAGCCTCAGTTTCCTCATCTATGAAATGGGGAGAATGACACCGCAGAAGGTGGCATACGGATTAAATGGGATAATGCTAATTACGCACAAAGCACAGTGCTTGGTACCTAGTAAACTCTTATTGTTACCATCACCATTAATTCTTTGAAAAGGAACCCCAGACGGACATCCAGTAAAGCCAGACCACCTCGGGGAATGGAACAGACACTTTGCCATTTAACCCAAAGACATGGATGGGCAGACTGAAAGAACATCATGTTCTTAAGACACACAGAGTAATTTTATTTTGCCTCTAAGTCATTTGTTCCCTGGTTGAACAAGAAGACAGTGTTGTGACTCACACTTTATAATTGTGTTCCTATATCCCTCTGGTTATAAATATTTCGTTTTTAAGTCTCTCTTTTAAAAAAATGAAGGTCTTCCAGCCAATTTATTCCTCAATCAAACATTTTTCCCACTTCTCCCCTCCCCAACCCCACTCCAGGGCCTTTGCGGGCATTTTGCTTTATCAAGAAGTAGATTTGTGTTTTATTTCAATAACTTTGAATATCAGTGCTGATGAAAACACATGGCATCTGTTTTCTGTTGAAATGCGAATGCTTCAAAGCAATATTTACAAAACCAACTTCCCATCCCACTGCTCTCAGATTTGATTAAGTAACAGTAAAACATGACATTCCAAATCAGAGTTACAAGCTGTTCTTGGGTGGTGTCAAGGCCAATCCTTTATATTTTCAAATTTATGAAGACACTACTAGAGAAACATCACTAACCCAGCAAATCAAACAAATGTTCTCTCCTCTCGCTCAGATGCAATATAGCTTGAGTTTTCCTGACTCAAATCCCAATCTAAATCCCTTCCCATGTATTTTGGAGATTGGGGGAGATGTGAGGAGTAATTCAAATATTGGTAGAGTGTGCAGTGGGGCACACTCATGAGTTAATCAACCTTTTAGTAAAGATGATCTGACATAAATAAATCCAAGTAATTCATGGTAGGAGCAGGGAAGGGACTGGTCTCCCTTTTTTATCAAATTCGGGTCCCTATTCAGAATGCTGAGAAAAATTCTCCCCTGGATAGCCAGGCAGGCAGAGAGCAACTTCCACACACCCAATGACATAGCCACAATATCTGATCTAAAGCAAATACACTATATTAATATAAATTATTAGGCCAGATCCGACAGCCGACAGCTAATGCCTGTAATCCCAGGACTTTGGGAGGCTGAGGCAGGAAGATTGCTTGAGTCCAGGAGTTCATGACCAATCTGAGCAACATAGTAAGATCCCATCTCTACAAAAGAAAAGAAAAAAATTAGCCAGGCATGGTAATTACTACATGCGCCTGTAGTCCCAGCTACTCAGGAGGCTCAGGCAGGAAGATCGTTTGAGCCCAGGAGTTGGAAGTTTCAATGAGCTATGACAATGCCACTGCATGCTAGCCCAGGCAACAGAGCAAGACCTTATCTCTAAATAAATAAATACATACATACACACAGACATACAACTACTAGAAGAAAACCAAGGGAAGCTCCATACACTGGTCTGGGCAGAGAGTTCTTGGATATGACCCTAAAAGCACAGGCAATGAAAACAAAAATAGACAAACAGGATTGCATCAAACTAAAAAGCTTCTGCACAGCAAGGAAAACAATTAATAGAGTGAAGAAACAATTCACACATTGGGAGAAAATATTTATAAATCATACATCAGCTAGGGACTAACATCCAAAATATATAAGTAACTAAAACTACTCAAAACTACTCAAACAACTTCCTGTTATTACAAGAAAACAAATAACCCTATTCAAAAATGGGCAAAGGACTTGAATAGACATTTCTCAAAAGACATACAAATGACCAATAGGTATATGAAAAAATGCTCAACATCTCCAATCATCAGAGAAATGCCAACTAAAACCACAGTGAAATATCACTCATGCCTGTTAGATTTCCTATTATCAAGAAGATGAAACATACCAAGTGCTGGTGAGCATATGAAGACAAGACTATAATCCCAGCACTTTGGGAGGTTAAAGTATTGCCTGAGGCCAGGAGTTCAAGATCAGCCTGGGAAACATATTGAGACCCTTGTCTCTATAAAAATTAAAATAAATTAGCCGAGCATGGTGGTATGTGACTGTAGTCCCACCTACTCGGAAGGCTGAAAAATGAGAAGACTGCTTGAGCCCAGGAGTTTGAGGCTGCCCGTGAGCTGTGATCATGCCACTGTACTCCAGCCTGGGCAACAGAGCGAGACCTATCTCTAAAAAGAAAATTAAAATAAAAAATTTTAAATAAAAATAAAATGTGCCTTTTACACCACCCCACCTCTTTTTCCCTCTTTCCTTAAGATATACAGATACGCCTGGGCCTTCTTGAAGATACAGCTGGGTCTTGCTCATCTGTGTCATCCAGGTGGCATCTAGCTGTGCCAGCCTCAACCAACCGGTCCTCGTGTGGTTTTCATGCCTCATTCCCTTCAAGGGGGGGAGGCTGGGAAGACCCACCAAGCACATAGGGCAATAAGACAAATATTTGGAATTGCACTCCTGAATGAATAGTCAACTCCAGAAATAAAGGAATTTTATACAAATTCACTTCAGAGAGCGATTCCTTGTACAGAAACAGGAGGTTATGCACCTCCGTTGAGACAGGGTTCTAAAGGCAGACACAGGTATTTGTCCTCATGTGGCCACGTGCTTGAGTTTCCAGTTTTCTCATATGTACACCAGCTAAGACTCCACAGACTCTCACAGTACGCCAAGCACATGATAATGTAACCTCACTACAACTCTATAAAGTAAGTATCATAATTATTCCCATTTCACAGCTGAGAAAACTGAGGTTCCGAGAGTTTAAGTAAATTTGCCCTCCGTCACCGTGGCTCTTAGGCGACAGAGTTGGGATGTAAATATACGTTTGTGTGACTCCAAACTCCTAGCCATGGCAGTATTCTGCCTCTCAAGAAATACTAAAATAGACAGTTTGGAGTCATTGAAATTTGTCATAGAAAATGAGGCCCTACGGAGAAAAAGCCTTCAAAATAGTTACGAGTATATTCCTATGTGTGCATATATATTTCATATTTTCACCATATTCCCATTTCACTTCTGGCATTTCCATTGCCAATATTTGTCTTTTTTCTTTTTTTTTTAAAGGCTGCCCTTTGTGTTTAGCAGAAAAACCTAGAAGTCTTCAGAATCAAAAAGACCAAAATAAATCTTAAGCATGTAAGAAAAGAAAACCCAGCAATTCTGAATCTTTTTCTCAGAAAAGTACATATTCTGACAAGTTACATTTCTAGATGAAATTGCTTCTTGACTCTAAGAATCTAGGACTCTTTTTTAAAAAAAAAAATTATTATGAAAAATTTCAAGCAATCATTAAAGAAGAGAAGTATAATACACACTTATGAATCTATCATGCAGTTTCAACAGTTATCAACTCATGGCCAATCTTGTCTCATCTAATCTCCCTACACCCACTTTGTTTGCTGGCATTTTAAAGTAAATATCACACATCTATCATTTCCCACGTAAATACTTCAAGGCATCTTTAACTGATAAGGACATTCTTTGAAACATAACCACAATGCTATTATCACACTTAACAAAATTACAGTAATTTCTTAACATCCTCTGAAACCCAATCATACTCAAATTTCTCCAACTGTCTCAAAAATGTCTTTTTTCAGTTGTTTGTTAACCATCAGAATCCAAAAAGATTCAAATGTTGCATTTGGTTAAATCTCTTGATCTAAAGCAGTTCCCCCTGCCTCTTCTTTTTTCTGGCATTTGTTTCCTAAAGGAACTGGGTCATTTGTCCTACAGAAAGTAGCACATTTTGGACTTCGGTGGTGGCTGTGTGAGTTGTTACTCTAGCCCACAGATTCCTGTAATTGGAAGTTAAATCTAGAGGCTTGATTAGGTTCAGAAAAATGTGATAGGCATTTCATATTACATTTTCTAAAAGGAGGCATAAAACAGGTAGTGTCACTTCTAATGATTAAAGAATTTTTTTTTTTTTTTTGAGACAGTTTCGCTTTGTTGCCCAGGCTAGAGTGAGTGCCGTGGCATCAGCCTAGCTCACAGCAACCTCAAACTCCTGGGCTCAAGCGATCCTCCTGCCACAGCCTCCCGAGTAGCTGGGACTACAGGCATGCACCACCATGCCCAGCTAATTTTTTCTACATATATTAGTTGGCCAATTAATGTCTTTCTATTTTATAGTAGAGACAGGTCTCGCTCTTGCTCAGGCTGGTTTTGAACTCCTGACCTCAAGCAATCTGCCCGCCTCAGCCTCCCAGAGTGCTAGGATTACAGGCCTGAGCCACCTGATCAAAGAATTTTAAGACTCATCACTGTGTCCAGTGTTGATTGGTCTGACTCACTCACTTAATACTTCATCAACCTTTCTTTTTCACCTACTAGTTTCAAACACCCACTGGTAATCTTAAACATCACTCATCCACTATTAGGGGCTGCAGAATGGTGCTTTGTAACTCTATGCTGTTTACTGGCTGGAATTCCTAAAGAAAGAACTTTCCCTATGACTCAGCAATAAAAAGGAATGAAGTGCTGACACATGCTGCAATATGCATGAGCCCTGGAAACATGCTTGGTGAAAAGAGCCAATCACAAAAGGTCACAAATCGTACATTTCCATCTACATAAAATGTCCACAATAGGCAAATCCATAGAAATAGATAATAAATAAGTGGTTGCTAGGACGGAGGAGGTGGAGGAGAATGGGGGGGGGGTGACTGCTAAAGGGTACAGGGCTTCTTTGGTGGGGGGAGTAATGAAAACATTATAAACTTAGGTTGTAGTGATATTTGCACAATTTTGTGACTATTAATAAAAAATCAAATGGGTACGTTTTATGGCATGTGAATTCTAGCACAAGAAAAATGTTACAAAGAACTTTCCCCCAGTCAACGATTTGTTTATTTTGAATACAGTTTATACAGGAAAGTCAAGGTAAATACTTGTCTCTTTCAGAGTAATGAGTTGGATACCCTGGCAACTGTCATGATGATAACGCCTTTAAAAGTATTTTTACGAAATCATGTATGTTTATATATGCAATGTATACAAATTGATTGTATTCACTATTCTTTCTAATACCTACATTGTCCCATCATTGGCCAGTGCACGCTCCCTCAAGTTGGCTCCTGTGTTTTACTGATGTGACTCCAGTAGTCTTTGACAATTTCCCTGCTTTCTGGCATAAGACCCCCTCCAGGATCAACATGATATTTCCTGCCCAAAAGTTGGACTCAACCATTTCTCCAAAGAGGATTGGTTTTCTTTTAGTGGAAAATGGTATTTAGAAAGCATAATCTGAAGGCTGGGCGTGGTGGCTCACCCCTGTAATCCTAGCACTCTGGGAGGCCAGGGTGGGAGGATTGCTCAAGGTCAGGAGTTCGAGACCAGCCTGAGCAAGACCGAGATCCCGTCTCTAACTAAGAATAGAATGAAATTAATTGGTTAACTAAAAAAAATACATAGACAAAATTAGCCAGGCATGGTAGTGCATGCCTGTAGTCCCAGCTACTCGGGAGGCTGAGGCAGGAGGATGGCTTGAGCCCAGGAGTTTGAGGTTGCTGTGAGTGAGGCTGACGCCACAGCACTCTAGCCCAGGAAACAGAGTGAGACTATGTCTTAAAAAAAAAAAAAAAAAAAGAAAGCATAATCTGAGTGCTAAAGGTGCTAATTGCTACTGAGTTGTCATTGCTTCATAGGTGTTTTCAGTGGATAGAATCAGGAAATACTCTTTTTTCAGAAAGAGAAAAATTAATCATGAATTCAAAGTAATATTTCCAATTCAAATGTAATATTACAAGTGTTTTGACTTAGATTTTATTTTTGTATCTGTTTTGCTCTTCTGTTAAAAATCTTGGTTTCCACTAACAAAATTGACTTATAAATATATTTAAATAACAATTTCAAAATATTATTATTTTTATTACTATCAAATAGTCTTACATTTCTTTGCAGTTCTTTTTATCTTCAGGATGTATCTCCTTCTAGGGATGTAGAGTCAAAACACTGTGCGTAACCAACACTTGACATAATTCTTTCCTCTCTGTGGTTACACAACCAACCTGATATATACTTTGAGTTACTGGTTTCAGTTTGTTTTCAAGTTTCGGGAATTTATCTTTTTCTTCTTCAAAGATATACATACCACTACTTAGTCTCTCACACACACAATCTTCATTCCTTTGTACAGCTCAATAGTGCACCTCTGTATAAATGCAACATTGTATATTCAACTAGTGGCCTACTGGTAGACTTATAAAGCCCTACTTATTTTAATTGCAAATGTCCAACAACGTACCTACCAAGAAATCTATAGAAAAAGAACAAAATGCACATTTTAATGTCCTTCAGGATAATTCAACACTTCACTTATTAATTTACTCATTAAAACTTAATTCACCCAGTCCAAAAATATTTATTGCGCACCAACTATGTGCCAGCCACTGCTCTTAGGGCTGCAGATCCAGCAATAAACCAGAAAGATAAGGTGTCTGCCCACAGAGCGCTTTCAGTCTAGCAATAACCTCAATCCCATGTATCATGGACATACTGATAAATTAATTATCTGCTAGCTGAACTATACTATAATTCCAGTAGGCAAAGCCCTCCCAGAACTTATAGGATTCTCTAGGGAATTTCCCCTTTGTTTTAAACTTATTTTATCTGATTTGAAAATACATCCTTTTATATTTTGGAATATTCCCAATAAGTCCAATCAGCAGATCATCAATCAAGGGATGCAGGAAAATAGAGACACTTTGTGTGCAGAGCCAACACTGCAGAGAAAAACAGCCAGGTCTAAAGCTTTCTGTGCAGAATTACAGAATTCTTCACTTTCTCAGTTCTCTGCTCTCCAGAGTTGGAGAGAAAGCAAATGCCCTGAGAATTTCATAATGGCTTTGCTCTAGAGTTAAGTAAGGTTTTGCTATCGTATTCTATGACAATATGTCATTTTAGCACTTCCTCAACATAATATATATTGAGGTTCACCAGTAAGAACCTTTCTCTCGAAAACAACACAAAAGCCATTTCAGGGAAGTGCTTAAAAATTAACTGGAGAGAAAGGACTAAGCTTTAAGTGGTGACAAGAGTGGAGGAAGGTCATTAACCCCAAAGAAGTAGTCAACTTATGGAAGGTAGTTATATCAGAAATGGTCTAAGTCAGTGCTTCTCAAATTTTTATATACACACTAATCATCTGGGGAGTTCATGAAAATGCAGATTCTCAGCCAGTAGGGTGTGGGGTGGTGTCTGAGACTCTGCATTTCTAACAGGCTCTCCCAGGGGATGCTGAAGCTGCTGGTCCATGGACCACAGTCTAAGAAGCAAGGGGCCAAACGCAGATCAAGGTATCTGAGAAGAGGATGCTCCCTTACGATTCCTCTCTTTGCCTGCCCTCCAACTGTTAGTCCTCCAACTGTTGAAAATATGACCATTCCTAGTGGCAGTATCTTTCCAAGTTAAAATTTTCTGTACAGGACATCTGTTTCTGGTAATATGGCTTGTTAGATTATCTGAAAATCCTCTTTCAAAGAAGCTATCTAAAAATACTAGATAGCATATATCAAAAGTATTTTTTAAGGCATCGTTGAGCTCACAAGAAAGTTAACAAAATCTTTGGGGTTTGAGAAGAGAGAAAACCAAAACCCAGAGGGGTAATGCCATGCACGTAGCCTGGACCAGTTCCAGGAACCCAAAAACTGACGTACCACATGAAGCCAGGACCACCAAAGGGTAACACTCTAACAAAAGATAACTGGAAAACATCCACTTACCAGCCTAGGGAGTAAGAGTAAAGCCAGTGTGATTAATCTTGGGCTCTGAACAGATCAGAAGACCTCTCAGTGGAGATATACCCTCAAATTAGGCTGCACAAAGTCCAATTAAATAAACCCTACTAGGGCCAGCACAGTGGCTCACACCTGTAATCCCAACACTTTGGGAGGCGGAGGTGAAAAGACTGCTCAAGGCCAGGAGTTTGAGACCAGCCTGGGCAACATAGAGAGGGATGAGGAAACTTCAGGAACAATTCCCAAAGCCACGCTGCAATTAGGAAGCTGCTGCCTCTACAACCCCACCACCTCTGCTACAATCCACACCAGCAACGTAGATGCTTCTTGCCCTACCTCTCCTTCAACACAAGTCAATTCCAAATTGAAATCTCACTGATCAATGGATATTAATTCGTATCTGGAATCCAAGCTGTAAAGGAATCTGAGAAAATGCAGTATTTCACTTTCCAGCTTCAGCGGCACAGGAAGACACATTCGAAGGACATGGAATCAAGTCTTAGTAAGTCTATCTACAACATTTACTGTGAAAAGGAACTTCCTTAATGGGCACAGTATCTTTCAGAAACCTACTGCAAGCTTACTACTTATCAGTGAAATGTTGGGATTTAATATCAGTAACAAGATAAGTCTGATGCATCTATTAAACATACTGAATGTTCTAAGTACAATTTTTAAAAAGAAGTATAAGCATTGGAAAGGAAGAAATAATTCAATACAATTAATAACGAAAAGTGACATGACTATCTATATAGAAAAATCTCAGATAATCTACCATGAAGACCATCAGAATTAATAAGAAAGTTCAGCAAGCTTCCTGGATATAAGATCAATACACAGGAATTATTTATACTCCTATATATCAGCAATAAAAAATTAGAGTAAGTAATTTTTAAAATACTACTTAGGGACAAATCTAGCAAAAGATATATAAGATCATTATTTTAAAATCACAAAATGTTAAAAAACATAAAAGACCTGAATAAGTTGAGAGATATACTATGTTTATAAATAGAAAAACTTGATGTCACTAAGAAGTATTAATTAATAGTCTAAAACCATTTGAGGTATAATTTAGCAACTTCTAGCAAGTTTGAAAATGCAAAGCTTACAGCCCAACAATTAAATCCTAGGTTTATACCACGAGACACTCTCCCGGATTGCACAAGAAGACATGTAAGAACACTCATGGAAGACATTTTAACCGCAAAACCTGCATATCTAAATGACCATCGACAGAAAAATGCATAAACAAACTGTGGTATAGGCATATACAGGCATACAATAGAATACTATACAGCAGTCAAAATGAATACACAAGAGCTTCATTCATCAACATATTTGGGGGGGGAAGAAGCTACCAAAGATTACACACATTGTGATGCCTTCTAAATGTCTAGACATGCATGCAAAACAACATATTGCCATGGGTACCAACCTATACATTAGAAGTATGAAATCATATGTGGCAATGACATGTATCAAAGTCAAAGGTAAAAGAAGAAGGGGAAAGCCTTCACCCACTTTTGTTATGTATTATTTTTTAAAAAAACAAACTTTAAACAAGTATGGCAATATATTAACATTAATAAAGCTAGACAGCAGATCTGTGAATATATGTATTAGTCTAAATACTTTTCAATAAATTTAAAACACTGTTTTTAAAAAGAATGGCAATATTGGCACAAAAAGGTCCTTGGCATGACGTGGGTTCTTCTCTCTTGTCCTTGTTTCAGAAGTGGTACACACTAGGCCAGGTTCTATTCTCTCAGTGAGAGAAACTCAGCCACCTTGCTCTCTGCTCTCTCCTCTACCAGCAGCCTAGTTTTCTGTCTCCTGTCTGCCCATGTGACCAGCTGCCACTGAGATCACAGTCAAGCTTAGAGGAAGGAAACAGCCCCACAGGACTCCATCCCAGGCCACCTGCTCCATCTCTAACACCATAGGTAGGGGGCCAGTGACACAGTAGAGACTGGTCAGGGAAAGCATCTCTTTGCTTTTCCTCTCCACTGTTATGCACTTAGCTCCTTCAGTGATCTCTAGGAGAGACAGGCATGACTGTGGATTAAGGCAGATTCCAGATGCCTGGCATACCTGGATCCCTGGATATAATA
Organism: Microcebus murinus; assembly: GCF_040939455.1. Taxonomy (NCBI): domain Eukaryota; kingdom Metazoa; phylum Chordata; class Mammalia; order Primates; family Cheirogaleidae; genus Microcebus; species Microcebus murinus. The sequence goes on from NC_134123.1 coordinate 29,607,266, forward strand.
TCATTTAAAGGGAACCAATTTCAATCTCAGGGTGTTGTGGAAAGAGGGCAGCTCCCTTGGGACCATGGAGCTTTTTTTTTTTTTTTTTTTTTTGCTAAGCACAAAATGATCTCTGGCATGCCCACCAGGCAGCAGGCAGGTCAATGGCATAATTTCCTATTTGGTTCGGCCCAAGCTCTTTCTTGGGAAAACTAACTCTGTGCTTTCAGCTAAAAACTCCATGGAGATTAACCTGATTCTAAACTCCATTTATTAAAGGTCAGAAATAGCTCAACTTTCTATCCTTACTCTTAAGTAAAATTGTGTTGTGCTTCTTGCAATAAAGCATTAATAAATTTGTTGTGACCAGAGCACGAAAGCTTACAGCGTTCTGCAAAATTAGATTTCTCAGGAAAACCTTGGCCTGAGCTCTTCAAGAGTTGGTCTCTTATGACCCGAAGGCACTGGCAGTCGACTATAGGCACAGTAAACCCATTTCTTCACTCTGCATCCTGCACAGACCTTACAGTGTCCCCCACTTCCTCAGAGAGCAAGCCAAGATGGTCCTTCCTGACATGAGCCTACACTGGCATCTTGTTCATCACTGTATCGCCAACATCCAAGCACAGCACCAGGTGCTCGATACAGGCAAGACGACATAGGGCCTCTGCCTCTCCCCACCCCAATCTCTCTCTAGCCTCCACTGCAAGGGGAAATTTTTTTTAAGTATTTGGGAATCCTCAGGAAGAAGTATGCCTGCCCCATAGAGTGAAAGTATTGAGATTTCACTGTGATCCCCTGTAGGATGGGAGAGGTCAGACTGGAAATGAGAATGAACCAGAGGTGGTCTGACAAGGGGAAAAGATACAGCCACTCCTAGGACTGGCTTCCTCCATAGAAAGGGGGGATGTACAGGAAGCCAGGGAATAGGGCCAGGCTGGGATGAGTCCTGAGGGCATGGTATTCCCCCTGCCTCATACCAAGTCCCTCACCTCTTGGACCTCTCCCCCATCAGCCGGGACCCTGCCCAAATGGGACGAGCCCAGGTGATTTAGGGCATTCTACTAAAGTGCAGGGGAAGCATTACCAGTACCCCAATTGGATGTACTTATTAGAATAACAATATTGAGAGGGCCCTTACTTTGTGCCAGATAATTTGCTACTGCAATACATCTCAATGAATCTTCACAGTGTATGACTGGTACTGTCACTGGGGTGAGTTACTTTAACTACAATTCCCCTAGCAACCAAATGAGATAAATGAGATCACAACCAATCCCTACTTAAAATCTTCTAATGGCTTCCCACTACCCTCCAGGTCATCCAAGCTCCTTGCTGTGGTTTCCAAGGCCTGCACGTCCTTCTCTCCTCAGCTCCCTCCACCCTCTCCCCCCTGCACACTGTGCTCCAGCTCTGTAACATTTTCTTTCTCAAACTCTCACCCTAGGAGGAGCTAGAAAGGTAGATCAAGCAGCAGGAATAGCTGGAATATAACAGCATTGGCTTGGGGTGGGAGGGGGCTTCCCTGGCAGTGCAGAGGTCTACGTGGATGGAGGTCGACCTAAACAAGGAAGAATAGTCCTGAACAAGATGTTGAGACCCTCCACTGAACCACAATACTCCTAATGGATACTGATCTACTCCTGTTAGTAAAGGTGGCTCCCAGCAGCCATAAGAGATGTGAGGATAGGAAGCGGTGGCCTAGATGGGATGGAAAACACCACAAAGCAACAAAAACACCCAGGCCAAATTGCTCTCACGTCATAGGTTTATGGAAAAAGAACATTACTTCCTACTGATTATTCAGGGCATAGGCCTAAAGTGCTATGGATCTATGGATTCAGTGGTAAACAAGTCAACTAGTCCAGCAACCTCATTTTATTTCTTCATTGTTTTTTTTTTTGAGATTGGGTCTCACTGTCACCCAGGCTGAAGGGCAGTGGCATCATCGTAACTCACTGCAACTTCAAACTCCTGGGTTCAAGCGATCCTCCTCAACCAACCACCTGAGCAGCTGGGACTACAGGCATGTGCCACCACACTTAATTTTTCCTTTTTTTTTTTTTTTCTTTTTTGTAGAGACAGGGTCTCGCTATATTGCCCAGCAATCTAATTTTAAAAATCAGAGTTCAGTCAGGCACAGCATCTCATGCCTGTAATCCTAGCACTTTGGGAGGTGGAAGCACTTGAGGCCAAGAGTTCAAGACCAGCCTGGAAAAAATAGTGAGACCTTGTCTCTAAAAAAATAAATAAAAATAAAAGAGTTGAAATCCAGAGGCTAAGCACCCTGTCAGATGTCACACAGCTAGGTGACAACTGAAAGACAGCCCATGCAAACTGTCTGTGAGATGGCTATCAAGGTCATGCAATTAAGAAGCATGGGGTTGAAGGCAAAAGACATCTGAGCTCCTGGGGCACAAGTCCAACCATCATGGCACAGGCAGGTCCCATTTCTTTCCTAAATCCACTTGGTATGTGGTTATTTGCTCTTCTACAAAATGATATGCTCCAGGAGCTTCGGCTGCTGTCACAGAAGTCACAAGTCTCCCTCTAGTGCACACCACAGGGTGCAGGTACTTCTGACTGACAAACATGCTGGAGGTGGGAAAGGTGACTGCCAGCAGGAAATCACCTGACTTGACACTCCGCGGTTCCCTACACAGGGCAGTGGCTGTGGTGGTTGGCTGGAGTCAGCTCATGCCAGCTCAGAAGAGCCCACCATGGGCATCTCTTGCCAACTCCACCTTCAGTAATGTCAGGTCGGTGGTTTGAAATTTGCCATGGTGGCAGTATTTACACCATGGAAAATGGTAAATGCTACAAATAGTATTTTTTTTTTCTGAAAGCTAATCTAGTTATGAAACATTCACCAAGATATCACTGGTTACAGGTGACCATGTTAGTCTGTCTGAGATTTTGGTCATCAAAGAGCAGAAACAGAGCCTGTGCTCTTAATTCTTTATGGAAGAAACAGCATTGCATCCTGTACATTACTGCTCTCTAAAAGGAATACTTTACATTTTCCACAATGCTTCAAGTTTTCCAGTTCTTATCTGTTTTCTAAGTAAAATAAATAGTGGCTAGCATGGGCTCTAAACCTCATCAACATCACTCCATAAACTAATCCCTCCTTTTCTGGCATTTTCAACATACCCCCATTTCCAAGTGCCACCCACCTTTTTCTTTTGACTTTGTAAGAAGACCCTCTTGAGCTTACACCATCCTTCCCTACAGAGACAAGCTTTTTCAAATGTGCAAACGCCCTCTAGGTCCACTTCAGCTTCCACTCTCCCCTCACTGGGGTGGCTCTAACCTGAGACATGGCAGGGGAACCACCTGTGATCCAATGACATTTCCTCCTCTAAAACCAACCGCCTTGACAATCTATATAGTACCATCCTCTATGGTCTACCTTCTGCTTGTGTGTCTGCTCCTTCTCCCACATGTGAGGTTCCTCCTCCTGTCCCTGAATTTAAACACACAGAAGACCTATGCAACTGTCAACTGTAGATACTTCTGGGGAGTCAAGTGTTACTGGAGTATGAAGGACGATGCCAACTTTTTACTCTATAAAACTTGTAAAGTTGTTTGAATATCCCATAAAAACGTACTCACATAACACTTACCCAATTTCTTAAAAATTAAGTAAACTCCAAAGTTTCATTCTGCTCTATAAAACAACTCTCACAGTCAACTATCAACATTGGCCTACAGGGCATTAGCTACCACCCGCCTGCTGACAGCTCACATTTCTGCTCTAGTCTAGGCAATGCTAACGAGCTCCAGACCTGAACTCCCAGTGCAGCCCATGAGCCATCTCCATCTGGACCTCCCCCAACACCGCCCCTCTCCAGTGCTCCCTCACCCTCAAGGAAGGGTGCCATCAGAATGCAGGCACAAACTGAACGCACGAGACATCCCAGACACTTCCTTAAATCCTTTACCCAGCCAGTCATTCCTCTTGATCCCCAAAGCCACATCTTTAATTAAGGCCCTCAATTCTAACTTAAGTTAGGACAAAACTCTAATTGGTCTCCCTGGGTGTAATCTTCCTTCCCTTCCAATTAATCCCCCAAACTATACCAGAAAAATCTTACTAAAATACTAATTGAAATATTGCACCCCTCCAACTAACCCCTCTCCCTAAATCCCTAATGGCTGTATGAAAATCTATAACTGGCCACCACAGCATTGAAGATATTATTCCCACAGATTTCAAAGCTGTTTGTGATCTTCCACTACCAGCTCCCATACTCCAGTCATGCCAAATGACTTAAAGTTCCCTAGTATGTATCCCATTTATACTCGTTTGTCAAAGGTCACTTAAGGACTGGGCATGGACACCCTTTCTATGTTTTCCATGTCACCTACCTAATCACGGCAATTCACGATTAGAGTTGACTAATAAGCAACTTGTCAGTTTACTACAAGATTCTAATAGCAAAATATCTCACTTTTGTACCTGAGTGTACTGCCTGACACTCAGAGAACTAAAATATTCATACAATCTGTCTTGTGATGGACCTGAGAATTAATTCTGGGTCTTCCCCCACCCCTTCATTGAATGTGCTATCCTCTGTAATTGCCTTGCTAAGTAAGTGTAAACGTCCAGATTCTTGAACACCTCCTGAGATGGGGAAATCCACTTACTAAACACTGACACCAACAAGGCCTCATGGTGGACATTATATAACAGAATTCCACTTGGAAGGAGCTACAGCTCAGTCTGTTCCTTGACACCTACCTGACAAAACGATCAAACTCCTGCTGTGGCTGTAGCTGCAAGTTGCTGACTTGCAGATTGTCACAGGCCTCAGAAACACCTGGCAGAAGGAACACTGGCACGATGACTGCTAGAATTGAGCATGGGAAGAAGAGTCCTGTACCCAGCAGAGGGGAGACACTAGCTCAAGGTTAATGCCCAGGAGTTAACTGGGACCTAGAGTGTGCACATTCAACCAAATGGGGAAGCAAAGTCTGCTACAACCTAAATCCCAACCAAATGTAATTTTATCAGTATTAAATATTTAATCTTTTAGAAAATCATTCCTTAAAAACAGTAACATTGGAACAATTTCATATAGTTAATTAATACTCCTGGGATTTCCCCAGAAATCTTTTTGCCCTAGCTTATGTTTTCAATGTTTAAGCTTTAGAACCATCACATCAAAAAGGTAAGCCAAATGACACCATTTTGTCCTAATTCCAAAAGAGTCTAAGAGAAAGTGGAAAAAATTATCTAAATAAATTATTTTATTGAGGAAGATAAGTTACTCAGATGTTAACTGGTTGTAAACAAAGGGAAGAAACACGGTAGAAGTCAGGTTTGCTGGTAGAGGAGGGATGGTACTAAAAGCTCTTCCCAACAGATATTCAGAATCCAGGGTTTTCATATTTCTCCATGGTCCAATTTCTCATGGGTCACTTTCCATTCAAAGGATTCTGGAAATCAAATAAGATAGGATTCTTTCAGCTATCAACCAAGAGTCTTCTCTCAGCCAAGGTATTCAATGGAAATATAATTTATTTTTCAGATTCCTCTGGAGGATTAACAAGTCTCTTTCGCATCGCTTCCCCAAGCTCCCTGCTCTTGGTCCTCTTTTCCATGTACTAGAAAATAAAAGGAAGAAGGGGGAGAGAAGAAACAGCAGATTACATCACCATTTACAGTTAAATAGTTAGAAATATTTGCAAAATAAAAATGTTTTTACTGACAAAATTCTTGTTTACCTTTTATGTCACTGACTCTGAGATCTGAAACAGTGACCTTTGAGGACATCTAGTACAATTTCACTCAATACAGTATAGTACCTACATCCTAATAGGCCCAAAAATATTTGCTGCATCAATTTCCTCCCAAAATATGAATTCAGTAAGTATTTAAGATGGATGAGTTCTGTCCCTGTCCTCTAGAGGCTCATAGTGTAGCAAGTCCTCTACCTTCTGCTGAACACTTCTAGTTAGAAGGGGCTCACTACCTGCAGGTAACCTGTTTAACTGTTGGACAGTTCTACTTGTTCCAAAGTTTTAATGTTGGACCAAAAAGTGTCTCCCTGTAAACTCTCCTACTGCCTTCTATTTCTTCTTGCCTGCTATAATTTTCAAACATCCAATTACAGATAACCACTCATTACCTCTTCTTCAGGCTGAACATTGCTGGTTTCTATATTCCACAGAACATGGCTTCTGTCTTCTAATATCTTACCTACAAAATGACTTTTATTTCATAAAGCATTTTAACATTCATGGCCTTGATTTAAAAACAAAATCACAACCATGATTGAATATATTGTTCTAGTCATAGTGATAGACATGGACTACAGTGGGCGTAGATCTTACGACTTCATCACATTATATTCCTATGGAAATTATCAAAAGAGTAACTGGCTCTTAGCAACCGTATTATCCTATTAACTCATATGGAAACATATAGTCAGCTATTCTTCCTAGGACTTTTTCATTATAAACAGTCATCAAAGCTCATTCTTTTCAAATCCTGTTTCTATAATCAGTTGCATCTACATGTAGTTTTCACCCAGGAGATTTTCAGCCTAGTATTCTGATCTAGCCAGCAGGTTACAAATAACAGGAAACATAGAGCCTGGCATGTAAAAAGCACTTAGATTTTCTCAAATGGTTACCTTAGATTTAAAGCAGAGAAACTCAACTATTAGTGTTTCTATATGTATATATTCACATGTTTATAATATATAGACCAATGCAAATATATTTTAAAGGTGAATGAATATTTTTCCCCTGAAGAGAGGGGCAAAACAGTAAAAGTAAATCCAAACTGAAAAAACTGAGTATATGTGAACAGTTGAACATCAAAATCTTTTAGGAGCCATAGACATGGAAAGACAGGCCACAGAAATGAATGCTTAGTGACAGAGAGCTAACCAGGGACATGGCTAGAACCCCTTCTAGCACCCCTTGAGAAAGTAGTGTGGAGATTTGTGACTTTGAGTTACTTAACTTTATTCCTGTTCCAATAACCTCACATGTAAGTCAGGGCTAGACAATCTTTAAGAAGTTTTCTAGGTTAAAGGTTTTAACTGAAGGACTCTAACATAACTTCTGAAATGGTAATTTTCAAACTTTTTTTTCCTTCCTCATCAAAAAGCTACTGCAAATTATAGACGAAGTACCGGGTCCCTTCAAAGTCATTCCTTTTCTGTGTCATACGTTAAGTTTCCTCATAAAAGTATTGGGGAGAAAAAAACAAAAACACTACTCTAGAACATGGAGTACCTGGAAAATGACAATGCACTTTGTACTTTGGTTATTTGCCCAAGTCCCACTGGTTCTAAAACCAGGTTCAGGATATGACAATATTCCCAAACAAGTCAAATTAGCTCCCCATGGCTTGTACAAAGCATAACTATAAAGAAATTCAAAATGTTAAAGCTGGAAAGAGCCTAAGTCCAGCCTCCTCAATTTATATATGGAAATTGAGGCCCAGAGAGTTTTAGTTACCTGCTAATCAGCAAATATCTGATTGACATAAGTTTTTCTGCTGACCAGACATTCAGTTTCCCAAACCTTAAAATTCATCCAGATGAGTAATGGTGACTATAATACGGAAGTTGTTATCATCATCTGTGTGCATGGCAAAAAAAGAGAAATGTTCTAACACTGTAACCAAAAGAGGCTTTCATTTCTCCTCTTGGTTTTAGAAGGGAGATCATACATGCGAATTTTCTCTGTGATATTAAAATCTGGAGAAAAATTCAATAATGGCAGAAGTATGTAATATTCAAAAATGTTCTGTTTCATTGTGCAACCATTTCCATCCTTTAACAATATTCTTACCTCTTTTTTCAAGCATTTTCTCATCTTCCGATCAAGATCGTTGCAATGACCAAAAAATTTCAGAAAACTGTGCTAGAAGGAAGAAAGGGAGTAAAATATTTCATCCCATAATATGTCAAGGTCTCTGGCATGTAAAATTTAAATACTCATAAAGAAATGAGTTTACACTGTCACTCTGTTAATAAGCAAGTAACAGTTGAATCATATGTATAAAATACAGTTGACCCTTGAACAACATGAATTTAAACTCCCTGGTCCACTGACACGTGGATTTTTTCCTACAGATATACTGGAACATTTTTTGAAGATTTGCAACAATATGAAAAAACTTGCAGACAAATCACATAGCCTAGAAATATTAAAAAATATATTAATAAAAAAGTTAGGTATGGCATGAATGCATAAAATATGTGATAGTAGTCTATTTTATCATTTACTACTATAAAATATGTATGAATCTATTGTAAAAAGTTAAAATTTATCAAAACAAATGCACACACTTACAGACCACATATGGCACCATTAGAAGTCGAGAGAAATGTAAACAAACATAAAGATGCTGTATTAAATCATAATTGCATAAAATTAACTGTAGTACATACTGTACTACTGTAATAATTTCATAGCTACCTCCTGTTGCTATTGTGGTGAGCTCAGGAGTTCTGAGTATCCACTTAGAATGCCACATGACGCCAATCATCCTGTGAGCAGTTCATGTTTCGTGTAAACCTTGAGTAACACCATGGGACCCACACAAAGTGCCACTAGTGATGCTGGAAGTACTCCCAAGAAGCAGAGAACAGTCATGACATTACAAGAAAAAGTTGAATTGCTTGATAGGCACTGTAGATTGAGGTCTGTAGCTACAGTTGCCTGTCATTTCAGACAGATGATTCACCTTATATACAGATGACATAAACTTACAATATTGATAAACACAGTACAGTATTGTAAATGTATTTTTTCTTCCTTATGATTTTCTTTTCTCTAGCTTACTTTATTATAAGAATATATTATACATACAAAATATTGTAAGAATACATATACATACAAAATATGTCAACAGTCTCTTTATGCAATTGGTAAGGCTTCCGGTCAACAGTAGGCTTTTAATAGTTACCTTTTGGAGGAGTCAAAAGTTATACATGGGCCAGGCGTGGTGGCTCACGCCTATAATCCTAGCACTCTGGGAGGCCAAGGTGGGTGGATTGCTCGAGGTCAGGAGTTTGAAACCAGCCTGAGCAAGAGCGAGACCCTGTCTCTACTATAAATAAAAAGAAATTAATTGGCCAACTAATATATATAGAAAAAATTAGCCGGGCATGATGGCGCATGCCTGTAGTCCCAGCTACTCGGGAGGCTGAGGCAGTAGGATTGCTTGAGCCCAGGAGATTGAGGTTGCTGTGAGCTAGGCTCACACCACGGCACTCCCTCTAGCCTAGGCAACAAAGTGAGACTCTGTCTATAAATAAATAAATAAACAAACAAATAAATAAATTTATACATGGACTTTTTACTGCACAAGGTGATTAGTTGTTCCCCTTACCCCCAAGTTGTTCAAGGGTCAACTGTATACAAATAAACAGGCTTATCCTGGTCCTTCATACAGAGGAATAAATGTTCTACAAATAGAAACAAAGATAACAAAGACCTCTTCCTTGGTAAAAGGGAAGCCTGCTAACCCACCAGAACCTCACAAAGACAATGTAAAAGTTTTATCATCTAATAACCCTTTCTTTACAGGGCACATTAAAATCACAGCACAATCCATTCTCTAACACAGGAAGTGGTGTCAAGCTGCAGTGTGGCCATACTGACACGAGTAACTTACTTCACTAGCAAACACTCTGTCCCATAAAAGAGCTATTTAGTAAACACTTGGTGCCAGAGCCATTTTCTCATTTGCCTTCATTCAAAATGTCACCAAAATACACCAAATACATGGCACTGTATTAGATGCCCTATATAGGCCATATAAATAAGCCACTCATTTACAATATAGGAAATTTATGTCTGAAGTTCAAAGTCTGTTTTGCTTGAAAAACAAAACAAAATATCCTAGTTGTTTCAAGTCCCACATCTATTATCATGGCAAAAGGTATAAATGCTCTAAAGCAGGTTAAGATGAAGCCTGAAGTTAAGAACCCAAATTTTAGTAGGGCTATAATTAGCGTATTTGCACTTCATGATTTTCAAGGGTGGGTCAGATAGTGTGGTGATCTGCTATAATGACATGCCATAAATGCTGAACTTACAGTTGTAATAAAAAGCACATCTTTTCCTTTTCTTTCTAATTAAGGCTTTCATGGAAACCAGACAACACATAATTAGTAAGCTATGTTTCATGCTGTTTCTTTTTTTCCTCCTTCACTGCCACTTTAAATGTACTTTTCAAGTCCACACTGAATTGAGTAAGTGGTCAGTTTTTCTGGCAAGCATTTAAGATAGACTAGAATCTCCTATTTGTTACCTAAACAACCTTTTCCAAATAAATATTTCCTGTGGGTTTTTCCTAACCTACTTCCTTGACAACAAATAAAGAGGGACAAGGCATTTTCACCCCTTCTATGTAGTCACGCAGAAATAACAGAGAAGACTAGACTTTCCAAACGTAAGACAGTGTTTTCATAGCTTAGTTTAAATTTATTCACATCATCCCATATACATACATCTTCATTTTAAAAATCAACTGCAGGCTGGTCCGAAGGTATTGAGTTATCTCACGTGACTGTTCACAGTCAGTTACAGATTGAACTCCTTGTTCTACTACTTTCCCCCCTCCTCACTACTGCACTTGACTAGTCTTAAAAAAAAAAAAAAAAAAAATTAGGGCCGGGCGCTGTGGCTCACGCCTGTAATCCTAGCTCTTGGGAGGCCGAGGCGGGCGGATTGCTCAAGGTCAGGAGTTCAAAACCAGCCTGAGCAAGAGCGAGACCCCGTCTCTACTATAAATAGAAAGAAATTAATTGGCCAACTGATATATATATAAAAAATTAGCCGGGCATGGTGGCGCATGCCTGTAGTCCCAGCTACCCGGGAGGCTGAGGCAGAAGGATCACTCGAGCCCAGGAGTTTGAGGTTGCTGTGAGCTAGGCTGACGCCACGGCACTCACTCTAGCCTGGGCAACAAAGCGAGACTCTGTCTCAAAAAAAAAAAAAAAAAAAAAAAAAAAAAAATCAGCTGCAAAAACTAATTTAAGTTTCTTTTCACCTCAACATTAACTAAGCCCAAATGAGAATTATACTCTTGTGACATTATGTGCAAAATATTACACTCAAATGCCCCAGTGAAACTGGGGTACAAGAAATGCCTATATACTGCAATTCTTTTGTACATACACAGCGAAAGTCTCCAGTGCCTGATGTCTATTTCTTGGGAACTGAACCAACTAAGTAATTGAATAAGTGAATCAATCAATAGATATCTGAGACCCTTTTACATGGAGAGCAAGGCTCCAGTCCCTAGGAATGCAGCAGTGAGCAAGGTAGGTCTGGGCCCTACTCTCAAAGCACCTAGTCAGAGGGAAGGAGACAAATAAGCAGTGGTTTTCAAAGTGCAGTCCTAGGACACCCAAGGGTTCCCAAGACCTTTTCAGGAACAGACGCACAAGGTCAAAACTATTTCCCTAATAATACAAAGACCTTATTTGTTTTGTTCACATTTATCCTCTTACAAGGGCACAATGGAATCTTCTGAGGGCTATAGGACAGATTGAATATAAAAGCAGATGTGAGAATCCAGCTATATTCTCATATATCTTCAGACATAAAAGTGCAAGAACTGTCACGAAGTAGGAAATGTATTATGTATGATGCTACTGAAGTACAGAGTGACTGTACCAAGAGAATCTAGGCCAGGTTATAAGAAAAGGGAGAGGAAATGACCAATTAAGAACAAAATCGGCAGGATGTAAAAACCTGGTTTTGCAAACAGTAAGTAGAGATAGTGAGAAATACTCTATTTAAGTTAAGCAAAGGAAAAAATCAAATATAAAGGCTTAGAAGAGAAAAATAACATTCTCCAGTATAACTGCAAAAAAGGGCATGCAGGAGTGAGGGATAGGGAGTTGTGGGAGAGAGGTAAAGCCTGAGAGCTACTGAGGGACTGGTTTCATGAAGCCTTGAAATATAAGGCAGAAATTTAGATTTCATCCTATAGATAAAGGGAGCCATATATGGGGAACAAGGACTAAATCTGTTTTTGAAAGATCACTCTAGATGCAGTATGGAAAATGGATCTGGACAGGGAAGAGGACAAAACAGGAGACCAGACAGAAGTCATTTACAGGTGGCCCCAACAACACTGGCATGGACTATGTTAGCTGCACTGGCAAATGAGAACGAGTCCAGAGATACTTGGCAGAGAGAATGGGCAGCACTTGGTGAGTGTTCACATGTGAGGCAGACAGAAGAATTAAAGACGACACTGCTTTCTGGCTTGGACAAATAATGTCATTCACCAAGACAGAATGAAGAGGTCTTAAAAAGAGGAAAGATGGCCCGGCGTGGTGGCTCACGCCTGTAATCCTAACACTTTGGGAGGCCGAGGCGGGCGGATTGCTCAAGGTCAGGAGTTTGAAACCAGCCTGAGCGAGACCCCGTCTCTACCAAAAATAGAAATAAATTAATTGACCAACTAAAAATATATATACAAAAAATTAGCCGAGCATGGTGGCGCATGCCTGTAGTCCCAGCTACTCGGGAGGCTGAGGCAGTAGGATCGCTGAGCCCAGGAGATTGAGGTTGCTATGAGCCAGGCTGACGCCATGGCACTCACTCTAGCCTGGGCAACAAAGCGAGACTCTGTCTCAAAAAAAAAAAAAAAAAAAAAAAAAAAAGAGGTAAGATGAATTTGTGTCTGGACCTATTGAGTTTATCTGTGGAATCATTAAGTTCACCACATAGTTGAGAGAAACATACCTGCAACTCAGAAGAAACGGAAACCAGAGATAGAGATTTGAGAGTTACTGAAACCATGGGAGTGAATGAACGTTTCCAGGAAGAGGTAGCCTGAAAAACAGGTAGGTGTAAGGCAGAGAGAGGAGAGTCAGCTGAAGAAATCAAGTGGCCAAAGAAACATAAGGGAAGCCAGGAAAGAGAAAAGTATGGTAGAAGTCTATGGAAGAGTGTCGAGAAGGAAGCAAGTTTTTGGACCCTAGGGGAGGGTAGAAACAAAACTGAAAAATGGAGAAAGCAATATTTTTTCAATAGTTTGCTCTAAAAGGGAAGCTAATATAGGGAACCAGAAGGCTGAGATTATAAGAAGGAATTTTATATATTCATTTGCTCAGGATGGAGAAGATGTAGGCATTTTAAAATGCTAGTAAGAAGACAAAAAGAGGAAAAATATGAAGATAAAAAAATGCTGGATAAACCCAATTGTCAATGACTTTATCTCTGGATAGAGGAATAAAAGGCAATCTGTGTTTGCTTTACACTTTCCTAGATTTTTTACACTATCTACAGTGACATGGATTATTTACCTATTACTTTTATAAATCAGGAAAAAAAATACATAAGGACTTCCAAGTAGCTTTGAGGAAAACAGCTATTCTAAATTCTATATTCTAACTGTAGACAGAAAGAATATCTGAGTCTTGCTGACAAATGTAGGCAAAATAGGCCTGTAGATCAGAAGCAGCCCCTAGATACTACTGACGGCCATGGAAATGACATTTGGCTGCAAAAACCCCAGAACTATAAAACATGGAAAGAATGATAAAAGCACAGCAAGTTAGGGCTATTTGGAGATAAAACAGTCCTGTCCTTCAAGAGAGTTGACGAGTACTGCTACATGCCAGCACAGAAAGGGCACTTAGAATGATAGACTAAACAACAAAAAGATTATAATACAGAATTACACAAATTCAAGGCTAGAAGACACCTTAGGTAATTTAATGCATTCATTTTATCAATTAAACACAGTAATGCTGTGTATTTCTCAATGTATCGCATCAAGAGACACATGGCAATTTGTCCCATTACTGGTGATGTCAACTTTGATCACCTAGATAAGGAGTGGTCTGCCAAGTTTCTCCACTGTGAAGTTATTAGCTTTGCCTCTATAATTATTATGTGCAGATACTTTGAGACCATATAACTATCCTGTTATTCCTCAAACTTTTCACCCATTAGTATTAGGACCTATCAACGATTCTTGACTAATCAATTTTTACTACAATGGTTACCATACAGTGATTTTGTAATTCTAGCAGTCCCTTTATATTTTATTAGCTGGCATTCTACTATAAGGAAAGCTTTTCCTTTTCACCCATATATTTATGAGTATGGACTCACAGATTCTTATTTAACTGATTATGTATTTTCATTATTTTGATACTCTGTCCCATTTTTGGTCAGTGGGAGTTCAAGCTGTGCCCTGTCCTTTTGACAGTCCCCATCATTCTTTGATAAATGTCTTACTTCCTGGTATGAGACACTTCAGGTTCTTGTTCTTCCCCAGCCCTAGACCTAGAAGTAGCCATTTCTCCAAGGATCCCTGTTTGTTTCCTGGAGAATGGTAGTTAGAAAACAAACCTGAGCACTAGGTATGTTCATTGCTACAGGGAAAGATATACTTTTTTTCCATAAAAAAATATATACATACATACATACACACACACAGACATATATTTATCTTCTTCACCTAATATATATAAAAAAAACATGAGTTCACACTGACATCTCCAATTTCAATCCAACACCAGAGAATTCATCCTAGCCTTTCCTCTTCCACATTTGTAGCAGTAAGAAACTTGTCTCTTCTTATCTAAAATATTTTACTTATTTGCTTAACCCTGGAATACACAGAAGCCAGTTTCAGAATTGCTATCCATGCCATTGCAAAACCCAAACTCTACTAAAGACAGCTCTTTTTGTCTTTAGCCTATGTTCAAATTATTAGAGTTAGTTCATTTTTACCTTTAGTGTAATTAGATGGATCATTTGAAATAAAGTTAAGTTCATTTGGTTTTGCTTGTATTCTATTTCTATCGTATTCTATTGCTCAAAAAGCAAGAACTATACAAAAATATAATTGAAAAAGTGTCATTCCTTCAATCCTTTCTACCCTGCTCCTACTCATCCCAGAAGGTAATGAATCTCATTAGTTTCAGGTTATCTAATTTTTTTTAATACAAATGATGAGATACAAGTATATTTTGCTTATCTCTTCCTCCATTTTTATAAAAACTCTAGGGTACTAAAACACTCTTGCACTTGGATTTTTTTCACTAAATATATCCTAGAAGTCATTACAAGTCAGTTCATAGAAATTTTCCTTTCTTTTTTTAAACAGCTATACATAGAAGCCAATTGAAAGACTCCCCAGTGGCCACAGCTAGAACAATTTGAGCAAAAAATCAAGTATAATAGATTATAACCCAAATTATAAAATAAATATACATGATATTTATACATGATATGTATACATGATTTATAAATGAAATATACATGACATAAAATAAATATGCATGACTCCATACTGATATGAGTAAATAAATAGGAAAGAAGAGACAAGTCTCCAGAACAGAAGTCCAAAAAATTTACATAGATATTCCACCGTGTAGGAAAAACAGCATAACTTCCCAGTCCTTAAGTGACTTCCTTCCAAAGAGTTATGAAAAGGAAGGGAAAGAATTATTTTAAAGAAACCTGACAAATACTACTTTAGCCAGGTAATCAAGGTCAATAGTGATAAATTTTTTTTTTTTTTTTTTTTTTTGAGACAGAGTCTCGCTTTGTTGCCCAGGCTAGAGTGAGTGCCATGGTGTCAGCCTAGCTCACAGCAACCTCAAACTCCTGGGCTCGAGCGATCCTTCTGTCTCAGCCTCCCAAGTAGCTGGGACTACAGGCATGCACCACCATGCCCGGCTAATTTTTTATATATATATCAATCAGTTGGCCAATTAGTTTCTTTCTATTTATAGTAGAGACGGGGTCTCGCTGTTGCTCAGGCTGGTTTTGAACTCCTGACCTTGAGCAATCCGCCCGCCTCGGCCTCCCAGAGAGCTAGGATGACAGGCGTGAGCCACCGCGCCCGGCAATAGTGATAAATTATGCTATAGTATATAGCCTTCATGTGATGAAAATGATCCTTTACCTCTGTGGTCTCCCTCCCAAAAACACATTGTACCAATCTAACCATGAGAAAAGTATAAGATAAATTCAAAAAGAGAGGCATTCTACAAAATACCTGACCATTATCCCTCAAAACTGTCAAGGTCATCAAAAGCAAAGCATAAGGCTTATAATCCCAGCACTTTGGGAGACCAAGCCAGGACTGCTTGAGGCCAGGAGTTTGAAACCAACCAGGACAAGATAGTGAGACTACCATCTCTACAAAAAAAATCAAAATAAAAAAATTAGCTGAGTATGCTAGCACATGCCTGTAGTTCTTTCTACTTACTCAAGAGGATGAGGCAGAAGGATCCCGTAAGCCCAGGAATTTGAGGTTAAAGTAAGCTATAATTGTGCCACTGCACACCAGCCTGGGAGAGCAAGACTCTATCTCAAAAAAATAAAAATAAATAACAAAGAAAGAAATGATCACAGCCAACAGGTACCTAAATAGCCATGATACCTAAGAGTAATATGTATCCTGGATAGAACCCTGTAATAGAGAAAAGACAGTAAGTAAACACCTAACATGAATAAATCAGAATAAAGCATGGACATATCATATATCAATATCATATCATATATATAAATCAATATCGGTTTATCGGTTTATTAATTGTACATTGTTATTAACATCTTACACTGGTAAGGTACATTTAGTTTATTAATTGTACAACTGTACCAGTGTAAGATGTTAATAACAGGGGACACTAGGTATAGGGTATATGGGAACTCTGTACTATTAATACATTCACAATTTATCTATAAATCTATCTAAAGCTGTCCTTAAAAATGAAATCTATTTAAAAATAAAAATTAAAAAACAGATGTACAGTATTCCATCCTGTGGATGTCAACCACTCTATGTTGGGAAAGGTTGTTCCCACCATTTTACACTTGCAAACAATGCTGAAATTAGTAACTTTGTACATATGTTTTCATACCGTTGAAATTAGGACACAGGAAAAAAATGGTTATAAAATGTTTTCATACCGTTGAAATTATACTTTTAAGATAAACTCCTAGAAATGGGAATGATGAGTCAAAACTCAAATACACTGCAGTTTTGCTAGACACTGTCAAACTCCTCTATAAAAGCTGTGCCAATTTGCAATCCCACCAAAAATAAGAGTATCCTTCTCCCACTACCTCCCCAACAGAATAAACTGTCATACTGTTTATTTTCTTTTTCCTATTTCTTTTGCAATGGACTGACTGATGGATGTCATACTGTTTAAATTTGCCTCCTGAGGAATGGTATCTCAGCATATTTAATTTGTGTTTCTCTAACTACTGAGTGAGGTTGAACATCTTTACATATATTTAAGGTCATCTTTCCTCTTTTTGTAAATTGTTCATGCTTTTGCTCATTTTTTGCTTTGATTTTTGGCCTCTTCTTCCTCTCAATTTTTAAGGGCCCTGCATTTATAATATCAGGGCTATTATCTCATTACCTGTGCCACGTGTTATCAATACTGTCTCCGGTTTTAAGAAGTGGCCTTTTGACTCTACATTTTTTGTAATGCAAATAATGCAAATTTACCAATCTTTGATTTTATTGCCTCTGGAATTTAGAGTCCTAGTTAAGCTGCCTTTCCCTACCTTCAGGTTATAAAGGAATTTACCCATGTTTTCTTAGTATCTGTATTACTTCATTATTGGCATATATGATCCATTACAAGTTGATTTATATGTTAAGTATTTTACTTTTTTCCAAATGGCTCTATTAATTGTCCCTGTGCCATTTATTTAAAAATCTAACCAAAAAACTTCTGTTTCTGTCCATGAAGGAATAACTGGTAAAAACTAGCCCTCCCAACAACTCGAAAACTAGATAAAATATATGGAACATTGGGACAGACATTGGGATAACAGACTGTGCAGGACTGTGATACCTGAGAAGGAAATAAAATAAGGTGAACCCTTAGAGGCAATTTCCAAACCACGTAGCAGGGAAAGAGAATTCAAGAAGAGAATAAAGGTCTCACTGAGCTCAGGCAACAGATATCAGAGTTCAGGGAGGTTGAGGCAGCTGGAATTTGTGAGGGAGAGATACACAGGAAAAAAAAAACCACTCCAGAAATCTACATGGGGTTCCCTTGAGTCACTGAGCATTCATCTGTACATGTGTTGGATGAAACTTCACAAGGCCACAGTAACTACAAAGAACTACAGCAGCTGTAAGCTGAAAAATGCAGAGAGCTAGACAGGGATGGCAGTCAATGAAGTTCTCACAGGCAAAAGTAGAGAGCTCAATGAACACTCAAGTCCATCAGTAGAGAGAATCAAGAAAAATCATGCTTGAGTAGCTGGGCTAAACTAACCCCAGAGTAAATGCTACTCCAGACATGCCCCAAAAGTACTTAAAAACATGCCTAAAGAAAAGGATCAAACATTTCCTGCCAACCGAAAAGAGAAAATCCAAGTGGTCAATAATATTCAGCCTCATATGAAAACTAGTAAACATATTTTTGTAGAAATTGACAAGCTGATTCTAAAATTAATATGGAAATGGAAAGAACCCAAAATAGCCAAAGCAACTTTGAAAAAGGACAGAGTTGGAGGATTTACATGATTTGATTTCGAGACTTACTGCAAGGCAACAGTAATCAAGACAGTGTGGTACTAGTGCTAAGAATAGAAATATAAATCAGTGGAACAGATTAGAGAGCCCAGAAATAGACCCACTGATATATGGTCAATTGATTTTTGACAAAGGGATCATGTAAATGAGTGGGAAAAGAATAGTTTCTTCAACAAATGGTGTTGAAACAACTGGATATCCACAGGCAAAGAAAATGAAGTTCAACTATACCTCATACCATACACAAAAATTAACTTGAAATAAATCATAGACGTAAATGTAAATGCTTAAACTAGAAAACTCTAGAAGGAAAAACAAAAGAATATACAGTGACCCTTAGGACACAGGAAAAAAATGATTATAAAAGAAAAAAATGAATTAGCCAGGCATTGTGGTGTGGCATGAGCCTATAGTCCTGGCTACTCAGGAGACTGAAGCAAGAAGATTGCCTGAGCCCAGGAGTTTGAGGTTGCAATGAGCTATAATGACACCAATGTACTCTACCCAGGGTGACAGAAAGAGACTGTCTCAGGTGGGGAAAAAAAAGATAAATAAGACTTGATCAAATATACAAGCTGCTCTTTGAAACACATCCTTAAGAAAATAAAAAGGAATGCCACAGACCAAAAAAAAAAAAAAAATTCATGGCCGGGCACGGTAGCTCACGCCTGTAATCCTAGCACTCTGGGAGGCCCAGGCGGGCAGATAGCTCGAAGTCAGGAGTTCGAAACCAGCCTGAGCAAGAGCGAGACCCCGTCTCTACTATAAATAGAAAGAAATTAATTGGCCAACTAATATATATAGAAAAAATTAGCAGGGCATGGTGGCGCATGCCTGTAGTCCCGGCTACACGGAAGCCTGAGGCAGAAGGATTGCTTGAGCCCAGGAGTTTGAGGTTGCTGTGAGCCAGGCTGATGACATGACACTTACTCTAGCCTGGGCAACAAAGCGAGACTCTGTCTCAAAAAAAAAAAAAAAATTCATAATATACCGTAATATATCAGACAAAAAATTTGTATGCCAAATGATAAACAGAATGCTTATGACTCAACCACAAGACAAACAACCCATTTTTAAATAGGGGCAAACGATTTTATATGAATGGCTAATAAGCACATGAAAACATGCTGAAAATCATTAGCCACCAGGGAAACACAATTAAAAACCAAAATGAGATACTGCTACATACCCATAAAACAGCTGAAGTTATAAAGATCAACAATATCAAGAGCTGGTGAGGAGAGGGAGCTGGTGAGGATAGGGAGCTGGAATAATACAGAATGGAAAACAGTTTGGCAGCTTCTTATAAAGTTAAACATATTCTGAACACATGACCTAGTCATTCTATTCGTAGGTATTTACCCAAGAGAAATAAAAAGATGTCCAAACAGGCCGGGCACGGTGGCTCACACCTGTAATCCGAGCACTCTGGGAGGCCGAGGCGGAAGGATTGCTCAAGGTCAGGAGTAAACCAGCCTGAGCAAGACCCCATCTCTACCAAAAATAGAAAGAAATTAATTGACCAACTAAAAATATATATAGAAAAAATTAGCCAGGCATGGTGGCGCATGCCTGTAGTCCCAGCTACTCGGGAGGCTGAGGCAGGAGGATTGCTTGAGCCCAGGAGTTTGAGGTTGCTGTGAGCTAGGCTGACACCACGGCACTCACTCTAGCCTAGGCAACAAAGTAAGACGCTGTCTCAAAAAAAAAAAAAAAAAAAAGATGTCCAAACAAAGATTTGTACATGAACGTTTCTAGCAGCTTTATCCAAAATAGCACAACTGCAAACAAACTAAATGTCCATCAATAGGCAGATAAACTGTGGCAGGTCCATATAATGACATACCACTCAGAAGTAAAAATGAATGAACTAAGGACACATGCAACAGCATGTATGAAGCTCAAAAACCTATGTGGAGCAAAATACAAGAATATTCAACGTAGAGTACATTTATAACAAATTCTAGAATAGCAAAACTAATCTATAGCAACGAAAAGTACTTCAGTGGTTACCTGGGCCAGAGGTGAGGGTTGAGGCTCAATACAAAGGAGCACATGGACCTTTTTGAGAGAAATGTTTTAGATCTTCAATGTGATGATGGTTATATGGGTGTTTATATTTGTCAAAACTCATCAAACTGTACACTTAAAATAGATGTATTTTATTACACATAAATTTACTTCAAAAAGGTTAATTTTTTGAAAAGTCCATCTTTTGCTCCAGTGTTTTGAGATGCCACTTTTATTATAAGAAATCCTTTTCAAAGGGAAAAAAAATAATGCTTAATTTTATTCCAATTTAAAGTAGTCATGGACCAAAAGACAATATGCAAAAATAACAAGTAACGAAGTTTAGTTAAAATCAAGGATTGAAAAACTCTGGCCCTTAACCTAACTTAGGAAATAAATATGAAGAGATAATACCCTTATTTATGTCTAGCATTATGAAAACACAACACACTTCTAAGGGCTGTACTGGCAAAATGCTCAATAACAGATTGACATGTTGTTCCACAAGTCCCTTTCTTTCCACTGTGCCTCTGTTGGCAGATCCTCTCCTTTACTGTTTCTGCCTATAACTGACAATATACAGAATTAAAATATGTGCATTAAGTCAATACAAATCAGTTCCTGTTCCTTAAAAAGTAAACATTTACATTTTTACTTTCAAAAAATCTAAAAGTTACATTTTACTAGCCTGGCTCATTTTTCAGTTGAGTCAGTAAGTGGGTGTATGAAAACTCCCAATTCTTGATCTAATATATGGTGAAAATACACAGCCTAAAGTATACTGTCATTGACAACATTCTTTGAACTGGTAAAAATATCTGACTGCACACATTACTAGTATTACTTACCACCTTACTTTTGGTCTTTAAATTTTACTCACTTAAGTGATACTATTATTTTAATTTGATATATCTACAGTTAATGAATATCTCGAGAAAAATAACTAATGCATCATGAAAAATTATCAAAAAACCACAAATGCTTCTCATAACAAATGTCATGCATCAAATATATTTTAAAAAGCTAAATATTCAACAGTTATAAAAATATCAGCTTGATTTAACGCATTCCAAATATGGGCTCTTTTTCTATTTGGGTTTCAACCATGGAATGTTACTTCCATTCCACTAAAACTTAAGTAAATATATCAGATTAGGCCAATCATAAATCAAATCTAGTTAACATCTAACTACATAAAATGTTTCTATTACCATTAAACACAGAATGGTAGCCATCAAAAAGCAGATGATCACAGAATAATTTCACTATGATCAGAAGAGTCAGAGCTGAATATAATTGTTCTAGTTTAAAAACATGGATTCCAACTATCGCATACCATTTCAGAAATTCCCTAACAAACTACCACGCTTGATTTTTACTAATCATAAAAGCAGATGTTTCTGAAATATCACCCACATCAATTGCTAATCTTTACTAAGCTTAGACCCATTACTAAAACAGCATCATTCCCTTCCACTAATGGAGATATAGTAACATTTTACATCAGGGTGTTATACCTAAGTTTCATTTTGGCTTTAGTAGTCATTTTTCTGAACTCTTACATTTTTGTGACATTCCTTAAGCAAGTTAATCAAGATGTTGCATTCTTCAGTGTGCAAGTGTGGAGATAAATCAGGATGCATCTTTGGAAGGTGATGGATCACAGCAGTGCAACCTGTGGATACAAGAGTGTCTTGAATATACATGACTATATGTGTTAAGACCATCTAAAAGCATTTTCGGTAAGAACCCTAAGTGACCTTTATCAGAAAATAATGTTAACCATTAACCAGTTGTGTGACCTTAGGCCAAGTACTAAACTTGAGCCTCAGCTTCCTTATCCAATGGTTTAACATACACAGCAAGCTTTCAGTAGTGCCTAGAGAACCTCCAAGTTCAGAGGGACAAAAGCAGGAATCCTCAAGAGACCCAAATAAGTGCTCAAGCAGAAACAGCTTGCCTATATATTAATAAGCCTGACTTCACATATTTTCCCCACAATCCAAAAATTGATTACAACTCATTTCGGTCAGATGAAATTCTACCAATTAAGAGACTTGGTTTATTAGTCCTTTTAAAATGTATGTACCTCTGAGACAGTTAAAGGGCCATTAGTCAGTCCCACATTAGTGTGAATTAATATAGATTGCTCTCTTCATAACATCTGGCTGGAAAAACCTAACTGAACAATGACGTGAAACAAGAAGCAGACTGTGGAAAAAAAATTTCAAATTTAGCATCCATAAAACTAATACATCCATAAAACTAATTATTTTTTATACATTTATTTTTATACATCCATAAAACTAATTATTACAATGAAAACATGAAGCTAGAATCCCTGAAATTAAGTTAAATTGGTTCATTCACAAAGTAGGAAATTAGCAGCCAAGGTCAAAGGAAAAACATTATTTTGAGGTGTTTGCTATAGTTATTTAGTGCTATTCATCTATCCTTTTTTTTAAAAAAACCAATTCTAACTCAGAAATGATTACCAAAAGAATCAATTAATTGCTTTAATCTTTTAAAAGTTCCAAAAATGAAAATACAGGAACCACCTCACACCCATTAGGACGGCTACTATAAAAACAAAACAAAACAAACAAACAAAAAAAACGGGAATGTATGATGGGTTTGATTTTTATATCAAATCATCAGGCATGGAGAAATATCTTTTAGAAGTGTTAAAATAAATGTTCCTACTGTATAGTTAAAAAAACAAAAACAAACAAACAAACAAAAAACAGAAAACAAGTGTTGAAGAGAGCATATAGGAGAAATTGGAGCCCTTGTGCACTGTTGGAGGAAAGTAAATCGAGACAGCCGCTATGGAAAATGGTATAGCGTTTCTTCAAAAAATTAAAAATACAATTACCATATGACACAGCAATTCCACTTCTGGTTATGTATCCAAAAGAACTGAAAGCAGAGTCTTGAAGAGGTATTTGTACACCCACGTGCATAACATATTATTTACAACAGCTAAAACATGGTAACAACCCACATGTCCAACATTAAAACAGCTTGGTACTGGCACAAGAACAGGGACACTGACCAGTGGAACAGAACAGAGAACCCAGACATAAAACCATCCTCGCCGGGCGCGGTGGCTCACGCCTGTAATCCTAGCACTTTGGGAGGCCGAGGCGGGCGGATAGCTCAAGGTCAGGAGTTCAAAACCAGCCTGAGCGAGACCCCGTCTCTACCAAAAAACAGAAAGAAATTAATTGACCAACTAAAAATATATATACAAAAAAAAATTAGCCGGGCATGGTGGCACATGCCTGTAGTCCCAGCTACTCGGGAGGCTGAGGCAGTAGGATCGCTGAGCCCAGGAGATTGAGGTTGCTATGAGCCAGGCTGACGCCACGGCACTCACTCTAGCCTGGGCAACAAAGCGAGACTCTGTCTCAAAAAAAAAATAAATAAATAAAACCATCCTCATATAGCCAACTAATCTTCGACAAAGCAGATAAAAACATACACCGGGGAAAAGAATCCTTATTCGAGAAATGGTGCTGGGAAAACTGGATAGCCATATGTAGAAGACTGAAACAAGAACCACACCTTTCACCTCTCACAAAAATCAACTCACGCTGGGTAACAGACTTGAACCTTAGATGGATGGATAGGCACAATGTGGTATACACATACAATGAAATATTATTCAGCCTTAAAAAGGCAGGAAATTCTAACATATGCTACAACATGGATGAACTATGAGGGCATGCTGAGTGAAATAAGTCACAAAAAGACTAATTACTGTACAATTCCACTTATATGAGGTACTTAGAAGAGTCAAAATTACAGAGACAGAAAGTATTAATGGAATGGTATAATATTTGCCTTGAGGAAGGGTTAGAATAGGGAAAAGTGTTATGGAGGTGGATGGTGGTGATGTTTGCACAACATAATATTCATTCACTCACTCACTCATTCATTCATTTGTCGTGCTGTGGCTCATGCCTGTAATCCTAGCAGTTTAGGAGGCCGAGGTGGGAGGATTACTTGAGGCCAGGAGTTTAAGACCAGCCTGGACAACATAGTGAGACCCTGTCTCTAAAAGAAATGTTTTTAAATTAGCCACTTGAAGTGCCATGTGCCTGTAGTTACAGCTTCTAAGGAGGCTGAGGTAGGAGGATCTCTTGAGCCCAGGAGTTCAAGGTTATAGTGAGCTATGATCAGGCCACCATACTGCAGCCTGGATGACAGGGCGAGACTCTGTAGGGTGGCGGGGGAGAGGAGACAATCAATCAATTTTATTTGCTTTTTGGGATTTTTTATTTTCTTTTCAAAGAATTTTAAAACAGACTCAAGTCCTCGCTACAGCAATCAGACAAGAGAGAGGAATTAAGGGCATCCAAATGGGAGCAGAAGAGATCAAACTCTCACTCTTCGCTGATGACATGATATTATACCTAGAAAACCCCAAGGATTCAACCAAGAGACTCCCTGATCTGATAAATGAATTTGGTAAAGTCTCAGGATACAAAAACTATACACAGAAATCAGAGGCATTCATATACGCCAATAACAGTACAAGTGATAACCAAATCAAAGACTCAATTCTCTTCAAAATAGCAACAAAGAAAATAAAGTACCTTGGAATTATTTAAGGAGGTAAAAGACCTCTACATGGAGAACTATGAAACACTGAAGAAGGAAATAGCAGAGGACGTAAACAGATGGAAGAATATACTATGCGCATGGGTCGGCAAAATCAACATTGTTAAAATGTCTATACTACCTAAAGTGACCTACAAAGTCAACGCAATCCCTATCAAAATACCATCATCATTTTTCACAGAAATAGAAAAATAATTTTATACTTTGTATGGAACCAGAGAAGACCCCATATAGCAAAATCAATCCTAATCAATAAAAACAAAATAGGAGGTATCAATTTACCAGACTTCAAACTATACAACAAGGCTATAGTCATTATAACAGCTTGGGACTGGCACAAGAACAGGGACACTGACCAGTGGAACAGAACAGAGAACCCAGACATAAAACCATCCTCATATAGCCAACTAATCTTCGACAAAGCAGATAAAAACATATACCGGGGAAAAGAATCCTTATTCAAGAAATGGTGCTGGGAAAACTGGATAGCCATATGTAGAAGACTGAAACAAGACCCACACCTTTCACCTCTCACAAAAATCAACTCACGCTGGGTAACAGACTTGAACCTTAGGTGTGAAACTATTAGAATTCTAGAGGAAAATGTTGGAAATACTCTTCTAGACATTGGCCTAAGCAAAGAATTTATGAAGAAGACCCCAAAGGCAATCACAACAGCAACAAAAATAAACAAATGGGACCTGATCAAATTAAAAAGCTTCTGCACAGCCAAAGAAACCGTGAAGAGAGCAAACAGACAACCCACAGAATAGGAGAAAATTTTTGCAAGCTACACATCTGATAAAGGGCTGATAACTAGAACCTATTTAGAACTCAGGAAAATCAGCAAGAAAAAATCAAATAACCCTATCAAAAAATGGGCAAAGGACATGAACAGAAACTTCTCAAAGAAGACAGAATAATGGCCAACAAACATATAAAAATATGTTAAACATCTCTAATCATCAGGAAAATGCAAATCAAAACTAAAGTGGACATATAGGAGCAACATTTATCCGGTGTCGGGAGGGTGGGAGGGGGGAGGAATGGATGGGTATATACAACCACAACGAGTAAGATATGCAACATTTGGGGGATGGACATGCTTGAAGATCTTACTCCAGGGGGGAGGGGGGCATGGGCAATATATGTAACCTTAACACTTGTACCCCATTAATACACTAAAATAAAAAATAAAAAAAATACAGGGAAAAGTTTGAATCACTATTTTACCAAAAAATATATAGGAATGGGTTAATTATGCATATGAAAAGATGCTCCTCATCATTAGTCTTTAGGAAAATAAATTAAAACCTTGAGATACCACGACACCCACCAGAACAGCTATGATCAAAAAGTCAGACAATACGAAGACATTAGTTAGGATGTGGAGAAACTAGACCTCATGCATTGCTATCGGGAATGTAAGTGTACTGACACCTTAGGAAACAATTTAGCAGTTTCTTAATAAGCTGAAAACAAACTCAACACGACCTAGTTGCACTCCAAGAGAAATGAAAACGCATTATCTACACAAAGACATGTATATGAATGGTCATATGAGCACTATTCACAATAGCCAATACTGGAAATCACCCAAATGGCAGATGAGAGATAAATGGATACACAAAATGGGTGCATATATACAATGGAATACCATTTAGCAATTAAAAGGAATGAACTACTGATGCACTCTCCCACACGGATAAACCTCAAAAACCCTACACTAAATGAAAAAAGCCTGATGCAAAAGACTACATATTATACACAATGTCTAGAAAAGGCAAATTTATAGAAACAAAAAGATCATTGGTTGCCTAGGACTGAAAGGTGAGGACAGTGATTAATTTGCAAATGGACAAAAAATAACTTTTTGGGGTGACAAAAATGTTCTAAAACTGAATTGTGGTAATGGCTGCACAACTCTATACATTTACTAAATTATTCAATTTACTTACAATAAGTGAATTTTATAGTATGTAAATTATACCTCAATAAAGCTGTTAAAAAATAAAAATTTAAAAGTCTGAACAAATATTATAATTCCTGAGGATTAGAGTATAGCTATTATTTCAGATTGCAACTTGTAAAAATGCCAGTAGATCACTGTTCCATTCATTAACTACTAAAAACACACACAAAAAAACATACCACAGCTCAAGATCACAAATCAGGCTGTTGCACCCAGCTAAGTAGTTACTTGAAATGGAAAATGAAAATGCAGCCAAGGCCGGGCACAGTGGCTCACGCCTGTAATCCTAGCACTCTGGGAGGCCAAGGCGGGAGGATTGCTCGAGGTCATGAGCTCAAAACCAGCCTGAGCAATAGTGAGACCCCATCTCTACTATAAACAGAAAAAAATTAATTGGCCAACTAATATATATAGAAAAAATTAGCCAGGCATGGTGGAGCATGCCTGCAGTCCCAGCTCCTCGAGAGGCTGAGGCAGCAGGATTGCTTGAGCCCAGGAGTTTGAGGTTGCTGTGAGCTAGGCTGACGCCATGGCACTCACTCTAGCTTGGGCAACAAAGCGAAACTGTCTCAAAAAAATAAACAAACAAATAAATAAATATAGTATTATCTTGTATTATTGGAAATACAAGATCTATCTAGATTAAAAGAACAGCATTGAACATGTCACTGGTCAGCTATTCACAAGTTATGTCACTTCAGTTACTGAGACCTAAGTCTCTTCTTCTATAAAGTGGAATTAGCTCTTGAACCTATATCTTGGTGTTGTCATAGGTTTAAAATGACATATGTAGGAGTATCTGAAAAAGTAAACAGTGAGTGTGACATATGTAAAGTACTATTTGTAGATCTGAAATTCTCAGTCATATGCTAGGAAAGGCTGAACTGATTTACTCTGTGATGTGTCTGAGGACAGGACTGCAAATCAAAGGGTGGAACTGCAAAGACAGATGTTATCATCTTGGATGTCCAACAATGTAACAGGCTGTAGTGTGAAGATCTGAGTTATCTGCAGTTGTAACTTGTCCAAAAGAGATTGGCTACATCAATTAAAGATGTCATAGAGTATATTCTTACATTGCGTTCTTAACTTCTCAA
The DNA here is from genome assembly GCF_040939455.1 of Microcebus murinus. NCBI lineage: Eukaryota > Metazoa > Chordata > Mammalia > Primates > Cheirogaleidae > Microcebus > Microcebus murinus. Next base: position 29,635,464 of record NC_134123.1, read on the forward strand.
ATCTAGTTCATAATTTATTTTAAGCTATCCCCTGAAATAAAATGCACATGCAAAGGATAAACACTCACTGGTACTAAGAATACAGAAAATAATTTCAAAAGGGTAGTGCCAAGGTAATTATGAACATGAGCAGCACCACTGAAATAAAGTGAAAGGAACATAGACCTCTTGCCTCGGTGCTTCCATTGGGAGCAAGAAGAGGAGGCATAAATTCCATCAAACTGCTATTATTTAAACACAAAACTTCAGTCCCACCTTTACACCGGCATTTAGACAACACCGAAAAGGTATACTTGTCACAAGTACACCACCTCCATCCCCATGCCAGCCGCACCCACTTCCTTAAGTATGTACACAATAGCAAAACAATCCACTGAAACTCCTTAAAATGTTCAACTGTGAAAATGTGATGTTTTGATATCTGGTTAACGGGCCCCTAACAAAGCAATTTTAACTTTTCCTTGGGACTTGGCTGGGAGGGTAAAAGCAGCAGGGTACTCTCACTGAAAATAGAAAAATTATAGTCTTGTTTCATTCATTCCTTCACCTTAGTCTACTACTCAGAGGTAAAATTTCCCTAATGAATATTCTATGACAGACAGCAGATTTCAACCACCAGGTGGCACAATTTTAGAAAATAAATAAATCAAAATCAAGCAATATTAACCCTAGCCAAAAGAAAAGGGATAAGCATTCTAATAACACACTCCAGCAAATCTATAATCACGGGGAAGAACCTTATATTTTAATGCCACTTGGTTTTTCTTTAGAAAGATTTTGCTATTGTGTGCATGCACAGGAAGAAATTTACACTACAGTTATAATTTCTAATGTTGTCTTAAAATATACAAAAATAAAGCCAGAAGAGTCTGTTGTTCAGTCTGAAGAAGCCGTTCTCCAGGGGGGGGAATCCTGTAAATTAATACTTTATGCTTTCTAACACACATTTTTAAAAGACTACGTTTCAGAAAGCCCTGGTATTATTTAAATTAGTATTTTCCAACTTTTTCAAACTATGAACCATGTCATAGCGGAGGTAGTAGACACAGGAGACTGCCTACCCTACCCACTTCTACTTATCCCACCACAAAGTGACCAAATCTAAACAGCTGCTACTGATTAAGTGTTCTCGAGGAACCGGCTCACGTTGTTGCTTTCCTTGAACATTCATGATACTTCTTAGCACTCTGACAAGTCATGTGAATTTCAAAAACATAAATAAAAAATCAGTCCATAAACCTCAAAGAATGCACAGGCTACCGAATAAGTGAGTATTCTTGTAAATGCACATAGTAAATGCCCAATAAACGCTTGCTGAATGCTGAATTCACGATTATTCATGAGAATTTAGTTCAGATCTCGACACAGTAAAAAAAAAAAAAGGATGGAAAGAGGCTCATTTTAAATCAACTAAACAAGTGTAAAAGCTTGCACGTATGAGAGATACAAAAGGCATCACACACGATTCCTTTGCCATTGCAAGCTTCTATGCATTTAAAGTTTTAAACGAAGGTTTCCAAAACTTTGACTTATTTACGACTCCACACAAAACGCCTGCTGTGAAAACACAAGCGCCATCGTCTTTAAACCAAAGAAAAGAGATCCGAATGTCCACTTTCCTTGAAAAACGCACTGATGGAGATCTTAGAGGGCTCTCACATCCCAAGAGGGATGAGACAACTTTCACTGCAGCTGGGACGCGCGGCAACAGACCCCCACTTTCTGCACGCAAGTTCTCAACTCCCAGGTAAACAATAACGACAACGCACTTTACGGAGCGCTCGGCAACTCAAACACGGCGTGAAGGTAGGTTATACCCATTTTACAAGCTAGGAAGCCAAGGCTCGGAGAACCGAGGAGCCGCCCAAGGTCGCCAGGCTGGAGAGTGGCGGGCGGATTCCAACAGCGAGCGACGCCCACAGCCTGCTCTTAACCACCTGCGTGCCCCAACCAAACGCCAGAGGAAAGACCTCGGGACGCACCTGCAGCCGCACCTGCAAATCCCCCGGCGCAGCGGCCCGGCTGGGACCAGCGGGAGCGAGGACGCCGGGCCGCGACCTCCGAGGGCCGGCGGGCAGCCCCGGCAGCACGCGCGCCCTCAGGGGACCGAACCAGGGACAAGGGATCGCTCCTCAGAACAGCCCTGACTCCCGAGACTCACCCGACTCGCGGCCACACCGGGAGGGCTGAAGCGGTCCAGCGACGGACACTCCTGCGCTGAGAGCCGGCTGGTTGCGAGCCCGGAGCCCCGTGGCTGCGCAGGCGGCGGACGCCCCGGCGGCCTCCACAGCGGACACGGCGCGGCCCGCCCCGCCGCCCACAGCTGAGGCGCATGCGCCACCCGGCCCGGACGTGCCCACATCCGGGCACTACGGGGGGAAAAAGAGCGAGGCGCTGAGGCACCGCGGGCCTAAACGGCGAGTCGAACCAACAAGCCAAGTTTCGTGACTGACACTAGGCTTGACTGAAACAACCTCCTCTACTAAGAGGACTGGCGCGGGGCCTCGGCGAGTTTCACTCCTGCCGCCCCCTCCAGGCGGTCCCCTGTGCGCGAGGCACAATCCAAGGTTTGGGCTCCGGTGGGCGGAGCCTGGAGGCGGCGGACACTGCGATTGGTGGCTTTGAAGGCGCGGCGGGCGGGAACAGCTGCTGAGGAGCGAGGCGGCTGGAGATGTGGGCCGGTAAGAGAATCCTCGGCCGTACGGGACTGGGCCCCGGCGGCTGGCGGGAACCATGTGGGAGCCAGATCCGAGGCCTCTGAGGCTCTGTTTTCGGGACCGGCGCGCGTCCTCGACCGGAGGACTGGCGCTAGCGCTCAGGGTGGGGGGCGAACTACGGTAGACGGTGAGGTGAGAGCGGGCGGGGGATGCTGGGCCAGTCGTGACGTCACTTCCGCCCTGTTGGGGCGGGGCGGGGCCGAGCTTACGTAGACGCGCGTCTGCGCAAGCGCGTGCCGGCTTTGCAGGCAACTGGCTGCTCCGCTGTCAGAGCTTAGGGTTGCCACTTTGGCCTCAGCTGGGGTTCTGTTTTGGTCCTGAGCTCCTCTCGGCTTCCTTCCTTTCTGGTCCCTTTACCCTGGCGCTGGGAAGTACAAATAAGGTTTAAAAATAGTCACAGGGGAAACGCTTATTAAAGGGTTTCCCGACTTTATTGGTGAGACTTGAGCACACACTACCAGATTTCTTTAGAATGGGGGTTCTGCAAACTCTACCCAGAATGCTGAATCTCAAGCCCTGTATGCGCGCTCTCCCTTCAGTTTAACTTGATAGGGCCGTGGGATCTTCATTTTAACAGCTACCCCAACCCCAAGTGTCCTTAAAAGTGTTGGTTTGGCGCGGCGTGGTGGTTCACGCCTGTCATCCTAGCACTCTGGGAGGCCCTGGAGGGAGGATTGCTCAAGGTCAGGAGTCTGAGACCAGCCTGAGCAAGAACGAGACCCTGTCTCTACTAAAAATAGAAATTAGCCGGATGACTAAAATATATAGAAAAAATTAGCCGGGCATGGTGGCGCGTGCCTGTAGTCCCAGCTGCTCGGGAGGCTGAGGCAGGAGGATCGCTTGAGCCCAGGAGTTTGAGGTTGCTGTGAGCTACGGGGATGCCACTGCACTCTACCTGGGGCAACAGAGTGAGACTCGGTCTCAAAAAAAAAAGTGTTGATGTTTCACTGACTTAATCCTGCCCAGGTGATCTCCGCGAGCATGCTGCTTAGAGTATATAGTCACTCATTCCACAAGCATTTATCAAGTTCTTATGGTCCCCAATCCCCGGGGTGCAGACCGGTCTGTGGCCTGTTAGGAACCGGGTGTGGCATCCCTGCCTGAGCTCCGCCCCTCCCCAGCCCGCCTTTGGAAAAATTATCTTCCATGAAACTTAAAAAATTATCTTTCATGAAACTTAGGAGCTGGGCTGCACAGCAGGAGGGGAGCTCCAGGCAACCAAGGGAAGCTTCATCTGTATTTACAGCCACATGGCTTGCAACACCGCCTGAGCTCTGCCTCCCTCCCTGCCAGCTTCGCCTCCCCCTCCCCTGTGAAAAAAGGGTCTTCCGTGAATCAGGTCCCTGGTGCCAAAAATGTTGGGGACCTCTGCTCCAAAATATATTTAAATATTTATATACAGCTTAAGGACAAAATAATTAAAATCTTCATGCTGAAACTGTTTGCAAAGTGGCTGAAAAAGGTAAGCATTTGGGTGTTTCACCTACAAATCAAAATCCCAGCTTAAAAATATGCTGGAAAATGTTGTATTTGGTTAATGCTTTGTTGTGCTGTGTTTGTTTTATTAAAGTGCCAAAGAGATGGATGAGACTGTGGCCGAGTTTATCAAGAGGACCATCTTGAAAATCCCCATGAGTCAAATGACAACAATCCTAAAAGCCTGGGAATTTTTGTCTGAAAATCAACTGCAGACTGTAAATTTCCGACAGAGAAAGGAATCTGTGGTTCAGCACTTAGTTGAGCTGTGTGAGGTAACAATGTTACAAGTAATTAGTCTTGAACAGCCTGCTAACCCTTTGGGTTTTTCTTTCTTCTTAGTCTTAGATTTAAACTGCTAAACTGTGAAGTGATGAGGACTGTGTATTACTATAGTGTAGCTAATGTCTAATTGGCTTTCTCAGCTTGTAAAGAATGCTTACAAATCAATAAGGAAAAAGTGAATACCATGAGAGGAAAAAAAAATCAATACAAATTAAAATAATGAGCAGTATTTTTTTCCTTATATTTTTAACCTAGCCAATTATCAAAGATGAAAAGATAACACCCAAACATGTTGGCAAAGTTGTGAGAAAAGAGATATTCTCTCTTTTGAATGTATTTATTTACTTATTTGCTTTTTGTTGTAAAATGTTTTCAGATTCTCAGAAAAGTAAAAAGTATAGTACAAAGAATTGCTATATTCCAGTGTACCCTTCCCTCATTCACTTTTAAATAAATACACATTTTGACCTAGCATTCCACTTCTGGAAGTTTATACTGAGAAAATAATAAAAAAAAATAAGGAGGTATATATAAATAATGCTATAACTTACAAATATTTATATATTTATAAAATTTTCACATGTACTTACATTTAATATATAAATATTAATATTTATTTGGTTTTTAGATACATATTTATATTTCAATAAAGATGTTAAGTATAGCATTGTTTTTAAAACAAAAAATTGGAACAACTATATGTAGGAGACTGGATAATGATATATGCAATAACAAAATAATATAGATCTTTGTATACAGCATTAAAAGAAGCTATATACATACATATAAATGTTTCTATGTAGAGCTGGAGCTCTGTATTCTGAAGCAATTTGCAATTGCAATTTGCAGTTTACAATTCTGAAGCTGAAGCAGTTTTGTCCCATGTAGGACATTTGACAATGTCTAGAGACATTTTTGGTTGTCAGTACTGTGGGGGTGGGTTGCTACTGGCTTCTACTGGGTAGAGAGGGCCATGGTTACTCCTTAACATCCTAAGACAGCCCTCCACAACACGGATTATCTAACCCAAAATGTCAAAGGTGCCAAGGCTGAGAAACCCTGGCATTGAAGTCTAGGATGCGTAGCGGACTGTTAAATATGGTTGGCCTAGAGAGGGTGGTGGTAAGGAAGAGAAGGATTTCACTTTTTACTATGCATACTGCTGTACATACTAAATATAAAAAAACATAACTTTTTATTTAAAGATAAAATTCTTGCAGAAAAGTTCTTGTCTAAATATATGTATTTTCACAAACTGAACACACCCATAAAACCAATACCCAGATCTGGAAACATTACTGTTGCTATTGTTCCCCAGCCCCAAGGGTACCAACTACACTGACTTCTAACAACATAGATGAGTTCTGCCTGCTTTTGTGCTCTGCATAAGTGAAATCATACCTTACAGTTTTGTGTACTGGCTTCTTCCACCCAACCTTAAGGTTGTGATATTCGGCCACATTGTTGCACGTAGCACATTGTTCATCGTGGCCACATTGTTGCACGTAGCAGATTGTTCATTGTCATCGTTGAATTCCAGTATGTAAATACATGAATCATTTATCCGCTCTACTGTTGATGAGCATTTTGGTAATTTTAAGTGTTTGGCTGTTAGCTAGTACTGCTATGAACACTATGTACTTAATCTTTTGATGAATGTATGTATTCATTTCTGTTTGGCAAGCACGTGAGAGTGGAAGTGCTGTTTTCTAGGATGTGCATATATTCACCTTTAGTAGATAACACCAGAGTTTTCCAGAGGGGTTTCTGCAGTTCATATTCAGCAGCAGCATGGAGTGCAATCTTTGAGTCAGTGAGAACAAGCCTACTGTGCTTTGGTAGGTAACACCAAGCCATTCTCACAAGGAGTTGCACATTGCACTCCCAACAGCAGTGTATGAAAGTTCAGCTCCATATCTTTGTCATAGTTGATATTTTTCCCATCCTTCTCATTTTAGCCCTCTGGTAGGTAGGTAGAGATTTTTCACTGTAGTTTAATTTGCATTTCCCTGATGACAGATGATGAAGAACTATTTCATGTGTTTATTAGTTATTTGAATATTCTCATTTGTGTTATCTGTTTAATTATATGCCCATTTTTCTACTGGATTTTCTTTCTTACTGAGTTACAATTCTTCATATAGTCTTAAGTCTTTTGTCAGATAAATGTATTGTGAATATTTTCTCCCAATCTGTGTTTGCCTTTTCACTCTCAGTGATGTCTTTTTATGAACTTTTTTTCATGAACTTTTTTTTTCTAATGAGACAATCTCTGCTGCCTGGACGAGAGTACAGTGGCCCAATCATAGCTCACTGCAGCCTCAAACAACTGGGCTCGAGCAATCCTCCTGCCTCAGCCTCCCGATTAGCTGGGACTATAAACACATGCCACCACACCTGGCTAATTTTTCTATTTTTTTGTAGAGACAGGGTCTCACTCTTTCTCAGGCTACTCTCAAACTCCTGGCTTCAAGCAATCCTCCTACCTTGACCTCCCAGAGTGTTAGGATTATAGAACCACCATGCCCAGCCTTATATTTATAATCATAGTTCAACATTTTCCTGTAAAATATGGCAAATTAAACAGGAATTTTTGCTATACTCTGCAAAAACCTGATAAAATAGCAATAAAGGATTATTTTTAAAGCATAAATCCCCAAGGCCAAAGGAAAAAGGAAACTATAGCAGATAACAGATGTCAACAAAATTTAGGATGCTAGCAAACAGAATAAGTGGTAACTGAATTAGTGGAACAGAGAAAGTGGAAATCTACTTTGAATTCTATATACTCTTCCAGAAAAGCAAAGGGCCAGCATTCTCCTCACACCAAAACCAGAAAAATGCATTACAAGAAAATAAAAGTACACGTCATTATCTCTTATGAACATTGATATAATTGTTCCCAACAAAATTTTAGCAAATCAAATCCAATATATTAAAAAAATAATACAGCATGACCAAATGGAGTTCATCTTAGGTGCAAGGTTGGTTTGGCATTTGAAAATCAATCATTCTAATTCATCGTATTAGTAAATGAAAAATGTATATGATCATCATTATTGACACAGGAAAAGAATCTGATGAAATACAACATCTCCTTAAGAAAACTTAGCAAACAAGGAATAGAACTGATAAAGGGTATCTATTAACACAGAAATCCCACAACTAACATCCTGCCTAATGTGAAGAACTGAATGCCTTCCCCTTAAGATCAGGAAGAAAGCAAGGATGTCTACTCTTGCCACTTCTATTCAGTGTTGTATTGGAAGTTCTTGCTGGTGCAGTCAGGTAAGAATAAGAAATAAAAGCCATCTAGATTGGAAGGGAAGAAGTAAAACTTTTTATTCACAGGTGACATGGTCATCTACATAAAAGTCTAATGGAATTTATAGGAAAAAAAGGAACTAGAACCAATAGGTTTAGCAAGATTATAGGGATATATATATTTATATAATTTATGATAGCATCAGAAAGTATGAAATACTTAGGCCTATAGCTGACAAAAAAATGTACAAAACCTGTATGCCAAACCTAGAAAACACTGCTGAGAGAAACTAAAGAAGACCTAAGTAAATGAAGAGACTGTTGTTCATAAATCAGAAGTCTTGATGTTAAGATCTCAGTTTTTCCCAGATTGATTCTGAAATTTATATGTAAATGTGAAAGGCCCATAATAGTTAAAATAAGTTTGAAAAAGAAATAAGCTAGGCTGGGAACGGTGGCTCACGCCTGTAATCCTAGCACTCTGGGAGGCCGAGATGGGCGGATTACTCAAAGTCGGGAGTTCGAAACCAGCCTGAGCAAGAGTGAGATCCCGTCTCTACTATAAATAAGAAGAAATTAATTGACCAACTAATATATATAGGAAAAATTAGCCGGGCACGGTGGCGCATGCCTGTAGTCCCAGCTACTCGGGAGGCTGAGGCAGCAGGATTGCTTGAGCCCAGGAGTTTGAGCCTAGCTGTGAGCTAGGCTGACGCAACAGCACTCACTCTAGCCTGGGCAACAAAGCGAGACTCTGTCTCAAAAAAAAAAAAAAGATAAAAGCTAGAGAACTAAGACTACCTGAATTCAAAATGACTTATAAAGCCAGTGTCATCAAGACAGGCGGTGTCTTAGTCCATTTTGTGTTGCTATAGCAGAATACCACAGACTGGGAAATTTACAAACAAAGAAAGTTATTTCTTAACAGTTTTAGAGGCTGAGAAATTCAAAGTCAAGAGGCCCAAATCTGGTGAGGGCCTGCTTGCTGCTTCATAACTTGGCAAGAAGCATCACATGGCAAGAGAGCACATCCACATGTGAAAGAGTGTGAGAACGCATGCATGACCGAGCACAACCATTTGTGCAAACTGGCAGAAGGTGGTCAAACTCATCCTTTTGTCAGGCACCCACTCCCGTGATAATGGCATTACTATACCGGTGAGGGCAGAGTCCTAATGACTTAATCACCTCTTAAAGGCCCCACCTCTAAACACTCTTGCATTGGGGATTCCTTTTGGGGACACATTCAAACCATACCAGGATGGTGTTGGCAAACAGACAAATAAATCAAGGCAACAGAATAGGGTCCAGAAATAGACCCACATATTATATGGTTAACTGATTTTTTTACAAAGCTACAAAAAGCAATTCTGTGAAAAAAAGGATAATCTTGTTCAACTGATGCTGTATTGGATACCCATACTCCAAAAAATGAGTTTCAATTCATCCCAACACCATATAAAGCAATTAATTCAAAATGCATCCAAGACCCAAATGTAATACCTAAAACAATAAAACATGTAGACAAAAACAGGAGAAAATCTTTGTGACCTTGAATTAGATTAGATACAACACCAAAAACACAATTTATAAAAGAAAAATTAATTGATAAACAGTACTTCATCAAAATAAATAACTTCTTTTCTTTGAAAGCTACTCTATTAAGAGAATGAAAAGAGAAGCCACAGACTAATAGAAACTATTTCTAAATCATTACTGATAAAGAACTTATATCTAGATTCCTGATGCATGTGTGAAAAGAAAAACAAATATGTAAAAAAATAAGAAAAGTAATATATATTTATAAATTTAAAAAAAAGAACTTATATCTAGAATATATAAAAAATACTCAGTAGTTAATAAGAAAACAACTCAGTTTTAAAAAATGAGTAAAAAGTTTGAGTGAACACACACTTCCTCAAAAAATATTTATGAATGGCAAATAAACACATGAAAAGATGTTCAAAATCATTAGTCATTAGAAAAAATGCAAGTTGAAACCACAATAAGATATCCCAACACACTTATTAGAATGGCTAAAATTTAAAAGACTGATCATAATTAGTGGCAGCTGGGATGTGGAGAAACAAGAGCTCTCGTGCACTGCTGGTAGGAGTGTAAAAAGGTACAGCACTTTGGAAGTCAGTTTGGCAGTTGCTTAAAAATTTAAGATGCATGCTTACCATATGATTCGGCCCATTCCCCTTCTAGGCATTTATCCATGAGACATGAAAAATGTACTCTAATGGTCATAGCAACATTATTCATAATGGCCCCAAACTGGAAACAACCCAAATGTGTAACAGCAGGTAAATGGATAAACAAATTGTGGCCTATCCATACGATGGACTACTACTCAGCAATACAAAAGAATGAACTCTGGTTGCCTCAGGACCAGGGGCTCGGAGGGAGAGAGGTGGGGCATAAAAGGGTGGAAAGGGGAATAAGAAAGAGGCACGAGAAAATTGAGGGGGACTGGTGGTTATGTTCACTGTCGTGATTGTGGTGATAGTTTCATGGCTATATCCATAAGTCAAAACTTAACCAAACTGTACACTTTATGTGCAGTTTAATGTATAACTACACCTCAATAAAACTAATGTTAAAAAACCAAAAAGTCAAAAGCAATAAATGATGAATAAGTTGTGGGAGGATGGTTGTGACTGCCTGGACTGAGGCATGAGTCAGAAGGCATACCTATTGGCTAACGGGAGGGCATAGATCGGAGACAGGTTGTCAGTAAATTACTGAGAGCGTGCTAATAGTCTATTCTAACCAATCCTAAAATGTGTTTTCAATGGGGTAGAATCAAACCTATCACCACAGTTACTAAATAATTTATCCTCTCTTTCAGGAAAAGCATGCAAGCCTCAATGATGCGGCCCTTTTAGACATCATCTGTAAGTTTTGGTGATTGTACTTACTGTGTGCAGGGACAGGTTTAAGCCAGAAGGAGGGTGGGTAGGGTTGAACTTGCTGACTTCCTAGGTCCATTTCTACCCTAAGGTACTCCCCAGTTTGTAACTCCTGAAGGGTGTCTTTTATGCCATACATTTATTCATTCATTCATTTGCCAAACATGCACTGAGTGCTCGCTGTGTGCCAGGTAGTGAAGTTTAGACGTGGGACAACAACAGTGAACAGGCCCCTCCTTTCAACAAGAATCTAACTGGGCAGACAGGTGATATACAGATGAACATCTGAGTATGTAATGTGACCTCACGTAGCAATGAGTCCTCTGATAAGAACCAAAGCACGGTGACTGGGCTAGGGTGAACAGCGTGGGCCACTCTGAGTGGGTGCCTCTGAATGGAGAGCAGAATGAGGTGAGGAAGGAGATGTGGAAGGAACTAGAAGAGTCTCCAGGGCTGGGCGCGGTCGCTCACGCCTGGAATCCTAGCACTCTGGGAGGCCGAGGCGGGCGGATTGCTCAAGGTCAGGAGTTCGAAACCAGCCTGAGCAAGAGTGAGACCCTGTCTCTACTATAAATAGAAAGAAATTAATTGGCCAACTAATATATATAGAAAGAATTAGCCAGGCACGGTGGCACATGCCTGTAGTCCCAGCTACTCGGGAGGCTGAGGCAGGAGGATCACTTGAGCCCAGGAGTTTGAGGTTGCTGTGAGCTAGGCTGACGCCATGGCACTCACTCTAGCCTGGGCAACAAAGTTAGACCTGTCTGTCTCAAAAAAAAAAAAAAAAGTCTCCAGGCAAAGGAACAGGTGACCCAACCGTCAGTCACGTGGAGCCCTGTCACGCTGGGTAGATATGGCATTCTATGGAGCAGACTTACGGGGCAATAGAACCAATGGGCCAACTAACATAATAATAAATGCTAAAGCGGAACTGTATTATCTAGGTCAGTTGAATTGAGTAGTTACGATTTGTTTTATTTGTATGAAGTAAATGTAATCCATATAAAGTTTATATTTTGAATAAAAATCTGTATAACCTAATTTGTGAATTACTGTTATTTTCCCCAGTTTTATATTATTAAAAATATCTATTTATAAGCACATTACTTCAAAGTTCTGTGATATCATACTAAGTAGTAATAAGCCCTTCTCGCCTCTCTCAGATACTCAAGTTCATCGGCACCAGAAAATGTGGGATGTTTTTCAGATGAGTAAAGGACCAGGTAATATTTTCTGTCTTAACTTGAATACTTGTATTTGACCTTTTGGCAATTTAAAAATGAATAACAGGCTGTCCCTCTTAAATCTTTTTTCTTTCAAAATGAGGTGATTCTTTATGACTCATTTAAGCAAAATCAGAAATATATTGGTAGCGCCGTGTCAGAGGTCCTGGCAGCATTTGTGTGACTTAATCATTTTGGCTCTGGAGCTAGATAAAACGCTTAGCTTCAGGGTTCTTTGCAAATGTATTTATTAAAGACAATGCAGCTCCCTTAATTTTTCTTTTTTTTTTCCCCCCACTTTGACAGGTGAAGATGTCGATCCTTTTGATATGAAGCAATTCAAAAGTTCATTTAAGAAGGTTCTTCAGAGAGCACTAAAAAATGTAAGAATAAAATTCATCTGAATTTACATGAAATTCAATTTAATGACATCTGTTCACATAAGATTTGCTACTATCTTGTTGTTTTTTCATTTGTAAGAAATTCAGTTAGTAATATTCTATACTGTTCTACTCCATATCAGAGGTACTCTAAATAATATAAAAATTTCCCCTTCTCTCTCCTGTCCATTCAGCATTCACGGCCTGATGCTTCTTTCTCAAGAGCAGTGATGTCCAATAGAGCTCTCTGCACTGACGGACATATTCTTTTTTATATCTCAGCAACAGGGTCTCTCTCTGTTGCCCAGGCTAGAGTGCAGTGGCCCAATCATACTTCACTATAACCTCACATTCCTGGGCTCAAGCAAACCTCCTGCCTCAGCCTCCCGAGTAGCTGGAACTACAGGTGCACACCACCATGCCCAGCTAATTTTTTTTTTAATTTTTTTATAGAGACAGGGTCTCACTGTGTTGTCCAGGCTGGTCTCAAACTCTTGGCTTCAAGTAATGCTTCCACCTCAGCCTCCCAAAGTGCTGGAATTACAGGTGTGAGCCACCGCACCTAACCAGAAATGTTCTGTTTCAGCACCTCCAGTACACTAACTAGTAGCCACATGTGGCTGCTGAGCACTTGAGATGTGGCCAGTGTGACTGAGCAGCTGAATTTTTAATCCTGTTGAACTCTGATGAACTTAAATTAATTAGCCACATGTGGCTAATGGTGTCAGTAATGGCCCATGCAGCTCTGAAGTACCCTTGATTTTATAGGCATGTTGCTTGTATTTTCTTTTGTAATGTGAAACAAAGAAGCTATGCAGAGTAAGAGCTTCCATTCAAGCCCATAGAGGCCCACTGAGCACCTAATGGGGCTCTGTGCTTGTCACTCAGGAAAGTCAGACAGCTCTGCACCTGCACACCCAACCTGGGGAGTCTTCCTGGTCTGCTGCACCAGACGAATTTGGAAAAGCAGCTAGATAAAAAGGGGACAGAGTTTGTGGTGACAGCAACCACCATAACAACCCACTTTTCCTGGAGTAAGATCTGAGAGGGAGGAAATAAAGAGCCGTGGGCACGCCCAGTGCACCTGTCTCAAGTTTCTCCTTTCCAGGGTCGGAGCTCCAAGGGGAAGCTGAATCAGGGTAAGCTGATAATCCAGAACCGGGCTATTAAATTCCAGACCAACGTGCAATCATTAAAAGTTTAGAAAGGCCTGTATTTCATCCACAAAATGGAAACCAAATAAAACATCCTGTATTCCCACCACATTACATTCCTTTAGAGTAGTTTTTAGCTTCTGAGCGAAATGCACAGAAGCATTAGTGTTAGTATATTTTTAAGCCCATTACTACATAGAAATCTTACCGTTAAAGTTTATAGTACACGCTGGGTCTGTACTAGGTGCTAAAAAGACTTCATTATAAAATAAGTATCTCATTTGTAAGGCTGCCTTCATAAACTCCTGCAAGTGGAGGAAGAGTTTTTAGGACAGGCTCAAGAAATTATTGAAAAATGTTGATGTCATACCCTGACTGTAGCTTTAAAAAAAATTTTTTTTTGACCAGGCACAGTAGCTCACGCCTGTGATCCTAGCACTTTGGGAGGCCAAGGCGGAGGATGACTTGAGCTCAGAAGTTCAAGACCAGCCTGGGCAATATAGCAAGACTCTGTCTCCAGAAAACATAAAAAAAATTAGCCAGGCGTAGTGACACATGCCTGTAGTCCCAGCTACTTGAGAGGCTGAGGCAGGAGGATCTTTTGAGCCCAGGAGTTTGAGGCTGCAGTGAGCTATGATGACATCACTGCACTCTAGCCCACTCTAGACCATGACTCTGTCTCAAAAAAAAAAAAAAAAAAATTTTTTTTTCTTCCAAAAGATTCTGCAAGGAATAAATGTGTCTTTATGAAACAATCACAAAACATTTTCCCCCAAATTCCTAAAACACTCATGAAAAGTAGGAGAAACAGTTGCCAGGTCTCAAACTGTGTGCAAGAATATAGTAACATTGTTTGCTTCTAAAAAGCACCTGCAGTTGGCACCACAATCTGATACTAATTAAGAAACTGAAATCTTTTTTTAATAAGGTAACAGTCAGCTTCCGAGACACTGAGGAAAACGCAGTCTGGATTCGAATCGCCTGGGGAACACAGTATACAAAGCCAAACCAGTACAAACCTACTTATGTGGTGTATTATTCCCAGACACCATACGCCTTCACTTCTTTGTCCACGCTGAAAAGCAACATACCCCTTCTGGGTCAGGTATGGAACAAACTATTATAAGCTATAACATTTTATTATCCTTATCTTAAAGGTCTATGTAGGTTTAAACTGTTCAATAAACCTTTAATGTAGAATACCACTTTTAATTTTTTCTTTTTGGTCTTTTTTTTCCTCCTACTTTCTCTCTCTCTCTCTCTTTCTCTCCCTCTCCCCATCTCTCCCTCTCTCCCTCTCCCCCCCCATTAATTTTTAATTCGTATTCTCCTAAAATAGGAGCAGGGAATGTTGTTATCTACAATTGGGAACGTGGCATAAGATATTAGTTTAGAACTATTCTTTTTTTTTTTTTTTGAGACAGAGTCTCGCTTTGTTGCCTAGGCTAGAGTGAGTGCCGTGGCGTCAGCCTAGCTCACAGCAACCTCAAACTCCTGGGCTCAAGCAATCCTCCTGCCTCAGCCTCCCGAGTAGCTGGGACTACAGGCATGCGCCACCATGCCCGGCTAATTTTTTCTATATATATTAGTTGGCCAATTAATTTCTTTCTATTTATAGTAGAGACGGGGTCTAGCTCTTGTTCAGGCTGGTTTTGAACTCTTGACCTCGAGCAATCCACCCGCCTGGGCCTCCCAGCGAGCTAGGATTACAGGCGTGAGCCACTGCGCCCGGCCTAGAACTATTC
The DNA here is from genome assembly GCF_040939455.1 of Microcebus murinus. Taxonomy (NCBI): domain Eukaryota; kingdom Metazoa; phylum Chordata; class Mammalia; order Primates; family Cheirogaleidae; genus Microcebus; species Microcebus murinus. The sequence continues at coordinate 29,650,623 of NC_134123.1, forward strand.
TTTGTCTTTTAATCTATAGGTAATACATGCTTAATGTAAAAAAATACAACCATTAGCCGGGCATGGTGGCTCAGGCCTGTAATCTTAACAAACACTCTGGGAGGCTGAGGCTGGAGGATCACTTGAGGTCAGGAGTTTGAGACCTGCCTGAGCAAGAGTCTCTATCAAAAATAGAAAAAAAATTACCCAGGTGTGGCAGTGCATGCCTGTAGTCCCAGCTACTGGGATGCTGAGGCAGGAGGAGGATCACCTGAACCCAAGAGTTTGAGGTTGCAGTGACACCTGGGGTGACAAAGCAAGACTCTGTCTCAAAAACAAAAAGTTAATCTTCAAAACTTCATACTCCTTTTCAATATCCCATTCACCCAAAATAACTAGTGCTAAAGTTTGCTATTTCCTTTCAAAAGATGTTTTATTACAAAAGCCAGGGTGACACATACGATTTTGTAATTTTCTTTTTTAACTTAATAGAACATTTCCGTGTGGTTACTTATGAAAATACTTCATTGCTCTTTCATGACTGTATAATTTGCCTATTAATGAACATTATTTTCATCTGTACTCATTTTCCCCACATTCTGTGCACAAGAAGACTGCTGTAACATAAGGATCTGTCCAGAGCCCGCTTCTCTTTCTGGTTCTGCCTTTGGTATCACAGGCTTCCTGGCATCCTTCCCTCAAATAAGCCTTCCTTAAATTGGCCTGGTGACTGCTGCTGTCAGTGTTAGCACTCACAACTACAATGGCACCTTACAGTGGTTCCAGAGCTACCACTTCCGCTGGCTGTGGGGCACCTCGGCCATCCTGGCTTGTCATCTGTGCACTCCTGTGTCTCACAGAGCTGGGTGGAGCAGCAGACACTGCATTGTTGGGATGGACTGAGCTATGGGGTCCCTGTGGGTGTATCTGCCTGTCATTTAAGTTCCTTGGTTACTGAAATGTCAGAAAGACTGTTGCTCACTTCTCTTTCCCTTGAACACTTATCGCTACTTCTTTACATTTGGGGTCTCTTCCTCCATGACACGTGGTGGTCCATGGATGAAATCCACTTACAGCCAGATGAGTACGCCCTGCCACAGGTAGTTTAAACATTACCCCAGAGGCTAATGTTCATTTCTAGTGTGTATCTTAAGACAAACTTATCTCCATTCTCACGATCCAGTTAATATCTTATTCTAGTAATTCTCTTTCAGTCTTCTAATTTGTTTCCAAAATGACAGGAAGCTTTTATAAATTACATTTAATACATACTTTTTTCTTCAATATTTGCCCTAAAGCATACATATTTGCATTTTTGTGTGGCAGTATCATTATATAGTATTACATGATTGGTAATTCTAAAATAGTAACGTTTTGAGTATTCATTGTTTATTCCTAAGTCTCAGTGTGATTTATTCTAACTGCTAACTTTAAACAGAATCACTTTTCTGTTTAAAGGTACAAAAGACTGCATGTTATGAGACTTAATGCCATTAACCACTTTTTTGTTTTTGAAGCTGAGTAAAAGGCAGCAAAATTAAATTTTTGGATTTCTTTTCACTCTTAAGTAGAAACTATTCACTGATTACAGCTCCTACATTTTACTTTGACAAATATTATAAACACAGAGACAAAAATCCTAATAATAGTCTTGCTAATTGTCATTTCAAGGCACTGAAAATTGCTAGCAAACACCAGGAGATTGTGAAAATGGACCTGAGAAGTCGGTATCTGGACTCTCTTAAAGCTATTGTTTTTAAGCAGTATAATCAGGTGAGCCAATCAGTGACTCTATCTTTAAAGTTAAATCTTCATTTTCCCTTTACACAGGAGTTGGAAGCCACTGAGAGGTAAGAACGTCCACTTCCAACAAGAGATCACTTTAGATATTATTGTGTGGAGAAAGCTCTCATTTAATTAACATGAAAAGAAACACAATAATTTCTCAATATCATCTTTTTTTAATTATATTGTGTTTTATACCACTCATTCCTCATTGGAGTCTATATTATAGATCCCAGTTTCCAAATCAGCTATTCCAATTAGTATTTATTTTCTCTTTAGAATAACTTGACTCTATCTCTTGAAGCGAAAAATATTGTTCTATTTTGCCAGAGGGAAGTATAATTCATTTTTTTGTCCCATCAGTCAAGCAGGTAACATAGCAGTTGGAATTAAAGGGGAAAGCATTGGTTTATTAACTCTCACTATTTATTTATTTGTTAAAACATTTGAAAGTGTTGCTCTCTGATGATAAGAATGGCTCCGTCCTTACAGGCTCAGGGATGTTTTTTCCCCTATGTGGCAAATGTCTGCTCGTGTGTTCAGACCCCTGTAAGTGGATTGTTAATGCTCTGTGTATATCTTTGAGCCCTTAAAGATGTTATACTTAAGTATTTTCATTCGTTCTAAGTAGAAAGCAGTGAGGGCTCTCTGCAAGTCCCTCTTTAAAGAAAAAACTCTAACATTAAGAAGTTAGATAATGATTTGCTCCCCTAGCTGCCCCCTCCCACCAAATTGATACAGACTGTTCTGCTATAATGTGATGGTTGCATGCCTAGGAAAACTCACATTGTTGAGCACTTAATTATAAAAACAGTGGCTTCAGTGGGGGAAGGTGGGAGAAGGGATCCAAGAGATTCAGACTTACAGTAGGAAAGTTACTGTTCCAAAAAAAATCTCAGTGATTTTTTTCGGGTTATAAAGATATAGCTGTGAAGCTGAAAGATCACATTGCAAATACCGCCTTTGATTCCTCTAGCTTTTGCACTCACCACCTATACTTCTTCCAAATCCATGTTTATGATAACAAAGGACGGAGCTCCTCAAACAAAACAGCCGTGCTACAGGGATAGTAGCCTTCTGTCAACATCCTGCTCTAGAGGAAATGCCCAGCTCAGCCAGGATGTGGCCTCGAATGTCTCTTTATTAGGAAAAAAATATTTTCTATACTTTTATGTACAGAAACCATATTAGTACTAATTTACTAAATTAGTAAAACATTCACTTTTTTCTTCTTTTATCCCTAGAACTTTGAAACTCACAACCCTACAACACCTCTACAGGAAAGAAGCGTTGGGCTACATGTAAACAGTATGTGTGTTTTATTTCTTTTCTTTTTTTTTTTTTCTAGTACCTAGTATGCAGCTAAGTATGTGTGTTTTAATATAAAATATAAAACTGAATTTTGGAAGTACACTATTCCCTGATAGATTGCTGTCACTCAGTGAAACATAATACGTACTAGGATCCTAATTCAAAACTATTTACTGCTTTAAGAAAAATTGAAAATTAAATATCTGTTGAAGGAGAAAAGGTAAGCTACCATGGGTCTCCTGTAGAATTTATTAGAATAACAATAAACAACAAAACAATAACAACAAAAATTAGATAATAGTTGTTGAGCAGTTCTTTTGTGCCAGTCACTATGCTAAGATGTTTATATAATTATTTCCTTAATCTTCACAGTAGTGCCATGAATAAGCGCTATTCATTAGGGAGGATTGGTAACTCTGAAGGCAAAGTGACACAACTAGGCATGGCATCGCCAGAAGCGAAATGTGGGTGTCTGAATCTGGTTCCCATGATCCAGATTAACATGCTCTTAATGGGCTGGATAAACTTCTTGAATAAGCAAGATTGTGACTGTACTGCTACTCACAGATGACATGAGTCACTCCTAGAAAATCCAAGAGAAAAGAGTATAGAACTACTAAAGTGAATCAGAAAGTTCATAAAAGTGGTGGGGTGCAATATAAACTTATAAAAAATGAAAAGTTTCCTATCTTCTAGTAGTGATTTGCCAATAAAATGAAATGGTACAGCTGTTATAAACTAAACATTTTTATGATTTATGCTCTTGATTTAGTGTTAAAGAAAGCAGGGCCAGGCATAATGGCTCATGCCAGTATTCCCAGCACTTTGGGCTTTGGGAGGCTGAGGTAGGAGGATCACTTGATGCTAGGGGTTCAAGACCAGCCTGGGCAACATAGCCCAGTCTCTAGAAAAAACTTTAAAATTTTTCTAAAAATTAGCCAAGCGCAGGGACGTGCACCTGTCCCAGCAACTGAGGAAGTTAAGACAGGACAATCACTTGAGCCCAGGAATTTGATGCTATAGTGACAGCTATGATCATGCCACTGCAGCCTGGATGACAGAGCAAGACCCTGCCTCAAAAAAAAAAAAAAAGAAAGAAAGAGTTAGAAAGTAGGATACAAAATTATATGTATTTTATGATCCCAGTTTTTAAAAATACAGCTAGCCTAAATAATATAGTGAGATCCCATCTCTACAAAAAATAAGAAAAATTAGGTGGGCATAGTGGCACATGCTAATAGGTTGAGGCAGGAGGATTGCTTGAGCCCAGGAGGTTCAAGTCCAGTTTTGGCAAAATAATATATATATATATGGATCCTTAGTTTTGCTCATTGTAAAAAGAACTAGAGAGAAATATACTAAAATGTTAATAGTGCTTATCTCTGGGTGTTAGAATAATTGGTGATTTTATTTTCCCTTTTATAAGCATGTACTTCCCAACTTTTCTACAATAAGAAATTACTACAATCCAGAGAAGAAACAGTAACATTATTTTTAAATTATACAAACAGTTTGAAAGGAGGATAATTTTAAGGATAAAATATATTCCTAACATCTGTTTTATTTGAAATCTTCCCCCTATAGTGGATTCAAGGATCATTCATGAAAATGCAATGGAAAAAGAAAGAGTCCAGAGAATAACTCAGGAAACGTTTGGAGACTATCCTCAACCACAGATAGAATTTGCACAATATAAGGTAGGACATTGTAATACACATTAACTACAAGTTACCTACACTAAAAAAAAAAAAAAAGCCTTAAGTGGAAAACAAGACTAAAAAACTGTTGCTTTTTCATTTTCATTTATCACTTCATTTTTATATAATAAATTTTTGAGTTAAGTAGACCTCTTGTATTATAGGTTCCCCTGTTAACAAAGGAGATCTTTGAAATTGTGGATTTGCCTTTTCATTTCATCTTATATGTTACTTTAGTAATATATAACTGGCTGTGATCTGTATATTTGAAGGGGAAAAAATTGTAGGGGATGCCTTTCTAGCCGATCCACACCTAGAACAGTACTTGGCACATAGTAGGTGTTCATATAAACTTGTTGAATAAAAGAATGAATAAATAAGTCTTGCATAGCCCAGTTGGCATCACATGGAGAAAAACCAGTAACCTACACAGTACTACAAACATAGCTCTTTCCAGAAGTATGCCACTGCCTACTGGGAAGGCCAGGTAGGTGCTACAGGTGCTTAATGCAAGTCCATTGCCACCATTAGAAAAACTTGAGAATCATATCATCATCGCCCTAATCTGAGTCCATGCTCATACTCATAACACCCTCCTCCTCTCAAACCCTCCAATAAAATTCTTTCTGTTTAGCCTTCCTACAGCTACAAGTGACACTTTAAATCTGCCTGCTCCCTTTGGCCCAAAGCCTGTTTGATTTGTTTTTAGTGGGAGAAATTGACTGCCACCTTTCAAGTTGGGTTCCCTTAATGGCAGATATTAACCCCAATTTTTAAATAGCTCTGACTCTAAGACAGTGGTAGCAGTATCAGTGTCTTTTGGGAATGGGTGAGAAATGCAGGTTCTTGACCCCTCCCTAGTCGTACTGGATCAGGGGACATGGTGCCCAGCAGTCTATTCTCATAGGCCCTCAAGCCGATTCTGTACACTAACACCGGGAGCCACTGGTCCAGGATACAGAAGTTTGATTTTCAAAACTTCTCTTTACACACATCTTAGAATGTCTTTATTCTGTAAGTCAAAGTGTACATTTATTTATCCCTGCAACCAATTTTTCCTCTACCTTTTTTATTTTGAAAACTGTCAAGGGAGGCCAAGGCAGGAGGATTGCCTGAGGCCAGGAGTTTAGGACCAGCCAGGGCAACATAGTGAGACCCTGTCATTACAAAAAAATAAAAAAATTAGCTAGGCATAGTGGTGCATGCCTGTAGTCCCAGCTACTCAGTAGGCTGAGGTGGGAGGATCGCTTAAGCCTAGGAGTTTGACACTGCAGTGAGCTACGATGATACCACTGCATTGCAGCAGCCTGGGGGACAGTGTGAGACCCTGTCTCAAAAAAATAAAAAAATAAAAAAGAAAGAAAAGAAAAATGTCAATCAAACCTTCAGCAAGAATAGTACAATGAACATCCATTTCTCTTCGCTTCAATTCAACAATTGTTAACATTTTGCCACATTTGCTTTCTCTCTCTTTATTCTGAACCATTTGAGTTAGTTGCAGACATTACTCATCCACCAAATATTTCAGCCTACTGCCTCTAAATTTGAGGGATCACTGTAAGTTAAAAAAAAAAATTAAAACTTAGAATCTAATAGCCAAGTACCTATTAAAGGACTAGCACTTGGCTACTTGGTAATAGATATTAAGGAATTGTTTTAGGTATGGTAATGGTACTGGGGTCCAGTTTTTAAAGAGTCCATTCACGTCTCTTTGATACATACTGAAACATTTACAGGGAGAATGTATTGGTATCTTGGATTTCCTTCAGAATATTCCAGTGGGGGTGGGCGGTAGGGAATGGGAGGCAGGGTACCAGGTGAAACAAGACTGGCCACCACGAGCTGATAATTATTGCAGCTGGGTGATGTGACTCGTACTGTGCTCCTCATTTCTGTGTATATTTAAAATCTTCCATGATAAGTTAAAAAGAAATCTTAGCAATAATAACTCTCAAAAGATGGGTATTTTTACATTGATATGATAGATTACAAAAGCTAGCACTAGTTGCCCATTAACTGTAAAGAGCATCAGAGGTGCTCTTTGTTGTACTGACGTTCAACACCTTTTGTGTGTCAGGCACCGTGCACGCTGGCACTTGGTGTGGGATGTTGTTTAATAAACTGCTTGCCCTCTAGGTTTGCAGTTAACAGATTAAATGGTCTCTGCCCCGTTAATCCCTGTATTTCTTGATGACAAGAATTAAAATGAGATTAACAGAAATAAAAGAATCAATGAAATTAATGTGATCTGATTTTATATTTTACCATTCTAACTAATATATTTAATAGTCACTTATAAAAATATATTTGTTTCCCTCTCTTCTTCATTCCTTCCCTCTCTCCCTCCCTCAAAAAAAATGTGTATATATTTGTTAACAGCTTGAAACGAAGTTCAAAAATGGAAGCATCTTGGCTGAGAGGGAAGAACCCCTCCGGTGCCTAATAAAGTTCTCTAGCCCACATCTTTTGGAAGCACTGAAATCCTTAGCACCAGCAGGTATGTGGTCAACTTATTTACAAGCTAGAAAAATTAACAGCATACCTCCATTCGATCCTCTGCTGACTGTTTACCTCAGAGCTCCCCGAGGCTCCAGTCTGTGCCCCTCCTGTCCTGTCTGGCATATGCTGCTTCTGTACTTAATGGGGGACAGAGGGAGTGAGGGGGGCCCATGATCCACAATCTAATCTTGGCCATTTTTAAACTGACTCAAATCCATGCCCTTGTGATTATTTTAATGTCCTTTTTTCTTTTAATTTCAGGTATTGCAGATGCACCACTTTCTCCACTCCTCACTTGTATACCCAACAAGAAAATGAATTATTTTAAAATCAGAGATAAATAAGACGCGTGTAATTTCGTAAGCATAGCAGTTCCTTGACTCTATTGCACACACGTCTCAGTTAGTGGCTGTGTACCTTCCGTCTATAAACTCGCATTTTAGAAATTAATCCTTGGTATTGAAAACTTAGAGATGTTCGTATAATGAAATTGTTGGGACTGATCTTTTCCTCCTCCACCATGTGCCCCCTCACCCCCATATTCTGCTAAGTATAGCAGTCGTGGGCATTTAAGATGTGACAGGATATGGATGGACGTGGCTCCACACTGGACCTTGACTGCCTGGTGCTCTGAAGTCGAGCACGTGGCACAGTGGTTGAGACTGCTGCGTGTCTTCTCTAGTGTCCTTTTTTCCACTCCTGCCTCTCCTCCATCCTGGTGAGGTCTGATTCCAACTGCTGGTCTCCAGGGATTTTTTTTTTCTTACGCCTTGGATCATGGAAAGAGGCACCAAGAAACTATACCCAAGTCAATACTTTTTAACAGAATCATAAAATTGGCCCATTCAGACGGTAGAGCGGGATCCATTAAGTTATTATTACAGGAGTTGCATATTCAGTAACACAGTTATATAAAACGATGCTCTCATTGTAAATCTGATACTTTTCATAATCTGTTTTATCATACAGGTAACACTCAGTTGATTTATGAATAAAGACATTGAAAAACTGTACTTCGCTTACTTTTGATGAAAATCTTTCAGTCATCATCACTGAATAGCTTGTCTTTTTATAATAGTATTCTAAAATCTATTCCCAGGCCAGGTGTGGTAGCTCATGCCTATTATCCTAGCACTCTGGGAGGCTGAGGCAGGAGGATCTCTTGAGGTCAGGAGTTCCAGACCAGCCTGAGGAACACCAAGACCCCCATTCTCTACTAACACACATCTGCAATCCCAGCTACTTGGGAGGCTGAGGCAGGAGGATTGCTTGAGCCCAGGAGTTTGAGTTCGCTGTGAGCGAGGCCGACGCCAGGGCACTCACTCTAGCCTGGGCAACAAAGTGAATATGTATAGAATAAATGAGCCGGAGGTGGTGGCGCATGCCTGTAGTCCCAGCTACTCGGGAGGCTAAGGCAGAAGGATCGCTTAAGCCCAGGAGTTTGAGTTCGCTGTGAGCTAGGCTGACCCCACGGCACTTTAGCCCTGGCCACAGAGAGAGACTCTATCTCAAAAAAGCTAAAATAAAATAAAATCTATTCCCTGTTTTGTTCCAGAGAGGCTTGGGGGTGATAAAAACACATAATTATAAAATTAAAAGTTGAGGAAATCTTGGCATATGGGAGGACATAAAAAGAATAGACCAAAATAAAGCTAGGGATAAGATTACTACATAAGAATGTACAAGTGCCTCTCCAGTTGCTAGAAGATTAAAAATTTAGCATGGAGCCTGCCAGTGGTCAAAGCAAAGAAGAAAATACCAATTTGTGAATGAATATATTTTAAAACTGGCACATCACTTACTTTCGATGAAAATCAAAGAGGCTTGGCCGGGTGCGGTGGCTCACTCCTATAATCCTAGCACTCTGAGAGACTAAGGCAGGCAGATCATTCAAGGTCAGGAGTTCAAAACCACCCTGAGCAAGATCGAGACTCGTCTCTACTAAAAACAGAAAGAAAATTAATCAACCAACTAAAAATATATAGAAAAAATTAGCCAGGCATGGTGGCGCATGCCTGTAGTCCCAGCTACTCGGGAGGCCGAGGCAGGAGGATCGCTTGAGCCCAGGAGTTTGAGGTTGCTGTGAGCTAGGCTGATGCTACAGCACTCACTCTAGCCTGGGCAACAGACTGAGACTCTGTATCAAAAAAAAAAAAAAAAGGCTTAATATACAGAATATAAGAATACATTCAGAAAAGGGAGACAGAACAATGCTTTATAATATAATGGTATTATCTATAGGTTCTAGATCATCTTATATGAAAAACTGTATGTTTTTAGATTTAATTTAATTTAGAAATGGCATAGACACTTCACTTATCCTCGAGTGAGTCACTGAGTCTGTAGGGACTTGATGCTAATTTCCTTTTGACCATAGTCACGGTTTGGGACATCTTTGCCCACATGCACACACTTGGCAGGTCCTTCTGCTCAGTGCCAGAATGCCTGTGTCGGGTCCGCACAGGGTCTCTGCGGCTTCCTGGGATGGCTTCTCACAGGCTCACAGCCCTCCCTGGTGCTTGACAGGAATGTATAAATAGAGTCTGAACAGGGAAGACACTAGTCCTGTGATCCCGCCTACAGTGGTCCCACTGGAGGCTGCTTGTACCCTGTGGCCCTCCCAGACAGAGGCTCCTGCTTAAGGAAATGAGGACCGGTTGAGGGCTCACTGAACTCTTATCTATCATGTATCTGATGGCCACATTCAGATGCAGCTTGGGAACAGATGCCACAGCAAATGCAGAGCCAGGGGCCTCCACAGTCAAGGAATTTACTGCATATTAGGGTTAGGGTTTCCAAAAATGAATAATAGCTCATGTTGATTGCATATTTACTATGTGGCAGGCACTGTGCTAAATATTTCATATGCATTATTTTTTATTTTATTTTATTTTTTTTTTGAGACAGAGTCTCGCTTTGTTGCCCAAGCTATAGTGAGTGCCGTGGCGTCAGCCTAGCTCACAGCAACCTCAGACTCCTGGGCTCAAGCAATTCTCCTTCAAGCAATCCTCCTGCCTCAGCCTCCCAAGTAGCTGGGACTACAGGCATGCACCACCATGCCCAGCTAATTTTTTTATATACATATTAGTTGGCCAATTAATTTCTTTCTATTTATAGTAGAGACGGGGGTCTCGCTCAGGCTGGTTTCAAACTCCTGAGAGTTGCTCGAGGGAGCAATCTCCCCACCTCAGCCTCCCAGAGTGCTAGGATTACAGGCGTTAGCCACCACGCCCGGCCCATATGCATTATTTTCATAACAATCTGATCAGGCAGGCAGCACTACTAATGTTATTTTATTGAATACCAAAGCTTAGGCTAGTAAGTGGCTGAGCCCACATTAACTTTGGGCGGTGAGACTCGTAGTCTTCAGTATAGACACCCCACTGAAGGAAACAGTAGCCCACGGATGCCATCCACATGTAGATGCACTGTGTTTGACCCAAAGTGCTTTTAAAATCAGAATCAGTTCCTGTGGTAGGCAGAATAATTGCCCCCTCCCCAAAGCTGTGCACATTATAATCCCTGGAATCTGTAAGTATGTTATACTGTCTGAGGAGAAAGAACAAATTTCAGTTTCTCCTACTATATGCTCACAGCACACTTTTGACACCAGGTGTGTTTTTCCCCACACGTGAGGCAAGTGTGAAATGTCATACACAAAATGGCATCACTCTGGAGTAGGGCTCTAAAACAGAGTCCAGATACCAATCTGACAACTGCATGACCTGCAACTTGCAAAAACTAAAATCTAAAACCATGTTTTGACAATGATCACAAACATGCTGGAAAACACCTGAATTTCCATGGAAATTAGGGTTACTAAGAGTTCAAATTAGTTAATACATGTAAATAAAAACACTCGATATAAGACATGAGAATGTGGTTTTATTAATAGTTAAAGGAAAAGTAATTATGATTTTTTTTTTTTCAGAGATGGGGTCTCACTCTTGCTCAGGCTGGTTTCAAACTCCTGAACTCAAGTGATCCTCCTGCCTTGGCCTCCCGGAGTGCTAGGATTACAGACTTGAGCCACTGTGCCCAGCCAAAGGAAAAGTCATTTTGTCTAGAGGTTACATAAAGATTGTTTTAAGTTGAACAAATAAAAAAAGAATGATAGATTAAATGGATATAGAAAGTTGGGGAGGCCTGGCATGGTGGCTCATGCCTGTAATCCTAGCACTCTGGGAGGGTGAGGCAGGCAGATCGTTTGAACTCAGGAGTTCGAGACCAGCCTGAGCAAGAGCAAGACCCCATCTCTACTAAAAAAATAGAAAGAAATTAGCTGGACAACTAAAAATATATAGAAGAAAAAAAATAAAAATAAAAATATATAGAAGAAACTAGCCAGGCATGGTGGCGCATGCCTGTAGTCCCAGCTACTGGGACGCTGAGGCAGGAGGATTGCTTTCAACCAAACATCCTGGAAAACAGCTGAATTTCACCAGCACTGCAACCCCTGAATGACAATCAATGAACTGTGGACTCATGTACTAAACCAGCCATCTCTACCAATGATAATTCTTTCAAGACAACTTGGGTAATCACCATCAGCTTCCTTTTAAACAACCCTACTCCCCTCCCTCTAATCAGAACATGATTGTTGAATCTGTGTTCTTTCAAATTGTTCTTCTAGTTGAATCTGTGAGCTAGGCTGACACCACTGCACTCTAGCCAGGGCAACAGAGTGAGACTCTGTCTTAAAAAAAAAAAAAAAAAGAAAGTTGGAGAAAGAATGGGAAAACTGTAAGATGTTATAAAAGGGTAATGGAGATCTTAACATGGGCAAAGCTGATTGAGATTGGATGGATTTGTTCATAAGATTTTATTAAAATTAGATTTAGCATTAATAATACATTGATGCAAAGGTATTATAGAATTTGGTTTTCTCTTTTAAACAAGATCTTTGTGTAGTGTTAATAAGAAATAGTAAAAGATTTTTGTTTACTTTTTGAGTAAACTACAAAAAACAAAAAAGGGAGAGTTTGCCTCATGCCATCTTGATTAGGTTTTCTGAGTGAAAACCCTGAGTTCCCTCTCTATCAAAGAGTAGAAGGTTCTTTTGCTTTTTGAAATCTTTTAGTTATCACTTTGGCTAAATGAATGACTATTATTTAAAAAACAAAATAAGTAAAATTTTAAAAAAGAAGAATTCTCTACGTTCCCCATATCCTCCCTACCCCATGAAAAATGGTATATAAGCTTCTGCGCCCTATTGGGGGTTTTGGGGGAATCACTCTGTCATTTCCTCCCCTGTCCCACGCACATTAATACAATTTGTATGCCTCTTTTATTAATCTGCCTTTTGTCAGTTAGTTGGTTTTCAGCAAACCTTCAAAGGGCAAAGAGAAAGTTTTCCCTCTGCCCCTACGTTTTTGGCACTTTGAGCAGGATACCAAAGCTGTTCTGCTCTTCTGGAAGCTACAGTCAGGGAAACTCATGCCCTGACAAGCTGGCAGAAAGACTTGTACCATCTGTATTTCCCATTGCTGCCAGACAACCCAAGATGCTAAAAGCACAGTGTCACAACATTTAGACACAGTTCATCAAATGTATGCCTCTCCCAACATACAGCTAATTGCCATAGACTAATGCAGGCCTCCTTATTAAGATGCCTCCCTTGTTGCTCAAATTTGGTCCATCTCTGAAGCCTTGGATGCACATTCGCTTTTGACAACCTCTCTCCCTAGAACAGGACTCTCTAGAAACAAGCGTTTCTAGCCCCAAGGGAAATGTAACACATCTGTGGCTGACCACCTGATGACTGATCATCAGGGCTTCCTCATGTCAAGAGATGGAAATGCGAAACATGATGTACAGAATGGCATCGCTCTGGTTCAGGGCTCTAAAGTGGAATCAGGAAGCCAATCTATGAAGGACCGCCTGTGTGACCTGCAACATGAAAACAAAAACAACAACAGGAACTTGCCTTGAACCTTTGAACTGCAACGACCACAACATCCTGGAAAACAGCTGGATTTCATTCACCAGCACTGCAACCCCTGAATGACAATCAATGAACTGTGGACTCATGTCCTAAACCAGCCATCTCTACCAGTGGTAATTCTTTCAAGACAACTTGTGTAATCACCATCAGCTTCCTTTTTAAAAAACCCTCTCCCTCTCCTGAGAATGTGATTGTTGAATCTGTGTTCTTTTAAATTGTTCCTGTAGTTGAATCTGTGTCTTTCAAATTGCAATTCCTAAGACTCTAAGAAATGCCTGTCTTCCTGCTTTGCAGTGTGGTCTTTTCACCTGTTCTTGGTTAACACAAGCTATCATTTCTGCAGTGGACAGCAGCTGGGTGTCCTGCAATTCAATTCCAACGCTGACTACCTGGAGACAACGTCAGATCCCACAGGTTGAGGGCACAGTCCCACAGACTGCCAACCACTTCCGATGCCAACTGCAAGCCCCAGCTTGTTTTACCTGGCTTCTGACCCATCTGATATAAATTGGAGTTCTAACACCCCCCCCTCCTTGGGTTCAATTAATTTGCTAGAGCGGCTCACAGAACTCAGGGAAACACTTGGGCTTACTGGTGTATTACAAAGGACACACCTGAAACAACGGTAGGGCAAGGCATATGGGAAGGGGCTCGGAGCCTCCATGCCCTCTCCAGGGGCACCACCCTCTAGGGACTGATATCCAGAAGCTCTCTGAACCCAGTCCTTTTGGGTTCTTGTAAAGGCTTCATCACCTAGGAGCAATTGATCAACTTAACCTTCAGGCCCTCTTCCCTCTCTGGAGGTTGGGTAGTGGGGCTGGAAGTCCCAACCCTCTAATCCTAACTTGGCCTTTCCAGTGACCAGCCCATTCCTGATGCTACCTAGGGACAGCCAGCCATCAGTTAACTCATTACCATTGTAAAAAATAGAAATCATAAGAAAAGCTAACAGCCTATTTTAGCTTCTGTCTCCTCAGCTTGCTTGCTTACAATATATAGCTTAAGTGAAGCCATGACAGGCTTCAGTGGGTGCTGGGCCTCAAAAGGAGGTAACCACAAGTCATTTCCTGATAAGAGGTTGAAAAGCTCTGGGACTGGGGAGGGGGGACAAACACCGGATGACTCTGCAGTAAACTGCTGAAATAAAATGCAGAGGAAAAGCCCTAAAACACCGGAACCAATCAGCTGGTAAGAGGAACCAACCAGCGCCAACCAGAAAAGAGATGAAATAAACTGCTGAAGAAGACTGCAGGAGGGGGAAAAACTACTTAAGGGATGCTCATAACCCAAGGGGGAGGGGGGTCCTTGTCAGAATAGAGGCCACTGCATTGGTGCTCTGAGACTTGGACCCTAGCTTGAGCTAGTCAATAAAACTCCTTTTGATGATTTCAGCCTCAGCGACTCTGTCTCTTTGTTCTGTGGTGCTGCGGTTTCCTGCCCTAACACCATACAGAAAGACACATACCACTTTGAAGATTCCAAGGATTTTAGGAATTGTATGCTAGGAAACTGGAGGAAACCCAAATATATATTTCACAATGTAGTTACCTTACAAGACACAGGGACACTGCAGCTCAGGAAATTATCATGGATTACCTGGATGGGCTAAGTGTAATCACAAAGGTCCTCAAGAGTGAAAGAAGAATAGAAGATTCAGAGGGAGATGTGACTACTGAAGAAATCAGAGCCACGTGGTGTGATGAACACTCTATTCGCTGATTTTGGAGATGGCGGAAGGGGCCTCAAGCCAAGGAGTGCAGGCGGCCTGTAGGAGCCGGAACAGACAGGTGAACAGATTCTCCCCTAGAGCCTCCAAGGGAACACAGCCCTGCCCACACCTTGATCTTAGCCCCGTAGGTTCATTTCAGACTTCTTACCTCCAGAGCTGTGAGATAAAAAATTTTTTGAGACAGACTTTCACTCTGTTGCCCGTGCTAGAGTGCCGTGGCATCAGCCTAGCTCACAGCAACCTCAATCTCCTGGGCTCAAGCAATCCTACTGCCTCAGCCTCCCGAGTAGCTGGGACTACAGGCATGCACCACCATGCCCGGCTAATTTTATATATATATATATATATATATATATATATATATATATATATATATATATATATATTAGTGGGCCAATTAATTTCTTTCTATTTTTAGTAGAGAGGGGGTCTCACTCTTACTCAGGCTGGTTTCAAACTCCTCACCTTGAGCCATATGCCTGCCTCGGGCTCCCAGAGTGCTAGGATTACAGGCATGAGCCACCGCACCCGGCCCAGCTGTAAGATAAATTTATGTTGTTTTAAGATAGTAAGTTTGTGGTAATTTGTTAAGAGCAAGAGAAAACTAATACAATTGCTAATCTGTAAAAGTTTGAGGTATTCACATAAAAATCTAGCAATGTCAAAGATGAATAGCAGCTGCCCCCTTTTTCAAAAGGACTTATTTCCAATTTCACTGCAGGCCTCACCCCTTTCTTTAGTCTACCCCAGGCTGCCTATGCCCGTTTACATGACCTACCTAGTCTAAGTATTGTCAATGGAAAAATCCAAACTCTAAAATCATCTAAAGAGGTTTATTCTGAGCCAAATGCGTGACCACGGCCCAGGGAACAAGTTCTCAAGTGGTCTTGAGAAAATGCACCTGACATGGCAGGATTACGGTTTGGTTTTATACATTCGCAGGGACAGGAATTACAGGTAAAATCATAAATTAATACATGGAAGGCATACATTGTTTTGGCCCAAAAAGGCAGGACATCTTGAAGGTTGGGAGAGGGAGGGCTTACAAGTCATAGGTGGATTTTAGGGATTCTTTAGTTGACAATTGGTTCAAAGAGTCAGGGGAAAGGAATTCATGAGTTAAGATAGAGACCTGCTAGGCTGCTTGAGTTAAGGTAAGGGGGTCTTATATCTCTCCTATGATGCTATCCACGTTGGGAAGTAAACCACAATATATCAGGTTAACAAAACCTGTTCAGTAAGATTTTTTTTTTAGGCACTTAACAAGATTATCTGGAAGGTTGTTTAGTAAGATTTTTATCCTTTGTGGGTGTGACTCACCAGGCCTATTAGAAAGGATTTCGTGCCAAAGGAAAATGGTCAGAGTTCAGTTCTCAGTATTTAAATTTTGGAACCACTGACTGAGCTACACTGTCTCCCGAATAGCAATAAAATTTCAGCAGTTAAAATACAGGCAAGAAAGTCCAGCCTCCCTAAAATGATTAACCCTGTCAACTGTAACAACCCTTTGTTTGTATAGTGTGACCTAGAGCAACGTAGTTAATTCCTGTAAGCCTAAATTTCCTTCTCTGCACAACGAGGGGAAATTCACAGCCATACCCCTCTACAGTCGTTTTTTGGAAACAAAATGAGGCCCTGAATGCAAAGTGCGTCCCCCAGACCCGGGCACACGGTAAGCCCTCGGTAAACGAAGGTGGAGATGAGTGTGCTATTGCCTCCCCTGCCCTTCAACATTTGGGTTGTCCTACTCTTGGGAAGTAAAGCACTGCTGAACGCTTTGGCTTTCCTTTCTCCAACTGTTGCCCACGGCCAAGTTCTTAGGAAGGCGAAGAATGGACCAATCGTGGGGGCGGCAGGCGCTACCTCTTACCTACCTACGGGCGGCAGGTCAAGGCTGGCCTCCCGCGCCCTCACCTGGCGCCGGCTCCCTTGGAGACGTGCCCTCGGCGGCCGGCAGGCGGCGCCCGGGCCCGCCGGATGCTAATGAGCCGGGCGGCCCCGCCCCCTGCCGGAAGTGGCTGCGGCGGAAGCGGGGCCGGCGGCCGTGCGGGAGCCATGGCGGCCTCGGAGGCGGCAGCGGCGGGTCCCGCGGCTGTGGCGGCGGGTGCCCCGGCCGTCCCGGCGGCCGCGAGGGGAGCCGCCGCCGCCGCCTCCTCGGGCCCCTGGGGGCCCCCGGGAGCCCGGCTGAGGGGCAGCCGGCCGCGCCCCGCGGCGGCGATGCGGCGGCCCGCGGCCCCGGCGCCGCCGGCCCGGGAGCTGATCCAGCCGTCGGTGAGCGAGCTGTCGCGGCCCGTGCGCACCAACATCCTGTGCACCGTGCGCGGCTGCGGCAAGATCCTGCCCAACAGCCCCGCGCTCAACATGCACCTGGTCAAGAGCCACCGCCTGCAGGTGAGCCCGACGCGGCGGCGGCCGGGCCTGGCTCCAACAAAGCGCCCGGCGCGGCGTGCGAGCCCGGCCCCGGGGGGATGGAGGGCCGGCCGCCGCACCTGCCTGCCCGCCGCCGCCCGCTCCCGCTCGTGGGCGGCTTCCGAACGCACGCACCGGGCCGACGAGCCCGGCATCCCGGCCGGGGAGAGGGAGAGCTAGTGCGCGCGAAGACCTGTCGGTGGGGGAGCACGGTGTCACGCACCCGGTGTCAGCCTCCCTCGAGCCAGCCCTCCCTGGCCTTGCATTTCGTGCCTGGCTCCGGACCGGGCATTTTACACGTTCTGTCTCGTTAGTTCTCAGGGCAACTTGGAGAGGGACATACGTTACCCCATTACACTGATGAGAGACAGATTGTGCAACCTATGTGCTGTGGGGATTTAAACCCGGGCCTCTGCTTCTGAGTGAGGCCTCTGTTCCTTCCACCACACCCACGCCGCCCTGAGGTCCTGCCCTGTGCGTCGTGTTGTACATTTCAAAATAACTGGAAGAGAGGGTTTTGAACGTTCTCCCCACACGAACAGGAAAAATGTTTGAGGTTATGGACATGCTACATACCCTGATTTGATCACTACACAATGTATATGTATATATGTGTCAAAACATCACACTTGGAACCCCATAAATATGAATAATTATGTGTCACTCAAAAATAAAACTGTGTTAAAAGTTGTTGCAGGTTTGGCTCTAAGCACCATCTGTCACAGTTTCACAGTGTTAAGATCGGCTTTGCTCAGGAATGAGACCTAAGGGAACTTTCTCTCATGGCTCTTCTTTAAGAAGGGACACAGTATAGCATGACAATAATCTGAACGACACCTCCACATCGTCATGTTAAATGGGGCAGTGATTTTCAACCTTTGGTGCACATCTGTGAGAAGCTTATTAAAATTCCAAATGTCTGCCCCCACCCCCCAGACCTATTAAGTCATAATTTCTCAATCATTACAATAGGAAGTTTCCTTCCACTACTCTTACCCTACTCTGCCAGCAGAGACATAATTCAAAAGCATAGGTCACCAAAAGCAATTTTGTGAATGTGTAGGTTTTGATGGTCTGATTTGATTCAGAAGTAAATTTAGATGACCCAGAGTATTTCATGTTCTGTCTGCCCATCAGGTAGGTAAACCCTCCTTGAAAAGTTCCTGGGAATCAGGCTTCTGATAAGAATTTAACAGCAGAACTTTGAGGTTATAGTCTCTAGTAGGACAGATAAAAGTGTTGCCAATGAAGGTATGATCGGCTTTTACCACCAGCTGAGTTGAAATGCAATAACTTTTCAGGGAGTCCAAGTCAGGAATTTCATTTGGAGGTGTGCCAAGGAAGACCCTGCAGGTGGGGCCGAGTTGTTCCTTAGAAGGGTTCTGGGTTTCTTTTAACACACAAGTGCAGCTCTGGAAATGGTCTTCAATCTGTTGTTTTCTCTTTCATAGTAAATTTTAACTAAATCCTTCCTTGACCACATCCTATCATGCGTGCATGAACTGTATATTTGCGGGGTTGCTACAGCCGAAGCCATTGGTTCTCTGTAGCTGGTATACAGCACCCATCGCCCATATTGTCCCCTCCTTGATGGCTATGGCAGATGCTACATCTCTGAGCACAGATGAAGCTGCCAGGCTGTCCAGGACCCTCCTTGGTGTTGGCTGAACATCACTCTAACAAGAATTTAACAGGTTAGGCCAGTCACGGTGGCTCACACCTATAATCCTAGCACTCTGGGAGGCCAAGGCGGGTGGATCGCTCAAGGTCAGGAGTTCGAAAACAGCCTGAGCAAGAGCGAGACCTGTCTCTACTATAAATAAAAAGAAATTAATTGGCCAACTAAAAATATATAGAGAAAATGAGGCATGCATGGTGGCACATGCCTGTAGTCTCAGCTACTCGGGAGGCTGAGGCAGCAGGATTGCTTGAGCCCAGGAGTTTGAGGTTGCTGTGAGCTAGGCTGACGCCATGGCACTCACTCTAGCCTGGACAACAAAGTGAGACTCTGTCGCATAAAAAATAAAAATAAAAACAGTTTATATCATTTGTTTCTCTGGAATTGCTGCTAGGAGCCTTATCTCTCTCAAGACTTTGATAAACATCTTTTAAGCATAAAGGTACCACTTACTCTTCAGGACTGGTTAGTGTACAATAGGTTTATTTCTAATTATGTTTTTAAAATATCTAAAGTCCAGGAATTCACAAGATAACCTATACATAAAATGTAAGAGGCGTAAGGAGGAAGAATATGTTGGACAAATACAAATTTTGACAGTCAAATCTTTACTTGGACTTTACGTTTCAGGGTATCACCGTCCTCCCTTGCTCAGAACCTGTTTGACATCATTATTTCAGTTCTGGTCAGGTTCATGTTTCAGATTCTTTTGCCTGAAGACAGCATAGTACACTCACAATTTCTTTCTGAACTGAAAACGTTGACGAACAGAAAGATGGACTCTTCTAAGTTTCCTTCGTAGGTCACTGGGGCAGCCTTTTTAGCAGGAATTAAAGCTCACCCAGCTCCATGACTATCTCGTCCTGCCTTTCTAACCCAGGTGCCCAGAAGTCTCAGGCATCTGCTGTCTTGGTGGAAAGGAAGTTCATTTTCTTTAATGAAGGGGGTCTGTGTGACAATATAGTCATATCCGTATGGTAGTGCCCCAGTGCAGTGGATCTGTACCCTCAGTCTGGTTACTGCCTAGGAGGCTCTTCAGTTCAAGAATCATCCTTTACACTTCTCAGACTACTGGAAGGAGAGTGGGGAAGAGAAAGGCATGGGGGTGAGGACTGGCTGGGAAGCTTGCTTGGGTTTTGCCCTGAAGCTACTCTGAGTATATCTCATTGGCAGATTTTCTTACATTCGGTGGAAATTTTTATAGTCTTGGTTATAGCTTACTTGCATAATTCTAATTTCTTTCATTGTTTATATATTTTCTAAATTATGATAATTTGTTCCCTTCTGCAGTTGCTGTGTGCTTCTTATTTTATTTACTCTTTCTTCACAAAACTCCCCACCCCAGCCAACTATTCCCTTCTTAGCATAAATGATGAACAAACCCTTCTGAAGGATGATGGGTGGGAATGGAAATTGAGCTGGAAGCTGTAGAGTGTGTGCTGCCCTTTGGTTTTATGTGGGTTCTTAAGATGTATGTGCATATTGCATGTCCCATAAGGAAATCCAGAAATAGCCCAGGCTTGCCTACAGTGGGATTCATGGAGACATGAAAGCTATAATGATTCAGGGAAAGGGAGAGGAGGCGTACATACGCATTTTTTGATTGTTAGAGATTCTTTTGTTCCTCATGTTTGAAAGCAGTGGAAGGGACAAGGGGCACTTAAAGAACCTCTTATCAAGCATCATTTATATTTTCAAAACATGGCTTGGAGGATTTTGTATTATGTTCAGTCCAGGGGCTTGCTTTTAAGGATTTGCAGAACATTTTTTTAAAAAGGAAAGGAAAGGTTCCAAGTTGTTCTGTAGACCATACTGTGCAGAGACTTCTAATTTTAAATTCAGAATGAGATGACAAAGCAAACTGGTTTCCTTCTTGGATGCTTTCTGTGAAGGCAGTCAGCTTGCTACAGTAGCTACATGCTGTTTTCGATTTTGCTACAGCTCTTACAAACCTTTCCTTTTACCCTCTACTCTTCAGTTGTGTCCTTCCTTTTCCTTTTTCTTCTTTTGTGTACTTTTTTCCATCTTGTTTTGGGATTGTTTCCTCTCATAGGTTCTTAAATCATGCACACAAAAGATACAGTACCAAAAGTCCGGTAAGGTTTATTCTCAATGTATAGAGAACTTCAGAACAAAGATACCACTTTCTCACTGCAGTTCCTATTTTATTGTGCCGTTGCTATTTCTTACTCCGCCATCCTGCCCTCTTATTGTCTCAGGACAGAAATGGCAATAAGGCCCCCAAACTGGGTAGACTGCTCTGCTGGGGAGGTTGAGGACCTGGCCCTCAGGAAGCAGGAGCATGGACGGTGTCAGGTCCTTGCTATGGCCTCTAACAATGGCAACAGGGTGTTATTAACCTCCCAGGCGTGATAACGTTTTAGCTTGGGCCACATGAATATATTCAGTGTAATGCCACAAGTTTCACTGAACATTTTCTCTGTTCAAAATACTCCCAGATGCAACAGTAAGATACAAATAAATCCCTGCCCATGAAAAGGTTTGGGGAATTATAAGGAGTTCCATTAGGGGTAATGGAATCCCAGCACTATGAGAGGCCGGGGTGGGAGGATCACTGGAGGTCTGGAGTTCAGGTTCAGCTGGGCAACATAGTGAGATCCTGTCTCTACAAAGAAAATTTAAAAATTAAAGAAAAAGAAAATGCTTGAGTGTGGTAATGACACGATAGCAGATGAACCTGATGAAGTTTGAGTGAAAAAGAGATTGAAGGTAGAAATTAGTTAAGAGGTTAATGACAGTCTAAACAGGGACCGGAGGAGCAGTGGAAAGGAAAGGCTGGGAGATGGTAAACGGCGTCAGAGGGACTCAAGCCTGTGCTCTGGGGCCTGCAAGGGAGTCTGCAAGGGATGATAAAAAGATCACTAGCACCACTGAGGATGAGTCGGAAATGAGCGTGAATTTCCTAGGGATCCAGTCAGCAGTTTTTTGGAGCATTTGACAGCCTAGGAGCAGATAAGGGGGATACATTGGCTAAAAGGAATTTGATGATAGTCAAATGAATGAAGGATTTCAGAGTCTAAGTATTCTCCCCACATTTCATTTAATCTACGCAAACACACTGATATTCTTTCTGTCACTGATAATGCTAGATGGAAAAACTATAGACGAATTAAAAGAATTTCATAAAATGTACCCATTTTGGTCATTCCCTTGTTAACACCCCAACCTGTTATATTGGTTTTTTGAAAAGAATTATTTAAAGAAATTTTCCTTTTGCAGGACGGCATAGTAAATCCAACAATAAGAAAAGATTTGAAAACCGTACCGAAATTCTACTGTTGTCCAATCGAAGGATGCCCTAGAGGCCCCGACAGACCGTTTTCTCAGTTTTCTCTCGTAAAACAGGTATTTTACTTCTCTTAAGTGTCCTTCTGTGAGGTTGAGATGCAGATGATAGAAACCTAGTGTGCATGCCAATTAGTGGACATAGTTACAGAATTGAGTAGAAAACTGTTTGTGAGAGCAGATGTCCAGCTGGTGAGAACGTGAGTGTGGTGTGATGCAAGTGGAGAGACTCGTGGCTTGTTCTAGAGGGAACATGTCGCAGGTGGGTTCAGAGAGAAAGGAAAGTGGACCAGTTCAGCAAAGAATGAGAAAGTGGGAGCATGCAGGTCTCTTGGGTAAGTCACCTCCAAGGGCAGAGCATAAAGGCACTAAGAACTGTTCTCCCAGGGGATAAGAACCTCAGAATGCAGGAAAAGAAGAGTGTTGGAGCTATCTTAAGAGGAGGGAGGGGCCTAGTGACAGGAAAGAGGCATCTAAAATGTTTCCCTGAAGGTCTGCTGGTGCTATCCTGACAAGAGCATTGCAAAGACATTTTTTTTTTCTGCCTGCAGCACTTTTTTGCAGATCAAAGTCTAAACGCTGGGCACTGTGCACTGTTTCCTAAAGCCTGCTCAGTTTTCACACAGCAAAAGTGACAAGGAGAAGAGACACACGATAAATTGCAATTTGTCTGCTTTTAAATTCTCTTGACTTGGACTGCTGTATTTGATACCTGTGAAATCACTGTTAATTTGGGTAGGTGGATGGTTTTGAAATGTGTTGAGCAGTTGCTGTTTCTCATCTCGGTGCCTTCTGTCTTCTTCCTAGCACTTTATGAAAATGCACGCCGAGAAGAAGCATAAATGCAGTAAGTGCAGCAATTCGTATGGCACGGAGTGGGACTTGAAGAGGCACGCGGAGGACTGCGGCAAGACCTTCCAGTGCACGTGTGGCTGTCCCTACGCTAGCAGAACCGCACTGCAGTCCCACATCTACCGAACTGGCCACGAGATCCCTGCAGAACACAGGTGAAGGGGAAGAACTGACAGCACAGAAGTCAGTAGCTATGGGAAGAGTTTCAGATGAGACATCCTGGAAAGCCAGTAGTGCTGGGAGAAAACAAGACTCGTGGAGAAAATATGGGTCACAGAAGCAGGGAGCTGCTGGAAATGGCAGCGGTACTAGCAGAGGACCCAAGTCTGGGCCTGAAATCTTTACCCAGTTCTTCCTTTTTGTTCTGCCAACCCTTTTTCAGGGTCTCTTATTCCCATTTTGAAGTCTCCACCTCCAGCATTTTCTATCAGAGCGATACCAGATTGCTGAAGAGTAAGTTTTATCATGAAGCTGTAAAGATCAAAGTTATATTTAGTATAATAGCTTCCTGCTTTAGAAACAACAAAACTTGCATTATGTAAATCTTTTAGCTTGCTTTTGCTTAAAAATCTAAGTTCTAGTACTCAGAGTTTAACAACAACAACAACAAAAGGTATATTTCCTCCTCCCCTGTCCCTGTTTGCATGTTTCTGAACAACCACCTACCATAATAAGCCTAATTCCCAGAGCTGCAAAAGAAGGAATTTATCTTCCCTGGGTCGAATGTGACCACTGTTGTAGATGTGGGAAATGACATTTGTGAGTAAGCGAAGATAGTGTCACGGTCGAAGAAAGCTGCATTTTTAAGATTGTTTTTCTATTTGTTCTGTCATTGTTTTCAGGGATCCGCCTAGTAAGAAAAGGAAAATGGAAAACTGCCTGCAAAACCAGAAGTTGTCCAATAAGACCGTTGAATCATTGGGCAGCCAACCAATCTCTAGACCAGACACTCAAGAACTAGAAGCTTTAGAAATAAAGCTAGAAGCACCTTTCGAGGATTCCTGCGGCTCTAATGCCAGAGAGCAGACACTTACCACGCCTCCGAAATATCCTCAGAAGTTGCTTTTACCAAAGCCCAACGTGGCTTTGATTAAACTACCGGTGATGCAGTTTTCTCCCATGCCTGTCTTTGTGCCTACAGCCGACTCCTCGGCCCAGCCTGTGGTGTTAGGTGTGGATCAGGGCTCTGCCACGGGGGCTGTCCACTTGCTGCCCTTGTCGATAGGAACCTTGATCCTCGGCCTAGATTCAGAGACTTACTCCCTTAAGGAGAGCCTACCTCTTTACAAGATTGAGCCAGTTAGTACAAGTGTTCAAGTGAACTTGGGTAAAAGTCCATCCACTCCTTTACAAGAACTTGGGAACACATGTCAGAAGAACAGCATTTCTTCAACCAATGTACAGACAGATCTGTCTTATGCCTCAGAAAACCTTATACCTTCTACACAGTGGGCTAGCCCTGATTCCTCTGTGTCGTCTTGTTCCCAGACTGACTTGTCATTTGATTCTCAAGTGTCCCTTCCCATAAGCGTTCACACTCAGACGTTTTTGCCGAGCTCTAAGGTAACTTCGTCTATTGCTGCTCAGACTGATGCGTTTACAGACGTTTGTTTCCAGTCAGGTGGGATCTCCAGAGAGACTCAAACCAACGGGATGCGGAGTCCGACCGATGACCCCATGCAGATGGACCAAGCTGGGATGTGCGGAGACATTTTTGAGAGTGTTCATTCATCGTACAGTGTTGCTACTGACAATATCATAAGCAGCAGTTTAGTAGCAGAGACAGTAACTCATGGTTTGTTGCCTCAGAACGACCCTAAGACTTTAAATCAAGATATTGAGAAATCTGCACCGATTATAAACTTCAGCGCACAGAATGGTATGCTTCCTTCACAGAACATGACGGATAATCAGACCCAAACCATGGATTTATTAAGTGATTTAGAAAACATCTTGTCAAATAATCTGCCTGGTCAGACGCTGGATAATCGTAGTCTTTTGTCTGACACGAATCCTGGACCTGACACCCAGCTCCCATCTGGCCCAACCCAGAACCCCGGAATAGATTTTGATATTGAAGAGTTCTTTTCAGCTTCAAATATCCAGACTCAAACTGAAGAGAGTGAACTTAGCACCATCAACACCGAACCAGTCTTGGAATCACTGGACATAGAGACGCAAACTGACTTCTTACTCGCTGATACCTCTGCTCCGTCCTATGGGTGCAGGGGAAGTTCTAACTTCTTAGGCCTTGAGATGTTTGACACGCAGACACAGACAGACTTAAACTTCTTTTTAGACAGTAGCCCTCATCTGCCTCTGGGAAATATTCTGAAACACTCCAGCTTTTCCATGAGTACTGATTCGTCTGACACAGAGACCCAAACTGAAGGAATTTGCACTGCTAAAAACATACTTGCTCTAGAAAGCAAAGTTCAGTTGAACAGCGCAGAAACACAGACCATGAGTTCTGGTTTTGAAACCCTGGGGAGCTTGTTCTTCACCAGCAATGAAACTCAGACAGCAATGGATGACTTTCTCCTGGCTGATTTGGCCTGGAACACGATGGAGTCTCAGTTCAGCTCTGTAGAGACCCAGACGTGTGCTGAACTGCACAGAGTCTCCAACTTCTAAAACTGGAGTCCGTGTATGGGATGGCGTTTACCATTTCTTTCTGGATTTGGAAAATGGGGAACAGGGACAGCAGTATTAATTCTGTTGAATGTAGTCGATGATGCAGTTGATTCGATTCTTTGCAGTTCTTGCCTTTTGTACTTGTAAACATGAAATGTGTGTATAAATGTGAGTGTATTATAAAGTGTAAGATGTTGATCTAAAAATAATTGTTTTTGTGTTGCCTACATTTGCCCTTTTACAGCTAGTCTTTCCATCTTTGAAAAAAAAATGTATTTCACACCTATAAAACCTATATAGCCATTTAGCTGAAGCCAAGCTTACCAGGTACTAGAGTATAAACTTCTCGAATCTTCAAAACATTTTAGTCGCGTGTAACGTACTTAACTTAAATTGCGTATAAAATATTATTGACAGTGCTTGTTAGAAATTCCTGTTTCTTGATAGTAATATCTAAAAAATCTGATGCTGCCACCATCAGATTTAAACAACAGTGCTTCTGTGGTTTTACACTCTTGCTGCCTGCAGCTGCTTCTACTTTGACATCTCTTTTTCTGATTTGAAAACACCAAGGAAAGCTACAGCTGTCTTTAGCTTTTTAGGTAGTTTTCATGTAGCCAGTGCTATCCCTTCTCTACATGAGCTTTTATTGACACAAATGTTAGTGTGTGGTACTTTCCTCATAAGAGGTTTGTTGCTGTAAAATTACTGCCTCAAGAAAGCAGCAAGCCTAGTGTAAATAATGACCCTGCTAAATAAGACTAAGTCATCCAAACCGTGGAAACACAGGGTTGCCTATTAGTTCGTCCCACACTTTGCACTTCTACTAAGCTTGATAGGGCAAGGGTGTAATATACAATTTTAAAGTGAATTTTTCTTCCATCTGCCACTTGTTATCTTTTCCTTGAATAAGAAAAGACATTGGTCTAGCAAGGATACTGTTTGTGCCTTGAGGCTAGCAATTATAGAATAGATCCGTCTAAAATATGGTATTCTGCGTTTTGTTTCTTTATTTTTTAAAAGAGACTAATACCACAGTCTTCATCAAAGAAAACAAAGGTGAACCTATTGTTTCAATAAGAACATTTACTGTGTTTTCAGATGGGAGCACGATCAAGTATGCTTTGGGGGTTTTCTGTATTTGGGAAATCCTGAATTTTTAATTGTTGGCCAACTTTCAGGCAGGTAAGCATCAGTGCAGCCTGTAAGTTCTCTAAGTTTACAAAAAAAAAAAAAAGCACATGTGTGCTGCTGACGGCTAACTCCTCAAAATAAAACTGAAGAAGGGGACTAATGATTCATTAAAGCAAATTGATGATTTTGCTATTAATTCCTATCCCATACATCTGATACAAAAGAAGTGTTGGTAATGGATAAATAACATATCCTAGGCAGATGAATTCAACCTAGTAGATAAAAGTTTGCTTTGGTCACAGTTGCCTATGAACATGGGTTTCAAAACAAACATAAAGCCTTAACTTAGAATTTCATTATGTTTTAGAACTGTCACTGCCTTAATGTTCAAACATCTATTTAAGTTTTCCAAATAAAGGAGAAATGCATGTTTGTGGCTTTTTGTAAATATATGTGCAGTGATCTATGGCTTTAAAAAAATTTTTTTTGTTTCTGTGACAGTGTTTGTTAATCCATCCAATATATTTGCAGAAAAAAGGAGCATGTGATAGTCTTCCATGTACAAGACCTGTTTCCCCTTCAAAACCTTAGTTAACCTGAACTGATTATTTGTAAAAACTGAAATGCAGTGATTAAAGAAAAGATAGAATTCTGCCCTTTTTTTGTGAATTCTTTGACCTTTTCATAATGTGACTTACATTGTTGCCTTTTCACAAACTTGTCTTCTGAAAGTCGCATGATGAAATGATTTTATTTCATTTGTTCATTAAAATATGCTCACGATTTTCCTAGAAAGGACACTCCAGAGGACATCAGCAAGATGCCCCCACAAAAAAAAAGGACCAAAGGGATGAATAAACAAATACACTTTGATTAGAGCAGGGGTCCTCAAACTATGGCTCGAGGGCCACATACAGCTGGCCAAGGACATTTATCCGGCCCGCCAGGTGTTTTTGCTGCTGCTGCCTGTCCTGCTTAGCAGCCGACTCGTCCCAGGCCCACAGTGCGCATGTGTGGAATGTGCGCCGCGCTCTCCAACGGCCTGAGGGACAGTGAACTGTGTAAAAAGTTTGAGGACCCCTGGATTAGAGTATTGCTGGAGTACAGCAGGGGAGTGGGCGAGAATGGCGGAGCATGGAGACTGAGGATGGCTGCATGGAGAAGGGAATGAGACACCCTGCCTGTGCCACCCCATGTCCCCAGTCGGAATCAGCTCAACACCAAGCGGGACTTCTCCCTGTGGGGACAAGGAAAGCAGGAGCCCCCAACCTCAGAAGTTCCCATTAACAGCATAGACACCTGCAGTCGTTGCTGTTGGAGAATTCTGCAGTCCTCACAGGCCACGAGCCCAGTTTAGCAAGCTGCCCGGGATTCACATGGCTGCATTCCTCCAGAAAAGGAGCCCACACTGTGACGCAAGCTGCTGCAGCAGGACACCATTTTCAAACTGGACCCACACTGCTCCAGGGGACAGTAGCCACTGCATCGCTCTGTCTCTGAGGCTCTGCCGTCACTACATCATACTCACCGTAGTCCACCATTCCCCAGCCAAGGTGCTACAGCTCCCTACTCCTGGGAACAAGGTGCCTAGAAGAGACTGTATTCCCTGTCGCAGTGGCTGCAGAGCCCCAACCTTGGCTACTCAGAGCCTAGGCTCAGTGGAATAGCTCTGAAGCTGGTGCCTGAGCCCACATGGTGTGGGCCTCCCAAGGAATAGGCAGTCTTGCTCATTGGGGAAGCCAAACCAGGTAAGTGGGCCAGCCCTGCATCCCATCAGCATGTGAACCGGCGTGGTGCCCCACCCAACAGGGGAACCATGCCCAACCTTGTGGCTCAGTCAGCTGTACAAACCCCTATAGCCCAGGCCACAGAGGCACTCACAGGCATCACTGACATTGATTACCGCTAAAGAAACTGCACAGGGACTATACTGCTGTGCCCACTCAGAACCAAAGCCAATGTACCCTACCCAACTGACACCTTAGGACCCATCTGCAGGTGAAAGTCTTTCCCTGTAAGAGCCACTCTATGAAATTGAAAAAGGTGACTGTTCCACCAAATGTGCAGAAATCAACATAGGGACACAAGAAACATGAAACAGCAAGGAAATATGACACCACCAAGGAAACAATTATTTTCCAAGAACTGAACACAAAGAGATGAAAACTTATGAATTTCCTGAAAAGGAATTTAATAATTTTAAGGAAATTCAGTGACATATAAGGAAATACAGAAAAAAAAAAAAAGATTCGTGATCTGAACAAAGACATAGATATCTATTTAAAAAGAATCATTCCACAGACCCATTCAGTCTAAAAAAGAAAATAAATAAATAAATAAATAAAAATAAAAAGAATCAAATGTTACTGTCCAAAATGAAAAAATAAAAAGTTAAATAAATAAAATAAAACCAAATGGAAATCTCAGAGCTAAAGAATTCAATAATTGAGATAAATTCTATTGAAAGCTTCAACAGCAGGCTAGATTAAGCAGAAAAAAAGAATTTCTGAACTTGAAGGCAGGTCTTTGGAATAACCTATTCAGAGGAAACAAAAAGAATGAAAAAGTGAAGAAAGCCTACAGGACTTAAGGGACATCATTAAGCAAACAGATATTTGCATTATGGGATTTTCAGAAGGAAAAGAGATAGAAAAAGGCACAGAAAGCTTATTTAATGAAATGATAGCTGTAAACTTTCCAAATCTTGGGAGAGAGATGGATATTCAAATCTGTGAAGCTCAAAGAGCCCTTAATATATTCAACCCAATGGCTGTGTGTGGTGGCTCACGACTGTAATTCTAGCACTCTGGGAGGCCATGAGTGGATTGCTCAAGGTCAGGAGTTCGAAACCAGCCTGAGCAAGAGCGAGACCCCATCCCTACTATAAATAGAAAGAAATTAATTGGCCAACTAAAAATATATAGAGAAAAAATTACTCCCAGCTACTTGGGAGGCTGAGGCAGAAGGATCGCTTGAGCTCAGGAGTTTGAGGTTGCCGTGAGCTAGGCTGACGCCATGGCACTCCAGCCCGGGCAAAAGAGTGAGACTCTGTCTCACAAAAAAAAAAAAAAAAAAAGAAAACAAATTTGCTCAAATTCACGCATTCGTCAAATGTGACCATTTTATAATAGGCTGCCTTTATCTTTGTAAATAACATGGTTCTTTCTTAGGAGCAAAAGTAAGATGACTAGAATATAAGTAGTTCTCTGGTGAGTCACTAATTTGCAGGACAGACAAATTGATGTGTTTCTGTTTCCCTTGAGATGAAGTGAAAATAAAAGTAGAAAATTTTGTAGACTTATCTGCAAAATGCTGAGTAAGTTTCAAAACTACTTTTGACCTGAAAAAAAAAAAAAAACGGAACAGTATCAGTCTATTTGTGAAATAACTTCTTTTATTAATGGTGGCAAATGACAGGGTTATGTTTTCACTTAATCCTTTATGGCCTCAACTTCAGATGTTTTATTTATTTATTTTTGAGACAGAGTCTCGCTTTGTTGCCCAGGCTAGAGTGAGTGCCGTGGCATCACCCTAGCTCACAAGCAACCTCAATCTCCTGGGCTCAAGCCATCCTCCTGCCTCAGCCTCCCAAGTAGCTGGGACTACAGGCACGCGCCACCACGCCTGGCTAATTTTTTCTCTATATATTAGTTGGCCAATTAATTTCTATTTTTAGTAGAGACGGGGTCTCGAACTCCTGATCTAGAGCGATCCACCCGCCTCGGCCTCCAAGAGTGCTAGGATTAGAGGCGTGAGCCGCCGCGCCCCGCCCAGAATGTTTATATTCATTCCGATCCAAACTGATCATCACAACCTGCTAATACTGACTCCAAAGGGCAATTCGTATTCCGTACACTTAAAGCAGTGCTTCTCGGAATTGTCCTCTGAAAGTCCTCAGAGAAAGAGAAGGGAAGTGTAACTTTGGAGGGCTGGGGACGAAGCGTTTGAGGTCAAGTATGATGCAGTTTTATTCTCCTTATAATCTCACAGTATCTCTGTGTGTGTCGTCGTCTGAAGTGTGTTGAAGTGCCACTGACTAGGAGAGGGCAACATTCAACATCTGAATGATTCTGATTGTTCAAGGACATGGATTTCAATCTAGTTTCTTAAGCAAGACCCTGGCTAGTGAATTATTCTCAAGGCCAAGAAGAGGACTACATTGCATTTCAATGTTTAGATCCAAAGGATTCTCTCTGTTGTTGGAACTGCATTTATTAGCAGATACTCTCATATATTAGTTTACATATCAAGAGAGGCAGGCTAAAGAACAAATGAAGAGGGTGCTCAGGTTGTCAGCATTCTAGAACATGAATGTGGGTGCTACGTTTAAAAATAAGTATTTTTGCAAGGAGCAAGGCCCAAACTATGTGAATGAATACAAGCAGCAAGGTCTACATAATGCTTGAATGGGGACAATACCAAATTTTATTCCATTCATTAAACTTCAGAAAAAACTATAAATTATTGTCTTACTAATAAATAACAAAATAAAAACTTTCTTATAAATCCACAAATTCCAAAATGGTGAAGGTTGACCTATGAGGAACTTAGTACCATGCCCTTCCATTGACTTTTGGTACTTTACTCTGAAACAAGTTAACATTACAAGAGATTGGGCTGCAAAAAAAAAGAAGTTACAAAAAATTAAAACAAATGCTACTCTTTAGTTTGTCAGTGAAATAGTCAAATACATCTGAAAATGAAAAAAAAATTTTTTTGAAATAAATTTATCTCCATGGTGACTTTGTTATTCTCAAAAGTACATATATTACCTCAGTGTGGACAAAGAGGTTCGTTTTTTTTGTTTTTGTTTTTGTTTTCTGCCTAAAGGAGTGAGCTTACTAGCATGGTATGTGTAAATAAGACTTTGTCCCAAGTTTGGCATCTTCTTACTGTTCCTGCTTGCAGCTTTTACTCTCTGCTTTCTGGTGATCCAGTGTTTTCTCCATGTCCTGGGTGGAATGTTTGGTTTTTATGATTACATCTCAAACATGTTGCTGCTTAGGACTCAATATGAAATTGATCCCTTTCCTACTTTATCTTCTTTTTCCTGTGCTGTAACGAGAAATTTAGTGACTTCAAAATATGTAGAGCCCACGCTGCAATAAAAATTTGGCAGAAGCCAGTTCATCTGAATCAGCTTATCACAAAGGGATATTTAACCACTAAAACTCTCCTCAATGACTTTTCCCTATTTAAAAAGTGAGCTTACCAAAATTAAGATTTTGTATTTTTGAGAAACCATCCACACTTTGGCCAACTATGCTTTAGGAATTATTTACTCCATATTAGTTCATGGAAATTTTTTTTTTTTGGTAAGATTTGGTGCATTTTAAAACCATTTGATCACTTTCTTTTTGAGACAGAATCTCATTCTGTTGCCTGGGCTAGAGTGCAGTGGCACCATTATAGCTCACTGCAACCTCAAACTCCTGGCCTCAAGCAATCTTCCCACCTAGGCCTCCCAAAGTGCTAGGATTACAGGCATAAATCACTATTCTATAACAAGATATGTGCCCAGAAAGTAAGGTTCAAAGTTTCCTAAATAGCTACCATAATGACAAGTACCTTTCTGACATCCTACTGTCCTGAAATTTACATTAGAGAATTCACGTCATGTGGATTTGGATGAACAGCCAAAGAAATTAAGATAGAGTCAGTGGTATTTATCCCAAATCCAATGTTAGATTTTTTTTTTCCTTCAGAGCACGTGCAGATTGAGACAAATGAAAATTACTAACAGTTCTTTCATATTAAGAGGCTTAGTGGGCCGGGCATGGTGGCTCACGCCTGTAATCCTAGCACTCTGGGAGGCCGAGGTGGGCGGATTGCTCGAGGTCAGGAGTTCGAAACCAGCCTGAGCAAGAGCGAGACCCCATCTCTACTATAAATAGAAAGAAATTAATTGGCCAACTAATATATATATATATACAAAAAAAAAAAATTAGCCGGGCATGGTGGCGCATGCCTGTAGTCCCAGCTACTTGGGAGGCTGAGGCAGCAGGATTGCTTGAGCCCAGGAGACTGAGGTTGCTGTGAGCTAGGCTGACGCCATGGCACTCACTCTAGCCAGGGCAACAAAGCAAGACTCTGTCTCCAAAAAAAAAAAAAAGAGGCTTAGTGAATAGTCATAACCCTCTCTGGTGCTGTAAATAAGAGACTATAGTATGTTTTGAAGTTAGCTGTCCTCAAGTTTTTGTAAGTGCAGAAATTGTCTCATTTTAAAAGACACACATGGGAGAAAAATGTGTAGTTTAAGCTAAGAGGGAGAGAAGAGCCAATTTCGCATATACACATGAAGCACAGACTGCCAGTGGTTACCGAGGTGTCTCACACAGGTGTATTGGCTGCCTCTTAATATTTACACCTGGGCAGCACATGCAGTGGGTGTGGAAGAGCATATTGCTTAAACACGAGAGAATTCTGAATGATGGCATTAAACGTAAATATATCAATTCAACATCTTAGAATTATCTTGCCAGACCAATAATGCACATTCTCCCGAAGAAGGGCTAAGAGAATGCCAAGAGCTCTTCCAGAACTGTCTGAATGGCCGGGTGCGGTGGCTCACGCCTGTAATCCTAGCACTCTGAGAGGCCGAGGCGGGCAGATTGCTCGAGGTCAGGAGTTCGAAACCAGCCTGAACAAGAGCGAGACCCTGTCTCTACTAAAATAGAAAGAAATTAATTGGCCAACTAATATATATGGATAAAAAAATTAGCCGGGCATGGTGGCGCATGCCTGTAGTCCCAGCTACTTGGGAGGCTGACGCAGGAGGATGCCTTGAGCCCAGGAGTTTGAGGTTGCTGTGAGCTAGGCTGACGCCATGGCACTCACTCTAGCCTGGGCAACAACAAAGTGAGACTCTGTCTCAAAAAACAAAAAAAAGAACTGTCTGAATGGGCTTCACTGTCAGTTTGAGAGACTATTTTCAGAGAAAAGCAGGCTCGCGGTTGCTTCTTTTTAGAGGGGACCCAGGCAGGTGCCACCAGAAGACTTTCAAGGACCAGAGCAAGATGGAAAGCACCTGTGCCTTGAGGGATGAAACCAGCAAGGCACTCTCTTCCCACCTGTGCCAAGGCTTGCTCTGTAAGTAAAGGTGTCCAAGAGGTGGCAAAGGCAGTGGGTTCTAGAATTACTAATTCCCTAAAGCAGAGGTTCTCAACTGGGCGGCATTTGGCAACTTCTCTGGACACATTTCTGTTGTCACGGCTGGGGGTGCGGTTGGCATTTAGTGGCTCAGGCCAGGGATGCTGCTAAACATCGCAGGATGCACAGGGGCACAGAGAGTGGCTCAGCCCGAAATGGCAATAGTGCCCCGGTTAAAGATAGGCTAGTTGCTGGGATGGAACTTCCAACATTGCTGTAAATGCAGTAGCAAGCCAGGCCATTCACCCCCTAAGAAGTTCTGTTGTTTAGAAAGTGTAAGTTAGTAGAGGTTGTGTCCTCATAGCCTTATGTAAATTAAAAAAAAAAGAAAAAAACTCTTTAGAGTTTTTACTGTCAGCAACTTTTGCAATGCATAAATTGAAATTCATTTTTTTGTTTTTTGGTTTTTTTTTTATTTTCACCCTAGAAAGGCCAGGATCCAGAGCAAGTCTGATTGAAACTGAGGACTGCTAAAATGATAGAATCAGGAAGGACTTTAGGAATTAAGACCCTTATTTTTAGGGCAAAGGCAGCAATGCCCAGCGGCAAAACTGGGATGTAAAAAACCCAAAGCTCCTAATGGTTCTCAGCTCCTAGGTGTGAAGCTGAAAGAGCCGGTCTTTCAAGATGCATCCTGAGTGTCTGTTGGGGCCTAAATTTAACACAGAGCCAAGTGGCCATTTGCCCACTAGAGGTCACACACGTACTCTGCTTTGCTGACTAGGGGTCACACACGTAACCTCTTGCCCAAAAAACCCTCAAGTTCGCCTCGCTTTGGGACATTGATACTTCTGTTCCTGTTCACACCACTTCAATCAATAGCTGCTGGAAAATCCCATTTTGCCTTGTGGGCCTAACCAACAGACGAGCCAGTAACCAAGCACTGACCAATCAGAACTAGACCAGTTTGCATCCCTGATTTGCATAAGTGGACCAGGGTGGGAACCTGGGCAAAGACTTTCTCTGTGAAAATAGCCCCTTTCTCTGTTCTCGCAGAGCGCTTCTTCATTTTGTACCAGAGGCTGTGTCTCCCGGTTTGCAAACTGCTGGTAGAAGTCAAGTCTCTCTTAACCGAACTCTTCTTTTTCAGTAGTTTTGGAACAAGGAAGATGGTTCTATCTTTACTTATTGCAGTGGACACTGGATTTAATGTAAGACTGTGTTCAAGAAACTCGGCCGGGCGCGGTGGCTCACGCCTGTAATCCTAGCACTCTGGGAGGCCGAGGCGGGCGGATTGCTCGAGGTCAGGAGTTCAAAACCAGCCTGAGCAAGACCCCGTCTCTACCAAAATATAGAAAGAAATTAATTGACTAACTAAAAATATATATACAAAAAAAATTAGCCGGGCATGGTGGCGCATGCCTGTAGTCCCAGCTACTCGGGAGGCTGAGGCAGTAGGATCGCTGAGCCCAGGAGATTGAGGTTGCTGTGAGCCAGGCTGACGCCACGGCACTCACTCTAGCCTGGGCAAGAAAATGAGACTCTGTCTCAAAAACTAAACAAAACAAAACAAAACGGAAAAAAAAAAAAAAAAAAGAAACTATACGGTAGC
Organism: Microcebus murinus; assembly: GCF_040939455.1. NCBI lineage: Eukaryota > Metazoa > Chordata > Mammalia > Primates > Cheirogaleidae > Microcebus > Microcebus murinus. Next base: position 29,686,281 of record NC_134123.1, read on the forward strand.
TTCGATCTGGGAGACTGAACTTGAAAGGTAGATTTTGTCCTAGAATGCCTCAGAACACAAAATCAGTACACGAGCCATGGTATAGATGTGCAGAGCAGTGGCGTCTAGACTGTGCAGCGGAAATGCAGACAAAACAGGATGAGGAAAAAGGCCGGAGAATTAAGAGGGACTGACAGGAACCCAAGCAAGGAGCTGTAGCTGACAAGTTCCAAGGTTAAGTAAAAACCCATCCAATGTCCGAGTGACAGCTCAACACATCCACGACTTCTATATGATTTTAAACAAGTCATTCACTAGAGGGAAATTACCCAGCTTCTTGTATTTGATCTGATCGATATGTTCAGGAAAAACACAAATCTCTGTTGGAATCTAACATACATTACCTGATCATCTTCAGCACATCCTGTGTCTGAAAGCTGGTCCTACTTTACAGGAAGAAATGACATTCTTGAGCCCTCCTTCCTGCCCTACCTGATATTTTACACCCAGTACCCCAAATGTCCCCACCTGTGAAATACACCTGAGCCTCCAGGTGCCCAGGCCGCAGACCCCGACGCTGGCCTGACGGAACTCAACCTTCTGCTGATCAATTTCTCCTTGGGTCACAGGAGGAAAATGGTCCCTGATTCTCATTCATATGCTCGGGATAAAAAAGTGATAATGCCTGGGAAGGGAAGAAGCTTTGTTTTTTGTTTTTTTGAGACAGGGTCTGGCTCTGCTGCCCAGTCTGGAGGGCAGTGGTGCAATCATTGCTTACTGTAACCTCGAACTGGTGGAGTCAAGTGATCCTCCTGCCTCAGCCTCCTGGGTAGCTGGGACTACAAGGTGCCATCACCATGTCTGGCTAGAGGCTTTGAATTCCTAGAAGGAATGATGCCTTGCAAATTCAAGTGGAATGACTGTATAACTTTACTGGTTACTGGGACTTAGGGGTGAGTTGCGCTCAGTAATTACGAGCATGCCATTGAATGCCCTCCTGGGTCCAGCGGTCCCAGTCTGCCTGGCAGACGGCAGAAGAGTGTTCTCTGTGGTACCAGGGACGACCCTCATCTTCCATCAATTGGTCAAGAAGCCCCTCTGTTTCTTTCGTTCCCTGGCTTGCTTATGAGTAACCCCTAAATGACAGCACCGAAGTTGCATTGGACCCAAGCCCAGACATCCTGAAAAGCCCCAGAGGTGAGGCCTGGGGCCGAGCAATGCAACTTCGGTGCTGTCATCTAGATGAGCCGGCTTCGGTGGTCCCTGTGGGTCCTAAAGCTCCTGAGCTCAGAGCTCAGAGACTGAAAGCAAATGTGACTCTGAGTCCAAACCACTATTTAGCATGGTCTTTGGAGTGCAGGTCAATTCCCCAATAGGGGGCAAACAACAGAGTAAAAAGGACACAACTAAAAATTAGAGAAAGTCTTTCAGAGGATTTGTCCAAATGGAACCAGGCCTTATTCGGATTTAAAATCTTCCCGCTGCCCCTCAAAGATGACAGGCCTCATCTCTCTGTAAGGTTCGCATTCTGTCTGCTGGGGGTGAGGGGTTCCCATCCCTGCGGCCCTGCCTCACCTCGTCGGGGCCTCAGCCCCAGCCTCACCCACTAGGTGACCTCAGGCCCTGCGGGAACCCCGTGTCGGATGCTGCCAGAACTCCAACTTGGTCATTTTTAAGATTTCAAGAAAAACAGGAGTTTGGAAAGTTTTAACTGATGATATCTCCAAAAATAATACAATGAGGAATGAAACACAGAACTCTCTGTGCTTGGTTTGGAGAGGACTAAATAAACCAAAATCTAACTGAGGCCATCACCCTAAGGGAGGAAAGGCTATCAGCACCCACATCACAACGCCCTGAACTCTTAAAAGGCAGGATTCACCCTACATGTGTTGTCAGTGACTCAGAATCCCATTGGGAAACTGCATCCTATTAAACATGTAACCTTTATCTAGACTTGGACAGCAAAGAATCAGCTTGGATGTCCTGAGCTAATCTGAACAAAGCTGAGACAGTGACTTTATCCACAGCGGAACAGACGAAACCTGGGCTAATGCAAATAGATACCAGCGGGACTTTATCGGGTACTTGAATAACTGCTAAAGCAAAGAGATGCCAAAGGCGGAACATTCTGAGTCTGTTCACGAAGAAATATTTAGTCAATATTTTGTGGGCCCGTTATTTGCTCAAGAAGGATACCACAAATCTGTAGTAAATTTGGGCCCTACCTTTGTTCAGGCTGGCCCTCCTCTTAATGCTAAATTATTAATATATTAATACCAAAATCTACAGAATTTACACTTATCTGAACAAAAGACTTTTTCTTTAAAAAAAAAAATCCCATTGCAACTTAGATGAGTGTTTTCAAACTGCCTCAAGCTCTCAGAAGGTAAGTACCTTGGGCTGAGTCGGTGGGCCCGGTCCCTCCCGTGGCGGGCAGACACTCTCCTCCGAACACACACCTCGGACTGGTGACACAGTGAGCTTAAATATTCTGCTGCTTAAAGAAGAGAGCTTGTGGCCGGGCGCGGTGGCTCACGCCTGTAATCCTAGCACTCTGGGAGGCCGAGGCGGGCCGATTGCTCGAGGTCAGGAGTTCGAAACCAGCCTGAGCAAGAGTGAGACCCCATCTCTACTATAAATAGAAAGAAATTAATTGGCCAACTGATATATATAGAAAAAAATCAGCCGGGCATGGTGGCATATGCCTGTAGTCCCAGCTACTCGGGAGGCTGAGGCAGGAGGATCGCACGAGCCCAGGAGTTTGAGGTTGCTGTGAGCTAGGCTGATGCCACGGCACTCTAGCCTGGGCAACACAGTGAGACTCTGTCTCCAAAAAATAAAAAAAATAAAAAAAGAGAGCTTGAAAAACCACTGACTAGCTGGGCAGGCTGCCAGAACTGGAAGGTTCTCAGACAGTATTGGGTCCAACACCCCACTGTCCAGAAACAGTGGGAGATCGGGCCTCCTCTTTAGGACAGAATCCAGGTGGTTTCTTTTTTCAGGGGAGGAGGAGGAAAAACCTTAAAAATTGCTTCTAGATTCTAAGTGTCCAACCTCAGTAGGCAAATACACCTTCTAATGACTGCTAAATTACAGCCATTCCAACATTTCTAGTGTTTCTTAAAAACAAAAAAAACCTAGGCTAACAGACAAGGCATTACGAAGACCAATTGTGGAGAGTGTGTTTACAAATGCAGTCGTATATTCCGTCCCCTCCATGATTTAGGGGATGGAAAATCCAGAGTCCAAGTACAACCTACCTTAAGCAAATTCAAAGTATGCAATTATAAAGCAGCTTAATGATTACACGTATCACAAAATGGTTTGTCAGACCATCTGTCTACATAGCAACATCACTGGTATTTATAATACAACTCATTTACAAATGTTGTTTAATTTGGATACAACTTCAGGAATATGCACTGGGGTAAAGTAAGAGGCAGAGGGAGGAGAGAAGGGAGAAAAGAATAGCTCCATTCCATAAATATCTGGGCCTAAGGATTCCAAATATGAGATGCAGGGTAAGACCAGAGGAAGCATGTAGAGCAATGATAATCACTGTGACTTTTTTTCCCAAAAAAAACTAATTCTTCTTAACCTGCTTCCCAGGCTAGATTTTGTAGAGCTTTGGCTAAAACTTCCAGACATAGAGATTGGCGTGAGGCTGCAATACCAGGACATGACATCTGGGACACACAGGAGATGATGGACAGTGTGTATGCATGGAAACAACAGGATGTGACACCCTGGATACACGGGACACATGATACTGTGGTGACGGGCTGGGGTTTTCTATTAAAGTGATGCTTCGGATCTTTGTAGCAAAAGAAGATGAGGCAGCAGACAGACATCTGCTTGGCTCAAAAGTTCAGGAAGCAACTGGGTCTCAACCAGCCCACTGTGCTTGGGTTAAGGCAGGGTGGGTGGGCAGCGGCAGCAGCAGCAGCCCCTGCCAGACAGCTCTGGCCTGGCCCCCGTGCCAGCCCAGAGCGTGCCCCTTCGGATCCCCCCCTTTCCCATGGCTTCCACTCGGAGTGGAGGTAAGGCAGGCAGAGGCTGGGCAGGCGTGGCCAGCTTGCCTTGTGTGAATGGTTCAGCAGCAGAAGTGCATGAATATGGTATTTCAGAGAAAAAGTCAAAACCCATCCAATGAGCTTCAATTTCCTCTGTTTCTGGTACAAAAAAAAAAAAAAAAAAAGATGAGCGAAAGTGGGGGAGGAAAGAAGAGAAGAAGAGGAAAGAGAAAGTGAGGGGGGGGAGGTAGTAGGAGAGAGAGGAGAATGAGAAAGGATGAAGGAATTTCAGAGCTGCAAGCAGTGCGTGTTCCCTGGGAATTCTATTGTGCCGACTCAGAGGACCCTGTGGGTGTCGATGGGAACCACAACTCTGCTCACTGTGAGGGACGGCAAGAGAGGTCTCGGGAACACTTTGGTGTCCAGTGTTTGGGGCCTGTTTTCCTGCTTGGCCTCTGTGAGAACGCGCTTTTGGGTGTTCACGGGAGGTCTCGGCTCCTTGGCTTTGAATTTGACTTTGTAGCCTCGCACTCCCTGTTTCTGCAAAAGCCGCAAGGTGGCGAGATACTGCACGTTGCCGGGGTTGGGAGGGAACGCCAGGTTTTTCTCAGGCAGGAGGGAACAGGGCAGGCATGTCCGGGCCAGTGGGGAAGGGAAGGGCGGCGTGTTGTTGACCTTAAGGTGCCTGGCCAGTTCAACAGGTCTCTTTTCACCTTTCCGGTCAACTGCTTTCAATCTATATGCACAAGCCACACACTCATCCTTTTCCACACTCTCTCCTGACTGTACCTTCTCTTCTGACTGCAAGAAAAAGTTCTTACTCTTCTTACCCAGAACATCCAAGCCATTGGGGAGTGCAGGTTTCAGGGGGGGCAGGACTAAGAGGGCCTTGGTGGTCAGGGCGTCTGAGGTGGAGAGCCCTTTGTCAGCGCCAACCCCCGGACTCCTGGGGGCCTTGCCCCTGTTGGCCTCAGGGACAGCCCAGTCTTGTGTGCACAAAATAAACTCCTTGATTTGCACACTTTTTCTCTTTCCAGGAATGTAGGTGGGAAAGCAGATTTTACTAATCTCCCTGGAAGCAGTGCTGGAGCCCTGGGGGGACCCCTGGGTCTGGGAGAGGCTGTTCCGATCCTTCTCCAGGCTGCCCTCTGTGTCAGCCCCTGCCTCTACTGTCCCAGCCTCTGTGGGAGGCTTGACCTCGAGGCTCCCTTGGGAGAGATTCACACAGACTAAGCAGCCACTGCTGGCACTTTCTCCTACCCTCGCCTTTTTTGGTTTCTTCCTTGGCCAGATGCAGGCAGTTGGAGAAGTCCTTCCCCAGCCTTGGACCTGCAAATGAAGAACAAGTTACTTTCTAGCGAAGGGGCCCAAACTCTAGTTGCCCCAATTCTGGCCACATCCCCATTTTGCCAGTCTTATGGGAACCAATATTTTTCTTAAAATTGACTCACTTAAAATGTAAAAACCTTTTATTTATTTTTAGTAATAAAAATATTATTATTATTTTTTGAGACAGAGTCTCCCTTTGTTGCCCAGGCTAGAGTGAGTGCCGTGGCGTCAGCCTAGCTCACAGCAACCTCAAACTCCTGGGCTCAAGCGATCCTGCTGCCTCAGCCTCCCAAGTAGCTGGGACTACAGGCATGCACCACCATGCCCAGCTAATTTTTTCTAAATATATTAGTTGGCCAATTAATTTCTTTCTATGTATAGCAGAGACAGGGTCTCATTCTTGCTCAGGCTGGTTTCCAACTCCTGACCTCGAGCAATCCGCCCACCTTGGCCTCCCAGAGTGCTAGAATTACAGGCGTGAGCCACCACGCCTGGCCAAAAAAATATTATTAATAAATAATAAAAATAAAAATATTGGTCTTGCTCTGTCGCCTGAGATAGAGTATAGTAACTCAATCATAGCTCATTGCAACCTCCAACTTCTGGGCTTAAGTGATCCTCTTGTCTCGGCCTCCCAGTAGCTGGGACTACAGGTGCATGCCACCATGCCCGGCTAATTTTTTAAATTTTTTGTAGAGACATGGTCTCCCTATGTTACCCAGGTTGGTCCTGAACTCCTGGCCTCAAGCAATCCTCCTGCCTTGGCCTCCAAAAGTGCTAGAATTATAGGCATGAGCCACTGTGCCCAGCCAAACAAAAACTTTTTTTTTTTTTGAGACAGAGTCTCGCTTTGTTGCCCAGGCTAGAGTGAGTGCCGTGGTGTCTGCCTACCTCACAGCAACCTCAAACTCCTGGGCTCAAGCAATCCTGCTGCCTCAGCCTCCCGAGTAGCTGGGAATACAGGCATGCGCCACCATGGCTGGCTAATTTTTTCTATATATATTAGTTGGCCAATTAATTTCTTTCTATTTATAGTAGAGACGGGGTCTCGTTCTTGCTCAGGCTGGTTTCTAACTCCTGACCTCAAGCTATCCGCCAGCCTTGGCCTCCCAGAGGGCTAGGATTACAGGCCACTGTGCTTGGCCAAGACTGTTGCTTTTAGGTAGCGAGAAAGCAAATAGCAGAGGCAGGTCCTGGGGTGCAGAGGAGTCCTGCATGCCCAAGGCACACCCTGCCCCATCCATGCCCAGAGTCCCCTGGCTGCCCTTGCCACAGGTCACCATTAAAATAGGGTGGCCAGATAAAAATACAGCACCATATTTGTGACACACTTATACTAAATAAGTTAGGTATTGTTTATCTGAAATTCAAATTTACTGGGTGTCCTATATTTTCGTTTGCTTAATATGGCAATCCTGTTTAATCACCAGAAAGACTAAGTTTCCTTATAGTTTCTCTATAGTTTCCTTATAGCTTTAAGTTTAGGATTCTATTATTGATTCTAAGAATAGTTTAAGAATAAGCCCCCAGAGTTCTGAGTAGAACCACCAGGGTAGAAACCCCAGTTCTCCCAGGGAGTTCAGCACAGGGTTAAGGAGCTCAGGTTCTGCAGTTCGGAAGACTCAGACTCAAGCCCTGCCTTGGTCACTTGCTGGCTGGTGGTGGTGACTCAGTCAGTATCCTTATCCCAAAAGTGAGGCTGTTAATACACCTACCTCAGATGGCTATGGAGAGGTTGAATGAATTAACATATGCAAAGCATTTAGTACTGCGCCATCCGCATGCTAAGTGGCTAAAGATACCTAATAACAGGTACCGCTATTATCATCAACAACATTTTACCTGTGTTCTAAGGTTTTCTATATTTCATTGATGCTGCATATTTTGGTAATATTAACTATTTTTGAAAAAAAAAAGTTTTGCATCAAAACATTGATGTGTAAGAGATCTAACTCAAGAAGAAACTCACCGCTTCTTCCCATCCAGTCCTGATGCTAAACTCAGTGACTTTTTCATCTTGTTCAAGTGTAATGTCACTGATATTGAGAAGACAACAAACATGATTCTTTTCTCTTCTTTCATCTGGACAAGTACAGGTGAGTTCAGTTTCTTCTGTGCTTTGAATTTCATTATTTTCACTATTTTCTGTATCAGTCTCATTTTTCTGACAGAGATCCATTATTGTGATGGTTGCTTAAAGTTTTTAACATCTTCTTGCAGTCTGAAAATGTAGATTAAACTTAGTTTTTACTGTTAATTTTTTAAAAAAGCAGTTCAATAACTCAGGTGAAATATTTTCAAGACATCCAGGAATAGACTAAGAATAAATATTACGAAACCATCCATTGCCACAACCACTGGCATTATTTTCCAACATTCCGTCAGGCTTGGGAAAAAAAAAAAAAGATAAGGCTAATTTTAAAGACTAATGGATGCAATTAAAGTCTGACATTAGGAGTGAAGAAAAGACAACAGGAAGACACTAGCACAGCCTCTATCTCCTGCAATGGGGTACAGAGCATAGTAAGGAATGCAGGTTCAAGCATCCCTACTTCTCACTCCAAAGATGTCCAAATGATATTGTGCTACCCCTGAGAGAACTGCAGTGAATACGTCTGATTTATGCACCCCAGCCTCCTTGCCCTCCTCCTTTTCCCCTTCCCAGCAACCCTTGATATTTGGCTTGGGTATCCACAATCTTCTTGGGAACCTGGTGGAGCATGTGGTCTAGGCCATGTCAATCAGTTCCTTATCTTTCCCATACCTCTACCTGTCTGTCCCTGCTCCATTCCCCCAAATAAATACTGGTTCTCAAAAAGAAAAGGAAAAAAAAAAATCAAAATAACAAGTGTTGGCAAGGATATAGAAAAACCAGAACCCTCATTCATTGCTGGTGGCAATGAAAATTGGTTTTCGGAAATGTCTGGAAGACGGTTTGGTAGCTACTCAAAAAGTGAAACAGCTGAGCACCACAAAAGTCTTGCGATAAAAGAAAAGAAAAAAAATTTTCTAAACTAATAATAAATAAATAATTAAAGAAAAAAAAAGTTAAACAAAATTACCATCAAACCCAGAAATTCTGCTCCTAGGAATATACTTAAGAGAATCGAAAACAGGCATTCAAACAAAAACTTGTACATAAATGTTCATAGCAGTAAAGTTCATAATAGCCAAAAAGTGGAAACAACCCAACTGTTTACGAGGAATGAACAGATAAACAAAATGGGGCATATTCATGCAAAGGAATATTATGGAATATTCCTTAATATTGAGGCAATATTGAGGAATATTGCCTCAAAAAGCAATGAAATCCTGACACATGCTACAATGTGGATGAACTCTGAAAACATTAGGCTAAGTGAAAGAAGCCAGATACAAAAGACCACATAGTGCATGAATCCATTTAAATAAAAAAATCCAAAATAGGTAAATCCACAGAGACAGTAATATTAGGGTTGCTAGGGGATGCAGGGGAGGAAGAAATTGGGAGGCATTGGGTTTCTTTTGGAAGGATGAAAATGCTCTGGAATTAGGTAGTGGTCATTTATGGTTGCACAAGATTGTGAGTATACTAAAAACTACCAGTGAATGATATTTTAATTAAAATAGTAAGTTTTATACATGAATTTTTTTTTTTTTTTTTTTGAGACAGAGTCTCGCTTTGTTGCCCAGGCTAGAGTGAGTGCCGTGGAGTCAGCCTAGCTCACAGCAACCTCAAACGCCTGGGCTCGAGCGATCCTTCTGCCTCAGCCTCCCGAGTAGCTGGGACTACAGGCATGCGCCACCATGCCCGCCTAATTTTTTACATATATATATCAGTTGGCCAATTAATTTCTTTCTATTTATAGTAGAGACGGGGTCTCGCTCTTGCTCAGGCTGGTTTTGAACTCCTGACCTCGAGCAATCCGCCCGCCTCGGCCTCCCAGAGAGCTAGGATTACAGGCGTGAGCCACCGCGCCCGGCCTTATACATGAATTTTATCTCAATGAAAAAATGGGTTCACAAGTAGGCTTGTGATCTAAGCTGGATCGATCAAAATGCATCACAGAACCTTTGTGGGGGCTGATGGTACAAAAATACTCTCTTGGCGCTGCTTGTTGTAAAAGAAAAAGTATATAGCCCTAGAAGCTACTTAAAATCATTTCTGGATTGTAAGTGCTGGTTCATAAGGTAACCAGTGGGAGGTGAAGCTGAAAAAGAAAAAGGCAAAGCAAATAGTTAACAGAAATCCATAGGCTTTGGCTTCCGGTAAAGAAAGAAGCTTCTACTGGACCAAACTTCCAAAAGGTAATAACTAAAAACAATGGACAAAATATAAAAAACTTGCTGAAGGCACTGGAGAGCATCCAAAACAAGCAGGCACCAGAGGAGTCTAGACTTGGAGAAAGGGAATGACCTGGGTTAGTTTCTACAGCTTTTTGTCTGAAGATAGGCATAAGCTTGGAGAAGCAAGGGAGAGTTCAGGGCAACTAAAGTAGATGGAGAGTGGAGTGGGGGAAATTCTGAAAAGGAGAAAGCCAGAAGAGCAGGGTATCCCAAAATTCCATACAGAAATTCTTCTCAAATCTCTGGCTGACATATGTACAGGTCAGATTCCAAGCAGCCCAGATGAAGCTGATAGAACTAGACAGAGATTTTTAAAGCAGAAATAGAGTATATAGTGTGAATCCAGACAAAATAACTACCTGATTTTAAAAGATCAGAATCCTTCAGAGGCATATAATAGAATCCAGAGTTTGTACAGTGTCCAGGATTTAGTCCAAAACTACTGGACTCATGGAGAAACAAAATATAACTCATGGTGAGATGACCCAGTTGTTGGAATTAGCAGACAGGATTTTAAAACATTTAAAATATGACTATTTAAATATGACTATTTTCAAGGATGTAAATGAAAATATGCTCATAATGAATTAGCAAGTAGGAAATCTAGTAGAGAAACAAAAACCATTTATTAAAAATAGGAACTCTAGAAATGAAAAATACAACACCTGAAATTTTAAAATAGCAGCATATTGGAAAGGACAAAAGAAAAGTCATAAACTTGAAAACAGATCAATAGAAATTATCCAATATGAAAATATAGAGAAAAAAGAATTTACAAAATGAACAGAGCCTCAGGGACCTGTGGGACAATATTAAATAGCCTAAATCACATACAACTGGCCTCCCTATAAGAGAGGAGAGAGAGAATGAGGCAAAAATAATTTCAGAAGACATAATTTATGACTGAAATTTTTCTAAATATGGTAAAAAAAAAATTATAGATTTAAGAAGTTCAGTGAATCCCAAGAAGGATAAATAAAAACAAAACCACATCTAGCCATATCAGAGTCAAACTTCTGAAAACCAAAGATAGAAAAGTCCTGAAACCAGTTATTAGAAAAACTTCCTATCACATAAAAATAATATGTTAACTTCTCATCAAAAATAATAGAGGCTACAGAGAGTAAAATAACTTCATTAAATGCCAAAAGAAAAAAAAATGGCCACACAAAATTCTATACTCAATGAAAACATCTTTCAAGAATGAAAGCAAAATAAAACATTTTTAGATAAACAAAAACTGAGAATAGGACTCTGGGAGGCCGAGGCAGGAAGACTGCTTGAGCTCAGGAGTTAGAGACCAGTCTGAGCAAGAGTGAGACCCCCGTCTCTACTAACAATAGAAAATATTAGCCTGGCATGGTGGTGCGCCCATGTAGTCCCAGCTACTTGGGAGTCTGAGGCAGGAGGATCGCATGAGCCCAGGAGTTTGAGGTTGCTGTGAGCTAGGCTGACGCCAGGGTACTCTACTCAGGGCAACGGAGTGAGACTCTGTCTCAGAAAAAAGAAAAGAAAGTTCTTCCTTACACTGGACCAACACTGGTTTCCACACCCATCATGTCCTCTACCCCTTGGCCCTAGTTCTGCTCTCCAGGGCAAGGCTTCGTGATGGGAAGTGCATGGATGGCTTCAGGAGGTCTATGACACCTATGAACATGCCTCCATCAAAATCACAACGTGGTCTCTCAGTACAAAAGAGTGAAGAATTGATCCTGAGACTTCCCATTGTCTCAACATCCCAACAACCCTCTTAAACAGTTCCAGGTACTCTTCTCTCTTCCAGGGTACCCAACTCCAGCTCCTTCAACTATTCGTCACACACCACAAGAGTATGTGAAGTCTGAGGGGACACCAGCTAGTACATATAGAGAGAGGAACAGCAGAGGCCAAAAGATATGATACTGAGTAAACCCCTATTTTGTAGAAATTGAACCCAGTGAGGGTACCAGAAGAGGCTCTAGTCCCATTCTATTACAAAGTAGCAGTATAAACCCAGGTAACAATAATAATTTAATAAAAACACACACTGTCATGTATCTGTTACCAGGTGCCAGGCATGGTTATATATACTTTACCTGTTATAAACAGAGCATTTTTATAAGTGCTTTACTCATATAACACAGGTTCATGAAAGCTCTATTGACTCCTCCTAACCCAAACTAAGAATCATCCCTGTGTCAGCACACCCAGAAATATTAGTCAAAAGGTCAGATGACTACATACCAGATCACTAGATGCTCCTTCAGAACTCTGGTGCTCTTCAAGCAGGATCAGGATGTTCCACTACTAAAGGAGAATATTGGTGGTCTTTTCCTAATTAAAAAGAAATTCAGTTAGTGGATAGAACAGTCTTCATTTTAAGCTTCCCTTCTATAAACATACCTTTATTACCCACTCTTGTCTTCTAGCTCATGTTAGCAAATGACAAACAGAAATCTATAAGAAGCAATCAAAGATCAACTAAGAGAGTGGATGGATGTGTGATTCTTGCAAATTGCATGCAGTTTTACTTTTATGTTGGAATGCAGAAATCTACATTGATGTCATATTTTCTGGTAGTAAAATTATACCTAACTTACAGATTTGAGGTCACTCAAGAGTTCATGCTATCCATTTCTTGGCTTCCACTGAGCTTTACAACATGATTCAGCTTCAGAATCATAGGTATAAAGCATACATCAGAGTCCATACTAATGTTTTCCACCACATCAAGAAAACACAAAGGGCAAGATGGCGGACGAATAACACCGCCAGACAGAGTGTCTCTGCAAAAAAGACAGATTCTAGCAGAAATTAGAGGAAAGAAGCAAGAAGACGAGCATACAGCGGACAAGGGCCGGAAGGAGGGGTACCTGAGACCCCGGGAGACTCCACGGGAGGAGGCTGCGGAGGAGAACTGGAGGCTGAGACCACCGGAGCAGCCCAGAGACCAGCGGCAAGGGTAGGTGGATTCGCTGTTTCCCCTCCCCTGCATTCGGGACTGCTGGTGGGCTCCCCAGCGGGTGGAGAGACCTGCGGTCACCAGCCCAGAGACTGCCGCCGCCTGCCAATGGTGAGCCTGTAGCAGACGTGGCACCAGGTTCCCAACTTCCTCCGGGCACCTCCGTGTGCACAGACCCGAGCCGTGCAGCAGGAGGCACCTCCAGGGAACGGGACCTTCCCGTTTGGGACCCTACACCTGACTCAGGGGAACTCAGACTGTGAGCTCCCTACCTGCCCGCCCTCCCAGGTGCTGCTGGCACCGTGCTCCCAGGAGAATGGTGCCGACTCAGAGACTGACAGACATAGACCCAGCTTGGGCTCCCTGTGGGTGAATTGGAACCGGAAATCCTCTCCCTGGTGGGGATACAGTTTGAACTCTGGGACCCAGAGGTCGGACCTGCAGACCAGATCCCCTGCAACGAGGGCTAGCATTGCCCGGGGCACAGAAGGGTTATACATGAACAGCCTACTGAGGTCTGTGTGCCTCCAGGGGCGGATAGGCGTCCTAGAGGGCAACCCTCCTCCCAGGAGGAGGCCGTGCGCCCAACCCAGGTGGCCTTCCTGTGCAGGGAACCTCCCCGCCGGCATCACAGTCCGGGGAGGCCTGGTGGCTTGTGGTCTGGCCTGCTGGCAGAGGCCCAGGAGTAGCTGTGGAGTTGGGGAGGGTGGAAAGAAGCGAGGCCCGCTCCAGACTGCGGGTCTCAGACAGCCCCACCCCCACACACAGACTTTCTGGCTGAGCGGGACCATTCCAGCCCCGCCCTGACAGCTTTCCCTGGAAGCAGAGAACAGAACTTTGACCCCTGCTAACAGCCTGAGGGCAGGCTTACCCAACCCAGCTCCGCCCAGAACAAGAGCTGTTAACAGGACACAAAATCAACAGTATAGCCTGTTCCTCCAAGCAAACGCCACCTACTGACAGGGACGGCATCTTGCACAGCCTTTCCACGGCACCCACTGACTCAATATACAGGGAGTGGTCCAATTTCACCCACAGACACCACCTAACGCCTCAGAAACTAAACAAGGTGTGTGAATACCCAAACAATAACCTAAGGAAAGAAACAACAACTGATCGACATGGTAAGAAATCAGCGAAAGAACTCAGGAAATATGAAGAACCAAATGGAAAACACACCCCCAAAGAGGAGCACCAGCCCCCTAGAAATGAACACCGACCAAAATCAGGCAACCAATATGACAGAAGAGGAATTTCGTATGTGGATCATAAGAACACTCACCCAGCTGCAACAACAACTCAATAACCAACACAAAGAAACCACAAAAAGTCTCCAGGATATGGGAAAAGAAATAGACACAATGAAGAAAAGTGTAACCAAACTCCTGGAAATGAAGAATCAATTCAAGGAACTACAAAATACAGTGGAAAGTCTCAAGAACAGGGTAGATCAAACAGAAGAAAGAATCTCAGAGCTTGAAGATAACACCCTCCAATTAAATAAATCAGTCACAGAAATAGAGCAGAGAAACAAGAGAAAAGAGCAAAGCCTACAAGAGTTGTGGTATTATGTGAAGAAACCTAATGTGAGGGTCATAGGCTTACAAGAAGGGGAAGAAGACAACACTCAAGGGTTGGACAAGCTGTTTCAAGATATAATAGAGGAAAATTTCCCAGGCCTTGCTCAAAATCTTGATATAAAAGTTCAAGAAGCTCAGAGGACCCCTGGGAGATTCAACACAAACAGGAAGACCTCACGATATGCAGTCATCAGACTGACCAAAGTATCAACTAAAGAGGCCCTTCTAAGAGCTCTAAGACAAAAGAAGCAAGTAACATACAAGGGAAAGCCAATTCGAATAACATCAGACTTCTCTAATGAGACTTCACAAGCAAGGAGAGACTGGGGCCCCATTCTCACTCTTTTGAAACAAAACAATGCCCAGCCTAGAATATTATTCCCTGCAAAACTAAGCTTCGTATATGAAGGAGAAATAAAAACATTCTCAGACAAGCAAAGGCTCAGAGAATTCACCAAGACAAGACCAGCCCTACAAGAAGTACTTAAAACAGCATTACGCACGGAACATGATAATAATAACCCACGAATATAAAAACAACCAAAACCCAAAGATATTAAAGGCCAGATATTACTATGGCTCAAGACAGAAATCATAGCAACAACATCCAACCCAACAGAATGATCAGTAATCTACCTTACCTATCAGTTCTCACAATAAATGTGAATGGCTTAAACTCTCCACTCAAGAGACATAGGCTGGCTGAATGGATAAGAAAATACAGGCCAAGTATATGCTGTCTTCAGGAAACACATCTAACCTGCAAGGATGCATATAGACTAAAAATAAAAGGGTGGAGATCAATATTCCAAGCAAATAGAAGCCAAAAGAAGGCTGGTGTGGCAGTTCTAATTTCAGACAATTTAGTTTTTAAACCAACAAAAGTAGTAGAAGACAAAGAGGGTCATTATATAATGGTGAAGGGCACAGTCCAACAAGAAGAGATAACAATTTTAAATATATATGCCCCCAACTTAGGTGCACCCAGATTCATAAAGCAAACCTTACTGGAGCTAAGCAAATGGATTAATAGCAACTCCATAATCGCCGGAGATTTCAACACCCCACTGACGGCACGAGACAGATCCTCCAAACAGAAAATTAATAAAGAAATAATGGACTTAAACAAAACTCTAGAACAATTGGGTCTGACAGATATCTACAGAACATTCTACCCAAAATCCACTGAATATACGTTCTTCTCATCAGCTCACGGGACATTCTCTAAGATTGACCATATCCTAGGACACACAGAAAATCTCAAGAAATTTAAAAAAATAGAAATCATACCATGTACCTTCTCAGATCACAGTGGAATAAAACTAGAAATCAACCCTAACAGAAACTCACATTTCTACACAAAAACGTGGAAATTAAACAACCTCCTACTAAAGGACTACTTCGTAAATGAAGAAATCAAGACCGAAATAAAAAAGTTCTATGAAGAAAATGACAATGGAGAGACAAGTTATCAACTCCTCTGGGACACAGCTAAAGCAGTTCTGAGAGGAAAGTTTATCTCCATAAATGCCTATAACCAAAAGACAAGAAGATCACAAATAGACAATCTAATGAAACGACTCAAAGAGCTGGAAAAAGAAGAACAGACCAACCCCAAACCCAGCAGAAGAAGTGAAATCAACAAGATCAAATCAGAACTAAACGAAATTGAAAACAGGGAAGCTATTCAGGAGATTAATAAAACAAAAAGTTGGTTCTTTGAAAAAGTAAACAAAATTGACACACCATTGGCTAAGCTAACGAAAAGCAGAAAAGAGAAATCTCTAATAAGCTCCATCAGGAATAAAAAAGGAGATATCACAACTGATCCCAAAGAGATACAAGATACAATTTATGAATACTACAAAAATCTTTATGCACACAAACTAGAAAATGTGGAGGAAATGGACAAATTTCTAGAAACACACAGCCTCCCTAGGCTCAACCAGGAAGAAATAGATTCCCTGAACAGACCAATCTCAACAGCTGAAATAGAAACAGCAATTAAAAATCTCCCTAAAAAGAAAGTCCCGGTCCAGATGGCTTCACACCTGAATTTTATCATACTTACAAAGAAGAACTAGTACCTATCTTGCAGAAACTATTCCACAACATCGAGAAGAACGGAAACCTCCCCGACACCTTTTATGAAGCGAATATTACTCTGATACCAAAACCAGGAAAGGATGCAACAAAAAAAGAAAACTACAGACCAATATCCCTAATGAATATAGATGCAAAAATTTTCAACAAAATCTTAGCTAACCGAATCCAGACACTTATCAAAAAAATAATCCACCACGACCAAGTGGGCTTCATCCCAGGGATGCAGGGATGGTTCAACATACGTAAATCTATAAATGCAATTCACCACATCAACAGAAGCAAAAACAAAGACCACATGATTCTTTCAATAGATGCAGAAAAAGCTTTTGACAAAATTCAACACTCTTTCATGATACGAACACTTAAGAAAATAGGCATAGAAGGGACATACCTAAAAATGATACAAGCCATATATGACAGACCCATAGCCAACATCATACTGAATGGGGAAAAATTGAAATCATTCCCACTTAGAACTGGAACCAGACAAGGCTGCCCACTATCTCCACTTCTGTTCAACATAGTACTGGAAGTCTTGGCTACAGCAATCAGACAGGAAAATGGAATCAAAGGCATCCAGATAGGGGCAGAAGAGATCAAACTTTCACTGTTTGCTGATGATATGATATTGTATCTAGAAAACCCCAAGGATTCAACCAAGAAACTCCTGGAACTGATCAATGAATTTAGTAAAGTCTCAGGATACAAAATCAATACACAGAAATCAGAGGCATTCATATACGCCAACAACAATCTAATTGAGAACCAAATCAAAGACTCAATTCCCTTCACAATAGCAACAAAGAAATTAAAGTACCTAGGAATATACTTAACCAAGGACGTAAAAGACCTCTACAGGGAGAACTATGAAATACTGAGGAAGGAAATAGCAGAGGATGTAAACAGATGGAAATCCACACCGTGCTCGTGGATCGGCAGACTCAGTATCATCAAAATGTCTATACTATCCAAACTGATCTACAGATTCAATGCAATACCTATTAAAATCCCATCAGCATTCTTCACAGATATAGAAAAAATAATTTTACGCTTCGTATGGTACCAAAGACCCCGAATATCAAGAGCAATTCTAGGCAACAAAAACAAAATGGGAGGCATTAATATGCCAGATATCAAACTATACTACAAAGCTGTAGTAATTAAAACAATATGGTATTGGCACAAAAATAGGAATATTGACCAGTGGAACAGATGTGAGAATCCTGATATAAAACCATCCTCATATAGCCATCTCATCTTTGACAAAGCAGATAAAAACATACGCTGGGGAAAAGAATCCCTCTTCAATAAATGGTGCTGGGAAAACTGGATAGCCACCTGTAGAAGGCTAAAACAGGACCCACACCTTTCACCTCTCACAAAAACCAACTCATGCTGGATAACAGACTTAAACCTAAGGTATGAAACCATTAGAACTCTAGAGGAAAACGTTGGAAACACTCTCCTAGACATCGGCCTGGGCAAAGAGTTTATGAAGAAGTCCCCAAAGGCAATCAAAGCAGCAACAAAAATAAATAAATGGGACATGATCAAACTACAAAGCTTCTGCACAGCCAAAGAAACAGTCATGAAAGTAAACAGACAACCTACAGAATGGGAGAAAATTTTTGCATCCTATGCATCCGATAAGGGACTGATAACTAGAATATACTTAGAACTCACGAAAATTAGGAAGAAAAAAATCAAATAACCCCATTAAAAAGTGGGCAAAGGACTTGAACAGAAATTTCTCTAAAGAAGACAGAAGAATGGCCAACAAACATATGAAGAAATGCTCAACATCTCTAATCATCAGGGAAATGCAAATCAAAACCACAATGAGATATCACTTAACCCCAGTGAGAATGGCCTTTATCAAAAAATCTCCAAACAATAAATGCTGGGGTCGTTGTGGAGAGAGAGGAACACTCCTACACTGCTGGTGGGACTGCAAACTAGTTCAACCTCTGTGGAAAGCAATATGGAGATACCTTAAAGCGATACAAGTGAATCTACCATTTGATCCAGCAATCCCATTGCTGGGCATCTACCCAAATGATCCAGTGACACTCTACAAAAAAGACACCTGCACTCGAATGTTTATAGCAGCACAATTCATAATTGCAAGGCTGTGGAAACAGCCCAAGTGCCCATCAATCCAAGAATGGATTAATAAAATGTGGTATATGTATACCATGGAGTACTATTCAGCTCTAAGAAACAATGGTGATATAGCACATCTTATATTTTCCTGGTTAGAGCTGGAACCCATACTACTAAGTGAAGTATCCCAAGAATGGAAAAACAAGCACCAGATATATTCTCCAGCAAACTGGTATTAACTGAGTAGCACCTAAGTGGACACATAGGTACTACAGTAATAGGGTATTGGGCAGGTGGGAGGGGGGAGGGGGGCGGGTATATACATACATAATGAGTGAGATGTGCACCATCTAGGGGATGGTCATGATGGAGACTCAGACTTTTGGGGGGAGGGGGGAAATGGGCATTTCTTGAAACCCTAAAATCTGTACCCCCATAATATGCCGAAATAAAAAAAAAAAAAAAAGAAAAGAAAACACAAAGATTACAGTCAAAATGCTGCCATGGGAAATGCATTTGCAGAAGCCAACCATAAAAATGGATTTGAAGTACAAAGCAGGAAAGCTCACAGATGTAAGCCAGATGGCATTAAACTCGATTATACAAGCTATTGAAGTGACTAGAACCAAAATGTGCAAAGAAATTGTTGACTGATCTCTAAGCCCCCAAAGTACATGGATAAACAAGAATAAACCCAAAGAAAAACTCATCAAAGAACTTAAGATATTTGGGAATGAAATAAAGGAAGTGAATGAGAGTCTGAGAAATACAGCCTATGGAAATTCACCATGATCCAGAAGATACCCTTTCTAGTAGCATTTAAAGACAGAAATACAATGGTAATTATTAGCCAAAGAAGTGTTAGATGGTTTACTTTATTTTACCAGTAACATACGCTATTATGATTTGCTTCAAAATAATCCTGCTAGGTAGGGTGTGAGGTTTTGATTAGGCAGGGAATAATGAAACATAAGTGCCATGAGTTCTGTTTGTTGTAGATGGACCTGAGGACATGTAATTGCAGATTAACTGTACTATTAGAGATTAATTGTACTATTGTCTCTTCTTTTATGTGTGTGAAACTTTTCATAATAAATTTTTAAGCCATTAAAAGTCATTTAAGCCATTTAAGTCAGAGGGGTTCGAGAAATGAAATGTGGAAGCCAGGGTACCATGAAATTTGACCTTGAGCAAACTGAAATATATCAAAGGATGGATAACATAGTTTAAGTTGGAGTAAAGATTTTGAACAAGGACTTACTGAACAAAAAACCAGGTGTGCAACAAAGGCATAATAAACCAGATATGAGTGTTCATGAAGGTAATTTAGAGGAACTCCATAAATAATTGTCCAATTATTTGTAAGTCAGTACATAAGGCCTCCTGATGGAATTTACTGAACTGCCAAGAAACACAGAAAAAGGCCTGTGCACAGAGGCTCACGCCTATAATCCCAGCACTCTGGAAGGCCAAGGCAGGAGGATGACTTGAACTGAGGAGTCTGAAACCAGCCTGAGCAAGAGCAAGACGCCATCTATACCAAAAATATAAAAATTAGCCAGGCATGATGGCACAAGCCTATAGACCCAGCTACTCCAGAGGGCTGAGGCAGGAGGATCCCTTGAGGCCAGGAGTTTGAGGTTGCAGTGAGCTATGATGACACCACTGCACTCTACCCAGGGCGACAGAGCAAGATTCTGTCTAAAAAAAAAGCTATAACCCAATCTCGATTAAAACTGAGGTTGAGGTCAACTATAACTTCTAGACATTTTTCCTACAGGAATGGCTAGAAGTCCTTGTCGTCTGCAGTCCATATCCTCCATGCTGTTGATTTTCCTTTTTGTTTCTTTTTCTTTAGACCTTGTTTACACCAAATTTGCTTCTTTTTCTTTATTCATTTTGTTTTAGCTAATTAGACCCACAAACATATAAGATCCTTATAAAATTTCCCCTTCTTGGTTTTGGACTATCATCTAACCTGCTTAGATCATTCAGAATCTGACTCTGAAAACCTTCAGTTTGGCCATTCCTTCCTGCTTTAAGACTCCATTAATGCCATGAGCATATGTGCTGTATCTTCATCTATATCACTAACAAAAATATTAAAGAGAACAGGGCAAAGGAAAATGTCCTGTGGATATCCCTTCCACTGGGACACTTACTAATTATTCAACAAGCTGCAAATTAACCTCACTCTACAATTATTTGGCCTACATTTCTAATTCTCATCTACAGGAGTCCAGATCCATCCATTTAGGTAATCCTAATTTAAAAAGACAAGGAACCTACAAAGAGTTATGGAAGTTTACATTAACATTGATGTCTCAATTTCTTTACATTTTCTATATATCAAGTATAAAAGAATAGGTTCCAAATTGTGAATTCCAAACAAGCAGTGTGGCTACCTAGAGTGGTATGTGGAAAAGGATCTTAAAACCTGACCACTGCAGGAAAAAGTTCTGTGCTTGATTAATGGTGTCTGCCAGGAAATAAATAAGAGTAGTGGCACAAGTAACATATTTTTGCCATTGTCTGTCTATACAGTCAGGTCACAAACACCTTACCCTAGATTCCTGCACCTGGCCGACACATTCCCAATCTATTAATGGTGGGACGAATGTTGATGGGCCACAAGAGACCAAAGCCCAGCCAGCTTTCACACCCTGTTTATGTCAAAAGCAGGTTGTAATTCCTGAAAACCCCTTATTACCTTGCCCCAACTTCTCATTGGCTCTATGCTGTACCCACACCCTCATCTTCCTAGAAGCTACAGGTTTAAAGGTATCTTCAATATGTTGTTAAAATTTCAGCCAGGGCCGTATTCTCTTGTGTGTGGGGGAAGAGAATTTCAGCCAGGGTAAGATGGGTTTCTGGCACCCTCTGTTGGAGTTGGAACGACTTCAACAGAGTCCTTAACAATATGTGTCCTTAACAATATGTGTTGAATGAAGAAATAAATAAATAGAAACACTGATACCCATGGTGGAAATTAAGTTTCTTAATACACAGCTAATCGTCACTCATATGAACTAGTTAGATGGGTGTTAAAGATCAGCCTGGGAATGCTGATCACTGGCAACATAGTTTCTACAAGAAAATCTCGCTGGAAGTCCTATTTAACTGACAGTTTTGGAACACACTAGACAAGCTGTATCTTTGCTTCCAAGTCAAGCACACGCACAACCAACTTGCACAATCTGTTCACATTTTCAAGTGTATGTCATCTTCCCATGTTAAATTATTCGTGCCTTGCTTACGACATGCCCAGAGGGCACAGCCACTTTGATTAAGTGTTCATAGAACGATCCCTAGGAGCACGGTTTCTAAACCATCCTTTCAGGTGAGACCAGGTCTGCTCCGATCCCAGTCTTCCACTCCTCCCCCTTTTCAACTCAGACTAATTAATTCACTAAGTGCCTAGCACTGGGAATAAAATAAAAAGTAACGCCCGTCTTCTCAGCTCTCACACAGCTTACGGTCTCTCCAGGAACGTGTAAATCATCAACCACATACACTCCACCTGTAGCGCCTAAAGCACACCTGGCTGCTCCTCCTCCTCTTCCCACAGCCCCGCCCCCTCCCCACACGACCCCCCGTTTTCCCATCAGGCTCCTCCCCTCCTTCCGTGGTCCTATTTCTTCCTCATCCAGCTCCTCTCCTTCCTCCAGCAGTTCCTACCGTGCCACACAGCCCTTCTTCCAACAGCTATTCCATTCGGGAAAACGTCCCCGCTGGTCCCACCAATCTCTTCCCCTTCCTCCATTGACCACGCCCCCACGACCAAGAGCCCCGCCCCCAACGGTTCCTCCCGCCGCCCCGCCCACCTTGGTGCAGCCCCTGGTCCTCACTACCGCGTCCCCTTTGCTTCCACACGTCAGAGGGTCGCTTCCTTCCAAACGGCGCAAGGCCTTTCGCTCTGTCGCCCGCGCAGTGGCCGAGGGCCTTGCCCCGGGCGCGGGGAAGCGGCCGCTCACACCCGCATGTGGGTCTGGGCGAGGTGGAAGGCCCCGCGCCAGCTAGTCCCGGCCGGCGGGCTAGCACTAAGAGCAGACGGCTGCCGGCCGGCCGTTGCCTGGGTTACGGCCGCGCTGGGGGCGGGGCCGCGGGCTTTGCGGCGGAAGTGACGTGAGCAGCGCCGCGCCACAAAGCCGAGCGCCGGAGGCTGGTGTCGGGGACTGTGGAGGCGGGGCGAGGTGGAGGCGGATCCCCGGCCTCGCACTTCTCCGCAGCTCCTGGAAGCCGCGGGCAACTTGAAGAGGTACGCTTAGCCGTGACGTCAGGCCAGGGACGGGGACGGTGGGGCTGGAGGCGCGAACTGCAGCTGCTGGGGCAGCCGTCCCAACCTCGTACCGCCGGCGTCTAGGCGCGCAAGCTCTGTGGGGGACTCTCCCGTGCCTTCTGGGACCCCTAGCAGATGCTACACGGCCAAAAATGCCCCCAAATTTTGCCAGCTGACCCCTAGGGCAGAGTCGCCCCTGCCCGCATTGAGAACTGCCCTGCTGGTTTCCCAGTAGCGCAAACTTCAAAGGCCCAAAACTTCATGGCAGCATCCCTCACTTAACTGGGACAGTACTAAGGTTGAATTTCATGTCCTATCAGTTGATAATTTGGTTTGCTTCTCCTTTAATTCTGTTCAACACAGTTTGAAGCTACCCAATTAAGATAAGGATTTGAATTTGTCACGCAACTTATAAAGCTACTTTCTCAGTTTCTGGGGAGTAGCTTAACTGAAGTTTACTAAATGAATATTAAACAACTTGACTAAAGCACATTCTCGTAAGTACATGTGGAAGTTGGAAGATCTGGAAACCGGTTTCCTACGTGCTAATTGTGTCTGCATACCCCAATGTGAAATCTGCTGGGGATCACTTTTTATATTTAGCAGATAAAAAGCCTGATAGCATGATTGAGCAGAAACGTTAAGGGACAAGTGTTTGGCTAGTCAAGCTTATAAAATGCCAACACAGAGATTGAGACAAGGTACCAGAAACTAGAGGAATAAGATCCCAAATAGCAAAAGGGATGTTTCAAGAAGAGAGAAAGTAGGGGGCAGGGAATATATGGAACTGTACTTTCTGCTCAGTTTTGCTGTGAACCTAAAAGCTGCTCTTTAAAAAATAAAATCTATTCAATGAAAAAATAAGAGAAAGGAAAGACTGACCAGGGTAGGTGGTCAGTAGTAAAAGCCCTGTTGAAGGGAAGAAAGAGGAATTTAATCCCTGTAACGAAAGGTCCCTCTCCGAGGATGGAAAGCAAGTGATTCGGTCTGAAAGAATACACTAAAAAGGGCATACTTATAGTTAGCGTAATTTCCAAAACATAACGTGGGCTGTATTCTTGTAGCCTCAGAAATACTGCAGAAAATTCCAGAAATTCTGATTTACTGAGGAATTGATCTGAAATGCTAGCCTCATTTTCAAACTAGCCTCATTTTTCATCCTGGCATGCCTATGCTGAGAGCCCTCTAGTGGTTTCTTTTATTAAGAACCTAAAGCCATCAACTGTTAAATACTTCAAATTACCTGGAAGGTGACATGGGAACAAAGGGTAACCTATTCCATTTCTGAAGTATTAGCATTCTTCAAAAATTTTATTAAGCGATTCTCTTAAGGCCATAACCATTCAAAAGGAATATGTGAGATAGAAGAAATCAAATGCTATTGAGCCAGTCACTTTGGAGGGACATTGAAAGCCTTTTTGGCAGTACTGTGACAGAAATGGCAGTGAACTTGGCCCTGTATTCTAAAGTAAAAGAGCAAGATGCCATGTGTTCTGTTCAGAGTGGTTGTTAGACCACTCTGACAGAGTGTGTGTGTCTCTGGGAAGGGAAAATAAACTGCCCACCTTTTCTAGAGACTATAATCACTGATGTACTTTCACTCTAGAATGGCCATTTCTGCTTCCCACCTTTAGATCACTCATTTCTCCCCAACCCACCCCTGCCAAGATTATCATTTATGGGCCTAGCATGGTGGCTCAGGCCTGTAACCCTAGTACTGTGGGAGGCCAATGCGGGAGGATTGCTTGAGCTCAGGAATTGTAGACAAGCCTGAGCAAGAGCAGACCCTGTCTATACTATAAATAGAAAGAAATTAGCCAAACTAAAAATAGGAAAAAATTAGCCTGGCATGGTGGTGTGTGCCTGTAGTCCCAGCTACCTGGGAGGCTGAGGCAGGAGGATCGCCTGAGTCCAGGAGTCTGAGGTTGCTGTGAGCTAGGCTGACACCACGGCACTCACTCTAGCCTGGGCAACAAAGTGAGACTCTGTCTCAAAAAAAAAAATTTACCATTTATGTACTTAAAAGAATTTTTTTTTAAGAAATGAAGTTTTGTTATGGTGCCCAAGGCTGGATTCAAATTCCTGGGCTCAAGCAAACCTTCCACTTCAGCCTCCTGAGTAGCTGGGATCACAGGCAAACACCACCAAGCCTGGTCCATTTAAGTATTTTTATAGTAACACTTGCTAAGGGACTGATAGAGACCAGGAAATGTAAAAATCCTTACCATGTTCCCAACTATGTAGCACATTTCTTGTCCTCTCCCCATCACCTAATCTGTGAAATGGTTGTAGTAGTGGGTTTGTCCTGCCTAACTCTAGCTGTTGTGAAGATTAAAGATGGTACTATATGAGAGCACCTTCAAAACAAAAGGTTAAATCTTTAAATCTATGTGATAATTACTCATCCCTGTCTATTTCCAAAGCAGACATATTTCAGCAGAGTCCTAGAAAGAATAGTTTCTTCTGCTGAGGAACAGTAAAGATTTGAATGTTATTTATCTACTTACTCTAAGTTCTCATATTTGCTATTTAGTCACCACCAGAAGGTGGTAGTATCTGAATACTTCTCTTTCATATAGGAAAAAGATAGGAAAATGATAGAGGAATATCTCCTCTTGCTTTGTGTGTATATCACCCCACCCCCAAAATATAAGCATATTACAGTTGGTTAAATTAGAGAGTCTGCTATTTTAGTTTTGGGCACTGTAAATATGCTTTAACATATTCAAAGAATATTCACCAAGTCAGTATCTGAGCTCATAAAGCCTCACTGTGTCCATTTCTCTCATTATTTAAGTAGCAGTCTGACTGTGGTTTAACTTCTTAAGAATACTGTGTGCTATGCTGATCAAAAGTTTCACCTTTCCTTGTTTTTTCTCTTCTCTTCTAACGTAGCATGACAGGAAAATAGCAAGTGGTACATTTTTTATTAAAGATGACAAAAAGTACTCAATGCCATCAGGCCATTAGATCTTTGCTTAAGAAAAATCAGGTTTGTGACTGAAAGGAAACATTTTCTTGGAACCTTTCATTGTTATGGCTTAAATTTCCCTTTAAAAAAAAACTTTCCATAAGCTAAGTTAGCATTTTCAGAAATACTAACATAGTCACTAAATAAAATATTAACATCAAAACAACATGATTAATGAAGTTGAATATTTTATTATTTTGCTGCAAAGCTGTTGCTCACTGTATAAAAATAGCACCAGCAAATGCAGTATATGCAAAATTAAGATAATATTGTTTCATTTGATACTGTACAACCAAGAAAAAACTTCAACACTCCCCATCATTTCCAATGGAAAGACCATTAAGTATTTCAGCCCAAATCCTGGTATGGATGTAAGCAAGTTACAGTATTATATAAGGCTTAAGATAACAATGTTACCCTTGAATTACATGATTTTTATAACTGGTTTTCAACCATGGTTAATTGTGAATTCTGAACACTAGAGCCTAGTCTAAAAATCATAGAGTATTGTGAAAAAGATCCATATTTTGTTTATCTAAATTATTAGAAAGTTAAGGAGTATTTTCTTCCATTAGCAGTTTTGAGAGTAGTTGCTATTTTAAGTCATCTGTCCACCACTAATTTAAGACAACTATGCTGGGTTAAGTTATTTCACACTAGTTTATTTAGGGGTTCCATTTTCACTCCTCAATAGATTTTACGTATTTCTCATATGCTTCTTCACTCATTAGTTCATCTAGTTCTGAAGGATTACTCAGTGTCATCTTGATCAGCCAACCTGCAACCAAAAAATAATCTTATATTCCAAATTAACTTTTTAAAAAGTCATAATCGTCCAAAGTGTAAAGTAAATTTCTGTGTGCCTAGTATTCTTTACATCAATCACATATAGTATTTGTTCATGGAACTTTTAAATTTTAGCCTTCAGAATTATATATATGGCAGCTAAATAGAATTATAGCTATAATGGATTAAAAACTCTTGGGTTATAATAAGCATCAACAATTGACATTTAAATCTTAAAGTAATTCAAATATACAAGGCCAGATATATCTTTCTTTAACAAAAGGAAAACCAACACTAATTACTGAGGTTAAGGGCATTAGAAATCAGTAGTAGAAAATTTATAAGGGTTAGGTGATAGGGAAGAGAACCACAACCTAATCCTAACTTTGCCATTTACTGGCCATGTGATACAGACACATAAATCCTTTAGAGCCTCTATTCATCTATAAAATGGAGAACATTGCTGTTAACTTACTCACTACGTTATTATTATATAAAAATGAAAGTGTGAGAAGGCTAAAAATTAATGCAATATATTTGATGTTTTATGTTTACCTACATCAAACAATGTGTGGATAGTTTGAAGAGGTAAATACTTTGCAGGTGTTTACACCATAACAACCAAGAATCGACAACTGACAGTAAAAACAAGTATCAGTTGCAAAATAAGGAAATATTTTTATTGTCAGAGATCTTAAATATAACCTTATGTATTCAGCTAATCTTTTTTTTCCTTTTTAAAGCAGAACATCTCTATTTAATGCTAAGAAGTAGGGAAAGATGAAGTCACAATCAACTAAACTTACTTTAAACTCTAGAGTAAATGTTAACTGTAGCAGTAATCCCTTGAAAAATTTCTGGCAACAACTTACCATCTTCGTAACAAGATTTGTTAACAAGTCCAGGGTTTTCTGTCAGAGCTCCATTAATTTCAGTTACTTCTCCTGATAAAGGAGAATAGAGTTCACTAGCAGCTTTCACACTTTCCAAAGCACCAAACTCCTCTAAATGGAAAAATTAAAGAAAATATTAAATGTTAAAAATCAATGACTTGAAAATATGAAATATGGAGACACGGTTACCTCTGATATAGTCATAATAAAAAATTCCAAATTTCTTTAATTAAAAATAGAATAGGTTTTGTCATGCTTATACTAACCTATTAGAAAGGTATAAAACAGCCTCAATAAAGTAGACCTATCTGTCCTAGACATAGTGAATAACAAAGGTTATGTGTCCTAATAATAG
Organism: Microcebus murinus; assembly: GCF_040939455.1. NCBI lineage: Eukaryota > Metazoa > Chordata > Mammalia > Primates > Cheirogaleidae > Microcebus > Microcebus murinus. The sequence goes on from NC_134123.1 coordinate 29,713,945, forward strand.
CTGTGTGTAAGTTCAGTGAAACTCAACTTTCTTGAGACTGACTGTGCAGCTGGAACTCTCCTATTGCTGGTAAGAACATAAAATGGTACAACCAGTTTGGAAAAACATGTCCCCACATATATTTACCCAAGAAAACTGAAGACATACACGCAAAGAAAAGACTTCTACAAGAATGTTTATAGTAGTTTTATTCATAATAGCCAAAATTTGCAACAGTACAGAAGTTCATCAACAGGAGAATGGATAAAAGTGTTATATTCATGATGGAACACCATTCAGTAATCAAAAAGAATGAATTACTGATCACTCAACATGAATGGATATAAAAATGATATTAGACAAAAGCAGCCAGACATAATATATACTGTGTGATTCCTTTTAAATGAAGCTAAAGAACAGGCAATATTAATCTATGGTGTAGAAATCAGAGAATAGATTTTTTTTTTGAGACAGTGTCTTACTGTGTTGCTTGGGCTGGAGTGCCGTGGTGTCAACGTCTGAGGTAGCTCACAGCAACCTCAGACTCCTGGGCTCAAGTGATCCTTACGCCTCATTCTCCCGAGTATCTGGGACTACAGGCATGTGCCACCATGCCTGGCTAATTTTTTCTATATATTTTTAGTCGGTCAATTAATTTCTCTCTATTTTTTTAGTAGAGACAGGGTCTCGCTCTTGCTCAGGCTTGTTTCGAACTCTTGACCTCGAGCTATCCGTCTGCCTCAGCCTCCCAGAGTGCTAGGACCATGCCCGGCAGAGACTGTCTATTCAAAAGAGTTTTGATTGGGGAGATTTACACAGGTGTACACATATTTCAAAACTCAATGTACACTTAAGATCCATGCATTTCACTGGCATGTAGATTTTATATCTAGTAAAAAAAAACACCTTTAGCAGAAAGTATTAAAAGGGCATTCATTAATTTAAGGGTATTATCTAAGATTTATATTCATAGAATTTTTTAAGCACAAAAATGTTCATGCTGCTCACTTGCTATAAAGAGATGTTCAGAAACTTATCTGCTTGAGAAGAGCAGAATGGATAGACACTAAATAAAACACAAGTGAGCCTGAGCAAAAACAAAACCCCATCTCTACTAAGAATAGAAAAAAATCAGCAGGTAGTAGTGGCGCATGCCTGTAGTCCCAGCTACTTGGGAGGCTGAGGTAGGAGGATCCCTTGAGCTCAGGAGTTTGAGGTTATTATGAGGCTGACGCCACAGGCAACAGACTCTGTCTCAACAACTAAAGTTTAAAAAAAAAAAAGAAAAAAACAAGTTTTGCTCTGTGATGTAAAAAAAGACAAAGATTATCAATCACAACAAAGGTCTTAAGAAATCAGAAACTAGGAAGACCCACAAAGAAATATGACCTTTATTATATAATGGCCAAACAGGACACTCAGAGCTAGGAAGCTGAAAAAGTTCAAGATACACAATGGGGAAAAAACTAAGCAGAAAAAGATACAGCCAATACTGACAAAGATATTTAGAAAACAGATACTTAAATTCTGTAGGACTATCTTATACATGTCAAGGAACTCATGAATAATATTCCTGATACTACCAGCTAACATTTGTCAAGCACTTTGTCATGCAGGACCTTCTACTCATTTAATCCTTATAACCACTCTGCGTTAAGTATCCTAATTTATAGATAATACCTAAATTAAGTAATTTCCCCCAAAGTCATACAACTGATAAGATGTGGGGTCAGGATCAGAACCAAGTTCTGATTCCTGAGCCCATGTTGTTTCTGGATACTGTCTACTGCCTCCAAAAAAAGGCTGATTTTACTTCTTTAAACCTAATAGACCTCAACTGTATGTACAAGGAGCTGTTAAGAGCCATTTTCTTCTACTTCCTACCTTCCATTGCAAAGTCTGAAAATACTGCTCATTCTCCTTCACCATCATCCCTAACAGCTAGGGAAAGCAATACAGCCCAGACCTGGCTAATGGAATGTAAGAAAACATCTGCCAAGAGACTGCTGGTTGACTGGTTCCTTCTCAATAGACAAGAGAGCTTGCCCTTCCCCTTCGATATTATCATTTGAGAATGTGATTATTGCAGATTTTGCCACCATCTTGTGACCTCTGACACACTGAAGGAGAAAAAGAACAAAAAGAAGTTGTGTCCTTGATAACCCTATATCCATCTACCTATCTCTGGACTGCCTGAGTGAGATAATAACAAACCCCCATAGTTAAACTACTTTTATTTGAATATTCTGTTACATGAGTCAAAAGCACTCTAATTGATCCTGGGTGCAAATAAGTTATCATTCAAGGTAAAGGTCAGGTAAAGAAAATTCATGGCATGAATCATGACATTCTAAGACGAGAAAAACACTCACCTTGTTTGTTTAATTTTGTCCCAACTTCGGGCAGACTACAGTAAACAACATCTCCCAAAGATTCCTAAATAAAACAAGACAAAACAAAACCAAAAATCTTTAAGATGTCAAATTAAAGATTTGACATCTTTAATGTCAAACACTGAATCCCCTGTAATTAAGACAGCACTGCATTATCTTATATATGAGGGGCCACAGCCATTTGTTTTCCTTATACCCCTTTAAAAATGTAAAAACTATTCTTAACTCAGAAGCTGCAAGACACAGGCTGCCAGCCACATTTGGCCCATAAGCTATAGTGACCCCTGTCACAAACCATATTCCCCAAACAAGGTAACAAGGCTTTCTGAGCACAAACACACTGTGTGCTTTTCCACCTCTGCAGTTCTACCTTATATGATCAACCCTACTGCATTTGCTGAAATCCTACTCATCCTACAAATCACAGCCCTCATGCCTTGTAGTCCCTGAAGATCTTGACTTCAGAAAGAAGTGGTGTATCAGGTGAGTGAATTACAGGCCCTCGTACCACTCAGGTGACATCTGAGCCCCTCAAGTCCAGGAGGTAAGCATGACATCTTATATGATATTTCACAAACTACCCTGCCCTGTACTGCACCTCATAGTAGGTACACAGATACACCAATGAACAGACAATTGTCAGAGATTCTCAATACTCAAGAATCTAACATTTCTCAGGAATTGCGTGCACAATCATGTATTCCATAATGATGTTTTGGTCAATGACAGACCACAAATACAACAGTGGTCCCCTAAGATTATATTAGGGTTAAATATCCCTTATCCAAAATGACTGGGATGAGAAGTGTTTCAGATTTTGGATTTTGGAATACTTGTACTATACGCAATTGGCTGAGTTGAGTATAGTACAGTGCAAAAATCTAAACATTTCCTTTGGGCATGACCTTGGAGCATCATGTCAGTGCTCAAAAAGGTTTAGACTTTCAGATTTTTAGATTACGGATGCTCAACCTGTATCATATTGTTACTGTTCCTTTTCTATGTTTAAATGTGTTCAAATACACAGACACTTACCATTGTGTCATAATGGCCTACAGTATTTAGTAACATGCTATACAGGTCTGTAGCCTAGGAGCAATAGGCTATATACCATGTAGGCTAGGTGTGTAGTAGGTTACCCCATCTAGGTTTGTTTAAGTACACTGATGTTCACACAAAGATGAAATCACCTAATGATGCACTTTTCTCAGAACATATCCCTGTCATATAGTGACACATGGCTGTATTCCCATCAGTTAACATCCCCTTTTGCCCTTCTGCCTCACCCAATACATATATCCAGTTGAAAATCACTGACCCAGGATATTAATCTGGCTTCTCATTTTCTTTTAAACATCTCAGTATGGAATCAGTGGAGAGATAGGGGAATTAATAGAGAAAAGATAGGCTAAATAAAAGGTTTCTCTTCGTGAAATATGGCCTATTTAAAATTCCTTCATGTCCCCCTGATCCAGCATGCACGTATCACTGTACCCACAAAATGCTGGTGACACTACAGCCCTGTGGCTTGCTCTTTTCTTCCTTCTTTAACTGCCAGGTATAAAACAAACATTTCTTTCTTGAATGAGCTGCATTTCCTACTTTAAGTATTAACCTTTCAACAAGTCTTAAAATAGCACATAATGCCCTAACTAAATTATGTTTTACTTGTTTTACCTCTGATTTCTTTTCTTCTGAGGGTCTTTAAGGGGCCCAAAGTACAGAGTAAACAGATTAAAGGGTAGATTAAACAATTTCAAAAGGTATAGACAATCCAGGTTATTTCAGAGCACTCACAAATATGTTAAGACAACCCAATACCTGTGCAAAATTGCTGATTCCCACTGTTCCAACACCATTTTCTGTTGTTACCCATTCATGTTTCTCTGTAAATTTACGCACTAAAACAGAAGACAGATATTTCAGAAAAGCAGTGGCATCCCATCTTAAAAAGCACTTTTCATTATCATTGCTGACTTTCCCAGTATTTGTGTTTGATTTGTTGACACTGCCTTTCAATAGTACACTCACTGCCCAGGAAAGCACAAAGATCATGTGTAAAGATGGCACATCTTAACAGTAGTGTCATTTAGGCAAAGTTGGCTCGATTTGAGTACCTTGGGCGTTTTTTGGAGATCATTTGCTTTAACATTACTTAGCCTAAATCACAAAAAATTTGGACCACATTTCAAATGCACACTTAACTATTACTGGGCTGGCCTGGGCAAGGTGGCTCACACCTGTAATCCTGGCACTCTGGGAGGCCGAGGCGGGAGGACTCCTTGAGGTCAGGAGTTCGAGACCAGCCTGAGCAAACGCCCCTTGTCTACTAAAAAACAGAAAAAATGAGCCAGGCATCGTGGCACGTGCCTGTAGTCCCAGCTACTCAGGAGGTTGAGGCAGGAGGATTGCTTGAGCCCACGAGTTTGAGGTTGCTGTGAGCTAGGCTGACACCATGGCACTCACTCTAGCCTGGACAACAAAGTGAAAAAAAAAACCCAACTAAAATAAATAAATAAAGAAATGGTCAAACTATTCAGGGATTCCTGGAATAAAGACTGCCAATGTTCAAGAGATATAAAAAAAGTTATTTAGGACTTAAAAGTACTTGCTTTAATGATTTTTTTCTTCAAAAAAGCATATGCTATATTCTTAAATGTATTAATCTTTCATGTTCTAAAGCCAGATATTTTTCTAAAAACAATGCAACAGAAGTTAACAGGTTCATGGTTTACCATAGTAAACGGTTCATTAATTCAAATAGTACTTTAAAGCCTTGCTGATTGGTTCTTACCTTTTACCCAAAAGAAAGTTGTACTTAAAACAGCATTAAGTTGCTTTGATTACACAGCTGACATGCAGCACAATGTAAGTGTATAAATTATTATTTATGACTTTTTCCCCTAACCATTACAAAACTTTCTAAATTCTGTACCCCTCAGTGGAAGAAGTTACAATGTCTGTCACAAAGAAATTTACTTTGCTTCACTGCACTAATAACTGAATGCCTCAGGTCAATCTGGTGTTTAGGTAAGAAAGGTTGTTTTGTACGTAATGTTCTTTTGTTTTGAGACAGAGTCTCACTCTATTGCCTGGGCTAGAGTGCCATGGTGTTAGCCTTGCTCACAGCAACCTCAGACTCCCGGGTTCAGGAGATCCTCCTGCCTCAGCCTCCCAAGTAGCTGGGACTACAAGCATGTGCCACCATTCCTGGCTAATTTTTTCTCTATATAGTTTTAGTTGGCCAATTTATTTCTATTTATAGTAGAGACGGGTCTCGCTCTTGCTTGCTCTGGCTGGTCTCAAACTCCTGACCTTGAGTGATCCGCCTGCCTCAGCCTCCCAGAGTGCTAGGATTACAGGCGTGAGCCACCACACCCAGCCATAATGTTCTTGTTTTGGAGACAGGGTCTCCCTGTCACCCTAGCTAGAGTAGAGTGGTATCATCATAGCTCACTGCAACCTCAAACTCCTGGGCTCAAGTGATCCTCCCACCTCAACCTCCCAGAGTGTTAGGATTATAGGTGTGAGCCATCATGCCAGGCCCATAAAGTTCTGACTGAAACATTCTCCCTACCACCTATTCTAACTACTTGAGGTCTCAATTTAGAAGCCTTTTCCTGCCCAAAGACTTGTCTAACCAGGTCTGGGTTTTTGGGCCATTCAACGTGCTCTCACGAGCACCTTGTACCACTGTCTCCCCATCACACCCACCCCAAACACTAACAGCACTTTAGGTGCTATTAATATAGTCCATTTGTCAGTTTCCCCCAGGAAGTAGATTGTGAGTACAAAGCCAAAATGTTAAAGCAAATGATCTCATTTTCATTTGTATTCCCATCCTAAACAGAGTGCTTGGCACATAGTAAGCATTCAAAAGTTGGAGTGAAATAATTTTTTAAAGTTTAAGAAGAGCAGATTCTGAGAAAAATAGATGGTATAGTTATTTGGCTACAACACTCAATTCTCCTTCTCATTCTCTTTCAATGCTAGAGCTGTCCAATCACGTTACCACTTATGAGCAGTTTAAGTCTAATATACCTTTTGAAAGTAAAGGCTAGACAATTATAAATATTATGACCTCTCTGAGACTACTGTCCTGACTTTGATCTTGCCACCTTGCCTAAGCCTAGGAGTATGGTTGTTCTGACACTTTAGCAACTGAGCAACCACAAGTTTACAGAAGCCAGCAACATTACTAAGTTCAGGGCATCTATGTCCACTTGACTTCCAAGTCCCCCATTTTTTTTTTTTACTAGGCATGCTATTATTTAAGCTAAAGACAATGAATTGTACAATTGTCCTTTAACCCTGACCAAACAGGAAAAAGTGGACAGGAGATTAGGTAAATAATTACTTCTTAACTGGGCCTTGACAACCTTGTTTTGGGCCCTAGAAAGTTGTGAGGGAGGGATTCATGAAAATTTTGCATTTTCCTTTCAAGGTCCCTAGTCAGATAAAATATATTTTATATTAATATCAGTCAATGTTTTCTTTGTATACACTAATATTTAATAACCAGTAACATTTATCAAGTGCTTATGTGCCATGCTATATATACACCAGTTACATTGTTTCATTTCATCCTCCCAACAACTCTGTGAGGTATTATAACCACTCTTCTTTCTAAGATCACAGAGCTCATAAGAGGAAGAAATAGAACTGTTAGTGGGGTTTGTCTGCTCTTAAAAACCTAGTTGCTTAACCAGATCATGGACATTGATATTTTGGTCAATATTTAACTAGATAACTAGAGAATGCGAACAGCTAGAGATAGTGCAACACTCAGTAAAAATAAAACAAAACCCACAGATTTGGAATTCATATCAGGGAAATGCTTTTACCCTTGTATTCAAATTGGTAATGTACTGATACTAATATGTATCACAAACAGAGCTGAGGGAATATTAACAAGAGAGAAGCAAATCTTTATGCATCAAGCTTTGCAATAAATTAACAATTCCAGTTCAAACAGGTTTCTAAAACAACTTTTTAAATGAGACAACAGGCCGGGCGCTGTGGCTCACGCCTGTAATCCTAGCTCTTGGGAGAACGAGGGGGGCGGATTGCTCAAGGTCAGGAGTTCAAAACCAGCCTGAGCAAGAGCGAGACCCCGTCTCTACTATAAATAGAAAGAAATTAATTGGCCAACTGATATATATATAAAAAAAAAAATTAGCCGGGCATGGTGGTGCATGCCTGTAGTCCCAGCTACCCAGGAGGCTGAGGCAGAAGGATCACTCGAGCCCAGGAGTTTGAGGTTGCTGTGAGCTAGGCTGACGCCACGGCACTCACTCTAGCCTGGGCAACAAAGTGAGACTCTGTCTCAAAAAAAAAATAAAAATAAAAATAAAAAAAATAAAATAAAATAAATGAGACAACAGCCATCACAGGTCAATGAGCTAAGAAGCCTTAGTTCTTACAAGGAGCAATCTGTGTGAAGTATTTGCCCATAAAGAAAGAAAACTTTTTCTGCTGCGCTAATTGTGCTAAAGTAGCACAAATGGACAAGACAGTTATGGGCAGGTCTCCCAGTTATTTCAAGTCCGTTTAAGTCAGGCCTCACGTCGGCTCCAACACACATGAATGACTCAATATAAACTTTAGCAGAACTTCTGTAGAGTCCACAAGACTTTAATCTGTTTTTATGATAATGGCTGAGTCTCCAACGTTATGCTTGTTTTAACTAGTAAAAATCTAGATGCAGTGCTTTAATTTTAATCAGTGCTTCTGCTTTAATTTTACTTCGGTGTTCTTATTAGTGGTCAATTTAGCAAACTAAATAAACACCAACACATTTAGGGTTTCACGATGCACACAAATGCAAGATGACCTAAGGTTCCTGAGAAGCTTGGTGCGCCGGCCTGGCTACTCCAGCGCGAGCGGCCAGTCTTCCCTGCGTGTGCAGCCCGCACACCACCGCCCGGGGTCCTGCGGGCCTCCTCCTCCCGCTCCACGTATAAAGACCGCTCAGGTCTCCGCACGCCTGCTCCGGCGGGGGGAGCGGCCACATATCCCAGCAGCGTGGGGCAGGGCTCGCGCTCGCCCCGCACGGGTGGCTCCGGCGTGGGAACTCGACCCTCTCCCTCTCGACAGCCGGCCGCGCCCGGGCAGAGCGGGCCGCGGCGCGAGGGAGGGGCCGGCTCGCCCACGTGCCTGCTGTGCTCACCTGAGAGCAGAGCGGGTCCCGTACGCAGCGTCCGGACAGCGCCCGCAGCCAGCCGCCAAGGCCGCGGCGGGCAGGGCGTGGCGGTCGCCGAGGCCGAGCGCAGGCTGCAGAGCACAGGTCGCACGCTCCGCGCCGCTCGCAGCGCCATGTTCACAGGGTACTGGAGGGTCGCCGCGCAGTGCCTCGGCCACCCGGACCGCAGGGTTAGTACGGGGCCCGGCCAGGGGGCGGGGCCTGCGCAGGGGGCGGGGCCTTGCGGAGCCTGATTGGGCAGCGCTCGGGGGGGCCGGGGACTCCCTGGCCTGGCGCTATGGCTGATAGGGCGACGGGCGAGAGGGGCGTGGACATTTGGACGAGCCTGAAGCCCGGATGCAGCGGCGCCGCGGGGCGGAGACTAGCGCGGCGGGCCGCCGGGAGAAGGGGGCGGGGCCTTGCCCTGGGCGTCGCTTCTGGGCAAGTGCAAGCGCGGGGTCAGCAGCTCCGGGGTCCGCCCGGCCCGCGGGGTGTGCCGAGGGCTGCGTCGTCACCGTCGCCGGGAGGGTGGCTCCAGGCAGGCACGGCTTTGCTGGGCCGGCACATTGTCTTGCCAGGGAGCTTTGGGGTGCTGGGGAGGCAAGGTGCCCCAGTCCAGTTAAAGGATGCAGCCCTGCTGCAGAGAATCGAGGTCACCCAGGCCTGGACTCACAGCCAAGTCCAGCCAGAATCACTACGGCCGGGTCGTTGGGCGTTGCCAAGGTCGCGCAGACCCACATGCAGTTCTTCTGACTTTTTGAATTGCTGAAAACAGCCCAGGAGCTCACTTTATTACTTTACAGAAGGGGACAGACAGAATCAAGAAGCTCATAGAGAGGAAAAGGCTTATCCAAGGGTCAGGAGTGGCTTGATGGACACTGGACCAGAGCCAGTCTCTAATGCATGAGTGTTCAAAAGGCGGAGAGTTGAGACCCAGCCTGGACAATTCCTTGCTTAATCAGCCAGCCCCGTGACCAGCCTTCCGAGAAAAGTCAAAGTTGTCATCCTGCTCCAAGAAATCAGAAGGAAAATTAAGTTCTGGGAAGACCTCACCTTCTATACAGATTTTATGGATCGGGCATGGGTCAGCAAGGAAACACTGGTGTGGAAAACACCTCAAACTCTGCCCCTTCAGTACCACAGCGCGGGTACCTTGGAGTGTGTGTGTTTGGGGGTCCCATATGTTGTTGCACTGAGCTTCGTCCTGCTTATAAATTTAGGATTGCCAGCACATCTGTGCAGCGGCTCGCAAGGGCTGTCATACACCATTGTCCTTTCAGTAGATAATCACCAATCTGTTGAGCCCTTGCTATGTGCCTGGCACTTGCCCACCTTATCTTTTTAATCCTCTCCAAAATCCATTCTGGTGGGCATTACACTTATCTCATAAGGCTCAGAAAGGTTGAGGAACTTGCCCAGGAGAGGAATGGAGGAGACATTTTACACCTTAAGTAGCTCCTAGATGGCAGTAGCAGGACTTAACCTCCAGGCTGACAAAGCAGCTGCTCTTAAACTCTGTCCTTTCCTGTCTGGGATGCTGACTGGATTACACTGGTCTACCCTAAACTCCAGATCTTGGCTACTTTCTATAATGTCACTACTTCTATAATATCACAATTATATAAAACAAATGAATTTTTTATTTTATTTTATTTTTTGAGACAGAGTCTTTTTTTTTTTTTGAGACAGAGTCTCACTTTGTTGCCCAGGCTAGAGTGAGTGCCATGGCATCAGCCTAGCTCACAGCAACCTCAATCTCCTTGGTCCAAGTGATCCTCCTGCCTCAGCCTCCCGAGTAGCTGGGACTACAGGCATGCGCCACTATGCTTGGCTAATTTTTTGTATATATAGTTTTAGTTGGTCAATTAATTTCTTTCTATTTTTAGTAGAGACGTGGTCTCGCTCAGGCTGGTTTCCAACTTCTGACCTTGAGTAATCCAATCACCTCGGCCTCCCAGAGTGCTAGGATTACAGGCGTGAGCCACCACGCTTGGCCAAAACAAATGATTTTATATAATGGAAATGGATTACCATTACTAAGACACAACAGGATTTACCTTGTGATGGCCTTCCTGGGTCGTGTGGGGGAGGGGCAGGTGGCTACCTGAACAAGGTTGGGTTTCTCATAGCAAAGAGAATAGCATAGAATGGATTAGGGGCCGGGAACCTATAGTATCTGCTACAATGGGCATATGAGGAGGAGGGACAAGACAGGGTGAGCTGGAAAAGATGCTGGAACCTTTCCCCTGTACACTCATCTGCACTGACACTTGGAAGCCATTTATTGTCTAGACTTGTGGCTCTCTGAATTTAGACCATGGCTATCAAGTCTGACTGCACCTGGAATCACCTGAGGCACTTAAACAACACCTGGGGCTCAAGCCCAGAGATTCTGATGTATTGGGATGAAGTCTGGTGACTCCAAGGTTGAAAACCACTGGTGGAGATTGACAGTTCCCAAAGTATCATCTAAGGAACCCTAGCCCTGAGCAGGGTGCTTCAGTACCAGATACCTTGGTCAGAGGAGTTTGGGAATCATTACTCGCTTCATCTCTCATGCTCGGGGGAGACTATAGTACACCCCACACACTGAGCATATTAAAACCTCTGACAATTTCATGCTAAGGAACCTGTGTAAGCAACCTTTATAACCTGATATTCCCTACCTTTATTTGATTCAGAAACTTTTTTTGGGAGGATGACATGTTTAGGGGATTGAATTGTGTCCCAGAAAGAGATATGTCAAAGTCCTAAGCCCTAGTGCTTTAGAATATGACTATATTTGGGAAATAGAGTTCTTGCAGATGTAACCAGTTAAGATGAGGCCATACTGGAGTAGGCTGGGCCCTAGTCCAGCAGGACTGGTGTCCTCGTAAGAAGAGAAGAGACAGGGAGGAGAAAGACACGCGGCAAGATGAGAGTGACGTGTCTGCTAGCCGAGGAACACCGAGGCTTGCTGGCGGTCGCCCAGAGCTGAAAGAGGCAAGAAGGAACCCTCCCTAGAGTCCTCGGAGGGCACCTGGCCCTGCCAACATGGTGATTTCAGACTTCCAGGCTCCAGAACTGGGACAGAATAAACTTCTCTTGTTTTAAGCCACCCAGTTCTTGATACTTTGTTCCAGGGAAGCTAACATACCACCCATTAGCATCTGTCAGATGCAATTCGAGAAGCCTTGGATTAGAATAATTTAAAAGCAACTCCTGACCAACAAAAAAGATGAAATAATTAAGTCTGTAGAGATTTTTTTTTTCCCAAGTTCTGTACAGTATTTGTTTTATTTCTAGGAGGAGAGACATTTGAACAAACAGACTCTCACGGTAGTGGCGATTCTAAGTATGTCTGTGTTATTCTCATTGTTTTACTTGCTGGGCTTGGTAACTCTAATGCAGACACAAGACATGCGACCTGGAGAGACTATAGAATCACTGGTGAGCGTAGGCAGGAGGCTGTGGCCTTCCCCACCCGGAGGTGGTGGTGGTGTACGGACAGCTTAGACCTTGGGCAAAGCTCGTGGGGGTTGAGGGGGCCGAGCCTGGGACAGCGACTCGGGCTGCTCACTGCTGCTTTGAGGCTCTTCTCTTTTATATTTAATGCCCAGGAAACTGAGTATTTTCATCAGCAGCAAGTCTGCAATCTCTCCGTCTTCCGACAGCTGCAAGAAAGAAAGAATCAAGGGCTGAATGTAGAACCCTCCTTTCTTGGGGCTTTTCTAAGGGGAAATCATGGTTTTCTTGTCCAATTTGGTCCCAGCCTAAGGTCACTCCACTGTTCAGAGTCATTTTGGGTTGGGATGGCCTCCTAGGAACCCCAAAGGTGTGTGCTTCCTCCTTTATCCTCAGTGGCTTCCTGTTCCTCTCTGCCCGGGATGCCTGGGGTTTGGGGGCAACACTTACATTCCCAGAGCTTTGGCTGGGCTACTGAATCTGAACGTAGGCAGTGGGAAACCACTTCTGAGATGACTGCCCCCATTTCCCTCTAGGGTGTTGCTAGTGGCTCTTTCTTTTGTTCTTTCATGTTATTCCTTCTGCTTTCCCTGTTTGCCTTCTGGCCTAGCCCCTGGGGAGTTTAAAATTAAATAGATGTTTCTCTCCAGCTTTCCCACGCTGCTCAACCATAGATAGATAGAAAGATTTAAAGTGAAGAATAAGGCCAGGCGAGGTAACTCACACCTATAATCCTAGCACTCTGGGAGGCCGAGGCAGGAGGATTGCTCTCTACTATAAATAGAAAGAAATTAGCCAAACAACTAAAAATAGAAAAAAGAATTAGCCAGGCATGGTGGCGCATGCCTGTAGTCCCAGCTACTCGGGAGGCTGAGGCAGGAGGATCGCTTGAGCCCAGGAGTTTGAGGTTGCTGTGAGCTAGGCTGACGCCACGGCACTCACTCTAGCCTGGGCAACAAAGCGAGACTCTGTCTCAAAAAAAAGAATTTATGTACAAAAGCCCTTGCACCTCGCTTCAGGGAATCTAAAACAGTGCAGCTGCCTTGGAAGATGACATGGCAGTTTCTCAAACAAATGTAGAGTCACCATATGGCCCAAAAATTTCACTTCTAGGTATATGCCCAAGAGAAGTAAAAACATGTGTCCACTCAAAAGCCTGTACATGAATGTCCATAGCAGCACTATTTATAATGGGCCAAATATGGAAACCATCCAAATGCCTGTCACCTGATAAACACATTTGTGTTATACCCTCACAGTGGAATATTATTCAGCCATAAAAAAGAATGACATGCTGATACATGCTATGGCCTGGATGTGTCTTGAAAACATGACAATAGGTGCAAGAAGCTAGACACAGGCCACGTATCGTATGGTTTCCTTTATAGGAAATGTCCAGACATGGAGTATGGGGCGTGACTGTTAATGGGTATCACACTTCATTTTGGGGTGATTAAAATGTTCTGGAATTAGATAGTGATGGCTGTACAACTCTGGGAATACACTAAAGAACACTGAATTGGATAGTTCAAAATGGCTCATTTTATAGTATGTGAATTATATCTTCATTTTAAGAAAGAATTTATGCAAAACGGATGAGTTCAGTCTTCAACCACAAGGAACCCACTCTGTAAAAGTAATTTCCATTAACAGTGTCCATCTAATTGCCTGTGACAACACCTCCAAATTAAGGTACAGTTTGAGTGTGGATATCAGACCTCATAATGCTGTCTGCTTCCCCGCTAGAATGAAAAAGTTTCCCAAACACTACAAAATCGTTTCAACAAGTCAGAACTTGGCAGGGCAGGTGCACTGTGGCATAATATAAAATGTATTTGGGCCGGGCGCGGTGGCTCACGCCTGTAATCCTAGCACTTTGGGAGGCCGAGGCGGGCGGATTGCTCAAGGTCAGGAGTTCGAAACCAGCCTGAGCGAGACCCCGTCTCTACCAAAAATAGAAATAAATTAATTGACCAACTAAAAATATATATACAAAAAATTAGCCGGGCATGGTGGCACATGCCTGTAGTCCCAGCTACTCGGGAGGCTGAGGCAGTAGGATCGCTGAGCCCCGGAGATTGAGGTTGCTGTGAGCCAGGCTGACGCCACGGCACTCACTCTAGCCTGGGCAACAAAGTGAGACTCTGTCTCAAAAAAAAAAAAAAAAATGTATTTGATTTTTGTCCCAGGTTCCTTGAAATTTCCTGAATGTCAGGAGTACCTTTTACCTAATGAGTCATTTTTTATCCCACCAGACATTATGCTAATGAGGTAACTTAGGGTGGGGCTCCAAGAGGGTCTCAGGGTGTGGCTGGTCACCAAAAGATTCTCAGATACTCAAGTCCCTGATATAAAATAGTGTAGTATTTGCATATTATCTAAACCACCCTCCTATTTGTTTATTTATTTATTGTTGTTATTTTTAGAGACAAAGTACAGTGCTGCAATCATAGTTCACATAGTTCACTCAAATCCTGGCCTCAAGTGTGCCTCCTGCCTGAGCCTTCCAAGTAGCTGGGACTGTAGGCATGCACCACCATTTTTGTAGAGATGGGGGGTCACACTTTCCACCTAACATTTTCAAGGGAATAAAAAAAAAAAAAAAAAGAGATGGAGGTCACACTATGTTGTCTAGGCTAGTCTTGAACTCCCAGCCTCTAGCCTCATGTTGGCACACAGACACTCAAAAATTTTTGGATTTTGGAGCATTTTGGATTTCTGATTTTCAAATTGGGGATACCCAACCTGTGTAGGACACCCAGCTGGTCTCCACTGGAGAACCGCTTGGTGCACAGGGGAAAAATCCCCACAAATCTGGTCACAGAAGTGTTCTGTGCTGAATGAGAGTAGGGTAGAAAAAAAGAACAAACCGGTTTCCATTTTCCCTTTCAGGCACAGACCCAGGACACATTACAGGTGTGCCAGTGACCAGCAGTGACAGACGAGGGGACAAGGTGAGGGGCTGTCATTCTTTCATCCTGAGGTCAATAATTTCCTGGCTTCCAGAAAAGTCCCTCTCTCTTTAAAATGATCCTTTAACATTGTGGAGTACAGCACCTTTCTGTAATGTTTTGCAATTTTGAAATACACCACCACCAAATCACGGCGCTTGGACAGAAATGAACAAATCGAAGGACAGAGTCATGAGTGTTTCTTTGTTAGATGTGCAGATTTCAGAAGTCTTCCAGCTGGGAAGAGAAGGGTGAGCTGAGGACAAGGGCACCCTTAACACAGCCGCACCTCTGGAAGGGCAGGGACAAAAAGTACGTCCAAGTGGGACAGACCCAGGTTCGGATCCCACCTTCACTACTTCCTAGCTCTGTGGCCCTAGGTCCGTGATTTCAACTCTCTGAGCCTCAGTTTGCTTCTCTGTAAACTGTGGGTAATTATATCTATTTCACTGAGCTGTTTTGGGAATCAAATAAAATAATATGTGGGAAGCCTTTAGCACAACTCCCATGTGGAGACAGCCTTCTGTAAGCCAGTGGTTGTTATTAATCCACAGTCAAGGCCGGGTGTGGTGGCTCACGCTATAATCCTACCAGCTGGGAGGCTGAAGCAGGAGGATCGCTTGAGTTCAGGAGTTCAAGACCAGCCTGAGCAAGAATGACATCCTAGCTCTACTAAAAGTAGAAAAAATTAACCGAGCAAATAAAAATAGAAACAAAAAATTATTTAGGTGTGGTGGCAAGTGCCAGTAGTTCCAGCTACTCAGGAAGCTGAGGCAGGAGGATTGCTTGAGCCCAGGGGTTTGAGGTTGCTGTGAGCCAGGCTGACACCATGACATGTTAGCCCGGGTGACAGCATGAGACTCTGTCTCAAAAAAAAAAAAAAAAAATCCACAGTCCAGTTTGCATTTCCTCCTTCCTGCAGGGAGCCTGGTGGGTGGAAGGTTGACGGTGGGGTGCCAACTTGCTCCTGTCTGAGCGCCACCCGACAAGGGTTGAGGTTTCAGAACATAATGCCTTAGGGGCCCTTGACCTTGGCTGTACATTAAAATCACCTGGGGAGATTCCAAAAATACCAATGCCTGGATCATTCCTCCCAGAGATTCTGTTTGTATTGGCCTCGGGTGGGGCAGCAGCGGTTTCCAAAAGGCCTGCAGGGACCACTGGGGTAGTGAACAGAGTCCTGAACTGGGAATCTGGTCCCAGCTCTCCCACTCACTTGCTTGCGATCTTGGGGGCATTCATATCCTCCTTCAGTGCCTCAGTTTCCCCTCCTGTGAAATGAGGGCTTTGAGCTACAGCGGTCTGTCAAGTCCCTCTAAAGTCTGAGGCCTCTTCCTCGTTGAAGGTTAATGGCTGAGGAAGAACAGCCCTGAGGGACTCACCTGATGGCATTTTTGTTCTTCGCTGAAGGCCACCAGGATGACAGAGATAAAGAGATTCAGCACGACAAAAGTCATGAAAACAATGCAGGACCCAATGAGGAAGGAGCCGAGCACGGGGCTGTAGTCCAGGACCTGCCAGGAGGAGAGCTAGGGCCATCCGGTGTCCTGTGTCCTGGAGGCCACCTCCCCCCACTGGCCCTCAGTCCGCAAGCCTGGAGCGGGAAGGGCTGGGTGCAGAGGTGCGGGCACCTGTGGTCAGGGTCCCAGCGCCCCTATGGGCTGCAGCATGGGGCTGTCTGTCTAGCGAAGGGGGACAGAGCCCGGGCATGGCATGGGGGGGTCCACGCACCACCCCGTTACCTCCTCGTAGTTGAAGATTCCTAGCTGAAGGCTGATCAGCGTTTCGGCCGCATCGAAGAGGGTTTTGTAGGAGCGGAGTTTCCAACCAAATATTAAGTTTGACTGTCATGGAAAGAGTACTCATGAATAGGGAAAGGAGCCGTGAAGCCCCCCAAAGCCTGGTGTTGGACAGTAGAGTCGGTGGTCTGTGTCAGCCACCCCTTTGGCCTGGCCTGACAAAACCGTCCGCGGTGGCGCACGAGTGGGTGTGTGTACACAGCCAGCCCGTTCTGCGTGGGATGCGTGTGTGCAAAGTCGCATGCGTGTGCTGATGTGCAAGTGTGCATGTGTACTTGTGTGGGCATCAGCGCCTGCATACGTGCACTTGTGTGTGTGTGCGCGTGTGCGTGCGTCTGTTGTGTTCTGGAAGTGCCTACCCAGATGACCTCATCCGGGCCCTCTGCTATGTTCCCAGCCTGTCCTGGGCTGCAGCTACCACACGAGAGGGTGCTCGTGCAACCACCTGCTAAGCCACTGCTGCGTTCCCCAAATGGCTCCCCGAAGACTCAGCAATGAAACTGGACTCTGGGGAATTTGGGCTGGATGGATAGTGGGGGTTCCCCTACTTTACAGCACCCCTCCCCTGAGACTCTCTCAGGGCTGTGGTGTCAAAAGGAGGCCCGGCATCGCCTGGCTCTGAGTTGGTGACTTCTGGTCCCAGAGGATGCTGCAATGTCCCTGCAGCCCCTGCTCCACCACCACCCAGTAGCCTTGGCTTCCACGGAGACCAGCCCCGAGGTTTTCCCAAAGGAGCCACTCACTGCAATGGAGTATGCCAGGAGCATGGTGAGGATGACAACAACAAAGCCTGAAATGTCACCCCAGGCACGGCGTAGGGCTGCTGTGATCATGTTCATTTTGGGATTCAGCCTGAGCAGATGCCAGAGCTTCACCGTGGACAGGAGCACCAGGAAGGCAATGATGTAGCCAAGGGCAGCGTCCGCTGCTGCTGTCTCGCTGAAACTGACTCCCCTGGGGGACAAGGTGGGAAGGCTGGGTCTCAGGGACTGTGAGCAGGTCAGCCAGACCTCAGCGGGATGCAAGAGTAGGCTTATCACCATCTAGGGTGCAGGATGAGACTCACCATGGCCTCAGAGGCCATCATGTGCAGAAATAGGTCTGGGAGACATGGTGTCCCACTTCCCCCAGCCAGGTGGTGATGACGGTGATAGTGGTGGTGATGATGGGGACAAGAGTGATGATGATGGTGGGGCTGGTGACGATGATGGTGATGATGATGATGATGGGGATGAAAGTGATGAGGATGTTTATGTTGATGGTGACGATGATGGTGATGGCGATAAAGATTATAATATGGTCACAGGGACTCAGGAGCTAGTTCTTGGGGCCATTACCTAGCAGTCTTCTTTTATTTTTTTAATTTAATTTAATTTAATTTTTGAGACAGATTCTCACTCCGTTGCCCAGGCTAGAGTGCCAGGTGTCAGCCTAGCTCACAGCAACCTCCAACTCCTGGGCTCATGCGATCCTCCTGCCTCAGCCTCTCACGTAGCTGGGACTACAGGCATGCGCCACCATGCCTGGCTAATCTTTTTTGTTTGTTTTTAGTTGCTCAGGTAATTTTTTTTCTCTTTTAGTAGAGATGGGGATCTCGCTCTTGCTCAGGCTTGTCTCGAACTCCTGACCTCGACTGATCCTCCCACCTTCCCCTTCCAGAGTTCTAGGATTACAGACATGAACCACCTCACCTGTCCTCTACAAAAAAAATTTTTTTTTTTTTTTGAGACAGAGTCTCGCTTTGTTGCCCAGGCTAGAGTGAGTGCCGTGGCGTCAGCCTAGCTCACAACAACCTCAAACTCCTGGGCTCGAGCGATCCTTCTGCCTCAGCCTCCCAAGTAGCTGGGACTACAGGCATGCGCCACCATGCCCAGCTAATTTTTTTTTTTATATATATATATCAGTTGGCCAATTAATTTCTTTGTATTTATAGTAGAGATGGGGTCTCGCTCTTGATCAGGCTGGTTTCGAACTCCTGACCTTGAGCAATCCGCCCGCCTCAGCCTCCCAAGAGCTAGGATTACAGGCGTGAGCCACCGCGCCCGGCTACAAAAAATTTTTAAATTAGCCAGGCATGGTGGTCCGCACCTATAGTCCCAACTGCTTAGGAGGCTGAGGCGGAAGGATCAATTGAGCCCAGGAGTTTGAGGTTACAGCGAGCTATGACATGGCACTGTACCCAGCCTGGGCAAGAGAGCGACACTCTGTCTCTCAGAAAGAAACGTAATGATTCCAAGTAAGGTAGAGAATCCTGGAGCCGTACGAGCTAGGTTTAAATTTCTTCTGTGACACATTTTAGCTGTGTGGTTTAGCTTTAGGATGTCACATTACGTCTCTGAGCCTCAATGTCTTTGTTACATGGGGCAATGATTACCGCTATCTTTGTCAGTTGTGAATACAACCTGCAGGGCACACAGTGGACACTCAGTAAATGGGAGCAGAGGCGACTTTCCTGGGCATGATCATTCGCAAAGACCCTCCCCAAAGGGCTGCCAGGGACCTAGGCAGGATGCCACACGGTCCTGCGTTTTGGTAAGATTTGCAGAAGTAAGATGGTACATTAAAAGCATCCTCTCCAACTGTACATGCTTCAGGCACCAAACCTGAATCTAGGTGGCAGCCACAGTGATTTCCGCTAGGGTCCCGGCATTCCAAAGCCTTGCTGGGAACCCTGGGCCTCAGAGCTGGAGGAAGGCGGCCAGGGGAGGGACCTGGGGCTGAGGAGATAGCCACTTACTCCTCCCGGTGGGTCCGGCAGCGCTGGATGTCGCGCTCCGCCAGGATGGCCCTCTTCACAAACACCGCCAGGGCGCTCCAACTGGCCAAGATGATGGCCAGTTCCAGAAGGTTCCATTTGCTGCGGAAGTAGCCCCACTTCTGCCTCCTCATGAGCTTGCCCTGAAAAATGAGCCCAAGGATGTAGCCACGTCTGTCCCCTCCCCTGCGGCCGCTCTCTGACTGCCCAGGAGGACGGTGGGGGAGGTCCCCAAGCCCTAGCCCCACAGGCACAGGCAGAGTGCCCCGGGAGACTGTCCCCAGCCTTGTGCACAGACCCATCTGCACCCATCACTAACCCCAGCGGCGGGACTTGTAAGAGTAAATACGATTCCCTAATTCTCTCTGGTGCAAAAAAGGGGGGAGAGACTCCCCCAACCCCTCCTTTTTCATAGAGCATTGACTTTAGAAAATGTGCCATTGTCAGTTATTTCTCTGCCCCTTTCAGATGTAGGTAAATCTTCTTAAAAGTGAAACAAGGGCTCTTGCCAGTTTTACAGCACAGGAACATCTTTCTCGAGGACTTGGGGCCCCCCTCTTGGCAATGTAATTGTCAAGGACAAGAGCACCCCATCTCCCAGTTTCCCCATGAAGTTGCAAGACTACCTCCTGTCATAACAATTGTTTATTCTTCCTTTTGATAAAGGCAATTAACAAACACAGGTGGCAATCCAATACCTTAGGATGGACTAAGGTGACAAATGGCACAGCCAAGTCTTCTCACCTGAGGATTCCTTATCATTTATCCTGAGAACATGCATGTAACGTGTTTTGTCTTCCTGGCTATATTAAAGGGTGAGATTTCTTCTTGTCTTTGCAATCTCTTTATTGGATTGTGTATGATGCCCATCACATTCTGCTGTGATGCTTATTCAATGATGAAAGTTGTTTTCTTAAGGAGAAATGGGAGTTATTGTTTGAGGGGTGTGGTTTCAGTTTTGCAAGATGAAAAGAAAGGTTATTTTCTTCCTTTTCTACTCTTTTTTTTTTTTCTGAGACAGAGTCTCACTTTATTGCCCAGGCTCACAGCAACCTCAAACCCCTGGGCTCAAGCAATCCTTCTGCCTCAGTCTCCCGAGTAGCTGGGAATACAGGAGTGTGCCACCATGCCTGGGCAATTTTTTTCCATATATTTGTAGTTGTCCAATTAATTTCTTTTTATTTTTAATAGAGACTGGGGGGGGGGGTGTCTCACTTTTGCTCAGGCTGGTTTCGAACTCCTGACTTTGAGCGATTCACCCGCCTCGGCCTCCCAGAGTGCTAGGATTACAGGCGTCAGCCACCACGCCCGGCCTCTTTTCTACTCTTTTGGAGAGGTTTTCTGGATTGGCAGGAGACTTTGTTTTTAATTCTTCCCCAACAGATGTCACAGGTCAAAAAGGATTGTCCTGTACATGTTCCCAGCCTCCCTGCCTCCCCTTCTCTTTCTTCTCTTCCACTCCAGAGAATCTCTCGTTGCTTATTCCATTCCCCTCGTCCTACCCTCTCTTAAGGAGGGAGGATTTGTGTTTAGTGAGAGGCCAAGTTTGCCTCCATAAGAAAGGGATGGAGAGAGGGGAAGAGTTCTTAAACTGCTCAAGCAGTATTGTGAGACAGATCTGTGTGGTTTGGAGACTGAGTTTGCAAAGCAGCTGCAGGCAGAGTGTGGAGGTGGGCAGTACCCTGGTCTCCTCTGAGGTTCTTAGAGACATGAGACTTGCCTTGCTCTTGGATAGCTGTTGGCGGTGGGGCTTGCATCGGCGGTGCCCACAGCCCACGTGGGAGCCTGCTTTCTGAAACCTGATGGTGTGGCCCACGCCTGGAGTGTGAAGGTCAAGGGTCAGGATCTCTGGGTTCAAATTCTGACCTTGGATCAATTACTTAATGTCTCTGGACTTTTGTTTCCTATACTGCAAATTGGAGCCAATAGGACCTTTCTCCTCTTGTTGTTAAAGGAGGGAAGCCACACAGTCAGCACTCAAAAATATCATCCTTGCTTTAGAGAAGTTGCTGGAGTGAGGGATGGATGGCCAAGGTGCCCCTTTAAGGGATCTGGTTTGCATTTTTGGTGGGAGGAGGCAGGGGCCATATAACCAGCTTTAGGTGTGTTCCCAGCATCTTCTAGCCTTCAGTGTTACCAACACCTGCACCCTCGTGGTGCAACGTGGCCATAAAGGTGATAAAGAGGATGTTGCCTAATTCCCATGGATCATGGGCGAGAACAAAAGATGCTAAGAGAGCCCCCACAATCTCAGTCCAGAGGTCCCCCAGCTCTGTGGGGACAGCCACCCCTCCCTCTTCTATCCCCCTACTCTGGCTTTTTGGAAGGTCTAGGTTCAGCGGAAACAGGACCAATGATCCTCCCCGTCCCCACCCAGGAAGGAACATGCTGAGTCTTCAGTTCCTGAGAAGTGCCCGCCTTGGGTCCTTCCCGTGAGGCTGCAGATGGCAGCCTGGATTAACCCTGGAGACCAACGGGACCAAAGGTCACCAGGGCAAATGCCTAAGGCAAAGCCTTTTCCCTCCCTTCCCTGGACCCTCCCCATGGAAGAGGAAAGGGGTGATGGAGAGGTGCCAGGCACACCCCCACCTCCAGCCCTGCCCGTGGAGCCACGAGCACACCCCTTACCTGCACCACCATGTAGTAGAGGAGGAAGAGGAAGTAGATAAGCTCTGCTGCCACCACGAAGGGGTGCCAGCCATTGGTGAAGGGGTACAGGCGGAGCGTCTGCAGGGCCGAGTGTGCAAAGAAGGTACCTAGGAAGCAAAGTGCATTCTGCTCTTGCCTGGCCATCTGCCCGGTCAGAGCAGTGGCTTCTGCCTAGAGGCCATCAGGTGGGATGTCTCATGCTGAGACCCTTTGGAGGGCTGGCGGGGCAAAGGAGAAGATGATGGTCCTTCAAACCCAAAGACCTGGGTGGTGGATGCCAAAGACAGTAGACACACCAGAAAGAACAGAGGACACTGGAGTGGAAGGTCCACCCCTACTCTCTGCATTGGGTGTCACCATTTGGGCACATAGTCCCCTCCAGCCAAAGCACCCACTTAATGACAAGTCACTCCAAGGTGGCTCATTTAAAGCTGTTTCATCTAAAGACACTTCACTGAAGATCAGTTCACCTAGTGGCCAATAGGCCTGAAAAGTCAGCCTTCTTTTGGATCATTTTCATCCATTCGAGTGTCTTTTTCTTATTTATTTATTTTTGGTTTTGTTTTTGTCATTTTTGTTTTGTAACGATTTTTTGGTAATGATGTTTTAAACCAATGTGACTAGTAAGGGTAAAGCCTATGAAGACAAAGCCAGCCCCAAGGATGACAACAAAGAGACGGAAACAATCGAGTCCTTGACCATATTAGTGACCTGCTGAATCCGCCAGACCCAAAAAGCCCACCTCATACTTGAAATGCATAATTCATTCAGGTATGGTTTTGGGTAAGTTGTTTAAGAGATTAAGTTATTTAAAGCCAAAAAGGTAGCAAAAAGATAGGAGAACAAAAGACATACAAATAAGCCCCAAAAAAGGATTTCAAAGAAATTATGGGCAGTGGGGAATGATAATGGAAGATGAAATCCTTTCACTTTTCACTTTACACACTTCTTTTTTTTTTTTTTTCTTTTTTGCTTGGGGCTAGAGTGCCGTGGCATCAGCCTAGCTCACAGCAACCTCAAACTGCCCCGGGCTCAAGCAATCCTCCTGCCTCAGCCTCCCGAGTAGCTGGGACTACAGGCATGAGCCACCATGCCCGGCTAATTTTTTCTATATATTTTTAGTTGGCCAATTAATTTCTTTCTATTTTTTTAGAGACTGGGTCTCGCTCTTGCTCAGGCTGGTTTTGAACTCCTGACCTTGAGTGATCCTCCCGCCTCTACCTCCCAGAGTGCTAGGATTACAGGTGTGAGCCACCACGCTGGGCCACTTTATACACTTCTGTATGTTTTTTTAAGAAAGCAAAAACAGTACGGGAGAGGTGGCTCACACCTGTAATCCTAGCACTCTGGGAGGCCGAGGAGGGAGGATCGCTTGAGCTCAGGGGTTTAAGACCAGCCTCAGCAAGAGTGAGACCTCGTCTCTACTAAAAATAGAAAATATTAGCCGGACATAGTGGCATGTACCTGTAGTCCCAGCTACTGGGGAAGCTGGGGCAGGAGATCGCTTGAACCCAGGATTAGAGGTTGCTGTGAGCTAGGCTGATGCCACGGCACTCACCTGGGCAACAGAGTGAGACTCTGTCTCAATCAATCAATCAATCAGAAGCACAAAAATGTATCACTTTTGCAATTAAAAATGTAATTTAACATTTTTTAAAAGTTTTGGTTGTTAATGGAGAGGAGGTTCGGTTTTAGGCAAATTGATCATTAGCTGAACAGGGTTTAGGTTGATATTTTCTAGTAGATTGAGGTTAGCATTTTAAAAAGGGGTAGAAGGGAGGAGGAGAAAGAAATAGAACAGAACACAAAATATAAGAGTTCATCACATGCAGTTAAGGTAAATGTTAATTGTGATCCTTTGTCTCAGCCGAGTGTGTGTGTGTGTGTGTGTGTTAGATTATGATATAAAATGTACTTTGCATTATAGATTGATGTACCAGTTGGAAAATATTATTTTAGTTGATGTTATCTGTTACCAGGTTACCCTCTCTCTCCCCAGCCCTCACTGCCAGTTCCCTGACCCCACCCAGTAGAGTGGGAAGCTCAGGAATAGGCCATGGGATAAGTGGCTTTCAGACCCCAACTGAGCTCCTTTGGGACAATTTGGGAGACCAGGCCAGACAGAAGTGGGGAATTAAACTGGAGAAGCCCGAATGTGCTGCCTTTGGGGGCCCGGTGATCCACAACTGCGGGGAGAACAAAGACCCACCCCCAAATTTCCCAAACAACAATTTGCCCCGGAGCTCTGGCCCTGGGGTGGGCGGGCGGAGGGGTCAGGAGCCCTCGCCCGGGGGCAGGGGTGCCCATCTTCGGGGACGCTGCAGCGGGGTCCCGGGCGCGGCTGCCCACCCAGCGCACTTGTCTCCAACATCAGCGTGACGATGCAGAACAGGTTGACGTTGGCATTGTAGACGGTGAACTCCACGAACACGGCTCTGGTCAGCGTGTCCAGCCAGGTGTTGTCAAAGAGATACCGGAGGACTCTGTGGGGAAGAGGGGCATTTGGAGCGTCTCCTCCCTGCAGGGTCTCCCTGTCCCCTCTGCCCCTTGATGGCGCTGGGGCTTCCTGTCTGAACTTCTCTCTCTGCTTCCAATCCGCTCCCTGGGCCACGGGGCCACTGGGGCTGCCACTGGGAGTGGTCACAGTTTGCAGCCAATGGCGAGGTTCTCAAAGTGTGGTCCCCAGCCCAGCATATCGGCATTATCTGGGAAATGCAGATTCTCGGGCCCATCCCAGACTTCTGAGTCCGAAGCTCTGGGGTAGAGCCTGGGATGGGAGCTTTGAGGCGCCCCGCCAGGCACTTCCAATGCTTTTTAATTTTTTTTTTTTTTTGAGACATAGTCTCACTCTGTTGCCTGGGCTAGAGTGCCGTGGCATCAGCCTAGCTCACAGCAACCTCAAACTCCTGGGCTCAAGTGATCCTCCTGCCTGAACCTCCCGAGTAGCTGGGACTACAGGCATGCGCCACCACGCCCGGCTAATTTTTTTCTATATATTTTTAGTTGGCCAATTAATTTCTTTCTATTTATAGGAGAGACGGGGTCTCGCTCTTGCTCAGGCTGGTTTTGAACTCCTGACCTTGAGTGATCTGCCCGCCTTGGCCTCCCAGAGTGCTAATATTATAGGCGTGAGCCACCACTCCTGGCCTTCTGATGCTTTTTTAAGCTTGAGAGCGCTGGTGTTAGAGAAATCACGTGAAACACCAGGGGTTAGGCAGGCAGCAGCTGCAGCTGTGGGGGTCCCGCTGGGCAGGCAGCCCCTGTGACACCAGTTCCTGGGGCTCTGTTAGGTTGGTGTGGCAGGAAGAGCACATGCCCAGAGGTGGTGGAGGCACCTGGGTTCAAATCCTGGATGCCTCTTGGGCAAGCTAATAACTTGTGCAGGCCTCGGTTTCTTCACCTTTGAAGGTGTGTTCCAGATCATTGGGAGGAGAGAAAAGTCGAATAGTTTGTGCGCATGTGTGTTGTGGGTAGGGAGAGGGGGGATTATTATTCCAGTGACATTGTGCCCCCAGCGGGTCTGCATGCTTGGTACACAGAAGCAGAGAGAGAAGATGTCTTCAGTCCTGAAGTAGACTTACTCCTGAACCCTGGGAGACCCATTACTGTGTCTGTGGGCAGGACACAGGCTCAGCTGTCACAAACGCCCCAGGTACTACACGCATACAGTGGAGGAAACTGACGTCCACACAGGTCTACTAGTTTTCCTGGGCTACACAGCTAGAAGGAACAGTGCGGGGGTTCCAAATCCAGGGCTCTCTGCATCTAGGGCAGGGGTCCTCAAACTTTTTAAACAGGGGGCCAGTTCACTGTCCCTCAGACGGTTGGAGAGTGCGCCCTGTGGGCTGGGTGCGAGTCGGCTGCTAAGCAGGACAGGCAGCGGGGGCAAAAACACCTGGCGGGCTGGACAAATGTGCTAGGTGGCCTGCACGTGGCCCACGGGCCGTAGTTTGAGGACGCCTGATCTAGGGCGTGTTGAGAGAGTCAGTCTGCCTGGACATGGGGCGTCACTGCGCGTTCTTACTGGGCATTCCAGGAATGCACACCCTGGCTGGGCTTTTCCTAGGCCATTTCTCAGGGCTGTGTTTGCAGTGAGCGACCTTCAGGGATGAGGGGATGTCTTCCTTTGAACAAACAGCAGGCTTGGTTTTGCTGCTAGAAAAACAATGAATGCCCCAAGCTCAGTGTTTTGGCACATGCAGGCATGGCCTTATGCAGAGGCTCACTCAACCCAATGTGATGTTCTGTTGCTGCTTTTGCTGAATCAAAATCTTTTGTCTCTGACCCGGGAGTCTTGTGTCTTCTTCCAGCAGGCATGAAATGGTAACAGACTAGCTTGTTGGCTTACAAGTAGGATAAAAATCTCACACTTTGCATGATTCTCGACAGAGCGTTAACCACTTTCTTCTTGTCTAACAGTGGACTGCATTGCGTGGTAGTGAGCTCCCCGTCTCTGGACTGATTCTAGCAGAGGCAATCAGGCTGAGCATGCTGGAGATGGACTTCCCTTCCAACTCTGAGATGGTATAGTTTCTAGGGGCCTGAAAATATGACCCTGAATGATTCTGAACCCCCCAACCCCTCCTACCAGGACATGAATGAACTTGGCTTAGCCTTGTTTTGAAGGCTGCATCCCCCAGTGAGACATGGACTCTTGCAAAAGGCTTCGCTCGGCAGCAGAGGAATCGAGGCGGCCTTACCTTAATGCACTTTGGCGATCGGTCCCCAAGGGGACCACGTAGCCTCCTCCCCGGTACACAGTGAGTTTGCCCCACATGGGATACCCTCGACGTTGGCTCTGGCTCTGGTATTGCCAAGCCTGGGGAAAGCCATCGCTGCTATTGAGGGCGGAGGCATTCCAGCCTTCCCCGTAGTCTGCCAGGTCTTCGACATCCAGGGAATATGGCGCACGGCATCCGTCAAGAGAAGCCTGCAGCTGCCGGGCAAGAGGGCAAGAGCTTTGCCGGACCCTCACTTGGCGAATCTGGGCGCCGCCAACCAGCTTGGAGTTCCCGTCGGTGACAAAGCCTGAAGATGAAAACCAGGTGGGTGAACCTAGCACGTCCCATCAGCTCTACTTCTTCCGCGTTTCGTGCGCCATCCCCTTCTCTCCCTCAGCACTGGCCCTTGTCCCTACACAGCCCCTGCGGGTCTCCCCAGCTTCCTAACTTGGCCACGCTCTGCTGCGGCTCCCCGTGCTTCCAGAACAATCCTTCTTACGCCGCATGAGATCGACGCTGGTCGCTCGTGGGGAAACCTTCAGTGGCGCCCGTTTCCTTGAAGATAAAACAGGCGCTTCCGAGGTCCCTTGTGATCTGGGCCCTGTTTATCCGCCCTGCTTTGCTTCTCACTGCTCCTTAGCCTCAATCCTACATGGCAGGCACACTCGCTCCCTGTAGTGCCGGGAACGTGCCACCGTGTCAGGCTGGACTGTCCTCAGTTGCTCCTTCTGTCCGGCACATTGTTTTTGCCTGGCTGATCCACGCTCAGTTATCTCTCATTTAGAACTGAGCACCTTCTCCACTCTGCATGGGGGGGGATGACAGGGAGGGGGACGGGGAGGGGAAAAGGACCCTCCCTGTGCAAGCACAGCCTTCTGAGGGTCTCCCCTTCAAAGCATGGGGTCCTGCGGTGGTTGGTTTTCTTTTTCTTTCTTTTTATTGAGACAGAGTCTCACTCTGTTGCCCAGGCTAGAGTGAGTGCCCTGGTGTCAGCCTAGCTCACAGCAACCTCAAACTCCTGGGCTCAAGCGATCCTCCTGCCTCTGCCTCCCGAGTAGCTGGGACTACAGGCATGTACCACCATGCCCGGCTAATTTTTGTATATATATTAGTTGGCCAATTAATTTCTTTCTATTTATAGAGAGACGGGGTCTCACTCTTGCTCAGGCTGGTTTCGAACTCCTGACCTCGAGCGATCCTCCCGCCTCGGCCTCCCAGAGAGCTAGGATTACAGGCGTGAGCCACCACGCCCGGCCGTGGTTGGTTTTCTTACGAGGCCGCGGTTGACATCAACCTCGTAGCATTGCCTTGATGTTGCCCCACGCCTGTCCATCGGCAGACGCACGTGCAAGGAGGCTGGCACATGGTCCCAGGGCCGGGGGACTGTACCTGGGAGAGGACTGTACAGGTTGCTCACGAGGGTGGTGTTGGCCCATTCAAAGAACTCTCTGAAGCTCAGCACGGCGGAGAAGCCTGTGGTGAAGCTGCGCTCGAGGTGCCGGTGGAAGTGGTAGGTGCTGGGGTCCCTCTGCCCGTAGGCCACCAGCAGCAGCATCCACAGGAAGCCCAGGTACGCTGCGGGGGCAGGCACAGCCCCGTCAGGCAGGGCCCCCGCCTTCCACCCAGTCCGGGGCAGGAAATGCAACTGTGCCTGGGCTCAGGACAGTCGAGGCCACCCAGACCAGCCCTGGCCACTCTGGTGACAATGGAACCAATGCTTATGGAGGCAGCAGAGAGGCATAAAGTCACAGACCACGGGACCTCCTGCTCGGGTGCAAATCCTGGCTCTGCCCCTGTGTATCCAAGTGCCCTTTGCAAGTGCCTCCAACCCTCCGAGCCTCACTCTCTGCATCTGTGAAATGGCCACACAGTAGCTCTAGGACATGGGCTTGTGGCGGAGGGATTAGTTAACATCCCCCTTATAAGCACTTAAAACAGTGCCCGCACAGCTCGTGGGCCATGTCAGTTTCTTAAGTAGAATTAAAAAAAAAAAAAAAAAGGGGCATTTGCCATGTTGCATTGCTGAGGATACAGTCATGAAACAGACATGTTTCCTGTCCCTGTGATGCTCACCTTCCTGCTAGAGACAGGTGAGTGTGACATAAGGGACTGGCAGGTGCAAAGATTTAGAGCAGGGAGCTGGACATCACAAATCACATGGGGGATGCAGGTTGCTACTGAACCAGAACCTCTGGGCCTGGGGCCTGGGAATCTGCATTCCAAGGACCGCCCCCCACCCCCTCCCGCTGAGGCCTTGCATGGACGCCAAGGAGCAGGACATCTTGGGGGTGTGCACTACACGCTCTCTTTCAGTCACTGTTGCCCACCTAGCACCCACCTGTCACCTTGTATTGGTTCCCTTCCCCGCAACGCATCCCAGTGTCACCCCCCAAATCAGCTGCCTGCACCCAGATCTGCTCCTGGGAGACCCAGACTCAGACGCACGTTTCTGGGCAGAGGGCCAGGGGAAGCCTCTCTGAAGACACCATGTTTGGGCTGAGATTTAAAAAATCAGAGGAATTAGCCAGAAGGGGAGGTCGGGAGAGGGGTGAGCACATCCTGGGCAGAGGCCTGGGGTCAGGAGCGGGCCGGGGTGGCTGGAACTACTAGAGCCATGGTGGCATTTGTCCTAAGGGCCAGGAGGGGCCACTGAAAGATTTCACGTGTAGGGGAGATACTGGGGTGTGTTGACATCTAGGGAAACTGAGGCCCAGAGTGGTGTGGGGACTTGTGGAAGATCGCGCAGTGAGCATCTGTCCCCAGCTGTGCTGAGCACAGTGGGCGGGAAGGCGACATACCCAGGATCTCTCTGACCAGGGCAAACGCCTTCTGCTCCTTGAGGCGGGTGGTTTTCATCTTCTCCATGGCGGCGGGCAGCGGGGGCCGGTAGACGTCCCTGCTGCTGTTTCTTCGTGCGCGGAACACGGCGTAGGGGTCTGTGGAAGCGAGGACACCAGGGCAGTCCCCCCAGGGGCGCGGGGGAACCAGGCTCCGCCACCAGAAGACCCCTCTGTCCCCAGGTGCAGCGGGCTCCACCTTCCCCTTGCCTGAGGGTCAGTTCCCAGCCCTACCCTCCGCACCCCTGCCCTGCCATCCCAGGCGCAGAGTCCCGTGCCCTGTCCCCACCGTGGTTCTCCCATACCCAGCCACAAGCGCCCTCCCCTCCCCCGAATCTCACTGAGCCCCCTCATGTCCTCCCTGACACTTCCAAAACTTTGACGGATTCAAGGACGAGGGTGACAAATGTCTCAGAGTCCTGTCATATTTATTTCCAACTATCTTCCTTTCCTATCCATTTTATCGAGTTATCATTTTCATAAAACTCATCCATTGGCAGTCTCCAGTGCAATGATTTTAGTAAAGTGGTGTCACCACCGTTCAGTCTTAGGAGGTTTTCATCAGCCCAGAGGGTTCCCCCGTGCCCTGGTGAAGCCAGTGACCACTCCCCGCCCACCCCACCCCAGCCCGCACAGCTGCCTCTGCCCCTGCACCTCGTAGATTTGCAGCAAGTGGGATCTCGCAGTGGGCAGTGTCTCGTGTCTGGCTCCTCTCAGCACAGTGCTTTGGAGTTTGTCCACGTCGTTGCGTGTCTTTGTGGTCAGTTCCTACGTATTGCTGAGGAGTATCGTGGGGGGGGGATGGACTACATTCCGTTTATCCATTCACCAGTGGACAGACGTTTCTGGATGGTTTTAGTTTTGTCCATTGTGACCAATGCTGCTATGAACATTTACATACAGGCGTTTGTGTGGACATGTATTTTTTTTTTTTTTTGTGAGATAGGGTCTTACTTTGTTGCCCAGGCTAGAGTGAGTGCCGTGGCGTCAGCCTAGCTCACAGCAACCTCAAACTCCTGGGCTCAAGCAATCCTCCTGCCTCAGCCTCCCGAGTAGCTGGGACTACAGGCACGCGCCACCATGCTCGGCTAATTTTTTCTATATATATTAGTTGGCCAATTAATTTCTTTCTATTTTTAGTAGAGATGGGGTCTCGCTCTTGCTCAGGTTGGTTTTGAACTCCTGACCTCGAGTGATCCACCCACCTCGGCCTCCCAGAGTGCTAGGATGACAGGCATGAGCCACTGCGCCCGGCCTGGACATGTATTTTTCATTTTTGTTGGTACATAACTAGGAATTGCCAAATATCTTTTGGCTATTGCAAAGGAAGCTGCTATGAACATTCGTGTACAAATTCTTGCATGAAAATTGGTTTTTTGTTTGTTTGTTTTGTTTTTGAGACAGAGTCTTGCTCTGTTGCCCAGGCTGGAGTGCCGTGGCATCAGCCTAGCCCACAGCTACCTCAAACTCCTGGGCTCAAGTGATCCTCCTGCCTCAGCCTCCCGAGTAGCTGGGACTACAGGCATGTGCCACCATGCCCGGCTAATTTTTTCTGTATATATTAGTTGGCCAATTAATTTCTTTCTATTTATAGTAGAGACGGGGTCTTGCTCTTGCTCAGGCTGGTTTTGAACTCCTGACCTCGAGTGATCCACCCACCTCAGCCTCCCAGAGTTGCTAGGATTAGAGGCATGAGCCACGGCATCCGGCCAAAGATAAGTTTTTATTTCTCTGGGATAAATGCTCAACAGTGCAATGTCTGAGTCTTAGGGTGAGTCCATTTGTTATTTTGAAAGGAACTAGGAACTACCCAACAATTTTTCAGAGTGGCTGTACCATTTACATTCCTGCCACCAATAATATATGAATACTCCAGTTTCTCCACGTCTCTGCCAGCACCGGTATTGCCACTGTTTTTCTCCTTATCCATTTGGACACGTGTGTTGACCCAACCCTCTTTGGGATCCATGCCCTTCTGTCTACGCAACCCTGTCCACACTAGCATTTGTCACCTCCTGCCTGGACCATTGCAATCACTTCCCTACTGGCCTCTTCATTGCCACTTTTGACCCAGAACCTCTGGTCTCCAACATCAGCCACAGTAACCTCTCTAAAATCACAAAACATCCAGTGTGAGAAGTAAAAGTAAAAAAAAAAGAAGAAAAATAAAGAAAAAAAAAAACAAAAACAGATCACACCACTCTCCTACTTAAAGCCCTCTAAAATCCCAGCATTGTCCCCTCTCTTTCACTGCCCTGAGTGGTCTGTTTCCCACCCACCTCTTCACCTTCACCTTGAACCATTCTCCCCCTCTCCAATTCACCATGCTCCAGCCACACTGTCAGTAATTGTTGTCAAATGACAAATTCCCACCCCAGGGCCTTTGCACATGCCTCCTTCCCTTCCCACTCCTTCAGGAGACAGCTTAGGTTCCGCCTCTGCAGGGGCCTGCACTCTCTTGTTGTTCCCCAACCACGCTCATCACAATTCATGCTTTTCTGTCTACTTGTGGGTTTCCTTGCTTAATGTCATTTCCCCAAATGGGCTGTTCATCCCAAGGGCAGTGACCTGTTCCATCCAGTCTGTGCTGTGTTGCCCGAGGCTGGGGGTGTGAACAGGGATTGACTTCAAATAGGTAAGAGCCAACCTTTTGGGATGATGAAGCTATTCTAAATCTGAATTGTGGTGATCGTCACATAACCTATAAATTTACTAAAATCAGCAAATTGTGCACTTACAGTGGGGTGAGTTTTATGTAAATTACATTCCCAAGCCATCACACTGCCTGGCACCCAGCCCTGAAGAATTGCCAAAGGAAAGACTGAATGAATATTTAATTGGTCAGGAGGCTGGCATCTCTTTAGAGAAACATTACTCTTTTGTCTTGAGAAGATGTTAATGGACCTCTTGGGTCTGCAAATCCAAAACGCTGTCCTAGCATGGAAGAATACAGGCCCAGGAGAGGTAACCCCACTGCATAGCCACGTATGTGCATGGGCTTTGTCTCGTTTCTTCCTGTTTTATTTTCCCTGAAAGTCAAGACCTGTGCATCTTCGATTATCAGACTACTGATTCTGTTTTGTTGGCTTGTTTGTTTTTATAATTCTCTTATCATCGGCACCCTTGGGAATTTGGGTTGGAAAATGAGAAGTCAGGTTGGGAAGAAGGGTACTGGCTGGAGCTGACAGCACGACTGTGCTCCAATAAAACTTTATTTACAAAAACAGGCAGCAGGTGAGATTTGGCCCACTGGCTGTAGTTTGCAGACCTTTGACCTGAAAGTCTTATTTACAGCCACTTTTTGCAGCTCACTTGCAACCTGATTCTTTTTTTGGTTTTTATTCTAAAGCCCAGGGCCCTGAGTCCCGGAGGAGAGAGCCGCTTGCTTGGAATTCCATGGAGAAGACAGGACAACCCATGTGAACAGCTCGGCTCAATGGTACTTCTGGCTGAAGGGTCATGCATGGGTGTCAGGGAGAAACGCTGGGGACGGAAGGGACAAGGCTGCTGGGAGACAATGACAA
Organism: Microcebus murinus; assembly: GCF_040939455.1. Lineage (NCBI taxonomy): Eukaryota > Metazoa > Chordata > Mammalia > Primates > Cheirogaleidae > Microcebus > Microcebus murinus. The sequence continues at coordinate 29,747,178 of NC_134123.1, forward strand.
AGTCCCTTTTTCTTTATTTTTTATTTATTTTATTTATTTATTTTTGAGACAGAGTCTCACTTTGTTGCCCTTGCGTGTCTTTGTGGTCAGTTCCTACGTATTGCTGAGGTGTATCGTGGGGGGGGGGGGGGGATGGACTACATTCCATTTATCCATTCACCAGTGGACAGACGTTTCTGGATGGTTTTAGTTTTGTCCATTGTGACCAATGCTGCTATGAACATTTACATACAGGCGTTTGTGTGGACATGTATTTTTTTTGTGTGTGTGTGTGTGAGATAGGGTCTTATTTTGTTGCCCAGGCTGGAGTGAGTGCCGTGGCATCAGCCTAGCCCACAGCAACCTCTAACTCCTGGGCTCAAGCGATCCTGCTACCTCAGCCTCCTGAGTAGCTGGGACTACAGGCATGCGCCACCTTGCCCGGCTAATTTTTTCTATATATATTAGTTGGCCAATTAATTTCTTTCTATTTATAGTAGAGACGGGGTCTCGCTCTTGCTCAGGCTGGTTTCGAACTCCTGACCTGGAGCAATCCGTCCGCCTCGGCCTCCCAGAGTGCTAGGATTACAGGCGTGAGCCATCGCGCCCGGCCCAAAGTCCCTTTTTCTGGCTGTTTGGGGTGACAGGCTGATGTGGAGTGCAGGTCTGGGGATCCAGCCTCAGGCCCAGAACCCCCACCCCCCAGTCTGGACTCTTCTTCAGGGCTGCCAGCTGGCCAGGCCCTGTCCCTGCCCGCCAGGTGGGGCACAGTACCTGGGCCGGACAGACATCCTGGCAGGGGGGCCGCAGTCTCCTCCTCATCGTCCACTTTCTTGAAGACCAGTGCAAAGAAAGCAGCGAATCCCAGCACCTGAAAAAGACCCAGAGGGACCCCACGCCCACGCTGGTGACTGTCACCGCCTGCTCCGAAGGCAGTGAGCACCAAGCCCCTTGCGTGCTGCTGGGCCACTGCCCAGACAGAGGGGCCAGTGAGTCCTTGACGTCCCAGAGCCCCTCCATCTGCTGCTCACCTGACCGAGGTCCCCCCTCTCTCAGCCGGGAGCATCCCCACCCCCAGCCCCACTCCTACCCCTACCCCTGCCTTGGGCTCCTGCCCGTCCCCTGGTTTTGTTCTGCTTCTGTATTAGTAATTGTTAGAAAGCACTGGCAGATCCGGTGGTTTGGCAGGGGGAGGGAAAGACTCAGCCTACGCCCCTGTTCTTAATATTCTCCCAGCCTGGTGTTGGCGGGAGGTATCAGAAGTTTTTGGGGTCTCATGATAAAGGCTATTCAGGGTAAAATGGGGGACCAAGGGGATTTGGTGACATCTCATAAGCATCAAGATTTATTGACTGATTGATTGACAGAGTCTTGCTCTGTCACTGGGGCTAGAATGCAGTGGTGTCATCCTAGCTCACTGCAGCCTGGAACTCCTAGGCTCAAGTGATCCTCCTGCGTCAGCCTCCCAAAGTGCTAGGATTACAGGCATGAGCCACCAGGCCTGGCATGACCGTAACTTTTTTTTTTTTTTTTGAGACAGAATCTCGCTCTGTTGCCCAGGCTAGAGTGAGTGCCGTGGTGTCAGCCTAGCTCACAGCAACCTCAAACTCCTGGGCTCAAGCGATCCTCCTGCCTCAGCCTCCCGAGTGGCTGGGACTACAGGCATGCGCCACCATGTCCAGCTAATTTTTTCTATATATTTTTAGTTGGCCAATTAATTTCTTTCTATTTATAGTAGAGACGGGGTCTCGCTCTTGCTCAGTCAGGATGGTTTCGAACTCCTGACCTCGAGCAATCCGCCCGCCTCGGCCTCCCAGAGTGCTAAGATTACAGGTGTCAGCCACTGCCCCTGGCCGACCGTAACTTTTTTTTTTTTTTTTTTTTTTTTTTTGAGACAGAGTCTCACTTTGTTGCCTAGGCTAGAGTGAGTGCCATGGCGTCAGCCTAGCTCACAGCAACCTCAAACTCCTGGGCTCAGGTGATCCTCCTGTCTCAGCCTCCCAAGTAGCTGGGACTACAGGCATGTGCCACCATGCCCAGCTAATTTTTTTGTATATATATTTTTAATTGTCCAATTAATTTCTTTCTATTTTTAGTAGAGACGGGATCTTGCTCAGGCTGGTTTTGAACTCCTGACCTCGAGCAATCCGCCCGCCTCGGCCTCCCAGAGTGCTAGGATTACAGGCGTGAGCCACCGCGCCCGGCCTCGACCGTAACTTTTTAACCTCAAGTTTTCTCACCTATAAAATGGAGGTGAGAATCCTAAGGGTCATGGTGACCGTGAAATGCCAGCATCCCAGTAAAACATTAAGCTTGGGTTATTAGAGCAACTGGCTTCACTCTACTTCCTGGCCACAGGGGCTACACAGAGGTGGCGCTTCAGTACGTTTGTTGAATGAATAAGTGAATGAATGGCCAAAGGCCAAGGACGAGACTGTTAGTGGGAAGGGAAGGGCAGCCACATGGGGTGGGGTTCTGACCTTTAGGGGCTGGGTGACGAACACGCTCTCCACGAAGGAGACGGCCATGGAGAGGAGCCACCTGCGGGAGCTGGCCCGCCCGTAGTGCAGGCCATAGAGCATGGTGAAGAAGGCCGCCACGCCACTGGTGGCCGCCACCAGGAGCCAGCCCACCAGGACGCACCACCAGGGCAGGCCGCCAGGGGGCCTGCTCACCCGCGGGACACTGCAAAGGAAGGTGGACGGACAGACGTAGTCAGCGTGGTCCCAGCAGGCTTGAGGTCAGATCCCACTCTGCCCCAACCAGCGCCTTGATCTTGGCCAATCTCCTGGGCCTCTCAGACCCTCTGTTTTCTCCTCTGGAACCTGGACCTACCTCGAAGGACAATTCTATAATCTACTGACTGCAAAAGCAGTCATATTTGTTCCGTGCTTGCTAGGGGCCTGTCCCTGTGCTAGCTGCATTGTACAGATTGGCTCGGTGCTAGCTGCTTTACACAGATTGGCTGTGTTATTGCTCATGGCAAGCCTAGAAGGCTGGCACTGTGCCATTTTTACAAGGTTTTTACTATCAAAATTTCTCATCATACAAAAATTAGTAAGCACAACAAACTCCCAGGCGTTCGACAACCAGTTTCAATAGCCGTCATCACCTTGTCATACTTTCACACTTATTTCACCTGCCCTCAATATCTGTTTTTTTTTTTCCCTAGGGAGAGGGACTGAAATACTTAAAAAATAAATTCCAGACATAATACAAAATCATTCCTAATTACTTCATCACAAAAATGGTCATTTTCTTATTAAATTACAATCCTGTTGTCACCTAAAATTAACAATAATCCCTTAATGTCATCTCATAACCTGACTGTCTTCAAATTTAGCTGGTTATTGAAAAAAATTATAGTTGAAGTTTGAATCAGGAGATAGGCACTATTATTCCCATTTTGCAGATGAGGAAACTGAGGGGGAGTGGTCCCAGTGGTCCCAGCCAGGACACAGCCCACACGAACATGGTTATGAACTGTGACATGCTGAACGAAGGGCTACCGGTGCCTTCCAGAAAATACCCCTGTTCACACCTGGTCTCCCTGAACGTTTGCAGGAATCCTGCACCATTTCTGCAGGATGGGGGAGGTCTGGGTGGACGTCCTTCCAAGGTTGCTCAGGATGGGTTTTCTGGCGGGCCCCAGGCTGGGGAGGGCAGGTGCCCACTCAGCACCCAGGGCAGAGGATTACCTGGTGTGCACTGGGGCCAGGGTGCCCAGCTGTCCCCCGAGGCAGCCCTTCAGGGCCTGCAGCTGCCTGAGGGCCCGGGCGTGGCTGTGGTGCTGCGGGAACCCTCGGGGTCCCACCAGCCGCAGCTCTTGCTCCATGCGCTCCAGCTGAAGATAGAGGCACTGCCTGTAGACGCTGTCCTTCCAAAGGCCACTGGGGGTCACGTTGGGCTCGGGGCACTGCATTTTCTCTGGGGGACAAGGGAGAAAATAATCAGCTTGTGCTGAATTGCAGAGCAAACCAGCTGCACTAAAAACAACAACAGGAATAGTAGCAGCTTTCGGACACCAAACACTACATACGTGCCAAGGTAAGTTCTAGGGTCACATGGCCAGTTAGGATATGAATGTTTCTCTTTTAGATTTTTATCAGGAACATGCTCGAAATGTGCTCACACCTGGAGAGGAGAATCCTATACCCTAAATATATTTTTCAGTTGGCCGATTAATTTCTTTCTATTTTTATAGTAGAGATGGGGTCTCAGTCTTGCTCAGACTGATCTCGAACTCCTGACCTCAAGCAATCCTCCCGCCTCAGCCTCCCAGAGTGCTAGGATTACAGGTGTGAGCCACCATACCCGGCCTCTACATATCTCATGATCTGACTCAGTCCTCACAATAAGCCAAGAAGCCAGGTGGATCGATACCCCTATTTTATAGGGGAAGAAACGAAGTCTCAGAGAGGTTGAGCAACTTGTCTGAAGTTGCACAGTGGCTACTGCAACTGGAAGATCCCAAGGACCTGGCCAGGTCCAGAGCTCTTGTTCTGAAGGTCCACAGCACATGCCACCATGTGCAGCTGTGAATGCCAACGCCCCCAGACTCAGGCCAAGTGCAGGCAGAGACCTGCAGGGACGACCTTCACAGGCAGCCCGTGCTGGGTGTCTGTGCAAATCCTTCAGAGCGGCTAGAGCACAGGGGTCAGGTGGAGTGGAGCGAAAGAGACAAGACCCCGGGGCCAGCACAGGCTTGAGTGCTGCAGGAAGGGCTGGGACTTCATCTTGATGGCAGCTACCCTCAAAATTCATTGTCCATAAAAATCACCAAAGTGACCAGTTTAAAATGCAGAGACCTGGCCTCACCCCAGGAAATTTAATTCACTCTATCAGGGTGGGACCAAGAGTTAACAAATTCCCATTTGAATTGGACAATTGGGCAATAAAGGATTGCCCATTCTGTAGACCTCGGTGCTCTAAGCAAGGCTTAGACAGTGACCAGCCTTGCGTGTTAAAAATGGTAGCGTTCTAAACCTACACCACTGGCCAAGAGGCCATGGAACATTTCTATGGAACAGTTCTATGGGATGGTGCTGCCCCCAGTGGGAATTTTCTAAATGGGCCCAGGAAGGGGCAAGAGGGGAGTCAGGACACTAGTTCAGACCAGAACTTGATAAAAATGAAACAGTGTTACTGTATTCTACTGGATATTGTTGCATAAGGCTCTGAATTTGAGACCTGCTGTCTCTGCCAAACAGAGAGATTAAGGAGTGTTAAGAGAGTGTTAACGACACAATAGCACCAATCTGGGACTTCCCCCTTGACGTCTTGCCTTCATTAGGAGAAAATAGAGAAAGGAATAACTTTTCTTTTTTTCCCTCGGAGGTTCTTCTGAGAGGGATGGACGGTTCCCATCCCACGGAGCCCACGCTCCAGGAAGGGAGGTGTAGGCTTCGAACAACTCTCCGCGTGATTCATCCTTTGGCCACAAGCAGGTAGGATGCAAGGAGGAGCTCAGATGCTAGACAGTGTGTGACCAGGGCCCCTGCTGTAGGCTGGGAGGTTCAGGCTGCTCCCCTGGGGAAGGGACACTTTAAGCCAAGACTAATGATTGAGTAGGACCTGGCCAGGTGAAGCGAGGAGAAAGAACATTCTAGACTCAAGGACCAGCATGTGTGCAGGCCGTTAGTGGAAGACAGCTGTGGCACAGAGGAGGCGGTGGCGGCCAGTGGTCCCAGCAGGGGCTGGTGAGGGACACTCGGGTCTGGCTTCTTGGCCCCCTAGTGATAGACACGGCCGCTCGCCCGGTCTCCACCTGGCCCCAAAGTGCCACTTCTCTGTGCAAAATGCACACAAATGTCCGGGACTCACCGTTCGCTCGGAAGGCCCCAACGGTGAATGTCACAGGGTCCTCTCTGTCCATGGGCCCCTCCCAGAACACCTGCCCTGCTGTGCTCTGTGGACAAACAATGTCTTCCACCAAGGCCAGGAGGTAGTTGATGTCCATCAGGTCCACCGGGTCCCAGCCCGAGGCAGGGGGCGGCACCTTCAGGGCTTTGAACAGGGAGTTGACAAGTCTCCATACGTCCTGCGAGGCAGCCAGGGGGTAAGGGGTGTGAGCCGCAGGTCAGGGGTGCAGTGCAGTCTGCACGGGAGCCCGCACTGCCCACCGAGCCCTGAGATTGCCTTCCCTGAGCTTCCCTCCGTCACCTCCAACATCCCTCTTCTGGGGTCTGAACTCATTCTGGGCTATATTCCTGTGGCACATAGTAGGTGCTTAATAAGAGCTCATCAAGTGCATGAATGCAGAGTAAGCAGTCTCTTCTATGGGCTGGAATATTTTGCACATAGTAGGTACTCTTAAGTATGTGTGTGTGTGTGAGTGGATATGCATGCACGTGCATGTATGGGTACATGTGTGCATGTGTATTTCTGTGTCTATGTGTCTGTATATATGTGCCTTGGTACATGTATACATGTGTGTGTCTGTGTGTCTCTATGTATGTGTACATGTGTGTATGCATGTGCATGTACGTGCGTTTGTATATATATATCCAGTTGATGCATGTTGACAACTGACGCTGTCGGACCACACAGGGCTGCCAGCCCCCAAGCCCCACCCAATCCCCCGCCTCTGCTGCAGCACGCTCCCAAGGCTAGCTGTGGTTGAAGTCATGCCTTGGTCACCGCTTCAGGTGTCAGGAGGCCATCCTCTATGGGCTGCGGTGAGGGGGTCACGCTGGGGGACCCCCTGTCCCCTTTCCCAGAGTCCCGCTCCTTCACGGCCCGAGGCCGGGCGTTTCGGAAGATCTGAACGATGAGGAGGTTGATGGGGAACATGAGGATGGAGCTCTCTAGGCCAATCATCACCTCCTGCCACGTGAATTCAACTTTACCTGGGGACAGGGAGGGAAGGGGTCAAAGGGGAGAGGCCATCCCCCAGGCCCAGTCCCCTCTGTCCCTTCCAGAGGTGGCTGTGCAGTGTTCGCCTTGCCTAGCGCCTGGGAGGTCACCTGCAAGCCCTCAGGTGTCCTGCCTGGCAAGGGTGTCTCTGTTTACCGGGGCCTTGGGCCAGGCCGGACAGTCTGTGCTAAGGGTGTGATTTATGGTAGGGCCTGGGCCACCTGGCGTCAGCTCGACCCCTGCAGGGTGGGGGCTAAGGTCAGCCCTGTGGGTGATCAACCACGTCTATGTGACCAAGCCCCAGTGAAGACTGTGGACACCAAGGCTGGGGGAGCTCCCCTGGCTGGCAGCGATGAATGTGCATTGTCACACATCAGCGTTGGGAGAAGTTAGTGCTATCCACAACCCCCCTGGGAAGGACCGCTGGAAGCTCACGCCTGGTCTCTCCTAGCCCCGTTCCCTGCGTCTCTTCCCTTTACTAATTTTAACCTGCGTTCTGCTGCTGCCGTAAACTCTAACTGTGATCGCAGTGGCTTTTCTGAGTTCTGTGAGTCCTCCGTGTGAATCATGGAAGCTGAGAGTGGTTCGGGGACTGGAGTCACCCTGCCATTGCTGGCGTGGCGAAGGCTCACGTCCACCAGCCACTGGCCCTGCGAGCCACGACGCTGGGTATTACCCAAGTCCATCTTTTGCTCAGCCGGGTGCTGGGGGACGCCCCAGAACATGATGCTGGTGAGCATGGTGCAGAGCAGCAGCGACAGGCAGCAGGACGCCCTCTGCACGCGGGTGAAGTTGCTCCGGGCCGAGCTGCTGAAGACCGAGTACCAGATGTGTCCCTCCCGGAAGCCCGCGGACGTCTTCATGAAAAACAGGTGGCTGCGGCAGGCAGAGAGAGGGACAGGCATTTAGGGAGACCGGAATGGGGAGAGGCCGGTCTCTTTGGAGCAGTCCTGGGATGAAAAGGAGGGATTTGTTTCTAAGATTTGTCACAGAAGAAATACACATGACAGCAGTGTCACTTAGAGTGCAGGGTGGAGACTCCAGAAAGAGCTGGATTGGAGCCCTAGACTCCCCTTTTACCAGCTGCGCGGCCTCAGGCAAGTTACTTTCCTCTTTGCACCTCCAATTACTTGCCTGTAAAATGGGGATAATAACAGAATCCATCTCACGGGATTGTTACAAGGATCAAACAGACAATTGTTGTAAAGCATTTGCGACAGTGGCTGGCATATTGGTGATCGTCCAATCAATATTAGCATTATTATTTTTGCTGTAATTTTAATAGAATAATTCTTAATATAATTGGTTTTGTTATAATTAGAGCATTAGAGTATAGTGGTTAAAAATCCCAGGCTTAGGCCTGGCACGGTGGCTCACGCCTGTAATCCTAGCACTCTGGGAGGCTGAGGCGGGTGGGTTGCTCAAGGTCAGGAGTTCGAAACCAGCCTGAGCAAGAGCAAGACTCCGTCTCTACTAAAAATAGAAAGAAACTAATTGACCAACTAAAAATATATATATAGAAAAAATTAGCCAGGCATGGTGGTGTAGCACCTGTAGTTTATACTATTTGGGAGGCTGAGGCAGGAAGATTGCTTGAGCCCGAGAGTTTGAGGTTGCTGTGAGCTAGGCTGACACCACAGCACTCTAGCCCAGGCGACAGAGCAAGACTTCAGGCAGGAAGTGCAGCTAGCATAGAGAGCTATCTCTGGGAAGCTGCCATGTTGTCACAAATACCCTGCAAGAGGGCGCCTTTGAAACTATTAACCCCTCCACATGGCACCAAGCCCAGGGCCAGCGCCTCTCAAAATGCCCAGCAATATGAGAATGGGTCAATTTGTCATGGAATGTCCAATCTATGGAAGCAATAAGGAAACCATTCTGTAACCATAGAACCAGCCCAATCTAGTTAACTTTGGCATAATAAAATGGTGAGTTGTTTTTCAGTTGCCATGAGCACTTCAGTTGCAGGTCACATAATCTGAGTGTGCCCAGATGAACCAAGTGTGCCCAATGTGTTACCCCGGGGCCAGCAGGAACTAGAGAGTCAGCTACAACCAGAACCAAAGTGCTCGCATCAGGGAACAGGGACCAAATGAAGACACCAGCATCAGCATCACCTCTTGGCATGAGCCAATCAGATCATACCTTCCTGCATCACCTCTTGGCATGAGCCAATCAGATCATACCTTCCTGCATCACCTCTTGGCATGAGCCAATCAGATCATACCTTCCTGCATCACCTCTTGGCATGAGCCAATCAGATCACATCTCCTGTATCGCCTCATTGCAAGATCCAATAAAATTATTCCCCATTACCCTCTCCCTATAAAACCTGCCCCAGCTCAGGGAGACATTTGGGCATTGCCTCCTGTCTCCTCCGCATTCAACTCACAGCAAAGATTTTCTTTTCTCAAAAGCCAGTGCCATGGTGTTGGCTTCTCTGTGTGTCAGGAAGCAAACCCGTTGCTTCCCAGTAACAGTTTGACCCAAACATATTGTCCCCAAAGGATGCTCGTGATATATTCCTAAAGGAAAAGGCAACACTTTTGGAGTAATATGCCACTTAAAATGGTACAGAATGAACAGCTGTCTGTGGTGCTGACTGTGAGTGCACACTTGTACCCGCTAATGCGTGTTTGGAGACCAATGTGGAAAGCGGGAACACGGCAGCAGAGGGGATGGAAGGGGAAGTGAGTAAGCAAGGGAAGCACATGCTGAAAGGTCCATCTAGGGTAAAACACCACCAAAAAGGAGCCCCAAATGGCCAGATATTGAATCACCATGCAGATCAGTCTGTTCACTAATATGAAATATTTTGTTCAGCAAAATCCGTAAGGAAATGAGGATAATGTGCCTACTGTTCTCACCACATGGAAGACAATTTTGTTTTGGGGGACCCACGCCCCTCCAGGCCCTCATCCCCAATAGGAGAAACTGATTGATCATTACTGTCACACACTCAAACCCACCCAGGCCCGCTAGCTGAAATGTACTTATTTTTTTTTTTTTTTTTTTTTTTGAGACAGAGTCTCACTCTGTTGCCCAGGCGAGAGTGAGTGCCGTGGCGTCAGCCTAGCTCACAGCAACCCCAACTCCTGGGCTCAAGCAATCCTCCTGCCTCAGCCTCCCCAGTAGCTGGGATTACAGGCATGCGCCACCATGCCCGGCTAATTTTTTCTATATATATTAGTTGGCCAATTAATTTCTTTCTATTTATAGTAGAGATGGGTTCTCGCTCCTGTTCAGGCTGGTTTCGAACTCCTGACCTCGAGCAATCCACCTGCCTCGGCCTCCCACCGGAGCCACCTCGCCTGGCCTGAAGTGTACTTTTATTTGGATTACGATGCAACTTCCCTTGAGATGAAAGAACAAAGTAATGAAAATTTGCTTTTTTTTTTTTTTTAAAGTACCTGAATTGTTTCCTGTCCTGCTCTGTGGCCACTGGAAATACTTTGTCGAGGACACAGTCTCCAACATCAATGGACAGCCACGAATTGCAGAGGAAATACCACTTCTGGTCCATTGCCAGGTCATGGACCAGTACCCGGCTCACATACCTGGAAAAGGGACCCACAGATTTGAGGATAAGGTGTGTGTGATGGGGTGGGGGTGGCAGGGGGATGAGACTTCCTTGTACACCATAAAGGCAACCCCTTTGCAAAACCCAAGAACAAGAGCTCCTGGAAAAATACTGTATTTTTCCTTGATTGTTCTTGGTGCCTGGATCAAAATTGGCCCCAGGCAGGAAGTGCAGCTAGTATAGAGAGCTATCTCTGGGAAGCTGCCACAATGTCGCAAATACGATGCAAGAGGGCGTCTTTGAAACTATTAACCCCTCCACATGGCACCAAGCCCAGGGCCAGCGTCCAGGCACGATTGAGCAAAGCCAAGTTGGATACTGGAGTGCACAAAACATGGTCCTCGCGCGTGTGTCTAACCGGAGAGCGAGTCCACCATCGATCTGGGGCTCAGGACTGCAAGGGCATCATCTGACCTGATTTGGGTCTCGGAGGCCCGGGGAAGAATGGAAATCGTCTCGCCTGTCCTGGGATGTCAGGAAGCGGTACAGCCAGTAAGAATAGTAATGGCAGCAATAGCCACGCTTTATTGTTTGCTACCTGATGGGGACGAGGCTAAGATACCCTTGCCATGCATTTTCTCATCTCAGGGAGCACAGCCCCATCAAGGATGCAAAGGTCACCTCTGTTAAGGTCACATGCTGTCCCGAGGTGGCCACCATCCAGTGATGAGGTGCCTGCTATTATCGGGACCTGGGCATTTATGTCCAACTAGGGACAGTTCCAGAGGTCAGATGGACTGTCATTGGGCTGCATCACGGCCTGACCTCTCCCTCTGCCCACCCTGCCTCCCTCCCTCCCTCCCCAGGTGCCCCTCAATAAACGCCCTGCCTGCTCAGTTCCATCTTGGAGTCCACTTGCTAAGAACTGACCTATGGCTGAGGCACTTAATGTGTTAACTTTAATCCCTTGGGTGAACTAAAGACAGCAGCATAAATGCTGTGTCTTTCTAAAGCTACCAGCTGCTGATGGGTGGTCAGACTGGACACCATTCATCTGGGTCACTAGTTTTGGCCTCAGACAGAATAGGGAAGACCTTGCTCTGAACCTGCTAACTGTGTGACGTTGGGCGAGTCACAGGTTGTTGCACAGAAGGGCCAAGAGTGAGGCTGGCACCAGACCCCAGGGCTGCAACTTCCAGTCTTTCTCCTTCTAGTACTGACCCAGTTTGTGTAGACCACGAAATACAGTGGGCCTCTCTGACCCTCGGTTTCCTCATCCGTGAAATGGAGATCCATTCTATGTGTCTTGCAGAGGCTTGTGAGGATCAGGAAGGCGGCAAATGTAGAGTGCCCAGCCCTGGGTCCAGTGCTGTGTAGGTCCTGGTGGTTTGCCTGCCCAAGACTACTCACCAGGATGGCCGCTCCCCTGAGTTGTCATGCCACAGCCTGAGGCTCTGCAGTTCCCCCAGCGGGAACAGGGTGGACAGTAGGAAGGCGTCCACTCCTCCTCGCTCAAAAACCGGTGTGTCAGGGTCAGACAAGTGGTGGGGCTCACTCTCTCCGTCCAGGCCATACAGGGTGACAGTCACCTGAAATCAGAGTCAGCTCCCCTTGGTAATCGGGCCTCACTGGCCTTGCTTCATTGGAAGTGGCCACAAACCTACGAAGCCCGTTTACCCTCTCCTCCCACGCTGGACCTGCTCAAGTTCGTTTTCCAGTTGTATGCAGATTTGGGTGACACTATCTGCATTCGCATCTTCTAGATCATTCGAACTCATAAAATGGTTTTCAGAGACCTTTCCACACTCCCCATGTATTTATTTGCAAGGGCTATAGGGCAGTCCCTGGTTCCTCCGTCCCAATAATGACATTCCCAGTGTCCCTCAGCGTGGCTGGCACTGAGAATCGCACCGTCGGGTACCTTCGAGGATGTGGCTGCCCCTCGCCGGTGTCCAGTGTAGACTGTCACCAGGTAGTGGTACTGGGCAAAGGGATCGTTGTCCTCCAGCACCGTGACCTTCACCTGGACAGAGGACAGCATTAGAAGAGCCCTGCTCATGGGCTCGTCCATTGCACCCCACACGAGAAGGAGCTGGGCATTCGTTGGTGACAATAAAAGGGCCAGACCCCTTCATTATGAGTGCTACTTATTCACACCATCAAGTGAGAGCTGCTTTATTTTCTTTTTTGAGACAGAGTCTCACTTTGTTGCCCAGGCTACAGTGAGTGCCGTGGCGTCAGCCAAGCTCACAGCAACCTCCAACTCCTGGGCTCAAGGGATTCTCCTGCCTCAGCCTCCCGAGTAGCTGGGACTACAGGCACGCGCCACCATGCCCAGCTCATTTTTTCTATGTATTTTTAGTTGGCCAATTAATTTCTTTCTATTTTTAGTAGAGACGGGGGTCTCGCTGTTGTTCAGGCTGGTTTCGAACTTTTGACCTTGAGCTATCCACCAGCTTTGGCCTCTCAGAGTGCTAGGATTATAGGTGTGAGCCACTGCACCCGGCCAGCCAGAGAGCTGGTTTTTACAAAAGCAGGATTTTAGTAAAAAATATTGGGAAGATAAAAAAAGCACAAGTGCATTCTTCTTTTTTCTTGTTTTTGAGAGAGAGTCTCGCTCTGCGTAACTTGATGAGAAAGGCCGTTTTGTACATAAAGAGGCTGAGGGGCCAGTTTGCCTGAGACAGCCCCGGGGGTCCAGGCTGGGCCAGCAGCTGACCTCTCAGCTCACCGCCTGGGCTCCATCCCCCGGAGCCCCTGCAAGGGGACACCCCCTGCTCCTCCCTCCCGTTCCCCGGGACCGCACAACCTCACCTTGGCCTGATCCTGGGCGTCCTTCCGCCTCGCCCAGATCACCACCAGCACGTAGACCACGCAGAGGCAGCCCACGGTGCTCACCACCACAGGGTTGTCCTCGAAGGTGGCGAAGAGCTCAGCGGCCTGGCGGACGTCGATGGCATTGGGCAGCACCAGGAAGGTGCTTCCGAAGAAGGTGAGGTGGTCGCAGAGGCAGTGCGCCTGGGAGGGGCTGCTCCGCGGCCCCACCTGCAACCCCGCAGAGGTTGGAAGCGCTGGGGGGCTCGCCCCCGGCTCCCTGCAGCCCCAGGGAGGGGATGACATTCACCTTGAGCAGTGGACGCTAGGGCGGGGCGGGGCTGGGGGGCACTGAGGAAACACCAGCTTCAGGATGGCCCCTCGGGCTTTTTAGTTTTTAATTAAAAACTCATTTTCAAATGCAGAGAATATTATTTATAACAGATAACTTTGCATTCATCCTTCTCAAAGGGCAGCTGTGTGCATTTTGCCAGTCTGCTTTGCTTTTTTCAGGTAAGAAGAATTGCAGGTCAAGTTGGGGTCCCCTTTGTCCCTCACCCCACCCCCCTCTTAAGCAACCATTGTCACAAATGTAGTGTGTTCCCCTCCAGTCCCCTGTGCCACCTGGGGCCCCATGATGGGCTGGGCACTGAGAGGACATCACAGTGACCAACTCGTCTCAGTTTTTCCAGGACTTTCTTGCTTTTCAAATGGGAATTCCCTCCGTCCCGGGCAAGCTGGGACGGTTGGTCAGCCTCTACTGAAGAGCAAAAGGATTGGGGAAACTAGGGGAAGAAAAGGGAGGGACAAGTGTTTGAATCCTAAGGTGACATTCAGCACCAGGAAGGTGTGGGTGGAGCTTGGGCGTGTGGTCCCTCGAGGTGTGGGACAGCCGGGCAGGGAGGACACAGGAGGGGTCGGGGCAGGGGCGGCCACCTGTGCTCCTGCTTCACACCCTTCACTGCCGCCCCAGGCCCCTTGGCCACCTCTCAATTACCCTCTGGGGCCTTCTGGTGGATAAAGAAGCTTTAACTCTGCCGGGCGCCGTGGCTCACGCCTGTAATCCTAGCACTTTGGGAGGCTGAGGCGGGCAGATTGCTCAAGGTCAGGAGTTCGAAACCAGCCTGAGCGAGACCCCGTCTCTACCAAAAATAGAAAGAAATTAATTGACCAACTAAAAATATATATACAAAAAATGAGCCGGGCATGGTGGCGCATGCCTGTAGTCCCAGCTACTCGGGAGGCTGAGGCAGGAGGATCGCTTGAGCCCAGGAGATTGAGGTTACTGTGAGCGAGGCTGATGCCACGGCACTCACTCTAGCCTGGGCAACAAAGTGAGACTCTGTCTTAAAAAAAAAAAAAAAAAAAAAAGAAGCTTTAACTCAACCGCACAACGCAGCCCTGCCTCCGCCTCCCCGGCTCCACCAGGAGGCAGTGAGGGAGGGCACAGAACTGGCATCCAGAATGTTCTCTGCTCAAGCACCTGGGGAGGAGGAGCCTCCTGCAGCCCAGTCCTGCCCCAGCAGGCAGCTTTGTCTGTTTCCCGTCATGCACCTCCGGGCACAGGCTCCCACCTCCTCCACGCGCCCGGTGCCAGCCGCTTCTTAGGAATTTCAGGTGGGTCTTCATTCCATGTTTGCTTCCTTGTTTTTGTCACTGTTTCCCAACCCTGGACAGCATTTGGCACAGCTGCCGAGCCTATGGGAACACCTGGCCCACTGGGAGGGGAGGGGCTGGTTCAGAGAAGACGCCCCAGCAGGTGACCTCAGCGCTCACACCCTGAGGCCAGCGGCCTCCGTCACCTTCACCATGAGGGGCCCTTTGACCAGTGCAAATTAACCTGGTGACCCCTGTGGCAGCAGCTGCACTTTTAGTACCTTTGAGAAAACGCATATGCGAGGAGACCGGTTCTCAGACCCCTGGCAATAATTCTGCCTTGACCCCCGATAAGGTCTCAGTGCAGAGAGGTAGAACTTTCTTTGGCTAGTTAGAGAATTTGGTCGTGGTTTCCACCCAAACTTGGTGACCATTTACTTATGTATGGCTCCTCATCAAACTCTCTGTGGTGATCGCTACATATATATATATTTTGTTTTTGAGACAGAGTCTTGCTTTGTTGCCCAGGCTAGAGTGAGTGCCGTGGCGTCTGCCTAGCTCACAGCAACCTCAAACTCACGGATTCAAACAGTCCTCCTGCCTCAGCCTCCCGAGTAGCTGGGACTACAGGCCTGCGCCACCATGCCCGGCTAATTTTTTCTATATATATTAGTTGGCCAATTAATTTTCTTTCTATTTATAATAGAGATGGGGGGTCTCGCTCTTGCTCAGGCTGGTTTCGAACTCCTGACCTCGAGCGATCCACCCGCCTCGGCCTCCCAGAGTGCTAAAGGCTACATTTCTATATCTCAGCCTAAACCTACGTCTGAATGTATACATGTGTGTCTGCACCTATTATGAGCCTCAAGTATACAACAGTGGATTAGTTATAATTTCTGTCCCATGACACACCTGCACACCTGACCTCTGCATGTCCCTTATTTATGTATGGACGCATTAGCAGGTACATATTTTTAATAATATAACAAGCACCTGAGAAGCCATCGCTGTACTCAAAAGCTGGAAACTTCCCCAAAACTTAGGTTCAGCTAAGTGGTCCTCCCCTAATCTGTCCCCATGCTGGACCGAGCCTGAGCCCACGAGCACTGTTGCTGGGATTTCCATTCGCACGCTGTGTCGTCTTCCCCATAGTCAGAGGGTTCAATGGAGCAGTCGCCCTAATCTACGGAGCGCTCACCATGTGCCAGGCGCCACACTAAGTGCTTTATAACCCTAATCTCATCCAAGCCCCACCCCAGCTCTACGTGGTAGCCATCCTTTATTTCTGATTTGGGATGGGAAGGCTCAGAGAGGTGGGGCGACTAGTCCAAGATCACCCAGCAGTGGGACTGAGCCTACATCTGTCTGATGGCACAGCCCATGTCGCCTGGGAACTCCAGAGTACGTCGTCACACCTGGGGCTTGCTCCTAAGGCACAAAGGTCTGTGCTAGGAGCCTGGGGAACCGCTGTCTCTCAGACATCTGCACGTGCCTCAGTTTCTCCTTGGTGCTTTGGAGAACTCCCTGCGTGCGGCAGAAACAAACCAGGAGGAGCTCGATCCCAGTCTCCTCCTCCCATGGCTCTGGTGGGACACGGCTTCCTATGGTTCTTGTGACCATTGTCATTTGACATGTGTGTGCCATTTGCCTCGTTTGCGTCCTCTGCTCAGCCTAAAGCTCCCTGGTTTTTCTTACCATCGTGTCCCCACCACTGGGTGCCCGGTGGGTGTTTGCTGAATGAGTGAAAGAAAGTCCTGGTGGATGGAGACACACGTGCGGTAAATGTCAACCTGACACAGAGTGCCCTTCTCGAGAGGGGGTGGAATGCTGCGGAAACCCAACTGGGGGAGGCGTCTGGAAGGCTCCTCGAGGAGGTGGCCGGGAGCCAGGGGCTAAAGGGTGAACGGGAGTTTTCCAGGCAGGGGTAGGTGAGAAGGGTTTTCGGGGAGGGGGCGCCACAAGCCAAGGCATGAGAGGGGACAGGAAAGAGTTGTGCCCCAGACACTGCTCTGATGGCCCCAAAGCCAGCATCTGCCCACGGGACGCTGTCACTGGCCTGGGCTCCAGGGGGCACAGGGCTGAGCTGAGACAGGGATTTTATTTAAATTAACAAAGCAAAGTTTCCCCCGGGGGCTCAGCGGGCCTGGCCAAGCCCTGGGGAGACAGAGCCACCTATTGCTAAATCGTGACCTGCAGTCAGACCTGGGTTCGAGTCCCGGCTGCTCCACTTAGGAGGAGTGGGATTTGGGGGCAAGTTAGGTGAGTTTCCTGAGCCTTTGTTTTACCACCTGTAAGATGGGAATAGCGACTACCTTGGAGATCACTGTGGAGCCTGATGAGCTAATGCAAGCGGAGTGTGGAAGGCGGCACCTGGCGTGGAATCAAAGACGCAGCTCTGAGCGCATTTCCTTGGAAATGACACCCTGGCCTCCCTCTGTGACCCAGCGTCAGCAGGGCTTCCTGAGTCACTGGTCCACTGGTTCAATGATCATTTGTTCCCAGGGGCGAACCTGTCTCCTGGGGCTCCCGGTGCTCCAGGGGAGAATGATGTCATTTGAATGATCTCATAGGTGGATGTAAAATGACGCTGTTTAGGGCTGGGGGTGAGGGGTGTGTGCTCTGGAGCTTAGGATGGGACGTGTGACCTAGGCAGGGACTGAAGCTCAGTTTTCTTGGGGGGGGTCAGGTGTTCCTGGCACAGGGAACAGCATATGCAGAGGCCCCGTGGAGGCACTAGAAGGAGACCCACGTGAGCTGGACATGGCCTACCAAGCCACCTTGCCCCCTTCTTCACTCCTCTCTCCTCACCTGGCAGCCTGCGTTGTCCCAAGTCTCCTGGACCTCATCCCAGAACACACAGTGGGACAGGAAGGTGGTGATGCCAACCGTGAGGTCCCTGCCGGGGGCTGGCTCCAGGCCGGACTCGGGGACCACCGTCAAGTAGTAGATGCCTTCTCCAAAGTGCAGGTCCTGCGGGCCCAGGATCCACGTGGGCGGCTCATCTGCAGGACGCAGGGCTCCGGGTCAGCCTGAAGCCTCACTGACATGGGGGCTAACAGCAGGGGAGAGGGGAACCGAGGCAGCTTGGCAGGGGAGCAGACTCTGCTGGTTCCCCCACCCAGTCCCATGTCCTAGTAGTTCCATCTCCCCCTGAGACCAGGAGCACAGAAGAAGGGACACTCCAGGTCAGTGTGCAGAGCCAAGTCAGACGGACAAGGGCTCAAGTGCTGATTCTGCTCCTCATTGGCTGTGTGATCTCAGACCAGTTACTTAACCTCTCTGTTCTTATCTGGAAAGTGGAGGGTTGTCATGAGGACTGTAACATAGTCAGTTCTGGAAGTGCTTGACAGCTGCTTCTTCAGGGTATATAGTAAGTGCTCACCTAATATTGGCTAATAATAATAACACCAACAGAAATAAGCCACTGAACATGCCAGGGAGGGTTTTTTTGGTTTTGTTTTCTTTTTTTCCTTATGGCCTCTGATTGTCAGGTGAAGCTGGTCACAAAGACGCGACCACGAGGCCTACCCGGAGCCGCTGCCGGCAGGAGGCGCGTCTGGGCGTCGTAGCTGGTGGCGTTGGGGTGGTAGCCGTAGCCCAGGCTGAGTGTGAGTGGGACGCCGGGTCCCCAGTGCAGCTGGATCCCCAAAGCCGCCTCCCCCGAGGTCACATTCACCCGCAAAGCCTCCGGCCTGGTCAGGTGCAGCACGGTCGGCTCGCGGTGTCCCTCCGAAGGCCGGGGCAGCAGGATCTGCCACCAGAAACAACCACGTCAAGGCTGTGCCGAGAAGACGATGCCGGCCAGGGCCACCGGGCTGCCGTACAGAGCCCTGCAGCTTGGGGGCCACACTGGGCTTTGCTACTGCATTGGCTTCCCGTGGCTTCTATCACAAACGACCACACCGGGTGGCTTGAAACAATACGAATCTGTCAGTGCTGGAGGAGGCGATGAGTTTCTCAGGGCTGCCTCCCTGCAGGGGACTCTGGGGAGAATTTGCTTCCTGGCCTCTGGGTCTCTCAGCTCACGGTTCCTGACGCCACCCCAGCCTCTTGCTCTGTCATCAGATCACCCTTTCCTCTTCTATAGCCAGCTCCCTCTCTGCCTCCCTCATAAAAGGACCCTGTGATTCCCTTGGGCCCACTGGATAATCCAGGATAATCTCCCACCTCAAATTCCTTTTTTTTTTTTTTCTTCTCTGAAACACTCTATTGCCCTTGCTAGAGTACAGCTAGCTCACAGCAACCTCCAAGTCCTGGGCTCAAGCGATCTTCCTGCCTCAGCCTCCCGAGTAGCTGGGACTACAGGCACACGCCACCATGCCCGGCTAATCTTTCTATTTTTAGTAGAGAAGGGGTCTTGCTTTTGCTCAGGCAGGTCTCAAACTCCTGAGCTCAAGCAATCCTCCTACCTTGGCCTCCCAGAGTGCTGGGGTTACAGGCGTGAGCCACCGTGCCTGGCTGCAAGATCCTTTGTTTTTTGTTTTTTTTGAGACAGTCTCACTTTGTTGCCTGGGCTCGAGTGCCATGGCATCAGCCTAGCTCACAGCAACCTCAAACTCTTGGGCTCAAGAGATCCTCCTGCCTCAGCCTCCCGAGTAACTGAGACTACAGGCATGTGCCACTATACCCAGCTCATATTTTCTATATATTTTTGGTTGACCAATTAATTTCTTTCTATTTTTAGTAGAGATAGGGTCTCGCTGTTGCTCAGGGTGGTTTTGAACTCCTGATCTTGAGCGATCCACCCACCTCGGCCTCCCAGAGTGCTAGGATTAAAGGCGTGAGCCACCACGCCTGGCCACAAGATCCTTAATTCAAGCACATCTGCAAAGTCCCTTGTACATTTAAGGTAATGTAGGCACAGGCTCCAGGGATGAGGACGTGGACATTACTAAAAACTGTTATTAGGTAGGCATGGTGGCTGGGAGTGGGGAAGGGGAGTGAGCAAAAAAAAAAATCTTAAAAGAAACTGCACTCACATTGCACCATGGTGTGCTTACATTTTTGCTCAACTTTAAACAAAATGTCACTAGACGTTTTGGAGGCTGTTACAAAGGTGGTTTATGCAATGAAGATGATTAAACTATCCATCAACAGATTTACATAACCAGGAAAGCTTCTTAGAAATTGACAAATGAACATACATTTATACTTTTAAGATAAATACAATGTTCGAGCGAGTGTAAGGATCATTCTGAATGATATTTTTCTTTAACCATTCTTTTCTTATAACCAAACAACTTTTGATCCCAACTAAATTGAAAAGAAAGACAGGGCCGGGTGCGATGGCTCATGCCTGTAATCCTAGCACTCTGGGAGGCCGAGGCGGGCAGATTGCTCGAGGTCAGGAGTTTGAAACCAGCCTGAGCAAGATTGAGACCCTGTCTCTACTAGAAATAGAAAGAAGTTTCTAAAATATATATAGAAAAAATTAGTCGTGCATGGTGGCACATGCCTGTGGTCCTAGCTACTCAGGAGGCTGAGGCAGGAGGATTGCTTGAGCCCAGGATTTGGAGGTTGCCGTGAGCTAGGCTGACGCCACGGCACTTACTCTAGCCTGGCCAACAAAATGAGACTATGTCTCAAAAAAAAAGAACAAATAAAAAACAAAAGACAAGAAAGAAATGCCACCCGACTTGTGATGACACCCCCAACTCCTACCTCGATACTCTCCGACAGATTCTTCACAGGTATGAGCCGTCCACTAGGGCTGGTCAGACGGAAGCCACCAATGGTTCCACTGACGTCAAAGTGACTTTGGGCCTGGAATGGACTCTTTGGGAAACTCATCATCTGAAACCAAGAACGAGGAGTGTTGGCCAAGACGCCCGAGGGGCTGGAAGGCAAATACGCCTCTAGATGAATGATCAGGTCCTAAGACTGTGCTGATGAGTAGCCCTTGCCCTGTGGCGTGACAGGAGCCCTGCCTTCAGCTGCTGCTGGGGTCCCTCAAAGCTGTGGCCTCAGAGAGCTGGCCCTGGGGAACCCCAATTGGACTTGCTTTGGCTGAGCAGTTACTGGAATATAAAACCGTTCCAGTCTTTCTTCCCAAAGAGCCAATACGTGTCCAAGAGAAACACATTTGTCTACTTTTATTAAGGCTCAAGGAGTAGACAGTCAAATGTTCCAATGTGGGGACAGAACAGAGCCCTGGGTGTGCCATTTCTGAGCTATGGCACTAAGCCAGCGGAGCTTGATTCCCAGTGAACTAAGGCCACTAGAGAAATTTTGCAACACAGTGGCAGGAAGGAGGATGCGTCTGGGAGCCAGGAAGTCCAGAGGGGCCACTGACTTGGGGCTTCGGGCAAGTCATTGAACCTCATCTGTAAAATGGGCACAATAATACCCTGTAATCAACACGGCTGTTAAAGTGAGCAAATCCGTGCGAAAGTGCTTTGCAGCCTATACAGGGCTGTCCCCAAGTCACTGCTGTCGTTACCCTTATGTCCACAGGCTCCTGGCCGTCCTCCAGATAGCCCAGGGAGGCGGCGGTGGGCAGGGTGAAGGTCGCAGAGTTAGCGTCGGCGCCATGCACAGAGGAGCCTCGCCAGCTCCACGGCTGTACTCTGGCCACGGGTGAGGACGGGGGTGTGGGGGAGAGAGGAGAGAGTCAGTGTTGGAGGAGGAGCCCCCCAACCCCACCCCTGCGCTACAGGGAGCCCGGCTTTCCCCGCAGAGTGGCCGGCTGCATCGTCCCTCCTCCCGATGGTTCTGCGCGTTTGGATCAGCAGAATCGGCATAAAAGGCAGCCCACGAGCCCTGTGCCGGGACGGAGGCCCCAGGAGGACTGGGCTCTGCCAGCTTTGTTTACTGCTGTGCCCCCAATGCCCCTAATAGCGCCTGGCACGTGATAGGGGCACGTATTCCCATGAGTGGATAGATGAGCTCGGATGCAGACATTTCTCCAGAGTTGCCTCCAAACCTGCCTTGACCTCGGATGCCATGGGCATCCGGTCCCATCTTTTCTGGTCAGATTGGGGACCTGGTTTCAGACCCCACCTCTGATCAGGATGCTGCTTTGGAAACTGCCCCTGGGACCCAAGTGGCCACCCTGGCACTGGGGCTTGGTGCAGGGGTCCCCGAGGTGCCCGCAGCACCATGCAGGCCTGCTCTCCGCATGAGGAATGGAGGGTGCAGTGGAGGGCACCCTGAAGTGACCTGCCTCTCAGGACTCCTTCGTGCAGCTCCGACCCCGGGCTCCGCATTCAACACCTCCCTTCCTGTGCTGCGTGTGCAAATGCCCAGCTTGGCAGCGGGGACCGTCTCCAAGGTGCTTGGCAGTTCTGGGTGCCACCATGTCTCCTGCCCCAGGGCTGGTCTCCCGGGCTCTGCCCAGCACACTTCCCGGGGTGCGGGTGTGCAGTGAGCGAGGTTAGGGGATGAGCTTTCTCGGGGACCCGCGGGGCAGCGCTTACCTGTCTGTGTACACGGCGACGGAGGGGGTGGCCAGGGTGGCTGGCGGGCCCCCGGGCAGCTTGCCCAGCAGGAGGGCGGTCTGCACATGCTCCATGGCTCCCAGCAGCCGGGGCACGGTGGCAGTCTGGGAAAGGAGGCGGGAGAATACCGCTGCGGTCGCATCCCTGTACATCACCTTTGGT
Organism: Microcebus murinus; assembly: GCF_040939455.1. Taxonomy (NCBI): domain Eukaryota; kingdom Metazoa; phylum Chordata; class Mammalia; order Primates; family Cheirogaleidae; genus Microcebus; species Microcebus murinus. The sequence continues at coordinate 29,769,540 of NC_134123.1, forward strand.
TCCTGTCACCAGGCTAGAGTGGGACTGGCAGCAGGGACGGGGCGAGGACAGAGGAGCGAGGGGGAAAGACAGGCCTGTCGGCGGCGAGAGGAGCAGGCGCTTAGGAAGATTCCAGTGCCTGACTCACGTGAGCCATTTCCATCCTCACTACGACTCTACTCAGCAGGTGCTTAACCGCGATCATACGGCAGATGGGGAAACAGAGGCACAGAGAGGGTGGGAGACTTGGAGAGGTCACACATGGCTAAGGGGAAGAGCTGGGACCACAGTCCATGCGCTGAGCTGTGACACGGGTCTCTGTGCTGCTGACACCCACTCGAGGCCTGCGGCTTATTCCAGGGGGATGGCAGAGCTGGGGGCACGGCTATTTCACGAGGTCCCCTGGGCACGGACTCCGCTCCCCACCCACCCCAACCCCCAGGTGAGGTGTGTCCTTGCTGCCACCAAGGCTGCTGTGGGGACCCAGGAGGGGCTGCATGTTTGCACAGAATTCCTGTGCGGGCACAGATTGCGCGTGCACGTATGTGCGTGTGAGGGTGATGTCACTGCAAGTGTGAAGATAAGATTGTGTGTGTGTATGTGAGTCTGCGAGTGTGTGTGAGTGTGTGTGTATCTGAGTGATTGTGAGTGTAGGCATGAGGGTGTGTGTAAGTGAGCATGCACACGTGTGTGTGTGTGTGTGTGTGATTTTGTGATTATGGAGTATGCAACCATGTGTGTGCAAGAGCATGTGCCTGAGGCTATGTGTGAGCATGAGTGAGTGTGAGTTTGCATGTGAGCATGAGAGTCTGTCTGACCATGTGTCTGTGTGTTTGTGGGGGTGTGAGTGTGTTTGAGTGTGTCTGAGCGTGTGAGCGTGTGCATCCAAGCGCTCCTACGAGTCGAGTGCCTCTCAGTTCTTCCTGGCTAGAGTGACGGCCCCACGCAATGAAGAACGTGGAACAGCAAGAATGGGCTCTGCAGCTCTGTCTCAATGATGTCTGGGAGGCCGTGTCCCCATCAGGGTGCTGGGGCCACTTGAGACGGGGCCGCACCTGCTCCTTCTCCGGGCAGCAGCCTGTCCTCTGTGTCCTTGGAGAAATGAACCAGGAGTTTACCCAGACTGGAACGGGATCCATCTGACCTCTCCAGCTGCCCGTTTACCTGGATGAGGCCGAGCGCCTCGATTTACGGACAAGGAAACAAAGCTTAAGGAAGCTCTGTGTAGCTTGCCCAAGTCACAGCCTCCCGGGCGACAGGGGCAGGATTCAAACTCAGGCTGCCTCGTCCCAGAGCCTGCGCTCTGCCCCACACCGCACTGCCTCCCAGAAGCTCTGCCCGCTGGGATTTTTCTTCCCGCTCCCTGGGCAATACTTTAATCTCTGTGCCTCAGTTGCATCATCTGCAAGATGGGGAGGAAGCTCCACCCAGAATCGCTAGTGTGAGCAGCGCATGCGCGGGGTGTGGGGTCTGCCTCTGTCCCAGGCACCCACCTGGCTGCCTTTGGCCTCCGCAGGCTCCTCCGGTCTGCTGCTCAGGGAAGCTTCCAGCACGCTGCCCACAGCCTGGAACAGGTCCCTGGTGGCTGCCTGGCGCCTCTGGTCCTCAGGGCGGGCCTTGGCACTCGCTGTCACCAGGGCCTCGCTGACACGCTGCAGAGCCCGGCTAGCCTCCCGCTGGGCTCACCCAAAGAAGGAAAAGCAGTGTGAGCCCCTGCTTGGGGTAGACCCTCTTCCGTGCCATCCAAGGGACAAGGCTGCAGCGGAGGGGGCCTGGAGGGGCACACGCCAGGGAAGAGCTGGGCTGCAGCCGGCGCACGGCTGCCTGCGTCCCTGACCAGAGGCCTGGTCCTCCCTCCTTGCAGCACTCGGAGTTCCCTCAGCAGAGTGTCCCGGTCTGCCTCTGTCTGCGTCCTTCCCAGAGCGCCCTGCACAGTGCCCAGCACGTAGCAGGCCTTCAGGGACACTCGATGATTAGACTGGATGGATGAATGGATGGACGATGGATGGATGGAAGGATGCATGAAGGATCAACAGGTGGGCAAATGGATAGATGGGAGGGTGGGCGGGTAGGTGGATGGATGAATAGATAGGTGGGCAGGTAGATGGATGGATGGGTGGGTGGGTAGATGGATGAAAGATGGATAGATGGGTGGATGGATGACAATGAATGAAGGATGGATGGGGGGAAATGGATGGATGGGTGGGCAGGTGGATGGATGGATGGGTGGGTGGGGGTATGGATGAAGGATGGATAGATGGGTGGATGGATGGACACAGCACTTCTTCCAATTTTGTAAGGAGTATTTGTGAATTTATTTGTTTAATGTCTGGCTGTCCCAGTCGTCTGAAAGTGCCACAAGGGCAGAGGCCACATCTGCGTAATTCACAGCTGAATTCTCACCAAGTTGCACAGCACCTGGCACATACTAGACATTCAGGAAGCGCTCATTGGATGAATGAATACATGCGTGCACACGTGAATAGAAGGATGGAGAGAGGATTCTGTATTAACAGGTACACGTGCATATAGTGCGTATGCACATAAAATAGCTGGATGAGCTCGTGGGTGTGTAAACGGAAAGTGTCATATCCGCGGCACCCATGGCCCCTGAGATAGAGACCAGCCTTGCTGGCTTCAGGCTGAGAATCTGAGGTTTCGGCCTCCTGCCAGAGCGCATGGAGCAGAGCCAGGCCGTTCTCCCCTCCAACTGTTTACATGTCTTCCTTTTTAACCCTCAGCTGCCAGGACCCTGCCAACATGGGGTCTGAATTCGAGCTCTCCAAGAAGCTGATCCCGAGGCAAAGATCTGAGAGCAGGTCGTTTATTCAGAGGGGACCCTGGGAATAAACTGGGGGTGGGGGTGAGACAGGGAAGGGTGGAAGGCGAGGCAGGGGTGTGGCCACGCCCGTTTCCTGGGGCTCAATCCTGCTTGGGACTACCGGTCAAGAGGGTACAGGTGCCCCAGCCCCATGAGTCACTGACACTGCATGAATTACCTGCCCTGTGGGTAGATAGAGGACAGGGGGGTGTCTGGGGGTTGGGGAAGGCCCCCAGGCAAGGAAAGGCAGGATCCGGTGTGTGCTGGGGTGGGGGACACGGGCACTCAGCAGCTGTGTCTGGACGTGAACTTGGCCACCAAAGATTAATTAGACTCAGTTACCCTCTCAAGTTGCTCACCGGTGGGTGGGGAGACGGTGTGGGCGGACAGCCCTCGCACCCAGCATGGGACACCCTCCCGTGCACCACCCACGCGGGACCCCTGGAAAGAAGGTGGCAGAGGTCTTGGTGGCATCGGAAGAGCCCCATGACTGAGAGCCCCCTTCGGCCCATGCCCAGCTGGGCTGTCACCCACCGCCATGGAGGAGCGTGTCCCATGGCGGGCTCGGCGGGTGGGGGCTACACACCTGGGCCAAGGGGCTGAGCTCCTCACTGTGGCAGGTCACCTCCCTCAGCGCCTCGGCCAGCCCCTGCACCCGCTGCATGTCCTCCAGGCTGGCGGTGACCGCAGACAGCGACCCCAGCACACGCTCTCTGACCTTGGCACGGGGCGAGAAAGGCGGGGAGAGGAAATGTAACCCCAGTGGCTCCGTGAAGTCATTTCAGAAAGGTGTGGGGTCAGAGGAGCGACCAGGCTCCTCTGGGGTTCTCTGAAGCCCTGGTGGCTTTGGTTTGCCGCATGGCTGCTATGGTAAGAGTGACAACGGCCTTCCACTTTCTGATCCCCAAAACCAGTGAGCATGTCACCTCATGTGGCAAAAGGCAGCTGGGCAGAATCACTGAAGAGCCTGAAGGCCAGGCAGTCCTGCCGCTGGGGACACAAAGCACGAGCGAGGGGCTGGCTTTGGCCATGTCAGGGAAACCCTAAGAACATCAGATGTGGACCGGGTGAGCCACCACAGTCTCTTGCCCTCTGTTTCCTCATCCATAACATAGATGGGGACCTCCCCTTTTACTCTGTAGGGGGATTACACATCCATGAAGCCCTAATTCAGGGTCTGGCAGTAACCATGACAACTGCTGCTTTTTGTTTTGAATATGCACATGGTGTCCAGCACCCTGCTATATAGTACCTTCCTGCAAACCCTCCAGGGACCAGGACATGCCTTTTTTTTCTCTTCTACATGCCCAGCAGGAGTGTCTGTGTGTGTACATGCATGCTTGTATGCATATTCATGTGCATATTCATGTGCATACACATGCATATTCATGTGACATGCACTGAGTGGATGTAATTGTATGTTCTGCAATAATTGTCCATACCGTTAAGTTGTCACATAGGAAATGGCCATCTTGTGGATTAAAACTGGTTGAATGTTGTCAATTTTTTATAGTTCAACCTTTAGTTGCAGTGATTGTAATTCTTACTTAACTCTGACCACCACTTTATGCCGAAAATAGTATTATTTTCCTTCTTTTCCAGATAGGGAAACTGAGGCTTAGAGAGGTTCAGTCCTTGGCCCATGACAATGCAGATGGTGGTAAGTGACAAAGCTGGGACAACATCTAAGGGCCAACCCCAAATGCTGACCCATATGACCGAAGCCAAGTCACTTTTCTGCTCCAGGCCTTGATTTTGTTGTCTTTGACACGAAGGGATATTTGACACTAGGTATGGAGTGACGCTGTGTGACTTCCTCCCAGCCCCAGAAGCCCGTGACTCCACGAAGGCCAAGAAAGCAGGTTATCAATGGAGAAGTCATTTTCTTCACTTTGTGTCACTCACAGGGACCCAGAAGGAGGCGATGTTGGCCACTTGGGAGACACTCCAGGCTTCTCCTCTGATCCCTGAATCCCAGCCCCAAGCCCAAAGGGGGCTGCACACAGACCCTGGGACCCCAGCGAAATGGTGTGTAAGGAACCACTGCGAGCACCTTCCGCCTGACGTCCACTCCCAGCTGGGGCCCCGAGCCCTGGCCCTGGCGCTCCTGGTTCAACACAGAGGACACGGACTTGGCCAGCTGGAGGAGCCGCTCGGGGCCACGCTCGCCTTGCAGAGTGGTGGCGATATTCTCTGACACGGCAGCCTGGAATGCCCCGTCCGCAACACGTGCGTCTCCGAGTCTCACCTGTCGGGAAGCCAGGAATGTGCTCAGTGGTCCCTGTTCAAGAACCTAAGGCCTGGCTGGGCGCGGTGGCTCACGCCTGTAATCCTAGCACTCTGGGAGGCCGAGGCAGGCAGATCACTCAAGGTCACGAGTTCCAGGCCGGCCTGAGCAAGAGCGAGACCCCATCTCTACTAAAAATAGAAAGAAATTAATTGGTCAACTAAAAATATATAGGAAAAATGAGCCGGGCATAGTGGCACGTGCCTGTAGTCCCAGCTACTCGGGAGGCTGAGGCAGGAGGATGGCTTGAGCCCAGGAGTTTGAGGTTGCTGTGAGCTAGGCTGATGCCACAGCACTATAGCCCAGGCAACAGATTGAGACTCTGTCTCAAAAAAAAAAAAAAAATCTGGGGCCTGAAGTCACAGTTCTTAACGTAGGGAGCCAGAGCAGGCCTGGATGCCTTCGACCTGGCCCGGGGGCTCTAGGGCACTTCCTGAGGCCGGAGGGTAGCCGGACCCACTTGTACCGGGCAGCCGATGGCCACCAAAACCAAGCCTTGGTCAACTCAAGCCTTGGGCAAGTCATCGCTTCATGGGTCCCCTGCCCTCCTCATCTTATTCTAAATCCCATCCCCTCCACCCTGCTTCTGACCCCTGAAATCTTCTCGGGACTTTATCCAGGTCCTGCTTTGTGTCCCTGCTGGCTGCTCTTGTCCTCTTTTCTCTGAGCTCTCTGGAGGCACTGGCCTGACTCATGCCAGGGTCCTTCTGCGCCATCCCTGCCCCTGGCTCCCAAGACCCTACCCCCACCCTGGCCACTAAGTCATAAGATCTGCACAGGTTGAGACAACTCCGGTCATGTCCATGGCTGTATTTCCAGGACTTGACACATAGTAGAAGCTCGGTCAATATTTGTTGAAGGAATGAATGAATCAGTGACTAATTTGGCTATGCCTTTGGCTGCCTGTCATCTGGCTACCCTTTTGGTGAGGTTCAGACGGCCCAGGAAGTTTTCTCAGTAAACAAACTATGGCCACCGCCACGACCTACCTTAACTGCTGCATGGGTCTGCTGTCTGTCCCCCGCGTGATTGGTGACAGAAATGACCACTGTCAGCACAAAGTCATTGTTTTCTTTTCCAAGTGGCAGATAAACTGATGGGAGGACAGGTTCAGGGCCACAGTGTAGGCAGGAACCTGGAAAAATAAAAATTGAGCAGTTAGAGGGGCATCTCCAGGCCACAGGGACACTGCAAGCCACCCAGGCAGAGCCAGGTCACCGGGCCACAACAGCCACCACTCTTGAAGGCATGGCAGGCACTTGGAGACTCCATGCATTCAGGGAGTAGACAGCCATATACACTGGTCCACTGTCTTCTCTAACTAAATGCAGGTCACTGTAACTTTGCAATAACTTTACTAACATCGGTGAAAAATTGCAGAAAAAAACCTCCCATTTACCACTTTTTTAAAATAAAAAATTCAAAGTGGTAAACCAAATGGTACAAAGAAGAAAAAGAAAGAGAAAGAGTAGGGGTGAGGGAGAGAGGGAGCTCAAAATGTATGCAAGCTCCTTCAAATGTCACTTCCTTCTTGTTGTTGTTGTTTTTGAGACAGAGTCACACTCTGTTGCCCCGGTTAGAGTGTCGTGGCATCAGCCTAGCTCACAGCAACCTCAAACTCTTGGGCTCGAGCGATCCTCCTGCCTCAGCCTCCCAAGTAGCTGGGACTACAGGCATGTGCCACCATACCCGGCTCATTTTTTCTATATATTTTTAGCTGGCCAATTAATTTCTTTCTATTTTTAGTAGAGACGGGGTCTCCCTCTTGCTCAGGCTGGTCGCGAACTCCTGACCTTGAGCAATCCGCCCACCTCGGCCTCCCAGAGTGCTGGGATCACAGGCGTGAGCCACTGTGCCCGGCCAAATGTCACTTCCTTTATGAAGCCCTTCCCTGGCTGCTGTCTCTACAACAGCCGCCCCTACTGTCATGTGTGCCTTTGTTTACCTGTTGTCTCGACCATGCCGCTAGACCATGAGGTCAGGGACTTTCACTCTTTTGCCCCCTGATATTTATCTAGCACCTGGAACAGAGCCTAGCATTTGATCCCCATTTGCTGTAAAAATGAATGAATGAATAGCCTTTGTGTCCTTAAATAGGACCCGCCTAGCACTGGCCTCACTCATCATCCCATAGCAGGCAGATAATCAATCATGAAGCTATTAACTTGCAATTGAAACTCCTGTTTCTTCGGCCACACTTCCCTGCCTTCTTGCTAACCCGTGTAAGGCAGGGGGAGGTAGTAAAGTGAATAACCAGTTGCAATTAGAGCGGCTGTCCTGGCTTCTCCCTTTGCAGGGATTCAGGGTTGAAATAACATCTACTTACCATACTTGGGTTTTTTCCTTCCAGGCTCAGCCTGAGTGACAGCCCTCTTAATGGCCCTGAGCGTCCACATCTATCGGACAGGGCACCCCGTGAAAACTACACTCCCTTGGGTCTGTGACTAGCTTAGGTCCACCTGTCCCTAAGGAAGGTGTGGAGCTAACATCACTGTCATGTTTGATGCTGGTGAATCCTGGTGGCACTCCTGTGCCCACGTTTGGAGGACAGTTCCCGTCTGCCTAGGACATTTTCGGAGCCCATGTGAGGGCCATAAAATGCCAAAGCCCACTGGGAGGAGACAAGGAACCAGATGAACCCTGCAAGCACCAATCACCACCGAAATGGGGGAACAAAGGCCACGTGGGCTGCTCTCCCGCCACTCTGGCCGATGCCCCGCTGCTGCCCCGGGTGTGGGTTGTTCGCGTGACCACGGGAGGGAGGCTGTGCAGGGCCTTATGCAAGGTGGCGGGGTCTTCCACAGTCATCGTCTGTAAACCTTTGCAAAAAAGCCTTCTCCTTCCAGCTCGGCTGGTCCTGTCCCATTACCCATTCCCTGCCACCACCCGCAAGGCAGGATCAATAACGTCGTTGAAGATTATATGCTCCAGACCCCTCTCTGTCTTCCCAAATAGCTCCAGCCTTCCCAGGGGTCTTGGCTACTCCGAGTGTGTGTCGGGGATGGTGTCCTTGTAGTGGCCCCTAATGGTCACACTGGTGGGCATCCTGGCTCATGTCACCCTTACAATGTCCCCATGCAAAGACAGAGGGCATTTTGGAGCTACTGATGAGACCTGCTTCTCAGGTCTCTGTGGGGTGCTGGCTGGGTCAGCGCCTTGGGGGTGGGGGCCCAAGGATTAGGGGGTGCCCTTTTCCTGCCAACCTCTCTCGGACATAGAGCTCATTCTTAGCAGCTTCCAGAGCGAGACGGGCCCCTGTTCTCAGCAGGGAAGAGCCCAGGAGCTGAGGGGAGAGCAGAGTCCTCAGGCGGTACCTGACTCCAGGCAGAAGCAGTACTGCAGGCCGCCCGGGGCGGTGGAGGCGTTGCAGAGGATGGAGAAGCTTGTCAGAACGGTGCCCTCCTCCGGGGCGATGGCGCAGGTGGGTGCCTTGGGGGGAGGCAGGGTGCTGATCACGTAGGTGTCCTCCCCGTAGGCATGCCTGGTCAGTGCTGCAGTCAAGACAGATCACGCTTAGGGGCCTGTGTAGGTTCTACAAACTCGAACATGCTTCAGGATCACCAAGGAGCTTGTTAACCATGCAGATTCCTGGGCCCCTCAGACCGCTCCAGAGATTTTGGGGCAGGCCCAGAAATCTGCATGTCTGACAACTCTCCCAGATGCAGGGCACCCCAGGGTCTCCCTTTGAGAAATTGGGCAGAGTTGGGGAAGACAATCAGAGCTAAGCTTGGATTTCAGTTCTGCCATTTATTAACCAAGTGACCTTAGACTTGGTTAGTCGGTTGGCTTTTTAATTTTTAAAAATTTTTTATTTTTAATTATTATGGGTGCATAATAAAATTGTATATCTTTATAGGATACTTTTTTTTCTTTTTGAGACAGGGTCACTCTGACACTCAGGCTGGAGTACAGTGGCATGATCACAGCTCTCAGCAACCTCAAATTCCTGGGCTTAAGCGATCCTCCTGCCTCAGCCTCCTGAGTAGCTGGAACTACAGGCATGTGCCACCATGCCCGGCTAATTTTTTTCTATATATATTAGTTGGCCAATTAATTTCTTTCTACTTATAGTAGAAACGGGGTCTCGCTCTTGCTCAGGCTGGTTTTGAACTCCTGACCTCGAGCAATCCGCCCGCCTCGGCCTCCCAGAGTGCTAGGATTACAGGCGTGAGCCACCACGCCCGGCCCCTGGGCTTGTTTTAAATGACAAGCTCTGAGTCACCCCCTGGCAGGACACGCAGGTGGCACAACCCCAGCATGACCTGCTTGTACCACTGGTGTCCTCTCCCTCATCCTGCAGGGCAACAATTCCGAGGAAGCTGTTTTGATGATCCCCAGTCCTCGTGTGGGGAAACTGAGGCACAGAGAGGTCACATCCTTTACCCGACGTGTCCCGGGCAGAACGTGGTTGTGGCGGGACTCACGTGGCCAGAGCCTGTGCCCCAGATATCAGTGTTTCCGTGCATCTTTGTTCCCAGACGGGAAGTGAGGGGGGGGGGGGCTGCGCACCTGTGGCTCTGATCCTGACGACCTGGCCCCAGGTGCGCAGGAGGGAACTGCGCAGGCGCAAGGCGGAGGCGTCGCTCTGCAGCGGGGTCAGCGAGCTGGGCCAGAATCCTCCGAGCCCGCAGGCGTCCGGCAGGGGCTCGGCCTGAAAGACAGCAGCGCCCGGCAGGGCCCCTGAGGCTGTCGCAGGGCCACTGGGCCTCAGCAGGCCGGTGGCTTCTGACTGCCGGGGGGCCTTCCAGATTCATCTGTGGTGAGTAGAGGGCAGGCCCCGGCGGCTTCCCGGGAGGCCGCCCTGGGAGGCCCAGTCTCCATCCGCGTGGGGGGGGGGTTGTCTGAGGCCAGGTCCCCAGGAGCACAGCCTGGGATGGGGACCTGTGTGCAGGTCACCTATGGAGGGAGGCGCTCAGGGGAACCCCTGGGAGGGAACAGGGCAGAAGGAAGGGGGACAGAGAAGTGGCTTCAGGGGGCGTCAGCCTGGCCCCCGGGGGAGCTCTGAGCATAAGCTTCGTGGCCACCGACGTTGCCTTCCTCGGGGGCGGGGAGCCGGGTGGCTGTCACATCCCACGTCCCTCGCCTGTGGGCCAACAGCTACTGGAACAGGTGCGTCAGCCGGGGAAGGGGACTGGGCTGGGGCGCCAGCGGCATTCGCTGCAGGGTTTCTCCCACGTTTTCGCTCTCTTGTGTCCATCCTCCCTGCTGACAAGTCCCTGACCCTCCTCTGCAGCCACACCCCGTCCCTGACTCCACGGGCTCTGAGTGGGGTCGGCCAGTCCCAGCTCCGCACGGGGCGTGGGACACCCCCGTCTTCCGGGTGATCCCAGTGGGCGGGAGAGTTCCCGTGTTTGAGTGTGGTCCGGGTCCTTACCTTCTCTGTCGGGGTGCTGTCTAAATACCAGCTGAACGTGGCCCCCGGGGAGTCATCGCCCATGGTGACCCTGAGCAGAATGTCTTCATGGACGTTCAGTGGCCCGCAGTTCTTCTCACAGCTGGAAGGCACACAGGGGACATTGCAAGGGAGCGTCTTTGGGCATGGCCGTGGTTTGGATGATTGTCCCCTCCAAACCTCACGCTGAAATTTGATCCCCTGTTTTGGAGGTGGGAGGCATTTGGGTCGTGGGGTCAGATCCCTTAGGAATAGATTAATCCCCTTTGTGTTGGGGGAGGAGGGAGTGTGTTCTTGCTCTATTAGTTCTTTTCAGAGCTGGTTGTTGAAAAGAGCCTGGCGCCTCCCTCTTCCCTCTCTTTCCTCCTCTCCCGCCGTGTGATCTCTGCACGTGCAGATGCCCTTTGTCTTCCGCCATGACAGGAAGCAGCCTGGGGACCTTGCCAGATGCAGGTGCCCACACTTGGACTTTCCAGCCACCAGAACCCGTGAGGCACAGTCTCGCTCTGTCGCCCAGGCTGCAGTGCAGTGGTGCCATCACAGCTCACTGCCACTCACTCGAATCCTGGGCTCAAGTGATCCTCCTGCCTCAGCCTCCCTAGTAGCTGGGACTATAGGTGTGCACCACCGTGCATGCCTAATGCTTTTTTATTTTGTAGAGATGGGATCTTGCTGTGTTGTCCAGGCTGGTCTGTAACTCCTGGCCTCAAGCAATCCTCCTGCCTTGGCCTCCCAAAGTGCTGGGATTTAGGTGTGAGCCACTGCACCAGGCCATTTTTTTCTTCCTAAGTTACCCAGCCTCAGATATTCCTTTCAGGCAACACAAAAACGAGTGAAGACAGATGTCTTGGGCACTCAAATGGTCTTTTGTCTGGTTCTTTTCAAGTCTTTTGAGAGGGTAGAGAATGGTCTTTTTTCAAATGAAGGATGGAATAAAAGCCACCCCTGCCCCAACCAACACCAGGACATAGCCTTGGTCGTGAGGGTGGAATGATTCACAGTCTGACCAAACTCCCGCTTCATTCACTGCCAGGGTGGGAACATGGAAAGTGCATGAGGCTGAGTGAGACAGGACACTGGGTTCAAATCCTGTCCCTGCCACTTACGAAAGGTCACCTTGTACAAGTCACTTAAACTCCCTGAGCCTCAGTTTCCCCGCCTGCAAAGTGAAGGGATAAAACCAAAGCATTTCTGTGATTACTTTCAGTTCTAGTAATAGTTAAATCATGCTGTGGTTTATGGCATGCACGCCATGCATGAATGGCTTCTACCTTTATTAGCTTGGCAACACTTACAACCCTGTGAGTGACGTATCCGAAATGCCACCGCACAGACGGGCAAACTAGAGCGTCTGTGATTCGTCCTAAGCGTGTGCATAGAACACGGACCACCACGTGTGGATCCGAACCCTGGGCCTTCTCTAATGTCCCGCCTCTCACTTGAGCCAACAAGAGGTCCCTTTGGCGTCTGCTGTGTGTCCAGGGCTGTATCCCGCAGGACAGCTCTTGAATCTTCCTACTTCCGTCCTCATATCTGTCCTAGTTCACGTGTGCGCATGTTCTCCATTTGCCCCCATTCCCTTCTCCACTGACCCCGAGCTCTGTGCCCAGGTGACCGCGCCCTGCAGACTGCCGCCCCCTGCTCGCACCCTCTGCTTCCGGTTGGGTGCACTGAGAGCCAGCGCTGACAGAGGCTGGGAGGGTGTGAGCAGAGCAGTCAGAGTATTAATTCACCACTCTCCCTGTTCCTTCCCTGACAGGTCACAGCCCCTCCCCCAAGGTCACTGTCCCATTGGGAGGTCCCCCTCCCCCAGCCACAGCTCCCTGGGCTCCAGTAACACCGTCCCGCTCTCACCCCTGCAGTCCTAGGAGCAATAATGGCCTCCGACACTGTTGTCACCCGACACTGTCATCCCTGATTTGTTCCCTTATCCCTGCCCACACGTGTAAACAGACCCTGCATCTAGCTCTCCTCTGTTCCCAGTCTGAGCAAGCCACCTGCTTCCTGCAGTGACAAAGGCCAAGTCACCTTGACCTCCCACCTCGACCCCTGCAGGGGCCTGAGCCATGCCCCTCCCCCCCAGTTCTCTCTCGCACTCCTTTGGCCCATTCTCCACTCTGCCACCAGAGCATTTTAAAGCAACGTGCGATCATGTCCCCCACCTGCTTAGAACCCTTGGGTGGCTTTCTCTAGAGAACTCTCAAGGGCAAGAGCAACATCTTTTTTTTTTTTTTTTTTTTGAGACAGAGTCTCACTTTGTTGCCCAGGCTAGAGTGAGTGCCGTGGCGTCAGCCTAGCTCACAGCAACCTCAAACTCCTGGGCTCAAGCGATCCTCCTGCCTCATCCTCCCGAGTAGCTGGGACTACAGGCATGTGCCACCATGCCTGGCTAATTTTTTCTATATATATTAGTTGGCCAGTTAATTTCTTTCTATTTATAGTAGAGACCGGGTCTTGCTCTTGCTCAGGCTGGTTTTGAACTCCTGACCTCGAGCAATCCACCCACCTCAGCCTCCCAGAGTCCTAGGATCACAGGCGTGAGCCACCACGCCCAGCCAAGAGCAAAATCTTAATAGTCCCTGCCTGAGCCCGGGCCTGCTTGGTCCACCAGCTCCTGCTCTTCTCCGTACTCGGGCCACCAGCCTCTTCCACTTACTCTTTGCCCACTCTGTTCCCTCTCCCGCCGCCCTGCCCTGCCCCCCTGCATTCCTGCTCCCCCTTGACATGTTCCCAAGGGACATTGTTCTCTGATCCCCCAGGCGGGGAGGTTGTCATAACAGTTGCCGATCACCAGCTGGTAACCCCCACGGGAACAGAGGCAGGGCCGTGTCTGCCCACTCTGGATCCCTGCCACTAGCCGGAGCTGGCTGTCAGGAAAAGGTGGCTGAATGATGAATGAATGAATGAATGAATGAATGAATGGATGGCAGCCCTGCAGGGAAGTGCCCATGCGCCCCACCTGACTCGAGGCCTGAGTTCCAGAGGAGCAGACACGTAGAGGCATCGCTCCGCCCTGTTCTGCAGCCGCTGGCCTCTCCGGACGGCCAGGCGCAGGGTGACGGCGGAGCCGGGCGGCGGCAGGCAGGGCGGTGGCAGCACCAGCTCCCTCCGGTCTGTGTGCAACAGCCGCCTCTCGACACAGTCGCTCCACTGAGCCCAGCAGCGCCCTGCAGGAGACGGGCGGACACTGTGACCCACCCCGGAACCCACCTTCTGGTTTGGGGCTTTTAAAAGAAAGGGGTCGTGAATAACAACATCGGCTCCAAATAGAGATTTCGATTTTTTCTTTTTTTTGAGACAGAGTCTCGCTTTGTTGCCCAGGCTAGAGTGAGTGCGGTGGCATCAGTCTAGCTCACAGCAACCTCAAACTCCTGGGCTCAAGCGATCCTCCTGCCTCAGCCTCCCGAGTAGCTGGGACTACAGGCATGCGCCATCATGCCCAGCTAATTTTTTCTATATATGTTAGTTGGCCAATTAATTTCTTTCAATTTTTAGTAGAGACGGGGTCTCACTCTTGCTCAGGCTGGTCTTGAACTCCTGACCTCGAGCGATCCTCCCGCCTCGGCCTCCCAGAGTGCTAGGATCACAGGCGTGAGCCACGGCACCCGGCCTTAAAGTCACTTTTCATGCAGGTGTGGGACTGGCGCTGCAGAAGGATGCTTCTGGGAAAATGACCCCTGCGTCACCCAGAGGCGGAGCAAACCTGCAGGGTGTGCTGGGCTCGCTGCGCCCCAGTGACTGCGCTGGTGATTGGGCAGGCACGTGGCAGGAGGAGCCACAGCCCCGGCGGACTGTCCAGAGCAACTTCTCATCCCTGGTGCAATTGACGCTCCATGTGGATGAGGCTGTCACAGCTCTGTGTCCCTAGGGGATACTGTGGGGACCTGGAGGCTGTACTTCCACCTGGGAGGCTGCTGTGTCATCTCCTTCTTTACGTTAGCTGCTCCCTAAGTTGCTTCATTCTCCGCCCTTGGACTCTGTTTATCGATGTGTCTCCGCCAATCCCTCCCTCCCCACCACCTCCAGAGCAGCGGTCACTCCCAGATACGTCCGGGGGCCAGGCTCATCAGCTGCCACCTCCACTCTCCAGCTGTGTCTCTGTATTCGGATAGTGAGAACTGACATTCAGAAAGATGTCATGTCCATGTAGCAACTGACATCCAAAGCCTTAGCATTTTGGATGACTTTCGACCCAGTTATTCCATGTCTAGAAATTTATTTGTTTATTTTTGAGACAGAGTCTCCCTTTGTTGCCCAGGCTAGAGTGAGTGCCGTGGCATTAGCCTAGCTCACAGCAACCTCAAACTCCTGGGCTCAAGTGATCCTCCTGCCTCAGCCTCCCGAGTAGCTGGGACTACAGGCATGCACCACCATGCCCAGCTCATTTTTTGTATATATATATTTTTTTAGTTGGTCAGTTAGTTTCTTTCTATTTTTATTAGAGACGGGGTCTCACTCAGGCTGGTTTCGAACTCCTGACCTTGAGCAATCCACCCGCCTCAGCCTTCCAGAGTGCTAGGATTACAGGCATGAGCCACTGCACCCAGCCTAGAAATTTATTTATGAAAGTAACCACAGAGGTAAATAAAGATTGAACTGTAAGGATGTTCATTACAGTGCTATTTATAAAAGCAAACAATTTGAAACAACCTAAATGTCCAAAAAGAAGGCACTGGCAAATACATGCTCATACATTAACTTGAGGGTCTATTATGCAGTTATTATGAATCGAGTTGGGGAAGATACCACAACATTAACATATGCAGGTTCAATTTTTTTTTTAAAAGGGGGGGGGTAACAAAAGCAATATGCACAGTGTGCATGGCATTCATTTTATTTCCAAAACAACGTGTGAGTAGCTAGGATAGACCCCTAAGAAAAGGAGGACACTGTTTCTAAAATATGAGCTCCAGTGCTGCCATATTGGTTTGTCAGAAAATGCCCAACTCACTTGCTAGTCCCTCTCCCCAGAGACACACCCAGGGGGTGGGGGTGAGGGGAGGGATCCCCGCTAGAGGGGAGGAATATTTCATCCCTTGCATTGTTTGGAATTGCCAATGCATGGACCGACCTTTCCAGTTTCAATACTGGTTTTTTTTGTTGTTGTTTTTCAGGGTGTGGTCAAATCTCATCAATATTGGTTTTAAAGTCTCTACATCTCCTTGTTGCCAGCATCCAGGGGAAGCCACACCCTGGTCTGCACCACCATCACCACCCCCACCTCCCCCACCCCCTCACCCCCACCCCCTTCTGCCGCTGTTCTCCCCACCTCCCAGTGCCATGCAGTTTGCAACCTCTGCCACGTGCAAGTTGCACAAAGCGCCAGGCAGAAGTAATGCCAGCATGAATAGTAAGAAGAAGTGCAAGATCTGACCGCTATTCATTACTATCTTTTTTGTCCTAATGTTTAGGACCGGGAATAGTCATCACTGCTGAGTGAGACCTGCAAGACCACCTACCACAGGACCACTGGAAGCGCAAATCCTTGTCCTTGTCCGGCCAGCCCAGCGTGACTGTCGTGAAGGGATCTGTGTATGGACCAGGTTTAACGTACACCTCCGCGTTGCTTTTATCGTTCTGCGGAAAGAGCAGCCGGCTGGTGAGACACTGCGCTACGGTTTGCTCAGCCTCACTGCGGGGCGCCTTGCACCCCAGAGCAATCTGAGCCGACAGAGGAAGGCGTGGAGTGCAGACTGACCCTGCCCAGCCCACCTGGCTTCCCCTCGTGGGGCGTCCGCTGCATTCTAAGGACCGCTGGGTAAGTGACTTTGTTCTCAGTGTGGGCTCAGGGTCCACCGTGCATCCGACTGTGTCAACAGAGGCCACTCCGGGCGGGGCCCTGTGCTTGGGTTTGGAGATGCAGGAGCAGAGACTCAGCCCCTGCCCTCGCCTGCCTGCACGGAACTGCAGGGTGGTTGACTGACCATTAAACCAGAGTGGTAACTGCGGCAGAGGAGGGGAGCCCAGGGGATCAGGAGAACGTAGCAGGGGAGGCAGTAGGTTGAGAATGTAGGTGCGGGGTCCGGCCAGATCGCAGGCGGGATCAGTGGCCCTGTGACCTCCGGCCAGTTTCTAAGTCTCAGCTTCTGTTGCTCCGAGGGTTTGATAGCAGCTGTCCCCACGGCTGCTGTGATCCAATCTGCTCACACTGAGTCTGGCACGGAGGAAAGGTGCAAGGCTGCCACCTTTATAAACCAGCTGGCAGGGGTGGGGGTAGCTGTCCCAGAGCCCAGGCTCCCAGGGAGGAGGAGGAAGGTTTAGCTGGGCAGCAGTGGAGAGCACATGGCTTCTAGGAAGCGGAGATGGCAGGACACACGGTGTGTTCTGGAGTTAATTTTGGTGGCACCTGTTCAACAGCTCAGGCTGTGGAGCCTCTTATCCAAGCCTAGAGGACTTGGCCTGGAATAATACGAGGCCAAAGTGGGACTCACCCCCCTGTGGCTCCCATAGCCTGAGAATAGAATCCAAACTCCTTGCCGTGGTGCCTATGCCAGATCGCCTCCTGTTAGTGTTAGTGGCTGTCACTGCGCCCTATTGGTTCTTGTCACACACTTATCCCAGTTCCTAATTATATGCTAATTTGTATGTTAGTCTCACCCAGTAAGCCTCATGAAGGCAGGGACACATCTGTTTATTCACCATTGTATCCCCAGCACCCAATATCATAGCTTTAATATTGCAAATTCAGAATAAGTCTTTGTTACTGAATAAATGCACGCATGAACAATGTCAACAGCAAGGAATTGAAGATCAGTCTTATTACTAAAAACTAAGAACATGGGCCTGTTTTCTAATATAAAGCTATATTAGAGAGCTATGAATTTCCCTCTGGGCACAGCTTTAGCTGCATTCCACATATTTGCATAGGTTATATTATCATTGTCATTTAGTTAAACATATTTCTAATTTCCCTTGTGATTTCTTCTTGACCTATTGGTTTTATTTTTAGAAATGTGCTGTTTAATTTTCAAGATGCCTAAGAACTATTTATACATCCTAGATATGCCCAATTCTGTTGTGGTTAGAGAACATACTTTGTTTGATTTCAATCCTTTTGGGTCTCTTTTCATATGGAAGAATTCTTGGGGATTCCTAGTGCTCGGATTATTAGTACCAACCAACCAGAACTCAAAACTAAAACAGAGTGCTTGGGCATCTTTTCCTTGTGAGGTTACATTTTTTTTTTCTTTTAAATACTCACATTCTTTTCTTCGGCATTCATTCCAGATGGTTCTTGGAGACTGGCAGGGGCTGTGAACACAGTGGGAATGGGTATCAAGGTTTGGCTGGAAACCTTATAAACTGTTGTCAAGAGGCAGAGTCAGAAGGTCGTGCGGACATTCCCTAGGGACATCCCCTTGGAAATGGTCTTTGAGAACACAGCAAACATTCAGGTCATAGGGAAATGGATCAAAGCAAACCGTCATGTCCACCTTTGGGCTACAGACAGTGGTTAGTAGCTAAGAAAGAGGCAGCTGCCCATGCAGATAAAACAGGAGAGTTAAAGTCAGGCAGTGGCAACTGTGCGCTGCTAATGTTTAACCACCAGTGGAGGGGGTGGGAGCGAGGAGCCTTGGATTGTTGCAGTGTTTGCTCATGTTCCCACCAGAGTGGGTCTCAAGCTCCCAACCTGTCGTTACTGAGTATAGAGTAAGGAGAGATGGGCACAGTCAGCTCTGGCTTGCGGGTGGGAGCCGGGGTGAGTACCTCCGTGCGTTTCCGTACCCTCTTATTGGCCCCGTATCGACTATGTTCACTGGGTGGGTTGGTTATTCTTTCTAAGTCTTAGTTTCCTCTTCTATAAAAAAAAGACCGAAGGTGATCCTTGTATTACTATCTCAGTGCTCCAGGAAGCCCGAAGGCCTTTGATCATACTGCATTGTAAACTACACATGTATAAAGAATGTCAGTGTGGGCCAAGCGCGGTGGCTCACGCCTATAATCCTAGCACTCTGGGAGGCCGAAGCGGGAGGATTGCTCAAGGTCAGGAGTTCAAAACCAGCCTGAGCAAGAGCAAGACCCCCGTCTCTACTATAAAATAGAAAGAAATTAATTGGCCAACTAAAAATATATAGAAAAAAGTAGGCAGGCATGGCGGCACATGCCTGTAGTCACAGCTACTCGGGAGGCTGAGGCAGGAGGATCGCTTGAGCCCAGGAGTTTAAGGTTGCTGTGAGCAAGGCTGACGCCACAGCACTCTAGCCTGGGCAACAGAGTGAGACTCTGTCTCAAAAAAAACAAACAAACAATGTTAGTGTGCCAAGTTAAAAAAAATGGAAAAGGTACACTCAATCGATGTCTCTTAAGATATTGAAATGTTAATATGATTAATGTCTAATTACAGTGATTAAGGTAGGAACTTAGAGTTATTCCATATGATTCACAAGGCCCCAGTGACTTGGATATATTAAGGGCTGGGACAGCTGGGAATTTAAAAGATTCTCTCCACGCGAGTTATCATTCACACAGCTATACCTTTGAAGGTCTGTAAAATTATACAAAGCAAGGCTCAGATGCCAGACAAAGAGGCCTTTCTTAATCTTAAGAAGTAAGACAGTCAAATAATTTTGAATGAAGGAATTAGGAGAAATAGTTGCTGCCTCTGATCCTGCAGTGAATTAGCTAAGTGATTTCTGCAAAGTCCATTAACCCTTCTGGGCTTCTAATCCGGAGGAAGTTGGAACACATGGGACAGGAGGGCTGTCAGATGGGCATCTGATTGTGTCCCTCACCCCCCAACCTCTGCCTAGACATCGCTGCCTCTTCCTTGTGGAATCAGCACCTGTGGGTGCTATTTTCCCTGGGCAACCATCCCTCCCCTACTCTCGGCTCTAGGTCTGGGTGATGCTGACCCTACAGCACGCTCCAGGGTGGGCATGTGATCCTGACCTGCCCAAACTGAGCACCACTTCCCC
Organism: Microcebus murinus; assembly: GCF_040939455.1. Lineage (NCBI taxonomy): Eukaryota > Metazoa > Chordata > Mammalia > Primates > Cheirogaleidae > Microcebus > Microcebus murinus. The sequence goes on from NC_134123.1 coordinate 29,788,934, forward strand.
CTGGTCTCAGCAGCTGGTCCTGGAGGGAAAATGAACCGAGCCTGGGCCAGCAAGGGGCAGCCCCAGGACTTGTGATTGGAGAGAGAGCAATAGTGCTCTCTCTCCTCTGGGCTTGAGAATCAAAGCCTGGGGCCATCTTGCACTGCTTGGGAAGAGAGAATCAGAGTGAAGCCAACACGAAACCAAGAGCTGGGGAGAGGCAGATTCTGAAGACACTGAGCGATGATACATCTAGCTGGACTTCAGACCAGGTCCACCCCCTGGACTTTTCATTTTCTGAGCTGATGAAATTTCCTTTTCACTCAAGCCAGTTTGAGCTGATTTTCTGTCCGTTGCTACTCAGAGTCCTGGCAAACATATTCGGGGTGAACTTTAACTCTGGTGGCTACTCAGCGGCTGTTATCCCATCCCTCCTCCTGGCAGCCAGAATCCAGCTCTTCCCACGGAGCCTGGAAACACTGGACACCTGCTTTCCCAGCGTCACTTACAGCTGGGCAACTGACCCCACCCTGGCCAGGGTTATCTAAGGTGAAGATTGCAGGGAACTAGTGGGAAAAATTTTCCCCCTAATAAAAAGAAATACACAGGAGAAAAGCCCTTCTGCTGCTGCTGGATAAGGCTGGGTTTGCATGCAATGTCTGGAACTGCAGCAGCCACTTTGATTCCATGGGAAGCAAGCCTAACGACAAGGCCAGAGCTCTGAGGATAGCAGAGCAGAAAGATAGACTGAGCCTGGGTTCTTGCTGACATCCCTGAGATACTGAACTAATCCCAGAACCACTTACCTCCCAACTTCTTATTACGTGAGACAAGAACATCCTGACTTTAATGCCACTTAGGTTAGACTTTCTGCTACTTACAGCCTAATGCATCATAACTAATACAAACTTTCCTCTTTTAGAATTCTGTATCATCAGTGGTTGAATGTTTTACTGTATATATCATTGTCTCTTTGGAATAACCAGAGAATTCTTTTTTCATTTGTTTGTTTTGTTTTTGTTTTAGAGACAGAGTCTCACTCTATTGCTCAGCCCAGGCTGGAGTGCAATGGCATGATCACAGCCCCCTGCAACTTTGGAACTCCTGGGGCCTAGCAATCCTCCCGCCTCAGCCTCCCGAGTAGCTAGGACTACAGGCATGTGCCACCATGCCTATCTAATTTAAAAATTTTTTTTTTTGTAGAGACTTACTATGTTGCTCAGGCTGGTCTCAAACTCCTGGCCTCAAGCAATCCTCCTGCCTCAGCCTCCCAAGGTGCTGGGATGACAGGCATGAGCCACCACACCCAGCCCAGAGAATTTGTAATATTTGCAGAACGAGATAAGTACTCAGAGCCCTGTTTTGAAGGGCCCCTCACTAGATCCCAAGCAAGTGCAATGTCCCAGACACCTGCTAACAGGTTTTATACCCCCTTGCCGAAACACCTTGCCTGTGACAGTGATGCTTCCGATTTCCAAACTCAAGCTGGAGAAGGCATTCCTCACCAGCACGGTGACCAGGAAGGTGCCTGCAATGCGGAGGGCAGAGAGTTACGGGCGCTGTCGGTAGTTGTTTAACTTGCACTGAGACGACTCTCCCGGCTTGTGTTTCTCCAGCCCCCTAAGACAGCATGTTACCTTTCACCCTCTGAGCATTTAACGAGCCCCTAGCTGTATGCCCGGCACCTGGCGCAAGCCTCTGGAGACACACAGATGAAGGGACACAGTCTTTGTCCTCAAGGGCGTTAGACACGTAGGACAGTTAAGAGCCAAACCATGGTAGGAACCGGGCTGTGGGCATTGTGGGCACAGGGTGGGGTCACTTCATGCGCAGGAGAGAAAGCAATGGCACATGGGAGGGTGCCAGGGCTAGAGTAGATCCCACAGGATGCGTGAATGCTCATTAGTGAGCTTAAAGCAGGGTCCTGCAGAGGGAAAGAAGTGGAAGAATCGCAGGATGGGTTGAGAGAGCAGAGCGGGATGAGAAGGGTCCATAGATCCATCTGGCGAGCACCTGCTAACACAGGTGTACCATCACCTCTGCCTCGTGCGGAAGGGGTGGGCGGTGGGTGCTACCTTCTCCTCCTCTCAAGTCTAGGGAGAGGGGACCCTTCCCTGGAAGGTTTGACATGTGTTCTTTGAGGTTTAAGAACCCTTTACTCATGCCTTGGAAGAAACAGTCTATTTGGGGGGGTGAGTAGAGGGGAGGGCTACACTTGCGGGAAATAACTACGTTTGGCTGCCTGTAGGCCACGGAACGGGTAAGGATTTTCTGTGGACCAGATGTGGGCCTTGGGGAGAAGGGTGCTGGAGAGGGCAGGGAGAACGAGGCGAGCCCAGCAGAGAGAGGGGAGGTGGCCCGGGAGAAGCTCCGGGCAGGTGTGGCCAGCTGGAGGGGAGGCACCGCCCCCATGCCAGAAGCTACCAGTGAGCAAAATGTCATGAGGTGTGCAGAGACCGTATCAGTGAGTACAGTTTCCCCTACCGAGCAACTTTTATAGGAGTTGCTGTTATAGGAGACAAACTGAATTTGCATTCGGATCATAGCCTGCGTGCTGCATGTGTTTTCAGTTTTGGTAACCTCTGGGTTCCTCCTGTTCCAAGCTGGACCCTTGGTACCCGTGACGTTCCAGTGGTTTTCTTCTTGAACTTGTCTCTTCTGCTAACTCTTTAGTTAGGGCGAGGTAACCCCACACCTGCCGAGTTCTCACCCACTGTCCAACACACCTCTGAGATCCCCGGGCAGCTATGGGCAGGTCCCGGGTGGGCCAGAGACTCTGCGATTCCCATTGCGTTCCTGCCCGCCAGCCTCATCACACGGCCTTCAAGGACTCTCTGCTCCTTTCAGATTAAATGCAAATGTGTACTGTGGCCTCCAGCCCCGGCTGGTGCCAGCCAGTCTGTCCCCCAGCCGGCATCATGGCGACACTTCCTCTCTCCATCCCCCTCTCTCCCACCCTTCAGTTTTTCCCTCTCCCCTACCAGGGAATGGACTGATGTTTCCTAAGCCACTGTCTCCTCTAGAGATCTCGGAAGAGGCCTGATACACCTGCTGTCTTCCAGTGGTTCTCAAGAGGGTGACTTTGCCCCTCCTGGGACATTTGGCAATGCCTGGAGACATATTTGGTTGCCACGGTTTGGAGCGCTGGTGCTATTGGCATCTAGTGGATGCTGCTAGATGCCAGAGATGCTGCTAAACCTCCCACAGTGCCAGCCCCCAACTGTACGGAGGAATTATTCAGCCCGAAATGTCAGCAGTGCCAAAATCAAGAACCTCTGCAGCTGTTAAGCCCCATGAATGCAGATCATATCTGTCTCTCCCTTAGTTTTTGATCCAGGCAGGATGCCGTGAGCCATGTTTGTGCCCAGGACGCACTCCAAAACTAGCAGGACCCTGGGTACCAAGTCAGGAAGGGAAGAGGAGGGAGGTCTGGAAGGGGAGCCACCGACCCCAGGTACCTTCAACTGGAACGGCCACACGGTAAATCCCAAATGGCTCCCTGGAGCTCACTTCCTGGTGGGAGAAGTTTGCCTTGAGTCCTGCCACGTGAAAGATCAATTCCTCCGGGGTGCCCTGAGCCACCGAGACATTGATCAGCAGGTCCTGTCCAAGCTCCAGATGGGCTGAAGCCCAGGAGGCCTGCAGCCCTGACAGCAGCTCCACGAAGTGGACCGTGATGTTTCTGGAGAGCGTGGAGGTGGGGGTGTTGCCGAGGGCCCGGATCTCCAGCCGGTGCCTCCCGGGGCCCATCAGCTCCTGGGCTTCTCTGTCCAGGGTCACGTTGTATGGCAGTGGGCCCCGCTGGGTGGTGGACTCAGCCAGGGTCATGTTCCCCAAAAGCACAGTGTAGGTCACCCCTGTTCCTACATGGGGTAAGAAAAATGTAAGAATGATAGTGACAACCATGCAGTTGATAGCACAATGGTAGTTCAGAGTCGGATATGGATATAGATATAAAGAAATATGTAAGGATGTACCCCCCCACCCTAAATGTTAACAGCGATGACCCCTGAGGATTGGGTTAATGAGTGATTTTTTTCCTTTTGGGGTCCTCTCTGTTCATTTGCACATTCTGATATATTTTTTCATTTTCTTTTTTTTTTTGAGACAGAGTCTCACTTTGTTGTCCAGGCTAGAGTGAGTGCTGTGGCGTCAGCCTCGCTCACAGCAACCTCAAACTCCTAGGCTCAAGTGATCCTCCTGCCTCAGCCTCCCGAGTAGCTGAGACTACAGGCATGCGCCACCATGCCCGGCTAATTTTTTCTATATATATTAGTTGGCCAATTAATTTCTTTCTATTTATGGTAGAGACGGGGTCTCGCTCTTGCTCAGGCTGGTTTGGAACTCCTTACCTCCAGTGATCCTCCCACCTCAGCCTCCCAGAGTGCTAGGATTACAGGTGTGAGCCACCGTGCCCGGCCACATTCTGATTTCTTTATACTACACGTGTTACTTGAGATCTTAAATGTCCATAATAAGTAAATGAGAACATTTTGTTGCCAGGGGTATCCTGGAGGGGAGGAAGGCTGAGAAGGGAGCATCTCTTAAGGGGGTGGGCTGATTTTACAAGCGACAGGGAGCCGAAAGTCATTACTGCAGCAGGAGCAGGTGCCTGCCTGGGGCTCTGCCGATGTGAGAACTCGACCATTCACGGTGAGATGGGGTCCCTTGCAGTTTGCACTTGGTGGTTCTAACTGGGTGCTACAGATCACGGTTGACTCTTCCAATCTGATTTAAATCAACAAACTAGGATTCTTTCCAGTGGAAGCCAAGCTAGTATATTTAAGAACTAGAATTTTTGTTTGGATGAAGATGATGATGATGATCATGATGATGATGGTGGGCTCCACAGGTGTGTGAGGTCACCTGCGCCACCTGCTCATCTCTGCAGCTCCGTGCAGCCCCATCCGCACCTCCAGGCCCCGTCCTGATCTCAAACCAGGCCTGTGCCTTAGGAAAGGTGTGGCCCTGGGTGAGGATGGTTCCTAGCCAGGAAGGTCTCTATTGACAGAAGGGATGATAATTAAAATATTTAACAACCAACATTTCATGGGCACCAACCCCTTAGAATGGATGCTCTGATGCACTGGAATGGACACTGTGACCAATCAGAATGGATGCCATGGGCAGTCAGCATGGACAGCTCAACCAATCAGAATAGACACAATGACCCATCAGGGTGGACTCTGTGACCAATCAGAATGGATGCCATGGGCAGTCAGCATGGACAGCTCGACCAATCAGAACAGACATGATGACCAATCAGAGTGGACTCCGTGACCAATCAGAATGGATGCCATGGGCAGTCAGCATGGACAGCTCGACCAATCAGAATAGACATGATGACCAATCAGAGTGGACTCCGTGACCAATCAGAATGGATGCCATGGGCAGTCAGCATGGACAGCTCGACCAATCAGAATAGACACGATGACCAATCAGAGGGGACTCTGTGACCAATCAGAATGGATGCCATGGGCAGTCTGCATGACAGCTTGACCAATCAGAATAGACATGATGACCAATCAGAGTGGACTCCGTGACCGCTCAGAATGGAGCCCAGCCGTAACCGGGGGCGTGGCTGTATCCGTGGGTGCATCTGAACGTCAGCCCCAACTGGGTGCTAGTCGGCACAAGCTGTGCTGAGATGGGCCCAGCTGGGAGCACTCCCAGTCCCACCTCATCCTGTTCTGATCCCCCTGACAGGGAGTGGCTCGGAGGTTCAGTTCTCGTGATAGGGCTAGGAGCATGCAAGGAGGGGCATTCGGAAGGCTGGGGGCTCTCACTAGCTTGCTAGCCTTGGGACTTTGGGCAAAGTTTTTAACCTTTCCATGCCTTCATTTCCCCATCTGTAAAATGGAGATAACACCCGTATGTATTGAGTGGGCTACTACATGTCAAGAGCTTAGAACAGTGCCTGGCACACACTACGTGCTAAATAAATGAATAAATAGTAGCTTAAAAATTAGCTTAATAAGGGATCACAGTTATTATTTATTAAAACCTGGTAGCTGGATAGATTGGGAGGAAATCGATGACGTCACAGCTGGCCTTGACCTGCCCAGGTGTGCGGACTCACCTCCATCGAGCTCCACCTGAATCCACAGAGGATCCCCAAAGACGGCCCGGCAGAGGGGGCTGGCTCCCGACTGGGACAGGCCGGGGCACCCGGTCACTCTGAGCCTCTCCGTCTTGTCTTGCACTGTCACTTGCTTCTGAGCTGTCACATGCCACTCGCTGGTCGTGCACTCAGCAAACACGGTGAATTCCCCGGGGGACGTGAACTGATGGGTCACGTTGCTGGACAAACTGCCGGCGACAGTCAGAAGCGTTACCAGTGTTGGGGTCGCACGAACACACGCATTCACACACGCACCTCACACCTTCCCTGCTCTGCAAAACTGAAAAGACAGAAGAAAATGATGCTACGTGACTGAGCCCGGCTCTCGGTGTCGGGGCAGGTTACACTGAGGTGTCCAGAAGCGGCAGCAGAGTGGCAGAAACTGCACTGACCCATCAGGGAGATGAATGTTTGCCTGCAGGTCCCTTTCCTGCCATTTACCCCCTCTGTGGCTTGCACAATACCCCCATCGCTGCGCACTTCTGCTTCGTCTGTAAAATGCTATAGACTACCTTTCTCCGGCTTATCTTCCCCACCCGTGAAATGGGACCGGATTCCAAACGTATCAAAATTATAGGTATGTTTTGCTTCTCATTTTCCCGAGGGTACTAATTAAAAATCTCCTATATGTCCTGCCTAGACGTTACCCTTCTGACCCATCGCACTGCTAAGGTCTGAATGTTTGTGTCCCTCCAAAATTCACGTGTTGGAACCTAGTCCCCAATGCGATGGTATAAAGAGGTGGGGCCTTCGGGAGGTGATGAGGTCATGAGGCTGGAATCCTCCATGGATGAGATTAGTGCCTTAGAGAAGAGGAGAAGAGGCCTGGGGGGAGCTCACTCACCCCCTTCCACCGTGTGAAGACAGTGTGAGAAAGCACCATCTGTCAACCAGAAAGGGGGTTCTCAGCAGACACCGAACCTGCTGGCACCTTGACCTTGGACTTCCCAGCCTCTAGAACTGTGAGCAATAAATCTCTGTTGTTTGTGGGCGACCCAGTCTATGGGACTTTGTTACAGCAGCCGGAACAGAGTAAGACACTCACTTGTCTCCCTCACCCCCGGCCACATTCCCCTTCTCTAACTGGACTGGTCCCTCAGCCCTCTGTCTACTGCTTAGACCAGCTGCCTCTTTCCCGCCTCAAGGCTGCCAAGGATGATGTCTTCCTGGGGGGTGGGAGGGTGTAGCCCACCTCCTGGCCCACACTCATGCTGCTCCTTCAGCTCTCAGCTTAAATACCAACTCCTCAGGGCAGCCTTCTGCAACCCACTGACTAGGTCAGGTTACTTCATGAGCTGCCATAGCCTCCCCACTTCTCCTGGGTCACACGCATGCTGATTCGGTGTCATCGCTCTCTGCTAGGCTGTCCGTGTGGACAGTGTCTGTCTAGTTCTCTGTTCTATACCTGGCACCAAGCACAGTATCTGACACCTAGTAAGTGCTTGAGAAGAATCTGGCAAATGAACACGTTTGTGAAAAACTCCACTCTTATTGCTAGCCAAGGTGGAATAAGCCCCCCACAGCCTATCTCTTCCTTGATTACATCTAAAAACCTCAGCAGAATTTACAAAGAAATACCTGAGGACTCTGAAAAATAAACAGCAGCAGACAGATTGGGGCGGAAAGTCAAAACATGAAGAATGGCCCATAAAGATGGGTTTCCTGTTTTGCTTTATTTTGCAATCCCCTTTATGTCTTGGCTTTGACCCAAGGGAAGCCTAAGTCATGGAACTATATAGTGGGTGAAGACAGCAGAAATCTCAATAAAAATCCCCTCTAGCTGGGGGCCACCATACCTAGCTAAGTTTTAAAAAAAATTTTGTAGAGATGGGGTCACACTATGTTGACCAGGCTGGTCTTGAACTCCTGGCCTCAAATGATCTTCCCCTGGCCTTGGCCTCCCAAAGTGCTGGGATTACACAGGCATGAGTGACCATGTTGCCCTTAGACAAAGACTTTAAATCAGTTATTATAACCATGTTCCATAAGGTAAAAATAAACCCTCTTGAAATGAATGTAAAGGTAGACATTCTCAACACAGAAACAGAAACTATAAAAAACAACCAAAGGAAACTTTAGAAATGAAAAACAAAATATCTGAAATAAAAAATTCACCAGATGGGTTCAATAGCAGAATACAGATAACAGACGGAAAAGTCAGTGAATTTGAAGATAGATCAAGAGAAATTATCCACTCTGAAGACTAGAGAGAAAATATATTAAATTTAAAAAAATAAACAGAGTGTTGGCAAACTATGCAACAATATTCAAAGAACTAATCTTTGTATCACTGGAGCACCAGAAAGAAGAAAAAGATTGGTGTAGAAAATATATGAAAATTTTTTTAGCTTGGCAAAAGATATAAATTTATGGATTTAAGATGCTCAGTAAACCCCAAATAAACAAAAACTTAAAGAAAACCACACCCCTACCTATAATAATTGAGCTGCTGAAAAGCCAAAGTAAAGAAAAAAATCTTGAAATCAGCCAGAAAAAAAATGACACATTATATATAAGGTAAATAGTGATTTAAATGACTGGATTTCTTATCAAAAACCATGGAGGTCAGACGACAGTGAAACGACATTTTTAAACTGCTGAAGGAAAAGAACTGTCAACACAGTATTCTAGATCCAGCAAAAATGTCTTCCAGGATTCAAGGCAAAATAAAGATATTCTCAGAAAAACTAAGAGGACTTTTTGCTTGAAAATCTGCTCTGAAAGAAATGCTACAGGAATCTCTTCCAGCGATCCTCCTGCCTCAGCCTCCCAAGTAGCTGGGACTACAGGTGCACATCACCACACTTGGCTAATTTTTATATTTTTTAGTAGAGACAGGCTGGTCTTGAATTCCTGAGCTCAAGGGATCCTCCTAACTCAGCCTCCCAAAATGCTAGGCGTAAGCCACCATGCTGGCCTCTTCCTAAATTCCTTAAAACATATATAATGGTTGAGAGGTATGATTGTTTTCAATGTATTTAGATGCCATACATATAAATACATTTTATGTTATAATGGCAATTATAACATAAAAGAGCATTAGTAAAGAGACCTATATTCTAGTAAGACTTTAATATTTTACGTGCAATAGGAAAACATTACTTTAAAAATAGTAAAACATTACTAAAAAAGTAATGCAAAGAGATATAGCCAAAAAGCGAAAAGATAAGTTAAAATTGAATACTAAAAATATTCAAATAATCCAAAAGAAGGTGGGAAAGGGTAAACAGAGGAAAAATGAACAAAGGGGGCAAACAGAAAACAACAAAATACCAGATCTAAATCCAACTAAATCAACAAGTACATTTATTGTAAATGGTCTAAACACCCCAATTACTATGCCAGACTGGATTTTAAAAAATGAAACCCAGCTATATACTGTCTCCAAGAAGTCCAGTTTAAATATAATGATGTAAAGAGAATAACCAAATAGAGCTTCCGGAAATGAAAAATTAATTTGGGAAAATACAAAACACAGTGGAAAGTTTTAAGAATAGGCTAGACCAAGCAGAAGAAAGAATTTCAGAGCTTGAAGACAACTCTTTCAAATCAACCCAGTCAGTCAAAAATGAAAAACAATCAAGAAGAATGAATAAAGTTTACAAGAAATACGGGATTACGTAAAATGGCCAAATATAAGAATCATAGACATCCCTGAGGATGAAGAAGAAAAATCAAAAGGCCTGGAAAACCTACTGAGAGAATAATTGAAGAAAATTTCCCTGGTTTTACTAGAGATTTAGGCATCTGGACCATCAAGGAGCTCAACAAACACCTGTAAGATTCATCGAAACAAGGGCATCACCAAGGCATGTTGTCGTCAGACTGGCCAAAATCAATGTGAAGGAGGGAGCCCTAAACATGATGATATAGATACATTGAACATAAAAGGATACTAACATCCAAAAAAAAGATGAGATGGCTATTATTATTATAATATCAGACAACGTAGATTTCAGAACAAGAAAAGACAATAGTGCCTCTATTGTGAAGGATTGGAAGGATGGCTTTGAATAGCAAAGTTTAGTTTATCTTTCAGTGATCTGTCTGGAGGAAGTAATTTATTCCATTCTCTGAATTCTAGTGTCATCTGAAATTGCTCAGGACTAAAAGACAGAGAAATGGATCTTTCTTGATTTCTCTCCCAGGGATCTCACCCAGGGGAGAAGACCAGTAAGTGGTTTTAGACACTGTTGCCAGCAAAGAAGAGAGATGCTCAGAATACAAAGAAATGAAGACAACAGCTTAAAAATTCATTCTATGATGCTTTGACCCAGCAGTTCTATTCCTGGGTATACATTCAACAGGAATGTGTACATAGACAGCCCACAAGACAGGCATGTGCTAGAATGTTCATGGCAGCACAATTTGTAATAGCCCCAAATGGGAAAATGCTTATCAACATTAGACTGGGTAAGTAAATCGAGGTATATTCACACAGTAGCATGTTATATTGCACTGACAAAAAAGAAATCATAATCATATACAATATGGATAAACCCTTAAAATGTAATACTGAGCAGAAGTCAGACACGGAGTATACTTTATGATTGCATTTATATAAGTTCCAAACAGAGGTCATGCTAATCTTTTCTTTTTTCTTTTTTTTTTTTTTTTTTGAGACAGAGTCTCACTTGTTGCCTAGGCTAGAGTGCCATGGCGTCAGCCTAGCTCACAGCAACCTCAAACTCCTGGGCTCAAGCAATCCTACCACCTCAGCCTCCTGAGTAGCTGGGACTACAGGCATGTGCCACCATTCCTGGCTAATTTTTTCTATGTATTTTTAGTTGTCCAATTAATTTCTTTCTATTTTATAGTAGAGACGGGGTCTCACTCTTGCTCAGGTTGGTTTCGAACTCCTGACCTTGAGCGATCCTCCCGCCTCGGCCTCCCAGAGTGCTAGGATTACAGGCGTGAGCCAACGTACTAGGCCCACGCTAATCTATGCTGTTCGAAATCAGTGTAGTGGTTATCCTTGGGGGAGGGAGGCCATATCTCAGGCTTGAGTCACTATATCCCTAAAAAGACAAGTGACCCAAGTCCTTGCCTTTTCCTACACATAAGAAAACGTCTGATGGGGGTAAGTGATTATGTTTCTGCATAACCAGATGTACTTCAGTCATCTGTAACTGCATTCACTCTCGCAGCCAAACTCTGGTGCGATCTGACACATACCGACCCTCCACAACACAGATATAAGCAGATATGTGCTGCTCATATCGTAGCACAATATAAGCTACGAGCTGAAACGCTGTTTCTCAGCAGCCCGACAGAACTACTCTGAGAGACTCCCCCGGGCCGTGGTCCTCGGTCTATAGCCCTCTGTAAGATTTCGGAATAAAACTAACTTTAATTATTTAAAAAGCTTGAATTTTTTCCCTTCTGTTGACACAGCCAACCTACATACTCTCCTAAGGAAAATCTCCTTACACTGGCTGGCATCCAAGGCTCTTCCTGACCGGGCCCCTGCTGAGTCTTCCAGCATCTTCCATTTTCCCACAGACCCCGAACTGCAGGTGTAGCCAGGTGCTTGTGGTTATTAAGATATGCCACACACTTTCAGCTCCGTGCTGTTCCCTTTTCCCTAGATCCGCTGCTCTTGCCTTATAATTATGGCTCCCTCAGAAAGGACTCTAGCCTCTAGGTCACTATAAGGCTTGTATTGTCTTGTGAATTATTGGTTTCCAGACAAATCCTCTCGGCTCTCCGAGACTCAGCTGTGCAGGGCCTGCTCTGAGTAACCGAAAAACAATGTCAATCCCCAGATCCAGCAGTAGGTGGCGCTGAGCTAACCGACGCTGGACACATTTCGCATTCTATAAATTGTTCTATAAAGCCCATGACACTATTTCTGAAATGTAGAACGTTTTCCATAAGAAGCAAAAATAAAAACAGCCCACCATGCAAACAAACACAGCCACATAGAATGAAAGGTAAGAAGGAGCTTCTAAAAGGGAAATCGGCCAGGTGTGGTGGCTCAAGTCTGTAGCCCCAGCTTCTGGGGAGGCTGAGCAGGGAGGATTGCTTGAACCCAGGCGTTTGAGGCTGCAGTGAGCTATGATTGTGCCACTGCACTCTACCCTGGGTGGCAGAGTGAGACTCTGTCTTTAAAAAAAATAATAATAAATAAAGGAGAAATCTTTTTGACTTTTATTATGCCAATTTTATTTGAGGTTGGATTCTCCCTGTGAGCTTATATCCATCTAGGATAAACACAGGGGGTCTGATTTTAAAATCTCTCCCTCCTAGACTAACAAGGAGTGAGGCAAAAGTAGCAGTCTGTACAAACATAAAAGCACAGTGGTATTTACACAAAGCCTGTGGCTTCTGTATAAAAAATTCATGCTATTTTCCATTGTATAAACTGGGTGTTGAGACTGCTGGTGTTGATGAGAAAGCACTAGAAATATGTCTCCCCATGTTTATAAAAATGACGGACAAAGGTGCGAGGCTAGTTTCAAGGTCCAACAAATCTTTAAAGGCAATTGGGTGGGATGGTGGGGGAGGGGGCGCCATCCTGTGTATTTTTTTGAAAGACAAAAAACTGCCAATGGCTCTTGCTTAGAGTTAAAGCCTGGAGAGATTGCAAATGTAAAACAGTGCTCATTGTTTCTAATATTATAACCACACAAACAGTTCCAGGCTTGGACTCACCACCCAGAATCGACAAAGATTGGCATTCTGTCCCGTTTGCTCCACGGTTTGTTTATCACTGGCTAGTCCTCGTGTAAGCGGAGGGTCTTAGCAGGGCTACATATGCTCAGTTTTGACTTATGGCACATGCAAGCTGTGTAAGATTTGGGGGCTGAAAGTTTGAGTAGCTTATTGTTTTTTTGATAAAATGAGAGCAACGTCATTTCTCATTTTATTCCGGGAAACACTCAAGACAGCCATCAATATAAATGTGACAGGGAAGGAAACAATCCCAGGAGGACCCGGGTTGTCTCAGAATGTCACATCATGTTAGCAGCGGCTGGGATTAGAACCCCAGCCTCAGGACCCCCAGGGCGGCCCATTGTAATTGTTGTCGTGGATGCTGCCCGCGAGTGGTGACCTTCAAGGGCTGCTCAGTTTGAGACCTGAACTCACTGGGTCAGATCTGGGCTGTGGACAGTGTTGGCCCCATTTGCTCCACCTTACCCAGGTCTTCTGGGAATCCAGCACCCAGGGGGCTGGATCCAGAACCTCCCGCTCCTGCAGTGTAGACCCGGAGCTGTTTTGGGGTTAGGAGAGATGCACATGGCTAAGGGAAGTCTGAGCACCCCTTATTTTCTTGGGGATCCACATTGAACTCTGAACGGTTGTTTCTTTTCTTTTTTCTTTTTTTTTTTTTGAGACAGAGTCTCACTTTATTGCCCAGGCTAGAGTGAGTGCCGTGGCATCAGCCTAGCTCACAGCAACCTCAAACTCCTGGGCTCAAGCGATCCTCCTGCCTCAGCCTCCCGAGTAGCTGGGACTACAGGCATGCGCCACCATGCCCGGCTAATTATATATATATATATATATATATATATATATATATATATATATCAGTTGGCCAATTAATTTCTTTCTATTTATAGTAGAGACGGGGTCTCGCTCTTGCTCAGGCTGGTTTCGAACTCCTGACCTCGAGCGATCCCCCTGCCTCGGCCTCTCAGAGTGCTAGGATTACAGGCGTGGGCCACCACGCCCGGCCTGAACTGTTGTGAGTCGGGTTTGGCGTCTGTTGGGTTGGGGAGGTGACTCTGTGTCCTGGGGGATGCAAGTGCAATGTCGTCAGGCCCCGGTGCCGCACCCTGTGCTGTCCCCACCCGAGGCCAAGAGCCTGAGCTTCCATGCCAGACAGTCTCGGTTTGCACGCCCGCTCTGCCACGCCCTAGCCGTGTGACATGGGCGACGCTACCGTACCTCCCTCAGCCTCAGCTCCTCTGTCTGTGAAAACATGACCACGATCACCTAGCACAGCCCTGTCCCGGGGAAATAGTGTGAGCCACGTGTGTGTAGCTTTTAATTTTCTCACAGCCACATTGAGAAAAGTGAGAAGAAACAGGTGAAATTAATTTCAATGATTCATTTTTTTCTTTAACCCAATATCTCCAAAATGCTGTCATTTAAACCTGGAAGCAGTATCAGCAAATCATGGGTGTGATATCTTACGTTCCTACTTGGGAGGGGACTAAGTCTTCCAAGTTCCGTGTGTATTTTACACCTACAGCATAATTCGGTTGAGACCAGCCACATCTCAAGTGCTCAGTAGCTCGTGTGGCCGGCAGCTGCCACACGGACAGCACAGCTATAGCTCTAAGGTTGTTGCAAGGATTCAATGGGATTATGTGTGCACACTGCTTAGCTGGAGTATTATTAATATTACTAATATTTTTATTGTCCCTCATACCAAGATGAGCATCTTCTTCACCCCATTTGCAACTGAGCTGAGATTCTGCACAGAGTGGAGCCGGAAGTACCGAGCTCTTTCTCGTGACTTTCCATGTAGCCTCCATGATGAGAAAACCCACATGGCAGAGTGTTTGCAAACACAGCAGCAATAGTTCCTGCCACCCCTGTCCACATGCCCATTTGCAGTGTGACGCCATACCCCTATCTTCGTAGGTGGATTCTTTCTCTTCCTCTTGAATCTGGGCTTAGCCATGGGACTTGCTTTGGCCAATGAGATGTCAGAAAATTCGACCCAAGTAGAGATTTGAAAACTATTTGCACATCAGACTTGGCTCTCACTCACTGCCGGGAACCCTTCGCCACCACGCGAATGAGCCTCTCGGCTAGCCCGTTGGGTGATGAACGGCACGTGCCCTTAGCTGATATCCAGCGAGGCCTTGCTAGACCAGCCAACCCCAGCTGAATTGGCCCAGGCAAGAAAAGCCACCCAGCTCTCCAAAGAACCATGAAAAATAACAACGATTGCTTCAAACCACTAAAGCAAGGGATGGTTTGTTACGCAGCGAAAGCTGACTGATACAACCCCACCCGAGGCTCAGAGAGTCCCCTTACCTGGGAGGGTAGTAGGGATCAAAAGTGTGGCCATCTCCCGTACTGATTATACAGGACAGGTTTCCTATGTAGGGAGACAGAAGCCACGTCAGGGAGATGGTGACGTTGTCAAAGACGAAACTCTCGTTGGTCACCTCCAGCTGCAGGCCTGCAGGTGAAAACACAAGATGCTGTGTGTGCCCTCATGAAGCAGAATTGCATATTTCTGTTTAACACCTACTCTCTTCCATCCACCTGTCCCTTATTTTTATGTGGGGCTTTTAAAGTTTTTAAACGTTTTTTGTTTATTTTTTTTTTACTTTTGAAAGTTCTTTTGAATTTTGTTTTTCATTCACAGGTAATGCACAACTGAGATACAGAATTTGAAACGTATGAAAGGGTATAGCCCTCAGCCTCCAGTTCTGCGGCCCAGCCGGCCAGTGTCACCAGATTCCTGGGTCACCATCCACAGGGACCTAAGCATACACGAGCACGTATGTACTTTGTTATTTACACGTTTTTTCACTTAGTGTTTCTTGGGGATTGCTTTATATGAATATAGTTACAGTTGCTTTGTTCTTTTTAATGGCTGCATCATGTACTCCAATTCCTGTAATCCTAGCACTTCAGGAGGCCGAGGGAGGAGGATCGCTTGAGGTCAGAAGTTAGAAACCAGCCTGGGCAACAAAACGAGACCCCCTGTCTCTACAAAATATAGAAAAGATTAGCCAGGCATGGTGGCGCATGCCTGTAGTCCCTGCTAGTCAGGAGGCTGAGGCAGGTGTGTTGCTTGAGCCCAGGAGTTTGAGGTTGCAGTGAGCTATGATGACATCAGTAAGCTCTAGCCGGGTGGGTGACAGAGTGAGGCGCTGTCTCAAAAAAAAAAAAAGTGGTGGATGAATGAGTGCACATTAGATTTTATAAGATCTTGAACTTGGAAAGTTGGCATGGAGGCTGGGGTGAGGGGAGTAGAATTTGCTGGGCTTCATGCCCTGTCGGCTGATTTATGTAGCACAATCATTTGGATATAAGATATAAGAGGCTGAATGCAAACGAAAAGGACTTTCTGGAGCTGGTCAGAGAGCTGTCACGGTCCTCATTCACAGCTTCCCCAAGGGTGCTCACGATGCCACCAGGCCTTTCTGGGCGCAGTCACCAGGGGGACCGATAAAATCCCTCCGTTCAGAAATCAGAAACAGAGTGTGATCGGAACATGCTGGTTCACAAGGGGGCGGATATTTGAAATCTGGGTTGGGCCATAAAATCCGGTCCAGGTGACCGCCAGACCCAAGCCACCCATTGCCCTAAGCTACACATTTGGTGACAATGAAGCTGTGGCTGGCAGATCACCAGGGGGCACCCTTTGTCGGTGAGCAAGTCCCACAATGGAAATTGCCGTTAAAACACATGACCTGCTCTTCCCAGAAAACAGAAGGGAGACACGGCATCTTCCATGTTCCGCCCTGGCGTGTCCAGCGACTAACGCTGCCCGTAAAGATCGTCTTCCCTCCCCCCTTCCTGCACGCTGTCCTCCGTGGGCCCCTCCTTCTGTACCCACCTGCCCGCTCTTCTGGATGGCCCCTGGGGACCCCAACATTCCCTGACTCATCTTTTCCCGTCAGAGCTCCTGTTCCTATTGCTCGTGTCCTCAGTGGAAGCTGCTGCTCCAAGCGGTTCATTTGGTTTCCCAGCCTTAGGGCAGTCAGCGAGCTCAGCCGCTGTCCGTAGGAATCTAAATCAACGCGGCCAGTTTGGAGGGCAGTTTGGCAACGTCTATTAACGTTTTTAAATGCACACACACCGTGACCCAGCACTCGCCCTACCGCGATCCCTCCTCTAAAAATAATCCCAAGCACGTGTCAAGATACAGGCACAAGAATGAACACTGCAGAGTGGCACATAACAACGGAAAGTCGGAAGTGACCTAAATGTTCATCAGTAGGGGAACTGGCTACGTAAATCATCATCTTAGGGTAGAATACAATGCAGCCAGTAAAAGAATAAGGCAGTGATTTGGAAAGATGTCTAGAAATATATATATACACAATCTGGCTCTCCTTGTCACCTTGGCTAGAGTGCCGTGACATCAGCCTAGCTCACAGCAACCTCAGACTCCTGGGCTCAAACGATCCTCCTGCCTCAGCCTCCCGAGTAGCTGGGGCTAGAGACATGCATCACCACACCCTGCTAATTTTTCTATTTTTAATAGAGATGGGGTCTCACTCTTGCTTAGACTGGTCTCAAACTCCTGGACTCAAGCAGTCCTCCCACTTCAGCCTCCCAGAGTGCTAGAATTACAGGCGTGAGCCACCGTACCCGGCCTAGAAAATATTATTAAGTGAAAGAAAATTGAGTGATAGACCCACATGTTAACATGATTATATATATATTTTTTTAATTTTTTTTTTTTTTGAGACAGAGTCTTGCTTTGTTGCCCAGGCTAGAGTGAGTGCCATGGCGTCAGCCTAGCTCACAGCAACCAAAAACTCTTGGGCTCAAGAGATCCTCCTGCCTCAGCCTCCCGAGTAGCTGGGACTATAGGCATGCGCCACCATGCCTGACTAATTTTTTCTCTATATATTAGTTGGCCAATTAATTTCTTTCTATTTATAGTAGAGACGGGGTCTTGCTCTTGCTCAGGCTGGTTTTGAACTCCTGACCTCAAGCAATCCGCCTGCCTCGGCCTCCCAAAGTGCTAGGATTACAGGCATGAGCCACCGTGCCCAGCCAACATGATTATATTTTTATAAAAATATGCATATATCCATTCATACAAAGCCACATCTACACAAACATTTTAAAAAGCAGGGAATAATTTATTCCAAATAATAATTAACAGTGTTTCCTTACGGGGAATGGGATCGTAGAACTGAAGGGAGGGTTTCTTTTTTCCTCCTTAATTTATAAAACTTTTATAAATCATGGTATTTTTACAGCTTTCAAGATTCGTATTTTTAAAATGCGCCCACGTGTTCCAAAGGGTAGTGGCTGAGCAGGTGCGGGGTGGGGGGACCTGGGACTCCTTCCAGCCTCTGCAACAGAAGCTTCAAATGCTTCACCCCATGGGGCCGAGTTAGGTGGGGGGTGGGACGGCAGGGGCGCCGTTCTGGGTGAGGAAGTGTCTTGGCACACAGCCATCAGCCCACGTGGCTCTGCTCCCAGAGGAAGCCGCACATGCCATGGAAATGAAGGGAAATTCCTCCGCCCGAGCAAGCCGGGGACTCACCTTCCTGGCACTGGTACTGCACCCACAGGTAGCTGCCCCAAGTTGGGCACAGGTCTCCAAAGTAGGTCCCATCTGCTGCCACCTGGCATGCCTGCAGGCCCTGGCAGTGGCCTGGGAAGCAGAAGCAGTGTGCAAGACAAAAGAAGAAACATTCAGCAGAGCCACACAGAGATGAATTGCCTCTCATTCATTCATTCATTCATTCATGCATTTACCCACCATCAGCCCAACCAATATCTGCTGGTATCTAGGGAAGACCAGGGCCTAGGCTAGGTTCTCCAGGGAGAGAGAAGTAGGCTTCCTGCCCTCAAGTAGCTCAGGGTCCAGCACATTGGTTCTCTAACGTTAGCATGCACCACGCCCCCTGGAGGGCTTGTGAAGACACCGCATTTCAGACCATTCTAGATCATTCTAGACCGTTCCAGAACCAGTCCCCAGGGACTGGGATTCAGTAGGTATGGAGGCAGCTGGAGAATTTGCATTTCTCAAAAGCTCCCAGGGGATGCTGATGCAGACGACCCCATTTTGAGAACCACTGGTCCAGTAGCATCTAGTCAGGTGGCCTAAAATAGAAATCGACACCCAAGACCCAGCAGAGAACAGGCAAGTTTAGGAATCCTGGGTCTACTGGGGATGCCAGGTGCCCACAGAAGGGGGGAGGGTAGAGCCCACACCAGAAACTTCAGGGTTACCCAACAGCTTTGCCTCCTGCCCATGGAGATTAATTACATCTGCAAAGTACCGTTTGCCATGTAAGTCAACCTGTTCACAGGCGTGGTATCTCATTATACCCACAGTTCCAGGGATTGCAGTGAAAAATCAGGTGCCATAATTCTGCAGATACTGGACAGGAAGAGGTAAGAAGCCAAGGTGCTTCTCAGCCTGCCTCTCACAGCAGTTCCCCAGAGCCCCAGCTCTCTCTGGACAGGCTCTCCTAGACGGTCCCAGCTCCCACAGGGCAGCCTCTGCCTGGCCCTGGCACCTGCTGGATGGCCCTGACTGCTGGTTTGGGGAAGACCATCCCTTCCAGCTGTCCCTGTAGTCTTTAGAGGTGGTAGCAGTTTTCTATTGCTGCTCAACTCCGGGTTGCTGCATCATTCCGTGTTTGGCTTCTCAGCACTTCGCTGACTTGGGAAACCAATTCCCTGCATTGAATTCCCTCTGTTGAAAGACCTAGCGTGATTTCTGTTTTCCTGATCGGACCTAGTTGGAGAGATCCCAATCTATGTTGCTTCTACCATATGTATCCACAGTACTAGACTATAATCTCCAAGAGTGGGAGGTGTATTTTGTTTTTCTTCTTCTTCTTCCTTTTCTTTTTCTTTTTTCTTTTTTTTTTTTTTTTGAGTCTCTTCCACTCCCCTGCCCCCAGCAGTCCCCTTATAGTGCTCCAGTTAACAGGCAGTCTTCAGCATTCAACTATAATCCCCTGAGCATGCAGAAATGTAAGCTGCATTTGCAGGGTGTGTACAAGGTTCTCCTGACCCTCACAGGAGCCCCGGGAAACTTAGAAAGATTCTGCAACTTGCCTTGGGCCACGTAGCAGGGATTTGAACTCAAATCTCCCATCCTCTTGCTGTGCACACTGCTGCCCACCTCCTGGAGGGGGGGTGGTTCTGCCGTACGCTTGAACGTGGCCTAAGCAGTCTACACTGGGGATACCAGCAGGGCTCACAGCACGGCCCACAAACCACACTGCACTAAACATCCAGCATCCCGTTGGATCTGATAAGCTGCCTCAAGATGCAGAGGCCACATCCCTGCTGCGTGAGGGGCCTGGCACCTCCCGTCCCCCACCACCCTGGCCTCAGCCATTCTGTGCCCAAATCCTGCACTTCCCCAATAGCCAGGCTCCTGGTCCTGGCCCAGGAAGGCCTTCCTAAGCCCCACCTCGGCCCCGTGAGCAAGAGACCCCCTCTGGTTCTACAGGAACCCTTGCCCCCCCCCCATGTGTCTGTCTTTAGGTTAAATACACTCAGAGGGAAGTCTAATCCCCAAATCTGTGTTCTTTCCATGGCCCCATGTGGCCTCATGTAATCCACTTAAAAAAAAAAATAAAGTAAACTAAATCCAATCTAATTCCAGGATTGAACACGTCTTGCAGACAAACTTAACACCCAACCCCCCGACCCAGAGCACGGAAATGCCTCGCTGGCTGCTCCCACTGTGGCGACAGACAGCAGTGGTGGCCCCACTGGAGAGCACCCCTTCCCTCCTTTCCCCACGCCGGCTCCGAGGGAGCGAGGACAGTGTGGTTGGCACAGGGAGGAGGGGACAGGAGCAGGACACAGTGCCAAGGGAGGGGAGGCTCTGGAAGTACCAGGCACCCCTAGCCTAACCCTAACCTGAACCCTGACCCTGACCCTAACCTTTGAATCTTCCAAGGCCCTGTGGGCAGAGGCAGAGGCTCAGAAGGGCAGATGGGGGGAGACTGGCCCCGAGGCCTCCCAGCCTGGGCGCAAGTGCCCTCGCTTAGCCAAGAAGCAGCAGGCCACCTGCCCTCCCAGGACCCCGCAGGCTGGGCCGAGGTCACCGTGGCTGAGAGAGAGGGCTCCCCAGTGTCCCGGACGATGGAAGCCTCTGAGGACTTTGCACCTTCCAGAATTGGGCATGAAGCCCCCACAATCCCTGACACTGAATCCCCAGCCCCAGGCAAGTGCTGCTCGGAGGCACGTTGACTCTGATTGAGAAGAACAAGGCCCCAGAGAAGATGTCCCGCGAGAACAGGAGAGAGCATCAGGAGCGTTTGTCTCGCCATGGTTCTCGGGAGCCAAGATTAAGAAACAGCCCCTACGTCTCTCAACAGGAGAAGGGATGAATGATGGCTCAGTGACACAACAGACGAGACGAATAAACGAGAACGTGTGTCCAGGTGGATGACACAGCTCAAAACGTAACGTTGAGCAAAACACACAAAAAAGCACATTGCAGAATGACACGTGCAATGTGCCAGTTATATAAATGTTAAAATCCTATCAAACAACACTCCATGGTGTTTGGGGTGCATAGATAGATACAAGGTGCAAATGGAGGACACGCGTGTGATTAGTAAACACGGAATCCACGACAGGGACAGGATCAAGGAGGGCCACGTGGGAGCCGCGCGGTGTCCCCGTTCGTTAAACAAGGGGACCGCAAGCAAGTGTGGCGTAGTGTTAAGGTTTGACAAAGGTGGATCGTGGATCCGCGGGAGTGTGCGATATTTGTTATTCTTGTCTGCATGTTTGATATATTTCAAAATTAAAAGAATTAAGTTTTTAAAAAAGTGATGTTTCCCACGCAGGGAGCAAAATGCCCACCCAATCCCCAGACCACAGACCCCACCTCTGCCTCCTGCTCGGCGCCGTGGTCAGATCGGCCAGTTTTCCCACATGCCAGAGGCCCAAGGTCAGAGACAAAGATTGTTAGAACATTCTGGAACTCTTTGCTGGGCACAGGACACCAGCAACTGCCCTCTGCTTGCAGCCAGAGCTGCGGAGCCCCCGGGCCCTACCTGCCACCTCGTCCTTGACGTCAGCCCAGCTGCAGTCCTCCTCGAGGTCCGAGGGGTGCCCGGCGTCCCGGGTGCAGTAATGGGGGGTCCGGCGCCCGTAGAAGGCGTCCTGGACCCGGATGACCTGCCCGGAGCCGCAGTGCATGGTGGCGTTGAGGCCCTGGCAGGCCAGGCGCTGGCCGAGCCCTGTGGCAAAAGGAAGGTGACACCGCAGCAGGGTTCACAGTTACAGAGGGCCACCTGCCAGTTTATGGGAAGCCCAAGGGTGTTGGGGGTCAGGGCTGTGAGATGCCGGGACCCAGTAGGAGCCAGCTCGGCAGGGGTGAGAAATATAACGCAGTCGCCCAGAGCATTGCTCGAGAGCCAGGCTGCCTGGCGTCACATCCGGCCCAGCCTCACACCGCTGGGTGACTTTTGGCAGGGTAGTTAGCTTCTCTGTGCCCCCTTCTGTAAAGGGGAACATCAACACCAAACGCCGTATAGTGTCTTTAGGGACATTGAGTGAGTTTGTACGTGTGGAGTAAGAGCCGCACACGTGGCAACGATTGATCTGCCTGCTTTGAGTGTCATCCTTTAGCGTCCTCTCAAAGCAATGCCTGGCCCCCAACACGCAGGCAGGGACACAGGGAGGGAGCGAGACAGAGATGGAGAAACAGAAAGAGTCGGGGCAAAAGAAAGACTGAGAGAAAACTGAGACGGAGGGGGGCGCGGGGGGGGGAGACAGAGAGAAGAGAAGGCCAGAGAGAGATGGATCGGGTGACAGGCAGGGGACAGGGCGGGCAGGCGGCTCACCAAACTCGCAGACGAAGGCGAAGGGGCGTGCGCAGTCCCCAGAGGCAGCCCAGGCCGAGGAGGGGCCCCTGGCGATGTAGCCGCAGGTGGCAGGGGCGGCCGGCCCCTCAAGCCAGTTGCTGTAGTTCACGCTCGAGGTGTCCAGCCAGGTCCCTGGGCCTGGGAAGGGCAACACAGCCACCAGGACTTGGCAACTTTCTTCCTACCCCCTTTTATAAATATGCGGGGCCCGCCCCAGTGTAACTGCTTGTGTGCAGTGGTGCTCAATCAGTGCTGATGGGCTGGAGGCGCCCCTCCCCCACACCAGTGCAGGGGCCCTTCCCCACTGCTATCTTCAAAAACACTCCACTGTAAGAACTGGGGCGCCCAACTGGGGAGCCCACAAAAGGTGGTTTGATTAAATAAATGTCACTTCCAGCTCTGTCTAACCATAACTTAGAGAGTGGCCCAAAAATGTGCCGGAGTATGTTTGAAGGTGTCCCCTACTTCCCCATAGGCAGGGTCCCTTGTCAAATATATCTGGGCAGGCCAGGCATAGTGGTTCACGCCTGTAATCCCAGCACTTTGGGAGGCCGAGACAGGAGGCTTGCTGGAGGCCAGGAGTTCAAGACCAGCCTGGACAATGTAGCGAGATGCACGTCCCTACAAAAAATAGAAAAATTAGCCGGGCATGGTGGCACACGCCTGAGGTCCCAGCTACTCAGGAGGCTGAGGCAGCATTGCTTGAGCCTAGGAGTTTTGAGACTGCAGTGAACTATGATGACACCACTGCACTGTAGCCTGAGTGACATAGCCAGACCCTGTGCACTCCCCGAAATATATATATATATACATATATATATATATAGGCAGTGCTGAGTTTATATGGAAGCAGTTCTTGTTACTTCGGAGCTCTTTAGACCCTTGAAAACACTAAAGAAACTCTCAAAGAGCTGTTTGTGTGTGTGTGTAAAACAAGAGCCCCTCAAGGCCACTAGAGAGTTAGAAAACACTAGATGTAAAATATTTACTATGAAGACTCAAAAATATAATTATTAAATTTTTAAAAGAAATTCATGCAAAAAAAAATTTTTTTTTTAATTCAAACAGTACAAAAGGGTCTACAATGAAGACATCTCTCCCAACCTCTGTGCTGCTCCCATAATTGTTAGGTTTCCGGTAAATGCTTCCAGGCTGCACCGTGTCCACACGGCAGCAGTTGTGAGTGCCTGAAATCTACTCACGCTGGTGCCCTTGTAGTGCACACGGCGTCTGGCCCTTGCTTCTTAAATAACATTAAGCACTGGAGGTTGTTACCTATCAGCCCGGTGAGATCTGTTTCATTTTCTGTGACAGCCACACAGTGTCCCTTGAAAGATTGTCATAGACACGACTCCTCTAGCTGCAGGTGAACAGATGTTCAATGTACAGAAATTGACCATTGCTGCATCTCCAAGTCAAGAAACCATTCAAGGGACGTTGCCTGCAGAAATGTCTTTTTTTTTTTTTTTAAGAGACGGGGTCTGACTGTGCCCAGGCTGTGTTCAGGGTTCAGGCTGGTGTCGAACCCCTGAAGCAGCAGCTATCTGCCCGCCTCGGCCTCCTAGAAAGCTAGGACGATAGGCGTGAGCCACGGCACCTGGCCTAGAGGTGTCTTAAGAATCTGTGTCCCCTGGGCTGTGAGTTGCCTTATATGAGCTTCCATGATGGCTCGTTGCTTAAGGCATTTCCATGCACGCTGCTTGTGCATCCAAGTGGCACAAATCCTGGGGGTGCTCAGCTCAGACCAAGTTACTTCTCAAACCCAGTAGCTTCTGCAGCAGGGGTCCTCAAACTTTTTAAACAGAGGGTCAGTTCACTGTCCCTCGGACCATTGGAGGGCCATTGGAGAGTGCAGTGCACATTCCACACATGCGCACTGTGGGCCCGGGACCAGTTGGCTGCTAAGCAGGACAGGCAGCAGCGGCAAAAACACCTGGTGGTCCGGATAAATGTCCCCGGTGGGTGGCATGTGGCCTGCGGGGCCGTAGTTTGAGGACACCTGTTCTACAGGGGCAAAGAGAGAACCTTGGGCACCAGTGTGGCACACAGGGTAAGTCAGGCTTAGACGTCGCTCTGGCTGTCCTGAGACCCCACTGCCCTGCACAAGCTGCTCATCTCGAGCAAGTTGGCTCCTTCTCTCTGGACTTAATTTTCCTCATACAGAAAAGAGGAGTAGCCATGCCCAGCTCATAGGGTTGGTGGGAGGATTAAATGCAAATGTCCCTTTGTCCGTTCTCTCTTGTGTATAGGCACTGGGAAAACAAAAATGGCCAGAATATGGTGCTTTTCCCTGGAGTGCTCATAGTCTAGGGGGGAGACAGACACCTAAACCATTAAAGCCACACCAAAAATGCTCTCATAGATGGGGAGGGACCTACCTGGCTGGGGTGAGGGATGGAGCCCTCTGGGAGTAAAGGGGAAGTAAGAGTTTTCAGGAAGACTGTTAAAATCAGACTTCTAATGCCAATGGAGCTGTATGGAGCACTTGACTTGCTTTAATCTCATAACGAGTGGGGAAAGACATGTGGACTAAGCTGTTTAAAAATAGCATAGTCATTATTTTCTGAGACTCAGTTTTCTCATCTATAAAATGGAGACAGCAATAATAATTTTCTCACCGGTTATTGTAAGGACTCAACATGATACTGGCCATGAAGCACTCAGGATAGTGCCCGGACTATTCTAGCAAGAGCTGAAGAAGTCACAGTCAGTGTTATTATTGGGCACGTGCAAAGAGATGGAAATTTCTAGAGTGTCAGCTATGTACCGGGTAGCTGTGCAAGACACTGCACATGAATTATCTTATTTGATCCACAGAACAGCCAAGGAGAAGGATATCCTTACCACGAGAATTGGGACATGCTGATTTGTTCCGGGTTGCTCTGGGTAAGAAGCGACCTACCTTCTGTGGTTCCATTCAGCGCCGAGTTCCCCGTGAGTCCAATCCACCATTCCCTGTCCTGGGAGATGTGCTTCTGCAGGAACCGCTGGGTCCCTTCGTCACGGATGAAGACCAGGTGGCCTCCTTGCCTCTCACACCAGCTCTGGGCACCGTGGAAGGTGCGTCCGAGTGGCACGAATTCATAGCAGGCATCTCTGAAGGCCACCTGGCTCCTAGAGCAAAAGCTGCCTTCCTCTGGCTTAGCGGTGGTGGCCCTAAAGCTCAGAGTGAGCCCCAAGAGGACCCAGCCCACTGCACTCATGTCTGCACGGCTGCTGGGGCCTGCGGTGGAGCTAGCTCCGGGGAGCTTCATATCCTGGCACCTTCGCGGCCACCTGCCATCCGTCTTCCCTTCTCTCTTCGCGACACATGATAGCAGCTGCCTTTTGTTTAAGAAAACAAAGGACTCGGGTTGACAGTGTCTGCGGTTTTATGTCACCCAGCTCTTTGTCCGATCGCTGTTCCAAAGCCCGTCACCAAATGGCCTTCTAGAGAAAGATAGTTGGGGGGAGAGTAGTCACCTGTCTGTCTGTCTAGACAACTGTGAGCGGCCGATAAACAGTCCTTGCTATTGATTTTATGTCATCGCCCTGGGGGCCACATGTTTCATGAGAAGCCGTCAGCATGTTGGAAGTATGCGATAAAGGAAAAGTGGCAGGAAAGTTAGAGTTATGGGATGGTAAAGAAAGGCTATCCAACCCTATTGTCTACACAGTGGCGACTGTGCTCGCGCGATTATCATTCTCTCCCCAGCGTGGCTGAAATCCTAATGGATATTCGGTCTCCTCTCTGATTCATCATGTCATCACTCATGCCTGCTGGGGAATAACAATTCCCTAAAAGAAATTTATATGATGTCGTCATGATAATAGCATTTATTCAAAGCTCAGACCTTGCCCATTGTTACCCACTACCTAAGCCCTCCAGTGGGTTTCCATGACCCATGGGTCAAGTTCAAACTTCCTAGCTTGGTGTACAAGGCTCTATACGGTCTGACCCCTGACAGTATTTCTAAACACATCCCCCCAAATGTGGGGAAATGGGCTTTCTCATCCCCTGCTGTTGTGAGTGTAAATTGGTACAACTTCTTTTTTTGTTTTTTTTTAAGATCTCTAATCTTGTTTTGTTTTGTTTTGTTTTTATTTCAGGATATTACTAGGGGTACAAATACTCTGGTTACATATATTGCCTTTGCACCACCCAAGAAAGAGCTACCAGCATGCCCAGAAAGTGTATACCGCACCCATTAGGTTTGAATTTACACATCTCCCCGCCTCCTATCTGCCCAACACCCAGTGAAGGTTACTCCCATATGTGCACATAAGTGTTGATCAGTTAGTGCCAATTTAATGGTGAGTACATGGGGTGTTTGCTTTTCCATTCTTGTGATCCTTCACTTGGAAGAACAGGCTCCAGCCCCATTGTGTGCATTGTGACAATATCTATCAGAATTTAAAAAGCATAAACTCAAAAGTGCAGCAATTCCACTTCTAGGAATGATACCATCGACAGATACCAATTTCATACATGTGTGAAAGGTCATTTGGACAAAGTTATTCATCACAGAGTTTTGTAAGAAGGGAAAATTGGAAACAACCTAAATATCCGTTGATAGGAAATTGGTTAACAAAATGCGATGCCTCCCACATGCCCACTAAAAAATGAGCAAATTTTTCCTATGTAAAATGGGAAGTATCTGTAAGATTTTTGTTAATATTTGAAAGCAGAAGTATGAGGCATTGTGCTGGTCCAATCCCACTTGTATAGAAACATACGTAAATATTTATCTGTATGTATCTCAGAAAGAGCCTAAAAGAAACTGGCAAGAGTGAAGTCCTAGGAGGAGAACTAGGGGGGAAACGGAGGAGGGAGGGAGACTGGAGACTGTAGTTTTGTTGACTACCCTTTTGCAGCTTTTCTATTTTGTACCAAGTGAGCATATTATGTGTTCAAAACTAATAAAGGTTTTTTTTTTTTTCTTTTAAATTTTTAAAGGCTTTTTTTGTAGAGGTGGGTCTCATTATGTTGCCCAGGCTGGTCTCAAACTCCTGGCCTCATGTGATCCTCCTGCCTTGGCCTCCCAAAGTGCTGAGATTATAGGCAGGAGCCACTGTGCCCAGCTATCAAAACTGATAAATTATTTTTTTAAAAAGATCTTGTAGGGGATGTGGGGCCATCCTCTCCCACAAGTTCAAAGCCACAGCTCCTACTCACTCTCATAGTGCAGGGCTGTGACCTTCCCTCCCACATCTGGGCATTGCCTGCACTGTGCTCTCTGCCAGGGACGTCTTTCTCCCCAGCCCTTCCCTGACCACTTCCTTATCTTTTAAGACTCAGCTCAAATGTCCCTTGCTGGCCGGGCGCGGTGGCTCACGCCTGTAATCCTAGCACTCTGGGAGGCTGAGGTGGGCTGATTGTTTGAGCTCAGGAGTTCGAGACCAGCCTGAGCAAGAGCAAGACCCCATCTCTACTAAAAATAGATATAAATTAATTGGCCAACTAAAATATATATAAAAAATTAGCCAGGCATGGTGGTGCATGCCTGTAGTCCCAGCTACTTGGGAAGCTGAGGCAGGAGAATTTCTTGAACCCAGGAGTTTGAGGTTGCTGTGAGCTAGGCTGATGTGATGGTACTCTAGCCTGGGCAACAGAGTGAGACTCGGTCTCATAAAAAAAAGAATAGTATTATTGAGCTATGTCTGACATAACATATAATTCACTAATTTAAAGTGTTCAGTTCGGCTGGGCACAGTGGCTCATGCCTATAATCCTAGCACTCTGGGAGGCCCGTGGATTGCTCGAGGTCAGGAGTTCGAAACCAGCCTGAGCAAGAGCAAGACCCCGTCTCTACTATAAATAGAAAGAAATTAATTGGCCAACTAATATATAGAGAAAAAATGAGCCAGGCATGGTGGTGCATGCCTGTAGTCCCAGCTACTCGGGAGGCTGAGGCAGCAGGATTGCTTGAGCCCAGGAGTTTGAGGTTGCTGTGAGCTAGGCTGATGCCACAGCACTCACTCTAGCCTGGGCAACAAAGCAAGACTCTGTCTCAAAAAAATAGAAAAAGAAAGTGTTCAATTCAATGGTTTTTAGTATATTCACAAGGTTGTGCAACCATCACTATGATTGATTTTGGAATATTTTTATCACCCCAAAATTAAGCAGTTATTCCCCATTTCTCCCTCTCTCATCTCCTGACAACCACTCATCTGCCTTCTGTCTCCACGAACTTCCAGAAAAGATGTCAAGTAAATAGTTCACCGTGGCAGGGTGGCCGGAGACTTCAGAGAACACATGGTCTGATATCTGGTTTCAAGTTATTAACTTGCTCCGACATAAGTCCCTTTCTTTTTCTCCCCCAGCCCCTGGCAATCACTAATCTATTTTCTGTCTCTATGGATTTGTTCACTCTGGCTATTTCACGTAAATGGAGTAAGACAGCGTGTGTGTGTGGCCTTTTGTGTCGGTTTCTTTCACTTAGTGTCATGTTCTCAAGCTTCCTCCGTGTCACAGAGTGTACGAGCACTTCACTCCTGCTTGTGGCTGAATGGTATCCCACTGTATGGACCGACCGCATGTTTACCCAACATCGGTTGATGAGCATTGGGGTTGTTTTACTCGGTGAGTTTCTTTCGGGAAGAACGACATGGCTGAATCTCTGCCTCATGTGTGTTGGCTCCTGGCAGAGCTCAGCCAGCGTTTGCCAGCCCGGCCCCATCCTCAGGACCTCTGACCTCCCCTTCCCTTCCTCAGAAGCCCTTCCAAGCCCTCTGGAGTGGCCCTGCTGGACAGAGAATGGGGAAGGCTTACAGCCCAGGGCAAAATACAGTGTCATCTCTGACTCACAGCTGGAACCCAGGCAAGCCAGAGCAGGCCTGTTATCTCTGCAGGCTCAGCTTCTAATGACTTCCATTAGCAAACTATGTGGAAGGCCACACGCGGTGATAATATATCTCCCGGGTAAAGGCTTCGTTTATGTCTCTAATGGAACATGCTCAGAGACACTTGATAACAAGTGCAGATTTGCAGGCTAAATTCCATGTCCACATTCTTTACATTCTGATAAACTGCAAACTCCCGGGCACAGAATTCCTCTTGGTGACATAAGCTCCCAATGTCCCTTGACCTCCGTGTACGTGAAGATATTTACACCCTGTGCCCCAGACATTCTGGTCCGGGGAATACACCCATTTTAGTTTGGGTCCCCGCAAAACTGACCAAGCCTAGAATTCAAGTGCAAGACATCTATTTGGGAAAGGATCCAGGAAATGCTTGCAGTGCCGGGGAGTACAGGAATCAGTGTCTTTATTGGTCCTAGTGAATCTTTGCTCTCTTATATATTGGAAAAATGACATAGCAAAGGAATTCTCAAGGTGCCATCACGCTAATGCATTGTATGTCCTCATGGTTCCCTCCTATGCGTGTCCCCTTGAAGACGGGTTTACCAAGAGTCATAGCGCGTGTGTGACTCTCTCCTATTGCACCCTGCGTGTCGTGCTTGGCGTTAGGCAGTGGCCTTCTCCCTGTTGCTGCTGGGCTTTGACATCGGCGTGCTGGGGGCTGAGCCTCCTTTCACTGAGCGGACCATTCCCATGTTGCCAGACATGCCACGTGGAGTTCAGTCATCCACTTTTCGTGTGTTTGGCTTTGCTCTGCTGGCCGTCACTGCTGTGAACATTGTACATGTATCTCCCCTGCAGTGGGGGCTGCCTTATCTCTTGAGGATTGCAGCCGGCACTGTCAGGGGCCACCCTCACCCTCACGCCCACCACGTGGGGCTTCTAACCACCAGCACCTGCGGGCCAGGTTGGAAGGGCCTGGAAGTTAGCACCTCTCGGGAGAAACTCCACCTGGATTGGCCGGAGCTGGTGGATCAATGCCCGGATGCCTCGAGGTAGGTCTGAGGCATTCTCACGCTGTCCCCCAGTCCCCCAGCCAGACTGGGTTTCAGTTGCTCATCACGGCTTGATAATGTATTAATGTATTATGGCTTTTTGTTGTTTTTTGTTTGTTTGTTTGTTTGTTTGTTTTCTTTTAGAGACAGGGTCTCACTCTATCACCGAGGCTGGAGTGCAGTGGTACAATCACAGCTCACCGCAGCCTGTGACTCCAGGTTCAAATTTCAGCCAGGTCACTTGGTGGCAGAAGGAGAGGTGGATTGGAGGGGGCTAGGGACAGAGATGCCTGAGATGAGGCTGCTCCCAGTGGTTAAAAATAATGACAGTGGCTGGAGGCTGGAGGAGAGAGGAACAATCCAGAAGATTATACAGGAGGTGGTAATGTCAGGACTATAGTCGAGTCTATAACTTGATAGTTTTTAAATTGCATTTTCATCATGCACCCTCAACTGGGCCCTAAGTACATGGTTGAAAATTGAAGTTTTCCAGCTCAGGCATCAGGAGACACTTGTGTTTTGTTTTTGCCAGCAATGGCCTCTGTATTTCAACCTCATCACTTCTACCTCCTAAGCATGGTGTATTATTGTTCTCTAAATTATAGCACTCGTCGTTTGCTTTCCTATCTTCCTTACTAGACTTTGAGCTCATGAGGTCAGGAGCTATGATTCTCTATTTTTTAATCTCTAATACTCAAGCTGACACTAGTCCCTGCTGCTCAGTAGGAGTGTGTGGAATTTATGAACCTTCTTGAATGTTAAAGGCATAATGAATGTATGGTCTCTTGTTTGGTGGTGAACTTCGCCCTCCAGGAGCCCGAGGGAGGCTGTCTGACCACAGATGTTGTTCTCCCAAGGTGGGGACAGCTGCTACCTTGGCGACGACTTTGCCTACCCCCTTGGACCCTGATATCTGAAGATTTCAACATTATATGCTCACCTTATCATCATGGCTAATTAGAGGCATGATTTAGAAGCTAACTTAATTGGAAAAACTGCAAAGTAATTTAGATATGATAACATTATCTCTAAAAGGGAAATATTAACTCATTTTAGGTAATAACTTTGTAATAAGAGATATAGAATTGCATAATAAGGATGTTGATTTTTTTATAGAACAAAAACTTTTCTTTTTGTATTCAGCTTTTACTTCTTAACCTCATGACAGTTTTGTAGGCTCTATCTACCCACCGTGTGGAACAAGTGGCCTCCGGGAAGGAAGAGTTTACATGGAGTTAAAATTTACTTAGAAAGGGTCAAGGGCAGGTCCTGAGACTACTCAGAGATGGCAAGAGGCCGAGGCCCAGCTCCCCTAGCATCCCCAGCTAACTTGCAACCATATAAAGACCCCCCCCAGCAATGAAAGCAGAAGAACCGCCCGGCTGAGCCCAACCAACCCACAGAACCGTGAGAGACGGTTTTGCAGCAGTTTGTCACACAGCGACAGATAACCAAAACTCTTAAATAAGCCGAGCTATTTCCCTCTGCATTGCCATTGCCAAGTTCTCTTACTCACTGGCCAATTTGCAGCCCTATTTTAAGGCAGCTAATATGTGACAGAAGTTGTCTGTGGAATACTCGCTTTTGTTGTCACATTTCCTTCTCTTCCCCCACCCAGCAGCTCTGAACAGTG
This sequence comes from Microcebus murinus, assembly GCF_040939455.1. Lineage (NCBI taxonomy): Eukaryota > Metazoa > Chordata > Mammalia > Primates > Cheirogaleidae > Microcebus > Microcebus murinus. The sequence continues at coordinate 29,821,004 of NC_134123.1, forward strand.
GGAAGTATTAACTGCAGAGTGGGGAAGATCGTGTGCTAATTAGCTGCTATTCAGTTTAACCAAGTCACTCCACATCTCTGGGGCTGTAAAAATAAGATTGCTGATGACTTCCTTGCACGGATGAGGAGGGATTAGATGAAAGATGCTACGAGAACAGTAGGCACGGGACTTGGCACATGTCAGCATCCAGGGAGTAGCATCGATCAGAGGTTGGAGAAGAGCAGAACAGATCCTGCATCCCACTCTCCCCATGTTAGTGAAGACATAGAAGGCAGTGGTCAGCCCTCCGTGGGTCTGGAGCAGTGCCAGCGCTTCTTGGGGGACGAGCAGCTTGTGCTTCATGGTATCTCTGTTTACAAGGAGGGAGGATGGGTTTTAATAGTCACTCGAACCGCTGCAGGACCCCTAACCCATTTGGGAAATGGGTATCCAGCCTTGGCTCCCAAACAAAAAGAACATCATGAGAGCCTAAAATGACAGAGACTAGGGCTAGGTGTGGTGGCTCACACCTGTAATCCTAGTACTTTGGAAGGTCAAGGTGAAAGGATTGTTTGAGGCCAGGAGTTTGAGAGTAGTCTGGCAACATAGTGAGACCCCTGTCTCTACAAAAGAACTTTTAAAAAACTTAGCTTGGTGTGGTGGCACATGCTACTGGGAAGGCTGAGAAAGGAGAATTGCTTGAGGCCAGGGGTTCAAGGCTGCAGTGAGCTATGATTGCACCACTGCACTCCAGCTTGGGTGACAGAATGAGATCTTGTCTCTAAAATTAAAAAAAAAAAGGCAGAGTCTGGGTCTCATTAATCACCTCTGTATCCCCAGAAGTTGGGGTGTAGGAGGTGTCAGTTTCAAGAAGGCACAGAATTTTTTTGTTCACTGCTGTGTCCTGCACATAGCAGGTGCTCAGTAAATATGTGTTGAATGAATGAATGTTGTGCTGCCTGTAGCAGGCACTGTCAGTTGCATATCCCAAGCCTTTCTCTCCTTTTTTCTTGCTAATGGACTCCTGACAAGAATCAGGTGACAACGTCCCACCCCAGGGGAGACTCCAGATTGGTTCAAGGAAATTAAGTCCCTCCTGTTCCTCTTTGCCAGGGATTGATTGGTCAAGAGGTGGTCATGTGACACGGTTCAGCCAATGAGACGTAAGAGAACATCTGCACAGGGAATTCTGGGAAAGATTTCCCTCCAGCATAAAATGAGAAAAATCATTTGTAACCAGAACTGAACAGGCCAGAGATGAGAAGCCAACCCTGTGGGTACGGGAGTGCAGGAGCCATGGCCAGGGAATGACCCACATGGGCTTCTGAGTGGCCCAACACCTGACCTCCAGATGACTTGCTGTCTGAGATAAATGCATATCTTTGGGGTTTCAGCAGATGTTCCATTACTTGCAGCCCCAGTGTCTTCCCTTAATTCATCATGCCTTAGTGACATGGTTATGGGCTGAATGGTGTCCCTCCACCTCGCAGAATTCATACATTGAGGCCCCAACCCCTAATGCCACTGAATGTGACTATATTTGGAGATAGGGCCTTTAAAAGGGTGATTAAATTAAAATGAGGCCATTAGGGTAGACCCTGATCCAATGTAAGTAGTGTCCTTGTAGAAAGAGGAAATCTGGACATGAATGGAGACACACCAGAGGTGTGTGTACGCAGAGAAAGACCATGTGAGGATGCAGCAAGCCCAGGCGACAGTCCTCAGAAGAAACCACATCTGCCTCCTTGATCTTCCAAACTTGACACCTTAGTCTTGGACTTCTAGGCCCCAGAACTGAGAAAATAGATTTCTGATGTTTAAGCCACCCAGTCTGCGGTATCTTGTTATGGCAATTACAACAAAATACTTACAGCAAATAGCTACAACAGCAAGCTGATACATGAAAGGTGGTCTTCCTAATAACCTATCGGGCAGAGGAAAATAAACGACCAAACAGAAAGGAAGGGAAATAAACTCACAGCACATAATTGCCCCTTTGGAAAAAAAAAAAACAAAAAAAAAACACCTCACAATATAACTACCCTTTGTTTAATTAAAACACCTGCGGTCTAGCAAGTTCTTTCTCAGTCTTGAAGAGCCATAAGCGGACAGTAGGGGTGCGAACCCCGCCCCCCCCCAGCTCTCTGCCTCAGTTGCTGTCAGAAACAAATTTCAAAGACTCAGAACACCCGGCCACACAGGGAAAAGAGAAAATAACACCTACAACAACGTCACTGCCACTTCTGTGATCAGTCTGCTGAAACAGATGGGGAAAAAGATCATTTTTACCCGTTGAAAGCACCAGGTAGCTTTTTCCCAGCTGCCCAGCGTGGTCACTACTGCGTGCTGTGGCCACTGCCTCCGTCTCTCTTTCTTTCTCTGTCTCTTCGTTTCTTGGGAAAATGAATAAACTTTTACTTCTGTAGGAGAAGTAAATCACTGCATGAGAAATCTTTCTCCCCCGCGCCAAGAGCACCTAGTGAGTTTCCACCCTAACGTTAGAGATATCTATTGTTACACTCAATTTATTTCCACCGTTATCAAAAAACCTTTTTCTCACTATGTAACTGTCCCTGGGGTGCAGCTGGGACCTGGAAGAACGAGCTTATCCTTGGTGTTATATAATAATGCAATGACACCAGGCCCAGACTGGCCTTTTCGGGGTCCGTTTACCCCATGGACACATTCACCCATTATTTCGTTCAATAAAATCCAGCAAATAAAATCCATCGCACGTTGGAGGAGCATGGAATTGTCAGAGTACGTGCTGTGAAGTCAGGCTGCCCGGCTCTGCGTCCTAACCCCATCTCGTGGTTGGCGTGAGACCTAGGGCGAGCTGGCTCTCTTCCCTGAGTTCTCGGGTCTCCAGAGCGGTGCTGAGAATGTCCTAGGACCGCACAAGGCCAGAGCGACCTGGTCCAAGCAAAGTGCTCCACGGGTGTGGCTTTCGCCTGTCCGAATAGACAAAGATGCACAAAGAAAGGAGATGCCGGTCATGTTTTCATTCATGTGATTTTATTGTCACCCTTCCAACAAGCCCCGTGACATGGACATGGCCGTCCCCGAGTTGCCGAGGCAAGCGAGGTTCAGAGAAGTCACGTGACAATAGTCTCAGAGTTGCCAAATCTCGGGGCTGAGACCCAAACCCAGGTCTTCTGACCTCTAAGCCCTGAGCTCTTTCTTCCAGCCCTGGTGGTGTCATTTTTTTTTCCCCCCAAGTTCTTGGCGTGCGCCAGACATTCTCATTTAATCCTCGAAAGAACGCAGCTTTCCCAAGCTGGGAGTAAAGAACTCCGACATGGATATAAATGTTTAGACCGGGCAGCAGGGTAAACTAGCACAATTATTGGGAGAGTTTCTGGAGATGCTGGCCAAAGAGAAGTGCCTTCTAAGGGAATTGGGAGGAAAGGGGGAGGGTTGACATTGACTGGAACCACTGGGGGCCAGACGCTTTTGCTAAGAAACTTACCATGCAATAGCTTTGAGATTCGGATATCATTACACTCCATTTCACAGTTAAGGAAAAGGAGGCTTAAGAGGGTAACATGGCCCAGACACAGAAGGACAACTGGAATTTGAATCTAGTATCAGCCCAAACCTGTGGCATCTTTCCTCTGGATCGGGGCTTCTCAACTCCTCCTGCACACAGCAGAATCATCTGGAGACATTTTTCTACAAACTGGTGGCCGGGCTCCACCTGCAGAGATTCCGAGCCAGTGGGTGTGGAGTGGGGCTCAGAACTGGGACTTCTAAAATTCCCAACCGGGTGATCCAGAGGCTACCAGGGGCGGAAGTACAGCCAGACGACCCTGCTCTTGGGAAGGAGCAGCTCTGAGGTCTGGAAGCGTGGTCTCGGCCCAGACCGGACAGTCCTTCTCAGCCGGGTTGCATAAAGGCCATACCACGGCCTTTTCTCTTATTCTCCGCATAGAGGGAATGGCTGGTTCTTTCTTTAAGCAAAATGAGATCAGATGAGTTTGTTGACTCTCCACTTAGTAGTGCTCATAGCAACTTGAAGATGAATTTTAAGCAATAGCATCGCATCAATATACACAAATATAGGGAAACTCTAAAGTCAAATATAGGCATTGTTTTGCCCTTTTTTTTTTTTTTTTTTTTTTTTTTGAGACAGAGTCTCGCTTTGTTGCCTAGGCTAGAGTGAGTGCCGTGGCATCAGCCTAGCTCACAGCAACCTCAAACTCCTGGGCTCAAGCGATCCTCCTGCCTCAGCCTCCCAAGTAGCTGGGACTACAGGCATGCGCCACCATCCCCGGCTAATTTTTTCTATATATTTTTAGTTGGCCAATTAATTTCTTTCTATTTTTAGTAGAAATGTGGTCTCACTCTTGCTCAGGCTGGTGTTTTGCCCTTTTTTTTTTTTTTTGAGTCAGAGTCTCACTCTGTTGTTGTTGTTGCCCAGGCTAGAGTGAGTGCCGTGGCATCAGCCTAGCTCACAGCAACCTCAAACTCCTGGGCTCAAGCAATCCTCCTGCCTCAGCCTCCCGAGTAGCTGAGACTGCAGGCATGCACCACCATGCCCGGCTAATGTTTTGCCCTCTTGATAGCCCAATAAGTTGAACTGAGTTCGTTTTTTACTATTCTTCATAGTTCCTGAGAAAAATCTTTGGTTCCCTGTGTTTATTTTTAAATGGCTACAGGAAACATTTTTGTATCACCTTCTTCCAAAATGTACACAGAAAAATTAAGTTGCTCTTTACGTACGATTTTTAGAGGGCAGGATCAGAAGCCTTTATTATAAACAAAACAAAAAACGATAACACCCTTCCCATCTCTGCTGAGGAGGTTCACCAAGGCCCAGGTCAGCGAGCTGGGGCTCCCCTGATTCCTGGCGCCTGTGACGTCCCGATCACCTCCCTTTTTGTCCTGATGGATCGTCACCGTCCCCAGCTCTTGGGGTGGCTTCTTTCAGACAACGCAACTAAACCGAATCTAGTGAATTCTTTCCGCCAGTGTAGAAAACCAGCCAGAATCAAGCTTTTCTGGGTTAAGCCAAAAGTGAAACCGGAGAGGGAGTGGAGGGAGAGGGAGGAGAGATAAGAGGATTAACGATTAGTTATGACACATGGCTTGGGAGCTGACCTTTGACCGAGCGTCTTGTAAAAATAACGCCAGCGGCGCGGCTTCCCCCGGAGTGCGGAGACACCAGGACCCAGGAGAGGGAAAATCGGCGCCGGCCAAAAGGCAAAAAAGCAAAAGGGAGAAGCAAGTGGCATCCGCAGGGACGGAGATGTGACGGAGGGAAGGGGCAGGAGAGCAGGAAAGAGACCCGGGAGCATCCGTCCGTCCGATGTCATTGTCGGTCTCCCCGGCTCCCCGTGCCATGGATTTAATATTTGGCAGGAATAAGAAGGAGCAGCCGGAACCCGTGCGGGCCAAAGTGACAGGTGAGCATTTTGTATAAATGTTTGGCTCTGCCTGTATACCTACAGGGAGCTCCCCCCCCCACACTTCTGATTATAGAGTAAGTACTTCTTGTAAATTATTTTTGGAAAGTCTGGAAAACGGCATACAGGAAGGATCCAGACACACTCTCCGTGAAAGTCTAGACGTGCGCTTACAGAGTATCGCTCGGATTCCGAGGGGAGAGGGTCACCCTCTCACCGTGGCCGGGAGGGAAGTGTCGGGAAGGCTCCCCTGGGCGCAGTGGGCTTAGTCTGCAGAACGCGTGATATGTTCGTGCAAAGGTGTGGTTGCTAAATCAATTGCAAAATAGTCAGAGAAGCGTGCGTGAGCGCCCACTCGTGCACACGCACCCTCGCAGGGCGTCGCAGGGTCCCTTGGGATTTCCTCTCAAGTCCCCGCAGGTGGGGTTTCAGCAGGTGGTGCCCGCGTCCGACAGCCCCAGAGTGGGACCTTCTGTAGCAAGGACCCCCGGAGGAGCTTGTGACTCGCTTTCTTCGTCTGTCGTTTCTCTTGCTTTCTCCTCCTCTTTTGCATTGTCACTTTGCTGGTGTCATCTTGCTCGGACGCTAAAGGGCAGTCCCGGTTTGGGGGAGCATTCGCTCCTTCTGACGGGAGGGCCGGGTGTTTTCCACGAGGGGAGGAGGACCGGGAGCGCTCATCGTGAGAAAGGCCAGCTTGGAGCTTTTCAGCTGAGGAATTGCCTTGGGAGCCTTTGGGAAGCCAAGGATAGCTTCCGTGTCTGTTTCTCCTGGTTACAAAGGTGCTGTGCAATCTATATTTGTATGGGTGTGTGTACATTAAATGACACATAAAATTTGGAAGTGCAAATGAGAACATGGAAGGAAATCAAAATCAGCTATAGCCCTTTTTGTTGCAAGAAGCCCTTTTCGCAATTCTGTAGCAAGTGCATCTTACTCTGTAAGCCTGCATCTTGCTCTTGTTCTGCAATCCTTTCTGTCCTCAATAAACCTCATTTCATGGTTACTTTGAAAAAAAAAAAAAAATCAACTCCGTTTCCGTCTCTTAAGCACTGTTAATATTTGGGTCTATTTCCTTTAAGGTTTTGAAAAATAAGTAGATCAACAGATAGATTTACTATATCTATAAATATTTTTTTCAAAAAGCAAATGTGTATTTACTATGAATTTTTCAATTTATTTTTAATGTTTTTCCACCTGGTTGTTCATTTGTAAATTTTTTTAATTTTTTAAAAAAGGGTGCCTATAAGGCCTACCCTTTCGTGGTCTGGAATGCCATGAACGTGCCGTCATGCCGTGACACCTCTGTTTACACTTCATGTTTAGTGACTGCATGGAAATCTCTGGAAATGTTAGCAAACAAGAATCCTCGAACCTGAGAGGCCGAAAGAGCCCCAAAGGTCAGGTAGAGCAGCAGTTCTCAAAGGGGGTTGCTGAGACCTGCAGCACCTGAGCGCTTGGCAGGAGCCCCCATTCTTGGGCCCTACCCAGACCCCCCCAGGGGTGGTGCCGGACACGTGTGTCTTCACGAGCACTCTGGGACGCCAGGCGTGAGGACCACCCCTCTAGGTCAAGCCTCCCTCCTTGACACGTGAAACTGAGGTGACAGAGGGCAGTGACTTGCCCAAGGCCAGGTGGCCCTCTGTCTAGGCCTGGGTCGAGCCTGATCTGTCGGTGACATCCATTGGCAGACGCTGGGTTGACGCTCTGGGCAGGGAGGCCACACCAACGTTCTGGCTTCATATCCGGCTGCGCATTGATTCTGAGACCCCTTCGGCAAGTTACTGGAGCATTTCCTGCCTCAGTTTCCTCTTATGTCCAATAAAGTTAGCATGGTACTTCCGATGTAGGGTTGCTGCAAGGACTGAATGACTTAATCCGCCTAGAACACAGCGCCTGGCATAGACGTGATCAGTAAATGTGTGTATTCTGTCTGGGGCTTTAATAATCCACGGGCTCATCCTCCCTGCTCTGTCTTGAGCCTGCGCCTTCTCCTGTGTCCTGGGTCTCTGTACCCTGTGTGCCAGTCACCCAGGTGCCCAGGGCGGGAGACCAGGCTGTCATTTCTGAGTGCCTCCCTGTGTTTAGGTACCCAGAGCCCTATCGGTTCTGAGTCCCCCTCGACTGTCTGCTCATCGGTCTCTCTCTGTCCCCATGGACAGCCCTGGTCCTCCCCCTGTTCCTCCTGCCTCCCCAAGTCCGCACGCTACACGATAGCCAGGGACAACCTTTGAAGCCAGAGTCGGATCATAGCCCATTTACACAAAATGCCCAGAGCATCATGCAAATGCACAGAGACAGCAAGCAGACTCATGGCTGGGGGGAAGGGGAGAATGAGGAGTGACCGCTAATGGATACAGGAATTTCTTTGGGGGGGGGGGAGTGATGGAATATTCTGGAATTAGACTCAGCTGGTGGTTACACAGCATTGTGAATCCAGTAAAAACTCGTGAATACACTTTTTAAATGATGAGCTTTATGTTATATGAATTTTATCTCAGTAAAACAATTGCCAAAAAGAAACCATCTGATCCTGTCGTTCCCTGTCATAGCCATCAAAGGTGCCCCGTGGTCTCACTGGCCTTCGTCACTTGGTCACTCCAGCCTGACCTACAGCGTGGTCTCACTGGCCTTTGTCACTTAGTCACTCCAGCCTCGTTGATCACAGTTTCCTGGCTTGAAAATTATGGTCCAGTTTTTTTTTTATTTATTTATTTTTATTGATTGATTTATTTCAAGTGTGGTCCCAATTACTAACCGGCTTGCACATCTCCTGGTCTCCCTCTCTTGGTCTGGGTTCCTCTAGAGGCGAGAATTCAGGTGTAAGTAGTTTATCTGGGATGTGATTCCCAAGAAAGACTGGAGGGAAATCAGGGGAAAGAGACACGGAAGGAAACCAATCAAAGGGGCATTTAGGCTGGGCGCGGAGGCTCACGCCTGTGATCCTAGCACTCTGGGAAGCCGAAGAGGGAGGATCGCTCGAGGCCAGGAGTTTGAGACCAGCCTGAGCAAGAGCAAGAGCAAGAGTGAGGCCTCGTCTCTACTAAAAGTAGAAAGATATTAGCCAGGCAACTAAAATAGAAAAAATGAGCTGGGCGTGGTGGCGCGTGCCTGTAGTCCCAGCTATTTGGGAGGCTGAGGCAGGAGGATCGCTTGAGTCCAGGAGTCTGAAGTTGCTGTGAGCTGGGCTGATGCCACGGCACTCTAGCCTGGGCAACAGAGCACGACTCTGTTTTAAAAAAAAAAAAAAAAAAAAAGACTCGGCCTGGTCGCTTCCTCTAGGAGGCCGTCCACACTCTCCTGCTCCCAGCCCACCCTTGGGGGGTCTGTGGCATTGCCTTCGTCACAGTGTATTCTGGGTGTCTGTTTATTGTCTGTTTCCCCAGCAATCAGTGGGCAACCTGAGGACGGGGAATGCCATCTGTTCATTCTGGTGATCCTCAGCGCTAACAAACGGCCGGGCCTATTACACATTTTCCAGAAACACCCGCAGAACAAACAAACAGGTGCAGCGCGTGGTGCTGGGGCGCGAGGGCCTCGATCCCCTCCCCGTGACCCTTTCTCCCAGCGTTTCCGTTTGCACGTAGCACCTGGAAACTGAACACGCTCTCTTTTCGCAGGCAAGATTCCCACGTGGCTGCAGGGGACGCTGCTTCGCAACGGGCCCGGGATGCACACGGTCGGGGAAACCCGGTACAACCACTGGTTCGACGGCCTGGCCCTGCTGCACAGCTTCACCATCAGAGACGGTGAGCGCCGCGCCGCGCGCTTAGCCGCTCCAAACAGTGCGCAGCTGTCCTCTCTCGGTTCTGGAGGCCAGAAGTCTGAATCGGGTCTCGCTCAGCTGACACGAAGGTGCTGGCGGGGCTGCGTTCCTCTGGAGGCTCTAGCGCAAAATCCCTTTCCTTGCCTCTTCTGCTTTCTGGAAGCTGCCTACACTCCTTGGCTTGTGGCTCCATCTCCGTCTTCAAAGCAGCAACTAGTCTCCATCCCTCTCTCCCTCCTCTCCCCCTCCCTCTACCCTCTCACCTCCCTCTCCCCCTTCCCTGTCCCCCTCCCTCTACCCTCCCCCTCCCTCTTTCTCTCCCTCTCTCCCTCCCTCCTTCCCTCCTTCCCTCTCCCCCTCCCTCTCTCTCCCCCTCCCTCTCTCCCTCCCTCTCCCCCTCCCTCTACCCTCTCACCTCCCTCTCCCCCGTCCCTGTCCCCCTCCCTCTTTCTCTCCCTCTCTCCCCCTCCCTCTCTCCCTCCCTCCTTCCCTCCCTCTCTCCCTCCTTCCCTCTCCCCCTCCCTCTCTCCCTCCTTCCCTCTCTCTCCCCCTCCCTCCTTCCCTCCCTCTCTCACTCCTTCCCTCCCTCCCTCCCTCCCTCTCTCTCCCACTCCTTCCCTCCCTCCCTCCCTCTCTCTCCCCCTCCCTCCTCCCTCCCTCCCTCCCTCTCTCCCTCCTTCTCTCCCTCTCTCCCTCCTTCCCTTCCTCTTTCCCTCCTTCCCTTCCTCTCTCCCTCTCTCTCCCCCTCCCTCTCTCCCCCTCCCTCTCTCTCCCTCCCTCTCTCTCTCTCCCTCCCTCTCTCCCTCCCTCCCCCTCCCTCTCTCTCCATCCCTCCCTCTCTCTCCCTTCCTCTCTCCCTCTCTCTCTCCCTCCCTCTCTCCCTTCCTCTGTCTCTGTCCCTCCCTCTCTCCCTCCTTCTCTCTCCCTCTCTCTCCCTCCCTCACTCCCTCCCTCTCTGTCCCTCCCCCTCTCTCCCTTCCTCTCTCCCTTCCTCTCTCTCTCCCTCTCTCTCTCTCTTACCCTCTCTCTTTCCCTACCTTTCTCTCCATCCCTCCCTGTCTCTCCCTTCCTCTCTCCCTCCCTCTCTCTCCCTCCATCCCCCTCCTCTCTCTCCTTCTATTCCTGTAGCTCCTTCTCTGACTCTGACCCTCCTGCCACCCCCTACAGGGACCCTGGAGGTTATATTGAGTCCACACAGACAATCCAGGATAATCTCCTCTTCTCAAAATCCTAAATCACGTCTACACAGGCCCTTTGGCTATGTCAGGTAACACAGCAGGTTCTCAGGATTAGAATACAGATACCTTTGGGGGAGGCGCCGTATTCACCGTAGCATAAGCACACACTTCCCTGGAAAGGTGGCCAAGGTTGTTTCTCAAAGAGCTCGTCTTGCAGAATAACAGGCGTTCCCGATAAGGTAGGCAAGAGCAGGTGGAGGACCACAGGCTTTGGAATCAGACACGTGTAAAGTCAAAATTGGAAGAGCACAGAGTGGAAAAGAACAAAGCTGAACCTGTGGCTCACGCAGTAAGGTGAGTGGGTCTCCCTGAATGTAGGGCAGAACGGATGAAGCGCCACAAACAAGGCGAAATTCTGAGCTCAGATGTCTGGCTCAAGAGGTGGAGTATAAATTCTTTGTTTTTCGCCATGGGGATGGTTTATGTCACAAAAGCAAGAGCTGAGTTCTTAAAGAGGTCCAGGGTCGCTTAAGGCTTCAGAAGACTCAGGGTCACAGAGTGGATAGGTATGTGTCAAGTGCTCCGGGCTTCACAACGGTTTTCTTTAACTCCTGTGCCCCAACATGGCTGAACCATGCATACTTTAAGTCCCTCAGCCTCAGTTTCCTCTTTAGCCAAATAAGCTTGATCATCCTCCCCTGGAGAGCTGTTGGGATCATTAGGCGTCCCGGGCATTCCTGCAAGGGCCTGACACCTGGTAGATGCTCAACAGATTAAAAACCACCATCACTGTCTCTGGGTTCGAATCCCAGCTCCGCCACCCTGGTTACTTACCATGCACTTAAACTGTGTGACTTTGGCCAAGTTACTGACCGTGTGTGTGTCTCAGTCTCCCCATCTGTGAAATGGAGCTATCAGTAGCATGTCTCACAGAGTTGCTATGGAATTTAGATGAACTAATAGGTGTGATGAGCTCTGTCTAGTGTCTGGCACATAGTGCATGCTCAAGACGTGTTCACTATTATTTTCACACAACTCTTATTCCTTTTAAGCCAGCCCACAATTATGTTTTGAGAGCATACTCTATGCCCGAGACTTGCACTAACATTCCGTGAATAGAGACACCAAGGATGAAAGTCACGAGCTCTGAGTTGGCAAAGACATACAGATTTTGCTGTGATTCAGCCACAGCGTGGGTGGTTCTATATTTGCTGACAACGCTAAGCCTTGACAATTCCCTCCTCTTCTAAACAGAAGTCCCCAGCGATTCCCAGGGAAGTAAATGCTGGTTCTGGATGAGGTGCACGGAAGATAAAAGTCCCAGTGGCTTCTCTAGGCTGCCAGCTCCTCTGCGGTCTCTTTCTGGGGCCCACGTTAACGCCGTGTGTGGGGTACTCTGCCCCCCTCTTTGCAAATGCAGAAACTGAACATTTAGGGAGGTTGAAGACTGGTCCAAAGTCATTGAGGTGAGGCTGGCATTTGAACTTGTGTGTTGTCCAGGGTTAAGGTTTGCATCTTTCTCACTGTCCTAACCTACAAACACACAAACACACACACACACACACGCGCACACACACACACACGCACCCATGCACACTAACTACCTGAGAAATGGCAGGTTGCTCAAGTGACCCTCTGTGTGTGCCTGGATGGAGGGGCATCCTCACAGCTTACAGAGCAATGGCACCCACGTCCTTCCCTAGCGACCACCAGGGACAAGAGCGGCATAGCAAGGGATGACGGAGCCAAATGGTTGTCTAGACTTTCTAAAAGGTTCTATGGCCGGGCACGGTGGCTCACGTCTGTAATCCCAGCACTCTGGGAGGCTGAGGCAGGAGGATCGCTCAAGGTCATGAGTTCGAACCCAGCCTGAACAAGAGCGAGACCCCGTCTCTACTAAAAATAGAAAGAAATTAATTGTCCAACTAAAAATATATAGAAAAAAATTAGCCAGGCATGGTGGTGCATGCCTGTGGTCCCAGCTACTCGGGAGGCTGAGGCAGGAGGATCGCATGAGCCCAGCAGTTTGAGGTTGCTGTGAGCTAGGCTGACGCCACAGCACTCTAGCCAGGGCAACAGAGTAAGAGTCTGTCTCAAAAAGTAAAAACAAATAAATAAATAAATAAATAAAAGGTTCTAGTAGCTGTTCAAACTAAAAGTTCATTCTAAAGTGTAAGCCGGGCGCGGTGGCTCACACCTGTAATCCTAGCTCTTGGGAGGCTGAGGCGGGCGGATTGCTCAAGGTCAGGAGTTCAAAACCAGCCTGAGCAAGAGCGAGACCCTGTCTCTACTATAAATGGAAAGAAATTAATTGGCCAACTGATATATATATATAAAAAAAATTAGCCGGGCATGGTGGCACGTGCCTGTAGTCCCAGCTACTCGGGAGGCTGAGGCAGAAGGATCGCTCGAGCCCAGGAGTTTGAGGTTGCTGTGAGCTAGGCTGACGCCACGGCACTCACTCTAGCCTGGGCAACAAAGCGAGACTCTGTCTCAAAAAAAAAAAATAAATAAAGTGTGAGTAGCATGAAGTAGTTTTATTCATGATCTGGAATTGTCTAGGAACTAGGAAGGATAGGAATTACATTCACCTGTTTGCCCCTGCTCTTGAACCTGGGCAGGTGTCTGGGGGTACATGCCCCACTCTTCCAGTCTCCAGCATAGGGTGGGAGGTCCCAGAGTGCAGGGACCCTATACAAATTGTTTGTGTCTTTGTCACCTAGTGTGAGTCCTGACCCACAGGGGCACTTGGAAACTCTTTATGGAGCTGAGATGGTACAGCGAGGAGGACATTATTTTGGTAGATGGAAGGGATACCTTCCCAACCAAACTCTTCAATATTTGCCACATAGAGTGTCTTCTGGTCCCTGCCCTAAGTGTTTCATGTCTGTCTGCAACTCAGCCCTCACTGTAGCTCCCGAGGAAAACACCATTGCTACTATGAATATCACAATTTTACAGATGAGAAACTAAGGCCCAGAGAGGCCAAGTGACTTGCCCAAATGCACACAGCTAAGAAGTGATGGAGGTCAGACATAACCCAACGGGCTCTACATTCAGAATCCCCAAGTTCAAACCATTGTGCAGTTCTGCCCCGTGCCCACCTCCCACCAACTCCTGTATCGCCCCGTCTCTCCAGCCTGAACCTCTCAGTGCCACCAGATTGCCAGTATTGGTGTGGCACAGCCTGGCCTCATCTTTCCTCCCCTCTAGAACTCTCAGTGGCTCCCTATTGTCTAAAATAGAGAAAATATAAACCAAAAATGTTACATTCCGCTCTACCGGACTCAGAAGAAGAAACACACAGGGAAATTGGCGGCTCTGATTTGCAGATAACACAAAGCCAGTGTTTCTCCAAAGGCAGTTTGTGTACCTCCCACATTCCCCTAGGATACTCCGGACAGCTGTGGTTCCTCCCTTCCCACACCCCCCCAAAAAAATTCACACTTGACCCAGTTCTAGAAGATCCCCAGCAAGAGCACATCTGTTTACTTCTGTCCCCTCAGAGGAATGTGGCTAATTGGGCTGTCCCGAATGCAGGGCAGGAGGGCATGCACAGTGGCCCCTTTCATCTCAACCTCAAAGTCCAGTGTCACCCTTGAGCAATTCCAGACGCACAGATTCCTGCGGGCCCTGAGCGCTCCGTGTTTCTAGGAAATGAGTGGCCTCTCCACAGACCAGCCTGGGCCGGGAGTTTATATTTCAAGTGAACAGAAATCAGCATTTCGGGCCAAGCCCCCGTGGGGCCCAGAGTGCCTTAGCTGTGGCTGTGAGTGACCACTCCAAAACAGAGGCACCGGTGAGGGACAGACTGGCTCGAGGGGAGGCCAGGGTGGCCCTGATGTGGGTGTCCGCTTCTGCACAGCAGGGGGCTGGATCAGAGGATCAGTGTGTGTGTATGACCTCGCTGACCTCCAGCTCAGGCTTCCTGCCACCAGGACTTTGTTGGACGATTCAGGGTTTCGGCAGCTTTCATTGATCAAGTGCACGCTGTGAGCCTCTGGGCCAAACGCCTTCTACCGTCTCGTCGCGTTTAAAGCTGCGCATGCGAGCTGGGGCGGATTATGTGATCCCTAACTTTCGGTCAAGGAAACAGTGGCTCTGTGAGATTAGGAGACCCGCCCGAGGTCACCCGGCTTGGATGGGGTGAACCCTGGAACCCAAGCCTTGACCGCTCCGTCTCCTGCAGCCCAGCTCCGTATACCATCGTTAGGGATGCGTTCTGTAGGGCAGTAAATAAGCAACATAATGCCGTTCGCTAATGAATAGCAAAATAAAATAACACACAGGGGCCCCCTCTCTGGACCCACCCACCCTGAGGCTGCAAAGTGGCCACCAAATAAAGCTGAAAGGCCTGCAGACCCAGGAGTCCGCTGCTCATCCCAGCACTTTCCCCAAACCCACTTCACTCCTGCTGGTCCCAAGCGCCTACCTCGCGTTCCAGCCCAGCCCCACTCAGCTCTTGCAGGAAGCAGATCGCATCCTCCCACCTGCGGGCCTTCGCTCCCGGGCTTCCTGGGGAGGCGAACTGGAAGGCCCTGCCTCGCTCCTCCTCCTGCCTCCTCACCTACTGCAGTCGATTCTGCTCGTCCTTCAGTGGCTATTTTTGAAGCCCCACCTCCTCCATGAAGCCTCTCCTGATCCATTCCCAGCTCAGAAGGGCCTCCCCACCCGCCCCCAACCCCACCCCAGGAGGAACCTGTGACTGTGTTACTTTATGTAGCAAAAGGGACTTTGCAGGTGTGATTAAATGAAGGATCCAGAGATGGGGAGATGATCCTGGATTACCCGTGTGAGCTCAGTGTAATCGCAGAGGGGTGGGGGGAGGGTCAGCCTCAGAGAAGACGTGACAATGGAAGCAGAGGTGACAGTGATGCAGCCACTAGCCAAGGAACGCAGGCAGCTTCTAAACACTAGAAAAAGCAAGGAATGGATTCTCCCCGAGCGCTTCCAGAGGGAGTTAGCCCTGCCCACACCTTGATGTTAGCCCCAGAAGGTTCATTTCAGACTATGTCTTCCAGAACTGTAAGAAAGCAAGTGTGTGTTGTTTAAAGCCACCATATGTGTGGCAAGCTGTGACAGTAGCAACAGGAAACTAGCCCAGGTCTGGAACCCTCTGGTATCTCTTCGGGTTGGTCTCCATGGACTGGTCAGAAGGCCCTGCCTTGATCCACGAGTTAGATTCTCTCCGGAATCTGGATGAATTAGACACTAAGCTGGGTACCGAGCCTCGACTGGTAGGCAGAATCTGCCATGAGGTCACCTTGTGGTGGCAGTAGATATCACAGGTGACTCCAGGGGGACTGAAATAATGGTCAGTGCAGGCTTGTGAAGGCAGGGCTCCAGGACTGAACGAGGAGGCCCTGGAGAAACCCCGCCCACCTGTGCAGTTCTCTGGAAGAGTCCCCCAGCTCTGCACCTTCCCTGGAGGGGCACGAACAGAGCGGAGGGCTTCCCGTGGCCGGGGCCAGCACCTCTCTGCGGGGGTGACATTGGGCAAGGACGCTTCTGAGCCTGAGTTCCTTCCTACGGAAAATGGAGCTAAGAATAGGCGTACTAACCTTGCCATGGTTGTCGTGAGTCTCAGGTGAGGACGTGTGTGTGTGTGTGTGTGTGTGTGTGTGTGTGAGACACCGTATTCCCAGCGCTAGTGACATCAGGCACGCGTACCAACGGAGCCCGTCCTGGTGACCTAACCACCCCCTTCCCCAGTAAGACCCCGACAACAGCTGGAATGGATGTTAAAGCCCCTAGAAGCTGTCAGGCTGAGACTGTTCTTCGCCCCTGTTCCAGGTGAGGTCGTCTACAGGAGCCAGTACCTGAGAAGTGACACGTACAGCGCCAACATCGAGGCCAACAGGATCGTGGTGTCGGAGTTTGGAACCATGGCCTATCCGGACCCCTGCAAAAACATATTTTCCAAGTAACTGCCCCTTTTGAATCTGACCCCATTTCATGCTTTCTGATGGCCTTGACGGTCAGGGCGAACCGCCTTTGCCCCTCTGGCGATTCTCTTTCCGGGGGGATAAGAGCTCCACGACTGTCCTTTGACCATAGGCGCCACGCGGCTCTCGGTCACTGACCGCACAAGAGGCAGAGGGCGTTTGACAAGTTATTAGATGCCCTCCCCTGTGGCTGGGAGAACAGCTATCTGGAAGGATCAGGATTACAAAGGCACATTCCCTTCGGTCTAGGGCTATCCTTCCTCCTGTCTGAAATGGCAGATTCGCAAGGTTATCCGTGGCCGGCCAGCACTTGTTATAGCAAGAAACTGAAAACAACCCAAAATGTTCATCAACAGAGGGGTGGTTAAATAAATAACAGTCAGACTCCACCAGGGAAATAACCAAACAGGAATGAAAAGGAACGAGGATGTTTCTATGTGCGGTTTGGAAAAGTTTCCAAGATATATTAAGGGGGGAAAAACACCAAGATGTAGAAAAAGCCTATGTACTATGCTATATCTTGTGTGACAAAGCAGGAGGAAGTCTAGGTTTATTTTTGCTCGTGCATGCCTAAAGAAACTCTTCAGGGTGCTTGAGGGAGGGAGGAGCGTGGCAGAAGTGGGCAAGGGGGATGGGAGAGATTTTTCACTGCATGCGTTTAAAAATCATCTGGGTTATTGATGCCCATGAGGGCGTCTGAATGAATCTGCCACTTAAATTCTTGGCCAGGGAATCAGGCCTGCCCTCAGGGTCTCCTTTCTGGGGCTCTTTAGGCCTAGAAGGGCTCTGAAAGGGTTAGTGGTGGACAGACCCAGAGGTGGAAGATTACTTCTGCTTTTCCAGAACTGACGTCACCTCTCCATTCCCTGAGGGCTGAAACGGAGCGAGCGCTGAGCTCACTTTTGCAAACAGGGAGGAGCAGCCAGGGAGCCCGTGGGGAGAGGGGGAGGGGAGGGGATGAATGTCAAGTGCTGGTACTCGAGGCCTCCTTGCCATTCCACTATCGGTCAGGAGGAGGCGCACTACCCGATACACAGATCGGGTGTTTGCCAGTTTTACCTCCAAATCAACTTCTCTGGTTTTCCTTTCTTCCTGCTTTGAGTGTGTACCTTCTTCTTCTTCTTCTTCTTTTTTTTTTATTTCTCTAAAACTTTATTTCAAAGTCATTTGCCTCACCATTAATAAGGTGTATGGTTAATGCTCTGTGCCAGTATTCCTGGCCTGCCCATTGCCAGCAATGGACTTTGAGAAAACCCATTTCCTGGCACCCAAAAGTTAAATTGCTCTCTTCAAATCATACCAAACTCTCAACCTTCTGATTGAATGAACTGTGTTCTTAACTCATGATTAATTTGTTTTCCTTTTCTTAAAAATTAATTTCCTGGACAAATTTGAGATAACCTGTGTGGTCTCACATTCCTACAAAGGGGGTATCAGCTACTTTTCTAAGCTTTGGATGCCACTGTGGGCGTCCACAGCTCTGTGGTTTCTATAGAGCTTCTAGAAATGCTTCAGAACAACCCACCAGCTCTTGCTGGCTCTGTCGTTGGAGACCTTTGGAGTTTTGAGAGCCGGGGAGGGACCAGCTGGTGGCCGTGGTATCCCGTGTGACTCATTTCTCAGCTGACTCGACAGGGGGTGTCCTTGGGGAACTTTGAGATCTGCATTCTCAGAATTCCTCAAGTGACCCACTGGAACGTGGTACTCTTTCTTTCTTAAATGGAAGCATTTTTAAGTGGTAAGAAAACTAGAGCCAGCGACAGGGCAGGACTTCCCAGCTGCTGACTATGTGGCTCTGCTCTTCCCCCCAGAGCCTTCTCATACTTGTCCCACACCATCCCCGACTTCACGGACAACTGCCTGATCAATATCATGAAGTGCGGGGAGGACTTCTACGCCACCACAGAGACCAACTACGTCAGGAAAATCAACCCGCAGACTCTGGAAACCCTGGAGAAGGTATCGGTGAACACACGACCGACATCAGTCCCTGACTCGAGCAAGGGACAGTCAGTCAGTCGGGGACCCCCTGGGTGAGGCCTGTGTGGCCCGCAAGGAGCTCAGAGGGGCCCCTTCTCTGAGGCCATTCGTCCGTGGGCTTCCCCAGCACAACCCAGCACTAGAGGGCAGGGACTGTGTCGTGTTCATCTTTGTGTCCATCTTGGTTTCCTAGAGCTGCTGTTACTACATCACAGTATGGGGGGTCAGAAGTCTGAGACCAAAGTGTCGGCAGGGCCACACTCTCTCTGAAGCCTCTAGAGCAGGGGCCCTCAAACTGCGGCCTGCGGGCCACATGCGGCCCACCGAGGACATTTATCCGGCCCCGCTGGGTGCTTTTGCCGCCGCTGCCTGTCCTGCTTAGCAGCCGACTGGTCCCGGGCCCACAGTGCGCATGTGTGGAATGTGCGCAATGCTCTCCAATGGCCCTCCAACGGTCTGAGGGACAGTGAACAGGGGGTCCGAGTTCCCCTGTTTAAAAAAGTTTGAGGACCCCTGCTCTAGAAGGTCCTGCCTTCTTCCGGCTTCTGGTGGCTGGCTGCCAGCAATCCTTGGCGTCCCTCAGCTCGTAGATACATTACTCCAGTCTCTGCCTCTGTCCTCACACGGAGTCGTCCATGTGGCCCAGGCGTCCAAATTTCCCACCCTCTATAAAGACACAAGCCATCGGATGGGGACCCACCCTAATGCAGCATGACCTCATCTTAACTTAATTACATCCACAGTGACCCTGTTTCTAAGCAAGGCCACACTCACAAGTCCCGAGGATTAGGACTCCAACGTATCTTTTTGGAAGACACAATTCAACCCATAACCGTGTCCCCATTGCTTGGCACCCCGGGAGCCCAGAGGGAGTGGGAATGAACGGCTGTCGGGCCGCCCACTCCTCAGCAGCCCTACCTTGCGCTGCCCTGAAGAGGGAGGCATTAGGCAATCCGCAAGAGGACAAAAATAAATGCCCAGGCAGATGCCTTTCCTGGGAAGAGTCGAGTCCACATTTCGGTGAAAATCAATAGACCCACTTTCGGTTTTCTCCAGCTGGCTGTGCAGAGCCCCAGCGTCTCTGCGATGCATTTTAACGATCTATTAAAGGGGCTTTTCTTAGCTGCGAAATTACGTCCAGCTCCTTTTAAGGGAGGAGGCGTCAGTCCAACCGAGGCAGGCTTTGCACCGGGCTGCAGAGAAGAAACGCCGGGAGGGATCGGAGGTTACCTGACGCTTGGCTGAGTGGGGGAGGAAGGGTGGACGGTTGGTGTCCGGCCACCCCATTGTTCAGCAGGTGTGACCCCGTTCAGAGAGGGGATCGTTATTCTGCGCCCAAGAGTCAAGTTTTGCTTTGACCAAATGTTTTTATAACCTCTCCATTCCCAGAATAAGCCTATTAAAGAGGCCCAGAGATTTATGCCTCTGTGGAATGCAGAAGGGGAGAATTTAAATGACTTAGCCAGAAGGTCTCAGCGCAGCAGTCAAGGTGAAGGCTGCCTTTGTGCCCAGCTCATTGCCTGGAGCTCTGTGTGGCGAGGCCTCCTGTCCCCATGGTTGAGGACTCCCCGCAAGGGCCGGGCAGCGGGATGGGAACTCCCACTCCCCACGTCCCCTGCAACCCCCCACTGCCCCCATGTGAGGTTGCGTGGGGTCACAAGAGTAAACGTCTTCTATAAAGGCAAATTCATCTTACTTTTAGATCGGGAGATATACGAAAATATCCATCACCTCCCTGAACCTGGCATCGGCCAGGTGTGCGCCGGGTTTCACCCTTTCTCGTTTGAAAAACCAGGCGGCCACCCTGTTTTGCAGGTGGATTATCGGAAATACGTGGCTGTGAATCTGGCAACGTCACATCCTCATTACGACGAGGTTGGAAATGTTCTCAACATGGGCACATCCATTGTGGACAAGGGGAAGACAAAGTATGTGATGTTTAAGATCCCTGCCACCGTGCCAGGTAGGTCATTCTGGGGAATATAGTAAAACACAAACAGCCAAGGGGGGCTCCTTCTAAAGAGTTCTGATTTTTGTTGATGACATAAGATTCAATGAGATACTTTCCCCTGTAGATTATTCAGATGACTGTGAACTCAGTCTTCTCCTGTAGGAGAAAAGAGGACTTGCTGGGATTCTTTTTGGAAGAAAGGGAATTCCTTTACTATTCTAATCTTGTTTTCTTTAGGCTACCATCTACCCACGCATCCATGCATCCATCCACCCATCCATCCATCCATCCATCCACCCATCCATCCATCCATCCATCCACCCATCCATCCATCCATCCATCCATCCACCCACCCATCATCCATCCATCCATCCCTCCACCCATCCATCCATCCATCCATCCATCCATCCCTCCACCCATCCATCCATCCATCCACCCATCCATCCATCCATCCATCCACTCATCCTTCTATCTATCCACCCATCCTTCTATCCATCCACCCATTCATCTATCTATTTACCCCTCATCCACCCATTTATCCTTCTATCCATCCACCCATCCTTCTATCCATCCATCCATTCATCCACCTACCCACCCATCCATTCATCTCTCTCTCTACCCACTCATCCACCCATCTATCTTTCTATCCATTCACCCATTCTTCTATCCATCCATTCATCCACCTATCCACCCTTCCATCCTTCTATGTATTCATTTATTCATCCATCCATCCACCCTTCTATCCATCCTTCTACCCATCCATCAATGTATCCATCAGTTCATCCACTCATTCCTCCACCCACCCACCCATCCACCCATCTCTCCTTCTATCCATCCATCCACTGATCCATCTACCTATCCATATTTTTAGTCTCCCGACAAACCTCTGTTTAGCAGGGTTGCACTGCCTCCTTGCATCACCAACCCCTGAAGCCAGGCTTCCAGGGCTATTCAGGGAGCTCAGCCCTGCCGGGATCCACTCCAGATCCCCACCCTATTCCCTGGGCCTTCTGGACCTTCTCCATTCAGGGCCGGGATCCTGGAGCAAAGCCCAGGCTGGCTGTGATTGCATGTTCCTGAGGGGGAGGAGGGCGAGGCTCCCAGCCTGTGTTTGTCTAGGACCCTCCTGGGAGCCACACCCAGGAGCCTCAGCCTCCAAGGGCAGCTGCACGGGACCCGGGAGACAGCATAGAACTACAGGGGTGTTCAACCTGACCTTCTGGTTTAGGAAAACCGGTTTCCATCTGTGGTCCCTGCTGGTTCCCTACCCTCCTACCCTGAGTAAATTACCGGGCTGTGTGGAGGTGTGTGAGCCTCCAAGGTCAGAAGGTACAATGAGTTTACTTATTAAAGTAGAGCTCCCATTCATTAGGCCAATACGGCCAATGAGACTGAGTTCAGAATCCTAGAATGTCAGACTTGGGGGATCATTAAGGCATTTGGATTTGCAACCTGGTATTACAAGAGGGGACTGTGAGGCCCAGGGGTGACATGCCACAGTCATGCAGCCTACAAGAGCCACCAGTGTCATGGAAGCAACCATCCTCTGAGCACCTGTTCTGTGTGCTGCTTGCACTGGGGTGCCTGGACCATCTCGTGCCTCCCAGGCCAAGGTGCTTTACGTTTCATTTTGCATTGTGCTCCATTTGTTTTGGGAAGAAAAGAATTAGCCCACAACCTCACACCATACCTCCCACCAGCCACCTGTTTACAGCGTACCCAGGTGGCCACAAGAGAGGTGGGGATGTTTGCAGATAACTCATTATAAGGCAGCCCCAGGCCTGGGTGGGGAGGCCTTCTGGCCAGCGAGTGACTCAGCCTTGCAGAGGAATCGAAAACCGAACGTGTACTTAGCACCTTGCGTGTTTGGGCGCAGAGCGAAGTACCTGACGCCTGCGTTACTTTGTCCTCTGCCCTGCCGTCACTCTATGAGTGTCACGGTCCCCAGTGACAAAGCAGGAAGCCAAGGCTAAAGGGTCTTAACCCTCGGACTCTGACCATATGATAGCCCTTTCTACCAAGCCTCAGTTTCCCATCTGGAAAATGGGCATGCTACAGCCCAGCCTGATCGTCACAATATATGTAAATGCCCCTCGTGGCAGTAGGTACTTAGTTCCTTTCCCAGGTGTCTTAGGATGGGCACTGCCAAGAGAAGTTCATGGAAACCCTGTGAAATCCACATCAAATGATGGTTCCCAGAAAAAATACCAGAGCTCAAGCCTGGGAAACACACCCATCCCTTGGGAGCTTGAGAGACACGCAGGATCTCAGGCCCCGCCCAGCACAGAGTCAAACTCCACGTCTCATCACGGTCCCCAGGGGATTCATACGTGCTGCTCCAGGGCAGGGGTCAGCAAAGTTTTCCTGTAAAAGGACCAGATAGTAAATATCGAAGGTTCTGGGGACCCTATAGTCTCTGTCACAATGGCTCAGCTCTGCCAAGTGTAGCCCGAAAGCAAAAGCAGCCAGAGACGATGCACAAAGGAGTGTACGTGGCCCTGTTGCAAATAAAACTTTATTTACAAAAGCAGGTGGAGACAGAGGTTAGCGCCAGGCTGCAGTGGAGGCCCCCTGGCCTGGAGGCCTCCCACTGTGGGTCGGTGGTCTTCAGGTTGCAGACCAGGGATCCCCAGGGGGCTGGGCCTGAGTGGGGGGGTCTCAGCCTGGTCCCCTGCACCTGCTCATCTGCTGACTTGTTGGCTCCTACTCAGAGGTGGTTCTCAGCAGCAGCGAAGTCGGTTTGTAGGTGACAGTGGTGGCTTCTGGGGGGCCCACGGCCTCCTGCTCGAGTCCCGATTCCCGAGGCTTGCTTTTCTCTAGAGGACAAGAAGAAGGGGAAGAGCCCGTGGAAGCACACGGAGGTGTTCTGCACCATCCCCTCCCGCTCCCTCCTCTCCCCGAGCTACTACCACAGCTTCGGGGTCACCGAGAACTACGTCGTTTTTCTCGAGCAGCCTTTCAAGTTGGATATTCTCAAGATGGCGACCGCGTACATCCGGGGAGTGAGCTGGGCCTCCTGCCTGTCTTTCCACAAGGAGGACAAGGTGAGGCCCTCGGGGAGCACTAGCCCAGCAGGGGTGGCTGGCCCCCAGGGGCAGACTCTGAGGGAGGCCAGCACTGCAGGGGGTTTAAGGGAAGGAAGCAACGTGGAGTGGGGAGGGACCTACCATACAGTCTCCTTGCAAGCATCTGCCATCTTTCTAGAGAGTTCTGAAGCTGGGTGGTCCTTCAGAGTAGTGCCAAGTTAGGGCAAGGGGGCCGGACCTTTATACCCCCACGTCCATGTGTCGTTGGATGCAGAATGTCCCGGAAACAGGATGTCACCGTGAGCAGTCCCCACATACCCCGCAGCAAAGAGACCAAGTCCTCAGTCCTGGGGGACAGCTGGGCTCCTCCCTGCTCCACTCTGTTGACAAGGCCCCTTCTGGATTTCTGCTACCTCTGTAATGTTGGGGGTATCAGAGGTTACTCAGACGTGGCAATGGGAGAGCGTTCCTCCAGATGGTTCTACAGAAACGCCTCCTTCAGTTCAGGTACACCTGAGCATGCAAAGTATGTATGTATGTATGTACTGTGTTTCCCCAAAAATAACACCTACCCATAAAATAAGCCCTAGCAGGATTGCTAAGCATTTGCACAATAGAAGCCCTACCCCGAAAATAAGCCCTAGTGACAGGCGTGGCTACGCAGCGCATCTGCACAACCCGTGTCATGGAGCAGGAAAGAACACGAGGAGCCCTTTTCATCTGCCCCATGAGAGCTCTGTTGCTCCACATGAGAGATTGGGGCCAATGGTTCTAAAGGAAATAGAGTCGCAAGAAATTCAGGATGGAATTGGGGCTTTGGAGAGTGATGATGATGTTCCAGAAGAAGACAACTTAACTATATTTGAATCAATGTAAATTGTTGTACCGTAACTTAAAAAAAAATAACACATCCCCTGAGAATAAGCCCTAGGTCAGGGGTCCTCAAACTTTTTAAACAGTGAGCCAGTTCATTGTCCCTCAGACCATTGGAGGGCTGGACTATAGTTTAAAAACAACTATGAACAAATTCCTATGCACACTGCACATATCTTATTTTGAAGTAAAAAAACAAACAGGCAAAAACACATGCATGTGGCCCGCGGGTTGTAGTTTGAGGAACCCTGCCCTAGGGTGTCTTCTTGAGGAAAAATAAATATAAGACCCTATCTTATTTTCAGGGGAACGCGGTATGTATGTGTATATGCATGTTTGATGTATTATGTATACATGCATGCATGAATGTATTTGTGTATGCATATATGTATATATATTTGCTATTAATATTTATTTATTTGCTGTTGTTACTTTACTTTTGAAAAATACCAAGTAACCCACCCAGAGCAACGCTGGCCGCGTGACACCCAGAGAGGTGCAGTCTGGAAGCCTAATGAGCTGACACTCCCTCGTGGGCTCGTTAGCGAGGGCCCAGGGTCACCCCACCTGCAGCCCTCCGGGACAGGCGGGGCTGCTGTGACAAGTGCCTCTTGGCAAACAAGTCAAAGCAGGAAGTGGCTCTGCAGTGGAGGTTAGGAGAGGGGGCCTGGAAGGATGGGGGTGGGCTCAGGGCTTTAGGGGTGCTGGTCTTGGATAGAGTCTGGCACCTGGCAGGTTCTCCCCAGCTTGGTCATTGCTGGGGAGCTGGCGTGTCACCACCCACTCAGAGTCACAGTCAGTAGAACAAGGGGGTAGTAGTGTGCACAGGGGAAGTGTCCCCATACATTGTCCTGGGGACTTCAAAGACCCAGGCAGCAGAGCCTCCCTCCTCTCCATCACAAAGATACTATTACGGAAATCCATCTACAAACAGCTTTCATTTTCTGGATGCTTCCGCCTGCCTCTCACTGCTTAAGCGGGCACAGAACCCAGAATGGGGAAGGGGACACAGTCGCTGCTCCCTGGCTGCCTGGCGGGGCTGGGTTTTGTGCAGTCCCCGGAGGCCGCAGTGCCTGGCCCCAGGAGGGAGAGCTGACCGCCGGGGGCTGCGTCTTCTTTCAGACTTACATTCACATCGTCGACCAAAGGACCAGGAAGCCTGTGCCCACCAGGTTTTACACGGACGCCATGGTGGTCTTCCACCACGTCAACGCCTACGAGGAGGACGGCTGCATCCTATTCGATGTCATCGCCTACGAGGACAGCAGCCTTTACCAGCTCTTCTACCTGGCCAACCTGAACCAGGACTTCGAGGAGAACTCCAGACTCACCTCGGTGCCCACGCTCAGGAGGTTTGCCGTGCCCCTCCACGTGGACCAGGTAACGGCCTCCGGGGAGGCTCGCTTTATTGCGAGAGAGACGTGCGCCCAGGTAGGAAGTTACTTTGGCACTTTTTTGGCGGACGTGGAAATCCAACATGAACCGTTCTTAAAGGACAGGAAATGGTTCTTATTATTTTTCCAAAAGTCGTACGCATTCAGAGTAGAATCTTTAGGAAATACAGATACGTGAAAAGTGAAAAAAAAAAGTCCCCGTAAGCCCACCACCCAAGATGATCATTGTGGGTATATTTGTACGGCCTCCCAGTCTCTTTGGTTCTCTATGTTAATTTTATTCCTATTATGCGTGATTTTTAACAGCTTCATTGAAATGTAATTGACATACTATCCAATTTGCCCATTTAAAGTACTCAATTCAGGCTGGGCGTGGTGGCTCACGCCTGTAATCCTAGCACTCTGGGAGGCCGAGGCGGGAGGATGGCTCAAGGTCAGGATTGTGAAACCAGCCTGAGCAAGAGCGAGACCCCGTCTCCACTAAAAAAAATAGAAATTAATTGGCCAACTAAAAATATAGTTGGCCGGGCATGGTGGCGCATGCCTGTAGTCCCAGCTACCCGGGAGGCTGAGGCAGGAGGATCACTTGAGCCCAGGAGTCTGAGTGAGGTTGCTGTGAGCTAGGCTGATGCCACAGCACTCTAGCCTGGGAAATAGAGTGAGACTCTGTCTCAAAATAAATAAATAAAGTGCTCAATTCAGGGGCCTTTGGCGTATTCACACAATTGTGCATCCAGCCCCCCACGATCAATTTTAGAACATCTTCGTCACCTCGGAAAGACGTCCACACCCTTAGCCATTGCCTCCTAGTCCCTGCCTCTCCCTGGCCCAGGCAACCACTCATGCACTTTCTGTGTCCGGGCCGGTGGCTCTTCTAGATGTTGCAGATAAACACGGCCACTCGATAGGTGTCTGGCTTCTCTCAGGTAGCACCGTGTTGCTGAGACGTGTCGCCACTGTAGCCTGTATCAGCGCTCTGTTCCTTTTTATGGCTGAATATGTCACGCTATTCTGCATACCGATTTTCTCTCCAATTTGCACATCTAAACATCGCTCCATGACATTAAATAATTCTTTGAAACGTCACTGCACGTACGCGGCTGCCAGCCCGTGGCAGGGGCTCGTCACCATTTGCTTGCACAACCCCTGACGATGAACAGCTCTGTCCTTGTGCTAAAATAGACCAGCAGGCAGACGTTGTCCTCTGTCAGGGCCCCACGGCCAAGGCTCTGGGCTGGACGTAAGGAGGCCACGGAGGCTTCTGGCTCCAGACCTCACTGACTTCATGCCTTAATTAACTTAAATGGAACCAAATTCAATTCAATTGCATCTTGATGGCTCACATCTGCTAAGTGCACGCTATGTGCCAGGCACTTTGCTAAGCGTTTTGTTTCTCTTACCTCACTTAATGATCGTAGCAACCTGTGGGAAAGCTCCTCGTATTAGGCTCTTTTTACAGATGGAAAGACTGAGGCTCAGGCTGGGCGCCATGGCTCAGGCCTGTAATTCTAGCACTCTGGGAGGCCAAGGTAGGAGGATCGCTTGAGGTCAGCAGTTTGAGACCAGCCTGAGCAAGAGCGAGACCCCGTCTCTACTATAAATAGAAAGAAATTAATAGGTCAACTAAAATATATATATATATATACTAGGAGAGCATGGTGGCACATGCCTATAGTCCCAGCTACTCAGGAGGCTGAGGCAGGAGGATCACTTGAGCCCAGGAGTTTGAGGTTGCTGTGAGCTAGGGTGATGCCACTGCACTCTAGCCTGGGTAATAGAGCGAGACTCTGTCTCAAAATAAATAAATAAATAAAAAATACTTGAGGCTCAGTGAGGCTAAGAAATGTGCCCAAGGTTGCACAGCTCAGAGTGGCAGAGCTAAGACTGGACCCTGCCCCAGTCTGTCTCTGAACCCCTACGTGTAACTGCTCAGGGCTAGTGACTCAGTGACTCTGCTGTTTTCCCAGCAGACCTAGCTCCTGGAAGGAGCCTCAGATGGGACTGACTCCTCTTGTGTCTCTTTGGGCTTGAGCAGCAGTCCCACAGCACCCAGAGAGCCTTCTCCCACCCTAGGCCCGGGCTCCGCAGTGCAGGGGTGCAGCCGTGCTCCCAGCCCGTGAGCAGGGGAGCCGGCGTTTGAACCAGGTGTGTCTGATGCGGACGGGGCTCTCTCCCATCTCGCCAGCATTTCCCCAGCCACAGGCATTCCTGCATCTCTCCCGTGCTCTTTACCGTATTTCCTATCACCTCTATTTAACTTTTAAAAATCCTTTTTTTTTTTTTGTTTCCATCAACTCACTCTCTACTTAACTCACTTGAAAGCAAACCACCCAATAGCAAGCCGGCATTGCTCACTCACAAAGAAGACGAGCATGGGACTCAAGCAGTGGACAGAGAGCAGAGGCCTTGAGCTCAAGCCAGAGGCTTGTTGTTTGCCAAGACCTCATCTCTTTGTGCAAAAAGAAAGTTTTAGAAAGTATTAGGTGCTAACGACATCGTGGCGCCCAACCGAGACTCCCTAGCTGACCCAGTGAGGAAGGTTGGAAGAGGAAAAGGGATTCAGGGCTGTTGAGTAAATGGCCCTGTCCCATAAAGTCATCCCAGGAGCCACAGGCCTCCGCACCCCTCGCTCCGGGAAACGCCGGAGTGCAGCACCTCGGACTGTCTGCTGGTTCCAGGAAGCGACGTGGGCGTCACAGGCTCTCAGGTGGCAGGATCACAAGGCTGCCCTCAGCCCAGGGATGCTACGCAGAGAGGAGCACACTCCCTCCCCCGCCCACACCCTGCAAGGTTTTATAACCTCTTTATCATGCTGGAGAAATGGTCTGCTTCCTTGGGCCCAAGCTAAGAAGGTTAGCAGGTGTATTTTAAAGGCGATCGGGTGAGCCGCCCGCTGCTTTGAAACTAGCAGAGATCAAGCTCCGGGGAGGGTAGCGCCGGCCACGCTCTTTAATTGCTATTTATTGTCCCTTAAAAACATCTTCTTACTTCACTTTTAAGTCGCTCTGCCTGTGTATCGGGATCGGAGCCAGGCAGGTGGATGCAGGTTCAGGTGCCCAGATTGGGTGGCTCGGGCTCCATGCTACCCAGGGGCTTCTTAGAGAGGCGACCTCAGGGAGGTGTCGTCCTGTCTTAGATGCCCTTTCTGTCCGGGGCCTTCGCACAACGCTGCAGATCATCATCTGCCTGCATCCCGCCTTCCCGCCTCCTTGCTCGTTGGGGTCACCTGGAGAGCTTTGCGACCACACCCCCACCTGCCTGGGCTTCAGGCCAGAGCAGCTCCAGGGCAGGGGCCCAGGCCTGGCTGTGGTGTCAGCGTTCCCCACCCCACCCCAGGTGACCCTCACCTGCAGCTCTGGGCGAGAACCTCTGAGTTGAGCAAATCCCTGCTCATCTTTCAGGGCTCGAATGAGTCTGCACACTCCAGTGGCACCTCGTGGCTCCTTCTGCACGTTTGTCTCAAGGGTGACGACCTCGCTAGGTCCCTCTGCCTGCTGGAGCGTAAGCTCAGAGGAGCAGGGACTCTGTGTCGCCCGTGGTTCATCCCCTGTGCTCCGAGGGAGCTCCGTAAGCTCTTAAATATTTGAAATGCATGAATGATGAACACATGAAAAATGTAAAGCGAGGTGTCTGCAGGGGCACAAGGTCTTCCATTCGCATCCGGAAGCTGTCCAGGGTGAAAAGTGCTTTCGATACAGAACGAGCAAGAGTGCGTTAGACTTAAAAGCCCCGGACGTCCCAGCCGCCTGGTTCCCTTGCGTTTGGGCCAGCTGGGGTCACAGGAAGGTGTGGCACGGCAGGGCCTCTTGGCGCCCTGGGCCTGTTTATGTAGGGCAGCGGGGGTGCCCACGCAGGGGGCAGGGCTGGGCAGGGCAGGGGAGCGGCGGGAGGGGTGTGGGCGTGTAAGGACAGTCGCCCCGCCCTGGCACTGAAGGGCGCTGCGCTCTCTGCCTTGAAGGCGAGTTCCCGTGCAGCTGCCATCCACGCCTAGGCGAGATCAAAGGAGCAGGCACTCTGGGCCTAGAAGCAGCAGCTTCAGTGACCGAATGGGTAGATTCGGTTGTTGTCTCCAAATGCAAAAATGAAGACATGGTCACGAGAGACGTCACCATTTATGGAGAGCTCACCTTGCGCCAGTCCCTGTGATAAATGTCTCGTCTGCTCTTAGACCCTGGCAACAAGGGCCCCTGCTCTGGGCGGGGCACTTTGGAGGGTGCTGATCCGGCCTTCCGTTCTCCAGCACGGCCCCCTCTCCACACGGGGAGGTCACAGGGCCCAGGGGTCCCACCCACCCAGAGGGGTGCCCCCAACCCCAACCCATTCGTGCTCTGGACAGCTGGGGTCCCTGAATCCCCTGCCCAAAGAGCCCAAGCCTGCTTCCAGGGCCTGCCCGTGTCCTCCTGCGGGCAGACTGGGCTACTGTTGTGCCCACCCTAGGCCCACAAGGTGGCCAGGGCTGGCTGTTGTCTTGGCTGTGCTGGCCCAGACATCTATGCAGTTGGGGACAGAGCCTGGCATGAGAAGGGAAGGGAGCCAGGGGCCAGAGGCCACCTTATTCCAGCTCAGAACTCCAAGGAGTCCTGGAACTCTAAATTCACACTCATCCGTCCAGACGGGCACGGTACATTGCTGGAACATTCTGTCTATCCAATACAGTAGCTACTAACCATGAGTGCTGTTATACACTTGAAATGTGGCTAGTGCAGCTGAGGAACTGAATTTCTAATTTTACTTAATCTGTTAACAGAAAAAAAAAAGCCAAACTCTGTAAAATAATTTTAAAGAGATTTATTCTGAGCCAAATTTGAAGATCATGAGTCGGAGCCACATTCAAGAAGCCTTGGGCAAGTGGGACTCATGTGGCTGGGTTACAGTTTGGTTTTAATACATGTCAGGGAGACAGGGGTTACAGGTAAAGTCATAAATCAATACATGGGAGGCATACATTGGTTTGACCCAAAAAGGTGGGCCATCTCAAAGCTGGGGCTTACAGGTTATAGGTGGACTTAAAGATGCTTTGACTTGTAATTGGTTAAAGGCATGAAGCTTTGTCTAAAGCAGGTGTCCTCAAACTATGGCCCGCGGGCCACACGTGGGTATTTTTGCCCATTTGTTTGTTTGCTTCAAAATAAGATATGTGCAGTGTGCATAGGAATTTGTTCATAGTTTTTTTTTCAAACTATAGTCCAGCCCTCTAACGGTCTGAGGCCCCATGTTTAAAAAGTTTGAGGATCCCTGATCTAAAGGCTTGAAATGTTTTATCATTTTTTTCTGTTTATCAGAGATAACCTGACATATATTTGTTGTATAAATTGAGGACCTGCAGCTTTGTCTTGCCTCTCCTGAGGCCTCTTAATGGGTTACAAAGGATGTCCCCAAGAAGGGAGGGGGGCATGATGAGGCATGTCTGACCTCCCTCCTCCTGCCAGGCAATTTAGTTTTAGGATATTCCTTTGGCCACTATGGGGGGTCCATTCAGCTAGCTCATGGGGTGGGGTGAGCCTTAAGATTTCATTTTAGTTCACAAATCTTATTTTAAAATTGAATTGAGGCCGGGTGCAGTGGCTCACGCCTGTAATCCTAGCACTCTGGGAGGCCGAGGCGGGCAGATTGCTCGAGGTCAGGAGTTCGAAACCAGCCTGAGCAAGAGCGAGACCCCATCTCTACTATAAATAGAAAGAAATTAATTGGCCAACTAATATATACAGAAAAAATTAGCCTGGCATGGTGGTGCATGCCTGTAGTCCCAGCTACTCGGGAGGCTGATATACGCGGACACAGGGTCAGTGGGCCTCCACTTGTACTCTCGTCCTGGGCCGTGCAAATTTAAGGGACTATGAAAGGCTTTGCTAATCTGCACCACGATGTCCTAAATTATTTATAATCCCATGTCTGCAGATGAGAGTGAAAGTAGCTTGCCCAACACGCAGAATCATCCATGGGATTTGAGCTGGAATTTATTTGGACGCGCCTCTGTCTAGCTCCGAGCGACTGTCTGCAGTGTGCCTGGCCCCCGACCAGGTGTTTTCGCAACCATTATTTAATCTAATCCTAACATAATCCCCAGATTATGCAGGTAAGCAGCAACCTCACTTATACTCAGCACGGCTCCGAAAGTTATGAGTCAGCGCCCCGATTTTGCCGACAAGGAGGCAGGCACAGAGGAGCCCCCAAGGCTGCTCACAGTTCACTTAGAAAGCCACAGATTTCACGAAGAAAGCAGGCTTGGCGGTGGCAATGGCGAGGGGGGTGTTCCTGAGATGACTGGGTCTGATGGGAGTTCCCTGGGGCGCAGGGCTTGCGAAGCGAGCTTGCAGGATTTTGTTGCACTCTGGCTGGGAGGCGATTCCTTCCCAAAGCTGAGCGTGTTGCCCCGAGTCATGTTGGGGACTGCTGTGTGTGGAAAAATTTCACAGTGTATCCCTCAACCAGTCTGACCAGTTTCAGGAGGGAGTTATAAGACTTCCCTGCAGACCAACTCCCTAGGAATCAAGGCGTGCCCAGAGGCCTGTTGTTGTCGCACGCTTAGCCAGGCAGCGGGGAGAGCTGCCCACTGACTTGTGGTGCCGTGCAGGTGGAGGCATTTAAGGTTCAGAGTTTCTGTTTATCAGACACCGATGACACGGGCCAGAGGCTGAGCTCCTTGGTTCACGCTCTCCTCCTCGCGCTTCATCTCATTTCATTCTTAGAACCACCACCTTGCAAAGCACGTGTTCTGCCCCTGGATGGTTGAGGGGAAAGATTACCGAGTCGTGCATTCACTCGTTTTTCCAGCAATTATTTTCTGGGCACAAAGTGTCGTGCACTGAACAAAATCTGGTCCCTGCCTTCATGGCCCAGGCAAGCATAAAAGAAGGGCAACAGCTCCATCAAGGAGATGATTATAGCCAGGGACAAATGCCTTGTAGACACTGCAGATTCAGACTGAGTTCACAGGGAAGGGGGTGTTTGTTCTGAGTCCTCCAGGGTAGGAAGGCCTCGGGGCCTTTCACCTGGTCTGCTGTCTGCCAGCAATGCACTTGCTCCTGGGCAGAAGAGAGGCAATGCCACGGCCTGGGCCCCGGCTCTGCCGCTCTCTGCGTGACTTTGGGCCCGTCACTGTCCTCCTCTGGACATCAGTTTCCTCTTCTATAAATCGAGAAATTGAACTAAACAGATTTCTGAAGATTCCTGCAGTTCAACTGCTGAGATGTGTAATGGGAAACTTTTCCCCCCTTCCCAGCAAAATAGCTGCTTATCCCTAAAACAGGTTGGTTTTTATTATGAAGGATATTTCGGGAAACTTGGAGAATAGAGAGTTTAAGTGAGAAGTCAGCCGGGACAATAATCTTCTGTGGTCTCGTTCTCCATGTCTTCCAGTGCCCAACCTGTCCTCACCCCAGTGGTAGGGGCAGCAGTATAACAACAACACGTAGTAGTAATTTATGGTAACAATACCAATAATATAACAACAGTGAGGTGGTCATCATTGACAAAAGCAGCTAACATTTATTTGTCTAGCACTTCCTGTTCACCAGGCACCCCTGTCCGCCATCTGCGAGGATGGGCAGTAACTCACAGATGCACGTGCTAGTATCATCCTTACCGTGCACGCAAGGAAACTGAGGCACAGAGAGGCTGAGTGACTTGCTCAAGGTCCCATGGTTAGTGTGGAGGGGAAACAGGGAGTAGCAGGTGTGTGATAAACATTCGATCCTGTTGACTCCCTCTCCTGGGTCATAGGAACGACAGTAAGGAAATGAAGACAGCAAAGTCTGGTTGTAACTTCAGACCAAGGAATATCCTTGAAAGTCGTTTTTCTCCCAGGTAGTTTTTGTCGCATGTCTGTTTGCATTTCAGCAGCGATGCATTTTCACAGGAGAAAAGACGGACAATACAGAGAAGCGTGGAAAAAGAAGTTAAAGTCCCCTGTAATCCCAGCGTCTGCTGTAGGGCTGATACTTGGTCTGCTTCTCCCAGTCTCCTTTCCGAGTAGCTTTTGTACGTGGCCGAGCTCAGAATGCAAATGCAATCTGTTCCGATGCTTTCTCACCCCGCGTTAGACCGCGAGCATTTCCCGTGTTACTGTAATCTCTTGAGAAGCATCCTTTTAATGACTGATGCAGCTTTTTAGAGGTGAATCATAGAGCATTTTAAAAGTGAGAACTTACTCACAGAAGCACATTAATTTTCCCTGTGAGGGAGGAGGCAGGTCAGAGTGAGAGGAAAGAGCCCCGGGACTGGGAGTCCTGTTTCTGCCACCCACCAGCTATGACTTTGGGGGAGTCCCTTCCAATCACCAACCCTCGTTCTTTTTTTTTTTTTTTTAAGCCAAGAATAAGAATAACAACAATAAAATAGCTACGTCCTATGGTTAACATCAGGCTAAACAAGATGACGTACATCCAGGCATTGGTTTAAGGTACACAGAATGTACACGTACATCCAGGCATTGGTTTAAGGTACACAGCTGTTTGCTTTGGATTGCAAGTTTTTATATTTTTTGAAAACCGATTCTTTTCAGAATGCAGAAGTGGGCTCAAATCTAATCAAAGTGGCATCTACAACAGCCACGGCCGTGAAGGACAAAGATGACCAGGTCTACTGCCAGCCGGAATTGCTTTATGAAGGTAAGACGCATCCTCCTGCGTTTGCGGTGGGGCAGGTTGTCACGGAGACCTGTCCCATGCATGGGCAAGGGGCAAACGAGGAAAGCTCTTGGGATGCCCCAGAGAAAAGCATTTGGGGACATTTCTCTTCTATGTATCTTCAAACACCTCAAAGGAAGGCACTGAGTAGCTGTCAGACCAGATGAGTTCGGCAAATGCCGCAACTTACTAAACACTGGCTTGTTGAACAGACACGACACGTCGTGTTTATACCTCTAAACGTTCACCCTGCAAAATAATTGTTTATCAGCCCGATTTTATAGAGGTGACCTGGGCCTGAGAGACGTTGAGCTGCACACAGAACATAGACCCATTAGAATAACAGCCATGCCCGCTGGAGCTGGGCTTCCCAACCCGGGCACTGTTGCCATCTGGGGCTGGGTCGTCCTTCATGATGGGGTCTGTCCGGGGCATTTTACGATATTTAGTAGCATCCCGGCCTCTACCCCCT
The DNA here is from genome assembly GCF_040939455.1 of Microcebus murinus. NCBI lineage: Eukaryota > Metazoa > Chordata > Mammalia > Primates > Cheirogaleidae > Microcebus > Microcebus murinus. The sequence continues at coordinate 29,855,597 of NC_134123.1, forward strand.
AAATGCCAGGAGCACCCCGACCCTGAGTTGGAACAACCAAAAATATCTCCAGACATCACTAATGTCCCATGGGGGGTGCCGTCGCTGTGATTGAGAACTACTGCCCTAGAACATTAGCCCGAGAGGGGGGATCGTGTTTCTCTGCTCACAGTGTGTCTGCCACACGTGGCACAAAGCCTGGCATGTCGGGGTCTGCATGTAACACTTACAAGTGCAGAAGGAATGGGCCGCCCAAGGACACTCAGCTGGAGGGTGGCAGGTGCGGATTTCAACCGAGAGCCTTGATCTGGTGGCTGCCTCCTGCCAGGTTCAGGCATCTAGAAGGGCACACAGTCCTGGGCACTGTGCTAAATGACCTCGGATTTGCCCTAAGAATCCACCTCTGCGAACCGCATCCCATGGACCCCATAACCAGTTCTGTGGGGCACCTCGTTCTCTTGGAGAATCTTCCAGAACAGGCTGGTTCTTAAGGTGTCGGTCTCCATCCCACTCACCACTGCATCGCCTGGGCAGATGGAGGCGTCCAACATTATGGTTTTTTTCTTGTTTGTTGTAGCACTATTGCACAATACTGAAAAGTGTGACAGCAGACAAATCACTCGTAATTCCTCCCCCGGTGACAACTCTTTGAAGTAGCCCATCATGTGTAGGGTATGTCCCACCCTCTTTGGGCAGCTTATCAGACATTGTCCCATTTCACCCCAGCAGCCTCATCCTGCTGTCATTGACATGAGATCTGTTTGTGTGCCTCAAGGGCTTTGAGCCTGGGGCCTGGCCCATCGGGACAGTCCTGCCAACAGCAGCCAGTACTAGAATGGCTTTGGCAGGCAGGTGCCGAGGAAGGCAGGCTGGAATAACTCCGTAACTTGCCCGAAGGCAGGCAGCAGAGCCTGTCTGACTCTTGACCTCTGCATTTATACTTTTACGACATGCATACCATGGTGTCTAGAATGTTCTGAAACGGCCTGTTACACTTAATGAATGTAGCCTGAGTATTTTCTCGCATCTCGAAGGTTCTTCAAGAGTGTGGCTTTTGGTAGCTGCACAGAACGCAGAGGGGCGAACCTTACTTTGCGTAACCAAGGACCTGTGGATGGCCATTTACAGGGGGTCCAGGTCGGGGCAGGGGGGTGGTCCCAGACCAGGGGTGAGAGAGGCCCAGGAGCATCACAGGAAGTCTTGGCCCTACTTTGGCATCGACTGTTGGTGGCATCTTCTTACTTAAGTGTGTGAGTGGGTCCCTCTGTGTCACATTAATTTTGACCCGTCCCTTGGAAGTTTCACGATTACTCATTTGTGGGGTGGGACATCTCCTTCCCGTCTCACTAGCCCCCTCCACTCCCCACTGAGCCTGATATCCATGTATGCTTGGGGGTCACCTCCAGGTGTGGCCACCGTGTGGCAGGTATATCCGTTTCTGCTCCCTCTTTCCTTGGACGTGACATCTTCAGCAGTTGGCTCCTGGAATATTCCATTCATTTCAGTAGTCACTCTTAGAAATTCAACATGACATAGCAGACATACACAACTATACACATTTCCCGTGGAAAAAATTTTTAAGTTTTTTTCTATCATGAAAGTAATAGAGGCATGATAAAAAATTTCACATAATGAGAAACTTAGAATCTATAATAGAAAACATAAACTCTAAGGCAGTTTAAGTCCAGCAATGCTTCTAAACTTCCTCTCTTCATTTGTGACAGTGAAGACGTAGTCATTTTATAACCAGCCTTTTCTACTTAACCTATGGTGTGGACGCTGGCCCATGTTACTAGAATCCTTTGTGAACATTATTTTTACATAATGTTGTTATAGCATTCACCAGATTTATTTTACTGTCCTCTGTTGACACTTCTGTCCGTGGCGTCTGAAGTTTCTCTTCAAACACACACACACACATAAACACACATGTGTACATGTGCACACACACGTAAACACACACGTGTACATGTGCACACACAGGCACACACATTAGCACTTTTATTTAAAGAGCTTTAAATAAATTGCAGTAGCCTCTGATTATAATCATGCCATTCTCTTTGATTTCTATCTTGGGTAATTAAAGGTGTTTATACACTTAGAAACCTAGATCCATGGGAGTTTGTTCCCGAACCTTCTCGTAGAGCCCAGGTAATTATCAAAGGCTCCTTGCCCTGCCTTTGACCACCTTTGATCCCATCCAGGGTCTCAATCAGGTTCAGGGGTCTCGGCTCGGCAACTGTTTCTGTGCAGAGATGCCCCACCTGGCGTGAAGGGTGGACGCTCCCAGCCCCGGTAATGGGGACTTTGTCGACTGTGTCACTTCTCTCTAGGCTTGGAGCTACCTCGAATCAATTACGCTCACAACGGGAAGCCATACCGATACATCTTCTCGGCTGAAGTCCAGTGGAGTCCGATCCCAACCAAGGTACCGATCCCTGTGTGATCACGGGCTGGCTCTCCCTGCGACGACAGTGTCTGTCTGCAAAGCCGAATTCTCAGGTTCTGAGCTTGGTGACCTTGATCAGAAAAGAGGAGGTCAGAGGGGAGGTCAGTCTGGGATGAAATACATTTGAAGTCAACACGGACACCCCAGGAGAGGGAGTCACGCCTAATGGGCTGAAGCTTGGGTAAGAGCTCATGGCTGGGGTTTATTTATTGATTTCTCTATTCAGCACACATTTATTGAGCACCAACTGCGTGCTATGATGTAGTAGGTACCGAGGATAAGGAAGTCAGCAGAGGGATCCCAGTCCCTGCCCTCAAGGAATTTACCTTCTTAAGCAGAGAAGGTATAGCTGCAACTTGGAGGATTTACTTTGGGGTTTAGGGGGCGTTTTGGTTTTGTTTTGTACTTTTTTTTTTTTTTTCAGACAGAGTGTTGCTTTGCTGCCCAGGCTAGAGTGAGTGCTGTGGCGTCAGCCTAGCTCACAGCAACCTCAAACTCCTGGGCTCAAGCGATCCTCCTGCCTCAGCCTCCCAAGTAGCTGGGACTACAGGCATGCGCCACCATGCCAGGCTAATTTTTTCTATATATATTATTTGGCCAATTAATGTCTTTCTATTTATAGTAGAGATGGGGTCTTGCTCTTGCTCAGGCTGGTTTTGAACTCCTGACCTTTGAGCAATCCGCCTGCCTCGGCCTCCCAGAGTGCTAGGATTACAGGTGTGAGCCACCTCGCCCAGCCTGTTTTGTATTTTTTGAAAAGAAAGGTCTTACTTTGTTGCCCAAGCTGGTCTCAAACTCCTGGCCTTAAGCAACCCTTCTGCCCCAGCTTCCCTAAGCGCTGGGATTATAGGCACAAGCCACTGTGCCCAGCCTATTTTGTTTTTTAAGCTACTATTTGTTGAACACTTACAGTGTCCTGGGAACTTTGCTAAGTACTGTGCAGACATCACCTTTCCTTAACATCTTCATGTTTTAATAATAAAAAGGAATCTTTTTTTTTTTTTTTTTTTGAGTCTCTCTCTGTTGCCCTGGCTAGAGTGTCATGGCATCAGCCTAGCTCACAGCAACCTCCAACTCCTGGGCTCCAGCAATCCTCCTGCCTCAGCCTCCCAAGTAACTTGGACTACAGGCATGCGCCACCATGCCCAGCTAATTTTTTCTATGTATTTTCAGTTGGCCAATTAATTTCTTTCTATTTATAGTAGAGACGGGGTCTCCCTCTTGCTCAGGCTGGTTTCAGACTCCTGCCCTTGAGCGATCCACCCGCCTCCGCCTCCCAGAGTGCTAGGATTACAGGCGTGAGCCACCGCACTCAGCCAAAAAGGAATCTTTTTTTAAAAAAATGCAAACAGTGCAGAAATGTACAAAGCCAAAAATTACGACCCCCTGCAAGCATCCCAAGCCACTCCCCTGATCCCATACCCTACAGGGACATAGGTCTGTGAGAGACCTAGAAAGGTCCAGGGACTTGCACTTTTAAAGCAACAAAGAAATTGTAACACACTTTCAGTGTTTGCATTGAATGTATCACTTTATTTGACACACATAAAATTGCATGGCAGCACCAAATATGAGATACATTTGAGATTTTAATTTTTAAAAGAGTCCACCGAGCAGTGTCAGCCATGTGGTAGCCTGAGCACCAGTGTTTAAAGTTAGAGGAGGAAAGTCCGCTTCCTTCATTGCTGTAGTCGTGGTGCTGACCGGAGGTAGATGTCCCTTGGGGATACTGAAGTCACTCCCGCATTCCTCCTGCACAGATAATAAAATACGACATTCTTACAAAGTCATCCTTGAAATGGGGGGAGGAGTGCTGCTGGCCGGCAGAGCCGCTGTTTGTGCCCACGCCGGGTGCCGAGGCCGAGGACGACGGTAAGTAAGACTCTGGGGGAGGGGGGCATTTGTCGCATGTCGCCAGCGATGCCCCTCCCATAGAGATGTCATCTGGGGGCAGGGGGCCCCCCAGCTGGTGGAGTTATGCTTTGATGTCTAGGTCTGTCTGAGTCAAAGCTGCAGGGTTGGAGAGTCCCCAAGGCCACCACACTTCTAATGCCAACCTCGAAGTGTGAGGGTCCCCAGCACCACCTTCAGGCTCAGTCATTCATCGGAAGGACTCACAGAACTCACCGGAAGCCCTTACACGTTACACGCACAGCTGTGGTTTATTGCAGGGAAAGGAAACAGATTAAAATCAGCAAAGGGAAGAGGCACACGGGACAGGGTCCAGGAGAGACCGGGCGTGAATGAACTTCCCGTTGTCCTTTCCCAGTGCAGTCTCAGCGCTAACCTGTCCTTGCAATGGAGTGTGACAACACGCACCAAGTATTGCCAACCAGGATGCACCCCCGAGCCTTGGTGTCCAGAGTTTTTATTGGCGCTCACTCTCGTTAGCCGTGGATGGCCACCTGCGTGGCTGACCCTTATGGTCTTCGGCCCCTCTGCAGGTCAAGCTTGGACCGCATTGCCCGAGACCCCACCATAAATCACATTATGAGGATAGACCACCTGGGTGGCCCAAGGACCCTGGTAAACAAAGGCACTTGTATCAGGCAGGACATTCCAAGGACTTCGAGGTGACCTCCCAGGCGCTGAGGGCAAAGGCCAGGCTCTCTTTGGGCACGGGGTCAAGTTCTTTACTACACAAAGCCCATGTCCTCGCCACTGAGCCACACTGAACTCTCTCAGAATGTAGAATCTTGGTTTTTAAATTCATCACAATGTCTGGACCCAAATGTTTCGCCACCTACAAGCCTGTAAATTTTTCATGGATCAGGTAGCAGTGCGTACCTGTGGCCCACCTCTCTTTTCCAGGTTTCACCCTTTCCCTCCTGGGTTTCTCAGAAATGCCTCCGAAACGCCCTGCCCACAGCCCTGGGGATTCTAAGGAGGGTGACTAGAACCTTGGGTGGGGACGTCACCTGGCCAAGCCAGAGCCCGGGCTGCCCGCACCTGCTGGGAGGGCGCGAGGTCCCGCGGAGCCTGCCAGCTTCTGCCCTTGGGAGAAGGGAGTGGTTCCCACCTGGGCCCTGTCTTCCTCCCTATCACGGCGTGGCTTGCCGGGCAAGGGACCCCGCGTCACTGTCATCTCTGAGGTCAGGGGCTGGTGGCATCACCTCCTAAGGCGGCCAGTGTCCCACCCAACCAGGCAAGTGCTTCCTGTCCCTCCTCCCAGTGGACAGAGAGTATTGTTGTCATCATCTTACCCACGAGAGGCCCGGAGAGTGAGATAACTTGCCCAGGCTCACACACCCAGTATGCACGGAGGTAGGATTTGAATCCAGGCCAAACGGACGCAAACATGCTCAACCGATCTACAGCCCAGGAGCCTCCGGAGGAATCCTATTTGCAGGAAGTTTACGTCCCCCGAGAGTGAGTGCTGAGAGTATGTCCATTTTACAGAGGGGAAAGCTGAGGTTACCAGGGTTGCTGTGTGGGCAAGAGGTGAATTTGGCTCATTCAAATGCCGTGAGTGCAGCGGGCCTGCATTTAGCTGAGTGATGGGTATCAGCCTAAGCGCAGCCCTGAAGCTGATTCTCTGTCATTGGAGTTTTCAAGTAGTAGGAAAATAGCTCTTTGATCCTACAATAACTCCAGAGTACTTTCATGATCCACCGTGCAGGAGACCCTCTCAGCAGCCCTGTGAGGGTAGGCAGGATTGTCCCCACTCTGCAGATGAAGAGACTGAGGGTCAGAGAGGACCTCAGTATAGGGACTGGCCCAGCCAGGGCTAGAGCCAGGCCTTCTGATTGAGTCCCGGGCCTTTCCCTTCTGCGCACACAGAGGATCAGATCCGCTTCCCTCCTGTTTTGATTGGACGCGTAAGTTCAAAGAGGGCAGAGAGACCCAGCTGAGAAACTGATCCCGCCAACCGGAGGAGGTTAGAGGCTGCCCTTTTACACAGGGTCTCTCTTTGTTTCCTCGAAGGAGTCATTTTATCAGCCATCGTCTCCACTGATCCCCAAAAGCTGCCTTTCCTGCTTATTCTGGATGCCAGAAGTTTTACAGAACTGGCTCGCGCCTCGGTGGATGCAGACATGCATCTGGACCTCCACGGGCTGTTCGTCCCGGCCGCAGACGGGGACACGGGGACACAGCCTCCTGTCGAGGAGCAGCGGGACGGGGCTTCACAGGGTGACAAGGCCCCCCAGACATGACGCTGTCGGGCCTGGGCCCGGGGAAGGGGACCTCAGCTGGCAGGACCCTCAGGACTTGACGCTGGAGACCCTGGGGGCAGGGAGGGACCTCCGTTTCCCATCTGCGCCCTTCTGTCTGTGGCCACGTTGACCAGGGCGTGGGGGGAGAGCTCGTCCGTGTCTTTTTTCTTTCATTTTTATTTTGGCCATAAAAACCTTGTCTGAAAGTCAAATATTTATTGATTAGCCCAGGTACTTCTAAGAAAGCTCCTTTCCTTTATGATAAAGACCTTGACCGTGAATCAGAAATTGTCTTAAGCCATCTTATCATCGTTTTTAGAATGAGCAACCACTAACATCTTAGAGGAGAGACAGATAAGTGTTTGTCTTTGCTCCTTCCTCTGTCTCTTTCTCTTTCCTTCCCTCCCTCCCTTCTTTCTAATGGACCGAATCGTGCATCTGGGAGTTCTAGCTTTTCTCAGCCATGCTGCTATACGAGTGAGTTATGTGGCCAGGAAGGCACGTTGTCCGTGGTCATTCCATTGCAAGGCATGACGTAATATAAAATAATAAAAACTTTAAAGTCCGTTCAGACCTTATTTTATGTTTGCACGGCTTCTTCCTCTGAAGTTCTTCTAAGGCTATAAAATAGAGTTGCAGAGCTTGGCAGTTCATAGCCAGCGAGATGCCTCATTGTACAACCCATGGGACTAAGAGATTGGGGTGACCCTCCCCCTTTGCCGGACACTGACCTGCCCAGACATGGCCGAGGGACTAGAATCCAAGATTGAGTCCTGGGGCCAGGGCTGGCCTGAGCAGTTCTTGCTGCTGCTGAGAACTGGGGCAGTGAGCCGTGCCCTCGTCCATAGGGGAAAGAAGATTCTCCAAGCTGTGTGTGCTGCCGGGACAGGACAGGCTTTCAGGGCAGGGTGGAAGGAGGTTGATGATCCCTGAGCCAGGTGGTGATGGAGGAAGTTGGGAACATGCCAAGTGGGATTCCATGCAGCTATTGGGAGCTCCATGGCACCTGAGTGTCACCTTTATAATCCAGTGGGTGCTGGATGCATGGTTTTTTTTTTGTTTGTTTTTATTATTATTATTAAGACAGAATTTCACTCTGTTGCCTGGGCTAGAGTGCAGTGGTGTCAGCCTTGCTCACAGCAACCTCAAACTCCTGGGCTCAAGCGATCCTCCTGCCTCAGCTTCCCGAGTAGCTGGGACTACAGGCACATGCCGTCATGCCTGGCTAATTTTTTCTATATATTTTTAGTTGATCAATTAATTTCTTTCTATTTTTTAGTAGAGATGGGGTCTCACTCTTGCTCAGGCTGGTCTCGAACTCCTGACCTTGAGGGATCCATCTACCTTGGCCTCCCCAAGTCAGATGCACGGTTTAAAGAACCAAAGGCAGGCTGGATACTTCCCAGGTTCCCGTGTGGTGGGATCAGGGCAGCTGGGATTCACACGCTTATTCTTCACTTGCCTCCTCTGCTGAGTCTGGATGTCATTCTCTCCCCCTCCCCCCGAGGGGGATTCAATGATGTGTCCGAAGACTGAGAAAGAACCTCTGGTGCCGCAGCATGGAACACCTTGGAGAGGGCCCACCTCCCTGGGGACAGTCTTGGCTTTTGCCCTGCAGCCACCACGGAGCCATACTTAGCTTCTACTAAAATGTAGGCTCCACGAGGCCAGGGAGTTTATTTTTTTCTTAATTGAAAATTTTATTGAGATAATTGTACGTGCATGTGCGGTTTTGAGAAAGTATCCAAAAGCATCCCATGTAGATCTTACCCAGTTTCCCCCAGTGGGAACATTTTGCAAAACTGTATAGCACGACATTACAGCAGGACATTGACACTGACACTATCCACCAATCTCATTCGGATTTCCCCGCATTCACTCGTATTCCCGTGTGTGTGTGTGTGTGTGTGTGTGTGTGTGTGTTTAGTGCTAGACAATTTTATCACGCATGTGGGTTCCCATATCCATGACCATGGTCAAGATACTGAACAGCACGTTGGCACAAGAATCCCTCCTCATGTTGCCTTTTTACCACCAAACCTGCGTCCCTCCCACCCCATCTCCCATCCCTAACCCCTGGCAGCCACCATCTGTAAAATTTTGACCTTTCAAAACTGTCACATAAACAGGAGCACACAGGCTTAATCTTTTGGGATTGGCTTTTCCCTCTCAGCAGAATTCCTTGGAGAGGCATCCAGCTGCATGTGCTCGTCTGAGTTGCTGCGTGTTGGGTGTGTTGTATGGGCTGCTCCATGCCCAGCACTCGTACCACGGCCTGGTGTCCTGCAGATGCTCGATAAATATTTGTTGCATGAACGAACGAATCCCCCCAGCGAACAGGTTCGGCTCCTCAGGACACCAGCAAGAAACGGATGTCTTACTCAAGATCTCCCGGGAGATCGGGGAGAGAGAGACCCAATGACGACACATGGAATTCCCCCACGAAGTCCCCTCTCTCCTGCTGTCCCTGCTCCCTCCTCTCTCTCTTCCGTTGTTGGTCCCTCAAAAACCCCTTCTTCACCCTCAGCATCTCCACCGCCACCCTGATATGTCCCGTTCAACAAAAACCCAAGCCCTGGGAATGGCGGAAGGCAGAACCCGCTACTCTTCCTCGTAATCTCCTTTGGGAATCTCGGTACCTCCAGCCTTGTCAAGATGCACTGGGGAGAAATGTCAACCGTGGTGGCCTAAGAAAAGTGGCACGGAGGCCCGCGTTTGGGTGGCAGGCATAGAGGCTAGTTGGCAAAGGCGGCAGTCACCTACTCATGCTTCTACTTTAAATATGTGAGCAGAGGGTGAAATTAAAAAATGCCTCCCCACGCCCATTCTGCTCCGCTCCAGTTGCCACACAGCGCCCAGACCTAATCATGAAAAAGGGCGCAGTTCTGCGGGGAAGAAAAATATGTCCGTGGTTTGTTGACCTTGCTCAAGATGACAGGTGGAATACCAGACCCATGAGGCAGGCTGGCACGCCACGTCTGTCTTTCTCAGTTTCAAAGGCACCAAAGATTGATGCGGGGACATTTGACTTATTTGAATCCTCCGTTCCAACACTTTTCACAGACAGGCTGGGGTGGTGAGCTCAGAACCCCACAAAGAGCTAACAGTGCACACGCCTTTCTAGAAGGACCCATGAGACACAGTCTGTCTTACCCTCCGAGACTTCCTTGTTTTGTCTCATGTGGGTGTAATATGTGAGAAGGAAGTTCTGCAGGAGAGATCACCCTGGATTTGTTTATGGCTTTGCTAAAACCACAACACTTCCCAAGTGTCAGGTACACAACAGGCACTCAAATGTTCGCCGACCCACGAAATTTTTCCACCAAAGGTTTCTCTGATTTGATTCCAATTCGGCAACACACTGGAGATATATCTGGACAAATCAATTCACAAGCAACCAAAGTGCAGTTGAGCTACATCTGCAGTATTTGTTCATACATTTCCTCCTAGCCGAAGGGACTGAGGCTGAGCCGACTCCTTTTAAGAAGGTTGCTGGTCACGATGAAGTGTAAATACCTTTGATCACTTCTTAAGCTGTTTTAAGACTGTTTGAGTGGTTTTTAAATGGCCAGGAGAAGTCTTTCTTGTGGCAAATCAGGACTTGCAGAGTGAAATGTCATCACTACCCTTCTCAACGTCCAACAGAGAGGTGACATGTGGCCTCAATACTTCCTCCTGGGGGCTTAGACTCAGAGACCCCATATGGGAACATTCAGGGCCGGCTAAGCTGGCTCCTGGGCCATGCCAGGGACATGCAGTGAGGTCCAGCCCAGCAAAGGAGGCAGTGTCTTTGCTTGGACACAAGCAGCAAAGAGTGGCCACAGGGAGCACCTGGCACGGGACTGCTCATCACAGGCCAAGGGTGCAGCTAGGGACAAGGGTTTGGAGGTGGATGGGGGTGGACCGAACAAAGCAGGTGTACAGTGAATTTCCGAAGAAAGAGCAGTGGCAAGAGAGACTTAGGGGATATTTTTTTTTCCTGTGAGGATAAAATTCATGTATGTTCATTGTACAACACCTATATCAGTTAAAGAAAGAAATGAGAATGACACCTGTAGTCCTACTACTAAAAGGAACTACTGAAATCATTCTGATGCATATTTCTTTAGATGTTTGTGTATGTGCACAGTTTACATATTAGAGACCAGTTTATAACCTAACAACTAGTTTATAACCTACTTGTTACCCCACTTAACATATGATGCAAGCATTTTCCCAGGTCATTAAATTCTTTTAATGGGTGCATATTATTCCCTCTCTGGGCCACGGTGTTGGGTATACTACCCTACTGTTGGACACCTAGGTTATCTCCAATTTTTTACTATTGTAAACAATGCCCTGATAGGTAACTTTGTGCATAAAATTCTAGAGTTCATCCCCTACTCTGTATTCAGGTGGTTGTTATTATTTTCTTTGGCTAGATCCGCCAACTTGGGATTTCTGAGCCACAGATTAGAAAGAACAAGGTGTGGGGTGTTTTCTTGAAAAGCTAAAGGTTTTGGCTTGATGGGTAAGACTGCAACTGAAAGAAATTCTTGGATGTTGGAGGCTCAAAGGGTCAGAATGGGTACATAGTAATATAACTTCAGTCCAGATCCTCCCTCCTTCCTTTTCCTTATTCTTTGCTGTTCCCCATTTCCCTCCACTCTGTACAAATGCACGGTCTTTTTCAGATATATATTCAGACATTCATTGATAATCAAGTCTGTGCTCACACACAGTCTCACCTGTCCTGGGGTAGGACATAAGGTAGTGAACAAAACAACCCAACACGATGGGATGGGGGAGAAGGGGGGCACCCCAGAGAGCACCCTGTGCTGTCCTGGGAGGCAGAGACGGCCGGTGTGGGAAGAAGGTGGGGACAGGTGGGTGGGGGAAACAGGTGATCCGGGTAAAGAGAGGGGCACGTGGAAGCCCTGGTGTCAGGCAAGAACCTGGGGAGTTTGGAAAACCTCAACTGTGGGCCCAACAGTGGGCCGGAGCGGAAGACAAAGTTTCAGGCATGTCCCCACTTCACCTGCATTCAGGTAAGAGATGAAACTGGCATTAACCAAAGAGAACCCTCCAGTGGGGGCTTTAAGGACAATCAAAGGCTGAAAAGTCAGTTTTTAAAAGATGATAGCTTTTTCGGGATCAAATTCGCATACTTACAAAATGTACCCATTTAAAGGTACAGTGGTTTTTAGTATATGGAGAGTTGTGTGACTGTCACCAATACCTAATTTTAGAAGATTGTTATCACCCCCGAAAGAAACCCTGTAGCTACTAGCATCATTGCCCATTCCATACCCCACCCACCTGGGCAACGACAAATCTACCTTCTGTCTGTATGGATTGGCTTATTCTAGATATTTCATATAAATGGAGTTATAGAATATGTGGGGTATTTTTGTGACTGGCTTCTTTCATTTAGCATAATGCTTTCAAGATTCATCTTTGTTGTTGCGTGTATCCCTGCTTCTGTCATTTTCGTGGTAGAATAATATTCATTGTATGACTTTACCACAATTTGCTTACCCTTTTTATCAGTTGGTAAACACTTGGGTTGTTGCCTCTCTTTGACTATCACGAATAATGCCGCTGTGAACATACACGTGAAAGTTTTTGCGTGAAACATGTGTTTTCCTTCTCTTGAGTATACAGCCAGGAGTGGAATTGCTGGAATTCACGTTTAACATTTTGAGGAACTGCCAGACTGTGTTTCAAAGTGGCTGCGCCATTTTGCAATCCCGTCAGCAGTATGTACCCACCCTCCCTAACACTTGCTATTGTCTGCCTTTCTATTTTAGCCACCCTGTTGGGTATGAAGTCATATCTCGTTGTGGTTTTGATTTGCATTTCCTTCATGACTAATAATGTTGAGCATCTTTCCATGTACTTATTTATTGGCCATTTGTGTATCTTCTTTGGAGAAATGTCCACTCAAATCCTTTGCCATTTGTTAACTGGAATATTTGCCATTTTAGTGTTGAGTTGCAAGAGTTCTTTTCTTTTTTTTCTTTTTTTGAGACAGAGTCTCGCTTTGTTGCTCAGGCTAGAGTGAGTGCCATAGTGTCAGCCTAGCTCACAGCAACCTCAAACTCCTGGGCTCAAGCAGTCCTCCTGCCTCAGCCTCCCGAGTAGCTGGGACTACAGGCATGCGCCACCATGCCCGGCTAATTTTTTCTATATATATTAGTTGGCCAATTAATATCTTTCTGTTTATAGTAGCGAAGGGGTCTCACTCTGCCCAGGGTGGTTTCGAACTCCTAACCTCGAGCAATCCACCCGCCTCGGCCTCCCAGAGTGCTAGGATTACAGGCGTGAGCCACTGCGCCTGGCTGAGTTGCAAGAGTTCTTTTCATATCGTGGATGTAAGTCTCTTATTGACTATATGATTTGCAAATATTTTCTCCCATTCTGCAGGTAGTCCTTTCACTTTCTTGATGGTGTTCTCTGTAATACAAAAGTTTCTTTTTTAATTTCAATGAAGTACAATTTATCTAATTTTTCTTTTATTACTTGTGCTTTTGGTGTTGTATCTAAGAAACCATTGCTTAATTTATGGTCACGAGGAATTACTCCTGTTTTCTTCAAAGAATTTTACAGTTAGGGCACTTATATGTAGGCCCATGGTCCATTTGGAGTTGATTTTTATGTACAGTGTGAGGTAGGGGTCCAACTTTATTCTTTTGCATATGGATATCCAGTTGTCCTAAAGTAAAGGTCACCATTTGGGGTTGATCAGTCTTCCAGGTAGAAAAAAATGTGGCCCCTTTCCTTCCATCATTCCCTAGAATGGGGTCTCCAACCTATGGTGAGTTGTATAATTATTTCATTATATATTACAATGTAATAATAATAGAACACAATAAATAGAAACAATAATAGTACACAATAAATGTAATGTGCTTGAATCATCCTGAAACCATCTTCTACTCTCAGTCCATGGAAAAACTGTCTTCCATGAAAATGGTCCCTGGCGCCAAAAAGGTTGGGGACCGCTGCCCTAGAAGATGTTTTCTTTATTCAGAAGCAGTTGTAGGGCCACTCTCTGCTGGTCCCAGCAAGGGCTCAGTTCCAGACCAAGAAAGCAAGCTGGGTGCCCCAGTCAGTGGTGGTCCCCTGGTTCTTTCTGCAGTGGAGATTTAAACAACTTTCTCTGTCTTCATCGCTGAGTCGTGGTGAAGTTAAGTCCAGCATGTCCGCGCTCAATTTGGTGTCATGCGTTCTGGTGGGAGTTACCAGTGTCACCAGTGTTTATGTAGGTGCAGCCTCTGTGGTCCAGGAAGAGCGAAGGTGATGGATGTGCCTATAGACCCCACCCCACGTGAGAAGGTAGGAGAGCTGCTGGTGGCTTTGGGACTGGGGAAAGGCCTGGCTTGCCGGAAGGTCACTGTGACGTTTTGGTGTTGTCTTCAGCCTGCCATTGGGCTCTGGGCTCGCCTCGCTCAGGGATCTTTGCATCCATTGGAATGAGCGTGGGAGGACCGGCGATGTCCACACTGTGCCTTCTCTCCGGGCACGGGCAGAAGCCAAGCATTATTATAATAATTACAGCAAGAATAGCAGCTAACGTGTATTAACAACTCACATTGGGCCACACGCTGTGCTTTTTTTTTTTGGGAGACACAGTCTCACTCTGTTGCCAGGGCTAGAGTGCCGTGGTATCAGCCTAGCTCACTGCAACCTCCAACTCCTGGGCTCAAGTGATCCTCCTGCCTCAGCCTCCCAAGTAAGCTGGGACTACAGGCATGCGCCACCATGCCCAGCTATTTTTAGTTGTCCAGGTAATTTCTTTCTATTTTTAGTAGAGACGGGGTCTCGCTCTTGCTCAGGCTGGTCTCGAACTCCTGCCCTTGAGTGATCCTCTGGCCTCAGCCTCCCAGAGTGCTAGGATTGCAGGTGTGAGCCACCACGCCCGGCCCAAACACTGTGCTTAAGCCGTTCACCTGAGCAAAGCTTTCCTACGGCTGCTGTAACAAACTACCATGAACTCAGTAATGCCTTAAAACAACACAAATTTATTCTCCTACAGTTCTGGAGGTCAGAAGTCCAAAAAGAGTCTTACAAGGACAAAAGCCAGGGTGTCAGCAGGTCTACTTCCTTCTGGCACTTCTGCGGGTGAATCCGTCCCCTTTGACTTTTCCAGCTGCCTCTTTGCTCGGCTCCCAGGCACACTCCCCCTGCTTCCATGGTCACATTGCGCTGTCCCCTTCTGCAGTCAAATCTCCCTCTGCCTCCCTCTTAGAAGGGCCCCGTGATTCCGCTGGGCCCACTGGCTAATCCAGAACACTCTCCCCGCCTCAAGATCCTTAACTGGAGCTCATGTGCAAAGCCCCCTTTGCACATGTGTAGGGCAACACTCCCAGGTGCCGGGGAGCAGGACCTGGATATCTTTGGGGCCATTATTCAGAGGACCACAAGCACCGAGCTCGCAATGCACTCAGTAAATATGTGTCGAGTGAATGGGTGAAGTTTGGCTGTTTGGTATCCTTGCTGGTAGAGTCTTGGTTCTGCCCTTTTAGGAAATATTTGGTCTCCCCTCCTACAGATGTCACTCAAATCTTTCCAGTGGGGATTTCCTGACCCTAGTTTAACATTACAGCTTTCTCCTCCATCACGCCCACCCCAATCCCCTTATCCTGCGTAAGTTTCTTTCTCCCTCATAGCTTTTTGTCTTCTAATATGCTGTATGATTTACTCATTTATTGTGTTCATTGGCATTTACTTGTCTTCCTCGCTAGCACAGGGCAAGGATTGTTCTCTGCTTTAGTCTCAGATGCGTCCTAGGGGTCTAGGACAGTGCCTGGCACACGGTAGGTGCTCGGTACACAGGTGTTGAGTGAACGCAAGAACTGAGCAGCCTTCACTGAGCCTTTCTCAGCCGCAGGTCTGGTTCCTTATCTGCCGTGGCCGATCTCGGCTTCCACAGGGAGGGAGGCATGGCCTGTTGTGGAGGCAATCGATTCTAGGGAACCTGTGGATTATCAAGGTCACTGGTCTCCACCCCACTCCATTCACACACTGGCAATGGTGATCTCTAGAACATTGATAACCTCGATTTGCATCTCCACCAAGACTTGCAAAAGTCTGGGAGGAAAATAGATGATTTTTGGCTTTGAATATTTTGTTGGATATTTTTTTAAAAAAGGATAACTTTTTTTTTTTTTTTTTTTTTTTTGAGACAGAGTCTCGCTTTGTTGCCCAGGCTAGAGTGAGTGCCGTGGTGTCAGCCTAGCTCACAGCAACCTCAAACTCCTGGGCTCAAGCGATCCTCCTGCCTCAGCCTCCCGAGTAGCTGGGACTACAGGCATGCGCCACCATCCCCGGCTGATTTTTTCTATATAAATTAGTTGGCCAATTAATTTCTTTCTATTTATAGTAGAGACAGGGTCTCGCTCTTGCTCAGGCTGGTCTCGAACTCCTGACCTCGAGCAATCTGCCCTCCTCAGCCTCCCAGAGTGCTAGGATGACAGGCGTGAGCCACCGCAGCTGGCCGAAGGATAACCCTTTTAGAGTTAAAATGATTACAGAGTTGAGATGGTAAGTCGTCCCTGGCGAAGTTGCCAGTGGTTTGTCATGTTGGATGATACTGTTTGCACCGTCTGCCTGGAGGTAATGAGTTTGTGGTTGGTGCACTTGGTCAAACTCAGGGTGTTCGCGGTAGAGGGATCTGGAGCCCCGGAAGAGGCGTGGTGGGGGGCTTCAGCGGGCCCACAGGCTTCCTGAAGCTGCATGTGAATTCCCATGTGCACGTGTGTTCTAGCGGAGAGTACAATCCACGGCGTGCGGCAGATTCTCAGCAGGGAAGGGGACGCTTCTTCACAGCTGCAGCTCCGCCGACTGATTCCAGAATGGTATACAGCTGACACTAACAGGCTGCACACGGCTCAGAAGGCAAGGCAGGGGTTTGAAAGGTTTGCTCCTCCTCCTTGTCCTTACCCCACAACAAATCTATTGTGTTAAAGGTGCCACCAAATCAGGTGCTGGTTCAAATCTCCAGTTGGCCAATCTCATTTTTTACATTTCTTGAGGCCTCAGCTTTTCTCATTGTTAAAATAGGGATAGCTCTAGTGTCTTTGATTTTTGTGTAAACACAAAAGTGCTTTGAGCATAGGAAATGCTATAGAATTGCAAAGTATTAATGATAAAGGGAATATATGCTGCACTCTGGGAGGCCGAGGCGGGCGGATTGCTCCAGGTCAGGAGTTCGAAACCAGCCTGAGCAAGTGAGACCCCGTCTCTACTATAAATAGAAATTAATTGGCCAACTAATATATATAGAAAAAATGAGCCGGGCATGGTGGCGCATACCTGTAGTCCCAGCTACCCGGGAGGCTGAGGCAGCAGGATTGCTTGAGCCCAGGAGTTTGAGGTTGCTGTGAGCTAGGCTGACACCACGGCACTCACTCTAGCCTGGGTAACAAAGCAAGACTGTCTCAAAAAATAAAAATAAAAAAAATCATGAATACACTGACGTTCAGAGAACTCAGGCCACTTGATCAAAGTCACACAGCTAGAATGGGATGGAGCAGAGCTTGCACTGAGAATCTGATTCTGTCTGATGCCAACATCAATGTCTGTCATCGTCACCCACCAAGGCACTCCTAATGGTGGAGAAAAGGAGGGTCACCTAGCAGGAAGGTGGGGAGCAGTCTACCCAGTATAGCACCTTGAAACCTGCGGTTTACCTGAAAATGGCTGCACAGTGACAGCATCCTCTGTATGAGACCCGCACTTGTTTTAATATCAAAGAACTTCCCACCAATCTTTAAGTGCAATGATGCTTTGGGTGGGCGTGGGTACCCCAGTGTAGGTCTCTGCTACCCCCCCAACCTCACACCCCATTTTTCCATATCATGTGTTTGTCGTTTCTGTTTGAATCTTATATTTTGCTCGATTAGAAGCTCCTGGAGGGCACGATCTGAATCTGATTTCTCCTTTCTCCCTCCTAAGGGACCAGAGCCCAGATGAAACCAGGTACACAGATGATGAATTTGGTAAAAGAGTTATTGATCCCCTGCCTAATTAAGTCAGGTGCCATGGGAGACAGAGACAGTGACAATGTGGTTCTTGCTCTCAAGACATTTACAGTTGAGCTGGACAGGCCTAGCTTCCAGAATCTGCTTGGAAATGATCTTCCCAAGGCATGTGGCACACCGTTTTAAAAGCTTAGGACTGTAACAAAGCAATAGAAGAACTGGCAGGTAATTAGACAGCAAACAAAGTTTCATTAAATAGGACAAATTTTGTGAAAAGTAATAACCTGTTCCTCTGGAAAGGCAGCATTGTGTCAATTAAAGAGCACACCTTAAAGTTGCAAAGTACAAATTATTTATTGATGTTGAAACCACTGTTTCCCAAGAGGGAAAGTTGAATACAGTCGGCTGCGTTCGATGCTATCGGCATTGGCAGAAATTC
Source organism: Microcebus murinus (assembly GCF_040939455.1). NCBI lineage: Eukaryota > Metazoa > Chordata > Mammalia > Primates > Cheirogaleidae > Microcebus > Microcebus murinus. The sequence goes on from NC_134123.1 coordinate 29,873,582, forward strand.
TCAATCTCTGGTTAATTGGACCTCGAGCTCAAGGGTCATGTTCAGACCTTTAGCAGCCCAAATAAACCCATGATCCTTTCTGAAACACTTGGGTGGGTTCTGGGTTTATCAGATTCAATTCTATTCACCGAATATTTCCCAAGCTCACTGTGTAGGTGCCGGGATGCAGGGAGGCAGCGACATGTGATGGATGGCGCACACACTTTGCAATGAGGCAAGGATCCAGGATGCCGGCTGCTCCGTGAATTAGCGGAGGGCATTAGTGCAGGGCAGGCTTCCACCTCTCTGAGCCTCAGTCTATTAAAAACCATAACATAGAGATCCTGATACTCATCTTGCAGGTGGTTGCATGGATTCGTTGGGGTAATAGACATAAATTCCCTGCACAGAGAATTGCACTGAGTATGAACTCCACAAATGTGCCCTGGTATAAGAGGCGATCAGAGAAATATTAAGGAAATGATCTCTGATTTCAATATGTTAATGGATAAATGCCATGAGTGTGATGGGTATATATATATATATATATATATATATATATATATATATATATTTTTTTTTTTTTTTTTGAGACAGAGTCTCGCTTTGTTGCCCAGGCTAGAGTGAGTGCCATGGCATCAGCCTAGCTCACAGCAACCTCAAACTCCTGGGCTCAAGCGATCCTCCTGCCTCAGCCTCCCGGGTAGCTGGGACTACAGGCATATGCCACCATGCCTGGCTCATTTTTTCAATATATATTAGTTGGCCAATTAATTTCTTTCTATTTATAGCAGAGATGGGGTCTCACTCTTGCTCAGGGTGGTTTCGAACTCCTGACCTCGAGCAATCTGTCTGCCTTGGCCTCCCAGAGTGCTGGGATTGCAGGCGTGAGCCACCGTGCCCGGCCGGGTATGATTTTTTTTTAAAGCTAATGTTTACTAAGCACTTACCATGTGCCCCCCCCCCACCACACTATACAATTATACCTGGATAATTTCATTCATTCTGCATATTAATAAAACTGTATATAGCAGGAACCATGATTATTCCCAATGAGAAAGCTGAGGCTTGAGCAGTTTAAGTAACATCCCCAGCAAGGAGCACAGAGCTACAAAGCGATAGAAGCCAGGTTTGAACCTTGCCTGCTGCCTCCAAAGGAAGATTTCAATGCACAAGCAATGAGACAGGAAGAAGCTAGAAGAGGCTTCAGGCAGGAGAGGCAAGCAGGAGTATTTCAGGCACCAAAATCATGGGAGAAGGAGTCCAGGTAGGAGAGAAAAGCAGATGTGAAGAGTTAGCAGGATGGAACAGCTCCTTCTGTCCAGGAATTCAGGTGGGTCAAGATAGAGAGTTTGGGATGGAGGAGGGGAAGGATCTAGAAAATGAATGAGGGGCAGCAGGGAGAAGTCCAGGTAGTGGGACACCTCCAAGGCCAGGCATAAGGACTTGGACTTTCCCTGGAGTAAAGGGGGACCAGTGAAGGGTGTTGAAGACAGGATCGCTGTGCGTAGAGCATGTGGTCTACCTGCCTATGTCCCAAGGGGAGGTTGCTCTGGGCAGTATATCTGAACAATCAGGCCACATCCTATTTTCCAACTAAATTACTACTTTCTAGATACTATGAATGTGCAATTCTCACTCCCTCCCCTACTAGCCAATAAGTTCCTTAAATTAAATGTTGATTCTGATCACTTTTGGTTTCCCCCAAGTGCCTGGCCTATGTTAGGTGCTTAAAGTTCTTGTTGAATGAATGAGTGGTTAAAAGCATGAGTGAATTCACATGTAGGTCTATGAGCCTCTGAAGAGTTCAGTCTTGAGCTGGATTTAAGAAAATGCATGTATTTGAAGGAGATCTTATACCTAAACATGAAAGGGAAAACAAAAAAGCTTCTAGGAGAAAGCATAGGAGAACATCATCATGATGGAAAAGATTTCTTAAACAGAAGATGAAAAGCACAAGCCATAAAATTGGTAAGTTGAACTTCATGAAAATTAAGAATATTCATCAAAGACACTATTGTGAGGGTGAAAAGGGCAAGCCACAGACTAGGAGAATAAATTTGTCTTGATAGTTACATTTATATAATAAAGAACTCCTTAAAATTCATTTAAAAATCCAATTTTTAAGGCTGGGTGCGGTGGCTCTCGCCTGTAATCCTAGCTCTCTGAGAGGCCGAGATGGGCGGATTGCTCGAGGTCAAGAGTTCGAAACCAGGCTGAGCAAGAGCGAGACCCCGTCTACTATAAATAGAAAGAAATTAATTGGCCAACTAATATATATAGAAAAAATTAGCTGGGCATGGCGGCGCATGCCTGTAGTCCCAGCTACTCGGGAGGCTGAGGCAGGAGGATCGCTTGAGCCCAGGAGTCTGAGGTTGCTGTGAGCTAGGCTGACTCCACGGCACTCACTCTAGCCTGGGCAACAAAATGAGACTCTGACTCAAAAAAAGAAAAAAAAAAAATCCAATTTTTAAAAATGTGGCAAAACATCAATAATTACATCACTCAATCAGCAGTGATAAAAAAAAAAAAAAGCATACAAAAAGGTGTCCAACATCATTGCTCATTAGGGAAATACAAATTGAAACAAGATATCACTCCACACCCACCAGGACAGGTATAATTAAAAGACTGATACTACCAATTATTGGAGCATGTGAAGCAACTGGGACTCTCACAGAGTACTGGTGGGAGTATAATTTGGTGCAACCACTTTGGAAAGCTATTTGGCAACGTCTATTAAAGCAGAGCATACACACGCCCCCCCTGCGACCCAGCCACTGAACTCTGGGGCCGAGTTTTCCCCATGGAGACAAAAGTGCATATCTCCAACCGTATAGTTTTAAATGTTCATAATAGCTCTATTATTTATTTAAGCATGGTCACACACCATTATGACAATAGCCCCAAAGTGGAAATAATCTATTATCTATCCACAGGAAAATATAGATAAATAGATTGTAGCACATTCACACAATAGTATACTCACAGCAGTAAAGAACCAACTATTGCTACAGCAACAAAATGCAAGAATGTCAAAGACATTATATTGAGTGAAAGGAAACCAAAGACAAAAATTTAAGGAAAAATGGATCAGTAGTGACAGAGGTCAGAGCAGCAGTTTCCTCTGGGTGGTATAGACTGGAAGTGGGCCTGAGGGACGCTGGTGGGCTACTGGGAATGTCTTTTGATCTGGCTGGTGAGTTCACGTGTGTATCCACATGGAAAAATTCATTCAGCCATGCATTTAAGATTAGTGCACGTATGTTCAGTAACTGTCAGTTGAAAAAGAGAAAAAAATAAAAATAAAAAAAGATTAGTGCACGTTAGTGTGTGTTATACTGCAATACAGAGATTTTTTAAAAGAGAAAGGTATTAAATGATTAATTAATTTCAAAACTTGCAGGTTGAAGAAGAGGCCTGATATATTAAGGGAAATATTAATATAAGAATGAATTTCAATGATAAGAAAATAAATTAAAGGCATGGAACATGAAATAAAAGGAGTAGAATGGGATGTTTGAAGAACTGGAGTAGAAAACTAAAATATCAGATGAAGTTAAAACTAGATAAAATGTATTCTAAAGCCCAGCATTAATGTTAGGGAAAAACAAGCAGTGAGGCTGTTAGTCTAGAACTGGAGGATAGGGTAGCTGGTGGGCCCCTGCTTGTAGAACTGAAAAAACTAGATTTTGACTTGAAAGTCAACTAGAAGATAATAATTCCCTTTTTTTGTTGTTGTTGTTGTTTTGTTTTTTTTTTGAGACAGTCTCGCTTTGTTGCCCAGGTTAGAGTGAGTGCCGTGACATCAGCCTAGCTCATAGCAACCTCAATCTCCTGGGCTCAAGCAATCCTCCTGCCTCAGCCTCCCGAGTAGCTGGGACTACAGGCATGTGCCACCATGCCCAGCTAATTTTTTTTTTCTATATATATTAGTTGGCCAATTAATTTCTTTCTATTTATAGTAGAGATGGGGTCTTGCTCTTGCTCAGGCTGGTTTCGAACTCCTGACCTTGACCAGTCCACCCGCCTCGGCCTCCCAGAGTGCTAGGATTACAAGTGTGAGCCACCGCGCCCAGCCAATAATTCCTGAACTGGAAAAGGGTACCTGTGAAAACAAAGATGATGCGGGTGGTGATGATAACAATATAAATGTAACAGTACTTAGCATTTACTGAGCACCTAATATGTGCCGGCCCCTTTTTTCAGCACTTCATCATATCATCTCATTTAATCCTCACAACCACTCTGTGAAGACTGCTATGACTGTCCCAGTTTTCCAAATGGAGAAACCAAAGAAGTAACTTACCCAAAGTCTCCAAGCCTGGGAGGAAGAGACCTGGAGGGAGGAGGTTAGGAAATCCATTGAATTAAATGAATGTAAATGACTTCACAGACATTTAAACAGACCTAAAGCACAGGCAAATTATTTACATGATATAAATTCTTTGGAATAAACCAGCCCATTGTACACCTAGCAGCATATTGGCTAGAATTCCAGGGAGAGGATAGCATTTGAGCACCTTTTACATGCTTTCGGGTATATAAACAACATACATACAACACCAAAACTAAATGTAAAAGGTAGAAAGTACAAAGCAGTGCACCTTAACAGGGGAAAATAAAGGTTCTAGCACTAGACCTTGTTTGAAAGAAGTTATTGGGCAACCTATGCCCAGAGCTATTATATTGTGAACTTCTAAGGTTTGGAATTTTCCATTTCAGTCCTTTGGCTCACTCTTGATAACTTATCTTCTTCCAAGTTGCCAATGTCAGGCTAGGCAGCAAGATATGAAAAGGTCCAGGAAAATATTCAATAAGTAAATATTTATTGAGCACTTACTATATGCCAGGATTTGTTTTAGAGGAATGGAGTACAGTGATAAATAAAATAGGAATCCTTGCCGGGCCTCATGAAACCTTATCATAATCAAGAGGACACAAAATACAGAAATAAACATACATAGTGTTAGGTAGTGATTACGTGCAGTAGAGAAAAATGAAGCGGGCTAATGGGAGGCATTATACAGGAGGGTGAGTGACAGCTTTTCAGAGGAGTTGGCATTTGAGCCCCTATTTAAGTAGAATGAAAGAGCAAGAGGAAAGAGACTTCCAGGCTGAGAAATTAGCCAATGCAAAGTGTCTGAGGTGGGAATATGCTCGACCTGTTTAAGGGAAAGCAAGAAGGCTGGTTTGGTTGGTGCACACAGAAGAGGGGAACATGGTAGGAAACGTCCCTAGCTGCCAAGCAAGTAGAAGACCAGATCACACAGGGCTTTGTAGCCCACAGTGAGGGCTTTAGATTTTTTTTTCTCCCTAAGTTTAATGGAAAGTCACTGCATGGCTTTGAGCTGGGAAGCGACTTGATCTGATCACCTTATGAGGACAAAGAACTCATAAGGGGGCAAGAGGAAACACAGGGTGAGCAGTTAGGAGGCTGAGTTATGGCTGGATCGGGGTGGTATTGGTGGAGGTGCTGAGAAGCAGCTGGATTGGGGAGACAGTCTGCAGGAAGAGATGAAGGATCCGCTGGGGAAGTGAATGAAGGGTGTGAGACACAGAGGTCAAGAATGACCCCAAATTTCTGCCTCTGGGTAAACGAAGGGTGCTGTCATTTATTGGGGGAATGATTAAGTTTAAGGGGTAAAATCGGGAGTTTATTTTCCAATGTGTTAAATTCCAGATGTCTATTAGATATTCAACTGGTGGTGTCAAGCAGGCTGTTAAATATAGCTATTTGGAGTTCAGTGGGGAATTATGGAAAACAACATGTGAAGTAATCCCTTATAGATAGAAAAATCTCAATTCTGTCTGCATTTCTTCATTCAGCTAGTTGTTTATTGAGAACCTACTGTTATGTCAGGCACCGTGCTGGGGGCTGAGGGTGGGGTACAGCATTTGTATTTGGACAGAAACAGTCACTGTCTTCATGGAGCTTCATTACAATGCAATTAGTTCACTGGTTTCTGGGGCTCTTCTCTGAGTACTGTGTGAATATACAGAATCCCGAGCATGATAAACACTGAGATGTTCTCTGAGTCAGCAATTTGGAAGAGCTTAGATTTTTTGGAAAGAAAAGAGCTATATATAGATTTGGACAAATGTCAAATTTACCCCATAAAATATCGGAAGACTACCTTAAAATGAATCGCAAGAGACTGTCTCAAGCAAATTAATGTGTATGACGAGTCAACTTGGTGTAATGGAAAAGCTTACAGGGCTGGAAGGAAGAGATCTGGGCCTCAGTCTGTTCGGCCCTGACATACAAGGTCACATGTATGACCTTGACTGAGTCCTTTGCTCATCTGTACTACTTCCATTTTCTCAATAAGATGCATCCATTGGATTTGATGTTTTCTAAAGAGTTTTAAAAATATTAATATTTTTCTTTGTATTAGTTTTGCTGGACTCTCTAACAGTTATTAAAAAATAAAAGCCCAAACCCCCAAGGGCATTCTTCTCTTGAGGGTTCATTTTTCCAAGCAAAAGAAAATTGTTTTTTTTTTTCCTTTTTGCAAATGGAAATTGCCTCTTTCTTTTATGATTGTAGAAATGATACATGGTCAATGCAGAAAATATAAATAGAAGTACAAAAGAGTAAAAAACTTCTATAATACCACTCAGATAACTTAAGTTAGCTTTCACCATCTGCAGCATGTGTCCTATAGCAGGTACTTAAACATTTGTTGAATGAACAATTACTGTTAATATCTTGCAAACATCCTTTTTGGTCTTCAGACTAGTGTGGGGTGTAGGGAGGGGGGAGGAAAGCATCCTTTTACCAGTTGTTTGCCTCTGAACCAGAAGAGCCCTGTATAGTAACCGGAGACTGAAACTCCCAGGACGATGTTGGATCTCTTAGTTTACACGTTTTGCAATCACAGTTGATATCTGACACCTATGGAATGTAGGGAACAATAACATTAAAGATACCATTCTGATGGTCACGAATAACACCAAGGGCGGCTAGGTTTGAGCAATATCAAGAAGGGCTGCACAACAGTCCACAGGTCTCGGCTCAGGCAGGAGTGGCTCCTGCAGCATTGGCAGGGTAGGGTCTGCCTCCTGAATCCTTCCCCCCACTCTTGGGCCCTCCTTCTCCTCCTCCCCCCATCACTGGGAGTAGCTTTCCTGGGGCACCTGAATTCCACTCAACACTTTTTATTGGCAAACCAGCCTCCTCTTCTTGATTGCCAACTCCCTTTCCAGTAAACTAAGATGGTTTTCTGATTACCTCTGAAAATGAATTAAAGCCAGATCCTGTCTGCAGACCCATACTGCATCTTTCCCAGAAGAATTAGTTGCTAAAGTTGAAAAACTGAAACATTCAACATGTAGATCTGAATTTTCAGAAGCTCTTGAAAAATTGTTAGATCTGACACCACTGGGCCCTTATCCCATAAAGCAATCAGCTGGAGCTGAGGGGCGTGTTCTTTGGCTCCCATAATCCCCACATAGCCTTATCATCTGACTGTTGGCTTTGCTCATTTACCTGATTAGCTACTTTAATTATGTAAAACATTCAGGGGTCACCTACTAAGCACCAGGCATTGTGTAAGTCCTGGGAACACAGGTGGATACAACAAAACTCCTCCTACCTTGGAGGAGTTGACAGTCCAACAGGGGAATAGACTTACATACCAGTAAATTACATGCAGTATGGTTAAGTGCAGCACAGAAAGCATGAACACAGAGGGAGAACAGAGATGGCTGACCCACTCTGTCCTGGGAAGCTGGTCAAAGATTTCCTGATGGTCATGTTTAAGCAGGGATTTGAAGGATGAATAAGAGTTCACCAGCAGATGGAGTGGTAGGGAACACTGGAAATAGTGGGGGTGGTATTAAAAGTGTGTATGTCTTCTGCTGATTAGCTGCCTGTTGCACAGGCGACTCTCTCAAGACAGCAACTACCATTCTCTTTACTGGTATCAGTCTGTCTATGAGCCTCTGCCAAGGTCATCTCATTCCTTCTTTCTATCAAAACAACAGATAAGGTTCACCACTACCAGGAAGAGCCTGCCTGACTAATCCCCACTCACTTCCTACTTACTTCAACTAAGGCAACACTCTGGGATAATTAGTTACCCGACTGTGATTCTGTTATTGGAGCTCTTTGTTTTATTTTGGAACCACTGATATTTGAAGAACAGACCTGCATGCCAAGCCATTAATAAGTATTTATCAAATATCTACTTTGTGTAGAGAACTCTCCCTGCCATATACACCATTTTTGACCCCAACAACAGCCCAGCTGAGAAAAAAGACAAACACAAATTATGACCAGAGACTATAATTCAGAAAACATTTATTAAGTGCTTGGTATTCACAGTGTTTTTTTATCCCTCCATCCATCCAACATTCAGTGAGCACTACTATGTTCCAAGTACTGTGCTTGGCACCTGGAAATCATGCCAAGATACAATAAACATACAAGCTAGCAGGTGACATGGACAAATAAACCAATTACAATAAGTTTCCTGCCAGAGCAATGTTCAAAGTACAGCAACTGCTTATAGAAAGACGTGTCAACTGCTCCCAGGGACGCTGGGCAAGTATCACAGAGAAGATTAGCTTGAGCTGCTTATCTTGCTTGGTTTTTCCTTTTTATTATATTTTTCAACATACACAAAAATATAGAGACTAGTACAATGAATCTGCATGTATCTATTACCTGGCTTCAACAATTAGTAATTCGTGGCCACTTGTGATTCATCTTTTTATCCACCTGCTTCTCCTATGACTTTGTTTTTGTTTTGAAGCAAATCCTATAGACATTTTTTATCACTGCATCATGAATACTGAGCTGCATTTGAAAATGGAACTGAAAATGTGTGGATCATCCATCCATTAGTAACATCCTTCCTCCCCGCCTATTCTTCTGCCCTGAAGGCAGTTATATCCTAATTCCTACTAGTGACTCCAAAGCCTTGGTTAGTTCAGGATAAATACCCAGGACTTTATTGGAGCCTGTGCATTGGCTGAAAGAAAAGACTAAGCTGATCCAGTGAAAACTCCATTCTGCCTTGTCTGTTATGCTGATCACATTCTTCTGGTCCTTGGTCCTCATAAAATTGCTAACTCTTTGGAGGTTTATTGAGCACCGAATGTTTGTATAAAATGATAGCTACATTCCACACTTCCATGTATCCTCAGCAACCTCCAGGGAAACTTCAGACAGTGTGGGGCTTGCCCTGCCAGCTGAGCTGACCCAGGGTTGCTTCCTGTCACAGCTTTGATGGTCCCTGGGTTGGGAGCCTGGTTGAATCTAAACATCTGACCTCTCTACCAGCCACCCCTTCAGCATTTCCCGTCTCTCCTGGAAAGGTACCAACATCCCTGCAGTTAGTCACTCAACTCAGAACATTTATCTTTGACTCCCTCTCCCTGTCTATTCTCATTCTGTCTATTCTTTTCAAGCAATCCACTATTGCCCCCCCTTCAATGATCATACTTTCATCCAGGCTACCATTCCCTTCTCTCAAGTACAGCAATATCTAAGCAACTATCTTAACTTTAGCACCCTCATGCCTGCCTCATTTTTCGGGCAGCGGCCCAGTGGTCTTTATAAAACCCCCTGCTTAAAACCCTTTCATGGCTCCTAACACCTACAGGATTAAGACCCACTTCCTCACCGCAGCCAAGGAGACCCTGCAAAATTTAAGGCCTCCCGCGTACTTCTCCAGCTTCATCTGCTACCCCTCTCTCTAGCCTGCAACCAAACGATTTTTTCAGGGTTTTCTGGGGTCTTTGTGCTCTCACCTGGGAAGCTCCTATTTTCTCATAAAGTATACCAATAGTGCCCTCACTTACAGGTGTTAACTCATACGAGTCCACAGCAACATTAAGAAGTCGTTTTCATTTTGCAGATGGAGAAACTGACGATGAGCACCTTACCTATGGCCACACAGCTAGTAAGGGGAAGAGCTGAGTTTAGGATTCAAACCCACAGCTCCAGAGGCCACGGGCTTACCCACAGAGTCCCATCCTGCCCGCAAATCCTTCTACCGCAACAGCGAGCACTCATCTCAGCCGTCCACACCTCCCGGCGGAACCTCGGCAGCTACGCAGCCGGGACCAGCCTGCTTGGCGGAAGAAGAGAAGGCGGCTTCTGATTGGCCGCCTCCAGCGACGAAGGCCGAGAGGGAAGCGCGCGGGGGCGTCGCGGAGAAATGACGCAACGCCGCAGCTCTTTAAAGGCGCCGGCCCAGCGCGCCGCGGATGGCGCAGGCGCGTTCCGGGGCTCCAGCTTCTGCTCAGATCGCGGAGCCGAGCCGAGCCGAGCCGGGCCGGGCGGGAGGGCGCGCGCGCGCGCGGAGTGTGCGGACGGGGCGCGCGGGACGCGAGCAGCTCGAGGGGTGCTGCCTTGGCGGCGTCGGGAGCCTGAGCCGCCGGCTGAGGAGCGGGCGCCGCGATGGCCGAGGGCAGCGCCGTGTGCGACCCTCAGCACGCCGCGCGCCTGCTGCGAGCGCTCAGCTCTTTCCGCGAGGAGTCGCGCTTCTGCGACGCGCACCTGGTCCTCGACGGTGAGGAGATCCCGGTGCAGAAGAACATCCTGGCGGCGGCCAGTCCGTACATCAGGTGAGCAGGGGGCCGCGGCGGGCGGGGCCGGGCGTGTCCCCGGAGGTCCCGGTCCGCGACCCCCAGCCGCCGGGTCCCCGCGTCACGGCTCGGCGCGGAGTCCCTCCCGGCAGGCGCCGCAGCCGGGCCTCGCGTGTCGCCGACCCCCAGGGTAGCCAGCCCTGCGGCCTCCGGGCCGGGCCCGTGCTCCTCACTGGACCCCAGCGCCCCTCGGCGGTGCTCCCGGACCCGGTCGGCGACCCCCGGGTTTCCCGCAGCCCCGGAGGCCCCTCAGACGCGGCCCCGGCCGGCCCGGGACCTGCACCCGCGAGCTGGGCGGGGCCGCGCCCGGGAAGAGCCGCCCCCTCGCCCAGGCCCGGCCCGCCGATCCCGGCTGAAGTTTGCCGGCCGTTCGCCTCCTCACCGTCGCGCTGTGGGCCGGGCCGGGCCGGGCCGGGCGCCGCCGAACACACCCTGCTTCACGGGTGTGGGCAGCGAGGACACTCCGCTGGATCTTCTCCTCGGGATAGGTGACGTCCGACCCCCGCGGCCGGAGGTCTGCCCGTGTCTGACGTGACGTGTCCCCTGCCTTGTGGGCACTCTGTTTAAAAGAAGGGTTGTGCGTTGCAGACACACGTGAAAGTCAGCTGTAGCGAATGTGAAAACGTACTGTGGGTTCCCAGCATTCAGTTACAGTCCGGGGGCCGTGAGATTCTAGCGACTAAGGGCATTTTAAAACTTAAGTAAAGCAAAGCTTTTAACCTGATTTGCCAGATCAACTAACCAGGGTAATTAAAAGGTGCAAGTACAAGTGTATCAGATCTTGCAGGAGGCTGTTTTCTGTTAGCAACTTTCTTGCCAAGTAAGTTGTCCTTTTAACAAAAGAGGGGGAAATGCTAAAAGCTGGAGAAACTGCCCAGTAAGCTGGTTAAATATAGACTAAGGTAGAAAATGTCACTAGAATTGATAGGTCAGACAAAGCAAAATCATGTGTACTGTATTCTTAGTGCTTTGTCCCAGCAGAACTCACCATACATATTGCACTGTAACCTTTGCCTTGGAAGACGTTTGTGCTAACCCAGAAGCAGTTCAAGTGCTCTTGTAAGTTCTGCTTTCTCCTGGCTCTCTTTTGTAAATCTATTTGCACCCTTTCTTTGTGGATTTAAAGAGGGCGTGGTGAGGATCTTTGTTAGTATGGAATTTAGGTTGTCAAAGGGACAGCTCCTAGCTGGCATTTGAAAGATTTGAACAATCGATATCAAATTGGAAGCAGCGGGCCAAAGTCTTCCCTGAATCCAGAGTCTTCCCTGTTTGGGGAAATGCTTAGGAAAACTACTTTAGATGCATTATTGTTACAGTTCTTTAAATGGCATCTCTTTAGCTTAAAAGAAGTAAATTGCAAATCACTGAACACATGCTTTCCATCCCTGATCATTTTTCTGCATAGCATTCGCCACTATAATACACTCTGTATTTTACTCATTTACTATGTTGATCTTTCTCAGCCACAATGTAAGCTCAATGAGGCTGTGATTTTTCTTTTGTTCATCGCTGTACCCTCATACTCAGAATGAACAGTGCCTAGTGGTTTAGTAAATGTGTTGAATGAATGACTGCTTCCTTTCTACCACAGCAGATTGGACATTAGAGGATTGGCCTCGTTACATTTCCATGTGAGTTGTTCAGTTATACCTAATTGGGAAGAGCACTGGACTGAGAGTTTGAAGACTTGCTTTCTGCTTCCAGAAATTTTACTTGTATTAGCTGTGAGTTGTTGGTAAACGACTTACTTATTCTTGTCTTCAGCTCACTGGTCTGACAAATAAGGAATAAAATCATCTCATTTGGTCTTTGACCCTCCTGTGAGGAAATATGTAATAGTGTTTTGAACACCTTATAGGTCTGTGCACAAGTCTACAAAGGTAGTACCCATTGAATTAAAAAAGAGTTCCTGGTCCTATTGTGTCACTTTCTAAATAAGAAAATGGGAGCTCGGCGGGTATTAGTGACTTGTAGTATGAGGCTATTTGCACTTAACTGGTTGGACTAAATTAGATTCAAAATGAATAGTACCTAGCCTCCTACTCTTACCATTACTAAGTTACAGTGTTACTTATGTTTAACTGTTCTTTGTGTAAACTCTGTCACTACCTGGCATACAGTATGTTATAACTAAAATACCTATCAAGCACTTTCATGTACTGTCACATTTTGATTTTCATTTTCAACCATCTTGTGCAGTTGGGCAGATATTTTTTGTTATGAATAAACATGAGTCTCTGGATATGTGTTTCATCAGTGACAGATTAATTGCTTTAAGTTTATTTGGCTACTGAAGTGATAGACTGTCTTGGGATTTTTTTTTTTTTTTCAAATTGTCAATTTCAAAGCTGTTCCAGAGTAATTTGACCAATCTAGATTACTATGTAGAAATGAACAAACTGGTTAGTAATTTGTAACACCAGTAATATCGGGCTTTTACAATATATCTTTTTTGTTTGAACAGTACTTCAGGGAATTATATTGAAACAAAGTGGATTTGTATATTCCAGCACTTGATGTTTCTTATCTCTCCCTTTTGAAGCATAAGCATTTAGATTTGTGATATCATTAATATATCAATTTGATGTTCAAAAATCTGATAATCTCTGAAGTTTTATTTAAATCTGACATTGTTTCAAGTCCTTAGTTAGCTTAGTTTTGGTAACTGTCACAAGTGGTCTAAAATTACATGGTTTTGAAGCAATGTTACATTTTGCTTCCTGTGTGTCCAACAAAGGGAGCCAGTCCAGCTTTGTCACACTAGAATTTAAAGTAACTGTTTGGTATACTTCCTACTTAGTATAGAAAAGTCTTTTAACTAACATATTGGTTTAATATTTTCCTGTCCTTTGTCTTTGGTCTAGCATTTGTTTTATCCTCCTGATAGCCTTAGCAATCAACTCACATTATAAGACTTTAAATATAAAAGGAAAAAGCCAGGAAACTCAACTTCAGCATCAAGACCCTTATGATAAGCTGAAAGAGGTCTGACATTTCTGGGTTGTGTAGAGTATGTGTTGTGCAGCCTTACAGTATAGGTGCTCCAGTAAGGAGGCAGGGCCTCCTGTAGTCTGTCATTCAGCACAGTATGTGGGATGGTACTTTCCCCAGCATGCCCTTTCCCCAAAGCTTTCCCTCATTCTGATCCCTGGATGACATTTTTTCCTTTGGTTTATTGGGAAAACTAAATCTAAAAGTAGCTGACAAACTTTAAGAATGACAAAACTGAATTCATAGTTATAATGACCCTCAGAATTTTCCCTTTCTCAGCAACTCTGAGGCCTTCTGGGAAGAGCTCCCTGAGGTTTATAGGAAATTTCCCTTTCTTTTGAATATTGCTGTTTGTTTCATGTCTGAGGCTCTTCCGATTCTGGCACAGTCCCATTGATCTGATGCAAAGTTCAGACCCATTTCTGTCCTGGGCGGTGGTTCTTGGGCATTGATGTAAGTGAACGGATTTGAAAATGAATTGCTCTGTGCTTCTGCAGTGACACTGTAGTGGGTCTGTACAGGTTCCTGGTCCTGTGTTTACTTGCATAAGTTTAGGCTTTTCTAGGGACCTATGGCAACATTAGTTTGGTTAGCTTTCAGTCCTGGAGAGTAAAGGACAGAAAGAGTCCCAAGATTTTTAAGTCCTTTGATGAGTCAGCTCACAACGTAAACAGTTCTCGTTCTTATTTTTTGAGAGAAAGCTGGCTAGTGAGGGTGGTGTGAAACATTGGGCCTCCAATCCAGCTCAGTCATCTTGAACAACTTTTCCGGGACCTAGTTTCCTTATATGTGAAGTGAGGTTAGTTGGGCTACATGAACAGCAAATCCCCTTTAAGTCTAAGTTATTTAGCTCTATGCTATTTTCGTTTTGTTTTGCATGCGGTAGAGAGGAAGGTCTGTTTCTATTTTTGTAGCTTTATTGTGTCATTTAAAGTTTTATTATATATTGATGTTAAAGCATTTCCCTTCCCTGTCATATAGAACTCCATTGGGTAGTGTGCTGTATAAAGTCAGCCCAGTAGAGTTGTGTCGTAACAAGCATTTATTTTATGCTGTTAATCTGGGTGTGTTCCAAGGCCTAACTGTCGATGAGCCTGTCTTGCCATTTAAATCTAAAGTTTAACTCATAGATGATACTGATGAAACTACTTAAGGAGACTAATGTGATCTTGATAGGAGGTCCAGGTTTCATTGTAACATGGAAATTGTCATTAACCTTTTTTTGATATCTTACATTTGCACTGTAATTTAATGTCACATGGGAACTAAAGTCCATGGGTATGGGGGTATTGTGTAGTATGTGCAAAGAATGCTCTTAGTCTTCAATTTCCTTTTCTTGATTAATTTGTGTGAGTAACTGAACAACCTCTTATCAGATTCTTTACTTCCCTGTTAATGCTGAGAACACACCATGGAGACAGCAGCATCCACTAAGTATTCCCTGGTAATGAGGAAAGGCTGGCAGGGAAGCAGTAATTTCAGAGTCATGCTCAGTTAATAGTATTTTGCTTTCTTTGCAATATCTTTATCATCTTTTTTTACACTTGTGATTTGCATTTACAGTCTTCCATATCTATAGCAGGTCCTGGATGATTGTTGTAAGGATTTTGAATAGTGATTACAACCTGTGAAGTTTGCTCCTGGGTTCAGTTAGAACTTCTAATTTCTTAGTCTTACTGAATCCTGAGCAGTCTAAAAGTTAAGTTGACTTACCCATACTCTTGTGGTGATGGAAAATAAGTTACACCTGAATTATCTTTTAATAGATCTAGGTCTTACCTGTTTTTATCCACCTACCATAAGGCGTCCCTAACAACTACTTAAAAGATGAAATCTGTCCCGAAGATGTTACAGTACACTGGTTTAAAATTATTTTCCTTTCCTTTTCTTTTCTTCTTCTTCTTCTTTTTTATAATTACAGTCTTGTTTGATTAATCCTCATTTTTACTTAGTTTTTCAAAAGTGATATTAAAATATGATAAATTTCAAAAGATCAAAAAAGTATTTTGTTTAGGCTTCTAAGGAAACTAAGCACTTGTAAATTGGAGTTCTGTTTCAGTTTAACACAGACTGCTCATTTCAGCTTAAAAATATTTGTTTATTTAAGACGATGGTTGCCACTATAAGTAGCAGTGAACGTTCTAATTCTGGAGAGGTTTTTGAAAGGTTTCAAATGATGAAACAGATCAATAAGATTCCTGTTAGACTAGTCACTGTAACATAAAGGCAGTGTGGAGTGTTTAGATTTATTGTAGCACTTTCCTAAGGATTGTTATTTTGAGTAACAGTGATATATTAGAAGTAAAACCTAGCTCTAGTTAATATTATTTGTCTAGTTGGTAAGTTATACTCGTTTAACTTTTACCTCTTCTTATAGTTTGTACTTTCTCCTGTGAGTCCTCTTTAATCTTAAATTAATTTTTTATATATAATTTAGAGATTCAAGTAGAGTGCTTTTCCACATAGAAACTGTGATTCCTTGGAATTTAGATTTGGATGATACAGACTAAACATCCAGTTTACAAAACCACCATATCCATTGTTTAAAGTGTTAATCAGTTCTCATGATATCAAAGAAGGACTTAAATCTATTTATAATTCATAAAGAAAACATAATTAGGAAAAATAAGGAGTCATTTGGCTTACGAGTGCCATGCAGTAAGTCTTTCAGGGAGCTTCCTCATCCTGCTGAAGGATAGTGGACTGTCATTTTGTGTGCTAAAGCTGTAATATAAACGAATAATTTGTAAGTTAGAATTCTGGGTTAAGGGTGGAGATGCAGGAGTGTGGGCGTGACAAGTGGCAGGCTGTGGTTGCAACCTTGAATTTGAATGCTTCCCATGGGTTTTTTGCTTCCTAAGCCACAGTGAGTCCAAAAAGGGGAGGGGATCAAAGACTCAGGTAAAGTTGGCAGCTCTAGCTCTGCGGAGGGTAAATATCATATGTTCACTAAGTGCCTGACACTCTGCCAGAGTTGTTGACCCTGGTGCTCGGAAGAGCAGAGTTAAGTCATCTTCCTAAATATTTATTGCCAAGGAGTGACGTAGCCGCCTATAGGATGATGGCCTAAGGTTTGCTGCTTCCCTTTCTCCATAGGAATATATGGTGAATGCCCTAACTTGTCACAAATGATAGGAATAATATGAAATTGAAATACATAGTATTTTGCCATTTGCTTTTGCAGTGAAGAAATTTGGGTTTTACCTCTGTTCAAAGACATTAGAAAAATGGAATACTTGTAAGATCTTAGTGAAATATTTTGTGAGTCTTCAAGCAGTAAAGCTTTGAGAGGCAATGCATGTCATGAATGGAAGATGGGAGGACTGGTTTTTAAAAATTGACCTTTGGCTGGGCACTATGGCTCATGCCTGTGATCCCAGTATTTGGGAGGCTGGAGTGGGAGGATCGCTTGAGGCCAGGAGTTCGAGACCAGCCTGGGCAACATATCAAGATCTCATCTCTACAAAAAATAAAAAATTAACTGGGCATGGTGGTCCAATCCTATAGTCCTAGCTACTTGGGAGGTTGAGGGGGGCTCAGGAGTTTGAAGGAGTTGAAATTACAGTGAGCCATGATTGTGCCACTGCACTCCAGCCTGGGCAACAGAGTGACACCCTTTTCTCTTTAAAAAAAGAAAAGAAAAGAAAAAAATTGACTGTTAAATAATGGAATATAGACCAATAAAATATCTTTTGTCTTCCTTTTTGGAGTTAATATGCTAATTCGTATATATTTACTCATATATATTATATATTTTTACTCATATTTTGTGGTTGTTGTGTGCTGCATACCATTTGAGTGTGTATTCAGTGGTCTCCCACAAATACTATCAAAGCTAAGACTGGGTACGTGGAGACCTAAGTCAATCTATTTTTCTACCTCTATGGGACAAGAGAAGGAAATAAAAATAAAACTAAAGATTTTAAAATTATTTTTGATGTTCACCTAATTTTGCAGTATTGTATATCTTTGTGTTATGGTAGTATCAGAATCTCAAAAATTGGGAAAGAATAGATTGGCTGTATTTGTTGGAGGAGACGCTACTGAAGTCTGCTAAAAGTTTATGTAACC
The DNA here is from genome assembly GCF_040939455.1 of Microcebus murinus. Taxonomy (NCBI): domain Eukaryota; kingdom Metazoa; phylum Chordata; class Mammalia; order Primates; family Cheirogaleidae; genus Microcebus; species Microcebus murinus. Next base: position 29,891,222 of record NC_134123.1, read on the forward strand.
GGCTCATTTGACCATTTACTACCAGTGAATCACAGTTTCAGAAATAACTTTCTTTAAGTAGAGAACGATTCTTGGCGAAGGTTCTCTAATATGCTTGATCGTTCACTGAGCCTTTATCACGGCAGTGCCGTGGGCGAGACAGATGGGGTGCCGTGTCCACGGAGCCCAGCGGGCCGGGAGGCAGTCTGATTACATTGGGATGTGATCGCGCTGAAGGCAGCACGTGCAGGATGGACGCACTGGCAGCAGCTGCCTGAAGGAGGCGGCGGCCTAGGCACAGAGGGGTAAGGGGAGGCCCAGAGAAGAGGTCTGCCTCTCTGGGGAGCGACCCCAGCAGGCCTGGAGCTACTGAGCGGAGGGTGCGATGGCATCCAGCCAGATCAGGGGTGAGCGGGCCTTTCAGTCCCTGAGTTCAAGCTGGCCTTTCTGCTGCCTCCAAATAAGGTTCAACTTCCGCTGTAACATTTCCCGGAGTAGCTCCGTGTGTATTGGGAGCTGGCTGGGGAAGTGTCGAGTATTGGGAAAGGACAAAAGAGCAATTGTACGTTATAGTTTAGTCCATGATAGAGAGTTTAGGTTTTATCTTAAGTTATGGGTGGGCTTAAGAAAGGGAATATATAATTTTGTTTATTTTTTTTTTTTTAGGTCACTCTGTTGCAGTGTTGGATCTGCACTATCAAAGTCAAGAGTGGCAGCAGCGACCGTTTAGGAGGGAAATGCCCTGGCCCAGGGTTTGGCTGGGTTAGGGACATAGGCACTAGGACGTGTTCAGAAAAAGGAGAGACCCAGGTTCACTGTCAAATTCCTCATTGTGCTAGGCACAGTGATTCGTGCCTATAATCCCAGCTGCTCGGGAGGCTGAGGCAGGAGGATCGCTAGAGCCCAGAGGTTTGAGGCCGCAGTGAGCTGTGATGGTGCCACTGCACTCTACCCTGGGTGACACAGTGAGACCCTGACTAAAACCCCAAAATAAAAAAACAAGACTTTCTCATTATCACCGGTAGATATATGTCATCATCACTTACTGGTGGGTATTAAAGGAGGAACAGTTTAGAAAGATTCTGTAAAGAACATAATCTACTCTAAAATTGCACAACTTATTTTGTGGGGAAAAAAAAGTATAGAACAAAAGCCATTTTAATTGTATAAATACTTGTAGCTGTAGGAGTTGTGAGGGAAGAACTACTTGGGTGGTCACATGTGGAAGATACAGGGCCTTGTAGAGGGTGAGCAGGAGTCCAGGTGGGTGTGAAAGGGGCAAGGATGCCCCTTTCAGGGTATACCCTTTCAGGTATAAATGCAAGGGTGTCAGGTGTGCCCCAGGGTAGTGAATAGACTGACGTGGCTGGACTAGAGATTTTGTTTAGGAATGATAGGAGATGTGCATGGACGGGAAGATGAGAAGTATTCTAGACTGCCAGGTTAATTAGTTGAGATTTTTATTCAATCGGTTGGTAATCATTAACTAATAGAACTAGTAATATGATGGAGCTCTACTTTGAGAAGGTATTCAGTTGCTGTGTGTCCATAGGACTGAGAGGGTGATGAGGCTGGAGCTGCTAGACTGCTTGAGATTACCACACCATGACAGTGTCCCAGGCACCAGAATAGTGGCAGGTGTCAGGGATTAGGGGAGAAATCAACTGGATGCTAATTGAATGTGGGAACTGAGGATAAAGAAAAAAGAAGTAACAGGTTTTGAGCCTGGCTGCTTAAGGAAGTTAAGAAGATAACAATCTGTCTTAGACTTGCTGAAATTTGAAGGAAAAGGCCTGGTGTGCTGGCTCACACCTGCAATTTAGTACTTCGGGAGGCCAAGGCAGGAGGATCGCTTGAGGCCAGGAGTTTGAGACCAGCCTGAGTAACATAGTGAGACCCCATCTCTACAAAAATTAGCTGGGCATCATGGTGCACACCTGTAGTCCCAGCTACTTGGGATGCTGAAGCAGGAGAATCACTCGAGCTCAGGTGTTTGTGATTGCAGTGAGCTATGGTGATGTCAGTATACTCTACCCAGGGCAATAGAGTGAGACCCTGTACCAAAGAAGAAAAAAAAGAAATTTGAGGGAACACATTTCTTTGTTCTCTTTGTATACACACCTTAATTACGCTATTCTAGTACTTGACAGCTGTGCAGAGTGCTTTCACATGTCTATGAATATGTTTCTCTTCTTGCATTTGTTTCTTGTCTCTGCCTTCGGTGACCTCATACTCTTGTCTGGCAGGTGAATTCATATTCATCCTTCAAGACCTAGTGCAAATATCCCTTCCTCTGTAATTTTTCCCACTCTGCCAAATAATCACTCCCTCCAACAGGCTCCTTTCGAATACGGTGTGTACCTTCAGCATGGCGTGTTATCAGTCCTTTTTTTAGTGGAGAGAAACAACAGACAGATGGACTGGGTGCTTTTAAAGTCCATCCTCTCTTATCTTCAGGGCCAGGGGCACTAAATCCATAAGTGAAACTTTTATACAACGAGAGAATTGAGTTGACCAAGATCTGTAAGTCGCAGTCACGCATCATTTAACGACGAGGATACATTCTGAGAACTGCATCGTTAGGCCATTTCATCATTGTGGAAACATCGTGGAGTGTGGCGCTTACATAAACCTAGATGGTGTAGCCTGCTGCACACCCAGGGTGTGCGGTGTAGCCTGTTGCTCCTAGGCTACAGACTTGTACAGCATGTTACTGCACTGAGTACTGTAGGCAGTTGTAACACAAGGGTAAGTGTGTATCTAAACATAGAAAGGTACAGTGAAAATATAGTATGATGCATGGGACCACTGTATATGGGGTCTGTGGTTGACTAAAACTTTGTTATGTGACAGGTGACTGTACTGATGAAGACAAAAGATCAGAGTTCAGGATGCTGTGCATACTATTTCCAAACAAGACTGCGCTTTTTGCTGAAACGTTTTACTGTATAGCTGAATATGTATTGCGGGTTAGGGAAGAGGGACAGAATAAACCATCTTACAACAGAGTTGAACCTGTAAGAGTCTTAGTTTTGTACTGTTTTAGATGGCATGGTCAGCTCCAATAAATTCAGTTTCTGGTGCCAAGAAACCTGGGAGAAGCAGACAAAATTCTTTATTCAGAAATAGTAGCTCCAATGAGAAGACTTTTGTTCCAACATGACTAAAGAATTAATTTGAGAAGCATTCATTCCCTTGACAACATTTTGGAAGGCTTCGAGTTGTTTGGAGAAGTTTATAGGAGTGGATTATAAATTAGGGAGCCTCCAGAAGCAAAAATGTAGTTTTTAAGATCGAGCTTAAAAATGATAAAGGGAAGTTCATCCTGGAGCTGCCTTTCATTTATTAATTTATTAAAGGGAACTGAAAGGAGGGCTGTGTTTGAGGCTGTAGATTTTGTTTTTCCCTACTCCCACTATCTCTTTTTTAACAAAGAAAAAAAAAAAAGACAGTTTTTTAACATTCACTTAATGCTTTGAACTACTTTGAAAGGATGAATACAAAGACAGTAATAAATTTGTATAGATTTCTCCTTTCTCTTTGGATTTGTTCAGAAGGTCCATTTTCTTTGAAAAGGCATAAAACTTTCCTTCTAACTATATTGGGAAAGAGAAAATGGAAAGCAAATAGAAATATGAACCTGCTTCTGAAATATGGAGGTTTTATAGTATTTAGTGCCATTTGTACACTGTAGCAAAAAAGCCCAGATAAGTCAGCTTTTATTTAGAGAGGGAAAGCTGTAAGAGTGCTCCCCAAAATCAAAGGGGCTCACTTGTGAGGTGATTACTTGCATGGGGTCTTAGGTTATAGGAGTCTCTTTTAAATAGCATCTGAAAAATAATTCCTAAGTAGAAAATCTGGAACTGTTTGACAGGTTGTGGCATGAATGTCTGTCTTTTATGTGCATTTCCAAAAGGTTGGGGTGTGGCCAGAACAAGGAATCAGGCTTGTTTCATTCAAGAAGAATTTTTTTGCTTCACAAGTAGCTGCATCATGATTCTGTCTTTGAATGCATCTTAAAATTTTAACATGCATTGTCAAACCTTGTTTTTTAAGAGGTAAATTTTATTGACTGCTTTACTTTCAAAATTAGAACTAGATTTAAATTTTAAAAACCTATTTAAAAAAAGCTGGGCGTCATGGCCTGTGCCTGTAATCCCAGCTTCTTGGGAAGCTGAGGTGGGAGGGTTGCTTGAACTCAGGAGTTCAAGACCAGCCTGGGCAACATTGCAAGACCCTGTCTTTAAAAAAAAAAAACTGCCGGGAGCCCTGGCTCACGCCTATAATCCTAACACTCTTGGGAGGCTGAGGTGGGCGGATTGCTCGAGGTCAGGAGTTCGAAACCAGCCTGAGCAAGAACGAGACCCCGTCTCTACTATAAATAGAAAGAAATTAATTGGCCAACTATTATATATAGAAAAATTAGCCGGCATGGTGGCACATGCCTGTAGTCCCAGCTCCTCGGGAGGCTGAGGCAGTAGGATCACTTGAGCCCAGGAGTTTGAGGGTGCTGTGAGTGAGGCTGATACCACGGCACTCTCTCTAGCCTGGGCAACAAAGCGAGACTCTCTCAAAAAAAAACCAAAACAATTTTATATGCAAAATATGGAAAATCACATGAAAGCTTAATTATTTATGTCCCCCCTAAATTAATTTCTGGTTCTGAGCAGTATGTTTAATGTATAGTTATAGTTGTAATCGATATCTACATATTATTTGTAGTTCATCTTTTCACTTAAACTTATTTCACATCTCTTACATTTCAATGTAATACCCACAGCCCTCATTTTTTATAGCTATTTGTTATTATATCATATTGCTGTTCTGTGTAATTTGCTTCATCATTTTCCTGTTTGACACTTTAATTTTTAGTATTTTTTTTTTTCTGAATGGTGACACTATAAACACATCAGCAAAAAGTTCTTATATTGTGGGTACGGGTAAACCCACTTTGGAAACAACATCCCAGGTCAGAAGATAGAAACAGATTAGTTATTCTTGTTATATGAAATCAGGTTACTCTCCAGGAAGACTGTCTTATCATACAAAGACCCTGACAGTGTGTATCTGATTTTTTTTTAGATCTATCATGATTACTTTGTCCCTTTTGGAAATGATTTCTCAAAATTGTTATTTTGCATATCTGTTAGACTGGATTATAAAATGTTGTGTATTTAGTATTTTAAAAATATCCAAAGCAGAATTTGGCAAATTTTTTTCTGTGAGGGGTCAGAAATATTTTGGGCTTTGCAACCCATATGTGGTCTCTGTACATATTCTCTGTTTTTGTTTTAACAACCTTTTAAAAATATAAAAACTATTTTTAGCTCAAAGTCCATACAAAAACAGGTGGTGGGTTATAGTTTGTCAACCTTTAACCTGTGAGATTAAATTCTTACAAATTAAATTCTTACATATAAATATTTAACTCTGAAGATCACTTTTAATGCTAATTAGATGTAATCGTTATTTGCATGTGAGTCTTCTATAGAGCAAAGATTGTCAAGGCTTATTCCTGGCTCTCTTACCTCCTGTTCCCCCACCCATATTCTCCTGGTTCTTCTAGGATGGTGTTCTGTCATATATCCTCTGTCTTCTCTTCTATTTTTTTCCTTTCTCTCCTGGTTCCCCAGCATGAAAGTCTTTGTCCGTCTTTCCTAGTGCCTAGCATGTAGGAGATGTGCAAATGTCGAATGAGTGCATCTGCGAAAAGCAAACAATGGGAGCATGTATGCAAGACAACCTGAATCTACATACCTGAGTTGCAGTCCTCAAACTCTCTACTTATATTTAAAAATAAATAAATAAAGCAAACAGGCTCTGCATCATATTCTAACAAGTGCATGATTTCTTTCATCTTGTGCACACTTTAACCTCCCGTGTTGAGTTCGCTCTGCAGTTAGGCTTGTATCTCATCACTCCATTAAAACTGTTCTTTCAAAAAGTGCGAAACGTAATTGGCAAATCAAGTGAAAACTTTTGAGTGTTTATCTTACTTGACCTGTCCGCTGTGTTTATCACTGTTGATCATTTTCTTGGCACTTGGTCTTTCCTGGCTGCTTTGGCTACTTTTGTCCCATTTCCCCTCCAGTCTGCTTTTCTGAGTCTCCTCTCCATCTGTCCCTATGCCTTGATTCGGCATAAGATTCTGTCCCGTCCCTGCGCTCTCTCCCGTGGTTATCTCATCTACTCCAGAGATGTCGATCCCACAGCCCACTGCGTGGCCACCTTATACCCGGTCAGCCCAGCTCCCTCTTCCCCCTAGGAAGTTTCCCTTCATTGCTTGTGCTGGCTAGCGTACTACCAGACTCCCCAGGAGATATCTGGGAGTCACTGGAGATGCTGCCTCCTCCCATACTTGTCAGCATCCATCGATGCCCAGACCTCCCCTTTCCACCTCTCAGATCTCTGGAGTCTGCCCTCTCTTCACCATTGCCACTGCCCCGCTGAACTGCCAGCTTATACCAGCTCTGAATTGTGACAGGACCTCTGACTGGGCTGTCTGCCTCAGTGCTCAGTCCCCATCAGTCTTCCATGCTGCCACCGCCAGAGTGATGTTTCTAGAATGTAATTGGATAATATTTAAAACTCTAATGTCTTCGGAGATGTGCCTGATTCAATGCCAGGGCAGGAAGAATACATTATGAGCCTGGAGCATCTTGTGCCAGAAAGTACAGAGGGGCTCAGAAGAAGATAAGAGGCTTTTTGAAAGGACACAGGAGCCAACCCAAAAGGACTCCCAGTGGCCAAAGCTCCAACAATTCTAGCAAGAAAATAAGCGATGATCATATTGGATTATAATCCATAGAATAAACATCCATATGTCTACAAATGAGCAAATGGATGGGTGAATAAACTAATGAGAGGAGACAGGTGTTTCTTACAGAAGAATTTTGATTAATATACGAAGAAGAGAGAATAGAACATCATTGAAACACCACAGGAATAATTGTTGCAGGCAAGATCTGATGGATACTAAAATTAGAGGATGAGAGTTTGAGGAGAAAAAAGATATGTGCATATTTTCAAATTTTCTCCTCTATTTATTAATTACAAAGTGAAAAACAGTAACTAAACAATGGAGAAACCCAACAGACACTACCATAACCAAGTGACCAAGATTAATAACACCGCTAGTAATAAGACATATCAACATTATGTTCTCCCTAATATGTGGAGAATGGTACGACATCATTTCTGTAGTGTTCCTGCCAAAAATGCATAACCTCAGTGGAATCATAAGAAATTAAACAAACTCAAGTTGAAAGCCATTGTGCAGAATAATTGACCAGTACTCATCAAAGTGTTAGGATCGTGAAAGACAAGGCAAGACTGAAGAACTGTCACAGATTAGAGATACAAGTACATGCAGTTTGGGACCCTAGATTGTATCTGAAAAGAGAAAAAGGACATCAGTGAAAAAACTGGTGATATTCTAATAAAGTCTACAGTTTAGTTCATTGTACTATGCCAATATTAATTTCTTAGTTTGATAATTTCTGGATGAAGGGTATACAGGAATTCTGTATAATTTTTTAAAACTTTGCTATAAGTGTAAAACGGTTTCAAAATAACCAGGTTGAAAAAAGCCAAAGTCCTGAGAAGCCCACCATTTCCTTCCAGGTGAAGTCCAAGTGTGTATGGTGTGCAAGTCCTTCCGGAGCTGGCTCTTCTCACCTCCTCTTTTCCCCAGCTTCCTCCCCCCTTCTCCCCCATATATAGGTACCTACACTCTGCTCTCTAGCCTTGCTAAACTTGCATTCTCTCACTCTTTTGTCCAAGTCAAATAAAATGTAGAGCAAATCTCTAAAACATTTTATTTGGGAAGCAAGAATTGTACTTTGGGGCATACACAGAGACCAGGTAGTCATCAGTATGTCTGAAGAACAAAGTGAAGGTTGGAAGTTTTGTTAGAAAGAGAAATGATACTTACTGTTTTGAAAGAAAGCTCATTGGCACTGGAGAAGCTTTTGGGAGCTGTCGTGCTCTGATTGGTGAGAGCGGCGATGGGTGGAACCAGTCTTATCATAGCAGGGCTTTCAGCAGCTACTGGGTCAGACTGGTCTTAGGGTTACAGCAGGCTGTTTCAGCAGCAGGGTGGAAAATGTAATTCTTGGGGCAGGTGCTATGTGCCCTGAGTGCTTTTCCTGTGGTCTTTTCTCAACAACTGTGTAAATTGCTTTTCTTCCGTATAGATGGAATTCTTGGATGGCAGGAATTGTGAGATGGAGGAGTTCCTCTTTTCTCACCCACGAAAGTATGCTATAAAAAGACCTATTTGAGAGGAGGTTATCTGTTGATGAAAACATTAACTTCAAATTAATATTACATTAAGTCGAATGGAGACTTAGATCCTTTTTTAAAAAAACATTTTTTTTAAAGTGGCTTTAGGTTCACAGCAAAATCGAGAGGAAGGTACAGATAATATTTCCTATGGCAGTTGCACATGGATGGCCTCTCCCTTTATCAATATCCTGCACCAGAGTGGGACATTTGTTACAGTTCACGGACCTACGTTAGCACATCTTTGTCACTCAAACACCATAGATTACATTGGAGTTCACTCTTGGTGTTACATGTTTTATGTGTTTGGACAAATGTATAATGACATATATCCACAATTATAGTATCACAGGGAGTGGTTTCACTGCCCTAAATATCCATTTTCAATGGGCTTTTAGGAGCTTATGAAGATTAAAAAGGAGTGGGGGCATCTGTAAAACAAACTTCCCACAGGAATATAAATTATTAGCGTGGCGTGAGGGCAGATGGAGTGGCCGGCACAGGCTCCTCTTTGCGTGTCTCAGAGAGCCTGTTCCTGGTAGCTGCACAGTTCAAGGTGACATGAATCATTGGAGACCATGTGAGTAATGCCCGTGAATCACCCAGAGTCTCTATAAATCTTGACTTCTCAAACATTACATTCTCTGGCATTCTATTTGAGTATGTTTCCTTGCTTTTATTGGAGACAAGCTTTTGTATCAGAGGGGAAGAAAAGTCACTTAGACTTTGTCACAATTACATCAAATCCCATTCAGTAACATCTGAAATGATTCTTGGAAGAAGAGACCAGGCCTGATTATCTGGGTTGTTTGTTGTGGCATTTAGAGTTTTTAGATACATTGAACTTTTTCAGCAATTTGGAAGTGTATAAGAAGAGGACTATATATACTTTGGCACTATTAACAGTTATTTAAAACTTGTATACCCCCTTTCCATGGATGTAAAACTTTGAATAATACCAATTTCTTTATGAGATAGTAGCCAACAACTTTTTTCTTATAAACCCTTGTTTCAGTGTTGTCAAGAAAAAGTAAAATTGATTTTTGTTTCACTTTCTGTTCAACTTTAATGGAACAGAAAATTTTAAAATGCTTGGCCAAAGGTTGGGTGATTGGAGGAAAAGTAAACTTAGACTGCATAATCCGCAAGAGGCATATATAAATCCTAGGTAACTGAATGAGCTGATGGGACTTAGGCCTCTAGGACCCAGTAGGGTGTGTGTCAGGGCTAAGGCTGGGCAGGAACTCTTTGGAGCCGGTTTCGGCAGTTCAGTCAAGAAACATTCAGGCGTGGAAGGAAAGAAATGTAAAACAGAATGGAATAAAAACCAAAGGTATGTAGAAATTTGAATTGGAGAGTTGAGGGGAAAGTGAAGACAGTAAGAGGAAGAAGAAGAAGACAAGTTTATGGGGCTACTAAAGTGGAAAGGAATGGTGACTGTCCAAGAAATGCATGAAGGAAGTAGTTGTGCATCACAAGAGGCAAGTGAGGCAAGACTGTTCCACAGTAAACTTGAGTGACTCTTGCAGTCTAAGATTGGAAGGGACCAGAGGCCCTGTTTTCCAACTTTCATTACATTCTTGGCTGACAGATGCTCATCCAGCCTGATGCTCCAAGATGTCGTCTGCAGACTGATCTGCAAATTGTCACCTGTCCATGATGATATAAGTACAGACATTGAGAGTAAGAATTTAGAAACTCTGACAGCAATTTAACAGAGTAATTTTTATCCATTGAGTCTAATGATAAAGTCACCGGGACCTGTATTTTTTTTTATGTCTTTTAATTTCTTTTTTCTAGTAATTTTTATGATATTTTACAAAATGTTCTAGGACAAATTGGAAATATAAAAACATCCCACAGATAATTTGAGAAGCACCCATTAACCCCTTGCTATTCAAAGCCCAGCAGAATCCATGTCACCTGAGAGCTTGCTGCAAATGTGGACAGTTGGGCCCACCACTGACCTTGTGACTCAGAAAAGTCTTGTTTTAACAAGATCCCCAGATGATTTGTGTGAACATTAACGTTTTTAAAAGAACTGGGTTTTAATCCTTTTGGCATTGGGCAGATAAATTTATTAGAATATTCTTCCTTATTATTGATTGAGCGTATTGTACCTGAGGTCATCAGAAAAGGTCTTTCATGTGACAGCATTTGAGACATTTAAAGACCACTATCAGCTCAGAAATCTATTGTACTAATAATTATTGAGCATCATCTCCTTGCAGACTGCTGGGCTAGATTGCAGGATTACAATGATAAAGAGGACTCTAGCCTCAAGGAACTCTGAGTTTAGTAATGGAGGTGGTGCCAAAATGCCATAATAAAGGACAGAACTTGATAATCTCAATACATTAATTTTTTAAATCTCAATACGTCACAGTAAAGTTATTGATAAAGTGCTGAGGAAATTTGTAGCGGGAGAAGTTATTTTTACCTGCGAAGAGATGAGGAGGAGGTGCAGTCTGTGGCAGGATGGAGAGAGCTGGAAAAAACTTTGGGACTGATCCTCAAAGATGGGTGGGACTCAAGTGTGCAGTGGTGGTGTCGGAGGTCAGAGGCGGGATAGGGTGATGGGAAAGTTTGGGGGCAGGTGTAAGGATATTCCTTCAAACCATAATTAAAGTTTTGTTTTCTGACCTTCTGATGTTTAGAGACTTTGAGTGTATGCCAATTCATTTTTTCATGGGCTTTGGAAAGGATCACATTTTATAGGAGTCTGCAGTGGTTGCATTTAAAGCAGTCTTTTTCTGTCCTCTTAGCCATTGTCTGTACTCTACCACCCGCAGAGAGAAAACTCTTCTAGACAGGAATCCTCATTTACTGTGAAAACATATGACAGTAGAGTCATCTTTAAAATAACAATAATAAAATACAATCCAGTGACATGGGTCAAAAATTAACAAGGGAAACATCCTTTTCCCTATTCGTCCATTTCCCCTCATCCTGCCACTGTCTCCCGCACTAACGCAGGTACAGCTATCTCCTGTTGAACATGGGTTACTTTAAGATAACAACTCTAACCCTAGCTGGAAGCTCCTCTATCTGAACACATTTTGGAGAAACCATCCTTATACAGGTTAGCAGCTGTATCAGTCTGGGTCTAGTCAGGAGAGAAAACCATATCAATTTGAATAATATTTAATAATATTAAGAATTATTCACTGCAACAGGAGATTGGAGTAATGCATGGTTGGCTAGTAAAAAGTAAAGAAAACTTTACAAACTATAGGAATAGCAGATATATGGAGCAGCTTCTACCCCTGGAGCTGACCTCACTACATAGTATACCCATGGCTCTCTGAATGACAAAAAAGCCACATTAGTGGAACTTGCCAGAAGTCTGTGCTGTGAGGTGCCTGAGAAAGCTTTCATGGAAGGCACCCGAAGGAGGCCCTGGGGAAACTGCAGAGCGCTGCTGGCAGCTGGACCCTGCCGGAGCCTCATGCCGGACAAGGAGACCGTGTTGTAGGAGCCTGCTGAGCCGCCACACCAGCACCAGCAAGCAAAACTTTCCTCCCACCGTGTCTTTCCAGTCTTCACCTGATAAGCTTAACATCACGACAGTTGACAAAGGAAAATTATTTAAAAGGATCAGATGGCTTTTCACAGAGCAAGCAAAAAGGGTGAATTTGGAGTTGAGAGGCAATATGTTGATAACCAGTACAGGGACTGAGAAATACAAATAGTCATGGCCTCCTAAGTGAAAGACACATCTGTTGCCAAAAAGATTATATGATACATTTCAAAGCCAAAATTTATATATTTATTCTTACCACTTATCCTGTTTTTTCTCTTGATTGAGAATGGATTAAAATCTTTTTCTTTCTTTTAGTAAAAGCATCAGGCATATAAATAAACCTAGAGTACAACAAGTGGAAATGAAATGCCTTTTGAGTAAGCCTGTGAAGTTCAATAGAAACCATAGAGGCAGGGATAGTAGATAGGAAATGTAGAGAGGAAACATAGTTGTCTAAATATCCTCTTTATTTTTTATTTTTACTTGGCTTGTCTGAAAATATCCTTTTTATGCTTTCATGTATATTATATAGTCCATCGTCTTAAAGATCTTCAAGGGCCTGCTCCTTGCACCAGATAGACTGGCTTCCTTCTACTGGTACATAGCTGTTATCCTGCGATCCTCCTTCGCCATTAGCCTGCATTCTCTTCACCTCTTTCATGGGTTGGATTGTGTCTCTAGTATCCAGAATCTCCACTTTCTTGGTTTACTCCTTTGGTTGCTTGGGGCATATTGTCCAACAGTATTATGAGAAAGGCTCCATGGTAAGTAAATTGTTCTGTGACCATGTAGAGCCAAAAATGGCTTTATTCTTTCCTGCTACTGGACTGATAGTTTGGTTATAAAAATCTAGGTTAGAAATAATTTTCCTTCAGAATTTCGAAGTCGTTTCCCCTTTGTTGTCTAGCCTTCATTTACAAGTATGAAGTCATTCTGGTTCTTGTTCTTTTCTATGTAACCTGTTTTTCTTTCTGAAAGCTTTTAAGAATTTTTCCTTTGTTTTTAATGTCCTGAAGTATTCTGATCATATGCCTTAGAGTGGCTCTATTTTCATCCATTATTATGAGTATTTCCTTAGTAGTCTTCTCTTTTTTGGTGAGGAGGACATTCATATTTTTCAGATGTTCAACCTTCTAGGCTCATCTTCCAGTTTTCTTATCTCTCTCATTTTCTGCCTTTGTCTTTTTTTTTTTTTATTGATTTTTTTTTTTTTTTTTTTTTTTTGAGACAGAGTCTCGCTTTGTTGTCCAGGCTAGAGTGAGTGCCGTGGCGTCAGCCTAGCTCACAGCAACCTCAAACTCCTGGGCTCAAGCCATCCTCCTGCCTCAGCCTCCCGAGTAGCTGGGACTACAGGCACAAGCCACCATGCCCGGCTGATTTTTATATATATATATATTAGTTGGCCAATTAATTTCTTTCTAATTTTATGGTAGAGACGGGGTCTCGCTCAGGCTGGTTTTGAACTCCTGACCTTGAGCAGTCCACCCGCCTCAGCCTCCCAGAGTGCTAGGATTACAGGCGTGAGCCACCGCGCCCGGCCTGCCTTTGTCTTTTTGCTCTGTCTTCTAGATTTCCTTTGACTTTATATTTAAAAAATAATTTTTTGCAATCATTAAATTTTTTTTCTCTGAATGTTCCTTTTTATAAGCATCTTATTCTTGTTTCATGAGTACATCCTCTCTTTTCTCTCTGGGGATATTAATGAGAGATTTTCTTTTTCTTGAACTTTTCCTCTATCTTCACTTCCTCCAAGTTGCATTGTTTTGTTTTCTATTGGTTTTGGTTTCTTAGATGTATAGTGAGTCCTGTTTGCTCAGTTTTAAGACTGGGACTCTAAGACAGTTTCTTAACCATTGTACCAAAAAAAAAAATATGTTGCGGGTCTGTGAAGACACTGGTGGTGTCAGTCTTCAGAATGGCTGCACCGCGTCTGAAGGGCTGGGGCTCTGCTAGCCCCTGGCCTACAGATGACTTCTGTGTACCCCAGAGTAATATTACATTTTCTGTGTGTGATGAGACATGAAAAAGTTTCAGAAGAGCTGCTTCAAAATGTTCTAGAAGCTCAGAGCCCATAGGTTAGGCTCGTTGATCATGGTTTCACTGTGTTGTGTGATGAAACTGATCACTTTCTTGGGGTAGATTGATTGCCATGCCTCTTTAGGTTTCCTGTTCTTGGGCTGAATAAATCCTCCAGAAGAATCTTCACTTCTTGCTCGGAGATTATAGGTCTGGCTTTCAGCCTTTTAGGAGCAGAGTTGGGGAAGAAATGACTGCTGGTCCAGCATTCATTATGTAAATGTTCTCTTAACTCTGACCCTTTTTTATTTGATACAGCTACCCTCAAATGTGCCTGGCAGCCCCCTCCAGAGACCACCCTCAGTTTTGTTCTCCTCAGAATATAAATCACTTCTCTTCCACTGGAGCGGGGAGTATTACTGAACTGTGCGCAGGAATCGTGCATACACGTGGAGGGAGAATGTGGAAATTTAGCTGTTTCTTCAGACTTTGTCAACAGTTCTGTTTTTAGCTCATCTTTTAGCCCTCCTTCCACAGCTACTCTTCTACTACCCGTTCTTGAGCCATGGGGAGTCTTCAGTGCAATCTAGGTTGTTTCTTGGCTTTGTGTTCTGCTAAATTAGCATTCAGCTTTCTCAGATACTCAAGTCAGTTACTCTTGTCTGTTTTCTAGCATATGGAATTTCATTGATATTATTAATATTATTTCCTGATCTTTCTGTATTCAGTCTACCAAAAGTCTGCTTCTTTACTGACTTTCTTATAGAAGTCTGAATACAAAGGATGAGTTTAAATTTTTGTTTCTAAGTTCTCCCTGTAATTATTACTATTTGAATACTACCATTTGCAAGTGTGCTTTTCTTTTCTTAGAAAGCATGTTTATTAGGTAGCAGTTAACATGATGCCATTCCTGAGATTTAACATATTTAGAATTCACATCAGCAGCATGTTTTAAAGTTACTTTTAAAATTTCACTTAAATATTTTTTTAAAAAACCTTCAATTTTCTTAGTAAAAAACATATTGGGAATATCTTTTAGACCTTAGGTAAGGTACAAGTTCTTAGACAAGATGCAAAAACATTGACTGTGAAATGTTGTTCTTCAAATTGCTCATGACCTTTAAAAAAGTATTAAGTCTGCCAAAAGATTAATATCAAGAATATGTAAAAGACTCCTACACCTCAATATGAGAAAGACGGCTAATAAAAAATGAACAAGAGACATGGACTGAGAACAGGTGTTTTGCAGAAGAGGAAACATGTGGCCACAAGCATATGGAGAGGTGTTCAGCACCTGGCTGATAAGGAAATGCAGATGACAACCAGAGCGAGATGCCATATTTTACTCATTCGATTGGCAAAACTTAAGAAGTGTGACAGGTTTAAATGTGGTAGAGTTTATGGATCCATAAATGCTCTTACACATACATAGCAGAGCAGGCTGTAAACTGCTCTACCTGCTTTGGAGAATAATTTAGTATCATCTCCTACTTTGTAGAATAATTTAGCATGATTCCATTCTCAGGCATATACCAAAGGAAAGTTCTTCTACATAGTATAAAAGGAGACATGGACAATAATAGTCACAGCAACACTGTTCACCATATCAAAAACTTGGAAACAACTCCAGAGTCCCATCAACAGGAAAGTGGGATATCATACAGCAGAAAGAACAAAAGAAGCAGGGTGATATGCACACTTTTATAAAATTACTTGTTAAAAAACAACTGAAAAATTTTAAAATATACCTATTTCACTTGAGGCTCTGACTCGAGGGGGATGGGGGACATGGGCAATATACGTAACCTTAACACTTGTACCCCATAATACGCTAAAATAAAAAAAAAGTATATATATATATATACACCTATTTCATGGATGCAATCATAAAAGGGAAAATTGATTATAGGATTTAGGATAATAGTTACTTTAGATAGTGTAAGCAGAGGAACAGATTGGTGGGGAGGACCATTTGGTTAGAAGCAGGTTATTGTGATGGTCGTAGCTTTTGTCTTGAGTGGTAGGTCTGTGGAGTCCTTGTTACATTATCAAAAATAGATAGTAACAAAAAATAAGCTTAAAGGGACTGGGATTTCCATAGTTAAGTAGAGATTCATGCTCATGTAGATCTTAGTTTTTGGCTGTTTATTTTATTTTGTTTTATTTTGTTTTTTTAAGTAGCATTTTGAATCCTGGGACCAATGTGTTTTAGTTGAAAGTTATAAAAATATATAGGTCTAAAGTTAACAAGCTAAATTTTCTAGGTGGGAATTCATATACTGGATAAGTATCATATACTTTATAGAGTGTTTAGTGCATAAATATTTATAGCTATTTCTGTTCTTTCATAGAAATTTTACATTTTTTTCCTTTCTTAGGACAAAGTTAAACTATAATCCTCCAAAAGATGATGGATCAACTTATAAGATTGAACTTGAAGGGATATCGGTAATGGTTATGAGAGAGATCCTGGATTACATCTTCAGTGGGCAGGTATGATGAGAAACAAAGGAAGGAAGACCTAAGTAGAGGCTTCTCAAGCTCAGGGTGAGGGTCTCCTTTCATCCATTATATGACAAAGTAACACTGTCATCTTCATCTTCTGTCATTGTGTGCTTTGACTAGCATCTCCTACTGGTAATGGCACCCCAGTGTGTGTTCTTCCGGGGCCCTGCTCCTCAAAGAGAAGCAGGCGAAGTGAAAGCTTAGCCCCCAGTTCCAGTTTTTATTTGTACCATTCTGAGCTCCACTATCCAGTATGAGGTATGAAGAACATAGGATGCTGCCTTCACTGCTGTCTTTTTCATTTTTGTTTTTGAATCTTGAATCCAACTTTGTTTGTATCCACGCTGTTAGGAACTTGCTCCGTCTCCATGGCATGCCTTGGGCAGTGGGAATTATTTTGTAGAAATAAAGAGTTCCTGATAGATAATTCCCAAGAAAGGGGATTCCCACAACTGTCAGGCACCCTTATAATATTCACAATGCCTCGGTCCTGCTGCCTCAGTGGTACCAACATCCCTGCCCACCCCCATTCTTCCTTCCTGATCTCTTTTTTCCTCTCTGTGCCCACTTACCCTTCTGGAGACATAATGATACCCAGGAAAGAGCGTGAAAAGTGACAAGACTTCCTTCTTTTCCTTCACCTTCCTCTGAGCACCGCCCCCGCAGCCCCCATTATGTGATTTCAAATAAAGCATGAGGAGCCTTAAGAAAAATCTTAGGTGTGAGTCAGGACAAGTTTTGTTTTGTTTTGTTTTTTTAACATAAAGAAGAGGCCAGCTTGTCTTTCTTTTGGTTCTGTGAGAGTGCGTTTCATCTTTATTCTTTTTGAGATCTTGTTCTCTACTCTCCCCTTTGTTCTTTCTTCATCACTCTTGTTTTCCTTTTCCTTTCTGTAAGGGCTGTTTCTCCTACAGAATACATATAAGTATTCTGAGTGTGTTACTTTCTTTGTCTCAACATGTTCATTCTGTCCAGAGTCGAACTTAGTGATTCTCATCCTTTTTGGAGTTTTTGGTTTTGATTTCATGATATTATCCCTTTCTCTTTTCTCTGAACACTAGGCAGTAGGTATGTATATGTATGATTGTTAAAAATAAATGAATTTAAATTAATTTGGGAGCAGCCCTTAAGATACTGGAGATTCTCTGTAGCATCACAAAACCAGACCTAAGGCCTAAGACTGACGTCTAACTTGTAAAGTCAAATCAGCAGCAGATATTAGTGTAACATGTTATAAGCCAAAAAGAGCCTATTCATGTTCAGCCTTGGATTCGAAACTTGAAACCTTATTTACAGATTGACATCTGTGATTTGCTCCCAATTTAAATTAAAAACCCTAGTTGCAATTAAGATTTAACAAACTCCTGAATTGGCAGTTTAGTTTTATTGAGATGCAATTTAGTGTTTTTGTACATGCCTATATTTGAATAGTCTACAGCTGTCTGCTGTCTTGTGGCTGAATGTACTGTCATATAAATGGAAAATTTTCCTTTACTTGTAGCTTACTCAACATACTACTTTCCACATTTTTGTTGCTCGGTTTCTAACAAGATTGGCAGTTATACATTTTTTTGTATCTGTGGTAGAAAAAGTATAAACTGTAATGCAAGTGTTTCTTGCTATAGTCTTCATGAAGTCTTTCCTTAACTTTCTGAATGTAGGTGAGGGACCCATGCTCTCAGGGACAGAGACTAAAATTACCACATGGGATTGTGGTAATATTTTATAGGACCATTTCTTTACCAATGCATGAAAAAACTGCAGAATGGGTGGAGGAAGAAACATCAACCAGAAAATTTAAGAAAATTAAGGAAAAGCAAACAATCATAATGAGAAAAAAACCCTTATATTAGAGATTTATTCTACAAAGTAGTTTTAAGACCACATTGTATCTGTTGACCAAATTGCACTGTGTGCAGTGTTTGGAATTCAGAATGAGGCTTCTGAGATAGCATAAACCCCACTCCCTTCAAGGGGCTGGTGTTCAGTTTGTCATGCCATTCAGCAGAAGAGTGACCTTAATGGATTAGGAGGCAAAATTTTCAGTGGTTCTAGTGCTAGAATTTAAAGAAGTCACCTACAGTTTACCATAGG
The DNA here is from genome assembly GCF_040939455.1 of Microcebus murinus. Classification (NCBI taxonomy): domain Eukaryota; kingdom Metazoa; phylum Chordata; class Mammalia; order Primates; family Cheirogaleidae; genus Microcebus; species Microcebus murinus. The sequence goes on from NC_134123.1 coordinate 29,909,622, forward strand.
ATGCAAAACTTTCCATTGCCTAAGCTTTTCAATCATTAAGGTTTTTATCTAAGTTATAGAAATGAGCAACGTGGACAGTTCACCTTAGAAGGGTTATTGGTAGTTAATGTACAGCAAGGGAGGAGTTGGGAAAAGTTAACCAGGTACATTACTTGCTTATGTTGGTAGAAGATTCCTTGGTGCCCTCAAATTCTTAGAAGAGAAGTACTAGGTTGAACTATATAAAATTGCCAATATTCGATCATCTTTGATCTGAAAAAAAAAATGGAAGTTTCATGTGGCTTAGCCTAATAAGTTAGTGGTTTGGGTTTTAAATATATATATTCAAATATAAAATATTTATGATTCTGTTCCAGATCAGGCTAAATGAAGATACAATCCAAGATGTCGTACAGGCAGCAGACCTGCTGCTACTGACGGACCTTAAAACTCTGTGCTGCGAGTTTTTGGAAGGCTGTATCGCTGCTGAGAACTGCATCGGCATCCGTGACTTCGCGCTGCATTACTGCCTTCATCACGTGCACTACCTTGCCACGGAATACCTGGAGACTCATTTCCGAGATGTGAGCAGCACAGAAGAATTCCTAGAACTGAGTCCTCAAAAGCTCAAAGAAGTGATTTCTCTTGAGAAGTTAAATGTTGGCAACGAAAGATATGTATTTGAAGCAGTAATTCGATGGATAGCACATGATACAGAAATAAGAAAGGTACCTGTCCTTTATAACATGGTCTCGTGTTGCCTTTTGAAGTTATTTATTTTTAATCCAAATTATAGTTGTTTTATCTCTCTCCTTCAACATAAAAGACGTACAAACTTGTGATCTAAAAGATATCTGTAGAACATGACCCCATATGTCATTATCGGTCTGCAAAACCCCATGTCACACACACAATATGTCAATGAAAGTAGTAACACTTTTGAGGAGCATAATAGCCTTTGTTTTTTGTTTGCTTATTATTCAAAAGCAAGCTGGAGTAGGAGCCTAATAGCCTTTCTGTGTTGTTTTTAATGGGAAAATGCCTTTCAAGCTTAAGTGGAAGATTATAGAAACCCAGCACCCCCACCCTTGCTTTCAAGCAGCCTGCGCTGCTGCATCATTGTCGCCATCGGGCCAAGCCCCACACTGGGACTGGCTACACATGGAGCTCTGGCTGAGGGTGGGGAGCTTCGGATGTGATTGACACCACGTGGAGAGAGCAGGCGGACTCTGAAGCTCCAAGAGGGAAGGTTCTGGGAGTGACAGCTTGGGAGAGAAGGTCTTAGAGAATGTCAGTCTTTAGTTCCAAATTGTGACTGCATTAGGGGAGGGAGCAAAATCACAGGACATGGTTGTTAAGTCTGATCTTTATAAATAAAACAGTAGCTTCAACGACTGTTTTCAAAATAAGAAATGTATTAGGATTTAGAGAGTGGATTTCAAAATGTATGATTACACTGTTAATTGTTCTTAGTAACTGTTAACTTTAGGGTTGAGGATTATCTTAAAATTTTTTGAATTCTGTAAGTATATATATTTAGAAACCATGTTTGTAGTCTTAGGATGGATTGTGTTATACTTTCCATGTTGGTTGGATAAATTAGGAAAGGAGTTGGAAAAATTTCTAGTTTGTTCCCATTCGCTGAGGCCACCATAGGAAGCTCTGGGCTGGCCTCTGCCTTTCCCTCCTATGGCCTTAAAGTGAGGGGGTGCTTGGAGGCAACTGGTTGCTAAGGAAATGAGGCACTTCTTTATCCTTTGTCCAATCTGAACTTTATTCCATAAAGACTGCTGGCTTTTAAAACTCAGAGTATAGAAGAGTATACCCTAAAATGACTATTTCAAACCAAGAATAACCTTATGAATATATCAATTAGTAAACTAATCATTAAAGAGTTTCATATTATGTATATAGAACACTCTAGTCAATTGGTTCAAATTTAATGACTGAGCAACAAATTTATATAATTCATATTAGACATGTTAGCTATTTTCAGACAGTAATTACTGCAGAAGTGTTTAATACTCAGGATTTTTTTGAATTTGGTTTTTGTGCATTTTTCTTATAATATTAATGTTGATACATTAGCTGAGTTTACCATATTGTGTTGAGCTATTACTGTATATAATTCTAGAAACATGATTAACTCATATCCAAATGTGTGAAATAAAGCAAATTATAGACTTTTTTGTCTTCCTATCAGAATGGGAACCTTCAAAGGTGTAAAGAAAGCTGCTTGAAACTTTCATTGCGGTGATACCTCAAATAAAAATATAAACTGATGGTTTTAAAAAATTAAACTTTAACTTACCAGGACTATGGGAAGTAGGAAGATAAAGGGCCAGTGAGGCATATTCAAGCAGTACCAGCATATCTCACTTGCCCGTTACTAATCGACTGTTAGCAGTCTACTTCCCATGAGGTAGAAAATATATATTCTAAAATCCACGTGTTGCCTTTTCTATTTTTATTTCTCGTCCTTCTGTCTCCTGCAGGTCCACATGAAGGATGTTATGTCAGCTCTGTGGGTTTCAGGCTTGGACTCCAGTTATTTACGGGAACAGATGCTGAATGAACCATTAGTACGAGAAATTGTCAAGGAGTGTAGCAACATTCCGCTCAGCCAGCCGCAGCAAGGGGAGGCCATGCTGGCGAACTTCAAACCCCGGGGTTACTCCGAGTGCATCGTGACTGTTGGTGGAGAAGAAAGAGTGTAAGTGTGGGTGTGAGTTGTTGGGAAAGTGATATGCGGATGCTTACCTGGCAGGGGAGATGCCATGATCTCGAAGGTGGTTTTCCCAGAGCGAAGCTTATCCACTGCACTCCGGACGTGCTGACCCCTGCGATTTCCCCAAAATGTGGGAAACTCGACTGCGTAATTTGTGGTAGTAGGGGACTGCGTTCGCACTTTCCCCTGGAGAAAAAATAAATAAATAAAATGAGCGATATACGGGAAGAGGGAGTGCTATGTAAACAAGAATTCGTAATATTTTTCAGTATGTAAAGTATAATAGCAATTGGACTTTTTTTTTAATGTTTTAAACATTCTCTAGTGCTCTAAAACTAGTAACAGTTACTTATAAGCAGAACTATATAAAGCACCTTAACCGCTGATCAATTATTTATTTCCTTAGTTCACGGAAGCCGACGGCAGCGATGCGATGCATGTGTCCTCTCTATGACCCTAACAGGCAGCTCTGGATTGAACTGGCCCCTTTAAGCATGCCGAGAATCAACCACGGAGTTCTCTCAGCAGGTACTGTTCTGTGGGAAATTTTACTTAAACACAACATCAAGTAATACAGAATTTCAGGATTGCTTAGAATACTCAAAACCTCTTACAGATAAAACTTTATTATCTCTACATGTTGATATTTTAGTGTAGGTCCAATTTTTGAGACTATGGTTAGGACAAGAATACATAGCTGTTTTTTAACAATGTAGTGGAAAAATTAGCTGGGCATGGTGGCGAGTGCCTGTAGTCCCAGCTGCTTGGGAGGCTGAGGCAGGAGGATCACTTGAGTCAGGAGTTCGAGGCTACAGTGAGTTACAATCAAGGCACTGAACTCCAGCCTGGGTGACGAGTGAGACCCTGTCTCAGAAAAAAAAAAAAAAGAATGTAGTTGGAGGGGCATTTAGTTGATGACTTAACTGTTAGAAGAACAAACTTCAGAGTTTCTTACCCCTAATTAGCTGCATGACCTGAAACACAAAATTTCTTGCTCCATGAAATTTCAAAGTCCTATCTTTGAAATTCACGCAGTTTAGAATTACAATATGTAATTATATAAAGTGTTAAATAAAGCAGGTATTTTTTATGAGACTGTAGAAAATATTAAATTAGCAATGACTTAAAGTTATTTTGTTACAGGAAGTATGTTTTACTTGACCTTTACAAGTCTGAGAACTCCATATTATTCAAACTGTCATTTAAGGGTAGAAAAGATTGCCATTTCCATGTCACCACAGCTTGCCACACCTTGGTCCTGCCCCTTTGGGTTCACCCAGCAAGTGCCACTTCATGTAAGCAGTCTTGGAGTCCTTAATTGTCTCTGCTTGCCCACTAACATTATCTTTAAAATTTTTAAAGCTATAACATACCATACCATACCACAAAAAATGGCTAAGGCTATACTATGGTTTAGGAATGGAGTCATTTTATGAGTCCCAAAATTGTTGACATTATTGCCAGTAATAAAGAGCTGAACAGAGTAGGGTAGCCAATAGGATATGGGCCTAGATTCCCTGTTGTATCTTTTTAGAATTGGCTCCCTTATATTTTCTCTTCATAGTATGTACACATATCCACACTTTTCACACATAACACATCTATCACAAAGTTTTTAAAACACTGATTTTTGAAGGTTTCATAGAGGGGTTGGTGTTTCAGAAACCAAACAGTGGAAAGACCAGTTGTGTATAATTGTATGGACTGAAATGGAAATGATTGAATAGTTTCTTTCCATTTGTCTAGTCTGGCCTGCTCTGTTTCTTTCTCTTCTTTTTTTTTTTTTTTTTGAGACTGAGTCTCACTCTTGCCCAGGCTAGAGTGCCATGGCATCAGCCTAGCTCACAGCAACCTCAAACTCCTGGGCTCAAGCCATCCTTCTGCCTCAGCCTTCCAAGCAGCTGGGACTACAGGCCCGCGCCACTACTCCCAGCTAATTTTTTCTATATATTTTAGTTGGTCAGTTAATTTCTTTCTAGTTTTAGTAGGACGGGGTCTCACTCTTGCTCAGGCTGGTTTCGAACTCCTGACCTTGAGCAATCCACCTGCCTTGACTTCCCAGAATGCTAGGATTACAGGCGTGAGCAACCGTTCCCGGCCAAGTTTCTTTCTCTTCTTGCCTTTTTAAAAATTGCTTTTGACTTTTTTTTTTTTTTTTTTGTCATTCACTTTTTCCTTTTCACAAGTTTGGAGATTTTATTCTTGTTTCTCTTCCTTTGGGAGGTTTCCTTAGAAATTACAGCCTGTGTCTTAAATGATCAAAGTCTAAAGTTAGTAAATTTATTCTCCTTCTAGATAGTTTTTCTTCATTTTTCATGTTCGATGGTCTTACAGTATTAAAGTAAATGATCATTAATAAATGAACATATACAGTAGTCCCTCTTTACTTGCAGGGGACATGTTCCAAGATCTCTGATGACAGCTGAAACTGTGGATAGTACCAAACCATATATATATACTGCTTTTTCCTATTCATACATTCCTACAATAAAGTTTAATTTATAAATTAGGCACTGTAAGAGATTAACAACAATAACTAATGATAAAATAGAACAGTTATAACAATATATCATAATAAAAGTTATGTGACTGTGGTCTGTCTCTCTCTCTCTCTAAATATCTTATTGTAGTGGACTCACCTCCTTTCAGACCACAGTTGACTCTGGGTAACTAAACTCACAGAAAGCAAAACTACGTATAATGGGGCTACTATAGGCATAATTGATAAATATTTTATGTATGCATGGATGGATAGATAGTGTTCATTTAGATTCACTACTTTCTTTGTTCTTCCTTCTTTCTTATACCCCAGACTTTCTACCCAGGATCATTTTCATTCTCTCTGAAGTTCATTCTGTTGAATTTCCTTTAATGCAGGTCTTTAGGTGAAAAACTCTCCGATTTGTTTTTCTGCAATCTTCTTCATTATATTGCCTTCATTCTTTAGGGAATTTTTTGCTAGGCATAGGATTTTAGTTTGTATTTATTATTTTCAGTACATTGAAGATGTCTTTCCACTGACTTTTGGGTTTCTTTGTTGTTAATGCAGTTGTCAGTCTAAAAATCATATTTTGGGACCATTGGGTTTCTTGACTCTGTGGTTTTGGCCCTTCATCAGTTATATAAAATTTGTATCCATTGCGTCTTCACCTGTTACCTCTGCTTCATGCTGCTGTCTTCCTCTGCTTTTTGATCAAATATTACTGGACTTTTTTACTCATCCTCTGCCTTCTCTCTTCTTTTTGTTATTTTCCATCTTGTTGTCTCTGCTTGCTGTTCTTTTGATGATTTCTTTGGTTTATCTTCTATTGAGTGAATTTTCTCTTTAACTCTGATGAATCTGCTTTTGAATCCATCTGTTGAATTTTTTTTAATTTCTGGAAGTTTTCTTTAAATCTTTTTCAAAATCTGTCATTTCTATACTTTCATGTTTTCTAGAGTTATCTTCAAATTTGTCCTTTTAAAACAGTATTGTTTTATTGTCTTTCTCATAACTACAATATTTGAAATCTTTGCAAGACTATTTCCTTTTGTCTACTTCTGTTGGTTCTTTTCATAGAGTCTAATTTTTTGGTGTGCCTGAGTATCTTTGGCTGGATGCGGGTCATTTTATTAAAAATTATGTGTAAGAATAATTTGATGCCTTAAAGTCTTAGAATGTTAAAATCTAAGTCTTTAGATGAAGGCACTTTCTTCTACATAAGTTTTGTATTTGTTTCTACCAATTGCCTGAAAACACTACTAATTTGGTAAATGATGTTCAAGGCTGAGATTTCCTAGACAACGAGGTTTAAATCTGAGTACTAATTCTAGTTGGCCTTCGTCTTGATGTTGCAGCACTTTGGAGAGAATATCCTGCCTAAACCCACACCTTCTTTAGGCCTGGAGCTTAGATTTCTTTATTTTTTATCCCCAGGGCAAAGGTTTAAATTTTTTCAGGTTGGCAAATGTCCTCAGAGCAAAACGGTTGTCATGCTTGGTAACCTCTCTTAGGTCCCTCTTTTCACTTCAGTTTTGCCTTATAGTCTTGTTGGCTGCTGCTTTTCTAAGATTTTCTTTTAATGTTTTATCTAGCAATTTAGGTGTTTTTACAAAAGAATAACCTAATTCACCACTACACAAAATAGGAAGTTCAGCAGTTACTCGTAGATCCTGTGTTGAGTGTAAAGTGCTTGCAGGCGCCTCAGATCTGCGTGTTCCTGGGATCTTGAATGAGCAGGTGTGGGCTGCGGTTCACACGTTGTATGAGGATCACAGAGGCTGGGGAGTAGAAGAGATGAACTGAGGTGACCCAGCGTTGCCTGGTGACTGAGTGGGTGGTGTCAGTCTTCCTTTTACGCTGCAGGGTGGTGGGAATCCTCTCCGAGAGAGTGATGAGTGAAGCAAAACGGTCAAAGTGACTCACAAATTTGGCTTTATCACCAAGGATCACATGAGATGGGATCAAAGTCCTGAATCCAAAGAGAAGAGTGTTGTCAGAGAAGGTGTCTCCAGATGCTATGGAAACCCTTCATGGCATTTATAGGTATTGAAGACTTACATTTCAGGTTTCCTGTGTCTCCTCTGATTTTTGCAGAAGGATTTTTATTTGTATTCGGGGGCCAAGACGAAAGTAAGCAGACACTGAGCTCGGGAGAAAAGTACGACCCAGATGCAAACACGTGGACTGCGTTGCCACCCATGAATGAGGTGAGATACTCGTTTTGTTTATTGAGTTGACATGTTTCTTTCTCCCGTTAGCACTTTTGTTTGTGTTGTGTTCAAGTGCAGGAGCAGAAGCCATGGCTGCCAAGCCCCGGCCCGCTGCGCTCCAGCCCGCCCCTCCAGCCCCTGTCTTGCCCCTGCCCATTCTGGCCGCCTGGCCGCTGCTCGCCCCTTCCAGGAACACTCTGGGGGCTTGCGTGTTTGCTCTTCCCCTCCAGAGCCTCTTGGACCCCAGCGCCTGAGTGGCTTGTTCCCTCACCTCCCTCCAGCGTCTGTTCCTATAGCACCCTGTCAGTGAGCGCTGCCCCCTGCCGCTCAGCTGTCCTGTCCCCTCTCTTCACACTCTATGTCACCTTCTCGCAGACTAGGTAGTTAGAGTTTTTTACGTAAGCTCTTTGATGGCAGAGAATTTCGTCTGTTCTGGTCAGTGTTTTATTTTCAGTGCTAGAATCGGGCTTGCCACATGGGGGCTACTAAGCCAGTATTTGCCGATGAATGAATGTGAAATTCACAGGGCTTCTGTAATTCCAGACGGCCTTAGCTCGCCCTGTCCTCCCGCTGCCTCCCCTAGCCGCGGCCATTCGCACGGCTGTGGTCCTGACCCTGTCCTCCACACGTCAGCCTGGAAACACTTACTGCCCGTTGCTATCCAAAAACAATCTTACTAAAGCAGAAGGGAATAGTTCCTTTCCTTATTATGAGCTAGTGTGGGTTAAAAGGTAAAGATTTTGCTGGTGAATTCACCGCGTATTTTATAACCTTGTTTGAGAAATTACTAGCTTTGTGTTCTCTGGCTATCATGCTAGCAGGGTGGGCTGCCAGGGAAACCAGAAGCGTTCCTAGGAGAAATGATTTTGAACATGGTCCTAGCTTTCAATTTGATCATCGACCTTTTGTGTACAAAGATCTTCCATGTCTTTTCAGGCAAGACATAACTTTGGAATCGTGGAGATAGATGGGATGCTGTACGTTCTAGGAGGAGAGGACGGTGAAAAGGAGCTGATCTCCATGGAGTGTTACGACATTTATTCTAAAACCTGGACAAAGCAACCGGATTTGACCATGGTTAGAAAGGTGAGAACAGTATCTTGTGATATAGCTAGTTTGTGTACAAATTGGATTTTAAAGTTCATGTTTCTTCATTTTCTGAATATGCCTTTTAATTCAACTGATAATGTTAAGAAAAAATTAACATTAAAGAATTCCATCTTTATTGGTAGCTTGCCTTCACTGTCATCTGCCACATACATACACACCAAGACAGGAGAGTAAGTGGGTGAGTGAGTGAAAGTCTTAACCATCCTGCTGGATTGGGGAGAAACATGAGTCTATAGGTAAAGAACTACTGTTGCTTACCGAGTATAGAGCGGAAACAGATGGCTCACCTTAGATGTTCACAGCATGGTCTGTCTTTATTTATATTCCCTGTTGTAGGCAGGGAGGTACTATCAAGCCAAAGCTTCACCCAGCACCATAGGTAGTTTACATCTTCGGGTACTGGGATATACTCATATTCTGTCACAGTATGTGCCCTTTCAACTACATTATTTTGGACAGGAATTAAGTGGCATCTTACTACATGGAATCTAAATCTTGGAGTCTTCAAATAATGGTGAAAGAATAGGAAGATTGGAAAGCGCTTTGAAACATTAGGATTCTTATTTCACTTAGTGATACAGTATTGGATGGAATAAGAGCTTCTTTTCTGAGGATTAACAATGTGTATATTACCTTGCTCTTATTTTTTAAAGTCCTGTGTTGTAATATTGAATAACACCATTGTTTTACTGTTCGAAATCACATCTTTTCCTAAATTTCTTAAAGTCCCCTGTGGACAAGTTAATATTTGTTCATGTGACCTTAATAATTTTGCCTTCCCTTGCCATTGTTTTCTCCTTTCAGATTGGCTGCTATGCAGCTATGAAAAAGAAAATCTATGCCATGGGAGGAGGATCATATGGAAAACTTTTTGAATCTGTGGAATGTTATGATCCAAGGACCCAGCAATGGACTGCTATCTGTCCCCTAAAAGAGAGGAGGTACATGAACGTGGACATGGACTTTGTGGGTTCCCTTACTGTTCACTGGATCTGAAGCCCCTTACCATGGCTTTTGCTTCTCTTTTCTTTCAAAGTAACCTTTTACTTGACTTGGTATTTCCTGAAAAAGGAAGGCCCACAAAGTCATGAAACACTGAATGTTGCACAAGTGTAAGAGGAATTAGGGAATTAGGTTATGAGTTGTAAATTCAGTACAGCTAACGTGCTATGTGTGGCCTTCCAGATTTGGAGCAGTGGCCTGTGGAGTTGCCATGGAACTGTATGTGTTCGGGGGAGTCAGAAGTCGTGAGGACATCCAGGGTGGTGAGATGGTCACTTGCAAGTCAGAGTTCTACCATGATGAATTTAAAAGGTAATTACAAATGGTTTTACATAGCTTCTGCAGCTTTTTTTTTTTTATGTTTTTAAAGTCATATTTAGTTTTGTTTAGTTTCGTTTTCAAGTTACTTCATTGTCTAACAGATGATATGTGTAATACATGCTAGATATTTATTCAGTGACTTAAGAAGTATTGGTAATTTAAAGGGAAACCATAGAAAAATATCTCTAAAACATCAGATTTTGACAGTTGCTTAAAATCATTTATTGTCTCCCTATAACTTTTAGGAACATGTTTGAGCTGCCTAACTTAGCACATTCAGACCTTTGGGATTGGCCTTAGGTTTACCTTTTTTCTGCTACTGTCTGACCCAGATGCTTCCCGCTGAGCCAGATTCCCCCCCCCCAGACACATATGATTATCTGAGTTCTGTTGGCATGCTATTCCTTTTACCTAAAATCTCCTTTCCCCATGTTCAGCTAGTGAACTTGGCCTTTTTTCAGAAACTCTGCCTATTGATCACTCCCTAGAGAAAGCCTTCTCCTGTCCCCCAGTCTGATTTAAATTCCTCAGTCTGTGATGCCATAGCTCTCTATACCTGCCTCGTTCTGGGGTTGTGACTGTGTCCTGAAGTAAGCAACTTCAGGACAAGGTCCAACTTAATGGACTGTGTGTCCTAGCATCCAGCAGCCTACCTGGCCTGCATTAGACATTCAGTAAAATGTTGTGGATGATAGGGGTGGTGCCTGATATCCTTACATCTGATGGACTATTGTGTAGGTCTTATAGAGTAGATCACATCCTTCTTGACCCCCCCCCTTTCCTGCCCTCATACATTTTATTGTGGTAATCACTAAATAGTATTTTTATTGCAGCATTATGTTCAAATCCTGAAGGGAGATTGCTATACTAAAAATAATCTCGTTAGAGTATTTCAGCTGTGCTACCAGAAGGGGGTGCCAAAATATAATGTTTCATTTCATACCCTTTTTGATAAGGGCAAACAACCAGAATGTTAGAAATACATAGAAATGTTACCTAACTTTTAATATATTTTATATTTGCATTAGCTTTTTTCAGTTACAGGGGTAGACTAGGAAAATTTATTAGACAAAGTATGAGAGCAGTTTGGAGCATATTTGCTATGGTATGGGTGGGAGGCAGAATTTCAAGACTTTTCTACATTTCTCCTTCCTTAACATATGACTCTGAGGGCTGACTGCCCAACATGGGAAGCTTTAAATTCATTTCCTGACCAAATGAATCTCGAGATACGCTGTCCAACTTCATTAGCAAGCAGTAGTAGCCAGTGTGTTTGGCTTCTGATAAAATATTGACATAAACTTTTTTCATAATGATCGAATTACTGTTTAGACAGCGTGAGCGAGTGTCTGTTGCTGGAGGAGTCAAGTTGGCTTACCTTTCCCCATTGGCCGTGCCTGTTTCGACTTTATAGGACTTAAATCTGGCTGTGACATTTCTCAGCCTGTCCTTAACATGCTATGAGTTGTTAGAACCTTTATATTTCTATCAGGTTGTTTTATATTTATAGTTGATGCGCTTTAAATACAACTATTACTTGCCTTAAGTTTGTAATTATTAAACATAAGAGTGTTGCTCCTTCCTTGCTTATTTAAAAGCACTTTCAAATAAAATTCATGTATCCTCCATTTCCTTATTTCCAGTGATGGTTTGCAGATAGAGTGAAGAAAGCTGTTAATTTCTTTTATCAATATAATACATGTAGCATTCTTACATGTTTAAATAGTAAACACATGTACAACACCCAGTGGCATATGTTAACTCATTTAATCTTCAAAACGGCACTGCGAGGTATAGGTACTGTTATTATTCCTCTTGTACATATGAGGAAACCACAGCACAAAGAGGTTAAGTAAAGTGCCCAGGGACACACAGTAGCAAGTGGCAGAGCTGGAATACAGACTCGGGCATTCTGGCTCCAGAGTCCACCGTTGCAGCTACCACACCGTGTTGACTTAAAAATATCAGCTTTCCCGTGAATACCTATACAACAAAATAGGACGTAGGAGGAGTTGATTTCTCAAAAGGTCAGATGTTTCCAAGCATGTTATATTTGCATTCTGTGGAAACTGTTGCCAGATGAGCAATCTGTATTAGATTGGAGACCATTTAAATTGTTTTTAAGTAATCTCTTGTCTTTCCTGTCTTTGTTTCCTAATTTTAGGTTAAAACTTTCCTGGAAAAATGCCATATCTCATTATTTTCTGTGTTTCTGAATAAAAGCAAAACCGTTTGAGAGAAAGCAAAGAACTTGCCATAAATTATTACCGAGTCATAGTGACAACTTAATATACCCAGAATGGCAGTTTCCCTATTTCTGTTCTCGCGTCCTTGTTCTGTTAATAATGTCACTGTCCTCCCAGTTATCCAAACTCACAAGGGGTCATCATGGGTTCTCTCTTGTGCGTCACAACTCATTGGTTGCCAGGTCTTATCTTTTTTTAAGCTCTGTAGTATTTTTCACACTCACCCTACCTTCAGCCCTTTGTCCTGCCCTAACGCAGACACTTCATCTGCTGAATGTCACTAGCCCAGTCTTCGCTAGTGCAATTACCTTCTTGTGCTTTTGAAAGATCAATCTGACACACACTTTGGTCATTTTATTCCCCTGCTCAAAATTCTTCACTGTTCCCCATTGTTTACCAAATAAAGAGTATTTAGCCTCCTACTCAGGGTCCTCCATGATCTGAGGCTAAGAAAAATTTTCAGGGCAGTATGTTAGTCCATAGAGATTTAATCACCTGATGTCCCACAAGCTGGCACATTGGTTACCCCATTGAACACACTGTGCTGTTTGTGTGACATGGGAACTAGGGGACGAGAGATGAACCCCACTCCTGACCACATCTGATTCAGTCATGGTCCAGTCAAGAGACAGAGGCCACACCAGTAATTTGAACAGGGAAAATGTAATCTATGCTATTATTGACAAGTAAAAGGTGGTCAGCCTAAAAGGGTGAAAGAGGACTCTGAAGAATGTAGAAATAGCTAATGTAGGAAGCACAGGGAAAGGAACAAATTAGGAAGAGTCCTTCCCACCCCACAAGGCTGAGATGCATCCCATTGGAAGCAGATGTGCCGAGGCCCACTGGAGCGCAGAACGCCAGGGTGCCAGGGGCCAGCGACACCCTGGAAAGTATGCCCTGGTGTCTTGCACATTGGTGGGCAGTGCAGCAGGAGGAGGTGGAGTGTGAGTGACCCTGGGAGAGGGGTCTTTTCCTCTCCTGGCCTTCTGCACCCTCTGTGGACGAAGAACTAGCTGCTCATTTGGTTCATTTCCCCACTGTGTTTTCTGCTTCACTGATTTCTATGCTTGTCTGTATTATTTCTGTTGTTGTACTTATTTGGATTTATTTTACTCTTTTCTACCTTCTTAAGATGGAATTTTAGATCACTGATGGTAGACCCTTTTATTTTTCTAATACGCACAGTTGAAGCTTTAAATTTCCAATAGAGCACCACTTTAGCTGTGTCTCAGACGTTTTGGCGTTTTATTCTCATTCAGTATGAAATAAACCTTTTCCCTTCTTCAGACTGGATGATTTCTGTTGATCTGTCTTCATGGTTGCTGCTCCTTTTCTTTGTTATCTCCATTCTCTTATGACCATCCAGTGAATTTTTTATTCCAAATATTATGTTTTTGATTCTAAAATTTTTTGTAGTTTGTTTTTAGGTGTTTTTTTTTTTTTTTTTTTTTTTTTAATTTCTGTGCTGACATTTCCTATCTTTCTATCATAAGCATATTTCCCTTTCCTGTCCTGAGCATCGTTACGGAGGCTGCGTTCAAGTCCCTGCCTGTTAATCGTGAGTCATCTCAGAGTTGGCATCTATTGACTATTTACTCCCTTGAGCATGGGCTCTCATTTTTGTGGCTGTTCTTTGTTGAGCAATTCTGGATTGCATCCTGGACAATTTTTTTTTTTTTTTTTTTGAGACAGAGTTTCACTTTGTTGCCCGGGCTAGAGTGAGTGCCGTGGCGTCAGCCTAGCTCACAGCAACCTCAAACTCCTGGGCTCCAGTGATCCTTCTGCCTCAGCCTCCCGGGTAGCTGGGACTACAGGCATGCGCCACCATGCCCGGCTAATTTTTTTATATATATATCAGTTGGCCAATTAATTTCTTTCTATTTATAGTAGAGACGGGGTCTCGCTCAGGCTGGTTTTGAACTCCTGACCTTGAGCAATCCGCCCGCCTCGGCCTCCCAAGAGCTAGGATTACAGGCGTGAGCCACAGCGCCCGGCCCATCCTGGACAATTTTAATAGTATGTTGTTGAGGCCTTGAATTCTCTTACATTGCTTTAGAGTGTTGCTCAGAGAGTTCTGGTAAGCAGTTAAGTTGGCTAGGCTTAAATTGCAGGCTGTGGCACCTGCAGTGGGTGGCAGCTCAAATCTCAGTTCACTTCTTTGAGCCTTAGTTATTAACATACATGTTGCCAGGGTCAAAGACTTGAGATGAGTGGATGCACAGAAGTTTAGGGGTGCTTTTCAATCTCTTCTGTCTGGGGTTCTCCACTCGCACTTTGGCTATCCCGGTTGCCCCAAGAGTCTATCCTGATTCCTGATTCCTGTAGCCAGAAAGATGGCCAGGTTTCCTTGGGGGGTTTAGCTAGCCAGACAGAGCTGCCTCCCTCATGCTGCCTTCACAGACAGATACCAAGAAACAGGAAACTCACTCCATGTGGGGTGCTTATTCAACTTTCAGTTCCTTTCCAAAATCTGCCTGCCTTGGTTCAGTTTCCAGAGCTTTCATATAGCTGCATTTTTTCCCAAGTTTTTAGCTGATGGTTCCAACAGCAGCGGCAGCGATTGGTTAAGTGCTTCCTCCCCCATACTGGGAGCGATGCCTCACTGAAGCTCTCTCTTTCTTTCCTCCTCCCTCCTCTCTAATTAATCGCCCTACAGCTCTTGCCATTCCTACTTTCCTCTCTCCAGAGTGCACTGCTGTGATCCATTCTGTATTGTAAAGTTTCATTCTTAGGGAGTAGTCTTAATTCTGAGTTATGAGAGGACACATCATTGTAGCCTCCAGGTACTAAGAAGCAGTGCACCCATGTTTGAAACCATTGTTAACTAAAGGCGTAGTACTACCTTGTACATGGCAAAAATGACTATCATGTGATGATATCTACTGTGTACTAGAAACTGCAAAATACTTCACATTGGCATTTCATCCTCCCAACAACCGTTTGAGGTTGGTGACGGTATCTGGTATCCCCACTTTACAGATGAGGAAGCAGAGACTGGGTTGGCTAAGTTGTCTGAGGTTAATGAGGTGATAAAATGGCATTCAAAACCATGCACCTTTTATACCTACTTTATAAGCAGTGACAGCTAAATACACGATTCAATTCTGTAAAGTTATTCTAAAATCTCAGTGTGTTCTGATGTGCTTTTTGAGTAGTCTAGTCATAAATGTTTTAATTTAGAGCATACACATGATCCTGTTCATGGGTTTGTCAGAAGAGTTGTGTGCTCTCCCACTGGGGTTGACCCTGGATGTTCTGGTTCAGCTGTAGACAAGGCATAGTGATACTGTCAGCTTTGATTCAGAACCTGGGAAGAATTTTAAGTGCTGAGGTTCAATTATTTATGTTTAGCCCTAAAGACATGAAATATGAATAAACTAATATTGTAGTTTGACATTTCTCCAGCTTTTTCTTTCAGAGACCTGTCTGGGGTCTCCGTTTTCACTTTCAATACAAGCTCTTAGACTTTTCTCTTTTCCTTTTTCTTGGAGGCAGGGACCAAAATCTGTACTCCCAGTCCCAGTATACTACTTTATACCAGTCAACATTCAGATGTTACATGAATCAAGTGTTAGATGAATGTATTTAGAAATATGGCAGCTTAGCTTTGTTTCTGAATTGTTATATGATGTTGGACAAATATTTTGCTTCCGTGTGTCTTAGAATTCAAAATATGAAGCTACTTACTACTTTAACAGTCTGGGAAGAATATTCATTAAAATAAAAGTGCTATTCTTTTTTACATATATATTTGACATTGAGATGCCCTAAACCTAAGCTACTGGCCTTTTGGCTGCTTTATAGCATAGATTAGGAATAATGAAACAATGTCTGTACATCTGTGTTCCAATAATGGGTGCAAGTCTGGGCATTAGTAGCTTATATGGCTATTTAGATACATTCCCAAGCTCCTGCTGAAATCTGCTGTGACCTGGCTTTGCCTGTTAGCTATTAGCAGGAAATAGTTTTTCTGTGTTACCCTGAGTGAACATTACATAGCAGGATCTAGATTTACTTTTTTTTTTCTTTGCGAGACAGAGTCTTGCTCTATCACCCAGACTGGAGTGCAGTGGTGCGATCACAGCTCACTGCACCCTCCGACTCCCAGGCTCAGCTGGTCTTCCTGGCTCAGCCTCCTGAGCAGCTAGGACTATAGGCACGTGCCACCACACCTGGCTAATTTTTTTTTTTTTTTTAAAGAAACAGGGTCTCGCTATGTTGCCCAGGCTGGTCTCGAATTCCTGGCCTCAAGCAGTCCTTTTGCCTCCCAAAGAGCTGAGATTACAGGCATGATCTGCCATGCCCAGTTTAGATTTATGAAGGGAAGGAAGAGGAAAAAACATTTATTTTGGAGTAATTTTAGACTTGTAAAAAAGTTGCAAAAATAGTCAAAGAGTTCCCACTTTCGCAAGCCATATTCACTCAGCTTCTCCTAATGTCGACATTGTACATAACCATAGTATAAAACATCAAAACCAGAAAATTTGTATTGTCCAATATTACTAAGTAAACTACAGGTTTATTAGAGTTTGTCAGCTTTTCCACTCATGTCTTCTCTTTCTGTTCACAGATCCAATCCAGGATCCTACTTTACATTCAGTTGTGTTTCCTTTAATCTGTGACGATTCTGTAGTCTTTCCTTGTCTTTCATTACCCTGATACTCTTGAAAATTATTGGTCAGGGTTTTGTTTTTTTTTGTTGTTGGGTTTTTTTTTTGTAGAATGTCTCTTAATTTGGATTTACCTAATGATCTCAGTGATTAGACTGAGGTTGTGCATCTTGGCAATACTCCAGTCGTCATGTTACACCCTTCCCCACATTGTATCAGGGAGAACATGCCGATATGCTTTTATTGCCGGCGATGTTAACCTTGGTCTCTTTGTTAAGGCGGCGTCTGTTGGGTTTCTCATCTGGAAAGTTATTACTCCATTTCTCATTGTAATTACTGAATATCTTGGAGGAGATAATTTGAAAATATGCAAAACTTGTTTCTTTTTAAGCTTTTGCCCACTAATTTTAGCATCCATCAGTAGACCTAGCCTGCAGTAGTTGTTACTATGGCGTTTGCCTAATGGCAATTTCTTTTTCCCTCATTCCTTCTATGCTTATTTATTCGAATTCTTCTGTAAATGAAACCTGTCCCTTCTCCCTATTGTTAAATTTTTAAAAATTATTTATAGCAGTATGTATTCGTGGATATTTATTTTATTCTCAGAGTTATAAATTCAATACTATCATTATTCACTTCCTTGCTCACATTGTTCCAGCCTCAGCCAGTGGGGGCTGCTTCATATCGGCTCCTGTGGCCTTCTGACACGCCCCCATCCTTCTTTGAGTACTTCCTGTCTGGCACCACGAGATGCTCCAGGCTCCTCTTGTATTTTCTCTGCCTCAGCTCTGGAATCAACCACTTCTTCATGGAGTCCCGGATCCTTTTGATGGTTATTAAATTGATTTTCAATAGAGCTGCCAAGGCAGTTTACTAGGGAAGGAAGAGCCTTCAGCAAACGGTGCTGGAACAGCTGGCTATGTGTATGGAAGAAAGCGAACTGTGACTCACAGCATGCAAGAAATTAACTGGAAATGCATCATCGACCTAACTGTAAAAGCTAAAACCATAAAATTTCCAGAAGAGAGCACAGGAGAAAAAATCTTTGTAATGTTGGGGTGGGCAAAGATTTGCCTAGAATGAGACGGAGCCATGACTATCTTAAATTTAAAAGATTTTATATTGGAATTCATCAAAATTAAAAAATTTTCTTCAAAAGATTCTCTTAAGTAAATGAAAAAGCAACCT
The DNA here is from genome assembly GCF_040939455.1 of Microcebus murinus. Lineage (NCBI taxonomy): Eukaryota > Metazoa > Chordata > Mammalia > Primates > Cheirogaleidae > Microcebus > Microcebus murinus. The sequence goes on from NC_134123.1 coordinate 29,927,498, forward strand.
ACATGCTGGGAAAAAATATTCACAGCACATGTATCTAACAAAGGACTTGTATCCACAAAATATAAAGAATTTTGCAATTCAATAATAAGACAGGAGACTTAATTTTTAAAATGAGCAAACCTTTGAGCATACATTTCACAAAAGAAAATACGTAAAACAGCCAGTGAGCACATGCAAAGATGCTCAACATCATTAGCTTTCAGGGAAGTTCACACCATTAAAATGGCTAAAATTAAAAAGATTGACAATACTAAGAGTTGACAATAATACCGAGCAATTGTAATTCTCATACGTTGTTAATTGGAATGCAGAATGGCACAACACTTTGGAAAGCAATGGGGCATTTTCTTACCCTTACCATATAACCCAGCAATTCCATAACACAAGTCCACAGGAAAGACTTGCTCTGTAATGTTCACAGCAGCTTTCTTCACTATAGCCCAGAACTAGAAGGTACCCAAATAAACACCAATAGGTAAATGAATAACAAATTCTTGTACTCCATGTAATAGAATACTACTTAAAATAAAAAGAAGTGAGTGACTGATGGTAACAACATCATGGATGAATCGCAGAAACCTTGCGCTGAGCACAAGAAGCAGATTGGAAAGTACTTGCTCCTTGGGATTTAGTATCTGTTTCATTCTAGCACAGGCAAAACTAATATCCATAGTGACTGGGACCACAGCACTGGTTGCCTGGCAGTGGAGTGTGGGGGTCTCGATTGGTGTGGTGCCTAGGACTGTGGGTGACTCCCTAGTTTTTGTCATCTCAGTCTCCCTAGATGTTGTAGTCATCCTTTTGATTTCCTTAATTCTGTCCATTGGCTTTGTTTCCAGGTGGATCTATCTTAATGACCAGAATCTGTGCATCCCCGCCAGTTCTTCTTTTGTTTATGGAGCAGTCCCTATAGGAGCCAGTATTTACGTTATTGGAGATCTTGATACAGGTAAGAGTGTGAGGGTGATTTTGTTGGAACTGTTCGCATGTGATTTGGAGGCACTTTGTATCACCTTGGCTTATTTTCATGGTTTAGGTACCAATTACGACTACGTGCGTGAGTTTAAAAGAAGCACAGGAACCTGGCACCACACCAAACCGCTCCTTCCATCTGACCTTCGCCGCACGGGGTGTGCAGCCTTACGTATTGCAAATTGCAAGCTTTTCCGCCTGCAGCTTCAGCAAGGCTTATTCCGTATTCGTGTTCACTCACCTTGAAGAGGAAGCAGAGCAGAGCGCGAGATACTGACCGAGGAGCACCATAACATAGCTTTACGTGAGGGAGGACGGAGATGGCCGCTGACACTTACCGCGTGCTGGGCTTTGGGATGGTAACTCTTCAGTGGTTTTATTATGCTTACAAGCTTGGGCTTCAGCTCTTCTTTGGGAGAACACGTAACTATTGAAAAACTACCTGGAAGGAATCAGTTCCTCCAGTTAGATGTGTCTGTACACAGTGGAGGCTAGTCAGTATCGACAGGAAGAGGGAGTGGGAACTGGTGTCATGTAAAATACTGAAGTTAAAATACTAAGGTGCATTTCCCTGAAGGGAACTCACATCTGACTGACTGCTGTTTTCAAATATGTGGCTTTGGTAAACAAACAAACAAATCCATATATGCAAAGCAACATATCCAAACATGCCAAGATTGCTTTTCTACTGCACTTGGAAGGATGTATCATGCCTAACCCTGCCCAACAAACTAAGGTTTGTGCCTGAAATGTTAGATTGGACCATATGCCAGTTAGTCTCCATTTATTACTAATACTCTGTCCTAAGAATGTTTCTAAGACCATATTATGATGAATTGAAGGTAAAATTTCTCTTTTATAACATTCTATCTTAGTAATGTAAAGTTTCAATAAGTTGATGAGTCAGGTTGCAGCCCTCCTATGAACTTAAAGGAAGTTGCCAACCTCTGTGTTAATTTAGATGATGACACGTCATGCCGTCATTTCCAGGTAATACTTTTGGAGTTGTGAAGGATCTCATGCAGTGCCATTCTTCCTTTTCAGTGGATCAGAACCATTTTATAAGTATGAGGATATTAGTGAGTAGGAGATTTTATAAAAGAAAGACCTGAGTCAGACGAATAATAAAGGTCTGCTGTGGCTTAAAAAAAAACAAAAAAAAAACTGTCCAGAGAAAATACATAGGGATCAAAAACTTTTTAATATAATCTGTCTGAAAGCACACAAAGTCTTGTTTACTACTGTTTTGAATTTGAAAACTTGTCTTAGAACGAGAGTCTGTGTTAAGAATCTAGTCTTTGTAATAGAATTTTCCCAGTGCCGTTTGCTAGCAAGTTTTAGGCAAATTATGTTACGAGTAAAGTTTGGCTGGTAGAATAAACTACCTCAACTTCATTTCATTCTGTTCATAGTAGAGCAAATCAGTCTTTTCCTCTGTCCTTCCTTTCCTGTCTCACTCCCATCTCAAGTCACTCTGCCCTACTTCTCAATGGGAGGAAAAACATCTTTCATTAGTGGAACTTACCTTGTAAAATATTTTGTTTCCCACTGAAATTACACCACCACAGTGCGAAATCGGGGACTTCAAAATGCTTGACTACTTCATAATTTGAATTTTATGCAATATCAAATTTCTAATTAATTTAACATAGAGCGCTTCATTTTTAGCTATTTCCTACAGCTTTTTTTTCCTCTTAGAATATGACTATAAGAAGCAGCATTTTGTCTTCTTAATGATTAATACATGTATAAATGTATCCTTCAGTTGTAAAGTCGAGAACAGGAATTTCTTCTAGAAACTTTCTATATGGAATGTTTGTGTGCTGTTAACATACATGGGAAACATGGCTGATGTTCTCCCACCCGTGGACATAACAAAGGGTAGCCTGTCTGCTGTTTTGTTCTTACACCTCTGGATCTGAAAGTCAGTACAGCACTACAAACGTTGCTAACAGAGGCTGCGCCTGGGGGGGTTCTAAAGAACATTGTGAATGCCACATTCACTCTTCATGGTGGCCAAACAATACTCAGGGTAGGAGAAGGTGTAAGGCTTTTATCTTACCTACCAGAGGCAATGGGCCTGATGTGCCACATGGGTGTGTAACCCGGCCAAATTTGGTGTGTCATAGTTCAGCTTAGGATTCCTTGTGTACCAGTGAGCCGCTGTGTGTACATTTTCCCAGGGATACTTTGGATATCTTTTCATCAAAGCAAGCTATGTGGCCTCTGCAAAGAAAGGGAGGTTTTTTCTTTGTACAGCTAGGTATTAGTTTTAGAGGAAACAAATTACTGGAAAAGTCAGTTTGCTTTGGTGAAATATCCTGTACGGAGCAGGAGCTCAGCGTTCAGCAGCTGCAGCTGGGGACTGGTCAAGTAGTAACTGACATCCTGTTGAAGCCATGAGAGTCCGCAGTGCTCTTTTTTTTAATTTATGACATTTAAAACTTTTTCCAGTTTACGCCAGACCTCTCCAAGGAGACAGTTCATTATTTGGGAGTGAATGGGTTCCTATTAAAACATTATCAGTACCTGCATGACTCGGTAAATTCATTTTATACAAATTTTTTTTAATTCAGTTTATTGACACTGTAGCTACAAAATTAGATGACTTTTTATAAAATAAAGTTGCCACGTACTATGGGATGCAATAACCAACGAAGGCTGCTAAGTGCCAAACTGTTATTTTACTATATAGAAATATAAAAATATACTGTGTTGAAGCATAGGGGTGTATTTAATTTTATTATGCTCCAAAATTAATCATGACTTTTAAAATAAATTACAGTTATTTCAGTATTGTGAAATAAATTTCAACTCATCTCATGCAGGTTTGTGTTTTAACATTCCACTTATGCCTTGAAACATATTTCTTGATAAATTTTTGATACTTATTTCTCCATAAGGCACTTTTACCAGGTGTGTGTTGAAGTTGGTGGCTCAGGATAGCTGTTAAAAATTTTAAATACAGATAGATATCTGTGGGGGAAGTGCAATTTCTCTTCAGAAGGAAAGTTGTCTCAGGTTAGAATAAGTGACTATTTCAAAGATCTCCCGTAGGCTACAGTCTAAAACAGGTTTGTTTGTTTGTTTCTTTGTTAAACACATCCAAATAGAGATTTTTTTTCAAAGATCTAAGCATTTTAATTTGAAGTGAAGTGGGTTTTTGTTTTTGTTTTTGTTAGTGCTCATATCCTGTGAGAAGGAAAGGTGTGAGAGATGAGTGAGCCCACGCGTGCGCGAGTGTGTGTGTGTGTACGTGTGTGTTTGTGGTGCCGTGTGACCTGAGTGTGTTTACATATGTTTACGTTCTGGGTTGTAGTTCCAAACTACACATATTACTGTCTCCTGGTGCTTCAGATAAATTCTTGAGCCTGTTGACCTTCCGTTTATACTACTATGTTAAACTCATATTGAGTGTAAATATTGAAATATTTGTAGTTTATAATAAGTTTTACTTGGTATTTGCATTTCTCCTCTTTAGCAGGATTAAAAACAGTGTTTACCAACTCATAGCTGGTACGCTGTAAAGATTTGGCCTAAGAAATTTCGGAATTCATTGTTTCGCTTAGTATTTTCATTGCTGTGAGGAGTTGATAGCTAACGGGTAGGCTTTTTTCAAACTGTGTAACAACCAAAAAAGAATATTTGGGAGTATCTCGGATGGTATGTTGTTTGTAATGAAGTGTTCTCTTATATTGCACTACCACTTTAATGATGATACTTTCTTCATTGATGGTTTAGAAGTGTCATTTTTATAATTTATAAGTGGGGGGTTCCTAGGCCATGTGTAGGAAATGCATTCTTTGTACTGACCTGGTGCACAGAGGGCTGTCTCTGCTGTGGCACCTGAGTGACTCATGGGCAGCAGGTTAGGTTTCTGGAGAAGCAGCTTAGCTACCTTGGTACCTTAGGCTTCCATGTGGTACATTCAGTGTACCAAACCAGGAATTCCCAAAAGTTTCCCAAGGATTGCTAAAAACACCACAGTATTTACCTTCCAGAACGTTGGCTATTTTGATTAAAGAGGCCTGTGGTCAGGTGAGGACATTTGATTATCTGGGGAAAAGAACAAGGTGGCGCTTTCACTATATCAACTTAAAAGGTGCAAGGACCCCCTGAAAACCACTCTGGTGAGAAGAGATGGAGTCAGCCCAGTCAGTTATCGGCCACCTGCTGGGAATTGTGCAGTGAGGCAGGTGTCACACCGCCTTCCCTCTCGAGACTGCAAACTCGTCATGGGGTAGGCAAGGGCCCTATCTTCGTCATCTGCCAGTCTCATTGCCTGCACGTGGTAGGTGGTCAGTAAACGTTTGACAAGTGGATATAGTATCCCTGTGATCAAACTGTTGTTGTCACTGGATTGAAAAGTGCTCTCCACGAGTGACTGACTTCCCTGGATTTCACATGAGCAGCTTCGTACACTGGCGGGCTGGCCTCCTGTGTGCAGTGGGAAACTAACATAGAATAAAACACGCAAAGTGCCCGATGTGTACAGTGCACAATCCCGTGGTCTCCATATGTTCTGTAGGGTCTTTGAGACCCTATACTAAGCTTACCTAATAGTGTTTATCATGTTTAATGTTAGGTTTTATTTATTGCTTTCCATATGGGGCTCAGAATCTTCTCCAGGACACAGTGCTTTGATCCGCACATCTCTGACACAGGCGAGGTGCTCTCCCCATTGGAGAGACCGGTCTTTGAGGCCTGGTAGGTACGGCTGCCTTTCTCTCGTTAGATGGGAGTAGGAACCAAGAGCAGAAGCCAGGTCTCTGGTTTATCCATTCACCAGTCAGCCTACCAGACCAGCGGTCCCCAGCCTTTTTGGTACCAGGGACCGTTTTCATGCAAGACAATTTTCCACGGATGGGGGCTGGGGGTGGTTTCAGGATGATTCAAACGCATTGTATGTATTGTGCACTTTATTTCTATTATTTTTATATTACATTGTAATATATAATGAAATGATTCTAGAACTCACCATAGGTTTGGGGACCCCTGTATTAGACTATAACTTGATTTTTCTAGGCATACAAGGATTTTTAATCACAAAATAATCCTTTGTAGTACAATTTAAACTCCCAGACATAAACATATCCTTTGCAAGTTGCACAGATATAAGCTGAAAGATTTTTGGTTTTGTTTGTTAGTTAGCTATAGGAAGTGTAAGAATTTGCTAATGTCATAAGAATAGAAATAATAGTTTTTGTTTAAAAGAGAAGCTGTTTTTACTTTCAAAGAACTGAAGCTTCATGTATACTTCCTTCTCTTATCCCATGTAATTAGCAAGGGAAAAGAAACTATGTCTTAGAATGTTGAAGAAAGTATTTTATTACCTTTTTAATAGTCCGTGAATTATTCTTTATAGCTGATTTAGAAATTATAGAAGTTTATGGTATAAGGATAAGAAATGTCCCATTTGCCCATATTTGAGAAGAACATGAACTTGGGCTGAGTGTCTCACACCCACTGGCAGTTAAGTTTCAATAGTATGGAACATAGACTTGTCTGTATTTTTTTTGAAAACAGCTGGTAAAACTTTTGAAGACTGTATTTTTCGGAAAACTATTATTTCAATTTTAAACATATCTCAACAATGTCTCATTGTATAATAGTTCCAATAATATGACACATGAGGAGTTCAGTCATACATCCAAATTCTTTGGGCCAGTCCATACAGTTTAGGAAAGTTTGTTCTTTTTCAGCTTCTTCAATGAAGTGATTGGATGTTTAAACTCCTTCCCTTTCTCATGAAATCAAATATCTCATAAATAAAACTATATTGTATAATTGTTCAGAAAGAAATGTCTGTTGCCCTCTTTTCTATTTTGAGATAAAAACTGATGTTTTTTTGGATGCCACTCAGCTGAAATTTGGCCCAAATATAAATTTTGGTATTGATGTCCTCCTGGCTCAGCAGAGTTGTTGAGCTTCCGTCTCTGCAAACATCCGGCGCAAACTGTGAACTGTCAGTTCTGAAGTCACTGTGATTTGAACCAGAGAAGCTACGAGTGGGAAGACAGTGAGAGCCCACAGAGGCTGGGGGACACACTGCCTGAGATGAAGTGGAGAACAATTAGCCAGTTAATAGGATCCGTGTAAATAAATGGCCACTTCAAATAATTCAAGTCCCAAGTAAATGTAGGTTCATCTTTCTTCTGATTGGTGAATTATATTTATTGCAACCTTATTTTTAGCATTTCAGTACAAACAGTCGGTTTAGGTATCTTATTTGTGTTGTTTTTACTTATCACTTACAAATAAGGTATACCTTAGAACCTTGGGTTAAATTTCTTCGTGTTATACCAGGGAACTTGGTTTAAATACGACTATAGTAACTTGCTTTATCATGTTTCCTGTTTAATTGGATGAGAATTACGTGCATTTATTCCCTTGTTCTTTGTGTTTATAGGAAAAACCCTGTTCTCAGCTACCTCATTATGTGTTGTTGTGCTTGATCCCCTGCCAATGTAGAAGAATTCAACACATTCTGTTCTTTAACAAAAGCCTGGAAGCAAGCAGTAGCGGCCTTGAGGAATACAATTCTCTGAGGCCTTGTTTTCCATTTTACTACTTTTTAAAAAAATAGGCACTTTTAATCAGGAGGAACAATAATCCTCCTAGAGCTGCTGCAAAGTGATTACTTGAAAACTGAACTTGAACTTGAAAGCGTCTTTAAAAGGCTATGGGCAGGAAAGCAGTATATTTAAACACCACCGCTGTGTAAAATAGAGGGCTTGGTTTCCAGCCTCGTTACAGCAGACAGGAAAACGTGTCTATCTGGAACCTACTCAGCCTTTGGAATGTAGATGCTTCGGGCTACTATTTTTTCATTTTCTATAAGGTGCTATTGTTTCCCAAGAGTCTTGCGTTTTGGTGGAAATCTCGTTACTAGGTTCCTCTTTGGTCCTGGTGCCCTGGGTTATTAGAACCAGACACTTGAAGTGAATCCTGAGTGCGGAGTCGAGGCTGGCTGAGCTACACAGAGATCTGCCCCCGACTTCCTCTGCGAGTGCTTACTCCACCCCGCGTGCGGGACACCGCCCTCCCCAGCTCTGTCCACGTGGCTGGTCCCTGGGTCAGGAGGAAGGGGCCGAGAAGGCCTGCCGATCGCAGACGAGACCCTCCCTTGCAGGAGCTGTTTCTTGTGAGAATGACCCAGTGTCAGGCGACAGCTGGGCACCGCCCACTTAAATGGAGGCCTTCAGCGACGCCTCCTGAAAGCCTCGCTCGCTCGGTGTATCTGAAGCACCAGGTACAAACTGAAGCCTGAGCGACCTGTCCTTACACGTGAATAAGATTTAATTGTTATGCTTGTGCTTTTCAGAATAAAGGGCTTGCTCCCGACAGTAGAATGGCCGAGCCTCTCCCTCCTCCAGTGACAGTATGTGAGCACCCCGCAGACGCAGCAGCAGGTGCGAGACGGTTCCTGGAAGTGGCTTCCATGAGAACTGAGGCTTACCCCTTTAACTTAAGCCCCCGATTCTCTTATTTATTTTGAGGAAATCATCTGTAAATATTTTATATACTCTCCTGAGCGAACCCAGTGGTTGAGAAGGCGGGCTTTGGAGTCAGGTGAATCCGGGGTTGAAGATTCTGCCGCTTACTGCTCTGTGATCTTGGGGACCTCCCTAACCCCGAGGCTGTTTCCTGCCTGAAGAGGCAGGATGTCAGAGGTGTCTGCCTCTGAGGTGGTTGTGAGGACTAACTGGAGTGATGGCTGTGAAAGCTTGGGACCGTGCCTTGCACACAGTGGTGGCGGCTGTCACTGCCACCATCGGTTCTGTCCGCCGTCCACACAGGAGGGGCCTGGAGGCACCGTGGTGGGTGGCGGCTGCCTGCTGAGTGTCCCTGGCCTTTGGCACTCTTCACTCTCATGTCTGCTGCCATACGGTATGCAAGTACTGTGTTCACGGAAGTATTTGCTTTCTGGATTCAAGATAATTCTAGATAGCTGAAACATCCCAAAAGATGTGTTAGAATATTTAGAGTTGTTACAAATAACTCTGTTCAGAATTCGCCCAGTGAACTTCTCTAATAATACTTCAAACACTTTTACCAAAGTTGAATTTTTCTTTTGTTTTGCTAAAATAGCAAAAGTAGTAGTCTATATATAGGTCAAATGAACTAGATACTTTTCTAGGTCTCTATTTGAGATCAGTAGACCTAAACTATGCTTTTTTAACTTGGATGTTATATGAAACTTAAAAACAAGCAAACAAATTCGTGTTACAAGTACGTGCGTGCGTGTGTGTGTGTGTGTGTGTGTGGCTGTGTGTGTAAAGAACTTTTTGCACCTTCAAATAAAGAAGGTTATTTAACAAAGTGATACAAAAAGTGAACTATTTAATCCTATGATATCACTTCCTTTCCAGTTCAGATTACAAGGCTGGTGGAGATAGCAGTATGTGACATGCCCAGCTTGTCTTGATTTCATTAAGACATTTGGTAAAGTCATTCTTGACATCTTTGTGAATAAGAAAAGGAGGTGTAACTAGTCCTTTAACAAAGGACTGAGAAATTGGTTGAATACCCAGCCCCAGACCATGCTGGCAAGAATGGATCTTCGTCAGTTTGGGGTGAGGCCTCTAAGAGCATCCTGTTGAACGCTTGCTAGTGACTTGCAAGAACATAGAAGGCAGAGCAGTGTGCTGGTGGCTGATAGGGTCTACAATGCTCTTCACAGTCTAATGGCTAAATACAAAGGCTCATGCTTAGGTTCAAAAAGAACATGAAAGGAAAAGGCGGTAGGGGTGGGTTACTGGAAACTTGAGCATAAGCCAGCTGTTTAAAAATCCAGCCCTGTCTGAGTGTGGGACTGGTGTCCAGAGAAAGGCTGGTTCTTCCGTGTCCTGTGTGCTGGCGTGGCCTGGCCACTGGACTGTGGGGGTTCCAGTCCCGGGCACCCCAGTTGCAGAGGCCTGAGCCAGCCTGGAGGTCGTCGAAGAATGACAGCCGGGGGCGGGCGTGGAACCGTCACCAGCACCCAGTAGATGAGTGTGCTCCAGAGAGCCTGGCTCAGGCCAATGGGCAGAAATTATAGAGACAGGACTTTTAAAAATCATCTTTAGAACTGCCTCATGCTAAAGCGGGTGCCTTCTGCGGTACCGAGCACCCATCTCTGAGCAGCCCACGGGGGTGGCGCCTTGCAAACCAGAGGTTCTGTGAAAACAGTTAATAAAAAAGGAACAACAGTGATGTATGTACTTTAATTTTTAACTTGTCTTTGAGAAGAAGAGTCTGTTCCTTCTCTGCCCTGTTCCTTCCCTGCGTCCTCTCTGCCCGTCCCCAGGTGAGGCGCTCGGCTGCGGCAAGTGGCCACGGCCTCCTGCAATGTTTGCACCTGGGCATTTCAATTCTAGAACTTTCAGAAATATTCATAGTTCCCAAGATTGTCCCAGAACCGGATTGTCAACTAGAACAGTGATTCCTGCTCTTGATTACCTTTTGTTTTGATTCCCTCACTGCCTCTACAGACTTAAGAAAGCTCCTGAGTGGAAACTGAGTCTTTCCAGCAGGGCCTGGCTGGCCCCTGTCCTGGGCCGCCGTCGAGGGTCCGCGCAGGGGAGCCGGGGGGCCGGCCTCCTGCAGCCCTGCCCGCGCTAAGGGATCGGCAGCCTTGCCGACGGTCTGCGGCTCTTCCTCTGAGTTTCCAAGGATCTGATTCTTCTCAGGTTTTGTCTTGTCCTCCTCCCGGGTGAAAGTCCTCTGCGGTTTTCCTCTCAGCTCTGGAGGAGCTCTTTCTGACCACCCCCTACACCTTCTAAAAGATCTGCCTAGAAGTAGGAGCAATGTGCAGTCACCATGGTAACAGATCGGTAAACAGGGGGGCCACTCAAGTCTCGAGAGCTGGGCTCTGTGTCTTCTCCCTGTTTTCCAGAGTCAGCTTGGCCTCCTAATAACCTCTGCACTGGTGTTAGCTTTCCTCTCTGCGTCCCATTGCAGCTGCCCAGAGATGCCACTAGGTGGAAGCTCTGAGAAAATAGGGAAAACAGGCCCTTCACAAGGTTGGCACGTCTTTCTCTGCCAGTTCAGGGACTTGCGTCAAGAGGAAGGGCGTTTGGCCATGTTTTTGAAAGTTCTCTTATTTATGCACTTTTCTTGCAATCGATTGCTCACCCTGCCCTCTCTTCATCCATCCCATAACTCTCCCCGCCTGTTCTTCTAACTGCATGAATTATATAGCAAAAAAGGGTAGGGGTGGAAATGGCGGTCCGGGTTCCCCAGACCACGCGTCGCCTGTTGAGAAGGCATTCTTCCGGGAGCCCCGGTCAGGCCCTGCTAGCACCTGCCCCTGCCAGCCGGCCCCGGCCACGAGAGCCCGGCCCGTGAGTCAGCACTGAGGAGGCCCCTTAGGCAACTGTCACCAGGACAGGAGGCCATCAGGGCTCCCCTCTGGGCCAGGAGGGGGCAGGCGCCAGGCCGCACGCACTACCTCAGCACCCGGCACGGCACCGTGCACCCAGTCACCCGGCCGGGACCCCACGGCCACCTGCAGAGCCAGCGTAGGACGTCTCCATGTGGGTTCTGTCGTGGACCTTCCTCACGAGCGTTCGCTAGAGCAGAGGGAGGCTGTCGTCTCCCTCTGTCCCGTTTAGTGCCGACTTACGCACTGCGCTCCAAATTGTGAACAGGGTCGGAAATGAGAACTGATCGTTTGCAATATGAGACCATTTCATTGTTTTTTCAAAAGGAATTTTTCTTTCAAAAGAAACTTCCAAAAATAAATTTACTATTAGTAATCTAGCATACGCTCATTAAATTTGACTCTAATGTTTAAAAAAAAAATCCTATAGGATCTGGCACATGGGGCAGTAGGTACCATCGGCTTAAAAAAAAAATAAAGAAGTCTTGTCTTCAAGATGTGGGGGTGGAAAAAATAAAAATAAAGAAGTGGACCTTTAATTTATTTAGGTTATCACATCTTGTTCCTATAGGGTACCTCAGAATTCAAGTTCTGCATGAAAACAGATAATCCGAATTCCCTGGGGTAAATAATTTTGTACTGGGGACTGTATCAGGTGGCCTTTCGTTGGGAAAAGCACAGGCTATTTAGCACAACTTGCTTCATTCAATAATCAGTGGCTTTCTTTGCCCGTGGGGTTCTCTTCATTTCGTGCTCACTTGTAGCGCAGCTTTTGTTGGGTTCCTAACTCCTGCACCCGTGCGGGTCACCAGCGGCACGGTGACACGCCTTTTGTTCAGTATCGTGCCGTTTGTGAATTGTGACAACCATAACAAAATAACTGTCTGCACCAGGACACCGGGCGAGCGGCAGGCTTAACAAAAGCACCCCCTGCCACGCCCACCTTCACCCCATCATCCCCAGAAACTGTCGCAGAACCACCTCAAGCAGGCCCGGGCAGACTTCATTGTATCGCTGTGTGCTACGAGTGACAAAGATGTCTGTCCCTGTCTGTGAGTGAGGTCCACCCATAACACAGCATAAATGTCTCAATTCATGTGTTTCCTATCACCGGTGTAGGTCTTCTGCTATGAGAAAAAAAATTCAAGGAAATTCCTTAAAACAAGCTTGAAAATTCAATCCGACTCGCCCAAATTCGGGGCTGCTCTGTTCACAGCGGGCCCTGGTCCGGCAGAACGGCCAGCATCGCTCCGATTGACTCGGGCCACTGCTGTACCCACATTTAAATATGTGACTGTCACCCTTGTCAAGAACCAGTTTTTAGCACATTCTTGATTTGTCGTTTTGATGCTATAAGGAAAATTCCATAAATGCCGTACCAAAATTCATCTGTTTAATTAACATACCTGTGTTTTCTGACATGGTACGGGCAGAATCGTTTTTAATTTCAATCCCACAGCTTTTATTATCATGCAAAATTCCAATTTGAGAAAGTCTTCTTGCACGCATACTCAGATTAGGTTGTATTGTGTGCGATAAAGATATCCTATCTTTAAACAGAGTCCTCCCACTGAAAAACAAGGATTTACAATGAAAATGTGTAAGCTAAATGAAAGGCGTTATATAGAAAGTTGGAAATATTTGAAGTCCTGGAAGGCTGCAACTTGTAAAGTCGTGCTCCCCAAGTTCAGTAGGATAGTCGAGAAATCGTGCTAACTTGATTCCATTGAAACGTCTCCCATCCTGTGGTCTAAATGTGTTTGTTCTGTGGAGTAATTTTCTATTCCTTTGCTGGTATGAAATTTAACAGAGTCAGCAGTAATTTTGAATTAGTAACCTTTCTTACAAAGTTGCTTTATGGTTTTACAAGTAATACTGATGCAAAAAGGGTATGTTAACTTTCTTAAATTAAGTAGCACGCACTTTGTTTACACGCTTCCGTTCTCGTGGGGTAACCATAGGTCGATCCCTCCTCAAGAGCACAGACCTGTGCCTTGGGGACATATTGCCATTGTGCTGTCCTCTTGTACCAAGGATCAGTGAAAGTGTTTTATCTTTTTTATGTAGTTTGTATTGACTGGATTTTATAACTGTAAGAAAACAGAGAGTGTTGTATTTTGATCTGAAATTTGTGTATGGTAAAGTAATTTTGTTTTATGTATTGGAAGTTCATTTAAAACTTGAAAATATTTTCTAGGAGGGTACCAAACAAAATGAATCGTCTTTAAGCTGTCCAGTTAACCTAATAAAATCATTTGATGGGGAAGGCATTCTGACTGTTTCTAATTTTTGGAGTGGTTCCAGCTCAGTCAGTGTTATCGATACAGCTGGATTTGATTTATGGATGTGATATTGTCATTTTCGTAACCTCAGCGGTCTGGGTGTCGGCCACCGGGCCCTCACCTGTGACGTCAGACATGTCCCTTGACAGCCACACTCCACGTCACCGCCTTGGTCTTTTCCACCCCCGTCAGCATGAGTCTGCATCGCTATCTTCCCCAGAAACTGCTTCGAGTTTGCTTTCCTCCTCAGAGAAAGGGAAACTAGATTTAAGAGGAATAGAGAACATTGATAGTCATATGGTGCAGAATTCCATCTGTGGAAAATAGAATTCTCCATAATTTTCTCTTACTGCCATGTCCAGACACAGTAAACCTGCAAAGATGGGTGGTACTTAAATATATATATATATTTTTTTTTGAAGGCAGGTCTCTATTGCAAGTAAGGGAATCTACTAGAATGTCCATGTTAAGTAAGAGCAAATATGTGCTCTTGCAGTCTGCAGACTCACTCCTGAAGTCACGTGACAGAAGAGAAATGGAACATTCATATCTGAGCGTACAGCGCAGCAAAACATGGGTGTGGTGATCGGGTTTTACTTTTTTCCACCTTCCAAAACAAGGCTGTGTGGCCCAGTGGTCTGCAGGCTCTTTCTCGGGTGGAAGCGTTGCTAGGGAGCACTTGGTTTAAACACAATCTTAGCCAGAATCCAGTGCCCGAGACAGATGGGCACATCTGTGTGCGGGGGAGGGCGCTTGGCTGGTGTTGGTGCAAGTGCGGACCGAGGGGCTGACCGCCCCGACCCGGGTGACCGCTCTGACAGGGACACGGACCTCCCCTTGCACAGCTCTGGCACAGGGACCATCTCCAGCGTGGCTACCACAGCCCTAAGAAGAAGGCACTTGGCCAAGCTCATGGGCCCAGCGTAGGTGGCAAAGCTGGGATTCGAGGCCAGGTCCAGTGTCCACACCCAGGATGTTGTCGCAACACAGCCCATCTCTCCAGAAAGGGGACAGACCTTGTTGAAAGCTGCTCAGGTGTTGATGGCCCAGGGTGGAAAATCATCGTGAGCCAGAGGGAACGCTTCCAGGCCGGGAGCTGACTCAGGCCGGCCGTCTCTCAGCTGGAGTAGAAGCTGGTTAAAGCCAACGTTGGTTTCTTGGGTGGTTGGTTTTCACTAAGACCCAGTTTGAGTTTTTGTTTCTAAACAAACCCGTAGTTCCCTGGAGAACGTGAGGTTTGTTCACATGACCTCTGCCCATTGGCTTCAGTGTAGCCCCTGAACCTGGCGTGTGAGTGGGTCGTGCTCCTGGCTGTCCCCACCATTCCCGGCCCAAGGGCAGGACTGGATTCCTCTGAGGGCTGGGCAGCTGCTTGGCCTGGCCCCGTCCACCTGTGCTCCTTGGGCTGGAGGTGGGGTGCTCGGGGAACTCTTACCGTAAGGGTGGAGGTGTTTTTATCTGGCAGGATATACTTACCAGCCATGACCAGAAAACGGGAAACACAGTTCCAGCATGGCCGGGGAGCAGCCGCCACGACTGCCCATGTGTGCCCAGTGCAGGGTTGGGGAGGAGGGGTGTGTGGCCCACCTTGGCTGTCTTCCCTCCCATCCTCTAAGCTGCCCGGAGACCCTCCAAGAAACACCTACTGTAGCCTCCCAGGCCCCGTGGAGGGTCCTTTGCACTTACAATTTTTCCAGAGACACTAGAAAATCTGGAAGTTTACATGAAATGCTCTGGTTTCTGCATTTAAAGTGAATAAGATTTTAAAAAATTTTTTAGTTTAACACTGTGCAGACCAAGCAAATACATCTGCAGGCCTGATTTCTGGTTTCTGCCTTATTTCATCACCCGGTTTATTTGTTTCCTGGCTTTTGGTAGATTGAAAAACATGGCTGTATTATTTTATAACTGTTCCCACCAAAAAAATGGAAGTAAATTTTTTCTTTTCCTGATTCTGGGCTGGTGGTGTAATTTGCATTAGCCAGCGGGACATGGCAGAAAGTGACCTGGTGCTAGTTTCAGAGCCTGGGCCCCAAATGGCCTTGCCATTTTGGCTTTGCTCTCTTGAAACCTCCTGACCACCATGTAGGGAGGCTCTGAGGCTAGACTGTTTAGACAAGAAGAGACCTCACAGAGACAGAGACCCAGCTGACAATCACACCGAAGCCCTGGACATGTCAGGCCACCCAAAACCTCCCAATCCCTGTTGAGTCACCTGGCAACAGCTGGGCCTCTGAGTGACCTCAGACAAGACCAGCGCAAGAACCACCCAGCTGAGCCCAGCCCACATTGCAGTATTGTGAGGAAATAAGTGATGGTTGTTTTAAGCCAAATATTGTGGAATATTTGTTATGCAACAATAAATGATACATGGCTTTTATTACAACCTGTCATTATCTTTGTCTTTTTTGTTTCACTTCCCTGCCCATCCCCCTCCCCACACCCACACTGGAATGTCAGCTCCATTAGCCCATGGACCTTGTCTGTCTTGTTCCCTGTCCAGGTCCTGGTAGTCATATCATGCCCAGTAGGTGTTCAATAAATATTTGTTCAAAGAATGAATAAATACATGTTGAAGTCAATAAACATTTGCAGCACCAACTCCTTGTTACAAGACACTGAGCTAGAGATGAAAGTGATCCAATCACTCCATGAGGAAACCTGTAGCTTCCTGGACTTGTTCCTCATCTTCCATCATGTTATTTTCAAGAGACAATTTAAGGCTGACCTCAGTAGCTCACGCCTGTAATCCCTAGCACTTTGGGAGGCTGAGGTGGTAGGATCACTTGAGCTCAAGGGTTCAAGACCCCATCTCTACGAAAAATAGAGAAATTAGCCAGGCGCGGTGGCATACAACTGTAGTCCCAGCTACTTGGGAGGCTGAGGCAGGAGGATTGCTTGACCCCAGAAGTTTGAGGTTTCAGTGAGCTACGATGACACCCACCATACTCCAGCTCAGGCCTATGAGCGAGACTCTGTCGCAAAAAAAAAAAATAAAAATAAGGAGGTCTCTTGGCCGCCTGGTTGACATTTCAGCCTCCTCTCATTCTAGCACGCAAACAGACTAGAAAGGATACGGCTACACTCGGGCAAATGCGGGTTTGGATTCTGGAGCACTTAACCCCTCCAAGCCACAGTCGTCTTCAAATGGGGTCGGAGGTTGGTGCTGGAAGGGCGGCCGGGGGGCTCACGCAGCGCCAGCCTGAGCGTGGCACTGAGTCCCCATGTCATCCAGCCCCGCCCTGTGCCGTCACTTCACCGTCCTGAACCTGGGAGTTACTTTCAGATGAGGAAACGGAGACCCAGAGAGTCGTTTGAAGTCATCTGTCCAAATAGCATAATATACATAGGCAACGCTTATTATCCTTTCGGGGAGAGGGATTTAAGTGACTTGGAAGGGAGGGGTGAGCAGGAGCTCGGTGGCCTCTGTCTGTCCCCAAATCCCTGCTGGACCGGAATTTCTTTTCCTGGCACATGCCAGGAATCCAGGGACCAGCCACTGTGACTTAGAAAGAAACGGGGCGGGTCCCTTCTGGGCTCAGTCCTGAGCGGAACTTCCAGAGCCCTGGGCAGGGAGAGGCAGGGCTGGGGTGACCTCATGTGAGGATTTAGGGACTTTCAGGATGGGACAAAGCCTGTCTTTATTTCAGGGCTGATGACCTCGGTCTGAGTGCCTGACCTCCCTCCTAGCTTAATGGGAGATGAGATCCAAACTCTCAGTGCTGAGGACAGAGTGACGAAGACACAAAGGCCATCCAGGCAGCCCTCCAGCGTTTCCTGACACCTGCCCGGCGACGCCCACTGTACCAGGTGCCCAGGACGCCACCCCTGCCACGGGGGCTCCAGCCTGGGGCTTCTCACTTTTGCTAGAACGTCAGAACCACCTGGGGAGCTCCGCCTTGCACCGAGACCAATTAAAGCCCAATTAAAGCAGGAGCCCGCACCCGCCGCCCACCGAGCCCACGCGCGGGCATTTGTCCAAAGCTCCCACGCCGAGTCGCGCCGGGCTGAGAGCACCTCGCTGGTGAATCACGAAAGCCCGTGTTTTTGGAGCACAAGGTACCTTGTGCCAGGCTCTGAGAATTTCACATAGGTAAGTGTTAGTTCCTTCACTCTTCACATGAGCCCTCCAAGGTAAGTGCTGTTATCGTTCTCTCTGTGTTACACATGGGGAAACTGAGGCACAGAGCGGAGGTGAGCGAGGGGTGCTGGTGCGTGTGTGAGGCAGGGCCTGCATCACAGCTCCGCTGGGGGCCGGCGAGGCGAAGGGGAGAGCCCAGCCCAGTGCTGGCTGAGGGGCTGCACTTGCAGAGCTGTGGGCTCGGGGCTTAATCTTAGGGGCCTCAGTTTTCTCACCTGAGTAATGGGCTTCAGGATAAAAGTGAAGATTAAGCCGGGCAGTGAAGCACAGGCTGTCGGGAGTCCTTCTAGCCATTCAGATAATTTAAATCCTGTGATTCTCATGGGCAGCTGAGACAACTAAATCAATGATGCCCTAAAAGCCCGTGGGTGGGCTGGGGGAGCTGGGCGGGCTGGGGGTGCAGTGGGTAGACCCCAGTTGTCGCGGGCACAGAAACTGTGGAATGAAAAGCACTGGCTCCTCCGCCTGTGTCTTATTTCTCACGGCAGGGACCGGCCCTCTGCTGCCTGCGACTGGCTCCCCCTCCTCCCTCCCGGGCCCCAAATCCCCAAATGTCCCATTCCTGAGGCCAGACCAGCCAGCCGAGGCAGTGGCAAAAACGTCCAGCAGAGGGCGCCCCAAACCCACCAGGGCTGGTGGCTCTAGGCAGGCAGGGCCAGGGAGGGCCGGGGAGGTGGAGGTGGCCCTTCTGTCCCCTCCCCTGCCAGCCAGGTCCGGTGCAGCAGTGTCCCCAGCCTGGACACTGGGCAGGGCTGGCGGCGGTGGGTGGGCAAAATGGGCAGGGCCCCCTCCGCCCCATCCAAGGCTGCCGGTGACCATGCAAGGCCAGAGGCAGCTCTGTCCACCCTGTTCAGGCCACCTTCCCCCGAATCACAGCTCCAGCAGGTTCGAGTTTGGGGCTCCGGGCTGACCGGAAGGACCCGAGTTCTTCGTCCATGCATCCCCTGGGCCGTCCTGGCAGACACAGGTCCCTCCCGAGCTTGGGTCCAGTCCCAGGCCTGTCAGCGCGGCTCCTGGGGTGACTCTCTGAGAAGCAGGCGTGTGGGGGCCAGGGCGTGCTTTGCCGTCCTGCTGCTGAGCTGGGGTCCCAGGGCTGTGACAGTAGCAAGCAGGTGGGCTCCCTGTGCCCTCGTCTGTAAAATGGTGACAGTGACCACAGTGGACCCAGCAGAGAAGTTTGCTGGGAGTGTCGCGTGCGCCCGGCCTGGCGTGGGGCTACAGAGCGGGTGGTGGCACGTGGCTGTTTTCCTCACTGCCCCTTTATTTGTCCAGGTCACTGTCACTTCTCCCCCCCTGCCCCGCCCCGAAGAAGACCCAGGCCCACCCTGGATGAATCACGGCTGTGCCCTCCTGGGTGGTCCACGCAGCCATGGCATGCCCTCTGTGTGACCCGGGCCACCGAGGTCCTCCCCCACACCCCGGGGGCCCCAGCAGGCTCCTACCTGGCCTCCCTGGCGCTAGTCTTGGCCCCTCCCACCCACTGTCTGCCCTGTGGCCAGACTGATCTTTCTAAAATGCAAATCTGATCGCATTCCTCTGTGCTTAACGTTCACCAATGATTTCCCAATGAACTCGGGATGAAGTTCAATGCCAAGGCCTTTGGGGATCTGGCCAGTGCCTGGCCCTCCAGCCTCACTCCCTCTGAAGTGACAGCCAGCCCCCAACCACAGGCCCCGCTCCCCCGGCTGGAATTCTGACACCCCAAAACTTGACGTTTAAATATTTGCACATTTATCGAACAAGGAAACGACTCTTTAAATTATTAATAGAAAGGATATTCCTCCCTCTTCGGGTGCGATCAGGGGCTTTGGAACACGCCCCCTATCAGACAGACCTGATAACTTGCCAGGAAGTGTCCCCTTTGACGTCTCCCTGCCCTCATCAGCAGGTGCCCTTAGTCACTCACGCTCCTGAAAGGATGACCGGAGCTCACGTGGGTTCAGGTTCAAAGTCTCCTTCTCTGCGAAGAGCCCCAACCTCTGCAGCCCGGTGCTGGGTTGGCCGTGTGCCCGCGGGCCCCCTGGGGACCGGAGCCTTCGCCACCCGACGGGCTCCTGGGCGCACAGGGCGTTTCTGCCGGGCAAAGGTGCTTGTTCAGTTGCCACCTGGAGGAGGTGGAGTGACTTTTGGTCCCCCGTCCCGATTCTCCCCCGCACCGCTGATTCACTCCCGAGGCGTGCGTGCTTCTCGCCCCAGGCTCACCCGACACGAAACCACTCCCTGGACTCCGGACGCCGTCACTCGCAAATGTCCGGGCCCGCCGGCTGTTCTTTGCATGTAACTAGTACTTTGGGATGTGCTTTTCACAGGTCTATAGCTCCCCTATGCATGTGATTGCAAAAACATCCGTACTGTGCCTTAGTTATAACAAAGAAGGTTAAAAGGAAGGCAATTTGTCATAAAATCCTACGTGGGGACCCTGGACCCTCTTAGAGACGCTTGTCCCCATTTAAGAATCCCCAGGGGCTAGGTGCGGTGGCTCATGCCTGTAACCCTAGCACTCTGGGAGGCCGAGGCGGGAGGATCGTTTGAGCTCAAGAGTTCCAGACCAGCCTGAGCAAGAGTGAGACCCCGTCTCTACCAAAAATAGAAGGAAGTTAATCAGCCAAATAAAAAAAAATAGATAGATAGATAGATAGATAGATAGATAGATAGATAAAATTAGCCGGGCATGGTGGCGCATGCCTGTAGTCCCAGCTACTCGGGAGGCCGAGGCAGGAGGATGGCTTGAGCCCAGGAGTTGGAGGTTGCTGTGAGGAGGCTGACGCCACGGCACTCTAGCCCGGGCAACAACAACAACATAAAAGCATCCCCAGGAAGCCTTCTGCCACATGCAGACAGCCGCAGGTGTGCCCTGTGGGTGACTCAGACATCACAGGCCCGGAGGCTGCAGGTGACACGATTTTCCAAAATGGTGACCAAGGCTCGGTGAATGTCCAGATGAAACTGAGAACAACTTTCCCTTGATTTGTGCAGTGGTTGCACTCCTGGAAAACTCCGGAACTATTAAAACTGAGCAGAAACTAAAATTGCGCTACACGCACAGTGGGGTTAGATGGTAGACGCAGATACCGGCGGGCAGGGTCTCGCCCACCCGGACGCCTGGAGAGACCGCAGACCATGCTGTGGGACGCGGCCCTTCCTCGTGTCGGGCTGTCCGGCACACTGGGGGACATCCAGCTCTCCTGCCCACTGCCACCACCAAATGCCAGCGGCTCCCACACACGTCACGGGGACAGATGTCCAGCCCTGGCAGGGACAATCCTGCCCCCAGGAGAACGGCAGGGCTGGTGGGTCAGGTCATGGCCCAGTGTCTTCACTCACCCTGTTCCCTTCCTCCCCGGGCAGGCTCCACGCCTCAGGAAGCCCACCCTGACCCCTCCAGGCTGGGGAAATGCCCTCCCCACCAGGACCCCCCCTCCATCCCCATGCTTCAAGAACCTCATTACGTTGTGCCTCTCCCTACCCACCCCTCTGCCGGGGGAGCCAGAAGCTTCTACCCTTCACCATCAAACCCCACTTCAGCCTCCGTGCCTGGTATTCAGTAGGCACTCAATAGATGTTTGTCAAAGGCATGAATCCTGTGCTGTGCTCCCTTGACCTCACAACTATCCCGGAAAGTAGGCGCTGTTCTTCTTTGTTTTTTTTTTTTGTTTGTTTGTTTGGTTTTTTTTTTTTTAGACAGAGTCTCACTCTGTTACCTGGGATAGAGTGAGTGCCGTGGCGTCAGCCCAGCTCACAGCAACCTCACACTCCTGGGCTCAAGCGATCCTCCTGCCTCAGCCTCCCGAGTAGCTGGGACTACAGGCATGCACCACCATGCCCGGCTCATTTTTTCTATGTATTTTTAGTTGGCCAATTAATTTCTTTCTATTTTTAGTAGAGACGGGGTCTCGCTCTTGCTCAGGCTGGTCTCGAACTCCTGAGCTCAAGCGATCCTCCCGCCTCGGCCTCCCAGAGTGCTAGGATTACAGGCGTGAGCCACCGCGCCCGGCCCCTTATTCCCATTTTTCAGATGAGGAAGCAGGCTCAGAGAGGCCAGGTGACATGCCCAAGGACACACAGCGGAGGAGGATGCTTATCTGGCACTACACATTCTTTAGAGTCATCTTCCTGTCCAGGTTACAGCCCCACTCAGCACGCGCAGCGGCTTTCCTGGGAAGACCCAGCCGCCAGGCCCCCCGCCAGCTCCTGCACACACCGGCCCTTTGTGATGGACGGTCCCGGACTCCCAGACCCACGCCTGCTTCCTGAGCGCGGCCCGCGCCCTGCCCTCCCCCCCTCCTCGTCTCTAGCTTACCTGTCCTTCAAGTCCCCCCCAGCGCTACCCCCCATCCCAGTCGCCCTGGCACTCTGCGGGCTGCAGCGTTTGAGCCCGAGTTCCAGCCAGTGACAGCAGCACGTGACAGGCACGGCCCAGGCCTCACTCACGGCCGAGCCCTCCCTGGGCACCTGGCTCAGGCCCACCCTGTAGCTGGTGGGTGGTGACCACATGCCCGGTCCCCACGTACTTGCTGAGCGGCCACAAACGCACACGAGAGGGCAGGGCAGCACGAGGGCGCCCTCCTTTCCTCATGCCCCCTCCTTTCCTCGTGCCTGCCGTCACCAACGGGGCTCTAGGCTCCAGCGTCTGGTCACCACCCCCCAGGTGGTCCTGTCCCAGATCGCCCAGGCTTTGCCCCATTTCTAGCTGCAAGCAGATCTGGAGTCACCCGGGGATGGTTGCAATGGATGAGGGGCAAGTGGGGTGTCAGGGCAGCCCTCGGCCTCAGGTAGCAGGTGTCCAGGCCCAGGAAGCAGGTGTCCAGGCCCAAGTAGCAGGTGCCCAGGCCCAGGAAGCAGGTATTCAGGCCCAGGAAGCAGGTACCTAGGCCCAGGAAGCAGGGGCCCAGGCCCAGGAAGCAGGTGTTCAGGCCCAGGAAGCAGGTACCCAGGCCCAGGAAGCAAGTGTTCAGGCCCAGGAAGCAGGTGCCCAGGCCCAGGAAGCAGGTGTTCAGGCCCAGGAAGCAGGTACCCAGGCCCAGGAAGCAGGTACCCAGGCCCAGGAAGCAGGTACCCAGGCCCAGGAAGCAGGTACCCAGGCCCAGGAAGCAGGTGCCCAGGCCCAGGAAGCAGGTGTTCAGGCCCAGGAAGCAGGTGCCCAGGCCCAGGAAGCAGGTATTCAGGCCCAGGAAGCAGGTACCTAGGCCCAGGAAGCAGGGGCCCAGGCCCAGGAAGCAGAGGCCCAGGCCCAGGAAGCAGGTACCCAGGCCCAGGAAGCAGGGGCCCAGGCCCAGGAAGCAGATGCCCAGGCCCAGGAAGCAGGGGCCCAGGCCCAGGAAGCAGATGCCCAGGCCCAGGAAGCAGGGGCCCTGGCCCAGGAAGCAGATGCCCAGGCCCAGGAAGCAGGTGTCCAGGCCCAGGAAGCAGGTGTCCAGGCCCAGGAAGCAGATGCCCAGGCCCAGGAAGCAGGGGCCCAGGCCCAGGAAGCAGATGCCCAGGCCCAGGAAGCAGGGGCCCTGGCCCAGGAAGCAGATGCCCAGGCCCAGGAAGCAGGTGTCCAGGCCCAGGAAGCAGGTGTCCAGGCCCAGGAAGCAGGGGCCCAGGCCCAGGAAGCAGATGCCCAGGCCCAGGAAGCAGGTGTCCAGGCCCAGGAAACAGGTGTCCAGGCCCAGGAAGCAGATGCCCAGGCCCAGGAAGCAGGGGTCCAGGCCCAGGAAGCAGGGGCCCAGGCCCAGGAAGCAGATGCCCAGGCCCAGGAAGCAGGGGCCCTGGCCCAGGAAGCAGATGCCCAGGCCCAGGAAGCAGGTGTCCAGGCCCAGGAAGCAGGGGCCCAGGCCCAGGAAGCAGATGCCCAGGCCCAGGAAGCAGGGGCCCAGGCCCAGGAAGCAGATGCCCAGGCCCAGGAAGCAGGGGCCCTGGCCCAGGAAGCAGATGCCCAGGCCCAGGAAGCAGGTGTCCAGGCCCAGGAAGCAGGGGCCCAGGCCCAGGAAGCAGATGCCCAGGCCCAGGAAGCAGGTGTCCAGGCCCAGGAAGCAGGGGCCCAGGCCCAGGAAGCAGATGCCCAGGCCCAGGAAGCAGATGCCCAGGCCCAGGAAGCAGGTGTCCAGGCCCAGGAAGCAGGTGTCCAGGCCCAGGAAGCAGATGTCCAGGCCCAGGAAGCAGATGCCCAGGCCCAGGAAGCAGATGCCCAGGCCCAGGAAGCAGATGCCCAGGCCCAGGAAGCAGATGTCCAGGCCCAGGAAGCAGGTGTCCAGGCCCAGGAAGCAGATGCCCAGGCCCAGGAAGCAGGTGTCCAGGCCCAGGAAGCAGATGTCCAGGCCCAGGAAGCAGGTGTCCAGGCCCAGGAAGCAGATGCCCAGGCCCAGGAAGCAGGGGCCCAGGCCCAGGAAGCAGGTGTCCAGGCCCAGGAAGCAGATGCCCAGGCCCAGGAAGCAGGGGCCCAGGCCCAGGAAGCAGATGCCCAGGCCCAGGAAGCAGGTGTCCAGGCCCAGGAAGCAGATGTCCAGGCCCAGGAAGCAGGTGTCCAGGCCCAGGAAGCAGATGCCCAGGCCCAGGAAGCAGGGGCCCAGGCCCAGGAAGCAGGTGTCCAGGCCCAGGAAGCAGATGTCCAGGCCCAGGAAGCAGGTGTCCAGGCCCAGGAAGCAGGGGCCCAGGAAGCAGAGGCCCAGGAAGCAGGGGCCCAGGCCCAGGCCCAGGAAACAGGGGCCCAGGAAGCAGGGCCAGGCCCAGGAATCAGGGGCCCGCTGGGTCACTCACTCACCACAGTGACATTTCATTTATGATTGAGCCTCTCTGAACTTTGGTTTCCCCATCTGTAACCTAAACATTCGGAAGCAGATGATCTCCAAGGACCCTTTCAGTGTTTATATTTTAGGATTCACCCAAGAAATATTTTTCGAGCACCTACTGTGTGCCTCAGTGGTGAGATACGTTCCAGAACAGAATTAAAGCCACCGTAGTCTAAAACCTAAAACCAGGCCCGGCGCGGTGGCTCACGCCTGTAATCTCAGCACTCTGGGAGGCCGAGGCGGGCGGATTGCTCGAGGTCAGGAGTTCGAAACCAGCCTGAACAAGAGAGAGACCCCGTCTCTACTATAAATAGAAAGACATTAATTGGCCAACTAATATATATAGAAAAAATTAGCCGGGCATGGTGGCGCATGCCTGTAGTCTCAGCTACTCGGGAGGCTGAGGCAGGAGGATCGCTTGAGCCCAGGAGTCTGAGGTTGCTGTGAGCTAGGCTGACGCCACAGCGCTCACTCTAGCCTGGGCAACACAGTGAGACTCTGTCTCAAAAAAAATAATAATAATAAAAAAATAAAACCTAAAACCAAAACCTCCCGCTCCCGACCCTCCACGTCCATTTAATTGTTTCTTCTCAACATTTCACCACACCCGAGATGTGTTTCATCCCACCTATTTGTCGCCTTCGCCACCTGTCTCTGTCCCCAGCACACGGAGCAGGGCTTGGCACGCAGCAGGCACTCCGCAAGTGCTTGTCAGGCGGGCGAATGAACGATGGAACTGTTGTCTGGACCGGATGGTCTACAGGACACCTAGTGTCTCTATCAGGTCCCGGCAGGATCGCAGGAACAACCGCGTAGAAACAGTCTTGCGGGAGTGGACGGCAACAAACAAGACGATCCCAGCACCTCCCTCGAGCTCCCGCACCTGCCGGGCGCCGCAGTGGGGACACTGCAGTGCCGCCTTCCGGACGATGAGCGCGTGCCGGGGCTCGGCAGTGACCAGGGTGATGTCCACCTTCTTCAGCTGCCGCAGTGCCACCCTCCCGGCCACAGCCAGCACCTCCCCGCTCCCTGCGTGTCCTACTCCTTTCCCCACGCTTCCGTGCCTGGGCACCGGGGTTCCCTTTGCCTGGAAAATTCCCCGCCCCTTCCGCTCTGCCGGCACATCCCTGCCCTTCCCTCCAAATCCAGCGGAATGAGGCGGAGGCCGAGAGCAAATCAAGTTCACGGCCATTGCAGGGCCCCTGTCTCTACCCCATCATCCCTGCCCAGATCCTGTCTGCTGCTGGAGAGCTCCCGGGAACTCCTGTGTACCGACTTTTTTGTGCTACACACAAAAGTCCCTTCCTTCCTTTCCTTTCCCTGGCCTCCCTGCCCTCCCTGCCTTCCCTTCCCTTCCCCTTCCCTTCCCCTTCCCTTCCCCTTCCCTTCCCCTTCCCTTCCCCTTCCCTTCCCCTTCCCTTCCCCTTCCCTTCCCCTTCCCTTCCCCTTCCCTTCTTCTTCCTTCCTCCCTTCCTCCCTACCTCCCTTTTTTTTTTCATACAGGGCCTTGTTCTGTCACCCCAGCAGCAATGACAGAGTGAGATCACAGGTCACAGCAGCCTCAGACTCCTGGGCTCAAGCGATCCTCCTGCCAAAGCCTCCCAAGTAGCTGGGACCACAGGCATGTGCCACCATGCCCAGCTCATTTTTTCTATATATTTTTAGTTTGCCAATTAATTTCTTTCTATTTTTAGTAGAGACAGGGTCTCTCTCTTCTTGCTCAGGCTGGTTTCAAACTCCTGACCTTGAGCAATCCGCCAGCTTCAGCCTCCTGGAGTGCTTAGGATTACAGGTGTGAGCCACCTCACCTGGCCCAGGCCAATTTTTCTTATTTTTTGTAGAGGTGGGGGTGTCACTGTGTTGCCCAGGCTGGTCTCCAACCCCTGGCCTCAAGTGATCCTTCTGCCCCAGCCTCCCAAAGTGCTGGGAATTACATTCGTGAGCCACTATGCCCGGCCATGGAAGATATTTTTGGGTCACTGCACATCAAAACATTTTAAAATGAAAGTGCACAACACTTGAGAGTGGATCTCTTGCCCCACCATTGTTTTTTAATGTCACTTTTTAATTTTTAGAAATTAATGTATAACTTACCATAAAGCAAATAAATCGTAAGTGAACAGCTCTATGAATTTTGTACACATTTGCTCTGAGAAACTACCGTTGGGATCAAGCCATAGAATTTGATGGCAGTTTCCCAGCCAGTGCCTCAAACATCTCCCCTGTTCTGATCTCTGTCACCATCGGTCAGTTTTGCCTGTTCTCAAACTTCAGTTAAATGCCCTTGTACCTGGTTCCTTCCATCTGACAGTTGTACCGTCCATGAGGGCTGTCCACGTCGATGTATCTGTAATTTGTCCCTTTTTTCCCCTCTGAGTGTAAGTATTCCATCGCATTAATACTCTACCATTGATTTTTCCAGTCTGTCCATGATAGATGTTCAAGTTGTTTCCAATTCGAGATGATTATGAATAAAGTTGCCGTGAATATTTTTGCATATGTTAAATTTATTCAGAATAGGTAGTACAAGCATACGTTACCAAAAAAATTCAACAGGTACTGCATTTATTTTCCCAGGGCTACTGTATCAAAGTACTGAACAAACATGATGGCACGAAACAACAGAAAGTTGGCCGGGCGTGGTGGCTCACGCCTGTAATCCTAGCACTCTGGAAAGCCCAGGCAGGAGGATGGCTTGAGGCCAGGAGTTCAAGAGCAGCCTGGGCAAGAGCAAGACCCTGTCTCTACAAAAAAAATTAAAAATCAGCCGGGCATAGTGGCACACACCTGCAGTCCCAGCTACTCAGGAGGCTGAGGCAGGAGGATCGCTTGAGCCTAGGAGGTGGAGGCTGCAGTGAGCTGTGATGGCATCATTGCACTCCAGCTTCTGCGACACAGCAAGACTCTGTCTCAAAAATAAATGAATGGGCCGGGCGTGGTGGCTCACGCCTGTAATCCTAGCACTTTGGGAGGCCGAGGCGGGTGGACTGCTCAAGGTCAGGAGTTCGAAACCAACCTGAGCGAGACCCCGTCTCTACCAAAAATAGAAATAAATTAATTGACCAACTAAAAATATATATACAAAAAATCAGCCGGGCCTGGTGGTGCATGCCTGTAGTCCCAGCTACTTGGGAGGCTGAGGCAGGAGGATCGCTTGAGCCCAGGAGTTGGAGGTTGCTGTGAGCTAGGCTGACGCCACAGCGCTCACTCTAGCCTGGGCAACACAGTGAGACTCTGTCTCAAAAAATAAATAAATAAATGAATGAATGAATGAACAATGAAACAGAAAGTTACTCTTTCACAGTTCTGGAGGCCAGAAGTTGGAGATCACCATGTCAGAGGGCTGTGCCCCCCCAGAGGCTCTAGGGGAGGCTGTTCCTCTCCTTGTGCATCTCCCGGTGGCGCCAGGCATCCCTTGGCTCGTGGCCACATCACTCCCGTCTCCGCCCCTGACTTCACTTGGCCTTCTCTTTTCTGCGTGCCTCTCCTCTGTGTGCCTCTTATAAAGACCCTTGTCATTGGATGTAGGGCACATTCTATTCCAGGGTGATGCCATCTAGACACCCATAGTTACACCTGCAAAGACTCTTTTTTTCCCCAAATAAGGCCACATTCACAGGTTCCAGGGGACTAGGACACAGACATATCTTTTGGGGGAACGCCATTCAACCCATGACAGGTGTCCCAAACGCATGACGTCCCTTCTCATCCTTGTCTCCCAGCCACCCATTGCCTGTTCCACCGAGTTCCTGCGTAGTTTCTGCACATACAGGAATGGGCGTCTGGAAGTGTGTGTCATTTTTACATAGATTGTAGCTTATTCTACACTGTTCTGCACTTGCCTTTCTTAATGCAACTTTGTGATCATCCCTGGCCAGGGACTTTACAGCTGCCTCATTCTTAACAGTGACATTAGCACCCCATGTATGAATGAACCAGTTTTTAAATCTAAACATCCCCCTCCTGATGGAGGTGCAGCTTGTTTCCAGGCACTGGCTGTTTCTGCCGGTGTGGCAAAGACCATTTTGCAACTGATGTCTTTGTCCGCATGCACGGGCCTAACATTCCTAGCTTCCCTCCTGTGCTTTTTCAGATGAAAATATAATGGGATTAAAAACCATTTGTAATTTCTAAAAACCTTCCTTTATTCCCACCATACCCACCACCCTGCATAATCGTTTTTAGCCACGTCCTCAATCAGAAGCGTTTTGCAAAGTTGCAGGCACAGGCGTGCAATCATGGTCATTGTTCCCTAAGATACTATGTCGCCTCACAGACATTAATGTCACATTTTCACTGTGTAACGATGTCGCTGGGCAGACAGCTCCTCAGGTAGGAAGTCACTGCCCTGCCTGAGCTCTTATTTTCTCTTCCGGGTGATACTGCAGAGACCGTTTTCTTTCCAACAGCTTTTTCATAAAACAAAAAGAAAAGGAAGGATAATTTCCTTGGAATAGATTTCCAGGCGTAGCCTTACTCAGTCAAAGACGATGAACAATTTCACGGTGTTTACTACGAGTTGCCAAATTGCTTTTCCAAGGAAACAGTGGGCTCGATACTGACACACGTGCTGCCTGGTCCTCCTTAACTCGCCAGTATTTTTCTGATACAGAGTCTTAACTCTGTTGCCCGGGCTAGAGTGCCGTGGCGTCAGCCTAGCTCACAGCAACCTCAGACTCCTGGGCTCAAGCGATCCTCCTGCCTCAGCCTCCCGAGTAGCTGGGACTACAGGCACGCGCCACCATGCCCATGCTCACCTGACCGAGCACTGAGCGTCAGCTCCTCTGGTCCAAACTAACACCTGTGGGGGCTTTGTGGTCTTTATCTGTGTATCTTGCAAGCCATGCCGCTGCCATGTTGACGCACTTGGCTTTGAACCCCGGTCAGCGATCTGGCCGTGGTCTAGTAGACGCTTTGCCTCTCTGATCGTGTTTCCTCGTCTGTAAAAAAAACAGGGTGACCGACTGTCCCTGTTTTCTCAGGATGGAGGGGGTTCCCAGGATTTGGGGACTTTCAGTACTAAAACCAGGCAAGCTGGGGCTGACCGGAACACGCCGGTCTGCCCAGGAAAAGGTGGGCGAGTGCCACCTGCCCCGGAGATTGGCTGTGGGCGGGGCTCGAGCCGACTGGGTTGGGAGGCTACTCCTTGCACCAAGGGTCCCTCGGTGCTCCATGGCCGCTAACGGCAGGTGGCAGACCGGCGGCTGCCAGACTCCAGGGATCCCGACCCCTCACGCATAGACACATGTGTCCTCCATCTCGTGGCTCCCCAGAGCCTAGAATCGGGCCTGGCACGTAGTAGGTGCTCACTAAACAGACACTGGGTGAATTCATGGCTGGTTTAGTTCCTGCTTGTGTGTAAATGCTTATTATCTGGTTCTACTATGTCTTCCTAGTATTGGGTGTTATCATTCAAAAGATGGAACACAGAGTGAGATGGTGCTTTTAGTTTAGTTTTTTTCTTTATTTTTCTGATACAGAGTCTTACTCTGTTGCCCAGGCTACAGCGAGTGCCATGGCGTCAGCCTAGCTCACAGCAACCTCAAACTCTTGGGCTCAGGCAATCCTCCTGCCTCAGCCTCCCGAGTAGCTGGGACTACAGGCATGTGCCACCATGCCCAGCTAATTTTTTCGATATATATTTTTAGTTGGCCAATTAATTTCTTTCTATTTTTAGTAGAGACGGGGTCTCACTCTTGCTCAGGCTGGTTTTGAACTCCTGACCTTGAGCGATCCACCCACCTCGGCCTCCCAGAGTGCTAGGATTACAGGCATGAGCCACTGCACCCGGCCCCAGTTTAGTGTTTTTGATTGTGAGTTAACTGCCCCGTCGCTGGGGCAGTCACGAATAGTGTTTGAGACCATCATTAGGGAGCTGCCTGCAGGCTCACCCCCTCCTGCCCGGTCTCATGCCCACGCTGCAGGCTCCTGGCCTCTCTGAAGGTGGCTTCCCCCTCTGTCCTGTGGGGCTCCCCTCTCTCCTGGCATTCCGAGTTGGCCAGCTTGGGTAGGAACACCCAGACCCCACCGCAGCTCCCAGGAGCCACCCCCCGCCGTGGTTCTCCCAACGACCTGTGTATGCGGGGTAGGTGGGGTGGGGTGGGGATTCTGGCCGCTCTTGAGGTCAAACCTTTTTCCATGAATTTGTTCATGCTTTGCATTTCCCTGTGGGCTTTCGTGGATTTATGGGCTCTGGGATTTGCATGCCTCTTTTGCTGGAACTCGGTTGTGCTGTCTTGCTGTCAGTTTTTTCCGTGGTATAGTTTTGTTTTTTGTTTTTCTATTACCAGGATGTGAAAGATGGATCTGAATTTTCTGTTTCTTTGTGGAAAAAGAAAGGAGAAAATGAAGCAGGGAGAGAAAATTGCCATGTTGTGTTGTTCTTTTTGAAATCTGTGGGGGGGGACGATCACAAATGTGGGCAGACTGCTGCTTTTTGAAACTCACCTGCTTGGAGAAATGCTTGCAATGTCTGGTGGGGACACAGGGATGACATGAGCCCAAAGAGGGACAGGGAAGCATTTACTGGACTCTTGGGTGCAATTTTGCTTGGGGGCCCAGCCCTGCCCCCACTTATAGGCACTCAATTAAAATATCTGTTAATTGAGTGAATTCCGCCTTACTCTTTTCTATCCTATTTAAGAAACATAACATTGTCGATGCAGCTGAAACTCCTGCCTGCAGGGGGTTCTTTGTATCTAGGTCTTCTCGTCTCTGTCTGGGGACATATCACCACTCTCCAAATAAAACTTGGTGTTTCTCTTCCCGCGCATGTTTCGTGTTATCACTACTGATGTATGTTTGCAAAAACTGGATATAGTGTTTTTACATTTTCAGACTTTAGCTAAGTGCCACCGTCCCACTGTCACTTCATAGAGCATTCCATGGGGGGTGGCGTGAGGATGTACCACAATTAATGAGCCATTCTGTGCTCCATGGCTGTGCTGATTTCCTACGGCTTGCATGCCAGCGTGCCGCACGCTGGGTGGCCCAAACAAAAATGTACTGGCTCTCAGTTCTGGAGGTTGCTAGGCCGAAATCACATGTTGGCAGAGCCGCCCCCTTCTGCGGGCAGAGAGAGGCTCTGTCTCGGCTCCCTCCTAGCTTCGGCTGGTGGCCTCAGGGGTGCTCGGCTTATAAATGACACTTCCCCCGGCCGGGATCGATGGCTCACACCTGTAATCCTAGCACTCTGGGAGGCCGAGGCGGGTGGATTGCTGCTCAAGGTCAGGAGTTTGAAACCAGCCTGATCAAGAGTGAGACCCCGTCTCTACTATAAATAGAAAGAAATTAATTGGCCAACTAATATATATATAGAAAAAAATCAGCCGGGCATGGTGGCGCGTGCCTGTAGTCCCAGCTACTCGGGAGGCTGGGGCAGGAGGACTGCATGAGCCCAGGAGTTTGAGGTTGCTGTGAGCTAGGCTGATGCCACGGCACTCACTCTAGCCTGGGCAACAGAGTGAGACTCTGTCCCAAAAAAAAAAAAGAAACAGGTATGGGACACGCTTGAAGCTCTGACTTGAGGGGGGACAAAGGCAATATATGTAATCTTAACATTTGTACCCCCATACTATGTTGAAAAAATAAATAATTAATTTTTAAAAAAGCAGGTATGGGGGTGCATGGGCTCATTTGGGGACTTAGTAAGACTGCAAAGTCCACATCCTCGTCTACCCCAAGGTGCCTGGGCCTCTGTGCACTTTAGGGGCTCCTTGGCTGTGACTCACTCGCTCTAGGAGAGGGCTTCTTAATCTTAACAGTTTAGGATCAACTGAGAGGTTTTTTTTTTTAAATTTTTTTATATTTTTTAAATTATTTCACATATTTTTTGTAATTTTTTTTCCCTCGCTACAGAGCCTGTATTCCAGTACAGCTGAGAGTTTTTTTAAAAAATGCCAAAGCCCAGGCCCCAACCCAGAGAGCCTGATTTAATTGGCTTGGGGCAGGACAGAGGTACACCTTCACCTGCCCCCTACGGGCTGGGCTGGGGACCTCCGGCTCTTGTTCCTCACAGTGTGTTTGTCAGACCTGCTGTGGCTCCAGTACTGAGAGCCTGGGAGAAACGCCCGGTCTCAGCCCCCTACCCAGACCTTCCGAAACAGAAACTGCCTCTTCACGAGCCCCCCAGGGGATCTGCGTGCACCTTTAAGGTTGAGAAGAACCACTCATTAAAAGCCAAAGTGAAATGCAGGTTCTGATGCAGGAGGTCAAGGTTGGGGGGTCAAGATTCTGCATTTCTAGTAGAGATGGGGTCTCGTTCTTGCCCCGGCTGGTCTCCAACTCCTGAGCTCAAGCGATTCTCCCGCCTCGGCCTCGCAGAGTGCTAGGATTACAAGTGTGAGCCACCGTGCCTGGCCCCCTCACCCCCGATTTTCTAGTGAGCTCTAGAATCTTTGCATGTGCGATTGCTTTTGCTTTGGGAAATTCCCTCTTTATATCTTTGCCCCTTTTACAGTTGGCGGTGAGAGTTGATCTTTCATAGCGATTTGTGGGAATGCCGGACATTAACTTGCATTGCAAGGCTGTTGTGCTGGTCTGTACCTCGTCTTTCTGCTCGTTGATGGTATCCTTTGATGTACAGAGGAATCTTTTTTTTTTTTTAATTTTAATACAGTCAAATGCTGCAAGCTCCAAGGCTCATCTTGTTTAAGAAATCCCTTCCTACACCAAGGTTATGAAAATATTGTCTTATATTTTCTGCTAAATATTTTCGAATCTTGTTTCTCACATGTTGGCCTCAATCCACCTGGAATTTATTTGTGCATGTGGTGCAGGACAGAATCTAATTTTAGTTTTCCAAGTGGACGGTCACAGACCACCCCCTCCCCGTTTCTCGCTCTGCTTCCCCCAGTGAGCTGTGGCCACCATTGCACACCCAAGTGTCCCCCTCTGCAGCGTCAGGCACCCAACCCAGGGACGCCTCTTGCCTGCCCCGGGGAGGAGCCCAGCAGAGGCCTGGAGCGGTGGCTGCGTCCGTCCGGAACGCGCTGCAGAGGTGAGGACTGCGTTAGTTTCCTGGGGCTGCCCTAACCCTTTACCACAAACCCGGTGCCTGGAAATAACAGAGGGTTACTCTCTCACAATTCAGGAGGCCAGGAATCTGGATCGAGTTGTCAGTGAGGTTGTTTCTTCTGGAAGCCCTGAGAGAGAGTCAGGTTCCGTGCTGCCCTCCTAGCTCCGGGGAGCTCCCGGCAATCCCGGGTGTTCCTGGGCTCGTGGATGTGTCGTTCTAACCTCTGCATGCATCTTCAAGTCTCCTTCTTCCCTGGGTCTCGGTGTTGTTTCCCTTTCTCTTCTACCATGTTTCCCCAAAAATAAGACCTACCCATAAAATAAGCCCTAGCAGGATTTCTGAGCATGTGCAAGATGGCAGCCCAACCCTAAAAATAAGACCTAGTGACGGGCGTGGCTATGCAGCGCGTCTGCACAACGCATGCAGTGAAGAAGATGAGCAGCCCTCCTCATCTGCCCCATCCTGACAGCTACTGTCCCAGAGGTGACCGGAAAGGTGCGCGCAGCCCCACCAACAAGGTCGGCTCCCCCTGCCAGGTCCCGGCCATCCTGTGCGTGCTGCAAGCTGAGGCTTTGCGGGGAAAATAACACCTTCCCTGAAAATAAGCCCTGGGGTGTCTTCTTGGGGAAAAATACATATAAGACCCTGTCTTATTTTCGAGGAAACTCAGTATTATAAGAACTTGTCATTAGGATTTGGGTCTGGATGATCTCATCTTGACATCCTCCATTACATTTGCCAGAACCCTTTTTCAAAATAAGGTCACATTCACGGGTTCCAGGTTGGGGCGAGGCACCGTGTGTGAAATGGAGGGAAGAAGAGCTCCTAGTCACAGAGTGGGGGAAAGACCACACCCTCAACACTCACGTTCTCTTGGCTGGGCGAGGTGGCTCTCACCTGTAATCCCAGCACTCTGGGAGGCCAAGGCAAGAGGATCGCTTGAGGTCAGAAGTTTGAGACCAGCCTGAGCAAAAGCGAGACGCCGTCTCTACTAAAAAAAATATATATATATATACAGAAAGAAATTAGCTGGACAACTAAAAATATATATATAAAAAATTAGCTGGGCATGGTGGCGCATGCCTACAGTCCCAGCTACTCGGGAGGCTGAGGCAGGAGGATCGCTTTAGCCCAGGAGATTGAGGTTGCTGTGAGCTAGGCTGACACCACAGCATTCACTCTAGCCTGGGCAACAAAGTGACACTCTGTCTCAAAAAATAAAAAAATTAGGCCGGGCGCGGTGGCTCACGCCTGTCATCCTAGCTCTCTGGGAGGCCGAGGCGGGCGGATTGCTCAAGGTCAGGAGTTCAAAACCAACCTGAGCAAGAGCGAAACCCCGTCTCTACTATAAATAGAAAGAAACTAATTGGCCAACTAATATATACAGAAAAAATTAGCTGGGCATGGTGGCGCATGCCTGTAGTCCCAGCTACTCGGGAGGCTGAGGCAGAAGGATCGCTCGAGCCCAGGAGTCTGAGGTTGCTGTGAGCTAGGCTGACGCCACGGCACTCACTCTAGCCTGGACAACAAAACGAGACTCTATCTCAAAAAAATAAATAAATAAATAAATAAATAAATAAATAAAAAAATTAGAAAAAGAAAAAAAAAAGAAAAAGAAAAAGGGACTTACTAGGGCAACAGTGTAAGACTCTGTCTCAAAAAAAAAAAAATCATGTTCTCTTGACAACCTGCACTTCCGTCTGGCTCCTTTGGTCAATGAATGGTGACCAATCTGCCATTTTCTTTCATTTCCTCTCCCTGCCCCAAATCCAGGGATGAGTTATCCCACTCCTGGAAATTTATCTTAAGAAAATGATTCACTAGCAAGCATAGGAAAAAGACACACACACACACACACACACGCATGCACGCATGCACGCGTGCGCACACACACAAAAACCGCTCTTTGTCGTGGCTTTGTTGTTTATATTGAAAAGTTGGAAACAACCCCCAGGAGAGGAGGTAATTACTTAATGACTTCAATAACATCCATTCATGCAACCTTAGGAAGGGAGAGGGCAGAGAGCGAGAGACGGAAGTCGCCGTTCCCCAAGAGAGGGGACGTTCAACGTGTGACATTCAACGTGTGACGGCCCAAACCATCACAGGGTGCCAACCAGGAAGTGGGCGGGGGTGGGGGTGGCAATCCCGGTGTTAGCGGGGCCCTCGGCTGGTCAGGCACGAGCCCCTGGAGTCATCCCTGAAACGGGAGTCGTGACCAGGCACAGATGGGGAGGAGGGTCCAGGAGCAGGGCGGCCCCCTCTGCCCCCTGGGACCCACGTGTGGCCATCGAAGTGACAGAACCACGGCAACACGGAAAGGCTATGCTTAGGTGAAAAGTACAGAAGGAAAACTGATTCAAAGGAGTGCCTGGGAAAGTAGAAGTGCCATGTGACCCAGCAGTCCCCCTTCTTGGTGTGACCGACCAGGACTGAAGGCAGGGACTCCACTCCAGGGGATGGCTGTACTCCCACGTTGATGGAAGCAGTATTTGCAACAGCCGAGAGGCAGAAACAGCCCCAGTGTCTATTGCTAGGTGAACAGATAAACAAACTGTGGTAGGCCGGGCGCGGTGGCTCACGCCTGTAATCCCAGCACTCTGGGAGGTTGAGGCGGGGGGATTGCTCAAGGTCAGGAGTTCGAAACCATCCTGAGCGAGACCCTGTCTCTATTAAAAATAGAAAGAAATTAATTGACCAACTAAAAATATATATATATAGAGAGAGAAAATTAGCCGGGCATGGTGTCCCATGCCTATAGTCCCAGCTACTCGGGAGGCTGAGGCAGAAAGATCACTTGAGCCCAGGAGTCTGAGGTTGCTGTGAGCTAGGCTGATGCCACAGCACTCACTCTAGCCTGGGCAACAAAGGGAGACTCTGTCTCAAAAAAAATAAAAAATAAAAAAAATAAACAAACTGTGGTATCCGTACAATGGAATATTATTCAGCCATGAAAAAGGAAACATTTGGACACATGCCACATCATGAATCTTTTTTTTTTTTTGAGACAGAGTCTCACTTCTGTCTCACTTTTGTTGCCCAGCCTAGACTGAGTGCCATGGCATCAGCCTAGCTCACAGCAACCTCAAACTCCTGAGCTCAAGCGATCCTCCTGCCTCAGCCTCCAGAGTAGCTGGGACTACAGGCATGTGCCACCATGCCCGGCTAATTTTTTCTATATATATTTTTTAGTTGTCCAGCTAATTTCCTTCCGTATTTTTTCTATATATATTTTTAGTTGGCTAATTAATTTCTTTCTATTTTTAGTAGAGATGGGGTCTCACTCAAGCTGGTTTCGAACTCCTGACCTTGAGCAATCTGCCCGCCTCAGCCTCCCAGAGTGCTAGGATTACAGGTGTGAGCCACCGTGCCCCGCCAGTTCAAGGGGTTTTTATCCTGTTCAGGCACCAGGTTCAGGTGACCAAGAAAGCAGACGAGATGTGCCTGTCCTCCTGGAGGTGACAGCCCAGAGGGAAGCAGGGGTTGATAAAGTCAAGTCACGTCGTCAAATGTGTGCATGACTGTATGGCAGTTACTGGCGCCGTAACCTTGGGTGAGCCAGTTCTCCTTTCCAAGTTTGTTTCCTTCTCTGTAAAAATGGGGACAATGACATTCACCCGCCAGAGTTGCTGGAGGATTCATGAATCACGCAGGTGAGCGCTTAGCCGAGAGTAGGCACTTCGCGCCGGTCAGTTCCTTTTCCACAGCTGGACAGCAGAAACACCTGCTCAAGGACACACTAACGTAATTTGTGCTGAACGAGGACAGAGTCAGGCAGTACTCGTATTTTTAAATCAAAGTCCTTTCATATGCATAAAACATCTGGAAGGTTATCCGCCAAGGTAATAAGAGGGGGTGATGGGATTGCAGGTAGTTTTTTGTTTTTTTTTTTTTTTTGAGACAGAGTCTCACTCTGTTGCCCAGGCTAGAGTGAGTGCCGTGGCGTCAGCCTAGCTCACAGCAACCTCAAACTCCTGGGCTCAAGCGATCCTCCTGCCTCAGCCTCCCGAGTAGCTGGGACTACAGGCATGTGCCACCATGCCCGGCTCATTTTTTCTATATATGTTTTTAGTTGGTCAATTAATTTATTTTTATTTATAGTAGAGACGGGGTCTTGCTCTTGCTCAGGCTGGTTTCCTGACCTTGAGCGATCCTCACGCCTCAGCCTCCCAGAGTGCTAGGATTACAGGTGTGAGCCACCGCACCCGGCCAGAAATGTATTTTTTTAAATCCACATTCAGAGGTGAACAGGCTGGGGGATCTTGGGCAAATGCAAAATAATAATACTTATCTCATAGGGTTTTTTTTCTTTTTTTTTTGAGACAGAGTCTCACTTTATTGTCCAGGCTAGAGTGAGTGCCGTGGCGTCAGCCAAGCTCACAGCAACCTCAATCTCCTGGGCTCAAGCGATCCTGCCTCAGCCTCCTGAGTAGCTGGGACTACAGGCATGCGCCACCATTCCCGGCTAATTTTTTCTAGATATATTAGTTTGCCAATTAATTTCTTGATATTTATAGTAGAGACAGGGTCTTGCTCTTGCTCAGGCTGGTCTCGAACTCCTGACCAAGCAATCCGCCCGCCTCGGCTTCCCAGAGAGCTAGGATTATAGGTGTGAGCCACCGTGCCCGGCCACATAGGATTTTTTTTCCTACCAGAATTTTCAAACATTCACAAAAAAAGAAGATAAATTGCCAATCGTGTTTCATCTCCACCTCCTCCTCCCTCCCCTGCTGGGTATTTTAGAGCAAATCCCAAACCTAGAGCGTCTCTGTTAAAAATTTAAAAATCACACGAGACCATTAACATACCTAAAATTTTTTCTAAACAATTTCCTAATAGTATCTAATATCTAATCAGTGTTCATTTGTCCTTGATTTATGTATAAATGTCTTTTTACATGTAATTTGTTTGAATCAAGACCCATGAAGTCCACGCATTACGTTTGGCTGATACATCCTCCTCCCACTCCCAGCATTTTATCAGGATAATTTCCAAACACACAGCGAAGGTGAGAGAATTTTACAGTGAGCACCTGTATAAACCCCTGGGTCACACCTGTTTTGTCACGTTCATCCACCCACCTGTCGTTCTACAGTCGGTAATACTCCTAAGTTCTGTTTTATCTAAAATATGATCCTTCTCTCATGTTTCTTCCTTGCCGTTTTTTTTTTGTTTTTTTTAGAGACAGAGTGTCACTTTGTTGCCCAGGCTAGAGTGAGTGCCGTGGCGTCAGCCTCGCTCACAGCAACCTCCAACTCCTGGGCTCAAGCAGTCCTCCTGCCTCAGCCTCCCGAGTAGCTGGGACTACAGGCGTGTGCCACCATGCCCGGCTAACTTTTTCTATGGATTTTTAATTGGCCAATTAATTTCTTTCTATTTTTAGTAGAGACGAGGTCTCGCTCTTGCTCAGGCTGGTCTCGAACTCCTGACCTCGAACGATCCGTCCTCCTTGGCCTCCCAGAGTGCTAGGATTCCAGGCGTGAGCCACTGCGCCCGGCCCTTCCTTGCCATTTTTGTTGAAGAACCGGTGTCATTTGTCCTGCAGAATTTCTCTTTGGTTGTTTTGAGGGTCCAGTGAGCTAATAGGTACATGGAGCTGAGGCTATAGTAGGTACTTAATTAATATTCATTATGGTTTATCTGTATCTTCTTATTTTTCCAAGGGAAAAATATATCATTTTTGTAAACAGAAAAGCAAAGTTTTAAAAAGTTCCTGGACTTCCTGCAGCCACACTGGTTTGCAGCCACACGGGGGGGTGGTTCTCACTTTGCTGGGCTGCTCCATGCAATCAGCCCTGGGGAGGGTTTGCCAGCACGGGGGTGGGGCATAGGAGGGATCAGAGCCTTTGCTGGGGCGGGGGATAGTGACACCAGGAGGGAGGCCCAGAGGAAACACAGGGAAACGTTTGTGGAGCAGGAGAAATCCCAGGGATGGCGGAAGCCACAGCAGGCATCATTAGGGAGCAAGAGGGAGCGCGCAGCTGGGTTTCGAGGGGCCGGGGCAGATGGAACAAGAGGCAAATGGGTCTCCCCAGGGATCGTCACCACGGACTGGGACAACAAGCAGACAGGTGAAAAATACACAGGTCTTTGGCGTACTCCGTCTGAGACTGGAAAACAGGAGCAGGAGATTGGCAGGGGAGCTCTGAGCCTGGTTTTGCCACCATGCCCCGTGCGGTCTTGGGTGAGGCACCTCTTCCCTTCTCTGAGCCTCAGTTTCCCCTCCTGCAATACAGCAGGGCAGACCAGAAGACCCCAGTCGCTTTATTGTTTTGTTTGTTTAAGCTCTGGCAAGGCAAGCGTTCCATCTCGCTGACTGCCCCCGGGGCTGGATGGCTGGATGACGGGGACACGGTTGCTGGGGTCTGGATGTTGGTGGCCCCGTTAGCACTTCTTTCAGGGAGACCAAGTACAGACTTAAAACCGAGAGTCACCAGATCAAAGTACAAACCGAACGCAGGCTCTGGTCTACACAGGCCTGGATCCCAAACCTTGTTCCAACACTCACTGGCCCGTGGCCTTAGTAGTTGAGTCCACGATTGGCCGGTGGCACCCGCCGTGGCCCAAGACGTGGCGAGCCTCAGCTTCCCCACCTGCCCCCGGCTCCGGGGCTTCTGAAATGCAGCTAACCCTTGCAGGAGATCTGGCTCGTTAACCTCCCAGTAAAATCTGCTTAAGATCTTTAGCCAAACAACATGGAAAAATGAATAAAAATAGACCACTTGCCTGAACCCCGTGGTCCCGGGCCCCAGCCACCCGTCAAACACAGCGATCGTGAAACCACCCGGGCAGAGGGGACACCCGTCAGCTTAGGTTCACGGGCCATTGTCCTCTCCGCGGAATGAAACTCATGAGCCCACTGTGAGCCGTTCAGGTTTGATGCCTCCCAAATTGCCGGATGGCACCGGAGCGTGGTGTGGACGTGCAGACACCGGGCTGTCCCCGTGCACACGGCCTTGTTCCTGAGGGCCCGGCCCGGAGCTGAGTCACGCCCCGCCCATGGCACCCGGCGTGGAGCCACAGGATCCCGGCTGCCCCCTTGGAACGTTCCAGCGTGAACTTGAGAACGGCAGGGCAGACTTGCGCCCTCGCCCGTCCCCGATTAAACAGGGTGCGAGACACCCTCCGGGCGGAAGGGAGGCCCCCGGCTGGGAAGGGCACTGCGGTGACAGCGGGCTGGGGACAGAGCGAGCGGCTTCTCTGGTGGGCTCTGGGCTCTGTTGGGGGTCGCGTTGTGCCCGCTGCAGAAGACCTGGAGGTCGTGACCCCCGGTGGCCCGGAACGGGACCTCGTTTGGAAGCAGGGTGGGTGCAGAGGTAGTGAGGGAAGACGAGGACACACTGGAGTAGGGTGGGCCCTGATCCGACGGGACCGTGTCCTCATAAACAGAGGGACGCAGGCACACACACGCAGGGAGAACGCCTTGAACGTGGGGGCAGAGATGGGGCGGGCGTCTGTGTGCTAGCCAAGGGACGGCCAGGTCCGCCACCGACGACAGGCACGGAACAGAACCTCCCCTGCCGGCACCTCGACCTCAGGCCCCCCGGCCTCCAGACCCAGGACAGAGTACATTTGTCACCCAGTTGCGTCCCCCGACCCCTGGGCTGGGGCGCTGTGCCGTGCCCGCCCTGGGAAACGAACACAGAGGCCTGGCTTTGAGCCCTTCCCCTCCCCCACCCAGGGAGCCCCGGGCGGGGTGGTCTCCGTCTTTGAGGTTGGGCCTGGGAACCCCAGACTTGGGGGCCCCAGATGGCTCCCTGGGACGCTGGGAAGCCAAGAGGTGGGGGGGACCACTCTGCCCTGGGCAGCGGGGCTGCGGCAGCCACGTGGGGCCCGGGGCCAGACAGCGGCGGAGGCAGCCGGTCAGGAAGGAGGACGCAGGGGAGGACAGGGAGGGCCGGAGGGAGGGGGGCTTCGCACGTCCCACGCGGTTCCTGCTCCTCCCGGCCTGCGCCCAGCCCTCGCTGTGCTCTGCATCCTTCCACCCGGCTCCCCTTCTTTCCTGATCTCCTAACCTGTCTTTGGAAACCGCAAAGTGGGGTGCACATTTTCTCAGCGGCAGCAAGCTTGATCGAGCACCTGCTGTGTGCGGGCGCGGGGTGCCACGGCCACGTGCGGAGGCTGCGCGACCGGGCCCCGGCTGGTCCCAGGCCCTGGGGAGTGTCTCCCTCGGGGCTGCGTGAGTCCCCAAGAGGCCCTGAGGACACCACCGACCTTCTCCCCAACTCCAGGTCCCAATAAAAACAGTGAGGTGGCCAGCAAAGTTCCAGCATTTTCCATCTTCGGCTGGTAAATGCTCTTGTGAAACGTCAGATCTCAGATTCCTCCCTTCTTCATCTTTTTCCTCATTTTGAGAGACGTGGGCAGATAAATGATAAATAACAGATAAATTATAAAAAAAATATTAATACTAGTGAGGCTAAAATGGGCAACAAGGCGGTGCGTGGTGGCTGAGGGGGGGGGTCTGGTATCTGATTGGTCCAGTGCAAGTGATCTTGGGCAAGTTGCTTAACCTTTCTGTGCCTCAGTTTCCCCATCTGTACAATGGACATCGTAAACTTCGTCGAATTTTTATAAGGATTCATTTAGAGGAGTCAATACGTGCAAAGTGCTCACATCCCAAAGCGGCTGGCACGTGGCGAGCACTAGACGAGTCTGAGCTATTACTATCAACACGGCGACGAAATGCTCGGGATCGGGGAGCACAGAGAAAGGGGTAGTTGTCAGCGGAGATAAGACACTTCCTGGGGGCCCTGCCCAGTTCATGATGATGCACTTGACGGTCCTTTTCACCTCTAGCAGTCGGTCTCCAGCAACCACATTGGTACCGCTTGTCTCGGACACTCCCTTGGAACTGGACCAAAGAGAGGGTCCCTGGAGTGGCCACCTTCGGTCATGCAACACAGCAAAGAGAGTGAGTCCTGTGCAGAGGGAAACAGCAACATGAAGCAGAGAGAAGGTCCCTGGGTCTTTGGTTTTGAGTCTGGCTACCTTTACACCCCTGACTCTTATGCTCCGTGTCTATGCTTTGCTTAAGCCCCTCTGCGTGGTTTATGCCACAGCCGAGGCGTCCGCGTGCCGTGGCCTGCCTTCTCCGCACCTGCAAGTCTAGTTGAAGAAAGGAGACTAGGGGCCGGGCGCGGTGGCTCACGCCTGTCATCCTAGCACTCTGGGAGGCCGAGGACGGTGGATTGCTCGAGGTCAGGAGTTCGAGACCAGCCTGAGCAAGAGCGAGACCCTGTCTCTACTATAAATAGAAAGAAATTAATTGGCCAACTAAGATATATATAGAAAAAATGAGCCGGGCACGGTGGCGCATGCCTGTAGTCCCAGCTACTCGGGAGGCTGAGGCAGGAGGATCGCTTGAGCCCAGGAGTTTGAGGTTGCTGTGAGCTAGGCTGACGCCATGGCACTCACTCTAGCCTGGGCAACAGAGTGAGACTCTGTCTCAAGAAAAAAAAAAGAAAGAAAAAAGAAAGGAGAGTAGGGGTTGGGAAGCCATTTTCCCTACCATTTTTCTTTTAAATGTTGATTTTTAATAGAAATGGGGTCTCGCTCTTGCTCAGGCTGGTCTCGAACTCCTGAGCTCAAGCAATCCTCCTGCCTTGGCCTCCCAGAGTGCTGGGATTATAGGCGTGAGCCACTGCACTGGGTCCATCTCCCCGTTTACTGAGCACCAACTTCGTCCTAAGCCTTGCCCTGAGCACCCTGGTGCATTATCTCGTCAGCTCAGTCGCATCACAATTCGATTTCTGTGTCACAGGTCAGAGACTGAGGTTGGGAGGGGGGAGGTTAAGAGACTTGGTCAGCGCGACCCAGCTAAGGAAGATGGAGACCTACCATTCAGATGCCAAGTCTGTGCTCCTGATGTCTTTGCTATTCTACCCAGAGTCCCTGCATGGCATCTCCCCACTCCCTTGCTGGGGGAATCTTAGAACAACTGTGGCGCTTGCCTCAGCTTCCTAATCTGCAAAATGGGGTGATAGCATCTCTCTGCCTGCCTGAAGACTGTCTGGACCAGCTGGTGCAAATGGGGGTGTGAGTGAGTTTGGGGACATCAGTTTGTGCTCCGCACACGTAACGCCCCTCCTCCCCAAATTTCTCCCTTTTGTGGCTTCTTGGCAACTGACGCAGAGTGGATGGAGGGGAAAGAAAGGAGGTCACACATAAATTGGTCAATTTGCGCATCCTCATAGCAAAGGCCAGTGTGGGAGAGAGATGCAATTAATCTGAAAAACACAGTGTTTTTATTTACTTTTATTTTCATTTTTATTTTTATTTTTGAGACAGAGTCTCTTTTTGTTGCCCAGGCTAGAGTGAGTGCCGTGGCGTCAGCCTAGCTCACAGCAACCTCAGACTCCTGGGCTCAAGCGATCCTCCTGCCTCAGCCTCCCGAGTAGCTGGGACTACAGGCATGCGCCACCATGTCCGGCTAATTCTTTCTATATATATTAGTTGGCCAATTAATTTCTATTTATAGTAGAGACTGGGTCTTGCTCTTGCTCAGGCTGGTTTCAAACTCCTGACCTCGAGTAATCCTCCTGCCTTGGCCTCCCAGAGTGCTAGGATGACAGGCGTGAGCCACCGCGCCCGGCCGAGTACATATTCTTTTATTCTATTTTATTTTGTCAGCCTCTTTATTTTTTGAGACAGGGTCTCACTCTGTTGATCCGGCTAGAGTGCGGTGGTGTCATCATGGCTCACAGCCCCCTCCAACTGCTGGGCTCAAGTGATCCTCTTGCCTCAGCCTCCCTAGTAGCTGGGACTACAGGCATGCGCCACCATGCCCGGCTAATTTTTTTTTTTTTTGTAGAGATGAGGTCTCACTATGTTGTCTAGGCTGGTCTCAAACTCCTGATCTCAAGCGATCCTCCTGCCTCAGCCTCCCCAAATGCTGAGATTATAGATCTGAGACACTGGGCTATTTATGTGACATTCAAGAGAGAGTAAAACTTTCTGTAGCGACAGAAGGCAGATCAGGGATTGCTTGGGGCCGGGAGTGGGTGGCTGGATCAACCGCAGAGAACACAGAGAAACTTTTTTGAGGCTGTGGGAATGTTCTATGGCCCTCTCTCGATTGAGGTGGCGGTTACACGGGGGTATAGGGTTGTCAAAACTTACCAGCCTGTTCTTTCAAAATGGATGTGCTTTATTACATGTAAATTGTACTTCAGTGACATCGATTTGCAAAGGACAAAAGTTTACCTGTATCTCCAGAGATTAACCGCTCCTAAAGTTTTGGCATC
This sequence comes from Microcebus murinus, assembly GCF_040939455.1. Lineage (NCBI taxonomy): Eukaryota > Metazoa > Chordata > Mammalia > Primates > Cheirogaleidae > Microcebus > Microcebus murinus. The sequence goes on from NC_134123.1 coordinate 29,972,288, forward strand.
TGGATGTAAACCAATCAATCGATGGATCGACTGACTGCAAGAAATGTTAGTTCCAGAAACATGCTCAGTCCTCTGTAATACTTCCTTGTGATCTGCAGGCTTGATTATGTGGTGACAGCGAGAAGGCGAGGGGAAGAGGATGGCACTTCATGGCCCCTGCCGCCTCCTTTGTGTCCCGAAAGCAGAGAAGGCGGGGTGTGCCGTGGGGACTTGTCACACCGCTACCTGGTAGCACAGGCTGCTGGACGCCAACCACGCGTCTCCCCTCCCCTCCCCACCGATGCAGGCTAGAACGCGAGCTGGCCTGGCATCGGCCCAGGAGAAGAGGGAGAAGGATGTCCCCCAACTTCAGGACGAAAACATGACTCCTCTCCTTATGCGAGGAGAACAAACACATTTTATTACTTGATGGGTACATTAAATGCCATCGGTACGGAATGTGTGTTCCCTCATGCCCGTATCTGATGCCTGTTAAAAATGAGCTTCGAGAATGCCCTCCTGGCTGATGTAATTTTTTTTTTTTTGAGACAGAGTCTCACTCTGTTGCCCAGGCTGGAGTGAGTGCTGTGGCGTCAGCCTCGCTCACAGCAACCTAAAACATCTGGGCTCAAGCGATCCTCCTGCCTCAGCCTCCTGAGTAGCTGGGACTACAGGCATGCGCCACCATGCCCAGCTAATTTTTTGTATATATGTATTTTTAGTTGGTCAATTAATTTCTTTCTATTTTTAGTAGAGACGGGGTCTCTATCAGGCTGGTTTCGAACTCCTGTCCTTGAGCAATTCGCCCGCCTCGGCCTCCCAGAGTGCTAGGATTACAGGCGTGAGCCACCACGCCCGGCCCTGGCTGATGTAATTTTGAGATAAGAGTTTTCAGGCACGGCTTCCAGAAAATTCCCCCAAAGCAATAGCACTCAGGGCAGCTACGGAATTGGGACCACTCAGGAACAAATCGTTTTGCTGCCTGCTTTTGGTGCTTGGCATTCTATTACACACATGGATGGCCATGCGCCATTAAATAGGCTACAGAAACAGCTTAAAACAGGTTGCATCTAATTCTCTCCTATGGGTCCCCGTGTTCCTTGACAGTCTGATAGAGGTGGCTGTGAGTGAGTTTGCTCCTAGCCACTGGAAGTGAATTCTGAGGAGGAGCACGACTGTCTCCAGACTGTGACCTACGGGATGGCTCAAAAGGATGTGGCTGACCCAATATTAGCCCTGCTAGCTTAGAGGGAGGGAAAAACACCTTCCTTTAAACCAGGGGTTCTCAGCCAGGGGTGATTTTGCCTCCTAGGTGACATTTGGAGGCATTTTTGGTTGTCTCAACTTGGGGATGCTCCGAAACATCTGCAGCGCATGGGACAGGTGCCTGCCACCAACAGGTCACCCGCCCCAGATGTTAACGGCCCCGGCGGTGGAAACCTGCTTTCAACCCAGAGGGGCTGCTGCATTTTGTGTCTGCACCCAGCTGTCGGGCAAATGAGAAACGTTCAGGGAAGGGGACCAGGTGGAGGCTCATTGTCGGGGCTGTGTCAACATGGGCTCTAATGTCACAGTGGCGGCGAGACAGCACTATGGGAAGTGCTTACTCTGGCCTGGGCTGTGAGTGCGATATTGATCATTTTCATTAAATTTCTGCGACTTGAGAAGAAGGTACTGCGATGACCTCACTTTCTAGTAAATCAACGAAAGATACACACCGCTGATAAAGGGAAGAGTAAGGAGTTTGTTTTCTTCTTGGTATACTCTTTTTTGGGGGTGGGTAGTGGAGTGTTGTAGCTGGCGTCTGCACTCAACTGTGAGCTCCCTGGGGGCAGTATCTGTGTGTGTTGGATCTGTAGTACCCAACAAAGCCCCTGGCATTCAAGTAGGGGCTAATAAACAGGTGTTTAATGGAATCGAATGAATGAATGAATGAATGAATGAATGAATGAATGGAGCAGGGCAGTGTAGCTCAGGGGTTAGAACGCTAGCATTGCAGTTAGATCCAACCATTCGAAAGACAACCATCGTGCACGGACTTGGGGCCAGACCCCAGAGAGACCAGCCGTGGTGCGCTGTGGCTGACCTGTCGTCGCTCATGACAGCTGATTGCTAATTTTTCAGAAATTTTTGCAAGCTGGTTGTCAAACAGCCATTAAGAAAAGATCAAGTTATATAAAGTTACAATGAAATAAATTATATTTTTTAAAAAGGTCATAAAAACTCGTCACTTCCTAATTATGTCACTACGCGTCGCCAGTATCTCTGTTCTTGGAGTTATTTATGTGTGTTGCAGGGGTCGCCAGACTTTTTCTGTAAGAGGGCCAGACAGTAAATATTTCAGGCTGAATCTGCAGTCCACGGGCTGAATCTGGCCCCAGCCTGCTGTCTCTCTGTGTGGTGGGAATTTTACGGTGGGGGACACATCTTCCTAACTCCACGTGCAGTGACACATGTTGGTAGCTTGCAGTCAGCCACAGGGGTTGTATTTACACCAGGAAAATTGTCAAGTGCTATAAATCAGGGCTTTCCTTTTTCTCGGCAGGCTGACTGTCGAACACTTACCAGCACACCGCTGCCTACGGGGACGGGCAAAACCGGAAGGAACCCTGTCCGCTTGGAGGGTACCGTGTGTTGGGGTTCGAGCACCATTGCATGGGTTGGGGGGACGCAAGGAGGGCGCTGTGCATGGGCTGGCAGGTCTCCACCGGAGACCAAGCTTGGGGGGGGGGCATCCGCCTGCAGGTGTGGCTCCTGGACGTGGGCTCAGCTAGACCCCTCCTGGGCTGGCCATTGGGCTGGTACTCTCCTCCCCACTGGGGACTGTGCCACCTTGTGAGATTCCCTCATCGGCAGCCCGGGTGGCAGGGGTGTCTCTCCCTTCTGAGTCCATTCCAGGGGAAAATTCGGAGAACCAGGAGCTGAGACCATGAGCACATGCAGGCAGTTGACCCCCCTGTGCACGATGGTGTCCCAGCTCCTGGCACAGAGCTTGGTACACAGTAAGTCCTCCGCCAGCACGGCCTAGGGTTGGGCGCCCAGTACGCTCCTGAATCGCAGGTGACAAGCCAGAGCTGGCTCAAACGAGCAGGCATTGCCAGCAAAGAATTCAGAAAATGACAGCTTTCTCTGGTGAGCTGGACTTTGCTTGGTGAACAGGCCTGTAGGAGCCCGAGGCGGGTGAAGGCTCCGTGAATTGCCGTGCACTTCCTGTTGCTCTGTACACCTCCCGAGTTCAATATGGGAAGGGTAGACTGTCAGGAGCCTGGCCCGTGCTTTGGAGGGTCTGGAGTCCCGTGGCATTGAGGGACAACTGGGTAACACAGGCCAGCCACAGAAACTCAGTGGGCTGGTGGCTCCCAAGGAGGGTGGGCAGTGCCATCGATGGGCTTCTGCTGGAATATGACAGTGGGATTCAGATTCATTTCCGGGTCAGGAACCTGGGCTAGCAGGAGGTGGGGGACTCTGCTGTGAGTGACCTGACTTCCAGTCTAGAAGGCTGGGGACTTGACCATCACAGACTGAGTACTAATGCCATCCCATCTCGTCCCGTCCCCACTTACCAGCCCAATCCATCTTGTGGCTGGCACTTTCCTAAGCACAGGGAGTATGCGAGTTTGATGATCGGTCACTGCACATCTGCTGAGCCCGGCTGTGTGCAGACACTGAGCTAGCGCTGCTAGTGTCTAGGGGGCTCCAGCTCACTGATTTCAAACTAAAATCAAGAAATGTTATTATTTAAAGATGACATCCCTTGAATTCAACATTTTCTCCCTAAGTGTCTGCTCAAGACAATGCTACAAAGGAAGATAGTTGTAATGTCTCCCCAGATCCCTACACGAGTGGTAAACATATGGGATTTGAGGTCAAACAGAATGTCAGGTTCAAATCTTGGCTGGACAGCAGGCAGGATAGCTGCCTGCCCCTCAACTTGATAATAATTCCTACCTCTGGGTTGGTGGGGAGGAATAAATGCAAACAAATATGTAGAGGTCTCAGCACAGAATGTGGCCTTATGGGTGCTGGTGGTTGTCATCATGACTTTGCTACTAATGTTTGCAAAACAGCCCCTGCACCAGGCAGTACCCAGGATGCCTGGGACGGTCCTGGAAGAAATCGGGGATCCTTTGCATCCTGCTAAATCTCCTCCTTCTACTGGAGCTTTGCACCCTGAATGGACAGAGGAGGGTCCATGGATGTCCCCGAAGTGGACAGCAGCTGCCACTAGGCCACCTCGGTGACTTCACTGGCAACCACTGCCTCCCTTCTGGGTGGCACGGCAGCCCCCTCACTGGCATCCCTGCCTCTGGGCTATTTCGTTGCACCCCTCATTCATGTTACTGTGCAGATTTTCAAAGATGCCATGTACAAGCCACTCTCTTACATGTCCCCACTGCTCTGGTCCCTGGGTCTGCATTTCAGGGCACTTCCTGCTCACCTTCCAGGCCTCTGCCCCATCACCCTAGGCACCTTGCATGCCGTGGCAAATGAGTGCAGTTTCCTGGACAGGGTGAGCTTCCTCCCATCTCTTTGCCTTTGTATGGGCCATTCCCTCTTCCTAGAGCCTTCTTTAACTGATTCCTCTTGGAGTTGGGACATGTACACTCGTGTCACCCGCCCTGCTGGGTTAGGCATCTCCTGTTCCCAAGCACAGCATGGTCATTCTGTTTTTACATTGTCCTGGACTCTGAGCTCCATGGTTTGTGCTTGAGTCATGAGCTCTGGAGAAACCTGGGCTAGTTAGCTAAGTGAGCCCGGGGAAGTCATTTAAGCTCTTTGTGTCCTCATCTCTGAGAGTGGATGGGGACAGTACCCATGTCATGGGGTTGCTGTGAGAAGAAAATGATGTGTTGACGCAAAATTCTTAGCACAGAGGAAATCTCAGCCCACCGTGGCTATTATAGCAATTAACTGCTATTAATACCAGTGCCTGGCCTGCAACTGGCATACAGCAGGAGCTCAATAACCACCTGAACAAACGACCTAATTCCACCCATTCATGCACTGGGGGTTTCTTGGCCACAACCATCCTGCACACTCACATCTCTCAGGTTCGCTCCTTCTAGCTTGATGATTTTTCTCGAGGCTGCTGAAGTTCAGAGCGTGAAGGGAACGCCAATAAATTGTGGGGAGTCAAAGAATTCCTGATTCTGTAACCTAACTGTGCTTCCCCCACCCCCTTTTGCCCGGCTCCTGGGCAGGCTCGATGTCCCCCCTGTATTTGGTGCAGGATGCAGGCTGGGACCTGCCTCCCCCCCCTCTCCCGCCTGCCCCCAGCCCTGGCCAGGTTCCGGGAAGAGGGTCCCGGGGGGAGCATCGCCATGCTGTTTGCTTTTGGGAGACAGGGAGGGGTGTGAACAATTCCCAGCGCAAGGACGCAGTGGACACTCTGCGGCAGTCACGATGCAATTCAACACACGCTGCACACGTTCACGTGTTCACGACAGAGGCACCTTCACTTAACACAAAGGCAAAAATCTGGGGTTTTAACGTTATTAGCTGTGGGATGGAACGGAGGTAGTAAGAAAGCCTGGCGGAGGAGCTGGCCGTTTGCTGGGTGGCCTTAGGAGCAGCTTGTGATGCAGAAAGGGCATGTTCTGCTTCCAGGCTGGAGTCTGTGACTCTGGTTCATCCCACAAAGGCCCTTCCAGTACCATCCTCTCCCGGCTCACCCAGAGACGCATAACCAGGTCTGAGGTAGAGGAGGGGTGGCTGTTACCTGGGTTCCTAGAAGAGGCTCTGTCTCCAGGGACGGAAGGAAGGACGGGGGCTCTCTCCAGGAGGTGTGAGCACCCCCAGGCCAAGGAAACCGCTGTCCTGCGGCCCCCTCTGGCCAGCCTGGCGGGCAGCCTGGGCCAGGGAGGAGGTGTCAGAGGTCAAGTGGTCCAGCCCCCGCCCCACCCCCGCCCAGCCCGGGCCCCCAGCTGCCACCTGGCCGCACCTGGGCCGTCGTGGCGCCCTGCCTCCCCTCCGAGTCCGGCGTGGGCCGTCGGGGCGGCGGTCGCCCCGGCCCGCGGGCCGCCCGGCTCTGCACCCGCCTGGGCACCGGCGGGGGCGCGGCCGGCGTGACGTCGCGGCCCGCCCCGCGCCCCCTGCCCCTCCCCCGCCGGGCGCGGCGGCCCGGGGCCTGCCGGGGCTCGCCCGCCCAGCCCCCTCCGGCGCCCCTCCCGTCGGGCCGCGCCTCCCCCAGTCCCCGCCCGGCGCGCGGACTCCGCCCGCGAGAGGCCGAAACCGCGGCGGCCGCCGCCGTTGCCGCCATTGACGTCAGAGGGGCGGGCACATGACCCCGCGGGGACCAATCGCGCGGGCGCCCCGCCGCTCCTGCCGTCGCTCGGCCGCGCCGGCCCCCGCGGCCCCCGCCCGCCGCACACTCGCCGGCCGACGCGCAGCCGCTCGCACCGTCCACACGCGCGGCGGGCGGCGCGGGGCCCCGAGACACGCCCGCGCCCGCCGCCGCCGCCCCCGCCCCGCCGGGGCGCCCGCCCGCCCCGCCCGCGCCCGCCGGCCCGCCCCCGCCCGCCGTCCCGCGCCGCGAGCATGCACCCGACGAGCTAGGAGGAAGCGGGAGCCCCGCAGGAAGCGCCCAGGCCGGCCGAGCCCGCCGCGCGCCGCCCCCGCGGGCAGCGCCCCCTCCTCTGCGGGCGCCGCCAGCCCCACGCCCCCCCACCTTCCCGGGGGGTGGGGGGGTGCGGGCCGCCGGATCCGGGGGCCCCGCCGCCCCAGAAGCCCCGCGCAGCCCCCGCTCCCCGCCCCCCGCCGCGGCGCGGCCATGGATCTGACCAGCAGCGCGGGCGGCGGCGACCCCCGGCAGCTCGAGGAGACCAAGCCGCTGCTGGGGGGCGACGTGTCGGCGCCCGAGGGCACGAAGATGGGCGCCGTGCCCTGCCGCCGGGCCCTCCTGCTGTGCAACGGGATGAGGTACAAGCTGCTGCAGGAGGGCGACATTCAGGTCTGTGTCATCCGGCACCCGCGGACCTTTCTCAGCAAGATCCTCACCTCGAAATTCCTGAGGCGCTGGGAGCCGCACCACCTAACGCTGGCCGACAACAGCCTGGCGTCCGCCACGGTGAGTCGCTCTGCCGGCTGCGCCCCCGCGCGCCCCTCGGCCCGGGCTGCGCCCCGGCCGCCCCTCGGCGCCGCACCTGGGGCCCGGGGCCTGTGCGGCGTGGGGGTGCGGGGCACGCGGAGAGCCGGGGCGCCCCGCTCCTGGCCTGCTCCCGGGGCTGGCTTTGGGCATCTGAAGCCCACGCCAGCCGGCGGGGCTCGGGAGGGACCCTCCGAACGCCGGGGACGTGTGGCCCACCCCGGGCTGGGTGTCTGGGGACCTTGTGCGCCCGAGCCCTCTCGGGTTTCTGGTGGCGGGGGGCCGTGGGATCGGCCCCGGGCCGGGCCCTCATCGTGGTGGGGGTTCCCTCTCTGGAAGCCGGTGGCCCATCTGGGTCTGAGCTGGAGGAGAAAACAAAACACGACCCAAAAATTAAAAAAAAAAAAAGAAAATCAAAACCTCAAAACCCCCAAGCCCCAAGAATTTCCAGAAGCTGGTTCCTTTCTTAGCTTTCCCCGTCCTTTATTCTTTTTCCTTCCTGGGGCTGGCAGGCGAAACTGGGTGCTTCCCTTTCTGAAAATCTCATTTGCACATTGGGAGGTGGAAGTGGAGGGGGAGGGGGCCGTGGGCCTGGAATAGCTCCAGCCCGAGGGGGGTCGGGTTCCCCCGGTTGTGGAGCCCCGGGTCGCGCATTGTCTGTGGGGTGTGTGTATGTACGTGTGTTTTGCTGCCGGAGGTTTTATTTGGTGGTTGTTATTGTTTTGAAATATATGGCTAGGGCTGGGTCAGCCGGATGAGATGGAGAGGAGAAATTGATCTGTTTCTGAAATGAAATCTGCAAATGGTGGCCTCCTTCATACGTGGAGAAAGACAGCAGTGGTGGTGGGGGGTGGGGGTGGCGGGTAGGAGCCTGAACAGGATGCTTTGTGTTTTGAAACAAGGACAGTTTCAAATGCCGTGGCCGCCGGTGGCTTGGGCCTGAGCCTTGCTGTGGGGGTCCCATCCTCTTTGGAGAGGTGGCCCGCCCTCCCCAGAACGGACAGGGCCCCCCTGGGGCCGCCGCGATCCTGTTTACTAAGCACAGTGGGAGGGGGGCAGAACCCAATGCCTGCCCACACCTGTGCCAAGAAAACGCAGCCAGGAAACAGGGTGTCGCTTACATGGCATGTCACAAACGTGTAGCGTGTGTAGACATTTCCCCAGCATCCGTGCTCCCTTGGCGGTGTGTCACAGGCCATGACACATGCTCCAAGGAATGGGGAGGGGGGAAAAGTTAGCCGAAGAGTCCTACTCTTTGAATCAGGCCCCCGGCCTCCACCCCAGAGGAGTACACACGAGGACTTTTATTCTGAATTTGGGGTCCGACATGCTTAGAGCACCTATTTATTTTCTCCTTCCTGTGGGCAGGTTGGTGCAATGTCTGCAAAGCCTCCTTTCTCGGGGAGGGATTGCTGGGTGCCGGGAGGACGCCCAGCCCCGGTGTCAGGCTGCTGCATGTTCTTAAACCCGTCCCGGCCAGGGGCCTCAGCATTCAGCTTTTCGGTTGATGGAGGGGGAGCGAGCCTCGGAAAATTGGCCAGCACAGAGTGTTTGGGGGGGGGGGGGCTGGTGACCTGGGCACCTCCCTGCCTGGGCTCTGGAGCCCCCAGGTCTGGCTTCACGATCGTCAGCTCAGGGGCACTTTATTGGGCTTCATTGTTGTTCTTCCATGTCCCAACATGAAGGGGAATTGGGGAGGGAGAAGGGTTGGGAGGGACAGTGACCTGCCATGAAGGACAGGCCGAGCCCCCCCCCCAACCCTCGGGAGTTGCCAGGATGAGTCCCCTGCTGCCCATGTCCTTGGTTTGGGGGAAGCCAGCTCTGGAGACTGAGGCCCCCATCTTGCCTCTCGTTGTTTATAGGCATGTCTGAGGAGGAGGGAAGGGGAAGGAATACTTGAGCAGCCTCAGGCCCCGTGGCCACCGTGGCCATCGGAGGTGGCACCTTCGGTAGCTTGGGCCTCTCTGGAGAGCACCTGTGATTTCCAGTACTGGGACCGAGGGTTGTCCATGGCGTTGGGAAACGTGGAAGGAGGAACTACGAGGAAGCGTCCAATGGGCTGGCATAATTCCCTCTCTACTGCCTTTCGTCACCATGCCCGGCAGGCAGCGGGTGTCCCGAAGGTTTGTGCTCCCCCCGTTGGGGGGTCCAGAGGGGGCAGGGCTCTCCCTGCCAGGGCCTGTGAGCGGAGGCGGGCAGCTCCAGGCGGGCCTGGCTGGAACAGTGGCCTCCAGGGCAGCGGTGGGGCTGGGACTGCCACCAGGGACCTTGTCCCACCATGAGACACCTGGTTGGTGTCCAGGCTCTCGGGGAAGCAAAGGAGCCCCTGTGGGGTTTCCCTGAGGCCTGGGCGTTATGTAACCTGTCTGCATTTTATAGTGCGGCCCAAGCACTGTATTGAGAAATATTAGCCCAGACGAAACAAAGGTGAATTGGAGGGCAGTTCTCTACAACAGAAACCCTTTGCAGCCCTGTGGCTTTGTTGTAGCCCCTGGCCCAGCCTTGAGCTGCCATGTAGCAAGTATGTTTCATACAGGGTGGAATCCTATCATGCAGTGAAATGCGCACCTTCCATATTTTAAGCTGTCTACACAGACCAACTCAGGACCATCTAGTGAATAGCTGGGTAATTGTATGGGCTTCAAGAATAAGACACAGAGTGATTGATCTGCATTTAAACCAATAAACAAAGCCAATAATCTTTTTTTGTCCAGACCGTCTTTGGAACTGTCTACACTGATCCAGTTAACCGAATTCTAAGAAATTAAGACCAGGTTTGCAGGACCACGGCTGCATCAGGCGGGGTTGCAAGCATACTGGGGGCCCCCCCACTCCCACCTGGCAGGTGGTTTCAACTGGGTACACCCCTTAGCCTGGACCTCTCTTGGTTCTCTGCTAGAGAGATCCACAGAGGGGCCCGATGCTGTGGACTCAGCCTGGGGTCCAGGGACCTGACACCCCTGCAGGTTGTCGTAGCCCGCAGAGCCGACTTTGCCTTCCGCGGGATCAGGTCGGGGCTTGCCCTGCCGTCCTCTCCTGGGCCGGTTGCTGATTAAATCCTTGCCGAGCCAACCGCGTGCCTGACATGGCTTGTGGCAGCGGCCGGTTTGATGCCCCTGTACTTGGAAACTTTGGATCCGGAATGCTGGTAGACAAAGGAGGAAGCACACAGGCGACAGTGACCCGGCTAATGTGGGAGGGGACGTGGGGAGGCGTGGGCCCCTGCCTGGGGGACCCGGACCGCACCTTTCCGAGGAAGGGCCCAGCTGGTCAGGCTGTGGCGCCTCATTCCCCTTTCACATCCAGGCTTCCCGGTCCGTGGCCTCCCCGGCTCTCCGCCGCTGTTGACCCTGGTGTCGGTTGTGTCTACACCCGGAGGTTCTGCCCAGGCAGCTGGGTTCAGCAAGACCAGAATCCATTTTGCTGTTTCCGTCCCCGGGTTGAATTTGATCACCTGCTAGACATGTTTGTCTGCTGGCAGAGGGCTTTGTCTGTAGGCTTTGTTTCCCTTGCACCAAAGGAGTACAAATAAGCCACTTACCTTTTATTTCATCTTACTTTTAAAAAAATGCAGCGCGTGGTATTTTAGATTGGTGGGTCCGGTCAGAAGAGTCCTTTCTTCATTTACCAGGCAGGGGTCGGGGCCCAGGTGACAGCAGGTTTTTTATTCTCAAGCCGTAATTCATCAATGGCTCGTTTCAGAATTTTCACCACTCTGCTGCGTGATTGAAATGTTGCCGGGCATCTTGTCGTCACGGGTGGGAAAAGAGAAGCCGCCTTAATTCTCATCGGTTTCTTTAGCCTCGTGTTTTCTTGGTGGGGGGGTGGTGGCAGCCATCACCTGAACTTGACTGTGCTTAGCAAATGCTTACTGAGCACCTACTGTGCGGCACGCGCCGAGCTGAGAGTTGCACATCCCGATGGTTGGTTTCTACCGGAGAATTGAGATCCGCGTCCCCCAGGGTAGTCACAAACCCCCTGGGAGCTCATCGGTGTGCCTGCGCACGCGTGTTAATTGTTTTTTCATTTCTGTCACATACACCCCTCCCCAGTGGCCCATCCTTCCCGCCTTTGATTTATTTGATGTGTTTTGTGGCAGTTAGTAAACACAGATCTTCTTTGCTTTGCATGCCAATTGTCATAGAAAGATTTTGGAGTATATCATTTATTTCCTAGACAACTTGTCTGACTGGAGATGGGGGACGGGTGGAGACAGGAGAGGAGAAAAAGTCAAAATTCTCAGTAAACAGCACACATGGTCCGTCTTCCTTTGGCTGTAATAAGTAAGTGCATTTTAAGGAGGAAGTTTTTTTTTTTTTTTTTGATACAGAGTCTCACTCTGTTGCCTGGGCTAGAGTGCGGTGGGATCAGCCTAGCTCACAGCAACCTCAAACTCCTGGGCTCAAGTGATCCTCCTGCCTCAGCCTCACAGTTACCTGGGACTACAGGCATGCGCCACCATGCCCGGCTCATTTTTTCTATATATTTTTAGTTGGCCAATTAATTTCTTTCCATTTTTAGTAGAGACGGGGTCTCGCTGTTGCTCACGCTGGTCTTGAACTCCTGACCTTGAGCCATCCACCCGCCTCGGCCTCCCAGAGTGCTAGGATGACAGGCGTGAGGCACCCCGCCCGGCCAAGGAGGAAGTTTTGGTGGTGCCATCTGAGATGTCCTTCTTGGCCTGGCGATGTGCTGGTGCAGGGAGAAGGGGTCTCACTGCATGTGGCCGTGCTCTCCTCCGAGCCTTGGCCTGCAGGTGGCTTGCGTGCCGGCCCCACCAGCTCCTGTGCACCTCACCCAGCAGTGGGAGGGGGCATTTTGGGGACAACGTTCTGGGCAGGGCTCAAGGGGAAGCTGGTGACAGCAGTGTCCTGAAGACAGACCTGTCTCAGGGCACCTCCCTGCTGGCCTTGGGGTGGCAGGCCAGCCAGCCTCTCCCCTGGGCCAGCCAGGGCTGACTTGTCCTAAGGGTACCCGGTTGGTGTTCTGCGGAATGGACATTGGAGATGGTGGAGTTAGGCCTTATCTTGAAGGAATAAATGAGATCAAGGGAGGCGGCCAGGTGTAGGCGTCCCCGCTGTGGGCCAGAACAGACTTGCACTTCGCCGTCTCGTGGCACTGGGTTCAGAGGGTGCAGCTCCCTAGCTGTGTGCCTTTGCCGGCCCCCACTGGTCCTGGTTTATTCCCCATCCACAGGGCACCTCAAGTATAGAGTTGCTTCCAGGATTGGCGATAATCAATAAGCACCTACTAAGGACAGCCAGTAGCACATAGTAGGGGTGGAACAAGTGACCAGCATTCCAATTCCTGTTTTCCTAATTGCCCTGGTAGAGCTTCGTGAAATTCTGTACAAATGGGAGAGATTATTGCTATTTAAAGATGGGCGGTCTCCAGCAGAGAGTCTCCAGAGATGAACAGTGCATTTGGGAAAGTCAGGAGTGTTTAGCAGATGTCGTACATATGAAGGCAATGACATTGTTGCCAGCAGTTTAAGAAAAATTCCTCAGGGGGCACAGTCTACTTTCTTTTTTAAAAAAAGCAACGTTTTTTTTTGGGGGGGGGCGAATTAAAATAGTCATGCACGCACCAAATAAATTCCAATAGTACGACAAGGCACACAATGAAAAATAAGGTTTCTTTTTTACCATACGCCCCCACGGCGGCTCGCGCTGCTACGGCTTCTGTGTGTCCCGCTGGCCATTCCAGACGTTTACACACTGCTCTGCGCTGTTGTTCGCTCGCCGGGATATTCTGGAGATCATTCTAGATCTGTGCACGTGCAGCTGCCTTGCTCTTCCTCACTGCTGCGTGCTGTTCCCTGGGAGAGGCGTACCGTAGTAATAGGAGCAGGCTGTCCCCTATTGATGGGCATTTAGGTTAAGCCCGATTTTTTGCTATTTCAAACAAGACGCTTTCTATTTTTATTCGGCAGAGTTGCTTTTATTTGATAATCTGGATGTTTTCCCTCTTTGGGAGGGAGAGCTGACCCTGTCTTCGAAGGGGGAAGGGCAGTGTTGCCTGGAGTCATGGGTGCGTGGAGTCACACTTCGGTCTGGCTAAATGTCACCGAGCAAGGAACCCCCTCGGAGGGTCTGAATGTCCGCAGGTGAACAGGGGCCTCTGGCAGGGACACACTGCCCTCGCCCCCCAGGACAGGGTCTGAGCAGCTCCGCCCGATGGCGATGGTGTGGTTTTTATCCCAGACTTCCTGCTTTCCCCAGGTGGGAGCCAGGCCCCCCCTCCAGCCCCATGGTGGAGAAAGAGGAAGTGAAAATTTCTCTTCCTTGTGCCTGGGCTGTGGTCATGAGTCACCCGGTGTATTCAGCAGGCGCTCATCGAGGCTGAGTGCATTCTGAAAGGAAGCTTCGCTTACACCGCAGAGCCCTGGGTGAGGGTGATGAGACGCGAGCACGTGGGGGAGGTGTCGCTGAGCGTGTGAGGCAGAGGGGCCGCCAGAGAAAACGTTTCTGGTGCCGAGATCGTCTTCAGTCTTCAGGAGCCATTTCCGGCCCCCTGCCACGTGCGGAGCGTGTGTCCTGATGTTTGGGGTGCGCGGGGGAGTGAGGTAAGGCATGGCCGCTCGTTTCGGGCCTTTGTTCAACAGATAGGTGTCGCCCAGGCGACGCCTGGGAACCGAGACCCTGCCCTGGTGGAGCCTGTGTGGGTGGAGTGAGCGACAGACAAAAACAACTGAGCAAGTAAATGTAAAATCCGTGACAGGGAGAGTCAGGCTCAGTGGCTTGAGTCTGTAATCCCAGCCACTCGGGAGGCTGAGGAGGGAAAATCGCTGAAGGCTAGGAATTCAAGAGCAGCTGGGGCAACATTGCCAGACCCTGTCTCTTTAAAAAAAAAAAAAAAGCTGGGTAAGGTGACGCTGGGGGAAGAGCACTCCAGGCAGAGGGAACAGCAAGTGCAAAGACCCTGAGGCTGGATCCTACTTACATGTGACGTGGCCCAGCAAAGTGGCTGGTACTGTAAGTGCTCCATGATTGCCAGTTTCTTTCCCCTGCTTGCCAGGTGCTGTGAGCATCTATTAAAAAAATGTGTGAGCACCTAGACTATGCTGAGTGCCGGGCACACAGGTAGCGCCTTGCCCCATAAAGCTTCCGTTCCAGTGCTTTTGTTGTATGTTTTTTCTTTCTTTTCTTTGAAACCTGGCTCCCTCCCAATGAATAACGAAGAATAGCTTTGTAGCAGTACTTTAAGAGACTCTTAAAATTATGAAGCCCAGCAAAACTTTAAAAACTAGCTCCCTTTGTCCATAACTAGGTTCCAAGGATCCTAGGATCTAGAACATACTCTAATCATCTAACTCACCTCTGGCTTTGCTGGTGGGCACAGGGTGAGGGGAAGCGTGTTGCCCAGAGACCCTTACGGATGACTCAGCAGCCCGTCTGGGATGCAGACCCAGACTCTGCCTTCCACACTGCCCTGTGCTCGTGGCTCTGCTGCTTCGAAGCCATCATCAGACGTAATAGGATGGAGAAAGCCACTGAACTGATGAGGCTGGCTGGGCCGTCTTTGGAGGGGAGCAGCCGATCTGCATTCTGCAGTGCCTGCGTGGGTGGCAGTGGAGGAATCAGACGGGGAAGCAGGCTTCCCGTGGGCGGGGCTGGCTGGGTCCAGCTCAGGTGTGGTCATCCGGAGAGGGGGGCTGACACCAGAACTCCCGCTGGCTGCTTTGGCATCCTGGGCCAGGCCTGGGCTCCTGAGAGGTCCGGTGGAGCTGGAAGTCAGAGCACACAGTCCGTGTAGACCAGGCCCGGCTTCCCTGCAAGCCGTTCTGGCTCTGTCTGGCTGGGCTGAGTCCGTCGTGCGTGCCGGTGTAAGACGCGGTGGGGAAGTGGAACCGTGGGTGCGGAAGGGCTTGTGTGTTAGCCAGGGGGACAGGCCGCTGTGACAAGCAGCTCCACGTCTAGGTGGCTTCGTGCAGCTCAGTTCTTGCTCACACCACGGTCCAGTGTGGTCTCCAGAGGGCTCTGCCTCACTTGATCAGCTGGGTGCCTGGGTGCCTTCGTCTGTGTCATGGTGCTGCCATCCTCCGGGTCCTCCATTTGGGGGGACGGGGAAAGAGAGTGAGCCCCACAGATGAGCGGTTTGCAGGTCTGGCCAGATCGGTGGGCTGCAGCTCAGGGGGCTGGGAAATGTGCTGTAGATGTGTGTCCAGGAGGAAGAGGAGGTCCTGGAAGTGATGATGACTGCCCCCACCCCAAGGCCCCCAGGCTCCTTGGGACACAGCAGTGGGCCTTGAGACCCCCAAGGCACAAAGAGGAGAACTGCCTCCCTGGAAAGAAATGCAGATGACGAGGTCTCCAGTGCCTGGGCTCAAGGTTGGTGGCGGGTCGGCAAAGCTTGCAGTCTTCACTGGTGGGGGGTAAAGTAGGAGAAGCAAATCTGTTGTAAGAGGCAGACCCACACCTTCCTGATCACGAGCACATTTACTGTATACCTACTGTGCGTGGGCACAGTGCTCATTTAATTTTCATGACAATCCTGTGGGCTTATTACTGTTATTCCCATTTTAGAGATGCTGTAATAGAGCCTCAGATGAGGAGAATTGGGAGGAGGAAGAGTTGAGAGTCAAAGCCAGGTCCGACCCCATGCTTGTGTGTGTGTCCCTCAGTGTGCGTGCACCTGTTGGATACACGTAAAATCATTGCAGCCTCCTGCACAAGCGTCTTAGTTGGAAATAAGTGGGCTTAGCCGTTTAGGGTTTGCCAAGGTTTGGCAGAAATTCCTCGGTGAGTTGTCAAGTAGGTTCAGGGAACGCTGTTAGAAAGCGAATGTCCAGTATTTATTTGCAGAGGGCCAGCGTCAGGTGCTAGGTGTATAAATTGAATACCGGATACCGCGTGTGCAGAGTGAACGCTCCCAGGCGCTGCGCTTGAGAAGTCACACCGTTTCCTCCTTCCCAAAGGGTTGCAGTGGCATGGACGTGTAGTATTAATTCAGTTATACACTGTAGAGCAAAGCACACATCCTTAGAGAGGTTTGTGTGCTGTCCTGCTGTTTGGAGGGAGGAATGGAAGCGGTCACAGGATGGGTGGTTTCAGGAAGGACTTCTCCGTAGGAGAGATCGTTCTGGATGGACAGAGATGGGATTGAGACTGATGGATGTGGGGTGGGGGGATGGGTAGAGGCCACAGTGGGCAAAGGGACAGGCCAGAGCAGTGGGGCACGTTCTGAGAGGTGGGCACCATGAAGACGGAGGTCAGGTTTCCTCCTAGAGCAGAGTGATGAATGTCGCATTCCCAGAGCACGGGGATGGTTCAGGCGGAAGGTGGTTTCCAACGCAGAGGGACTGAGGACTGGCCGGCCAGCCGGGAGCCCGGGATGCCACTGAGTGGAAGCTTCAGGAGTACAGGGATCTCTGAGTCACCAGGGCCAGGCAGTTAGTCACAGTAGTGACCATGCAGCGGCCACTCACGTGTGATCAGCGTTTCCTTTTGCCAGGCGCTGCGCTAGGCGGGTTGTTCCAGTGATCCATGTAACCCAGTGAGGTGCTGTTCCTCTCTCCATTTTACAGATGAGGAAACTGAGGCAGTGCCTCTCAACAGACGTTCTTTGCATGAATGAATGAACAACCTGCCTGGTTGGGAGGTCCGTCCTGTTGAAAGGGGAGGACAACACACACACTATGATCTGTACCGTCCCTTCCCTGTAACCCCGTGTGCCTCTGGCCCTGCCTGTGATGGTGTGTCGCACTGCTGCCTTCCTCCAGGGTGCTCTTCCTCCTGAGCGAAGGAGAGTGCATATTGTGCGCACAGTGTCCCCAGCACGTTGCCCAGCACATGGTGCGTGCAGCCAGCTCGGTGTGGACACCGGCCCCAGGGTTCCTGGCCCACCTCCACAGCCCGTGACGAGTGACAGAGTGCCAGGCTGCTGGGCTGGCCTGGTGAGGTCCTGGCGGGCTCTCTGCCTCGGGCGCTCTCTGAGTCGCAGGCCTGAGGCCTCTACTGCGAGCTTTGGCTCACAGGGCTCCCCTTCTGGAACCTTCCCTGCCTGGAGGCCAGCCCCTCCCTGGGCTCTCGGGAAGGTGGTCCCATTGGGCTGCAGCCTAGGCCGGGAGGATGGCTGGCCCTTTCTAGATGACGCAGGAGTGGTGCTCTGCTTTGTGTCTGCAGTGGCGGAAGTGCAGTGGGCTCACGGGGACCGCCCCATTCGAAACGGGAACAGTGACATGCTGACTTCTGTCTGTTGCTCTGGTTTCACAACCCTGTGACTGAGGCTTGCTTCAGGGGTGGGAAAATGAAGGAGTGTGACCTGTCCAGCTGGCTTGTGCTCCCGGGCTTGGGGTCCCAGCAGGGCCAGCCAGAGCCCAGAGCCAGATATGTGCGGTGTAAGATGGGGTGGGGGTGGCTGCGGGACAATAGTGGTCATTCTGCAACCATCTCGACTCCCTTAGACACGTTGTGCGCTTAATCCTCGCGTCAGCCCCGTGAGGAGGTGGGAGGGAAGCTGAGACCCTGACGGTTTGAGCTTACACCACGGGGACCCAGGCGGCCTGGCTCCAGAGTCACGATGTGTCCTTGGTGGGGTTTGAGCGCAGGAGCCCCGGCAGCAAGGGCTGAATCACCAGCCAGCAGCAGTGACAACAGCTCACACTCACATGGCGCTGCTCTGAGCCCTTCATGTAGGTGAGCTGTCGTTTGATCTTTGTGATGCCCTTGTGAAGTGGTGCTGTCACTGTCCCCATTTTACAGATGAACAAACTGAGGCTCAGAGAGGCGAGGTCACCACTTACTCAGCTTGTAATGGTGGAGCCAGCATTTGAACCCTGGCTGTCTGGCTCCAGAGTATCACTGCGTGTGGCCAGAGAGCAAGGTTTTAGGGCTCAGAGCAGAGTGTCAGAAAGGCCCAGGTGGCCAGATGGTTCCGTGTTGAGAGGAGGGCCTTGTAGAAAAGCAAGCATGTGGGCAGGACGGAGGGACCCACCCTGCGTGGAGTGGGCCCCATCCGGGAGCTTCCCGGGGCCCAGCAGCCTGTAGTGTGGCATCTTCCTGCAGACCCGTGTCATCTGCCCGTTAGTCCCCAGGTTGTCAGCGCAGCTCTCGGGCCTCAGCTTCCTCTCCCAAGATGGCCTGACCCGGAGGGGCCGCTCTGATGGACCTGGCCGTGACAACTTGGCCGCAGCGAGCGTGGAGTTCAAAGTCCACCTCGCAGTGGCCGCCCGCCCTGCCTGCAGTCTGGCCCAGCTCTCCCACGCCACAGAGCTTTGGCACGCACCTCTCCTTTCTGCCTGGAGCGCAGGTCCCCCAGCCCCGCCCCCTTGGCCTTCCAGGGCCACCTTCCCCGGTTGGAGCCAAGACCGGCCCCCCTGCAGCGCTGCCCTAACCCAGCCTCGGCCCAGGGCAGCCTTTGCCCATCCGGCTCAGCGAGTCGCCTCCCACTTGCAGAAACAGAACTAAAACGATCACGCAGGGATGATAGTGATCTTATAAAAAATAAAGAAGGAAAGACATTCTCCCAGAATCCCACCACCCGGAAATCACCCATGTTAACATATGACACACGTGCGCACAGGGAGCAGGACCGGGTCTTATCCTGGCAGGCCTCGGCTCACCAGATGCTGGGACATTTCCCCCCGACAGTTGTGACAACCCACACCGTGTAAAAAGAAGACATTGTCCCATGTTCCCAGGGGGCCACGTCGCCCTGGCTGAGGACCACTGTGTTCTTCGTTTAATTGTCACTCCCGCCCCGTGAGGTCCGGGTTTCTGGGGCGGGTACAGGCTGCCTGGGCTGCCGCCCCGCCCTGCCCTGCCCTGCAGTCACCTTGTCTCTCCAGAACTGGCCCAGAGGGGCTGTGAGGGACTGTGTGGGGGCCACAGGGGCCCCAGCCCATGTTGGCACCGTGAGGAGCCAATAGCTGGTGGGCCGAGGCGCCCCAGGTCCCCAGAAGGAAATCCCGCCTGGCTGGGGTGTTAGCAAGCTCCCCCACCTTTGATCCCTCCCAGCTGACCCCTCCCCCACTGTCCCTGCCTTTACCCTGATGACTCAGGACTTCAGAGATCTGGGTTGTTGAAAAGGGGAATTGCATCATGCCAATAAAGAAGAGAGAGCGGAAGATTAGCATTAGAAAGTTTGGGTGTAAGGAGAATGAGTTTGAAACCTGTTCCTTGCATCCTGTCTTCCTGTCTCAGTGGAAGCAGGTGCTTTGGGGGGTTGGGGAGCGGAGAGGATAGGGAGGGGCTGGGGTGGGGAACCTACTACGTGGTGCTTCTGAAATGGCCTTGTATCTGCTTGACCCAAGCCCCACCCGAGGCCCTGCACTGAGCCCTCTGCTTTTTGGGGCTAAATAAGCCCCATCATTGGAAAAGATACTAAAAAGGAAGGTTCTGGAGTTGTGTGTGGGTCCTGCCACCAGTTTTGGTGAAGAGGTAGGGGGTCTTGGGGCCAGGGAGCATTGCAAAGACGAGTAGTCTGGGGGCTCTTCTGATGTCCCCAGCGGTAAGCAGGGTGCCTTCTGGGCCCACACAGCCCTCGTAGGGGGCATGGCCAGGCGAGCTGACCTCAGCCCCCCGACTCCCAGCTGGGGGCTCCTGTGTGGGCCCACCCTGCCCAGCCAACCTGAGCAGCCTTGAAGGGGTCTGCTCTGTCTCCACTTAGGAACCTGAACACAGTCTCCCTGCTATGTCTTGGGAGGAGCCGGAAGTGTTAAAGACCCTGCGTGCCCAGGTCAGTCCTTCCCTAAAAGGGGACACTCCTTGAGCAAGGCCGTGAAGAGTCCTGGCCCGTTTCTTTTGAAACCAGACATTTCATGCATGGCCATTTCATCAGGGATGTGATCTAGCTCTCAGTGTCCTCCTCTGGAAGCGAGGAGGAGAGGACACCAGTAGCCCCCCTCCCAGGTTGTCCTGGGAGTGGCAAGTGCGTGGCAAGTGCGTGGACACGTTGGCTGCTGCCACCACCGTGGACACCGTCATTATTGTGCCTGCCACTCTGCCCGTGTTAGGTTCGCCCACCTGTTTATTCCTAAGAGTGAAGGGCAGCTCCTCTAGGGTGTGCCCGTGACCCTTTGCTGTGACCCCAGGCACCGCAGTCGGGAATGGGTCCCCAGCCCCTGTCCTAACACCAGCCACCAAGTCCCCAGCCTGAGTGAAAGGGAAACCCTCCGTCGGGAGAATTAAGACGTTATTGGTGGTTTTCCCCTCAGCTTTCAGCAGCAGTACTTGGGAAATAAGATTTTGATCTCGGGAAATATGATTTAAAAACAGAATTGAAAGTCGCTTTTATTTTCTAAACGATATTGCCCCTGACACATGCACTGCGTCTGGCTGGTGGCCTCGCCTCAGCATACCCGGGGGAAGTGCTTGCAGCTATTTTAGGGACCTCCACCCTGAGTGGGCTTTCTGCCTTTGATCCCCCGCTTAGGCCTGCGATGACCAGGGCGCCTGCTTTAGACAGAGCCCCGGAAGCAGCCCCTTTCTTTGGGGACAGCTCGCTGTGTCGTCTCAGCCTTGCTTACACCATCAGGAGGTGACTTGGTTTACCCTGCCTCCTCCCAGCCCTGCTCAGCCCACTTTGGAGGGCTGAAGACCAGGCCCATGAACGGAGACAGCTTCTGGAACTCTGAGTCCAGCCCTTTGCCCACGTCCCAGTGTCCCCTGCAGCGGGGGAGGCAGGTCCTTGCCTTCCTGTTGGATGCAGCCCCCTGTGGAGCCTTCTGAGAGGCGAGGTCTGGCTCCCCTGGCCACCGCAGGGTCAGCACAGGGTCCTGTGTATCTCCCTTTGTCTTGGGACATCCTTTCCCCTTGTTGCCCTGGAACCCCGCCCTCATTCTGTGCTGCCCTGTCCCAGCAGGCGTTGGGCCCTCTGGCTTCCTGGTGGGTCCCGCTAGTGCAGAGCCTGTGGCGGGTGATGTCAGGAGGAGAGTGAGTGGGGACATTTATTCCCCTGACTTGCATCCTTCTGGTTGCCATGGGTGGCGGCATCTCTGAGCCACGCCTCCTGTCGTGTCGCCCCTTCTACCCAGGTTTCTGTAGCTGTGCCTTCCCCTGTCCTGTTGGGCTTAAGGGTAGGAACACACGGAGGAGAGAAAGGGGGTGACCAGCTGTCCTGGCTTGCCCAGGACTGCCCCAGGGTTTTGCACCAAGAGTCCTGTGTCCCAGGAAGCCCCTCAGTCCCAGGCAGACTGGGATCCTAGGTAGGAAAACGTCTCTTGCACTTTCCCCATACTCTGCCCACACCTTAGTGTATTGTCCTTTTGTTAAAATTCCCTCCAATTGCACCATTTTGTGTCTGCCATCTGTTTCCTCCCAGGACCCTGGCTGGTACACCAGGAGCTCGGGGAGAATGGAGTTGTTTCAGAGCCTCCTCCCTTTAGAGTTCATGGTAACCCAATGGGCATCGTGCTAAACACGAGAAGAAGAGGTGCACTCTTGCACTTGGACTCTTTTCTGAAAATGTCGCCTCTTTGAAGAAAAACAGTGATGTTAACAATGATCGTGGCCCTTTATTTGCCCACTGATTACGGGCTTGCTGTTAAGAGCTTTGATGCGCTCTTGTGTTTCATCATGATGCCAGTCCTGTGAAGTTTTTCTAGGTTGAAGGAAACTGAGGCTTAGAGAGGTGAGGTCATTTGCCAAGGCAAGAGATCCAGCCGGGTCCAGCCAGGCTTGAACCCAGGTGGAGCTCGCTGCGAGGTTTCCATGCTCACCGATGAGGTGTTTTACAACCAGGGCCAAGCCAGACCAAAGCCACTGTTTTGCAACCGCTGGCACGGATCGGGTGTCTTGTCGGGCATGCGGGCGGTGGGTCTGCTGTTGCCCCTTCCTCCTGTGTTGAAGGGCTGCGTGCACAGAGCACGCAGGACTGGCTGGGCAGCCGGTGTGTCTTGGCCAAATTCAGCTAATGGTCCGTGTTGGAAAATGTTAGTCTATTTTTCCTTTTCCATTTGCCCCTTCCCCCCTTTTAATTTTTATAATTGGAATCAAAGCCAGCCAAGGTCGCAAGAGAACCTGCAGGTCACCTAGTCCTGGGATGGCAAATACAGACACATGCTGCTACCCCTCATTGCCTCACCCACGGCAGACATTGCCAGTCGATCCTGGCATGGTCAGTCTCCCCAGTGTGCCCAGAGACAGCCACTACCAATCAATTCCTGTTGACGTGCAGCAGGGAGCCTGTTTGCCATTCCTGACGTGGTCCAGCCCCTCCCACTGTATAGAGTAGTCAACTGTTCCTCAGGGGCCACCAGGAATGTGACACCTTCTCCATACCAGGGTGCTCGCTCTTAAGAGGTGACTTTGGGTTAAAAGTCTAATGTTTAGGATAGAGCTTGAGCCCATCCTTCGAAGTGAGGTATCACAAGAATTCAAAACCAAGCACCACATGTACTCGCCATCAAATTGGAAGTGACTGGTCAACACTAAGGTGCTCACATGGTAGTAATATTCATCGGGTGCAGGTCGGGTGGCGGGAGGTGGGTGAACTCACAACCAGTGGAGGCGGATTGCACCGGATGGGGGAAGGGCGTGCTTGTAGCCCTGGCTTGGGGGAGGCAGAGGCATTATATGTAACCAAAATGTTTGTACCCCTGTAATGTTCTCAAACCAAAAAAAAAGTCTGATGTTTAAGCGAAATGTGGTATAGAGGAAAGGACCTGGGTTTTGCATAGCAGTGCACGGGTCTGGGTTAAAATCCCAGTTCTGCCTCTTACTGGTTGTAACATTGGGCAGACTGCATCCTTCTTTGGGCCTCGTCTTTGAAACTGGAAATTACAGTCCCTATATTTTAGGATTATGAGAATCAGTGACACGGTATCTTTATCTGACATTCAGCAGGTGTTTATTGGGTGTCTAGTATGTGCTGGGCACTGTTCTCGGTGTCGTATGGGCAGTGAGCTGTGTAGACGCAGCCCCTGCTGCACGGAGCTGGCTGCCCTTGTACAGGCGAGGCTAGTGTTCCTTCCTCTCTCTCTTGGAAACCTGTGCAACCGTGTTGTGATCATTATCTTTCAACTTCTCTTATGTCGTATCCGCTTAAATTGTGGCCCATTTATGTGTCACCTGACTTGCTTTGGGACATGATTTATTTTTGCTTTCATTCCTGGTCTTGTTTGCATCCTTACATCGGGATGGCTGGTCAGTGAACCAGTTTGTCAGTCACAAAGAATAGAAATGACAGAATCTTCCCTACTGAGTGGATGTTCCAGGACACTGGGTCTAGACCTTGGTGAGAGACATACTCCTTCTGAAAATTTGCTGAGAGCTACGGATCCTTCTGCTGGCAAAATGGTAAGATGGCAGGCTCGTAAAATTGAGCACCTGTATGTTTTTTAGCACCTACAATATGGGCGTTCTTCGGGATTCACCGAGACCCCGCCCCCAGGCTGTAAGCAGCCTGTGACCAGCAGGAACTGGAACTTTGCATGGAAATAGACATGTAAATGATAAAACCTGTTTCGATAAATAGAAGGATCCAGGCTTTTATTGGGAGCCTGCTCCTCTGGCTGGGGAGGTGGGGTTTGTCAGCGTAGCCTTTTCTGTACTTGCTCGAGCTTGTGTTTAGTCTTCTTGCTTATGGTGGAATATTTTTCCTTTTATCCTAGTCTGGAGTTTCAAGGTTGGCGCTTCTTGCCCCTAGGATGTTTATTTTAAGATTTGAAACAGTTCTTCAGTCTCTGATAAGGCGGCGGGCACCGCCGAGCGTGCGTGGCGGTGGCGTCCAGGGGCCCTCCCGCCGGAACCAGGCTCCGTCCAGCCCCCGATGGCGTGACCTTGGGCCGCCTCACCTCCCTGGCCTGTAAAGCAGAGGCACAGAGTGACCACAAACCCTCGACGGCCAAGGGTTGAAGAATACTAAGCATGCAGAGTATCCAAGTAGGCCAAGGCAGAGTTTGCGTGTGAACACCTTGGATTGGGAGGTGCGGATCCTGTGGGCTCTGACAGGTGGCTGTTTTTATTGAGTCTTTCCTACGGCGGCTGCGTGGCAGATGTGGCCCGAGTGAGCTGAGTCCCCTCTGTGAGGTGGCGGCGCGTGTGATCCCCCCCCCTCGGGTGCTGAAGACGCTGCGTCAGCAAGGCCGGCCAGGCGCCGTTAGAGGAGGCCAAGGGTCTTCCTCGGTTGCTAGCTGGTTAGGGACCCAACCCATGAGTTTCCTCCTTGCCTTTGGGTCTTCCGTCGTAAGCTGGCGCAGATCTCCAGCCACGCCCTGGAGTGGGACGTTATTGAAATGACAGGAAAGAGACAGAGTGAGTTAGTTCCACGAGGCCGCTTCAAATTTAGACGTGGAATTTTGCTGGGGTGATTTCTCTGCCACTGAATTTTGCATTCGCGTGTTCTAAAGCCAAAAAAAGGAGTTGAACTTTCCCTTTAGTTTGCTTCATTACTCCCGCTACGTTTGGCAGTTTGGCGGGACGGCGGTTGTGGTTTTTATTCTCAGACTCGTTTTTAAAAGTGTGCTGTGCGCGCGGAGCCCTCTCCTCCCTGAGGGTTTTGTAGGGCGATTCAGGCCGGCTGTCTGCCCGGCTGGACACGGCTGGCCCAGGGCTAGACCGGGTGGAATAGTGGATTCCACCGTTTCTTGAGCACCTACTACGTGCCAGAAGCTGTGTACGTCGTCTGATCCTCTCAGCAGCCCTGTGGGTGGGTAGCATCCCAGTGTTACAGGACGGGGACAGGCTCCAGGAGGCCCTTTGCCTCCAAGGTCACGTGGCTGGAGCTTGGAGGGCTGCTGTGCAAACCCAGGCCAGGCCACCTGCCTCATGTGCTCGGGGGACTGCCTGAGTATCTTTTATGTCTCCACCCTTTTAAGATTCCACGTAAGGAAGAATGAAGTGGGTGTTGGTTGGACCACAAGGAGGACCTTGGAGAATTCTCCATTTCTCCAGCCCAGCAGCCTCCTTGCCAAGCTTGGGGGCGTTCTGGATTGTTCCAGCACCCTCTACCCCTAGTCACCTGGTCAAGGTGGCTTTTTCCAGGCAGCCAGCTCTGGGGTGAAGCTAGGGCTCTGTTCACCTCGCCTTTGTGACCTTCCGAGGGGGCTGTGGCCAGTGTGTACAGGAAGAAGGGGTGCAGGGAAGGGAGCTTTGTCACTAGTCTCCCTATTTCACACGGAGAAAAAGAG
Organism: Microcebus murinus; assembly: GCF_040939455.1. Lineage (NCBI taxonomy): Eukaryota > Metazoa > Chordata > Mammalia > Primates > Cheirogaleidae > Microcebus > Microcebus murinus. The sequence goes on from NC_134123.1 coordinate 29,997,421, forward strand.
GCTCCCAGGGGAAGGTGGCTTGGGCAGACTGAGAGAGGTGTCCAGGCTGAGCCCGCGCTCTTCGTAGGAGGTGCTCAGGCCTGCTTACCTGGGGGTCGGGTCATGACTGGGAGGGAGGTACATACCTGCCAGCGTCTCCCTAGATTATCTCCAACACTAAGGAGGTGAAAGATCACATCTGGTCAGAGCCCACATCTGGTCCAGTGGGGCCTTTTGAGATCGATCACCTAGGCTGATGCTTTGATTTTACAGTTGGGGAAACTGATGCCCAGGAGGAGAGACCGCCCCAGTCGCCATTCCTACCCCCGCACAGCTTCTTGTTTTCTTACTTTACTCTGTAGTGCATATTGGGAAGACCTTGATCAGGGAAGAGGGAGGGTCTCTTACATTCATTCATTTATTTTGGGATTTGGTGTTCTGAGTTTTTAAAAAAATTTTTAAATTGTTATATATAACACGATAGTTGTCATTTTAACCATTCGTAAGCGCATAATTCAGTGGCATTAAATCCATCCACAATGTTGTAACCATCACCATGATCTGTACTCCAAACCTTTTTATCATTGTGAGTGTAAATGCTGTGTACCCATTAAACAGTCATTCTTCCCTCCTCCCAGCCCCTGGAAACTGCTGTTCTGCGAGTGGACTCGTACAGTATGTGTCATTCTGTGTCTGGCTTATGTCACTTAGCATGAGGTTTTCAAGTTCCACCCATGTTGTAGCCTGTGTCAGAACTTCCTTCCTTTTTAAGGCTGAATGATATCCCATTGTATGGATAGACCACATTTTATTTATCCACTCTTCTGTCCATGGACACGTGGGTTATTTACATGAAACTTTTGGCTGTTTTTTGTTTTTTTGTTTTTTTTGAAACAGGGTCTCGCTTTGTTGCCCAGGCTAGAGTGAGTGCCGTGGCGTCAGCCTAGCTCACAGCAACCTCAAACTCTGGGCTCAAGCGATCCTCCTGCCTCAGCCTCCCGAGTTGCTGGGACTACAGGCATGCACCACCATGCCCGGCTCATTTTTTCTATATATATTAGTTGGCCAATTAGTTTCTTTCTATTTATAGTAGAGACGGGGTCTCGCTCTTGTTCAGGCTGGTTTCGAACTCCTGACCTTGAGCAATCCGCCCGCCTCAGCCTCCCAGAGTGCTAGGATTACAGGCGTGAGCCACCGCGCCCGGCCTTGGCTGTTGTGAGTAATGCTGCTACGAACATTGGTACAAATACTTGTTAGAGTCCCTGTTTTCAGTTCTTGTGGATATATACCTAGGAGTGGACATTTATTTTTTTTAAAGATGTTCACCCTCCCCGTTAAAGAACTCAGGTTTATTGTAGAATAATTAGATAACACAGATAAACAGAAAAAGAAAATAAAATTCACCTAGAATGGTAACTCCCAGAGATGATAGTTAACATTTTCGTGGGGCGTTCATTTGCATGCGCTGTGTTTTGCATCCGTACGTGATTATGCTGTGCGTGTACAGTCTTTGGCAGCGTGGGCTGGATCTTCATTTAGAAACGTAAAGCCCTCGGCGTAAAGCCCCGGCATGGAGGGAGGGGATGCCACCTGGACTTTCACCACCTCCGGGAAGTGTCCTCAACTGGCCCGGGATGTGTGCCTCTGTCTATGGCTGTTGTGTCCTGCTTTGCTTGTTCCCTTTTCCTGTCACCTGTTCCCTGACTGCACCGTGTAGGTCCCAAGAGCGCTGCCTAGCACGGGGCCTGGTTGCGGTTGGAGCTCAGTGTTTGTTGAATGAATGAATGAGAAATGATTGAATGAACGAATGAATGAATGACTGAAATTCACAAGCGAGCAGACTTTGGGTCTGGCTCAGCCGAGCAGCCTGTGGTCCCCTCTGGCTAGGCCGTCCCATCCGCAGCCTGCAGCAGGCATGTTGGTGGAGGGGACCGGGCAGAGTCCCTGAGCCCCAGGGCCCGCCTTCGGTGTCACCTGTGGGAGAGGCAGGGGCTGCGCCTGTGAGGCTGGCTCTGACAGCAGGGACACCTGAGTCCCCTAATCCACAGACCTTGGCCGAGGGTCTGCTGGGTGTCAGGTGCTTGTCTGGGGGCTGGGCCGTGGGGTAAAGAAATCAGTGGTCCCCCTCAAGCACCTTCATTCTGCAGCGAGAAGACCCTTGCAGAAAAAAACCTGGTAATTTCAGATAACAATCAGTCTTATGAAGAGAAATACATTGTTTTCCTTTTCTTTCTTTTTCTTTTGTTCTCTCTTTGTTTCTTTCTCTTTCTCTTCTTAAAAAAATTAACTCCACTGGCTGATTCTTGAAGGCAGGGCTGTGCAGTTACTGGGTTTGAATCCCAGCTTCGCCACTTGCTGGTAGTGATCTTGGCGATGGCCTTGAGCTCGGGACCCTCAGTTTCCTGTCTGTCTGATGAAGGATGGTGGTGTGTCCCTGTCTCCTTCATCGGGTAGCTGTGAGCCACCACCGAGACGTTGCCCATGAATCACTTGGTGTTACGAACTGGCCATCATCGAGTAACGTATCTGATGGCTGCATGGTTTTAAAGTTGCACAACTGCCCCCATCCAACTGGCTGATGATCTGCCCAGGTTAACCGGACAGGGTTAGTAGGGTGTGAACCGGGTGGACTGAGCACAGCATCATTTCCCTGGGATACTTGGGCTGAGCCAAATTTGTTCAACGGCCCCTCCCTGTGTCAGATTCCGTCTCCTCCCTGGGAACTGGGAACAAAAGAGCCCGGCTTGAAAGAGCCTGTTGTTCCTTCCCCAAGTTTGGAAAGCCAAAGTTGAGTTTCTGCAGCCAGTTCCAGGAGTTTTGTGGCAGGGCCAGACTTTTTCCTTTTTCTTGAACCTCATTTTGGGTCAGTTCTTCTGGTTAGACGATTGAGATGACCAGAAGCTACAGGAAAATAAACAGAAACCCCCAAATTGCCCTTTGAAGTGCGCCCATCCTCGCAGGGTGCGGACAGGGATCTTCCTGGGCTCCAGGAGTTTTTTGGTTGAGCGAGTTTCCATTTGCCAGGCAGAGGGCTTGGTGCGGCCACGTGACGCCTGCCCGGCCACACGGGCCCAGCCTGAGGGTGTGGGCGATGGACTTGGACCCGCACTGTTGCCTGTCCCCAATTTCCCTGTGGGACCCGGGCGAGTCCCTCAGATGGTCTGAGTGCTCCGGCCTTGTGGGCTCACACAGCGGGCTTCTCAGTGCTGCCCCCAACAGTGGTGTCCCCAACAATCAACCCCCCCAACAATGGTGCCCCCCCCAACAAGCTTTGGTGCTTGTGGAGAAATCCAGTGGACTGGACCTCGAGGTCGTTCTGGACTAGAAGCATCTAGACCCAAGATGATGAGAGAACCCCCTGGCAGTGGAGTGCTGGGACCAGTCTTCATGCCGAAAGGAGCACCCAGGCCAGCGATCAGAACAGCGAGCTGGGAGTTTCACCCTGGGCTCTGCCACTGGCCTGCTGTGTGACCTTGGGCAAGTAGCTTCACCTCTCTGAGCTTATGTTTCTCATCAGTATGATGGGCAGATAGTGGAACCCACTCCATGGGCTTCTGAAAAGGATTCAGTGAGACGATGCATGTCCAGCGTCAGTGCTGTGTGTGGCACAGAAATGGTGCATAAGGAAAAGGGGCTCTTACTATGACTGCCCTTGCCACTGTCACTGCTACTGTCACCACAAGTACAGAGGAGGGGGCCAGACAGAGCCTGGGGGAGGGAGGGGCTGGAGAGGGCTCCAGGGCGGGTGTCATGGAGCTTTGGAGTGAGATGATCTCAACTCCAAGCTCCGCCCCACCATGTGTTCGTGGTTCTCTAGCCGCGTGTGACATCGGGCAGTTGTGGGCGTTCAGTGGAGCGTGCTGTCTCGTTCGGATTACTTTAGTTACCCGACCTGGGAAATGGGCACCCGCCTCCCAGGCTGCTGCTGTGGGTATCGGGGCCGCTGGGTCAGTTCTGTTTCAAGAGTGTCCTGACTGTCTTGGGCTGGGGGTGGGGCGGGCTTTCCTTGGGCTCCTTCTGTCTGCCTGCTGCGCCCTGACCTCGCCTGCAGCCGGACGGCTGACGCACGCGCCTCGGTTGCCGCTGGCCGTCCTCAAGCCGCTGGCGGGAGCCCTGGTCCTGCCTGACAGTTCCCCAAGCGCTGCGTGTTATCGTTTGCAGCATCATGAGCAGAAGGAAGGACAAACCACTTCCTCTACAGCCGTCAGATTTATCTGACACAGCGTTCGGCAGTTTCGGTTTAGAGAGAATTTATGTAATTTATTTATTAGATAAATAAAGCGGCGCCCGGACTCTGCTCCGTGCCGCTTGCACGTTTGAGATGAAGGCGCCCTGGGCCTCAGGGATGCGGGCAGAGGCGCCTCGTCCGGCTGGCTCGTGTCGGGGCCTGCTCTGCACGTGCGGCGGCTGGCCCTGGCGGCCGGGCTCCGGCGTCTGCACCGTGCTTTTCACGTCCTGGGAGCTGTGTTTGCACGCAGAGCCCGGGTCGCAGAGACTGATCGTTCAGAAGTTTGACCTCAAAACAGCTTCCTTTCCCCCCATGTTGCTGGAGAAAGGCTAAAAATAAGGCGGCGGTAGTTGCCGGGCCGCCTGGGGCCTGGGCCCGGGCTGGTCTCTCCCGTCGCCCCCAGCCTCCTGGCGAGACGGCACAGCGGAGGTGGGGGCTCGGGGACATAGTGGCGGGAGTGCACGGAACTGGGATCTTGGAAGTAAAAAGCGGTTAAATATTGGTTTCTTATGGTTTATCTGCCAGTTTGTAAGTAAACACAATTCCTGACTTCCAGATGTCGTCTCTTTGCTGTAGACTTGAGATTCCTAAGATCAGTACAAAAGGAAGGCCTTTCTTGGCAAAGGGAACATAATGATTGGTATGTATACACATAGGCACACATGTGTGTATGCACACATGCATGTATATAGATATACAAACATACATGTACATATATACATGCACAAGAGATGCATATATACATGTACACACATGTACATATTTACATATACACATGTACATGTAAACATGCACATATAAAAATATACACCCATATACATATATGCACACATAAACGTATGTATTAACATGTACACATGCACACATGCTCACGTGTACATCTTTAAAGGCCGTGTTGGGCATTTCACTCACTGCGCGGTATTTACTAGGCGTGTGAGTAACTCTGGGCGTGCTGTTTCCCTGTCTATAAAATGAGATTAGGAGCGTACTTATGACCTGGGATTGTGGTCAGGACTCAGTGAGGTAATTTATGAAACGAGCCCAGGACGAGGCCCAGAATGTCAAAGGAGCTCCATTCAGATGAGCCCTTCTCACTGCCAGGGTCCTTCCCGGCGCCCCGGCGCCCTGCGTGTCCTGCGTGCGGCTTGCCCCACGCGCTGGAGCGTCGGCTGCCCCTCCCGGGACTCTCCCGGTCGAGTGGCCGTTGAGTGTCAGCTGCGTGTCACGTGCTGCCCTGGGGTGATCCGACGTGGGCCTGCCCCCAGGGCACTGAGAGTCCACGGGGTGACAGACAAGCCAGCGAGGCACCAAGGCCCCTTCAGAGGTGGCAGGTGAAGCGGTGGCGACAGGGGCGCAGTCACGGAGGCCTGTCCCGGGAGGTGGCCCTGCGGCAGGAGCCGGACCTGCGGAGATCTGGGGGCAGCGAGCGAGAGGCCCTGAGGGCCGGGGACAGCCCGTCGGCCTTGCAGCCGGCGGACATAGATCTGTCTCCTCTGTGAACCCTCAGTGACCCGCTCTGTAGAATGGGTGTGGAGACACGACCCTCAGCCATGCCACCAACCTGCCCACGGCCCCTGCCTCCCCCACGCGTCCTCCCCTGCCCACGGCCCCTGCCCCCCCACGCATCCCCGTCCCAGGGCAGTGCCTTTAGCCGTCGGCCTCGCTGCAGGTCAGCGCCGGGAGCGTCTGTCTCTGCCCGGCGACGTGAACAGGCTGCGGCTGTCACTGACGTGTTGCCTTTCGTGTTTGTCGTGGGGGCGCATGTAATTGCATTCCTTCTGAGGGAATGACACAGAAAGGGCAGGGGTGTCGGCAGCGCCGCTCTGTAATTTTCGTGTCTGGGATGGGTTTCAGGGCTGAGCTGTTTTCCTCCGTGACCGGCAGAGGCTGTCGTCCAAGTCCACAGCGGTGCATTTTCGAGTTTGCCTTTGTTGGTTTTCTATTTTCCTTTCTGCTTCTCCTTATTCTTTTAATAGGTCTTTTTTTTTTTTGCCCCCTTTTCTATGAAATAAAACTGGCGATTTGGATGTGGTGGGTAAGAATTAGTAGTTCCTGTCCTTTTGGTGTGGGAGGCGGATGGGGGTTGATTTAAACGTTTATTTCCCATTAAGAGATTCCTGGCTGGAAGCTGCGTTGGAAGTGGGCTCACGGCGAGTCTCGACGGGTGCTCGCGACGCCCGGGGACTTGGGCCTGCCGTGGGGTGGAGCGGGGGCCCGTCGAGCGGAGGTCGCAGGCGGGTGACCCGCGGGCCAAGTCCAGTCTGCCGATGTATTTTACTTGGCTCACACCACCCTATGCTGTTTTGTTGTTTTTGGTTTGTTTTAAAGCGCCAGTAAATTGCCTGCATTTAAAAATGAAGAGTGTTCCTCCGAAAAAATCCGGATTTCCATTTTCTAATAATAACAACAAAAGCAAACACTGGTGTCGCTTGCCACGGGGCTGGCACTGCTCTGAACGACTCCTCTCTCTTCGCTCCCCTGGTCCTCAGGACGGTTCTGTGGTGCGGGTTTTCGACGACCGTCCCCATTCCACCCATTCCACAGCTGTGGAAACTGAGGCAGGCCTCGGGCCTCGTGCTGGTGGCTCCTGGCTCTGCCTGTGTCCCCGAGAGGCCGCCCCCTTGGGCTGGGCACACGGGCTCCGCTTCGCCCAGCCCCGCTCGGTCCCCTGCGCCCGGGCTCATCGCCTGGTGGGCGTGGACTTTGTTTGCACCCTGAGCTTGGGGAGGTGAACGTGGGTGGCGGGAGTCAGGCCGCTGTTCCTCAGATTGAGTCACTTAGCGCTGATTTATTCCTCCCCCCTCCCTGCCTCCTGTCTCCTTCCTTCCATCCCCCCTTCCTCCCTTTCTCACTCCTTCGCGCTCCTCCTCCCATTCAGCTGGGCGGCAGCGCCGCTCCTGCTCCGCATTGGGGACCTCTCGGGCTTGTCCGATGACATTTAGGCCAGGCCTGTGGGGGCCGCTACAGAGGGACTCGGGGTGGACAGCCGGGTCAGGTTGGAGGAGCAGGGAACCCAAGGCCCTTGAGTCTTCTTCCCCCGTGGTCCCTTCAAATGCAGACTCCTGTCCTCTGTCAGCCACACTTCCCTGGAGGGGGAGCAGGGTGGGGGCCCAATGCCCACCTGCGCACACCTCTCGGGGGCTAGCCCATGGCACCCTCCTCCGGGGGTTCCCTCTCCTCTGGTCCTGCCTCTCGTGCCGGGGCACCCTCCCCCTGGCCACCTTGGCGCCAGGTGAGCCAGCCCAGGACGCTTTCTGTCCCACCACCCCACCAGCCTGGCTGCCCTGCCTCCAGCCATGGGAGCAGGGGGACAGGGGACAGCCACTGCTTGTCTTGGCAAAACTGCTGGTGGGCTGAACGTGGGGGTAGCCAGGCTTGAGGGTGACTCATTTAGGATGCTTCGAGATGTCACTTCACCTAAGGAGGCTTCCACGACGTGGAGGTGAAGTGGTCCTCTTCACAGGGGCCTCGTGGCTTCGTGATGGAGCTGTCGTGGGCAGCGTGCCTGGCCTTCCAGGAGCGAGCAGGATGAGATGCTGTGTCGGGAGGCCTTGACCGTCTCCTCCCTCCTCCCCCTCCCTCCCCGCGCCCCCCTCCATCCATCCATCTCTCTCTCTCTCTCTCTCTCTCTCTCTCTCTCTCTCTCTCTCTCTCTCTCTCTCTCTCTCTCCTTTCTCTCTCTCTCCTTTCTCTATCTCTCTCTCCTTTCTCTCTCTCTCTCAGATCTCTCTCTCTCTCTCTGGCTGCAGTAAAAAATTGTTTTATTGAGGTATAATTGACATGCAGTAAACTTATATTCTCTCCTTCCTCTTAAAACGATGGGCTATTTCAGCCATCCACGCGGTATCTGAAATAATTTATTTAGCGATAACCACCCAGCTTGAGAAATCAACCATTCCAGTTGCAAATCCTGATGGACACCTCTCTCTGACTTCTCCCCCTTCCTGTCTCTCTGCCCTGAACTTGAGGTCTATCCTTCTTATGCATATTTTTGTATTTTTCCTACTATATACTATTATAGGACACTCCATAATGTTTACAGGGTTTTAAAGTTTCTTGTAAATAGTTTCATAACTTGGACATTTCTTGTGCAACTTGCCTTTTTTGTCTGTGTCCGTCGTGTGTATGTGTGTGAGAGCCGTCCAGGATGGCACGTGGGGTTCCAGTCACCTGTGTCCCCTGCCCTGGAGCACTCCACCGTGTGAGTGAGCCACGCGTGCTTATTACCTATCCTGTTGGTGGCCTTTTGGGTTGTTTCTAGGTTTTTGCTGCTGTAAACAATGCCACAGTGAACATCTTCATAGACACCTGTCTTTGCAGGTTCCAAGAATTTCTCCCACTCCCTGCATCTTCTCACCCCCTTCTCATCTCTCACCCCTCCTTTCCTCTTGTCCCTCCTTCCCAAGGGCAACGAGTTCAGTCCTTGGGCTCCCGAGGAATCTGCGGGAGACGGGGGAGACTGGAAAGAGCCCCAGCCTGGGGGTCAGGACTCGTGGGGTCGGCCCCCACTGGGGGGACCTCCTGGGCCTTCACCTGTGATAGGGCCATTGTTTGTCTTGCATTCATAGAGAGTGGGGCGCACTCTGAGGTATACAGTAGGGGCTTGGTGAAGGTGGCTAGTTGTGTCACCATGCACTGGTGAGACCAGTCCGTCCCCTGACTTTGAAGAAACTCATGGAGTTTGGAAACGCAGCTTTCGGGGCGAGGTGTGGATTATCTGTGGAGTCACCTCCCTGTCCCCGAAGATGGCAGGTGCCGTGCCGGGGTGGTCACCCTTGATGGAGGCCATGTTCAGGTTCAGGGCTCGGCAGCTTAAACGCAAAGCAGAAGTTTGTTTCTTGTCTCTTGTAAAGGAAACTCGGGGTATAGACAGGCTCCCGGGTTAGGACCGGGATGGTGGGTGGGGGTGTCCCCGGCTGCTGCACTGAGTCTCACGGCCACCCCAGCCACCCCAGAGGGTCTGGGAAGTGTAGGCCTTTAACTGGGAGCAGTGCCTGTGGCCACAGGCCGGCGTCTCCTTACTGAGGAGAGAGGAGGCTAGAAGAGGATCCTGGGGTCTAGCAGCCCCTCCTGCCCACCCCAGGGCCGGCCGGTCTCCATGTCGCTGTCAGGAGGGTCAAGACCGGGGGGAGACGCAGCGTGTGGACGTGCCCCTGCTTCCAGCAGGTCCGCCTTTGGAAACCTCGCTGCAGGGCGGTGGCAGGAACCCAGGCTCTTGGGGGGCGTGTTGAGCAAGGACGCAGGGTAGATCAGAGAGTCGCTAACCTCGTGTGGCACCAGCAGCCCCTGCGAAAGGGTTGCAGCGCAGAGATTTTGCCTTCCTGTGTGAGGAGCAGCGGCGCCGGAGCAGGTAGTGAGCTCCCTGAGAAAGCCAGTGTGCGAGCGGAGGTCGGATTGACGTGTGTCGGTCAGGGAGGCCACCGCGTGCATCTCAGACCCAGAAAGAGCATTTGTGGAACATCCACGTAGGGGATCTCACCCAGGAGTGGCGAACGTGCGGACCGTGTGTTGTCGCACCGCCCCTGCCCCCACCCTGCCGAGGACACACAGCGCTCGTCCCTCCTGGTGCCCGCTGAGCCACATGGCGCCGAGCAGCCTCCCCCAGCCTCCGATGGATAAAAGTTGGCGCCCAAGATACGCTCATGCACGTTTCCTTGGGCAAGGACATTGAGGGCTGGCGGGGAAGTGCTGTGCCCAGAGGTGCTCAGGGAGGGCAGCAGGGGACCCAGGGCTCTGAGATTCAGGTCCGCGATGCCACAGCAGTGCCCTCCTGCGGGTCTGTCCTCTTCCCCACCTCCCAGCTTCCTAGAGCTGCGAAGCTTTGTCTTGCTGATCAGAGCTCAGAGCGAACAGGTGGCACCCGCCATCTCCAAGGCTGGCCTTTGCTGGGCGCCGAGAAGTTGGGGACTTGGACGAGTGGGAGGCGAAAGTGTGCGCCAGCCCCTGGCTCTGCTGTGGACCGGATGGGGCTCTTCCTGGGGGGAGGGGAGGGAGCTGCCGTGTTTTCTGTGTGGACCTGGCCTTGCCCCGCAGAGAAAACAAACGCGGCCTCCGTCCTGTTTGTAGAGAGGGCGGGCGGTTACTCCAAGTTGCTCACCTGGAAAAACCGGGGCGATGTCATCTCCCCGGGCAGGTGTGTGCGGCGCACGGCGCAGGTGGAGCCGGGCACCTTCGTTTATCGTGGCGGCCAATGTCACGGGACTGTTGCGGTGTGACGGTCTTTTTATTGCGGTAAAATACGCACAACAAAAATTGACCGTTTTCCCCATTTTTAAGTGTATAGTTCATTAAGTATATTCCCGTGGCTGTGCAATCCTCTCCACTGTCCATTTCCAGAACTTTCTCGTCTTCTCAGACTGAAACTCTGCCCCCATTAAACACTAACTCCCCATTCTCCTCCGCCAGGCCTCGCACCCACTGCCTGCTTTCTGTCTCTGTGAATTTGACTACTCCAGCCAGGGGCCTCGTAGGAAAGGGGCTCGTGCAGGACTTGTCTTTTTTGTGTCTGGATTATGATTGGTTTTGGTTTTTTTAAAAAAAAATCGGGGTGAGATGCACATAACATAAAATCAGCTATTTTACTGTGAACAATCCAGTGGTATTTCGTACATTTAAAATGTTGTGCAACTACCACCTCTATCTACTTTCAAAACATTTTTATCACCTCACGAGGAAACCTTGTACCCATTAACTATCACTCCCTACTTCTCCTACCCCCAGTTCTTGGCAGCCAACGTATGGTTTCAAACCTCGGTTTTATAGATAGGAAATCAGGTTCAGAGAGGTTAAGCAACTTCGCAAGCTCACACAGCTTCAAATCTTTGTCTGAGTCCAGAGCCCTGACCCTGTCTGTTGTCCCCCTCCCCAGCTAGTTCTTCTGTATGTGATTTTGAAAGGCGGACCTAGTGCTGCTTAAATGTATGCTGTGGGATGAAATAATTAGAAACTAAAGAGTATTCATGGAGTGCTGACTGTATGTCAGGCAGTAAATACTGGATTCACCTTCTCTCGTTTGACCTCTGCAGCACCCGTGCAGGGGGGACTGTTGTGATGACATAAGTCCTCCTGGTCTTTGCTGGGGAGGGACAGGCGGGGCTCCCCTTGGCCGTGGTGGCAGGGGCTCAGCTGTAGCAGAGGGGAGAGCGGGCTGGCCAGTGTGATGTCCGTTGAGGGCCAGAGCCGAGCTGGACACGGCATTGTTGCGGGAAGCCCTCGGCAGCGGCCAGCCCCCCTCTGCCCGGTCTGGAATATCGGGGGGGCATCGGCGTTGGGCTGGGGAAGCTGCACAGCAACAGGGCCCCAGCTGGTCTGTCCCTCACGTTTGTGTTTGAGACTTTCTGACGGTGCAGGGCGTAACCATCCATTCATTCATTCATTCCTTCATTCGCCAAATGCTGTTCAGACCTGATGGCACTGTTGGGGGCACTGGGGACACGCGGGGGACGAGACCGGCACCGTCTCCACTATCCACGGGCCTGATGGTCTTGCAGAGGATTCCGATCGGATTGGAATGTGCCAGGCCCTGTCTCCGTGTGGGTTCTCTGACCCCAGCCCCATGGCAGCTGTACAGGGCAGCGCCTTGGGTGGCCGTGTGTGACAGCAGAGGAAAAGGTGGCTCAGAGAGTTTGGGGAACTTCTCCAAGGTCACACAGTTCGGGAGGGGCGGGGACTGAGATTGGATGCCGGCTGATAGCTAAAGAGGAAGTCCAGGGAGCGTGTGCTGGGACGGGGCTGTGTGCGGGCCGGGCCGGGCCGGGCCGGGCCGGGCTCCCTGAGGTGCTGTTTCAGCCGAGGGTTCGGGTGCTGCGTTAGCTTCCCGTTGCTGCTGTTACAAGTCACCACAAATTTAGTGGCTTAAAACATCAGGAAGTTACCATCTTACACTTCTGGAGGTCAGAAGTCCAAAATGGGTCTCATGAGGTTCAAATCAAGGCGTTGCGTTCCTTCTGGAAGCTCTAGGGAAGAGTCCGTTTCCTTGTGTTTTCCAGGTGCTAGAGGCTGTGTCACCCTGACCTCACCCCCCCCCCCCCCCGCCAGCTCCTTCTGGGACTCTGACACCCCCCTCCTCGCAAGTCCCTTGTGATCACACTTGGCCCCCCTGGGCAATCCAGGAGGCCGTCCCCATCCCAAGACCCTTAGCTTAAGCGACTCTGCGAAGTCCCTCTTGCCATGCCAGGTCCCATATTCACAGGCTGGAGGGGTCAGGGTGATTAGGGCCACTGTTGTGCCCGGGGGTGGGGGGCGGGGTGGGGAGAGAATGGGGCTTGGGGGGTGGCCGTCTGAGGCCTGGGGGTGAGGGGGGCATGCATGAGCAAGGAGCAGGAGGGGTGAGTGGCCGGGGAGAGGCCAGGGCAGGTGGGATGGTGGAGGCCTTGTGAGCCACCAGACAGACTGGGGGTTGGTCACCTCTAAGTGGCTTCCTGATACAGGACCTCTGCTTCTGCCTGAGCCTGAGGGGACACGTGTGTCCCAGGAGCACGGTACATGTCAGAGAAGCCCCTGCCTCTGTGGCAGGAAGAGCTGGGGCATGACACCCTTCAGGCAGGAAATGCAGGCTGCGTCTTCCTACCACTGCAGGAGGTGACAGACCAGGCTTTGGAGTCCTGGGGCTGGGTTTGGATCCAGGCTCCACCACATTCTAGCTGAGCCTGTTCTCAGCAGTGACGGGGAGGCGGGAGCAGCACCTGCCTCACAGGGTTGCTGGGGTCCTAGGCGAGGCCAGTCCTGCGGTGCCCCTAGGTGCTCTCGTCTGTGCAGCAGGTGCTGATGGAGCGTCCACTGTGAGCCAGACACCACTGTAGGCCCTGAGCAAAGCAGACAAGGGCCTGGCCCTCTTGGAGCCCCCATTCCACTGGAGAGGAAGAAAACGAATAAGGACGTACAGAATCTTTGGTGCTGCTGCTGACTGCTGTGGAGAAAAATACAGCAGGCCAAGCAGGACAGGAGTGCTGGTATGAATGGGAGGGCATGGTGCCTGTCTGCAGTGGCACTTTGAATAGGGTGGCTAAGGAAGATCTGCATGAGGTGACATTGGAGCAGAGGCTTGGAGGAGGTAAAGGAGGAAAGCTGTGGCATGTGCAAAGGCCCTGGGGCAGGAATTGAACCTGCTATTTCCTAGGAATGCAAGGAAGCAAAAGTGGCTGGAGCAGAGTGAGCCTCGAGGAGGGTGGTAGGAGGTGAGGTCAGCAGGTCAGTGAGGGGCCAAATGGTATAGGGCTCTGTGGGAACTTTGGCTTTGACTCTGAGGAATTAGGGGGCTGTGCTAGAACAGAGATGCAGGAAGATGGTAGCTCCAAAAGCCCAGATGCCTGCTGGCCTGTCTCCTCCCTCCCTCCTCTCCCCTTCTGTCCCTCAGCTGCCCACTGTTTTGTAGGGAATGGCTGGGCCCACGGAGGCCTCCTGCTTTGCATGCAGTCCAGCCTGGGGACTTTCTTGGCCGTCCCCTCCGCCAGCCATCCTCATTGCCATTTGGTTATGACTTTTGCTATTTATATAGCACAGTGGTTTACAAACTCTGCTTCTAGAATTTCGAAATCTCTTCCTGCAGCTCATTATCTCTCCAGGCAAATAATGGCGATCTTTACCCAAATCAAAGGACAGAAATTAAGGCCCGTACATAGAATTGTGTACATTTTGTTTTACACCCAACGTGGTTTTCATAAACTTTTGGCTCCCAATAAAATCTTGTGTAAGGTAGCTTCCAGCTTAGTTCAAGCCCCTATTCGATCATTTCAGGGTTAGTGAATTCGTTGCTGTATGTTGAACACCCACCATGTACTGGGTTTTCTGCTAGATGGGAGACTCGGTGGTGAACAAAACAGAAAGCTTTTGTGCCACATCAGTGAAATCGTTCCAGGCGTGCTCGGACGTCAGCATTGTCCACTAACCCAGGCCAGCTCGGAAGCCCACCAGGTAGAAGTCATCCTTCCCAGGTGGACCCGGCCAGTGCCCCTGCCTTCTGGCAAAGCCCCGGGAGGGTTCTGGGAGGCCCGGGCAGCACACTGCCTGTGCGCGAGGCCTGGCGATGCCGAGGTTTGGGGCGTGCGGCTGCCATGGCAACCTGCCTCCCTGGGGTTCCTGAAAGATGTTGCAGGTTGAGCTCCATCTTGCCTGCGATGGAGGACGAATGCCTGGTTGCAGACCACGCCCCCTCCTTCCCCCAGTAAATGCAATCTCCCCCTCCCCCTTTGTTCCTTGGGGAGCTTGCAGGAGTGGGCTTTCGTGGTGGGGGTGTTGGTCGTCGGGGCTGGCTCCCCACTGCCGTGTGTGCACCCAGACTTGGCTGGGTAAGGGCCATGGATTGCACTTTATAGACCAGCAGATGGAAATGTTGGGCACATCCAATGCTCAGAGGCTCTGGATGAGGCTAGAAGATGCCACGCGGCTTCCGGAGCAAGTGTCGGATTTTCTGCCCCTTTGATCCTGAGCCGGCCTGGGCGCCTTCACCATTAGGTTGGCTCTTGGCTTCCGTATTCCTCTGTCCTGGCCCCTCCTAGGAGAGGGCTCTGCTCAGATTCACCCCCTTCCCTCCCGCCTTCAGGCGGCCCTGATAACCCGTGTTGGGGTTAGAGCAGCAGTTCATGACAATCACCTGGGGAACTAAGGGATTGATCCCATGCCCGGCTGCACCCTGGAGGGCGGGATTCATCTGCCGTGTGGCCGGGCCCAGGCACCTTATGTTTTATTCTGATATCAGCTGTTTCAATAGCTGCGGAGTATACTGTGGCATGTATATACCAGCATATTTATTAAGCCAGTCTCCTCTTGATGGACGTTTAAGTTGTTTGTAAATTTTCCTCCTATGATATGTTCTACATCCATCTTTTTGTGAGCTCATATCTGTCAGGATATATTGCAAACGACTTTGAAATGGGTGGAAAATGATTACTGGGTGTCTTGGGTACCTCACCCTTCTGAGCTATTTCTACTTTTCTTGTCTTGGAGCTATTTTACAACTCTAATTGTAGAAAGCTCATAATAATACGGGTGATTCTTGTTCCTAGGCTTGCAGACCAACAGTGCGGGGCCTGCAAGTTTGCAAACTCTCCCCGGGTGATTCCCGTATATATCCTGGGTGGAGAAGTCCCCTTTGGAAGGCTGGAGGTGATTTCTAGCCACAGCCCTTCCGACGCCTCTGGACTCGAGGGAACCGATTGCCATTTATTAAGCTCTGTGTTTGACAGCCAGCGGAAATATCGACAGGAGCTCATGTTCGCTGAGCACTTACTTGTTTGAGAATTTACATATTATTTAGTTGTGTGGGTGCCATAGTACACAGATAGGGAACAAACTTTATAAAATGGGCACTCTTATTATTCCCACATCCAGAAGGGGAAGTTGAGGTAGGAGAGGTTGCTGGAGGACGGAAGAGCTGGGTGGGGCCACGTGGCCCGCACGCCGTGGAGCCAGGGGCGCCAAACGAGCCACTTAGGTGCTGTGAGTCTGCGTCTTGGGGCTGGTGGTCACAGGCTCTGTCCCGCAGGCCAGAGGGGCTCTTGAAGGCCACACTGGAGGCCTCCTCTCCGTGTTCTTGCGTGTCGCTTTGCACGCTCGTCGCCCGCTGCAGAGTGGGCTGCTGCGTCACTCCCGCGCGTGGGCTCGGGGGTAGAAGAGGCGGCTTTGCTCTCGGAGTGCGAGTTTCTTAGGAAAGGGCTGAGAGGTCTGGAGTTGAGGGACTTAGAAGTGCAGAGCCGAGTGCAGCTGTCTGCTCCAGGGCCTTCGTCCTTGTCAGCTGGTCCTCAGGACCGTGTCTGCCAGGGAGGTGGATATTGTCACCCCATTGGACAGATGAGGAAGCGGAGGTTCACACATCCGTCCTGGGGTTCCTTCACCCATTCCCCTTATCTGTGGTCTGTGGGACACAGTGGCAACTGGAAGATTGCACTGTGGGTCCTCACTGGGGTTCTGTCCAGAGGGTGCCCAGGGCCACACAGCCAGGTGGCCCGGCCGGGCCTGTGTGCCCTCCGAAGCCATCATACTCTGGAGCACACACGTTGACTCTGCAAGTAGTGCTCAGGGTCCCCTGGCCCCAGTCCGACAGTTTCCAGGGGGGCGAGGCTGGAGTGGGCGGGCCCCTCGCCCGGTCCCCAGAGAGACCCATGCTCCCGGGAACTGATTTCTTAAGAGAACTTTATGGCTCTTAACTCCCTAAGCGAATCCAGATGTGCCTTGTGGCCGGCGCTGCTGCAGATGTCCCGGCCAAAGCCAGCTTGGTTTGGAAGCCCGGCCCCGGCAGTCGCCAAGTCTGGAAATGAAGTAACGAGCGAGTTGTTCTTGGCCATCTTCCTCTCGTCTCAACCCAGCTCCAGCCAAACTGGGGCTCCGACCTCAGGCATGGCACATTCCAGCGCTCCCCGGCCTCCTGGGGTTCAAAGGCGCGAGGCGGAGGCAGGAGATAGCCGCGCTGGGTGTTGAGCGGGACGCTGGACGAGGGAAGCTTCTGGAGGGAGCGTGGGACTGGGGTGGGGGTGGCCCCGGCAGCTGTGTCTCTCTGGACACCGGTCCTTGGGGAGGTGGCCTCCACCCACACGCCCAGGCCCTGCTGGGAACGGAGGCGGGACTTTGGTGAGCGGCGGGTGGGGGCTGACATGGGCCCCCCCATCCCTCCCAAGCATCTCTGCTGGCCGGGGACCCCAGCTCCACTTCCTGAGAGGTGGTGGCATCTGCTAGGAGGGGCTGCCCCTCGGGGCGGCGAGCCAGCACCTGGATTCCTGAGGGCCCGGGGAACCTGGTCAAACCTGGGTGGTCAGGGGTGAGCGAGGCTCTGACTCCCCCACACCCCGAGGCTCTGGACCAAACCACACAGCCCTCGGGGCGAGTCACTTTGAAGTGGCCGGGTCCCCGGCCTGTGGGTGCTGAGGGAGCCGGCTTGGCTGGCGGGAACGGGCGGCCGGGCACCTCTTCCCCTTGGCTTCCAGGGAGCTCCTCCTCTCCGACGGCGAAGGGCGCCAGATCCAGAGTGAGCGGGTCTGGGCTTTGGGTAAGAGAGAGGCTGAGCTCAAATGTCACTTCCCAGCTGTGCGGCATTGGGCAAGTCGCTTAACCTCTCTGAGTCTGAGTTTGCTTTATGTGCAAACTGGGGCACGTCAGCACTGCTTTCACAAGGTCTGTGTGCGGGTTAGGGGAGGCAGTCCAGCGAAGCGTTTAGCCCAGTGCTGGCACGGAGCAAGGACTCCGGGGCTGTGGTGCCCGCAGCGTCTCAGCCACCCCCACAAACACGCAGTCCGAACGAACACAGTCACTGGACAGTCTCCTCATGCCACTTCTCGCAGGACATTACCACTGTCACCTCCCGCTCTGTATGGTCCTGGAGGTGCCACTGCGACACCCTGTTTATTGTCATTATTGTTGGTCACGTGATCTTTGTATACTAGGCTGAGAGTATTATTATTATTTTTTATTGGCTATATGACCGTAGCATATTAAAGATGGGCACTTTATTATTATTATTACCGTGGTTATTAGTCATGTGACCGTCACACACTGAAGCTGAGAGACAGTGACCACGATGGTGAAGAGCTCAGATTCCAGAGCCAGTCTGCGTGGGTTTTAAATTCTTCCTTCTCCACCGACTGGCTGTGTGACCTTGGGTCACTTACCGAGTGTCTCTGCGCCTCAGTTTCCCAGTCTGTAAACTGGAGATGGTGCTGTCTGCCCGCTGCAGGGGTGACGTGGGACAGTGTGCGCACGGTGCAGGGCCCGGTGCGGGGGAGCGTGGGGTCAGCGTGGTCTCGATCGTGGGCCCGTGTGTCTGGCTGTCTCCAGAACCGCGGGGCGACGCCAGTCTCATGGGCCTGCGCACGGGTGGCCTGCTCGTCCCTGTGGGGTTCCTAGGAGGGCCCCACGCGGAGCTTTCCCCGCGACTCGGTTGTCCCGCAGCCTGTGTGATTGGAGCTGGGAGGCCATGATCACCTGCGCAGTGATCAGGCTGCAGCTGTGAAGTCAGATGCGTGCCGCTGTCACTGTCACTTGACTTTGCTTCCTGGCGCTGGGCGGGCGCTACGAGACAGAGGTGGCTTTTCAGTCCTTCCTGTGAGTTTCATCCATACTTCCTTCTTTCATTCATTCAGTCTGTTCCCACACTCCTTTTGCTTTCGCTCATTCTGTTCCTTCTTTCCTTGCTCGTTCATTTCTCAGTGTGACCATTTATGTGCTCTGGCCGCGCTCTAGGGTGCAGGGGGTGCAGCCTGGCCCGGGTTCCGGGGGGCCGACCTCGCAGCTGGCCATCGAGGAGAGGCAGGCAAGGAGGGCGCCACGCAGTGTGCCTGTCCTGGTGCTTGGGCTCTCGGAGGCTGACTGGAGGGATCAGAGAAGACTTCCTGGAGGAGGTGACGTCTACTTGGACAGCAGGGGAGGTGCTTTCTTCTTCCCCTTGCTTGGGAGGAGGGGCTTAGCTGAGAGCCCAGCGGGAGACGTTTTGTTTGTGGGTCCCTCGTTCCAGCAGTGCCCCTTCTGGAAGCATCTCAGTCTGTGGAGTGCAGGGACCCAGCGTGTGCTGTCACCAGACGGTCCTATGAGGAGGCCACCGTTCTCCCAGGACCCAGCCCCGGGATGGCCTTGGCCTGCACGTCTGGTTTCACGGAGTGCCCCCTTCCCTGCTCTGTGACATGGCGCTGCCGAGCCTGGCTCGGGATCGGGGAGAGAGCTGGCTGCGCTGTGCGTGAAGTGCCAGGGAAGGGCCCGCTGCAGCGGAGCTTTTGGCAGATGTCACCTGTGGCAGGAGGAGGCATGGGGAAGGAGAGACCCATGAACTTGCTCAGGCATCTGGAGCTAGGAATTTGGCTTGACCTCTTCCCGGGGTTCTGGAATCCAGCGACGCGCTGCAATCGGCAGTTCTTGCTGCAGCGAGACAGGCTCGCGTGTGTCCTGGCCAGCGGGGCTCTCGATGTCGTCCCAGCGCCAGCCTTTGGACTGGTGCCCCTTGGTCCCTGGGGAGTGAGCGGGGGAGCAGAGGGCGGGGGACCCATGGCCACCACTGTGGCCTGGGCCTGTGGCGTCTGGTGTCCCTTGGGGGCTATAAAAGGTGGTGCCAGTCCGTGGTTAAGCGAGGCCAAAGGTCCTGTTCTTCTCTGGCAAAATTGTCACTCACCACGAGTTATTAATTAATTAGTTCATTTTTTTTTTTTTTTTGAGACAGAGTCTCGCTTTGTTGCCCAGGCTAGAGTGAGTGCCGTGGCGTCAGCCTAGCTCACAGCAACCTCAAACTCCTGGGCTCAAGTGATCCTCCTGCCTCAGCCTCCCAAGTAGCTGGGACTACAGGCATGCACCACCATGCCCGGCTAATTTTTTGTATATATATTAGTTGGCCAATTAATTTCTTTCTATTTATAGTAGAGACGGGGTCTCGCTCTTGCTCAGGCTAGTTTCGAACTCCTGACCTCGAGCAATCCGCCCGCCTCGGCCTCCCAGAGAGCTAGGATTACAGGCGTGAGCCACCGCGCCCGGCCAATTAGTTCATTTTTTGAGCTCCTACTGTGTGTAAGGAATACAGCACCACAGTGAACAAAGTCTCTGATGTCATGGTGTGGGAGCCCGGTGCCGGGGCCCGACACAAAACCGGGAAACCTACAGGTGAGTACTTAGCGTGTCACGTGTGCACATGGGCCGTGAAGAAGACCTGAGCAGGGTAAGGACTGTCGGTGTTGGCGATGTGACCAGGCCACCTCCAGGGGAACATTTGACCTGGGACTTGAAGGAGGTGGAGGAGAAAGCCACCTGTGCGTCCGGAGTAGAACATTCCAGACAAGGGGAGCAACTGTTGAGCGCCGCGGGAGAACATGGCAGGCAGAGTGAGCACCCGCTCTGGGCCAGGTGTTGGTCTGGGCGCACGCTACACACAGTCCCCTGCTACCCAGTCGCCCTGAAGGCAGCCTGGTGTGATGCCCACTTCCTGTCTGGTCACGTCGAGGCTCGGAGGGCTCCAGCACAGCCAGGAAGTGGAGGAGTCAAGATTCGAACTCAGGCCTGCCGGGCTGTGCAGGTGAGGGGCCCGTGGCAGGTTTCGTTGGTGGCCCCCTGCTGGAGGTGCTACCCTTATGAGGGCTGCCGTGGCCTGGGAGCGGTGTCACGTGTCACGGGCTAGACAGCTGCCACCAGAGACGTCTGGGGGTGGAGCTCTGGTGACTGGTCTTGGCCTCCCGGGAGTCCAGCGAGGACGGCCGAGAAGGCCCAGTGAGAGGCCGGCCCTCGCCTTCTGGGGACCTGGTGTGCGCCCGTCTCTGCTACCGCGTGGCTGCGTGACTCTGAGGAAGTCACACCCTTTCTGACTCCAAGTTTTCTCCTTGGTGAAAATGGGGTCAGTGAAACTCCTGGCCCTGTTTTCCCTTCTGGAGCCTCCGTGAGGATCAAGTGAGATTACACGCAAGGAAGCCCTCGGTCAGCTCCGGAGCCCTGGACATGAGCATCCTGGGCTTTCCTTTATTTAATTGCAAAAACAGTGTCAAAGGAACACTGAGAAAGAGTTTAGAAAAAAGAAAAACCTACCATGAACAATCGTACCAGCTTAACGTAAGTACGCATGTCCGACCCGACCCAAACACGCACCGGCTGAGCAGGTTTGGTGTATTTCGGATACATTTCTCACTTGGCGAACGCTTGCTCCTTGCTGTCCCAGACTCCGGAACCAACAGATCCGATGGCGTGTGCAGGCTGCCCCCGGGAGCCGGATGGATTTGGCCACCAAGGGTTACGTGTATTGATTTTCTACTCATTTCTCTTGGTCTCTGCCCATCGTACACATGTTTTTATGTCATTACAGGCATGGTGAACATGCTGGTTCTTTCTCATTCTTTCTTCTGTTGTCAGCAGAGATCGTGTTCCAACACAGTCGTGACAGTCGTTGGGTTTTAGTGGCTACGTGACAGTCTTCTGAGTTGCGCCGTGTTTTATGAAACTGTCTCCCTTTGGTTAGATAGTAAGGCCATTTTCTGCTTTTCTTCCTCAATAGAGTATGTCACAGTGAATATCTGCATGCTTGTGGCTTTTTTCTTTTCTTTCCCTTTGATGACGAATGGCCATTTGGAAACAGTCCCAGGAGGGAGATTAGCTGGTCAGAGGGGCATGGACATTTTGATGGCTTCTGATATCGATGAGGCTGTGTTGCTTTGCCACGCAGCCGAGCCGCCGTGTGCCACGCACGGCGTGCCAGTGTCTTCGTTCTGACACGGCCCAGTCGGCTCTGGGTGTCACTGGCTTTCGTTTTTCCCTTAGATTAAGTCTGTGGGTTGGAAATGGTGCCGTGTTCGGTGTTGCTCGTCAACAGTTGGCTTTGAGACACGCGCCCGCGCGTCTTCAGCTCATGGCCCTGTCCTCTGTCCCTCGTCACTCAGCCATGAGCCTCGCTGTCAGCAGCAGAGAGGGTGCAGGGTGCGGCATCCCCTCCGCCCAGGCTCCCCGTCCCCCTGTGGCTGCTGTGTCCGGGGTGGGGGTCGGGGGGATGGGGAGCGGAGCAGGGGGCTTCGGAGAGGGGCTTCCGCTGCGAGCCGGTGGACAGAAGTCGGTGTTGGCAGGCCGGGCTTGGCGGGACCCTGAGAGGGTGGGGGGGGGGGCAGAGGCACCTCGGGAGGGGGAGGGGCGTAAGGGCCCTGGAGAAAAACCGGAGGGAGACACAAAGACAAAGGCTGGCAAAAATAGAGCGCGGAAACGGCAGGCGGCCAGGATAAGGAGGACGCGAGGCAGGATGTGGAAGAGGAGGGAAGGGGAAGGTGCCGCAGGGGTGGGGACCCGGGGAGGAGGCGGAGGGGGTTCCGGGGAGCCGAGGTCTGATGGGCCAGTGAGACAGACAGACAGACAAGGGCCTGAGACAGGAGGGGCCGGCGAGCAGGGAGATGAGTAAGTCCTTTGTTCCTAGGAGGTTGTCGCTGCCCGGGCCCTGGACGGGGCTCCCGGCCTGGCGGGGACAGGGTGAGCAGGAGGCACGGGCGTGGTGTCCACTGGAGACTGGAATGGGAAGTGGAGGGCCTCAGGGTGGAGGTGGGAGGCCCGGGTCCCGCCCCGTGCTGCCCCTGCCGAGCCGTGCGTGTCCCCGAGAAGCAACCCCGAGCCGTGGGCACGGTCCTGGCGCTCGGGCTCAGTGCATCGGCACTTCGGCAGCGACGGAGCCACCCCTCCCCGCCGCATCGGCAGCCTGTCTGGGGAGTGCGGCAGTGGCTAGGGTGCTGGGTGCACAGGCTGCGCACCGCGGTCACCCACCCTCTCTCTGCCCGTCTCCTGGTCCACGACACACATGCCAACGTCGCCCGCTTCTGCGGCTTGTCACGAGGGTTAAACGGAGTGAGATGCATCAAGCACTGGGAGTGGGCCTGGCAGACGGCAGGGATCACATATGGGTGGCCCAAGGGGCTGTCCCCTTTGCAGGGACAGTGATGACGGCAGCAGCACAGCAGTCAACGTGGGTCGAGCCCTGGCCCATGGCCTGGCCTCCTTTAATCTTCCCACCGTGTGGCAAGTCAGATCTGCTTGTTCCCACCTTCTGCACGTGGACACTGAGCCGCAGAGAGTTAGCCGGATGATAAAAAGAACGGCGGTGGCAGCGCAAACTGTTCTTGAGGATCTGATGTGCACAGAGCCATTTGTGATCCTCAAAACCGCAGGACTGACGGATGAGGAGACTGAAGCTCAGAGAGGCGCGGTCACCTGCTGGGTGGCGCGGCAGCAAAGGGACCGAACGGTGAAGATGGCCCCGGGGACTGCAGAGCCCAGGCCTGCCGTCCGGCCGTTTCGTTTCCCAAGCCTTGCCCACAGACCCTGCTTCTCAGGAAGTATCTTAGGGAAGATGACTGACTTATTAGCAGCGTTTCCTCTCTTAATTAAAAAAGTGTGAGTGTGCGAACGTGATTGAGCATGTGATGTGAGCGGTCGGAGCCGGCCGTGTCCACCTGGGTGAGGAATGTTCCGGAAGCTTCCCCTGGGGAAGCAGGCGCAGGGTGGGGCTGGCATGGGGTCCGTAGCCCCTGGCAGGTCCCCGTCTCAGATGAATCTTACCGCTCCTCCCATTGTCGCCAGCCCAGGCTGGGGGGCCCCGGGCTGGGCCCAGCAGCGGAGGGTGTTTGCAGACACGTCTGGAATGTGGGCGCTGAGAAAGGAGCAGGTGCAGGAGCCAAAGTCTCCCCAGAACCGGCTCTATTGACGCAAAGGGTGGGAAAGAAGCCGCGTGGCTGTGCGTGGGCCGGTGCTGGGCTGGGCCTTCTCAGGAACCTTACATGGGAGGGCCGGGCAGCTGCCCTTCGGCCCTCAAGAGGAAAGGAAGCAGGGCACGCTACCTCCCAGAAGCACGACAGCAGACGGGAGGGCTGGCGAGGGCCCCGGCTAGCTGCCATCCTGGGGACTGACTCCCGTGGCAAGGGTGACCCTCAGAGGCTGCCTTCCTCACCCCAAAGCTGCTGCCCACGGTCACGAGGCACCAAGTCAGGAGCGGGATTCAAACTCAGGTCAGGCTGACTACAAATGCTATGCTCCTTTGACTCCCGAACACTGCCCACCCGCCTCTGGGTACCAGGTGTCCTTGTCCTCAAACAACGCTGAGTTTATTTTTATCAGGAATATTAATAAGAATAAATAATAACTGCCATTGATCGAGAGCCTGCGTGCCAGGCGCTTTCTCTGTTAGCCCACCGAGGAAGCCCCTGAGCTGGGCGCCATTATCCCACTTCCCAGAAGAGGTCACCGAGCCACAGAGCTGGTGTCAGAAGTGGGACCCGCGCCTGATTCTGATGGCTGTGGCCTTGCACTTGGGCACTGTAAGGCTTTGGGCAAGCCAGGTGACCTCTCTGAACTTCAGTTTTCTCTTCTGTAGCGTGAGCCTAACCGTGCTGCCTGTGGCATAGGCTGGAATCTGCGAGTTAATGGCCGTGAAGTGCCTGGCACATGGTAAGTGCTCACTCAGTGTCAGCTGTCATTACCGTCATCGTCGTTGCCACCGCAACACAGGGTCTCTCAGAGGAGCAGATGCTGACGGTCACAGTGGGCCTCCCTGGCCTGCGGGAAGCAGCAGAGGAGCCCCGTGGGTGAGCCCGGGAAGGTGGGGCTGCTCCCCAGGGCCGAGGCTGCTCGCGTGGGCCGGTGTGCGCGGCTCGGCTGCGTGGAGAACGGCAAAGCAGCCGGCCGGGCTGCCGCTCGGTTTCCGGCGACGAGGGAAGTTGCAGGTTTCCGCCCTGGCGTCTGGGAGGGATGGGACAGGCTGCTCGGGCTGTGGCCCCACGTGGGGAGGACGACCAGGGAAGCTCACTGTGCTGTCCAGCGCCGGCGCGCTCCGTCTGGCTCGGGGTCTGTCCCAGAGCCTTCCTGCTGCTGCCAGCCACCGGCTGCTCGAAGTCACAGTCCTGCTGCTTGGAGGGCAGGCAGGTGTGTCCCCTAACCCGAGAAGTCCTGAGCCTCCTCTTTTACGTTGTGGGATGAATGGCCGAAACTCCCAAGCTGTGGGCCGCTGCCGCTCGGAGGCCTTGAGCTGCTGTGGGCGCTGTCACCTCCTCGCCAGTGATCAGCCCTCCCGGGGGGTCTGTCAGTCTCCCTCCACTGCTGCTGTTCCCCCGACTAGACGGGGCTGCTGGTCCTCAGCTGCCGCCTCTGGAGAAGGTGCACGTTTGGGAGCTCATCACCCCCAGCTCTGAGACTCACAGGGACAGAGGCAGGGTGACGGAGCTGGGGTAGGGGCAGAACGAGGGCTTGGGGAGCAGGCGAGCCAGTGACCGCGGGTGGGCCTTGAAGGTGTAAATCCAGGGTAGGAAGCTCAGCCGTGCCTCAGTTTTGCCATCTGCAAAGTGGGGCTAATAATGGACCCACCTCAGAAGGCTGCTGTGAGTCGTGGGTGAGTTCACACGTGCAGCGTGTGTCACTAGGGCCTGACCTGTAGTAAGTGTTGTGGTTATTGTTAGTAATTGTTGCACTTAGTTAATTAAAATAAATGTGAACTCTGTATCTGTTGTGCCCACTGTGTGCTGAAGATACAGAAGTGAACAGAACAAACAAGTGCCTGCCTTCCTGGGGCCTACCGCTGGGAAGCGAGGAAGTGAGCGTGGCCTGGAGCTTGCGTGATGGCTGTGACAGTGACGGGATTTAGGCGGCAGACCCGGGAGGGGGTTTCGATTTTGTGCACGTGCTTGCAGTGACTGGGCACCACAGCTCTCTCCCTAAACAGCAGCAGGAGGAGAAGCTTCATAAAGTCACACTGTCCCAGTCAAGGCGGGGGCCAGCTCCCTTGGGGACCGTGGAGCACATTTCAGGGCTCCAGAGCAGTTTGGAGCAGTTTGAAACCAGATGCTCCATGTCTTGCGCTTCTTTGCAGTTAAAATGAGCAGAGTGTAAGAACATTCTGTTGCACTGAATGGGGGTAGAGGAGCAAAGGTCAAGGTCGAGAGGGAGAAGCCAGCGCCATTTGGGAGGCAGTGTCCAGACACCTGCCCCAGGCTGGTGGCCGGGCCGTCTGCTCCCGGCTAGCTGGCCAGTGGGTCAAGCAGTTGGAAGAGGCCATGGAAGTGGATCGCAGAGGTGCCCTGGGTGCTGGGCCACGTGAGGTGGTCTGGGCCGTGGGGAGGTCTCTGTGCACAGGGAGGTGTGGCCCCTGAGCCTCTCGGGCACAGCAATGGGGCAGTGGGAGCTGGTGGCGCCCAAGGTGAGGTCTCCCCTCCCTCCCAGGCCCCCCTGGCTGCCTTGCTTGGGGCTCCTGTCTCCCCAGGCAAATGCAGGTCCCTGATGGCTGCCATGTGTAAGAACAGCCACCACGTGTCCTCTAAGACATGTTTTTCAGACCTCGTGCTGGGTCCTCTCTACCAGTACCTTGGTGGGTGGCCAGTCCCCCTCCATAGGAAGGACGCTTTCCCAAAGCCACCCAGAGCTGCTCAGCTGGAGCTCAGGCCTGCTAAGTGTAGCCAGCTGTGATCTCCCATAGAGCCCCTGAACCCAGCTGATGGCTTCTGGAAGGAAGGGGACTTTCTTTCATTGCTTCCTTGGCCAGAGCCCCATGGGGCCGTCAGGCGCAGCTCGCACAGTTCCTGCTGGTGCCGTCCTGGCCCGGGCAGGCTGGCTCTCGCAGGGTGTCTGGGCCTTGGCAGCTGAGGTCCTGTTAATCTAAAATCCTGCAGGACTTGAGTAGAATGTGGAGCGCCAGTTTTCTGAATTTACGCCGAAGGCTTAAGAGCCCTGGCCCCGCGGTGGAGCCACCAGGCGTGTGTTCTGGAAGCTTCGACCCGCACAGGTGCCTTCCGCCTCCTCTGCTGCAGCCTTGAGGGCCACGAAGGTGCCTCCTGCGTGCGTGGCGAGAGGTCCTGGGTCCTCCTCAGGACCTGGTGGCTGCTGCTCCAGCCAGCGCCGCACCGGGGAGGGCCCGCTGGCCCGCAGCACGGCGCCTGCGCGCCCGAGCTTCCTGTGTTTCTTCCCCTTCTTGGCACTCAGTTTCGGTTTCCTTCTCACTGCTCTGTGTTGGTCTCTTCATTCATTCGTGCACGTGTAAGCTCGTTCCTTCCTTCATTCGTTCATTCTTAGAACGGCAGCGGGCGGAGAGGGCGGACTGCAGCGTCACGCAGTGGGTTGGGACCCACCCGCCACCAGCTGCAGGCCCCTGGGCACTTTTCTTAGCCTCTCAGAAGTTAGTTTCTTTGTCTGAAAACACGGGGGTGATTCTCCTTCCAGGCCCCTTGAGAGGGTTACATAAGATAATGCGTGTGGAGCCCCCAGCACTAAACATGTCCCCAGGAGGGTCCGTGTCGTGTTGGGAGTCTGTGTCCCTCCGTCGGTTGCTCTCCTTCCTTCCTGGTAAACCCCTGAGCTTGGACCTGTGCCGGGGGCTGGGCACCGGCTTGCATGAGAGGCACCAACCCCGCGGTAAGCATGTATAAGCCGGGCCGTGCACCCCTACGGTGTACACACGTGACCACACTCAGTCCCACATGTCTCATACCTGTGCATGGAAAGACACTTGGCACACACGCTTGAGAGCATGCCTCCCCTTGCACACCTGCAGTACACACTCAGGTACCCCAAGCCTCACTCCCATCTCCAGCTCCTCCTCAGAGTCCCTTCTAGATTGTTCTCTGATACCGCTCATGTGGCCAATTGGGAAGGGACGTGATCTCACAGGTCTGGACTTGCCCGTCCGGCCACGACCTCTGTGGGAGGCAGCCCTGGCCAGAGCTATCTTCTCACCTTCGTGTCCGCGTGTCCTGGCACCCCGCTTGGCTTCCTGCCACCCACCTCCTCAGCTGGCCCAGGCCCCCTGCCCCCACGCCACCCTCCAAGAATCTGGAAACGTCTACTGGGTCGGCCTGGTCCCAGGGAGCAGACTCTGCAGAGGCTCCCTGAGAGGCCGTGGGGGAAGCTCCCCCCACCCCCCAGTTCAGTCTTCACCTTGGCAGCCCCCCCCTCGCCTTCCAGACCCCCTCCCCCGCCGCAGAGCCCTCTGAGCCTGAAACCGCTTGCGGGGCAGCGGCTCCCAGGCCTGCCCAGCGCCTGCAGTTGTTGCCCATGTCCTTCACGTTCAAGTCCGGGCTTGTCGGCTCGGGCGAGACTCTTCTATTTTGGCCCCATCGGAAGCATCCTGCCCTCGCCCGGCTGGGCTCCCAGCGCACGCCAGGCTCCACCTGTCTCCGTGCCTCCGGAGGGGCCCGCGTCTCATCTCTCCCCTCCCTTCCTCCTCTGTGCGGGGCCAGCTCCGGCCTGGCCTCTCTCTGAACTGATGGTCTGCACCGCGTGGGAGCCGTGGGATATGGAGCCGTGGGCTTCGGGTTAACTTTTCTTTTGGTGACTTTTGATCCTTTATCACAATGTCCTCCCTCCCTCCCACCCTCCCTCCCTCCCTTCCATCAAGGCCTGGACATTTGCTTCTCTGAAGGCCCGACAGATGGAACTCACAAAAGGAGAAAACCCCAAGGAGATGAGAAATCACTAGATTGCGCAGGTGTCCTGTGCCAATTGGTGAAGAAGTTTTTACGAGCAGATCTGGTGGTTATCCTTTGGAAAATAAGCAAAGGCAAACCACTTCCTGCCGCTTCCAGGGGCCGCGCGAGTGCCCGAGCTTTCTAAGACCTACCGAGAAGCCGAAACTTCAGGCAGGCTTCCTCCGTTTTCCTGGAGAACTGGGCAGTTCGCGTCGGTGAAATTCCGCTGGGCCTGATGGGGTTGGAGATTGCGTTTCAGTGTTGTCTTGCTGAGGAATTTCTGAGATCGAGTAATTTTTGGCAAGAAAGAAAAAGGGGAACGTTGGGCCGTGACGCACAGGCAGCAAATGCCCTTCCTGTGTTGGGCTGGTGCCTCTTGGTTTGCCTGTGCCACACAGCCTCAGGGGACCAGGGTCCCCTCCTCGGCCCCACGGGGAGCCCTGGCAGTGCCCTGTGCCACGTGTGGACCAGGGCTCCTTGCACTTCCTACTTGACCTGCATCCTGAATTCCCGAGTGGGGAGCAGTGCTGTAGCTGGCGGCTGTCCCGCAGGGTGGGCGAGGCCCGGGCCTCGAGTTTCAGGTTTGCATTTAGTTCAGCCACTAACTGGCAAGCTACCCAAGCCCTCTGTGCCTTCATTTCCTTATTCGTGAATCACTGAGGATTATAGTGCCCCATCCTGGGGATAGCGGGAGGACTTTTTTATTCAGTAAACACACATGTGGCACCTACTGCATGCTAGGCCCCATTCTAAACTCTGCAAACATTAAGTAGTATAATGTCCAGAATAGCCCCATGAAGTAGCTACTATCTAGCTCCATTATACAGATGAGGAAACTGAGGCCCGGAGAGGTTAAGTAACTCACCCTGCTGGTAGGTGGCAGGGCTGGGCTTCAGACTAGGGAGTCAGGCCCCCAGAGTCTGAATCTGTACCCGTTGGGCCACATGGCCTCTCTAGATGGCCCTGGGTGAGATGCTGCACCCGTAGGGTGACCACTTGACCTGGGGACAGTCCCTGTTTACACTTGTGATCCTGGTAAAATGATCAGTCATGCCCCATTTCACTCTATAGATTACATGGTCAGCTTATGTACTGAGCATTCAGGACAGTCCTGGGGACATGGTGGCACTGGATCTGTGAGTGAGGAAAGGGGAGGGGGCGCAGCCACAGAGCACCCAGCCCGTCTCGCCTGGGGCTGCTGTAGCGACCCATCCACGTTCTTCGTTAACTTATCCAGTGAGCGCTGCATGGCGGCCCACACGCGCCAGTCATTCGGGCGTCACGCGGATGGGGGCGTGGGGGCAGGGGGTGCCAGGACAGAAGACACAGCCAGCAGCTCTGGGAAATGAAGTCACATCCAAGGCCTGCCCTTCTGAGAAATGCAGAGTATTACCGTTAGGATCATATTCCCATTGCTTTGTTTGGCAAGTTATGACCATGTGGCCACTAACCAAGCGCAGTGTGATTACCTATTGTTTGAATTTAAAATAGTTTTGTTTTATTTTTCTTAAAAAAAAGAAGCCAGTAAGAAAAAGGCTCCTGGCTGTGCCTGGTATTTGGCAATTTCCATTCTTGAACAGGACTCAGGGCGGGGCCGGGCCCAGGCTGTGTGGAGCCATCACCGTCCCTGGGATGCTGGGTAATCGGTTTATCTTGGATGTGTATCCACTTCACTCTGTCGCTCTGTCCCTAGATATATTATTAATATTTGCAGGATGTCGTGGGATGTGGCTTCCCCAGGCAGTCTGTTAAGCAGCCAGAGATCTGCTCCGGCCTCCTTGTTGATGTTTTATTAAAGACTTGCCCCAGTTCAGCACATGCTAAATACTATCGCTAAGGAACACAGGCTGTGGAGCAGGGTGGCCACTGTGTCCTGGTTTGCCCATTACTATTCCCATTATACAGCTGAAGGTCTCATGCCTCAGGAAAACGGGGGTGGTTGGTGACCCTACTCTGGGGTGAACCCATCCCTGGACCACCATGTGACTGCAGGTACATTGTTAGTTCATGGTTAAGATTTTCCCCTTGACACTAGGCAGTAGATGTTTTCTTCTGGCCTCAGTGGACCACCAGGCGCTCTGCCAAGTCCCAGACAGCTCTACCCCACATGGAGGACAATCTGGTCACCTTATCTTAGAGCAGATGCCTGGAAGTGAAGCCCGAGTCTCAGCTCACCGCCTTGTTCTGAGGCTGCCTGAAGCTGGTGGCCAAGCTCCAGGTCCCTGAGCAAGTCCTCGCGATGGACGCCGTCACCTGGGAACCGGACAGGATGTGGACAAGCTGACATTTACCGAGTGGCTCTTGATGCCTGGCACTGTGCTCTGTGTGCTTTGCGTTCACATCCTCACTTGAAACCCTCATCTGACAAACGGGGAGTGGAGGCTCAGAAAGGTTCAATTCCCCCCCCCCAAGTTAGTGCCACTAAGGGGGGGGGTCCCTGGGCCTGTGCCCACCTGCAGACTGCTTGTCACCAGTCTGCAAAGAAAGCAGCACAGGGAGTGAGAACAATTTGACATTGCGATGACATTTTTTATCCTATTTTTCAAAAGTATTGGTCTTCAATAAATTGGAAATAAAGTAAAATAAAAACTGGTCTCTCACCACAGATAGTTCGAGAAGTGCTGCCGCAGACGGTGCCCCCAGCCCCTGGGAGCAGCCAGTGGGGCTCGGGCGTGCTGCGGTGACAGGGAGCCGGGTCGGTGGAGCTCCAGTCTCAACTGGTGCCCCGCCGTCCTGGAGGCAGGACAGGTGTGTGGCCATTTGCACGTGGGCCTGCACCTGGCACACGTCACTTCTTGACGTTTCCTTGGCCAGAGCGAGTCACGTGGCCACACCTGTAGCTTACAAGGGTGGGTGGGGAGGAGGAGAAGTGGAATCCCACCCGTGGCCAGAAAAAGGAGGTCTGGGCCAGCTTAGGAGCAGCTGTGCGGTCCCACCCCTGCCCGTTCCTGCTTCTATGCCTGCCTCGTCCCCCGGGCCAGGCTGGCTTTGTCCGGCCCTGGTTTCCGAGGGTGGCGGAGTCTCTGGGCCCCGGAGCATCCGTAACCCTAACCCTAACCCGAACCTGCTGGGCTGGGTTTCTGGTCACTGCTGGGGGACAGCTCTAGTGCTTTCTTGGTCTGGGGACTGAAAGCCTTGTCTGTTTCTGTCGGGCTGTGTGAAGAAGGAAATCACGGGTAGTGTCAGGAAACTCTGCTCTGAAACGTTGACCAAGATCATTCCCGAGCTGGGAATGGATTTAGGCTTGTGTGATTCTGAGCTCGCGCTCGGAACTGCTTCGACAGTAACTTACTGGTTTGGGGTCTGAGACGATAGTAATGAGGAAGGGGTCCCGGAGGAATGCTCGACCCTTCGGAAAGCCCAGTGAGACCTCGACCTTTCTTCGGGAGAGGTGGATCCTGTCTCAGTTACGATCCTGGCTCAGTTGTGTCTGGCCATTTGACTACACAGAGAAGCCTGATCCTTCCTTTTATTGCTGTTTATTGTTCTTGAACACGTTGACTGCCATACACAAAAAAAATCAGAAACTTTTCCTTGGGGCCCCAGGGTTTTATTAAATGAAAATAGAATAAAAACTTTGGATATAATTTAAAGGTAAACATAAATAGTAAAATGAAATTTATTCACTTCTGTCCATCTAATCCACATTTTTAGAATTAAATTGTCAATATTGTAACATTAAGAATGTCAACAAGTAAGATTTTATATATGCTTCATGTGGCCCCAGGGTCAAAACTAGAGTGAGTTAATGGGTTAAAAAACTGGCCTTGCATTATGGAAATAACACTGGAAAATGGAAATTAAAATGAAAAATGAGAATAAAATAAGAACAGTAGTTTGGTGTGGGGGGGAAGGTCTTCCATATATAAAGAGTATCAGGTGGGAAGAAAATAAAATGGGTCTTTGAAGGTGAAATAGCTCAAAGCCTTGTTCCTGGATGTCCCCTAAAGAAAGACCCTTTGCCCAGCCCTGGGCTTCTGGGGGTCTTGGGCACCCTTTGTTTGCAGATGCTAAAGATGAGCCTAGAGGTACTCTCCTCAAACTGGGGTGCCTGCAGCCCATGGAGCCCGAGAAACTGCGCCAGGAATTTGACAAACCGTGGGCTGAATCAGGTATATCTTCCGTGTATGTCCATTTGACTTGTCGATTCAAAGGGAAAGGTTAAGTAATTTAACTAATATATAATTTAATACATGGCTCATCATCTTGGAATGAGCTTTTACTTGAGAGGTGGGAAGGTTAAGTAATTTAACTGGTGTGTCATTTAAAACACGGCTCCTTTTTCTGGGAGCCTCCACTTCAGGAGATTTGGCTATGGGGGAAAGGTTAAGCCGTTTAACTAGGGAGTCATTTAAAACATTATTTTGCTATTAAAGCAGGCACAGATATGGAGTGGAACGCAAAATTCGCAAAGGTATTGAGATTGAACGGGAGATCGGCCCAGCCTACTGGCCTGGACTGATCTGTCATTTTTGCCTTTCTTGGTTTTATTTCCCCTTTGGTTTTCCCAAGCTTTTAGTAAAGCCCAGCTGGGAAATGCCAGACCGTGTCCACCTCATGCTTAAGGGAGGAACCAGAGGGGACAGGAACCGCAAGAAGCAAAGTAGGAGTGGCCCCTGCCCACCATTCCGGAGTCCGAGTGAGAGCTGCAGCCTCTGTTTAATATTATTCTGAAACATTACATTTTTGCATTTATTTTTGACTAGACAGTACGTTCCTATGATGCAGATCTCAGAAGGTCTATAAGGTCGTGCAGTGAAAAATCCGTCCCCGGAGGCACCAGTGTCACTGGTTTCTGGTCATCTGCTTACCAGAGCTATTCTAGGTACACACAGGCAAATGCATATAACTTTTTTTTTGGCATGTAGCTTTTATTTTCTCTTGTTTAAACAATGAGAGACGCCTGTGCACCCATTCCTGTATTATTTTTTTCGCGAAACAATAATAAGCGATTGCTCCGTATCAGCACAGCTTCCTCGTTCTCTTTTTGTGGTTGTAGACTATTCCACTGTGTGGATTTATTTAGTCATTTCTTACTGTTGGGTGTGTTTCCAGTCTTTTGCGCTTTCAAGTAATGCTGCAGCGGTTATCCACATACTTACGTCTTTGAGACAAATGCGAGAATGTCTCTGGGGTAAATTCCTAGAATTGGAATGGCTGAGTCAAAGGTCGCATGCCTTTGGAATATTGATAAGTATTTCCAAACTGCGTTGGGACTTCTGACACCTTCTCAGGGCACAGGACTTCTGTGCCCTGAGAGAGTGATCTATGAGCAAGCTCTCGGCACAGCCCGTGCAGGCCGGGGACGTGTACGGAATGATTCGATCTTGCCAGAGGGACCCGAGCGGACAGTGGGATGGGGATCCCCATCGTGCCCCCAGGGCCTTCTCTGACACGTGCTTTGTCAGCTGTGCCCACGAAATGCTTCGGAGAGCAAGGCCATGCCCAGAGCGGGCATCCCTTGGTGCCCAGATAGGCATTTGCTCAAAGAATTAGGTTCACGTTGTCTTCATTCGGAAGAAGTGGCATCTGGACAGGAGTTTGGAAAGCAGAGCCCCCTCGTTGCCCAGTTTGGAGTCCCCTCCAAGGAATGAAGTCTCAACGCGATTCAGGTTCCCTTTCGCTTCGTCTCGAGAGCTGCGGCTTTCATGGTGGGAAGGGAATCGTTTATTTATCATTTTTCAAATCAAGATCTACTCTTCATCGAGAAAAGTGCCAGCAGGTCCCCAGGAAGGTCAGGTTCATTCAGTGTGTGCAGGTCGCACCAACACCGTGTGCTCCCCGAGTGGCAGGCCTCCCCCGTGTCCTCAGCTGTCAGCGGGCTGTCATCAGCTCCATCCTGCAGAGGGACAAGTGGCGCGGAGAGATGTGGCCTAGGCAGGACCCAGCAGCTGGAGACACCAGCAGAGTGACGCTGGTGTGCGTGCCCTCAGCTTTCGTGATTCTCTGCCTGTGTCTGCCTCTCAGAGCTGGGTCCCTGTCACCCAGGTGCTGAGGAGCACAGCTCGGTGGCAGAAGACGTTTGGCTTTGGAGGGAGGCACTTGGGTTTGAACTTGAAGCCCCCTCCCACTTGCCACTCTGAGCTTCTGGTTTTCCAGCTCTAAAATTGGGAATGACTTTCACAACGGTGGGTGCTCCGTGAGTCCTGGTCTGGCTGTCTTTCTCTCCTGGCCTGGCTGTCCACCTCATCCGGTCATCCTGGGCAGGTCAGGGCTCAGACCCTGATTTCAGGGTGGCTCAGGGATGCTGCCTGGACCAGCCAACGGCCTGGTGTGACCCGCCCCAGCTGCACATCCCGGGGCTGGGTCTGAGCTGGGACCTGGCTCCCCTCACAGCAGGGCAGGCCCAGCTGGCCCTCTTGGTGGGCCGGGGGCTGGGGGGAAGTGTGGTTGATTGGATGCAAGGAGAGGGCGAGGGCCTCCTGTGTGTCCTGCTGTCCGTGGACATGGGTCGGATCTGGCTGGCAGACTGAACCTCATTTTCCGATCAATGTACATTACCATCTTAGATGAGGATGCTTTTCTTGTATCTCGGATGGGCCATTTGGCAACAGCCCCGCTCACTGTGGCTTTGACTTCACCCCCGGGAGCACTCTGTCCAGGCACCCTACCACGGTGCTGTGTCCCCTTTGCGCCGTGCAAGATCTGATCAGGGACAGACAGACACTCCTCACAGCTGCCCAAGAGCTGCACAGGCCAGGTGTCAGGGCCTTCCTTTCCCTGGATGAAGTTAGTAATGTGAATTGCCCAAAAGGGTTCTTTCTAATAACGAAGGCGTTGACAATATTGGTAGTATTATTATGTGCCCTGGCTAAGCACTTAGCTTGGGTTATTTTATTTCATCCTTATGACAGCCTTGTGAGGAAGCACTGTTGTTATTAGCTCCATTTAGCAGAGGAGTAAACTGAGGCTTAGCAGCCAAAGGGACTTGCACAAAGTCATATGACGAGCCAGGGACAAAGCTAGGATTTAATTCCCAGAGGTGTGATTCCAGCTGTCTCCAAAACTGCACTCCACTGTCATTCTCCGATACTGTGTCAGACCAGCCTTAGACTGATTTTTTTTCCTTGAATTACAAGAAGTGCAAACCTTTATTTTGGGAAATTTGAGAACACACGCAGTTCCTAGCTCAGTGCAGATGCCCCGTGTACTCCTCTCTCCCCCAGCCATGGAATTATTCTCACGTAAATTCCTGCTGTCCTGTCATTTCATTAGAAATTACTTACATAGGAATCTCTAAGAAAAAAAAGGTAGCTTTTAAAGAATATATAAATATAATACTATTCTTGTACGTAAGAAACTAACAATAATTCCTTGATATCTAATGTCCAGTCAGTGCTCACATTTCTCCATTTGTTTCACAAATTATTTTTACTGTTGATTCGATTGACTAAGATTCAAAATATGTTCTATGCACTGTGTTTGCTTACTGTGTCTTTTAAGGACTTTTAAGTTTATTTTTAAATCAGATCACATGTCCTGTAGAGTTTTCCATATTCTGAGTTGTGCTGATTGTTTCCTCGTGGTGTCGTTTAACACGTTCCTCTGTGCCTGTATTTCCTGTCGTTGTCTTGCACGTCCTGTGATTTTCTAGTTAATTCTTGATCCGAGCTGTCAGTACGGCAGCCACCAGCCACATGTGGCCACTGGGCGCTTGAAACGTGGGTGGGGTGATCCAAATTGAGGTGTGCTGTTAAGTATAAACTATACACTGGATTCTGAAGACTTACTATACAAACTATATATAAAATGTTTCACTAATAGTTTTCTGTGTGGATTGCATATTGAAGTGATAATATGTTGGATGTATTGGGTTAAGTAAAATGATACTGTAGACATTGATTTCACCTATTTTACTTTTTGAAGATGTTACTACTAGAAATTTAGACTTATATATGTGGCTCCCATCGCATTTCTACGGGAGAGTGCTGATCTAGAGATTTGGCTGGTTTGGTTTGAACTTTTCGGCATGAACTTTGTCTGAGTGTCACTGTGCGCTTCCAGTTGCCTCGCTCCAGGGTCCCTCATGTCTGGGGGTCTCTCTGGATGTGACTGACGAGTAGCCCCTGTGCTGGCAGCCTGGCCCACCTATTAACAGCCCCTCCGCCACGTGTCTTACTGGGTGCCAGCGATCACTGCTCGGGTCCGCTTTTTCATTGGGGGTTGCAAAGTGGAGATGTGTTAAGTCTACCTTTCTTCCCTCATTTACCAGATGGATTATTGTACAAAGGGCTTCACTTCCTCAGCGATGTGGTTCTGATGTTTAGTGTATAGAGGAAAGGCAGCAAAAATGGTTAATTCTTCCCCTTTCTATCAAGTCTCAGAGTGATAAGCTGATTTTTGTAGGATCTTCCAAAGGTGGTTGGTCTTTTTTTCCACTCTCAGTATGAATTCATGGATTTAAATTTAGATCTGGTGAGTGTCAGTCCATTGCAGTTATTATATGCTCTTTTGCACGCTTTGATTGGCCCATCTCTGGCCAGTGGGAGACTTCAGTTTTGATTTTGACCCCTTGTCTTTTGTGAAGCTCCAGTTCGTTTTCTCTTTTTAGCTGGTTGGAAGATTCCGCTCTTCCCAGCTGGAGTTTTCTTAGAGTGAGGCCTGCCCGTGTCCATCGCGCACCAGGCCTGGGCGTGGGGGCTTCCTGCCAGCGGCTGTTCACAGGAGCCACCTTCCTCCGTGGCCTGGCTGCCAAGGTCCCAGCAAGAGGCCGGGGCTGTGGAGACAGCCAGCACGGCTGGCTCGGGCCCCATGCGTAGTAGGTGTTCCGGAAACGGCTGTCGAGTGAACGGAGGGACTGAAAGCTGATCTGTCACACCACCTGGCCCGAGTGGGCTCCTCTCCACCCTAGCATTCTCGAGGGAGGCCAGCTTGCAAATAGCGCTGGCCTTTGATTCTCCGCTGCCTTCCTGGGGCTGAGCCGGCGGCGGGGAGCTGGGATTAAACCTCTGGGGTCGTGCCAGGGAGCAGGAGAGCCACGTTGTCAGTGGTGGCCCGGCCACCGTGCAGACCCGTGGGCACGGGCGGTGGGGTCAGACTGGTGGCTCTCCAGAGTGGAGCTGCTCCTGTTTCCAGGCTGAGCCACTCCCACTGCAGGGGACAGGCGTAGCTTGAGTGGCTCCCGGCTTAGTAGCCAACTCCTTCCTGGTGTGACTGTTTAAAATTCCAGCCCTTTGAACCTCCGGGGTTGGTTTTCACTCCACTGACTCGTGGCCTTTGCACTGTTGTCCTTGCCCAGGCGGTATCTGCTCTGCTCCCCGGAGCCCTGGCTGGGCGTTCTTGTCCCCAAGACCGGCACAGGCATGGGGCTCCAGGAAGGCTTTGTGTTTTGGCCCCAAAACAGACCACAGGGTTTCTGTTGTGGTTGCTGCTGCTAGTTTAAAGGAAAAACAAAAAACAAAACAAACCAAAAACGCCGCCAGCTTTGTTGATGTCCGGGGAATCTTCGTCCCCAAAATAATGTGTTTGTTTATGGAGACTGACTTCAAGTATTTACTGTACGAGAGACTAGAATCCGGTGACACTTATGGTCTATTTGAGGAATGGATTTGCGTCTGGTTTTGTGGTGAGGAGGGCAGGTGTTCCTGCCCATGCGGCTGGGGGTGGGACGGACAGGGAGGGGGACAGTGGCCGGGAAAGCTTCCTTCCCCTGGGCTGGGGGGCACGTGGCCACCTCCACAGGGTCGGGGTGGGAGAAGCTTCCACAAATGGCTCCAAGAGGGAAGAAGGGGCAGCCCAAACCCACCTTTAGAAACAAGGCTGACTGGGGGCGGTCAGGAGTGCGATTTCAGGAACGGGACCACCCAGGTGCCAACCCGGTGGTTACTCATCAGTCTGTGACCTCGCACAAGTGGCTTGACCTCACTGAGCCTCCATTTCTTCCTCTGCAAAAGGGGGACGTTGTGAGGATTAAACGGGACAGTTTCGTTAAGCCTTCAAGGTGGCTTCCAGCGCCTCACAGACATGCCCTGATAGAAAGTTCTAGTGTCGGGGTCGGCTGAGGGGGCTCCGGGGCCTGCGTGCCGGGACTGGGTTCTGCTTCCACCTCTTATAACCTGTGTGCCTGTGGGCTAGCTTCCAGATCTTTCTGTGCCTCAGTCTCCTTATCTGTAAAGCTAAAGTGAGGATAGTAGTATTTCCTCCCTCCCAGGGTGGGTGTGAAGATTAAGGGATGTCGCAGCTATGAAATCCTTAGGCTAATGCGTGGCGCACGTGTGTGCTGCGCCCATCGAGCCCGTGTCCCTCTAGCTGTTACCAGTACTGACGTCTTCGAGGGGAGGCCACTGCAGACCCAGAGCGGGGCCGTGGCTCCGGGGGCAGAAGACGCGGTGGGCAGCTCGCCCGGCCGTCCTCGATTCAGGGGCTGCTGCGCGCCAGGCGCCAGCTAGTAAACAACCCCACAGCCCCAGAGGGCGTCGTGTCCTTCCCGTTTTCCATAGCCGGAGCCTGAGGTCTGGAGCTTACCCGAAGCCACGCGGCCGGGGCCTGGCAGGGCCGCACTGCCCCATGGCCCTCAGCCCTGTCCCCGTGCCAGGCGCTCGCCTGTGCCCCGCGCCGTGCGAGGGGAGGCCAAGTGTTGAGGAGCGATGGGGCAGGCGAGGCTGCGGCCTCTCACCCGCCCTCGGAGGCCTCAGAGTGACTCGGAACTGAAAGGAACACCTTGGCCTTCTGGTCCTTGTCCTTGAATGCTTGGTGTCCCTCACGCTTCAAAGTGTAGAAACCCAAGGTCTTCGTTGGTGGCACCCACGTGTGTGAGGACGTGAGGACAGGCACTTCCGATCTTGGCTTTGGGGGCCGGGCACCGCCGGGCGTCTGCTTCAGAGAACACGCTGTTGATTTCCTGCCGAGTGCTCGGGAGGGCAGGCCAGGGCTGGGGACGATGAGAGCCTGAACGCATCTTCAGGGGCCATCAGGAAGCCGCGGTGGCTGTGCCAGTCTCGGCCTGTCCACTCCTTGTCCTCTGATCCACGGGACGTGGTCAGGGGCTGACCTCGGTGGGCTGTGTGTCCCAGGCTCCCTGGCGCCGGGTTCACCCCATGGGAGGAGCTGCTGGGAGGCTGGATGGGGAGGAAGGGGGAAGCCAGCGTTTGTCACCCCCGGCCTCCAGAGGTCTCTCTGATCACGGCTGCTCCTCCGTGGCTCCAGCTCCCATGGGCCGGGCCCCGTGCTCTGCAGGTGGCTCAGGCTCTGTGGGCCACCCAGCCCCTGGGCCGCGTACCACCGCCTCCCGGGCTATCTCCCTGGTCTGTGGGTGGTGGCAGCTGATCTCTGGGTTGCCTCATTGTCTCCTCTTTGGCTTCTTGGGTCTTTCATTACTGTGTAACCATTTCCCCGAGTTAAAGTCTCTTAGTTCAAAGGCTCAAGTGGCTTCTTTCTCCTGGTTAAGCCCTGACTGATCCAGCAAGGGAACACGACACAGTCCCAGCTTGTGAGTGGTCTCTAGTCCAGTAATCTGACTTCAGCGAGGCCATCAATTCTTTCAACTTTGTGGTTTTCTAGGCTCGGAGACTCCTGACTTCTTCCCTTTCGCTCCTCCTAGACCCTCCTCTGGCTGGTGCCCTTCCCGTGGCCTGGGTTTCCATCACAGCCCATTTTCTCATTCTCAGATCCCCTGGGCACTTTCTGAAATACACGTGAATCGTTCAACCTTCTTCCAGCTCCCCAGGCCCCCGCTCGTCCCCGGCAGTCGTCCTGAGCTGCTTTCTTTCCCCAGTGAGCCGTATTGCGACACGCCTCTCGAGTTTTTCAGGCACCTGCTGTGCTCCAGGCTTAGGAGTGCTCCAGGGACACTCTCACGCTGTGTCCCTTTCTCTTGGCCAGTTCTACCTTTGGGACCCAGCTCCAGCATCCCCTGTAGAGGAACCCAGCCCTGCCCTCCTGGCCTGGGTGTGTCTCACCGATGTGCCGGCAGCCTGGGGGTCCCTGCAGGGATTCTGCTCACTCTGGGCTGAGGGTTTGTTTCCTGCTTGCAACCAGGCCAGGGGCTCCGTGGGGCTGGAGCCAGGGCTGGCTCGTTCTCCGCTGTGTCTGGGTCCCTGCAATAGATGTCAAAGCGTTTCCGTGTCTGTCCTCAAGAAATGCTGCCATGTATGCATAGAGACATGCCCAAGGATGTATAAGGTGCACAGGCTGGAGATGGACGGCCTCCAAGTTCATTAGTGCATTGATTCTGTGGAATACTATGCAGCAATGAAAAGGAATGAGGTGAGTGTGAAATACATTGTCATGGAAAGATACCCAAGACGTGTCATTTTCTAAGATTCGTTATTACACAAAAGCATAAAACAAAGATATTTTTGGCATGCATATAACTGCTTAGAAAAATGGCTCCAAGGAAGCCCCCTATACTGGCAGTAGGGATCATCTCTGGGAAAGAGGGTGGGATTGAATCTGGTTAGAGGAGATTTTGTTCCTTTTCACTCTGCATATTTCCATATTATTTGAGTTTTAATGACAGCGCTATTTTCACGTGTTAGCCGTGTCATTGCAAAATAAGGAACAGGCTGTTAAAGGAAAGAAAAAGTCTTGCACTTCAGCCAGTGCATGCAAGAAATCTCCCCCCAAAACACCAGGGAGGCAGGAAGCATGTTCTGCAGAAATGCACAGCGGCGCGATTCTCTTGGCTATGTGTCGGAAATGACCCCATCCTTTGGGAATGCCGCTTTTGGAGTTCGATGTTCCCCGGAGCCCCGGGAGATGCAGCCAGGGCGCAGAGTTGGCAGCGGCTTCAGACATCTCGCTGCGACGCTGACCTCCCTCCACAGCTGCGGGACTCAGGGATTTTTCTAGGAAAAACACCAGTGGATTTGTGGAATTTCTTCGC
Source organism: Microcebus murinus (assembly GCF_040939455.1). Lineage (NCBI taxonomy): Eukaryota > Metazoa > Chordata > Mammalia > Primates > Cheirogaleidae > Microcebus > Microcebus murinus. Next base: position 30,038,318 of record NC_134123.1, read on the forward strand.
AGGCAAAGTAATTGACAGGGGGCCCTTGCGCCCCCTTCACCCCCATGGTGCATTGCGCGGGCTGGAAGTGGAGGAGGGGTGGCCACGCAGCTGTCGCTGTCGGAGGGCTTGCTATTCTCGGGAAGGCCGGAGTCAGCGCTGACACGCCCGTGGCTGAAGCCTGGGGTTATCTCATCCCTCCATTTCCTATTTGGCTCCCTCTTTGGTCAAAAGATAGCTGAGCACAGAAAATCTTTCCTAACTTTGAAAGCATGACCTGCCACCTGCTAAGGGTCAGTTTACCTGGCCCATGGGGCCTATTGACACCTGTTGTTGGGAAGTGGAGAGAGATGTCAGGGCCACGAATAACAGCAGTGGCTTTATCAAGGTGGAGGGACTAGGACACCACCCTGGCCTGGCTGGGACAGGACAATGGGACAGGCCTGGGAAAGGCTGTCGACTGCCATCCCCGCAGGGATCTGGGCTGGGCCACACCCCTCCACCGTGGTGAGAGGGCCAAAGACCAGTCGCAGGCAAGGGACGTGACTGTAACTGAGAACCGCCCAGATTCCAGGCACGGTGCTGGGCTCCGGCTCACGTGGCTGCATGTGTTTGTGACTTAGCCGTGTGTGGTCAGCGTTAGCTAAGTCCTGCCTCTCGCACTAGCCAGCTGGGGCTGAAACCAGTGATGTAACCGTCTACCTGCTTCCTGTGGTCTCCGTAGGTATTGATTAAAACATTTAAAGTAAAATCCCTGTGAATATAGTCTCACCAATAAGCCGTAGCTGCTTTAGTTTGCGAGCAGTGCTGGGACTGCCCCAAGAAAGCCCTGACCCCCTAACTCAAATCTCACAGGGCGGGGATTAGGTTCTCTGTGCTGTTTTCTACTCAGTCGCACCCTCACTGGGCTTCCCATGCCCCAGGGTGGTCCAGGAAACAGTACGTACATGATGGAGGGGAAGAACTTTGACTTTGAAACCAGACAGGTTTGTATCTTGGATCTCCTATTTCCTGTCTCTGTGACCTTTGCCAATCATTTAACCTCTCTGAGTCTCAGTTTCCTCATCTGTAAAGGGGTTGTTGTGAAGCTAAGACAGACAGGGGTCCTCAAACTTTTTAAACAGGGGCCAGTTCACTGTCCCTCAGGCGGTTGGAGGGCCGTTGGAGAGTGCGGTGCACATCCCACACATGCGCACTGTGGGCCCGGGACGAGTCGGCTGCTAAGCAGGACAGGTGGCAAAAACACCTGGCGGGCCGGATAAATGTCCTCCCCGGGCCCCATGTGGCCTGCAGGCTGTAGTCTGAGAACCCCTGGGTTAAAACATATGAAATTGCCAGCATGTGGCCACTTTTAACCTACAGAATGGCAGTTTTCCATGGCTCAGCCAAACGTGTTCCTCATGAGAAAATGCTTCTATGCGGTGCTGGAACATGCTAGACTCCGTGTCTGTTTCCTCCCCTTAAGCCCTCAGTGTTCAGGGCTTTGTTGTCCTGGGCTGCACAGATGGAAAGTGGGCTGTGAAACCCCTGAGGGGGACAGAGAAGGGAGCACTGCAGTCATGGCTCCCTGGGGAGGGCCGTCTGCGCCGAGGGGCTGTTCACGAAGTTGTCCTGGTGCGAAGCTGTCCTGGTGCGGGCTCTCTGGCCGGGCCTGCAGGGACCAGCAGGGAGTGGGGGTGCAGCTGCTCCTGTGTGGCCAAGTGGAGTCTTTTCAAACCATTTCAAGAAATGAGGGGAGCAGCACAGAGGGGTGGGAGGCCTTGGGAGGCTGTGCTCAGTGGGTGGGCTCTAACATTTGCATTTCACCTCCCCAGGCAGTCGAGAAGCAGTGTAACAAAATGGCCAAGAGCCCAGGCTCTGGAGTCCTGCTGGCTGAGGGTGAACCCCAGCTCTGCCTCTTGCCTGCTGTGCACCCTCAGACAAGTTGCTTCATCTCTCTGTGCCTCAGTCTCCTCACTTGCAGTAGTTTCAACGTTACAGACTCTGGGAGGCACAAGCAAGATGCCCCCTATAAAGTATTTACACATGCCTAGACAAATAACAAATTTCGTTGTAGTAGAGAATGTTTACTTAAAAGAATGCTTATTAAAAAGTCAGCAGTAGCTGTTATTAATAAGTGAGGCCTGATTGGGGAACCCGAGTAGCTTTACTGGGGGGAGCTCCCTCGGTTTTACATCCTGCCCTTTTTGATTCAGCTACGGCCATGTGTCAAAAAAAGGCCCCCAGGGTCTTAACCAGTGCATTTTGCCCTGGAGCTTTTTGCAGCCCAGGGACAGAAATGTGCTTTAGTAAGGATTAAAATTAGTGATAAATTGGTTCTTGAGGAGCAGGAGGAGGGCTTTTAAACCAAAAAATGAATTGCTTTGGAAGGCTCGTCTCTGTCACTTCCCGGTGCCCGTGGCTGCGGACTGCAGGACCCTTTCGGCCCCAAGGCCTTGCAGCAAAGCTTCCCGAGTGGCCTCTGCGTCATTGCTTGCTTGCTGAGCGGATGGTACTGCACGGTTGCCATGGTAGCAGCAGGATGTGGTTCCTATGGTGATGGTCGGCAGCCGCAGGAAGACAGCAGAGGTTTTAGTTATCTGGTGGCTCCGCATTTGCCGCCCTCCCCCCTAACAGCAGACACGAGCTGCCCCCACTGTCATTCTGCTCTGCAGAACGGCGACCACTGAGGTCAGCTGCCTCCCAGAAATGCTGGTTCTCGGGTGGGCTGCTCAGGAGCATTTCTGCTTCCGAAGGAGGAGGGGGCTGGGTGTTTCCAGGGGCACTTCAACTGGGGGGGTAGGGGGAAGTTGGGGTGTCGGGGAGGAAGGTGTGGTTACATTCAGACCCCGAACCTAGCCAGCTGAGTCTGTGGGAAGCTTCTCCAAAAAGCCCTTCTCTGGAGTGAATTTTTTTCTCGTCCAAAAGTCTTGTGTGTTGATAGGCAGATGTGGGATGAAGAGCCAGTAGGAGAAGCCCAGTGGCTTTTGAAACTCCTGCCATTCCTGGCATCCAGATTTCAAAATGGCCACAGTTTGGAGGGGCAGTTGGGTTTTCAAACACATGGTACTTTTCTTTAGTTGGGGGTTGGCTGAAATCAGGGGATGGAAAAAAGTATCGTATTTCTTTTCCGTATCCACAATCTCACAGATAGAATTTCTCTGTAGAAAGGCAGTGTCTGGTACAATGACATGGAGTGTACAGAATGTTGTTTTTTTTATCTAGAAGTGAGGGGAGGGAGGTGCATATGCGGGGCGAGAGGGGTGCTGTTACAGTTGACGAGTAAATCTGAAGTTGAGGCGGGAAGCGTGGGTGGACGTGGGGGCTGCGGGCTGGTTTCCGTGCGTACGTTTGCACTCGGTGAGGCTGCCAGAGCAGGGGAATGTCGAGTCTAGATGCCTAGAATCCGGTGGACCCGGTGTGGCAACACCATTGGCTCCTGCTCAGCAGGAGCTGTGATTGGTGATTGGTGACGTCACTGGGTTTCCTGGCGTGCGATTGGTGGGTTGGGCCCAGGCATCAGAGCCCTGAGCCAGGTGGCCATACCTGGATTGAAAGAGGAGGGATGGCGAGGGCTAGTGCCACTCCCTTCCACGGAAGGACACCAGGCCTCCTGGAGGGCCTGTCCTGGGGACAGCGGGCCTGCAGAGGGCCCATGGCAGCTGTGCACGGCCAGCGGAGTTGCCCCTTTGCACCACAGGTAGCCACAGGCGTGTCTTCCAGCAGAGCTGCGGGGCACCTGGCCCCGGGTTCTTGCCAGTGAGCACTGCACGCTGTGATAGACTTTTCATGTTTGAATTTTGAAAATTGAAAAGAATATACATGCAGTTCCGTATACTCTGGCTGTGGGCTCCGTTGCTTAACCAAACGCCGATGTCAGGGTGACTTCCGGGTTCGCTAACAATTAAACAGGAAGCAGAGCAGCAAAGGCTCATATCAAAACCACATTTCTGCCATGCAGACTTGACCATAGTTAACGTCTTATCCTCTTTGCTTTGCCTTTTTTGAAGCAAGAGTATAAAATATTATGGAAAAGTTGCAGTTACCTTGACAATTCACCTCTAGTCTGCTGCCCCTTTCCTTATTATAAATTTCTTATGGGTCTTTCCATCACACTTTACATGCCTTACACACACACACTCACATTGCCATAAGCAGTAGGTAGCATCAATTCGTGTGTGTTTTTAAAACGTACTTACAAGCCGCCTTTTTGCACTCTACGTGGTGTGCCCCCACGTGTTTGTGATCTCTGTTGATTCCTACAGATCTAGTTCATTTTTTTTCATGACCGTGAGTCACCCTTTGCCATCTTGGTCCATCCAAGTGGCAGGTGTGAATGGGGGACAGACTCAGCCCCTCGCATAGAGAGGACCTAGGACTTGTGGTCACAGGGCCACACGAGGGGCTTGTTGACCTCCCCGCCCCCCACTTTCGGTTGGACTCTAATTGCAGGGCTTCCCTAACGACACCTCAAGTGTACCTGGGCCCTGGCCAAGCGACTGACTAATCCCGTCTGACGGATCCAAGTCCTCGAGTCACCCAGCCCAACCACGTTTGCCTCACTTAGGTCCCGGCCAAACCCTGTCTCCCCGAAAGGACGTGGTGGCCCAGGGTGCTGCCTGGAAAGGAGATGTGAGGACAGCACCTTGGTCTGGAGGGCGCTGTGCCTGTTCCCAGCCCTCTCTTAGCTCCTTGGTGGACACCCCCAGTGTCCCCCAAGGAAGGTCGGCTGAGCCACCATCAGGTGACACTGGGCTTCGACTCAGGCACAGCTTCCTCTCCAGGGAGTCTGCATGCAACAGCCACCTGGTCCCCCAGCCCCCTCTAATGCCAGGGCCCCCCGAGCCGAAGCCAGCTCACGCACACGGGCAGGATGTGCAGCTGCTGGTTCCTGAGTCATGCGTGTTTTGCCAGGGGTGTGTGTGTGTGTGTGTGTGTGTGTGTGTGTATGTGCACGTGTGTGTGGGCAGTGTCCGTGTACACCTTGGGGTGGGCTCCTTCGGCCCCCGCCTCTCTCAGAGGCTCCATAGGGAACACTGGGACCCGTGACTCGCCAGGCTAGTCACAGCAGCCACTAGGAGACCCGAGAGACCGGACCCTGTAAATGCCTATAAATGGTCCCTGGCTTATAAAGGCAGCCAGTATTGGGGTCAAACAGAACTTGATTCTTCCAGTCACTCGGAAAGTGTTTGCTGAGCGCCTCCTCCGTGGCAGGCTCGGGGGGTGACGTGGCGCGTGGAACAGAGGCTGTGTCTGTCCTGCTGGGGCTCGGAGGGACAGAGACAGTAAACAGGCAGTGGACAAACAGAGAGAATGGCAAGTCTGAGTCCCTAGACTGGCCCAGCTCTGCCGCGCCCTAGCAAGCGACCTTGGGCAAGTTAACTAAGCCATCTATCTGTAAGGCGCTAGCCACAGCCCTGCTAACTTCTCGGGGTTATCGGGAAGTCCCGCGGAGACGGCATCTGTGAAACGCCTATCACCCGGCCCGGCACGTCATTGCTGCCCGGCGCAGGCAGCTGCGGTGACCACGGCCCTTGTTTCACGGATGCGGAAATCGAGGTCAGAGAGGTGAAGTAACTTGCTGGGGGTGGCTCAGCCTGTACGTGGTGCAGCAGCTCTCAGCCCCACTCAGAGCCACCAGGCCACGCTGCGCTGGGCCACCAGGGAGGCTGTTCCTGTTCCTTATAGTTGTGAGGCCTCCCGTGTTCAGCAGGGAGCATTTTTATATGCTTAATTCTTTCTTTTTACTGTGGTCAAACATAACATAAAGTTTAGCATTTCAGCCAGTTTTAAGTATACGGTTCATTAGGTCCATTCGCACCATTGTGCAGCCATCACCACCATCGATGTCCAGAACGTTCTCATCTTCCCAAACTGAAACTCTGTCCCCATTAAATGCTAAGTCCTTATTTCTCCCAACCCCCAACCCCGGCATCCACCACCCTACTCTCTGTCTCTGTGACTCTGACCACATCTGGGAGCTCCGATGAACGGGCTCACACGGTGTTTGTCCTTTCGTAACTGGCTCATTTCACTCGGTGTAATGTCTGTCATCAAGGTTCACCCGTGTGGTAGCATGTGTCAGCATGTCCTTCCTTTCTAAGCCTGGGTAATACTCCAGCTCCGTCGCGAGTGTGTGTATCCGCTCATCTGCCGGGTGGCGTTTGGGTTCCTTCCACTTTTTCACTGCTAGAATAATGCTGCAGTGAACGTTGACGTGCAAGTGTCTATTTGAGTCCCTGCTTTCGATTCGTTTGGCTCTAGGTGCAGGGAGCATTTCATCATCAGGAATAAAACAAAGGAAATGAAACGAAAGCTCTTGACTTCCAAGAGCTCTCAGCTTGGGATAGAACTCAGGTGATCTGCGAACTTGGGGATGTGGGAGGAAATAAAAGACTTCTTTATGGTCACTAACCTGTAACTGAAATGTAGCATTTCCTTCAACGATGGCTCTACCAACCGCAGTGGTATTAGCAGTGCCTGCGATTCAGACATCAGTAGACATAACAGATGGTTTCATGTTCCATTCCTATTATTGTGGATATCTTGGAGTATCATGACACATCACTACTCGAAAGTTATAGTCTTTATCAGACTAACAGCCAGGTTACTTAATGGATTAATAAAGAAGACATCCATTACCCTATCACAAATTTTAAAGGATATTTTGACAACCGTATTTCAGTATGATCAGTTTCCTTTCTTTTGCAATTTGTTATGGATTTATACATTTAAAAAGATTGCCGTAAGGGCCGAGTGCAGTGGCTTATGCCTGTGATTCCAGCACTCTGGGAGGCTGAGCCAGGAAGATCGCTTGAGCCCAAGAGTTGGAGGCTGCAGTGAGCTACGATTTTGCCACTGCACTCTAGCCAGGGTAATAGAGCGAGACTTTGTCGCCAAAAAAAAAAAAAAAAAAAATTACTCTAAGAAGGGATCTAGAGGCCTCACCAGACTGCTGGGGTCCAAGGCACAAGGCAGTTGAAGTGGCCCACTCTATCTCCCAGGGGAGATAGCTGGGAGGGGTTGCCGCAGGCCCCAGGCTGCCAGCCAGGCAGCTTTGCAGTTTTGCTTCCAGGCAGCTGCTCAGGGGACAGTCTGTGTATTTTGAGGGGCTCTGGACCTCTGTCTCAGCCCCTTCCAAAATAAGAAGAGAAATTTCACTTGATAATTATGGGGAACCTTCTCTCAGATCCTGGGATTGCTTTGGACACGTTCTGAGCCTGTCTGGACTCCCGGGAGTGAGCGCACTGGGGCGTGAGCATGGCAGTTGTCTCGCTGGAGGAAGTAGCAAATGGGGTGACGGTGCAGCCCTCAGCGCGTGGCCAGGCGGGTCTGAACCCGAAAGGAATGTGCTGTCTCGGTTTCCATCTATATCGCAAATCTCCGCTGCGCAGCTCGTCTGCTCAAAGTGGACAGGGAACGATGCCGTGTGTGGGGCTGGGTTTGTGGATGGGCAGAGAGCCTTGGGGTGGGGCCGGCTGAGTTGCTGGAGAAACTTTGGCTCCGTGGCCTGTGCACCCCAAATACCATTTATCATCAGCGATAACGACAGTGCCTGATGGATGGATAAAGGAATGGATAGATACCAGGAAGAGCGAGAATAGGAAAAAATGTTCATTGTAGAATCTAGGTGGTGAGTGTATGGGTATTCATGGTGAGATTATTTTCAACGTCTTTTCTTCTTAATGAAGTATTACTATTTTTAAAAGTACGGAAGCGAAATGAACAGCTCCATGAATGGTCACTTCCAATGGACCTACTCCTGAGCCATCCACTAGGACATTGCTCACACCCCAGAAGCCACCCTTTGACCCCCTCCCACCAACCACCCTCCCTGTTCCTCCCCCAGAGAGACTCTCCTGCCCCCTGTGTCTATGTTTATTTAGTTTTTCTTAAGTTCCAGCAAGAAAAGAAAGCAAATCAGTGTGTGTTCTTCCATGTCTTGCTTCTTTGGCCCTATGTTATGGTTGGGAGTTTCATCCATATTCTGTTTGTATTCATAACTGAAGGTTATTTATTTTTGTTGCTGGATAACATTTTATCTTAAGAATATCCTGTTCTGCTGATGGTGAGCATTTGAGTTGTTTCCATTCTTAGGGTTTTATGAATAACGCTGCTAGGAATGCTTTTGCATCCACTTTTGTGGGAAACGTGCGTGAAGTTCCGTTGGTGGACAGTAAGGAATGAGTTGCCAGTCACTGGTTATGCAAAGATTCAACTTTTGTTAGAGAATGCCAGGTGGTTTTCCAAAGTGGTTATACCAGTTTACACTCCCAGGAGCCACACAGGAGAGTTCTGATTGCTTCACACCCATGCTAATATTTGTCATTGCCAGCTTTTCTAATTTTAGCCATTTGGGTGGGTATAGAACAATATTCAACTTGTCTTTATGTTTGAAATTTTTCATAATAAAATGTTGGGGAAAAGATATCATTCACACTTGTGATGTCATAGGAAAATGGCATTTTTAAGGAAATGGTTGAAGTTGGCACTTGCCTGGCCTTAGGGTGAAGCCATGTCTTTTCCCTGTAGATAGCTCCAAGGCTGGCCCTACCCGTGGTTCTGGGGCTCCCCAGTCTGCCATGTGTTCCCTACTGAGTCCTGGAGAAAGTTTAAAAAGCCCGACATAGGATGTGGTCTCCCCTGCAGCGCCAGGTGGGCTGGGAGTACCTTGAAGCTGTGCTCGGGCGTCGCGTGGCCGTGCCATGGAGCTGGAGCTTGGAGCTGGTTTCTGGCCTGGAAGTTCTGGCACTTCTTGCTGGTTCCCAGAGAGATGTGCTCTTGAGTCAGCCTGGGAGATGAAAATAGTTCATTGGCTTTCAGCTAATGCTACTTGACAGTGTATCTATTCCCAGGATCCTCCTGGTCTTTGGTTTGAGGTCACAGCTGCCTGCTCGCTAGAGCTTCCCTCTCTGACTTAACGCGAGTGACGCCCAGGTCTGGAGCTGCTTCTTCAGGTTGGCCCCTGCTCAGCTGACACCTTCAACATAGATGGTGGCCCCAATTCATTCCTCCTCTCCCTCTTCCCTTCCTTTCATTCAACAAATACTTAGTGAACATGAACTTTTATGTCAGGCATTGTCCTTTTGTCCCTCCCTCCTTTCCTTTAGTTTGCCTACCTACCCCCACCCCCCATCCACCTGTCCACCCATCTGCCACCCACCCCACCCATTCATCCATTCCTCCCTTTTGATGGATTTACCCATCTCTTAAATCAGGCCTTGGGGTAGACACGATGTATGAACTATGGTCCTTGTCTTTGAGGTATTCTCCCATAACTCCCCACTGTGACAAATAATTAAATAGTTATTTCTAATGCAGTGTGACATGGCTGTACGGGGGAAGGAGAGAGGCGTCTAGGCCAGGTGAGAGGAACAGGGGACGCTTCCTGGAGGTCAGGATGCTGATGCTGCCTCTTGAGAACATCCCGTGTTGGGCCCACTGGGCGAGGACCATGGGGCAGTGGGCGTGTTGCTTCTCTGGTAGAGAGACACACAGGTGATCCGGGCCTGGGTCACTGTGAGCCTCAAGTCACCACATGCAGGCGGGTGGAGGGTGAGGGCCAGGTGGGGAGGTGTGGCTCTGGAGGGATCCGAGGGGCAATTTAGTTGGGGCCCTCTTGGCCTTCCAACAAGGCGTGTGGGCTCCAGATGAAACTATGGGGTCCTGGGATTTGTGTGGCAGACAGACCACTGGCACCCTAAGGATGCCCACGTCCTGGCCCCAGAAGCTGAGTATGTTTGTTACCTGACATGGCAAAAGGGATTCTTTGATGTTGTGAGTTAGGGATCTTGAGCTGGGGGTTATTCTGCATTGTCTTGTGGGCCTGATGCATCACAAGAGCCCTTGGGAGGGAGGCGGGGGAGGGTGTGAGGAAGCAGAGAGGAGCCTCCCGCTTCCCGGCTCTGAAGGTGGAGAAAGGGGCTTCGGAGCCCAGCAGTGCCGGCTTCTTTTAAGCAAGGGCAAGAGTTCATTCTAGAGCCTCCAGAAGGAACACAGCCCTAGCAACACCTGATTGGAGCCCAGCGAGACCCGTGGTAGACTTCTGATATCCAGGGCTGTACAAGAAAACGTCACCAAAGTTCATGGTCATTTGTTACAGCAGCCACAGGAAACTGATCCGCAGCTGAGCCTGGGGGCGTCTGGAAACCCTAGTATGAGGGTCTGCATTCAGGCTGGGAGGCTTTTTGGCCAGGGACCTTAAGACCATTGCTATTGCCTAAAATCCATCTTAAGGAGTTCATCTTCCAATCAGTTATAAGTGGTTTTCTTTGTGGGTAAATTGTTATGGTTAAGACCAGGATCAAGGAAAATCATAGAACCCGATTCATTGTCACCCGGTCCCATGAATTGTGAGGTTTGAACCTTCTTACTCGGGATTTCTGATAATACATCACCCCAGGCCAGGAGTCCTCAAACTTTTTAAACAGGGGGCCAGTTCGCTGTCCCTCAGACCGTTGGAGAGTGCGGCGCACATTCCACACATGCGCACTGTGGGCCCGGGACGAGTCGGCTGCTAAGCAGGACAGGCAGCGGCGGCAAAAACACGCGGCGGGCCGGATAAATGTCCTCTGCGGGTGGCATGTGGCCCGTGGGCCATAGTTGGAGGACCCCTGCCCCAGGCGAATGTGTTATGACTGGAGCCCCGCTTTGGGGAAAACAGAATCCCATTAAAGGTGGCAAATCCCTCAGGGGCCTTGGTGGATTTCCTGATCCTCATTTCTTCCTGCTGCCGAGCAGGAAGGTGGGGTGTTTAGTGAGTATCACTGTAACCTGTACTTTTCTAAAGTCAAACAGATTTCTCTGGGTGGGAGGATCCGTCTTTTGTGGGATCGGCGCAGCCCGTGTGACTCAGCGACTCAGCCGGCACCCCTGGCAGCTGACGCTGCGACAGTTCACGCTGATGGCTCGCCTCTGCTCGGAGCCTGCTCCTTTATTGTCTCTCCCACCCCCACCCACGCCTCGCTCCCAGCCTGGGCGGGGGCCTGCGTGGCTGCTCCCTCCGAGGCTTCTTTGTCACCGGGTAGTGGAAACGTCACTGCGTGTCAGCACTTTGGGCCTCCTCCAGATGCCATTGACGGTGGCATCACAAAGTGGCATTTGCGTGCTAGGCGTGTGCTCTCTTTTATATACGTTATCTCATTTGATAAGTACAACTCTTTGGAAATAGGGTCTTTGCAGATGTATTCGGGTTAAGATGAGGTCATGCAGGACCACGGGGACCCCCAGTCCAGGGACTGATGTCCTTACGAGAAGAGAGAAATCTGGACACAGAGACACACAGGCACACAGGGAAGAACAGGTGCAGCTGCCAGCCACGGGACACCGAGGATTTCAGCAGCCGCCAGAAGCTAGGGCCAGGCACGGGGCACGTCCCGCCTCAGAGTCCCCGGAGGAGCCAGCCCTGCCGACGCCCTGATGTAGGACTCTGGCCTCCGTGGCTGTGAGAGAACACGCTTCTGTCGTGTAAGCCACTTGCTCTGTGGTCATTTGTTAGGGTGGCCCTGGGACCCCGATGTGTCTGTCCAGCCCCGGTCGGCTACTCTGCCTGTTTCTGTCTCCGTGCCCCGGGCACCGCCATCTCTACCGGCCTGGTCAGTGCCGACCAAGGGGGGTCAGGTTGGGCCGCCGATGGCACGTCCGTGTCGCACGCGGGTTGCTCGAGGAGGCCTGGGCCGCGCCGCCAGCAGCACGCACGCCCGCCCGGGCCTGCCCCGACCTTTGCTCGGAGCCCCGGGGTCGCTGGGTGCAAGAATCATTCCCTTTTCTCCTGAGTTAACTGCTTTTAAGAGATCAAACAGTGTGTCCCGTCCTTTCCCAGACTGGCTGATTCAAACCATGCCACTGCCGGGAGGGGGGGGAAGATTGACTAAGAAACATTCATTTCTGTTGCAAATTACTAGTTGGGGCTAGTTGTTGATTATCTCACCTCTGTTGCCGTTTGTATTTAGAAACGGCTCATAAATTTGCTTACGTGGGTCTGGTTTGTCCTCTAGAATGAAACGATTACACTGCAAATAGTTTTAAAGCCACACTGCGATTCCACAGCGTCGTCCCATGGCGCTCCTACTGTGTGCTGTGCCAGTCGCTGGGTGGGGTGCTTTCTGTATTCTGTAGTTTTCACAGTAATTTGGGGAGCTCCATTTTACAGATGAGGAAACTGAGGCCAAGGACAGCTGAGGGAGCAAGATAACCGAAGTCCACAGCTCGGAAGTGTTTGAGCTGGTTTCGTGCTGCTGTCTCGGGACCCGGGTCTATACTTGCGGTTTATCTCCATGCTATCTCAGACAACTTTGTGATCAGACATCGCAGTAAAGCAATTCTGGAGTGTTTACGTCAGACGTGTGTTTGGTTGGCGTGTGCGAATGCGCCCGCATGCAGGCGTGTATGTTCCACATGCTTGTGTGGGAGGCTAATGTGTGCATGTAACTGTCTTCTAGAATGTTGGCCATCACTAATTTTGAAACATTTCCCGAATGACCTCTCCTGCCAGGCCAGTAATTTGAGCCCAACAGATAAATCATCGGGCTTAATCGCAGTCTCTTCAAGTACCTTTTAAATCCCACAAGTAGCCCTGAGCCTCTCTGGGGACCCGGGCTGGCTGCCCTCAGCTCTGCCGGCCACAGGAGGCTGAGTCAGGAGAACCTTCTGGAAGGCCCGGGGAAGCGGGAGGGGAAGCCAGCGGTCCCGGTCCCGATGCCGCACAGCCGGCTTGGGGGACCACGTGCTGCCAGGGAAGCGCTGCCATCTGCGCCTTTCCCCATGAGCCCCCCAGGACAGCAGCGGTGTGTCGTCAGTGCGCTGGGGTGCGTCTCTGCGCCCTCTGCCCGCGACGCCTGGCTGGTCTCTCAATGATTAACTGCGCGACCTTGGGCACACCACGTCGCCTCCCCTGCCCGTCTGCCATGGCGGCGTGGAGAGTGGAAGCCACCCCTTGCTTGCTAAGGGTGTGACCCAGGCCGCCTCCTGGGACAGCCGCACCTGCTGCGCCCAGAGGCCTTTGCCCTGCCTGGGATGCTTTGCCCGAACCCCATGCCGCCCTCCCCCACGCCGTCCTCCCCCATGCTGCCCTCCCCCTCACCGCCCTCTCCCTTGCCGCCCTCCCCCATGCTGCCCTCCCCCTCGCCACCCTCCCCCACGTGTTCTTCCCCCTCACCGCCCTCCCCCACACTACCCTCCCCCACGCCGTCCCCCCCCACTCTGCCCTCCCCCACGTCGTCCTCCCCTATGCCGCCCTCCCCCACGCCGTCCTTCCCCTCGAGGCCCTCCCCACGCTGCCCTCCCCCACGCTGCCCTCCCCCACGCTGCCCTCCCCCATGCTGCCCTCCCCCACGCTGGCCTCCCCCATGCTGCCCTCCCCCACGCTGCCCTCCCCCACGCCGCCCTCCTGTCTCCTCTCAGCTCAGCTTCTTGGGCTGTCTTGGACATCCCATCTGGAATGTTGAACCCTCAGCCCCACCCCCGATTTTTTATTTCCTCTCTCATTCCCTGCCTTATTTTCTTCTCCTTCCACTTATCATTGTCTGGCGGACCATGTATTTCTTACGTATTTTGCTTGTTGTCTCATCTAGAAAGGCAAGGGCTGCTTTGTTCCCCTCCACCATACCTGAGCAGTCGGAACAGGGCCCGGCACCGGGTAGGCGCTCGGCAGACAGGCTCGAGTGAGTGAGGGGACGCGCAGTCACCAGCCAGCCTGGCTTAGCGGAGCTTCGCTTTGCTCGTTGCAGCGAAGTTCACCTGCTAAGTATGTAGTAGCCTCTCGCTGCCTGATGGTTACGGTTATTATTAGCATGCGCTTTATTTTCGAAATAAAGGGGCTTCTCGCATCAGCGGGTGCCAGAGCATGGCCAGGGTGCAGTCAGCGCAGGGCAGCAGGGAGCGCTAGTCTGAAGGAGGAGGCAGGTGGAGCCCCTCGCCCTGTCACCTTGAGCCCCTCCAGGCTGCAGATGGGAAGGTGGGCCCCACAGATGAGTGCTTTCTTTCCCCTGCCTCTGGTTCCAGGAGGGGGCAGGAGAGGGGCAGCCCTCGTGGGAGCCACTGCCTCCCGGCCACCGTTGCTGCCCTGTGCGGGTCGGAGCTGACCCTCCAGGCTGAGGCGGGTCCCTGCACCCAGGCACGTCCCCGCCAGCCTGTGGCCGGGCTGCGTCCCGAAGCCAGGACTTTCAGGAATGCACCTCTGACCACACAGCCAGGCCACACACGCCCGGTGGCAGGGGCCTGTGCGCTCTCTGAAAGTGTGTGAATGTCGCCTGGTGGCTCTCGGTCAGGATTTGTTCCATTAGATCTCATTCACTCGCCTCCTTTTATGGGTTTGCTAACTGTTTGTGTTTGTTTTGCAAGTTGTTTAGATTCTTTGTGTGTTTTATTTTTATTTGGGGTATGTGCCTTTTTAAAAAAGAAATTTGTAAGGGTTTCTTTTTTAATATAGAAAAACTGTTAATCCTTTCGAGATCATATATGTAGCAGTTATTACCTCCTCTACAACTTTTGTTTCTCCAGCCTCTTAATTTTTTTCTGAGGTGTTAATTGATATATAGAAGTTTTACATCTTTCTGTGGTCAGACTTGAGTGTCTTAATTTATAACTTCTTAATTAAGTGTCTTAGCGGCTTAGGAACTTCTGAATTTTAATACTGAGCAAACATTTTCTATTTAAAAAATATATATGTGTAGGATTAATTTTTAGTATATGGTGTGAGGCCAGGGTATAATACGATTCCTTCCCTCCTAATCGTTAACAAATTGTCTGGTATTATCTACTTAATAATGCTCCCTTTTCTATCACTTTAAAATATCGCTATTATCAGACACTTAACTTTCGCATATGTGCTCAGGTCCCTTTTAGGCTTTCTGTGAGTTACCACTCATGTGCTGTCCTTGCTCTGTCACTGTATCATTTTAATTATTCTGGATTCCCAGTGTTTTAAAGTAGAACTCTCATTTTAAAGATGAAGGGACCCAGGCACAAAAGTCCAGCAACTTGCCCAAGGTCACATGGCCAGATGGGGTCTTGGAGTCTGACATGCATGTGATTTCCAGTGTATGGGACCTTCTCGTAGGTCATGTGTCATGACGTGTCCCTGTGATCCTTTTACTATCATTTCTGCTCATGGCATGTCACTGCAGTGCTAGTTGTTTTTACAGCTGTAGTAGGCTCGCTCTCTTTCCCTCAGTGGAGCTAGTCTTAAGAGACCACTGCATACAGTTTCTAGCAAGAATGAGATAAGACATGTGAATTTTGCGGTACTGTGCTTGGCATATAAACATGCCTTGATCTATTAGTAATAATGAAATCATTGTTATTTCTGTTATTTTGTTGGCTTTCTGTAAGGTGCAGCCTCCCTTCATGCCTTCAGCAAATACTGGAACCACATGCCCTTGAATTTTCAGAATATTCCCATTTACAAGTGCTTGGCTCTGTTGCTCACCTTACCTTCCCCCCAATAAATTACTGAAGTAGCCCCAAACTCTAAACAGGCTGACAAGCTGTTACAGTGATAAAAAGTATACAGTTTCCATGTCCCAGGCTCTTGGAGAACCTTGTCCACTGTGACTTTAAGGCAAGAACATCTTGGATCTCCTTCCAGAGAGTCATGCCACCTGAGGGTCCAGGGACTCTCAGTGACAGGAGACCTTGTCACTCTTGTGTGCTGTGTCCTGTGGGGCGATGTGATCCCTGTCTGCAGTGGAAGCTTGCAAGCAGGGACCCAAACCATCCGCCCAGCCCCAGCTCTGCAAAGCAGCCATAATCAGCCAGTGTAAAGATTAATGTCCCTGTAAAAGCACTGGAATCAGGTAGGCATTAATTACGTTAAAATTACACAAGGAGAGACCTGGTTGTTGGTGAAAGCTAATAACTGGTTCCTAGAGCCCGTTTGGAGGGTAACCAAAGGTGCTGGAGGTGTTCCCCATCCCTGCTGCGGGAATTGGAAATCTCTGTCTTATCTCAGGCCACCCGGGGAGCACGCACCTTGGGTGGCCCATTGTGGCCTGCGCGCCTGGAACTCAGTGCCTCTCTCACCTGTCATTAACTCGGGAAATTATAAATTGATAGTCAAGATTAGAATATTCTCTAGTTTATCTTTTTTTTTTTAATTGTGGTAAAATACATGGATCATAACATTTCCCGTCTTGACCATTTCTAGGTGTCCAGTTGAGTAGTGTTAATAAGTACACTAACTTTGTTGTTCAGCCAGTCTGCAGAACTTCATAGCTCATCTTCCCTGCAGTCCTGGGGTTGCTGCCTCAGGACGGGTACCCAGTTCATGACCTCTAGAGGAAGTAGGTAGAATTTATTTAGGTCAGGAAGCCCGAGGAGAACAGCAGGAACCTTTGCGGTAGGCTCTGTAAAATCCCATTTTACAGATGAATAAACCAAGGCACAGGTTGTCTTTTTCCCCCCCCCCTCCAGTAAATGTTATAGAAAAAATGTCATAGAAATGGAATGAAGATTCAGAAACATGCACAGATAGCATACAGCTCAGTGACTTTTTGCCAAATAAGCACACGGGTGTAGCCATCACCCGAATCAAGAACCAGAACATCCTAAGCAGCACCCCATCCCGGTTCCCAGCCGGTTGCTGTTAATACCTTCCCAGGGGCAGCTGCTGTCCTGGCTCCCGTCAGCATCCAATGGCTTTTCCTGTTTCTGAGCCCCGCCGCAGTGCGGTCATCAGCATGTGTGGCCTTGTCTGGCGTCTCTCACACTGCATGCTGTGTGACTTGGAGAGTAACTTGCTGCAGACCCCAGTGAGGGGGGCAGAACCGGGGTGCAGACTCAGGCCGACCCCCGCTCTGCTGCCCCGCTTTCTCCATTTTCACAC
Organism: Microcebus murinus; assembly: GCF_040939455.1. Classification (NCBI taxonomy): domain Eukaryota; kingdom Metazoa; phylum Chordata; class Mammalia; order Primates; family Cheirogaleidae; genus Microcebus; species Microcebus murinus. The sequence goes on from NC_134123.1 coordinate 30,055,098, forward strand.
CGAGAGTGTGAGTCTGCCTGGAGCGTCAGGGACTGCAGAGGAATAAAGGTGGACAGAAATGCCCCAAATGGGGGTTTCGTGACACTTTGGAAGAGGAATCAGACACAGGGATTTCAGGAGCCACTGTTTTTGAGCAGGGAAGTGGCCTGGGGTGTTTTAAGTGACTGCAAGACCTCGGAGTGCTGGGGGTGCATGAGTGGGGTGCAGGGCAAGGGCCAGCTAGAGAAGAGAGGGAGAATTCACAGTGGGAAGAGGGGGCCCTGGGTGCAGAGCGTAGGGTGCACGTGGGCGTGAGGCCAAGTCAGGTGGGAAGAGACCAGGTGTTCTGGATAGAACAATAACAGTAATCATTTACATTTGCCAAGGGTGTGTCCCGTGCTAGACACTGCCAAGTACATCACACACGCACAACCACTCGGGCTCAGTGCACCCCACCTCACCGTACCCTGTGCGGTAGGTGCCATCATTGTACCCATTTTTAGATGGGAGAACTGAGGCTCACACAGGTGAAATGACCTGCCCTCGATTAGGTGTCTATCAGGAAGTAAAGATGGGGCGAGGCCTGGTCAGTCTCATTCTCAGCACGGCACCCGTAGCCACCCCCTCTCTGGCCGGCCTGTGGGAACTCAGGAAGCAGAGACACAGAGGCACGAGGGGCTGGGGTGGTGGTGGCTCCTGTCCGCAGTCATCTGAGAAGCAGAAACAGAGAAAAGGCGCCGTATTTCCCTGCAAGGGGTTGTTGGAACAAAGTTGAAGCACAGTCTAAACCGGTTTCATCATCATCATCATCATCAGTGACTGTACTGTGGGTTAGCTGTTTTTATTTTTTCCAGTGGATTTGCTTGGAGCCAGCATGCGTCTCCATGTTCGTACTTCGTAAGCCGGGTAAGTTGATATCTGCAATTTGAGAAGAGCCCAGTTTTGGTAGGAAGTTGATTTGATTACCATTTCATAAGATTTTCCTGGTCTGGTCCTGATCCTATGGATTTCTCTTGGTTTCAGTAATTTTGGGGTAGTGACCTGTCCCCTGCCATTTAAGCTAAGTCACACTGATGTTGCCTCCACCCCAAAGACTGTGTTAGAATAGCCTCAGTTCCAAGAAAATAGAAAAAGGCATTAAGGTCAGAATACCACGTGCCATCTCAAACCACGACTGTGTTACAGTCTTCCTGGGCAATAATACGATTGTCTGATTTTTTTCATAGGCAAGTTGATTCCTCCTAAGGTCATTGATTTTATCTGTATCCAGTGGAAACTACGTTCATTTTAAATTAAAATAAAAGTAACAGGGTCCATCTGTTTGTGGAAACCTAATCCATTAACGTTGATATAATCAGGCTGTTTACAAGTTCATTTCGAGTCAGACACCAGTGTTTATGTTCGTGCACACAGGAAACTCGGTGGGCCGGTGCCAAGGAAGGGCACACGCCGATGGGCCGTGGTCACCCTGCATTCAGGCAGCCCAGATCCTTCACTCTGTTCCCGTGTCCTGCTAGCTGGGGATATCCCTTTCGTGACGCAGAATCTTGCAGCGGAACAGTTGGGTGTGGAACAGTTGGGTGTGGCCGCCCGCGAGAAGGAAACCCTTGCAGCGGGAGGGATGCTCAGGCAGCACGTCAATGGCGCAGGGAGCGCTTTGGGGAGCGTTTCCATCAGGCCAGCAGTTGGAGAGTTGGAGCAGAATGGCGAGAAGGTCCCCACCAGGCCCGCGTGGGGGTGGGTGACGATGGGCGGGGCCCCTGGGCAATGTCTGGCTGTTCAGGGGGCTGGAACACACGTTTGCAGGTCCGAACGGGGGGACGCAGGGAAGGGCCGTGGAGAGGCACAGGCTGCCAAATGGGTGTTTTCCTCCGGGAGAGAGAGAACGGCACTGCACGCCTCTGCTCGGGAATCCTGCCGCAGTTCCCCCGCGCTTTTAGGAAACATTCCTCATTCGGACCCGGGCTGCAAGGCCGGGTGTGTTTCCGTCTGCACCTGGCGCGCCCGCTGCCCACGCACCTTTAGTTCCTTACCCTGCCCCAGCTGCGGAGTCCCAGGACAGGCCCTCCTCTGAATTCATGGGCTGTTCCGTAGCACAGACCCGATTTATGTGAAATAATAATAATTCATCTTCTGATCGCCGTGTCTTTCTATATGCTGAGTCCTTGTTTACAACTCCGTCCCCAGCTCTGAGCACCGCGCCTGGACGTCGTGGGGGCCACCAAGGCATTGGTGAATGAATGATGGAAACAAATGTTTGCAGTGAACGAGACTGAAAGTAGTTCTCTAATTTGTGGAATAATTTTGGCCACTTTGAAAGGTCCCTTTGAGTGTTACTTCTCCGTGAATTTATCACATGTGCAGCACAAATGGAGAAACAAAGCATGGTCGCTGGGCAGCTTAGTGACCAGATGCACTGACCTTCATGCACACCGGTGTGTGAGTCCCCGACTGTCTTCAGTCCCGCCCGTGAGAGCACCTTCCCAGGGTGACTTTGACCCTGGCTGGGAGGCGGCCAATGCCTCCTCCTTGAAGCCAGTTAAATGTTTCTTATTTTGAGTGTTCCTTTGATTTCTTTCTTTGTTTTAACCTGCACACTTCTCTATCAGGCTCTGGGCTTGTTTTGTGTGCTGAACTCTTCTGTTAAAACATGTGATTGAAAAACCAAAACTCAATTATATACATGAGAGTTTCTTTATTTAAACATAAAAGGAATCATATTGTATATATCTTTCTGCAGTTTGTTTTTTCATTCAGTAATACTTATTAGAGGTGTGTTTTGGGGATGTGCAGAGTAGAGCCACCTAAACTATGCTAACTACGCTCACCCCTCTAGCTTTCGATGGCAGAAGACTTATTTAACAGCCCGGCTGGTGTGACCGCCACCTCCATTCCTTTGCGAGGATTGCTGGCTGGTGCCTGAGGCTGGTGGGACACTCTTGGGAAACCCTCACATTCTTCTTATTGTGAGTTGGGTTGTTCATTTACCAAGAGTCAGTTATTTGTTTGTTTGTTTGTTCCCAGCCCAATTATGCCGGTGACAGGTGTTAGTGTGATTACACAATTTACTTGAAGATCACATAAACTTATGAAATACGAGTGCGAAAAGAGAGCAGTCCTTTTTATGAAAACTGAGCGGAACGCTTAAGAAAGTCTCAGCAGTGTGTTGCTAAAAAGCAGTCGGTGTCGTGGATGAGAGAACTGTAAGAGAACAGGGAAAAGCCACGTGCATCCGCGGCCTTCCGGGGGTGTGCAGGGTACATGAGGACCTCCTGCCTCAGCCTCCCAAGTAGCTGGGACTACAGGCACACGCCACCATGCCCGGCTAATTTTTTCTATATATTTTTTGCCGGCCAATTAATTTCTTTCTATTTTATAGTAGAGATGGGGTCTCGCTCTTGCTCAGGCTGGTTTTGAACTCCTGACCTTGAGCGATCCTCCTGCCTCAGCCTCCCAGAGTGCTAGGATGACAGGCGTGAGCCACCGCGCCCGGCCTCTTTTTCTTTTTGATGATTCCCTCCTTTAATACACTAGTGTTTGGGTTTAGCAGCCAACCACTGGCTCTGAGGGCCGTAGACCTACCGTACTGTGTTCAGTGGCTACATCACAGTCCATGACGTGGTAGACCCCCTGGCTGGAGTGGTGGAAGTGGAGGCCCTCTCTCATTTTCACTCTTTTTTTTTTTTTGGCATATTATGGGGGTACAGATTTTAAGGTTTCAGTAAATGCCCTTTCCCCCCCTCCCCCCACAAGTCTGAGTCTCCAGCATGACCATCCCCCAGATGGTGCACATGTCACTCATTATGTATGTATATACCCGCCCTCATTTTCACGCTTAAATGCAGCACAGGAGCAAGCAGTCTTACCCGGGACTCCTGTGCAGATGAGTGGCATCTGCGTGGATGCTGAGATGCAGCGTCGCTGGGCGTGGCATTCTCAGTTTTAACAGCAGCTGGAGTTGGTTGATTTTGAAGGTGAAGACTCGCAGGCTGGGAGCTCTGTGAAGACAGGAGCTGAGTATTTTACCTGTGAATGAGGGTTTCAAATAGCGAGTGAATGCTCAGATACTCCGCCAGGGCTTAGATCTGTTTGTTTAGCAAGCATTTCTCGTGCCCCAGCTGTATGCCAGGCACTGTGTTAGGCACCGAGGGTGGGAGATTGGTAGCATGGGGTGCCCGATCTTGAGAGGCAGGGAAAACCGTTCTGCACTTGGGAGTGGGGACAATAGGAGTGCGGGTTTCTGGGCCTTAGTCAGAGGGTAGTATTCTCCCCATCTTTATTAGAGTCTGTTGCCATAACAAAAATACCATAGACCGGGTGGCTTAAACAGTAGACATCTGTCTTCTAGTTCCAGAGGCTGGGTGTCCCCGGTAAGGCTGCCGGCTGGGTACTGGTGAGGGCTCTCTTCCCGGCTTGTGGACGGCCGCCTTCTTGTTGTGTCCTCACATGGCGGAGAAAGAGAAAGCTCTGGTCTCTCTTCTTACAGGACATTAATCCCATCCGTGGGGGTTCCACCCTCATGACCTCATCTAACATGTCCTCCCAAAGGCCCCGCTTCCACATACTGTCACATACGGATTTGGGGAGAGCAGCACCATTCGGGCCATAGCACCTTTCCCAGCTCAGAAGATCACAGAGAAGGACCGGTTTACAATGGGACAGGGCGTGTAGGTTGACTTGTGGCTTCACTCATCGAGGGGCTGGGAATTCTCTGTCCTGGCCTTGTCAGAAGCCAGTTCAGGGGACCATTCCAAAGAGTGGTGGTCTGACCACCACCGGCTGGAGCCTGCGAGGTGGCGAGGGCGCAGACCTGGGGTTAGGGCACCTTGTGCCACTCCTGGTTTTGCCTGCTACTTGCCGTGTGACCTTGGAGAAGTTGTTCCACTCGGAGTGGACCCATCTGGTAGGTGGGCTGGGTCTGGCTTTGGGAATCCGAAGACAGTGGGGTCCTGAGATGGCACAAGTTTCGTGGCCATCCTTGCCTTGAGCAGAATCATGCTCTCACCTCCCCTCTGCCCCCCACCCTGATCACGTCTAACGCAACACAATAGCCGGAGAGCCCTCTTTGTTAACCCCATGAGAACATTTGGGAACAGCCACCTCTACCCCGTAGACTGCTGCTTATTGCTAAGACGTTGCATTGGCTGCCATTCCCAAGTCCAAGTTCAAGGCTGCTCAGGACTTAGGTGCTGTCCTCCTGGGCCCTGCTGAGTGTGCCATGACCTGCTGCTTCCTCCTAACAGAACCGCAGGAACTGCCGTGCTGAAAGGGAGGGAGGCTGGGGCTGTAAGATGGCCTGGGTCCACAGCCTGGCTTTCTTTCGCTCTTGACTTGGGGCATGTCACTTCCTCCCTTGGTGCCTCAGTTTCTCCACTTAGAGTTAAGTTCTGCACCAGCCACTCTCTTGGAACGGTGCACTGCCTATCAGGCCGAACAAAGGTGGGCTTTAATTATCTGAGATAAAGAGAAGTTCTTATTTGGCTCAGTCAATCTGTCCTGCCAGGGAAATAAGTAGGTTTGACTCATTGTTTGAAAAATTGACCTCTGCCAATCCAGCAACGACCCCTGAAGTCCCTTCTGTTTCAACTTCTGCTCTCTCTAAAGAAGAGGGTTTACCGAGTTAATTGCTGGTATGAACGATACTGCCGGGGGAAAGGTTTATCCTACTTAGGAGAACGCACCTATTTTAAGGAGCTTTAGCAGATTTTTCTTTGCATCCACCTGGCAGGAGAAATCTTCCCTGTGAATAAGCCTGCTTGGGTTCCCCATTCCGCTCAGCAAACAGCCCGCCGGCTCAGGAGAGGAGGGAGGGGAAGGTAGGGCAGGCATTGGACAGGGGACCCCCTCCCCCATTATTCTGTCTTCCATGGGGTTCCCTGATCCACGTGTGCCTCCTGCACAGTGGGTCTGAATTCGTGGGAACATACTCCTAAGTCTGCACACACGTCCCTTCTAAATGTGGGTACTAGAGGGGGGGAAAGAAATACAGTTCTAAGACGAGACTGTGGCTGTGTGCAAGATACTGGGTTTGCTATTGCAAAGTCTCCTTGGCGACATGTGTGGCGGACCTAATTAATAATGTGAGAGCATTATTTTGGAAGAATTACCCATAGGACTGTTGCGTTCTCAGGGTAAGTGTGTTTGCGTGTGTATGTGTGTGCGCATGTACAGGAAACCTCTTGTTTGTAAACAATTCCTTCTCTAGACAGCCAGCAGCTGCCTCGTAGGCCTCTCCGTGGCTCTCGGGACACCTTTTTGTTGCATCTCGGAGCCTAAGGGCTCCCATTTCTGCTCTAGTTCCAGTGCACGGTGCCAGGCCTACCCAAGGGATGTGTGTGTGTGCATGTGTGTGTGCTTATGTATGGTTTGTATATTTATGCACGTGTGTGGAGTATTGTGTGTATGCACGTGTGTGCACATGTATGTGTGGAGGGGTATATGTGTGTGGATGCATGCAAATGTGTGTGTACCGCGCGTGTGCATGCGCGTGTGTGGAGGGCTGTGCGCCTGGTCTCCAGAGCTGAGCAGCGTCATGAGTGGTGCCTAAACCCTTCTCTTGTCCACAGGACAAAGTTCAGGCCCTCATTTTCTTGGCAGAGGAGGCTGAATTTGGCCCAAGCCTTTCATTTTCATCTCCTCCAGTGCCTTACCAGGCACCCTGTGCTCCGGCCGCAAACGACCTTTTGCTGTTGCCCAAGGAGCCCACCATCGTGTGCTCTCCCAGGCCTTTGAAGATGCCAGCCCCTCGGCCAGGGATCCCCTTTCTTCCCTCTCTCCCGGCCCGGCTCCCGGCTCCGATGGCTGTGAGCCCCTCCCAGGCCTGCGCAGGCTGAGTCCTCCCTACCGGGCTCCTCGGCTTCTCTCGTCCGTTTGAGACGCGAGAGTCACACGGACCATCGTGACTTGCTCAGGTTACGCGGTGCGTGGTGGATCTGCGATGCTCGCCATACAACGAGGGCAAGTCACCGGTGGCTTAACGGATCTGCTTCTGTTCTAGAAACCAAACCTTCCTTGGCACTGTTTCCCCAGGATGGTGGCTTTCGAGCTTGAAGTGCCCAACTTGCTCAGGTGTAGGAGCCCCCACTTGCCCTGCCCGTGCCCCAGGATCTTTGCACAGGATCTCCAGGTGCGGTTGCGAGGCTGAGACCCAGCCGGATGAGAGAGCGCAGGGTCCCCGCATGCCTGGCAGAGAGTTCCTAAACCTGCTGCAGGCGGTGTCACCCTGTCACTGCAGGTGTACCTCGTGAACGCAGGGAGACTCCGCCGTGACCTACATTGGAGGAAGTGGGCCGGGGCGGTGGGCGGGAGGATCGCAAACGCAGGTGACGCTCGGTGAAGACAGTGTCGGGGAACATCACAGCCGACAGCCGGGGATGAAAGGCATTTGATTTATAATAGACTCTCAAATTCGCCCTCGTTCTTATGAGTTATAATTTTTCCTGAAACCTCCTGGGGGTGGGGAGCCTGTCGCCTGGGCCCGGGGCGGGAGGCAGGGAATGGCAGCCGGGCAGCGAGGAGCCCTGATCCCTTCCTCGGAGTCAGGAGCAGACAGACCTGCTCTGCTTCTTCCCAGGCACGGGCAGGGGACAGGGGAGGAACACAGATGCCCGGCTGGCTGGCGGCAGAAGCTTCCTGTCCATGCCAGGCGGCCAGCGCTGGCATTCAGGGGCGGATGGTCAGTTTAGAATGGAAGAATCTGGAAGCACGCTCAGAAATCAGCCCAGAGGGAGGAGTTTTCCTTTTTATTACAGTTTTCTTCAGGCTTGGTGGGGAAGGGACAGAGGGTCTGAGATGCATGCCATTCATTCATTCATGCATTCATTCATTTACTCATCTAACTAATATTTCCTGAGGGTCTGTGTCCCAGGAACCCTAGAAAACACGGGATATGAGCAAGACCGACTGTGTGCGTCCTCCCTCGGGCCATGTGCAGCCTAGTGGAGGACACGGGTGATTAAGGAGGGTGAGGACAAAGCGCTGGTCACTTGTCACTCATTCATTCACCTGGTGTGTACTGAGCACTGTGAGCTGGGCCTCCTTCTAGCCCTGCTGTCCAGTGTGGTGGCCACTAGCCGCATGGGACTATTTGCATTGAATTAAAATTAGACAAAATGGAAAATTCAGTTCATTAGGTACATGGGCACAGTTCAGTTGCTCCGTAGCCATGTGTGGCTGGTGGCTCTTGCATTGGACAGTGCAGACGTGGGACATTTCCCACATCGCTGAGAGTTCTAGCAGACTGTGTGGATCGGGCACTGGGTTATAGAGGCCCCCTGCCCACGGTCCATTATAGGACAGGGCTGTTCGTGCCAAGATGGGGCACACAGAGGAGGGACAGCGGAGCCGTACCTGGGCTCCTGGAGGCAGGGAGGTTCCAGTGAAGCCGGAGTCAGATGAGGAGGGTCTGGGACCAAGGAGGAGGGGAGCAGCTTCCCAGGTAGAGGAAGGACACGTGCCAAGGCCTGGCCTCTGGAAAGAGAGATGGAAGGTGGCCAGCATGGCTGGATCCTGTGCCCTGTGCCCTGTGTGTGTTTATGGGGCTGAGCAAGGGCGGAGTGTGCAGGTGGCACGGGCCTTGCAGGCCCCTCCCCAGGCTCCCTGCTGGGCAGGTAGAGGGTCTTTGCCGACCGTCTCTAGCCCCAGGCGTGCTGGGTGGAGGGTCCCGTAGCCAGGGCTTAGACCAGGGACAGCCAGCTTGGAGGAGGGTCTGGTTTGCAGGGCAGGGCTGGACGTCTTGCTCAGAGGGGGAAGCCAGGCCTTGGAGACAGACTTAGTCGCTCTGGGCAAAAGCCTGGGGCGTCTGGTGGGGAACTGGAGCGGGAAGAGGAAGAGGAAGGAAGTGGTCTGCTCAGAGCTGTCTGCAAGGCCCAGACGAGAGCATGTGTGCATTCAGCGCACCCAAGAAAACAGCTCGGGAAGTGGCCCCTTCCCTCTGGGAAATGCAAAATAAGGGAGAATTCGGAGAGGCGGCTTGCAACCATGGGTGGAGGCCGTAGGCCGGGGGCTGGCTTGGGCCCCAGGGTCAGGTTCCGTGGGAGGAACCGAACGTACAGGGATCCATCCTGACCTGTTCAGCTCTGCTCTTCCCTGACTGTCACCTGAGCCGGTTGCAGCCTCCTCTGCAGTTGGTGACAGTCCAGTCATGCTGTAAGGCTGCAGGAACAATTTCAAGATTGTAATAGCAGCTGGCGTTGATCTAGGGCTTTCCTTGAGCCAGGCAGCGTGCTGCAGTCTTCCCACGGAGTCTCACCTGCGCTGCTCACACCTGAGGCCAGATCAGTCTTTACCATGGGGACCGTCCTGTGCGTGGAAGGTGTTTAGTGGCATCCCTGGCCCAACCTGTTAGATGCCAGCAGCACCCTCCTGCCTAGCTTGTGACAACCAAAAATGTCTCCAGATGTGGCCAGATGCCCCCAGTGGAGAATCACTGCTCTACACGCACTGGCCCATTCATTGTGTCAACTCGTTTCGCACACGAGGGTCGGCTGGTGCCAGAGCGTCACCGTCGGTGCTGGGGTCTGGGCCCAGGTGTCTCCTTGGGCCTGCGCGCTCAGCTGCTCGTCCCCGCACGGCCCAAGGCCAGCGCGTAGAGGCGGTCGGGGGGAGGGGCTTTCCCGATGATCAGTCCCTGGCTTATTCAATCAGCAAACCAGACCCTGAGTGCAGGGACGCAGGGGTGAGGAGGACCCAGCTCCTGACGGACCCGCTGGGGTAGCCCCGGGTGACCAGCTGGGGGCCGAGGGAGCCGTTTGTGCTTCCTCTGCAATGATTAACCTGGCTTAGCCGGTAAACCAGGCGACAGTCAGAACCCTACCCTGGAACGTGCCAGGCTTGCAGACTCGGGGCCGTTTGTTCCACATCTGCTCTTTCTTCATCGGACTTTGTCACCCCACAGGTCTGGAGCCAGCTGCGCTGAGGGCCGTTGGGAAATGCTTCTTGGGTGGATTCCTCCCACTTTTCCTTGCCAGCCCTGGTCTGCCGCACGCACCCCAGGAAACCATCCTACGTTGAGGATCTTTCTTGGCTTGGCTTTGCGGTGTGTGTGTGTGTGGGGGGGCGTGGGTGTCGTGGGATGTTGAAGAAGCGGCCCTGAGTGAAATTCCAGTGGTCCCGAGAGGCAGGGCTGAGACCTCCTGTTTGTTCGTTTGTCTTTGCAAATTGCACCATTGGTGTTGAAATTGCCCACAAAGGGCAGCGGAGGCGAGAACTGGCCTTTGCTAAACCTGGCGGCCGAGCAGGCAGAGTGCTGGCTGCTTCCCCTGCAGGTGACTGCGGGCCTGTTCCCCCTGTGTTGAGAAACTGCGTATGTGCGTGCATGCGAGTGTGTGCGTATGCACGTGTGTATTTACGTGTGCATATATGCAGTGTGCTGTCTATGTGCACATGCATGTGCATATGCATGTGTGCACATTTTGTGCTGTCTGTGTGCATATTTAAATGTGCTCACCTGTGTACACATGTGCATTCACATTTGTGTGGCAGTTCGCATATGCGTGTGCAGGTGTGTGATTCCCCCCACCCGTGTGGCTGCAGGACTGAGCTAATACACGCCAAGTACCCCGAGCACGCCAGTGTCGCCTTTCCCTCTCCTCCCTTTCTCCGTCACGGCGGATGCAGAGAGACCTGGCTTTGCCACCCGGCTTTGCCAGTTACTGGCTGTGTGACCTGAGGCTGCTCACGCACACTCTCTGAGCCTCAGTGTTCTGCTCTGTGGCGTGGGAGAACAGAAAACGGCAATGGCTCGGAGTTTGGGCGAGGGTCACGGGTCACAGGCGTGTGCATGGCTGGGGGCCTGGCTCCAAGGGGACAGTTGGTAAATGCTGCCCTCCCAGCTGTGGGGGCTCCGGAGGGGCAGCGAGGGGTTTGGTTGCTTCCTTCTGCTGACCCCCGCCTTCCACTCTTGGCTCTGAAAGCTCGGCCGCCTCGGGCGGGATGGTGCGGACGGGGCTCGTCCCATCAAAGAATGTCTGCCCGGCCTCCACCCTCTGCGCAGTTCCTGGAGAGACCAGGACGGGGTGGGCTGTAGAAGTTACTAGAAGGTTGAAGTCAGGGGCTCCGGGGACCCAGGCAGGTGACCGCAACTCTGTCTTCCTGACCGAAGCTGCCGTCCTGTTCCCTGGTGACAGCCCCCTGGGTTCTCCTTACTTGCCCAGGGCAAAATGAGCCCTTGGCCCATTTCGTGCCCCTCCCCGGCTCTGTCACATACATCTGGAAGGTTCTGAGTTACCATGGGCAACCAAAAGCCAGGAAGGCAGGAGTCTTTTCCCTGCCTCCCCACTGTTTTCTGATGAGTCCCTCCTAGTTAATTAGCGAGTAACGAATGGGACACTAAAGCTCTGGAGAAATCCATCAGCTTCCCAGATTCCCGGCCCCAGACCCGGCAGAGGGGCCTGGCAGAACGGCAGCGAAGAGGGCCAAGGTACCTTGGGCGTGTCGCCGGCGGTGCTGGCGGGCTGCAGTGTGCGCCTCGGAGACACCCTGGGTCGCGTGGGAGGTGTGAGGACCTGCTCCATCTTCCCTCTCCCCCGCACACTGCCCGGAAGAAGCGGTTCCTCTCACAGTCATTCAGCGACTAAGAACTTCCCACATCTAAGGTGGAAAGTGTCACAGGACCTGGGGACATTGTAGGAGTCTGTGGCCAGGGCGGCATCTGCTTCCAGAGGTGGCTGACGGGGTGCTCCAGAGGGAACGCCGACCTCCAGAAGTTTCCAGGCAGAGTGGTCGGGACCGTTCTATCAAGGGGCCCGGTCCCCTGCGGGGAGCAGGAAAGGCTCCTCCCAAGAAGTGACTTGTCCGCTGCTTTCGGGGCACGCGGGATGTGGGGGATGAGTTGGGGATGAACAATGTAAAGGCCATTGCCCGGCCTCGGGGTCCCAGCACCCCGGCCCTGCACCCCCTGCTGTGTCAGACTCACTCTGTGTCTTAAAGTCTCTTGTGGTTTCGCCTGTCCCGACTGTGGCTGGCTGTCCAGCCACTTTTCTGGGTGGTGGAGGGGACAGACGGCTTCCTCCTCGTCCTGGTGTGGCCACTGGAGCCTCCCAGAGGCCAGGTGGCCCCGGCTGCAGGGGTGCGGGGCATTGGAGCCAGGACCGTATTTGCACGAGCAACAAAGTTGGAAGCCCGGCCGGGTCGCCAATTTGCGCTGGGGCGAGCGCTGGCCTCGGAGATCCTTCCTCCTCCTCTCTGGCCAGAAAGGGCGATTGTTTCTGACTCCTCTGATGAAGGACCCATATTCCAAACAAACCCCACGGCCTGTCCCGCTGCCAGCTTCGAACAGGGGAGGCAACTGTGACGCGCAGCGGCTCCCCCGCTCCCGGCGGTGGGCGAGGTCGCCCGAGCTGGGGGACAGCGAGACCTCTGACTGCAGCCTGGGCAGAACAGCCTCAAACACACCTTCCCTCTCGGCCTGCCGACCTGCCGTTGGTGTTTTCTCTCTCCCGTGCTCGCCCCCTTGCCAAAAGCCATGGGCAGCATCGCCAAGATTCCTCTCTGGGGTGGAAAAATGAAAGACGAGGTGCGAGCTTCTAATTAGCAAAGAGAGGCAAACCCCTGGCAGAGGGACCACCCTCAGCCTCGTGTGCCAGGGAAGCGTGGCCTCCCGTGGCCTGCCTGGTTCTGTCATGTGCCCACAGTCCTCGGCAAGCCGACACCCTCCTAGGCACCGGGGCCAGTGCACAAGTATTGTGGGTGGGGCTGTGAACAGAAAAGTAATTTGTCCGTGTCAGAGTGAAATCCTCAGCAGGCAGGCGGGGCTGCCCTGTGTCGGGTGTGATGTGACCCCTGCACTTTGCACTGAAGGCATTTGGAACAATAATTATTAAATAGTTATTAAGTTAATTGTCTCCCTTGCTAAACTCCATGAGGGCAGAGGCCCCAGTGCAAAATTGGTGCCCAGTAAGTGTATGCTGAATGGAGTCTGCCTTCCTGTAAGAATCGAGTTTTAGCTGTGAGCTAACAAATGCCGGGTGTGTAATTTAGCATTTGGAGAAAATACTCCCCTCTTCAAAAAGCATTCCCACCTACTACTCTGTATCTAAGCTCTTTTAATGGAAGGGGAAACTGAGGGACAGGAAGACTCAGAGAAAGGCCCTGCCTTAGAAGGATGCAGATGCACGATGGTGAATGTGAGAGGTCTGATCCGCCACTTGCCACCACTGCGCACAGGGCAGGCATCACTAATCAATCACCACTTTTTCCTGTCGAGCCCAGATGCAGCTGCAGAATCCTTCACAACACAACTCCAGGAAGCTGCCCCCAGGGAGTTTGCCGCGTTCCAAACGGGCAAATATCACTGTGTGATCTAATTCATCTTCACTTCCACATTTCTACTTTCCGGCTCAGGACTATCGCTTCACTTTCCCATTTTCTTCAGTCACTGCTGTCACCAGGTGCCTTTTTTTGTTTGGCCACCTCTCTGGCCGTGTCGCCCCGGGCAGGCCACTTTACTCTTTTCTGGGCCTTGCAGTTGTTTGGCTGTAGAATGGAGACAATCACGCTGTGGCATTCTCCGTGGGACCCAGCCAGAGCACGGGGCACTCAGCGCCACACCTGCTCGTGACTAGTAGGTGCTGAAGGAATCGTGGCAACTTTAAATATGTCTCTTTCCCCCTGAGCCCTCAGCAAATGGAAGCCCTGGCCGAAGGTGACATTGGGCCGGAAGCACCCAGGGATGCCCCTCACAGGCAGGGTCGTTCCCTGGTCCCCGGTAAGCCCCCTCAGCACACCCCTGCAGGGGGAGAGGCGCCCCTTCTCCCCAGGGAACCACCCCCCGCCCGCGAAGCCTCGTCTCTGGTCTGCAGCGTCCAAAGCCAGAGGGAGAAGAAAGCCTGTCATTTCCTCTCCTGCGGAAATCCACAAGGAATATTTCCGATGTTGTCACAGTTATAATAAGTAGCAGGCATCACCCAGGGAGGGGAAAGGTGACGGAGCGATGCCCACATAAATACCTCCCATCCGTCCCATCACGGTGCCCCGAGTGGGTCACCGTGACTCTGGGAAAGTCAAGATCCTCGGGCTTAGGTGGGGACGTTTTCTCCTTCCTGGTTTAGTTTCAAAAGCAGGAGACATGGTGTCCCACTCCCAAGTCAGGTGTCCCCACTCACAGACTTGGTCACATTGGCGCAGGGCCTCCCAGGGAAATGAGGTCCCAGGCAGATCCAGAGAGACCCTACGGGCCCTAGATTGTCAAAAGGAAAGTCCTGCTGGACGAGGGGTAGCTGGAGGGACTCTGAGCTGGGGACACGTGGCACGCGCCAGGTTTGCAAGCGGCCTGTCGAGTGTTACCAGGGCAGGTGGGTTTCGTCTTACCCGCCCCTGCAGAGAGCGCGAACCCTTTCCTCTCTGTTTTGCCCGCGGGGTCAGATTCCTCCCTGGCTTTTGCACAGCCACACTCGCTTGGCTTGACGTCACTCCGGGGCTCCCACAGCCATGATTTCACTTAATGAGCCCCGCAGCCCTGACAGCGCGTGTGACGGCGTCCGCCCAGCGCCGCCGAGGACTGACTCTCGGAGGGTGAAGCCACTCGCCCAAGGTCATGCAGCGTCCCAGTGGCAGAGCTGGATCACACCAGCTCCTCTGCTTGCATGGGTGTGCCATGGCGCTGTGCTCCCTCCTTTGAACATATGTTGAACATTTGCTGGAACCTTCCATGGGCGAGTAAATAAAACTGGTTGTAGGGAAGAAACTGAAAAACGAAGAGGCAAGAAATGTGAAACCTGGGAGGTAGTTCCCTGGCTTTCCCGGCAGCCACCTGCGCCTTGCAGACCCCTGTCCTTGCCCCACGGGGGTCTGACGCTCCCAGAGCATCAGCAGGTCTGCAGGGTCCTCCTAGCCCTTTGGTGTCGGTTATGGCCATCGGAGTGTTGTGGCCTGTCCTGACCGGGGAAGACTGACTCCTGCCAACCGATCGTTCTCACTGAACCTCAGTTTCCTCATCTCTAACATGGGTCAGTAGCAGTACCTACCCGGGAGAGCTGTGAGGATGACAGCTGGGGGTGAACCTTGGCATACACGAGTCACCGACTTAGTGGGAACTCCTTAGTGACTCTTGCTTTTCTTAGAATTTGAGTACAGTCCCCACGCGGTAGAATCACCATCCTCTCTGTCTGTGTCACCAGCCTTTCCATCGGAAACCATCGCTTCCCTAAAAAGAGCAGAGCCAGCGATGACCTGGTGGTTCTGTTAGTTTCTGAGTCTGGCAGGGAGGAGAACCGAGGCCAGAGACCCCCGGAGTAGAGCAGGCCACTTGCCTGGTCTCAGGTCACCTTGTCTTGTTGTTCCGGAACCTCTTCTAGCCCGGGCATGGCGGAAGGCAGGTGCTGAGCTGGTTGTCACAGGGGTGCCTGCTGTCAGAGGCGGTGTGGGTGGGGACTTGGGTTGCTGTCACCTTTGGGCTGCTGTGAAGACTGCTTCTCTGAGCACAGGTGCGAGCGTGTTCGTTCCGGCCCCTGCTGTTAATTCTTCTAGGTGCACATCTGGGAGTGGGATTGCTGGACCACGTGGCAACTCTGGGTTGAATGTTTTGAGGAACTGCCGAACTGTGTGACACGGTGGCCCCGCCATTTCATATCCCCACAGCAGCGGATGAGGGTTCTGGTTTTTCCGCATCTTGTCGACACTTGTCATTTTCTGTGTTTTTGTCAGTGGCCATCGTAAGGTGATGATCTCATTGTGGTTTTGACTTGGATTCGCAGAGACAAGGTAGAATCGTGGTGATCGCAGGCAAGGGGGGCATGGTGGGAGTTAGTGTTTAACGGGGGCCGAGTTTGAGTCCTGTAAGATGAGAAAGTTCTGGAGGTGGACGGTGGTGAGGGTTGCCCAGCGGTGTGAAGGTACTGAGGGCCACTGAAAAATCGTTAAAGTGCAAAATTGTATCTTGTGTATATTTTGCCACACCAGAAGAAGATGCCACATAGGAGAAACCCGAATTGAGGAACATTCTGGAAAACGCCTGGCCAGTGCTTTTCAAAACTGTCGAGGTCCTCAAGGACAGGGGACGTGTAAGAACCCGTCACAGACCAGGCGAGGCCAGGGAGACATGATGACTAAATGTGACGTGGTGTCCTCGTGAGCTCCCGGGACGAGGAGGGCACTCAGGACGTCTGGTGAAATCCACATGAAGCGTCCAGTTGAGCTGGTTTCTTGGTGGTGATGATCATGCCGGTTGAGTCAGGTGTTCGCCCTGGGGAAACTGGGGAAGAGGTGTACTGGAATTCTCCGTCCCATCTTTGTAACTTTTCTGTACATCCCAAACTACTTTCAAATGTGAAGTGTCATTTAAAGATAGGAGGAAGTGTCTGGTCCAGCTGGGAGTGGTCCAGGAGGGCTCCTCGGAGGAAGCGATGGCTAATCTGGGGCCTGAGGACGGCAGGACCCGCGGGCGAGGCGTGGAGGGAAGTGTGAGCTGGGCGGAAGGCGCAGCAGGTGAGGTGGCTCAGAAGTCAGCCCTGTCTTGGCACATTTGAGAGCCTGAAAGAACTGAATCGCTGTCACCTCCGTCAGTGCTCCCCCCAAGAAAGTGTTCTTGGTGCCTGGGCTCATTTTTTTTAAGAAATAACTTGTTGGTTATTTCACTGGGCTCTTAAAAATATCGCCCTGAAAAATAGTGCCACTTTTCTTTGTGAGTGAAATACCTTTATCTATTTTTTGAAAATTTAACTTTTATAGCAGGAAAAAAAAAGGTAATAGAATAACAGCTTATAAAGCAAAACAAAGCAAATGGGGAATCACGTGGAGTCCCACAACCCAGAGATGGGAATGGTGGTAATATTTTGGGGTCTGTCATCCCAGACTTTTTCACCTTTAATCTTTCTTTTTCACCCTGAAAGGTTCCACTCATTTTCCTCTTGGCTGGGCATCGTGCCTCACACCTGTAATCTTAGCACTTTGAGGGGCCAAGGCAGGAGGGTTGCTAGAGCCCAGGAGTTCGAGACCAGCCCGGGCAACATAGCGAGACCCTGTCTCTACAAAAATTAAGAAAATTAGCTGGATGTGGTGGCACCCACCTGTAGTGCCAACTACTTGGGAGGTTGAGGCAGGAGGATCAGTTGAGTGCAGGAGTTTGAGGTTGCAGTGGGCTATGACGATGCCACTGCACTCTAGCCTGGGTCACAGTGCCTTAAAAAACAATCTTTATGATGCTGAAATCCAGGGGACTTCAGGCTGTGGGTTGTGTGGGCTCCGCTTTGCGCACGAGGTGGGGCAGCCCCCCTGGAAGTTATTCCTGAGTTGGGAGTCGATGGTGTGTGCCGGTGGGGGGTGGGGTGGCAGGTGGGAAGGCCCAGGGCCCCCAGCCGAGAGGGAACCGCTGCCTGGGAGAAGGCAGTCACAGTAAAGCCTTGGGCCTCAACTGGGTGGGCGTGTCCCCAGGGGACATTTGTCAATAACTGGAGACATTTTTTTTTCATTTTTCAAAAAGTTGTGAAATACTCCTAACGTCAAACTTACCAAATCCTAACGTTGTTAATGTGAAGTTCTGTGGCATTTACATTCTCATTGTTGTGCAGCGTCACCACCATCCGTCTCCAGAACTCTTTCCGCTTACTGAGCGGAGCCTCTGTCCCTGTCGAACACTAACTCCCCGCCCCCGGCACACCGGCCCCTTCCTGTCCCCATCGTTGACTGCTCCAGCTTCTCAGATAAGAGGACTCGTATAGCATTTTTCCTTTGTGCTTGGCTTGTTTCGCTTAGCACAGTGTCCTCGAGGTTCATCTGTGTTGTAGCAAGTGTCAGAGTTTCCTTCCTTTTAATGACCAGGTGATAGTCTGTCGTGTGTACGCGCTACATTTGTTTATCCGTCCATCAGCGGGCATTCCAGTTGCTGCTGCCTCTTGGCGGTTGTGGGTAATGCTGCAGGGGACAGGGGTGTGAGACCCCGTGTCTACCCAGAAGTGGGATGGCTGGGTCACACGGTCGTTCCGCTGTGCATTTCTGGCGGAGCTGCCGTCCTGTTTCCATGGTGGCTGCACCGTTTTCCATGCTCACCCCTGGCAGGGACTGGGGGGTGCCGCTAAGCACCCTGCCATACTTGGGACAGCCCCCACTAGAAAGAACGACCCCGCCCCAGACACCAGCAGTGACAGGATGCGAGTGGGCAGGGACAGGCAGGGACCTGCGCCGCAGGAAGTGCCTTGCTTGCCCCATCTCGTTTCCGTCCATGGCCCCACAAGGCCAGCAGTGTGACGAGAGTGGGCTGCACACAGTGGGCCACCTCCCCTGCCCCCTGCAGACATCCCGACGCGGACCCCCTTTAGCCTCTGCCCGCCCTGGGTACTTTGTCCTTGGAGAGCTGGGCGCAAACACTGGCGGCGCAGCCCAGCAGATAAGGCGGCCGTGCAAACAGAGTCCCCTCCCGGGAGCCTGCGGTGCCCTGTGTGCGCGAGTGATCGGGGTTACGCAGCAACCTGGCCCCAGCGTCCCTCCTGCCGCCCCGATGACCCCAGGACTTCCTCTTCCTGCGTGGGGCTCCCACAGCAGAGTGTGCTGGGCACAGGGAGGGGGGTGTCGTTTCTTCATTTTTCAGTTAAGGGAGCGGCACCAGCCAGGCCTGCTGAGTGGCCCGGGCCACTTGACATCAGCCCCTGAACGCAGCCTGCGTGGGCTCAGGGTGAGATGATGATGAAAGTTCATCGTCACGGCAGCCTCGGTGGTCACTTACGAGCACAGCAGGCGAGATCTGTGTTTCCGTGAGTCCCGGGTTCCAACGAGGACAGAAAGAATGAATGCCCAAGCAGACAGTCATGTGCCCCGTAATGACGTTGGAGTCAACAGGGGACCCCACATGGTCCCATAAGATCATAATGGAGCTGAAAAATCTCTACTGCCTAGTGACACCGCTGCCGCTGTGTGTCCTGGTGCGGCGCGTCACTCCGGTGTTTGTGGGATGCTGGTGTGACAGACCTACTGCGCGGGTCGTGCAGAAACACAGCACGTGCCGTTGTGTACAGTACGTAATACTTGATCGTGGTAATTGACCATACTGGACCTTTGATCATTTCAGTGTATTTTTTATCATTATTTTAGAGTGTAGTCCTTCTACTTATAGAAGAAGTTAACTGCGAAACAGCCCAGGCAGGTCCTCTAGCAGGTGTGCCAGAAGCAGGTGTCACCGTAGGCGATGACAGCTCCACGTGTGTCACTGCCCCTGACGACCTTCCAGTGGGACAGGTGCGGAGGTGGAACACGGTGATATTGATGATCCTGACCCTGCGCAGGCCTCGGCTAATGTGTGTGTCTGTGTCTTAGTTTTTTTAAAGAAAAGTTCAAAGAGTAAAAAATTAACAAAAAAATTTACAATAGAAAACTTATAGAATAAAGACATAAAGAAAATATTTTTGTACAGTTGTACAATGTGTGCTTTTTAAGCTAAGTCTTATTACAAAAGAGCCAAAAAGTTAAAAGAAATTAAAAAGTTTGTGAAGCCAAATTTATAGTAAGCTAAGGTTAATGTAATATTGAAGGGGAAATTTATTTTTTTTTAAATAAAGTTAGCGTAGTCTAAGTGTACAGTGTCAGCGCAGGCCACAGTAGGGGACAGGAATGTCCTGAGGCCTTGCCATCCACTCCTCACCCCCACCACGCAGCTTCTAGTCCTGCAAGCTCCAACTCCGTTCACGGTACGTGCCCTACACAGGTGCACCAGTTTTTATCTTTCATACTGCATTTTTACTGTACCGTTTCTAGGTGTACACACGTTTAGATACACACACAGTTAGCATCATGGAGTAGTGGCTTGCAGTAGGCTACGCCGTGCAGCCTAAGTTATACCTTCTAGATTTGTCTAAGTACACTCTGTGATGATTGCACAGTGGCGAAATTGCCTGACAACGCCTTTCTCCGGACGTAGCCTGTCATTAAGCGACATGTGACTGCAAATACATCATGTTTCAGGTGGCGATGGGTGCTTTAAAGAAACCAGGCAGCAGGAGGTAAGGTGCAAGGGACTTAGAGTATCGTTTCCTGGGGTCAGGGTTGGCATTCGACAGAGCCTTGAGTTAAGGGGACCAGCGATGCAGAGATTTAGGGGATGTGTGTGTCAGGGGGTGTTAGGGTGGGGCGTGGGGGTGGGTACAGGCTGTACAAAGGCCCTGTGGCAGCAGCGGGGCTTGGCAGGTTTCAGGAAGCCCATGGGGGCTGGGGTTGGCTAAGGTGGAGGTGGGCAGGCCGCAGGGGCCTCACGGGCAGTTGCCAGAGTTTGGGATTTTCTTCCTTGTGAACGGGAGCCACTAGAGGGTTTTGAGAAGAGGGGACACAGTCTGACTTTGGTTTTAAAAGGCTGCTGAATGGAGAACATTCTAAACGTCCAATCTAATAGCCCCTCGGCGTATGTGGCTATTTCAATTTGAGTTAATCACAAAGAAAGTTGAAACTTCAGTTCCTCGGCTGCACTAGGCTCATTTCACGTGCTCAGTAGCCAGCTGAGATACAGGACATTTCTGCTGTCACAGAAAGTTCTCTTGGACAGCCTGGTCAACATCCAGGCAAGACTGGAAACAGGGTCCCTGCCCGTGACTGTTGTCATAACCAGTTGAGAGATGATGCTAGCACTTGGCCACGGGGACAGCACAGGTGGGGGACATGACAAGTGGTCAGACTCAGGACCAATCCGAACGTAAAGATGACAGGACGCGTTTGTGGGCTGGTGGTCAGTGTGCGTGAGAGGGAAACTGAGGGTTCCATGGGCACTGGACAGAGCCAGTGGGAGGCTGCAGAGGCCATTGATGAGACGAGGATGCAGGTGACAATTGTAACCCACCTCGACTGGGCACATAGTTTGTGCCAAGCACAGAAGCCGAGCTCAGATCTCCTGGGGTCCCCAGCCCCTCTTGTACGGTGGAGCAAACTGAGGCTCACAGAGGGGTGTGGCCTGCCCAGGTGCCACCCTGCTCAGGTTTGGCTCTGACCAGGGTCCTTGTTTACTCTGTGCTGCCCGGCTCGTCTGTCCGTCCAGCGCTGACTCTGGGCCAGCCTCGAGGGGCTCTGAGTTCTTATTTCACAACAATCCCGTGAGAGAGGTGAGTATTTATCCTAATTTCCAAATGTGGAAACAGGCCCAGACAGGTGTAATCACTTGCTCAAAGTCATACAGTAGCCAAGTGGTAGAGGCAGGATTTGAACTCAGGGCTGTCAGACTCCGAAGCCCTTGCTCTTTACCGCAAGAGTGCAAATGCTGCCTCCTGGAGCTCGGTAGGACGCAGCACTGGAGAGCAGAGCCAGCCTCCTGCCGGCGGTTCTGTGGGTTTCATTTTGGACCTCGGCATGGCCAGGGGTCCGGTGGGCTGGCATCGTGTGTGCGCCGGGACGGTGCTGACCTGCCCGGAGGAAAGGGCACCTTGTTTTGCGCCAAGGCTCCCCTGGCTTGCTGGCCGTGGCCCGTGTCCCCTGCTAAGAGGGGACCTGTGTTTCTGATGCCTGGCTGGCACCGATGGCTGACGCAGAGGAATAGCTGCAATGTAGCAGAGCCTCGCGCCTGCCTTGACAGGGCTGTCTTGGCTCAGTGGTTATGCACCCCTGCCCTGGAGCCAGCAGTCCTGGGTTCAAATCTCTGCTCTGCCTCTTCTTGCTTTGTGGACTGTTTGCAAGTCACAGATTCTACAAGCTGCTGCCGTTTCCTCGCTGCTAAAACGGGAATGATGACAATAGCAGTTTCCTTCCGTCAAGGTGTGTTCACCTGCAGCATCAGCCTCGCCTGGGGCTTGCTAGAAATGCAGAGTCTCAGGCTGCACCCACACCTACTGCATTATCGTGCACGTTTTCACAAAAACCCCGGCAATTCACACGCACGTTGAAGCTGAGATGCTCAGTGTAGACTAAAGAAGTGGCTCAGGTTCCACGTTGAGCTCGGTGCTGCTACACAGCCATCAACACGGTCTTCTTGGTAGGCACGTTCTCTCCTGTGGTCGTGAGCTGTTCAGTCTTGGGCCAGCTCTCTTAGACTCTTAGCTCTTGCCCTTTCATGGGGCAGAGATGGGATGCCGTGCAAAGCAGATCGATACTTAGAAACACGTCTGCTTTCAGCCCGGTGGTGCTGAGGTTGGTGCTGCCCAGGCCGTTCACGGCGCCTTGCAGGGGCCAACCTTGCACTGCGGAGACCGCAGGCTGGAGACCCGCCCTGCTGATGGTGCCGTCTCCGGCCCGCGGTGGAAGGAGCTGCAGGGCCAAGCCCAGGGCCAGCAGGCCAGCCGCTCAGTCTTCTCTTCCTGTCCCCTTTCTGTCTTAGGTTTTAGGGCAGGTCGATACATGTGGTGTGAGAAAGCCGCTGGGGCTGGCAGGAGGGAAGCAGGTAGCTGCGACATCACTGCGAACCTGAGCCCGGGTGGGTGTCAGCTAGTCGGGCGCATCTCCCAGGAGAGAGACACGTGAGCCCTCGCCCCTGCGAGGCCACCAGGAGGGCAGGAGGGGTGCCCCGGGCCTTCGTTGGCATCGGTGCCACCCCTACCCCCGCTCCCGTCGCCTTTCTTGGGGAATCTTCCCTAAGACATGTTCGTGAAGGCCTCTAGAGACTCGATTTGAAAGCATACGTATCTCTTTATGAGTGTGTATTATATACTTAATGCTCTCGGAGCAGAAATAAAACCACAGGGCTATTAGAGAGGAATCGGGTCTTCGTGTACCGCGGTCTGAGCTCCTTCCTGGAAGCCCCCAGGGCTGCTGATGGGAGGGGAGGAACCGAAGTTCAAGTGTGTGCCACAGCGCCAGGGAGCCTGCTCCAGGAACACGCTCTCAGGGCGATGGGCGGTGGGTTGGATGATGGGCGGTGGGTTGGATGATGGGCGGTGGGTTGGATGATGGGCGGTGGGTTGGATGATGGGCGGTGGGTTGGGCTGCTCTGGATTTTAAACATGCTACACACAAGCCTGGCGATGAATTGGGGACTGGGAGGAGAATGGGCAAATCGGGCACATAGTAAGTGCTCAGTGAATATTTGATCAGTCGGGGCATGTACATAGCAATGAATAAAACACGCACAGGCTAGCAGGCGGTGTGTGTGTGGAAGATCAATCCACAAATGGGCACACGCTGGGAAGGAGCATCCTCCGAGTGGTGAGCGCAGGCGCGGGAGGAAGGGTGGGTGGGAGGAATGCGTGCCTGGGGATCTGGGTTCAGGGCAGGAGGGGTGGAGCAGGGGTCTCCAGAGGGGGTTGGATGTGGGCTTCGTGCTCTGTCATGCCCGGCAAAGGACCCTCTGGGAGGGAGCTCCAGACATTTTGGCCAATGGTGGGCTCAGTTCAGCGAGCAAGGAAAGATGAGACAGTGACCATGGCAGTTGCAGAAAGCCGTCCTTGCACCAAGGGGTGCCCCGCCCCCAAGGGCAGGGCAGTACTGTCACCTTTGGCCTGGGATCCGGCCAGATGGGTAGAGGGATGCCGTGGGTACCACGGCCCACCCTGCAAAGGGTCACAGCGGGCTTGCTCTGAGGAGAGGAGCCCTTCTCTCTCGTCTCTGTGTCAGCTCCGACTCGTCCTCCAAGACCCACTGAATTACGCACCTCCGGGGGCACCCTCAGTTCCAGGCGGGGGACCAGAGCCTGCAGCACCTCCGTCCCTGCGTCTCTCTGCCTCCCGCTTCCTCCCCAGCCCCCCTCCCACCAGTACGCGGCCACCCGCGTGCCGTGGCACAGACTTGCCGCTCAGCACTGGCAGGGAGACCGTTTGTCACTTCCGGTCCCTAGACCCCCCAGGAGGACCCCCATGTGGCCGACCTCTGGACCAATCGCTGTGGCCTCCGGGCGGGGTCATGGTACGCACATGGCCGCCTCCCGCGGTGACCGTGCAGCCCTATGCAATGGACCAGGGGGATTCTAGCGGTGGTTCTCTGGGGGGGCGGGGGAGAGTGGCACGGGGACGGTGGCTGCCGACCACCTGCTGCCCACCCCCCGAGGAGCCCAGCTCGTGAGTGCTGTCACCCACACACTGATCCGTTTTCCTGCTCGTCTCCCGCTGGGGCACTTTGGGACGTGCCGGCTCCCACCCAGGGCTGGCGCGAGGGGAGCGGGCACAGAAGTCACAGGGAATATGTCGCCGTGCCCTCCTCCAGGTTCCAGAACCAGAGACTGCTCTGGACACTCTCAGCCAGCTGGGAAGCTCAGGCGAGAAAATAAGGAAACTGGGGCAAATAGTGGGTTCTTTGAGGCTGGAATCAGTCAGCGGGGGACCTGGGAGACGTTGACCGTCGCTTGTTTGGACGACTGAGGCTTCTGCCACGCTGTCCCGGACAGGCCGGGAAAGACAAAGGCGCTTCAGATCGGAAGGAGGCCGCCTCCGCTCCGCGCAGGGCGCGCGGGTGTGGCTTGGGCGCCTTTGCTTCCAGATAAATTATGTGCTTGGGGTTTGGGCGGACTTAGGCCTCATTCATGCGTCTCTGTTTGCTCAGCCCGCGGGCCCTGTACCTGTCTCCCCGCCTCCTGGGGACAGATGGAGGCCGCGCTGTTCTTCCAGGGAGTGAAGGAGCATTATCCTCCGTGTGCTTTCTCTGTCACAGAGATGACCCGGCGCCCGCCCGTGTGAGGCTGGGCAAGGCAGCCGTGGAGCTGGAGCCATGCACAGCTGGGCTTTATACCACAGTGATGCTGTGTGACCCTGGGTGTGTTACTTGACCTCTCTGTTTCCTCATACACAGTGAAGCTTATATCGCCTGCCAACCAGGTCTTTGCAAGGGTCCAGTGCATTCATTCCCGCTTCTCCTAGGGCCTGGTGATTGGACTCCCAGTTAAACTCCCAGGAGTGTTCCCAAGCTGCTGTCCACCAAAAGACATGAGCCAGAATGTTCAGAGCAGCCTTGGTAGGACCAGCTTGAAGCCAGAAACAACCCAGGTGTCCATCAGCAGAAGAACAATCACACACGTTGTGGCATGATCGCACAGTGGAACAGTACCCGGCAGGGCACGCAGTAAACACTGGGGATGGGTCGCACAGGCGTCCGCTGAGCGAAGTCAGACACATGCAAATGAGCACGCAGTGCACGGGCCCAGTTACCTGAAGTTCAAGGTCAAGCAAAACTCGCCTGTGGTGGTAGAGGTCGGAATAGCAGGTACTTCTTGGGGGAGTTGTTGGGAAGGGGCAACGAGGGAGCCTCCCGGGGTACTGGGTGGTGGTCACGTGATCGTGCACGTGTGCAGGCCGTGCACTTGCCGTCCCCGTGCATGGCCATGTGGGAGCAGCATAGACATCTCCCTGTGCCCTTCTGTCCCCATATAGAAGGGCCCTTCCGCCAAAGACGTCCCGGAGATGCTCCCTGGGTCCTCAGAGCCATGTGCCAGACTGCAGGAGTCACAAAGTAACATGGCAGGGCCACGCCGCCTCGTGGGGGCCCCTGCGCTGTGGGGGCTGAGCTGTCCCCGTGGCAGCCGCAGAGTCCCTGGAGGGACTTGCCTGTCCTAGAAGCGCGCCGTGGCCGGCAGCGGGGCGCTGTTCTGTTCTCAGATGTGGCCTCCGCGGCTGGCGGGGGCAGCCCAGGGGGTCCGGGTCGGGCGGTGCGTGGGCCTCAGGGAAACAGCATGGCCTGGCCGGAGCTGCGCAGCTTTGGACTGGGGTTGTCACCTCTCTGGGCCTCAGTTTCCACTTCATACCTTCAGGGATGCGGACCACCCACATATGAAGTGCCATCCCCATCCCTGGCTCCGAGCAAAGCTGAAATCCCCTATGTCACCGACCTTGCCACGCTGCCCCCGGGCACGGAACTGTCACCCCGCGATGCGTTTACCTTTCCCCTCCTACTTCCCTTGCATTTGTCTGTGTTTTGTTCAGACATTTTTGTCTGTTTTGTTCACTGCCATGTCTCCAGCCCTCGGCACATAGAGGTGCTTAATAAATAGCTGTTGACTTGACTTGGCACTGACGTTTTAGCAGCTGGTAGAAGGTTCCCCTAACCTTTTCATTGTCTGGGCTTTCTTTTGGGTGGAATCGAGGCCATAAAACAATATACTCGTGCCAGGGTGCTGGGAGCTGTACACCGAGTGACCATGAGTTGTTCTGGGTCTGATTGTTTTTTTAAGCCAGAAGAAACTGTATAGACGAGGCCCATTCTGCAGATGTGGAGACTGAGGCCAGAGGGGCCGGGGTCCTGCTTTCCAGGGCAACTTTGATGGGAGAGTCCCCAGGCTCCACGTCGAGGTCCTTTGGGTTATCTTCCTGCCTTTCCCTCTCAGTCCGGGGAGGGAGGGACCCTCTGGCCTCGTCCCGGCTCGGACTGCGGTGTGGTCAGTAGGTCCCAGCTCTGCTGTTCCACTCTTTCGTCCCCACTGCCTCTGGCCTCACACACGCCCCTGCCAGTTGTGAGTGGGGGTGTCAGATAGAGCCGCGCCCCCTGCCCCTGCCCCTGCCCGTGGCCACGTGTCTCCCGTCTCCGTGTGGCTGGGGCTGACGGCAAGGGCACCCACGCCTCTAGCGTGAGTCACTCTCCCCCCGTGCCGGGCGAAGCTCCAGAGGACGGGGGGACCCCACAGGGGAGGCCTGGCAGGAGAGGCCCAGGTTTCTCGCTTTCAAGCCGATGAGCAGCGACCGGCGTGACAGATCAGCGCGAACCCCGAACCTCGGCCCTTTCTGTTCGAGAAGGAGACCGAAACCACGGGGGAGAGGAGGGCTGGCTGGATTTGGCTCCGAAACAGAGTGGCCCTTGAGTGCGGAAAAGCAGACCGGCAGGCCAGCCTCGCCGTGAACCTGCCTGAAAGGCGAATGGTGACCTGGGAAAGTGTGGTCGCCGTGGAGTCGACAGATGAAGGGTTAAATGACCGTGATGGGCAAAAGTGGGGTGAGACTCAAAAAGGCACTGACTACCTCCAGGGGATGCTCTGGAATCGCTGTGTGAACAAACGTCAGCCTCCCAGCGTTCAAAAAGATGTAAATTAAGAGGATAACGTGATGCGGGTTTCCCCTGGCGCACGGGCGGAGGTTTGAACTTGGTGATGCATCGATGGGGAGGTGGGCACTGTGCTCCTCTTACAGGTGCGTCCCCCGGGCGTGCACCCCTTCTCCCCCCATCTCTAAACTGGCTCGTCTTCGGTGACCTCATGCTGTCATCCCTCCCCTGGCACCGTGTCCACGGAGAGTATCTGCAGCGTCTGCTCGTGGCACCTGCTGCGCGCCGGCGTTCCGTGCGTCCTGTCTCTTCCTGGCTGTCCTGCTGCTCCCCTTCGCAGGGGAAGAGGCGGAGGCTTGGGCGGTGGAGCGGCTCGGGTGAGGTCCCTCAGCGGGTGGTGGAGCTGGAAGCCGGACCCAGAGCCAGCCAGCCCTGAAGCCCACACTCGCCCTCTTCCTGCCTCTCTCCTGCCACCGATTGGCCCCTGGCGCTCCCACAGGGAGGTGGCCCTGCCTGGGCCTAGGCGACCCTGGCTTCTCTCGAAATCAGCTTTACCTTCCAGCAGCCGTGACCTGCGGGACTGACTGGGCAGGACGGCCCTGCCAAGGAGGCAGTGTCTTTCTGGAGGGAAGCCCTGGTGTGTAGAGACCGCGGGGCTCTGCAGTGTGAACGCCGCCGCTTTGGCCAGGGCGAGACTGAGCGCGGAGCCCGGGAGAGATGGGCATGGGCTCGGCTGGCTTCTCAGAGCCTGTGTGAGCCGGCTCCGCACACGGCTATAGCCCTGCCACTGCCCGGTGGGGACCTTGCTCTGCTTCCTTAATCTCTCTGAGACTCAGTTTCCTTATCTGTAAAATGGGAGTAATGTTTATTTTATAGGGTGGTTGGGAGGATTAAATGTGTGAATGTGTGTCAGGTACCTGCATGTAGTAGGTGCTGTCTAAGTGTTTGCTACTGTGTGTATCGCTCATTCACTCTCTCCCTCCCTCCCTCCCTCCCTCCCTCCCTCCCTCCCTCCCTCCCTCCCTCCTTCAGCATCTGTCTGTCGAGGCCAGCTGTGCCCCAGGCCTGTGCTGGAATCTTCCTTTTTCCTCTCTCCCTTGGAGACTCAGCAGAGGGAGAATGGCCTCCCCACCAGTTGTTTGTCATTGTCGGTTTGGAAGAAGAGACCCGGCACGTCAGGAGTGGTGGGGAGGGTGCACAGGCTCTGGGGTTGAACCCACCCTGGTTACTCATTGAGTGGCCTCAAGCAAACCACTGCTTAGCTCTGAGCCTCAGTTTCCCTGTCTGTAAAATGTGCTAACAGCAGAGGTAGGAGCGGCACAGGCCTTGCTCAGAGGCTCTCTCATGGTGACTCCCCTCCAAAGAGCACAGTGAGGGAAGGGGGAGAGGAGGAAGTCCATGGTGGGGGGACCAGACAGGCGTGACCCCACCCGGGTGCCCCTGGGGGCATCGGCAGTGCTGAGCGTGCTGACAGCCCGCACCCGTGGCAGGCTGGGGCATTAGCGTTAATGTATTCGTATTATTTCATCCATTGGAGCAAATGGACCACGCTAATGCACGATGTAAATAGCAGGGAGAACTAGCTGTGGGGTGTGTTAATGGGAACTCTCTGTACCGTCTTTGCAATTTCTCTGTAAATCTGAAACCGTTCTAAAAAATACAACCTGTGAAAGAGAAAAAGGCTATCCAAAGAGGTGCCGACTCACACAGCATCTTGGTGCAAATGAGCAGAGGCCCCGTCCTCGGCACTCGGTAGCTCGTGGCTCCGTTCCGCGCCGTGGCCGGTGGTACCCTGCCCCAGCTGACCGTGCATGGGGGCCCTGCCTCCCCAGCCAGGAGCCGCTCCCTGCACGTCCAGGAAAAACCACAGCCTCTTCTTGCACCAACAGGAGAGGGCCTGTGCTTAGATCCCCTGTTACCTGGTCCACCTCCGGCCCCACCCGGCACCCTCCGGCCTTCACATTCGGGAGGAGAGTTACATCATTGGACCCTGATGGACTCACTCCCCAGGGTGTCCTTGGCCCTGACCCTGGCACCAGCCCGGGGCGACTTTGCTGTAGTGTTCTGGCCGGGCCTTGGGCCCATTTCCCGCCTTCCCCGCCCGGGGCTCTTTGGCTCGCTGTTCCCAAGGCTCCCGAGACCTCACGCTCACCACCTCCTCCTCGGATCTCCTGGGTGGTGATTTCTGGCAGCTGCCTCAGACTCAGGATCCCATCGCTGTCCACAAAATCGGCCTGGAACTTGGCGGTGGCGTTTGCCCTGGACCTTCCTGGAGCGGCAATGTGAATGGGGTCGATCTTAGAGAGAGCCCCTCGTCCCTTGCAGGATTTGGGGGCACCAGTTAAAGGAGACATTGGGGATCTTGCTTGCAGCTATTTGCACGTGTGGCCAGCTCTGCTCTGGGCTTTGCTAGTGGCAACAGCAAGGGGACAGGGACCGTGCTCTCTGAGCACCTGCTGCATGCTTTCTCTTGTTTGTTTCTCCCCTCGACAGCGCTGGGACGTGGGCCTCACCACCCTTATGTTACAGACAGGAAACGGGCGCCGAGCAGCTGCATGCGTGGTGGATCTGGGATCTCACACTCCATTCAGTCCTGTTTTAAATCCAGGTCCCTGAATCGGTGGCCCTGGTGACCAAGGTCCCCGGTGGTGGTTGTGAAATCGACCCGATGCTCCTGGCGGAGAGTGACATGCTGCTCTCGATCGAGGTCGGGGACTGGCCCGTCCCGGTTTGCCTGGGACTTCGCCAGCGCAGGTGCTGGCAGACCCGCGGGCTTGGTCACCCTCCGTCACGGCCAAGTCTCTTCAAGTATCAGTGAGTCTCGGATGCAGGGAGAAACATAACTGTAAGCCCACAAAATGAAATGGCCTGTGGCCTCGATTGTTCAAGCCGTGTTGGTGAATGGAAAACACATCTTTTCACTGACCAGGAACTGCCAGGATTTGTAATGAAGCCACAGGGCAGGAACCCTTTTTAGACAAGGAAGGTGTGCCCCCTTGTCTCGGTTCCTTATTCGAGGCTGGGGAAGAGGTGGAGAGGACCCTCACTTTGGGCTCAGGGGGAAGATCGCAGACATCGGGACTCAGATTTCATCATTGAAAAGGGGGTGGTTTTCATGTGTGTGTGTTTGTAAAGTAAGCCCAGTGTATCTGTTAATTTTGCTGAAAATAGCTTTGTGGGGTGGGTGCCTGGGAGGGAGGGGGGCGGAAGGCCCACGGTGTCTCTGGGAGCAAAACTTCCTGAACTTCAGTCTCCCCACTGGGTAATGGGCACTGTGGTGGCACGTCCCTCTGTGGGGGATGTGTGACGCGTGTGTGCCATGCATGTGATGTAGCATGTATACGTGCCAGTTAAGTGAGCTAATAATTCGTGTGGAGCGCTTAACACGATGGTGGCCCAGAGTCCGTGGCTGCGGAACGTGGGCCATTGGTGGCCTGAGCCCTCTCGGGCAGGGCGTGTGTCCAGCGTTTCGCTTCGTCTGCCGTCCATTCTCTACCATCTTCTGGGGCGCTGTTTGACCCCAAATCCTGGGCTTCACCTCTGGAGTTCATACCTGTGTTGCAATATAGTAGCTATTAGCTACGTGGGACTGTTTTACTTTGAAATTATATAAGCTTAAAAATTCTTACAGTGAGCCAGGATCGGGTCACTGCGCTCCAGCCTGGGCGGCAGAGCAAGACCTTGTCTCCAAAAAAACAAACAAACAAAAAAACAACAAAAAAATGCTGGTTCCTTGGTTGTACCGGCCGCATTTCAGGTGCGCAGTCGCCGCGTGTGGCTGCTGCGTTGGCCAGGGCAGGCGTGCGACGTTTCTGTCATCGTATAGACTTGGGTTGGGCAGCGCTAGTTTAGATGCCCGGCTAAGGGCCCAGGGAGCCACCCGCCTGCACCCTGCTGCACTTGCACTGCAGGTCACCCGGTAACCCCACGGCCCCCTCGCCACCCTGCCGGCCCGCCCTGCCACCTCTTGGCTGGTCCCGGGACTGCCCGTACCTTGGCACCGACAGCCTTCCCAGCCCCGGGAGTCCTCCCGCCGGCTGGCAGGAGAACGCGGCAGAGGTGCCAGGCTTGGCAGCTGGCGCCGTTGGCGCAGCGGGACCGGGCAGAGCCTGAGCTCTCGGCCTGGGTGCGGCCCTGCCCTGGCCTGTGGTGTCTGCGCGGTCCGCCAGGGAAAAGTGGAGGTTTGGTGGAAACTGGGAAGCTGTTGGAAGCTTTAGTAACGGACAAACTGGGAACCTGAGTCACTAAAAAAAGGGGGGGGGAGGGAAGGCTTGTGGGTGATTCTATAAGAAAGAGGCTTTGTATTTTGGCCTGAAATACCTTTCCGCACCTTTGCTCCATTTTTTTCGCTCACCTGGGAGCAGGTTCAATGTGCCAGAGACGGTGCTGGTACTGGGCATACAGTGGTGGCCTGTGGGGACAGGTCACCGTCCCTGCCCTTGGGGGCGGTCACAGACCAGCAGGGGAGGCAGACAGTTCAGCTTGGCCAGTGCCGGTCGCACTGACGCCGCGTGTTAGAGCAGACCACGCTGCCGGATCGCGTGGGCAAGGGCCCGATCGTCCCCTGCCGGTCCTGGGAGCCGCGGCACACCGGGCGCCATTGGAGCGACGTTGGTGGAGGTGTCGTCGGGGCCTGAGAGCTCGCTCACTCCCGGCTCCCTTCCTCCTCCGAGAGGACGGCCTTGCTCCCGTGTACTGGCAGGGGCCGCGAGTTCTGAGTGCTGTGCCCTGCCACTTCCAGAACATACTCGGGCAGAGCTGCCTTGCAACGCCACAGCGAGGATGAACTGAGTGTGACTGCGCCGGCCACGGTGCTTCACCCCGATCGTCGCATTAGCCCTCACGACAGATGCACGGGGGGCCTGTTATTACTAGCCCCATTTTAGAGAGGCGGAGACTGAGGCACAGAGAAGTTAGGCAGTGGGACCCAAGTCATGCAGTGGCGGAATGGGGTTGCTGGGCCTCCTGAGCTCTGCCAGGCTCAGACCATTTCCGAGAAGCCGATTGGACTGATGGTCTCTTCCCCTCGGCCCCATGTCACCTGGGGAGACAGCCCCAAAGCTGTCACTGGCCCACGTTTTCTAGCAGGCTCGGAGCAGGGGCAACACGTGCTGTAGGAAACGGAAAACATTACCCTGAGTCAAGCCAGTGGTCCCCGGAGTGAGGATCTGGGCTCCAGGAAGGACGGCCCCCCGCGGAGGCTGACTTCATCCATTAGCACCGAGTAAACATGCCGAGGGGCCCTTGGGGCTGCAGCCTAGGCCCGGGGGGCCAGTTCCTCCCTGCTCCCCGCTTGCTCCTCGGCTCCTCTGGGGGTGCTCCGGTTACTGCCGCGCTACAGCAGCGAGGCCCGGGCTAGAGACGCCACCACGCAGGCCTCAGGTGCTTTGGGTGGGGTGTGCCGGGCAGTGGGGTCTGAGTTCAAGTCCTGCGTCTGGCCCTTCCTGGCTAGGTCTCACGGGTGTGTGTGAGCAGAGGTCAGTGGCGATTTCTGCAGGGCAGAGGCCTGTGTCTGACACAAGGTCTGGCTCAAAATCTGACCATTTTGCTCCCTTAACAAACACTTGATTGAATTTCATAGATGGGCTCAACTCTAAAACTTTTCAAAATAGGAGCAGGTTCTTATACCTGCTAACTTAGGGCCTGGTGCTGCTCGGAACACCCACTATATACTCTCTCATTGAATCCGTGTAACAACCCTGTAGGGGCGATACTTCCATTTTTCATCAGGTCAGAGATTGCTCATAAGATACCCCATTCTCTCATGTGCCTCTGAGAAAGAAAAGACTGCAGCTAGAGCTTGATCATTACATCGGTTTTAAGGAAAGTTCAACTGCGCACCTTTGAATTGATGGAATGCGGTTTTGTGTCCATTTTACAGATGAGGAAATCAAGGCACAGAAAGGTGCAGTAAGTTTCTGAAGGACACACAGCCAGTGAAAGGCAGAGCCAGCATTTGAACTTAGGCACCTGGTTAGCAGAGCCTGGTATCTTAGCCACTGCAGTGTGCTGTGGAATGATGTGACCTAAGCCTAGGACAGAACGGTGGTTAAGAGCACAGGGTCTGGAGTTAGACGTGTCCAGCTCTGGATCCCACTCCCATGACTTACGAGCTGTGTGGCTTTGAGATGTCCCAGTGCCTCTCTAAGCCTTGGTGTTCTCGTACGTAAAACGGAAGTGTCATAGTAGGGATTAAACTCGGAGAAGCTTGAGAGGTACTTGGCCACAGTGGAGGCCGTTCTCATCACCACCGTCATCATCATCACCACCGTCACTATTGTCATCACCACCATAACTGTTGTCAGCGTCGTCACCACTGCCACCATCATTAACATCACCAATCGTCACCATCATCATCCATCCCATTACTGCTATGATCACCACCGCCACCATGACCATCACCACCACCACCATCATCACCACCATCATCACCACCACCACCACCACCACCATCATCATAGCCATCACTGTCATCACCACCATCACCATCATCATCACTATCATCAAGACCATCGCCATCATCTAAAAGTGACAGACACTGCACATAAGGTCTCGTCTCACTCTCCCGCAGACTTTGTCATCCTGGGTACAGCATCCCTGAATCTCACCTGGTCAGTGGCAGTTCCAGCCCTGAGCCACGTGAGCACTGAGCCGTCGTGGCTTGTAGCCTTCGCACTGGCCATGCCATGTCCAGGTCCTGCCTGTCTTCAGAAAGAAAAGGCAAGGAGAATATTTTCAGTACTCAATCCCAATCCTGGGAGTTAATGGGTCGTCAAATTTGGTTTGGAAAACGAGTGGAGTGCGTGGGAGTTGTGTTGCGTGTAGGGAAGGAGCAGGGGACACCGCTTGATGGGTTCTTTCGGAGCCCTGAGATGGGCCTCAGCAATGAGTCCTTCCGTCCAACCCGCCAAGAACCTCGCAGGTTCCATTCACGGGCCAGGCAGCTCAAAAGTGGGGACTCCCAAGGGAGTCCTGAGTTGCGTCATCAGCCTCTCTTTTCTCATCTGTGAAATGGTCACAGTAACATTGAATTCACTTAAAATCCCATGACCTCGTCCCCTCCCTCACCACACTTCCTCTTTCTTGTGTCACTTTTGGGACGTAAACATGAGATTTTTCTTCTCTCTGAGAACTTTCCACCTGCCTGGTGAGCTTAGATGGTTGTTACAGGGCTTTCCCTAGAGGTCAAAGGGCTGCTGGTGGAGGCAGGCTGGATCCTGAGTGCTGAATGCCCTCGGACCAGTCCAGCCCTCCCCTGCAAAGGGAGCAGAGAGAGGCAGGAAGGAAGGCTGGGAGGGAGACCGGACCCTATTATCCAGGGCCTCGAATGCCGCCCTGAGGGATTTGGACTTTATCTGAGAGCCAAGGTGGTCCTGTCAGAGTTCCCTAAGATGGGCAAGGAGCTGTTTATTGCAGGTGAGAAGGATTTCTTCTTCCCAAAGAAAGAAGCTGCCACCCTTATCTCCACCCCCTCCCCAGGAATATCTTAGCCTGACATTTCCTAAAATGAGTTTTGTTCTATGATAGTAATAGATTTGCTAGCGAAACAACAGCAACAAAACAAACAAAACCCCCCCAGAGTTTCTCTGATATAGATATAGAACTTGTAGAACTGGTTTCTTGATTACAGGACTTCTCAGTGCCTTTAATATATGTTACTGTGAATTGTATACCTCAGTGAGGGGAATTGGAGAGTTCTCCAGATGGATTTGTCTATGGGACCCTGTCCATCCTCCATCTGTCCTTCCTTCCTTGCCTCCCTTCCTTGTCCAAACACTTATCTCGTCTTGGAACCCACATTAGAGAGAGCTGTCCTTGTGACTTTCCCCATCTGTTACCCCATCCCTTCAGCCCAGAAAGTATGAACTCTTCGCAGTATCAAATCTCATGTGTAGGAGACTCCTCTTGGCCAGTTGGATAGGGATGTCTTGGGCTTTTCCACATGGGAGGAGTCACAAAAGACTGCAAACACCCTGTGTCCCTCTCTGGGGACCCTGATTGGAAGCAGCCGGCACCTGCCCCTCCCCACACTGGCTGCAGAAAATGCCCTTGCAACTCAGCCCCCACGCCGCAGCTACCTGCTGTCCTGGAGCCCGGCCTGCGAGGCCCAGCGCCTGCCAGCTGCCCCACGTGCGTCGTCTCTGCTCCCGCTGCCGGCTGGGGGCAGGTAGAGGCACTGGGTGAGTTCTGGGAGAGACACTGTTCCACATCTCCCTCGGCTTTCGCAGCGCCAGAATGCCAGCTGACCTTGGGGGAAGCCCTCCGACCTCGCTGTGCCTCAGTTTCCACTGCAGAGAAATGCGAATGGCACCACCTGGCTAGTAGAGCTGTCGGGGGTGATGATGAGGAGTCATCTCTTAGCAACAAGGAGGAAGATAAGGTGAAGGGCGGCAGGTCAGCCCGAGGCACAGGGCAGAGTCTCCGGCAGCCCATAAATCCAGGCCCTTTGCCTGTGTCGCACGACAGCCCTGCAGACTCTGGACGCCGGTTTCTAACTGGAAAGCGACCCTGATCCTCTGGGAAGACGCTCACCTTGAACCTTGCTTGAAGGAAACCTGCAGAAACCTGCCAGGCCCGTTCCTGGTTGTCCCCTGGGGAGATGGGAGGCAGTGTGGCCTTGGAGAGATTGTCCCTGAACCAGAGCAGGCGTGGGGACAGGCTGAGGGGACATGGCCCAGGGCCCTCAGCACCACCTTCCCCCGGGGTGTGTCACCTGCCTTATGTTGCCCCTGTCAGGACTCCAGACAAAGGTTTCATTGGAAATGAAAAAAGGCTATGCCACTTATGAAAAATATAGTGACGTGACAGGTTTGCAAAGTTTGCAGCTGGGATAGTTACGGCTCGGGCTGTCTTTCTGAACAGATGTTTCTAGTAGAACCAAACCAGTGTCTTGGGCTCCTAAGAGTCCTTCTTCTCTTAGGGTAGCTGGGGGCTCCCTACTTCCGCACCTGCCCTGAGCCCCACCTGCCTTAGCTGCCACGCCCAGCCTAGACCTTTGCAGCCAGCCCTCAAGGGTGGGGCTGTGATCAGACACGTTCAATGGAGGGACAGACGGGGCTCAGGGAAGGGAAGTGCCAGGGCTTCCCAGCTCCACAGCTGGCCCCTGACTCTCACACTACATTCTGGGCACTGAGCTGCATGGTGTTTTTTTTAATTGAGGTCAAATCACCTGATATGAATATTGCCCATTTTAAAGTGAACAGTGCAGTGGCATTTAGTTCATTCACAATCTTGTGCAACCGCCACCTCTGTCTAGTTCCCAAACATTGTCACCCACCACCGCAGAAATGAACCTGGTGCCCATTGGCAGTCACTCCTCATCCCCTCTGCCCTTCTGCACCCCCGGCAAGCAGCAATCTCTGTCTGCCTCTTTGGGTTTTACTCTTTGCACGTTTCACAGAAATAGAATCATGCAACACGTGGTCTTTTGCGACTGGCTTCTTCCACTGGCGTGATGCTTGCGAGGTTCACGCCTGCGGTGCGTGCGTCGCCATTTTACTGCAGCACAGTATTCCGTTGTCTGTATGTACCATGTACATTTTTGTATCCATTCATCCGTCAATGCACATCTGTGTTGCTTCCACCGTTTGGCTATTGTGCATGAGCCGCCGTGGAGGTTCTCGTACAAGCATAGTCACACATCGCTCAGTGGCAGGATGCATGCTGGGAAATGTGTGCCTGGGCAGTTTGGTCATTGTGTGGCCATCCTTGCCTGCGTCCACGCAGCCGGACGGTGTGGCCTCTTGTACACCCAGGCTGTGCGGTGCAGCCTTTTGCTCCTAGACTACAAACCCGTGCAGCTTGCCACCATTCTGAATATTGCAGGCAGCTGTAACTCAGTGATAAGCAATTGTGCATCTAAACACAGAAAAGGTACAGTGGAAATGCAGTATTATGATCCCATGGGACCGCCGCCATCCCGTATGCAGTCGGCCATTGGTGGAAACGTCATTGTGTGGTGCACGGCTGTATTGGTTTGAGTCCTGTTTTCAGTATTTTTGTGTATGCACACAGGAGGGTGCTGAGCTTGGTATTTCAGGAACAGTGCCGCCTTTTATCCTCACAGTAATACCCTGAGGTAGATACAGGTGGGGAAACTGAGGCACAGAGTGATAGAGCCACTTGCCTCATGTCAAACCACTCTGAAGTGGCAGAGTTGGGCTTGAAACCCAGGCGACTGTCCCCTACAGCCCTGTAGTCCCTGCCCCTTGCTTTCCCCTGACCCCGGGGCCTGGAAACCCCTCCCCAGCCCTGTGCTCCTGGGAATTCCTCCCAGAATGTTTGTTTGCCACCGTGCCAGCATGTCCCCGGCCTTTCTGGGCCTGCCAGGGCCAAGGCGATGCTTTTAAAAATCACTGGGCACACCGAGCTAGAGAGGGCAGGCGGGGCTGGGGGGGCAGGGATCAATAAGGGTCTGCTGGGGTCACAGCCTAGCCTGAAAGGCAATAAGTGGCCTTTGATTGCTCCCTGGTGTTCATGGCTCAGCTTGTCAGTTGCAAGGAGCGCTGAGCTGAGTCAGCCGTGGCCCTTGTTGCCGGCGAACAGAGGAACACGCCACTTACTCAGAGGCCACGTTCCAGCAAATGCCTCCATCCCAAACGCAGCCCGGAACAGAGCCCCGGGAGGAGGTGTCCCAAAAGGGCGGTAGCTGCCACACCCTGAGCTCTCGGGTGGGCCCATTGCTGGGCACAGTCCTGACAGGTGTGTTGCTTGGGTTTCTGGGGCCGTGAGGTTAGAAGCGGCAGATCAGGACAGGGAGGGGGGACCTGCATGAAGCGAGGTGCCTCGTCAGAGAGCAGAATGCCCTACAGCCTGACCTCTGGGGACAAGGAGGGGAAAACAACAGAAAGACAAGGAAGATGCAAAGTGCATGTCAGGTGGGGACATGCAGTCCCGGGGCCAGTAGCTCCACGAGCTCCCAAGGGTGGCAGTGTGCGGTGACGGATGCTCCCCAGGAAAAGGGCAACGCGTATGTGCGGTCTGTTCAAAGCAAGGAAAGAAGGGGCGTGTCTATGTAAAGTTATTAAAATTTTTTTAAAGGGCCTTGGCGCTCAGAGGGTAAGCTCTGGGGCCGTTGCCTCCGACCTTGTCCGCCCGACCGGGCGGTGAAAGAGGGAATTGTTCCTGGGGCCGCAGACGGGCTGCGGCTGGCATCTGGGCTGCCAGCCCTTTGTCCCCTCGCCGAGGGCGGCAGCGTCGGGAAAGTCCTGGGCCTCCCGTCTGTGGATCCCCCCGGGGTCGGGCCCTGGGCGCCTCCCGCAGCTGTGGCCCGGCAGCAAAGGAGGCTCTGTTCTGTAACCCAGAACGGGTCGGCCACCGATCTATTCTTGTTATTCCATGAGCTGAATCTGAATTCTTTCTCAATCAGTGCCCGATTTTGCTTTTTAAAAATAATCCATTGGGAGTCCTCGTCCCTGGGCAGGGAGAGGGACCAGCACTCAATGCAAGCTGTCACTAGAGTTTCTCACGGTTGGGTCAGAGACATGAAGGGGAGCCGCTGAGTTCCCAAAGGAGACCCGCTGTCTCATTGTCCTTCTCACCATCACCCCCAGTTGGGGCTGACTGTGGATACTGTTCGTGGTTGGGCCCGAACCTCCCTGTCCTTTCTGTCTCTGCAGGGGCACTCTGGGAGACCCCTCCCCACCCGGGTTCCGGGAGAGACCGGAACATCTGGGAACGTCACTCGGGCTTCGAGTAAAGGCCACGGGGGCCGGGTTCCTCTCTGTAGGCAAAGCAGGGCCACAGAAAGTCCCCGAGCAGAGAAACTGCACAGCGAGTTAGTCTCAGGGAGCAAGCTCTGATGATGTTGTTTTGGGTAGAGGGGCGATGCTGGAAGCAGGACATCCAGCTGGGAAGCATCTGCAATATTCCAGAAGAAAAATGAGAGGGGCAGAGCTGGAAGAGAGGGTGGAGAAAGGCGTGGATGAAGGGAAGGAGCCAGAAGTACCTGGGTCTCACCCTGGCGACTAACTGGATTCAAGGGTTAGGGGCGTTGCATACGGGTGAGGGGTCGAGGTCCAGGGTGGCCACAAGCCAGGCCTGGGAGGGCGGACGGCCCGAGAGCCGCCGGGACAAGGCACTGGGTTGCGCTGGCCTTGCCAGCCGCCACTGGAATGAGGACTCAGTGGGGACAGGAGCTTCGTCCTGTTTTACGATAGGTCCCCAGCACGAGAACACACTGGAAGTACTGTGACATCACGTGGGAAGCACTCAGCAGGTACTTGACGGTGAGCAAGCCGTGAGTCGGCAGCTCAGGAAACAGACTCTCGCTGCAGGTAAAGCCGAGGCTAGGGCAGCCTTTGCACCCTCGTGTGCATCTTCGCACGCGTAAAATCGTCCTTCCCTCTGTCGCAAGAACGACCCCGTCATTACCTAGAGCAGGCGGAGTCCCCCTTGGAAATGGCCAAGGGCACGGGTCCGTGAGGCGTGCATGCCAGCGCAGCCCGACGGCAGCCCGCGCGGCGACACCGACGCTCCTGGAAACAAACCGTCCGTCCTGCGAGGCCCGGCCCAGCCCGGCGCCATCCGTCACCCGAGTTGCCAACTCCCCGTCAGGTGCCAGGACACGATCTTCTGTTCTCGAGTCGGCCTGTGCAGGCGTGCCCCGACCGGCGTGTCACCATGCTCTGTCCAGCAGAGGGGTGCCTCTCTCCCAGCACGCGGCGCTGGCGGCCGCGCACGAAGCCTGTGGGGCCGGACGCCACCCTGCGTGCTCCTTGCCCGTCCAGGCCCCTGTTAAGCACAGAGGCTTTGACCCAGCCACTTGCTTGTCCCCTCGCATTTGTAAAGTTCTTAGAATCCATTGCTCTCATTTTGAAGTTTTGTTGTTGTTGTTGAGGTAAAATCCACATAATGTAAAAACCGTTTTAAATCCACAGTTCAGTGTTTAGTACAGTTGCAGTGTTGTGCCACCAACGCCACCTCTGTCTAGCCCCAGAATATTCTCATCACCTGAAAAGGAAGCCCCACGCCCAGCGCCGACAGCCATCCGTCTGCTTTCTTGTCTTGCCCTGTCGCTGCTGTGCTGGTCCCCTCCCCCTCCCGCCTGAGCTCCTGGAGGCACAGGGCTGGAGGCACAGGGCTGCCGCCAGTGGACGTTTGTTGAGTGGCTGTGTGATCCCACAGACAAACGAGTGGCGCTCTCACACTCGGGCTCCGTCACCCCCTCTTGCCGGCTTCTGTGATTTGTCATGTTGTTGCCTATTCACGCTCCTGCCCTTTCTCCAGAAGGATTGGTGGTGCGGGCGGGCCAGGCGGCTCCTGGGAGAAATGGCCCCGCCCCCCACCTCCCCTCCCTTCCTCTGGACCTGGCGCACCGGGCGCGCTCAGAGGTGGGCTCGTGGAAGGTGTTGGCAGGGTGCTGGGATGGAGAAAGTAACTTTTCCCACTAATTTGATGACGCAGGTTTAGCAATGCTTTTTATGGACGTGGCAGAAATCACGCCTTGGCCTGCGTCCCCAAGAGGAAAGACACAAGAGAAGCACGATGTGTCTCCCCCTTATTGGAAGTGACGACTTGTCGTTACTATCAGAGCAGCGGCGCTGACGGGGGAGCGAGGCGGCGCAGAGGCGACGGCAGCGGCGATCCTTGGGGCAGGCCCTCGAGTCCCTCTCTGAGGCCTGTTCACACGTTAGCTCGCCCCATGTCGAATCCCCGTGAGCCCTCCACGCTCCCAGTTATCCAGCGAAAATCCAGGCTTTGCAGCCATGCCAGGATCTCCATAATCTGGATCTGACCCCTTTTTCTGACTTCTCTTTCTCTGCCTGATGAACTCCTATTCACTCTTCAAAACCCGACTGAAACATCACATACTCTCTGAAGACTTCTTGAATAACAGTAGAGATAGTCCCACTTTCCCAGGGCTCACGCCTCCATATTTACACGTGTATTGTGCTCACGGAATTGCAATCGTCTATAGCTGTTATGAAGGGGAAGAGAGTCCAGACTAGGTTTTTTTCTTCAGAAAAATACTTGACAGTGAATGAGGAGGTGTCTGTGTGGGTGTTTAAGGTTGGGTTAAGGAGACAGGAAGATAGAAAACTAGAGAGGAGAGATCGCTAGTTTCAAATCTGGGATGTTCCAGAATTCTAGGATATTCACATAAGTCTACTGGGACCTATTTTCCCAATTTTGAAAAGTGTGAAGAATGGGCTACATGAGATAAAATCTATGTGGTTGGTTTTTGTTTTTTGATATAATATATTCAGTTTAATTCAGAAATACCAGTTACATGGTGTTGATTGTCAGTACGGATGGGCAGGGATACAGGGTCTTTTTTTTTTTATCTATGATTAAGAACACATGTGACTTGTTACCAGGGGCTGGTGGGGTCTAATAGGACACATGCGGACAGCTGGACCAGCTTTTACAACCGGCGTCCGCTCTGATCGGCCCGCTGCTGTGCTGTGTCCGTTACCAAATGTTTTGTACATCTCCTCTGCTTATTATAAGCACGTTTTGTTTGGCAGGCGGAATTGTAGAAGTTGGGGTGCCTGTGGGCAGGACCGATGGGTGGTTAATCATGTCCGTGTCATAGGTGCGCCCAGAGAGCTCCGGGCAGCCAGAGCCACCACGTAGAAAGTCCCTCGCCCCCCCCCCCCCCGGCTGCGACTCACGTCACCGTAACTGTCACAGCAGCTCTTCAGGTTGGATACTCTTCTCATTCACGTTTTACCAGTGACAACATGGAAGCTCCCAGAAGTGAAGTGCAGAGCTGGAATGGGGACCCGAGTGGTCACGAGTCCACATTCCAGAACTTTCCTCTATTCCGCCTGGCTTCCCGAAGTGATGTCCTCCTCCGCTGCCGCCGGGGAGCAGAGTTTCCATGGCGGGTACAGAGAACCCACCTTGGTCCCCTCTGGGTGGTGAGGGACAGCTTGCCCGGGCCCCGGGGTATTGCTGGCCCACCCGTGCAGCCTTGTGTAGGTGGAGGGGTTGGCCCTTGTCACACGTCCTGCAGCCCCAGGCAAGGCCCGAGACGGGGCAGTCAGGGATGTCCTGCTTGTTTGCCACACACCTGGTGCTTGCTTCCCGGAGAGCTACTGTGTGCCTTTGTCTGAGGTCACACCCCTGCCTGCCTCCAGGGGCCTGGGCTTTTCCCAGCTCAGACGCCCTGTGGAATGAGCAGTTAGGATCAGGCAGAACCAGACCTTCCAGAACCCCGGAGACGGCCGATCATCCCCAGCCTTGTGCGGCTGCCTCGGAGCTTCCTGTTGAGGCGGGAACAGAAAGGGAAACGTGGTTTATGTTGTTTTTGTTTTCTGGCCAGAAAAAGCACACGGATCCTTCTTTTGGGACAGGTGCCTTTCTTCCCTTTCTCATTTTCCCCGTTCACAGGTGAAACCTCTCTAAGAGCTTTTGGGCAGACTTGTCAGCTGCAGTTGACTCTTGAGAAGGTTTCCCTTTAAATCCTGCCCCTGCCGTGCGGGGCTTTGCGGCAGGGAACACCCGGGGCTGGGGCTGCCAAGAAGAGTCGCTTGTGTGGCTCGCGGTGCTGCAGGCTGTGCGAGCACGGAGTCCGCCAGGGCTCGGGAGCGTCCAGGGCAGGCGGCGGTGAAGGGAGCAGGTGTGTCACAGGGCGGGAGAAGGAGCAGGGGAACGGGGAGGTGGCGCTGGGCTCCGTGAACAGCCGGCTCTCCCGTAAACCAGTAAAGCCAGGCTCACCATGGTCCCGGCGAGGGCAGCAAGCCATCCACGAGGGATCCGCTCGCGTGACCTGGACACCGCCCGACAGGCCCCAGGCCCTACCCTGGGGACCAGATTTCAGCAGAGGTTTGGAGGGGACAGACATCCGAACCGATCTTGTCGTGTCACTGCCCAGCGCCGTTTTGGGGCATCGTGTCCTACTTGGGGGGACCCTGAGCCACGGTCCCCAGGCTTTGCCAGCGTGGACGCTGTGTGGTGACTAAGTCACCCCTCATTCCTCTGAAATGACACGGCTGTGCCTTTTGTAATCTCCAAAACCCAGTGCCCCCTTTCGTTCCTATCTGTTCGGTTTTTCTGTATCCCCGCTACAAGGGACTCTCCATGACAGCAGGGACACTGTTCGGTCGTGGCACCTGTAGGCCTGCCATGTGCAGGCACCAGCACTTGCTGAGCCCTTGCTGTGTGCCAGGCATGGGTTCCGTGGATTACATGCATCCTCCTGTCTGGTCCTGCAGTGGCCCTGTCAGCTGGGGTCTGTTGTCATCCCATTTCGCAGATGAGTAGACTGAGGTTCAGGAGATTGACTTTCTCTCTAGCCTGGGGCCCCATAACCTGTGAGAGGCAGAGCTGAGCTGTGAAGTCAGGCTTTCTGACTCCCGAGCCTGTGTTCTTTACCTTTACTAATTTGAGAAAAGATTTAAACTGCCATAAAGATATTCTAATATTCAGAATGTTGGCTTGCTTTTCAACACACATTTTCATAACAACAGCATCTACCTATATGTGAAACACAGGGGACCTGTATATGCAGAGGTATTTTTTTCCAGTCTACGGGCAGTGCTTGTGGGCAGGGACGGGTGTTGCCCACGGCGACACCCATGCCTGGCACACCTGGGCTGCCGGTGTGGCATGGTGCAGGCTTGCATGCTGAGAAGAAATCGCAGAGCAATTCTGTGAGCCTGCCGTGGTCTGTGTCCGTAGATCCACAAGCATTAATCCAGGGCGATGCAGTGTTTGCACAGAAACCCTCTGTCGAACTCTCTGGAACACCTACGGAAACGCACACAGGTTCAGGCTTCATGTGAGCACCCTCTCTCCATCAACCTGTCCTGGGGGCGTGATGAGTTCATCTGTTTAGGGGAAAATATAAGTAAAAAGACAACATGCACGTGATGGCGTGTGTGCCGGTAGGCTGGCGCCTGCCGGGGCCCACCGTGATCCCAGAGAAGACAGGTCGGGTCCTGCTGCGGGGACACTGGGGTGAGAGGTGCCGGCGGGTGTCCTAGGCCAGAGGCTGAGGGCGCAGTAAGCCCAGCTCCTGCGGCTCTTGTCTGTCACCACCCCGTCTAGCTCGGGGCCCCAGCGAGGACCACAGTATGACACCTGAGGGGCCGCCCTGTCCTGCCAGCTCTGCCACTTGTGGCTGGGGGACTCTCGGGAGTTGCCATGCCCCTCTGAGCCTCAGTTTCCTTCTGCATGTTGGACCCAAACATCCCTCTTGTTCTTTTCTTCCCTCCCCCCCATTCCTCCCTCCTTCCCTCCCTCCCCTCGCTTGGTATTTTCTAGAAGGCCGTGTTGCTGGAAGGCACCGTCCCCAGCTTGCCTTACAC
Source organism: Microcebus murinus (assembly GCF_040939455.1). Classification (NCBI taxonomy): domain Eukaryota; kingdom Metazoa; phylum Chordata; class Mammalia; order Primates; family Cheirogaleidae; genus Microcebus; species Microcebus murinus. The sequence continues at coordinate 30,099,125 of NC_134123.1, forward strand.
TGTCAGAGGGTTTCTACATAAGACGTCTGTCACGCTGGCTTGTTCTCATCATTTCGAGAACAGGAGAGCAATGGGGGTCACTTCGCCCGGGGTCCTGGCCTCTCCCTTCCCCAGGCGGACCTGGGGGACTCTGGCACGCTGGGACCACACATCTCCTGGGCCTTCTTGTGTCACTTGGGAATAGGCCAAGAGTTTTTCTCCAAATTCACCCTCTGGGAAATTTCTGCAGAACTTGTCTCATGCTTCCACAGAACTTAGGGTTAGGGCTAAATCTAGTCCTTGGAAAGGACAGTGTGGAGACAGAGGGCCTCAGGACTTCTCACTAGGACCCAGTCCTGGTGGGTCCAACAAATTCATCCCCTCAGCTGCAAACACACAAACCGTCTTGCGGTGCTCTGAGCTAAAGTTGCCTTAGAAAGAAAGCAAAGAGAGGAGTCCTATTCCACTCACTTTCTCCCATCCATCCATCCATCCATCCATCCATCCATCCATCCATCCATCCATCCATCCATCACATATCCCTATTCCCTCCTGAATGGCTAAGAGCAGGGGTCGGCAAGCTATGGCCTGTAGGCCAAACCCACCCGAACGCTTGTCTTTGTGGGACAACGGAAATCAAACACAAACGCGTGTGCTCGCAAGACACACGTCTGAGAACAGGCGGGGCTAATCTATGGCGACAGATGCCAGAATAGCAGACCCTCTGGGCTGTGCTGGCTGGGAGGGGCATGGCGGGGGCCTCCTAGGGTGTTGGGCTCCCTGGTGTTGGGGCTCCTGGAGTGTTAGGGCTCCCAGGGTGTTGAGAATGTTCCATAGATTGACCTGGGTGGGGCTACACAGGGTTGTGCACGTGTGAAAATAAATCCGCTTGAGATCTGTGCCCTTTTGCTCTTACTGTTTACGCTTTAATTTTTTTAAAAAAGGGAACAGAGAGAAGGAACAAGAGAGAGGAACATTCGGAGATGTGGGAGGGCTGGGCAGTCTAGGCCGTCCCCTTCCTGGGGTGTCCTTGTCCCCGAGCCTCATCTAACTAACAGCTTCTCCTTCCCAGCCCGGGCCCGCAGCCTGGCTCCTGCTGCTTCCTGTGCCCTCTTGGGAGCGTCCCGCGTCCCCTGCTCACCTGAAGACCCGGCTCAAAGGTCACTCGAGAAGCCTTCCCCCATGTTCCAGAGTGTTCCTCCCTCCTCTCACTGCCCTTTGCACCACACCCTCCTCGATGACGGTGCCTGTCGTGTTGTGGTGCTGTTACCTTTGTTACACGTCCCCGCCCCACGCCCCGTTATTAAGCCCCTCTGGCGTGTCTGGGTCATCGTGGGCCTCCCGGGCCAGTGGCCGCGGTGGGGACAGCCCGCAAGTCGGCAGTGCTGACCCCCGGCGGGCCGTGAGCTGAGCCCGCCGTTAAGAGTGCTGACGCTCCTCTTCGTCCTCTGCGGAGGAGGCCCGGGAGTGCCCTGCCCAGGGTCCTTGTCAAGCTCCTGGCGGAGGCGTCTGCCGTGTGCTCTGCCCAGGCTGGCCGCTTTGTCCTCAGAATCGTGTGTTGCCTCCGTGGCTGTGAATGGTGCTGGCTCCGGGACACCCATGTTGCATTCCATCACCTGCCGCAGCGGCAGAGGAGCTCGGTGGCCCAGATGCCAGGTGCCACCCTGGGGACTGACCTCCATCCCTTTCTCCGCGTGCACAGAGGCAGCGAGGTTGGACAGGCCCGGACATGAAAATATTAGCCCTTCGTTCTATTATTAAATCTCTGGAGTCATTTGGCCATAAAAGGGGGCGGCTGCCACAGCTGGGCGTGTGATGGATGAGCCCACAGCGTGCCCTCGACCGTCGCCACGGAGCCCGCGCGCTGCCCTGCCCTCCCGGCCCCGCTGCAGGCGCCGCCCCGCTGGGGTCTGGGCGGCAGGGAGGGGGGCCTGGAAGGTCGTCTGCCCTCGTGGTGATCCCACGCCCCTCCCCCCGCCCCGAGGGAAGTTTGGGCACAGGGGGCGTGGTTGAGACTGGGCAGGAGGAGGCGGACGAGCCTGGGGAGTGTCTCAGTGCCCTGCAGCCCCAGCTCCCCGGCACCATCGGGCGTCTGACCCCAGGCCATCGACCGCTGGTGCGTCCTGCTTGCCATCGGCCATCTGGAGCTGGCTGGTCTGCCCCGAGCGCCAGCTCCTCTCTTCGACCTTTGTGGAGTAATCCCTGGATGAGGGAGGACCTCGGCCGGTGTCTGAGCAAAGCCCCTTCTTCCTTCTCATTGAGCCTAAACACAGTCGCCTCTGTGCAGTGACTCCCCGGCGCGTGCGGGCTCTGGCCGTGGGCTGCAGCCTCGGCCACGCTGCCGGGGACCCTCTGCCGGCCTGGGCGCCAGCGTAGCGCCTGTCACCGAGTGCTTACCCTGTGCTGAGTGCACTGGCCACAAACACCCTTAAGGCAGGTACATGATATAATTTTTCTTTGTTGTGATATAATTCATATACCATAAAAGTCCCCATTTAAAAGTGTACAGTTGGGTGGGTTTCGGTATACACTTGTTTCCCCCTTATCTTCGCTGTATATATTTTAAGACCCCCAGCGGATGCCTGGACCCTACATGTACTATGTTTATCCCTGTACATACGTATGACGTATGATAAAGTTTAATTTGTGAATTAGGTACAGTAGGAGATTAACGATAGTAACTAAAAATAAAACAACAATTATAATAGTATGCTGTGATAAAAAGTTATGTGAATGTGATCTCTCTCTCTCCCCCTCCTCCCTCCCTTTCTCTCCCTCTCTCTCCCTCCTTCTCGCCCTCCCTCCCCGTACATGTACATAGGTCTCTGGGATCTGGGGGCACACATGTGGACATTTCTGCACAGGAATGGGATCGCTGGCTTGTGCGGGACTCGTGTGTCCAGCTTTTACAGAGCTACTGCGTAGACTGGATTTGCAATGTCACTCCCGCCAGCAGTTTAGGAACGCTCTGGTTGCTCTGTGTTCATGCCAACACTTGTCATTGTCTTTTCCACTTGGCCCACTTGCTGGCGGGTTGTGTGGTATTATCACTCTGTTAGGCCCCTGGTTTCTAGCTCACTAGGCTATTGTAGACAAAGGCTAGGGCGTGAAGTCTGAAGATCTCTGTTCTCTTCCCAGCTCTCTCCCCGACAGGCATAGGGTTGCAGGAAGGAGGCCTCCGCCTGTTGAACAATAATACCTGAATACAGTCCCCGGGGAGTAGCTCTTCTCTGGGGAGGGCCCTGGAGGGTCAGGACATAAATGTTTCCCTTTAGTTTGTAGTCTCAGTTTTCTCATCTGTGCAATTGAAAGTGCTAATAGCGACCATGAGGCTGGTTGTGAGGATGAAATATACTAGTTAACGAAGGCGCTGTGAAAACTGGTGCTCACTAGATAAATGGAGAGTATCGTGCAGAACTGGGCTGACCAGTAAGGCGGCTTCCAGCCACATGCGGCTATTTAAATTAAAATTAATGAAAATTCAATAAAATGTCTTATTCAATTCCTAGGTTGCACTAGCCACATCTCCAGTGCTCAGTAGCCCACAGGCAGTTGGCCAGGGCAGAGACAGGGCATTCCCAGCACGGCCGAGTCCCATTGGGCAGTGCTGGTGTAAACTTACTTATGCTGCAAAGACCTTTGACCACCAGCAAATAATGCCAAGTAAACAAGAGGGATGTATTTTTCTTACAAGACTTGTGCTTGCTCAGAGCCCCTTTGCTTTTACTGTGCACATAGTTCTAACAGGCCGGGCACTGTGGTTTCACAGGTCACAACAGAAGAGCTGTAACCTTTTGAGGGCAGGGTGTGGGGGAAGGCACGTTGGCAGCAGTAGATCAGGAGAATGATGGAACGATTGCAGAAACTGCACACGACAGAGACAGTGACTCCGACTCTGGAGCCATTTGGAAACTGGTCGCAGCAAGCAGCTCTGTGGGTCCCGGTGGCGCCAAGGGCCCACGTGGCTGGGTTGCAGTGGCAGTAGTGGTAATGACAGCAGTCCTGGGGCCACCCGCAGAGGTTAAATTACCTTAAGGAAACAAGGGGGAGCATGAAGGGCGTTTGAGGAGATTCGTCCTGGGACGGGGGCCCAGGCTGGCCCGTCTAGCAGCAAATCGCTTCCTACCACCTTGCTTTTGCCGTAGACTTTGCCCTTGTGGGATTAAAGAGAACGTCAAAATATTTTGACAAGCCTTTCCCAAATGAGCGCCTGTGGGTTCCTGCCCCGGAGGCCGAGTTGAGCTCTAGGTGTCTGGGGACCCGCTGAGCGGGGTGGCAGCGGGGCGGGGCGGGGGCGACTCTGAGACCCTCCCTGCTGTGCTGGTCGCCGTCCGGTCCAGCTCCTGTCTGCGCCAGGCATCCGGCAGGACATGGGGGTGGAGATCGGGGTCTTGTGACATGGCATCCCAGGCCTGTGTTTTAAAAGCAGGGAGCCCGTGACATAGCCACTCCTCTGTGCCTCAGTTTCTTCTTCTGTAGCATGCAGATGAACAGGGGTAAATAGAGCATTGTTGTAAAGTTAATGGAGGTGATATATATTAATATGAAGCTCTGAGCATGGTGCCGGCCACACGGTAACTGCTGGATAAATGTTGACTAGGACGCCTGTGCGTTTCCGTGTGGCGGGTGCGTTTGGCCAGGGTGGCGTTTGCGTAGTGGGCGTCTGTCCGTCACATTGAAAGAGATTTATACGGCCCAGGCTGCTCACAACAGCCAGGTCAAAAGGCAGGCACAGCTCAAATGTCCATCAGCAGATGATGGATAAACAACACGTGGAATATTACTCAGCCATAAAAAGGAGTCAAGTTCTGGCTTGTGCTATAGCACGAATGAACCTCAGAAACACTGAGTGAAAGGAGCAGACACTGGGGACCCAGTGTGGCCCCATTAGTACGGGATGTCGGAGTGGACGCCTCCCTAAAGAGGCAGAGTGGACTGGTGGTCGCCAGGGCCTGGGTGGGGGAGTGGGAATCGCTGCCTGATGGGTGTGGGCCTGCTTTGGGGTGATGGGAACGTTCCAGAACTAGGCAGAGGCGATGGTTGTGCAGCGTCATGAGTGTACTAAATGCCACTGACTCGTACATTTGAAAATGGCTAATGGTTAACACATTTTTAAAATTCAGCAGGGGAAGGTGAGGGCTGAAGCCCACGCCCCTGGTGCGAGCCGCTTCATGGTGTCACCACCAAGGACGACGTGATGACATCCTTGTTGTTATTTCTGCCGTCGCTGTTGCTGACCGTGCGCGGGGCTGGAAGGGGCTCCCCGCCATCCGGCCTGACACCTCTCCTCTGCGGGTCCAGGGTGGAACCTCACTGTGCTGCGTGGATCTCCCCTGGGTGACGGCTCAGGTGACTCCCCTGCGTGGCGAGAGGGACCCGGCCCCAGCATGGCACCCCCAGCAGGCTGCCGGGGTCACAAATACCCCACGACAAACGGCCTGCCGTTTCCAGCCCGGTCCCCACTGTCCCCCACGCCCCCCAGCGTCAGGAGCGAACTCAGGGAAGGGTTTTCCGGACCCGCCTCTTCGTCTGGGGCCGGGAGCCGCCTCCCCTCCGCAGCCTGAGTCAGCCCCGACGTCAGGACTGCTCGCTTGTGCAGACATCCCCATGGAAACCGGCAGGCAGGTTCGGGCGGGAGGGAGCGGCTCCCCAGAAAGGTGGGGGGGGCTGGTGGGAGGATCTCGGGGGAGCATTGGTCACCCCAACCCCCTGCCCCACGCTGGCTGCAGGGGAGGTGCAAGGGGGGCCCAGTTTAAAATGTCAGCTCCGAAGGCCTTTGGGGTCTTTCAGGCCCTGCTTTCTCCAGCCCCGATCCTCGAGCTGAGGCCACCGGGCAGGATGTCCCCTCAGGGGCAGAGGGGGCGCGTCTCTTCCTGGTGTGGCAGACGCAAGACACCCCCAAACTGCCGCATGTCAGCCCCTGGCCCATTCCCTGACGCCGTGGGAAGGCCACGTCCGCCAAGCCGGCTGTCCCCGGTGGGTGGGCCCGGCTGGTGGACCTCCGCGTCCATGATACGCCCCGCGCCTCGCGGTCACTCTCGGGCACGCGGCTACCAGGCGGCTGCCCCGAACTCGCCTGGGTGGAGCATCGCTCCTCGCACGGCCCCGGCGAGCTGGTGGCCAAGGACGAAGGCCCCTCCGCCTTGGCTGGGGCTCCCCTGTTCCCCTTAATATCCCTTTAATGAGAGCAGTTTGGCAACGACGTAAAGCGTGCACTTGCCCTTTGTCCCAGTCGCCGTTTCTGGGAATCTGGCCTAAGGAAATAATCCTAAATATAGGGTAGAAAAACATGTTTCACAAGGATGTGCGCAGCGGAGCTGTTTATGGCAGCTGGGATGAAACAATGGCACCGTCCCCGGGGACAGGCCGCAGCAGAGATGACAGGGAGGTGGCAGAATACTTCACAGCCCAGAAACACGAGTTCCGGGGGTTCCTGTTCAGAATAGAGGGTGTCTCCCTGATTCGACGTGTGAGGAAAGGCCATCGTACGTGACGTACGGTTTCGGCTCTGTAACAATACGAGTGAAAGATAATCGGGCCGTCGTCCACCAGAGTGCGGATGAGTGATCTTGGTAGGGTTTCACCTGGAAGGTTTCATTCTCTTCGTCATCCTCCAAATTGTCCTTGATAGTCACACATCGCCGTTGCAGCCAGGTTCGGGTTGTAATTGACTCGTAGTAGGATTCGCCTTTCAGCGTGAGTTTTGTCAAACGCGAACAGTTGCGTAACCGCCGCCACGGTCAAAATGGCAAATAATCCTGCTGTCCCCACACGTCCCCCCGGGCTGCCCTTTCCTAGCCAGCCCTCAGCCACAGCCACCAGCCTGATGTCAGCCCGTCTCGTTTATTCCGAGTAGAATCACACGGTACGTCTCACGCCGCCCTTAGGTTTAGAAAACAGAGTATTAATCTGCTTGTTGTCCTCTTGGATGCGACTCTTAGCGCTGGTGTCCTGGCTTCGCTCGGTGGCGGAGAATTTCCGTTTTTCTTTTATCTGATGCAGCCTGCAACCCCTGTAGGAACCTCCCCCGCTGAAGCTGCGATTGTCGTACTCAGGCGACCAGGAATTATCCGTCATCTGTAAAGTTGTCCCAGCGCGCGCAGGTCCCTGGAGCGGCAGCGGCCCTGCTCGGCCTCGGCTCACGCCGGACTCCCTGGGGCGACACGTGCAGGCGCGCTGGGTCCCTCCACCTGCGCCCCTGCAGGCCTCGCGTGCTCCTGCCCAGCAGCGACATGGCAGCCACTAGCAGCCCGGTTTTTATTAATAATAAACATTTTGTTTAGACTAGCTAGAGATGTAGGGAAAAGTGACGGAAACAGTTCACAGCGCCCACAGTCGCACGCCTGGCTTCCCTTGTTCACGACGTCTCGCGGTGGCGTGCAGCGGCCGTCCCCACTGGTGACCGGCATCGATATGTGGTGATTGAGGGCCAGCCTTACTTGATTTCCTTTTCTCCCCCCACTTTCTACCTGAGGTCCTTTTTCTGTCCCAGGAGCCCGTCTGGGATGCCACTGTCCTACCCCTCCCTCGGCGGGGGCAGGTGCTCGGGCCTTCCGTGTGTCTGATGGGTTCTGCGGCTGCCGGGGTTGGAAACGGGTTTTATATCTTTGCATCTTTGTGGCCCCGCGGTTTTCCGGCCACTCTAGTGGCTGCATCTCAGCCCTGTCGTCCGGCCTTTGTGTATGTCAAGGGCTCGGGGACCACCCGGGCCTTCAAAAGAGAGACGGAGGGATGCACGTGAGCCTCTGGGGCCATTGCTTCCCAAAGGGGGGTTTTTAAATTTTAATTTTAAAAAATAGCTAACAAAGAAAGCATCTCCCCGAGCGTGTTTATGGGCAGTGATTATAGGTAACACATAGACGAACATCTTCTTTATTTTGGTGAGATGTTCATTCATTTGTGAAGGAATATGAATAGCAATCGCCTCCTAAATGTCAGGCGCCGGCGAGGCACGTGGAACAGAACGGGCGAACCTTCCTGCTCCCGCGGTGCTTACACACTAGCGGGGAGACAGTCAGGCGGCGGCAACACAGTAGTGTGGGAGCGTGGGCTGGGAAATAAGCACAGAACCAGCCGCCAAGCCCCGGCGTCGCTGCTGCTGCTCAGGACAAGCTGTGCTGTTGGGGCTGAGTCACCGACTGCAGAGCACTGGGAGCGGAGCACTGGGAGTGGAGCACTAGGAGTGGAGCACTGAGGGCAGAGCACTGGGAGTGGAGCACTAGGAGTGGAGCACTGGGGGCAGAGCACTGGGAGTGGAGCACTGGGAGTGGAGCACTAGGAGTGGAGCACTGGGGGCAGAGCACTGGGAATGGAACACTAGGAGTGGAGCACTGGGGGCAGAGCACTGGGAGTGGAGCACTAGGAGTGGAGCACTGGGGGCAGAGCACTGGGAGTGGAGCACTAGGAGTGGAGCACTGGGGGCAGAGCACTGGGAGTGGAGCACTAGGAGTGGAGCACTGGGGGCAGAGCACTGGGAGTGGAGCACTAGGGGCAGAGCACTGAGAGTGGAGCACTAGGAGTGGAGCACTGGGGGCAGAGCACTGGGAGTGGAGCACTAGGAGTGGAGCACTGGGGGCAGAGCACTGGGAGTGGAGCACTAGGAGTGGAGCACTGGGGGCAGAGCACTGGGAGTGGAGCACTGGGAGTGGAGCACTAGGAGTGGAGCACTGGGGGCAGAGCACTGGGAATGGAACACTAGGAGTGGAGCACTGGGGGCAGAGCACTGGGAGTGGAGCACTAGGAGTGGAGCACTGGGGGCAGAGCACTGGGAGTGGAGCACTAGGAGTGGAGCACTGGGGGCAGAGCACTGGGAGCGGAGCATTGGGAGTGGAGCACTGGGGGCAGAGCACTGGGAGTGGAGCACTAGGAGTGGAGCACTGGGGGCAGAGCACTGGGAGCGGAGCATTGGGAGTGGAGCACTGGTGGCAGAGCACTGGGAGTGGAGCATTGAAAGCAGAGCACTGGGAGCGGAGCACTAGGAGAGGAGCACTGGGGGCAGAGCACTGGGAGTGGAGCACTGAAAGCAGAGCACTGGGAATGGAGCACTAGGAGTGGAGCACTGGGGGTAGAGCACTGGGAGTGGAGCACTAGGAGTGGAGCACTGGGGGCAGAGCACTGGGAGCGGAGCACTAGGAGTGGAGCACTGGGGGCAGAGCACTGGGAGTGGAGCACTGAAAGCAGAGCACTGGGAATGGAGCACTAGGAGTGGAGCACTGGGGGTAGAGCACTGGGAGTGGAGCACTAGGAGTGGAGCACTGGGGGCAGAGCACTGGGAGCGGAGCACTAGGAGTGGAGCACTGGGGGCAGAGCACTGGGAGTGGAGCACTAGGAGTGGAGCACTGGGGGCAGAGCACTGGGAGCGGAGCATTGGGAGTGGAGCATTGGTGGCAGAGCACTGGGAGTGGAGCACTGGGAGTGGAGCATTGAAAGCAGAGCACTGGGAGCGGAGCACTAGGAGAGGAGCACTGGGGGCAGAGCACTGGGAGTGGAGCACTAGGAGTGGAGCACTGGGGGCAGAGCACTGGGAGCAGAGCACTGGGAGTGGAGCACTGGGAGTGGAGCACTGGGGGCAGAGCATTGGGAGTGGAGCACTGGTGGCAGAGCACTGGGAGTGGAGCACTGAAAGCAGAGCACTGAGAGCGGAGCACTGGGAGCAGAGCACTGGGAATGGAACACTAGGAGTGGAGCACTGGGGGCGGAGCACTGGGAGCGGAGCACTAGGAGCGGAGCACTGGGAGCAGAGCACTGGGGGCGGAGCAGCGCCTGGGACGCTGGATAGGGCGGGCTGTTGAAGGCCACGAGTCTGACTTTGGACTTGCTGATGTAGAGGGAACTTTCTTGGGCGGGACACAGCCACCACCTGGATTGGGGGGGTGTCCCTTTGAGGGTGGGCGATGCGATGCGCTGGTGAGAAGCGCAGGATGAGCCGGCTGCCCCTCCCCGCACCCCGGTCTGAGCAGCCTCCCCGCCCACCTGGCCCCGCCCAGCAGCCCGCAGGCCGTCTCCCTGCTGCCGCCCCTCCTCCCCCTCCTCCGAGTCTGTCCCTGCGCAGCTGTCCCAGTGAAACTTGGCTAAGGCTTCTGCCATGCTCCGTCCCCTGGGAATGTTGCTCAGATCCCCAGCGGGAACTGCAGCCCCTCCGGGAGGGGCCCTCGCGTCTCTCCAGGACCTCTCTCGCCTCGCCCTCCCTGTGTGTCGCCTCTGCTCCTCCCTGAACACTCCCAGCTGATCCTGCCCCAGGGCCTTTGCATGGGCGGGAGCTCTGGAATGCTCTACCTCAACCCTTAACACGGTGGCCCCTGTTCTCTGCCACCCGTCACCACACCCTAGTCTGCTTCTTTGAGCAGCACTGTGCCCGGAACATAATAGAAGCTCAGTGACTATCTGTCGGATAATTGAACAAATGAATGAAAAAATCATTTGGCTGGCAGTGAACAGTATAAGTCTACAAATAATCAAATAGGGTGTGGTGAGCACTGGAGAGGGAGTGCACAGGGGTGGGGTGGATGGGAGTGTGGATTTCATGGCCGGGCCACTAGGAGCCATTGAAGGTGGTTGCGCAGGGGAGCGGGGGTGTGGACCATGGCTCCGCGTGCCCAGCGGAGAGTGTGTGCTTGTGGGCAGAGAGCAGGGAGGGAGACCGCTGATGTCCAGGCGGGGGACGGTGGTGGCTCGTTGCCGCCGAGGGCTGGAGGGGCTCCTGCTGCGTCCGGTGCTGGGCCCCACGCACGGTAAGAGGCACAGTCCTCAGTCCTTGCCCTGGAGGTGACCCCAGTCTGTCCCCAACGCTGCACCTCCAGACACGCCAGTGAGCGTCCCCCGTGGGCCCTGTCCCCCGGCTGGACGCTGCCAGCCAGGAGCGAGGGGCTTCCTCTGGTCCCCAGCACCGCCGGACTCCTGCGCCAGCCTGCTGGCTTGTCGCCAGAGGAGGGGTTTTCGGGAGGCTGCTTCCGAGCTGCGGCTGTCCCGCCTGCTCTGTAACCGGCTCTCTGTTTTCTCTTTCTCTGCCGCAGCCAACTGGGTACATGGAAAACTCCGTCTCCTACAGCGCCATCGAAGACGTGCAGCTGCTGTCCTGGGAGAACGCCCCGAAGTACTGTTTACAGCTCACAATTCCTGGGGGCACTGTCTTGCTGCAGGTAGGGACATAAACATGAGCCAGCAGTTTCTCCCCCCCCCAGTCTCCCTCCTCCTCCTCTCCCTGGGAGTGCTCGGCCGCCAACTGTCAGGAGGAAAGGTGATTTAACTTCAGGTGCTTTTTTTCCTCCCCCCCAAGTGTAAGAAGATATAAACTGGAGCTCACTGGAGGAACGAAAGAGGGAATGTGCATGGACTGAGCTCCTACTGCATGCCTGCCACAGTCTGGGAGCTTTATGTGTTACTCGTTTAGTTCCCTTGATAAACCTGAGGAATAGGTTTTATGATCTCTATTTTACAGATGAGGAAACTGAGGCACACAGGCACGTTGTTAGGCCCTAGAAAGCTGTAGAAAACAAATGAGTAACAGTTGCTACCTTTTGCTTTACTTTGAGTGAGGGGGGGTTCTTATTTCTTTGCTGATCCAAGTCTTTTGAGACTGGTAGAAGTATAAGCTGTCTTTTTGGGGGAAAAAATGTATATTCTGTATGTACCAGGCAGGACTTTGGTTGGAAATAACACAAACATTATTCAAACTCGTGAGACAAAAAACAGAATTTAATGCTGTAACTATTAAAATAACCGGGAAGTCCAAGAGAGGACTTCAGGCATAGCTGGATCTAGGGGTCAAAACAGATCATTAGTATGCAGTGTCTCTCTCCACCTTCTGGTTCCGCTTCTGTTGGCTTCGTTGTCAGGCAGAGTCTCGCTGTGTGGTGGGAAAGGTGGGCTGATGGCAGCCCTAAGCCACATCGTTAGAGCTCGTAACCCTTAATAAGCGAGAGCCCTTTTTCCTTTCAGTACCTTTTATGACATCTCATGGAATATCTTCACTGGCTCCGCTTTGGTCTCCTTCAGTCCTCAGGAATGCACTGCCCTGGGTCACCCGCCCACCTTTGACCCCAGGCGCCGTGGATTCTGATTGGTAGCCCTCCCAGGAGGGACACGCGGAGGCAGGAGAGCTGGGGCCACCGACAGAGGAGCCCTGGGCCACAAAGACGAGTGGCCGCTGTCGCACACACAAAACATGTTATGTATCGTGCCAGGGGAGTCGCCCCAGTTTCCAGAAGGAACCCCCAGTCAGAAACCCCTCATCTAGAGAAAATTTACCCTCTCAGCAGTGTGGGAAAGATCCGCCCTGGCCTTTCTTTTAGGAGCATTTTCCTTCTAATCCTGTCTCTCCAGGGACTCCTTCCCCAGGCCCAAAGAGATGCTCTGTAAACCTGTTTCACACCTAGGGGCCACTAGATTCTGTCGCAGCACCGGAGCTGAGAGTCACCCAGCGTGGCCCCCAAAGCATGCTGAGTGTCACAACTGAGCCTCATCTAGAAAAACCCCGTTTTTTACTGTCGTATTTTGGAGGACCTAAAACCGCGCCTGCCCCGTCTGCTTTCTTCTGCAGTTTTTCTTCTACTTTCCTCACCATTTCCCTCTCCCCGCCAGCCCGCAAGGCTTCCTCCTCTCTGTCCCTCTTCCTCTCCTCTCGTCTTTTTTTTTTTTTTTTGAGACAAAATCTCACTCTGTCGCCTGGGCTAGAGTGCCATGGTGTCAGCCTAGCTCACAGCAACCTCCAACTCTTAGGCTCAAACCATCCTCCTGCCTCAGCCTCCTGAGTAGCTGGGACTACAGGTGTGTACCACCATGGCCGGCTAATTTTTTCTAAATATTTTTAGTTGGCCAATTAATTTCTTTCTAATCCTTTTTAGTAGAGACGGGGTCTCGCTCTTGCTCAGGCTGGTTTCGAACTCCTGACCTTGAGCCATCCTCCAGCCTCGGCCTCCCAGAGTGCTGGGATTACAGACTTGGGCCACCACGCCCGGCCTCTCCCCTCTCATCTTTGTTATGGTCTGCTCCGCCCCTCCCGCCAGACCCTTCCCCGGCTCCTCTGGGCCAGACTGGCGGTTGTGACAGGAAGTCCGTGAGGCGGGTGGAGGTTGTGGCAAGAATAGGACCCCGTGGCCAGCTGAGAGGGAGGGGTGCCTGCCGTACCCCACTGCAGTGACCTTCCCGTCATCACAGAGCTTTGCGCCAGCCTCTCAGCTGCGCTGGGGGGAGGCCTCAGCCCTCCGGGGGGGGGGGGTGGCAGAGCTATAAACAGATGATTCCTGAAATAACTGCTAGAATAGAGGCATATCCCAGAGGACCAGGAGCCCAGAGGAGGGAGTGACTCGTTTGGCCTGGGGTGCCACAGCAGGCCCCCAGAGATGGCAGCATTGAAGCTGGGCGTAGAGGGATGTGTAGGAGTGCGCCAGGATGGGCGGGGCGTGCTCTGGGCAGAGGGATGTGGGTGCAGAGCGTGAATGGGGGGGGGCTGGGTATTTACTGCGTCTGGGGGAGAGGGGTGCGAGGGCGGTGGGTCTTGTGGAGTTCAGCGTGGTGGCCAGATCACGCAGGCCGTGCTAGCCCAGGGAGGCAGCCTCAGACCTTGTTCTCAGGGCAATAGGGAGCCATTGAATGTTCTTAAAGGGTAGAGGAACACTGGGGGATCAGTCTGGTTGCAGGACAGGAGGGCTGGGTGTACGAGTGACACAGAGGCAGGAGGGAGACTCTTGGAACTGTCCGGTCAGAGGAGGGGGCCCTGAGCCCCCGCTCCCTGGGCACTGTGGTCGCTGCTCCGCCAGCGCAGAGCCTCCTTCCTCCTGGGGCTGTGGGGGGCGGCCCTGCCCCCAAGGAAGGCCAGAGCGTCACTGGCTCCAGGGATGGAGGGACGGCAAGGCTGCAAGGGAGGGAGGCAGTGGCTGGCATGTCCCTTTAACCTGGCCGTGGCTGCAGGCCCAGCCGTGATGACTCACCTGGCCAACCGCGTCCATCCGGCAGTGCCTTCGAGTCCAGGCTGCCGGCAGAACGGGCGGGTGGGCCTCCGGCCTCTCCAGCATCCCTCTCACTGGGACAGCGGAGCCGGGGACAGGAGCGGAGAGAGGAGGGAGGAGGAGGAGGAAGAGGCCGGCAGCTCCTCCGATCCAGAGCCAGACTCGGAGTTAGGCCGGGAGAAGCAGACGCGGCCGGCCTCGGCCTCCCACCCCCACCCAGGAGAGCCCAGGTGGGTGCAGCCCCCACCCCTGCTGTCGTTTCAAGTAGCTGGGGAGGTGGACGTGGATGGACTTCCTTCTTGTCCTCGCACCCTCCCCGCTGCCCATGGTGCGCGGGAGGTGGGCAGCCGTCTCGTTCTAGAAACGGGGTCCAGGTCTTCCTAGAGACGAGCTCCAGGCTGGGAGGCTCTGTGAGGGCGGGTGTGGGGGTGCTACCTGCCCCCCCCCCGCCGGGCTGTGCAGGTGGTGGGCGGGGCTTTCTTCAGTGCTCATTGTATTCACGTGCTGTGGGGACAGGTGGCCGGTCCTTTGCTTTCAGAACCTTGATTGCTCTGTGGCACACACACTGCATTAGGGCCCAGGGCCACCGTCCCCGAGAGCAAGCCCTGTGGCCCTGGGCCAGGTCCTCCCTGCTGGGGGCGTGTGGCGTGGGGAGGCAGTCAGGTGCTCTGGCGGGTCCCAGCCCATCTGAAGAGCTTCCGCGAGCTCCTGGCCAGCAGAGGCATGAGAATGCCTGGACTGTGCCATCCAGTACTGCAGCCACCCGCCACACACGCCGTTCGAACTGGGGCTTCATTCGGTCAGATCAGAAATGCAGTCCCTCGGTCCCCCAGCTACGTGTCCAGTGTGAGTGGCTGCTGTCCTGCACACACAGATAGCGAATGTTTGCATCGCTGCAGACAGTCCGCTGGGCAGTTCTGGCCTCAAGCACATTGCGTTTCAACCTCACGTTCCTTGCCCCAGGCTCCAGCCTCAGAATGCAGGCAGTTCTTCAGTGTCCCAGTGTCCCCCGACAGGGCCCATCCTCTGCACACGGTGCAGCTCTCTCTACCTAAGCGATGTCGGGGCGCCAGGGGCTCCAAAGAGGGGCCCGACGTCCCTTCCCTGGGCCAGCCTGCCTGGCCTCTCTGTCTCTCCTTTTCAGGTTCTCTGCATCTCCGTGTGTCTGTTTCCTCTGTGTCGCTGATAATTGTCCTCCATCTCCTTCCCTCCCTCCTCCTCTCCCCCTCTCTTCCTCTCTTTGCCTCTTGACGTAGCTCACTCTGCAGTTTCTCCTCCAGGCCCCTCTGTGTCCCTCAGCCTGTCTCCCTGACCCTGTTTCTCTCCCCTCATCCCTCCTTTCCTCCTCCTCGTCCTCTCTGTCTGTCTTGCAGGGACCGACTTAGCGCAACTCCTGCTTGTTAGAGTTTGAATCTGCACCTGATGCAGGCTTAGGGAGCTGACCTGATCATTCGGGGGGCTAAGAGGACATTTAGGCACACGTGCCTTGTCCCCAGCGCCCCAACACCGAGCAGTGTGCCCACAGGCCAGACAGCCAGACCGGGGCGCCCAGCCCTCCCGCACGGGCGCGGTGGCGTTTCCGGATGCCTTGTGTTCTTCCCCGAGACTCCCTGGTGCCGTGTCGTTAGAACCCCCGGTGACAGACAGGCCCTGTTCATTTCCCCTCCCTCGATGCTCTTCCTGCTGGTTTCGCTGCGAGGAGGCCGGCCATACATGTACACAGACAGCGCCTTGGGGCGCCCATTGCTGGCCCGGGTGGGTGGCGGGCACCAAAGGGCAACACCACACAGGTCGGCTTCAGGGATTCTGCCTCGAGATGGGGTTTCCGCCCATTAGCAAAAGTGGACAGGGCCCGCTGCGCCCCGAACACGGCTTCAGGCCGGACAAGAGCGAGGGGCCCTCCTGCCCGCGAGCATTTATCTTCCGGGACGGTTTCCAAGACGTGGCTCTTCTCACCCATGTTCCGGAAAGTCCCGCGGAAGGCCGGGCAACTGTTTACCCCGAGCGCTGGCAGCAGGGCAGGGACAGGGTGGGTTCCTTTCTTACTGGAAGCCGGAGAGAAAGACCTTTCCGGTCTGGGAAGCACGGGCTGTTTTTCCCTAAGAGGCGGGCGGAGAAGGGGGACTTGGGAAGGCGCCCGCGGTGCACCCCTGGCTGTTTTTCTCACCTCTCGACACAATGCAACAATGAAAAGAACTTGGCAAGTTTGGAAGAGGAAATTAGGCAGCGTTTGCCTGGAACCGGGCCCTTCCAGCATTCGAGAGATTAGTCCCTAGGAGAAGTCGGGACCCTGCAGCCCGGAGCTTCCCATGTTGGAAAGGATCCTCCTGTGAGTGTCCCTCAGGGCTCCTGCTGTGCCTGGTGGTGCTGGGCCTGGTTGTCCTGGCTCGGCCGCCTGCCGGGCAGTGTGGGGACTCCGTGCAGAAGCACACCCTCGCCCCCCAGGGCGCAGCCCGCTCACCTTTCCTTGTGCTTGGAAGACGAGTAGAGAAGCCTGCACCGGGATTCAGGATGTGCCTCTGTCTGTCTTCAGAACCAGACAAGCCGAAGGAAGGGGCAGTTCATGGCCTACCCCCTCCCAGCCTCTCTGGCTCCATCAGCCGCCACTCCCTTTTCAGGAGGGAAGTTCTGGCCCACACCCTCAATTTCAAGGTGGCCTTCCTCATGATCGGAACAGGGGGCCGAGCCCTTCCTCCCTCCCCTCCATCAGCAGGGCAGCTGCTCCGGACAAATGAAGCTCACAGATGCCCCGTCCCAAGTCCTGGGAATCCACAGGGGCTCAGAGGCATTGCTCACGTGTTCCAGGGGGGATAGCAGGGAGAGCAGACTGTGGAGCAGACAGACCTGAAGCCTGGCCCAGCTCTCTTGTGCACTGGCTATGCAACTCTAGACAATAGGGGGAACCTCTCTGAGCCTCATTTGATCTGTGAACTCGACCCTTAATAGTAAATTCTTGTCTCCTTGGATATTGTGAAGATCAGAGATATTATATGTAAAGTACTTAGCATTGTCCCTGATTCACAGAAGATGTTCAGGAAAACACCACCATGATTATTTCTAGAGCCTTGGTCAAACACAAGTTGGGGAAGAGAGGAGTATCAAGGCTAAAAAGTTCCTTTGAAGGTCTGCTGCACATGAAATGTCTTCCACGAGCAGAATAGGTATACTCGTGCTCCATCCATCTATCCATCCACCTATCTACCCACCCATTTATCCATCTAACTGTCCATCTTCCCATATATCCACCCACCTATCCATTTATCTATCCATCTCATCTATCCATCAATCTGCCCATCCATCCACTTATCCATTTGTCTTCCCATTGTCTTATCTAGCCATCTATCCATTCATCCATCCTTCCATCCATCCATCCACCCACCCACCCATCCATCCATCCATCCACCCACCCACCTATCCATTCATCCATCCATCCATCCATCCATCTATCCATCCACCCACCCACCCACCCACCCACCCACCCATCCATCCATCCACCCACCCACCCACCCATCCATCCATCATCCATCCCTCCATCCCTCCACCCACCCACCCACCCATCTATCTATCCATCCATTCATCCTTCCATCCATCCATCCATGTATCCGTCCACTTCAGCCAACATTTCATTCACCAAACATTCCTCTGGGTTCTGTGGACACAGCGGTGCATAAGTCAGACACGGTTGCTGCCCTCACAGAGCCCGCAGCCTGCGGGAGGAAGGACGACTAGACAGTCAATTACGGGGTAGTGTGATGTGTGAGGTGAGGCGTCACCACCTGACATGGTTGGCAGGGGGAGGGAAGGCAGTCCTTCTGCAGAAGGGGCATTTCAGGTGGGACCTGAAGGGTAAGCAGGAGTTGGGCAGGCAGCAGAGGGACGGGGCAAAGGCAGAGTGTTGCTGGCGGGACGTACCCACGGGCCCAGCCAGGTCGTGCTGTAGCGACAGGCAGCCCCAGAGTCTGAGTGCCTGAAATCAGCAAAGGAGCGTTTCTCGCTCGCGCTGTGTGTATCACGCGGTACACGCATCACCAAGAACGTTTCTGGTTGCCATGGCGTGGGGAAGGGAGTGTGCACTGGCTCTCAAAGGCTTCCACCTAGAAGTGACAGGTCACTTCAGTGTCACAGCAGCTCACATTCCACTGGCCACAGTAAGCCCCGTGGCCATGTGTGCCCACCATGTATCCAGAAGGAAGAGAGCTGGAAACGTACTAACGACAACCCCAGCAAGTCTAGGTCTCAGTGTCCTCAGCAGAAAGATGGTGGCAGAGAAAAGATTGGGTTAAATCCAGGTCCTTTTCCCATGGCTCATAGTATATTCTGGAACTGTCTGCACAGTTACATATGTGTGTGTCTGTGTGGTGTGTGTCTGTCAGTGTGTTTGTGACGTCAGCAAAGGAGCATTTCTCGCTCACGCTGTGTGCCCATGGGGGAGGGGTGGATGGATAAATGTGGACATGACTTGGAGGTGAGACCATAGCTCGTTTCAGGCTCTTAAAGGGTCCATAAACCCCCAAAAGACTGAGAACCCCTTGACTGGGTGACCCTTAAAATCCCTTTGAGCCTCATTTGTTAGGATGGACAGACAAGGTCGAGGTCCCTGCCTGTTTCCAGCGCGCAGCCAGTCTGGGGGGGAGAGGGGGTGCAGCCACATTTCCTGCTAACCGTGCTGGGGGCGGAGCCGGCAGGCGGTGGGCAGACAGACGCTGGCCGCCTCTGCCTCCCTGGGCAGGCGGTGCGGGGGGTTCTGCAGCAGACTGTGCTCAGCCCTGCGTCTCCCGCTTTGCCTTCCTCGTAATTCATTCCTCCAGCTCGCTGGGTTTCCGACGCTAGGCCCATGGGGGAGGCAGCATTTAATCCTGTGTAGACCCTGCCTTGCATCCCAGTCCTGCGGGTGGGACGCATGACACCCGGCCAGCCGCAGGGTGTGGCTCAGGGCTCTAAGAAGTGGCTGCCAGGAGCCGTGGAGAAGCAGAGGCGGGAGGGGCGGGCAGGGCAGGCGTCTGGGGGTGCAGCGAGGCCGGCCGCCTGCTCTGAGCCCTTGCTCCCTGGTCTGGAAGACAGGCCAGGGGATGGGAGGGGATGCTCGGGGCGTCTCTCGTGGTGCCTGGTGCTGCCCGGTTGGTCCCGCCGGCCATTGCGGTTGATTCCTGAGCCCGTGTTATAAACGGAGTCCGAAGTCACACACCTGTCTCCCGCTGGGACCTGCAGACCACGCCATCGAGCCCAAGCCTGCCCTCTTCCCGGAGCGCTACGCTGACCTCCTGAAATTGAGACAACCAGGGAAAGGAATGGAAGTGTCCAGAAAGCTGGGTGTGGCTGGGGAAGGGGCTTTGCACCCTCCTGTGTGAGAGGTGTGGAACACTCAGATGGCTCTGCCCGAAAGGACAGGGCTGAGAGGATCATGGACATGTGCAGGATCTGTGGTCAGTGACACTGAAGAAATGCCCCCACCCCTTCCAGACAGCGGGTGCTGCTGTGACAGGCAGGCCACCAAGGCCTGGGGTCTGTGCAGCCCGGCAGGAAGCAGGGCCGAGGCCAGACCAGGCGGCCGGGGTCAGGAAGGGATCTGTCGCTGTTCCCTGCTGCCTCCTCAGCAGTGGACTGGGCAAACTGACTGGGTCCGGCAGGGCCAGAGATCCTGGTTATGAGCTGGGGGCCCAGGAGGTGCTGGAGGGCTGGTGGTGTGACCAGGAGAAACCACGGTCATGGCAATGCTGGTTCTGGAAAAACATCTGCAGGGAAAATGCATCAAAACTTGCACTTTTGAGAAGGAGGAAGAGGCCGGGGTCTAATGCTCCCTGCGGATCCATTAGGGCTTTAGCACACGAGCAGCCGGGATGGACTCCAGCTCCCTCGGGCAGGAGAGGGACTGAGGAGGCCCCAGGTGGGGGCGGCAGGGCCGGGCCTGAAACCAGCTGTGCAGGAGGCCGCTGGATAGGCCATGGCCCCCACCCACGATACCGTCTCCCCCACCAGATCCCAGCCCAAGCGACCTGTTCACACGCCACCAAGCGGGCAGGACGTCCCTCGAAGACTCACAAGGGGGAGGCCGCCTCCCCAGCAGGGCAAGGGCTGGGTTCAGCGACGGCCGGGGACGGGTCTGTGCTGGACGTGGCTGCCGAGCGGGGAGGAGCCTCTTCTGGTCCCCGGCCACCCCTTCCTCCCGCCCGGGTTGCTTTCCTGTTTCTTCCTTGGTGTGCCCGTCCGTGCCCACGTAAGCACCCCGCCACTGCTGCTCGGGCTGGGGACTTAGGGGTGAGACCCTGCCCTCGGGGCTCATAGCCCGCTCGTTCCTTTATCCATGCATTGAGCAAACACCTCTCGGTCACCTAGTGCCACAGCCTGAGATACAGTGGGAGGAAGACCACGCGTGGGCCTTCCTCACAGGGCCACACACAGGCACGTACGTGCAGGGCAGTGTGGTGGGGCCAGTGGACACAGGGAGGGACGTGGGTCTCCTCTACCTCCCTCTTTCTTTCTGTATGCGCTTGGCCATTCGGTCCAGCTGGTGACACACCTTAACGGGCGCTGCCCAGGCCCACTGTGGACCCTGAGAGCCAGTGAAATGGCCCGGGTCTTCACTAAACCAAGCCGGTCATACCTCCTGTTTCGTTTTCTATTGCTGCTGTGGCAGATTGCCCCTACCTTCGTGGTCAAAACAACACAGATTTAGTCTCTTACAGTCCAACATGGGTCCCATGGAGCTAAAATCGAGGTGCGGGCAGGGCTGTTCCTCTGGATGCTCTTGGGCAGACTCTGTCTCCGTGCCGTCTGCAGCTTCTAGAGGCCGCCCCGCTCCTTGGCTCGTGGCCACATCACTCCAACCTCTGCTTCTGTCGGATTCTCAATGCTCCTGACTCCGTCCTACGAGGTCCCCTGTGATGTCATTTGCTTGGTCACGTCTGCAGAGTCCCTTTGCCGTGTAAGAGCACATAATCCCAGAGAATTGGGATGTGGACATCTTCGGGGACTCTTACTCTCCCCGCCACACCTCGCCCCGCCCCCTGGTGTGCTAACAGGCACAGAGATGGTTATGGACGGGGCATGCGCTGGAGCCGGCCCGTCCCAGCCTGGCCTGCTCACGAGGGCTGGTCGTGCACCTCCCTTCCCAGCTCACGTCCAGGGACGTCTCTTTGGTGGCGTGGAATCAGCCAAGGTGGGATCGTTCGTGCCGTGGAGATTGGCCCACGCTAGGATCAGGGCTTTTATTTTATTGACAACGGAAAGCCCGTTGAGAAACGCTCGCCAGCACACCCCTGGCCGTGTCTGCTGATGGGACCAACAGCTCCTGTTTGTAGAGTGCACGTGCCAGGCACCGTGCTAAGTAAGCACTTTCCACGGCCTAGCTCACTGTTTGCAATCCGCACAGCTCTCCCTGAACACAGGGTGTATTTTGTCATCCGAATGAACAAGAATTGCCACGAGTCCAGGAGAACAAGGTCACTGGTGATGGGCGGGAGCCCAGAGGCAGACTCCTGGGGGGCTGCTTCTCCTCCTCGGGCTCTGCAGCCCCGGCACGGGGCACGAGCCTCATGTCATCGGGCAACTTGCTCCAGGTCCCGCTGCCAGACATGGTGGAGCTGGGACCTGAACCCACATCTCTCGGAGATTCAGCCATTGCGGCAGTCCTTGTGTCACACTGAGGGCTTGGCTCAGCCCACTCGGCACCCAGGACGGACTCAAGCCCCACCTGCCTCTGGTGCCTGGTGTGACTGTCTAGTACTTCAAACGAGTCTCGGAGCTCACTCACGAGAGCCTGGTTCCCCGCCACACTGGCCACGGAACTGGGTCATGTATTCAAGCCCAGGAATTCCTGCAAACTCCGCTCTGGGAGACTGGCTGATGTTTTATAGATGTTTGGGGGGCCAGGGGTTGGCCATCTATGGCGTGACCTGAATCTCTTTGAACAAGAGTGAACTGAAGGGTACACACTTAAGTGTGCATGTGTGCCTGCCTGTGTGTTGGGGGCAAAAGGTGGACATTTGTGCTTGGAGAGAGGCTGCAGTCTTTGTCAGAGTCAGGGTCACTTAGAGCAGAGGGTCTGGCGGGGAATGGGCACTGCATTTCCGGGGTGGCCAGTTGGGAGCGTGAGATGCCATAGCATGGTGGTTTACAGCATGAGTCAGACTGCCTGGGTTCAATCCCTGGCCCCACATGGCCTGCTGGTGAACCCTTGGGAAAGTGTTTAACCTTCTGAGTCTCAGTTTCCTCATTTGTATGTGAGATGCTGACAATATTAACTCCACGGGGCTGGCATGCCAGGGATGAAAGAGCCAGTCCACACGTAGGGCTTGGCACTGCTCCTAGCACATGTTAACCACCATAATGATGCAGTTGCTGTTAGCAAATCTAGAAACAAGGCGAGAGCAGGAGCCACATGCATCAGAGCTGGTAGGAGCTTCCTTGGGCCACACTGCATTTGAGAAGACTTTGATGAAGGCAGTGATACCAGTAATAACAATGGCTGCTTTATTGTTTGACCACCCTCCATGTGTCAAGCATGGTTCTAGAATGTTCTACAGGAGTCATTCCCCATCCCCACAGCACCCCTGAAAAATCAAGGTTATTGTCCCCAGTAACAGATGGGAAAATTGAAGTAGAGATGCCCAAAGACTTGGCACTAGTGTGGTGTGGATCAGGGAAGGTCTCGCTCCCCCACTCTGAGGTTTGACCTCGGTCTGCCTGAGTTCGAGGCGGGGTGCTTTCCACCATGACTTTCTGTGGTAAAACACAAGGGCCTGGAAGCCACGCTGCCCTGGGTGGGAGCGCACTTGCTTATGAGATCCTGGGGTATTGGCGTTTCCCATCTGTGAAGTGGGCATAGCGAGAGGCGCCCCTTGCAGGGCTGTTGGGGGGACTAACAAGAGAGAGGATGACAAACATCAGGAGCCCAGGACAGTCCGGGTACAAAGGGGTCCCCCGCCAGCTCCCGCCATCCTCACTCCTGGCCTTCCGACTGGTTCATGCCGGCGCCTCCGTGACCCTAAGTGGAGACGTGTGCACGCTTAACGTTCTCCACCGGCAGTGTCTGAAGTCCCTCATGCCCAGCACAGTGCACACCTGATGACAGCAATGTCCTGTTTTCAGCAAGGCCTCCCTAGTTAGCCCTTCTGTTTTGGTTTTGGGCACGGCGGGTTCAGCCCAGCAAGTCGCCCTGAAGGGTCGCAGGGCAGACGCTGTTGACAGCGCATGCCGGGCCCCGCGTGCTGGCCTGGAAGATGCAAACTTGCTGTCCTGTTCTTGTCGTTGCAGGCTGCCAACAGCTACCTGAGAGACCAGTGGTTCCACTCCCTGCAGTGGAAGGTAAGTCCTGACTCGGTTGCTCGTTTGGGGTGGCACAATCTAGCTCGCGCAGCGGCGTGATGGCTTAAAGCCAGTCTGTCACCCAGAGGCACGAAGGTGACCTCCTGCCTTCCAGACGGCTTGACGAAGGGACTTTGCTCCTCTGTGTGAGAGCCCAGCCCCTTCGTGCCATGGTGTCTGATACCTGTCCCCCGCTGTGCTGAGACAGTGTCCCTGCTGGTGGCCGCTGTGTGAAGGAGCCCTTCCACTGTTTTCCTGCCTGGGGCGGGTCACAGATCTGCTTGCTCTCAGGATAATCAAGACCCTGAGGGGCCAGAGAGGCTGGACTTCAGGGGCTCAGGATGCTGGGTTGAAAGTAACTCTGAGGGCTGCGCAAGGCGTAAACTCAACCAGAGATTCAGAAACCCGAGTTCTGTTTCCGAAGCCTTCACTGCCTTCCAGTTTTCCGGTTCTCTGGCCTGATTTCACGGTTCTAGCTCTACGCAGGGTGGTTCAGAGCCCTGTGGCTCATAGAGAGGAATGAGTCTCCTCCGGGTCCCTTTCAAGACTGGGGGCGGATCCCCTAAGGGGCCCCCAGCCGCCCCGAGAGACTGAGTTCTGCTGTGGCTCAGGACCGGGGTGGCACAGAGCATGCACGGTCAGCGTCTGGTCCCCACCCTGTCTCCCTGTCACCCCTGCCTTCTGATCTTTTGGTTGCGAACAAGCCACGACAGGCCTGTGGCCCGAGGAGCCAGCAGGGTATGGCTGGAATGACTGGCGTGTCATGAGCTGTCATCCTCACAGTAAGCTGGGGGCCGCAGAGGACGCACTTGGCCTTGGGCAGGTCTCAACGCCGGGTGACGTGCTGGGAGGACCGAGGGAACACTCAGGATTCCCCTCATGCCTCTGGAGGGGCCCTCGCCACAGCTGGGGCGGAGGACGGAAATACAAACCTGGAAAACGACATTCCCGGTCCCACAGAGCCAGTAGTCCCCTCCTTCCCCTGTCAGCTGCCAGCGCCTGGCTTTGTGCCTGCCCGGCCCAGTCCCAGAAGCTGAGCCTGAGTGAGTCTCCATGCTGGGGATGGGAAGGGGAGACCAGCCTGTACCAAGCTCCCACTGCGTGCCAGGAGCCGTGCTGGGCTCCTCGTGTCCCTCTGCCTCTTGCCGCAGCCGCACAGTTCGCTGCTACCTGGCTCTCGTGTCATACGGGACAGGCAGGGCCCGGGCTGGCGTCCAGGCTCCCGTAGCTGCTGAGGGGCTGGGGCGGGGCTCAAACCCACCGTCCCGATACCTACAGGTTTCTCAATGTCGTTGGGTCGGAAGGTCCCAGGTGGCAGCCAAGAAGGTAAGGTGGCACCTGCCTGCTCCCGGGATCAGCGGGTGTGCCGAGAGTCCCATTTCCACAGGGAGAACATCCCTGATGCCTGGCTCTCTGCGTGCCCAGGTGCCAGCATATCCCGGGACAGGCAGGGCGCATGTCAGAAGGACAGGGGGCTGTCTGGGAGTTCGATGCCAGAGCGGTCAAGCTAGACGAAAGACCAGCAGGGCGGTGGAGGTCGGGGGCTGCCTGGGGGAGGAGGCCATTTTCACCGCCAGGGACAGTGGCTGCTGAGGCCTTGGCCTCCGTTCCCCATGCTGTTCCACAGGCGGGTCCTCTGTAAGTGCCAGCCCCACGTCTCTCAGCTCAGGACAGGGTAGAATGTACTCGGAGACACACCACCTCCCTGCCAGGCTGGGGAGAGCAGCTCACTGCAGAGGTGGCCAGGATCACTGTCAGTGGAGAGGGCAGTCTGTAGTGGTGTTCCTCAGGGGCTGCTCCCTGCCTCGCCCGGGCAGCACCTGGAAGGCAGTGCTCGTGCAGTCCCTGAACACGCACAGCTACCAGGGACGACCGAGGTGGTGGGCACAGAAGACAGAATTTCAGGAGACTTTGCCAGGCTAGAAAGATGACCTACGTTCAAGTTCAAGCTTGAAACATTCAAATGTCAGGGATTGCATATGGGGTTCATACCATTGGACAAGTCCAGAATTGGGGATCCCGGGTTTCTAGCAGTTCTCATGAAGACTTGGATGTCTGCACTCAATCGTGGCAGCACTTGGTTTGTTACGGTTGTTAAATTTAATCAGTAAAAAATAAAAAAGCATCCAGAAAACCAAAGTCAGGGCCTTCACCCTCACCGTGTGAGCATTGGCTTGTGTCTTCAGCAGGCTTGAGACACCGGCAGCGTCTCCCCTTTGGCAGTTGCCCCCCAATGATTTAGGTGTGCTGCCACCAGGGGGCGGTGAAATCTCAGTGTTGGCAACTTGATTTAATCCCTGTGGTCCTTGGCCACTCAGTTTTGGGGAGCTTTGGGGAGGTATGCTGTCCTTCCTTTGGAAATGACAAAGAGACGTGAGGTGTTTTAGAGATACTGCGGGCTAGTGAAACTCGGGACGTGGGGTTGAGTCCTGGTTCCTGTGGCCCGTTTGTCCTGTGATCCGGATGGATCTCAGAAGTGCTCCCCTGAGTCAGATGCAGTGACCGAGGACCTATGATGTGCGGGGCCTGGCTAGGTGCTTTCCAGTTCATTGTCATTCAGCAGGTGAGGGGACCAAGGCTCAGAAAGGTGGAGTGACTTCCAGTGGTTACATAGCAGATTTCAATCCAAATCTCGGGGCCCTCCTGCTGCCTCTTCGATCAAACCATGCCTGACTCTGACATGTGGCCTCTGCAGCCCGCTTGGGACATGTCCCTCTGCTTCTGCTGGGACAGCACTCACCCCTCCGTACTTACAGCCAATCCTTTGGGATTGTTCCTCCCCTTTTTTTCCTTCTTTCTCTTCCCTGTCTTTAACTGAAAAAATCAGTAGAACATCAAAAGTAAGGACATTTAAAAATCCCACAACCTCAGCTTGACCTTTTTAATTGTTTACATGTTGTTTGTGTCATTTTATTCCCCACACCAAAGTATTTTAATATTTGTATCTTGTAGCCGCAATGCACATGCAGAATATATTCTCCTATTTGTCATGAATGTTACCTCTTAAATACTGTGTTAGCATGCTGTTAGTTTTTATCAAGTTATGCTGGTATCTCTAGGATAGGCATCCTCAAACTACGGCCCGTGGGCCGCACGTGGCTCGCCGAGGACAATTATCCGGCCCGCCAGGTGTTTTTGCCGCCACTGCCTGTCCTGCTTAGCAGCTGACTTGTCCCGGGCCCACAGTGCGCATGTGTGGAATGTGCACCGCACTCTCCAACGGTCTGAGGGACAGCGAACTGGCCCCCTGTTTAAAAAGTTTGAGGACCCCTGCTCTAGGGTGTTCCCAACAGAGGTAACATCGCCCCTGGTGGGGCCAAAATTGGTTCTCAGGGGCTTAAAAAACCCTAGTTATTACAGCAGTATATGGTCCTCCAAATCTCCACCGTATTCTACAAAATCTTATTCGTTAGTATTTCATTTCAGGAGGAGGGCAAAAAGGGTTGAGAAACGCAGCTATGGAATGGACCTCAGATTGTTTTGTGGAACTGGGCAGACCATAAATAAAATGTCTGTGTGCCAGTCTTGCCAGTCTCAGTTCCGCCTGGGTGACACTGTTGTTTTAATGGCCTCAGCTCAGAACTTTGGGACTTCACGTCTCACCTGTTGGAGGAGTTTGCTGAGCCCCAGGCGCTGTATTTTGTGCATTATCTCGTCTTACTGAGTAGGTTCTGCTGCTGCCATTTGCAGATGAGGAAATCTGAGTGCGAGAGGACAGTCATTTGCCCGGCATCCCAAGACCACCAAGAAGGGGAGTGGGGCTAGACCCAAAAAACATCCCTGCCCTCCTCTCTCCGGGCAGCTCTTCCCAGCCTTCCTGCCCGTGGCAGGTGTTGGTCACGGAGGTCCGGGGAGGCCTGAAGCCCGGCAAGAGAGGCCCAGCGACTTCCAGCCCGGAAGGAGGGTGGGACGGGCCTGTCGGGGCAGCTGGGCTGGGTTGCTCGGCCCTGCCAGGATCTGCTGGAGCAGAGCCGAGGGCCTGTGGGCTCCCTGGGGAGCCGAGCCCTGTTTGGTTTGGGTGGTTCAGCCCCAGAGGCCAGTTCCCGGGGGTGTAGAAGCATAAACAGTTGTTTGTGAGCTAATGAGGCCTCATTTCTGACTCAGAGCTGCAGCTCCTGGCTCTTGCCTTGGCCCTTGGAGGCCAGGTCCTGTGGAAACAGGCCTGCGTGTACAGGGCCGTGATGGGACAGGCCTGTCCGTGTACACCAGGCCCTGGGGGGACAGGCCTGCGTGTACAGGGCCGTGATGGGACAGGCCTGTCCGTGTACACCAGGCCCTGGGGGGACAGGCCTGCGTGTACAGGGCCGTGATGGGACAGGCCTGTCCGTGTACACCAGGCCCTGGGGCGACAGGCCTGCGTGTACAGGGCCGTGATGGGACAGGCCTGTCTGTGTACACAAGGCCCTGGGGGGACAGGCCTGCGTGTACAGCACTGTGATGGGACAGGCCTGTCCGTGTACACCAGGCCCTGGGGGGACAGGCCTGCGTGTACAGCACTGTGATGGGACAGGCCTGTCCGTGTACACAAGGCCTGTGTGTCCGTGTACACACAGGCTTGTCCGTGTGTACGAGGCCACGAGGGAGTCCAGCCAGGACGCGTCTGCTTTGCGTAGCTGGAGCTTCCGGTGCCCGCAGCCCTTTTGCTTCCCGAGGGGGCTGCTCGGGCCGTCGCACGGAAGTCTTGAGACCAAGGTGACTGTGTCCCTAGGAAAAGCTGGGTCACTCAGTAGAGCCCCGGGGCCAAGCCCCAGAGCAGGCTGAGCGCGGACCGTGCGAGACAAGAAGCGGCCTGCCCTCCCGTCCCCGCCGGCAGGAGGAATGCGCTTGGCTCTGGGAAAACCCAGCCCAGGTTCCATCTCTCTGGCCATCTGCCCCGGGCATGGCTGCCTGCTCCTTCCCGGGCAGGGTTTCCCAACCCCCCGCGGTGGCTGCTGCCTGTGATCTGCCCGGCCAGGCTCTGTCCCTCTCAGTGCAGGGCAGGCGGGTGGAAGCAAATGTAGGGTGTGTGTTTGTGTGAGAGACCGTGTGAGTGCGTGTCGTGGGGGGGGGGGTGACCACTTTATGAGTATGTTGGGTATGGAGTGTTTGTTTAGGCCTCAGTTTTCTCACCTGTGAAATGGGGATGAGAATAGTATCTTGCTTTCTGGGCAGTCAAGAGGGTCAAATGCTCTGTCGTTTGTGCAGCAGGTGGAAGGGATCCTGGCAGGAGCCAGTGAGCGTCATGTGCATCATTATCCGTGTGTCTCTGGGTGGGTCCAAGGCCATGAAACGGCCGGCCCACCCAGCAGGTGGTCCTGGCAGACTCGAGGCCTGGGGGAGCGGAGGCTGGGTGGGGTGTCGTCCTCCGGAGACCCTCTGCCCAGCACTGGCCGAGGAGTGTCTCCCCCCAGGTTCACGGAGCATCCCCTGTGCCTGGCTCTTTGCGCACATTTGCTCCCTGGAGCCTCAGGACAGTTCTGCAATGTCTTTGTCACTCCCCCGTCTTATGGATGAGGGGACGAGGACAGTGCCAAAGCCAGCCGGCTCCTAGTGAGGTTCCGAGTCTCGCTCCCACCTCCCGAGGAGCGTAACTAGTCTCCCCACGTTCCCACTGAGGGGCAGCCACCGTCACGGTCCCCAGCACACAGGCGAAGAGCCCGAGGCTCAGAGGTGACAACCTCGGGGCCGGACACTGAGGGCCCAGAGCAGTGCCTGGGTCTGTCCGCACCCCTGGGGAGGCGGCCCCTCCACCCTCAACCCCACGCAGGGGAAAGGCCCTGGGAGCCAGCTCAGGGGGACAGAGGGCCTTGGAGCTGCTGCCCCCCATACTCCTTGCTGAGGGCCAGGCAAGAAGGGGTGTCCCTAGGAGAGACAAGGCCTGAGGGACAGCACAGGACTACCCAGGGGGTGTCTCTGACCTCTGACCCCCAGCTCTGACCTTTCCTGGACCCACCTGTCTCTCCCTGTGGGGCGTGGGGGGCTCCCTGGGGAAGAGCTGCTCCCAGTGTCCTAGGGCTGTGGCCCCGGACTCCTCTCCCCACCCAACTGCAGACCCCTCCCCCTGTCACGTCCCCTGAGTCTTCAGCCCCACTGAGCCCCCGGCCGCCCCCAGCCCTCAGCACAAGGCAGCAGACGTCACGCCACCACTGACAGGACACTCCCTGCGCCAGGCCCCGCACTCGCATCACCTCATCCAATCCTCACACCCCTGAGGAGGGGCCTGGTCTTTCTGTTTTCCCATTTTGCAGTTGAGGAAACTGAGGCTGAGAGGTTAAACCACTCGCTCTGGGTCACACAGCTATTAAGTGGCAGAGCTGGGATTTGAACACCAGTCTGACCGAGTCTAGGACCTGGACCTTAGCCACCGGGAACGTAGCTCCCACGGCCCACGCCTGCCCGAGAGCGCGTGCGCGGATGCACGCAGACGCACGCCCCAGACACAGACGGGCCTCCCACCTGGGGGCTCGGGCCCAACGGCACCCCTCCCTCCCTTGTGTTCCCGTGACTCGTTCGGGCGGGCCCGTGTGTCTTGTGGCGTGAGGCTTTGCACGAGAGCTCTACTTTTCTCTCCGAGTCCCACGGACGTCACCGTGGGGTTATGTGGGCTGGCCTCGGCTCGGCAAGCCCCGTTTCTCCCGGGCAGGGCTGGCGGCCTTCTCCTGTCCCGCACGTCAGGGCCGCCCACTGTCACCCCGTCTCGCGCAGGACCAGCCTGCCTCCACGTCTGCCCCTGGCGTGCCGCGTCACCTCGTCCCAGACTCCAAAGCCCGGGCTCTGTGTGCCCAGGCCGGCCTTGCTCCTGACGCCCTCGCATCGGACCACGCTCTCCTGTGTGGCTCCGGCTGGGCTGGTCCCCTCTGGCGCAGGACATCCCTTTGTCTTGAGGGAAGACACTGCCCTTCAGCCACCTGACCTCAGTGTTAACCACCCAACCCTGCAGGGCCGTCCTCTCTCTGCCCCTCCCCGTCCCCTTCTCCGCCCTTCCACAGCCACAGCGAGGACAGCAGCCCTCTGCTCCTGCGGCTGTCCCCCAGGCTGCGTCCTCTGTACACGGCACGTGGGCAGCTGCACCAGGCCCGGGGCGGCCTGCAGAGCGTCGTGCCTCGCACGCTCTGACGTGGCTTCCACCGAGAGCCTTTCTAATGGCCGCACCCGGGTCTGTGAGGGGTTGGAGCGTCATTTACCAGAGGACGCTGCTAGTCTGGGCCATCTGGGTGTTCCCAGCCCTTCTCGATCATGGATAGTGCAGTCTTGACGATCCCATATCTGAGATTTTACTTCTTTTTGATTCCTTTTTCTTAAGGGCAGATTTCCAGAACATGGCTACTGGGCCAGACGGGAGGGTTATTTTTTTGTGCTTCTTACTGCACATTGCCAATTTGCTCACAAAAGAGCGATTTCTGCCGTGTTTGGGGGTTCCAGTCCTGACTCTGCCACCTACCTGCTGTTACTTTCCCCTCTCCTAAATACGACGGGGTTTGTGACAAGGCCAAGCTCAGTAGGTTCTTGTGAGGATTCAATGGGTTAAGAGCTATAAAGAACCTATAGCAGCACCTGCTATGTGGTAACCACTCAATAATGTTCATTCTTCTTTTTTTTTTTTTTTTTTTTTTTTTTGGAGAGAGTCTCACTCTTGTTGCCCAGGCTAGAGTGCTGTGGCATTAGCCTTGCTTACAGCAACCTCAAGCTCCTGGGCTCAAGTGATCCTCCTGCCTCAGCCTCCCAAGTAGCTGGGACTACAGGCATGCGCCACCATGCCCGGCTAATGTTTTCTATATACTTATAGTTGGCCATTTAATTTCTTTCTATTTTGAGTAGAGACGGGGTCTTACTCTTACTCAGGCTGATTTCGAACTCCTGACCTTAGCGATGCGCCCACCTCGGCCTCCCAGAGTGCTAGGATTACAGGTGTGAGCCGCCACGCCTGGCCATTCTTCTTCGTCTTTGCTGAGCAAGGACACAGAGGGACATGGGCCCTTCTAGAGGGCTCCTGGAAGACAGGGCTGCAGAGGAAGGCAGGCACCTGCATGGCCCACGGGCTGCCGCCCCTGGTGAGCCCCGGGCAGGCATCACTAATCACTCCCTGCATGCTCTCCCCGAGGCAGAGCGCTTCTCAACACAGCCCCTGCCTTAGTGACCTCCGAGGCCTGCGGTGCAGCGAGTGTGACTGGAGTCCGGGTCCGGTGCGCCTGGCCCTGGCCTGCACCTCCTGGGGGCCGCTCACGGGAGCCTTGGGGGGCTTCCAGACAGACACTGCGGGTCCCGCTGCCCGGGCGTCCTGCCCTCTGAGCAGGACGGCAGGACGGAAGCGGGGCAAGGATGGGCGAGAGTTGGCCTCTGTCCTCGTAAGGGACCAACCACGTGCCAGCTTCATCCAGGTCGAACGGGCAGGAGTTCCATGCAGATTAATCGCTGGCACTCAGTCAGAGAGGGCTTTGCGACCTCTTGGAGGGGGATCAAAGGGATTCTGTGGAGACCTGGATGAAGGAGGGGCCCTCGGTGGGACGTGCAGCTGGTGACAGAGTTGAGCCCCCGACAGCAAAGGCCCTGCCCAGCGAGTGCAGCCAGGTGGCCTCTGTGTGTGTGCTCAACAGACTCCAACATGGAGGCCTCTGGGGGCCAGGGCTGGGCTCCCAGGAGGGCCGTGGTCTCCAGAGTGTCTCAGCCACAGCCGAACCCCTCGATGGGTCATCGGGGACCCCGTAACTAATGACAAGGGGAGCTTCGGGGACCAAAACTAACAAGTGGCAGAGGATTGGGCAGCCTTGGGGAGGAGGCTCATGCTCTCACGGGCTTTCTTTCCAGTAGAGGGAGAGAAAAATAATTATTAGGCACCTACTAATGTCAGGAGCGGTGCTGGGGGCTTTTACACATCTTAGCTCATGAAATCTTCTCCAAGTTTGATTGGGCCTGTCTGGAAGGGGGAGCTGAGAGAGCAGAAAGACTCATCCAGGGTGTCACATCTAGACCGTGGGGGGGGGGGGCTTCCGGCCTCTCCCCACTGAGCCCACCTAGACCTCTCTCTGGAATAGACACAGGACCTTTTTTGTCTGATTTTTAAATAAACGATTCACTGAATGATAAAATGCATCTAGAAAAGTGCACAGATCAAAAGAGTAGCGTTCAGTGAATTTGCACAAACAGAAGCCACCCGTGTAACCTGAACCAGGTCGAGAAGCAACAGGGCGTGACTGCCGCCCAGGCGTCCCCCGGGCCACCACTCTGCCTCCAGCACCACAGATTAGCTTCGCCTGCATTTAAACTTTATCTAATGGACCGATGCACTCGGAAGTCTTTTGTGACTGGCTTCTTTGGCTCAAAATGAGGCTTATATGATTTATTTACGTTGAGTATAGTGATGATTTATTCACTCACTTTGCTGGATGGGGTGTTCTGTTATATGATTATACTCTATTAACTTGTTCATTTTCTTATGGCTAGATCTTTCCAGTTTGGGGCTCTTCCAAATAGAACCATTCTAGCATTCTAGCATGTGTCTTCTGGTGAGCATAAGCCTGCATTCCTGTTGACTGTGTGTCTGGGAGTTAAATCATTGGGCCACAGGGCAGACTTAGGTGGCCTTTTGTCGACTTTGCCTACCAGTCTTCCAAAATGGTTGTGCCAGTTTATACTTCCGCCAGCAGTGTGTTCATAAGACACAGGAGATTAAAAAATTGCATTTATTAAGTTTTTTAAAATACTGAAAAGGACAAAGAGAATTTAAAAAATTCCCGCTGTCCATAAACCTTTGTTAACACATTTTAGGTTTTAAACGATTGAGCTATGATCTGCATCTAACAAAATGCACGTGTCCTAACTGTCGGGTGGGAGGAGTTGGGCTGTTGTATTCACCCTAATCTGCATCACCCCAGAAAATTCCCCCGTGACCCTTTCCAGCTAGCCCCTCGCCCTGCCAGATAGTCTCTGTTAACATTTAGGAGAAAGTAAATGTATACGCGTACGTGGTAATTCTAAAAAGAATGAGAAGGTATAAAATGTAAAGTTGGTCTTCACCTCCTTCGGGTCCATTTTCACAAAGACAGTCACTGTTAGCAGTCGTATGGGCTGTTCCGGAAGTTTCTGTGAACATTCCTTTTGAAACACTACATGTGGATTTTATTATCCATGCTTTTTTGGTCCTTGCTCCTTTCTCCTTTAGTGACATGTCATGCGGCGTCTCCACAGTGGCACCGACAGGGCCACTCCCTTCATTTGTACAGTTTCCTCATGCTCCGTGCAGAGAGGGTTCCAGCCGAATGGGGTGAAACGCACATGGGAGACTGCGTTTGGGACAGAAAGGAACAAGTGTGACAAGGTGCCTGGGCCACCAGGCCTTTCCTTGCACACCTGTCCCAGCCCGGACTTCCCCCACCCTCCACGAAAGGCCAGCCCTGGGCTTCGGGACGTTGAAGACCCCAGCCCCTGCTCCCCCTTCTGTGTCTCCTGGACCTCAGACGTGGCACATCACATCGTGCTTTCCAAATGGCCAAGGAAGAAGTGACATTTGGGGTTGTTATTTTTTCTAGGCTGGGAAGGGGGACCGTAGCGTCAGTGTGTCATCCAGCGCACGCTTTGACGGGCCGATGACTCACAAGCCACACGAGGTTTTTCACGTAAACAGTTTGCGGATGAACTTGTTTTCTGCCCTTTAAGGCAGGATTTTGGTTTTTTCTCTTTCTTGCTCTTAAAGACATGTTTTTAAAACGTAAATGGGAAGTGGTGTCCTTGGTGTCCTTTGTTTCTGCTGGAATCTACGACGGGTCTCTCGTGCAGCCAGGGGTGGCGGTGGAGCCCCCCGAGTTGGGACGCTCGTGTGCACTTGGGGCAGCACAGTGGCTAGTGGCCGGCCGGGGAGGGGAGGGTGACCGCTGTTCTCTCGCTGGGCTCCGAGGCTCCCACCTGCCTGCCCGCTGGCGTGGAGACGAGGCCAAACAGACTCTGAAAAGAGCAGCGCCCGTCCCCACAGAGGAATTAGGCCCTCGCCTCGCGCGGAGCTACCCCACGGGGCAGCGAGCTCTGCTCTCTGGGAGGAAAGGTGTTTGGGAGAGAGGCTAATTGACCTGGAGACGATGCCCAAAGCACCAGGCCCTGGTGGCTGTCACCTGTGTCCTGCTCCCCAGAGCACACTGGCGCACTCTTAGAACCAACAGACAGTTTTGCAAAAAGCCCTGGGACGGACAGGGACCCCCTTTTGGAAGCCATGAGTCCACTCCGAAAGGAGCCCGCTGGCCCGAGGCTGCGGGGCGGTGGCTTCGAGCGGGCTGGAGTGGCAGGAGGGCCTGGCCGCCTGGGCCGGACCTTCGCGAGACCGGGCTGAGCCCGACCTCTGGCCAGGAGCGCAGGGACCTTACGAGGCACACCTAGGAGGTCAGGGGCCAGCTCGACACTGGCCAGGGATGGTAGCAGACTCAAGCAGACCATTCCTGTCTGTTGACTCTTGAAGCCTTTGTCCAAGTCTACATCGAATTTTCCATCGGGAAAGGTCCTTATCTCATCTCGGGCCTCCTGGCCACTGCAGACCCAGGGATTTTGAACCCGTAACTCAGTAGTTTTTGAAGTGGGATTTGGCATCTGAATTGCCGGGGAACTTACTAGAAATGCAAATCTTGTGTCTCATATATTCTAACGGGGGATGAGAGTGCAACGGGCTGTTTTAACACGCCCTACAGGGGATTGTGGTGCACGCCAGAGTTTGGGAACCACTGCAGTAGCTTCAAGTTAAGAGGAAAGAACACTAAACATCTATTGAGTGCCTGCTGTTTTCCATCCACTTCATCTTTGTTATCCTATTTTTAGGCTGCACAATGTCCCTGGGTGTCATATCTCCATTTTACAGATGTGAAAGTGACTCTCAGAGTAAATAACTCTTTCAGGCATCCAGATCAGAATTCACTCCCAGGTTCTGATGCCTCCTTCTGTACCCGTTGTGTCCTGTTGCTGGGTCCCTCATAGACCGAGGTCAAGCATAAAGGACTAACTGTGGCTTTGGGCTTACTTTGCCGGGTCCCCTCCATTTGTGCAGGTGACTTAGAATCCACCACGACGAATCCATCGAGCTGACCCTCCTTGGATCTTGGGCTTCCCTTGGCTAGTAGAGCCCTCAGTGTCCCCATCGGAGGGCCCTCCCGGAAGGAAGGCAGGAGCGTGCTTTACCATACGTTCAAGTGTAACATCATTACCCAGCCTGCAAGGCACAGTAGAGACCGACTGCAAATTCATTTATTGAGAAACTGGATCCTTTTCCAGGGGACTCATAAGTTGGGACCCTCTGTAGCAGGAACTGGTGACTCCAGCCCAGAGGAGGCAGCCCAGCATGGAATGGAAGCTTCCAGACAAAGCCCTGACCGGATCAGACGCCCTTTGAAGTGCTGTGAGCACTAGATAAAGTTCTTAGTAAAATAAACAGTGGAGGCCCCCGTTGGGATGCTACTGTCTTGAGGCGTGTTCCCAGCAAGGGAAGTCCGTATTTGGGATGGAGAAAGTTTCCTTTATCAGGCCCGGAGGAAACAGAGCCCATCGTGGCTCACTGTGTCTCAGGGCGGGGCCACTCGCCTGGCGCCGCAGCCTCCCTCCCTGCAGAGAAAGAGCAGGCTCTGGTACAGTATTTGCATTTTTTAATTTATTTAGTGGGTTGCTATTAAGCAGGGATGTTTGCTGAAATGCCCTGAAAAATGCCATCTCATATTAATGATTAATAAGAAGTCCCCACTGCAGTCTTTAATATTGGGGGGCAAAGCACTCTTTGGCGCTGGGTGGACCTGGGGTGGGAGAGGGCTTGCTCACCGAGGTTCAGGAGCTGAAGCTGGTGGCCCTGCCAGAAAGACGCTGGAAGGATTGGCACACAAAGTGGCATCAGGTGGGAGGATTTCTATTGGCTTCATTTTTTTAAAAAACTGTATCTCCTCCCTCTGCCCAGTGATGTTTGAAGTGTCTTACAAAAAGCACACAGACTGGGGACATCGACGCCTATTGATTTGCAGTGACAGCCACCAGGCATGAAGAGAGAAAAAGCCAGATGCACAGACATCTGCGTTAGGTGATGCCATTTTTTGTAAAACAAATGAAGACCCAAAAACCTCTCTCTATATTTGCATTGGATTATATATGACCATGGAGAAAGATATGAAAAAAAAATTAAAAACCTAGCTGGGCCACCACCTTTTATAAGGTTTTTTATTTTATCTTTTTTTGGTAGAACACAGCTCTGTCCGTTCATGCTACAACAGCACAGCTGGCAGAGCCTAAAATATTTAATACCTGGCCCTTAGGAAATATATAATAACGTGCTATAACACATATATTTCATGGTGTTAGCTTGGATTCAGGGAGGTGAGAGAGGGAGGGTAGAGGTGAGGGTAAAAGAAAGCCAACATGTATGATATGACCTAACTTAATGTGCAGATCCACATTCGTCTGTGTGTGTGTGTGTGTGTCCATCTGTATACATAGATAGAGAGAGTCTGTGACATGACGGTCACCAGCACACAGATGTGCAGCCACGAGCCCTGCACGATGGGCTGCTTGTGCTCCTTCGTCTCACTGTTCTGTATGATTCTGAATTGTTCAGAGAGCGTGTATTATTTCAAAAATCAGATAATGTGCAATACTACCAAAAAGTAAAAAATGATAGGATCTCAGATATTTCCAGTTCTCTCTAAGAATACGGGACTCTGACCAATTTAAGAATTCTGTGGGAGGTACCATGCCACCACGACAATCCCAATTTCTGAAATCTTTGGGGATTTTTTTTCCCTTTATTTTTTTCTTTAATTAAATATACAATAGGTGAATGTGGCTTCCTGCAGAAATTTGAAGCATGACAGATAAAGCTGGGCCCCCACCCGGTCCTTGCCCGAGCCACTTCCTTTTCTGAAGACATCGCTGTCACCAGCCTGACTTGGGCCTTCCTGGACGTGCCCTGCAGCCCCGTGTGTATGTGCGCATCGGCACGGTGTGTGTGCGTGTGTTTGCTTCTGCGCTGAGCTTGTGTGGTGGAGACGGAATCCGTGTGGGATCCGTCAGCTCTGCTCCGTCACTGCTGTGCGGCGTGGCTCTGTGCGTGGGCCTCAGGTGAGCATTTCTCCACTGATGGGCAGTTTAGGGGTTTCTGGTCACCCTTGTTTTTCCCCCCCGAGGTTAGCTGTCTTCAGTCAATGTCCTTCTGAGCCCAATGGCTGCCATTTACCAAGCCTGAAATGTTACCTGTAATCTTCTCCACAGCTCTGGGAGACAGGTGCCGAAACAAAGGTTCAGAGAGGCAGTGTCATTTGCCTGAGGCTGCACAGCTCATAAGTAGCAGAAAAGAAATCCAAATGTAGATCTGCCCCACTCTCGGTTTATTGCGATGCCCACACCTGACAGCCAAAATGGGGCCTCTCCAGACCCCCAAGTTCCCCAGAGTTTCCAGGCTGGTGGAGAGGGAGCTGGCCACAAACCTTAGCATGGGAGGCTGTGCTGCCCCTCGCTGGGGCACTGCCAGTGGCAAAGGCCAGAGGGACACAGAGGCCTGGAATTCCCTGCTGGGGGTTCCCAGCTGAGTGTCCCAGGGCCACGTAGCAAGCCGCCATAGAGGGAGTGGCGTGAGACAACACATACTTATTCCCGTCCACACCCCCGCCGCAGGCTCTAGGGGACATTCCTTCCCACCCTCACCTCTTCCAACTTTTGTCGGGGGCTCCATGCGGGTGGGCCAGGGCCACGAGCTGTGGCCTGGAGGGAGGGCTGTGCCGGGACACACGTCCGCTGGAGGGAGAGGGGGAAACTTCTCCCCGCTGCCCTGGTCCCATTCACTGGGGTCATGAGTTACTGGTGACCCCCAAAATATACATCCACGTTAAATCCCTAGAATCCGTGAATGTGATATTATTTGGAAAAGGGTCTTTGGGGATGTAATTAAGTTAAGGATCTCGAGTAGGGGAGATCATGCTAGATGAGCTGGTGGGCCCGAAATCCAATGACAAGTGTCCTCAGAAGGGACACACAGAGGAGAGACAGAAGAAAAGGCCATGTGACCATGGGGCAGGGAGTGCAGTGATACAGCCACCGCCAAATACTAGGGTCTCACCGTTTGGGTTCCTGAAAAATTCCTTTGTTGGAACCTTAATGCCCAGTGTGGGCGTAGTAGGAGGTGGGGCCTTTGGGGGCGATTAAGACATGAGGGTGCAGCCCTCGTGAATGGGATTAGTGCCCTTATAAAAGAGGCCCCAGAGAGCTCCCTCACCCCTTCCACCACGTGAGGACACGGCGAGAAGACACCCGTCTGTAAACTAGGAAGTGAGCCCGCACCAGACACCAAACCTGCCTTGATGTTGGACTTCCCGGCCCCCAGAACTGTGAGAAACAATTTCTGTTGTTGATAAGCCTCCCAGTGGATGGCATTTTGTCATAGCAGCCTGAATGGACTGCGACACCACGGAACACCTAGAGCCGCCACCGAGGGGTGGCGCCTGGGATAACATTCAAGAACCCTGAGAAATTGGCGGTGTCTTCTTCACTGCTAGGGCATGAGGCACCCGAGGTGGTACCCCTTCCTGTCCCCTCTGTCACCTCCCATCTCTCCTGTGTCCCTGTCTTCCCTTCTCCATCCCTCTGCCTTTCTCCTCCCTTCCTGTCCCTCTCAAATCCAGGGAAGGGGCACATGTCCTCCCAGGTTTTGGACAGCAAGCCTGTGCTTTGCTGGGCCCTTGCCATGCCCGGCCTGCCTTCCGCGGGCCGTTTTTCCACAGCCTCCAGCAGGTTTCTAGGAGAAACGAAACGGCCTCCCCCAGGGTTAGGGCCACCTGCAGACTTCAGAGCTTTCCAGAACACCAAGAGAACGTCGGGTTGTTCCTGTGTACGCACCTCAGCCCCGTCAGACCAGGGCTGGGGACTTGGGGGGCAGCCCGGAGCAGGGGTCCTGGTTCAGACAGGAGCAGGTCACCTGCCCCTGTACCTTGTGCTCTTCCAGGCTGTAAAATGGGGGTCGCACCTGTCGGCCACTGGCTGCACATCCGGATCACCCGGAAATTGTAAATACACTTTCTCTTTATTGTGGTAAAGTATCTATATCATGATTGATCATTTTGCCCATTTTTCAGTGTTCAGTTCAGTGGTACTAAGTACATTCTCATTGTTGTGCAGCCGTCACCACCGTCGTCTCCAGAACTTTCTCATCTTCCCAAACTGAAACTGTCCACATTAAACAACAGCTCCCGCTCCCCTCCCAGCCCCGCAGCCACCCTTCTCCTGTCGTTTGTGAATTTCTGCTCTGGAGACCTCGTGGGAGTGGAATCGTACAAGACCTGTCCCTTTGTGACTGGCTTATTCCACTCGGCACGATGTCCTCAAGGATCGTTTGTACTGTAGCATGTGCCAGCATTCCCTTCCCTTTTAAGGCTGAATGATGTTCCGTTGCATGGATAGACCACATCTTACCACTCTCCATTTATATGTCGGGGTTGCATTCCTCTTTTGGCTGCTGTGAATTTTGCTGCACGAACATGGGTTTGCAGCTATACTTGCAAATACATCACTGATGCCTGGGTTCCACCCGGCCCCAACACCAGTCTGCGGGGATCGGCCTGGCGCTGGCCTTTGTGGTTGGAATTTTAAGCCCCCAGGTGGTTTTAATGTATAGCCAGGATCGGGAACCCCAGCGGGGTCGTGTGGCTGGGGTGAGCGTTAGCCCTGTGACCGGGAAGCTCTGAGCCAGAATTCTGTCCCATGACTGCTCTCTACCAAGGACCCTATGCCAGCCACCAGCCACCCCCACCCCCCCCTCCCCGCCGGCTGACGTCCTGCCTGATTCTCCTAGAAGTTCCCCCTGCAGCCACCTGGGTCCCCAGGTGGGGCTCTTCTGACATCACTGATGATGCAGGTGCCCCGGCGCGGAAGCCCAGCTGTCCCTGAGAGGCTGGTGGCTTATGCAATCGCGTCATGGGCTGGAGGCAGGCGGCAGGGTGACTGGGCACAAGGAAGGGACAGGACACCAGATCGCCCCTGGGGAGAGAAAAATCCAACAAATTCTAAACCCAGCTAATACCTTCTCAACCCACAGTCCCGGGGGACCCTGCTGCCCCTCTGTGAATCGGGAGGCTGACCGGGGGCGGGACAGCAGAGCCGTTGGGAGCCGGGCTGGTCCTTATTGCTACGTAAGTTACCGGCTGTGTGAATTTCCCCAGCTGCTATGACAAATGACCGTAAACTGGGTGGCTTAAAACAACAAAAATGTGTTCTCTCACAGATCTGGGGTCAAAAGTCCAAATTCAAGGTGTTAGCAGAGCCACATTATGTCTGAGACCCTAGGGGGGGTTTCTTTTTCTCCCCCACCAGCGTCTGGTGGCTTCTAGCAATGCTTGACGCCCCGTGGCTTGGGGACACATCACTCCAGTCTCTACCTCTGTACGCGGCGATCTGTCCCCCATGCTCACGAGTGTGCACGTGGGTGTCCACGTGGCCTTTTCATAAGGACACCGGTCACTGGATTTAAGACCCACCTAATCTCATATGACCCCATCTTAATGCAGTATATTTGCAAAGACCCTATTTCCAAGGAAGGTCACAGTAATAGATTCCAGGGGTTAGGACTTGGCCATGTCTTTTGGGGAGACACAGTTCAACCCACAGCACCAGCAGTGTGACCCTGGGCAGGGTGTCAGCCCCCCCTTGCTGCCTCTGCTCTGTGTCCTGCACCTGATGGAGAGGAGTAGAGCAGCCAGGTGGACGGGTCCCTGCTGCTTAAGGGTTCAGGAACATCGTCTTCCCTGAAATCTACGAATGCAGATTTCCAGGCCCCACCCAGCTCTGCTGAGTCGGGATCTGCGTTTTAACCGGAGCCCCGGGCGATTCCTGCGCTGGTTCGTGCTCGAGAAGCCCCGGCGGGCGACAGGCTGTCATGCCGGCCTGGCGCAGCAGAAGCACTGAATACTCGTAGCCGTTATTTCTGGTGGTTCTCCTCCCTGCCTTCTGCACCTTGTACAAACACCGAGAGCTCCTTCCACGGGCCCCGCGTGTGGCTCCAGCCACCGTGCAGAACATCAAAGGACCAGATGAGGCAGGAGGAGCTCACAGCCCAGTGAGGAAAGCAGCCACATGCAGCGTTTTAAGTGCCGTCCAGCAGTGCCGCTGTGATGATTGGATCTCGCCCACGATGCAGCAGGCCCTGGAGTGCCAGGTAGGATGTGGTACCCAGCTGGCAGCTGACACCAAGGCCAGTTCATCTCCTCACCAGCCAGACACATGGTTACCCCGGCAACCAGCCGATGCCGCAGGGACAGTGGAGCAGGACGCCCGCCCGAGTTCCCGCTGTTTCCTTGGAAGCGGTAATGACTACAGGAGGCCACCGCCACTGGGCACCTGGGGCCGAGTGCCCGGGCTCTTTCCCCCCTTGCAAACAGATTGCCCGTCTCCCCGGGAGCCGGCTTTCCAGGAGCTGTCCGTGGAGTGCCCAGTCGCAGCCGGCCTGCCCCCACCCCGGGAACAGGGAACAGGAGGGAGGCTGAGCACTCCAGTTTGCAGGCAGCGGTGGCATGGATCAAGGCACAGAAAGCGCCAGGTGTGCCTCTCAGGGACGTGCTTGTCAGGTGCTCTGCATCCGAAGCTAGACCTGGGTCCCGATTCTGCCTGGCTCATACCAGCCATGTGGCTTAACCTCGCTCAGCCTCGGTTTTCTCATCTGTAAGATGGGACTGGTCATACCACTCACCTTAATGAGTGATTGAGAGGATAAAAAACACGATTTTATACAGAGCGCTAGCGCCGGGCCTCGCTCCTGGAACGCCCTTCAAACGTGATGGCTGTTACTTTCTCCTGTCAGTCACCATAACCCAGGATGCAGGGTGGCTGTTGGCATTATCACTGTAATTAGTATCTTTGTGAGAGGGGTCTGTGCTGAGCCTCACCCCTAGCCAGGCCGGGGCTGGGCTCCCGTCCTTTTTGTACGGTGTCCTCAGTCCTTGCCCCACCGTAGAGCCAGTGCCCCACTCAGAGTAGGGATCCCCGTCATGTTGTCATCTGTCAGTTAGTTGGGCCAGCAGGTAGAGTTCAGTAACGGTACTCGCTAGACTGGGGTCCCCCTAGAGACCCATTAAACCCGGCACTGCCCAGTGGCAGCACTGAAACTGGGCACAGCTGGGGCACCGGGACAGGGTGGTGGCCATCCCGTCATTGTCAAAAGCAACAACAGGTGTGCATAGCAGCACTCGTCACTGTAGCCAAAGGTGGAAATGGCCCAAATGTCCATCCAAGGATGAACAGATAAACTGCAGCCTGTCCATGCAGTGGGATGTTACTCGGCGTGCAAAGGAACGAAGCAGTGACATGCGACAACGTGGATTACCTTGAGAACGTCATGCTTTGTGGAAAAGGCCAGTCCCAAACACCGTGTGTCGCGTGACTCCATGGACGTGAGACGTCCAGATTAGGTAACTCCGTAGAGACAGGAAGACAGGATGCAGACAGATGGTGGCTGCCAGGGGCTGGGAGGGGACATAGGAGGTGACTGCGTAGTGGGGACAGAGTTTCCCTCGGGGTGACGGAAATGCCGTGGAACTAGATAGCGGTGATGGTTGCACAGCGTTGTTAGTATGGAAATACCACGGACTTGTTCACCATAAGATGGTTAATGGTTCATTTTATGGCATGTGAATAAATAAATATATATGTATGTATATGTATTAGGTTACGTATGAAATGTCCAATTTCCTTAAGTACTAAGTTTGACAGTTGATATCTCAGACATTTCACTTTGACACTTCTTGTTTTATTTTTATTGTGAAAAAGATACATCTTTCAAAGGCACATGGCCTGCAATTATCTTTCAGTCTTTTTTAGAGCAATTTTTGTGAAACTATAGATAAGTGTAAAATG
Source organism: Microcebus murinus (assembly GCF_040939455.1). NCBI lineage: Eukaryota > Metazoa > Chordata > Mammalia > Primates > Cheirogaleidae > Microcebus > Microcebus murinus. Next base: position 30,142,177 of record NC_134123.1, read on the forward strand.
TGTGCTATTTTCAAATATGAGTTCCGTCATGGAACCAGTGCAGCGGAGACAGCTCGAAATATCAATGAAGTGTTTGGGAAGGATGTGGCTAATGAACGTACCTCTCGTGGTGTGAGGAGTTCCATTCTGGTGATTTTAATCTTGAAAATGAGCCACGTGGGCGACCTGAGAGCAAGGTGGGTAACGATGAGCTGAAAGCTGTAGTGGAAGCGAATCCGTCTCCACCTACATGTGAATTAGCTGCAAGGTTTGACGTTACCGTTTCAACAATGTTGGACCATTTGGAGCAAATCGGCATGGCAAAGAAGCTGGATAGATGGGTACTGCGTGAATCAAACGAGTGCCAGAAGAGAAATCATCTCGAAGCTTGCCTTTCTTTGCTGTCAAGACATAAAGGCCAACCATTTCTACACCATGTTGTTACATGTGATGAAAATGGATTCTTTTTTGACAGTCACGAGCATTTGGCGCAGTGGTTGGATAAAGATGAAGTACTAAAAATCCGGCCCCAAATCGAATATTCATCAAAAAAAGCTAATGGTGTCTGGTGGTCCAGCGCTGGTATCCATTACAGCTTCATGAAACCTGGTCAGTCGATGACAGCAGATGTCTACTGCAACCAACTGGATGAAATGACGAGGACGCTTGTGATTAAGCAGCCGAGATTGGTCAATAGAGACAGGCCAATCCTCTTGCAAGACAATGATCAACCACATATCACACAAACAACACTGCTCAAACTACGGGGGCTGGACTTGGAAACACTCTGTCATCTACCATTAATCACCAGACCTTGTGCCAACTGACTACCACTTATTCTAGGCTTTGGACCACTTCTTACAAGGAAAAATATTTAATTCTCAAGAAGCTATGGGAAATGCCTTTCATGATTTCATCGCCACTTGCTTTCCAGAGCTTCTTCACTACTGGCATAAACAGGCTACCGTTAAGATGGCAAAACTATGTCGAGAATTTAGGTGCATAGTTTGACTAATGGTACTACTACATCTCAGGTACTACTGCTTGTGTGAGATGTAATAAACTGTACTTTTGACTCGAATTCAGACATTTCATATTTAATGACCCAATGCATGTATGTATGGTGATGACAACCCCCAGTCCCTTGCAGGGCCTGGTCTCGGGCCAGGGTGATGGGCTTTTGCTGGCTCAACCCCTGTGGTCCCCAGGGGCACTGGCAACTGTCCCTGACAAGTCTCAAGGGAAGAATCCCAGCTGGAGAGAAAAAAAGCATTCAGTATGATCCCGGAAGGTCCTTGCCCCCAAAGTCCTGACCTGTAACAAAACCAAACAAAACATATATTGACAATATTTCTTTTGAAACGAGATTTTGCAGTGTCAGTTTCTAGTTAGGTTGAATATCTTCTAGTTGTTGTAAATCCCATGATTAGATCGCCGGTGTCCAGCCCCCTGCCCGGATCTCGCATGTGTGCAGACGGGGGGCGGCGCTGCCTCCTTCCCTGGGGAACTGCGACGGGGCCCTGAGCTTCACCCTGTGGCCTGGGCTGCGTAGGACAGCTGACGTCAGGAATAAGGCCGGGGGCTGTGCGTGACGCTGGGGGGCTGAGAGGTTATGAGCTGGTTTTAGGCTGATGGTGAGGACTCAGGGGCCAAAAGGACAGTTTGGGGATGACACACAGGACAGTCACGAGGCCTGCATTGTGTCTGAAGGCACAGTGTGCTCCGAGGATGTGAGGTAAGGTATTTCAGAGGACTCAAGAGAAGCCAAAAGTGCCCCCACCCTAGTGTCCAGACAGGGTCCCAGTGAGATGGAGGCAGGGGGCAGGGACTCCCACAGGGGGAGGAGGACACAGCGTCACGTACACACTGGCCCTCTGCAGTGATGGAGGGAGACAGATGGGCATGCTGCTGGGTGTCTGGGGGTGTGGGGCCAGGGCCTGCAAGACTTCAGGACTGCCCAATAGAACATTCTGCGATGACCGAAATGTTCTCTCTCTGTACAGTAGCCACTAGCCACATGTGGCCGCTGAGTAACTGCAGTGTCGCCTGTGTGACCTCAACACCGGATTTGTAGTTGCATTTCATTTTAATTAAGCGCAGTGTAAGTGGCCACCTGGGGCCACCAGCTCTTGGACCGGGCAGCTCAGCTCTAGGACCCGCACTGGAAGGACGTTTCCAGAGCCAATCCAGTTCGTCCCTGGCTCATGTTTCTCTGTGGGGTCCTCCTCCACGCTGGGCTCCACAGAGCGCCCGTGCAGCGTCCTGTCTCCACGGCAGGCGGGGGAGCATGCGTGCTCGCGTGCGTGTGTGAGCCCCGGAGGCTGCGGCAAGCGGCAGAGCAGCAGCAGCCCCATCCTCGCACGGCGTGTTCCAGTACGTTCTTAGTCACGCCTCTCCCGGTGAGGGGCACGTTCCAGCTGACGGCTCGTCTCCCGCGGAGGAGCAACAGGCTCTGCCTCCCCGAGCCTGAGAGCCCCAGCGTCTGTGCCTGCTCTGCTGCGAGCAGTCACCAGAGAGATGGCGGGTGTTGCCCAGGTAACGTCCCTTCCCTGACAAGCGAGGACAGCGATAGAGTGGCTGGCTTGCCAGACGGAAGCAGGAGGCTCTGCCTGCTGGCTCTGCTTGTTGCAGCTGGGGGGCTGGGGGGCTTGCTCGGTGCTGGGAGCCCTCCTGGGTCCTGCCTGCTCTGGACCACTCCACTCACTCTCAGGCTGGGTGGCTGATGGAAATTAGAGTTGCTGTTTAGCCAGGACCCAGGCTCAGTGTTTTATGTATATTATCTCATGGAGTAGGCACAGCAAGCCCACAGCAGTTATTCTTAGGCTGCTTTGCAGATGAGGAAACTAAGGTGCGAATAATAGACGGTAAGTCCCATGAGCTCGTGGGCGTCCTTACTACTCAACACGATGCTTGGCACGTCGTAATCTATGGTTGCCAATGAGCTTTGTTGGACGATTGGATGGCAGGGTGGATATATATGGATTAGTGGATGGTACAGGGGTAGATGGATGGATGGATGAGTGGTTGGCTGGATGGGCAGGTGGATAGATAGATGGGTAGGTGGGTGCATGGATGGATGGATGAGTGGATAGATAGATGAGTGGGTGGATGGATGAAGTAAAGCTTAGATTTCAGCTGAAGTCTGCTTGCAAAACCTGTACTCCTAGCCGCTAAGACATGCCGCTTGTGGCTTTGTTGCATGGCCTCTACCTCCCTAGGCTGGCATTTTTTAAAAACAACTTAACTGAGATATAATTTACATGCCATAAGGTTGACCCATTGTGAGTGCACAGTTCAGAGATTTTAGAAGATTTATAGAGTTGTGCAGCCATCACCACAGTCCAGTTTTAGAACATTGCCACCATCTCTCGAAAGATGCCCTTGTGCGCGTTTGCAGTCTAATCCCTGTTGCCGTGTTCCAGCCACAGGCAGTAACCATTCTCCCTGCTGTCTCTATACATTTGCCTTTTCTAGACCTTTCATATACAAGGAATCGTACAGTGTCTTTTATGTGTGGCATGATAGTTATGAGGTCCATGCATGTTGTAGCAGTTTTGAGTAGTTCAGTCCTTTCTGTTGCCAGATACTGTTCCGTTGTGTGTCTGTACTGTGTCTGCTGTCTCCATTCATCAGTGGATAGATTGGAGTTGTTTCCAGCCTGGGGGAATATTATTATGGATACTATTATTATGAAATACTGTTATGAATAATGTTGCTATAGACATTCACGTGCTTATCTTTGTGCAGAGTATGTTTTTATTTCTCTTAGGTAGCTTCTAGGAAAAGAATTGCCAGATCATAGGATAAATTTACGTTTAATGTTTTAAGAAACTTTCTAATGGCGTTGCAATACGACTGTGCCAGTTTGCTCTCCCGAGCTGTGCACGAAGATCGCAGTTTCAACGCATCTTTGCCTGCACTTGGTGTTGTCTGTCCTTTCTGTGGCAGCCATCGGAGCGGATGTGAAGTGGTGTCTCTTCACGGTTTCAGCTCTCCTTTCCCTGATGGCTAGTGACATTGAACACCTTTTTGCTTGCTCACTTCTAGGCTGGGATTTGACTTTTAAAGCCAGAGCTTGGCAAACCTTCTCTATAAAGGGCCAGAATAGCAAATATTTGGGACTTTGCGGGCCACGTTTGATTTCTGTCACATGTTCTGTGTGTTTATTTTCCTTCACAACCCTTCAAACACGTAAGACCATCATGGTTTCGTCGTGTAAAAGCAGGTAGAGGGCTGGGCTCGGCCCACGTGCTGTCGTTTGCCAAGCCTGCTTTGTGCGCCACACCAGGTCACGTGCCCGGCCACAAGGCAGTTCCAAGGCCCCTGTCTGCCCCCGCCTCAGAGGCATCCAGGGCCTGTGGGGGTCCATGCTAGACAAACCACGGGGCCACCCAGCCGCGTGGGCTTGGCGGGAGGACCATCGTGCAAGCCTGGCGTCGGGATTCCGGGGGCGTCCTTGTCCCAGCCCCACCGTGATTCATTGCCTGATGAGCGCATCAGCGTTCCTGGGATGAGACATGCTGATCTGTCACCTGAGGAGGGGGTCCTGGGCATTGTTGATCCTGGACAGGCCTTCCTCTCCCCTGTGGCCGTCCCATTCCAGGGCTCAGAGCCTCCTCTGGGGACAAGGGCCTGTCTGCACCCTCCGTACCTGTGACACTGCAGCCCACCCTCCACCCTCTAGTGGCCTGGTCTTCACCCTCAGGGCCTTGTGGGTTTGTCCTGGCTCTCGCCCGGTGCCACCAAGCATTCTTGACACCTTCAGTGTCCCCTGGCGAATCTGTCCCTCCTCTGCACCCACCTCCACCAGCCCGCACTGATGTGCTGGAAGGAGCTTTGGGGTTGGCCAGAGCCAGGTTTGACTCCCGCATTGTCCCTTTCTAGCCGCTTCACTCGGGACAAGTCACGTCCCCCCTCGAGCCACGATGGCCTTCTGTGTCGGGAGGTGCTCGCCGTGCTGCGTCGGAAGCTGCAGCCCCGCGCACCCTCGCAGCATGGCTCTGCCACCCTGCCTGCGCACGTGGGTTTTCCTGTCTGTGGGTTCACTGCGGTCTGAACACAGGACAGGCGCAAGTACTGGGAAGGTAAGCGCGCCGGTGGACAGACGCCCCGGCCGCTCGCTCCCTGGGTGGTCTACCCCGAGGCGTGTCTGCACTGTCCCCGGGTACCCAGCAGGCGTGAGCTCCCGTCGCCCGTCCCCTGGCGCTCAGCAGTGCCCCGTTTGCTGACCGTCTTCTCTTCCGTCTCACTTCTCCGCTGTCCCCTCCGGGGATTCCTGTAATCACTTCGCAAATCAGTCAACCATTTGCACTCAGTTCCCGAGGATGTGCCGAGGGGGCTTCGCCTACGACAGGTGTCCAGCTGCTAGGTGAGGAGTGAGCGAGGACGTGCCCAGTGGATGTCAGCCCTCGTCACAGCCGCTGGGACCTTGTGGTTTCAGTGTAGCCTCTGTGAACTCTTTCCCGTGGGTGCCTCTGAGGCCGGGGCCGGGCGCCCGTAGGAAAGCTGTTGTCCTCCTGCGCTAAGGAGAGGAGCCGTTGGTGAGCGCCAGGCGGGCTGCAGCGGTGACAAGAGCTCATCCCTGAAGCCGCGCGGGGTGCAGACACTGCCCTCAGGCCCTACTCGGCCTCAGGCCGGCTCGCGAAGTCCATGTGCGGAGAGCAGGAGATTGGACTCACAGTCCCCAACCCCGCAGGCTGGTCATATCTTGCAAAGTTTAAATGAGAGTTGGCTCAAATGATATCCGCCAAATATTAACGGTGGCTATTTCTGGGTTGTGGGATTTTTTTAGGCCTTTTTAAATATATCTTCTTTGTGCTATTCGGTATGGTTTAAATTTTTCACGATGAGCATGCGTCATCCTGACAAAAAGAATGAAGTGTTATTCTTTGAAAAGTAAATAACTTGCAGCTGATCAGAAGGGAGCACACTTAACCGGGCTCTACTATGGGAGGGCCTGGGTGTGGATCGCGATGGTTTTCTTGGGGGCTGAAGGTATGGTGAATTTTTTGTGATCATTTCATGGTCATTTAAAAAATTGAGGGCCGGGCGCGGTGGCTCACGCCTGTAATCCTAGCACTCTGGGAGGCCAAGGCGGGCGGATTGCTCAAGGTCAGGAGTTCAAAACTAGCCTGAGCGAGACCCCGTCTCTACCATAAAAATAGAAAGAAATTAATTGGCCAACTAATATATATAATATAAAAATCAGCCGGGCATGGTGGCTCGTGCCTGTAGTCCCAGCTACTCGGGAGGCTGAGGCAGGAGGATCGCTTGAGCCCAGGAGTTTGAGGTTGCTGTGAGCTAGGCTGACGCCATGGCACTCACTCTAGCCTAGGCAAGAAAGCGAGACTCTGTCTCAAAAAAAAAAAAAAAGAAAATTGAGCAATTCTCCGAGCACAAGCTAAATCCATAGACTGCAGGGCTCAAAGGAGCATTTGTCTCTGGGAAGGGTTGGGTTCCAGAGAAGCCTCGGTGGACTGGGTGTGTCTTGACATTAAAGTAATTGAGTGCCACAGACAGTCACTGTCACCAGCGTCACCATCAACAGCACATTGACTCTTCGCTAAACACTCACCCCCGACAGGATTGCCATGCGTTTCTGCTAGTCCCGCAGGATCTAAGAGGACAGGCAAGTGAGTGTTTCTGCTCTTCGCCTACGCCCTGCTGGGCCTCCGGGAGGAGCTTGTCCCTTTCTAGTTGTTGGTGTGGAATGGGCAGACGGGTAGAGAACAGGGAGACCAGGGAGCTGCAGGCGGGACGGCAGGGAGAGCAAGTTAGTGGATGAAAGACCGGGACAGTGGGAGAAAGAAGAAGGAAGAGGGGGGAGAGGCGGCAGGAAAGGTCTGGGACGATGAGGAGGGGCAGTGTGCGTTCACGTGGGGACGGGCCGGGGAGCAGGCAGGTGGCTCGGCAGAGTGCGGGCCGGGGTGGTGGAGAGGAGACAGCACGCCGTGTTGCCTCGGTTTACACGTCTGGGTCCTTTAAGTTTCTCAAAGGAGACGGCTCGAGTCTCAGAGTCCCTTTTTGTTAGTGTTGGCAGTTTTACTTGGACTGTGCTTTGTGTGCAGAACGGACCGCATGGGTCACGGCTGGTGAGGGTCACAGGTTGGAAGAGGCTGCAGGTGTTTCATGCCTAATTCACGGAAGGGGGACCGCAGGCTCAGCGGGTGAAATCTTGGTAGGAGGAACCAAGTCTGTCTGACTCGAGTGAACCTCCCATCCCGCCACAGTGTGTCACTCTGTTCCCGTGGGTGTGGACTACGTCCCCCCAAATACTTCCTTTATAGCACCGGGTCCCAAGACCACTTTGTCATGTTTAACTCAGAAACTGAGTGGCACGGAGCCTCACTTTGAGCCTCCGCAGCCAGCGGGGACCCTCACCCCCCTTTTCCTCCTTCCCTCCTTCTGACTTGGCTCGGAGATTGTGACATGTCACCCCAGCTGTCTGCTGGTGTGGTGACAGTAAAATGAGGCTGTCCCCAAGGGGCAGAGTACTTAATGAAGGAGTTCATCCAGTTAGGAAGAGTCTCCCAAGCACGCCGGGGCTGCAGCGGGCAGATAGCTGCAGAGGCGCAGATGGGAGGGGACACTTGGCCCGGACCTCCGCCTGCCGAGGCCTCTGTTTCCATGATGTCAGAGAGGCGGAACTAACGCCGCCTCAAATCCAGGGAGGCAGCAGCCCCTGCCCCAGCCGCCCTCTGGCTTCGGACGTGGCGCCAGGCGAAGGTGAGAAGGCTCCCGTCTTGTCACCAGGTGGATGTCGAGGGCAGCGCTGGGTTTCCTGGGGGCCGTTTGGGCTCCATCCCCACCGGCTGGAGTTGAGTTCTGGGCGCCGCACCCGTCTGTCGTGTTCTTTAGCTGAACAGCCCTCTCCAAGGGGCCTCTTAGGATCAGCGTGAGCGGGAACAGTTCCTTCAGCTCAGCGAAAGCCCCGTCGTGGGCCATGAACGTTTCCACTCTTACTGCAGTTGGATACTCGGGGAATAAGTCTGGCAGAAGACATGAGCTGAAAGCAGAATCTCTTCCTTCTCTGTTTTAAGTCATCGGGAACAGTGTGGGAAATGAGTCTTCTAGGCCTGGCTGTCTGCAAGCACACCTGGGACTTGGGACAAAACTCGTCCTTCCTTCGGGTGTCAGTTTCCCCGAGACGGGAGTGGTCCAAGTGCACAGTCCCGGGGCCTCCTCCACCTGGCGCGTCTGACTCTGTGGTCGTCCTTTCTCTCGCCTTGCACTTCCACCCTTGTCGCGTCAGTAACGTGTCCGTGTCTCTTTCTCTCTCCCGACCAGAAAAAGATCTACAAATACAAGAAAGTGCTGAGCAACCCCAGCCGCTGGGAAGTCGTCCTGAAAGAGATCCGGACTCTGGTGGACATGGCCCTGACCTCCCCGCTGCAGGACGACTCCATCAACCAAGCCCCGCTGGAAATCGTCTCGAAACTGCTCTCGGAGGTGAGGCACCGCCCTCCCGTCCCCGTCCCTGTCCCCTTGTAAGGTGCGTGCCTTGACCTCTGCTGAGCAGCGCACGTGAGCAGAGCTCCACGCGGGTTTGCATCCTGTCCCTGTCGCTGAAGGAGGTGAGCAGTGTCCCACCCAGCGATCGGGGAGGTGCCAGGCGTGGTGCGGGGCCCGGGAGTCCATCTCAGCTTCCCCCAGCGCTGGCCGCGCCACCCCCGTGACCACCCACCGCCTACGGGTATGCTTTGTGTAACTCACAAGGGATTTTAAAAATCAGAAGATTTCACAAGAAAATGGGAATTTCAGGCTTCTGTTTAAAAACAATCAGAAAATCCAGCTGTAATTTGTGGCTGGCACCACCCACTAGCCGTGGGTGCCAAGTGCTGTTTGGGGTGTTCGAGTAGAGATGAGCCCCCTGCCCTGCTGGAGCTTGTGCCCCAGCCGGAGAGACGGGTGCTGAGCAACGGAACTTCATCCCGCTTCGGGTTAGGCGAGGGGTGCTTCGGAATCATATCTCTTTCTGCTATTCTGGGCCTTTGCCATTAATACTTCTCTCGTTTATTTGCATGCGTGGCCCTCTGGGGACACTGGGCTTGATGACTCTTGATTTAAACTGTGCACAGCCGCCCGAGTGGCGCTTCTGTCCCCCTCCCCTGAGAGTGGCACCCAGTCCCTGAGTTGCTCCCAGCAGACTCCCGCATGAGTGCCCTGCTGCCTGGGGTACGTCTGTCCCTGCAGGCCCAGGCCTGTCACTACCCATCTGTCCAGGGACCTGGCATAGGCCCTCCTTGTCTGCTGAACGGAGAGGGTCCCTCGCCCAGAGATGAGGCGGGGTGAGAGGTAGACAGTGCAGATGAGGAGAGGGAGACCCAGAGATACCAACTCAAGTGGCAGGTCTGTAGTGGACACACCGAGCTCTTTTATTTCGAGACTGATCTGCCCCCCACCACCCCACCCCCGTTTCCACCCGGCTGGGCTACCGTCACACCCTCGCTGGGTCGGATAGTACCCAGAGTGGCAGATGTGCCTGTTGCCAGCCTCTGGCGCGATTTCTTTCATGTCCTTTCTTGGGATTTAAAGTAAGGATCCCCAAGTTAGCTGCCCCCCAAGTGCTAGGACGGAGGAATAAAGACAAAGAAAGAAAATGGAAGAAGTCTCCCCCCCCCCCCCAGGCTGTGCATCTTCTGTGCGACAGGCAGGCTTCTGTGTTACTGGCCTGTTTCTGCTGCTGACAGCTGGCGTTTGGTGAGGGGCCAAGCTGGGACTGCAGCCCAGGCGGACTGACCCGGCACCCGCTCCCACGAGGCTTGATGCCTCTCCCAGGGGCCCGAGCATTTTCTTGAGCACATATTCTGTGACAGACACTTCGAAAGGCCCTTAGACCTGCCCAATTCCCCCCAAGCACCCCGCAAGGGAAGTATTAAAATGTACAGAGGGTTAACGGGGTGCGAGGAGGCCGAGCGGCTCTCCCGGGGTCACTCAGCTAGGGCCGGGACCCACGCCCAGTCTGCCCGGTCACACAGCACACGCTCCTGCACACGGGTGTGACGTGAGCCCGGGTTGGTGGGGACTGTGTAGTGCGTGTGTCGCTACAGAGAGGAAGAGTGTGCTGTGGGGTCAGAGAGACCTGGCCCTGCCCCCGCTGCGTGGCCTTGGATGGCTTGCTGGGCCTCTCCCTACCCAGGTGCCGTCTGTAAGTTGGGGCTCAGACTAGTACCTGCTTCATCGAATGGAGGATGGGACACTCTAATGCACATAAAATGCTGGGCACTCACCTGACACCCGGGGCTTTTGCTAAGTGGGTGCGTTTCCATTGTCATGGGAGACCTCGGCTGTGGTCTGGACCCCAGAAGCAGCCTCAGCCACTTGTCTGGCTGGAAAACAAACACACCCTCCCACCTTCTTGCCCTTTTTGGTTCCAGTATTGAGGGTGAGGTTCTTCCTCTGCTCTTGGTACTCAGAGTGCTTCCAAGGCCACCTCTGGCTCCAGGTATCGCCAAAGCCACCGAAGGTTCTGGAAGGGAGGGGGCATCGTGGGGCAGCTGTTTAGGTGGCAGGACAGTTCTGAGAAAGAGCTGTTTGTTTGCCAGCAAAGCCAAGCCGGATGTCCCCAGCTTCCTCCCAGGCCTCGTGGAGATGAGTGTGTGGAGTGGCCACTTAGCCTGAGATTCGAGAGCTCCCTGTCACCCAGGGCTGCTGGTGAGCACTGTCCACCTGCGGTCACAAACAGTCCTGGTTAGGAGGAGTCTCCTGCAGAATGCACAGCTGCCCCCATGACCAGGACAAAGGACTTCCAGGAAAGGTGCATGTGTAGGGGTGACGGTCGGGCCGGTCCCTTCGGAGCCTGAAACATGGCACTGCCCCCTGCGTGCATGGAGCTGTAGCTCAGTGGTTGGAAATACAGGCTTTGGAGTCAGGACAGAGAGGGGTGCAAGGCCCCAGTCCACCACCTGCCACCTGGGCACCGGGAGTGACCGTGCCGGCAGCGTGTGGGAGCTCATCATCAGTGGGACGGTAGGAGAACCTGTCACAGTAAAGAAATCATGGAATGAGCGCAGCAAACCTTGCACAGCGAGCTCATCGTCAGGCCCAGACCATAGCTGGGCTTTGATTGTCCCCAGGCTGAATGGTGACTGATACGTAATAATCCATCATAAACTGGGGCTCAGACTCTACTAAAGTCCACAAAAGGAAAAGAGGTTTCTGGACGCAGGGCACCACGGGTCAGTCCTCACCCAGATCAGGTGTCTGGTGGGGACGTGTGGAGACTCCTGCTGATCGGACACTGAGCCGGTTCCGTGGCCTCCCCCCGGCGGCAGGCGGCAGCGTGGTGGGCAGAGCACGCTCTCGGCTCACTGGCTGGTCTTTGGCCGCAGCTGCTGTAGACGAGTTAGAAACCGCCATGCCCCTGAAACCCGTTCAGGTGGTGGGAGCCGGGGCTCTTTGCAGAACATTGGCGCCATAGATCTTGCCAACACCGTTCACACGAGGCGTCGCTGTACAGGCAGCAGACGAGGCCGTTAGGAAATTCGAGCTGACACCAGTGAAGCCCGCACCTACCAAAGCAGACAAAGCGGCACACCACAAAACAAGCAGGAAAGACAACAGTGGCTGTTTGTGTTCCCACGATCCCTCCCCTCCTCGTTCACACACTCACAGGCTAGTGACGCAGGTTGAGCATCCCTAACCCAGAAATCCAAAATGCTCCGAAATCCAAAACGTTTTTGGACACCAACATGACACTCAAAGGAAATTCTCATCGGAGCGTTTGGATTTGGGATTGTCAGATTAGGAATGTTCAACTGGTAAGTATAATGCAAACATTCCAAAATTTTCAAAAATCCAAATTCTGAAATACTTCCAGTCCCACGCACTTTGGATATGGTATATTCGGTCTGTAACAGGTACCAATTGTTTAGGAAAATTCTGGATTGGAGAGGGAGGGAAAAAACTCTAAAATTTCAGCAAGCTTAATCTGTCCAACTAATTTTGTTTTTGCAAATCAATTGCTAGAATTTAGCCAAAACCTCTTGGGTTCACTCATGGAACACCAGTGTTCCCTGGGAACCTAGTTTGGGAACCGCTGAAATAATGTACATGTTACTCCTAAAAGACTGCCTGGCACAGAGCTGAGACTCCTCAAAGCTCTGCTTCTTTATCCCCGTTACTGAAACAGAAACTGAGTGTCACCGAGACGTAACTCATCCAAGGCCACACGACTATCGAGCAGTGAGACAGAGACAAGGAACTCGGTCTTTCTCCCTCCCCCAAAGCTGTGCTTTGCCCACTTCCCAGCCTTGCTTTTGAGGGTGTTTTGATCTGTTTAATTAGGGAAAAGTGACAACCACACTTGGTCTGAGAGGCTGAACATGTTTGGAAACTGAGCGCACCTTGAAATCCACACGTTCAGCGTTCTTAATTCTGTTTCTTGTTTTCTTTTGTTTTCCTCCGGCTTTCCCCGACCCACCCTGCAGAACACGAACTTGACTACCCAGGAGCATGAGAACATCATTGTGGTGAGTTCCCCTCGGGCCCTGCCCGTCCGCCCTGCCCGGCTCCGGAGCCCGCAGCCCTTGCTCAGCCTGAGCCCGCCGCGGACGCGCCACGTCCCCTTCTTGCTCGTTCCCGTCTTTCCCGTGGAGCCAGGCAGGTCTCCCTGCTGCCTTCGCCCGTGTCCCAGCCCCGGCTGGCGAGGGTGTGTTGTCCGTCTTCGGGGTTCGTACAAACGTGCCTTGCTCGCCGCCTCCTTCCGGGGTCTGGCGCGGGGAGACCGTGCAATTATTCAGAGGCACTTCCCCATTACCTGAAAGGAAAACCGTCTCCTCTTGCCCCGGACACGTCTCCTAATTCATCCACAAACAGAACCTGACTCTCACTCCCTCTGATACACAAAGTGAGATGATATTTTCTGGGACTCAACTATGATGTAAGCGTCTTCGGGGTAAAATATCTTCCTGGGTGATTTGAAGCTATGAGACCGGAGTCTCGCTGGGGAGAAGAAAGACATGAAATTGCACCTACTGGCTGCTAAGCACTGTGCCGTGCGCTTGAATCCCCAGATGACTGGGTCAGCTTCTGTCCCCGGGGAGTCACCCCGTACCGTAGGAAGAGAAATGTGATCACCACAAACAGAGACACGTGGTGTAGAGAGTGATAAGCTCCCCCGGGAAAGGGGCTGGAAAGCTTTCCAAAGGAGTGATGTCTGAGCTGGGTTTTGAAGGATCAATAGGAGTTCGCCAGGTGGCAAAACAGGGTGAGGGCATCCTGAAGAGGGGAATCAAAATACGCAAGGGCACAGGGATTTAAAGCAGTATGGTATGATGTGTTCTGGAACTGTCAGCATTGCTGGAGCATAAAGCATAAGGGAAGGGGAAGCAGGGAGATGGAGCTTCAAACGGAAGCACGAGGCAGAGCCTTGCGTGCTCAGGAGAAGACCTTAGAACCAGCCTGCCCAGGAGTTACGGCTTCAGCCTACCAAACAAGAGCCACACCCAGTCACCGTGCCCCTGGCAAGCCCTGCCGGGAACTGTGTGCGCGACGTTAGCTGAGCCCAGGCCTCTTGTGCAGAGTAAAGCCGCAGCTTCGGCCTTTACTCCCAGCTCGTGCCTGGCACGTGGCAGGTGCTCAGTGGGTGTTTGCTGAAGTCATAGAAGTTTCTTCCACGTTCCACCCTGGCCGTCCATTGCCTTCTCCTACCACAGCAGGAGGACAAGTCAACCCGGGCACCCCCAATCACCCTTAGCACCCTTTTCTGGCATAATATTAATTAATCAATCCATTCAACAGACATTTGTTGAGCGTGTGAGTGTGCGTGTGTGCCAGGCACGGGCTCTGTCCCGCAGACAAGACAGAGAACAAGCTACGAGCCCTGCCGCTGAGGGTTTGCTGTGTGTTGGGAGAACCCAGCAGCTCAACAGATGATCAAAAATATGGCAAAGGATTGACACTGACGATTGTTCTGGGTGTCGGGGGGCCCAGCGGGGAAACACTGAACCTCCTCTGTCAGGGAGGATGTTGGGAGGAAGATGACAGAGGACTTCTAGGAGGAGGTGACCAAGCTGAGCCAGCAAGGATGGATAGGAGAATGTCAGGTTAACAGATCAAGCAGGGAAAGGCGGTCCAGGCAGGGGGACCAGCGTGTGCAAAGGCAAAGTGGTAAGACTCTGGCTGGCACAGAACCAGGGGGAAATGTGAGTGCCCAGGAAGGAGGCGGTGCCCCCTCGCCCTGCCGGTGACACCTGTGGGTCCCACCAGGTGCCAGGTAGCACTGCAGGAGGGCTACGGCTTCACTTTCAGGACAGGCCTGGGAAAGAAATTTCGATCTAAGAAATGCAGGCTACATCTATCCAGCTAATTTGCCTGGAATGAACCCTTAATTGGGGAGGAATTTGACCTGAGGGTCTGACCCTCAGCCCTCCATTGCACAGCCCCTGGTTCAGTACTCGTGTTCCTATCGCTGCTGTCATGGTGTGGCATCTTCCGGAGCCTGCTTGCATTCCAACACTTACATTATCCTCTTTGCTCTATTGGCAATTAGTCTTCTCCCGATGGGGCTTGGTATTATCTATTGATTTTTCTACCATAGCTTGAGTAGAAAGTGGTCATTCCCTGGCCAGGCAGCAGTAACCGTTGGTTACTGGGCTGTCACTGAACGAGCACAGACCGGAGTCCAAACCCCAGCCGCGGCCCCACTCCCTGTGGGGGTGCTCAGAATGGAATGCGTGCGTAAAGCTGAATGCGGGGTCAAGTTCAGAGCCAAGTTCAGACCTGGGCCCACCGCAGAATGGCTGTGAGTTTGGGCGAGTAACAGCACTTGTGATATTATTTAATTTTATTTAAAATAGCTTTAAGTTTGCACGTTTCATGAGTATATTTTCATTGTAAAACAAAAGATTTCAACTCATTCCAGCACCCGCTTCAGAGACATCCCCTGTTACAAACCATACAGACATGTGGTTGTGGTTTTAGTTTTGACATTAATGATGTGATGTTGTTCTGCATTTGTCTGTTCACTTAACAATATGTCTTGGAGATTCTTCCAAGTCATTTCATTTTTTTTTTTGTCTTTGGGTCTAATTGAATTTTTTTTTATTTTGGCATATTATGGGAGTACAGATTTTAAGGTTTCAATAAATGCCCTTTCCCCCCTTCATTTTTTATTTTTTTGGAGATGGGGTCTCACTCTGTTGCCCAGGCTGGAATGCAATGCCCACATCACAGCTCACTGCAACCTCGTCCTCCTGGCCTCAAGTGACCCTCCTGCCTCGGCCTCCCAAAGTGCTGGGATTATAGGTGTGAGCCACGGCACCTGGCCTCTTCCAAGTGTTTTTGTATATATCTACTCCAGGGTTTCTCACCCTTGGAGCTAGCGACAATTAGGGAGGGATAATTCTTTGTTTCGGAGGCTGTTCTGTGCATTGTCAGGTGTTTAGCAGCATCTCTGGCCCCAGTTCACTAGATGCCCATAACACACCCTTGTTGAAACAAAGGTGACTCCAGACATGTCAGTTACCTCCCCCGGTGCAAAATCCCTCCCAGTTAAGAACCACTGGTCTACCCTCATTCTTTCTAAGTGGCTCTAGAATAGTTTTATTTAACCAGATGACCATTCCGATGGTTTCCAGCCAACTTAATGCTCTAAACCTCAAGTCTTCTCATCTGTGAAATGGGTATAAAAAAAAGAACCTTTCTTACCAGGCTGATGGGAAGGTTACATGAGCTGATGCACCTAACATGCCAAGCAGAGGGCCAGGCTATTAGAAAGATTCCACAAAAATGTAAGCTTTTTATTTTTCTACTGTACATTTAAAAATTATCATCACTCTGTGACCAGGGCAGGCCTGGTAGCCTCCCTGACCCTCTGTCTCTTCATCCGTACAAATGGAAATTACCACTTGACCTCACAGGTTGTCCTGAGGGTCAAATGAGGTAACGGCCAAGGGAGCACCAAGCCCATGCCTGACGCCCACTGTAGGCGCTTCATTAGTTCCCACCCTTTTACCCTTTGACTCATTCCCATAAAAAGGGGAGCCCGGTTTGTAGGGGATTGAAGGGACTCAACCCAGGGGGACCGCACCCTGCCCAAGGTCCTCCCCCGCCCGCAGCTGGTCCCAGGGCTCGGTCTGGGTAGGGGAGCCCGCCCGCCTGGCAGTGACTCACAGGCTGGGAGGGGCCACCTGACCCGCTGCCGCTGCCACGGCCTGACCTCTTCCTGTGTTTACGGGCCGGCCGTGCAGGGTTCCTGGCTGCAGAGAGGAGGGCGGCTGGCACGCGGGAGTAAGAGCGGGAGGGAGAGGGAGAGCAGACCCCTCGCGTGGGCTTGGATGTGAGCGTGCAGAGCCGCGCCTCGGGCCTGGCTTCCTTTTCCATGGTTTGCTTTCCTTCGTTGCCCGGTTTCTCCTTGGCAATGTAGCCGGTGCAGCCAGGCAGGCCGTTTGTTTCCCAGTCGTGTGGAGAGCCGGGGCTACGTACTAACCAGTCGTAGCTCAGGCTCTGGACTCGGGGACGTGGGTTCAGGTTCTGGCTCCACCACTTTGTAGCTGTGCAACCTCGAGCAGCTGACTTAACCTCTCTGACCCTTGGTTTCCCCTCCTAAAGGGGCAACACTAATGCCCACCCCAGAGCAAGCAGTAAAGATTAAGTCACATAGTGCAGCTGGCACAGAGCGGGGCACACGGAGTGCAGACGACACTGTTACACACGAAGGTCCCTGACTTTACCGTGGTGCAAAAGCAACATGCACGCAGCAGAAACCGCACTTCATATTTTGAATTTTGACATTTTCCCGTGCTGTTGGCACGCAGCACGATACCCTCGTGATGCTGGGCAGCGGCCGCGAGCCGCGGCGACTGACACTGCGCAATGTGCTGTGTCGCCAGGCGATTTTGCCCAGCTCTTGGCGCATGCGCGTGTCTGCGCACATTCGAGGTAGCCTGGGGTAAGCTCTGAAGCTCGGTGGTTTGGGCGTGGTCCGTGCATCTCTGACTTACGATGTTTCCCACTTACGCCGGGTCAATGAGGACGTGACCCCCCTGTCATAAGTCAAGCAGTGTCTACTGCCTTTGGCTGTATAGTCATTGGTCCCTGCGGCTGCGGGGGCGTGAGAGTCCGTAGGGCTCGCCCTTTGCAGAAGGCGAGGGGGCTGGGTGACACAGTCGGAGGCTCACCGCCACCCCCGCCCACGCCGCCCAGCGGAAATAACGACAGCAGCGTCATTTCTGTGTCCGCGCCATCCAGTCCGGTAGCCGCTAGCTCCATGAGACTATGGGGCATTTGAACTGTGGTTGGCGCCAGTAAAGAACTCTATTTTTAATTTTAGTTAAAACCGTGTGTTTCGTGTCGATTAAAATGTAAGTAGCGCCTGTTGCTGGTGGCCATAGTCCCGGGGGGCGCAGGCCTGGGCAGGGGTGGCGGGGCCCAGCCACCGGCTCCGTGCGGCAGCCCTCCTGCTGGCGCTGGGAGCAGAGGCGCGGCCGCGTGAGTAAGGGGCAGCTAACTCGTCTCTCACTGGTGTCCAGTCACGCTTTCCGTTGCAGAGTGGTTCCGGGAGCAGCAGAAGGCCTGGCCAGCCTTGGCAGGAAATGAATTCAAGGAGCGTTTGATGTTCTCGCTTCCTTAATATTAGTAAAGCAAAGTGTGTCTGGAAACATATTGATTGTCCCAACTGGGAGGGGGTGCTCCTGGCACCTAGCGAGTCGAGACCAGGGACGCTGTCCACCCCCTGCCCTGTGCAGGCCACCCCCCCCAGATGCCATCCCCAGTGAGGGCTGAGAAACCGGCCAAGTCCCTCCCGGGGACTCTGGGGGCCCACTCGCCAGGTGAGGGAGCCGAGGTTAAGAGAGATGAAGTCACGTGCTCTGACAGTCACACTGTGCTATGACGGTCACACTGTGCTATGACAATCACGCAGCATCTGTGCTGGGGACTCTGCCCCAGCCTGCACTCATCACCTGGTGTCCTGCCTCCTGGTCAGGGGGACATGGGTGGACGCCAGCAGGTCACGAAACCCTAAAAGTGTGCACATCATCGTGGGTGCGTGTCTTTTGTATTTTTCTGGGTGACAGTTCGGAGCTTTCACCAGCTTCTCACTGGAAGCCATTCCTCCCCCTCCCAAAAAAAAAAAACAAAGTTCAGGCTCCCTGGCTACAAATTCAAAACGGGCCTTTCCTGCCCTAAGGGTGGCAGGAGGCTGTGTCTTCCATTGTGAGTCCCCCTTTTCTGCGGAGCCCCCACGCGGCCCCCTCGCAGTCCCTGCGGAGAGATGCGACTGGTCACTTGTTCCTTGTCTTGCAGGCGATCGCTCCTTTGCTGGAAAACAACCATCCGCCGCCAGACCTCTGTGAATTCTTTTGCAAGGTATGGCGCGGCGGAGGCGGGCGGTGTTTGCGGGAAGTAACCTGCTGCTGTGCGTACACGGTGGGGGGAGGCGGGGGTGGCTTTGGACAAAAGGCTGCAAACCCAGGCCCCACAGATTCATCTCAGGGTCCGGGACACAGGCAGGGTCGTGCCGGGCACCCGTTCTCTGGTCACAGCACCTCTCTGCCGGATAGGCAGTCAGGGAGAGCCTGGGTCCCAACCGGGGGCATCTGGCTTTTCTCTGGAAGAACTCAGGGCTGTCCTGGGAGACAGAGTGCAGCAGGGTTCGGAGCCCTGGCGTCAGAGCCGGGTTATTATTAGACAAGGCTGCTCCTCGCACGGCTGGCCCATGGCGGGGTGCAGCTGTGGGCTTTCCCTGATCGGGGCAGCAGCAGGCCGTGCCCGGTCAGCTTGGAGGAGCCTCGAGGCTGCGCTCCATGCCCCGGCCTCAGCGCCAGCCTCCCAGTGAGGCTCATGCAGGACTTGTTGGGGACACATCGGGGGCCAGGCACTCCCCCCTTCCTAGAGCACATCTCAGCCGCCGCGTGGGAACCGGCGCACAAATCCGTTTTGTTCTTTGCTGTGAGATTTGGTTTTTCAGGGTACTAATGTGACGTCCTTGGAGACACACGTGGCCTGAGTCCCCCCCTCCCCTAGTGCTCCCATCTTCCTCCTGCCCACCCCCAGCTGCCTTCGCTCCCGCCAGCTCCCACTGGCCGCCCCGTCCACGGCCACACGCTGTTCCTCGGGAGGGTCGGGCCGTGTCCACCAGCGAGACCAGCTCGTAGGGTGGAAAGCGAGCACCAGAGGAGCGAGGGGACCTGAACCCTGCCCCTGTCCCAGGGTCCCCTGAGTGTCAGGAGTCAGGACTGTATGGTCCCCTTTGACCCACACACCTGCTGGCCTGAGGTGCCCAGGGTGCGTTCCAGGGCCGGGAGCACGCCGCGGCCACTCCGAATGCGGCGTACGCAGTGTGCGCCATCTGGTCTAAGTGAGGGCGCACACACACAGGGGCGCAGGCTCCTTAGGGCACAAGAGGGGACCCCTGCGCCCCCAGAGCTCATGGGTATCATGTCCCCGGCAGAGGGGATTGGACAGCCCGGCGTGTGGGCTCTGAGAGGAGGTGCCACAGCGAGTCGCCTCCTTTCTCGACAGTCTCTCCAGACTCCTCCACGTCTGCCTCTTTTCTCCTCCCAGGCTCAGGGTTTCTCTCACACCTCCTGATTTCAAGCTTTTGTTCTAGAACAGTGGGCCTTGGTTCACAGCATATCTTATTACCTGGGGGGTCCTGGTAGCCGGTTGGAAAAGGGTGAGCTAGAAAAAACTACCATTTTGGGGTCCCCTGCTACAGTCCCTTGCGGGTGTCAGAGGAGAGGGAGGGGGTCCCAGCCCCGGGGGTGCCGGTCCTCTGGCCGCTTTCCCTCTGGGGGGCGGGGCCCAGGCAGGAGAGCGAGAGGGGACAGAGTCTGTCCCCCTGGGCCCGCACTGGCCCTCTCTGGACCCAGCAGGCAGCCTCTCCTGCCAGACTTCGAGGCTGAACCCCCAGATCTAAGGAAAGTTTATTCATCTTGCTTTCCCAGGAAAGCCCTGATTTCAAGTATGTCGGGTTCGCTGTCCTCACGCAGGGCTCGAAACTGCGCTCCCGTGGACGCCCGGCAGGCTGTAAGGGGGTGGGACGGCAGGGACTGGTGGCCTTGCCTGCTGGGCCCGAGGCCGCCAGTTCCCTGGGGGGAAGCAAGCACTCGGCTGGTGAGGAAGGTGCGTCTGGCGCCGGATTCGGCTGCAGGCGCTACCCGATGATTAAAGCCAACAGTCAAAAAGCCACAGAACTTTCAACATCCTGGTGTCCAAACGCTAAAACCTCAGTGTCCTCATACCCGATTTTCAAGGCCTTTCAGGCCAGGCTGCCGCGTCTTAGTCTACAGGAGCCGTGGTGTATATTAACTGAGGATCGTGTCAGGACGGACTCCCGCCCCTGCCATTTGCGACAGTCTCAGACTCCAGCACAGTGGCTGCCAGAAAAAGAAAATTTTTTTCTCTGGGGCCACGGTGTTTTATTACGAAAATAGGATAAAAACTTTGAAAACAAAGAAGCCCTTTCTGACTTAATGAAAAATTTGTTATTTTTTATCATTTTCTGTGCGTGAGTTATGTGCAACTTGAGAGAGAGTTCACGTGGCTCAAGATAGAGACGCGTGAGTTACATACGCTTCACGAAGCCCCGGGTGAAAGCTAGCATGAGTTCTATACACATGGCAGTCAGTGTGTTAAGATCAAAACAAAAAGCAAACCAAAGATCCCATCCTGTTCACTTGTGTCACTCCAAAAAAAAAAAAAAAAACCTGGGGCATTTCTTGGTATTTACCCAAATGTATTAAACACAAAAACCTGCACATGGATGTTTATAGCAGATTTACTCATGATTGCCAACGCTTGGAAGCAACCATGATGTCCTTCAGTAGGTGAATGGATAAATTGCAGAATATTATTTAGTACTAAAAAGAAGTGAGCTGTCATGCCATGAAAAGACAGGAGGAACCTTAAATGCATGTTACCGAGGGAGAGAAAACACTCTGAAAAGGCTGCAGACTGTATGATTCCAACTCTCTGCCATTCTGAGAAAAGCAAAGCTGTGAGACAGGAAGAAGATGGGTGTTGAGGAGTGGGGGGTGATGAGCGGCAGGACAGGGTTTTCAGGGCAGTGAAATGACTACATATGACACTATAGTGGTGGACACATGTTGTTATCCATTTGTCTAAACCCATGGAGTCCATTGCACCAAGCGTGAGCCCTAATGTAAACTGTGGGCTCTTGGTGACAGTAATGTGTCACTGTATTTTTATCCTCTGTAGCAAATGTACCAGGAGGTGCAGGATGTTGACAGCAGGGGACGCTGGCCCTGTTGGGGGCGGGGGGTATGTGGGAAATCGCCCTGCCTCTCAGTTCTGCTGTGAACCTCAAAGTGCCCCCCTGCAAAGTAAGTCTTTTTTTAAAAAAAAACACCACGCAACAATACTCAGCGAGGGAACCCCCGCACCCACAGCAGGGCTCACTGTCCCCAGCTCTGCGAAAAGCTCGGGCTGTGGCCAGGCCCATGGTGACCGTGCCCCGCTTTCTCCCCAGCACTGCAGAGAGCGGCCCCGGTCCATGGTGGTCATCGAGGTGTTCACGCCCGTGGTCCAGAGAATCCTCAAGCATAACATGGTGAGTCCGCGGGCCCCGGCCGTCCCGGCCGTCGCCGCATGCGCAGAGCTGGGCGTGGGGTTGGCCAGCCTCACGCCGGAGCTGGGCGGAGACGCCGGCGGGGAGGCTGGAGGGGTCGTGCAGCCTGTCCTCCTTGATTATGCTTTTGCCGTTAAGGCCACAGGAAGAGTCTTGTCGCAGTGGGTAAGAATAACAAGACGCTGGGGCTGGTGAGAGGAGATAAGTCTTGCAGGCAGAAGGTCCCAGCTAGTTTATGGAGACGCTCGATCCTCAAGGACCTGGGTTGTGACTTCACACTCCTGAAGGAGGGCACTGTGCACGGTGGTGTCCTTCCAGGGAGTGTGGAAAGAGCAGAAAAAGCGCCTTTGCAGACACGACCTCAGCCAGGTGGTGAAGGTCGGCGTCAGCAGTGATGAGCCACCTTGATAGTCTGTGCCCTGATAGGGTGAGATGAAAATGGCACTTTACCTCTGCGTCTTCCCCCAAAGAGCCCCTAACCCCACCTGATCACGAGAAAAACGTCAGGCAGATCCCAGCTGAGGGACAATCTACAAAACACCTGGGCAGTCCTCCCCCAGACTGTCAAGGTCATCAAAAATAAGGAGAGTCTGAGAAACTGTCACAGCCCAGAGGAGCCTAAGGAGGTGTGACACTTTCGTCACATGGGATCCCCAAACAGGAAAAGAATGTTGGGGGAAACTGAGGCAGTCTGAATAAGGTGTGGCCTTTGGTTAATTTTTTTAAAAGACTGAGGCAGGATTTCATTGCACACCCTCTCTGGCCTGGGCACTTGGAATCCGTGTGGTCCCTTTGTGTTCTCTAGTCATTGCAACGAGAGTGGGAAATATCATTACTTTCCCCATAATGCATGTGGGGAAACTGAGGCTTGGCAAGGTCCACTGAGTGGCCACCAAGGCCATAGCTAGGAATGAGAGTAACGAACATCTATTCTCAGGCATCTGTCGAGCACCTTGGTGGAGACAGAGTGTGATGCTCTTGCAGTGTGGCCCGTCACTAGCCCTCATGCCATCCCTGTGACGTCCTGTACACAGGAGGGATCTGGGACCCAGAAGGGCCGGACAGGCTGCTGGGGGCTGGGGAGCAGCTGTGAGTGCTTCTCGGGGGAGCTGGGGGGGGCAGGCAGTGTGAGGCCAGGGCCATTCCCACCCACACGTTGTACTGAGCCAGCCACCATCCTGGCATGTGGAAATGACTCTGGAAAAGGGTAGCCTGGAAGCCATTTCATTTGTGACATGGCTTTCATGTTTGCACAACATGCCCCTAAAAGAATATCATCTCACCTACATCCCCGTCGCCAATCAGGAATGGGAACGTGTGGCACGTACCCTTCTCTCCCTCGCCCATACTCACAGCAGACATCATTAATCAATCACAGCACTCTTCCTGCCTTGTCGGAGAGAGTTTCAGACTCTCCCCACACAGCATTCCAGGCCGCCACTACCAGCTGACACGTGTTGGCACCATAGTGAGTTCCAGCTACCATTCCCTGCTCTAAGCGATCGCAGACTGTAATGGAATTGTTGCTGATTTCTGAGATCCTCCTAGATTTGGGGGGACTTCATTTTTTGTTTTCAGAACACAGGGGAGAGGGACATCTGGTGAGATCTTATTCCAGGATAGCAATGAAACTCCCCACTGGGATAATTTCTCCCTTAATTTGGGCTCTGATAGTTTCAAGGAGGACACTTTCTGGCTTTGGCCAGCTGGGGGGAAAGGGTCTCTGCTTGTTAACTTTATTTGTCTTTTTTTTTTTGAGACAGAGTCTCGCTTTGTTACCCATGCTAGAGTGAGTGCCGTGGCGTCAGCCTAGCTCACAGCAACCTCAAACTCCTGGGCTCAAGCGATCCTGCTGCCTCAGCCTCCCAAGTAGCTGTGACTACAAGCATGTGCCTGGCTAATTTTTTCTATATATTTTTAGTTGACCAATTAATTTCTTTCTATTTTTAGTAGAGATGGGGTCTCGCTCTTGCTCAGGCTGGTTTTGAACTCCTGACCTCAAGCCATCTGCCCACCTCAGCCTCCCAGAGTGCTTGGATTACAGGCGTGAGACACCGCTCCTGGCCTGCTTGTTAACTTTAAGATCTCTTGTGGAGCTGGGGATGGTGGCTCACGTCTATAATGCTAGCACTTTGGGAGGCCAAGGTGGCAGGGTCATTACAGACCTGGCGATCAAGACCAGCCTGGGCAACATAGCTAGACCCCGTCCCTACAAAATATAGAAAAATGAGTTGGGCATGGTGATGCACACCTATAGTCCAAGGTACTCGGGAGGCCAAAGCAGGAGGATCGCTTGAGCCCAGGAATATGAGATGACAGTGAGCTGTGATGATGCCACTGCACTCTAGTCTGGTCAATAGAGTGAGAGCCTCTCTCAAAAAAATAAATAAGTACATAAAATTAAATCCCTTATAGGAATAGCATTATATAGTGAGGGCCATGCCCTTTTGGAGTTCAGAGCAAAGGTTCTGGAGTTTTGCTTGCCAAGGATCTTGGCAATGACAAAGCTGCACCCCCAGGACATGCTTTGGGTGTTGCGGGGGTGGGTGCCTCTTCAGGCACGTAGCATTTTTGCATGTCCCATGGTAGTCAATAAACTGTTTCGTAAGGGTTTTTTGGGGACATCTGACTTCAAAGGGGGAAAAGTCAAAATCCAGACAGCCTCCCGGGACTTCACCGTACAGTGCCTCCCTTGAATTGGGTTAGTTTTATGGGCTTGGAGTGTTGACCATGTAATAATTCTGTGTATAAAAATCAGAACAGCTGCAGGAAAACCCAGCATTTATAAAATCTTTGATGGTCTGGCGGAGATTGGGGCCGCTCAGCCAGGATTCTGTACTTTGCTCTCAGTGAACACCCTCTAAGTGATGCCAGGCGTCCGGGGACGCTGTGACGCGTTGACATCCTGCTTGCTCTTGGCGTCGACTGATTGCACACTGCGAGCGGTGTCGGAAGAGAGCTGCAGGCGGGGCTGAGGCGCATCGGCTCCTTCTGTGCAAGCGCAGACTGTGCTAGGCAGTGAGTATGGCTGTGCCAGGCACGAGGAGACAGGATCTCACAGCGTCCTGACGACACAGGCGGCGAGCACGGGAGAGCCCTGACGTCCGCTCGTTTGGCGCTCCCCAGTGCTCAGCGCTTGGCCGTGGGCTGGATGCGCCGTTTTGGAGCTGTCGCCGGTGCAGGGGCTCACGTCACTGCCTAGCGAGTGTGCCTAGCCTGCCGCCAGCCACGCGCCTGCTAGCGTAGCATAAATGGCGACGTCTCTGCACCCCGGATGCAGCGTTTCTCACTAAGGAGGCACTTGAACATCTGGGAGATGGGGGAGTCGTATGCCACAGTGGTGTTCTGGAATTGGGGGGGCTTCCCCTCTTCTGAGTGCAGCTCTTGGCCCATTTCATGGATGAGCAAAGTGAAGCTTAGACAGTCTCAAAGAGTGTTCCTTGCTAGACCAAAATAAAAATTAGACACGAGAGGAAGCGGTCCTTTAGTGTGTTCTTCTGAAGAGTCAGTCTGAACAATTCATTGAACTGCACCCTCAAGAATGACCGTGGATCTCTGTGCCCACGTGCCACTCACTGGCGTGTTCTTGTGGCAAAGGAGGCAAGAGGATGTGGCTGTGGACCCTAGTGGGCCACTGGGTGACCTGATCTCCAGCTCTCAAGGGGAGCATATTTGACTGATCCAAAGAGGCAAAATGTCTCTCACCCGCATGTCAGAGGCCACCAGAGCCCGCTGTAATGTCTGTTTCCAAGGACAGAACCTGACTCTCCAGAAGTCTAATAGCAAAGGCAGTGATGGTTACCTTTGGCAGGGTTCAGTTGGCGCAGTTTTGGTAGACTCATGAAACTCTAGAGGTAGACGGGCTAGAGATCACTTCTTTCAATCTCGTTCCACAGTGGGGACAGTCAGGCCTGGACAGGCGGGTGGTGGCCCAAGGCCACACGCCTGTCCTGCCACCCTTTTCCAGGAGTCTAGGAGATGCCGGGCATCTTCCTCGATTTGAAAGTGAGATAAGGCGACGTCTCTAAATCCTCTCATACGGGGCCTCATCGTCTAGCCTGATTGGTACTCTGTGTGTGCGCGACGCATGTGCGTGCGTCCCTCGAAGCCCTCTCCATGGGTGCTGCCTCCCTCCCGTGGACAGGAACAGTCCCGGTAGGGCGTGTGAGCAGGTGTCCCCCTTCCGCGGGCTCCTGGCCCCGATTCAGCCCCTTGATTGCGGGTGAGGCAACCCCAGACAGCTGTAGACACCCTCCTGGGCGCAGGCGGGAGGCATTTCTAGAAACTCGTTCTCCTCAGAGCTCAGGCCGGCCGGGATCAACAGGGCCTGGAGGAAAGCCACCTGCGTTTCTAGTTCACACACGGGAGGCCTGTTTCAGGCTGCTGTTTTCTAGTATGTTCCCCTGGGGGAGGGACAGAAGGACGAGCTTGGAGAAACAGCCCCTCCCTCGTCTTGCGGGTCAGCGCGTGGTTTTCCAGAGAGCCGGCACGACCTGGTGGTGTCTGCCCCTCTGCCAGGTCCCCGCACCTCCCCGGCCCTCCGCACGGCCGTGGGCAGGAGCCAGGCGCCGGCTTGCAGGGTTCCCTCCCGGCCGCCGTCCTGGTACCTGCCTTTCCACCTGGTGGCCGAGCTCTCCATGGCCGCCCTGCTGATGTGACATGTTGGGGACGCTGAGAAAACATCAGTCTCCAGTTATGTCGCACGGCTGGAGCAGGCAGGGGTCCCTTTGTCCCCTTGTCAGTGCCCCTTAATTAAGCCTCAGCCCATTTTGCTGGGCTCATCTGGGCTGGTGGGTGGAGGCGGAGCCGGGAGCGCCACCTTTTCCTGACGTTGCACAGACCACTCCCTACGGCTGCAGCGGCTGCGCCGAGTCCTGCCTTCAGATGACGGTCACACGCACCTGGTCACACGGCACACACACACACACACACACACACACACACACACACGCCACCATCTACGCTGCACGTCCCTCCCACCTACCCCGTTATTCGTCCATCTTTCTCGATGCCCTTCGTATCCCATGTGCCTTTTGAGGGTGGCTTTTTCTGCAGCCGAGAGCACGTGGTCATCAGACACCTGTGAGTTCAGTTCTGGGTCCGGGTCGCTGGGGCCAGCCCGGAGCGGGAGGAAGCCCCTGAGGGCCTGCGCCTGGGCCCCACCTTTGCCAGGGTTGTCACTCCTCTCGGGAAAGGGCAGGCATCTCTTCCCCAAGCACATGGTCTGAGATCACGGGGAGCCTCGTTTGTCCAGCGCCACCTGTGTCCAGTGCCACCTGTGTCCACCACGCCCCCAGGAAGCCCCAGAGCCGCTCCCCCAGGGTGATGACCCCCTAGCAGAGACGACTGCCTGACTTTGCTGTGCGAATGGCTCACAGAAAGCAGGGGCCCCAGAAACTCTCCGGTGGCTGTAGAAGTTTCTAGCTTCCCCAGGGCTGGTGGGGGGCGGAGTTGGCCGTGTGCAGCCCGTCTCGGTCCTGCAGCTGAATCATGATTGGCCATTTCCGAGCATGTCTATGTGACACCCTGACAATTCCTGGTCCCCAGGGGTGGCCATTAAGGTTGTAAGCCAGGGTGTAACAGTGCCGTTCGTGCTTGCCAGGTGGCTGGTGGCTGCCCGTTGCCTTCTACACTGACGGCTCTGGGCAGAGCTGGGTCCTGCTAGCCGGGGTCCTGGCTGCCCCGGGCTCCTGTCCTGCTTGGCAGCGTGTCCCCAACCCCTGTCCTCTGCTCTGCCTGCAGGACTTTGGGAAGTGCCCGCGGCTGAGGCTGTTTACTCAGGAGTACATCCTTGCCTTGAACGAGCTCAACGCGGGGATGGAAGTGGTGAAGAAGTTCATTCAGAGGTGGGTCTCCAGCCAGCGCCCCTCCCCGCCCTGGCCTCCGAGTCCGCTTGCCCCTCCAGCCCAGAGCCACCTGCTCCGTGGTGCCCAGGGAGGAGCCACTGCTGGTGTTCAAAGGCTCCAAAGCATGCCATCTTCTGTGAGGGCTTCCCCTGGATCCTTCCCGCCACGTGTGGTCTGAGCCAGTTATTTGCTGTGTGATGTTGAGCCAGTCACTGCACCTCTCTGATCTTATTTCCTCGGGGGCCCATGGGAGGCTGTTGTGCAATTAAATGAGGACTAAATATCCGAGGAAGCCCCTAGCACGCTGCTCGTGCCCGCAGGAGCTCGGGAAAGGTCACGGTCCTGAGCGGTGTTAGCGTTTCCATGGCTCCCGCAGCGCTAGCGCCGTAAGGTGTTTAGCAAAGGATCCTCCCAGTGGTCCCACAGGTGGGACTTGCACAGCCACCTGTCCAGCCTGACCAAGAGGAAGCCAAGTATTCTCGTTCTTACTCACCGCTGGTGTTTGGGGTTGTTTTGTTTGGTTGGTCGGCTGGTTGGTTTTGCTTTGCTTTTTCTGTTTTTTCATTTTCTCTCTGTGCTTCGGTTTCCTCGTCTGTGACATGGGAACCGCAGAGCCCCTCGCGTGGGCAGCGTGGCGATCGGGAGCCCGCTGGCAGGCGGCACCAAGCACAGCGTGGAAGCCTGTCGCCCCATTAGCCGGCATCGTTACTGCTTTCTTCAGAATATCAAAATGACTTTTGTAAGCCAGTCCTGAAGCCGTGTATGTCCTAGACACACTCACCAAGTATTTCCAGCCCAAATGACGAGCTCTTCTGCCAGGGCCTGGTGACTTCAGGGTGCCTCTAAAGCCCCTGGCTGTGCTTTGTGAAGTGCCGCCAGGTCTGGCCTCTCTTGGTAGCTGTGGCCACGGCAGTGATTTCCCACAGTGTTGCAGGTGTCATCCTTAGACCCGCAGTCTGCCCCCTTCACAGATGAGGAAACTGAGGCACAGAAATAGCCGTGACAAATGATAATGACTGGCATTGATTGAGGACCTAGTGACTGTGTCCCAGACCCCATACGAATAAGCAAAGATGACCATAGTCATTTTCCCTCCAAAGCAGGACAATTTTGAGAGTAAAATGTGTTGTTATAAATAATTATTCCTAAACCACCAGGTAGAAACATACGGTCAACCCATGCTAGGTCTTTCCATGAATTGGGAAACTTGGTCCTCCTGTGACCCACCAAGGTGGGGCTGTTGTCTTCATTTTATAGCCCAGGAAACTGAGAGTGGAGCGTTTCGGTAGCTTGTCAAGGCCACTCAGCTGGATTTGAACCCAGCCCCCTGGATCTGGGGCCCACAGTCTGGAGCTCTGCTCTCTGCCACCTGCACATGGCACAGCCAGGACCCAGAGCCTGGTGTTGCCAGCCACAGGGTGAAGGCAGAATGCCCGGGCCAGCCCCGTGCCTCAGTGGTGCCTGGCATCTCCCTTTGTCCCCGCCTCCCACCTCGCAGGCGTCTCACCCCTGCCCTCTGCTCTGTTCCAGCATGCACGGCCCCACAGGGCACTGCCCGCACCCCCGGGTCCTGCCCAACCTGGTGGCCGTGTGCCTGGCTGCCATCTACTCCTGCTACGAAGAGTTCATCAACAGGTCAGTCACTGCTGCGGCCAGCAGGGCTTGGGTGGGGGGCGTGCTGCCACATCCACCGTGGGCACAGGTCACCAAGGACCGAGGGGCTGGGGAAGTGGAGTGGCTTTCGCTAGACAGGTCTCCTGGTGTATTTGCCCCATTCCCTGAGCCGGGCCCAGGACCGGGGCGTGTTGCTGAAAAAGCAAACACTGCGAGTCCACCACCGCAACTGCAAGGCTGTGGGCCACCTGACTTTAGCAAGTAATGTTTTGTGCTGGAGATTTCTCATGACACATGGGTGTGTGTGCTTGTGAATGTGTGTATATGTGTGTGCACACGTGTGTGCACGGGTATGCAAATGCATGAGTGGAAGCATGTACACGTGTAACTGTATGTGGGGGTAGGGTGTGCACATGTGTCAGTGTGTGTGTGCCTGTGGGCGGGGGGTGGGGGGGACACTGCTGATCATCCTGCCACCCACAGGACAGGTCCCGCAACACGGAATTATCTGGCCCCAGATGTCAGCAGAGCCAGGTTGAGAACTCTGAGCTGGGTGGCTGTTGCACAGGAGCAGTCACCGCTCTCTGTCCCTAAGAGTTATGTACGTGACTGTAATGGATTTAAGTTATTCCCAGGGTTTGCTAGAGCCAGCTCGCCCCTAACATTTGGGAGCACATGTCCCAGTTCTGCAGTGACGTCACTTGGTAGCTCGAGGTCAGTTGTGGTGGGAGTATTTACACCAAGGAAATTGGCAAACACTCCAGACGAGGGCTGCTTTTTTTCCGAGAGTGTTGGTTGCTAGACATTTACCAGCATACCGTAGGTTATGCCTTAAACCCTCTTTTTCTTAAAAAAGAAAAGGAAGAAAGGTGCCCAGGCCCCGCCCACTGCCATTCTGGTTTAGTTGGGACGGCCTTGGCGTTGTTTGTTGCCTTGAACTCCCCAGGCAAGTCTAATGCACAGCCAGAATGGAGAACCCCTGGTTGCAAAATTTTTCTATCCGTGGTCCTTGAACACCTGCTCCAGAGTCACCCGGAGCAGAGTCACTTGTTTCTTTAACAAGCAGATTCCCTGGTGCAGCATTTCTGGGCCGGGGCCCAGGAATCTGCATTCCTAAACTCCACAGGGGATTCTGATAAACGTGGAGGACCCCTGCAGGGGAGGAGCTGAGGGAATCCAGTGTGACCGGAGCAGAGGGAAGGAAGGAGGAGGTGAAGCTGGGGGGGGAGACAGGGCTGGCCACGGAGGGGCAGCTTCTCAGGTCCCCCAGCAGCCTGGGGCTCCCCTGGGCTGGTGGTAAATGCAGATCCGGATTCAGCAGGTCCGGGACAGGGATGCTACACACTCAACGAGCTGCCAGTCTGTGCAGCGGGCCAGGGCACACTCCCAGTGGCAGGGCTGTCCCTGTGTTGCTGCGGCGAGTCAACAGTGGGTCGTAAGAGGAGGAGGGACGTGGTGAGATTTCAGTTCCGGATTTTCCTCCGGTGGCTGCCGCTGCGGGGAGGATACACGGGAGGGGCAGGCTCGAGTGCGGGGGACGCTGGCAGCTGTTAGGATGGCGGGGTGCCAGGGTGGAGGCGTGGCCAGGTGGGTCCCGCTGCCTCCCGCCCACCCGGGTAGTTTAGAGCCACCAGGTTCCAGCCAGTGCTGTCAGTTCCTCCGGAACGTCAGCGTCACCCAGGGAAGCGACTCGCTGCTGGGACGTTTCCCGGCTCCGCTCCAGCACGCCCCTGCGAGATAAAGCCTGCTGTCCTCCAGGCGGTCCGCGGTGCTCCCGGTGGGCACACAGTGTACTCATGCTCGGAAGAACAGGCAGCTTGACCCGGGTTACCGCGGCTCTCTGGAAAATCACCGGGCTGAGCCAACAGCCTTGAAAATCCACTCCTCGGTCCCAGCAGAGGAAACAAAGGGGCTGGAGCGTGGAGCGCGCAAATCAGATCTGACCCGAGGGAGAACGTGGGCCGGCCCTCCCCGCACAGACCACACACGATTTCCCGTCAGCCGTCGGTTTCCCAGACTGTAGCTGCTGGATTCTGTTTTTCCCCCAGCAAAGCTTAAAGCGTATTTAGTCAACACCCCGGCGGGCCCAGCTCCGGCCTGGCTCATGGCACATGCTGGGTAAATCACACCCTCCCTGGGCCCTGGGTTCCAGTTCTGCACTTTGCCCTTGGGGTGGCTACAGAGAACCCAGTGGTGTGGCCCAGTCCTCGAGCCCCAGAGAGACGGGCACATGCGTGTGGCACATCTGGGGAGTGACCAGACAAGCAGCTGTCTCTAATCATGCCATCGTGCTTGGAGTCGCTTGGACCAGTGGGTCTCAACCTTGACCACACACATGGGGAGACTTAAAAATGACTCACGTCCAGGCCCCACGCCGGAGATTCTGATCTAACTGGGCTGCAGGACATTTAGAAGTGCCCCAGGGATCCTGGTGTCCAGCCAGGGGGGGAAGGCTCTGGTTTAGAAGGAGTTGGGGGGCAGAAGGATGTGAGCAATATGAAGAAGAAATCAAGGAAGACTTCGTGGAGGAGGGGACCTGCACAGGATCTTGGGGGACTTTGGGAGCCGCCCCTAGTGGGGAGGCTTTACATTGAGGGGGATCTGGTTTCAAATCCCATCTCCCTCAACTCATGGGCCACACAGTCAGGGTGGACCATTTACCTCTGGGGTGCCTTTCCTCCCCTGCGGCACGGACATGGCAGGCCTCGCCTGTGTGGTAGCGCCTGCGCTGTGCCGGTGCGTGGGCACCGGCAGGGGATCCCATTGCTGGTACCACTGTCCATTGGCTGCGCCTCCCAGGGAACTGGGCCCACTGGGACGAGCTGTTGACAGGAGGGGCTTTAACCAAGGCAAGGCTCTGACAAGTCCTGCCGTAAAGAGGCCAAATTTCGTCATGTTTGGCCCAGCACTTGCCAAACAAGCGTGACATTAATGATGCCTAGAGCCCGTTTCTCAGTGAACACCTGTTAACACGCTGTGCTAGCATTGTTCCTCCAGGAAGTCGGAGATGGCTGTGGCTGGGGGGTTACACAGCAGGAGGGCCCTACAGAGGCCAGGGCCCACACGAGAGTTCAGGGGTTTCTCAGCTGGGGGGGCATGGTAGGCTGTGGAGCTGAGCCGTGGGGCACACTGGGCTCGGGGACAGAAGTAGGAGGGCAGTTAGACTGCAGGAAGCAGCTACAGAATCACTCAGTGCATGTCACAGGCGTGCCGGGAAGGTGGCCGGGAGGGCGGCTTGGTGCAGGGGAATGCTGTCGCGTGGAGTCAGCCTCACTCCGTCGTTACCGAGCTCCCGCTGGCGCTGGGGCTGCGGCGTGGCTCTGCACCCGGGCACCCGTCCCGTCCGCAAGGCCTCGGGTGAGCTGCCGCCGCCTGAGCCCCAGCATCCTCGCTGGCAGGATTGGGTGGTGACGGTCCTGCCTCACCGCGTCCTCTGGGGCTTCAGGGACGCACCTAACACGACGGCACCTGTCGCGTCGTGAGCACTCACGGGTGCCCGTACTCACGCGCCTCTCCCTCCTCTCCCCCAGCCGCGACAACTCCCCGAGCCTGAAGGAGATCCGGAACGGCTGCCAGCAGCCGTGCGACCGGAAGCCCACCTTACCTCTGCGCCTTCTGCACCCCAGCCCGGACCTGGTGTCTCAGGAAGCCACGCTGTCCGAGGCGCGGCTCAAGTCGGTGGTCGTGGCCTCCAGCGAGATCCACGTGGAGGTGGAACGCACCAGCACTGCCACGCCGGCGCCGGCGGCCAGCGCGGGCGACGACAGCGAGCCCAGCCTCATCGACTGCCTCATGGTCAGCCCCGCCTGCAGCACCATGAGCATCGAGCTGGGCCCGCAGGCCGACCGCACGCTCGCCTGCCACGTGGAAATCCTCAAGCTGCTGTGAGTGCCCCCGCGCGCTGCCGGGGTGGGCCGTGGCGTGCCTCTGGCGTGGCTGTGCTCCTCGGTTCCAGCGGGGTCCCCAGGGTGGGCTTGGGTGAGGGGCCTGTGTGAGTGCGCACAGGTGTGGCTGTGAGTGCGAGCACACAGGGTGCATGTGTACAGGTGCATGGGGGCACGCAGAGGTGTGTGCGCACATTTCTGTGGGTGTGTCCATGAACATACTGTGCGTGCATACACGTACACGGGGTACATGTGTGGCTATGTCTGCACGTGTGTGCTTGAGCGTCCAGTCATGTGTGCATGCACACACATGCGTGCCTGTGCGTGTGTTGTGCATGAGCTGAGTGTGTGTCTGCATGTATCCGCCAGGGCGTGCGGGAGCAGGGAGGCGCCGTGTGTCCGCGAGTGCGTGCGCTTCTCTGCACGTTGTTAGGTTCTGTCAGGTGTTAGGTTCCTGCTGTGTACGCGAGCAAGTGTGCATGCGAGCCTGCGCGTGAGTGTTTCTGTGTTGTGTGAGCCACGCGTGCTTAGGTGTGTTTGGGGTGTGAGTGCACATACAGATGCGTGTGTCTGCATGGGTGGTGGGTCACGTGTGCAGGTGTGTGTGGCTGTGCCCTGGAGCCTGGGTGTCCGTGAGGTTGTGCGTGTGCCTGGGTGTGCCTGTGGGCGCCTTCCGTGAGGGCAGTACTGTTTGGGGAGTGGCTGGGCTGTGCCGAGGTGCAGGGTGCCCTCCGCCGCGTCCTGGGCGAGTCCCGATGGCAGGGAGGGCTTGGCGCAGGCCGGGCTGGCGGAAGGAGCTCCAGAGAAGGAGCCAGGAGAGGTGACTTGGGTCTGCTCTGGGTGATACACTTCTGAGCTGGGGGCTTCGGGCCTGTCCCTGCCCCTCCTCGAGCCTCAGTTCTGTGCTTTTACAATGGTGGGGACGACGGGGGTGGGGGGTGGTTCCTTGACCCCCAGGGCTGTTTCCGGCCTCTCCGTTCATACCCTCCACGTGCGCTGGGTCCCGAGCTTCCCTTCCGCCCCGCTGGCCCTGTGGCCCCACCTCAGCCGGCGCCTCCCTGTCCTGGCTCCCACAAGCCCCTTCCTTAGGGTAGGGCTCTGCCCACTCCCCGGAGACCCGGGTGCAGAGGTCGGCATTTCCACGTGCGGTCGGTTGTGGTTGCTGGACTTTTCAGAGGAATCGGGGCACAGCTGTGTCATCATGTTTAACCCACATGTGGTGCCTAAGGCCAGGGGCCTTCAATCTGGGGGTGCTTGGGGTGTTGTCAGCGTGCACAGGGGTTCCACTGAGTCACCATGTAGCGTTGGTTCTTCCTCAGCCATGAGCATGTCGCTGCCTGAGTGTGCCCTGGGTTTGGAGGGCGGCGGGGGATTCTGGTGGCCTAGTGAGCTGGCGAGACGGGGTGGGAGGCGCCTTAGGGTGCCCGTGTGTGTCCCTGGAGGTGAACACGCCTGCATGCACACGCACATGGTTACACAGTGGCTTCTGGTGGCTTAAGAGGATGGTGGAGGCAGCATCCCCACACGGCTTCCCCTGCCCAGTGAGGAAAGGGCAGGGCCTCCCCGGGGTCAGTGCCAGCCACACCCGTGGTCCCAGGAACAGAGGCCGGGTGGGGACGTCCCACATCCAGCAGCTCCCAGGCAGGGGCGTTCCAGATCCCACTCCGCGTCCTGGAGCATGCCTTCGCCCTCTGCGTCCCTTCCAGGCAGGGGAGAGCAGTGGGGACAGCCCCCCCAGGGGACAGGTCAGCCCCAGGGACCCAGGATTTGGGAGGGGCTCCTTGCTCTGGTCGGGGCATAGGCCCGCCAGGCCAGCACCGGCCCCAGTCTCCGCTCCGGCCCCTGACTCCGGCTGCTCTCCGCACACGCCACCCACGCCCAGGCCTTCTGCCATCTTGGTCCCGACTCATCCTTCTTGTTAAGCGCTAAGGGTTTCAGTTCCATCCTGCAGTGACACACGTTTTTTTGCTTCTTCATAAACACGCTGGTGAATGAGGGCTCTGTTCTTCCTGATGCGCTTCCAGACCTCCCGCCTGCCCACATCACTCAGCCGCCAGGGCGGGGTAGGGGGCGGGGGCCAGGGCCAGGGGCCCGGAATAGTGGGGTGGCCGGGAGGTGTCCCCGATGGCCCGCCAGGGCAGGGCCCACCGCCTCCCGCTCAGAGCAGCAACTCACTCCCAGCCCGGACGTCTCCCCAAAGTAAGATTTGTCCCTCCCGGAGCCTCTCTTACCTTGGGGGAGCTCAGAGCACAATTTGGGCCTGAGAACTTTATTTCCTCCCAGCTTTCCTTCCCTAACCAGCTGGGTCGTTGGAGGCCCCAGAGCCGTCGGATGCAGACGACCCCCGCAGCCCACAGGCTCCACGTTGAGACTCGTGGGGAAAAGCTCGGATTCGGAGTCAGAGCGTGCTGGACCCAAGTCCCACGTGCGTGCACACTGGTGACCGTGGGCAGGCGGGTCGTCCTCTCTGAGCCTCAGCTGCCAGCCGGGAGGTGGAGTCAGTGTGGCTGCTCTGGGACAGTGGCACAAAGATTGGGGGGCTCTGAGCACCCCTGCGCAGAGCAGACACCTCTTGCCAGATAGATACCAGGCGAATGGGAGGGACCACCAGCAGTGTCTCCTCTATATTAAGATACTGTTAAGAGTAAGGCGCATCATTGATTCAATAACAGTACTTTGAGAGAAAGAGGGAGAATAACCAATATGGCATTCAGTGCGCACTTGGGTTGCAGGAAGCTTGCATCCGAGCATGGAGGGGGTGTGGCATGTGGCTTATCTGCTGTGTGACTGTGGCAGCAGTCTTGGCTCTTTTGCCCTCAGTTTTCTTGTCTGTAAAATGGGTGCTTTCTCAGAGGACTGTGTGAGAATTCAGGGATGTTGGAGGTTTCCAGTGCTGGCCCAGCCCCCGGTTCTTGATAGAAGTGAGCTACTATTACCAGTACTGAAGTGCTGCCCACAGGAGAGTGATACATAAAGAAGGAGGGAAGTAGAAGGTTTAGTGTGGAATCGAGGGGGCTTAGAGGGTATCTTGGGGGTTAAGGAGCCTCTCTTGGCCCAGCCTGATCAACCCCCATTGGAAAGGGCACAGCTGGCTCCAGGGGGGTTGCAGGGCAGCGCAGCCCACCGCGCGCTGGCAGTGGGGAGGGGTGTCTGAAAGGCACAGCCCTGGTTACTTTGTGTGCAGGAGGGACTGTGCGTCATGAGAATTCAACACCCCTGAAAAGCAGCCTAAGCTGCAAGAATTCCCTGCAGACCCTTGAAAAGGAAAACTGTTCCAAACACAGGTCAAGGTTGATTCTGAAAACACACCCCATGAGGCCTGGGCCGAGGGGACCGATGGAAGAAACGGGGACTCGGGAGCCAGGCGGAGCAGGTTTAAACCCCGGTGTCACGCTCACATAGGCTGGTTCAAGTCCAGCTTCTTCCCTAGTTAGCTCTGTGGCCTTTGCAGGTGTCTGAACCTCTCTGGACTTCCATGTCTCATCTGTGAAGTGGGGTTCTGAAGCCAGCCTGGCCCTGTTAATGTGAGGGTTAACGTGTGGGTGCTCTCAGGTGTGTCAGAGGCCTGGGGACGCTCCTTTTCTCCTTCCCTGGTGGCAGTCAGGCCCCTCTCACCCTGCCTGCCACCCAGGCCAGGCTTGCCCAAAGGGGAGAGTGGCCCCATGGCCGGAGGCAGCAGGCCAGCAGGGCCAGGGCAGCCCCACACGCCAGCCCTGAGGCTGGCACCGCTCTCCCAACCCTCGTGGCGGGAGCTCTGCCGCCCACAGGAGAGTCCCTCGTCCACTCCTCAGGGGTCTGGCCAGCCTCCCCGTCCCCACCCAGACGGGTCAGAGTGGGCGGGGCCAGCTTCACCCACAGACTCTCAGGCCAGACTGGGCCCAAGTGAGGAAGGCAGTCGGCTTGCCCTCTTCTTCTTCCTGTGCCCCGCAGCGCCTCTCGGTCCCGTGGGTCGTGTGGGCGCCACCATGATGACGCCACCAGGAAGCCAGGCCCAGGCGGGGGCGGAGGAGGACTATGCCCAAACCCCCGCTCCTGCTGGGCTCCACACCTGGGAGTGCAGGCCACTGGTGGCCCAGGGAACAGCTTTGTCCACGTCCCCTTCTGTGCAGGAGTGAGACCCGAGCCCTGTGGCTTCCAGAGCCCACCTGCTTCTGCGGCTGCAGCTCCGAGTCCCTCTCTGATGATGGGTGATTTGAAGTCTCCTTAGAGTTCTGTATTTAATGGCATTTCTATATAGAACATATTTCATTTGTTAAAGTAAAAGAAAAGAAAAATTAAGTAGTCATTTTATACAAGGAAATCGTCTTCCTCTAATAGGCGTGAGCCGGGCCACTCTCCCTGGGACACGCCGTGTCACTGAGGGGGGGGAGCACAGACTCAGGGCCGGCTTCTGGGTCCAGACCCCAGTTCTCAGTAGCTGTGTGGCCTGGGGCCAGAGCTGCAGCCCGCTGAGTCTCAGTTTTCCTGCCTGTAAAATGTGGGTGGCAAGAGCGCCGCCCCACAGGTCACTGGGAGAAGTGCAGGCTGACACCTGGGGCGGGCGTGGCCCAGGACAGGCGCTGTGGACCATGTTTGCTGTTACCACGGCTAGATTCTCTGGAAGCCTGGAGAGTCAGTGACAGGTGGGAGGAAAGGCGGAAGGGGATTTGTCGGAGGGAAGACAAGCCAGCTACGGAGAAGAGGTCTCCGGTCCTGACCTGCACCCCACAGGCCTCTGGGTTCCCTGGCCCGAGGCCACGGGCAGCACATGTGTGGGCCTCCGTCCTAGGTCACCGTGGGCCAGCCGGCCTGCTGAGTCCTCAGCCGTGCCTCCTGCCACTGAACTCAGGTGGCGTCTCACCCACAGGACGTCCGGAGACCACAGTGAGCAAACCCGGGCCTGGTGCACGGTATAGTGAGTGCCGGGTGACCTTAACTGGCGTCACTCTGAAACTTATCGCAGGCCACAGGCTTTTCTGGCCATTCTTTTCTGAGCAGCTGGCATCTGCGTCTTTCCTCAGAACCTTCCAGGGTGTGATCTGGGTTCTGAAGGCCACCACTTTACCGAGGGTTTGTTTGGAGGAAGCTGGGGCGGGCAGAGCCCTCGTCCAGGGGTTATCTGAGCAGACCGTTGCCAATGGGAGCGCCTGTTTGTCCTTGGGGTGAAAACATGTCCTCCTTTTCTGTATAAGGCGCAGTTAGACACGGGGCACACAAACACGCAGGATGTCAGTGGCATGAAATCGTATGGGGGTGGGAGGCCAGTTAGGAAAAAAAATCTAGAAAGTTCCTTGGTGGGGAGAGGTGATAAAAGAAGGTTATCATGGTGATAAAAGAAGGTAGTCAGTGCACGCACAGCACTGACTTCTAAGCATATATATGGGAATCACAGGGTTGTAGGCCCAAGAATCAGGCTTGGGGACCCAGGCCTTCCCTCTGCCCAGCCCAGGTCCAGGCACCCCAGCCTTTCCCGGGGCCCTGCCTGCCGGTGCCAGTGGAGCCTCTGACTGCCGCATCCCCAACACGGGCCGCACGACAGGGTCCACATGCCCCCCGTGCCAGACTCGCACGGCTGCCCTGGTCCAAGTCAGGCGGTCAGCGTGCCTCCCTCTCGAGCTGGCACCTGGTGACACCCAGGTCCTGCAGGACGGAGACTCGCCAACACCCCTTGCGCTGCGGCGTGAAACACACACCCCAGGCTCTGTCCCGGCCCAGGCCCAGTGTGCCTGCGGCTTTGGTTCGGCAGTCCTCTTCTGAGTCCTCTTCTGAGTGCCAACTCTCTGCCAGTCCTGGGGCCCAACATGGGGTAGGGGGGGTGCGGAGGAAAGACCCAGCCTCCCCTGGGTGGGTCGGAGGTGAAATGTGCATGAGCTTGGGAGCACCAGGGGCAGTTTGGTGGCTCGGGTGGGACAGTTCCAGCAGCCACCCCTCGCTCCGTGTGTGAGGGTGTAAGCTCTGGGCCCTTGTAGGTGCCAGGCCTGGCTCGGGAGGGTCGGCGAGAGCTGCCCAGCCTGGGCTTGCTCTTCAGCGAGTCCCCGAAGCCAGAGTGGCGGGGACCCCAGGTCAGCGCGGGCCCTGGGATCCACGTAAGAGAGCCCCTGGGGTCAGATCACAGCCACCAGCTGCACCTTTAGGGGAATCAGGAAGCACCTCTGAGCCTTGGTTGTCCCCATCTGTAGAGTGGGGGTTGTCGTGACTCTGGTCTCCGGGGGCCCCGTGCGAATGCTTTGCTGCGAGGCGCAGGCCCATCTCGCCGCAGACTGAGACACTCGTGTGAGCCTCTGGTTCTCGGGGCCCTCCCGGCTTTTGGGGGGAAGAGTTGGCAGAGAGATTTGCCGTTGTGTAAAGTGTGCTGGTAGGGTGGGAAACAGCCCCGTTTGACCTCCAGGAGTTGGAAGCTGTTGCTTTACCCTCCTGTGACCTCCGCGTGGCACAGCTCCGTGGTCACCCTGAGCGAGCGGTTTAACCACTCCCGTCTGTAATCTGGACTCACTCGGGGTCCTGGGCAGGTCCCTTCAGCTAATGCAGGCAGAGCGCCGGGTATAGGTCCCAGCGTCCAGCGGGTGCCCAGTGACGTGCAGCTGTTGTTATCAGCGCCACTGTGGTTTCCAGTGTCGGACAGTGTCCCAGGCTTGGACCAGGTGTGACTCTCTGGAGCCTGGTTCAACCCGCCACTGGTGTGGCAGAACCTGAAACACCTGGTTCTGCATCCCCGTCACCTCTTCCTGGCTGTGTGGATGCCTCTGAGCAGGTAACTTGCTTCTCCCAGCTGGCCTCGCACGAGAGGAAGGCTGCCCCATTGAAAGGGTTAAACGTGTGGCGCTTTTTGCTCTTGCTCTGACTGAGGTTTAGTCCCCTTTCCTTGCTCAGGCAGGTGTTGGACTTTGCTAAGATCTAAGGTCTGCGGTCAGAGAAGTCTGATTTTCATTTCTTACCAGTCACCACTGTGTTAGCTTGCACACTTTGCTTAACCTGTCGGGGCCTCAATTTTCCTTATCTGTTAAATGGGGCTAATCATTGACTTTGCTGTGCTCTTGCGAAGAGCGGGTGAACCAAGGTAAAGCTCTCCAGCATGATGCAGCGTGTGTAGGGTGCATTGGTGAAATTGTAGCTGTTACCACCATCATCATCGTTATTCCTGTGACTAGCACAACTGTAAAAATGTTCTTGTATGGAAGCAAGAATGGAAGTATCTAATATAAATCTGGAGGGTTGACCCAAACTACAAATAAGCAGCATGGAATTATTTTTTATGCATCGGTCTATAGATTTGCCACTCAGTTCTGGTCATTCGGAGGGGAGGCTGGCTCTGCAGGCCCAGCCTAAGCCCCTGTACCGGTTTGCTAGAACTGCCGCAACAGAGTAAACAGCACAGACTTGGTGGCTTAGACAACAGGAATTTATTTGCTCGCAGTTCTGGAGGCTGGAAGTCGAAGGTCAAGGTGTTGGCAGGGCAGGGCTCTCCTGGGGCTAGTAGGTGGCACCTCCCCGCCGCGTCCCCAGGTGGTCTCGTCTGCACGCACAGCCCTGGTGAATCTGTGTCCGGATTTCCTCTTCTTATAACGACACCCGTCAGTGGCCTCACTGTAACTCAGTCACCTCTTTAGAAACCAGATCTCCCAATACAGTCACATTCTGTGGTCCCCGGGGTTAGAACTTCAGTGCATGAGTGGGGTGGGGTCACAGTTCAGCCCTTCGCACCCCTGTGGTTCAGAAGAGGGAACGGACAGGGATGGCGCAGCCGCGGCTCGGAGGCCAGGGGGTGTGACATCCCCAGCTAGATACTGAGGCACTTTGGCTGCCAGAGGGACGTCTCTGGAGAGGTGCTGTCGGTTGGACGCCTGGCCGCCCCGTGAGCGTTAGACTGCTTGTGCTTGCTGCTTTCCAGAAATTGGAGCGGAGGAGAGCAGAGTCGGTGCCACCCGACCCCTGCAGGCTCTCATCCCTTCTTCTGCGACAGCACGTCATAAGCCTGCCCTTGTCCCCACCAAACCTGACTGTCACGCTCTCTCGTCCTAGGTCGGATTACGATGACTGGAGACCGTCTCTGGCCAGTTTGCTTCAACCCATTCCATTCCCCAAAGAGTAAGTCCCCCGCGCGTCTCTGGAACCCTCTCGCCTGTCAGAAGAGCCTCAGTGGGGACCAGTCGTTCAGGGCACATGCCACATTGCAGTGGGAAGGCCAAGGGGACGTCGGTCCCAGCCCAGCCACGTCCTCAGCTGTGGGACCCTGGGGAGGAGCATCCCCCACCTGCCCCGAAAATGGGGGAATGAGAAACGTGGGAGGCTGTGAGTTCTGCCCATTCCCATTGTCACAAGGCTTCTCGGGGCTGAGCGTGCAAACGCGGCCGGCCCCACGGCACCTGGCGTGCAGTAGAGCTAGCAGTTGCCGTTACGCGCCAGGTGGGAGCAGCGGCACCCGCCTCCCCTCTCTCCAAGGGGGACGGCGACGACCACAGTGTGCCGCAGCGAGCTGCTGGGAGCGCTTATGACAATGACACCTGGAACGGGTGCCCGGCTCGGGCTCCACGTCGAACACGGCCTGATATGGAGCCTCCGTCCCTCTCGCCAGCCCTCACCCCAGTACTGAGTGCAGCACCTCCAAGCGGGAGGATAATGACTGGGGAGGGAGCTTTGTCTAAACAACCAGGCCCTGACGTGCCTCCAGGTCTCTGTTCCAATAGCTTGGAAGGAGCCGCGCCTCGGGGCGGCCGGGCTCTCGCGGGAGCCGATTACCGGGCCCTGTTTATGAAACGCTGCTCCGCGCGGGCACATTACACCCCGTAATAGCCCCATTTGCTGGCCCAGCCGCTCCCCGGGGGGGCCCCAGGACTGGAGACCGGAGAAATCTGACTCCCGAGAGGCGCTCGGGTCTCAGCAGAGCGGTGGCGTCATTGGCTGCAGCCCTGTCCCCAGGGCCGGGGCGCGCTCGGCTGTGGCCCGCGATGCGGCTCTCGCCTGGAGCAGCGGTCCCCGGCGGCCGCGCCGATGCCGGCAGTAATGAGTGCGGCCGCCCCGAGTGTGAGCCATTAACAAGCACACCTGGGCCCCGGAGCCACGTGCACCGCACATGCTCATGCGCCGGGCATGGCCCCGGGGGGTCTGGGGTTTGGGGGCTCAGTCTGCTCATGTTACCATGATCCTCCGCCTCATCAAAGGGGCCTTTGTTTGGGAGCTTTGAGCAGGGACAAAACGCCAGCACTTGGTTCCCAACTTCCTCTCCATTCTCCGACCAGACGTAGCGTCTGGGCGTCCCCGGAGGACACTCTGTGGACACTGTGCTGTCGCAGAAGCGCCCCGCTAACCGCCGCTCCCCCGATTCTCTTGCAGAGCTCTCGCCCACGAGAAGTTCACCAAGTGAGTGTCGCCCCACCCCACCCCCATACCTCCTGGCACACTTGGCCTCTGTCCGGAGGTCCTCCCTCCACGGCCGGCCTCCTCCTGGGCCCTCCTTGGTGGCATGCACACTGTCCCAAGACACGTGTCCAAGCCCATCCCGGCGTTTCCCGGCTCCCTGGCCCCTTCCCAGCACTTCCCGCCCCACACCCTCCAGCCGGGGACCTGGGGTGACTCCGCCCGCCCTGCCCCTCTTCCAGGGAGCTGAAGTACGTGATTCAGAGGTTTGCCGAAGACCCGCGACAAGAGGTGAGGCCTCTCTCTCTGCATCGTGGGCCCGCTGTTGGGGATGGCAGGACACGTGGGGGCCTCTCGGGGCCCTCTGAGGCTCTGGCAGGCCGTCCTCGTCACCGCTGGGCATTCAGAGGGCTTACGGAGGCTCCTTGCCTCGGGCACAAACACAGCCCCGCCCCGGAGCCGGCCTGTGGTGTCCGCGTTTTGCTGTAGACTCAGACACACCGGAGCTGGTGTCCCGCGGGCTGGTGGTTTCTCCAGGTGGTGACTGGGCTTGACTGGGGTGGGCTGGTGGAGGAGGGGGATCCCAGCCAGCTCGGGACAGGGGTTCATCCTGTCTGGCCCTGCTGTTCTTCGGATCAGTGGGCTGAGGAAGGAATCCCAGCCAGGATTGGAGCAGGGTTTTTA
This sequence comes from Microcebus murinus, assembly GCF_040939455.1. Classification (NCBI taxonomy): domain Eukaryota; kingdom Metazoa; phylum Chordata; class Mammalia; order Primates; family Cheirogaleidae; genus Microcebus; species Microcebus murinus. Next base: position 30,185,049 of record NC_134123.1, read on the forward strand.
TTTCGTGGCACAGTGACCAAGGGCCTCCCCGAGGGGCCCCTCTGTCCCTCACAAACCTGGGCTTCCACCTTCCACCCTAGAGCACAAGAGCGGGCAGGGGTGTTGGTGGGCCGGGAGCCAGCGCGTAGCTCCTCCCGCCCCGGCGTCCCTACGCCCGTCACAGTGGCAGCCACTGGCCCTCACCAAGTGCCCACCCTGTGTCAGGTACGGTTGTCTGCTTACTCCTCATAACGTCCCTACGAGTAGGTTCTGCTATTATCCCCACGTTACATCAGAGTTACCCTTTCGGAGTTGAGGAAACTGAAGCTAAGTCATGTCTCCCCTGTTGCACAGTTGGTCAACGGCTAAGACAGGATTCGAACCCAAGAAGCCTGGCCCCAGAGCTGCGCTGATGACCAGCTCATCCCCAACCCCAATCCCGCCCCGTGGAGCTCACAGCCCCCTCTCTGTGCGCGTGGATTCTGGGGTGCAGTGGGGACCAGTTGAGGGCCCACCCGACACGCGTGCCCCCGGCAGAGCAGGGAGAAGGCTGTGCAGAGGGGAGTGAGTTTCCCCGCTCCGCCCTGGGAGGCTCGGTGCTGACCTGGCTGCACTCAGCTTAAATAGGTGGAAGTTGGGCTGGGAAACTTGACCTTGGTCTGGAAAAGCCAGTACTGGGCAGGAGGGTGGGGATGGGGTTTGAGAAGGAATATGGGACGTGTGGACACCAAGGCCTTGCCCGTGTCCGGCCACTGCAGGTCTCTGTCACTCAGAACCCACAGTCCCTTGGGCTCCAATCTAGCTATTCTAATCTGGGTTCGAATCCTGGAGCGGTTCTCAACCCTGAGGAGTTTGCTCAAAAAGCAGCCCCCCCGCTGCTCCCCGACCCCACAGCTCCAGCTCCCTGGGCCTGCGCGAGCCAAGCGTCCGCGTTTTGAACAAGCATCCCAGGTGGCTTTGATGTGGGTCTCCGCAGCACGCTGCAAAACCTAGTTCTCGGAGGATCTAGTTCTAGAACACCGTGATTCTGAGTGCCGGTTCTGAGCGCGACCCTTGGGCGTGGTGGGCAAAGGCAGAAACGCTGGCCGTGGCGCTTCTCAGTGGCCGGCACCGGAGACCGTGTCCATTTTCCGTAGAGCGAAGTCACCCTGCTGCGTGTGACGGCAGTCTCAGAATTCCCCCGGAAAGGGGGCCTCTGTGTGCAGCAGGGGCTTTGAAGCTGGGAGGATGGAAGTGGTACCAGTGCTTCCCTGAGTGCAGAGGCAGAGCCAGCTGCGGAAGGGAGATTTCCAAACCGGGGTGACACGGGCTCGAGGCCCCACGGGATCCCCAAGTCAGGGGGGCGCCAGCGTCGCTGGCCACCGAGGCCCCGTGCTGCCGGCCTCTGGCTTTTATTTTCTCTGCGGTTCCTTTCATCTCTCTCCCCTTTTCCTCCTCACTCCTCTCTCCCCTCCTCCCTCCTAAATGAAGCCAGAGTTGTTTTCTTTTAAATTCCTTGCTGTATTAATCGGATGGCATTTTATATTTTTGAGTCCTTATTTCTCTGAAGTGGATAAGTGAGCCCTTGATATTCTTCCAGCTCAGAGGGAAAAATATAAAAGGCCCACTGCCTTTGTTTTCTCTTTGCTGATGTGTGGGTTTTGATCCATTTAATATCTGCGAGTAAGTGACTCTTGGCAGCACATTGTCCTTTGCTCCTAAAGGGAACCATCAGGAACTTCTCTCCGATTTCTTCTGAGAACGGGGAGGAGGGATAAAACAAAGGCTTTTGTGTTTCTCTCTCCGTAATCACAGCGGGGCCAGAGCGGATGTGGAATTCCTCCCAAACACGCCTGCACACACATGTGCGCGCTCACACGCACACACCCCACACGGAGCCTGGGAAGGGGCTGGGCGGCTGTGCTTTTGGCACTGAAGTGGCCCCACCTGGACAGTGACCCCGAGAGGGAGGGGGGTGGGGCCTGACGAGAGAGGGCTGCAGGGTCCCGGGGGGTCAAGGGACAGAGACCCAGGGGGACAGTGCCCATGCAGAGGAGGCAGGAAGTCAGGAGGGAAGAAGGCAGACGCTTGAGAAGGGGGGTCAGTGCTGGGGGCGGCAGAACCCCAAAGAGAGAGGGGAGAGGTTTACAGAGGAAGGGCAGAGAGCAAGAGAGAGGAGTTAGAGACGCAGAGACGGGACAGAGAGCTGACGCAGACAGGGGACAAGGGAAATGGCCAGGGCATGGCAGCAGGGTCTACGTCTGCACAGCTGCTTTGGGCGTCGCCTGCCCTGGCGCAGCCAGGCCTGCCCCCCGCCGGCACTGATGGCCAGTGGCTGGCAGTCCCTAGCATGAGGACCACGGTGTTTCCAAAAGGTCATTCCTGGAATCTGGTGGAAGGCTGGCCGCTGCCGGACAAAACAAAACGAAACAGGTTTCTGCACTGCGGGGCTTGCCCAAGCCTTTAACACCAGTGAGCAGGGACCGTGGTCACCGTTGTCGCCAGGGCTGCGTGAGACTGACGGGCCGTGTCTGTCCTCTGTCCGGCAGGTCCACTCGTGCCTGCTGAGCGTGCGGGCCGGCAAGGACGGCTGGTTCCAGCTCTACAGCCCCGGAGGGGTGGCCTGTGATGACGACGGGGAGCTGTTCGCCAGCATGGTAGGCGGCCGGCCCGCCGGGGGCTGCACACTTCGCCCTGGGCAGGGAGGGGGGGGCACTCGCAGACACAGGGACTGCCCCTCCCGAGTAATCACATAGCTGCCCCGCCCCCACAGGGGCCAGCCGGGAGTTCCCAGGCTGACACAACGCTCGTGTGAGCGTGGTGGTGACAACACAGCCACAGATGTCATTTGCACGTTTCTTCTCTGCACGGGCCCCAAGCCAAGAACAGGATAGTCCTGCTCTCACTCAGTCTCACTCAGTGCAGTGCGGAGGGGACACAGGTCACCCCGTTTTATAGACACGGCAGCCGTAGCCCAGGCGTTAACCGCCCGAGATCACACGGTTACTGTCATGGTGTGTTGCGTGCAAGGGACTCTGGACGGTGCCACGAGTCCCCCAGCTCGTTTCGTTCTTGCAGTCAGGTGTCAAGGCCAGGGTGATCGTCCCCACTGCAATGAGGGGTCTGAGGTCACCAAACCGATGCCCGCATCCATGGTGACTTCTGGCACTTTCTTTGTGCCAGGCCCTGTGCCAGGCACTTCGCAGGCACCACCGTCTTCAACCTTTGCAGCACCCGTGCTGCGTAATTACACCCGCATAATTGACACAGAGGCCCGGAGAGGGTCGGTGCCTTGCTTGGGGGCACACAGGCCTCCGACTCCAGCCCTGGGCCACGCCCAGTAGCGGAGGGACACGCTCCTCCTGCCCTGGGCGGGTAAGAGGTGCCGCGATAGGAGGTGCCCGGCGGCCAGCGCAGTCCTGCAGGGAAAACGCAGCGGTGGCGACTCTCATCTCGCTGGGCGGCGGGTTTGTGGGGCGAGCGCTTCCCGAAGCTCTCCGCAGTGAACTCGGCGGGGATATGTGACGGGGATGACTGGTCGAGGCACTGCCTTGGGAGCCCTTCTGGAAAGGGGCTTATTTTTACCCCCCTTTCCTTGCGCCTCCCCTCCGGCCTTTCCAGTCCTAGAGCGTGCCTGGGCCCTGCCCTCCCGCACTGCCCCCCGCACGCGCACGGCCACCTCTCAAGGGTTCTCCTGTGATGTCACAGCATCACCATGGCAACGCTCAGTGGTCCCCACCCGTTGCTGCGGGGACTCGGGGAGCTGGCAGCCTCCCAGCCGAGAGAGCGCATTTGTATGCCAGGGTTGTTAATGATGGAGCGGAAAAAACACCCCGGGGAAGGAAGCAGGCAGCCGCTGGGATGGAAATGCCTTGTTTCCATGGAGACGCATGGCGAGGAAGCCACCCCTGGATCGGGCTGCCATTTCCAACCCCCAAAGGGCGTTTGCCGTGTGTGCAGTGGGAGGAAGCCAGTGTGTCTGGGCCTCCCCTAGCTAGGTGGTTGGGGACCCCTGCCCTTGGGTCCCCACCCCCCACAGACCGGAAAGAAAGATGGCCCCGCACGCACCCCAAGATGCAGCAGAGTTTGCCAGGTCTTGGGTGTCTGGGGCAGGTGGTCTCTCAAAGCATCCCTTGGAGGCCACGGAGGGCTTGGCGGGCAGCAGGGCTCCGTCACGTCCCCATCCCGCACACGACACGCGACCCCCAGGCGAGGGCCGCCCAGAAATCTCCACCGGGCTCCGACAGCGCTGGGACTCAGAGGACCAGTGTCAGCAGGCTCCTGAGGGGAGCTGGCGCGGGCTTTTAAAAAAATTGTGGTAAAATACACGTACATAAGAGCTGCCACTGTAGCCATTTTTAAGGGTGCAGGTCGGTGGCGTTAGATACGTTCACGCCATTGCGTGGCCGTCACCGGCAGCCACGTGCAGAGCTTGCTCACCGTTGCCAGCTGAGACTCGCCCGGGAAACGCCGACTCCCGGCCCCTGGCCCTCGGGCCCGCAGCGACCGTTTTGCCCTCCGTCCCTGGAGTTTGCCTGATTCACGTGCCTCATGTGAGAGGGGTCAGACTCTGTTTGTCCTTCAGTGACTGGCCTGTGTCCCTCGGCATCACGTCCTCGGGGCCCGTTCCCGCTGGACGGGCCATCGGGCGGGCCTCACGCATCCCCTCGGATCTGGTGGTCGCAGAACTCCAGCTGTCCGGGAGGGCGTGGCGGCCCCTCAGTCGCCTCCCGGGCTCAGGCTCCGTCCAGCACGTTCCAGCCTGCACCGGGGCTGCGGCCCCCAGCGACCCCGTCCCTTCACCCGGGCCCTCTCGCCCCGCAGGTGCATATCCTCATGGGCTCCTGTTACAAGACCAAAAAGTTCCTGCTGTCCCTGGCGGAGAACAAGCTGGGGCCCTGCATGCTCCTGGCGCTGCGGGGCAACCAGACCATGGTGGAGGTAAGCGCCAGCCTGGGCTGTCCCGGGCTCTCCGTCCCTTCGTCCCTGAGGGCTGAGGGCCACCAGGAACCGGGGCGGGAGCCACAGTCGTGGTCCAAGGGGTCTCGGAGGTGTCTGTCGTTCGTCTGTTGCTGCATGACAGCCACCCCCAGTGGGCTTTAGGATCACGACACTCGTTTGTTTTGCTCGTGGGTCTCGGGGTGCCGAGGCACAGCCAGGCCGTTCTTGCTCGGGGTCTCGTGGTCGCAGGCAGACGGGCTGGGTCGGGCCATCTCTGGAGGTCCCTGGGTTGGCCCGAGGGGACTCAAACGGCCAGGCGGGAGCAGCGGGGGCACCCGGCCCCTCCACATGTGGCCTTGGGACAGCCTGCCCACCGGCCAAGGAGCACACCCTCTCCCTCCCTGCCCCCCCCCCCCGTGTCCCCCTCCAAAGTCCCCAGGAGCCTGGGACTCCCAGAGCAACTGTCCTGAGAAACCAGGCAGAAGCCGTGTCACCGTGTTAACTTGGCCTCAGGAGTCGGGTGGCTCATGTCCCCCACACTGTACCCTCTGGAAGTGAGCCACCAAGCTGGCCCTTAGTTTAGTCCAGGGCGTGGGAATGAGACTTCAGCGCTCGGTGGGAAGAGCGTCTGAGAATTTGCAGGCGCTTATGGAAGGAGAGGTCCAGTGAGGTTTGAGCACTGAGGAGGAGTCCGCAGGAAGGCAGGCGCAGGGCCGGCCGTGGGAACAGCATGTGCCAAGGCCCTGCGGCAGGGAGAGGCTTGGTGGAGGCGGGGTGGCTGGAACATAGTGAACCGGGGTGAGGAGTTTGGGATCCTGCTGAACATGCGTGAAGAGCCCAGTAGGTGCCCGTGGTGAGGCGAGGAGTTTGGATTTAGTCCTGACTGACCTGTGACGGGGACCGAGGATGGTGGCAGAGGGCTGAGCAGGGAGCATGTTGGCCCAGGCAGGACAGCAGCGTGTGTGGCACGAGGCCGTCCCCGAAGCAGCCTGTGGCGCATGTGCGAGGCCGGCCAGAGCCCCTCCCCGGCACGTGCTCAGCCCAGGGGCCCCTGGGGGCTGCCGGACGGGCTGCGCGCCTCACCGGCCCGCGGTCCTGGGCAGATCCTGTGCCTGATGCTGGAGTACAACATCATCGACAACAACGACACCCAGCTGCAGATCATCTCGACCCTGGAGAGCACGGAGGTGGGCAAGCGCATGTACGAGCAGCTGTGCGACCGCCAGCGGGAGCTGAAGGAGCTGGTGAGTCCGCGGCGGCCAGGCCGGGGCGCAGGGCGGGCGGCCAGAGCCAGCACCCAGGGGAGCCTCGGGGCAGGGCCCAGAACTGTTGTTACGGGGGCACAGGGCGGGTGGCCAGAGCCAGCACCCAGAGGTGCCGCGGGGCAGGGCCTAGAACTGTTGTTACGGGGGCGCAGGGCAGCCAGAGCCAGCACCCAGGGGAGCCTCGGGGCAGGGCCCAGAACTGTTGTTACCGGGGGCGCAGGGCAGGCGGCGAGAGCCAGCACCCAGGGGAGCCGCGGGGCAGGGCCCAGAACTGTTGTGACCTACACCTGCGCGAGCCCCATCTCACTGAGCATCCTCCATCCCAGGGAGGTGGGGATTATTACCTGCCACCCCCGGGCGATCAGAGATAGGCGCACAGAGGTAAAGAAGCTGGTCCAGAGCCGCACAGCTCATCCTGGCCTGGCCAGAACTCGATCCTGTCCCGCTGGCACTGCCCACCCTGCCTCCCCACGTCCCTTAGGCTCTTCCGTTTCAGGGCCTGGGGCCCGCCTTCCAGACACCAGCACCCGCACCTCTGCCAAAGGCTTCCCCTGTCCGCGCGCATGCACACACACGCGTGTGCACAGCAGGACGGAGGGTGGGGTTCCCGCCCTGGCTCCCGACAGAGGGCCGTAAGCACCCCAGGCGCTCACTCTTGGTGGGCTGTCCCTGAGTCTCTGCGATGTGGCTTTTTCGTCGCCGCCCGGAGGGCTGTCCGCAGTGTCCTGCCCAGCCCCACCACCGTTTCACGGGATCACTTCCCAACAAGCCGCCTGCGCCCAAACCCCGTCTCAGGATCCGTCCGAGACCAGGCCCCCCGGGGTGCCTTCCACCCCAGGAGCACGCTGGCGGCTCCCCGAGGGGTGTTGACGGGCGGAGGGGCGGGGCGGAAACGCAGGCAAGCGCGGGAATGACCCGTCCGGTTTCTCTTGCAGCAAAGGAAAGGCGGGCCCACCCGGCTGACACTGCCCTCCAAGTCCACAGTGAGTGGCTGTTCCTGCCTGCAGGCGGGCGGGGCTGGTCCTCCCTGCTGGGGAGCAGCGGGTGGTGCCGGGGGAGGTGGCGGGGAGGGGAACAGGGCCCCCGGTACCTGACCGCCCAGCTCTTCCAGGAGGTAACTGTGTTGCAGGAAGAGAAATGAAACCCAAGGAGAGCATTGGAATAGCATGATAAGGATTGCTCGGTGATAATGGTGTTACCATGCGACCGGTTTTGAGTAATAATAACATGGAGCATTTATGTGCCGGATACTGTACTGTTAGTTCATTTTGTCTTCACGACAACCCTATGAAGTACATGGATCTCACCGTTCCCATTTTACAAGGTCTTCAGGGATCTTACTTCCTTCTCTTCTACTGCCGCGTTGTCCCTGACACGTGGCTTCTGCCTCATGGACCAAGAGAGCTGCTCAAGCTCCAGCCACCTTGCCTCCATTCCAGCCAGCAGGAAGGAGGAAGAAGCAAAGGACACACCCCTTCTTCCCTTTAAGAACCTTCCTGGAGGTTCCACTTGACACACCCACTTACATCTCACTGTCCAGGTTTATTAGCACATGGGGCCACACCTAGCTGCAAGAGAGGCTGGTAAGTCAGCGTTAATCAGGGCAGCCAGGCGGCAGCTGACACTCAAGGACAGAAGGGGGAATGGACATTGCCCTCTAGAACTTCATGGTCTAGTGCTCAGTCATTTGCTGATCTCTTCAGCCACTAGAGTTGAGTGTGGCCTCAGTGTTTGCATGTGGGAAATGGGCACGAGCCTGCTGCCCGGGAGAGTGAGGCAGCCCGTCACACACGCACAGACACACACACGCCTGGGGGAGGAGCATGGCCTTGGAACACCCCAGGTGGTGACTCGGGGTGAGTCACAGCAACGAAGCCTCTCTCCTCCGCCTGGCAGCTGTCACCTCCCTCCCTGACATCCCCCTTGGTCGGGCCCTCCTGGCCGCACCCAGGAGCAGCTCTGGCAGGGCGAGGGGAGTGCCCCGTGCCAGGAGAGGCGCAGGCGGGCTCGGCGCTCGGGGAGCCCCCGCAGCCCGGACGGCCCGGAGACCCGCTGCCTGTCTCGCGCAGGACGCTGACTTGGCTCGTCTGCTGAGCTCTGGCTCCTTCGGAAACCTGGAGAACCTCAGTTTGGCCTTCACCAACGTAACCAGTGCCTGCGCTGAGCACCTCATCAAACTGCCTTCTCTCAAGCAGCTGAACCTGTGGTCCACCCAGGTGCGTGCTCCCGCCAGCGCCCTCCTCCCTGCCGCACCCCCTCTGTGCCTGGCCTTTGAGCCCAGAGCCCAGGGGCCCGGCCACCGACGACCACACACCCCTCCCTGGGGCTCGGCGCCCACTCCCCCAGGCCAGAGGCCGTCGCCCTCATGAGGCCCGATGGCCCATGTCTCAGATGGAAATGCTGAGGCCCAGGGCAGGACACGCCCAGCACTGGAGTCCTGAGGTGCGGAGTGGGCTGAGCTGTGAGCTGGCTCCCCCGTGGGGGAGTGCGCAGGTGGCTTGCGGGGCTTTGTGTTGTGGCAACAGCCGCAGCAGCCCCGACCCTGCGGAGCCCGGCGTCAGCCCAGCTGTGGTCCCCGCCAGCCCATGGGCCTGGGGGAGTGGGCGTCGCCCTGGTCTTGCAGAAGAGAGCCTGGGCCGGTCCCATCAGCCCCCTGCCCCTGGGCCTAGCGCTACGCTTCCCACTGTCTCGTCCAGCGGGAGAAGCCACCAGGGTGCCATCGGCAGCTTGGGAGTCGCTGAGTTCAAATCCCCCCTCGAAGGAAGCAAAACTGACTCCCAGAGAATGTCCTTGCCCGGCCCCCGGGGATTCTCTGGGGGATGTGAGAGCCGCCCAGCCCCCAGTCTTGGCGGGCCGTGGCTCTGTCCCCGTCCTCTGCCTCTGCCCCAGCCCCAGCCCCGGCGTCGTTCCTGGGCTGGCCTGGAGGGCTGAGGGTCTCTGTGCCCCGCAGTTCGGAGACGCCGGCCTGCGGCTCCTGTCGGAACACCTCACCATGCTGCAGGTGCTGAACCTGTGCGAGACCCCCGTCACCGACGCCGGCCTGCTGGCCCTGAGCTGTGAGTACCCGGGCCGCCTCACTCGGCCCTCCCGCCCGCGAATGCCGGCTGAGCGCCACGTCCCGCAGGGCGCTGCGGGAGCGGACTCGCTGGGTCACTGCGCAGGTGCTGCCGCACGCCCCCCAACGCTGCGTGGGGGCCGGGAGCAAAACCCGGGGAGTGTGGCTCTGCCCTCGCGGAGCTTCCGGTCCAGAGGGAACAGAGTGGGCGGGCCGGCCCGCCGTGTCCTTGACATCCACAGTGCACCAAGGGGCTGAGGTCGAGGACAGCGCCCCAGACGTGGCCGCTGTGGTCCCCGGCCAGCAGTGGCAGCACCCCTGGGAGCCGGTCGGAAATGTACATTCACGAGCCCCAGACCTCCTGGCGCAGACGCGGCATGGCACCCGGGTGCCCGGCGGTCCCTGTGCCCGCTGACGTTTGGAAGTGCTGCTGGAGCAGAAACCTCCGCAAAATACTCACGCAACCCAGAAATACCGAGTCCTGTGCCCAGCCCTGAGCGGCCGGGCTGTAATCTCGGGGACACTGAGTCTGGGAGCCTGCAGACCCGTTGGTTTAGCTGGGAGGGGTCGGAGAAGGCTGCCCCCGGGGAAGGCTGCACTCTCAGGTCTGGGTGTGAAGATGGCTTCGTCGCACTCGGCCAGCGGGGGCAGCCGGAACAGCGGCCTCGACTCCTGCCAGGCCGCTGGCGAGTTCTGGGTGGCTGGGGGTGGGGACAGGTGCCCGGGTCCAGGCAGGCAGAGGGTGAGGTTTGGAGCTGGCTCTCTGCAGATGTGCCCCTTGACACTTCCGCTGGAGTGACACGGGTGGGGGTGAGCGTGTTCTGGTTAACCACGCGCATTCCCGGTCCCTGCACCGCTCCCTCCGTCCGCCCACCCGGGAGCCGGGACCCGCTGCCCGTGCGCCTGGCTCGGCCGGAGGCGGAGGCTTGCCTCCCAGAAACTGGGCCTGGGTCAGCAGCTACTGGGAGGGTGTCCAGGGCTCCCTTGGAGGAAGGCCCGGGCCGCCTGCTGGTGCGGACAGCGAAGGGACATGACAGAGGGATGGGAAGGGAGGGCGGCTGGGAAGAGGACGGAGACTCAGTTCAGACCGGCCCAGGCCTGAAGGCGACGGTCTGTGCCGAGTGGGCACCACCCTGCTGTGCCCACGACACCCCCGCGCCGCGCCTCCCACGAGGGGGCTGGGCACCTGCGGTCAGCCCCCCATCGGGGCCGTCCCACACCTGCTGCCGCCCCTGCAGGCTCTCCCCCACCTGACTTCTGTGTCTGTCTGTCTGTCCTCGTGCAGCCATGAAGAGTCTCTGCAGTTTAAACATGAATAGCACCAAGCTCTCGGCCGACACCTACGAAGATCTGAAGGTAACTCCTCCCTCCCTCCCTGTCGGCCTAACCCTGGCAGGGGAGTCCCCAGGGCAGGCGCTGTCGCTCCAGCAGAGAGATGAGTGGTGAGGTCAGGTTGAAAGGAGCCGTGGAGAGGAAGCCAGCGGGGAGTTCATGGGTGGGACCGAGGGAGGCCTGTGTGGCGTGGGACAGTCAGGGACTGGGACAGCCAGGGACGTTCCTTTGAAGAAGGGGCTGAGAAGCGGGAGACGCAGGGGTGAGAGGAAGAGCAAGGTCCCACAGCTGAAAAGCTAGGTGAGACCTGACCTTGCTGCAAACACAGCGGGGGGCGGAGGGGACAGGCTGGGCCAGCCGGGAAGCCCTTGGATGTCTCAGCAGGACTGGGGGGGGACGTGCAGGGGTCTGGCGCGGCCGCGCTGGGCTGGCGAGATAAAGCCGGGGAAGGAAGGGCGACGGGAGTGGTGGCCGGCGGGGCACTTGTTTGTCAGAAAAGCACGTCCTGGGCAGGCCGGAGGAGCCGGGCATTTGCCGCCCCCCTGGGCCTGCGCCAGCCCCTGCAGGGGGAGCCGGCGAGGCCGCAGAGGGTCAGGGCCCTGCTGGGGAGGGCTGCGCCTGGAGGCAGGAAGGCACAGGTGGCGCCCTCAAGCCGTGCTGGCCCCTTCGCGCCCTGGAAGCCACGTGGAGGGAACCCTCTGGCAGCCCTTGGCCGAGGTCCTCTGCCAGCAGGGACGCAGGCCGGCCCTGCCAGTCTCCACCTGCCACTCTGCCAGGCGTCCCGTGGCCGGGCGTGCGCGCTGGTCAAGCCTCCAAACGCTTTCCGAGCAGCTCCCGTGTGCCAGGCTGCCGGGGTTGGGGACACTGAGGCGCGGGTGCCATGATCCCTGCCCAGGAGGACGCCCCGTCCTGGCAGGCACAGACAAGCGTAGCAAACCAGGGCAGGCCCAGGGCTGTAGGGGTCAGCCAGGAGGGGGTGGTCGGCAGGGGACCCAGGGAGGGACACAGGCACAGGTGGCAGAGCGCCCCTGAGGAGTTTAGGGGACAGAACTCAAAGTGGGGCCGTGGACCCGCCGCGGGCGTCACTCGGGGCTGTGGGGGATGCAGGTCCCCGCCCCCAGCCCGCTGTGTCCGCTGCAGCCTCACCAAAGCTGGGACACGCAGCCTCGGAGCGTCCCGAGTTCAGAGCGCCACACATCCAAGCGCCACCGAGACCAGGCGGGAAAGGGGGAGAAAAACCACGTTCAGTCAATTTTTTTTCACACACTGAGAGAGACGCTGCAGCAGCCCGGTGGTGCTGGCCTTTGACCAGCCTCCACGAGCCAGGGGACTCTGAGCAGACTGGGGACTGCCGGCCCGCCCGTCAGGGGAGGTGGCCGCCGCCCAGCGCCAGGCAGGCAAAGCCGCGTAGGTCACTGCCCAGTCTGGCCAGACCTTCCTGTTTTCCCAGAGAACATGGAAATCCAGATTCTTCTGTGCAGGCTCCTGTTTTTGAAAGGCCTTAATGTGCTTCACGGCACCGCAGTGGCGACTGCCGGTCCCCAGCCCGTCCCCTCCGTCTGGGCAGGGGAGGGGCCGAGAGTTGTGGAGCGCAGGAGAGCAGCAGCGAGGACTGCGTGCACGAGTACGTGTACGTGTGGCGTGTGCGCACGTGTGTAGCGGTGCACGCATTAAACAACCGTGCTGGCCAGTCAGTCTGCAGCGTAGTCGGGGAGGGGGTCGCAGGGCAGGAGACCAGTGAGGGGGCAGCTGCCTCTGCGGACAGCGGAGGCTTGTTAAGAAGGAAGCCAGCTGTCTGTAACAGCAGGCGGGGAGGGTCTGGCAGCAGGAGCAGGGCGCAGGAGACGGCGCTGAGAAGTAGCAGGTGGGGCCATGTGGTGGCGCAGAGGACCTGGCTCGGGGGAGCCCACGTGGGGAGAACCCGAGCTGCCCCCGGGGCCTGGGCTCACTGTGACCCACCTCGTGCCCCTGCGCATCTCTGACAGTGACGGGGACACAGCTGGCACGGAAATGACAGTAGTTCCCTTCGCAGAGCACAGAACGGCGCCCTGGGCTTCCCTGCGCCTGGTGTTACATCCCTGGCACCGTCCCTCGGGCCAGGGACCAGGCTCGGGTGACGCCACACAGCAGGACACTTGGGCTCCCAGGGCCGGGTCGCCCGCCCAGGGCCACGCAGCCGGCAGGCAGCAGAGCTTCCAACCCCGGCCCTTCCGCCCGCCAAGCCAGCGCTGCGAAGGCGAGGGCGTGCAGCCCCGCCACCTGCCTGGTTTCTCGGGCACCTCGCACCTGCCCTGTGCTCTGCCTGAGGCCCCCACGGCGCGGGCGGGAGAGCGTGTCCCCGAGCGAGTGGCTCACGTGTGACGAGGACCTCTCCTGCCGCCCCGCAGGCCAAGCTCCCCAATCTGAAGGAGGTGGACGTGCGCTACACGGAAGCCTGGTGAAGCCCCGGCCGGCGCGAGGCGGGAAGACGTCTGCGACAAGACAACTCTTGACTAATAGCTGTAGAACGGCCGGTCCTGGGGGCCGCCCGGCGCCCCGGCTGTGAGATAGATGGGGGAGTCTTTCTGGGGGCAGAGGGGGGAGGGGGTGGGGAGGGGTCCACAAGCACGCCCAGCCCCCGCCTAATTCTTTTAGCTTTGTCATTGGAACCTTTGACCTGATCTCAAGTGGACTTTGTAGCAACAAGAGGAGCATCAGCGGGTCGGGGAGGGGGTGGGGGGAGGGCCTGGGGCGGGGGACCTTCGTGGATTTTCTTTGCCTTTGTGTTTGACGCCGTGTGGGAAGAGTCAACCCTGTCGCCGCCGCTGGGGCCGGGCGGAGGACGTCTCCTCCTTCCGAGGCCGCGAGCTGCGCTGAGAGCCCGCCCCACCACCACGCCGTCGGGACGGAAGACCCAGTCAGTCACTGCACCTGTCCCGTGTCCTCACCATTGCTATGCAAAGTGGTTCTTGTTGTACATAAGAGTTAAATAATGCACCTATTTAAGACATGTTGACAAATTGCGGGTCTGGGACCCGCCTCTTATCTTATTTATAAAGTCTTTGACCCTCCCCGCCCGCCCGCCGCCCCCTGGCGTGTAGTGCTGTGTAAACCAGTCGCCTGTCGGGTTAGTGGTAGTACTCTGGTTATTTTTTTTAAAAGGAAACAGACAAAAAAAAAGAGAGAGAGAGGAGAAAAAAAAAAAGAACCTCCTTGGAAAAATCAATCGCTTTTTCGTAATGGATTCTCTATGCTAACGCTCTCTCGTCCGTCTGTCCGTCTGTCTGTCCCCCGCCCACCTGCCACTGTGTTTCTGATTTCCAGGTGTCTCCGGCGTCCCCGTGGGGTGGGGTCCGGCCAGGGAGAGGAGGGGGGCGGGGGGGTCTCCGGGCACACACAGTCTTGGCCCTCGCAGGCCCCGGCTCTCCCTCCCGGCCCCTCTCTCAGACTCAGACTGGACGGGGTGCCGCCCGCCCTCCCCGCCCGCCCGGTCACGGAGCTGGCCCCCGTCCCCGACCCGGACTGCCGCCGCGGGCCCCCTGCCGCCGTGTGCTCCACGTGGCCCCCGTGCATGCCCGCCTCTCTGCATGGTCTCCTGGGAGAAGAGAGAAGCGTCGCCCCGACTGCCCAGCCCCCCCAAACGTGACCACTGCGACGAAGACGCCCCCCGCCCCCCACCCGCTCCGAAGACGAGCCAGCATCCGTTTCTTTTATAGACAGTCGGCTTTTTCTTAACAGGCCCTCACTGTACAGAGCAGCCCGTTCATGGTTTACCTGGGGTCCCCTCCGCCCCCGGCCCCCTCCTTTCTGTTGGTTTAGCACAAATACTTAACCCCCTCCGGCACCTCAGACCCACCCCACAGTCAGTGTAATTGTTTTATATATATTTAATCTTATTCAATGGAAACCATGCTTTTGTCGTTTTATACTTTGCTAGGTAGACTTTATTACCCCCCTACGATGCCCTCATTTTTTTAAAAAAGGAAAAAAAAAAGAAATTGGGTTTTCAGTCTTAATTCATTTTACGTGCCAGGTTTTATTTCGTGTGCGTGTGTGAGTGTGTTCCGTTCTGTGTTCCGTTTCCCGCTGTCGTTGTTTCTGTCGTTCGGTTTTTATTTTCCTCCCCTCTGGTCCCGTACTTCACAGCACTCTGGTGCAGGAAGAAGCAGAAGCAAAACAAAAAAATTTTAAAAAGGAAAAAAAAAAAAAAAAAGAAGAAACAAGACATGCCACCTTTCCCCCTCGCACTGTTGCTTTTCCTGATGGTTAATACTACTGTCACGTAGCTGTGTACAAAGAGATGTGAAATACTTTCAGGCAAAAATAAACTGTAAGTGACTCATCAGTGCCTGGCCTTTCTGTGTGGTGTCCTGGGGGCTGGGAGGCCGGGTGGGGAGGAAGGAGCAAAGCTGAGCGAGGCCCAGGTGGAGGCCCGAGGCAGTGCCTGGACACCCTCTGCGAGGGCCCTCCTGGGCGCCTGGCAACCACTGGGGCCAGACCCTTTGCTGCAGGGGCTGTCCTGCTCCTTATAAGCCACGGGACAGCCTGATCCCTGGCCTCTGCCCACCGGTGGCACCCCTGTCACCCCTTTTGTGACAACCACAATGTCTCCAGACCTTGCCAAATGTCTCCTGCAGGGGCTGGGGAGACCAAGTCACTGCCCAGGTGAGACCCGGGGCTGTAGACCCGGCCGGTTCTGCATTCAGCAAGGCCTTAAGGACGCACTCACGCAGAGCTCATCAAACGAACGCGCCTTCTCACCCCCCGAGGGTCTTGTGAAAATGCAGGTTCTGATTCTGCGGTGCCGGGCAGGGCCTGGGACTCTGCATTTTCGACAAGCGCCTGCTGGTTGACCAGAGCCTAGACCCACCCTCCTCTCCCAGTTGTCCCCAAGAGGCAGACTCGGCATGTCCAAGAAGAAACACCTCATCTCCACCCCTCTTCCCAAGCCGGTCACCTTCCAGGGTCCCCAAGCTCAGCAGAGGCTTCCCCAGTGACCCTCAGCTGGGGTGTGCCCTGCCCCGTGTGCCTGCCGAGGTGACTCCAGGAAGCCTGTGTCTGTCCTCCGCCTCCTCGCCCTAAGCCGGGCCGTGGCCATCTCTCCCCGATGGCTGGAGCTGCTCCTGCTGTCCCCCAGCCCGTTGCTCCCACGCCAGCCATCCAGCCCCCTCTGCCTCCTGCTCCACCTCTGCACGCCTCCCCCCGCCCTCCGGAGCGCTCTGTGGCCCTTGGGAGAACGGGAGGGTGTCAGTCACTCGGTGTGTGCCCACCTCGGTCGCTCAAGGAGGCCCTGGACCTGCAGGGGTGGCAGGACAGTCCTCACGCCAAGCAGGGACACCAAGTGGGACAATCCAAAAAGCCCTTGGGTCCAGGAGCTCCCATACCCCGGCCAGGTGGCCTTGGCTTCAAGATGGCCGGCTCCAGGTACACATGTGTGTGCACACGCGTGGGTGCGTCACTGCCACCGGCTCCGTTCCTGGTCCTCCCCACCAGCACGGCTCCCAACAGGTGTGCATGGCGCCACCGGATGGAGGGTGGCCCTGAGCCCCCTCCCCGCTCTGCCCTGCTCGTCATCTGGGCTCCTTTGCTGGCGGGGCCTGGAGAAGGCAGGTTACCTGCTGGAGAAGGCGGAGGAGGAGGAAGAGAAAGAGGTCAGGTTTCCTCCCCCTCGGCTTCCCGGCCTCTGCGTCCCCGTTTCTGGCCAGACTTGCTTCCGTCTGTGGGCTCAGCCCCCGCCACGGTGCCAGCTCTCGGAGAAACACCTCCCTGCACCCGGCCTTCAGCCGTGGCCGGGAACAGCCCACCGCTAGGTCCCTGGTGCCTCACATGTGCCTCCACCCCGCCCCCCGGAATGTCGCCCCAGCCTCTGTCGCTGGCTGCAGCTGAGCGGCACTGTCCCCTCCCCCTCCCTCCACCCCTGCGTCGGTGGTAGCCCCCCCCCCCAGCTGCTAGGTTTGGGGAACCTTCACATCCCTTGTGAATCACCCAGCCTGGAACCCAGCCCCCTCACCCCCACTGGACTCTGTGTTCCATGCCAGCACCCTACCTCGATGACCCCACCCCAGTGAACCCCTGTTCCAGTCCCCGATGGGCCCAGTGAGAGTCCAACAGGGATCCGAGTCCCCCGATGGGGGCAGAGGCTTTAATCGGGAAGTTTCAAGGCAAATCCTGCAATGAGGGGAAGCGGTCCCAAAACGGCAACGACTGGATTCTTAGAAGCTGAGATCTGGGGCCTGCCCAGGTCGGCTGGTGCTTCTCCAGTTGCCCCTCTTGTACTAGGATGCGCTGTCTTCCGGCCACTTAGAGTGTGCACGGCCCTCCCTGGAGCGGTGCAGCGTGGACACCTGGGTAGCCGAGCTGTCATCTGTGACCAACAGCCTGCTCTAAAGCTAGCTGGGCTCTGCAGGAAGTTCCCCTACAGCCCAGCAGGGCAAAGGTCGGAGAACCTTGGACAAAGCCCAATGGCCTCATGCAGTCATTCATCCAATCATGCATTCAACAATGCATCGCTGAGCACCTGCTTCCAGCAGGCCGGGTGGGGAGCGCCGGAAAACATGCAAGAAGCAGCAAGAGAACTACAACTCAGTAGCCAAAAAACCAAATAACTTTTATTTTAAAAATGATCAAAGGACCGGAATAGGCATTTCTCTAAAGAAATGGCCAAGAGGAATGTGAAAAGGTGTTCAGCGTCACTAATCATCAAGGAAATGCAAATCAAAACCACAATCTGATGGCTCCTTACACCTGTTAGGGTGGCTGTTATAAAAACAAAAAAATAAAAGGTAAGTGTTGGCAAGGATGTGGAGGAAAGGCAACCCTGGCACGCTGTCGGTGAGGATGGAAATTGGTCAGGCATTAGGAAAAACAGTGTGGAGCTTCCTCAAAAAATTTGCAAACAGAACTGCCACGTGATGCAGCAACCCTGCTTCTAGGTATGCACCCACAGAAATTGACATCGGTATCTAGAAAAGGCGTCTGCACTCCCGCGTCCACTGCAGGACTATTCGCGGTAGCCAACACGTGTTATCAGCCCAATTACCCATCGACAGGGGAATGGAGAAAGAGATTATGATAGGTGAACACCGTGGAACACTGTTCAGCCTTTTAAACAGAAGGAAATGCTGCCATTGGCAACAACGTAGGTGAAGCTGGAGGACATTGTGCTGAGTGAAATAAGCCGCTTATACGGGGAATTTAAAATAATCGAACTCATAGAAGCAGGGAGTAGAAGGACGGCTGCAAGGGCTGGCGGTGGCGGTGGGGAAACCAGGAGATATTAGTCTAAGGGGACAGAGTGCAAGATGCAAATGCCCCCGAGATCCGCCGTTGCGCTCGGTGCCCGCAGCGAACAGGACTGTGTCGCCTACTTAAAACCGGCTAAGAGGGTAGATCTTATCGCACACACATAACAATAGCAATAATAAATAGGGCGGAGGAAACTTTCAGAGGTGACGGATTTTACTGCACACAGATTTGTGGTGACGGTTTCACGGCTGTGGCCTCATGAAATTGTACGTGTTACATATAGTCAGACCTCAACAGAGTGGTCTGGGAAATGAATAAGCAACAGCGAGAGAGGTGGCCCTTGTCCTCCAGGCATCTGAGCACGCTGGCAAGGACTCAGTCTCCCCGTTGCACAGCAAATGCCGTGACCGGCCACTGTGGCAGGCACAGAGGACGGGCAGCGAGCCTGGGCCTTATGGGATCAGGGCAGACTTCCTGGAGGAGGCGGTACTGTTGAGAATGGAGAATGAAGACGTTTGCCACGTCATCAGAGGAGAAAGGAGCGTGCACAAAGACCTAGTGACACACGAGAGCCGGATCTGCACGGGAGGACTACCCGTGGACGGTGTGACGGGCTTGGGGACGGGATATTGTTGGGCTTGAATTTTATCCCCTGAAGAGAGATGTCCCACTGGCGTCCCCGGGGGCCGCTTCCCACACGAGGCACCTGTACCGGAATCTATCCCGGTATCTGCTTCTGGGGAGCCAGGACGAAGACAGTGACTGGCGCCTTAGAGGAAGGAGCAACAAGGAGAGCTGGGAAACCGTTGCCAGGGAGACCGTGCGGTCGCCAGGTATGCCTGCCCGGACCCTTAGCGACACGGGCACCCCCCGATCACGCTGGGAGCCTGAGAATCAGCTTGGACTGTGGTTTTCAGAGATGGGGCGGCCGGTGGAAGAAACTCCCATGCGTCGCTGGTGGGGACATAAACTGGTTCCACCTGCTAGCCCTAAACACGTGCTCCCCTCCCGCCCCGGGGAACCGGGCCCAGCCCTCCGTCCCGACACACAAACAAGTGCGTTTCTGGCGGCGTTATTTACAGCAGCCAAAGCGTGGACGGGCCCCAAACGTCCGGTAGCGGGAGAATGCACAAACAAACCGTGCGCTGGCCACGCCGTGGAACGACGCAGATGTCCCCATCAACGGGAGAGCCAACACGCAGCCACACGTTCCTAAGATGAAATTCCGCAGACCGAGAGGAACACAGCCAGCGGCCGCTACGCACAGTGACGTGGCTCGGTCGGGCAAGTATTGTTACGCTACTTTGTGATAAAAGCCAGACGCCGGCCAGGCTTTGCTGTGTGGTTCCATTTACAGAGAGCTCGTGAACAGGCACAGGTCATGTGCGATGACGAAGGTCGAGACAGAGGTCGGCTCTGCAGGAGGGGGTTGCCGCTGGCTGGGAAGGGGTAGCAGGGGACCTTTCTGGGGTGGTGAAGAGGCTCTGCATCCTGATCTGTGGGCGCTCGGATGTCTGTGCATTCGTGGAGGTCTATACTGAAGACCTGTGTAAGTTGGGGTACATGTTAACACCCACAACACGGATGAACCTGGAAAACACGCTTGCCGAGATAAGCCAGGCACAAAAGCCCGCGAACGTCCACCCTTAGGGAGATTCCCTCTTGGCAACGTTTGTGTTCCTTTCTTACGGTGCTCTGCTGCCCTCTGGTGGAACATTGGCACAATGGCTATTCAAACACGCGCATGGACCCCCTTAGGTGTGGGTCAGTCGTGCAGTGTGCAACATGCACAAGCGCACCTGGTGGGATCTGTGGCTTTTGTTTGATTTTTCTTTTTATTTATTTTTTTGCCTTCGGTGTGCTCTATCCAGACATGGATGAGGCTCTGAGAACCCCAGTGCTGGCTTTTCTTTCTGTCCCAAATCCGACGCTGATGATGCTAACCAGAGAAGGAAATCGACTGAGTCAGGAGCCTTGCTACTCAAAACGGGGTCCAGGGATGAGCAGCGTCAACCTGGCGTGAAAGTGTTTCCGAAATGCAGGGTCCCTGGCTCCACCCAGACCCGCCGGATGAGAGTCTGTACTTTTCCACTCCCCAGGTGATGTGTGTGCACCTTCATTTTTGACAAGCGCTGCCCCGAAGCCTTGGTTGCAGGTTGGAATCACCTGGGGCGCTTTTAAAACATACTGATGGCTGAACTGCCTCTATGTGATTCTGATTGAGCTGGTCTGGGGCGGGGACTGCACATGTGACTTTTAAAAGCTTCTAAGCTGACTCTGGGCGTGGTGGTGTGTGCCTATAGCCCCAGCTACTGGGGAGGCTGAGGCAGGAGGACCGCTTGAGCCCAGGAGTTCGAGGCCACAGTGAGCTATGATCGTGCCGCTGTGCTCCGGCCAGGACAACAAGAGTGAGCTGTGCAAGCCAGGTCAGGGACCACTGGCCTAGAAGCCTCCCTTGCCACTCCACGAGAGGCCCATGGTCCGGCAACATCACTCAAGAGCTCATTAGAAATGCAGAAGCTCAGGGCTTGCTCCAGACCTCCTGGGTCAGAATCCGTATTTTAACAAGACCTTCTGGCGGTTCCGGTGCGATTTTGGCTTGGAGGAGCCCCGGCGCTCAGAGCCGGCCACGTTGCTCGCAGGGCCAGCGTGGAATGAAAATACAGCCTCCCTGTTCAAAAATCGTTAAGGACTTCAAGAACACATCAGCAGAGCGGGAAGCCAAGCACGGGACCCTTCTGAGCACGAGGCCCGTGTGACTGACTGACGGCACAGGTCACACGCCTATGAGCTACCCTGCCTGGGCTGGGCTCCCCCGGATTTGTCCGGGAGGTGCCGGTCAGCAGAGAAATCCACGCGGTGTCTGATCCACTCATCGACATCTTGAAACCTGCATGTCAGAGCCGCCTCAAGAAACCCAACCTGCCCTGCCCGACAGAAATTCATCACAAGCCACACAGGTAATTTGAAATGTTCCGGTAGCCACGTTTTAAAAAGAAACAGGTGCAATTAACTTTATATTTTCTTTAGCCTCATGTATCCAAAATATCATCATTTCAACCTGTAATTGATATACAAATTATTAATGAGATCATTTACTTTTTTTTTTTTTCTTATACCAACTCTTCCAAATCCAGTGTGTATTTTGCATTTAGAGCGCATCTTAGTTCAGGCCAGCCACATTTCGAGTGCTCCGTGGTGGCCACATGCGGCAGTTCTAGAATTTTTACAGACCGGGAGCTGAGGCAGTGGCCCCAGGGTAAGAAGCAGAGAGCACCGAGGGGGCAGGAATTGAAATGACATTTACATGTTGGTAAAAACGGTTTCCACTCAGCTTGCATGTTTGTGAAGAGGCCACCGCCAAGCCACGTAGGACATTGTCCCAGCAAACCCCAAGCGAGAAAGGCTCAGGTTGCACCCCAGGGTGGGCTGTTGGAGAGGTCAGGTAGCCGGTCCAGCCCAAAGTCTCAATTGAAATTGAGCATCTATTTTAATTCATGTTTAAAAATAAGAGTATGGCCGGGCGCGGTGGCTCACGCCTGTCATCCTAGCACTCTGGGAGGCAGAGGCAGGCGGGTTGCTCGAGGCCAGGAGTTCGAAACCAGCCTGAGCAAGAGCGAGACTCCATCTCTACTATAAATAGAAAGAAATTAATTGGCCAACTGATATATATAGAAAAAAAAATTAGCCGGGCATGGTGGCGCATGCCTGCAGTCCCAGCTACTCGGGAGGCTGAGGCAGGAGGATTGCTTGAGTCCAGGAGTTTGAGGTTGCTGTGAGCTAGGCTGACGCCACGGCACTCACTCTAGCCTGGGCAACAAAGTGAGACTCTGTCTCAAAAACATAAAAATAAAATAAAAATAAGAGTATATTCATTTACAAGAGAAAGACTTGTAGAGTATAACCGTGCACTTCTGCAGAATAAATGAATGAACAAAAAACACGGATATGAAGAAAGGACAGTGGCCCTGCTGGTGGAACGAGGGGCAGTGGTCGGGCACGTGCCCCATGCCCGGCATCAGGGGTTGGTTCCTGAGACTGGAATTTTGACCTCGGGCTGCAGACGGGCAGGGGAGCCGCTGGGCAGGCAGGCAGGCGTGGGCTCAGAGCTCCAGCCTTGTGAGACATGGATGCCAGGTAGAGCCCATGCCCTCCCTCCCTCCGTCTGCATCCAACCAGGAGAAGCCCCTCTCTTGCCTCCCGGAGCCTTCATTCATTCGGTCACCCATTCATTCATTTATTCACTGGGCACAAATGTATTGAGCTAACCCTTGAAAACCCTGTGCTAAGGAAAAGAAGCCAGTAGCAAAAGTCTACATGTTGTATGAGTCCATTTATGTGACAGTCCGGAATAGGGACATCCACAGAGACAGAAAGGAGGTTCGTGCTTGCTCAGGGCTGGGGGGGTGCAGGGATAGGAGAGCAACGGCTAACGGGGCCTGGGTTTCATTTTCACGTCATGAAAATGTCCTAAAATTGACCGTGGTCATGTCTCCGAGTACAGTGAATACCATTGAATTGGATGCTGGCAAGGGTGACGAGTGTGGTATGTGAATGACTTCTCAACAGGGCCGTTTAAAACCATACTGAGCGCCTGCTGTGTGCCAGGCACACCGGGCATTCGGGAGTGAGTAAAGCACATGCCCCGGTCGACCTCGGGCCACCGACAGTCTGAGGAGGCAGCTGTTAGGCAAATAATCACACAAATCATTTTTCTCTTTTTTTTTTTTTTTTTTTTTTTGGCGACTCTGGTGGGACACGAACCATTTTTCTCCTTTTTTAAGTTTTGTTTTTAATTGCCACTTGGCAATTGTACATATCTGTGGGGCACAGTGTGATGCTTCCATGCACGTATGATGGAATGATCCAAAAAAATCAGGGTAAGCAACAAATCCATCAGCTCAAACACGGGTGGCTCCCTTGCAGTGAGCATGCTCAGACCCCTCTTAGCTGAGATGCACAGTTCATCGCTGTTACTGTAGTCGCCCCAGGACAGCCACGCAGAGAGCGGAAGGGGAGCGCAGGCTGCTAGTGCCCCCCAGAGGGGCCAGCCCAGGGCCCCTGTGCGTGCCTGGACCTAGACCCCGAGGGGCGGAGCAGGGAACAGCCTTCCAGGCAGAGGGAACTGCCTGTGCGGAGGCCATGAGGCAGCGCCTGGAGGAGCCACAGACCGCGGAAGGGAGGTGGGGGAGGCACGCACCTGCTGCTGGGGAGGGGCGAGGCCTCCCAGTCCCAGTCCCAGGGCAGAGGGAGTTTGAGGGGACAGGCCAGGGGTGGGGCAGGCGCGGTGTGACGGCAGGGGAGGTGTTCAGCCCCGGCTTGGCAGTGGAGCAGAGCAGAATGGGGCATGGGACAGGGAGGGTGGCCCGTCCTTCCCCACCTTCCACTCAAATGCACGCTTTCCCGGGGGAGGGTCCTTCCAGGTAATGACACAGGAAGACGGTTTCTTCCAAGCCAGCGGCCAGCGAGGACACAGGGCGGGAGGAAGCGTGACAGGCAGGTGGCACCAGGCGGCCCGTGGGCTCCCGTGTGCGCGCGGCGGCCAGGAAGGCAGGACGGGGCTCGGGGGCTGCGCGGCGGCAGGTGGGGCGGAGGCAGCGGGGCCGGCGGGCGCTGACGTCAGCGTTGCCATGGAGCCCGGCTCCCTCCCCAGCCGGCGCCGGGGCGCAGGGAAGCGGGGGACAGGCCGGGTCCACTGGGCAGCCTGGGAGGGGCCCTCCCGCCCGGCCTGCCGCGACCCGGTGGCCCAGACTCCGCTCCAGTCTTGCGCAGCCCCCAGTCTGGGGGTCGCCTTGGCATAGACTGGCCCGGCGTCCCCTGGCCCCTTCCCCTGCGGGCCACCTCCCGCCTCCTCCCGCTGGGGCCCCGTCATCCTTCTGGGTGCTATCCTTCCTGGTGTCCAAGCCACCCCACACACTCACGCCTCCCCCACATGCCCAATGCGGGCGCCGCTGCCATGCCCGCTCCTCGCCGGGCACCCAAGCTGGCTCTCCGCCCCCTGCTTCAGGCAGGTGCGGGGAGAGGACTGGCAGCACCTGCCTGGGGGGAGGGGCGGCTGGAGGACAGGCTGGGACCTGGGGAGGGGGAGTGTCCTCCTTTTTCTCTCCCTGTTCACAGAACCCCGGCTTTCTGTGGGAGCTGGGATGGGATGACATGGGGGGAGTGGAACATTTTTGGCCACTTTTTAATAAGTGCCCTGGAGTCTGGCCCCCCATTTTCAGCCATTCTCTAGAGTGTGGGGAACTCACAAGTAGGCGATGGTTTCAAGACTGCTGGAGAAAGCCACTCTCCTCTTGCTTTGAACACCCATATACCCATCCATCCACCCATGCACCCATCCATCCACCCATGCACCCTTCCATCCACCCATGCACCCTTCCATCCACCCATGCACCCTTCCATCCACCCATGCACCCTTCCATCCACCCATGCACCCTTCCATTCACCTTCCACCCATCCATCCACCCATCCATCCACCCATGCACCCTTCCATTCACCTTCCACCCATCCATTCACCTTCCACCCATCCATCCACCCATCCATTCACCTTCTACCCATCCATCCACCCATCCATCTACCCATCCATTCACCTTCTACCCATCCATCCACCCATCCATCCACCCATCCATTCACCTTCTACCCATCCATCCACCCATGCACCCATCCATTCACCTTCCACCCATCCATCCACCCATCCATCCACCCATGCACCCATCCATCCACCCATGCACCCTTCCATTCACCTTCCACCCATCCATCCACCCATGCACCCTTCCATTCACCTTCCACCCATCCATTTACCTTCCACCCATCCATCCACCCATCCATCCACCCATGCACCCTTCCATTCACCTTCCACCCATCCATTCACCTTCCACCCATCCATCCACCCATCCATTCACCTTCTACCCATCCATCCACCCATCCATCTACCCATCCATTCACCTTCTACCCATCCATCCACCCATCCATCCACCCACCCATTCACCTTCTACCCATCCATCCACCCATGCACCCATCCATTCACCTTCCATCCATCCATCCACCCATGCACCCATCCATCCACCCATGCACCCATCCATTCACCTTCCATCCATCCATCCACCCATCCATCCACCCATGCACCCATCCATCCACCCATGCACCCTTCCATTCACCTTCCACCCATCCATCCACCCATGCACCCTTCCATTCACCTTCCACCCATCCATCCACCCATCCATCCACCCATGCACCCTTCCATTCACCTTCCACCCATCCATTCACCTTCCACCCATCCATCCACCCATCCATTCACCTTCTACCCATCCATCCACCCATCCATCTACCCATCCATTCACCTTCTACCCATCCATCCACCCATCCACCCATCCATTCACCCATCCATTCATCTTCCACCCATCCATCCATTCACCTTCCAGCCATCCATCCAAATCATCTATCCATCTACCCATTCATCCATCCACCTTCCACCTGCCCTCTCACCCACCCTCCATCCATACACCCATGCACTCATCCATTCACTTTCCACCTATCCTTCCACCCACCCATCCACCTACCCTCCATGCATCCTTTCACCCATCCATGTGTCAATGTTGACTGTATACCTACTATGTGCCGGCCACTCCAGTAGGTGCTGGGCTTCTAGCAATGAATAAACAAGACCCAAACTCCCACCCATGTGGAGCCTATATTCTGGGAGGAATCGGGCAATAAACAAAATCAACAAAAGCAATAAGGAAAGGATGCAGTATCTTACAAGCATAAATATGATGGAGGGAAATTAATCTTAAAAGGGGGCTAGAGAGAGCAGAGGAAGGGCAGCCAGGAAAGGTGACATTTGAGCAAAAACCTGTTCTCCATTTCTGCCTCCACCACCCCCCCATCCCCTGGCAACCAGCTTTCTACTTTCTGCCTCTTCGAACTTGACGACTCGAGGTAGCTCATACTGGTGGAACCACACAGCACATGTCCTTTTGTGTCTGGTTTATTTCATGGTGTCTTCAGGGTGCATCCACATTGCAGCATGTGTCAGAATTCCATTCCTTTTATAAGTGAGTAATATTCCAGTGTCTGTCTAGACCGACAGCATTTTGCTTATCCAGTCATCTGTGGATAGACACCTGGGTCGTTTCCACAATTGGCAGTTTTTTAAAGTTCCCAGGTGACCCTGATGTGCGAGGTTCTCAAGCCTGTCTGCACAAAGAGCATCACCTGAGAGTTTTAAGAAAGTACTGGTGCCTGGCGCACACCCTAGACCCGCTGAATCAGAACCCGCGGGGCGGACCCGGGAGTCAGTGTTAACGCAGAGCTAGCTAGCTCCTGGGCGCGGTGGAGCCCACGGACTTGCAGGATCATGGCCCGGTCTCTGCTGCCCTCTGGTGGCGCATTTGAAAACAACCTGGTCCCGCTTCCTGGTCCCGCTTCCTCTCCAGGGCCGGCTTACCCAGACCCTAAGGAGCCCAGAATCCAGAATGCCCAGTCCTGGGGGGTCTGGGACCCTGCAAGGCTCCACCTGACCCCGCCCCCACCTGTACTTCCTGATAAGCCTTGCATGGCTGTGTGTTTAAGAACAGGAGAGATTATCAGAGAGGAGAAGACAGAGAACAGGTGGAAGACTCCATGGTGTGACTTTGAACAAGACATTTCACCTGTGCCTCAGTTTCTCTGCCTGTCAAAGAGGATGGCCGCTGTTTGCTCAGAGATTGCAGGAGAACACGTGTGTTAGCACCAGGAGGCTTAGGGC
This sequence comes from Microcebus murinus, assembly GCF_040939455.1. Classification (NCBI taxonomy): domain Eukaryota; kingdom Metazoa; phylum Chordata; class Mammalia; order Primates; family Cheirogaleidae; genus Microcebus; species Microcebus murinus. The sequence goes on from NC_134123.1 coordinate 30,211,570, forward strand.
GGGGTTTCTTTCCCTCAGCACGATTGGCATTTGGGGCCCGATCCTCTCTGCAGTGGGGGCTCTCCTGCACCCCCCTCCCCCCAGCTGTTGAACCTCATCCCCGGCCTTAACCTACTGCATGCAGGTAGCGCCCCCTGCTTGGCATAATAAAAAATGTCTCCATACTTGTGCAACATCCTTGACTGTAGTAGCATTGCCAGATAAAAATACAGGTTGCCCAGTGAAATGTGAATTTCAGGTAAACACATAACTCGTTTTAGCATCATTATGTCCCAAAGATTGCATTTTTATCTGCTGAATCTGGGAACACAAAATCTCGGGGCACAAAGTCACCCCGGTTGAGAGCCAGTGCCTTTGGGAGTTTTTGATACCTGTTTAGAGAACTCGCAGGAGGCCAGGGGCCAGGATGCCAGATGGGGAAGTTGCAGCAGGGCGGAGCTTGCCCCAGCCTGGCGGGGGAGGGGTGGGGCCCCGGGGTGCTGTCTGGGTGCGGGGCACTGGCGGGCAGCAGGAGAGGAAGCTGGGCCTACGCTTGGTCAGGCCTCCTTCCCCTGGGGACCGGCCGGCGGAGCACTGTGCCTGGCCGGGGCCCCGGCTGGGCGTGGGGGACACCTTGTTTTCCCAGCACCTGGGGCTGTTAGGGCCAGAGCAGTTTGTGGTTGACCACAGGTTGGGGCATTAGCTCACCCCTTGCATTTCCCCAGAGACAACCCAGGGCTCTCAGCGACAGGGGACCAAGGCTCAACTTGCTCGTTTGCAAGAGGAAGAAACAGGCCCAGAGAGGGACAGTACCTGCCCAGAGTCACACAGCCAACTTGTGGTTGCGGCAGAGGCAAAGCCAGGATCTGGGTCTTCAGGCTGGGGCTTTTCTCCCCCGGGGTGGAGCCTGGGAGTGTCCTCAGTTTCCAGTAAGTTCTCAGGGAGGCCCCAGAATTTTCTAGATAGAGGGCACTAAAGACAGGTCTCACACTCAGCCTGGGCCACCTGAGGTCCAGCTGCTCCCCATACTGCTCCAGGGGGAGGGCTGCAACCTCTTCTCCCGGGGTGGCCCCTGGGACGGGCCCTTGTTTCTGTCTGCCCAGGAGAGGCAGTGCTGAGTGGCGGTTAAGCAGGGGGACTTGGAGCCAGACCTGGCTGGGACCGAATACTGTCCCTGCCTCTCCCCAACTATGACCTCGAGCAAAGTACTTAACCGCCCCTGCTCCTCAGTTTCTTCATCTGTAAAATGGGGGCGATGGAAATGACCGCTACGTGGTAGGGTTGTAAGAAATGAGCTAACAAGCCCGAGTGCTGGGAACAGTACGTGGCAGGTGGAAAGGTTTACCATGCATCTTTCCTCCCTCCTCCTGGTGACCTCTGCCCTTTCCCTTGGGGAGCTGGCTCAGTGGGGCTGTCAATCACGGCGACCCGTCCTGCCCTGTCCAGGCCAGGCCCTGGGCCGATGGGTGGGCCTGTTGGGTCTCTGTGCACATGCACAGGTAGCAAAGCTTCCTCTTCCTCCTGTGGTTGAGGCAGAGGACAAAGGGGCTTGGAAAGAGCGAGAACCCCTAGAGGAGGTTTGTCCTGAGTCCTTGGATCCGCCTCGCCGCCTGCAGCCACAATCCCCCCTCGGATCCCTGCGCATGCCCGCAGCGAAGCCCCCGGTTTTTGGCTTAGCGAGTTTGAGTAGAGTTCGCACTCCCACCCAGCTGTGCCCCATAGACCAGGACCACCGGCTTCTCCGTGGAGCGGGGCCCGGGCCCTGGTGTGATCCGCCTGCTGCCCCACACTCAGCTGCAGCCCCACGCTGGGTGCTAACCAACGCCCGGGGAGGCACGTCCTTCGGGTCTGGTCTGCGGCCAGAGCTGGCTGCTCCCAGGGGGAGGAAACAAACGAGCCCACACTAAGTACAGCGTGCCGGCCACCGTGCGGAGGCTTCGGTGTTGTTATCGCAACTGCATTTTACAAGCGAGGCACCTGCAGCTCAGAGAGGTAAAGCGAGTTGTCCAAGGTCACACAGCCAGGAAGTGGAATCGCTTCAATGTGAACCTTCACGGTGTGGATCCAAGGTAGGAGCGCTTCCCAACCACATCAAATGGCTTATTACTTACAGAGGGGCATTTTTTTCCCTTTGGATTTTTCCCGGTTTTATTTTTAGTTGACAGGTAATAATTGTACATACTTATGGGCTACAGAGTGCTATCTCTATACGTGTATACGATACATAATGACCAAGGCAGGGTAATTAGCATATATATCACTTCAAACGTCTATCATTCCTTTGTGGGGTTTTTTTTGAGACAGAGTCTCGCTTTGTTGCCCAGGCTAGAGTGAGTGCCGTGGCATCAGCCTAGCTCACAGCAACCTCAGACTCCTGGGCTCAAGTGATCCTCCTGCCTCAGCCTCCCGAGTAGCTGGGACTACAGGCATGCACCACCATGCCCGGCTAGTTGTTTTGTATATATATTAGTTGGCCAATTAATTTCTTTCTATTTTAGTAGAGACGGGGTCTCGCTCTTGCTCAGGCTGGTCTCAAACTCCTGACCTCGAGCGATCCTCTCGCCTCGGCCTCCCAGAGTGCTAGGATTACAGGCATGAGCCACCGCACCCGGCCTCTATCATTCCTTTGTGTTGTGAACGTTCAAAATCCTCCCTTCTAGCTTTTTGAACCTCTGCTTTGGTGGAGAGTGCTATGTGTGCTGGTAAGAAATATTTTGATAAGCTGCCTGGGGTGGAAGGTAGGAAATCCAAAAGGCACGTTCAGGTAGCAGACAGCGCTGCAACTACCTGCTGAGGCGGGAAGGACCTGCATGCACGTGGCTCTGGAGTGAGGACTGGGTTCTAATCCCACTGCCTCCACTTAACGGCCTCAGTTTACTCATTGCCTCAATGGGAGTAATAGTCTTTCCTGTGTAAAGGCGACAGGAGGATTAAGGGCTAATCTGCATGAAGTGTTTGACATGGCATGCATCGGTCCATTCGTGGTCTAACCCAGGGGTCCCCAACCTATGGTGAGTTGTATAGTTATTTTGTTATATGTTACAATATAACAATAGAATAATAAAGTGCATAATAAATGTAATGCGCTTGAATCATCCTGAAACGATCCCCCCAACCCCGGTCCATGGAAAAATTGTCTTCTGTGAAAACGGTACCTAGCACCGGAAAGGTTGGGGACCACTGGCCAAACCCCTCTGCATCATGCTTTGTGTGCTGACAGTCGCTGGCCTTCCTTGAGGGAACCAGTTCTCCTCCAGTCTGGGTCCATGGCTTGGTTGGTGCAGACTCTCCCCAACCCCATGCCACCTGAGCTAGTCCCTATATTCCATTTCCATTCACAGTGAAGCTCAGGAATGGGGACGTCATCCACCTGGAGCTGATTAGATCTGGGACCCCAGCTTGTATCAGAGCTGGTGGGTTAGGAGGTGCTCTCTTCTGTGGTTGTGAAGCTGGGAGGAAGGAAGGCTGGGCTGCCGTGGGGACAGCCTGCCTGAAGGTGAGACCCACCCCGAGGGAGGCAGAGGGGTGAGATGAGAGACAGTTCTGATGACACTGTCCGAGCCTCTGCATCTACCTGTGCCTGCAGCCCTGGACTTTTAGTTACATGAGCTGATAAATTACCCTTTTGTTAAGACAGTTCGAGTTGACTGTTCTCTCACCTGCAACCAAAAAAATTCCAGATCTTTTGGCACTCCATAAATAGCAGCAACGATGGTGGCGCTGGGGGTGAGGAGGCAGGTTTGGGAAGAACTGGATTGCTCCAAATAATAGCCAGAAGAGGAATAGGAACTTCTAAGACAATCTGGAAAGAGGAGCCAACATGACTGGGTGCTCCAGGAAGAAAGGGGAGAGAAAGGAGTGCTGGTTTCTCTGGAGCAAAAATGTCCCATCTTAACCCCAACACTAATACGAATTAAAAAAAAAAAAATGTGCAGTGGAACATTTTCTCCACCATTCCATAAATGTTCAGCAAAGAATACAGGAATCATTAAATGCTTGTTGTAAATGATCCCCAGCAAAAGGGCTGGGTTTCGAGGCCAGGTCAGTACAGGGCTGAACTCAAGGTGTGTTTGGTGACATGTGTGGTGTAAGTTCCCTTTCTTCTTCGCTAATCCCTGCTGGGATATCCGGCCCCAGAGACTGAATCTTGATTGGCCTACGCCAGTCATAGCATTCCTACCCCTCCTCCCACTGATTGGACAAGATGGGCATGTGACCTAGTGCTGGCCAATGAGAGGTAGGGAGCGTTGCCAGCAGCCCCCTTCTTGGATGACTCGTGGCCACAGGAAGCTCTAGTCTCTCCAAATTCCAATATCCTTTAGGGTTGGCACCAAACATCTTCTGCTTGACCATTCTCCTCCTCTCCCGACTTGAATTTTGCTCAGTTCCACCCAAACAAACAGTGACTGTAACTCAGGGCTGCATTCAAAATAGTTAACAACCAGGACGACCAAGGCATGGCCACTGGCCATAAGGTAAATATAATAATCCCAGCTGGACATCAACCGCAAGCGCACTCCCTACTGTGGGCAACCTGGGGTTGGACTGCTGTCAAGGTGGGCAGTCTGGTAGCTTCTATAAGAAGAAGTAGGTTCAGTCTAGAATACAACGTTTTGCATTCTTCCTGTAAACGAGACGGTCTGGCCTGGGGTGCACATCAGAGTCACGTGGGCAGCTTTGCCCAGACTGATTCAGCACTCAGGGGTGGCATGGGCACCTGGGTTTTTAAACAAAGAGCCCCAGCTGAGACCACTTTCAGCTCCCCCGTCCCGAGGCTGACTCCCACGGCCAGACGCTGTTCTTGAGCCCCCTGCCAGTCATGCAGCTGTCTGACTATCTGTAGGAACGAGGCCAGCCCATGAAAAGGGGTTTCCTTCCTTTTTCTGGGCTGCTTAGAAGGGAGCGGGTGTCTGAAGGAGGAAGAAGCACACGGGCGCGCTTCCGGGGCAACGCGATGTCACAGAATAAAGGACGGAACCTCACGGCGGCCCCCAGAAAGCTCAAGCGAATGCCTAGGTACCAAAGGGTCATCTATTAACCCTAAGGGCAGCCAGGCAGGGGCTCAACCTATGGTTCTCCAAGGCGGTGCGGCCACAAACAGCCAGTCTTCCGGCTAAAGGGAGACAGGAAGTGCCCCCAGGCCTCCCCAGTGTCCCCCGGTTTGTAAATACACCTAATTGTGCCACGTGGGGGATGCTGCAGGGAGGCCACGGCGCCCTAACCACTCGCGCTTCCGCCCTCGGCACGGGCGGAGACCGCAACTCCCAGAACGCATCTGGGTCGGAAACGGAAGTGGGTTGTGGCGCACTTTGTTCTGGGAAATGTAGTTCCTAGAGGAGGCCGAGGCCAGAAAAGCTCAGAGAGCGGTGCATTCTGGGGAAGGTAGTTTTTAATGTAGTCTGAGAGCCGGGTCGTGGTAGTTGATAACCAATATTTGGACTTGGAGTTTATGTGTAGGGTTTGGTTTTGTCACTCTCCACTCCCAACACCCAAGGAGACAGAGAAGAATAAGAGCTATATACACTTCTGTGATGTCAATGGTGTCTGGATCCATTATTTCTCACTCAAACTTGAGTAAATGGGCTGCCTAACCTCCCTGGGCCTCTGTTTGCTTATCTGTAAGATGGTCATATCAGTAATTCCCACTTGGTAGGCCTGATAATGTCAATCAGGAAGCTTGCAAAGTGCCTGGCACACCTGCATTGCTTAAATCCCTCTTCTTTTTGGATCCTAGCAGCCTACGAAGCAAACAGGTATGTTTTGTTGCAAGGGGTAAGAATTCTGCCCCAGGAGAGCACTTTGGACTTTGTTAGGCTTTGGGGGTTGTCATACTTTGGGAGTTATGGTTTTATTCGAATCCCAGCCAAAACTCATAGGGAAAATGTAAGGAAATCTTGTCCCATACAGAAGTTCAGCAAGGGTAAACCATCTGCCTCACCAGCCAGGACACTGTGAAATGAAAGTGAAAAGATAGGACAAGCTCCTGGGTGGGAAACCTCACATAGTGCTAGTGAGAGTATTAACGAGTGCATCCTCTGTAAAGGGTAATTGGGCGATAGCTTTCAAAATTACAAATGCGTATATGTGTAGGCTCAGCAATTCCACCTCTAGGAATTTCTCCTACAGACATAAACATTTTCAAAATGACAGAAGTTGAAGAATATTCATGGTAGTCCTGTTTTTTAAATAAATGATTGTAAATAATCCATGGATGGAAGATGAGTTACATAAATTGTGGTGTGTCCATACACTGGAATACTACTATGGTGCCATTTAAAATAATGAGGTGTAACATTATTCCTGCAAAAAATAAAAATGTTTAACCTAAATCTGTTGCGAGGAAAGAATCAGAGAAATCCAAGTTGAGGGAGATTTGCAAAACTGGCAAAGGCACTCAAAAATGTCAATGTCATGAAAGACAAAATAGACTGGGAGACAGTTCTAGATTACAGGAGACTAAAGAGTCATGACCGTTAACTGCAATGGGTGATTCTTGATTGGAACCTGGATTTTTGAAAATGACTTTTAAATAGGCATCTGCCGAAATTTAATGGGCTATATATTGGATAATAGCATTGTATCAGTACTGAATTTCCTGAATGTGGCCATTGTGTTGTGGTTATGTAGGAGAAAGTCTTTCTTGTTAGGAGATACCTGCTGAAGTATTTAGAATGGAAATACTCTCAAATAGTTTAGAAAAAAGAAAGCAGATGTAGCATATATTAATAACTGGTGAATGTAAGTTTAAAATATACAGTTGTCCATTTTCCTATGCTTGCAACTTTTTGATAATAAAATTTTCGGCCGGGTGCGATGGCTCACGCCTGTAATCCTAGCACTCTGGGAGGCTGAGGCAGGTGGATCGTTTGAGCTCAGGAGTTCGAAACCAGCCTGAGCAAGAGCGAGTCCCCGTCTCTACTATAAATAGAAATAAATTAATTGGCCAACTAATATATATAGAAAAAATTGGCCAGGCATGGTGGTGCATGCCTGTAGTCCTAGCTACTCGGGAGGCTGAGGCAGGAGGATTGCTTGAGCCCAGGAGTCTGAGGTTGCTGTGAGCTAGGCTGACACCACGGCACTCACTCTAGCCTGGGCAACAAAGTGAGACTCTCTCTGTCTCAAAAAAGAAAGAAAGAAAGAAAGAAAGAAAGAAAGAAAGAAAGAAAGAAAGAAAGAAAGAAAGAAAGAAAGAAAGAAAGAAAATTTTCAAAGTAAAAAGTACAGAGGAAAAAAGAATGAGGAAGCACAGTATATATTGAAGAGGAGGAGGACCTTCAAGAAACATTGGTAAATTTAAATTTAAAAAAAAGCAAGATGCAATGCAGCGCATGTAAAATGATGCTACATTTTTGTACATTTTGGTACATTTTGAAATGCACAAAAGACTGGAAAAAGACACAAGAAAGAGGTGACAAGGGCTGCCTCTGGGGAGGGAAACTGGGTGTGGAGGGAGAGGGTCAGGAGTAAGAAGGAGACTCACTTCTCACATACCCTTTTAGACCTTTTGAATTGTGTATCATGTGCATATATAACCTATTCCGATTTTTAAAAATAATAACTTCGAAGAAGAACTGTTTCTGGGAAAGCCCTTGTGGTCAGAAAACCCCACACTTGGCTCTCCAATTCCCCAGCTGTACACCTGGTGGCAAACCCGACGCAGAAGGAAGGAAAACCAGTGACTTTCACATCTGTTTTAGCATCTAATTTTTATCACAACCCTGTGAACCAGGCAGGTTTTATCTGGCCCATTTTACAGATTAGGAAAACTGAGGCTCAGAGAGGCTCAGTGAGACACTGGCAGAGCTGGGATTGGACCTGAGTCCTGTCTAGTGACTGAACCTGGCTCTTTCCCTCTTGCAAGTGACCTCTCCAGGGCTGGCAGGAGAGGGCTCAGAGGGCTCAGAGGTGGCAGGAGGACAAGCGTGGGCTTTATTTCCTGACTCAGATGCTCACTCAAGCTCCTTCCACTGCCTGCCACTTTCACAAGGGGCTCTCCAGGCAGGAAACAGCAGCCACCCAAACGAGGAGTTTGATTTACATTATTTCACTCAATTTGTGTGGCAGTTTATCTAGGGGGCTAGGAACTAACTCAGCCTCTTCCCAGGGCCCATCTGAGCTGCTTTTTACAATCTCCGTAATCCCTGAAGATGCAGATTTTTAAAAAATATCTTGATTGCATTTTATCAAATTATATGCCTTAAACAAGTCTTTATAATTTTTTTTTAAAGTAAAGAAATAGATGGATGTTGTTATCAATTCAGATGGGAAAGTATTTGGAGGGCAATTTGTCATTCCATCACAATTTAAAACCTATGTATATTTTGGTATATGATCTAGCAATTACATGGCAAATGATTTTCTTTCTTTCTTTTCTTTCCCTCCCTCCCTCTCTCTCTCTCTCTCTCTCTCTCTCTCTCTCTTTCTTTCTCTCTCTGTCTCTCTGTCTCTCTCTTTCTCTCTTTCTTTCTTTTTCTTGACTGAGTCTCACTCTGTCACCCTGGCTAGAGTGCAGTGGCATCATCAGTAGAAAAAGGCAAGATGGTCAGTTTCACTAATCATCCAATAAATGAAAATTAAAGCCTGCCCTAAGCATTTTACTCACCTCGCCATAAAATGCCTACGCTGTTGACGGCTTCTTTGTTTTTTTTGAGGCAGAGTCTCACTCTGTTGCCCAGGCTAGAGTGCCATGGGATCAACCTAGCAACCTCAAACTCCTGGGTTCAAGCCATCCTCCTGCCTCAGCTTCCCTAGTAGCTGGGACTACAGGCATGTGCCACCATGCCTGGCTAGTTTTTTCTACATATTTTTTTAGTTGGCCAATTAATTTCTTTCTATCTTTAGTAGAGATGGGGTCTCACTCTTGCTCAGGCTGGTTTCGAACTCCTGACCTTTAGCGATCCTCCCGCCTCGGCCTCCCAGAGTGCTAGGATTACAGGCATGAGCCACCACGCCCAGCCAGTGGCTTCTTGATGATAGCATAAAAGACCTGTAACTGGCCAAGGCCAGCGTGGGAGTGAATATTTCTGCAGAGCTAGACTCGAGATGGATATTTCTGCCCTTCGGGCAAGGCAAGAGTTGTGGCTTTGCTACCAAGGTGGTGGTCCGGACCTCTTCTGCTGTTCCGTTTGGCATCTTGGTAGTGCCGCCTCCTCTGGAGGTGTTTTGGGATTAGACTGTGCTAGGGAGGGGACTCCCAGGGGACCTCTGCAGAGACGAGGATCCTTCATTTTTGTCCTTGACTTTTTTCTGATTCTTTCTCCATTCATGGTAGTAGCCTGGCTGGTTTTCTCTAGACATAGCTTGTCCCTAGCCTGCGCCTGCTGCCAGCTCTACATCCAGCCTGGGGGGAAGGGGGACCTGTGGCCTCCAATCCTCATGTAACATTCCCCTGACATGTAACAATAGCCAACATTTATTACACGCTTACTGCATACCACGCGTTGCACTGAACACTGCATCTCTTAATAACACTTCACTGAATTCTCGCCACAGCCTTTCCAGATAAGGACTCTTGTTAGCTCCATTTTGCAGATGGGAAGACTGGGGCCCAGAGAAGGTAAGCAGCCCGTCCCCAACCACACAGCAGGGGCAGGATTCGAACCCACAACTCCAGTGGTGCAGTTTTCACTGCACTGCGGGACTCCTCCATCCTTGGTGACTCACGAGCCGGCCGAGGGCTGGGTGCTGACCTGGGAGCTTCCACGGCCTCCTGCCCCTGCCCCTGGAGCTCCCCAAGGCCAGAGGCATGGAGGCCCTCAGGGTTCTGGGACGTTTGCGGGACATCACTGTGGGGTTAAAGCAGGTTCCATTTTCCCAGGGTGGAAGGTTCCAGGAAGCACCGGGCAGCGCCTGCGTTTGTCCCAGGCAGGGAGGGGCGGCGCGGGTGGGGCCACGTCCTCTTTCGGGCTCCCTCACTGGCTCCAGACCACTTCCTCTTTCCCGGGCCGAGGCAGGGCGGCAGCTCTGATGGCAGCCGGCTGGGCAGGGGCAGAGAGGCCTCTGCAAGTCTCCTGGAGAGGCCCGCCCAGCTGGGCGGAGGGCACAGGTCCACTTTGACCTCCGTCCCCTCTTCCCTGGGGGTCTCTGTGAGCCCCAAGAGTGGGAGAAGGGACCCCACCCCCAGCCAGACCGAGAATGCTGACCCTGAGGCTGGCCACTGCATTTAGGCTCAGCATGGGTTGCATCTGCTTCCAGCAACTTCCATGGAGGATGTGGCCTGGGGCCAGGACCCCTGCTCAGACAGCCAGACCGCTCAGGATGCCCAGGGAGGTGAGGGCCGCAGCCCAGCCCTGGCCACCTCAACAGTGAGTGGCTGGTAGAGGCAAAGCTGCTGGCTGGGAACAGGGCGAGTGTGGAAAGACGTGAGTTCTAGGTCACTGGGGGGTCAGGGGCAGGCTGCTCTTTTCCTGTGGGCCTCAGTTTTCCTTATCCGAGCAGTGGAGATACATACCAGTACCCCAAAGTGTTCTAGAAATAAATACGGTGATTCATGTAGTGTGCTAAGCACAGGGCCTGGTACACAGCAGGTGCTTAATAATGGCATAGCCAGAACCCGTGACTCAGTCCCTGCTGAGCGTGGCCAGCGACGTCCACCCAGCTGTGCTCCTGGCCTCTCACCTTGGCCTGCCCCCACCGGCTCTGCCCTCTCTCCTCTCCCACCTTGTCCCTGGGCCCCTGGCCTGCCCCCAGCAGCAGGTGCGACCCTGAGCTCGGGTTTACCTGGGTCTGGTTTCTGCGCGCACACCCCATCTAGCCAGTTCAGCAAAACGTCTGTGTTGGTCCTTGGCGGCCCTGCGGCCAGGCTCACTCATGGGGACCCCGACTCTACCCCATGCATCCCGCGAGCAATGTCGCGCAACCTCCCCACGGGGGCACTAACCCCGACTCTGGGGCAGTTCATAAAACACGTTATGAAGGTTAGATGGCATAATGTGAACGACAAAATGCTTGGTACGTGGTAGGTGCTCAAAAATTAGTTGTCATTATTATTTTTTATTTTAAAGAATAATCCGAGTGTGGAGCAGAAGCAGTGACCCCCCTCACAAAGTCCGTCGCGGAAGGAATGGCACAAAGCGAGGGAAACCCGAGAAAGGGAAGAACCAGCTGTGTGTCCTCAGGCAAATTGCTTGCCCTCTCTGAGCCCCCATCTCCCGATCTGTCAGCCGGGCCTGGAAATCCCCCCTTCTGTGACAGCAGGGTTTCAGATGAGGTCAAAGTTGTGGTCTCGGCACACAGGGAGGTGCTGTCCGGCCAAGCTGAAAGGTGGCCGTCCGTGAGAAATGACCCCCAGCCCGTCCCTTTAACTTCGGCTCACGCTAAAACTGTGCTCCTCTCGGGAGCTCCAGGCTATCAGGAAAACGACCTTGCACAAAGTCCATCTGAGGGACAGTCATTTCCCTGGTAACGGCGGGTAAGGTGGTGGCCCCCAGCCAGTCCTCCCTTCCAACCCTGACTCCGGGCTGGTCACCGGCACCAGGCCTGGCCTGTTTGCGTGGAGACCAGGCAAGGCAGTGGCATTCCTGGGAGGAAAGCTGGGCTTTCTGTTCAAGGCCATGGTGGGTTTTAGAGGTGGGACAGGGTTTTGGCAGAGCAGGGCGGTAGGGCCGTCGTTATTCCAGCAGGATGGAACGCAGGGTTGCGAGGCCCGGTGGATGGGTAACTCGCCACCGCTCCCTCCTGCCTTCCAGACAGGGCTCTCGGGGGAGGTAGGACTAGGCTGCTAGGCCCCATTATCGTTGTCAGAATTAAGATTTATCTGGTTGGGCGCGGTGGCTCGCGCCTGTCATCCTAGCAGTCTGTGAGGTCGAGACTGGAGGATCGCTCCAGCTCAGGAGTTTGACACCAGCCCGAGCAAGAGCAAGACCCCCGTCTCTACTAAAAATTGAAAAAAAAAAAAAAAAAAGAGCTAGGTGTGGTGGCGTGCGCCTGCAGCCCCAGCTGCTCGGGAGGCTGAGGCAGGAGGATCGCTTGAGCCCAGTAGTTTGAGGTTGCTGTGAGCTATGATGAGGCCACTGCACTCCAGCCTGAGCCACAGGGAGACTCTGTCTTGATAAAAGGAACTCACAACAAACTTATAAGGTGGCTACTGTTATTAACCACATTTTATAGAAGAGGAAACTTAGGCACAGAGAGGTTAAGTATCTTGACCAAGGTCACACAGTGGAGGTGCTAAAGCTGGACTCAAGTCCAGACCCATCACTGTTGGTATGGGAGGGTCACAGACTTCGATAGAGGAGGGTGTTCCTAGCGTTATTTTATAGCTAGGAACTGGAAGCCCATAGAGGTTAGGTGAGCTGCCCGAGCAAGAGAGCTACGTTTTGACCCTAGGTGTGTCCGCCGCAAAGCCTTGCTCGCCCAGTGACCCTACGCCTTATCTTGCGTCCTCGGCAGTTTGTTCAAGTCCTGTGTGTCTTGAGAGCCCTGGGGCCTGGAGCAGACAGCCCGGACTCTGTGCGTGTTTTCGGAAATCGTGTAAGGGATCCTAGTCGTTGCCACTTGCTGCTACTTTGGGCAAAGGAGGGTAAATGTGGTGGGAAGCGTGGTGACCCCACGTCTTTTGTGGATGGGTGTTTGCCTGGGCTCAGACCCTGCTGATGTGGAGGGCTTTGAAAAGAGAATCATTTTGGAGCAGTTGCATCTCCTTTGCTTTTGAGTGAGCCAAAGGGAAAAAGAAAGCTCTAGGACCAAGTTGAAAATTCCATCTGTCTACTCATCCACCCGTCTAATCATCCAATCATCCACCCTCCCATCCATCCATCCATCCACCCATCCCTCCACCCATCCATCCACCTGTCCCTCCACCCATCCCTCCACCCATCCATCCACCCATCCCTCCACCCATCCCTCCACCCATCCCTCCACCCATCCATCCCCCCTCCCATCCATCCATCCATCCACCCATCCCTCCACCCATCCATCCACCCGTCCCTCCACCCATCCATCCACCCATCCCTCCACCCATCCATCCACCCGTCCATCCACCTGTCCCTCCACCCATCCATCCACCCGTCCATCTTTTCATTGTCTTTCCACCCATCCGTTCAGCAAACACTTGCCGGGCTCCAGTTTTCTGCTAGGCCCTGGGAACAAAACACAAACCACCCCCACCCCACCAAACAAACAAAAGAGTAAACCTTATAGAAAAAAAGGCCATTGTTTGAAATTTTTCTCCAGTTCTTTTTTTTTTCTTTTTTTACATTCTAAAAACAACTGTATTGGGAGGGGGGAGGGGGCGAGTACATACATACATAATGAGTGAGATGTGCACCATCTGGGGGATGGTCATGCTGGAGACTCAGACTTGTGGGGGAGGGGGGGAAATGGGCATTTATTGAAACTTTAAAATCTGTACCCCCATAATATGCTGAAATAAAAAATAATAATAATAAAAAAATAAAATAAAAACAACTTTATTGAGATACAATTCACGTAATTATATAATTCACCCATTTAAAGTAGAAGGTGCAATGGCTTTAGTGTATTCATGGAGTAGGGACACCATCGCCACATTCAATTTTGGAGCCTTTTCATGACCCCGGACAAAAACCCCGTGCCCATAAGCAGCCACTCCCCATCACCCAAGGCCCCTTCAATCACAAGTCTGTCTGTCTGTCTCTATGCCAGGGGTCTTCAAACTTTTTAAACAGAGGGCCAGTTCACTGTCCCACGGGCCGTTGGAGAGTGCAGCGCGCATTCCACACATGCGCACTGCGGGCCCAGGGCGAGCCGGCTGCTGAGCAGGACAGGCAGCGGCGGCAAAAACACCCGGCGGGCCGGATAAATGTCCTCGGCGGGCGGCATGTGGCCTGTAGTTTGAGGACCCCTGCTCTATGGATTTGCCCATTCCGGGCACTGTATGTAAATGGAACCGGGCCACATGTGGACTTTTGTCACTGGCTTCCTTCACTTAGCTGCATGCGTCCAAGGTTCCTCCACAATGAACCTGTGTGTATCAGCACTTGATTTCTTCTTATCGCTGAGTAATGATCCACTGTATGGATAGACTGCATTTTGTTTATCTGTTCATCAGCCGATGGATGTTCAGGTTGTTTCCACTTTGGGCTCTCTTGAACAACGCTGCTGTTAACATTTACGTACGCGATTTTGTGTGGACGTGTTTTCATTTCTGTCAGGCATTTACCTAGGAGTGGGGTTGCTGAGTCATACGGCAAGTCTGTGTTTAACCTTTTGAGGAACTACCAGACTGTTTTCCAAACAGCTGCACCATTTTCCAGTTCCACCGGCAGCGTGCCAGGGTTTCAGTTTCTCCACACCCTCGCTGACACTTGCTACTGTCTGTCTTTGTAAATTTAGCCGTCCTGGCGGGCTCGGAGTGGTTCTCCTTACGGTTTCAATTCGCATTTCCCAGACGGCATCTCTACAAGTGATGATCAGCCATTTGTATAATTTCTTTGGAGAAATGTCTGTTTGGATTCTTTAGCCATTTTTAGTTGGCTTATTTGTCTTTTTTATAAATGAGTTTTATGAGATCTTCACATAATCTAGATACAAGTCCCTCATCAGACGTATGATTTTCAAATATCTTCTCCCATTCTGTGGGCTCCAGTTCTCTTTTATTGTATCTCTTTTCTCGATTATTAAAGTATATATCCCCATGTTAATATATTTAAAAAATGCAAGAAAAGTATAAAGAGGTGGAGACATACCCACCCGGAGAGCACACTAATTAAATACAATTAGTATTTAATCATGTTTCCTTTTTCTTTTGTCTATTTAATCAATTTGATTCTGTATTTATTTTTTTTGACAGGTAATATCTGCACAGGTACAGAATCCTCAGGATCTAAAATAGGAGATTAAGTGAGTTGCCTAAGCAGGACAGCTTTGTTTTGAACATAAGTGTGTCTATGGCAAAGCCTTGATCTCTCAGTGACCCAACGCCTTATCTTGCTTCCTCTGCAGTTTGTTCCAATTCTGATCTGTCTTGAGAGCCCTGGGGCCTGGAGCCCCGTGGCTGCCTAAACTCCTCCTAGGGACAGCTGCCATTGCTACTCTCTTGATGATCTTCTCGAGATTGCTTGTACATATAGGCATATACTTGCCAATTCCCCCTTAAATTGTGGGTTATTATCCCTTCCACTGAGTACTTGTCAATAGCTTCTTTTCAGTCTTTTACCTCTGCAGAGTTTTCTTTATGTAGTTAAGAATCACTCTGAAGATACAATGTATCTATCAGTTGTGGCAGGCGGAGCAGGAACCCATTCCGGTGTTAAGCTAAAGCAAGAAATTTATTAAAGGATATTAGGCGGCTTGCAGAGTCTCTAAGGGGGCAGAGATCCAGGTCTGGAGCCCCAACAGCCAGAAACAAAGCAGAACCAGGCATGAGACGGTTCCAGTAGAGCTGTGCCCCCTGCCAGGATTGGGCGCAGAAAGCACAGCTGGTTCTGCTGGGCTCCGGACGCTGTACCCTCTGGCCCCGCTGTCTGAAGGTGTCAAGTGTCTGTGTCACTACCTTGCCAGGTATGTGCTCTTTGACACCTGCGTCTCCTGTCACCAGCTTCCAAATACAAGCCTGATGCTGGTGCATCCGACTGATGGTACAGAGGTGAGCATCTCTACCCTAGCTGCAAGGGAGTCTGGGCAAAGCAAGATTCTGGCTTCCACCTGGGCAACGTACGGCCACAGAAGGTGGGGCTACTGACCCAAACAGAGAAAGGTAAGTTTCACTGGGCATCCAAAATGAATGGCAGAAGCCCACTACACAATACTTTAATGGTGGCCGGGCACGGTGGCTCATGCCTGTAATCCTAGCACTCTGGGAGGCTGAGGTGTGCGGATTGCTCGAGGTCAGGAGTTTAAAACCAGCCTGAGCGAGAGTAAGACCTCGTCTCTACTATAAATAGAAATAAATTAATTGGCCAACTAATATATATATAGGAAAAATTAGCCGGGCATGGTGGCACATGCCTGTAGTCCCAGCTACTCTGGAGGCTGAGGCAGCAGGATCGCTTGAGCCAGGAGTTTGAGGTTGCTGTGAGCTAGGCTGACGCCATGGCACTCACTCTAGCCTGGGCAACAAAGCGAGACTCTGTATCAAAAACAAAACAAAACAAAACTTTAATGGAACTATAATTATACAATTATAATTATTCTGATTTAAAAGCAGTACATGAGTGAGAGGTGATATGTTATGATGGCTAAGCTCGTGCTGTGTTAGGGCTGACTGCCTGCGTCCAAGCCACACCTCTTTCCTTTACTGGCCTTGTGAACTTGGGCATGGTTTAAACTTCATCATGCCTCCAGTTTCCTCAGTAAAATGTGGATAACAACGGACCATCCCTCCTGGGTTGGGCTGAGGATTGAAGGAGCTGACAGACAGAAGGTTTAGAATCCTACTTGGCTCATTGTATCTGCATAGGTAGTTGTTTGCTCTTATTATTTTCCCAGGAGTTTATTATAAAAATTTCAAAACATACAGAAAAGTTAAAAGAGTTGTACAGCAAGCACCATCTAACCACCACCTATGATTCCACCCTGGTTGTTTTACTCTGTTTGTTTTATCTCATCTCTATCCATCTGTCTGTGCCTCTTTCCAATTATTAATGTCTTAATTTTTTTTTTGAGACAGAGGCTCACTCTGTTGCTCTGGCTAGAGTGCCGTGGTATCAGCCTCGCTCACAGCAACCTCAAACTCCTGGACTCAAGCAATCCTCCTGTCTCAGGCTCCCGAGTAGCTGGGACTACAGGCATGTGCCACCACACCTGGCTAATTTTTTCTATATATTTTTAGTTGGCCAATTAATTTCTTTCTATTTTTACTGGAGATGGGGTCTCGCTCTTTTGCGAAACCAGCTCAGGCTGGTTTCGAACTCCTGACCTTGAGCGATCCGCTCACCTCGGCCTCCCAGAGTGCTAGGATGACAGGCATGAGCCACTGCACCTGGCCAATGTCTAAATTTTAATGCATCTCAAAGTAAAGGCAAATGCATATTTACGGGGCCATTATTTTTTTTAAAGCAGTTTAAATAATATATATGTAAAATTTGTCTTGTACTTTTCTTTAACATAAGGAACAGTATCCTATCAGATGGAACAGAATTTATCAGGTGGAGTTGAGAGTGAGGGAGCAGGCCAGGGGACAAGTGGAACAGCCTGTGCGCAGGAATATGGGGTCCCCCACAGTAGGCTGATCATGCAGCAGCCCTTCACATGGACATTTGAAGATACTTGTTCAGATTTGATTTAGAGCAGAGACTCGAAGAAGAGCCCTTAGAGAGAGGCAAAGAAAGAGAGTTCCAGATGGCAGAACCCAGCCTCCCTTCTGCTGCCCTGGACAATTCTGCTCCGCCCCAAACTTGCAAGCCCCTCTCAGCAAGACAAACCCCTAGTATCAGTTATCTATCGCTGTGTAACGAACTGCTCCCAAACTTGGTGGCTTAAAGTAGCAAAAGTCATTGGCTGGGCAGTTCTGGCTCAGGGTCTCTCATGCAGTTGCGGGCAGATGCTGCCTTGGGCTGGGCTGATCTCAGAGTCTTCCTCACTCCCATGTCTGGTGCCCGTGCTGGGGAAACTGAGGCAGAGGTGAGCTGGAGCAGCTGGGGCTCCCTGGGCACCTCTCCATCTCCCCATCATGGTGAGTTCTGCGTGGCTGGGCTTCTTAAGTCAGCTTTGGGGCTCCTAAGGGGTCCCAAGGTAAGCAGAAGCCATCGTGTGTTGTCCCTTCGGCCACTTGCAATTGAGGCAGCTGTAAAATGTCATAAAGATCTGCCAGGTTCAAGGGAAGGGAGCCAGGACCCCACCTCTCCCTGGAAGAATGTCAATGTCACGTTGCAGAGGAGCACAAGGGATGGGGTGTGTATCAAAGCAGGTGCCTTTGGAAGTACAGTCACCTACAGCTGGGTTTTGGATAGACTCACTCTCCCCAGGGGCAGTTTAGTTTAGCCACATGGATTATCAGCCAAGCAGGCCTGGAGTGGTGCTCACCTTCCACCCCGTGTAGCTCTGTTTTCAGCCACAAGCCGAGCACTCTAGTCAACCCCGTTGTCTCAGAGGCCATTGGTGAGCCCGGTTTTCTCCATCTTGTTCATTATCTTGTGTAGCAGGTTAAACAGCGTCCCCCCAAAATTCACATCCACCTGGAACCTCACAATGGGATCCCATTTTAAAAAAAGGGGCTTTGCAGATGTAATCCAGTTACGACGCCGTCATAACTGGATTGGGGTAGATGCCAGATGGATGACTGGTGTCCTTACAAGAAGAGGGAAATTTGGACATGCACAGAGGGAAGCGGATGTTAAGAATTGGCGACACACAGGGAGAGCAGGCTGGGACAACAGAGGCAGAGGCCGGAGTGACACATCTACAAACCAGAGTGCTGGCAGCCACCAAAGCTAGAAGAGCGGCCTGGAACAGACTCTTCCCGGGAGCTTCTAGAAGGAACCAGCCCTGCAGACACTGCGGTCTCAGAGGTCTCAGACTTCCAGCCTCCTGTACCGTGCGCTGTGGCTTTGCCACTGCGACCCCAGCGCACCCTGTCGGTGGCACCTCGGCCCCTTCCAAGTGCTGCTCTGCTGGCTGGCTGGCAGGTGCATTTGCACCTGGCGCACAGGCTCGGTCTGCGGAAGATGTCCCCCGTGGACACTGCTGTGTGGCCGAGGAACTGACGTGACAGGACAGGGATCTGGGGGGCCCACCAGGGAGCCAGCCTGGTTGACAGGGAGGACCCGGGTGGCAGACACCGTCATGTGCCCCGAGTCATGAGACGCCGCCGGTGCGTGTGTGCTTGCTCGGGTCTGTCTTTGCGCTTTGTTTTTTTTCAATAAGCCTTGCCAGCTGTGTCCTGCGTCTCCCGTCTCCCGGAGCCGGCGTGATTCTGTCAACACGGGCGCTGTTTGTACTGGCAACAGCCATGACCTTTAGAGCCAGGAGGAAACCTGCCCGCGCTGACTTGGGCTGTTCTCTCCATGCTCGGGCCTTAAACGATCACTCACCAAGATGCGGAGGACGCGGGGCAGGGGAGGGGAACGCGGCCGGCCGGGGCACCGAGGGGAAGGCGCTGCCTCTCCAGGCTGACCCCACGCCCCTGGATGCTGGAGGTTGGTGATCTGTCCCCGCTACTCGACCTGTCCCCACTGTGCAACCTTCAGAGGAACCAGGCGTGGCTCCAGACCCCTGCACTTGCTGGACCCACTGTCTGAGAAGTCCGTTCTCCTGGCCCTCACTTAGCCTCCTCCTCCTCCTCCTCCTCCTGTCACTCTTAAATGTCACCTCCCCCAAGAAGCCTCTGTGACTACCATGCGTAAATCCAGACCTCCCCCTCCCCCACTGCATTCATCTGCAGCATCAGAAATGATCTTGTTCTTGTGCCCCCTTGTTTATAGTCCATCTTCCCCAGTAGAATATAAGGGCCACAGGCATTTGTGTCTTTCCCCCCTTTATCCATTCTTGTGTTCTCGGCTTCTAGAACAGTGCCTGGAACACAGCAAGTGCTCACTTAATGTTGGGGAGTGGTGAATGCCTTGAGGGAAGAATGTCTTGACCGGTCCTTGAGCTTCTAGGCTGGCTCTTTTCTCCTACCCACCCTGCTGCCCACAGAATGATTTTTCCAAACCAGAAACCAGTCCAGGTCACTCTCCTACTCTAAGACCCTCAGTAGCTCCCCACTGTGCCCAGGATAAAGCCCAAATGCATGCAGCACTGAGCCTGCTTTCCTTGCCAGTCTCATTTCAGGGCACCGACAGCCTTCACCCCCGCACAACTGAGCCCCTCCCCAGCGCGTGCGTCATTCCCACTGTCCCTGCTGCCTGGGACCCTGTCCCCACTCCTCTCCTCCCCGTCCGACTTTCACCAGTCTCAGCTTTTAAGCACCCTCACCTTCTGGAAGCCTCCTGACCCTCTTCCCAACCTGCGCTGATCATCGTTCCTCCCGCCCCCTGTGCTCATCAATTGCACTGTGATCATCTCTTATTTTCTTTTAAAAGCATTATTGGCATTCAGTAAAATTCACCCTTTCTGGTATGCATTTATACGAGTTTTGGCAAATATATGAAGTTATGGAACGTTTGGCACAGTCAAAATATATACAATTCCATGCAACCCCCACCCCCAATTCCATCATGTTCTTATGTAGCTAACGCTTCCTCCCACCCCAGCCCCTGACAACCGCTGATCGTTTTTCTGCCTGTATATTTTTGCCTCTCCCAGAGTGCCATAGGCATGGGATCCTGCTGTTCATAGCCTTCGATTCTGGCATCTCTCACGTGGCATACAGTAATGTGTGTGGGATCCCTCCTTGGTGTTTGTATTGGTAATGATGTTTTTTATTGCCGAGTGCTATTTCATTGGTTGCATGTTTGCTTATCCCGTCGCCAGTTGAAAGACATTTGGGCTGTTGCCAGTCTTCAGTGATTATGAACACAACTACTGTAAACATTAGTGTGCAGGCTTTCTCGTAGACATGTTTTCATTTCCCTTAGGTAAATACAGGTGGGATTGCTGGGTCATTCTGTAAGTGAATGTTTAACTTTGTATGAAAATGCCCAGCTGTTTTACAAAGAGGCTGCACGATTTTTCCTTCCCACCAGTTGCTGCACACCCTCTGCACGTGCAAAGTATTATTAGTTGCTTTTATTTCAGCCATTTTCGTAGGTATATTATCATCTTTTTACTAGCCGGTCTCTCCCAGTAATCTGTGACCTCTCGACAGAGAATAAACCTTTCATCTCCTTATAGTCAGAGCCTAGAGTAGTGGCTGACAGGTAGCAGGTGCACAGTGAATGCTGTGGACTGACTGACTGGATCTGTTCATGGAATGAATGCATTTATGGAATGAATGAATGAGCGATCTATTCAAATGGTGCTTAAGGTGAGTTTGTCTCAGATGCCATGGGAAGGTGAGTGAATGCTCCCTCCCCCAGGGGAACTCACAATGAGGTGGTCTTTCTGGAATTGTGGCCAGAGGTAAAACCTCCTTACTACTACGGCTAATACCTTCCTATATCTGTCCAAAGTGCCCAGACTGCTTTCCACCTCTGAAAAGGCTCACAGGTGTTCTTCTCTGCTGTCTGGATGGAAGGCACAGGTGCCCATAGTAGAGGGTGCCAGAGAAGCATAATGGGGAGGGTGTAAATGCAGATTCCCAGGCCCTGTCCCTGAGGTTCTGATTTTGTGGGCTCAGCTTCTCTGGGCACGTCTGAGACCTTCCTGAGAACCCCCCAGGAGAGGGAGGGTCCTCCGTGGGAGTGGCAATAGCTCCGGGTCTTGAAGAAGGCAGGGACTTCCCAGTCCACCTTTGCCGCCAACTGGCACCTAATGCCTCTGAGCCTCAGTTTTCCCATCTGTAAAACTGTCATGAAAATAATTGAGCTTCCCAACCCCATGGTGGGGACCAAACATGGTTACTATACGAAAGGTCCTGGCCCCATGATAGGTGTTCGAGAAATGCAGTTGATTTTTGTAACGTAAAAGGGTTTTAAGTGCTTCCTCCCTGCCCCTGTAGGCAACTGCCTTAGATTTTAATTTTTATCAATGTGTAACAATGCAGAGAAGTGTGCAGTTCCGTGTAATGTCACACGCTGAACACAGCCACGTGACCAGCACCCCAATCCCAAAACCAGCGTCCCCAAGCCTCAGCCAAGCCTTCCTGTCCAGCGTCACCTGTCCAAGCTTGATGGGAAAGTCTCCTGACTTTTAATGGCCTTGTTTTTGAAACAGTTTTCATTTTCTATAACAACTAAGACACGCTCAGTAATGAATATTTAGAAAACACTGAAAGTAGGGAAAAAAATATCGGAGACAACTTGTTAACGTATTGAACAGCCTTTTAGATATATTAATTTCTGATTGAGGTATAACAGACGTAAGATTGCACAAGCCATAAGTGTAAAGCTCAGTCAGTTTTCCTAAAATGAACACCCCAGGTAACCATCAGGTCAAAACCTGGAGCATCACTGTCCCCCAAGTTCCTTCCTTCTGCCCCCGGGCAGGTGACAGTGACCCCTACTCTGACTTCTAGGGGCCTCGATCCGTTTTGCCAGACACAGCCTCATTTTTTTTTTTTTTTTTTTTGAGACAGAGTCTCATTTTGTTGCCCAGGTTAGAGTGAGTGCCATGGTGTCAGCCTCGCTAACAGCAACCTCCAACTCCTGGGCTCAAGCAATCCTGTTGCCTCAGCCTCTTGAGTAGCTGGGACTACAGGCATGCGCCACCATTTCCGGCTACTTTTTTGTATATATATTTTTAGTTGGTCGATTAATTTCTTTCTATTTTTGGTAGAGACGGGGTCTCGCTCAGGCTGGTTTCGAACTCCTGACCTCAATCCTCAATCGATCCGCCCGCCTCAGCCTCCCAGAGTACTAGGATTACAGGCGTGAGCCACCGTGCCTGGCCCACAGCCTCATTTTTAACAAAACTTCTCGCTCTTTGGTGCTCTTGGAGAACTCTTGCTCATCTTTCAAGATGTGACTCTAAGGTCACTTCCTCTGAGAAGTCTTCCTGGCTCCAGGAGGCAGAAGATTGACCCCTTGCTCCATGCCTCTAACTCAGGTCTCTGCGTGCTAGGACAGTAAATAGCTCTTCCTGCCCTCTCCCCCTCTCTAGGAGTAAATGGGGCTTAACCAACTTGTTTACCTAATATAGGGAGTAGCAGGTGGAAAAGTTCATCTATAATGTAGACAGGGGTCCTCAAACTTTTTAAACAGGGGGCCAGTTCACTGTCCCTCGGACCATTGGAGGGTCGGACTATAGTTTAAAAAAAGCTATGAACAGGCCTGGTGCGGTGGCTCACGCCTGTAATCCTAGCACTCTAGAAGGCCCTGGTGGATCGCTCAAGGTCAGGAGTTCAAAACCAGCCTGAGCAAGAGCGAGACCACGTCTCTACTATATAATAGAAAGAAATTAATTGGCCAACTAATATATATAGAAAAAATTAGCTG
Source organism: Microcebus murinus (assembly GCF_040939455.1). Lineage (NCBI taxonomy): Eukaryota > Metazoa > Chordata > Mammalia > Primates > Cheirogaleidae > Microcebus > Microcebus murinus. Next base: position 30,234,444 of record NC_134123.1, read on the forward strand.
GGCATGGTGGCACATGCCTGTAGTCCCAGCTACTTGGGAAGCTGAGGCAGTAGGATCGCTTGAGCCCAGGAATTGGAGGTTGCTGTGAGCTAGGCTGACGCCACGGCACTCACTCTAGCCCAGGCAACAGAGTAAGACTCTGTCTCAAAAAAAAAAGCAAAACAAAAAGCTATGAACAAATTCCTATGTACACCGCACATATCTTATTTTGAAGTAAGAAAACAAAACAGGCAAAAACACCCGCATGTGGCCCACGGGCCGTAGTTGGAGGATGCCTGGTCTACATCCTAAACCCCTGTACTTGTGCATGTGGCCTTCCTGGGGAATAGGGCCTCTGTAGATGTAGCCAAGTGAAGGATGTCAAGATGAGAGCATCTTGCATTTAGAGTGGGCCCTGTATCCAAGGTCCCGTGTCCTTCTCAGAGAAGGGAGAGGGACATTTGAGACAGAGAGGGGAGGGCAGAGGGAGGCAGCGATTGGAGCGATGCAGCTGCAGGCCAAGGGCCTGTCAAGTGTCACCATGAGCCAAGTGTGAGGCTAAGAGAAAGGCAGGGAACAGATTCTCCCCGGACCCTGAAGAGGGAACCAACAACCCTGCTGGCACCTTGATTTCAGACTTCTGGCCTCTAGAACCGTGAGAGGAGATATTTCTGTCTTTTAAAGTCACCAAGTTTATGGCAGTTTGCTAAAACTGCCTTTGGAAGCCAAGACGCGGGGCCTGGTATTGAATAAGGGCTCCGCGTTTGTTGAGTGAGTGAAAGAACTGAGTAAGGAGGCTTGGTGGCCTGCGGTGGGAATAAAAGGGAGGTCCCTGGATGACCTCTCTCTCTGTGCCGGCTGCCTCATGACCATGGCAGGACCTTGTGGATTGTCCACGTGACATCATTTCCCTTCCGCCTGCTCACAGCTGCCCTGTTTGGTCACATACCTTTGGGCATCCTCACGTGACGTGGGGAAAGCTAATCCATGCCAAGCGTCCAGCCCAGCGTGGAATCCCATTGCCTTGGAGAGTGACTGAGGCAGAACAGGCCAATGAGGCAGGAAGGGAAAGCATGCTGGGCTGTCTTGGGGAAAAGTTCACCCTCTCTGGTTTACCCTAACCCTTCCAGTTCAGATGCCATATGGGCCAGCCATGGAGAGAATCTGAGTCCCTGTGGATGTACTTGAATTTCTCATTGTGCCCTGCCTGCCACTAACCGCTCCTGGGCTTCCAGCCATGTGACATGGTTGATGGCCTCTTGGTGGAAGCTGAGCACATCCTAACTGATGCTCTAGCCCAGGCGTCCTCAAACTACGGCCCGCAGGCTACATGCGGGCCGCCTAGCACATTTATCCGGCCCTCCAGGTGTTTTTGCCAGACGCTGCCTGTCTCCCCTTAGCAGCCGACTCGTCCCGGGCCCACAGTGCGCACTCTCTAAGGGTCTGAGGGACAGTGAGCTGGCCCCCTGTTTAAAAACTTTGAGGACCCCTGCTCTAGCCATTAGCACTAGGGGCTTTTTGTTCTTCGGCAGTGCAGACTGGGAAACTGAGGCATGTGCTTGGGGACACAGGCAGGTAAGTGGCAGGCCCAGATTTACACTCAGACCTGCCTATTTCCACCTCCTGGGTTCGTAGCTGGTCCTGCGCACACACTGGTGCTCTCGGGTTTACACTGCCTCTCTTGATTCTACAGGAGGCTTTGGGCCTGGCAGGGGCCCGGCTGCAGCGTGGTCCTCAGCACAACAGGGTCATCGTGCCCATTGCAAAGTGAGGACTGCCGAGTCAGCTCCGGGGGTCCCACTTAACCAGGAATGACGCCCAGCACTTGGACACGCGTTGGCTGACCCCCTCCTCCACGGCAGCCCTATCTACCGATGAAGAAGGCGGGGCTTCCAGAGGCGAAGAGTCCGTGCAGAGCCACTCAGAGCTGGGGTTCAGTCTGGCTCCAGAGCCGCTCCCTCGTGTGTCCTTCCGACTACACTCTGTGCTCCCACCGGGACTTTGATGGTCGCTGCTGCATCCCCGGAGCCCCTGGCAGCCACTCAGCGACTGTTTGCTGAATGCTCAAAAACACAAAAAACAAGAAAACCAACCAACCAACCAACCATGGCACCAGAGGCTGTTCCAATCAGGCTGTGATTTCTTTTTTTTTTTTTTTGAGACAGAGTCTCAGTACATTGCCCGAGCTAGAGTGCTGTGTCGTCAGCCTAGCTCACAGCAACCTCAAACTCCTGGGCTCAAGCGAGCCTCCTGCCTCAGCCTCCCGAGTAGCTGGGACTACAGGCATGCGCCACCATGCCCGGCTAGTTTTTTCTATATATTTTTAGTTGGCCAATTAACTTCTTTCTATTTTTAGTAGAGACGGGGGTCTTGCTCTTGCTCAGGCTGGTCTCAAACTCCTGGCCTGGAGCGATCCTCCCGCCTCGGCCTCCCACAGTGCTAGTATTCCAGGCGTGAGCCACCGCGCCAGGCCCAGGCTGTGATTCAAACAGCGGAGGAGCCTGTTCCCCAGCAGAAGCTGTCGGGCCTCGCCCCAGCGAGGTCTGGAAGCCTGTTTGGGGTGGCACTTCCTCTAACGGCGGCCTGCCAGGCAGCAGCTGGGTCTCGGCCCGTCCCCAGGGATGTGTGCTGCTCTGAACAATGCCGGGAAAGGAAACCAGACTTTCAGGGGTTTTCTGTCATTTCGGCTGTGGGGGTAGAGGGGTAAGGTTGTTGGCAAGGTTCCCTGGGCCGAGGCAGGGCCTCAGCCTGCTCACTGGGGTGCCCAGCTCCGTGTTACCCATTATCTTCCACTCTTTTTAAACAGCCTTCTAAGGTATGTGTTTATTTAAACGGCTTTATTGAGATGTAATTCACATCCCTTACAATGCACCCATCTAAAATGTACAATTCAGTGACCTTATTTATTTATTTTTCTTTTTATTTATTTATTTTTTTTGAGACAGAGTCTCACTCTGTTGCCCAGGCCAGAGTGCTGCGGCGTCAGCCTAGCTCACAGCAACCTCCAACTCCTGGGCTCAAGCAATCCTCCTGCCTCAGCCTCCCAGGTAGCTGGGACTACAGGCATGTGCCACCATGCCCGGCTAATTTTTTCTATATATGTTTTTAGTTGGCCAATTAATTTCTATTTTTAGTAGAGATGCGGTCTTGCTCTTGCTCAGGCTGGTCTTGAACCTCTGAGCTCAAACGATCTGCCCGCCTCGGCCTCCCAGAGTGCTAGGATTACAGGCGTGAGCCACCTTGCCCGGCCTCAATGACTTCAGTATATTCACAGAGTTGTTCAACCATCATCACAATTTTGGAACATTTCCATCACCCCGAAGAGAGACCCTGTGTCCCTTAGCCATCACCTTCCTGTCCTCCCAAGTCCCCTTGGCAACCACCAGTCGGACTTTCGTCTCTCTAGATTTGTCAACTCTGGATATTCCGAAGGTGGGTCTCGTGTTGGGGGAAATTAGAGGTTCGAAGTAATTTGGCAGCTCAGGGGTGCACAGCTTAGGAGAAGACAGACTTGGGACTCGAACCCAGATTCTCTGCTTTCCAAGTTCAGACTTTCATGGGGCTTTTTCTTCTTCTCGGTAATGGTACTAAAAATAGCCAACCCTGACTGCTGAACCGTGGTCACCTCTGTCTCATTGGATCCTCACGGCCATCCTTGCGTGTAGGTACAGTTATTATACCTATTTTGCAGAGAAAGAAACAGAGGCACAGAGATGGTCCAGTGCACCAAGGCTGGGAGCAAGGAGAAGAGGGCCACGTGCATTCCTGGGCACCTGGTAGGAGCACAGGATGAAAGGAGTCAAGATAATGCAGGTCAAGAGACCATTTTCTTTCAAGTTATTCTTTCTTACCCGCCTCCCCTGTTCTTTTTTCTTTTTAGAAGAGAAGGAAAAGAAAGTTCCCTCCACCCTTTGAGATCACTTCCTGACCCGTTTGTGAATCTACATGGAGTGCCTACAAACTCCCCTCTGCCTGTCTGAACCCCTCCTGTGAACACTGGGGCTGGGCAAGAGGCCGGGGCACCCATGGGTTCTGGCACCGCACAGACCTGGGTTCAAATCCTGCCTCTGATAGCTAACCTATGATCGGGCCTGAATAGGCGGAGGGTTTCTCCCCCACCCATTAACCCTTGGAAAAGAAGTGTTTTGTTTTTTTTTAATCTTTTTTTATTTCAGCATATTATAGGGGTACAAATATTTTACCCCCATAAGTATATTGCCCTTGTCCCCCTCCCCCCTCGAGTCAGACCATCCCCCAAAAGAAGCATCGTTTTGATACATTCAAGCCCTCTCAGCACCCGGGCTGCCGTCTCAATTATTTTGATTTTTAACAACCAACTTGGACTTTGAGAAGGAGACAGCCAGCCCCGAACACTCCCATCATGGCACCGATTCCTGCTGTCATGCACCTGGGTGGGTGGGGGTGGGGGTTCAGTAAAAACTGAGGCAAAAAAGAAAAAGAATTAAAAATGTGAACAAGGGCTGGGCATGGTGGCTCACACCTGTAATCCTAACACTCTAGGAGGCCAAGGAAGGAGGGATTGCTTGAACTCGGGAGTTCAAGACCAGCCTGGGCAAGAGCGAGACCCCGTCTCTACTAAAAATAGAAAGAAACTACTTGGATAGCTAAAAATATATAGAAAAAATTAGCCAGGCATGGTGGCGAATGCCTGTAGTCCCAGCTAATTGGGAGGCTGAGGCAGGAGGATTGCTTGAGCCCAGGAGTTTGAGGTTGCTGTGAGCTAGGCTGATGCCATGGCACTCACTCTAGCCTGGGCAACAAAGTGAGACTCTGTCTCAAAAAAAAAAAAATGTGAACAAGAAAGCCAGCTGCCATCTATTGTGATCATTGTGTCTCATACACAATGGATACTTGAACTCCCCAAATGCTATAGGCTGACGATCACAGATGAGGACAGAGTTCTTTAAACAGAAGCATGTGCCACATGATCTCCTTGCTCCACTCCGTGGCCGGAACTAGTCCGTCTGGTTACACTTTGGGAGCCAGGGCTCCCCGGGGGTGGCCCCCAAACCTTCTGATTGCAAGTAAATCTCATGTTGTCAGCAAGAGGTTCAACACGCTCCCCTACACGTGCAGATTTTGTAATGATAAATCACGCGTATATATGGCTGTACTACTACGTTACGCACATTATGTAAAATGTACCCAAATGGAAGTGTTACACGGACCGGTTGAACTAAATACAAGTTGAAGTTCTAAAGAGAAACCAGGCAAAGAAATTTCACCCAGATTTAGTTGTTATTCCTGGGGAATTGGCCCCACGATTTCGAGTGGTTGGTGACGCATTGAGCCTTTCCAAGATCTCTTTAGAAAATAATATTGTAAGTGATCTCTCGTGACTAGCGCCGAGCACACCTGAGACGGGGCGATGAAAAGAAGGCACCGACAGGTCTTGTAAAGTCAGCAAGCGAATCCTTGGCTTTGGGTACAACATTTACGGTGAGAGTGACTGTCCTAGATCTGGACGCCCTGTAACTCAAGCACCTTAGAAGCGACATCCAAGTGCTCTGACAGCTCCCTAAGTGACTAAAGGGGGCTGCTGTCACCACGAAGATACTTCCCGCCAAGAAGCACCTGCAGGATTTGAATCAAATTGCTTCATGAGGAAGAAGGCAGGCAGCGCGGCGGGCAGCTAACACTTACTGTTTGATGGCGAGTGGTGTGTGGGCCCTGTCTGCTCGCCCAGAATTTGAAGCAATTATGTTGAAAATAGAAGAGTCTTCCACAGCCTTCTAAGTCTTCGGCCTCACTGTCTGGTTGAGGGAGGCAGTGTCCGAATGTTGGCCATTGTGCAGGTGTCTGAAGTGTTTGGAAGGAGGGTCCATGCGAGTTTAAGATTCTATTATGATGAATCGGCCTGCAAGTCCTCATAACCATTTCCATCCTTGTGTAAGGAGGAGGGTACACGATGGAAGCTGAGATCTTTGTCCTGTCCATTCCCAACAAGACACTCAGGTGTGCAAAGGCTGCACCTTCGCACTGCCGGAGAGAGGCTGGCCGTCGTTGTCCTGTTTCCATCTTGGATGCCAATGCTCCAGTTTAGTCTTTTGCTCTGAAATGACTGAATCAACTAGTTTGGACATACGGCAACAGGACGAGCCACGGAGTCCCAGGCACCCATGGGAAACTGTTACCACAGTTGCAATGCGGAAATACCCAAACCCTGTGAACCCCTAGTGTGGTGGGGGTTGACGTGTTGGACAGACATATAGATCCCTCCGGAAAGTTGCACAGCCATAGACTTCTGAGCACAGAGTGGGGACTGCCTTCCACTGTGAAGTCTCTTACTGGTGCAGCAAGAACCAAAACATATGTGCAAGAACATTCTGTAGTTGATCCTGTAGAGAAAACAATGGAACTTAAATCTACTAACATTTCATTTACAAATATGGTTTTAGTAGATGAGAGACTTATATACAAACCACATCCCCAGGACCCAGAAAAAACTATTTTGACTCAAGAAGCCAAAATCACTGTGAAAGGAGTCAGCCTTAGCAGTTACCTTATCTTAGCAGTTACCGTATCTTCAAATGCTAATAAAGGCCTAGAAGCAATGGAATGGGTAATACATAAATTAAATGCTGAGATTGAAGAACTGACGGGTTCAGCAAGAGAAGCATAAGGACTCCAATGGCAGCAGCAGCGTTTGTAGAAAAATGATACCAGTTGGTAGATAACGTTGGGTGCCCCAGGTCTCTCCAAGCTGGCAATATTTATTTGTTATTTAAAAAATACAACTATATTTTAGGTAGAATTTTTTTTTTTTTTTTGAGACAGAGTCTCACTTTGTTGCCTAGGCTAGAGTGAGTGCCGTGGCATCAGCCTAGCTCACAGCAACCTCAAACTCCTGGCTCAAGCAATCTTCCTGCCTCAGCCTCCCAAGTAGCTGGGACTACAGACATTCACCACCATGCCCGGCTAATTTTTTGTATATATATTAGTTGGCCAATTAATTTCTTTCTATTTATAGTAGAGACGAGGTCTTGCTCTTGCTCAGGCTGGTCTCGAACTCCTGAGCTCAAGCGATCCTCCCGCCTCGGCCTCCCAGAGTGCTAGGATTACAGGCGTGAGCCACCGCGCCCGGCAGAATTTTTTTTTTTTTAATAAGCTGATTTAGGCTACGTGACTTGATCAAAACAGAGATACAGGGCTTCTAAATAAAGGGATCATCTGAAATTAGTGTTGTTTGAAATGGCTAATTTTAAGGTCTCCAGTATTTATATCAAAATTTAAGTTTTCTTAAAAGTACCTGGAAATTGGTATTGACATTGACTCTCCTTAAGGTAGAATTTTAAAGCTTTTCATGCATTAGAACTCTACCTGGCTTTGGACCAACCCCAAAACAAAGTAGAGATTGCCCTGCTGCTGTAACTTCAACTGCTCGCATGAGAGAACTCACTTTAAAAGGAGAAATTACATACTTTTAAAAGATATTAATTTGTATAAGATAACTTGCTCTGCTATAAACCACCTTTAAAAACCAGTGTTTTGGTTTTGTACTTAAATATTTTTGGAGTGAAAATTACCTCTAAAGTAATATATGACTCCAACAAAAATAAAATTTTATTGTAAAAAAAAATTGCTTCATGAAACACAAGAAAAAAAATACAATATCTCCTAAAGAACAAATTAGATTCTTCTCCCCAGGAAAATGGGAGATCAATTGTCTGCGGTTCTTTGTTCCTTAGGACAACCTTTGGGGCTGGCACTATGTTGACCACGTTACACGGATGGGGAAACTGAGGCTGTAGGTGTTTAGGTGGCCTGCCTTAGCTGGTAAGAGGTGGTCTGACGCCAGCGCGGTCTCAGTGACGACTTCCAATTAGGGCCATGAATAGTTAACCCCGGGTGGGTGATTGTGTGGAGTATATTAACTACACGTGCAGGGCGGTATGCAGGAGGCGCTCCATAAATGCTACGTTATTGGGGAATTCTGGCTGCACCTGGCCCAGTGGACTCGGGCTGCCTCAGTTTCTGCCTGTGCGCGCAGAGACGGGGCCCCAGGCCTGGGCCGCCCCGCGGCGGGGAGGGAGACGGGCGCGGGGCGCTGGGCGCCCGGAGAGGCGGGCGGGGCCGGGTCCGCCCCGGGGCGGGCGGCGCGGGGGACGGCCCGGCGAGTCACGTGGCGCGGGCCGCGGCCGAAGCAGAAGTAGCGAGCGCGGGCGGGGAGGAGCGAGCGGCGGGGGTGCCCGAGCCGGGACCGGGCGGCTGCGCGCGGGACCCCGGAGCCCGGACCCGCGGCGGGCGGGCGGCTGCGCCCCGGAGCCCCGGCCAGGTGAGTGGCGCGGCCGGGCGGGACCTGCGCCCCGGGGTCCGCGCGCGGGCTGAGCTGGTGCGGGGGACCTGCGCCCGGGACAGGCGGGCGGGCGGGCAGCGGCGGGGCGCGCCGTCGGGGCCCGCGGTGCCCAGGGCCCGGCTGGCGACGACCAGAGTCCTGGCCCGGCCGCTGGCCACTTCCTCACCCGGCGCCGGCGCGCCTGTCGGTGCCGTGGGGCGGTCCCGGCTTCGAATGCGACCCGGGAGGAAGCGGCGCGGCTCGCGGTCCGGGGGGCGCGCGGGCGCCGGCGTTCGGAGCGCCCCTGGCCGGGCGGTGCCGCGGTCCCCCCGGCGCCTGTGCGCGCCGAGCTCGCCGGCGCCGGCCGCGCCACTTCCCCGTAGCACACAGGTGGCCGCGGGCGGGCGCGCGGGGACAGACGGCGCGGGAGCCGCAGCCTCTGCCCGGCTGCGCTCGGGGCGTTTGCAGGCTTGTGTGCGTCTCTGCGTTCTCCAGGTCATGGTTTGGAGTCCCCGACGGGTCATTACCCCCTGGAGGAAGAATTCGAGTTACGGATGTGCCCGTTGGGCAGCGGGGCCGGGTCTCCGGTTGTCCGGGTACCTGGTCTTGCACTAGAGTGGGCGAATGGGCGAATGCGGTGCGCGGGGCAAGGGGTGGCCGGACGCGGGGAAAACGGGTTGGCTCCTCCGTCAGAACTTAATTTGAATTTCAGTTCCATCTGTGTGACCCCGGGCTAGTTGAAGTGTCTTTCTGAGTGTCAGCCCCCCACCCCCAGCCCGATACTGGAGCCACGGGGAGCCCATTTTCCAGGGCTGTGTTGAGAATTGGGGCTTATCCATGGAAAGGGTGCCCAGGCAGTTCTTTATTTTGTAAATTTTCTTTTTCTTTTCTTTTTTTTTTTGGGGGGGGGGGCGGGACAGTCTCCCTTTGTTGCCCAGGCTAGAGTGAGTGCCGTGGCATCAGCCTAGCTCACAGCAACTTCAAACTCCTGGGCTCAAGTGATACCACTGCCTCAGCCTTCTGAGTAGCTGGGACTACAGGCACGAGCCACCATGCCCGGCCAATTTTTTCTATGTATATTAGTTGGCCAATTAATTTCTTGCTATTTTTATAGTAGAGACGGGGTCTTGCTCTTGCTCAGGGTGGTTTCGAACTTCTGACCTTGAGCAATCCGCCCGCCTCAGCCTCCCGGAGTGCTAGGATTACAGGAGTGAGCCCCCCCCCCTAACCCTAACCCCCCCCCCCAGGCCTGTAAATTTTCAATGTTTTTGTTTTTTAGAGAGAGGGTCTTGCCCAGGCTGCAGTGCAGTGGCACGATCATAGCTCACTGCAGCCTCGAACTCCTGGGCTGAGACCATGCGCCTTCTGAGAAGCTGGGACTGTGGGCACTCCCACTAGGCCTGGCTAATTAAAAAAAAAAAAAAAAATTTTTTTTTTCTGTAGGGATGGGGTCTCCCTATGTTGCCCAGACTGGGCCCCTCAAGCGGTCCTCCCGCCTTGGCCTGCCAAAGCACTGGGGTTACAGGAATATGAGCCACCACTCTGGGCCCCGGCAGTTCTTGAACCTCTGGTTAAAGGGCCCCAGGCACAGGCCATCATCCTTAGCTACCATTCTGCAGGGAAACCTTCCAGAACTTGGGGGTCCATGTGGGCCTCAAGCGGTTACTCCTATTACAAAGATATGTGCGTCACCTGTGCAGCTTGTGGCAGGCGGTAGTCTGGGCTTGGTTGATGTGTCAGTTACCTAATGACCTGCGGCCACCGACCCCTCCCCAGCAGCTGGAGGGTGGGAAGCTCCTCTGGAAGAGGCAGGGCAGGGGACCCCACAAATACCCTTTTCGCACTCATGGAGTGGAGTCAGTGGAAAACTTCTGGGGAGAAAACAGTTGGAAAACAACTTGTTAATTTAGGAAACAGTGAAAACACAAAAATAAAAGCTTATCCATTACGTCACCGCTTGACATAAAGTCAGGTGAGCCCTCTGCCCTCTTCTAGCCTCCAATAGTAACCACTGTCCTGGGTTTATAAGAACACAGCCTTTCTAAAGATGTAACTCTAATATATTCCTTGGTTTGCAACTCTTTTTTTTCACCTACTGTCTCATAAATCTTTCCGGATCAAATTGCTTATAGATCTTATTCTTTCTGAGCTGCTGAGCATTCTTTAGTATGTGGGTGACATAATTTATTTTAGGGATCCCCCAAATTGATGAATAGGTGACTTGTTTTCTTTTTTAAAAAAACAAAAACAAATATTGCTTCCATGGTTTTGTATTACACATGTGTTTGTGGGTGTCTTTCTGCACATGTGTGATTGCTGGTCAAACCATATACACCCGTTGCATTTTTACAGATGCTCATAGGTTACCCTAAAAAGGGGGGGAGACCAATTTACACTACTATCCCTGCAGTGACACCGTTCCTTTGCAAATATGTGCTCCCCCCACCGTGCTGCAGGGCGGGTGTAAGGTGGAGTGATAAATTCTCTCCATTCCTCGCAGGGGCAGTTACTGCTCAAGGATTCAGCTGTGCCGCGTTTTAGCAGAACTGTTTAGTGGGGTTTGGGATGAAACCCTGCACTGCCCTAATGTGCGAAGAGCACCGAAGGGACAGACACATCCTGGTTTTCTGGTTTTGCATTTTTGTAATCACAGGAGTTTCTCTTGAAGGAGAAGGACATGAAATGCACAAATGGCAAAACCCCTTATTAAATCTCAGCCACGTTCGTATTGACACGATAAGTCATTTTACAGAATTACCCACTGAGGATGGGAAACAGGAACAAAAAAGGGATTTCAAGGTTTCAAGGCTATTTCTTTCTTTCTTTTTTTTTTTTTTCTGAAAAAGCAGAAGCAAAATGGAAATTGCTATGATGGCCAGGGCCCTTCCGTGGGGTCAAGGCCTCGGGGAGACCTGCTTGCCCGAGTTGCTAAAGCATGGGGCTCCGGAGGCCTGAGCTGGGAGCTGGCTGGATTTTGGTGGTTGACTCCAAGGACCCTTTGGCCGTGAGGGTCTGTTTCTGTTTGGTGACAGGCAGCACCAGAGAGCTGGTGCCTGTGGTTGAGCTGACCCATGGGGCTTCTGAGCTGGAAGTGAGTGACATCCCAGGTTAAGCTCAAGTCCCTCCCAGAGCCAGGGTTGGAAAGAACTGGGGACTCTCCTGCCCTGTCCTGGTTTCCATTTAATTGGGGGTGTCGCGATAGGGCTGGTGTTTCCTCCTCGTGTGCTGTTGGACGTTGGCCTGGACACCTGGGACCTGGGGACGCTAGAGGTGCGGGCCGGGGGCAGTCAGTGTAGTGAATGGCTTCGGAGTTGGGATCAGGCTCAAATCCTGTTTCTGCCCCTTTCTAGCTGTGTGTGACCTTGGACAAGTCCCCTCACCTCCTTTGTGAGAGCCAGAGGCTGCCAAATGAGTTGATGTGTGGCCAAATTCTGCCAGGGGATTCTGGCCCCATAAAGCAGGTGCTGAAGGTTTGGGGGCTTGGGACTCAGATAAGCGTTCTGACTCTTGTGCTGCCACTGGTCTGTATGACCTTGGTCAAGTCATTTCACCTCTCAGGACTTCGCTTTTCCCCTCTGGTATTTCTCATTGAGACAAAGGAGATGGACCTGGCATGGCAGTAGCTTGGCACCTGGGGAGGGTCTGCTAAGCAGCTACTTTGCAAGGATGAGATGGGCCAAGGGCACCTTGGTCATCCCTGTGTCCTGGGTGGTGGTCAGCAGGTCGTTTTAGATTCTCTGGACGAGATACCTTTAAGTCTCAGCAGAGTTTGGCTCACCCTGCTCGTTCTGGCCTTTGCTCAAGCCAGTCCCTCCTGCTTCATCTTAAGAGTGAATGCAGATGCCCATTTCTCCCCATGGATGCTCTTTCTGGGTATCTAAGTGCTCAACCCTGGTGCCTTTGGGATGGGTGCATGGTGGAGGGAGGAGGGGCAAGGGGCGTGGCCGGGCCTTTCCTCACTCCCCCTCATTTGCATCCTGGCCCTGCCCCCAGTGCCTGGCATAGCCTTGACAGTTGACGAATGTTTTTCACCCATGGCTGATTAGTGTTACCTGAGGCCCTGCTACGTGCTGCAGGCTCTGTAGACATTGTAGGTTTTAGCCCTTCCAGCAGCCCCTTGAGGGCATTTTACCCCCATTTTACAGAGGAGGAAACTGAGGCCCAGATTTTGAGCAACTTGGCAGGAGGTTGAGCCAGGCTGGAAGTGCAGGCAGCCCTGCTGAACACTTGCCCTTCACTTCTGGATCTTTGGAACTGGGAGACTTCTCTCTAGTGCTACTATGTAACCTTGGGGCTACAGTGTAACAACTCGTGGTATCCAGAGGGGTTTAAATGCAGAAGAGGGGATAAGAAAGATACATAGTGGCCAGGCCCAGTGGGTGCCTCACGCCTGTAATCCTAGCACTCTGGGAGGGCGAGGCGGGAGGATTGCTTGAGTTCAGGAGTTTGAGGTTGCAGTGAGCTGTGATGATCCCACTGCATTCCACCCAGGTGACAGAGTCAGACTCTGTCTCTGCAGGGGGCGGGAGCGGGAAGATACACAGAACTAATGATAGGAACAGTAACAATAATAGCCAAATCTGAGGAGTGCTGATTTGTGTCATTGTTTTAAGGGCCTGAGATATGTTATCTTATTTAACCCTCAAAAGTGGACACTGTTACCTTCTTTTGCTGGAGTGGAAATTAGGCCCAGAGGGTTAGGTGATTCTTGTGGCAGCTGTAGCCTCGCTGGCCAGGCAAGCCCTGGTGGTTTAGCTCCAGACAGAGCCTGAGAAGCCCCTTCACTCTCAGCCCCATCGTAGGGGCACACAATGTGTGTTTGGATATTTGGGAGGCAGGTTAGTGGAGCGGTGCAGAGTGGGGGCTCAGGGAGCTGCTGTTGGGCTCTTTTTTGTTTTGTTTTATTTTGAGACAGAGTCTCACTTTGTTGCCCAGGCTAGAGTGAGTGCCATGGTGTCAGCCTAGCTCACAGCAACCTCAAACTCCTGGGCTCAAGCGATCCTCCTGCCTCAGCCTCCCGAGTAGCTGGGACTACAGGCATGCACCACCATGCCCGGCTCATTTTTTCTCTATATATATTACTTGGCCAATTCATTTCTTTCTATTTATAGTAGCGACAGGGTCTCAAGCTGGTTTTGAACTCCTGACCTTGAGCAATCCGCCCACCTTGGCCTCCCAGAGTGCTAGGATTACAGGTGTGAGCCACCACGCCTGGCCTGAGGCAGGGTTTTGAGCAGAGGACTTACATGACTCGATTCATGTCCTAAAAGGATCCTTCTGGGTGCTGGTCTGAAAATGGACCCAAGGGGGGGGGCCAAGGCACAATTGGGGAAAACAGTTGGCAGGTGATTAGAATAATTGGAGTATGAGATCCTAGGAAGAGCCAGCAAAGCTGTGAGATGGGTTAGGGTCTGTATCTGCTAATGCACTGGATGAGGGCAGAGATTTTGGGCCCATGAAATCTTGCAAATATCAACCACCCACCAGAATGAGCAGCGCTCAAGGGCGCTCCTGGGTGCTGGGCATCGCCCTAGGTGCTTTGTCGTGACATCGCACTTTGGACTTCCTGTACCAGCAACCTACACCAGGGTTGGAACATTTCCTGCCCTTCTGGCTTCATTTCTACACGCGGGAATCAATTGCTCAGGTCTCCGTGGATAATTCTGAAGTTTTAATTTTCTTATTTTTTTCTGTGCCTGATTTTGCTTAGGAAGTGAAGGGAGGGTTGGAAATCTCTAGGCAGGATAGCAAAGGATGCTGGTGGGGGTGGGGTGGGGTCTGGGAGCCAGCCTGGGCTGCTTTGGCTATTCAAATATGCTACGGGATAGAAGCAGGTGTGGAGAGAGGGAGTCACTGCCAGGCTGGGGTGATTTGGTTATTCAAAGCCCAGGTAACGGTTAGGTAATCGAGGCCAGGGGCTCCTCCCACACACCTGGACTTCCATTTAAACCTTTGTGTTCTTCTTGCCACTGGAACCATCTCCTAAAACTCACCCTGACGTTCATGAGACAGGAGTCTGCCTCCTGAAGTCCATGCCCTGTTAACCAACCCTCCCTCCAGTTAACTAAAGTCAGTTCACTCCTTCCTTCTGCCCTTTCAGCCTCGTGACTTCTCCTGACCCCTTCTGCCTCCCTGGAGTGGCTGACCATGACCGCCATGGTCAACGTGGATGCCCTTCCGGAATATGAGAAGAGTCAGATCAAGAGAGCCCTGGAGCTGGGGACGGTCATGACCGTGTTCAGCTTCCGCAAGTCCACCCCTGAGCGGAGGACCGTCCAGGTGATCATGGAGACGCGACAGGTGGCCTGGAGCAAGACCGCTGACAAGATCGAGGGCTTCTGTGAGTAGCTGCTGGGCAGGGCGGTGTGGCCCATCTTCCTGGGCCCGGGCCTGAGCTCTTCTCACCTTCCTGTGTCAGTCATTACTGGAGTTGTTGGTCTGATGTGTTCTTCTAGTCTTCTGAAAATGAAAGTGCTGTCACTTTGTGTGGGTCTCAGGTGGGGGGACGTTCAGCCAGGAAAGCTCTGGTGAAATAGCATTCAGGCAGCTCGTCTGGGCTGGCGGGTTTGTTCCCTGTCTGGCAGCATCAGGGTTTTCTGGTTCCCAGGGCTGGTCAAGTTTTCTGCCCTCCTAGGTGCTCACTGGCCTGAGCTTGCAGGAACTCACAGATTGGTAGCCAAATGCCTGTTGTGTGTTACTGCAGGTGACAGCAGCCAGAGGCCTCTGCGTTCATCTCCAACCAAGTGCTCAAGCCGTTGAATGTTTTGTAGCTTTCACGTGAAGTTCTGGTCCTGGTGGAGGTGTCTTCCTTTTCCCATGTCCTCCAGGTTGGGCCGTTGGCTCAGTTCCTGAAGTTTCTAAAGCTTTTTAACAAACAGAGTAAGGGCATTTAAGCAACTCTTAGTTGTAAAGACTTGCTTTAATTTGTATTTATTTGTATTATTTTTTATTTATTTTTTTGAGACAGAGTCTTACTTTGTTGCCTAGGCTAGAGTGAGTGCTGTGGCGTTAGCCTAGCTCACAGCAACCTCAGTCTCCTGGGCTCAAGCGATCCTCCTGCCTCAGCCTCCTGAGGAGCTAGGACTACAGGCATGCGCCGCCATGCCCGGCAAATTTTTTTCTATACATTTTTAGTTGGCCAATTAATTTCTTTCTATTTTTAGTAGAGACGGGGGTCTCGCTCTTGCTGAGGCTGGTTTCGAACTCCTGACCTTGAGCAATCCTCCCGTCTCAGCCTCCCAGAGTGCTAGGATTCCAGGCATGAGCCACCACACCTGGCCGACTCACAAATATTAATAAGTGTTTCTCTTCCCCAGCCCTTAACCCATGCTCCAGAGGCAAGCTCACTACCATTTCTTTCATCTTTCAGAAATAATTTATGCTCATGTAATGCGTGTTTTTTAAAAAAACACAAATGGGGACTTCTACATACACTTCTGCACCTTGTTTTTTTTTTTTTTTAATAATCTTTGGGCTTGTCTCTTATAAACACACATTGATCTGCTTACTCTTTCATGGCCACGTCACATACAATGGCAAGTGGCTGCAATGGGGCAGTTTAACTCCAGAGATGGACATTTCGTGCCATTTCCAGTCTTTTGTTCTTAGCGGAAGCAACCATCTTTGCACTCTCTTAGAATACATTTTGAGATATAATACGCACATTTTACATACACTTCACCCATTGTACACTGCACGTGCAATGCGGTGGTTTTAGTATATTCAAAAATGTGTGCAAGCACCCCCACAATCCATTTCAGAGTGTCCTTGTCACCTCAAGAAGAAACCCCATACCCTTTGGCCACCACCCCTTGCCCAGGCCCTCTGCAACTGTTCATCTACTGTCTCTCTCAATTTCCCTGTTCTGGACATTTCATATAAATGGAATCATAGGTGACCTTTTGTGACATAATGTTTTTATCATCCACTTTGTAGCCTGTATCAGAATACAGGCAGCATCTGGCAGCTGCCAGAATGTCCTTTATATGGCTGAAAAACATGCCATGACACGGGCAGACCACAATTTGTTTATCCATTCATCTCTTGCCGGCCCCTTGGGTGGTTTCTACCTTTCGGCTCATATGAATAGGGCTGCTGTGGACGTTTGTGTGCAAGTTTTTGTGTGGTTGTTTGTTTTCTATTTCTTTTGGGCATATACCTAGGAGTGAAATTGTGCTGGATCATGCTCCAACTCTGTTTAATCATTTCAGGAACTGCCAGACTGTTTTCCTAAGTGGCTTCACCGTTTATATTCTCACTGGCAACCTAGGAGGGTTATCCCTGCCTTGTTCTTTTATGTACACGTGTAGCTATATCTGATGGATAATTTCCTAGAAGATGTATTTCTTTTATTTTTATTTATTCATTTATTTTTTTGAGACAGAGTCTCACTTTGTTGGCCCAGGCTAGAGCGAGTGCCATGGCGTCAGCCTAGCTCACAGCAACCTCAAACTCCTGGGCTCAAGCGATCCTCCTGCCTCAGCCTCCCGAGTAGCTGGGAACTACAGGCATATGTCACCGTGTCTCATTTTTTCTATATATATTAGTTGGCCAATTAATTTCTTTCTATTTATAGTGGAGACGGGGTCTCGCTCTTGGTCAGGCTGGTTTCGAACTCCTGACCTCGAGCAATCCGCCTGCCTCGGCCTCCCAGAGGGAGCTAGGATTACAGGCGTGAGCCACTGCGCCCGGCTGAAGATGTATTTCTGAGTTAAAGGGTATGGCATGGTCTAAGTTCACAGGGGGGTTGGCAGCACCCGGCGAAGGGGGTTGTTCTACTTAGTGCTTCAGCCATGAGGTCTGAGAGTTCTCACCCCCCTACATCCTCATCCACCTGCGGGGAGGGGGGAGGGTGCTGCACTTGGCCATTCACCGGTGGACTCAGGTGGCTTGGTGTCATGCTTGATTGCTTTGTCTTACCGTGGGTGAGATTGAGCAGCTTTTGCAAGGTCGCTCCTGGCTTCAGGGCCAAGTGGGTCTCCGATGGCACGGAACCAGAACCCCTGCTTTGAGATGTCTGTCTGGGGGCAGCTTTCCTCCCAGTTTTGCAGTTTTGTTTGCATTGGCCACACTCGACCTCCCGGGTGGCCCCGAAACTTATTGCAGCTGGGGTGGGAGGGAAGTGGGGGGACAGGAAGCAATGGCAAGTACAGGTGTGCCATGTCTCTTGCTGATCTGCAGGTCCCAAGCCTGCCTGGCGATCAGAAACACGTAGGCACGGGGGCCTTTTATGAAATAATAGTACAGGGCATTGGCACCTTCTCCTGAAGCTGGTTCTGATGGAGATGGGAGTGAGACAGGATTTTGGCTGGAGACCCGTGCCCTGTAGCTCTCCCCTTCGGTCAAGTCCTGTCATTTTACGTTCGTTCCATCTGTTCAGCCTCCTTGTTTCCTCCATCCTCCCCCTGGAGTGACTGAGGGTGAAGACCTTCCAGCACTTAGGCCGGGACTCAACAGGACAGTAAGCCCCTCGGGTGACCCTGCCAACGAGCCAGTTGTCACACACACCGCTTGCGAGATTCTCTTTTTCTCCCCCGCCCTTGCCCCCATTTGAATGCCGGCTCTCAAATGAGGGTTCAAAGTGCTGGGCACACAGCAGTAACTAAATGAGATTCAAATCCTCAGGGAGCCTTTTTGTTTTTATTAGGTACAAGCAGTGCGGGGCTTGATCCCCAGCGCCACTTGATGAGCTTGGCTGCGTGACCTTGGGCAAGTCACCTCCGCGCTCTGAGCTTTGATTCTCATATCGGGAGAACGGG
Source organism: Microcebus murinus (assembly GCF_040939455.1). NCBI lineage: Eukaryota > Metazoa > Chordata > Mammalia > Primates > Cheirogaleidae > Microcebus > Microcebus murinus. Next base: position 30,252,477 of record NC_134123.1, read on the forward strand.
GGTGACACTGGTGTCCACCCCACAGGGTTACGGGTGGGAACAGAAGATGAGTAGGTGTCTCGCAGGCCCTGACACGGGTCATTGCACGTGATGGGCACCCGGTCGGTGGGAACTGTTGTCACCATCCCTGCTGTCACTGACAATCATAGTCTGGCTCATCTTTTAGGGATATAAAGCTTTGCATAGGGGGTCGGACTTTACCTGGGAGGGTGGCAGGTTTGCAGAAGAGGGATGTCGCGACTGCATTTGGACTTTTGACCCTGCCGTGGAGGTCCTGTTTGAGATGGGGGTGTTTGTAAAGTGACTGTAAAAGCCAAATTGGGGATAAAGAGCTTACAACGGTACTGCCCCCACCACCTTGGGAGAGCAGGCCTTCCGCCCTGGGAGGGGACTGCTAGTGCCTCCTGCTGTGAAGGGTGGCACCTGGAGGGAACCCCCCAGCTCTGGGTACTTCCTTATGGGGTTCTAGTCGGCAGAAACTTGCTGGTTGCTGCAGGGTCTGCAGAGGGCATGAGAGGAGCATGAGAGTGTGGTTTTGGGGTACTCGGCAAGTGGCGTGTGACTTTTGGACAGGTGTCACAAGTCCCATGCAGGCCTGGGTGAAAACCCTGGATCCCAAGGTGGAAAGCTGTGAGTGGTTCTTAGTGAGGATGATTTTATCTCCCCCCCCGGGGTGAGGGGCATTGGGCAGTGTCTGGAGACATGTTCGGTTGTCACAATGGGGGGGGGACAAGGTGCCACCGGCATCTCGTGTGTGGTGGCCAGGGACGCTGCTGAACATGATACAATGGCACAGGACAGCCCCCGCCACAAAGAGTAATCTGATACCAAATGTCAGTCGTGCTGGGGTTGAGAAACTGCTCTAAGGTCATGACTCTGCTTTGCTTAGAGCTATACAGTGTTGCTGGGTAAAATAGGGTTTTGCTTTGAACCTTGTGGTGATGGAGCTGTCTCATGTGCTCAGCACACATTTGCCATCATACTGGGTGCTAGACTCCACTGAGACAGAGGAGGAGGGATGGGGTCCCTGCTGGTAGGAGAGGAGACGGACTCGGGAAGCAGCCCTTGCGGGATTGCATGATTAGTACCATGGGAATTGTGTGTGGGGGGCTTTGCACCAGGTGTAGTATGAAGAGGGAAGGATCTCGTCCATGTGGGTGTGGGGCAGATGGTGGGGAGTGGGGGCCTCATAGTGGAGGAGCTGCCTGTGTGGAGAGTGACGGAGGGCTTTGCCAGGGGGCCAGCAAGGATCGGTGGGTCCCATTTAATATGAACGAGTGGATTTATGGGTCAGAGGTCTGGGCAGGGCTCAGCTGGGTGGTTCTTCTGCTCTTCGTGGCCTGGACTGGGGTCATTTGGTGGTACTCAGCTGGCACATCACCTGGCCTGGAAGGTTCCAGAATCTTTACTCGCACAGCTGGTGGTGATGGCTGGAAGACCGGGCTCCGCTGGGACAGTTGACCCAGCGCCGACCACGTGGTGGTTTCGGGTTGAAGAGTCCGGGGCAGAAGCTGCAAGGCTGCTTATGACGTAGCCTCAGATGTCCCAGAACGTCACTTGCACCAGCTCAGGTTGAAGGAAAGGGAATTCCCCTGTTAGACAGGGAGTGGCCTGCACATACAAAGTGGGAGGCAACTGATGGCAGCCAGCAGGTGCCAGGCTGCTGCACGAACACGCAGATGCTGGATCCGGACTTGGGGTTCAAATCCCTGCTCTGCCGCCTACTGGAGGTGTGACCAGAAGCAAGTGATTTTTAACCTCTCTGTGCCTCAGTTTCCCTGCCCATCAAATGAGATAACAGTACTTCCTACCTTATTGGGCAAGAATTAAATGGATCTTAGGTACTTTTTTTTAATATATATGTGGGAAATATTGCATCATTGAAACTTAATAAAACAATAAAAGCAAAAAGTAGAGAGCCACTGGGAGGGACCCCCAGGGCCTGGCCTCTGAGAGAGACGACTGTGGATCGTGACCCCACGCCGCCTTACCTCCTGGCCTTCGGGCTCCCCGTTGCTGTCCAAGGGTGTCGGCTAAGCTGTTGCTAGAATTCTTTCCATCCTGGCCCTCTGCAGGCTGAGTTAAGGAGCCGTGCGTCTCTGAACGCAGGGCGGGGCCGTGGAACTTGCGGGCAGTGCTGCCTACGTGGGTTTCCTGCCCTTGCCACGGGTCCTGGCCCGGCAGTCTTCGGGTCGAAAGGGGCCCGGGCCGGGGCCTTCCTGAGTTGAGCCTTAGGCGTCCCCTGACGTCTCGTCCCTTTGGGAGGCCCGGGATGTGTCTTGGGATCCGCCGTGGTGCCGCCTACCTGAGGTCTAGACGGGGCAGGCGGTGGCGATGGGGCCTGGACCGCGCCCACCTCCAGTGAACGAGCTTCTCACCCTGACGTTTGTACTTCTCGCTTGGGTGTGTTTTCTCCATCGGCTTATTTTGGGCAAGTTGCGGCTGCCCAGGAGCGAGGGAATCTCCAACACGGGAGCTGTTTGCCTGGCTTTAGGCTCCTGGGTTGCCCGCCAGGTAGTAACAGCAGGATTCATCCCGTGGATGAGAGCCGCTTCCGGCGGATGCTCACCGGGTCCGTGTCCCCGTTAGGGCACGTCCAGTGTAACGGCTCGTGAAATCCCCACGAGCGACCCTGCGAGGCAGGAATTGTCCCCGCTTCGTTTAAGGGCAGACTCAGTTTTTGGAGGATGAGGTGACACAGCCAGGAAAGGGCAGAGCTGTACTTTGAACTTGTTCTGTCTACAGTCGGAATCTCACGTTGTCCTCCCTCCCTGCATTGCTTTCTTCTCCTAAGTGACCTCAACGATGTTTCAGTTGTGCGTGTGACAGAGAAACACCCCGCCTGGGACCTTCCTTTCGGCTTTCTTTGTCGCAAGAGGAGGGAAACACGTTCATTACTTTAGCTTTCGGAGGACATGCTCTGCTGGGTGCCGGGGACACCGGGAGGAAGGAGACTTCGTCCCTCTCCAGCGGGGAGATGGGACATGCCGGGAATCGACCAGGAGCGCAGTGTGGGAAGGTGCCAGTGGGGCCAGGGTGGCGACATGGGGTTTTACAGGGTCTTGGCTCATTCTGAAACCCATCCCTGGACTTCTTTCCATTAAAACCGTGAATATTTTTGGAAGCTGTTATTTTATCCAAATGTCTTTGAGACAATGAAGAAGTAGGTGTCTTCTCACTGGCATCCCCCTAAGAAGAAATCCGTCGTCTGAAAGTGGTCCCCAAGCTCCTGTGGGCCAAGCATCGCATCAGAAACGAGACTCGGCCAGTGGCCCCCGGTGTCCGCAGACGGGCTTATTTTGCGGGTGTACGTGTGCGGCGTTGTATACGAAAGCTCAGACTCCAGAGCCGACTGCCCGAGTTCAAGTCCCAGCCCTGCCACTTGGTGGAGGTGTGACTTCGGTCTTCTCAGATCACCTTTGTGTGCCTCCATTTCCTCATCTGTAAAATGAGGAGGATGGAAGAACCTGCCCCACAGGGCTCTTGGGAGGGTGACACGGAGCAAACTGCTTCGACAGTGCCGGGCACAGAGCATGTGCTCAGGTATCGCCTGCTCTTGTTGGTGTCACCTTCATCATCATCATCATCATCAACAGCAACAGACGTAAAGGGCAATGACATTGTGGAAAAGACGAGATATTAATAACTATTAGACCTTCCATTTGCACAGTGACTTTCCTTCCTGCACCCAGTGGCTCGTCCTGCCCCCTCTCTGCGACATGCATCCTCCGTGTTGGAGCCTGTCACTTGGGTGAAAGATCGAGTTGACGTTTTTTATTCCCGATGGTGACACAGCCCTGCTCTCATGCTGGGTGGTGGAGGAATTGGTTTGTCTCGTTATTCAGGGTCGTTTCACATCCCTGGTGGTGATCACCAGTCTGCTTCGGGGTTCATTCCTTTGTTGATTTTGCAAATACTCAAGGAGGACCTGGTGTGTGTCGGGCTATCACTGCGTTTGTCACTGGGGATAAAGTGGTGAGCAAAGACAGCGAAGGTCCCCAGAGGAACTTACAGTCTCGTAGAAGAAGTCAAACTGACACATTCAGTTGTTTTGGGTTGCGATGGGTGCTAGGAAGGCAAGACACAGGACGCTGTGACAAGGGTAAAATCAGCCGGGGGTGCTGTTTTAGCCAGGGCAGGCCTCAAGACAGCCTTTCTGTAGAGGTGACATTGGAGCGGAGACTTGAAGAGTGAGAGGGAGGGAGCCATGGCAAGTTCTAGGGGGAGAGCATTTCACTAGCAGTGGGCATAGCAGTAAAGCTTCCGCGTCAGTCAGGATGGGCTAACTTTAGTAACAAGTTATTTCTTGATAGGATACAAGTTTACCTCTCACTCAAGTCATGATCCTGTGGGATTGAGGGGTGGGACTCTGTGCTGTCTGGTGGCACCTTTATTCCCTGAGGTATCGAGGCCACCACAGGATCCTCCGTCTGGCCAGCATGTGGAGGAAGAGGAAGAGTGGAGGATGGCTCAGGAGGTTCTTATGGGGGGGGGCTGGAACTGGTGAGCCTCTTTCCTGCCGCCTGCCATTGGCTGGAACTTGGCACGTGACTGACTGCAGAGGATGCTGGGAAACACACGTGCTCTGCCGAGTGCCAAAGAATAGGATGTGGGTTTGGTGGCCATCCTTCTAGGCTCTTCCGCGGCCCCAAATTTTGGGGGGGGGTGTTGCAGAGGCAGCTGTAGGTGCCCACTGAAGGCTCAGAGAGAGAATGGTCGCAAGGGTTCGGAGGTCTGGGGGGGTCCAGGATAGTGACAGCCTTCCCACTGGCCCCGTGGCGAGGTGAGGCAGCAAGCTGATGGCACTGAGGACCCTCCCACTCTGTGACGAGAGCCACTGGCGGTGGCGTCTCCCTTACACAGGCCTGGCCTGCCTGCCTGCCCTCTTAGGGCTCCTCTCTCAGCTGCAGCCCTCCTGTCCTCTGTCCCCACACCTCGGCTCTCCTTTGCTGACGCATCAGCCGTGGCTTTGGCCTCCCAGTGTCCCAGCGACGGACGCTCAGAGGGGCCTCCTCTCGGCCACATCTTTTCTTTTCTTTTTTTTTTTTTTTTTTTTTTGAGACAGAGTCTTGCTTTGTTGCCCAGGCTAGAGTGAGTGCTGTGGCATCAGCCTAGCTCACAGCAACCTCAAACTCCTGGGCTCGAGTGATCCTTCTGCCTCAGCCTCCCGGGTAGCTGGGACTACAGGCATGCGCCACCATGCCCGGCTAATTTTTTTTTTTTTATATATATATCAGTTGGCCAATTAATTTCTTTCTATTTGTAGTAGAGACGGGGTCTCGCTCTTGCTCAGGCTGGTTTTGAACTCCTGACCTTGAGCAATCCGCCCGCCTCGGCCTCCCAAGAGCTAGGATTACAGGCGTGAGCCACCGCGCCCGGCCTCGGCCACATCTTTTCAAGCTACCACGTGTGGATTGGCTGCTTTGGGGACCAGCGTCCTGTGGCGTGGTCACCTGTGGCTGGGCTCAAAGTCACCCGTTAGAGAACACGGGCTCCTTCAGGGCTTGTGGGCGGGACTGGGTCCCTGCCATGGGTGAATCGTCCCCACCAAAATGCATCTGTTGAAGTCCTAACCCCCAGGGCCTCAGAAGGTGAGCTTATTGGGAAATAGGATCTCTGCAGGTGTAATTAGTTAAGATGCGGTTATTTCAGAATAGGGCGGGCCCAGTCCAATGCCCGGTGTCCTTATGAGAAGAGGAGGGAAAGGCACACGGGGGGAGAAGGCCGAGTGGAGGCAGAGGGTGGAGGAATGCCACCCTCTGTGAGTTCAGGAACGCCAGGGGTGCCCGGATATTGCCAACGCCAGCAGAGACACGTGCAACCGAGTCTCCGCCAGAAGGAACCGACCTTGCCAGCCGACCTCGCCAGCACTCCAGAACTGGGACGACACATTTCTGTTGTTTAAGCAGCTTGGTGTGTGATGTTTTTGTTTGTTTGTTTGTTTGTTTGTTTTTTGTTTTTGAGACAGTCTCTGTTGCCCAGGGTAGAGCGAGTGCCGTGGCGTCAGCCTAGCTCAAAGCAACCTCAAACTCCTGGGCTCAAGTGATCCTCCTGCCTCAGCCTCCCGAGTAGCTGGGACTGCAGGCATGCGCCACCATGCCCGGCTCATTTTTTCTATATGTTTTTAGTTGGCCAATTAGTTTCTTTCTATTTTTAGTAGAGACAGGGTCTCGCTCTTGCTCAGGCTGGTCTCGAACTCCTGACCTTGAGCGATCCGCCTGCCTCGGCCTCCCAGAGTGCTAGGATGACAGGCACGAGCCACCTCGCCCGGCCCGTGATGCTTTGTTTATGGCAGCCCTAGCATACGGACTTCCTTTGAAAGGGCCCTGAGGGCAAAGGGGCGACCCCCATGAGGGACATACACCTCCGGCCATGGATATTACGGCCAAGTTGGAGTTTGGCATAAAGGAATATAACAGCCCTTTATTCCGATTGCCCTGTTATTTCCTGGCTGTGTTGGTGCTGGCCCCTGGTCCCTGATAAGAGGGAACATAACGTAGTGGTTACGCGTGGGAGGGAGCGGTTGTTTCTGGAAATAGCGTGGAGCCCTGGGAACGCAGGTGCGTCTCACTTTGTGTCCCCCGACTCCCTAATAGGTTTCCGCGTCAAATCTCTCGTGGATCGTGGTCGCCGAGGGAAGGGTCTGTGCAAAGACGCCCCATGGTGAATCCTCTCGAAAAGAAAATGATCCCCACCCCACCCCCTCAATCTAGCTGTGATATAAACGTGGGTTTCTGCACACCAGGCTGGTCAAAGTGACAGGTCCCGTGTTGTCTCAGGAGAGACTTCAGTGCTGTGCAGCTTGGGGTTGAAACCGGAAATGCTGGTGCTGACTTACCTGCTTTCAAGCAAGCCTGACCTTGGGCCCAGGGCCTGGTAGTTGTCGCCTGCACACTGAGCTCCGAGGCCGGGACCCGTCTGTCCTGCTTGCCGGTGGGCACGGCCAGCACCGAGCGCATACCTGGCAGGTGTTCCCCGGACAAACTGGGGAAGGGACCCAGATGCTATCTCAGCCTCGGTCCCCCTGTTTCTCCCTGACCGTGGCAGTGTCTGGGGTTCAGATGGGGCACCTCTGTACCAACTTCCTCTTCTGCCACACGTCTCGGTTCCAGCCTTGGCCCTAGCACTCGCTCCCTGACCTCGGGCCTTCTACTCGGCTTCTTTGAGCCTCGGTGTTCTTATCTGTAAGATGGGTAACGGTGGAGCTCACCTCCCCACTTAGATCACAGTGAGGATTATATTTGTACATGCTTGCAAGGTGTGTGCTGTGTAGCTAGCACGGCGTGCCTGCCGGCCGTGCTGCCTTGGTGGCCTGGGAGGTGGCAGGTGCCTGTACCGCTGTGTGCACGGGTGGGGCTGAGGTCTAGCCTGCACGGGCAGGGAGCGGGGTCTTCCTCCTGCTCTGCTGTGGCACACAGAAGGGCCCTATTGGGGTTAAGGTCCTTGGACCCGATCCTGGGTGTAGACGGCAGCCCAGCTCCTTCTGTGAGGCTTGGAGGAAGAGTGTCAAGAGGGCAGTGGCGAAGTTCTGGAAACAGACTCGGTGGCGATACCAGTTCAGAGCTGAGGGCCCCTCGCCATTGCGGCACCATTGGGAAGAAGCTGTCAAATGCTGCTCTCATCTGACGCAAGTTGTCCTGGCGGCCATGGGTGGGCGTGAGTGTTCGTGCGTGAACTATCTGTGGGTGTGAAGGATTGCATTCTCAGAAAGAAAGAAATGGGAACTTACTAATTTGTAGAATGGAAACTGGCCAAGTTAGGCAAAGCGTGGAGAGAGCAAATGCACCAGGAAGAGGAGACCCTACAGAGCTCAGAGGAGGCGGAGGAGGTGGCTGTCCCCACCAGCCGGTCTCAGGACTTGGGGGATCCTGCTGCCTCCTCCCTCTGCTGGTTCTCTGCTCCTGCTCAGGCTGGATTTCACTGGCCAGGTGTCCCTGCTCAGCACTCCCGGCCCCTGCAGGCTGTCCCTGGCCCGCCACCAGCCTCTGCTGGTGGGACCAGCCCCCACACCAGCCGGGGCCGTGGCTGGAGGAACACCTGTGTCCCTGGAGAGGCAAGAAGGGCCCGAGCCCCGGGCAGCTGAGGGACAGACGTGCCATCTTCCTGTTTAGAGAGCTCTGAGCTGCTCCCCTCTCATCCTGCTTCTTTCTCCTAATTAAACCTATTCTTATTTTCCCCCTCGTTATAGAAGTAATGTGCATTCATTAGTAGAAACATTTAAAACTGCAACTGAGTGAGGAAAACAACCCCTGAGCCCCCCACCAGGAGGAACATGGTAGCACTTGGTGGACCCCTCCAGATATATATGCATATTTTTTTTGCAAGACAGATGCATTTTCACAATATGCGATCCTTTCATGATATACTTTAGTAATCTGTCCTTTTTATTTTGTGCTACCTTGTGACCATCCTAGTGTTATTATTTTGAACTGTTTTAAGCGTTGAGGTTGGTATAGGAAATAGGACAGACACCACGTACCCAGGAGCCCCAGGCCTCTAGCGTCTGACTGCTTCGGTTCAAATCTTGGCTCTGCTCCTTACAGGACTTGTGACGATGGACGAGTTATTTAGCTTCTCATCACACCCATCTGTAAAGTGGGATGATAGTGGGGCCCGCCTCACTGGATTCACAGGATTAGGGGAGTTAATTATGTCTCACGCTTTGGGATGGTGCCTGACAAATGTCCCAAAGCACCCAGGCACGAGTTAGCTGCTGTTGCTGTTACTAATATTATTATTATTTTTTGAGACAGTTTCACTTTGTTGCCCAGACTAGAGTGAGTGTCGTGGCGTCAGCCTAGCTCACAGCAACCCCAAACTCCTGGGCTCAAGTGATCCTCCTGCCTCAGCCTCCTGAGTAGCTGGGACTACAGGCATGCGCCACCATGCCTGGCTCATTTTTTCTATATATATTAGTTGGCCAATTAATTTCTTTCTATTTTTATAGTAGAGACGGGATCTCGCTCTTGCTCAGGCTGGTTTCGAACTCCTGACCTCGAATAATCAGCCTGCCTCGGCCTCCCAGAGTGCTAGGATTACAGGCGTGAGCCACTACGCCCGGCCACTAATATTATTAATAATAGTATTTCTGTGTACTTTGTGGTAGGCAGAACAAAGGCCTCTCACTAGAAAGATGTCCACATCTTAATCCCTGGAGCCTGTGAGTGTTACTCTCTGTGGGAAGAAGCTCTCTGCAGACATGATAGGATGAAGGGTCGTGAGATGGGGACATTATCCTGGGTGGACGTGATGCAATCTCGTGGGTTTTTATGAGAGGGAGGCAGGAGGGTCGGAGTCAGAGGTAGATTGGGAGCTGGTGCCTTGCTGGTTTTGAACGTGAAGGAAAGGACCATGACTCGAGGAATGCAGGTGGCTTCTAGAAGCTGGAAAAGTTAAGGGAACTAATCTCCCCTGAGGGCTCCAGGAGGAACTAGCTCTGATGACATGTTGATTTTAGCCCAGTGAGACCCAATGAGTTTTGAATTTCTGACCTCCAGAACTGAAAGGTGATACATTAGCGCCAAGCCACTACATTTGTGGTAATTTGTTATAGCAGCAGTACAGAGCTGATACTGTCTCTTCACCGGCTTATTAGACAAGTTGTAATATTGGCTTTGGATCTTTTTTTTGTTTTTAATGACTAAAATATAAATACAGTTGAGTCTTCATGAGAGACCAGTATCGTGATTTAATAATTATCATTCCCACGCATTTTTTTTTTCTGTTTCAAAAAATTTTCATCTATGATTAACATATATGTTTTGCAGGTCTTTCCATAAAAGACACTGCCTGGCATACATCCTTCGAGAAATTTGCGTTATTTTGCTTGGCATTGTTTGGGAGGCTGATCCATGTTGATATCAGTAGCTTTATTTTAATCGCCACGTGTGATTTCGCTCAAGTACGTCATGGTAGGCTGATCTGTCCTTTTGCTGCTAGACACTGAGGTGGTTTCCAATTGTGGGAGTCTCCATTCCAACAAATGTGTCTCCCATATGGTTTTGAATGACTATAGATTTTCATCACATTTTTTTTTAAACAACCACAACAAAAAAATAAAGTAGGAACCTTATTTTTTTAACTCCCCAAATAAGGTGGAAACCTTACTTTTGGGATACTATGTAGTTTCATATGTTCCTATGTCAAACATTGATCTTGGGAACATTTTTACAGCTACATTTTAGGTGTAATTTTGGTGATTTCCATAGGATACGTTTGTAAAAGAATTTCTAGGGGGAAGGAAAGGTGGTGTGGTGGGCGTTGGGTAGAGTGTTCTGTTGGTCCCCAGGAAGGTGGCACTGATTTGTACACCCGCCCTCCTCCCTTGCTAGCGACTGGGCATCCGCTTTTACAGACATGAGACTCACAGGCAAAGACAGGGTCTTGTGAGTGTGGTCTGTGCCTCCCTCTGACCCCGGCTTGGGGTTTATTCCGGCATGGGCTGTGGATCTCACCCCTGCACCAGCATGACTGTCGGGATGGTGGGAAAACTTTGGAGCCCTCACTGTGGGCTGAGGCTGCCGCTGCGCCTCTCACCTAATCCACACGGCAACCCCAGGAGGCTGCGGGCTTCTCGATGGGAAATCTCATGTTGGGGAAGTCAAATAACGTTTCCAGGTTGGCAGGTGGGATTTAATTCCAGGTATCCTGACTGCTCAGCCCATGCATTTCAGGCCAAATTCCGTCGTTCGAATTGGGTGACACTCAAGCATAAGGCTTTGAGTGGCCTTCTGTTTTGAAGTTGGTTCTAAAAACACATGGCTATGCAGAATTGCTGACCAGAGTTTGGCCTGGAAGGAAAAGACTAGAAGCTGGTTCCTTAGCTTGGGTGGTGTCTTGTTTAGCTTTATGCTGCTAGCTTCTGGCGCCAGGTACCTCCAGGAGATGCCCGACAGATGTGTGTCGAATGTGTAAGTACCACTTTGAGCTGCTACTTTTTTTTTTTTTTTTTTTGAGACAGAGTCTCGCTTTGTTCCCCAGGCTAGAGTGAGTGCCGTGGCGTCAGCCTAGCTCACAGCAACCTCAAACTCCTGGACCCAAGCAATCCTCCTGCCTCAGCCTCCCGAGTAGCTGGGACTACAGGCATGCGCCACCATGCCCAGCTAATTTTTTCTCTATATATATTAGTTGGCCAATTAATTTATTTCTATTTATACTAGAGACTGGGTCTCGCTCTTGCTCAAGCTGGTTTCGAACTCCTGACCTCGAGCAATCCGCCCGCCTCGGCCTCCCAGAGTGCTAGGATTACAGGCGGGAGCCACTGTGCCCAGCTACTTTTTTTTTTTTTTTTTAGAGGAGGAATTTATAGATTTTATATTCATTTTTTAAAACAATAGCTTTATTCAGCAATAATTCACATACCATATAATTCACCTACTAAAGTATGCAGTTCAGTAGTTTTTAGTGTTATCCAAAGATGTGCAAACATTATCACAATTTTAGAATGTTTTTTAACATTCTCCCCTAAATTCTGTACCCTTTAGCAGGCACCCCTACTCCCCCCCACCCATGGCAACCATGAATCTACTTTCTGTCTCTGTAGATTTGTCTGTTCTGGATATTTAATGTAAATGGGTTCACACCATATGTGGCTTTTTGCTTTCTGACTTCTCTCACTTAACATAATGTTTTTGAAGTTCATCCATACTGTAGCATGTATAAACACTGCATCCTTTCTATGGCTGAGTAATATTCCATTGTATGAATAGACCACTTTTTTTTTTTTTTTTTTGTATTATAGCGACAGAGTCTCACTATGTTGCCCAGGCTGGTCTTGAACTCCTGGGCTTGAGCAATCCTCTTGCCTCAGCCTCCCAAAGTGCTTGGGATTACAGCTGTGAGCCACCGTGCCTGGCCTTAGAACATATTTTGTTTATCTGTTCATCATTTGATGGACATTTAGGTTGTCTTCTCTCTTTGGTTATCGTGAATAATACTGCTGTGAACATTTATGTACAAGTTTGTGAATGCGTTTTCATTTCTCTTGGCTGTGTACCTACGTGTGGAATTGCTGGGCCATCTGTAACCCCTTTTAATCATATAAGGGCCTGCCAAGACTGTTTTCCAAAGCACTTGCTCCATTGACATTCTCACTACTGTGTATGAGGGTTCCCACTGCTCCATAGCCTTGCCAACACTTGTTACTATCTGCCTTTTTGATTGTAGCCCCACTAGAAGGAGTGAAGTTGTATCTCACTGTGGTTCTGATTTGCATTTCCCTAATGGCTTGTTGCTCTGTTTTAAATAGAACGCATTGTGTGATTTTTAGTTGATATGATGATGTCCTTCTCAGCACCAGCTTCCTGTGGGCAGGGTCTTACCTGTAACTTCCTTTTAAGCTCTGCCCTCTGCCCAGGCTTGGTGCTCACTATAGGGTGGGCAAGTGAGGACACTCTGGGAATGTTAGCATGAAGCACACGGGCATGGATTAACAGCGACGTGCTTCCTGGCTTGAGTCTAGAACCATAAATTTTAACCATTACTTCTGCTTTTTCTGGGGGACAAAGGGACCCTTTTTGAAAGTGGCAACCTGTCTTGGTTTCATTTGCTGATGTTTGGGTTTCTCCAAATATTTCAGTGAAGTATAGCACAGATTTTTTTGTGATTTCAAGATTTAATGCCCCAATCCAGGGTGTCCCTATTTTAGTGACCCTTTTCACAGCACCCTGGAAATGCCTACTTGCTCCTAACTGCTTCCTGTTTGGCCACCAGCCACCTGCTAAGAAGAGTTGGGAGAAATGACATTGGGAAGTGCTGCTGGCACCAGGATGGGGGAGTATATTTGAAATTTTGGGAGCGCCTTGAAGGCATAGTAATTGTCGCATGTACTGAGCATCTGTCACGTGTCAGCATGGTGCTGGGCACTACGGGCATGTATGTATCTGTGAAATCATGTGTACTGATATTCACGTGTAGTGTCTAGTCATCACAATTAGCCTGTGCGCTTTGCTGCTTTGACTGATTAATAAAGTGAGCTTGAGTGACTGGCCCAAGGTCCCCAAGCATTTTGGACAAATGACATCATTTTTCCCCAATCACCGTGTGCCAAAAAAAAGCCTTTAGGTTAAGAGATCGGAAAGACAAACCACAGACTGGGAGAAAATGTTTGCAAAACATGTAGCTAATAAAGGACTGTATCCAAAATAGACAAAGAACTCTAAAAACTCAACGGTAAGAAACAACCCAATTAAAAAGTGGGGAAATGATCTCACTCCCCCTTCCCTTGACCCCTGCTTTCCCCACCCATTGCTCCATCCTGCGGTGCCCAAAGCCGGCTGCTTCCGGACCAGGGCTGTCCCCTGGAGCTACGACATGAGCCACCGCATTCACTAAGGTAAAAAGAAAGGGGTGAAACTGCTTTAAACAATGTATTACACTTAGTGTATCCAAATAGTATTATTTCAACATGCATACAATATAATTATTAATGGGGTAGCTTGCATTCTTGGATTTGGTCTGGGTCTTCAAAATCCAGTGTGTATTTTATACTTAACAGCACATCTTAGTTTAAACCAATTCAATTCCAAGTGCTCTGCAGCCACCCTACTGGACAGCACAATTCTAGAATACTCCTCTCTTCTCCTCTGTATTACCTGCTTCCTTGTTCTGCAAGCAGCAAAGGTGTTCTCCATGTGGCAGGTGCTATGATTGTCAGGACATTGCTCCCTGCTGGGTGAGGTCAGATGGCTTTAATTTCCCACAGAGACCAAAAATGAGTCATTGTGCACGTCCCCCGGCTTTGCTGTCTGCCGGGGCATCCGCCCTAGATCTAGGCGTGATATCTCCTTGCCGGGCCTGAGCGTGCAGTTCCAGCGGCACATTGCTGGGTCATCGCTGTGGACCTCTGTCCTGGGGGTCGCCTGTGTCCCAGGCAGTGCTGCTCAGCTTGCAGCCGGGTGGGCGTCTGTGCTCCTTGGGAGTCTCGAGTCTGCACCTGTCACATGGCTGTTGGACAGCCAGTCTGCAGACCCGTGGTGCAGGTTCGTGACTTGCCTTGCAAATTGTAACTGAGTGGATCATATGTATGTGGAAAGAAGTAGAGTACCAGGTAGGGGACCATGAGGGTCGGACGTGGGGTTGGGCATGGAAGCCCTCACTGAGCAAGTAGCATGTGACCACAGACCTGGAAAAGGTGAGGGGTGGGCTGTGTGGACACATGGGGAAGCGTGTAGTTGGCATAAGGAATGGCTGGGCAAAGCCCTTGAGATGGGGCATCCCTTTCCCTCCCATAAATTTGAGATCTTGGTGTTTGTCCAGACATAGCAAAAAAAAAAAAAAAAAAAAAAAAAAAATCAGTGCCCTTCCCTTCCCCATCCTCCGGTTCTGTGGTTTCTCTTCCTAGAGACGACCGTCACTCTGTCCCTGGGGTATCCTTCCAGAACTGTTCTGGGCAGGTGCACGCCCGCAGGATTACGGATCCTTCCAAAGGATAATAATCCTCCTGGGCTCCTTTGTCTTTGAGTGAAAGAGGCCAGTCCTCGCTGGGACCCTGACGGGGAGGTGAGCAGCCTGCTAGGAAGCTTTCCCGACTGAGTTCCTCTTTGGTTTTCTTTTAATTGCAACTTAATTCATGTAAAATTCATCCTTTCCAGGTACAATTCGGTGGTTTATGGGATATTCACAGAGTTGCGCAAGCATCACCGTTATCTAATTTTAGAACATTTTCATCATCCCCAAAAGAAACCCTAACCCCATCAGCAGCCATTCCTCATTGCCCCCGGTGCCCCCAGTCCCCGGGAACTGCTCGTCTGCTTCCCTTCTCTGTGGATCCGCCTGTTGTGGACATTTCATGTGAACGGGATCATGCAATATGTGACCTTCTGTCACTCAGCAACACAGTTCCAGGTTTTTCCATGTGGCACCATGTCATCACTTCTTCATTCTTTTTGTTTCTTTGTTTGAGACAGGATCTCATTCTGTTGCTGTGGTGTGATCCTAGCTCACTGCAGCCTCAAACTCCTGGGCTCAAATCATCCTCCAGCCTCAGCCTCCCGAGTAGCTGGGGCTGCAGTTGCGTGCCTCCGTGCTCAGCGAATGTTTTCCCATTTTGTTAAAGAGACAAGATCTCTTGGCCGGGCGCTGTGGCTCACGCCTGTAATCCTAGCTCTTGGGAGGCCGAGGCGGGTGGATTGCTCAAGGTCAGGAGTTCAAAACCAGCCTGAGCGAGACCCCGTCTCTACTATAAATAGAAAGAAATTAATTGGCCAACTGATATATATATATAAAAAAAATTAGCCGGGCATGGTGGCACATGCCTGTAGTCCCAGCTACCCGGGAGGCTGAGGCAGAAGGATCACTCGAGCCCAGGAGTTTGAGGTTGCTGTGAGCTAGGCTGACGCCACGGCACTCACTCTAGCTCGGGCAACAAAGCGAGACTCTGTCTCAAAAAAAAAAAAAAAAAAAAAGAGACAAGATCTCCCTATGATGCCCAGGCTAGAGTGCCGTGGCGTCAGCCTAGCTCACAGCAACCTCAGACTCCTGGGCTCACGGGATTCTCCTGCCTCAGCCTCCCAAAGTGCTGGGATTTACAGGCATGCGCCACCACACACGGCCTCTTCATTCCTTTTTAATGACTGAATAATACTCTACTGTATGGATAGGCCACATTTTGGTTATCCATCATTGGTTGATGAAGAGTTGGGTTGTTTCTACCTTTCGGCCATTATGAATAGTGCTGCTGTGAACATTCGTGTATAGATTTTTGCGTGGACGTGTTTTCCTTTCTCTTGGGTTTGTATCTAGGGGTGGAACTGGGGGCCCGTATGATAACCTTTTGTTTCGCCTTTCGAGGAACTAGCAGACTGCACCATTTTGCATTCGTCAAGACCCTCCTGGCTGTTTTGGAGGTGAGCCCCTCCCCTTAACCTTGAAGGGAATGAACCCTTGACGATTTGAGGTCAGAATGTCCAGGTGACCCTGTTGGAGAGAGAGACGGGAGGCTCCTACTGCAGTGGGCCACGTGGCCCCACACTGACAGCCCTGGGTTCGAATCCCAGGTCTGCCACCTACCACCCCTGTGACCTTGAGCAAACCCTTTGACCTCCGCTGACCTCTGCTTCCCCTGCAAAGCGGGGTCATCGCAGCGTGCTGGGGCGGCTCCCGTGAGATCCGGGGAGAAGCGAGCTCCGCGAGGTACCCGGCGTGCTGGAACCACCCGATGGGAGGTTAGTGCTGGTGAGGGTGGTGACATCCGCCAGGCATTTTAGACACAAGCCTGCTTACCTCTCCCTAAAACATTCCTCTAAAAAATTATACCCCCATTCTGTGAGTGAGGAAGGGGGGTGGGAGTTTGTCCTGTGTGGCTCTCGGAGTGGAAGGGAAGGCAGTGCCTGGCCGGGCCCTGGTCTCCCCGAGCCTGCTAGTGATTCAGTGATTCAGTGATTTTGTGGTTTTGTGGGACAGAAGCTTTCGTGGACGCTGGTGGTGCCTGAGCTTGTGATCCCGGCACACACCCTTGTGCATGGCAAGCTGCTTGCTACAGACACCTGCGCCTGCCGGCCCGTGGCGCCGGACAAACCGAGCATGGTGGGGAGCGGACAGCTCCAGAGGTGGCCGCAGCTGGATGGGAGCCGGTGGATCAGCACCCCAGCTCCCTCACCCGAGGTCAGGACCAGCGCGGGGCAAGTTCTGCGCCTGCTCCCAGGGTCCCCCCGTGGGTTAATGACGGGAGTAACGACGGGCTCGGTGACACACCTTTTCCCTGTCCCCTTCCCTCTCACTGCCTTGTTCCCTGGCCAGTGCGTCCTGGGATTCCCTCCCACACGGGCACCTTGCACCTGCATCCTGGTCTCGGGGTCTGTCTCTGGGACACCCGGACGAAGACAGAGACCCCCTTAGGCCCCGAGTCAGGAAGCGCGTGGACTAGAGTCGGGCCACTCCAGAACTCACTGTCCTCTCTGCCCCCCACAGCATGTGTGCATGTGTGTGTGCATGCATCTCTCTCCTCTTGCTCCCGATCAGTCAGTCTTGTCACTGCTGTCCTGGTCCCAGAGAGAGACAGTTCCTGATGGCCCAGTCACCATTGCCTTCAGCAGAGTCAGGATGAGTTTTATTGGTAGGGTCAGAAGCGAGCAGGAGCAAGAAAGAGAATTTGCTGGAACGTGCGGCTGAGAGGGGCGCTACCCCCTGGGGAGCAGGGACCCCCCCCCATCTTTCTGTTCTCTGCCCGTCATCCTGCCAGGCTCCGCGCTTCAGTCACTCTCCTCCTCTGCAGACCACCCTCATCCACGGCGCCGACAGCGTGGCCGCCAACGGCCCCGTGAGAGCGCGCCTTTCCCTCCAACTGATGCTGGTGGCACTTTTGTGGTCGTTCTCGCTGGTGCACAGAGCGGCGAGAAATTCGGGTCACCCTCATGCACAGGCCCCGCTGGGCTCAAGCGAGGCGGCAGTCTGCCTGCGTGTTTCAGCTTCGTGCGGCAAACGGGCGTCCTTCTGTCAGTCCACTGAGTGCCACGTGTCCTGCACTTTCGTGCTTTCTGTTGGCGATTTTGCTGTTTAAAACGGCCCTAAGCACAGTGAGTGTATTTGTCATTACTTCATTCATTCCTCCTGTTGTTCATTCATTCATTCATTCAATAACTGTTTATGGATCACCTACTAAGGCCAAGGAACCGCATTGAGCTCTGATCAGGGGAGACCTGGTCTTTAGTTTCGGGGACCTTTATGCTTAGTGGGGGGAGGCGAGCAAACATGGGTCACATACGTACATGGAGCACATTTATAATGAACATGAAGATGGCTTTTGCTTCTCTCTAAGAGGGAGCGTCGGAGGTTTTGTACCTGAGGGGAGACCAGGAAACAGCAGCCACACTGATTGAACAGCAGCCTTTCCGGTCCCCGAGGCTGTGCTTTGTGGCCCAAGGCCGCATCTAACCTGCGTCCTGGAAGTGTACGAGTGTGCACTTCCTGGAATGACCCTGAGGTGGTCCGTGTGCTGTGGCAGGTCACGTGGCATCACCCACGAGAGCAGTTTGGGAGCCGAACAAGCCTGGGCTTGCCTCCTGGCTCTGCCATGCTGCCTGTGCGACTCCCCACTTGGGCCTCAGCATTTGCATCTGTGAAATGGGCACAGGGGTGGTTCGGTCTTTGAGGGTTGGTACGCAAAACCTTCAGCTCGATGCTCAGTTAGGGCACCTTTGTTGGCTGACCGGGGTCCAGGGCCCACAGAGGGGAAGGCCGTTCCCAGCATCGGTCACCTGAGAAGACAACGTGCTCCCTTGGCCTGGAAGCCAGTTTGGGGCTGGTGTTTCAGTTTTGTGTTGCTACGTAAGGAATCCTATCAGAACACGGGGGCTTAAAACAGCAATTCTGCGGGTCAGGAGTTTGGCAGGACTCCATCGGGTGGTGGCTCTGTCTCCCTTGGAGTTGGCTAGCGACCCTCACCTGGGCACGTCCAGCTAGTGGCTGGGCTGGAAGTTTCTAGAAGGCTTTCTGGGCCCTCGGGGCTCCTGGGGCTGCCTCATGAACCCTGCCGCGTGGGGGCTTCTAGAGTTCCCTGGTCTTGCCTCATCTGCACACGCACACACACGCATGAACGCGTGTGCACACGGAGCCGCTCCCCGCCACCAGCACCGTGTGGACTGCAGTAACACGGTGGTTCTTGTCTACGTGTGAGACCACACGGGGTCTTCCCAAGGGCCGGCCTCGTTCCCGTTTGCATTTTTCAGTAGTTCTGTTCCTCTGACGCTGCAGGGTGGTGAGTGGTGGCCGGGCGGCTCCGTGGGTGTGGGGGCGGGCTGCGCTGCAGAGCGGTAGCAACGCGCCCCTCCGTGCGCCCGGCAGACGAGAGGCGGGCAGTGCCGATAAAAAGGCGCAGTCCTGTGGCTGCAGGATGAAGGTATCGGGTGGGGACACTCCACGAATTTTATTGTTGTAGGTGGTGGCTCAGGACCAGCGTGCTGGAACCACACCGCCTGGGTTCGAATCCTAGCTTGCTCTCTTTCTAGCTGTGTGACCTGGGACAAGCTGCTGCGCCTCTCTGAGCTGCTGTTTCTTCCTCCACAAAATGAGGATAATTGCAACCACCAGCTCACAGATGGCGGCAAATTTTTTTTTTAAGTGAGTTAACTCATACAAAGCGCTTTGTTCGGTTTCTGGCATTCTGTGAAGGGGCTGGGATACATGTTAGCAGTTATTATTTGTAGAGGATTAAGATCGTGGGCTTGAACCAGATCACCTGAGTTTGGACGCTCACCGGTGGGCGGCCTCAGGGCCAGCCACTTAAACCCCTCGCACCTTGGTTTTTCCAAACCTAGTCTTTGAAATAGGGGCAAGTGCGATCTGCTCTATCCAGTGGCCGCGTGGATTGAACGAGTCAATGTCTGAGCGGCGAGAAGCGTGCCTGGCATGTGGCAGGTGCTACGTGGACTGTGCTTGTTGATGGTGGCAGCAATGGTTTCAGTTTGTCTAGCACCACGTCGCAAACTAGGCCAGAACCCAGGGGCTCGGAACAGCGATGGTCTCTTACCTCGGGTGACGTGGAGGCAGTTGCTTTACTGGATTAGCAGGGCTCGCTTGTGTCGCTGTTCTCGGTGGGGCCGAAATGTCCCCAGTGGCCTTGCCCACATGGCTGGGGGGGCCCTGTGTCCTCCACCTGGCCTCCCATTGTCCAGCAGTGCAGCCTGGCTTCCGAACGCGGCAGTATCCACGGAACAATCTTTTTTTTTTTTTATTTCAGCATATTATGGGGGCGCAAATGTTAAGGTTATGTATATTGCCCATGCCCCCCCTCCCCCCTCCTGACACCCGATAAATGTCATTCCTATATGTCCACTTAAGTGTTGACCTGTTAATACCAATTTGCTGGTGAGTGCATGTGGTGCTGGTTTTTCCATTCTTGAGATGCTTCACTTAGTAGAATGGGTTCCAGCTCTATCCAGGAATAGACAAGAGGTGCCACGTCACCGTTGTTTCTTAAAGCTGAGTAGTACTCCGTGGTGTGCATGTACCACATTTTACTAATCCACTCACGTATTGATGGGCACCTGGGTTGTTTCCGCACCTTTGCGGTTGTGATCTGTGCCGCTGTAAACATTCGAGTGCAGGTGTCCCGTTCGTAGAGTGTCATTGGATCTTTTGGGCAGATGCCCAGTATCCACAGAACATTCTAAGAGGGAGAAGGCAGGAGCCTCAGGGTCTCTTGAGGTCTGAGCTCTGGAAATTGCACAGTGTCGCTTCTGTCTCATCCCGTCGTTGGTCAGAGCAGGCCAGGAGGCCAGCCCACTTCCAAGGAGGGGGAATGGACTTCTCTGCATGGTGGGAGGAGCTGTGAGATGTGAGGGCCGTGCTCTTCCATGTCCCATGGTTTCCTCTTTGTCCGCCGGCATCTTTTCTTTCCTTCTTTTGTTTTTTGAGACAGAGTCTCGCTCTGTTGCCCAGGCTGGAGTGCTGTGGCGTCAGCCTAGCTCACAGCAGCCTCAAACTCCTGGGCTCAAGCAATCCTCCTGCCTCAGCCTCCCAAGTAGCTGGGACTATAGGCACGTGCCACCATATCTGGCTAATTTTTTTTTCTTCTATTTTTAGTAGAGATGGGGGTCTCGCTCTTGCTGAGGCTGGTCTCGACCTCCTGACCTCCAGTGATCCTCTTGCCTTGGCCTCCCAGAGTGCTAGGATTATAGGTGTGAGCCACTGTGCCTGGCCTGCCTCTGTCATCTTGAGGGGCACTGTCTCTTCCCCCACACAAGGCACCAGAGCTCTTCTGACCGCCCTGTATCAGCTATGCCGAGTGTTGCCGCAGCTTTGGTGAACACAGCTGGTAAAAGAGAAGCTCTCAGACTGCACCTGCCCTTCGAGAAGACTCCAAGAGCGTATGCAGAATAGCAAGGGCACATTGCGATTCTTTTACTCGACACAGTCATTGGTGGTTTTGCTGGGTGTGGGCCCAGGCCGGGGTGGGCAAGCGAGGGACAAGCTCCCTGCCCTCGTGACCCACGAGATCTAGTGCCCCTCCCGCCCTGGGGGACAAGGGGGTTAAGTGAACACTTGGGGTCGACCGTGAAAGCCCTTAAAGGAGAAGTCAGATTCTGGGAGGGAAGGGGTGAGAGAGAGGGACCTGGCTGTCATCTACTCTCTGTTCCTTCCTATCATGTGACCTGGGCTCAGTCACTTCCTCTCTGTGGGCCCACGTCCCCGATCTGTGAAGGGAGGGTTACAACACCTACCGCCATGGGGGTGGCTGTGAGGGCTCAGTGAGCTAGTGCGAGCTCCTGCTGCTGTTAGGACCACGTCCATCCTCTGTGCCTCAGTTTCCTCCTTGCCGACATCCTATCTGCTGGAGCGAGTCTATGGTTTGGTCAGCAACTCACTTCCTGTCCCTCTGTCTGCAATGTGCTAATAGAATCGTGCTCTCCTTCCATCACGTTCTTCTCTTGGGGAGCTTCGTCACATCGGGAATCACATTTACGGGGGCGCTTGATGTCCCTCTGGCAGCCCTGCCAGCCCTCGGAAGGGGCTGTGTGTGCTCCATCACGGCCCCAGTGTCGTGCGCGGTGACTGGCTTGCGCCAGGTGTGCCGGAGACGGAGGGCTGAAGCCGTTCTCCCTCTGCTGGGGCCTTGGGGTTACCCTTGGCTGCCGTGAGATGGAACTTCCAGAACATTCTGTCTGGTGAGGGCTGTGTTTCTGGATGACAGCCAACCGGCCGGGCACAGTGTCTGTCAGACGTGGTGGAGGGAACGGTTGGGAGAGCTGCCATGAGGAGGATGCCCCTTGTCACGAGTTTCCATGGCAACCGAGGGTTGCCTGGCCCCTAGCCCTGGCGTAGAGTGGGGTGGAGGGGGGTGCCATGGGAGTGGGGGTCTAGATGGAGCATCAGTGCGGGGGAAGGGGGCTTTGCCTCCTCTGCCATAAGTTAGTTGGGGACTCACGAAATTTTGCTTTTTGGTGGGGTGGGGATCTTTGAATCACAAATAGAAATAAACTCAGGTTTTTAGTGAGAACATAGGGCACACCCAACACTGCCATTGCATGTCATCCTTCCAGGCCCCCCGACAAAGGTGTGACTCCTTGCGTTTGTAGATGAGGGAGCTCTGAGGCTCAGGAGGGCCCAGCGACTTGCTCAAGGCCACACGGCCGCAGAGTGGCAGAGTTGGGATCCAAACCCTGGTCTGTCTGATGCTGGGGCTTAGTGGGGGTGGGCAGGGCTTGGCCATGGAAGACAAAGACTCCATTGGGTGTGGGGACACTTGTGGGGTGGGTGGAGGGTGATCCGGGTCCTTCCCGGAGCCAGGTGGGGGCAGAGTTGGAGAGATCCTTTGGGAGTTGGGGGCTGCGGGGTAATAATGACACCAGTGCATGTCCCTTTCCAGAGCTCGTTTCTGATGCTTCACCTGGTACCAGCTCTATGAGGCAAGGGGGCTCCTGTGAGTCCCCTGGTATAGCCAGGCTTGGAGCAGTTAAAGATTCGGCCCACGGCCAAGCTGGGCCCCCCCCTTGCCCCATTGCTTTCTTCCCTCCCTGGGGCAGGGAGGGCATCCCAGCCTGCTCAAGAACGCTGGGCGCTATCTCATCTTAGTTTTTAAAATCACATTTACTATGGTTTTATTTTCCATTATAAGAGAAATGTATATTCATTCTAGAACCTTTGGAAAATATGGAAAAACACAGATAAAAGGAACATATCTCCCCTTGCCTACCCTCCAGGGATCGCTGGAGCCAAACTAGCATTTTGAAACTAGCATTTTGTTGCTTTTCTACGAAGATGCTATGTCGTCTTTAAGGGCTGTCCATTTTGACACTTGCACGCCTGTGCAACTGCCGCCCTAATCAAGAAGAAGAAAAACTGCATCGCCCCAGAAAGTCCCCTCCTGTCCCCTTGCAGTCAGCAGCTCCTCAACACACACACACGGTGCTCCAGGCCACCTGACCTGCTTTCTGTCATTCGGGCTTGTTCTCTCCAGTTTTAGCATTCCGTATAAGCGGGATCATGGGGTGTTCCCTGTTTCGCATTCAACTTCTTTTGCATAACATTTTTGGGTTCACGTGCATCGTTGTAAGTATTGGCAGTTTTTTTCTTTTCTACTGCTGAGGAGTATTCCAGTATCTTACTACACCACCATGTGTTTACTCATTCTTTTGATGGGTGACCCTGACCGTGTCAGGGCCAACTGCATGTTGGAAAGTAATTACAATGGCTTGTGATCTCTCAATATGCGACAAACCACCTTAGAACTTAGTGGTGAATATTGGAGGTGTTTCCAGTTTCAGGCCTTTTTTTTTTTTTTTTTGGAGGGGGACAATATCTTGCTCAGTCGCCTGGGCTAGAGTGCAGTGGCATCATCATAGTTCACTGCAACCTCCAACTCCTGGGTTTAAGCCGTCCTCCTGCCTCAGCCTCTGGAGTAGCTGGGACTACAGGCACATGCCATGACACCTGGCTAAGTTTTCTATTTTTAGTAGAGATGGGGGGTCTCGCTCTTGCTCAGGCTGAGCTCAAGCGATCCTCCTACCTCGGCCTCCCAGAGTGCTAGGATTACAGGTGTGAGCTACTGCTCCTGGCCATGGCTCTTTTGAATAATATGAATGAATAAATAAAATAATAAAAATTGCACACGCTCAGCTGGGCAGCCTTGACGGCTATTGCCTCAGTTGAGGGCTCAGCGCTGTGCATCTTGGTGACAGGACAGCAGGCAGCCAGCACCGCTTCTGAGACGGGTGGGTTTTGTTTTCAGGTGGGTCTTGGGGGCTCACAGTTGCTCAGCGCTGGTCCTGCTTGTCACCCTGTGCCTTGCTCTGAGCCTGGCTTGGGTCTTGCTGGGCTGACCCACCAGCTTGCCTCATTCAAGCCTCAGGAAGTGGCCTCCGAAGAAAAAAATGTATAAGCAGTGGGTGGTGACTTTGGGCCAAGTGAGCTGATCACTGGGGCACGAAGCCCCAAAATAGATCTTTTTCTGCTCAGTCGCCAGGCAAGTGGAGACAGTAGCAAATGCTTTGCATATTTTCCTGCCCAGAAGAAAAGGTTTTACTGCAAACAACTTTTTGGGACCCCTACCTCCTCTCAAAAAAAAAAAAAAAAGTCTCAAAAAGATTCAAGTGTATTTTTCAGAGCAGCACAAAGCGAGAGCCGGACAGGCCTGGGTTTAAATCCCAGATCTGCCAACTGCAGGCTGTGTGATTTGGGACGATTTCTTAAGTTCTCTGAGCCTTCTCCTTCCCCGTGTTAACTAGTGAAGATGACACCTGACTCTCAGGTGTGTTTATGCAAAGCACCTTGCACTGCATTTGATGCATGGCAGAGGTGCTGCCAATATGGAATGTGCTGGAATTTGTGCCCAGTGTCTGTTAGCTCCGTGAGCATGCTAGGCTGGAAGTGGGGGGCGGGGGCTTAAGATCTGGCTTTCCTAGGAAGATGCTTCCAAAGCCGTCTTTAAAATAACACATTCCTCCTCTGCAGATCCCCAGACAGGGAGTTGAAAAATTGTATTCTCTAAAAACCAGTCCCTGGTGCCAAAAAGGTGGGGGACCGCTGCGTTAAGCCACTAAGTTTGTGATACTTTGTTTCAGCAGCCGTATTGCACTTACATAGGGCACTTATACAGCACGTTGGGTTTATGTTCTTGAAACCTCTCGGATGATGGCAGCTTGTGTTCATTTTTAAGTTTTTGCCTTTCTGACTTGGGTGGACTGTTGTCGATCCATGCTCGCTCGGGGTGCTCGGGCTCTTCTGGGGCCCGACCCGGAGGACTCGGTTTCCGTGGTCGGGCTGCCCGCGAGCCCCTGTGGCCGGGGAGCCACGGCGAGGCTTCCTCTCTCGGCGGAAGCGCGGAGCGAGCTGCTGGCCAGGCTTCCTGCCTCTGGCCGGCCCCCGGGGAGGTGCAGCTGCCTGCCCACCCCCGCGTGGGGGTCCGGGCGGGGACGGGGGCCCCACTCTCTGTTTCATCTCCGACTTAAGCCCCTCCCTGTCTAGCGTGGGTTTGCGTTTAGGGCTTTAAAACAACTGTTTTCTTGTTTCAGTCCCTGGAGATGGTGACCGTTTGGAGACCACCTCCAGCTTCGTGGACAAGTTAGACCCTGGCTTGGCGTGGGGCCCGGCCCGGCCATGGTTGCTTGTTGGGACCGTGTGCGTGGCTCTCTTAGGCTGCTGTGTTTCTTGTGCACCACGTTCCTGAGAGCCCAGGGCGTGTCGGGTGTGGGCATGCGGGTTCAGTGATTGTTATAATTAAAGAGCAACGCTGAGCCCAAGGTGGCCGCCATCTTGTGACCTCTGCCCTTTCTGTCCTTTCCCATGACGTCACCTTTCCTGGGCTGGTGCCTCCCTGCATAGGCAGAATAAGGCCCCCGAGATGTTCACGACCTGGTCCTCGGAACCTGTGGGCGTGTCATGTTACGTGGTAACACGTGTGACTGAGGCAAAGATCTCGAGATGGGGAGATTACCCGGATGGCCCCAGCAGGCCCGGTGTGATTACAAGGGGACTTAAAGATGGAGGTGGGCCAGGCGTGGTGGCTCATGTCTGTAATCCTTACACTCTGGGAGGCCGAGGCAGGAGGATTGCTCAAGGTTAGGAGTTCGAAACCAGCCTGAGCAAGAGCGAGACCCAGTCTCTACTATAAATAGAAAGAAATTAATTGGCCAGCTAAAAATACACAGAAAAAATTAGCCGGGCATGGTGGCGCGTGCCTGTAGTCCCAGCTACTCAGGAAGCTGAGGCAGGAGGATCGCTTGAGTCCAGGAGTTTGAGGTTGCTGTGAGCTAGGCTGACGCCACGGCACTCTAGCTCAGGCAACAGAGTGAGGCTCTGTCTCAAAAAAAAAAAAAAAAAAAAAAAAAAAAGATGGAGGTGGGAGGCCAGAGCCACGGAGTGATGGAAAGATTCTGACCTTCAAGATCAGGAAGGGGCCACAGCCAGGACACGCAGGCCGCCTGTAGAAGCCGGAAAGGCAACGGTCGGTCCCTCCCTGGAGCCCCCAGGAAGGATCGAGGCCCTGCCGGCCTCTCATTTCCCCAGTGAGGCCCAGTTTGGAAATCCGACCTCAGAACTGTAAGGTGACACGTTTGTGTCGTTTTAAGCCACTGGGTTTGTGGTCATCTGTTAGAGCTGTAGCAGCGGACTAATATGTTTCCAAATAAGCATCTTTCCTTGACCCATTCAGTAAAGTTTTTTTTTTTTTTTTTAGACAGAGTCTCACTTTGTTGCCCAGGCTAGAGTGAGTGCCGTGGCGTCAGCCTCGCTCACAGTAACCTCAAACTCCTGGGCTCAAGCAATCCTGCTGCCTCAGCCT
Organism: Microcebus murinus; assembly: GCF_040939455.1. Lineage (NCBI taxonomy): Eukaryota > Metazoa > Chordata > Mammalia > Primates > Cheirogaleidae > Microcebus > Microcebus murinus. Next base: position 30,278,692 of record NC_134123.1, read on the forward strand.
CCTGAGTAGCTGGGACTACAGGCATGTGCCACCATGCTCAGCTAATTTTTTCTCTATATATTTTTAGTCGGTCAATTGATTTCTTTCTATTTTTAGTAGAGACAGTGTCTCACTCTTGCTCAGGCTGGTTTTGAACTCCTGACTCCAAGCAATCTGCCTGCCTCGGCCTCCCAGAGTGCTAGGATTACAGGTGTGAGCCACCGTGCCTGGCCCAGTAAATATTGTTTTAAACATATTTTTGTGGAGATGGGGTCTTGTGATGTTGCCCAGGCTGGTCTCAAGCTCTTGGCCTCAAGTGATCCTCCTGCCTCAGCCTCCCGAAGTGCTGGGATTAACAGGTGTAAGCCACCTCGCCCAGCCCGTTCAGTCAACATTGATCAAGCCCCAATCACGTGCTGGCTGCTCTGCTGGTCACCGTGGTTACCAAAGAGACTACAGCATGTCCCTGTGCCTCAGGGGTTCATGGTCTGAGGGGGAGAAAGACAGGACGATGACAATGCTAAGGCTGCCACACAGGGTGCTGGGGGATCATAGTTAAAGAAGACACAGAAATGAGACTGAGGGACCAGGGAAAGTTACTTGGCAGTCATTGAGAAGAACTTCGAACTTGGAGCAGGAGCTCTGGAAATGTCATCCAGTTGCCACTAGGGTATCTAGTAAATCCTTCAAAGTCAACCTGTCCAAAATGGAACTTGTCACCCAAACAGTTAAGACCTCCGCCTTTGAAGCCTGTGCCTCCAGTTTGTCCCCGTCTTGGTAAGAGGCATGCCACCACCTGGTCACGTGTCTGTGCCAGAAGGCTGGAGTCCCCCTGGGCTCCTTTCTCTCCTTCATTTCCCACATCCAAGCCACCGCCGAGCTCTGTGCATTTCCCTCTTGCCACCAGTAAGGCTCTGGGACCCCAGGCTCAGGGATGGGAGACTGAGAGAGACTTCCAGTACAACCCGTGCCCTCATATAGGTGCAGCAGTGGCGGTCGGGGGTCGGAGGGAGGGAGGGCATGAAGGTGGCAGACTCCCTGGGGTCAAATTCCAGGTCTGCACTTGGCAGTGGGACCTGAGGTCAAGGTGCTTGATCTTGGGTGCCTTAGTACCTCCCTGGTAAAATGGGAACAATCGTACCTACCTCATAGGGCTGTCTTAGAATTCAGTATGTCAACATATGAAAAGTGCTTAGAGTAATAGCGCAGAGTCAATGGCTGTGTGGTGGTCGGAACCTTCCGGACAACATTCGGTCCTTAAAATCACAATAGCACACCCTCGTGGGAACCCCGTCCTCTGAGTGGTCTTATTGACCTCTGTCCTTGGTGCTTTAAAAATCTTCATTATGCTGCTTCTTGCCTAAGTCTTCTCGTTTTTTACAGATGGGGAAACTGAGTCTCAAAAAGTAGCATGACTTTCCTGAAGCCACTTAGCTGTATCGGCTCTGCCGGGTTTTCTAGTATGACTGTCAAGGCAGCCAGAGACAATTTTGAGCAACTCTTGGGTTTTTTGAAAAGTTGTTCTTCCTGCATGCATTTGAAGTCTTGGTTCTTAATGCTGGAGGTGCGGAGAAGCAGCCTCCTGCCGCCTCTGGGTGAAGGCAGAACACTTGGCCTGAGCCTGGCTCTGCATCCAGCCTCCCTGCTTCCCCTAAGGAGTTTTCTAGAGCTCCACGGGCTGTCGATCACCACCCCTGTGTCCTGGCCTTAGGTTGTCTTCCCCTGTAGACCTTGTGCAGAAATAAGACTCACTGGAACTTTCCCTGGGACACCCCTCAATAGGATGTGTGGCAAGGTGCCTGGTAAACTGGTGTCTGATACATCCTAGATGACTAAATGTCACTGTGGGGCTCTGGCTCCTTTTGTACAGGGACAGTTGAGTTTTCAGTCCCAAGCGTAAGACTTTGCCTTTATCCCTTTGAGATCCTGCTGCCTCTGTTTCAGACTGAAGGACCAGAAACTCAGATACCTACAGGAGGCCAGGCAAGTGACCTAAATAAATAAGAGACACGGGTTGGGTCTTGGGGAACAAATGACAGCAACCGCGGGCTGCAGAGTGGGGGGGATAAAAGAGCGGGTGGGAACCGTGGCTGGTGGGAGCCCCGGCGCCCAGCCTGGTGGGAATCGGACAGGCTCAGGGTCCCACAGGTGTGCGGCCGGAGACATAGGTCGTTAGTGTGAAGTCCCCTCATTTAAAAAGACCCTTGACTCATTTAAACACACAAATAAAACAACATAACCTTGACCCGACAAAACGCCTCTGCAGCCAGACGCAGTTTACAGGCCAGTCGTTTGTAAAGTGGTGGTCAAGAGGTGATTTCCGAACATCCAGAAAAGAAACGTCCCTGCATTTTCATCTTGGCCTGTGTGGGCTGACCCACCCGCAGGACAGGTTCCTAGGAGGGGAGGGGCCCTCTTGGGTCTTGCACATTTAACTGCCCGTCGGGCAGTTTGTCGTATTATCCCCGAAAGAGACTGCATCTCAGCACTGCTTCCTGGTTTTAGAGGGGGGGGCGGGGTGCTCACCGAATGATTCCTCTGTTGTGGGCGCTCTCTCTCTCCAACTCGCCTAGACTCAGGAATAGCCAGGAAATCGCAGGCCCTGGGTTCTAACGATGGCGAGGCACGTGCCTCAGCTCTCTGCCTGCGACTGCCTCCACCTGCTCCGTCTTTCTCTGTATATCTGTGGTTTTCATTCATTTATGGGGGGGTGGTTTCCAGTTCATTTTGGTTAATGCATGTGTGAGTTTTGACATCACACAATATTTCAGATAGAACAAAGCATAGAAGACTGATACAAATGGCACTTAGGCGTTACCCTGGTGGATGACACCCTTCTGTGAGAGCCCACCCCCACCCCCACCCCCACCCCTCCCCCAACCATGCCTCTCTGAGCTTTGGTTTAGTTTTCGCAGCACCTCTCACCCCCGGATGTAGTGTACCTTGCTCTGTCTGTCTGTCTGTCTGCCCCCACTAGGAATGTCATTCTCGAGGGCAGGGACTTGGTCTGTTTTGCTCGTAGCTGTGTCCCCAGCTCCTGGAATGGTGCCAGGCCCTTGGGCCTTCAGCTGCTGTTTGTTGACTGAATGACTGATTAGATGCATGGACGTCACCGTGACCGTGGGAATCCGTGGATGACAGCACTTGAGCACCAGCCGTGTGCCAGGCACTTTGCTAGGCACTTGGGTGTGAACTCTTGTCTCCTTACATTCTCTGGTCAAGGGCTGCAAGGCCAGCCCTGTTTATTACATCTCTGTTTAACAGGTGGGGGCGGGTGGGGTTGGGATCGGAGCTTTACCCGACCCCACACTCCAGTTGGGACCCCAGGCCAATGCTGAACTCTGGAAAGGGGTGGCAGGTGATGGATTTTTGGCAGCTAAGCATGGGTACCCCCAGGTGGGGGTGGGGGTGGGGGGCGCAGGTCCTGGTGCAAGGGGGGGACTCAGGCCAGAACTACTGGGGCTGGAGGGGGCTCGGGGACCCCAGGAGGCTCAACCCTCTTGCCCCAGTCCCACCTTCTGTGAAAGGGAAGGAAGGCTCTCACCTTCTAGCTCTCTGCAACAGGAACTGCCAGGAGGCCACACTAGCCACCCCCAAGCCTGGTTTGCAAAACCCCGAGCCTCGTGGGGAAACGAAGGGCTGGGGCTCGCTAACCACAGCGAGGGACCTGCTTGCAAAGGCCAGGCGCGAGGCGGGCCCTCCCCTGCCCCGACAGAGGGGCCTGACCTCTGCAGGCCGCCGTCTCCTGGAACCCGTCGGAGCTCGACCGCACGGTCCCTAGCCGGGGGTTTCCCTGTTGTCCTCCAGCCTCGGTCGTGCTGTCCGAGGGGCGGGGGTAATAGTGACACCGTGCGTCCCTGCAGCTCTAGCAGGGAAACGTGTGTGCAGCCTTCACTTGGTGCCTGAGTCTTGGTGGATGTTTGGGGGACGTTTGCCATCGTTGTCATGGCAGCAATGGTGGCTGGGAGCACAGGGTTCCCCTCCTGGTCCCCACGCCACTCGGCAGCCACTTTTTAGGAATTGTCCTCAGGCTGAGCAAAAGGGACAGGAGCTCATCCTCTCATGCGTGCTCCTCGTCTCCTTTTCGAGCAAAATTTGCCTTTTTTTTTTTTGAGACTGAGTCTCACTGTGTCGCTGGGGCTAGAGTGCCGTGGCGTCAGCCTCGATCACAGCAACCTCAGACTCTCGGGCTCAGGCGATCCTCCTGCCTCAGCCTCCCGAGTAGCTGGGACTACAGGCATGCGCCACCATGCCCGGCTCATTTTTTCTATATATTTTTAGTTAGCCAATTAATTTCTTTCTATTTTTAGTAAAGACGGAGTCTTGCTCTTGGTCAGGCTGGTTTTGAACTCCTGACCTTGAGCGATCCGCCCGCCTCGGCCTCCCAGAGTGCTGGGATTACAGGCGTGAGCCACCGCGCCCGGCCAGAATTTGCCATTTTAATTAAACTTCCGAGAGCGGTCTGACACTCAGTTAGCAAGGGCAGGGCCACCTTCCTGCCGAGCTGGGGAACCAGGCAGAGGGACCCCATCCTCCCTTGGGCTGGGGTGGGGGTGGGGGAGGGGATGCCTCGGGGGTCTGTTGGCTATAGGGGGCAGGGTGACTGCTGCAACAGGAAGGTGGCAGCGTGCTGGAGGCCCGGCAGCCACCGGTCAGTAACTCCTCGGAGGCCAAACTCGGTGCTGGGGCCGTGGCGGGAACGCAGGGAAGCGATTCAGTCTGGCGCCATGTGATGTGAGCCAGGCGGGGGAAGTCCAGCCACGGAAGGGGCGCTCGGGGTGGGGGTGGCCTTCCAGCCATGGGGGGCTCTTCCCTGAGGGTGCCCGCCTCGCAGCACCTGTTCCTTCCCGACCCTGGGCTACAGGGACGAGCACACGGCACGAGGACACCCCCTGTGGGGGTCAGGGACCCCAGAATAAAAGTCCCCCTTTGCAGAAGGAGGGCTTCACTGCTCGGAGACCAGCTGGGTGGGCCACGGCTGGGTCATGTGAGTGGTTTGACCCGGGGTGTCACCCTGGGTGACCAGGGTCTTCTCTTGCAATCCGCTCACACCCCTGCGAGCCTTCTTTTTCCTGGCCTGTGGTCCTGCCCATGTGGCTCAGTCCCTGTGGGTGAAGCGGGGTGGCACCTGGAAGTCCCTGGCTGCTCCTGCTAATCACCGACAGGGTCAGAGGTAATCCTGCCTTAGCTAATGACGATCTTGGCAATGGGAGCGTTGGACACTTTCGGCATCTCCTCCTGCCCACAGAGACTCACCTGACTTCAAAGACAAGGCCCCACCTTTAGCCAGAATCCAGCCCACTTGCTGCTAAGTTTTCTGAGAGGTCATGGTGACAGCAGCTCCCTGGACAGCGGGATTTGGGATTTGGGAGGGGAGGGAGCACGGCGGGGCCACCTTGTCTCCAGGCCTCCCGCCCTGGGCCGCCCCCACTCAGTGCCTGATGTCTTTGGCATCAGAACCCAGCAGGTGGCCCTGAATGAGAGACTTCGTCTTCCTGAGCTGCCTCTGGAAAATGGGGTTTTCTTCTCCAGGTTGGTGGGAGGACAAAGGAGACAGTGACGTCAGCTCCGCACCTACTAAATGCTCAGCGGGGAGGGGGGGAGTCTGGTCTGTCTTCCCTCCGGCTCAGGTGTTTCTGTGCTGAACTTGACCTTGGCAGGGCTCCGTTTTCTGCAGGCTGCTACACAACCGTAAGGTCCCTGGAGCTCAGCCGGCGGGGCTCAGGCCCCGGCTCCCCCAACCCACCCAAGCCTCAGTTTCCTCTTCTGCAGAATGGAAGTGAGGATAATAGTGGTCACTTTTTCTTTTTTTTAAAGTAATAAAATTTAAAATTTATTTAAAAATGTTACCTTTTTCCGTCATTTTTTTTTTGCCATTGGAAATAATTAGTGGTCACTTCTAAGGGTTGCAGGAGGGACGGCTGAGACGATGAACAGCAGCTGGCAGGTGGGTGATGGACAGAGTCTTCAGAGCTGCCGCCACTGCTGTTAGGGGTGTTAGGGCCACAGTTCCTTGAAGGAAGACTCTGGCAGGACCCCACGGGGCCAAAGTGGGTCTGAGCTGTCTTCTGTGGGAGAGAACCCAGGGGGACCAAAGCATTCTCCCCTTTCCAAGGGCTCCCCCTGACAGGGGCGGTCTCCTTTAGAACAACCTGTCAATCCCTGGAGCATTTTACTTGTGAGCTGAGGTTTTTTTTTGTTTTGTTTTGTTTTTTTTATTGTTTGGTTTGGTTTTTACAGCTGACTCAAGATTCCTCTTAAGTGGACAAGGAGGCGGCCTTGGTCCGTTGCACAGCCGGATACTGCTGAGGAAGTGGCAAGTCCTGGCTGTCACCTGCTCTCTGCAGCCTAGACGAGGCCCTGTGGGTCAGGGACAGGCACGTTGCTCGCCGCCTGGTTTCGTGGGTGCCGCTTTTCCCAGCGGAAGGAGGCGGAGGGGCCCGATGGGGGGAAAGCTGGGCCTTCTGGGTGCCGCTCCCTTGGTCTGGGTGTCAGCTCTGCCGCCCATTGCCTGTGTGGCCTTGGACAAGCTCCTTAGCCACTCGAGCCTTAGTTTTGACATCTGCAAAATGGGTATAATAGTGATTCCTGTGACATAGGGTTGCGGAGAGCACAAAATGAGGTTGATTTAGGTATAGCAGTGAATACAGTGCCTTACAGACAGCGAGCACTTCATAAATAGCTGTTAATAATAATATACTAATAAAAAAATCTGTTACCTGCGTTAGTGTCCCATGGCTGTCATAACACAAGTACTGCAAACTGGGTGGCTTGCAACAACAGAGATGTATCGCCTCAAAGTTCTAGGGCTTATAAATCTGAAACCAAGGTGCTGGCAGGGCTGTGCTCCCTCTGCAGGCTCCTTCCCAGGCTCTGGTGGTTGTCAGCGGTCCTTGGTGTCCCCGGGCTTGTGGCTGCGTCACTCCCATCCCTGCCTCTTTGTTAACACGTCTGTCTCTGTGTCCACATCTCCCTTTCTCATAAGGACACCTGTCACCGGGCCTACTTGGCCCAGCGGCATCTTCCCTTGACTCTATGTGCAAGGTCCCTATTTCCAAAGACGGTCACGTTCAGATACCAGGGATCAGGACTCCCACGTATCTTTCCGAGGGACACGATTCAGTCCTCAGTGTTATCCCTTCATGCTTTTTCTGCAGGGCCACCCGGGGCAAGACCAGAATTGGTGCCAACCTGTGAACTTTCAAAATGCCAGAGCTGACCCGAACCCCACGTGTCACAGATGGGATGCAGATACTGGGCCCCAGAGAGGTCAAGTGACTCTCCCAAGGTCACGTAGTGAGGTGGTGGTGGGGTTGGAGCCAGGGCTACGTCAACACCGCTGAATTGCCTGCCCTGCCTGGGGCTGCGCAAGCCACAGGCCCTCTTCCCACGTCTGCAGCCACGAGGCTCTTGCTCTCTGCTCGCCTTGGATGAGTCATTGGGTCTCTCTGCCTCAGTCTTCCCATCTGTGGAATGGGGACGGTAATCTCAGACCCACACAGGTGCACAGGTGTCAGAGACCCTGCGGTGCGCCCCGGCTTGGACTGGGGGTTTGTCTAAATGTGGTTTCCCTTCCCGTTTCTCGTCTTGCTTTTTTCTCTGAAGCCGCCAGGCCCTCGGTAGGAAGGTGAAGACCAGTGTCTTCCATGGGAGGATTCAACATCAGTCAGACCTTTCAGATTTACTCCAGGTGGTCAAAGTTGAGATGATTGTCCATATTCTCGGAACATTTCTTTTTCTGTAAAAAGTCAAACCAAAAATGCAAATCACACTCAAAGCATAAGAATATGCAGGTGTGCAGGTGGCCGGTTAGACTGAGGCCGGGGAAGGGTGTGATTGCACAAAAGGCTGTTGTTACAAAGGGAATCCACGTTCACTCCTTGCTGACGGTCCTAGGAATTATGTTCCCCGGTGTCTTCTTGTAGCTGTGACCTTTGCCTTTTCTGAAAGCGTGGTCCCCTGCAGGCCACTTCCTCTGGGTTCCAATGCCCAGCTTATCAGGAGGCTGCATGACCATCGTCCGTCTATTTCTGGCCGGGCTAGAAATAGTCTGGATCCTGGCAGGAGGTGGAGCCCAGCGTGGGCTCGTAAAATCCACGGGGGGTGTTGGTGGTGAGATGGGCTCCACAGTGATCCCCGGGCAGGCTGTGCATTGGGTGCCACGGCAAAGCACCAACCCCAGACAGTGCCCGGGGAGCTCGAGCCAGGGTTGGGAGTATGGTTTCCTTCTCAGCTCCCTTTCTGGCTTCCTGATCGTGACCAGGAGAACGTCTGTTTGGTACCAACATGTCATATTTTTTTTTCCTTTCTCGATACCGTGTTTTTTTTTTTTTTTTTTTTTTTGAGACAGAGTCTCGCTTTGTTGCCCAGGCTAGAGTGAGTGCCGTGGCATCAGCCTAGCTCACGGCAACCTCAGACTCCTGGGCTCAAGCGATCCTCCTGCCTCAGCCTCCCGAGTAGCTGGGACTACAGGCGTGCGCCACCATGCCCGGCTACTTTTTTCTATATATTAGTTGTTCAATTAATTTCTATTTATAGTAGAGACGGGGTCTCGCTCTTGCTCAGGCTGGTTTTGAACTCCTGACCTCGAGCAGTCTGCCCGCCAGAGTGCTAGGATTACAGGCGTGAGCCACCACGCCTGGCCCCGTGTATTTTTTAATTGGAATTTTTATTGAACTTATTGTAGATTCACATAAAGTTGTAAGAAATATTAATAAGACAGGAAGCTGTCATGTAGACTTCACGCAGTTTTCCCTGCTAGTAATGTCTTCCAAAACCGTAGTGCAGTATCACAGCCAGGATGCTGGCATTGATAACGTCAGTACAATCCCCCACCAGTTTTACTTGGATCACCCTGGTTTTCTTTGTATTTGTGTGTGTGTACATTTAGATAGTCCTATACCTGCTACCCACCTCAGTCAAGATACTGAATAGTCCATGCCCACAAGGGTTCCTAGCTCCTTCTTAATAGCCACACTCACCTTCATTTCTAAAATTTTAACGTATCTCTTTTTGAAAAACATGAAATCTCTTTGCTAAGGTATAACATGCATGTAGTACGACGTACACATGGCGAGTGTTCAGCCTCAGTCTTACTTTATTTTTATTTTATTTTATTTTATTATTTTATTTTTTTTTTTGAGACAGAGTCTCACTTTGTTGCCCAGGCTAGAGTGAGTGCCGTGGCGTCAGCCTGGCTCACAGCAACCTCAATCTCCTGGGCTCAGCGATCCTACTGCCTCAGCCTCCCGAGTAGCTGGGACTACAGGCATGCGCCACCATGCCCGGCTAATGTTTTGTATATATATATATTTTAGTTGGTCAATTAATTTCTTTCTATTTTTGGTAGAGACGGGGTCTCGCTCAGGCTGGTTTCGAACTCCTGACCTTGAGCGATCCGCCCGCCTCAGCCTCCCAAAGTGCTAGGATTACAGGCGTGAGCCACCGCGCCCGGCTTATTTTATTTTTTTGAGTCAGAGTCTCTGTTGCCCGGGCTAGAGTGCTGCGGCATCAGCCTAGCTCACAGCAGCCTCAAACTCCTAGGCTCCAGCGATCCTCCTGCCTTAGCCTCCCAAGTAGCTGCGACTACAGGCATGCGCCACCATGCCTGGCTGATTTTGGCTAATTTTTTCTATATAGTTTTAGTTGTCCAGCTAATTTCTTTCTATTTGTAGTAGAGACGGGGTCTGGCTCTTGCTCAGTCTGGTCTCGAACTCCTGATGTCAAACGATCCTCCCACCTCGGCCTCCCAGAGTGCTAGGATTACAGTAGGTAGCCACCGTGCCAGGCCCCAGCTGCAGTCTTTAGGCATGTGTGTTCCGCTGTGACCGCCACTCAGGCCTCTGTGGCCCAGGCCTCTCTCGAGGTGACTGCTGCTCTCATTTCTGTCTCCGCCAGTGGGTCTTGCATGATGAATTGGGCTTCGCTCCTGTGTAATTTTGATACACAGTACTGGTTTAAAGCAAAGCAAATTGAGATTTTAATAGACTACCCATAAGGTAGAGAGGGCTTCGCTCCTCTCTTAATGGTTTCTTTTCTCCTTTATAACTCGGCGAACCAAGCTGAGGCCTTTGCCGTGGGCATGTAACCATTTCTAGGTAGAATTGAACAATATTGTTTGTTTTTTTTTTCCAACCGATTTTATTATTTTACAATTCCTATTATAGGTTGTGAGTGTTACTGGTTTTCTTCTTCTTCTTCTTTTTCCTTTTAATTTTAGAGACAGGATCTAGCTCTGTTGCCCTTCAGGCTGGAATGCTGTGGCCTGAACATAGCTCGCTGTAACCTGCAAATCCTGGGCTCAGGGGATCCTCCTGCCCCAGCCTCCTGGGTAGCTGGGACTACAGGTGTGCGCCACCTCGCCCGGCTAATCTCTTTTAAATGTTTTCAAGAGACAAGGTCTCCCTCCTTATGTTGCCCAGGCTGGTCTCAAGTTCCTGACCCCAAGCGATCCTCCTACCTTGGCCTCCCAAAGTGTTGGGATTATGGGCATGAGCCACCGTGCCCGGCCTTAGTTTTCTTTTTGCCCACGACATAGAGTCACTCTTGAAATAGATCCATTCAAGTGAAAAAAGCAAGTTTATTCAGAGAGGAGTATTAGATAAATAGCACCAGCAGAATGCAGATAGAGCAAACTTTATAAAGTTGATAATCAAATGACTGCAGTTTGAGAAATAGTGTCAAAGCATAAATGGCTCAAAAAAAAATCGCTTAATCCATGTGAGGAAAAATCTATATATAGTCTTTGTGGAATGAAGGTTTTTCTGTGTAATTTTGATACACAGCACTGGTTTAAAGCAAAGCAAATTGAGATTTTAATAGACTATCCATAAGGTAGTGAGTCCTTTTGTGCCTTAATGTTTGTTGTGTCTGCACATCACGTGTTTTGTTTCATACCTGATGCTTATTTTCAAATTGACTCGCTCTTTTTAACTTAATTTTATATAGAACAGAAACTTGATTTCTCTGCGCTAGGGGTGCATTTTTTCCAATACACCGCAGTGAAGACATAACAACAGGTGGGAACTATTTAGAGTCAGCTGCCGTATGCCACGCCTGGGATTATTCTCGTTTCGTTTCCAGCGGGAGGGAGAAGACACCAAATTTAAGTGACACTAAAGCAATGAATAATTTAAGAATTACTTGATGGGCCGGGCGCAGTGGCTCACAGCTGTAATCCTAGCACTCCTGGAGCCCGAGGCGGCAGGATAGCTCGAGGTCAGGAGTTTGAGACCAGCGTGAGCAAGAGCGAGACCCCGTCTCTTCTAAAAAATAGAAATAAATTAGCTGGACAACTTAAAATATATAGAAAAAATTAGCCGGGCATGGTGGCGCATGCCTGTAGTCCCAGCTACTCAGGAAGCTGAGGCAGGAGGATCGCTTTGAGCCCAGGAGGTTGAGGTTGCTGTGAGCTAGGCTGATGTCACGGCACTGACTCTAGCCTGGGCAACAAAGTGAGACTCTGCCTCAAAAAAAAAAAAAAAAATTACTTGATGGCCCCCTTGGGGGTTTTAGCAGCCGGCACCTACAGGGCGGCATTGCCGCCTTGTCTCCTGAGTCGGGACAAAACACAGGTGTCCAACCAACAGTGATGAGGACACTGCCCTGTCCCTGGCACTGGCGGGTGCCCACTGGTGTCTAAGAGACAGTGCCCCTCCCTCTGAGCAACAGGGAGCAAGGCAGGGCAGGGGTCCCTGGTGGGTAGTCAGGACTAGAACAGGACACGAGGCTGAGCTGAGCACCCCTAGTCCCTTCTTCCAGACTCACCTGTCAGTGTGGTCCCTGCTCCTGCCTGGGGGATGGGGCGTCCCCTGAGTGGAGAGAAGCTGCAGTCATATTCCCCAGTGCCTCTTAAAACTCTTGTCCACCAGCTATATCTGCACGAGGGTGAAGCATGAGAGAAACGTACCTAATTATCCGAGTGTCATTACCCTGGGAGCAGGAGGCCTGGACGTTCCTGCCCTGTCGGCAGCACAGTCTCAATCATTGTGTTGTTGTTTTATTTTTTGAGACAGAGTCCCACTCTGTTGCCTGTGCTAGAGTGTCGTGGCGTCAGCCTCGATCACAGCAACCTCCAACTCCTAGGGCTCAAGCGATCTTCCTGCCTCAGCCTCCCAGGTGGCTGGGACTACAGGCATGCTCCACCATGCCCGGCTAATTTTTTTCTATTTTTAGTTGTTTGGCTAATTTCTTTCTATTTATAGTAGAGACAGGGTCTTGCTCTTGCTCAGGCTGGTCTCGAACTCCTGAGCTCAAACGATCCACCCTCCTCGGCCTCCCAGAGTGCTAGGATTATAGGCGTAAGCCACCACGCTCGGCTGTGTGTTATTATTTTTTTATTTATTTATTTATTTATTTTTTTTTTTGAAGCCCAAGTAGTTCTAATATGTGTTGTTATTTTTTAACAAAGGGCAGCAGCCCCACCGGCTGTCTCCAGGCGTGACGGTGATTTTTAATACCTAACACTCTTAGACCGGTTTATCTTTTACAAAAGTATCTCTGCCTATGGGATATGTGCTATTTTCTCATTTTGCAGATGAGCAAGTCGAGGCTGAGCCAGAGTTGGGGATCGCCACCCTAAGTCGCACTGCCGGGAAAGGGAGAGCTGGACTTTAAACCCGTGTCTCCTAAGCTCTTCTCGGGCCTGGCTGTGTCTGCTCTTCCACGTTGGGCCTTGGAAACCCGTCTCGTGACTGCGCGTCCTGCCGTGCGTCTCACTTGCCCATCTGGCGCCAGGCCAGACGCTGGCTGGCACCGTGCACGGGAGCGGACCTCACACCTCTGCTCTCTGAAGTGAGGTCCTTGGCTGAGAGCGAACCTCACACCTCTGCTCTCTGAAGCGGGGTCCTTGGCTGAGAGCGACGGCACCCCCCCCCCCCGGGGTTTCTTACTTAAAGTGAAACCAGCAGCGGCGAGGAAGGTGTCGTTCAAAGGTGGCAAAGGCACCTCAGCAGAGACCTCCCGGGGGCCGCACGGTTTCTGCTTCACGTTGCTTCACTCGGTTTGCAGAATTGATTGGTGAAGGAGGTCTAGGCATCACTGTTCGTGTGCACAGGGAAGGAGCAGAGAGAAGGGAGGTGACTGTCCCAGCCCTCCATGCACCCCCAGGCAGCAGAGCCCGGTTGCGAACCAAGGTCTTTGCACCCAGGACTCCCGAGAGGGCTCTGTCCTGCCCTTGCCAGGGAGACACGTCAGAACACAGCGAGTGGCGGGGGGTGCGGTGGCTCACGCCTGTAATCCCAGCACTCTGGGAGGCGGAGGCGGGCGGATTGCTCAAGGGCAGGAGTTCGAGACCAGGCTGAGCAAGAGCGAGATGCTGTCTCTACTAAAAATAGAAATAAATTACTTGGACAGTTAAAAATATGTAGAAAAAATTAGCCAGGCACGGTGGCGCATGCCTGTAGTCCCAGCTACTCGGGAGGCTGAGGCAGGAGGATTGCTTGAGCCCAGGAGTTTGAGGTTGCTGTGAGCTAGGCTGATGCCACAGCACTCTAGCCCGGGCGACATAGTGAGACTCTGTCTCATCAAAACAAAACAAAACAAAAAAACTCAGTGAGGACGCACGCCCTGGGAGAAGTCCATCCTCCCCTTGCTGGGGAGAAGTCCTGGTGTAGACGGTGGATTTACGTGTACGTGTGCTGGTTTGGACAAGGGTCCACCCTGCCCGCCCAGACTCTGGGCTCTCCGAGGGCAGGCCTGCGTCTGCCTGCTTCACCGTGGCGTCCCCAGCCCTCAGTGGGGGGCTCGGTGACTCCCTGGCTGGCCGGAGGGTGGGGGTGCGTGTGGGAAGGTGCCCCAGCCTCTGGCTGTGTTTGTCCCCTTTGGCTATGTCGCTTCCCTGGAGAACTTTTTGTTCAGCGTGGTGGCGGATGGTGCCCCTTGAGGTCAGTGTGGGAACTTGGCATGAGTGCGGGGTGGGGGAGGAGGGTGTCCAGGGGTGCAGGGAGCCCGAGAGGGGTGACGAATCAGGGGTGGGAGGAGGAGGAAGGAAGCAGGAGTTCGAAGGACAGGGTCACAGCCCAGCTAGCAAAGGGGCTGGTGGTGTAAGGCAGGGAGCCAGAGGAAGCTTCGAGAAGTCTGTAGGGGGCTGACCCCACCCCCCCATGGGTGCACTTGCAGGGTGGTGGGTGGGGAGGGAGGGCAGAGGGAGGGTGCCCAGGCTCAGGGTGCTGGCCTTGGAGCCTCGGTGTGGGGGGCAGTGGCTGGGCCCGGGGCAGACCCGAGGCGCGGCTGGGAGGGGTGGGGTTGTACAGACACGCGGCCTCATTTCTGCGGCTGGGTTATCTCACTTCTTCAAGCAGGAAGCCCGGCCGTGGAGCCCTGCCACGCAAGGGTGCACGGGCCGAGCTCTGCCGGCCACAGCCTGCTTTGGAACCAAGTGTCCTGGTGACCGCGAGCCCTTGGCACAAATCCCAACCGGGGCAGATGCAGCCCCTCGCTTCCCCGCCACTGTCTCTCTAGGAACGCTGGCTGTCAGCACGTTGGGGGAAACCTTCTGTACTTTTTCTCTTGCTTGTACACGCACATACACACCTACAGGTAGTGGCTTTCCTCCTGCGCTGAATCTGTTGTGTTCCCCAAACCGTGTTGGAGGGCAGCTTTTTAGGATCATGATACCATACACGTGTTGCGTGGCTACAAATGCTGATGCATCACCAGCTGATTAAACACCCCAGTTTCCTCTGTGTTGCTTAACACTCGTAAGGACCCAAAAACAGCTCACCATTTTTTTTTTTCCATAAATATGACACGTCTGCAACAACAAACACCTACTTATTCGATGCTTTAATGACTCATTACTGGGCATGTTTGCAAAGTGTGCATAGGATACTCTACAGTAATGGTTCTGAATTATGGTTTTCTTCTAGCCTCTGTCTCTACCTTGTACTGTAATGCAAATAACAATGAAATAATCAGGCAAAAATACCAAACATGCCACTTAAATTGGACTCTGTTGGTTAGCAGCTTTGTTCTAAAAAAAAAAAAATAAGTAAATCGGGACCTGGTCGGTAGTTTGCTTGTCAGAAGCAAACACTAGGACTCGAGAAGGACTCAGTAGGGTGGGTGAGACGCTAGGTTTGCTGCATGGTGATTTTCAACTTCGAGAGCATTGGGGATGCTCCTCTCCTCCTGCAGACTGATACACACCTTCACCGTTTTCATCGATGCCTGCAAGTGAACCTACTGTAGCAGATCTGTGATCTGGATGGCTCTTTTTGGGTAAAAAATGTTTACAATTTATAGTGGATATTCAGATGGTGAGAATTAACATAGTGATGGACGTCTGTATACAATATATGCATGTACATGTGGACACACACAGATGTATACTTCCAGTCTCCTATGTACCCAAGTTGTCATGGAGTTTTTTCCATGTTGTGTCCAGCTTGATTCAACTGCATTGATAATTTAAAAAGATAATAGTTAACAAGTACAGATAAGTTTCTAATCTTTGTTAGTTAAAGTCATCAGGCATTATTTTAATTGGAAAATGTGTGCACAAAACACACACTGTAGGATATACCCGAGAGTTGAAAACAGGTGTTCAAACAAAAACTTGCACATGCATGTTCGTAGCAGCCAAAATGTGGAAACAGCCCAAATGTCCACCAGTGGCTGATGAATGGATAAACGTATTATATGTCCAGTGAATATTGTTCAGCCCTGCAAAGGAATGAAGTGCTGGTATATGTTACAACACAGGCGAGCCTTAAAAATATTATGCTAAGAAGCCAGACATAAGAGAGCACATATTTCGTTTTCATGCATACTGAACGTTCAGAATAGAGAATGTGTAGAGACTGAAAGTAGGTTAGTGGTGGTTTAGGGCTAGTGGGGATGAGAGGAGACGGGGAGTGGTAGCTAAAGGGCTCAGGGTTTCCCCTTGTGGTCATGAAAATGTTCTAATACTCACTGGTGATAGTTGCACGTATCTGTGCATATACTAAAAACCATCGAATTGTACACTTTAAATGGATGGATTGTATGTTATGTTCACTGTAACTTGAGGCTGTCTTATATATACATATAATATATATATGTGTGTGTGTATATATATATATATATATATGCACGTGTATATACATATGTATACAGAGAGAGGGAACTGATAACCTGTAATTCTAGAACTCACTTGTGAGTGAGACAGACAAGATCTCTGTTCTCCCAGGGCTCAGAGGAGGAGCGAGCACACACGCAGGGAAACCAATCAATACTTACTAGTAGCGATTAGCGCTCAAGAGGAACCATATAGGACAGATGTGAAAATAAGGGTTGGGTTGATGAAGAGACATAGAGGCAGGCTGTGTTGAGAAGCCACTTAAATGAGATCCCATGTGGGCAGGAGTCAGGGGTGTGTGTGTGTGTGTGTGTGTGTGTGTGTGTGTGTGTGTGTTTGGCCACAAGTCAGGGTTCAAATCCTGGCTCTTCCACGTGCTGGCTGGTGACCCTGGCCAAGGTACTTCACTTGTCCACGTCTCAGTTTCTTTGTGAAATAGAGGCGGCCGTTGAACCTGCCTCACCGTGGCGTTGTCAGGAATAACGGGTGAGTGCGGGGGCTGCAGTCGTGCCCCACGCAGATCCTATCACCAGGCCTGTGGCCTCTCCCAGCTGCTGGGGGTGTTGGCTGCTGTGGCTCACACCTGCCCCTTCTGCCGAGCATTGCTGTCACCAGAAGGCAGCCGCCTCACCTGGAGGTTGTATGTGCTGCCCGCCGGCAGGCAGGGACTGACTTGCAGGGAGCACTAGAGGCTGGTCTTCCGGAGGACTCACTTCTCTGGTGGGATTTATGCTCCAGACCCTCCTTCCCCACACTGTGACCAGCCTAAAGCCTGTCCCCCACACCCCCATGGGGACCGCAGCCTTGTTTAGCTTTCTTCTCCTGCCCCATGCCACTCCTGCACTCCTGTAAACGCTTGTACAAGAATACCTGTCTCAGGCTCAGCTTCCAGGGAGCCAACCCACGACAACACTTAAAACATTAGCACCGTGCCTAGTATGTGGAAAGTTTGCCGTAAGAGTTTTCCTTCGTTATTGTAGCCTTTATTTTTGTCCTCAAGGATGAGGTCACTATATTTGTAAGACCCTTGAGGGCCAGGATCTGGTACACCCAGCCTTGTCTGGCTTATGGCCAACACATACACACATGATGAAAAGATAGTCCATGTTCATGGATAGGAAGACTCAATATTGTTATGATGTCATTTCTTCCCAGCTTGGTCTATAGAATCAACACAATCCCAATCAAAATCTAATAGAGATATAGGGGGAAAAAAAAGAACCCAAACCTTTTTATCCACTCTTATATATTCAATACAACACAAAATGCCTCACCTCTGGCTGGGCGTGGTGGCTCATGCCTATAATCCTAGCACTCTGGGAGGCCGAGGCGGGAGGATCGCTCAGGATCAGGAGTTCGAAACCAGCCTGAGCAAGATCGAGACCCCGTCTCTACTATAAATAGAAAGAAATTCATTGGCCAACTAATATATATAGAAAAAATGAGCCAGGTGTGGTGGTGCATGCCTGTAGTCCCAGCTACTTGGGAGGCTGAGGCAGGAGGATTGCTTGAGCCCAGGAGTTTGAGGTTGCTGTGAGCTGGGCTGACGCCACGGCACTCACTCTAGCCTAGGCAACAAAGCGAGACTCTGTCTCAGAAAAAAAAAAAATAGTTACAACAGGTCATAGAGACAGCCCACAGTCAGGGGCAGGTGGCTGTATGAGGCATAAAACCGAAGCTGCGGCCCATTAGAGGCCACCAGAGTGACAGTTGTGCCCTCTCAGTGGGCCCTGTGGTCTCTGGAATCCCTGCGACCATCTCCCACTCTGGATTTTGCCTCTTTTTTTTTCTTTTGTAAAGCAGTTGCTCAGGGCTGTCTTTTTTTTTTCCCCTTGAATTGGGCCGGGAGCACTCGTGGCTTTGGGACTTGGCAAAGGCCATAGGTCAGGTCAGTAAGACAGCTGGACCTTGCTTGTCGTCTGGAGTGGTCCCCAGCCAGCAAGTGTCGGTTTGGTCTGTTGTTTTGGCAGAATATTCTGTGCTCTCTTCCAATCTGAGTTGTGTCACAGAAGTCCATTGTCCTAGTTGACAAGGTGTCCATCTACGGAAGGGGGTGAGGGGAACCCCAAACCCTTCACACGCCGAGGGCTTGTGGGTGGCAGCACATGCCCGGCGGGCTGTTGACCTCCTGTCCGCTTCCAGAAGGAGTGGGCCCTGGGCCCTGGGCCCGGATGGGGACCCGGGGGCAGAGCTGGCCTTGGGGTCCCTTCCGGGGAGCGAAGGGGCCAGGCTGGGCATGGGGTGCTGGCGTGGGGTGCCGGCCTGCGGCTGCGTCCTCAGGGGACGCAAACTGCACCTTCTGATCAGCTCATGTTCATCTCTTTTCAGTGGATATCATGGAAATAAAGGAAATCCGCCCAGGGAAGAATTCCAAAGACTTCGAGCGTGCGAAAGCCGCCCGCCAGAAGGAGGACTGCTGCTTCACCATCCTGTACGGCACCCAGTTCGTCCTCGGCACGCTCAGCCTGGCAGGTGGGTGCCTGCTCCTGCCTTCTCTCCCTCCCTCTGCCTCGGTTTCCTTCTGAGGAAGTTTTCCAGCGGCGGGATGCTCACACCTGCCTGGCCACTAACGTGCGTTCCGGGCACCGTGGTTCTGAATCCCGGCCCTGCCCCTTTGTAGCTGTGCGTCTTCGGGCGAGTGACTTAACCTCTCTGAGCTGCAGTTTGCTCAGCTGTGAAATGGGGAGAATAATCATGCCTGTCTCCCGTGTCTGCCTGGCTCATGCTGAGAGCTGAATAAATGGTGGGTAGATGGTTTTCTCACTGAAGGCCAGGCCCTGCTGGGCGAAAAATGCAACCTGCCTTCTTCTTGGCAGACTTCCCTCAGCGAACTTGACCCTTATCTGAAGGAACTGTCTTGAGATCGCACACCACACACATGCACACACGTGCACATACGTGAACATACACGTGAACACACACACCCGCACACTGCACACAGACGAACACACATGCACACATGCGAACATGCATGCACACACTGCACACATGTGAACACACATGCACGCGGTGCACATGCATGTGAACACACACAGATGCATATATCTGCAGGTGAGATTTCTCGCCAACCCTGTGAAGCCACCAAAAAAGCAAAGAGGCCTCTGAGAGACGAGAACGAGAGCTGTGAAAACGCTCCGGCACTTAGCTCAGGGGCAGGAGCTCGTAGTCGCTCTCAGGTCCAGTCCTGGTCTTTACCAACCCAGAAGTGTGTGTGCAGTTACGACTGATGAAAGAGGAAAACACTGCTATTAAAATAGACCAAAGTGGGGGAAGCCGTGACAGCTGGCAATATGGGACGTGTAATTCAGGGTGGAATAGCTCTTGCTAATTTCCCATCCATCCCGTCGTCAAGCATCTTCTGAGCGTGCGCTCTGAGCTGGTCACCGGTCTTGAGCACGTCACCGGTCCTGTCTTGTACTTGGCTCCCCCGTGTGTTAAGTGGGAGTATAATAGTACTTCCCTTGTGGGCTTGTTGTTCAGGATTAGGTAAATACTGGAAAAGCACTTGGAACAGCGTCTAGGGTATACGTAGCGAGTGCTCAGAGGGCATTAGCTGCTATTCGGTAGTAAGGACAGTGATGGTTCCCACGACTCCCTCCACTCTTAGCCGGCTCTGTTTGGCACCGGAAATAGCCCACTTGTCACCCCATGTGGCGCAAAGTCCATCACGAGCGTGTGGCCTCACCTCAGACAGAAAGCAGGTCTCAGAGCCATGGAGGTGAGGAGGAGATGATTTCTTTGTCTCCTGCACAACTAGGAAGCAGCACAGGCTTCTGCCATCTTTACAGGCGGTCTATATGGGGCTGGGGTCTCCAAGCGGGGGTCTTCCCAGGAATTAACACAGCCTTTCTGTTCCCCTTTGCCCACCCCAGCTGACTCTAAAGAAGATGCGCTTAAGTGGCTCTCTGGCTTGAAAATCTTGCACCAAGAGGTGATGAATGCGTCCACGCCCACCATGATTGAGAGGTACTTGGCTTTTCCCTGTTTTCCTCTGTGCCTGCTCACTCCTTTACTCTGCTGCCTTTAGCCAGCCTGGGCTGAAGGAAAGAAAAATGGGGCATTGCATCTTGGAGGCTCTCTGGGTGTCTTGTGCACAGTGGGTGCCCAATAGTGGCACGGGCTCTCCGGTGTTTCAAGCGAGAGCCTCTTTCTATGCTGGTCTTTAGCCTTGGCCCTCTGGCGCGAGCAGTGCATTGGAACTGAGATAGAAATACCCACTGGTGCTGCATGTTGGGGGGAAAACCAGGTGTGCTTCCTTCTTGAAAGATTGAGTAAGGGATTAAGCAGACTGATCAAAGGACAGGTGGACACAAGTTCTGGAATTTTCTACCTATCATTCCCTCCTGGGTCGAAGAAGTCCTTCTTAGTACTGTCTCTTCAAGGTCATGGGTGTCTGGGTGGGGTGGAGTGTGAGTTATTCTCCACCCCCCCTGCAAACCAAAGCTTTCTGCTTTGTCCCATTTTTCTTACCAACTTTTGGGGGGGGGGGTTAATGACTATTGTCAGAGGGAATTATTAATGTAAAGAAATCCAGTCTTTTTGGGTTGAGATCTGGGCTCACAGGAGGTTCTCCAGTGACCAGGAGAAAACTGCTTCCCAAGCTGTGCCTGACAGAACATTGGAAAAGCCCTCCTTTTTGTTCCTGTTTCTTTTGTGTCCAGCCTGTAGAACTCAAACTTGCACTATTTTCTAACTTTCTCTCTCTCATCCAAAATCTCTTTCCAGTTGGCTGAGAAAGCAGATTTATTCTGTGGATCAAACCAGAAGAAACAGGTAAGATTTGTTCACATTTCTGTAGTTTTTTTAAAAAATCACTTTAGACTCTGATTTTTGTTCTTCTTTTTTTAATGTTGCAAGGGGGTCGAAGCATGTTTTGCAGTGGGCGAGGTCCTCCACAAGGTTCTGTGTGATCTACAAATGCCATGTTAGGTACCGGGAGTGGCTGGTGACAAAGTATCTTCTGCCTAGGTCGTGGAGCCTCCATTTGTTGGAAAGTTCCAGTCCAACTGCTGAAATGATGTCTCTGCCCTGGGGGCATTCTGACCTTGTCACCAACATTTGAGCACCTTCTATGTCTTGCGAACATAGCAGTAACCACGATCCCCATGGCACCTGCCCATACTTTGTGGCAGGATAGAAACTGGCCAGGAAGAAATAGACCAGGTTGAAAAGCTTCGGTTCTGAGGGCTGGGCTGAGACGAGTTGGGTAATGTGCTAACGTGTATTCAGTTGACTTGACTTCCTCACTTCATAGTACCTCTTAGAGAGGTACCCTGTCAGCACACACAAAGCTCTCTGCCAGGCAAATTTTTTTTTAAACAAACATGTGGTTTTCTTTTTTTTGTTAGATGAATGCAAATAATTTCAGAAATTATTTCCTTACTGATGGACATAGAGATGTTCCCAACCTTTTATTATTATTGTGAACAGTGCTGCTATGAAAACCTTACTGTCTATGTTTTTGCAAATTTGTGTGGGGTGGCTATGACCTGGATCCATTCTCGGAAGTGGGATACCAGCAGCAAAGCAGTTGCCAGTCTAACAGTTTGATAGCTAGAGGCGGTAGGAGTTTATATTTCTACCAAGGGTGCGGGAAGAACATTCATCTCCAGTGAGTCATGGCACCGTCAGACTTTGACTTTTGTTAATCCGCTGGATGAAAGAAGGCTGGAGTATTTTTGCTTAAATTTGCATTTCTTTATGGGTGTGTTTGAACACCCTTTTACTCATTCTTTTTCTTGAGGTTACGATGCAGTTCTCGTTAATAATATAATGATGAAAACTACCAATGTGTGGCGCACCTGAGCTTGCCAGGCACGGTGCTAAGCATTTTATTTTATTTTATTTTACTTTTTTGAGACAGAGTCTCACTTTGTTGTCCAGACTAGCTCACAGTAACCTCAATCTCCTGGGTTCAAGCGATCCTCCTGCCTCGGCCTCCCGGAGTGCTAGGATTACAGGCGTGAGCCACCGTGCCCGGCCCGGTGCTAAGCGTTTTAAAGTCCCCGTCCCATGTCAGCCTCACATTAGATATTATTTTCTTTGGTAAGACATTTTCCCTTTCACCCATTCTTGGTTCAGCTATGTCAGTACCATAAAGGAGGCAACAACCAGACTCCACCAGCCCTCCCATTTCGCTCCGGAAGGTCTTTCCATCCTTACGGTGACTTGGTGCCTGGCGTGTCCTGTGTCACGTGTCGACTTCAGAGTTGGGGCATGCCTTCCCCATTGCTCTACACGTGCCCGAGGAAGGACTTGGAGCTGTTAACCAGGAAGTGGTTGAAAACCCAGTGATGTTAGGTCAGCCAGCGGATCACGCCATGTTTTTTCTGTCCACCTGCCTTCCTCTCCCTCTTCTTCCTCTCACCCGACCTTTTCCATCTGATCCTACGAGCCGGGCTACCCTCTGATGTTCCGAGCGGGTCCGATGAGCCGCCTGTGCTGGAAGGTTCTGTACACACTAGTCTCTTTCAGCCTTGGAGGTGGTGCCGCCTCTGAGTTGTGTGTTTTTTTTTTTCCCTCCGCGGCTTTGGTGACTCACAGTTGAGATTGGCACAGGGAGAGGACAGGGAGCCACCCTGTCCGCCGTTGCTTGGTTTGGCTCTGAAGTCTGCCTCTCTGTCCGTCTGTGTGGTCACGGTGAAGTGGGGGCCTCCCTCGTGACCTCCTGCTCGGGCGGGTGGGGGGCTCCTGCCAGCCTGGCGTGGAGGACCATCTTCCCGGGGGTGGGGTGGGGCTGCTCCGGGACCCTCCGAGGAGAGGAAGCCCCGTTTCTGGCCCCGGGCTCCTTGTTGCGTGCTCACCGCCTCCCCCTGCCCCCGGGCGGGCGCAGCCCTGCGCTCTGTCAACACGTGGCAAATGCCACCTTTGCTTCTCGGAGCCCTGGAGGGAGTTTTTCCAAAGGAACTGTGACCCAGGTGCCAGGGACAGAGCAGCTAGCGAATGCTGCGCCAGCCCCCTCCCCTCCCTTTCCTGCTGCCCACGGCCAGGCGCGTTTCCTGAAGGCAAACAAAGGGGCGACAGAAGCAGAGGACAGACCGAGCGAGGGGGAGGCGGGCGCGGACAGGGCCCAGCCCGGGCAGCGCCAGAGCCGTAGGTGTTTTGCTTGGCCCCAGCGCGCTGTTGCATTTTGCAGCTTTGCTAGAGGCAGGATGGCAGCGGCCGGCATCCGCTGAGAACTTGCTTTGCAGCCTGGGCTGCGGGGAGCACCTCACACTCTGGGGAGCACCCGAGGCTGCCTGGGGAGCAGGTGCTCTTGGACCCATTTCACAGGTGGGACGCTGAGGCCCAGAGAGGTTAAGTAACTTGGTTAAAGCAACCCAGCTTGTCAGGCAGGTGTGGCACCAGGGTTTGTAGACCCTCTGTCACCGCTTGATGTTGCTTTTCCTTTCTTCTTCTTCCTTTTTTTTTTATTGTGCTATCGAGAGCTGGGGAAATGCAGAAATCTTCCCTTCCCCACCCTGACCGATCACCTTATGATTTAAAAAAATTCAACAGAGTTTTAAATTTGTTTTATGGTGGTCAAATACACATGACATTTATCACTTTAACCCTTCTTAGGTTTATCATTCTGTAGGATTAAGTACATGCACACTGTGTTTTTTTTTTTTTTTTTCTGAGACAGAGTCTCACTGTGTTGCCCAGGCTGGAGTGCCGTGGTGTCAGCCTAGCTCATAGCAACCTCCAACTCCTGGGCTCAAGCGATCCTCCTGCCTCAGCCTCCCGAGTAGCTGGGACTACAGGCACGCACCACCATGGCCGGCTTAGTTTTTCTATATATTTTTAGTCCAGTTAATTTATTTCTATTTTTAGTAGAGATAGGGTCTCGCTCTTGCTCAGGCTGGTTTCGAACTTCTGACCTTGAGCCATCCACCCGCCATGCACACTGGTGTGTGCCCCCATCACCACCATCCACCTCCAGAACTCTCTCATCGTCCCAAACTGAGACTCTGTCCCCATGAAACAATAGCTCCCTGTTCCTGCCCCCTGCAGCCCCTGGGAACCACCGTCCTTCTCTCTGCTGTGCACATGCCATGACTCTAGGTACCTCACATAAGTGGAACGATACAACATTCGTCCTTTTGTATCCGGCTAGTTTCACTTGGTATAATGTCTTCAGGGTTCATCTACATTGTAGCATGTGTTAGAATTTCCTTCCTTTTTAAGTCTGAATGATGTTCTACCGTATGTATCTACCGCATATCTTTTATCTGTTCATCCATCTATGGACACTTGGGTGGCGTCCACCTTTCAGCTGTTATGAATAATGCTGCTATGAAAATGAGCGTGCAAATATCTGCTCGTGTCTCTGCTCTCGGTTCTTTTGTGTCTATACCCAGAAGTTGAATTGCTGGATCCCATGGTGATGCTGTTGAGTGTTTGAGGAACTGCTGTCCTGTTTTGCACAGTGGCTGGGCATTCCCACATCCTCACCGCGGCGCTTGTTTTTTCTTTCTCCCCTGCCCTTGCCTGCTTGGCATACACCATTGCATTTGCATCAGCAGAACGTGCGCTTCCCTTTCTCCCTAAGCCCCCACACGGGGCCGGAGCGAGGACTGAGTTCGTCTCAGAGATGGTGCGGGGGGTGTGCGTGTGGCAGGTGGGCGCAGGTGAGTGGGTCCCCCGAGCGCCTTCAGCCTGACTGCAGATGGGCTGCACGTGGCCGACGGCTCAGGCTCCTAGGTTGGAACTGCCCGAGGAACTGTGGGGATTCTGATTCTTTTGTCCTGGGCATGGTGTCTTGGGCATTGGACATTTAAAAAAAGATTCCAGGGCCAGGTGCAGTGGCTCACGCCTGTAATCCTAGCACTCTGGGAGGCCGAGGCGGGAGGATCGTTTGAGCTCAGAAGTTCGAGACCAGCCTGAGCAAGAGCGAGACCCCATCTCTACTAAAGATACAAAGAAATTAATTGGCCAACTAATATATATAGAAAAAATTAGCCGGACATGGTGGCAGATGCCTGTAGTCCCAGCTACTCGGGAGGCTGAGGCTGGAGGATTGCTTGAGCCCAGGAGTTGGAGGTTGCTGTGAGCTAGGCTGGTGCCAGGGCATTCTAGCCTGGGCAACAGAGTAAGACTGTCTCGATGGATGGATGGATGGATGGATGGATGGATGGATGGATGGATGGATGGATGGATGGATGGATGGATTCTACTCTGAAGACAGGATGTCAGGCTAGGGTTCTCTAGACAGCAAAGTCAAATTGGAGCTTGCAGGAGAGTGCCCTGGAGGGCTTGTTAAGATGAAGGCTCCACCTCCACAGTTTCCGGGGTGCCGCTCAAGAATTTGTGTTCCAGCTACTGCCGGCTGGGAGCTGCCTGGGGAAGCTGGACCCCAGAGCCTCGCTCTCCGGTCGGGGAGCCGCTCGCCACACGTGGCCGTTTAAGCTACGTTAATTAAAACAAGATAAAAAATAGTTCATCAGCCACACCCGGTACATGGCTCAGCAGCCACGTGTGGCTCGTGGCTGCAGCGTGGGACAGCACGGATGCAGAACGTTCCCATCATTCTAGAAGGTTCCGTCGGGCAGTGCTGAGGCTGGGCTCTCAGCTCCAACACTGACTGGTGGTGCGAACTGGGGCAAACGATTGAGTTTCTCTGGGCCTCACTGTCCTCGTGTGTAAGGGAGAGAGAATCCCAGTCCCCACCTCTTGGCCTGGGTGGGTGTTCAGCGAGTTCAGATGTGAAAAGTGCTTGGGCAGAGCCTGGCTTGTGGCGAGCGCTCAACAAATGCTCATTATTGTCATTGCCGCTGTAAGAGCTAGAGGTGGCGGGGGAGTGTGTCCAGCGTCAGGGTGGCATGTAAGTTTCACGGGGCTGCCAGCTTTGATGCATTGGTAACGGCTGCCTGGGGTGCAGCATGGAAGGGGCCCGGCACCCTCCCCGGGCTGCGGAGGGACGGCACCGTGATTGTTTAGTGCCGTCCGCCCTGGGAGACAGAGGGGCTCCTGGTGGCCCCTTGCGGGAGTAGTTTTCCCATCCTTCCCCCAAGGGATTGCCCTGGTTCCTCACCCACGGTCCCGGGGGAGCCCCCAGGACACGTGACCTGAGACGGAGGCGTGTATGCAGGAGGCTGCTGGGAGCTCGTGGGGAATCCACACCTGCGGGCGGCAGGGGAGTCACAGCTGTGGCCTCAGCTGACCCCACGGGGACGGCCCTGCAGAGCTGTGCCGAATTGAGGCCAGGCCCCTGTTCCCATGCATGGACCAGGCGCTGGACACTGGCTGCCCGGGAGGGGACTGTGACCTTGGGTGAGGCCACTCTGTCTATTGGTGGCAAGTCCTGGAGAGGGGTGGGACTGCTGGCTTCCCCCCCTCCAGCGCTGGGGACTCTGCACCCTGTGCTGGCCAGATGCGGGAGTGAGGAAGGGGCTCGCCTAGAGGAGTGGGGTGGGGCAGTCCTGGCACCAGGAGCCCAGAGAAGCTCTGGGTCCCCGGCTCGTGCACTCTAAGGTGAGACCTCCCCTGTCTCAGGTATTCAGGTGCTTGTGCCCCAGGTTTGCTCCGCTGGTCCCTGAACAGCAACACTGGCTGCCCAGCCCCGCAGTCTCTCTGTTCCCAGACGTGGGACGTATTCTTCGCCCTGTTGCAGCCTGGGCTCCTGAGGGGTCTGAGCTCTTCCCTGCTCGTAGGCTGAGGCCACTGTGCTGCCAGCCTGGTCCAGCCCCCACCTGCCTCTTTGTCATCACCAGTCTCCGCTGCCCCTCCACCTTTGTCCTGTCCTGTCCTGTCCTGGGCTCCCCCCGCCCCCGTCCCCCACCTCGGGCCACTTCCCTGCCCGGTTTGCTGCTCTCAATCCCACCTGTGAAAGCCACTGGCACCGCCCCAGTGGGAGGAGTGGGTGAGGGGCATCTTGCTGGCCAGGGTCTCTTAGATCAGAGAGCCTGTGAGGACCAGAGGTAAGCTGGCTGGAGGAGGGACACTGGGATGGCCAGCAGTCATGCTGGACTGACTGCAGGGACAGCTGGGGGACAGTGACATGCTGCCTCCTTCTGAATGTGATGGCAGAGGCCGAGTGGGTGGCATTGGGAAACAGGGCTGTGTTCTGTCCGAGGCCTGGGGCGGGCTTCCTTTCTTGGCCTCCCTCTCCAGCTCTGCCGGACACTCAGCTCTCCAGCCAGAAGGCTCTGGATCTCGCACCCTCAGCCCACCCCCCAGTCCCAGCTCTCTGGGCGTGTCTCGTCATGAGCGCTGCTCCCCGGGAGGCGGTCCCGCTCTCCTCGGTTCCCTGACCGTCCCGCAGCCAGTCTTTGTCCTAGTAACACGCACACACGCGTGTGTCTTTTGGAAAATATTTAACATGATGAAATAGTCGTTATGTAGAGCATGCAGATTCCTTGTCTGTGGTGTAGGAATTGCAGGCAGATGGGGCTGGAGTCTGAGTGCAGCAGAGAAAAAAGGTATTAGACCTCCTGGCCCCTCGGAAGGTGGAGGTGATGAGGGTACCTACCTACCTTGTAACGTGGTTTAAGCATTAAACAAGTTCGTGTGCGTAGACGAAGAACCGGCAGCTCCCGCGGCTCATGAGCTCTGTTTAAGTTCCAGCTTCTGGGGCTGCTACTATTCTGATGCCTTTCGCCCGGGTCTGTCCTCCCTCCCTTTCCTTCCCAACCGAGCCTCACCCCCTGGCTCGGCAAGGTTTCCGTGACCAGCCGTTCTGCTCCTGTGACTGCGTGTTGTAGAGTTTGATCCAGATCCAGGCTCAGCTGTGGCCCTGCTCTGACCTTGAACCCCTCACCCCTGACCCACGCCTGTGACACACACACCCGTGACACCCTGCCCTTGCCTGTTCTGTACCTGGGGCCGGGGGGTCCATCGTGTGTGCTTTGTACGGGGCAGAAGGTGGCGAGGTTAGGTGACGTTACTGCCTGGATGACACCAGGGCTGCCTGACACACAGTAGGTGCTCAGATAGGGTCTGCTCCTTCCCACCTCCTTCTCTCTCTGGCATTTGGTGACCTCACCTGGCTTTGAACCCCTGTGGTCTTTTTTTTTTTTTTTTTTTTGAGACAGAATCTCGCTTTGTTGCCCAGGCTAGAGTGAGTGCCGTGGCGTCAGCCCAGCTCACAGCAACCTCAAACTCCTGGGCTCAAGCAATCCTGCTGCCTCAGCCTCCTGAGTAGCTGGGACTACAGGCATGCGCCACCATGCCCGGCTCATTTTTTCTCTATATATTAGTTGGCCAATTAATTTCTTTCTATTTATAGTAGAGACGGGGTCTCACTCTTGCTCAGGCTGGTTTCGAACTCCTGACCTTTAGCGATCCGCCCGCCTTGGCCTCCCAGAGTGCTAGGATCACAGGCGCGAGTCACCACGCCCGGCCCCCCTGTGGTCTTTAAAAAAAAAACAAAAACACTTTATTTTCTACTTATTTATTTTGGGGGAAGATGGGGCACTGGGGACCCTCACTTTCACCACACCTCTCTGGTCACCTCACCGTGCCAGGTCACAGCCGAGCCCAGCAGGGTCTTCTTTCCCTCTGATTGGGTCACACCCATCCCGGTGGCTGTGGTTTTGCTGGATCCCAGGCAGGGACGGTGGGAATCTCCTTCATGCATTTGTGCGTGTCTGTAATGAGATGACCAGGCATTTGGCTACGTAAGAGAGTCTCGGCCACTCCAGCCCATGCCCTGCGCCCGTGTTGAGTTTCTTCACGCCGACATTCTGAGCTCTGTGCAGAAATCAGTCACATCAGCACCTGCCACGGCCTTTGTGATCCTCGTGGGGTTTTGTACCTGGGCTTACCGGGTCATCTGACACTGCGTTCTGCCCACACCGAGTCTCCTGTGTGACCTGCCTCCGTGGCCGTGTCTGAAGGGGGGGGGGGGACCAGCCTTGCTTACTGGGGTGTCACCTCCACCTTGAACCCGGGGTGTCTTGTTCCTAGTTAGTGCTCAGTGGACGGCCTCTGGCCCGGCTCTCCCATAGAGGGACGCCTGAGGGGACAGTGACCGTCCGCTGCGGAGGAGGACCCTCTGGAGTGACAGAGCCGGCGTCTCCCTTTCTTGCAGCATCAGCCTCCGGGAGTTGAAGACCATCTTGCCCCTGGTCAACTTCAAAGTGAGCAGCGCCAAGTTCCTCAAAGACAAGCTGGTGGTAAGTTTCGTAGCTCAGCCTGGGAAATTTGCGAACTCGGGGCTACTTCGTGAAGCCATCCTGTGCCCTTGAGCTCCGTGGAATGCTGCCCGAGAAGGTCTTCTGCCTCCCGGGTGCTTCTTGGTCCAGACAGAGGGCCCGTGTGTAGATCTGAGGACCGTGTTCTCCATCCTAGTAGATGATGGAATCAGCGGAGACCGAGTTTGCTGAGCAGTTTGACTTGGAACACGTGAGCGCAGATCTGTTCCTAGCAGTTCTGTGTTCCCCGGTTCCCCGACCTTCCTGCCGCCCATTTTCTCCCTAGTAACGTAAACATATGTGTGTCTTCTGGAAAATAATATGAAAAAGCTCGTTCAGTTTTGTATGGATGAGCTCCCAGAAGAGTTGGCTTACATTATTGCTTATTTTATTTTATTTTTTTGAGACAGAGTCTCACTGTGTTGCCCAGGCTAGAGTGAGTGCCGTGGCATCAGCGTAGCTCACAGCAACCTCCAACTCCCTGCCTCAGCTTCCCGAGTAGCTGGGACTACAGGCCTTGGCCTCCCAGAGTGCTAGGATTATAGGCGTGAGCAACTGCTCCTAGCCCACTATTGCTTATTAATTATCCTTTGACCTGCCCTCATTATTCCACACTAATCCAAGAATGAAAGAAAGAAAAAATTGAAAGGGTGGGATTTAAGAAGAGAAGAAAGATGGGAGAAGCATTTACCATTGATCACTGTGTAACCGAGTTTTTTTTTCTATCAAGTATTTACTGAGCCAGATATTTTGTAGATATTACCTTGTTTAGTTCTGGGGAAGCCACAGGAGTATAGTGGTGGTTCTCCCATTTTACAGATAAAGAAACTGAGGGCCTGAAAAGGTCAAGGAAACTGCCCAATGTCATGAAGCAGTTGATCGATGCTGAGCTCTGCCTGACCCCAAAGCCTGGGTCAGATTTCTTTTTTATGCTTTAAAAGAATGACCTATCTGTATATATGACCTACAAATATGCCTGGCTTTGGAAATCCAAAGAGAGTGTCTTTTGCCTGAAAAAGGAGGAGTTACGCATTATGGCTCTTGGGAACCTGGCTAAGACTCTTCCCTTTTGGGCTCAAGAGAGGGTCCCTGTGAGCATTTTCCCCCAGGCGGGTGAATTAGGAAACATGTGGTTGGTTTCCATTCAGAGGGATGCGAGTTTGATTTTAGCCAATGTTGTAGAAAAGCCATTTTATTCCTGCAAACAGGGTGGAGGCATTCTCACAGTGGACTTCAAAAATCATGTGGTCACTTTTTTTTTTAAAATATATTTACAGGAAATGGGTGCACACAAAGATGAGCTCAGCTTTGAACAGTTCCATCTCTTCTATAAAAACCTCATGTTTGAACAGCAGAAATCGGTAAGATGATTCTTGGGCAAATGATCACATGATGTTTCCATTTTCCACATATTTCAAGGTCTGGCATGTTCCTAAGAAACCCACAAGGACTGTGTAAATCTCCCTTTCAATCAAGGAAACATAAATGGGAATGCCAGCAACATTCCACTTTCCCCTATGAGATTGGCAGAAATCTTTCACTGTGACGGGGCTATGGGCAAATGTGGGGAAGTGGAGTTTGACTACCTCCCTCCTGGTAGAAATGGGAATGGCCTAAGTTTGATTGGAATTTGATCTGAGTCTATTAAAGTAAAAAATTGCAACTAACTCTACTGTCTTATCTCATTCTGAAAGGGAATTTAGCAAATTATTAATTAGGTACGTGTTTCTTCCTTTTATATGTTTATGCATATTTTTATGAGGACATATTTTTGATTAAAATAATAGATTATTTTAAAATGAAGATGCACATACATTTTGAACTGACAGTGGCATTTTGGGGACTCAAAAGTGTATTATCAGATAGTTTATTGCAGCATTACTCGTGCTGGCTAAATGCTTGGGGCCCATCGAAATACCCCTCAGCCTGGGCACAGCTGGTAACTTGTGTCTGTCCCTGTTATTCAACGTCACACAGCAGACCGAGAAGCCCCCATCAGTTCTGTTTCTGTTGATCTGGGAGGATGTTTGTGATATTTTGTGAGGGAAGCCAGTGGCAGGTTCACACGAGGAGCTAGGTCTGATGTTTTGCTAAAGAGCTCAAAAACGCAATAATCCTGTTATGTATGTTTGCACGTATTTTTATGAGCAAGGACAAAGTGTGGGAGCGTACATCCCTCATGTTTAATGTTGATTTTGTGTGTGCGTTGGGAAGATGGACAGGAGAGGTAATTTACTTTTTCTTTGCACAGCTCAGTTTTCTCTGACTTGTTGCAGGTAGCATATTAGTTTTGCAATTCAAAAAAGTCTCATAAGACTTAAAAAGTGGGGCCATCCTGTGCAGTGCATGGAGCACAGTGCCTGGTGGGTGGCACGCAGTCAACAAATAGGAGCCGCTGCTGTGACTTTCGGGAAAGGGTTTTGCAGACTGCAAAGGAGCTCCAAGGGGGAGCTGTGGGGGAGCAGGGAGTCTGTGGGACATGGAGCCAGATGGACCTGTTCTCTCCGGGTAGCTGTGTGATCTTGGGCAAACCACTGACTGCTCCTAGACTCGGTCTTCTCATCTGTGAAATGGGAAGGGGTGATACCCGACCCACTGGACGCTGGGAAGGATTGAATGAGAGACTGGGAGTTGTGAGTGCAGGCATTTTTAAGTGTGAGTGGTACTAGAAGACAGTTATTAATTGCCTTCTGCATGCAGGGCTGCAGGCTGGCCACGTGGTGAGGTTGCTTGATGCGTGACTACTGACCATGGGGCTTGGGGTGTAGCTGAGGTAGAGAAATAGGAGGAGCATTTTTCTGTCTGCCTGGATTGGGGGAAAACACATTTTATGGAGTATAAAAATTTCAATTGCAATGTGTTAACTTTTTCACATATATAATAAATTAGTTTTTGGTTTGTCAGATAGAGTAGAAAGACTCTGTTGTGGGCTTGGGAGTTGGAGGGACTGAATTCTATCCCTGACTTGACATTTAACTGACCAAGTGATGTTGGGAGAAGGCATCTCCTCCCTCTCACTCAGCCTTTTCTGTGACATGAAGGTATTAAATCAGATCAATGTTCATAACACTTTAAAAATGATAAAATCCCTCCCTTTAAATATGAAACCTTAACAAAAACCTGTGCTTCATAAAAGCAGATGAAAATACTGTTTTAGGTTAAAATCTCTAACTTTTATTTATAGTCAGCCGTTGGGAACAATGTAAATGTTTTGATGACAGTGTACGTATGAAATTTGGAATGATGACAATTGCTCTCTTATGCAATTGACCAGGAGTGTGAAAAGCTTGATTCACTCAAGGCTGGTAGTTGCAAATAACAGTCTTTATGATAATTTGCCTTGAAATTTCAGGATGCTGTTCTGCCAGAGAGATGGCAGGCAAAGCTTGAGAATAAGGTTTGCACAAAACACTAGCTTACCTATTAGCACAGGTTCGGGTCCACTGATGTTCTCCACTGTGGGCAAATTCACATGAGATATATTTCAACCTGTACTTTTAATTACGCTTCTTTTTGAGGCTAGTGTGTGTGTGTTTGCATTTGTGGGGAGAGAAAGAAATCAGAGTTTTGCAGCGTTCCTGAACCCTCTTGGGTACGTACCTAGGCTGCCCAGTGTGGAACTTCACAGGGGAAAATTGCAGCTGTGTCAAAGGTTGCCCCCTGCTGGTCAGAATGCCACATTGCGCCTATAGCCGGTTGTACTTGGCCTGCCTCTGGTTTAAATAGCTTAAAAATTAATTGCCTATATTTAAAACTTGGGAGCTCATATATTAAAATTCAGATTTTCTGGCTTCTCTTGGAAAAAAAAACATGAAAACTGGCTATAAATGGGTCACAGTTCCCCATGGAACCGTCTGCACTCTGTACTCTTTTACCTTACCTACTTGACTGCAAAGAAGTTGGAGTTGGCAACTGTATAATCTCCACCATTCCAGGGACTAGCTCTCCTGTTTGGCCCCTGCATTTTTAAATTCAGGGACTTAGAATTTGAATAACAAAGTCCCAGCCTATATAAATAGTTTCTCACTGCTCTCGTGTAGGATAATGCCCGTCCCCTAACTTGTTAGCAGATTGCTTATATCCTGAGCTCCTCATCGGAGACAAAGGGCAGAGAAAAGTGTCAGCCTTGTGACCTGTGGGAAGGGGATCCCTGCTGGACTTCTCAGGCCTCTGGGCAGACAGAGCTGTTGGTAGTTGACTCATGGTCCTCAGACCTAAAATTCAGGGAGTGGGTTCGTGCCAGTGGTTTCCAACTTGAGGCTGCCAGTTCCTCCTTGTGTCTGACCACCTGCCTGTGCAGCAGTTGTCAAGCCTCAAAGTTTCCAAAAGTTTGGTGGCAGCTGGAAGTTAAGAAATTTAATTTCGTGTGTGCCTCTGGATGTTGGGATAGACCCCTAACTAGGCTGTGATAACAATATTATTGATGAAGATGATAGCTAAATCGCCTTAGGTGGACTATATGCTTGGCACTGGGCTGAGCATTTTACATACATTTAATTCTCCTCAGAGCCCTATGAAAGAGGCGCAGTTATTATCCCCATTTTATGGATGAAGAAACTGAGGCGCAGAGAGGTTACTTGTTGGAGCTCATGCCACTGATGAGTTACAGATCTAGGAGTTGAGTTCTCCTGTGCAGCTTCGATACACAGCCACTGAATGCTTTTTAATGTTTGAAACTTTTGTATGAAGGAAAATTTCAAACATACATATACAAATAGAGGTGATAGCATAAGGAACCCACATATACCATCAGCCAACTCCAGCAATTACCAACTTGTTCCTGCCCTCACCCACAACCCTGTTCTCATGTGATTTGGAGGCAAACGTCACACACTGTATGACTTCATCCCTCAATACTGTCACTTAATCAGACTCTCGAAGCCCCCCATGCTTAGAACACTCATCCAATAAAAACATAAGATGCTTACAAATAAAAATAGAAATGAAAATTTTGGCCGTAGCTGAGAATTATGCATTCAGTGAGAAGTTGGGTGATTATTCTTCCAGATTTTCTACAATGTGAGCATGCGGGAAGGAGTGATTGGCATCCCGTGGTGGCATTTTGGTGGAGGAGCTCAGGGCAGGTGCAGACTGTCCCAGTGGGCAGTGGCTGGGGGGGAAGAGGACAGTCACCAGCACAGAAGCCAGAGCCTCTGGTTAGCTTTTCTGTTACCGCGATCTTGCTGTTGGCTGTCTGGAACCAGATGGTTCCTACAACCTGCTAAGAGGCAGCCAGTGAGTGTTATAAGTGTCATGACTCCCACAGTGTGTCTGCCCCCGGCCACCTGGAAAAACGCCCTTCCCTGGCCTCGGGTGGCCCTCAGTGCCCCGGCCCCTGCTATTGCAGCCCCTGGCTGTGGCATGCATGTTCCTTCCCCTCTTCCACCTGGCAACTTCCTCTTCTCCTGGGACCCAGCTCAAAGGTTGCATCTTTCCCTGCAGCCTCTTAGCTACAAGATAAAAGTTACTTGTTCATTATTTTGGTCATTCATCCAATAAGTGTTCGCATGACCCTCGAGGGCATAGTGGTTCATAAAACAGACGTTTGCTCTGACCTCGTTAACTCTTGTGGCTCTTGGCAGCATCTGTGTCCTGGTGTCCCCACCCCCCATCGTTCCAGCTCCCTGAGTGGGGGAGGGGGTGGGGCTTTTGCTGTGCTTCATTGAAGGGGATATAAAGGAATGAGCCGCTTAAGAACTGCAGTTGGGGTGGCCAGTAAGGGTGAGCCACAAGCTGAGCTTGAGGCCAGGAGTCTGAGACAAGCCTGGGCAACATAGCAAGATCTTGTCTCTACAAAAAATTAAAAAATTAGCTGGGTGTGGTGGTGCATGCCTGTAGTCCTAGCTGCTCGGGAGGCTGAGGAGGGAGGATCGCTTGAGGCCGGGAGTTTGAGGTTGCAGTGAGCTGTGATGACACCACTGCACTCCAGGCTGGGTGACAGAGCAAGATTCCATCTCTTAGAAAAGAAAAAAGAAAAGAGAGAAATAGCTATGCTGTAAGTTACAGATGAGTGAAAGGAGAGCAGAGCCGCGGCTATTTGATGTGTCTGTCTTCCTCTTGGATGCAGAGATGAGGAATGTCATCTTTCAGATATTAAGGATTTGGAATGTAGCCCTGAAGTACAGGAAAGGGTGTATGTACGCCATTGGCGGTGCATTCTCAACTGCATTGAGAGCAACCGGGCAGGTTTTTCAGTTAATGTGCCCGGCCCACGCATAGGCGCTTTCTCTTCTGGGAGTCTGCCCTGCAGAAAAACTGGCTCATGTGGGCAAAGGGGTGTGTGTGTGTGTGTGTGTGTGTGTGTGTGTAAACACACATCCATCCATCTATCTGTCTGTCTGTCTGTCTATCTATCTATCTATGCATCTATCTGTATAGATGTCTGTCTATTGATATATATACACACACACGAGCATTTAAAAAATAATACTGAGTATAACAGAAAAATTGAATGACATGCAAATTGTGGAATACAGTATGGTTTTTCAAAGTCATGAGACAGGGCCATTCTAGGTTGCAGAATAATGTTAAACTTGAAACAATAGCGAAAAGTTGCAAGATGTATGTAAGTGACACAATGCGACAAAGTATCATTAAATGAATGCCCGTAAAACAAATGCTAGGAGGAAACCGACCAAATCATTAAGAGTGATCACTTGTCAAGAAGAGGACTTAGGGAGGGAGGACTTAGGGAGGGAGGACTTAGGGAGGGGGGTGAGGGAGACTTCTGTCTTTTGCTTCCGAAGTTTCTGTTACAGTTGGCCATTCACACCCATTGCAGATTACAGTGATAACTTTTTAGCAGCAGCAATCTCTTCATTTGCATCAAGTGACTTGTCTAACCGTTCTCCTGTTGTGTGTGTGTGTGTTTCCTTCTGTTTCCCATTTCAGATTCTTGATGAATTCAAGAAGGATTCCTCGGTGTTCATCCTGGGGTGAGGAGCCTCGTGTGTGGGGTTGTGGGGCGGGGCGTGCTGGACACGGGGGCCCTCGGGTGGGGCTGGCAGACGGCTCCAGGAGGGGGTGACCCTGTGCAGTGGCTGATGTCCACAGAGACGGGGGCCCCCTGCTGGGGGGTTGGCCATCCCACGCCTGTGTCTTGGGTAGATATGAACAGCAGAGATGCTGTTTGTCAGTGTTTGAGGATGGCCCAGAAGGTTCCATAGAGAAGCCTGCGTTCTTCAAGGCTTCCTGTCCCAGAGCGTGCCTCACGGAACGTGACAGGTTGATAGGTTTTTTTTTTTTTTTTAGAGAAAGCAAAGGAATGTTAATGGTCTTGTAAGTCTGGGAAAGTCCTGAGTAATCAGATTTAGCTGAATTACAATGAGCTGAAGCATATAAAATGCTTCACATGGTGTTTGGCACACCCCATGGGTTCATAAGGAGTCATGTGATTACTAAAAAGTCAGTGCTGCAGGACTTGTCAGGGCCTTTCCTATGCTTTATGATTGATTCCCGAAGTGGGGCATGTATGAGATGTTCCGTGTTTCCTGAGCCTGAGAGATGTTAGCCATGGAGTTAGTGGCACCCAGAACGTGACGCCTTGGACCCAGCCCTCACTGATGAGTGACTATTTCCCTCTGGCACTTTCCAAACTAGAAATCCCAAGACTCCAAAGCAGATATAGAACAAATCTAATTTTTAAGTAGTATTTTAATGAAAACCTTAGTGTTAGACCACAAAGCCAACGGGCAAGGAGGTTGGAAACACCCTCATCATTAAAGAGGACAGACTGCTGGGCCCTGAGTGTTGATCAAAGGGAGAAAGCTTAAGGCGTGTTTTATCTTCTGTGATACTTTTGAAAGATTTCTTTTCCCCGTCCCTCTGCAAATGCTCAGGGAAAGGTGCCCATCTCCCCCGGGAAGCCCCGTCCTGCAGAATGGGCTTCCCAAACAAGCCAGGGGTGGCCGGAGCCAGCCCAGCGAAGGCCTGGTTGTTGGTGGCTTCTCCCTGAGGCTGTCCCCAGCCACTGCAGCCTCGGGGCGGGAGCCATGCCTTGTTCCCAGCGGAGGGTCCCTCCTTTCCAGTGGAAAATGCCTCTGGTTGTCACGGCTTGTGCTCGATTCAAGGTGACTGGCGTCTCCTCTTGGCGCCTCTGTTGAGTGCGTGTGTCCCTAACTGCCATCCCTTTCCCCGAGGACAGGAACACCGACCGGCCGGACGCCTCCGCTGTGTACCTGCACGACTTCCAGAGGTTTCTCCTACATGAACAGCAGGTGAGGGGCAGTTCTCACCTTCCCGCTACCCCATTCCCCTGTCCACCTGTGTCCATGGGTTGACTGTCCTCTGCCTGACGCCGGGGACTCCAGCCTGTTGTCCGGGGCCACTGGCACTCAGAAGGAGGGCGGCGTCCTGCACACACTGAGGACAGGGAGATATTCCAGGGCAGGGCCTGAGGGCGGGCACGCCGCCATCTGGCTGGCTGGGGCTCCTCCAGTGTCACCTCTGGTGTCGCCTACGGGGAGCCGTCCCTGAGCGATGGGAGCGCGTGACTGGAATGACCGGGGCTGCGGCCCCTGGGGGGACAAAGTAGCACGCTCGTCCCTGAACAAGTGGCACGAGGGCGTCTCCCTGCATGGCGCTTGCATGCGGCTCCCACCCAGCCGCAGAGTCAGAGGAGTTTTGTGGTGGGCAGTGATGGTGTCCCCAGCGACACTGGGCAGTCGATCTTTGGTTGTCGTCACCACCGGCGGACGCTACTGGCGTCTGGCGGTGGAGGCCGGGGATGCTGCCCCCACGACAGACGCCTGTCCAGCCCCGAGTGTCCGCAGGGCCACAGTGAGGGTGGCCCGAAGTCCTCTCCCACACGGGTCCCCAACTTGCGTTGAGTCGCATAATTACTATTTCATGGTACAGTACGGTGTAACGACAACAGAAATAAAGCACACGATAAATGTCACTCGCTTGGATCATCCCCAAACCACCTCCGCCTCCCCCCGTCCGTGGGACAGTTGTCTTCCATGAAAACGGTCCCTGGTGTCAAAAAGGCTGGGGACCGCTGCTCTGCTGGCTGCATAGCCTCGGACGGGGCCCAGTTTCCTCCTCTTGCAACGGGGAGGAGAGCCCCTCCCTCTCAGAATCGTGTGTAGATCTGTGTGTGTGTGTGTGTGTGTGTACATATGTGCATGAATATTTACGTGGAGTTTTTATTTATATCATTTGAGTCTCAGTGACTTTTTTACTCGTTTGTTTTTTTTTCAAAAATGCAGACTTTATATTTTAGAGCAGTTTTGGATCTGTAGCAAAATTACGTTCGTGTACTTTTACAAAAACTTTGTGTCGCAGAACATTTCAAACATACGCAAAGTGGACTGGTATCACGACCCATCGCGCACCCAGGACTCCGACTAGAAATGATGAACACCGGCCAGGCGCGGTGGCTCACGCCTGTAATCCTAGCACTCTGGGAGGTTGAGGCAGGCGGATTGCTCGAGGTCAGGAGTTTGAAACCAGCCCGAGCAAGAGCGAGACCCCGTCTCTACTATAAATAGAAAGAAATCAATTGGCCAACTAATATATATAGAAAAAAATTAGCCGGGCATGGTGGCACATGCCTGTAGTCCCAGCTACTCGGGAGGCTGAGGCAGGAGGATCGCTTGAGCCCAGGAGTTTGAGGTTGCTGTGAGCTAGGCTGATGCCACAGCACTCACTCTAGCCTGGGCACCAAAGTCAGACTCAGTCTCAAAAAAAAAAAAAAAAAAAAAAGAAATGATGAACATGCCTCTAGCCCTCGCTAGGGAGAGGCAAAGACAGAAAATGTAACCAAAATGTTTGTGCCCTCATAATACCCTGAAAAAAAAAATTATGAAAATTTGCCAGTTTTATTTTACCTATTTCTGTGTCTCCCTCCCCTCCCCCCTTCCTCATGTCTCTGCTGGAGAATTCTAAAGCCACCCCAGACTTTGTATCATTCTGTTTGTAAATGCTTCCATATGTCTCTCTCACAGATGAGGACTTATTAAAAAAAAAACAAAAAATGAAAAACATAGCCATGCTACTCCTATTATGCTTCATATAATTGATGATAATTGCTTAATGTCATCCAGTACCCAGCCTGTGCTCAGATGCTACTGATCGTAGAGAAACGAATGAGTAGAGAAGGTGTGTTTTGCAGGAGGCCAGCACATGGGGCCCAGGCGGTGGTGGGAGCTGTCCGTTAAGTAGAGAGAGACGCATGCACTTTTCTTTTTTCGCCATGCTTTTCCTTGCACTGAATGACTCAGTTTTGTAGGAAGCGATTAAAGTGAGATTGGTTAAATTCTTGGGGACAAGCAGCCTTACCTCCTAGAATTCACCACCCTGGCAGGCTGGCTGGGGAGAACAGATGTAGTGCCCCCTAGTGGTGATGGACTTTATTACAGGGAAAATCACAAGCTCCTCATGCTCCACTCCCTGCACACCCCCCTGCCCCAGCTGGCCCCTTTGCGGGGCAGCCCTTGGAGATCAGGCTCGTGGGGTCAGGAGGGACGTGCAGGAGATCTCCCTGCATCTGGACAGTTAGGGCCCAGGCAGCCGTGAACATCTGTGTGGCATCTGCTTTGGGGTAACAGGTGCTCAGATGGGATAATCACTGCAGCTCGTTGTGTGCAAATTGGTACAACTTTTCTAGAAAGCACGTTGGCTAGATGCAATTAAAATGAAAACTTTTTTAAAAAAGGTGTATATCTTAATTAGCTAGTTGCCCTCCTAGGCACTTATCCTCAGGAAGTAATGATCGCATTTTTAATAGGAATGAAAACTTGGAACTAATCTTAATTTCTGTTAGAGGATTGACTAAATACGCCACAGTAAGCCCTGGGAGGGGCGTACGATGGGATAGGAAGGGGGTCGAACGTAAGCCCCCAGAACTGGATGTGCCTGGGTTCAGTCTGAGGCTCCCAATTGGGTCCAAGTAGATGCATTTTTTAAATCCTAGAATATTGGCATTTTAATTGGGCAAAAGATTTCTTTCTTCAGAGCCGGTCCAGCTCCAGGTCATGTTAGCTGAGTACCCACGACTTTTGATAAATGCAAAAGCTTTGTAGAGGGAGGGGAAGAGGACGCCCCCAGCCTCTTTGGGGCATCAGCTGGGCCAGGCAGGGTGTTTTCATTGAAGATCCTACAATTTGCGTTTCATGTTGTAGTATTCAAAGATTTTAATGGCTCCCTGTTCAAATGAACTCGCTGTGCCCCTCTGCCTGGCTACCTTTTCTCCCTGGTCCTGGAAGATTTGCAGGAGTTCCCAGCTCGCTCAGTGTGGTCTTGCACCCATGTGCCAGCGAGGCTGCCTCCTCACCCCTGCTTTTGTGTCACTGTTATGCTTTTTATTCTTTTGAACATCCTCGTCTGACTCTGCCCATCCAACTACACCCATGTCTGGCAGCACGTTTGCTTTTGTTCTT
Source organism: Microcebus murinus (assembly GCF_040939455.1). Lineage (NCBI taxonomy): Eukaryota > Metazoa > Chordata > Mammalia > Primates > Cheirogaleidae > Microcebus > Microcebus murinus. Next base: position 30,319,221 of record NC_134123.1, read on the forward strand.
TGTGAAGGTGGACGTTTTAGAATTTGCGAAACCCAGAAAGCATTAGTCAAAGTTCAGTCTGTCTGCTGTGTGTCATCCTCTTTGACTGTGACCATTTGAGATTTCAGGGCATGGAGAGGAAAATGATAAAGTTACTTTACATGATGTGTTCTTTTTCTAAAGGGATCCAGAACTTTCTAGGACCGTGCAGAGGCTGTTTTGAGCTGGCCAGGATTATTTCAGATATTATCATCAGCGTGGATTGACTGTCCTGTTGAAGAGGAGAAGGGCGTTAGGTTAGATTCCGTGTCGGTTTCCAAAGTTTGTTTATTTGGAACCCTGACTCTGCAGCCTGTGAGCTGCGTGACTGTTGTGACATTCCTGAACCTCTGTTTCTTTGTCTCTAAAATGACGATGACAACATATGACTTGCAGGAGTGTTGCACAGGCCAAACATGATGACCAGAGGAGGAGGAGGAGGAGGAGGATCGTTTGCACAAGTTGCCGTGATTTGAGCACTTTATGTCCCAGGTGCTGTGTTCAGCACGTAACCTTATTTCATGCTGTCCCTCGCAGAAACCCTGTGCGGTAGATATTATTATTCTTCCCATTTCAGGATAGGGAGGCGCAGAGAGGGTATGTAACTTGCCCAGGATCACCCAGGTAGAGGCCAAGCCAGGTGTAGCCCTGGCTAGCTGACGGAAGCCCTGTGCCCACTGGCTACTGCATGCTAACGAACAGCGTGAAGAACTGGCATAGGGCGGGAGTTGGCAAACTGTGGCCTGTACGCCAAGTACGGCCTGCCCCTTGGTGTTTGCAAACAGAGTTTTATTGGAGCGCAGACAACGCCCATTTGCCTAGGCACCATCTACGGCTGCCTTTGCACTACGGCAGCAGAGTTGAGTGGCTGCGACAGACACCGTATGGCTCGCAGAGCCCAAGATATTTACTGTCTGGTCCTTTGCAGAAAACACCTGCCCAGGGCCGGGCACAGAACGAGGCCTCAACATGTGGCGCCTGCTTGCAAACGAATTCAGAATTGCTCGATGCTTTGGTCTTTTTTTTTTTTTTTTTTTTTTGAGACAGAGTCTCGCTTTGTTGTCCAGGCTAGAGTGAGTGCCGTGGCGTCAGGCTAGCTCACAGCAACCTCAGACTCCTGGGCTTGAGCGATCCTCCTGCCTCAGCCTCCCGAGTAGCTGGGACTACAGGCATGCGCCACCATGCCCGGCTAATTTTTATATATATATATCAGTTGGCCAATTAATTTCTTTCTATTTATAGTAGAGACGGGGTCTCGCTCTTGCTCAGGCTGGTTTTGAACTCCTGACCTCGAGCAATCCGCATGCCTTGGCCTCCCAGAGAGCTAGGATTACAGGCGTGAGCCACCGCGCCCGGCATGGATGCTTTGGTCTTTGATTGCCACCCCATGGCTCCTGACGGGGAGAGCTTTGTCGGTCCTCTTTTTGGTGATTTCGAATTCTCTCTGTCATTTTAAGGAGCTCTGGGCTCAGGATCTGAGCAAAGTCCGTGAGCGGATGACAAAGTTCATCGACGACACCATGCGGGAAACCGCCGAGCCTTTCTTGTTCGTGGACGAGGTGAGTGGGCTGGCGTCTTGTGTGTGTGTGTGTGTGGGGGGGGATGTTGTCACGGCTTTTTGACTCGCTTGTGTCTTCCGAGGTTTGTTTTCTGTTTCTCTTCCCTGGGACAGCTTTGCTGTCAGATGTTAGACCCTCTTTCCGGTTACTATAGCATTTCGTTTTCATGACTTTGTTGCCTGCCTGTGTCTCGATGTCGCCACTAGAGGGCGCCTGCCACCAGGGAGAGTGAAGCCGTCACAGATTAGCACAGAACCCAAATGCAGAGATGCCTGTAGTTGAAACGGTTGCACTTGCCCTTGCGGAGGGCAGGAGGCAGGTGGGACTGAGGGGGACTGGGAAGCGCCTGCCCACCTAGGGTTGCTGCCCGGCAGCAGAGCGCAGCCTCAGGTCACTCAAGCGTCTGGTTTATTTTTTTTTTAAGGGGCTAGGAGTTGGGATATGACATTTCCTGCCTTTTCAACATTCCGATATTGATGATGTTCTGTTAACTTCAGAGTTGGGTAGTGGATTTACCATTGTTCATGCTACTAGGATGCCTTAAAACTTACACAGGGTACGCATGAACTCTTGTAGTAGCCGATATTTTAGGAAAACCATTGAAAAGGAGGATGTTGGCTGGGCGCGGTGGCTCACGCCTGTAACCCTAGCACTCTGGGAGGCCGAGGCGGGTAGATTGCTCAAGGTCAGGAGCTCGAAACCAGCCTGAGCAAGAGCAAGACCCCGTCTCTACTATAAATAGAAAGAAATTAATTGGCCAACTAAAAAACTCTATAGAAAAAATTAGCCGGGCATGGTGGCGCATGTCTGTAGTCCCAGCTACTCGGGAGGCTGAGGCAGGAGGATCGCTTGAGCCCAGGAGTTTGAGGTTGTGTGAGCGAGGCTGACGCCACGGCACTCTAGCCTGGGGCAACAAGAGCGAGACTCTGTCTCCAAAAAAAAAAAAAAGTAAAGAAAAGGAGAAGGGAGAATGTTGTCTAGGTCATTGAGACGTGGGGCCGGTGCAGCCGGGGGCGGGCGGAGCCTTCTGCACTGGGGACCTGGATCCCTGAGGTCTGGGGACCGTCCCGGTTTCACGCAGCAGAGATGCTGTCTCCCCGGGTGGGCGCGGGTCGGAAACAGGCGAACACTGTCCCCTGCCGTCGACCTGAGGGATCCGGTCTTTGTGTCTGGCTCTTTTAGTTCCTCACCTATCTGTTTTCACGAGAGAACAGCATCTGGGACGAGAAGCACGACGCGGTGGACATGCAGAACATGAACAACCCGCTGTCCCACTACTGGATCTCCTCCTCGCACAACACGTGAGTCGGCGCGCCGGCGCGGGTCAGGCGGCACAGACTGCGGGCGGTGAGGCGGCCGCCCCAGCCGGGCCGTGTGACGTGGGCGGAGAGCGCAGCGCCGCGTTTCTCGGACCGGAGTCCAGAGAAGCTTCTGGGACCGGTGGGGGAACGTACCTCCCTTTCCCGGTTGGCCTTGGAATAATGATCCCTTTTCTGCGGCCCCTGTAGAGCCTGTCAGCAGACCCAGTTTGTGGTGGGTTTGAGCGTCTCACAGTGACCCACACGGCGAAGCAGTTCAGTGAGTCACTGAGCTGACGGTTACAGAGAGTCTGGGCCAGACCCCGTGCCTGGTGGGTGCTGGGGACACGGCAGCGAACAGGCGGGGACCCCATTCTCCTGTGCAAGGCCTCCCTTGCATGTTAGCTATGGACAGGAGTCAGGGAGGGGAGAGCAGGCGGTAAGGTAAGGGGGAGCGTTTCAGATGGAGGAACAGCATGTGCAAAGGTCCTGGGGCAGGAGCAGTTGGTTAAGGCCGTAGTGTAGAATCTTGGGGGAGTGGTGTCAGGAGAGGAGGCTCGTTGGGGCCAGCTTGAGCAGGATCTTAGAAGTCATAGGGAGGGCAGTGGGGAGAAACTAGTGGCTTTTTGTGTTTGTTTTGAGACAGGGTCTCACTCTGTCACCCAGACTGGAGTGCAGTGGCATGATCATAGCTCACTGCAGCCTTGAACTCCTTGGCTCAAGCCATCCTCCTGCCTCAGCCTCCCGAGTAGCTGGTACTACAGGGATGTACCACCATGCCTGGCTAATTTATTTTTATTTTTAAAATGTTTTTGTAGAGGTGGGGTCTCACTATATTGCCCAGGCTGGTCTTGAACGCTGGTGTGAAGCCCCATCCTCCTGCCTCAGCCTCCCAAAGTGCTGGGATTGTAGGTGTGAGCCACGGCACCCTGCCTGCTATGATGGCTTATTAACCAGAGAGTGACTTGTTCAAATTGACCTCCATGGGTGATGACCATGACAGCAAAAATGACAGTACGTTGGAGGTGAGAAGGGATGCTGCACCGAAGTCCCAGTGTTGAGTCTGCCTGAGACAGTGAGGGGTGATCCCCTTGGGTCACAGGCACATGGCGAGCTGTGGGTTGGGTCCTTCCCCAGTGTCATCTGACAAAAGGCCCTTAGGATGTCACGGGCATTTAGGGAGGTAATGTCCTTTTCAAGGGCAAATTGATCCCATGGTTCTCTCTTCCCCACCATGCCCACTGTTGTAAGAGTTTGTGTCTTGGGGCCCGGTGCAGTGGCTCACGCCTGTCATCCTAGCACTCTGGGAGGCCGAGGCGGGAGAATCGTTCAAGGTCAGGAGTTCGAGACCAGCCTGAGCAAGAGTGAGACCCCGTCTCTACTAAAAATAGAAAGAAATTAATCGGCCAACTGAAAATATATAGAAAAAATTAGCCGGGCATGGTGGCGCGTGCCTGTAGTCCCGGCTACTCGGGAGGCTGAGGCAGGAGGATCGCTTGAGCCCAGGAGTTTGAGGTTGCTGTGAGCTAGGCTGATGCCACGGCACTGACTCTAGCCTGGGCAACAGAGTGAGACTCTGTCTCAAAAAAAAAAAAAAAAAAGAAGAGTTTGTGTCTTAGAATAGTGAATTCTACCACACCTAGAAGACAGTTGAGGGACATAAACTCTTAAAACAGTGGTTAGGAATGTGCATAAAAACGTAAGCATTTTTACGGCAGTTTGGGTGGCTGCGGTTCATGGCATAACACGTTCTGCCGGGAGCCGCTGACACCTGTCCCGTGCCCGGCCGCGAGCCTGCTGTGCAAACGGGGGCCCGGCTCCGTCTCCACCGAGGGCTGGCCGGTGGCCGTGGGGACCTGTCAGCTCGTCCTGTGTCCTCCTCCCTCCTGATGCCCTGCGACCCGGTTCTCCCAGAAAGAACGCTCTGTCCCCTCCCTGCGCTTGTTCTGCCGAGGCGGTGACATCCGTGTCCCGCTGCAGTGGCCTGGGTCCGGGGCCCGCGATGAAGAGCGTGGCCGCGTGACTGTGTGCGTCTGCACTAGCTCCTTCTAGACGGGAGGACTAAGGACCTGGGGGCTCGGGCCGAGAAGTTCCCCGAGGTGCAGCCCCTCCTGCCCCCTCCCCACACAGCCACCTGCCTCTTCTCCTTCAGGTACCTCACCGGCGACCAACTGCGCAGCGAGTCGTCCCCCGAGGCCTACGTCCGCTGCCTGCGCATGGGCTGCCGCTGCATCGAGCGTGAGTGCCACCCTCCCGGGAGACACGGCCCGGCCAGGCTGAGCCAAGCCAGCCGCGCGCTTGCTCCATGCTTGCTTTCACGCCGTAAAAATTGTCTAACGGACGGGATTATTTATTTCCGTGTTTATGGGGTTTCGATGCCTGTGCGCGTGGTGTGATGACCAAATCAGGGCGATCAGCATATGCATCCCCTGGAACGCGCCCCTTTTCTTTGTGGCGGGGACGTGCAAGATTGCACCCCCCCACCCCCACCCTGGCGGTTCTGAGACGGGGGGGTGGCCCTCACTGTCGGCTGGAATCACCCCCTGTGCGGCAGGGCTCCAGGGCTTGCTCTTCCTGCCTCTCAGTGTCACTCCCGTCCTGTGACCGTCCCCTCCCAGCCCCGTCTCTGGTGGCCACTGTTGTATTATTCACTCCTTCCTCTAGAGCAACTGTTTTAGATTCTGCTGCTTGTTGGCCTTAAAGTCCGAATGGTGGGGACGGGTGGGACAAGCTGGGGGGGGACCCAGGTGACCATAGCATCTGCAGTGAGGGCTGTGGCTGAGGATGCTTGCCCGGAAGGCAGTGGTCCCCAAGACAAGGAGTGGTGTCTGGGGCCCAACCCGGTGGGAGCCACCGAGCCTGGGTCAGCGGCTTTGGGCTTCTAGAAAGTGTCCTGATGTGGAGGGAGACTGGGAGGCCAGTGGCAAAGCTTTGTCCTCATCTGTCCTCCCCCGGTGTCCTCCCAGGCTGGTGTTTGAAGAAGGCAGACAGATGCCCCCCTGGTTCCTGGGCACAGACAGGTGCCCCACGTCACCTGTGCTGGGGGGGTTTGTGAGCAGCCATGAAAATGTTGGGCAGCTATGGGCCAGGCACCTGTGACCTGGCAGATGGCAGAGGCCCGTCTGTCTCCCTCCTTCCTTCTCGCCCCCTCCCTGGGCCTTTCCCTCCTGGCCTCACTCTCTCACCAGAGGCGCCTTAGGTGCATTTGGTTGAGAAAAGTCACAAGCTTCAGGCTCATGCCGGTGTCAGAGTCTAGTCGCAGTTACGCGGGGGACCCCCCTAGCCCATGCTCTTTCTCCCCTGTGAAAAGCTAAGGCTCGAACCGCCGGCGCCCGCTCCGTCCAGGGCCCGAAAGGATGGGGGCCACTGCCCTGCCGCGTGATCTATGTCTGTATCAGTATTTTACTGTGACCCTTGACCGATACACTTGCCTTTGCTCCGTATTGTTTCCACTGGCAGAAAAGGCCGGTCTGGGGTTTAAACGGGTGAAATCAGGAAATAAAGCACATTATAAATATCTTCCTTTAAATAAAAGCGTCGAGACTAGCTTCTCCCGGACAAATGCGTTTCAGCACGTAAGCACACAGGCTAGCCCCACGTGCACAGGTGGACCCCTGTCCTCGTGACGGTGGCCCTCGGTGTAATTGTGGCGTCCGGGCCTCTCTGACATCCCGGTCCCTGGACTGGCGTGGGGGCTGGGAGGCAGTGGCCCCTGGCCGAGCGGCGTGTGTGCCGCCAGCGGCCACACGTGGTGTTAAGGCTTGCCTCGGTGTCTCCCCTTAGTGGACTGCTGGGACGGGCCCGACGGGAAGCCTGTCATCTACCACGGCTGGACGCGGACCACCAAGATCAAGTTTGACGACGTCGTGCAGGCCATCAAGGACCACGCCTTCGTCACCTCCAGGTCGGTTGGGTGGTTTCTGGGTGGCCTGCGCCTTTAAGGGGAAGGCAGCTAGGGTCGGGTGGGCAGACGGACGGACAGACAGACAGACACACAGACGTATACATGCACGCAGTACCCAGAGGGCCTGGCCCCCATCCTGGCCAAGGTCATGGCCAGTGGGTCCTCAGTGGGGTGCTGGCGCCCCCTGCAGGCCAAGAGGGCCACTGGCTCTGGCGGGGACCCCCCCACCCCCCTGCACCCCCCCCACCCCCCCGCCATGGCTGCCCAGTGCCCCCCGCCCCCGCCCACCTCCCCATCCCAGCCTGGCCCCGCTTTCAGAACCTGCCAAGAGAGAATAGTTAAAATTTCCTTTCGACACTAATTCCTTCTTTTCTTCCCAGTATCCCAGGTCTGGTTCTGCAGGTGAAACCAGTGGTGGTGGTGGTGGGGGGAGGAATTCATATTTCTGGGGCGCCCCCTGGGACCAGGCTCTGTGCTAGGCTCTTTGCACACGTGATCATGTCGATTCTCTGCCACAAAGTGAGCAAATGGTTGTCCACATTTAACAGATGAATAAACTGAGGCACAGAGAGATTCAGCGGGGAAGTGCCAACGTTTAGGTTGGTCTCTAGGACTTCTGGCCCCAGGTCTAATCCTTTTGTGTCTCACCTGCAGACCTCAGTCTAGGCTGGAGGTCTCTAAAATTTTTCTGTAAGGGGCCAGGTAGAAATGTTTTAGGCTTTGTGGGCTGTGAAGTCTCTGCTGCAGCTACTCAGCCCAGTTGCTGTAATGCAAACCCCGCCACGACAAGATGCAAACGAATAGGCGTGGCCGCGTCCCAGAAAAACCCGAATGTCAAGCATCGATGGCGGGCCAGTCTGGGTGTGCAGACCAGCGTTTGCTGACTCCCCGTCTAGGCTCTTTATAATTTCTTTCTTTCTTTCTTTCTTTTTTGAGACAGAGTCTCACTTTGTTGTCCAGTCTAGAGTGAGTGCCGTGGCATCAGCCTAGCTCACAGCAGCCTCAAACACCTGGGCTCAAGGCATCCTCCTGTGTCAGCCTCCCGAGTAGCTGGGACTACAGGCATGCGCCACCATGCCCGGCTAATTTTTTCTATATATATCTTAGTTGGCCAATTAATTTCTTTCTATTTATAGTAGACACAGGGTCTTGCTCTTGCTCAGGCTGGTCTTGAACTCCTGACCTCGAGCAATCTGCCCACCCGGGCCTCCCAGAGAGCTAGGATGACAGGCGTGAGCCACCGCGCCCGGCCTCTTTGTAATTTCTGAGAGCCGGCAAGAGGTCTTCTGCAGCCTGGATGGAAGGGCAGTGTCCTTGTAGTCACTCCTGGTGTGGAATAGCAGTTGCAAGCACGTATTCTGGAGTCCCTTAGAGCACTTTTGCAGTCACTCAGGGACGTGCCCACACGGGTGGGAGACCGGAGTCGCCCACGGCGCGCCCACGTGGCGTGGCTGGGGCCGAGCAGCCCGTGCGGGGCTCTGCCGCCTGGTCTCAGCTTTCGAGCTGCAAACGAGAGTCCTTTCCACCTTCTGCTCAGTGCCACGTTTTTCGTGCTTCTGTGCTTTTCGTTGGTGGCTTTGCTGTCTGAAATGGCCCCCAGCACGGTGCCGAGGGGGCGTCTAAGGTTCCTGAGCCCAGAAGGCTGCGGCGTGCCTTGTGGGGAAAGGGCACGTGGCAGCCACGCTTTTCCAAGCGTGGGTTCAGGGTTAACGAACCAACAGTGTATACTAATAAGGTGTCTTTAACCAGAAACTCACGCGAAACAAGGTCATGTACCGATCGGTTGATGAGAAGGTTGTGACCGGAGGCTCAAAAGACCCCAACCCTGTATCTCCCCTGAGGAGCAATGGCTCGGGTGTTTGCTGGTCACCACTTTATGGGTGCGCAACTCAGATAACGAGACTTGACCGTAGGTAGTGCACATACACATGATGTATAAACACACACACCATATATAAATACACATGCACACACATAAAATAACACATACATGAGTGCATGCATACATGTACACATATAAATGCACATAAATCATATGTGAATATATAAAACCAATATACTTTATGAATATAAGAAATAAATATATTAAAACAGGTGCACGCATGAAAAACGTTAACATTGGCGACTCTCGGTGAACCATGCACAGGTGCTCAATGTACAGTCTTTCCATCTTTTCTGTAGGTTTGGAATTACAAAAACAAAAAGCCCCTAATTTTTTTTTTTAAGTTTAAAGCTGGGAGTGGATGGGAAGAAAAGTATTGAGAGAAATCACGCTCTGGGGCTTGGGGCAGCCTGAGTCAGGTGGAAGCTGTTCTGAGTCCCGGGGCTCGTCTGCCCTCCCCGTCCCAGGACGAGGTCTGCTCCGGCAGGGAGGGGGCAGGCATGATGGAGTGTGTCCCCTGGGCAGTGTCTGGTGTCCTCCACCCACCCACCCCCGGCCACTGGGGCTGCCCGGGCAGATGCGGAGGGCGCCCGCTCCCCTCGCCGAGCCGCCCGGCCTCTTCCATCTGCAGCTTCCCGGTGATCCTGTCCATAGAGGAGCACTGCAGCGTGGAGCAGCAGCGCCACATGGCCAAGACCTTCAAGGAGGTGCTTGGCGACCTGCTGCTGACAAAGCCCACGGAGGTCAGCGCCGACCAGCTGCCCTCGCCCAGCCAGCTGCGCGACAAGATCATCATCAAGGTGGGTCACCTCAGGCGCTGCCTTTTGTGGTCCGGGGAGTCCCGTGGCTCAGCGCTGGGGCTCCGGGTCCCACTGCTCCCCTCTTACCAGCCCCGGCGGCACCCTGGGGGAAACTCATTTAACTTCTTGGGGTGCCTGTGTCCTCACCAGTCTCGGGGACCATACTGGAGCCCGCCTGCTTAGCTTGCCCAGGAGCATGGCGTGGAGGAAGGCGTGCAAAGTGCTTGGAGCTATGCCTGTCCCACATGTCCCCAAGGTTCTTTGGCAAACTGTCCCCAAGTCCCTGAGTCGGCCCCGTGCAAGGTGTTGGAGACGTTCTTGCCCTCAGGAGCTCCCGGCCGAGCATGGGAGGTGGGCAGCTGCTGACAAAGGCTGTGATGAGGCCATGGGCTGGTGTCCCACATGCGCTGGGGGAGGGATGAGTGAATTGTGTCTGTGCTCAGGGATGCCAGGGTGACATTTGGGTATTTGTGTTATTAGGCTAAAGACACCAGATACACATTTGGCTATTTGTATTATTAGGATAAAGAGACCAGATACGCAGTGGGTTAAAGCATATGAGAGTTTATTTCTTCCCGGTATGGGGAAGAATCTTCCAGAAGTTTTGAGCTCTGGCCCACAGATTGATTCAGGCACCCACGGTCTTCATATCCTGCTCTGCTGTTGCCCAGGGCAGGGTTTTCAACTGGGGTTTCACGGACCCCAAAGAATCTATGGTTAGAATTCAGGGGGTCATGTGAACTTCAGTGGGGAAAAGAATTATGTCTTTATTTTTATTAGCCTGTACATAAAACTTCACATTTTCCTTCCGTTATGAACATTGGCAACAAGCCACTTGGGGCTTTGTCACCAGGAGAAGTCACGGGTATTTTCATACCACGTTTGTCGCCGTTGCAGATATTTCAGAATAATGTTCTGCCTGACACTGCTCTGGAATTATGGAGGTTATTAGATCCGCCTCTAGATCTTATTTAAGATGTTAATACAGAAGGACATGTATTTAGTGTATTGCAAATGTATTTTATTTAATATCTTAATAATTGTATTTCAACGTGATTGGTGTCCCTTATAATGTTATGCATTATTAACACTCTAAGAAAGGGGGTCTGTAGTCCTCCCCGGCTTCCAGAGGGGCCCGTGGCACAGAAATGGGGAGGACCGTCCGCTCTAGGGCCCTGTCCCTGTCTGTGTGGCGAGGTCTTGCACACACCCAAGTTCCAGCTCACAGGAAGCGAAATGCAAGGGCACCCAGCACAAATGCAAGGGCGCCCGGCACAGATGCAAGGGCGCCCGGCACAGATGCAAGGGCGCCCGGCACAGATGCAAGGGCGCCCGGCACAGATGCAAGGGCGCCCGGCACAGATGCAAGGGCGCCCGGCACAGATGCAAGGGCGCCCGGCACAACGCCGCTGTGGAGGCTGCCTTTCCCTATACGCTGGACAGTGCCAGGCACACGGGCCTGTCCATTCAGCAAATACTTACTGAGCACTTACTAGCTGCCAGGTGCTTCCAAGTGTTGTCCTAGCACGGGAGACTCGACAGGGAGCCAGACAAAATCCCTGTCCTCCTGGGGCTTAAATTCTATTAATAGCAAGGAAGACCGACAAACAGACACATGTCGGGGCAAGAATACAGAAAAATAAAGCAGTCCTGGGGCTAGAGAGTGGCAGGGACGGGAAGGGGATGAGGGATGTTTCTAGATCAAGTGGCAAGGAAAGCTCCTCTGGGGGTAGAGCTGAGTGTGGAGCGAGAGAAGCCCGGCAGAGACGACAGGCCGTGCAAAGGCCCTGGGGTGGGACGCTGCAGGTGAGCGCTCGCTGGCCAGCTGATGGGGGCGGGTGCTTGCCGGCCTGGAGACCTACACTTGGATCTCGAGGGAGACCGGCTGTGTGGATTTTTTTCCTCCTCAGCATAAGAAGCTGGGCCCCCGAGGTGACGTGGATGTCAACGTGGAGGACAAGAAGGACGAACACAAGCAACAGGGGGAACTGTACATGTGGGATTCCATCGACCAGGTGGGCCCGGGCCCCTCCTCCCACCTGCTGTGGCCACCGGCCCTGCTGGAGGGCTCTGAGAACGTTCCCGTCTTACTCCCGTTTTGAGCCGAGTGCATTTTTGCCAAGGGAGTTTATCTTCATACTTAAACCTCGTTTTTCTTTTGCATTTTTAATGTATTTTGGGAAATAATTTTATATTCAATATAAGATGTATTCACAGAAACAAACAGTGCAGAGAATCCCCATATACCCTTGCCCAGCTTCCCCTAATTAATATCCTGGATAACACAGTATAATTATCATAATCAGGAAATCGCCATTGGCACGGTGCTAGTAACTAACTTACAGACTTTATCCCAGTGTTACTCCTTTGTCCACTCAGGTCCTTTATCTGGCCCAGGATCCAGGCCAGGCTGCCATAATGCATTTCCTTGCCCTCACTCCCTCCTGCCTTCCGATCCGGGATCGCTCCACCGGAAACCTTATTTCCAAGCTCCGACGCCGTGTCTGAGATCCCGTAACCTAACGTGTAAATCCATTTGAGCGTATTTTTACACGTCTGCTCTTGCACCCTAGATGTAAACATAAAATATGGCACTATCAAGTAAAGAATTAAGTCACGAGTAAATGTTGAAGGTAAAGTCTTTAGACTAACTGGCAAAAAAAAAAAAAAAAAAAAAAAAAAAAAATTCCTGGAAGTCTTGAAAAGTAGATGAAATAGGAAAAGGTAGTCGTGAAGGTGCATACAACAATGCCATCACTTACAGAGGCTGCAGATGAAATGAATATGCAACAGAAATCAGATATTAAGTTGCATCGTTGTGTCTATTTGAAAAGTCCAAAAAATGCCCCAAGAAGCCAAAAATGAATCTATGTTTTAAAAAAAGAAATATCTCGAATGGGATCCAAGTCAGTGAAACCACCGTAATTGTCCATGAAGCTGGGAAAGGCAAAGCCCTAGTGGATGTTGGGGTGACGCCAGGCAGGGACCCCCCCCAGCTGCAGAGCTGAGGGGGTGGAGACCTCGGGGAGGACTAATACCTGTTTCGCTTTCTAGAAGTGGACTCGGCACTACTGCGCCATCGCCGACGCCAAGCTGTCCTTCAGCGACGACATTGAACAGACTGTGGAGGAGGAGACGCCCCAGGTAGGGGGAGGCCCGGCTGCTCTTGCCCTCCTGAGCCCGCTGGTCCTTGGAGAGGCCCCCTGGTGGCCTCCTTCCTGTGTGGCTTCCCTTATCCCGCATCTGTTGCCATGGGAATCCTCAGCTCTAAGGAGCCACCACTCTGGGTACCAGGGCCTGGCTGGCTCCTCTCTGATTGGCTGGCCGGCCCAGGTGCTTAACCAATAAGGTTTGGGAGCACGTTCCTGCTCTCTGGAGGGCCTGATTGGGCTGAGATGGAGGTGTCTGGGATACCTGGCGGGAGGATGGGGGTATTGGGCTGCTCTGTCTAGCCCCACGCTCCAGCCTGGTCCCAGGCTTCCCTGCCCTCGCCCCTTCCCCTTTGGCTGCTGGCCACCTCTCCTACTTTTTCTTTGAGACAGAGTCTCACTCTGTTGCCCAGGCTAGAGTGAGTGCCGTGGCGTCAGCCTAGCTCACAGCAACCTCCAACTCCTGGGCTCAAGCGATCCTCCTGCCTCAGCCTCCCAGGTAGCTGGGACTACAGGCATGAGATACCATGCCCGGCTAATTTTTTCTATTTTTTGTTGTTTGGCCAATTTCTTTCTATTTATAGTAGGGATGAGGTCTTGCTCTTGCTCAGGCTGGTCTCAAATTCCTGAGCTCATGTGATCCTCCTGCCTCGGCCTCCAGAGTGCTAGGATTACAGGTGTGAGCCACCGCGCCCGGCCTCCTGCTGTTTCTTGAGTGCGGTCCCCCTGGCATCCTGGCTCTCAGGATTCCTGTAGGACATAATTAAGGGCTCTCCTGGGGACCTCTTACCCCATGGTGGGTCTGGACCCCAGGAGGCCCCACACATGGGGCTGGCAGGCTGGGAGAGGGGAGCAGGGGCCGAGGCCACCCTCTCTGTGCCACCCAGTGCCCAGTCGGGGGGAGGCAGACTGTGATGTGATGCCGGGGTCTGGTCCAGGAGGCTTTCAGAACGCCCTCCTCTCTTTGCGGCCCAGGACATACCCCCGACAGAGCTGCACTTTGGGGAGAAATGGTTCCACAAGAAGGTAGAGAAGAGGACGAGTGCTGAGAAGCTGCTGCAGGAATACTGCACCGAGACGGGGGGCAAGGACGGCACCTTCCTGGTGCGGGAGAGCGAGACCTTCCCCAACGACTACACCCTGTCCTTCTGGTAACGCCCCCCGCCCGGGCCCCGCCCGCCTTCCCCTCGGAGCTGGCCACGTGGGGCGGTGTGGCCAGTGGCTCTCGCTCAGGCCGGGACTGGTGCGAGGCCAGCGAGATGCCCACCCGGGTGCCAAGGCACCAACATTCTCTGTCGTCAGGGTCATGACATCCCAATGCGTTATTTTAGAAAGCCAAAAAGAATGCAAAAAAAAAAAAAAATCTGTGATGAACAAAATATCAACACGTTAAACAAAGACAGGATCTGCCCGTGTACTTAGGCGAGGTGGGGTCACTCCCATGCCCCTAATCCCACGCCCGGAGCGGGCAGTGTGACCCTGGACTGTTCGCCCAGCCTCCTAGCATCTCGGTGTCCTCGGCCGTGCAATGAGGATCGCAGGGGTGGCCTTATGAATCCGTCACCGGGGTGTGGTGGGGTGAGCTTGCTCACGCTCTCGTCCCCTCCTGCATCGGCCCTCGCGCACTGAAAGATATTTATTCAGCACTTGCTGTGTGCCAGGCACGGCCATTTCACAGGGAACAGACAACGTCCCTGTCCTCCTGGGGATAGGAGGCTTTTGAGGGAGAAGGGCGACAATATAGCAACTCTAGAAATGACGCGTCATCGTAGCTGTGACGAATGCAGGGGGGAACAGGCGAGGCACCGCGGGATCTAGCGTGGGTGGGGGGATTTATGAAAGTCTGGGGGAGGCGTCTGTCGCGGTGGCGTGGGGCGGTCAGGGAAACTTCCTCAAAGTGGATGAGACCTGAAGGGTACACGCTGCCATGCTAATGACACAGATTGCAGCGGCAGCTGCCACCTGGGTGACGCCCGCGTGTGCCAGGCGGCAGCCCAGACGTGTGTTGTGTGTGATCTTGGTGACTCTTGAGGACGCCTCCGTGGCAGGGACGCCGTCGTTCTCCTTGGTGGGCTCCGAGGCTCGGGCAGGACGCAGCACCTGCTCAAGGCCGCTTAGCTCATAGGTGGCGGAGCTGGGATTTGAATCCAGGCTTCTGGCTCGAGAGGACTTATGTAGGTTACGGGGGCACCGGGTGGGGAAATACGCGGAATGTTCTGGAATCGGGGCTGCAGGGCCAGCCTGTGCTAAAGCGCTGGGTCTGCTCTCAGAGGAGAGGGAAGGCTGTGTGGCCGAGCACCGGGTCCGCCCGCCGGGGCCCGGCTGCAGCGCTGGGCTGGCCTGTGTTGGCCGCCCGGGCGCTGGCCTGGCGCTGACGCCGTCCCCGTCCCTGTCCCTGTCCCCGCAGGCGCTCGGGCCGGGTCCAGCACTGCCGGATCCGCTCCACCATGGAGGGCGGGGCCCTGAAGTACTACCTGACTGACAACCTCACCTTCTCCAGCATCTACGCCCTGGTCCAGCACTACCGAGAGACGCACCTGCGCTGCGCCGAGTTCGAGCTGCGGCTCACCGACCCCGTGCCCAACCCCAGCCCCCACGAGTCCAAGCCGTACGCTCCTGGGTCTAGTGGGGGCAGGGGGCCGTGCGGGGCGACTTCCCCGCTGGAAAAGCCAGCCCGGGGCTCTGCTGGGCCCCGACCCCTCACCCCCTCACCCCGGCCCACCGGGTCTCAACGTCGCCCTGGGTCTCCCCTTTCCAAATCCCTGTCACCCATTACCCGTGACCTGTTTTCTCTCTTCTTATCTTTCCTCCCCTAACCCTCCTCCCCTCCCTCCTCCCTGCCCGCCTCCCTCCTCCTCCTCCTCCTCCTCCCCTCCCTCCTCCCTCCTCGTCTCCCTTCTCCCTCCTCTTCACCCTCCTCTCTCTCCTTTCCCTCCTCTCCCTCTTCTCTCCTTCTCTGCCTCCTCTCCCTCCTTCATCTTCTCCCTCCTATCCCTCTTCCCTTCTCTCCCTCCTCCTCTCCCTCCTCTCCCTCTTCTGTCTTTCCCTCCTCCTCTCCCTCTTCCCTCCTCCTCTCTCTTCTCCTCCTCTCCCTTCTCCTCCCTCCTCTCTCCTCCCCCACTTCCCCCTCCTCTCTCCTCCTCCCCTCCCTCCTCCTCCCCTCCCCCCTCCTCCCCTCCCTCCTCCTCCCCTCCCCCCTCCTCCCCTCCCTCCTCCCTCCTCCTCTCCCTCCTTTCCTCTGCTGTATCTCCCTGGGCCTGAGGTCTTGGGCTTTGATTTTCAGAGGTTAATTCTGGCCCAGTGACAGCCTCCTGCTGTCAAAGCTCCTTCCTGATTGTTCTGAAAACAAGGAAGCAGTAATGTAAAGGTTTCTCCTTCATTTCTTTATCCAGTGAAGTGAGTATCAAGTTATGCTCTGCAAAGGGTCAGCAAATTCTAGAAATAAAGAAAAAAAACAAGTTTTGAGCAGAAGGCTGCTAAAATTCGCATTTCTGAGGCGGCTGTATACCTTACGGCAACCTTATTATTTTTTTTTTTAATTTTTGTCTATTTTCCTATGGATTGCCTTTTTTTAATTTATTTTTTATTTATTTATTTTTTTTGAGACAGAGTCTCGCTTTGTTGTCCAGGCTAGAGTGAGTGCCGTGGCATCAGCCTAGCTCACAGCAACCTCAAACTCCTGGGCTCGAACGATCCTTCTGCCTCAGCCTCCCGAGTAGCTGGGACTACAGGCATGAGCCACCATGCCCGGCTAATTTTTTTTTTTTATATATATATATATCAGTTGGCCAATTAATTTCTTTCTATTTATAGTAGAGACGGGGTCTCGCTCTTGCTCAGGCTGGTTTTGAACTCCTGACCTTGAGCAATCCGCCCGCCTCGGCCTCCCAAGAGCTAGGATTACAGGCGTGAGCCACCGCGCCCGGCCTGGATTGCCTTTTAAAACTTGCTATTTTACATCTCAAGAAATAACCAAAAGACAAGCAAAACCTCCCTAAAACTCCGTGCTGTGCTCCCTGCCGCAGACTTCCACGCGGCGGAGGCAGTGCCGCCCGGGAGGCTGGCCTTTCAGGCCGGGTGGGCGGCACAGCCGCGTCCATTTATTCTCTCGAGCTCCAAGCACACCCACTCTGTGTCCTGTGTCACTCTCCCCAGTCACCCTTCTGCAAGGTGTTTTTGGCCTGGGAAGCCCACGGCGTGACTGCTGCAGCTATTCCCGGGGCCCCATTCCAGGCGTCACTGGAGCCCATTATTTCGTCCTCTGTGGGTGGCCCCCTGATGGCCTGTCACCTGTCTCACCCGGCCCTTGTCCCTGGCTTGTGCCGCAGGTGGTACTATGACAGGCTGAGCCGGGGAGAAGCCGAGGACATGCTGATGAGGATCCCCCGGGACGGTGCCTTCCTGATCCGCAGGCGGGACGGCAGCGACTCCTTCGCCATCACCTTCAGGTGGGCACGGCCTGGGAGGTGCTGGCCCCGCCACCCCGGGGGCAGGCTCGGGAGGGGCAGGTGTGGAGCACCCAGGGGGAACTGCAGGCGGAGGCTCACCTGCCGCTGAGCATCAACGGTAACAGTAGAGGAAGCAGCCTGCACATGCTTAGCGCGGTCTGTGCCCGGCGACTTGCTGCGACACGCAGCCAGTGAGTGGCGGGGCCGGGACTCGGACCCAGACAGCCCGCATCTGAGATGTGACAGGTCGGGTTTCCTCCCATCTGCAGCTGCCGTGCGAGCATCTCTAGGACGGGTGGTTCTCTGCTTTCACCCCAAAGCATTGGGTTCGCCCCTCTTTCACCAAGACGGGGCTGGGAGGGTTCGGCCTCCATCCATGGTACCCTCCGCCCATGTCCCCTGCCCAGGTTCCCTGCGTGCTCTTGCGGTGGTGCCAGCCCCGTGCTGAGTCCTGCGCTGTGTCCAGACGCGGGGCTGCCCCCGGGGGCCGCGTCTGAATGAGTCGGTCAGCAAGGATAACTCCCCCACGTCCGCCAGCAGGGAAACTGAGTCCAGCACGGCGTTTCTCAGAGCACGCTGGTGTGCGGGCTGTTGCCATGGTGTCAGGACGCCGAGCTCCCCTGGCCTCCACCCACTCCACGCCTATTGGGGGCCCGAAGTCACTGTAACAAGAAAAAAGCCCTCCCTTCCCCCCACCCTGAGTGACCTAACAGGCGACAATCCTAACACTCGCCGTGAGACAGGGTTTGCAGATGCCGGTGCTAGGGATGAGGAAACTGAGGCTCGGAGAGGTTCCCAGGGGACGGAGCCAGAACTGACCCAGGCTCTTAACCTCGGCACCCCAGACCCCTCCTGCCCTGTGGAGCTCTTGTAAAAAGTTGTAAAATTAATTTGTAATTACGTAAATATTACAGGAATATATTCTATTTATAAAAAATTAAGACATGACAGTGAACGCCAAAGTCCCTGTTGTCCTTCTCCTGTCGGTAGAGATGTCCTGAGAGAAAGCACAGATTTCTGGTGTGTGTCTCCATCTAGATATTTAAAAAAACTGTGTTTCCAGATTTGCGAACCTATGGAAAATGGATAGTGCCATTTTACGTGTGGGTATTTTGTTCCATTTTTAAAAAACATACAAATGGGATCATTCTGCAACTTATTTCTCTACTCAGCAGTTTCTTTTATTTCCTCTCTTTTCTAAAAGGAATAAATATTTAACAAAATATCTCTGCAAAAATAAACCACCGAAACAGAAGTCTTCCAGCTTTTATTTTCTCAGGACTTTTGGGAGAAATGGTTTAACAGAAAACATTTTTTAAAACAATAAAAAATGTATCTCTTAATTTCTACTTGACCATTGTAAAAAAAAAAAAAAAAAAATGTATCTCTAAAGTGCAGAATTTTGGGATGATGAGTAGTATACCCACAGAAACTATGCCTCTAGATATTTTCCTAATCGATTGAATTGACAAATAAATTTTGTATATACCTATGTACAACATGATGTTTTGAAATATATAAAATGGCCAAATCGAGGTAACGTGTGCGTTACCTCATATACTTATTTTTTTTTGTGGTGAGAACACTTAAAATCTCTTTTAGCAATTTTCGAGAATACAATACACTGTTATTAACCATAGTCACTGTGTCGTACAGTAGATCTCTTGAACTTATTCTTCCTAACTGAGATTTTGTACCCTTTGACCAACATCTAACACTCCCGACCCTCCCAGACCCTGGTTACCACCATTCTACTCTCTGCTTCTGTGAGTTAAACTCTTTTTAGATTACACAAATAAGTGAGATGTAGTATAATTGTCTTTCTATGCCTGGCTTATTTCAGTTAGCATAATGTCCTCCAGGCTCATTCATATTGTTGCAAATGATAAGATTTCCTTCTTTTTTTAAGGCAAAATAGTATTCCATTGTGTATATAGAGCACAATTTCTTTATCATTCATCCAGGGATGGACACTTAGGTTGATTGCACATCTTGGCTATTGTGAATAGCGCTGCAGTGAACATGGGAGTGCAGATGTCTCTTTGAAATGCTGATTTCATTTCCTTTGGATGTGCACTCAGTACTGGGATTGCTGGATCTATTTTTGGTGGTTCTATTTTTGATTTTTTGAGGAACCTCCATATATTTTCCATAATAGCTGTACTAATTTACATTCCCACAAACAGTGTACAAGGTTTCCCTTTTTCCCATATCCTCATCAGCACTTATCTTTTTTTTTTTATAATATTCTATTAAGCGTAAATGATATCTCATTGTGGTTTTAATTTTTTATTTCTTTGATGATTGCTGATGTGGAACATTTTTTCATATACCTGTTGGCCATTTATCTATCTTCTGTTGAGAAATGTCTGTTCACATCCTTTGCCCCTTTTTAAATTGGGTTATTTATTTTCTTATTACTGAGTTGTTTGCGTTTCTTATATATTTCGGACATTAACCCCTTATCAAATGTTCAGTTCACAGATATTTTTTTCTATTCTATAGCTTGTCTCTTTGTTGATTAATTCCTAGGCTGTGCAGAAGATTTTTAGTTTAATGCAATCTCATTTGCCTATTTTTGCCTTTGTTGCCTGTGCTTTTGGGGTCATATCTGAAAAATCATCACCCAGACCAATGTCATGGAGCATATCCCGTGTTTTCTTCTAGTAGTTTTATAGTTTCAGGTCTTATGTTGAAGTCTTTAATCCATCTTGAGTTTACTTTTTGTATATGGTATGAGGTGAAGGTCTAATGTCATTCTTTAGAATTTCTTTTGAAATTCTTTTGAATATCATTTATCTAGTTTTCTCAACAATATTTATTGAAGAGACTTGTCATTTCCCCATGGCATATTCTTGACACTTAGACTGAACATCAGTTGACCATAAATGCATGGGTTTATTTCTGGGTTCTCTACTCTGTTCCATTGGTCTTTGTGTCTGCTTTTATGCCATTGCCATGCTGTTTTGATTAGTATAGCTTTATAGTATAGTTTGCAATAAGGTTGTGTGATGCTTCTAGCTGTGCTTTTTCTGCTCAAGATTGCTTTGGCTATTTGGGGGTAGATATTTATTTTTTTAGAAGACCCTCTTGGCTGTAAAGTTAGGATCAAAATATAATTTTCCAAATGTTTCTTTTCTTGCTGATAAAACCTAATAAGACTGAGGATTCTGTTCTGTTTTGGAGTTTTTCGTCCTTTTGTTTCAAATGGATGAAGAAATGAAAGACTCATTTCTTTTTTGAAAAAAAGAAAAGTCACTGTTTTGCTAATTGAGCCACTGAAGACAAGATTTAAGAATTTGGGGATGGAGTTTAGAATTCTGGAGAGGGGACTGGGAGACGCTTTCCATAAAGGACCACAGAGTCAACATTTTAGGGTTTGCAGGCCATATGGTCTTTGTTGCAACTATGCAACTCTGCTGTTGTAGTACAAAAACAGCCGCAGACTGTGTTATAAACAAATGAACAGTAGCTGTGTCTCTTAAGACTTTATTTACAAAGGTAGGTGTTGGGCCAAAAGTGGATCTAGGCCTCCAGGATGCTCCCAAAGTCAAGTTCTGTAGTTGGGAAGAAGGGTAAGGGGAGCTAGCTGTTGAGTCAGCAATATTTCTTCTGAGACACAGATTCTTCTAGATCTGTTTTGAGAAGACCCACATTATTTTTAACTCTGCCTTGTATGCCACAGGAGGGCCCACACCCTGTTTGTTTGCTCACTCCCCTAAGCGTGGATAACTAGGTTGTTTCTCATCAGTGGGGCTTGCAGAGCCATTGCCTGGCTGCCAGGACTTCCGCACGTCAACCCTGTGGTTTCCCCCACTAGGGCTCGGGGCAAGGTGAAGCATTGCCGCATCAACCGGGACGGCCGGCACTTCGTGCTGGGCACCTCCGCCTATTTTGAGAGCCTCGTGGAGCTCGTCAATTACTACGAGAAGCACGCCCTCTACCGGAAGATGAGGCTGCGCTACCCCGTGACCCCCGAGCTCCTGGAGCGCTACAACATGGTAGGTGGTTGACTGCCTGGTGACTTGGGGAGATATCTTGTCCGAGGTGATAGTTCATCGCTTTGATCATTCGGCAAACCTTTTTCGAGTACTTACCGTGTGTTTGATACTGCCCTGGGTCCCGGGGATGCAAAATTGGACACAACCGGCGAAGCCCCTGTCCTCGTGCTGCTTGTGGTCTAGGGCTGGGGACAGATGCTAGATGAGATTAAAATGATACCCATAGCATATAGTGACAAGTGCTAAGGAGGTAAACTGGGAAGGTGAACGAGTGGATGCAGAGTGATGGCGGAGGGTTCAGGGGGTGCAGGGGGATCTCGCGGAGAAGGAGGGAGACAGGCACCTGCCAGGAGGAAGAAGGGCCAGAGACCCTGAGCAGGGAAACTGCCTGGAGGTGCAGAGAGGAAGTCAGCGTGGCCAGAATGGAGCGAGCCAGGTGGGGTGGAACTAAATACAAATGGCGTCACCAGGGGGCTGCACCACTTGGGGCCTGGGAGGCCATCGTAATGTACTGGCTTTTTCTCTGAGCTGCTGGAGGATTCTGGGTGCAGGAGAGCTTTTGTGATTACTGTGTCTCAATTCCTGTAGCACAGATGCGTCCATTTATGGAAAAGAGATTTATTGTGCCCCAAGCGTGTGCCAGGAACCGTTGTGGAATCTGGGAGTACTGTGAACAAAGTCTGCCCTTGGGCAGTCTGGGTTCCGGAGAGGAGATATAGCAAACGTACAGTTACGTACACAAGGTGTTCTCAGGTTGCGTGAACTACAACTAAGCAGATGATACAGGGTGGGGTGAAAGGGTGGGTGCCGCCTTAAGCGGGTGAACATGTGAGCTGAAACCAGAAAACAGGAGTGACTCGGGCCTGGGGAGATGTGTAGGAAGAGGGGCCCTAGGTAGGGCAGTGCCCACGCGGAGGTGACACAAGGAACAGAAAGGCAGCTGAGAGAGGAGGGGAGCAGAGGGGTGGGGGTGGGTCTTGGCAGTGGTGTGCTGGCGAATGTTTAAACAGCTCTCTGGGGGAAAGGCCCTGGTTTGTGGCATTTGCCACTTTCCGTGGTGTAAACACTTCCACGGTGGCCAATTTCAAGCCACCAACGGGCTGTCGTGGATCATGGGGTGGAGTCAGGAGGAGACATACGGCAGAGGGCCTTTGCAAGCCGTGAGCTTATTACTCCCGCACGCTGTTGGATCTTAGGACTGCGCTTTTTCAAAGGAACACAGTGCCTGGCGTGCAGCAGGCCAGGATAGGGCCTTCTCTGATTTCGTGGTGGTTTCCAAGTTTGGGGGAACTTCTTTATGGCTTCTTACCATCTCTACCCACGAGCCACAGGAAAATTCTGTGAGGTTGCAACTCTTCTTCCAAAGGATAGCCAACCACAAGGAAGCCTGCATCCTTTTTATATGGAAGGGTTCTTCTAAGAGTGGGGCTTGCTCTATTTTTCTGTGTGTTTTTTCTTCCAGGAAAGAGATATAAACTCCCTCTATGACGTCAGCAGAATGTACGTGGACCCGAGTGAAATCAACCCTTCCATGGTAGGTGCCCGCCCTCCCATTCCTGCCGTCCCCTGGTCATTCGGTTGACGTGCATTCCATTGTCCCCTGCCTTGTCCCATGGCAGTGATAGCCAGGCAAGGGAATATTCTGGAAAACCTGGTTAAAAAAAAAAGAGAAGAAATGATGATTGACAACACGAAGTCTAGTTTCAGGGAAAAGGTTAATGGAATTCCATCCGCATGCAGCTGTGCCTTGCTAAAATTCTGAGGTTTGATGAACCACCTTTGGGCCAAATGGCTTCTAATTAAAAGTCTTTCAAATGTTTTTAGCTCGCTGGCTGAGCCCGCGGTGTTTATAAATTCCATTTGGTTCGCTGACCTCCTTGCCATGCTCACGCTATCTCCTCTTCCCACCCCGACACTGTTGTGTAATTTCACGCAGGTAGGGATGGATTTTACTCTTAGCCCCCGGCTCCTCCTTGCTTCGGTTTCATCTCCAATTTAGTTTGAGCCGGTTTTCTGTTTGGGGGACCATCTGGCGCACAATGAACGTGCAACCCTCCCTTAGCAAGGGCCCCTGCTTGTGGGCCCTGTTGAAATCCATTCCTTTTTCTTTTTCTTTTTTTTTTTAAATTTATAATCCTTGGCCAATGCAGATCTCTTTCAAAGTGAAGTCTTGAAAAATTGTGGGCAAATGGAGCCGTGTGCAAAGTGTGCGAAGGGGTCTCAGCTAGCAGCAAAGACTTTTGTTAGAAGTGAAGGACGTTCTGGCGATGAGAGCGGTCACCCCCTTTCCCCGTGGGTAGGTTTTGCAGATTTAGCTGGGGCCTCTTAAGTAACTTTAGCAGACTGGATGTTTTTCTCCTTGCTGGGATGGTATACTTGCAGTTTATTTTGATGGGCTTGGGTTTTTCTCCTTTTGCCCTTTGAAACATAATTTCAGAAGACACAGGCTCAAACGTCCCTGAAGGTTAGGCAGATCACGTGAGTGAGCAGAGCTGTCCCGGGCATGAGAAACATTCAACTGTATGTGACAGAGGAGTGCAGGTTTGGTGACAAATGGCAGCTGGCACTTGGCTCCCTGGCAGCCAGATGGCAGGGGTGACGGAGACTTCGGAAAGCTGGGGAACAGAGACCCCATCTCCGGGGCAGCCACTCCTCATAGCACCTGATTGTCACCTCTCCCAGAGGACAGGCCAGGTCTTCCGATTTCTCAAGCCGGGCCAGACATCTGGACGTTTTGTGTGAAATCTCCCAAGTTTTAAATTGTGGCAGCTGAAGCAAGGTGTTTAGAGAAAACCTTCCTGCACTGAGCGAGTTGAATAAAACACAATCGTACGCACGCCAAGTTTGACCTCAAGCCACCAGTGTGTGATGAGCGCGTCAGAGTGGGGTTATTACTGTTATGACTGACAAATGACGTAGCAGTTAAACACAGTGAAAGAAAGAGAGAGAATCAACTTTCATCTTACCACCCGCGAGCAGCAGCTCATTGCATTTTTGGGTGTTCGTCCCTTCTGGTCTCTGCCCACCTGGACATATTTTCTAGTCACCGCCACCTGCCCCCGCCTTTTGTATTGTACTTTATGCACTTGCTGCTGGGTCACACGTTGGTTTCTCCATCACTGATCTTCTCAGTGACCGTTGTCGTCGGTCAAACCTGATAGGCTGAGTGATTTAGAGGAAATACGTAGATTAAGAATTTTAACTTAGAAAAGTGTTGGGCAGTTCTGCCAGCTTAGCCATGTCCCCATCAGTGGCCATGCGGGGCATTTCCTAGCCTTTGCTTCTCAAGTTAACACGACAGCGACCTTTTCCACGCTCGAGACTCGAAGTCTCATATTCGCATATTTGCTTCTGGTAAGTCCTTGGAGCTGGGATGACCAGACGGACAGTCGTGGGTAACGCACGCCCCAGGTGCCGTTCCAAGCTCTTGGCAGCGGTTCGCTCATTAGTCCTCAGAGCAGCCCCGTGAGGTAGGTACTGCTTGTGTGCCCATTTTACAGACGAGGAAACTGAGGCAGGTAGAGGCTGAATAATTGCCGAGGTCACGCAGCTAGGAAGGTGTGGAGCTGGAGTGGACCCAGGCAGTCTGGCTGTGGGGCGTGTGCTGTGAACCACTCGGCTCTGCCACTCGCCCGCTTGGTCATCTGGGGGATGGCTCGTTTCTCCCTAGTTCATGAGGAGCCTTACGTGAGGACCTCTCCTGCCATCTGCAGGATCTGCCATCTTCCTCCTCGTGGAAGTCATCGTATGGTACCCACCCCGCCACTGGTGTTCCCTGCTGTGGCCTTGGAGCCTGGCTCCTGTCTTTCCGTCCTCCCTGGAAGCAGGATACGCAGGCAGAGCCTTCTCCGTTTGAGGGGTTGGGGAGAGAAGGGCGGTGGCTCTGTCGGCCTCCAGTTGGAGATTCCCAATCCCCAGGGCAGAGCTTCTAGAACCCGCGTTGCCTCCAGTGGAACATCAGGAACTAGGGCAGCAACTCACACGAATCGATCCGGTTCTGGACTTAGCCGCTTACCAGCTGGCTGATCCTGGGCAAGGTGTGGCTACGTCATTTCTCTCACTGCCTCAGTTTCCTCATCTGTAAAATGGGCGCAGTCCTATGACTACCTACCTGTTAGGGTTGCTGTAAGGATTAATGGAGTTACTCGAAGGCTCAGAACGAGGCTTCCACTACCACGAGCCCTTAAGAAATGCGGGCTGTCGTCAGCTTTATCGTCACGTGCACCGTCTCATTTAGTCGTCTCAATAAAGCCCTGTGAAACACATACAGACGTCGAATTCCCATTGCACAGATGGGCACGTGAGGATCGGAGAGCCTCGAACTTACAAAACCACTAAGGGGGCAGAGCGGTGACTCGAACCTACCCGTCCGACTCCACAGTGCGTGCGCTCTGAGAGTCAGTTCCAGAAGGATCCCTTGTAAAAATCCTGCTCCCGTTTCCCATCAGTGGGAGGAGGAGGGAAGCCGCTGATATAAACAGGCTTGACAATTTCAGAGGTTTTTCCCATTCATATTTGCTTGCCGGGTGGGTGGTCGTTTTGCCACTGTTTTGCGCTTGCGAGCAGAAGGCATTAAAGCAAATTCATTGAAGAGCAATTTTGTCCCAAGTAAGTTTTATCTTACGTGTCTCTGCCAACAGAGACCTCCTTTCACAGAGACCTGCATTTCACAGAGAAGCGCCCCGTTTCTTGTGTGACAATGGTGGTGAGGGCCCCTGGCTTGCCTGACAATGGTGGTGAGGGCTCCCAAACGGCCAGGAAATGATGTTGCCCTTGAACTTCTTGGATGGTTGTTGAGCACAGGCGCTGTGGTGGTGGTCGTGGCTTCATCTAAAAGGCACAGGCTTTCTTCACTGAGGAAATTGAGCAACAGTAGGTCCCTGCTATGTGACTTTTAGGGGCTTCGGTTCCTTTGCAATGCCCGTCCCTTGCCAGCAGATGGTGGTCTAACCATGGACTGAAGCCCACAGCTCCCTGGTGGGAAGAACCAAATGGTGCCAGGGCATGCACATGCCCCCTCCTCCTCCTGTCGCCTGGCCTGACCTTTTCCTTCTTGTTTTTCCTCCCCCCCAAAAGCCTCAGAGGACCGTGAAAGCTCTGTATGACTACAAAGCCAAGCAGAGCGACGAGCTGAGCTTCTGCCGTGGCGCCCTCATCCACAATGTCTCCAAGGAGCCCGGGGGCTGGTAAGGCTGAGCGGGGGCTGGGCTGTGTGTGGCAGGGGAGCTTGGCTTGTCCCCTCTTGGTGACGAGACTCAGGTGCTGGCTGAGCTCTGACTCCCTTTGTCTGCCGCTCTGGGCTGGCTCTGAGCTATTGTGCTAAGTCCTTGGGGAAGGTGGCTTGGTGCACGCACCACTTGGGAAAGTGGATAAACTACAATGTTAACAGTTCCCATTACGTCATGTATCTTTTATATCATCATATATTGTATGCTATTATAATTACAACAGCAGCTACCGTCTATCGAGGTCGTACTCTGTGCTGAGCACTCTAATTGTCTCCATGCATTGTCTAACCAAATCTCCACTGTAGCCCTGTGGTTGTGAATATGATTATCTTTGCTTTACAGATGGGGTAAATGAGGCTTTCCAAGGTCACATAGCTACTAAATAGCACAGGCTCTGCCCATTCCACAAGCTTGTGTGTTGTTTTCAATTCAAATTCTTATGCTATTGCTTAGTCCCGTGCTCTGTGCAATGGCCCCATCCTGAATTGAAAAGAGTGCATCTTTAGGCAGTTTCTTGAGTGTGCTGGGGTTTAGATACCTCGTCCCTTTTTCACCTTGGAAGAAAATTTCACTGCTCATTGATAGGTTGTTAGGCAAGGGGTTTTGTGGGGTCACTTCTGAGAGCAATAAGAACTTGCTCATAACCATGCACCCT
This sequence comes from Microcebus murinus, assembly GCF_040939455.1. Classification (NCBI taxonomy): domain Eukaryota; kingdom Metazoa; phylum Chordata; class Mammalia; order Primates; family Cheirogaleidae; genus Microcebus; species Microcebus murinus. The sequence goes on from NC_134123.1 coordinate 30,346,163, forward strand.
GGCAGAGATTCAAGCACCTCACAAGATTGCCATTTCTTCCTCCCACAACATAGCTGGACCTGACTTAAAAAAATCTGAATAGTAGTGTGTAGGGTGTATGGAATGCTTATTTGTGTCAAGCACCATTTTAAGCACTTCATTGGAAATAACTCATTTGATCTACATGGTGACCACATAAATCTGGTTCTGTCGTTGCCTGCATTTTACAGATGAGGAAACTGAAGCACAGAGACATGTAGTGACTTGTCCAGGGTCACACAGCAGGCTGAGATTTGAACCCTTCTGAGTCCAGAGCCCACATTCTTAACCTCATTTATCTTTGAGGTCCCTCCCTGCTCTCCTGCTCTAATTCAGGGATTTCCAAACTTTTTCTTTAAAAATGAGAACCTCATTTGAAACCAATTCTTACTGGATCCCTAGAATCAAAAATTGGCAACAGCATATAAGATCTGAGAGGTAGAATGTAGTGAAAGGGGAAAAAAGAGAAATGGGCGACAGCAGAGTTATCTGTTGAAGCTGCAGTGGGGCTTGGAGCTGCCCAGTTTGGTCCCCCTGCTGTCCCCACTGCAGCTGTCCCCACTGCAGCCCTGGGTCTCCTCCTCGGAGGCGCCCAGGCCCAGTTTGCTGACTTGTGTCATCCATCTGCCCTTCCCCGATTCAGCGGTTTGGCTTTGCCGAGGTCCCTCCCTTCTAAGTGGCACAGCCCGGGTTCAGGTGTGTCCCGGGCCCGTGGCACTTCCTCATTGTGCTCCTGCACGCTGCTCTGTCACCGTCCTCGTCCTCCCTGGGTGGCTGGAGTCTAGACAGTTACTGCAATTCACTGTTTTGCGTTATGTGGGAGACAGCCTCCTGCCTCTGGTATGGAGTGACCCAGATGTCGGCTCTTGTCTTGAGATGGAGTAAGAAGCTGGTGGAAGTCCCTCTGGCGAGGGACTATGGGAAAACTGCCCATTCCTTGTTCTCTTTCTGGTGACAGTACCGCCGCCCAGGGGGCTGCCTGCGGCCCGCCCGACCACCTTTCTTTGCATCCTCCCAAACTGGTTCCCCTGAAGCTGGGGGGAATGAATAGTTTTAGTCCAAACCAAGATGTTTTTGAGAGTGAAGGGAATGCTATCATTAATAATTACACCCGGGCGACAGGTGTAAAGTGCCCAGTCCTGTGCAGATGGGACGTAGGGTCGCCCTATGTTCGGCCAGCCTTGCCCGAGGTGGCTGTGGAGCAGTCAGCAGCCCTGCGTTTCCGGCAGGTGGACGGAACAGTCAGTCCTGCTCTTTCAGGCCAAAACATTTAGGCGCTTCCCACCAGTGTGGAGTATAGATTTGATTAAGATCCAAAGAGGCCTGGTACGGGGGGAAGACAGGTGTGTGATTATAAATTAAACATGAGGTGTGGACGCTCAGATGGCTGTGGGGACAGGATGCCGGGGTGGGGGAACACAGAGAAGGGTGCTCAGCCTAGGTGGCAGTCAGGGAAGACACCTGGGAGAGGAAGTGCCCGAGCTGAGTCCTACCTGGTTAGGAGGAAGAAGGTGGGTACGAACAGCAGGGACCAAGTCATGGAAGCCGGGCAGCTCGGCAGGTGCGTGGTGGGGACAGCGGATTGTCTGGAGTGAATGTCAAGTTTGGGTCACGGAGAGTCCTGGGGTCGGCCGTACCGGGCTCTGCTTGCCGGGCTAACGGGTCGGGGCTGGATTGTAAAGGCCGAGGGGAGCCGTCCTACGGCGTGGTTGCAGGTGCATTTGGAGGGGCCCTGGCTGCAGAAAGTGGCCCACAAGATGTCCAGGCTGGAAGGAGGCGGCCTGCATGCCGGGATGGACTTGGCCAGGGTGGCAGAGGGGGACAGAAGCTTGGAGGTGCTCGCAGTGTCGGGGGCAAGGCACATTCATGGATCAGTTATGTCCCTTGTTATTGGTGCTGCCATAAACTGAGGGAGCGGTATTTTAGCTGAATAACAACACAAACTAGTGCTGTGGCGTCCTTACTGCGTGCTGGGTAGGCACTGATCCACGCTCTTGGTGTAGGCCAGTTTCGGTGGTTCCAATAGACTCGTTGGAGCGGAGCGCTGGTGTTATCCCCATCTTCCGGATGGAGAGTAGGGGGGCATTGGATGTCCACGTAGCTGCTGGTGGAGCTGGAATTTGATTCCAGGCTGTCTGGCTCCAGAACCTTCTTCATACCAACTTCATCTCTTAATTCACAGCCTGAAATGGGGTTGAGCGTTTGTCTTATATATGGCCTCTTTCATCGACTCAAAGCATGGAAACTTTTGACTCTTGGCATCTTTGACCCAGCATTAGGATCATGTTAAGAGGAAGAAAGTGAGCCCCAATGACTCATTGGTGACTAGAAAGGAAAAAAACGGAAGCTCCCTTTGAGATGCTTCATTGTCACGGACAACGATCCCTCCCCTGGTCACTTGGCCCCTTGCTGCCCCTCCCCCGTGGGCATCGGGCCAGCGGCTGGGGCTCTCCTGAGCCCGGTGGGTTGTTAGTGCCGCCAGGGAGCGGCCTCGATGCGTTCTGTTTTCCTGCAGGTGGAAAGGAGATTACGGGACCAGGATCCAGCAGTACTTCCCGTCCAATTACGTCGAGGACATTTCCACCGCTGACGTGGAGGAGCTGGAAAAGCAGGTGCGTGTCCGTCACTCACCGTAAGGAGGGATCTGCCCACCCCGTTTCTCAGGGAGCCCCCCGAGCCGCCTCCGCGGGCGAATTTTTTTACCTGTGCTGCTCGTGGTCCCCGTGGAGCTCCAGGACAGGGAAGACAGAGTGATATGGAGATGGCGACTGTCCCCGAGCTGCTGTGGGTGAAAGTCGCTGTGACGAGCCAGTCGTATTTTAATCAGGTTGTGCTGGGCTGGAAGGCTTTGAATATGCAGGAGAATTCCCACTGGAGTGGAAGTGGCCAAATGGGGAATTTGTCCTCTGCTTAAAGCAGCTTGCAAATGAAACACATTTATTTTGGACAGCCAGACGCTCCGCACGTGCTCGGGGTGAGCAAGCAAGCGGCCTGACTGGGAGGTGAGATGAGGCCTCCGTGGTGACTTTGCAAAACTGGTTTTTGTTCCCCAGCTGCCTCTTGCCCGTAAGGCTCAGGGAGCAGCCACTTTCCGAGTGACAGCACCACACCTAGGATGACATCTTTGTAATGAGCCCATTAAGGTCCCATGAGAGCCCAAGGCATTTACTTTCTAAGGGTAATCTGGGAAGGCTTCCTGGAGGAAGGGGGGCACTTGAGCCTTAAAAGTCGAGTTAAACTTCAACAACCGAGAGACTGGCAGAATGGAATTGCAGGTGGGAGGTACAGTCAGCAAAGGGGTGGTGGGAACGTGGCTGTGTTCCGTGTGCTCAGGCTGAGGCAGGGACGTGACTCCCTCGTGGTGTGTGTGGCATTGCTCTTGCCTGCACGGTCAGCGTGAGCCTGGCAGGGAAGACGTGGGGATGGTACAGGCAGTCGGTGGACACGTGGTCTGCCAGCTCTCCTGACACTAAGATAGTCTCCATCTCAGCCGGACCCTGGCATGGCTCAAATGTGTCAGGGGACATGGAGCTGGGAAGGCTCACTGGGGCTCGGAAGGCCTTAAAAGCCAGATCACAGAGCCATGGATGGCTGCTTTCATGGGTCACAGGGAGCCACAGAAGGTTCTTGATCTGGGCTTTAGTGCGCCAGATAGTCCCGTTTCATCATAATGTCAGATAAAGGGTCTAGGATGTGTCGCGAAACCAGACCCGAGGAAGCCTCTTGACACCTGTTCCAGGATTCACAAGGCACGTTTTTGTGGGTAGCGAAATGAGACGCTGAACCTCCTGGCACCTGCTCACCGCCCGCTCCCTATCAGCCCCATGCTTCATTATTTAGCGCTGTCCCCGTGGACCCTGCCTGTGATGAAATCGCATTTTAAACAGTTCCACAGGCAGCGTCGCCGCTAAACGGCGCGCTTTGGAAACTGCGCGTGTTTTTATTATGCCCGTTACAACTGACGTGAGTTACGTCTTGTTTCTCCGCAGATTATTGAAGACAATCCCTTAGGGTCTCTTTGCAGAGGAATACTGGACCTCAATACCTATAACGTCGGTACGTGCACGCGCCATCTCAGCCTGATTCCCTCCCGCTGCCCACCCCCCCACCCCCGCGTGACCTAGACCCGCCCCGAGCAGGGAGGTGGCTGACCCAGGTCCCGTCTAGCCTTGGCTTTGATGCTGGCCCCAACCGGTCAGTGAGTAGGATGCTAGGTCTGCGTTAGTATCTGCCAAACTGCAAGTGCCCTCGCAGAGTCTGGTGCACGATACGTGCTTGGATGACGGTTACCTGTCACCGTTACCAGCATTGCTGTGACGATTTCCGGGACCTGCCTGTGTCTCCCGTGCGTTTTGAGGAAGGGCTGGAGCAGTTGGCTGAGCTGATGTGGGATGTGGAGTTGGGAGTGTCCCGGTCCTGAGCCCAGCTTTGCTGCTCAGTGGCTCTGTAGCCATGGGCCTGTCTCTTCCCCTCTCTGAACCTCAGACTCCTGGCTGCTCCGCTGGGGGGTCAGTCACATTCTGGAGTCTGCTGCAAGGGAGGAGGTGAAGGCCCGGCCCTGAGCACAGGCTGATGCAGTGGTGGCAGGGCTGGGAGCTGCAGAAGGCTGGAGTGGCCTGCTCCCGTGAGTGGCCCCTGTTTCTGCAGGCCTGACACCCCAGCCTGGGCTCGCCACTCCCAGACTCTCCCTGGGGAGGCCTGTGCATTGTCCCCTAGGCCTCAGATGACAGCAGTCCCAGGAGCTTCTGCTTTCTGCATTATAATGCTCCCCCCCACCCTTTACAACTATCCAGTACGATAGGTAGGAGAGGGATTCTTCACTCCAGTTAACAGATGAGAAAACCAAGCTCTCAAAGGGACCACGGCACCCGCTGAGGTCCCGTGGTGAGTTAACAGATGGGCCAGGCCTGGGGGGATGCAGGACTCCTTCACGTCTGAGGTTTTTGTAGCATCTCCGTGGACATGTTCGCGGAGCAGAGGCACACGGCTCGGCGGTTATGAGCAGGGAGCTCGGCGGCGTCAGGACCGAGCGTCACTGTTGCCATTACTGTGTGACCTTCCACCTGTTACATTCCCCCAACGAGCCTGCTGTCCCTCTTGCAAAATGGGCATAATGGGAACCGTACCCCCATGAGGTTGTGATAAGGGTTAAGTAGACACCATGCACGCCATCTATTTATAGATCTTGCCTGGCATCTAAGAGCTTAGAAATCTTAGCTACTGACATTACTTGGCAGATAATTTCCCCCCTAATAACCTCAATTTTCTTCTCTATGAAATACATTTTCTGTGTATAGAGAATCTATTCCACGACTCCCTGGTGACATCAGGCAGTGCTTGGTGTGCTCTGGCTCGTGGCCATGTCATTCCAGTCTCTCCCTCCACTTTCACGTGCCTGTGTCCCCCGTGGTTGTCTCGGATCTCTCTCCCCTTCCTCTTGCAAGGATACCCATCGGTGGGTTTAGGGTTTATCGTAAAACCAGGACGATCTCATCTTAGATCAACCCTTTGCACTCGCTTTCTTATCGATTCCTTTATTCTACTCGGGATTTAATTTTTTAAATACCCCCGATTTTACAAAGCGCGGCAGTAGAATAAAAAACTGGAGTTTCTTTTCATGCAAACTTATTTATTTTGATTTTTTTATATTTCAAATTATTGACACATTCAAAGAGTAATTTTAATCTCTGTAATGTTTCATGGTGTGAGCTGCTACCGACGGTAACCATGTCAAGTCACACTCGACATCCGAGTGCAAAGGGTTAAGATGCTTAACCTAAGTACGTACCCCAAGACCCTGGTTCTAAATGAGTCCAGGTTCACAGGTTCTGGGCAGTTGACACATCTTTCTGGAGGTCACAGCTCAGCCCACCGCACAGCTCAGGCAGTCACGTGCGGAGGGTCCAGATGCCGCCTGGCGTGTCCCCGTGAGCGCTGAGCACAATCGCGGCCGCGGCGGCTTGGTCTGGTGCCTGAGAGGAGCGGCTCGGAGTCCGCGCTTCCTGGCCTTCTCACGGGACCATCGGGGCTTCCTCTTCTTCCCTCCCGAAGTGAAAGCTCCGCACGGGAAAAACCAGAAGCCCTTCGTCTTCATCCTGGAGCCCAAGAAGCAGGGCGACCCTCCGGTGGAGTTTGCCACAGACCGGGTGGAGGAGCTCTTCGAGTGGTTTCAGAGCATCCGGGAGATCACCTGGAAGATCGACACCAAGGTAGGCACTCTGCGCGCCTGGGCGGGGGCCCGGGCAGTCTCCGGCGCCCTGCAAAGTCACAGGGGGGTCCAGGCAGCAGCAGCAGCAGGCCCCCGGGGCTGCACAGAACTCAAGGAGACACGGTGGATTCAGATGATAGGAAAACCTCTCATTAGGGAGAAAGCAAGGGAGCAGGGCGGTCTGGCTTGAGCCTTCAGAAGGCTCAGAGTGTGCAGCCTTGTCCTCCCTGGGGCCTCATATCTTGCTGGACTCACTCTTCCAAGTCCCCTGGAGGAAAGTTGTCCTTTTTAGGAGACTTTGCAGAGTCCCCAGGATGTGAACCATGGGGTCAGAGGCAGGAGGTGTTTTAGTATTTCAGTGACATCTTCTGTCCTGTTTGGCCCTGTCTCTCACCGAAGAAGTGCTGCCTTGCTCATCTTGATTGATTTGTTTCTAAACATTGTCCAAAGCGGCCTGGGTCCTTCCCCCAGGAAGCATCCGCCGAGTTCGCCTCCCTGGCTCTACAATGGGCCCTGGGAGCACAGCAGTCGACGAGACCCGTTTTTTTTCTTGCGGAGGACCTTCCCCTCTGGAAGGGAATGGCCTGTCCAGGGTCACCCTCCGTTGGGGCCCCCGCCTTGGGCTGGCAGCGTCTAGGGAAGGCGAGAGCTTCTGCATGGGAACTGGGGGGTTTGGGATCAGACAGACTCGAACTCGCATCCCGGCAGAGTCCGGCCCTGGAAAGCAACCAGACTTCCCTGGGCCTCCAAATACTTCACTCCTAAGTATGTAATGATCGCACTATCGTTGTACAAGGGTGACGCGGGAAAGTGTCACCACATCTTTGATGGTGGAGTCACGTGCCATCTGCTCTTTCTCGTGGCTGCAGAGCTGGAAGGGAACTGTAGGGTTTCCCATGTACGCGTCTCCCAAGGGACTGATTGTAAAGCTTTCCGGGCCCGCGACCCCTTGCTGCAGCTGGCGGGTCTCTCTCCTCCCTGGTACTTGCAGTGGGCACCGCCCAGTGGCCTTGTCCTCCCTCCCCCCAGGGGCCCCACTTCTTGCCTGTCTCCGGTCACCAGAGTCTCCTGGACTCACTCTTCCAAGTCCCCTAGAGGGAAATTGTCCTTTTTAGGAGACTTTGCAGAGTCCCCGGGCTGTGAACCATGGGGTCAGAGGCAGGAGGTGTTTTAGTATTTCAGTGACATCTTCTCCAGGACCAGGTGGCTGAGGGTGGGTGTGGTGACACAGAGCTGTGATTCGGGGTGGGAGCACTGGCTTTGGGTCAGGCCAGTCACTTAGGCTTCTGGTCTTGATGCTGGCTGTGTGGCCTGAGGGAAGCTACCTAGCCTCTCTGTGTTAATTCTGCCTCTCGGGACGTGTGCACCGAGATGGCATCCATCGAGCACCCAGCATGCATTGCAAAGCTAAGCACCCCCTGCTCAGTGACTGTTGTTACCTCGGTATCCTCTCAAAGCTCCCCGCTGGCTGATGGGGAGGCCCGAGAGGGCTGCCTGGTTTGGGGAGAAATGAGCAGCTCCCTCCTTGCTAGATGGGCTTAGATTTGACGGTGGGTCCTCTGAAGGGAACGGGCACATGACCTGGGCCCTGGGGACAGATCTGTGATGGGCATTCAGAGGCAGGCAGGGGGCTTTCAAGTTCCAGGGGCAAAGGGGCTAGAGTGAGGACAAGGATGTTGTCGTCACAGCCCGAGAGCCTTTGGAGAACTAGAATTCAATGAACCGTGACATTGTGGCTTTAGGGGGAGGGTTACGGGGAGAGGGCAAGTGACAGAGAATAGCCCCTCCCCATGCCATCCTGAGCCCCGTCTATTTGTGAGATCTGCAGCCGGCCAGGACTGAGCCAGACTCCAACCCAGCTAGAAACGTTAAAAGGGAGGAAGGATGGGGGGGGCGATTCTTCAGGAAAGGAAAACACTCAACCCTACTAAAGCTCTGAGGGCGCATCGGGGCAAAGTGGGGTTGGAGGAGGAAACTGCCAGGTGAGCGTGGGATTTCTGGAGGGCTGGAACTAAAGCTGGGTGACCCCAAACAGGAGAACAACATGAAGTACTGGGAGAAGAACCAATCGATCGCCATCGAGCTCTCGGACCTGGTGGTCTACTGCAAACCAACCAGCAAAACCAAGGATAACTTAGGTAACACCTTCCCCATGACTCTGCCCCCCAACTGCAGTGGAAATTTCCTTCTGAGCCTGACATTTTCAGGGATGGTGTTTTCCTGCTCACCCGTAGCTGCTCAAGGCAGATGCCTCACCTTGTGTTTGTCCTCGGGGTGAGGATACTGGTGGAAGAGACCCAAACCCACTTAAAGGGTGGGTGAGTTTTATACTGCTGCTGTAACAAATGACCACAAACTTAGTGGCTGCAGACCAGAAGTCTAGAATCAGCATCCCTGGGCCAAAATCAAGGTGTTGGCAGGGCTGTACTCCCTCCAGGGGGAATCATGTGCTTTGCTTCTTCCAGTCCCTGGTGGCTGCCAGCGTTCCTTGGCTTGTGGCCACATCACACTCATCTCTGCCTTTGAGGTCACAGGGCCCCCTTCTCTTCTACCTCCCTGTTATTTAATAGAAGGACCTTGTGATTGTGTTCAGCCCACCTGGATAATCCAGGGTCATCTCCCCACTTCAAGCTACTTAATAACATCCATGAAATCCCTTTTGCCATGCAAGGTAACATTGTCACAGGTTCCAGGGATTGAGACCTAGATATTTTGGAGGCCATTATTCGGCCTACCATGGGGCCCATTAAGAAATAGATCTTCCACCCAACACTCCAAAGTAGCAAGTTCTTTGATGATGCCATTTATATTTTATTTCTCCTTTCTTTGGGTCTGTGGAGCAACTCTTTATCTTTCATCTCAAGAATCTGTGATTCCAGTGCAGAAGCCCAGAGAACAATACTAAACCCCAGCGTTCACTCTTACTGGGAGGCAGGTCAGGGACAGATGCCAAAGCTCAGGACTGGACTCAGCATGCTCCCAGCATGGCTGTCCCCCTACCTCCCACTCTTACTTTTCCTTCCCGACGCGGGCACCTCCTCCTGTCCCCTCCCTTCCTGAGGCAGTGGCAGTTGATTCTCACTTCCACAAGATGCTTAGTTCATTCATTCATAGCATCCTTGATGAAAAAGTCTGGTTTTTTCGCCTGGATCTTCTACCTAAAACCATGCCCACCTTTCCCCTTCCATAACCCCATTCTATACCACTGTTGTGTTTTCTTGTTCAAGACTTTTGGTAGTTTTAAACAAGAAGTAAATTACAATGATTGTAGGCTAAAGGGCTGTAGGGAAGCTCGGCTTCCTTTGAACCTGTGAGGTCCCCCCCCCCACCTTCTAATACCTGTGACCCCGGGACAGCAAGAGTCCACAGTGGTACCAGTTATGGCCTTATCATCACTACCCCTCGCATGCCCTGCCAGAGAGAGACATTCCTGGTTTCCTCTCACACCCTGAGCATCCAGCCGTGGCACTAAGCATTAAGGAACGGTGACCTTTTTTTCTGTGTGTGCAGAAAATCCTGACTTCCGAGAAATCCGTTCCTTTGTGGAGACGAAGGCCGACAGCATCGTCAGGCAGAAGCCCCTGGATCTCTTGAAGTACAATCAAAAGGGCCTGACCCGCGTCTACCCCAAGGGACAAAGAGTTGACTCTTCCAACTACGATCCCTTCCGGCTCTGGCTGTGTGGCTCCCAGATGGTGGCGCTCAATTTCCAGACTGCAGGTAGAGGAGGGCTGGGGCCACCCGTCTGATGTGGAGTCTGGGAATGCCAGGGTTCAGCCAGGATGCTAGTTGGTGCGAGGCCCACCAGCTGAACGGAGCGTTGAGGGCTCTTGGATCAGGTAGGCCCCGTGATCACGAGAGACAGAGGCTAAGGTAGTCAGGCTCCAGAGAAAAAGGAAGTATGGTAGCTCACGTAATTATGAAGTCTAGGAGCTGGTTCTTGGGTGCATACTTTCAATGGGGTCTTCAGGAGGTCTTTCCTCTTGGCACGCCCCCTTCCACCGATTTTTATATGCTGGGGAAAACACAACATGCACAAATATTTGGGCACAAAATGGCAGCATAAATCCCAGTGCCTTGCACTTTTGCTATTTAAAGCCCCTTGGGGATCTTATTCACCAGTAACTTCCTTTACATTCCTTTTATAGCTACAAAGGATTCCACTGAATGGAACCATGATTCATTTAACAAGTCCCCGTGGGGGCCCAGTTAGCTCGTTTCCCATGGTGTGCTATCACGGACGGCACCGCGTCCTGTAGCCTTACGTGAGCCTGGTGTCTGCCAGCACATCTGTGGGACAGAATCCTCAAAAGGGCAGGGCAGGTCAGACAGCAAGTGCATTCACATTGTGATAAACTTTGCCCTGAAGAAAGCCACTGAGCCCAGTTGTACCTGACCCAAGCCACTGTGCCCAACCACCCTCCATAAAGAATGCAAATTGGCAGAGTTCTAATACACCATTTTGGCATAATTTCTACTTTGTTTTATTGAATTTTTTTAGCCTTTGTCCATCTGATAGGTGAAAATTGATATACTGTCATGAGAGCTTCTCTTACTGGTATTTCTTTCCTGAGTGACATTAATCAGCTTCTACTTGTTTAGGGAACGTTTGCATTTTCTTTCCTATGAACTATTCATGCTTTATCTAATGCAGTAGGTATTTATAGCATACCTTTACCAGAGCTCTTAAAAGGTTAAAAATTTTTATGTACATATTTGTCATTTGAATGGAAGTGTTTCAACTTAACGAAATTTTTTTTTTCTCGGTAGGCATTTTTAGCTTTTAGTAGGTTATAGTCTTTTATGGTTGTACATTTTGTGACATGCTTGGAAAGGTGTTCCCCAGTCTGAGATTGTTTTTGAACACCTCATATTTTCTTAGACGCAGATATCTCTTTGAACAACTGCCTTAAATTAATTTTGGAGGAAGGTATATAACTCATTTTCCACCCAGGGGGCCAGCGCCCTCGTGCCTGACTTACGGCAAGAGTTCACTTTCCTTCCCAGATAAGTACATGCAGATGAATCACGCGCTGTTTTCTCTGAACGGGCGGACGGGCTACGTCCTGCAGCCCGAGACCATGAGGACGGACACGTACCAGCCGATGCCGCCCGAGTCCCAGAGGAAGATCCTGATGACTCTGACCGTCAAGGTAAAGCCGGCTCTCCTTCTCGTCCGGGGGGCTGGGCCACCGCGGCCTTTGGAGGGGCTAGTTATGGTTGTCACCTTGTTTAAACCATCACCACCCAGACAGTGTTTGAGGATCTTGATTGCACTACACCCCAGGGTTACTGGGCAGGTGATGGAGGATTCCGTCTCTGGGGTCCCACTGAGGTCCGCCTCTGGCCAGAAGGAAATGGGAAGTGGTGATTTGGTCGTAAGGAAGGAAGTTTGTCCCCACTCTGGGCAGTTTTAGGCACCAAAGAAATTCATCCAACCTTCTGGAAGGTAGACGAATGAATTGCATTTCTCATGGGATTATGGAAGGAAGAAAGAAATGAAGCGTAGGTATCCAAATGTCTTTAAAGACAGACCTCTTACCCAAAGCATGCCACCCTCTCCTGGGTGCAGGGACATGGACTAAGCTTCTTGCCATGGTAGCAGGTGGGAGCTCACCCTTGGGTGCCTGAGACCCACACTTACCCCGAGGTGCTGTTGGAATCCGTCCACACATGAGAAATCATACTGGTGGCCGATTCAGCAGGTTGCTATGACTACTTCAGTAGCTCAGTCCTCTCAACAGCCTTCTGGGGAAACTGAGGCTGGCTTTGAACTCAGTCTGACTCCAGAATTCAAACACAACTCCATGCTAGATGGCCTATGTGGGGCATGTTCAGCTTTTCCCTGGGGGTACCCGGGGAATTCCCATACCTATATGGGGCTGAGCAGAAACTTCCTCCTTGTTCACTGAAGGATCAACTGCCAATGAGGCAGATTCATAAGAGAAAGAGGTTTATTTTCCATGTGTACAAGGAGAAACACAGAGTGATGACCCAGTTTCCCACTGGGGTCCAGAAGTTTATGTACTTTCATTTTAGAGGGTTGGAGGGATGAGGAATACAGGTCACTCTATCGAGGGGCAATAAATGGGTACTAGGAGGATGAATGGATGGGGGAAGTGGACTGACTTGTCAGTGAGTCTCTTTGGGAAAAATTACACTAACCTCAGAGACTGGTATTGCCTTGAACATGGGCTGCATCTTGATCTTCTATCCTGCAATATAGTGAGATCACAGGGAGGGGCAGGGAAGTCCACTGTCCTTTCTGATGGGTCTGTCTGGTGTTCTGCAGACAGAGGGAAAGCCCCTTCCCAAGGCCTGTTGAGTTCCAAGGGCCTTTCATTCAGAATCCTCTTGTACTAAGGAGTCATGTTTTGGGGTGAAACTCCCCGAGGTCCTTCACTTACCTGTGGTGCCCTAGGTCCTCGGTGCCCGACATCTCCCCAAACTCGGGCGAAGTATCGCTTGTCCCTTTGTCGAGGTAGAAATATGCGGAGCCGAGTACGACAACAACAAGTTTAAGACAACAGTCGTGAGTAAGTTGCCTCGGCCTTTTCTTCTTTGCGAGTTGCATCCCACGTGGGCCTGCTGTTCGTCGGGGATTGCGTGATCCAGGCATTTTCATTCCTCTCTCACCCACCATGGTTCAGCTCAGGGAGGGAAACAAAGGGCCACTTTATTCCATCGTTTCTCTGGCCATGACACCGGGTTGGTTCTCTCTGTGCCAAAGCCCGACCTGATTTATCCACCGAGTGGAAGGGTAAGCGGCAGAGACGCAGGGGTGGGGGACGGAAGGGCTGACCGGACCTGGGCCATCTTACTCGTAGCAGGCAGGAAGGACAAGAGGAACGCTTGCTCCTCCAGGAGAGGCCGGGAAGAAGGGAGCGTGAACTGTGGGCCTTTAAAGCCACGGAATCACTGCCCGTGGTGAAGGGTAGCTCTGTGAACAACTTAGGCACCAACGGGTTAAATTGCCATTATGGGCCAGAGGAAGTGGGTCACGCCTGTAATCCTAGCACTCTGGGAGGCTGAGGTGGGCCGATCGTTCGAGATCAGGAGTTCAAAACCAGCCAGAGCAAGAGCGAGACCCCCTTCTCTACTACAAATAGAAATTAATTGGCCAACTAATATATATAGAAAAAAATCAGCTGAGCATAGTGGTGCATGCCTGTAGTCCCAGCTACTTGGCAGGCTGAGGCAGCAGGATTACTTGAGCCCAGGAGTCTCCCTATCAGCTCACCAGGATGGGTTACTGGGGTGGGGGGAGTTGGGGGACAGGTATGCATCTATAACAAGATCTAAGAAACTCTGAGTATTTATTGGCATGGCTGCTAAGGGGGCTTTCAAAGCTGAAGGATGCAGACCGTTTTCCCTGTAGGGGGCAGGAGGAAGGCACCCTCTAATGAGCTTTGATCTCCTTCCAGATGATAATGGCCTCAGCCCTGTCTGGGCTCCAACACAGGAGAAGGTGACATTCGAGATTTATGACCCAAACCTGGCGTTTCTACGCTTTGTGGTTTACGAGGAAGATATGTTCAGTGACCCCAACTTTCTTGCTCATGCCACTTACCCCATTAAAGGAATCAAATCAGGTAAGAGGCATTTTAATTAAGATGTACAGTTTGGGCTGGTGTCAGTCTTTGGTCGGTGCTGCTGGCTTTAAAAAGAATGAAAAAGCATTTCGTCCTGGTTTTGATTAAATCACTGTGGAACTGGGTGGCTTGGAGAGCTGGTGCGTGTTCAGCCTGCCGCTTAGCAACTGGTGGGAGGAAGGGGGTGAGATGGGACACCCTGCTCTTCCAAGTCGCACTTGTACATGCAAAATCAGAGTCTTAGTCGATTGTCAGCCTGGCACTGTAGTCTGATTGCATTTGGAAATGTTATAAGCCGTGTGCCCTCCCCACAGCCAGGCCTCGGTCTGGCCTGAGCTCCCTGGCTGGCAGCAGGACAGGGTTGGGAAGAGAGAGGCCCTTGATATCTGGGGGAAGTTACAGTCTTGGGTCCAACTCTGAGCTTTCAGAATTTGCCCTCCTCTTCTATAAAATGGGGAGAGTCAATTGACTTTGAATTGTTACCATTTTCTTCCATGCTGAACAAAACCCAGAACACCCCTTCGTGATTATTTGGAAGGGGCATTTGCCCGAGACCAAGCTGGGTCATGTGACAAGCTCTTAAGGCTCAGGACACCAAGTCAGACCCAGTGAAACTGAAACTTCCCAGAGCTAGACTCCTCGGGGCGAATCAGGGCCCAAGAGGCTTGGTGCTGCTTCTAGAACCTGTCATTTCTTAAAAAATGTGACTGTCTTTGGGTTATCACGTGGGCCGTTGCTGAATTTCCTTCTTCTCCCGTTCCTTAGTATTTCTGATGCATGAGACGTAAGAGAATAGATACTTCTGGGTTCCTCAGGAGGTCACTGTTCCCTTGTTTTCTAAGGATCATTTTTCAAGAGAAAGATTATCGTCATCAGTCTTTTGGCCGGGTGTGGTGGCTCGTGCCCGTAATGCCAGCACTTTGAGAGGCCAAGGTGGGAGGATCACTTGAGGCCAGGAGTTTGGGACCAGACTGAGCAAGACCCTATCTCTGCAAAAAAATAAAATAGTATCTGGGCATGACAGTGCATACCTGTTGTCTCAGCTACTCAGGAGGTTGGGGCAGGAGGATCCCAGGAGTTTAAGGCTGCAGTAACTATGATGATGACACAGCACTCCAGCCCAGGCAATAGAGGAAGAACCTGTCTTAAAAAAAAAAAAAAAAGTCCTTTACTTGGAAAGTTTGGATTCAATGAAAAACTAAAAAGAACTGAACTAGATTTTTTTTTTTTTTTTAATTTGGAACATCTCAGACATTTCTTCTGTTGGCCTAATTTTTGAGCAGCAGGCATGTTGGAGGTTGCAATTAGAAAATCCAGGTTTCCTGGGCCCCCCACTCCAGTCTAGGGTGGGGCCCAGGAATTTGCATGTGTTGCCAGCTGCTCAGAGGGCCCTTGCATAGCACTTTAGAAATATTCATTTTTATAATTTAACAGTAATGGGTATTTATTTGTAAGAGGCCTGATATTTGGCAACCCTCTTGGTTAACTTGCCCACACTGTAAAGTACGTTAAACCCAGCAATTAGACTGTGATTCTTTAATAGTCTAATAACTAAGGCTTTGAGTGATATCCACTGCTGCTACAGGAAGTGTAGTTTTTGGTAAATCTTTCTGATCCTGGCCTTGATGCCATGATGGAGTCCTTTCTATGGCAGTTCTGCCTGCCCACCCCTAACCTGCCTCCACCAGACCCAACCTGCCCCCCAGGTACCTGCTGCCCTCCTCAAGGATGATGGGCACGAGGCTCGTAACCTCTAAGGCGTTGGAGAGAGGTCAGAGTGGATGACACCACCTCTGACCTTGCTGGCAGAGCGTGTCAGTTCATCTAGGAAACGCACTGAGTTGGCTTGCCCATTTGAAAAAACAAAACAGAACCTCAAGGATGACCCTGACACCTCCGCTGTGAGCCACTCTCAGCAGGGACCTTCTCTCTCCCGGCAGTGCCTGGCAAATGCATATTCATGGGAGGAATGAAATAAAATGAACAAATTCCTTTGTGCATAAGGCAGCGAGGGTCTCTGAACTCAGAGAAATAAACTCTGCCCGTTGTCATTAGGGACGCACTTAAGCTTTTAAGCCAGCTGGAGCTCAGGAAGGGAAGAAACAGCACTTACTATGTTAGGTACCTTAAATTCATTCTTTTTAAATCCTCACCGTAATCCTGTGAAAGGGGTTTTATCATCTCTGCTTTTAAAATCTGACCACTTTGAGGCCTCGAGATGCGAATTCACTTGCTCAAGGTCACACGCCTGTAGGACCGGTGCTGGGAATACAAACCCAGGAATGTCTAACTTCAAACCCCGAGTTCCTACTCTGCAGGCTGCTTTCCTGATTCTAAAGGCCTGAATACTCATCTTACTTTAAAATGTGTTTCTATTTCCCTTTCCCTAGTGAAATGACCAAAAACAAAAAAGGGAAAAAAATCCCATTTCTTTTGGTAAAAGTGGGAAACACCATTGAGCCCCAACTCCCACCTCCATGAAAGGCTACCCAGTGCATAAAATGAAACTTGGGCAGTGAGAGGAGGTGTAAGAAGCTGGAGATAGCTGGCCATGGGGTGCTAGAGCTCCTTGTCTCCAAATTCAGAGTCACATGCCTGGAGCAGACAGCATTGGCTTGCCTGGAACCACGCAATTGGGGTACACGGGCCCCCTGCCAGCCTCACCAGACGGTACAGAGCACACAGCCTTCCAGTTCATCTGAACAGCCAGTCAGCACCCAGACTAACACTGTCCACAGATCAGCTCATTAGAGCCTCAGATTCTCAGGCCCCGCCCCGGAGCTCCCAAGTCAGAATCTGCATTTTAACGAGTTTCACAGTGATT
Source organism: Microcebus murinus (assembly GCF_040939455.1). NCBI lineage: Eukaryota > Metazoa > Chordata > Mammalia > Primates > Cheirogaleidae > Microcebus > Microcebus murinus. The sequence goes on from NC_134123.1 coordinate 30,362,805, forward strand.
CACATCTACTGTAAAGGTGGGGTATCACTAGGCTAGACTGCAAGAATTCTGTGGCTATCTATCCAGGCAAAAAACAAACCAACATCATCACATTGCCTGTAAGAGGGAAATAGGTCAGTATAGCAGTATTCAGTGCGAACAATGTCCCCAGAATCCTACAGGGAAAAGAGTGGGTATAAAACTCTCAGGTTTTATACTAAAACTGTCACTCAACTATAAAATCAAAGGATGGATGTTTTCAAACATGCACAGTTCAGCAATTACACGTCCCTTGAGCTCATTTTGGAGAAAACAAAAGAGGACAAATTTAGCTCACCAAGACATCCACATAGAAGTTCTGTAAGCACCTAGCCATTTAAAAATACAAATTAGTGCATTTTAGTGTGTGTAAATTTTATATCAGAAGAGGAACTTGAATACTGAGCTCTGGTTAGTGAGATCTGCACGCTGGGGAAAGTGTATCGATGATATATATAAAGAAGATGGATTGATGGGTGGATACATACATGATAAAATGAGTACAGTTGGGCCCCGCATAGCTGTGGGTTCTACGTCTGTGGATTCAGCCAACCTGGATTGAAGATATATTTTTTAAAATTACATCTGTATTGAACATGTACAAACTTTTTTCCTATACTGTAAATGATACAGTATTACAACTATTTACATAGCATTTATGTTGCATTAGGTATTAAAGTAATATACATATGATTTAGAGTATATAAAGGAGGATGTGTGTAGGTTATATGCAAATACTGTGCCACCTTCTGTGAGGGACTTGAGTATCATAGATTTGGGTATGCTGAGGATATCCTGGAACCAGTCCCCCCAGATCCTGAGGGGCAACTGTATAGTAAATGGTTAACAGCAGAATCTAGGTGGCAGGTGTACAAAGGTTCCCTGTACTATTCTTTTCGCTTTGCTGTATGTTTAAAAATTTGCATTAAAAAGTCAGAATAATCTAACTAAGCCTCCCTTTGTGGGAGAATAATGCTTACAAGATAGAATGCAAACACACACCGTGTCCTTATAGGAACAGTAATTTAGGAGAAGAAAAGGAGAGAAGGCGCAGGGCTGTATAAGCTGCTACTTTCCCCATCCTGAGCAGTACAGAGCAGGAGAGTCAAATCACCTGAGGGTGTAAAATGTTCGCTCAGAGAAATCAGCCGAAACCTGACAGGTGGAAGGCGCAAAGAGTGGGAGTGCCCCAGTATGGTCACTGTGGGTCTTGGAGAATCGGTAGATAGAAGGTAAGTGCTTTCAAGACAAACTAGGGCCACAGAAGGGATCTCTGAGATACAGTGGGAATGGTAAGGCTACAGTCCCCAACTCCCCAGGCAGGGGACTGGTACAGGTCTATGGCCTGTTGGGAGCTGGGCCACACAGCAGGAGCACAAAGCTTCATCTGCATTTGCAGCCCATGGCTTCCATCACCTCGAAAGCTCCACCTCCTGTCAGATCAGTGGCAGCATTAGATTCTCAGAGGAGCAAGAACTGTACTGTAAACTGCACATGCCAGGGATCCAGGTTGGGCTCCTCCTGAGGATCGAATGCCTGATGATCCCAGGTGGAGCTGAGGCGGTGATGCTAGTGCTGGGGAGCGGCCGCAAGTACAGATTATCATTAGCAGAGAGGGTTGGCTGCACAATAAATGTAATGCACGTGAATCATCCCGAAACCATCAATTGTCTTCCATGGTGCCAAAGAGGTTGAGGACTGGTGTGGTATAGGGTACTCTCATTTGGGACTGAAAAGAAACTCAAAGAGATGCGTAGCTGACCTTGAGAAAGATACTGTTATCAGTGGTTTCCTTTTGGGATACAGAGAATGCTTGGGAAGAGTTCTGTTCTTTTATACTAAATCCAAGCACAGTTTTGAGATGTATTCCCTTCCCCGTGACTTGATGGGGGAGGGGAAGATTCAGCTCCAGCTTGGCCTCCCCCCCAAATAAAACATTTAAGTGGCTGTCAGACACGGGTCTGGATTGTAAATAGGGAATGGCTCTCAGAAGAGGATGATCAATAGCTCTGCGAACTGCCGAGGGACAGGAAGATTTCTTCCCATTGGAAATCTTTACAGAGAAAACACACTCCGTGGTGCTGTGCTTTGTAAAGACCTGAGTGGAGGAAATGGACGTGAGGATTCACGACTTCTTTGAGTCTTTCAGCCTCAGGAGTATTTAAGGAATTGAACCACAGCTGCAATCACTTTAAATTCTCAATGTGGAATGTTCTTTGGGTTTTAATGTCTTCTGAGTGAATCACTTTTATTTCTAGATGGGAGATATTTTTAACCTTCCTTCCCTGTACGGACCTGTCAGTCAAGGCTGCTGGCCACTCTGCCCAGCCATCAGGATGGGGACCTCGGACTTCCAGAAAGTCAGAGACCAGCCTGGGACCCAGACTTCTCTACTCCTTGAACTGGGCCTGTGATCCCTGGGTATCCCAAGAAATGTAAGGTCTGACACATCAATTACACGCCATTGTGTTTTCTCCCCCGCTTCTGCTGCAGGATTTCGGTCTGTTCCTCTGAAGAACGGGTACAGCGAGGACATCGAGCTTGCTTCCCTCCTGGTTTTCTGTGAGATGCGGCCAGTCCTGGTGAGTGGGAAAGGCCAGTCGGGGCTCCCCGAGCTGTGCCTGCTCGTGGGGTGGGTTATCTAGCCCGAGCGTGAGATTCACAAAAGAATTCCTTTTTTGCTCTAGCAGTCATGGGTTTCTCCTCCCAGCATCTTCCTTTCTTGGAGAATGCTGTGTGACTCTGTGAGTCAGAAAGGGCAAAGGTCTTGGAAGTTTCTCATAGCATTATTTAGACCAGTTAATGCCCCTCTAGGTAAGCTCATCCTTTCTGGCTGCCTTTTCTCTGCCTGTTGGTCTTTGGCAATCCCTTCCCGTGGTCTTGAGAGCCTTAGCCCATCCTGGGGACTCAAAGTTTCCATAGTAAGGTGGTACTTTTGTGACTGCTCCTGGAGCAGCCTCCCTTACTTGGTCCTCTTGGTTTGCCGTGGCCTTGAAGACACTTAGTCTCTTCGCTTCTCTTTGGCTGACCTCAAAAAAAAAAAATTGTGATTCTGGATGCCAGTGGGTTGATGTGGCCCGGGATACTCATCTTGTGTTCTCATCGTGGTCGTTTTCTGGGTAGAGAAGTCACAATATGTAACGTTTTTCGTCGCTAAGAACTAAACCGTGATATTTGGAAGTTGCTCGTTTGGCGACTTCCAGAATATAGGTGAGGACCTTCAAATGGGAGAGGGAAATGGCAGGGGTGGGGACACCTTTTAACAGTCATAGCAAGTCCATGAACTTGACTCAGAGGAGAGAACTTTAGGCTTTTCGGCATAGTTGTTCCCCTAGTTTCATCTTTTGCAACCTTAGTAGTTTTCCATTCCAAAGCCTTCTAGAGGCATCACAATGACAAAGGATGCAAAAATAAGGAAAGAAAGCCAGAAAGCAAAAACAGGGAGTAGAGACTTAAAAGACAGAGTGATTGGGAACCAAAGAACCTGAGACAGGCATCACTTTTTGTTAGTGTAGAGCAAGCTCAGCATGGCACGATTCTGTCTCGAAAAGATAACAGGATCGATAAGGAAAAGTTTTCCATTTTGAAACAAATTTTAAATGTTAGACTATAAGATAAATGTCACAATTATATGAAAATTATAGTTTTTATTTGAACCTTATCAAAAAATCACCTTCCATGATTTTTATTGTGATAGAAATTATATAAATTCCTCCCTTTACCAGGGCTAGTGACTTGGCCAACAAATCCTTGCTGAGAATGCCCACGTCTTAAAGTCCTCCCCTTTTATAATGAGTGATGTATTTGTCAGTTTATCGATAAGACTGAAGTGTTTAATAAGTCCATTAAAAGACTTAAGACAGAAGTATTATTTTGTATATAGATGGTTAAAGGAAAACCAAACAACCCACAAAACCACAGCCCAAATTGTGGGGGCAGTGTGAGTGTAGTTTTATAATTAGAGGGGAAGGTCAGTGTTTGGTATGTTGCTTTCTTCATTTCCTTAGCCTATGCATTCTTTGTGTAAGTGTAATCTTACAAACTCATGTATACATGTATGATTTTTTCATCACTTTGGAGCTGGATCATTGTCGCTGGGGAGTATCCTAGGTATTGTAAGGTGTTTAGCAGCAGCCCTGCCCAGGACTCACTAGATGCCAGGTACACCCCCCAATAGCAACTCAAGCTGTCTCCAGATGGTGTCTAATGTCACCCTGAGTGGCAAACTCATCCTTAGTTCAGAACCACTGCTTTTAAGTGAGATTGTAAGTATTTTTCATACTAGTATCTGAGCTTCACTAGCATTTTAATGACTGTTAGACTCTTCCATCAAGTTGACCAACCATAAATTAACCCTTCCCCTAGGCTGAGCATTAAGATGGCATCCACTTGCAAATAAGGCCATCACACACATCTTCAGTTGGGTACCCGGTCCCGCCTTTAAGTCAGAATTAATTATATGGAGTTAGTAGGATCAATGTAGCAGGATGGTAAAATTGTAAAAGGTGCTCCTTCACCAAAAGCCTTAAACAAGTAAACTTGAAGATCCTTTGATAAGCTTACCTCCCCCCAGCCCACCGAAGGATCTGGGATTCATCTCGCTGTCTAGGAAAGGAAACCAGTGCCTTCCGCTCCGGGTACAAAGAGGAAGCCCAGCATACAAAGAGATACAGCACATCTGCGGACATTTCACAGAAAAATCAAGCGACAAAAATGGTTTCAGATGGCAGTAGGGTCTCATTCATCTAGGTATGACTCTAAACTCTAGGTCCTGCTCTGCAGGGTTGTCATAAACAATCCAGAAACATTATAAATAATTTAAGTGATTAGGTGTCACTAGCAGCAGAGAAAGTTAGTGTATCGAAAAGAAAATTGTGCATATGTACATTTGACTTCCCTGATGAAGAACACTCAATGTGTTAGGGGGTGCGGGGAGGGGTGGGTAGTTCCAAATGGAAAGTTGATTTTCCCAAATCTGCTTTCTACAACTTTTAGGGGAAGAGATTTCTTAGCATGTGCACATTTTATTTCAGCTACCAGCTCTTGAGATTTTGTTTAATTCCACATCTGTCACCTGGTTCTTTGCCACTCGGCATTTCTGTCTACACTGGGATGGTGGGGAGGGGGGGGTTCTCTTTTAGGAAGCCAAGCCAAATTGCACTCGATAGACTTGGACCTTCTCCTGGGTGCTCAGGGTCAGACCTTGTTTTATGTATCACCATATCCTCTGGAAATCCAGGGAGAGACTCTGGTAAACAGCCTCAAAAGAAAGACTTGTCTGCTCAATTGATCCGGCAAGGGCTGAAATGCAGTTTACTCGTAAAACATTTGTGGAGAGAGAGTGTAAAGCCCCAGGAAAGCACTTCAAACACCTTCTGAAGAAGCCATTTCCATGTCACCATTACTCTATCAACTCTCAATCCTTTACTTTGTTATCTGTATATATGGTTTATAAGGAACATTTTTAGCACCATTTTATTACCTGCTATATTTAATTTGAGACGGAGGGAGAGTTGGAAAAAAAATCCCACAAACAGCCTATTACCACTGTTAGCACCTTGGTAAATTTTTTTTTTTTTTTGCCTTACAGTTTTTTGCATGTGATAGGTCCATGGTTGGATTCATTTGTGTGCCCCTTCTCTACTTCACAGATGCCTTTAAGCATATTTTTTCATGTTATTTGTTTTTCAAAGCTATTGATGTCTATTTCATCAGATGTAGGTCTCTAATATACTTAGTCATTCTTCCCACTCAGGGACAGTTGTTAGCAGTTTCTTTTTTAAAGTAAAAGGTCTTAAAAGAAAATGAGGAAAAAAAAAAAAGGTCTTCATGTATCATTTTTTGATTAAAAATTATTTGCCAAGGCTAGATATTTAGCAGATTAATAGATCTAAGAAAGAAAGGATGATATTTTTTGATACATGTTGAATTATTCTCTGAAAGTAAACAGTTTCTTTTAAGATGATGTATTATATATTTACTCTTGCTTTAATGGGAATGGACCCCCACTCAAATGATTTGAACTGGCCAGATTCAGAACCCTGGGGTGGGGAAAGTATCCATCACCATCAACTAGCAACCGGGCAGTTGCTAGAGGGCGCATTTGAGAGACCTGGCTGCTCTACGATTTGCTGAGTACTGAGCCTCAGTGGCCTGTGGTTTGCTTTGTGCTGGGTGGGAGCTAAGGTGCAAGGGGTAGAGAGGCTCAGTGAAAAAAAAAAACCAGGATGTTGTGCTTCTGGGTTGAGGCTCAGCCGCATGCAGCTGTATGAATCCCTTTGCAGAAGAGCTATAGCACACACTCTAGAACCCTGGAGGGCTGGGAGCTGCACTCTGGAACTGAGCTGGGTCCTGGTTTTTGAGGTTGGAGAAGATTTCCATACACTCGGAGAGCCCTTAGGGGCTCTCCTTGTGCTTCATCTGCTCACATTTGTCAGGTTGCCAAATGTCAGCTCCAAAAAGCAGAAACTTGCCTACCCACCAACACCCAACAATTTGACATGACTACCTAAGCATGCAATGAAAAAACTGGCACACAGCAACTAGACAGACGCAGGTGAACACCTGGGACAGGTGGCTGGCAGCTGAAACGTCAGCCGCTAGAAGCATCAGATGAAAGTCATAGGCCCTTGCAGAGCTATCTAAGCAGAGCACTGGGAAAAACCTTTCTGGAATTTGGAGCAAATACTTGACTTGTTGAATTTTACAATTCAGCATACAAAGAGATTTGCATTAGTGACCCAAAAGGTAAGGTGGCAACCCAGAGCAATACTGCCATGTGAAGGAGGTCAAAGGACAAGCTGGGCTGGCAGGACTGATGCCAAAGACCTATCCGTGAAACAGTTAACAGAGGAAAAATTTCTCAGATTTTCTGCTTAAAAAGGGCTCATTTGGTCCCAGGTGGGATGACTAGACCACACCCCTCTTCATATTTTAGTAACAATTTTACATTTTGAGGATAAATTAAAAAACTCGGACTTCACAACACCACTAGATTGTCTATGAAGAAAATGAGTAAGTGTAATACCAGATTTGCCCTCGTCAGCACTGACAACTAGAAGGCAGCAGAATGCCATCTGTGGACTAGGAAGACAGAAGAATGCAGTGTTCAGCCATCCACATTGCAAGGCAGTCCAAATGTGGATATGCAAGATTTTAGATATGTATGCTGCTCAAGGGAAACTTCAAGGCAACTCCTGAATCAATGGTATTTTAGCCAGTAGAGAAGCTTCTAGATAGGGAGGTGAAGAGAGGGAAACCAGTTAATTTTACAGGACAGTTACATCCTATAGGATGATGACCAGTGTGATTAAACTTTTAGGATGGTAAGTGCCAAAGAAGGATTCTTGAATCAGAAGAAATATGCCTTAGTGAAGAATTTCATAGTGTAAAGCTAATCAAATATCAACAAAACCCAGGCACTGAAAGGTAAAACAAAAGGGTTTCACCTTTGATAACTGGGGAATCAGTTGGCAAATACAGCATCTTGGAGGGGGAGAAGTTCATGCGAATATTTTGATATAAAAGGAAAATGTAACTTAATTAGGATTGTTAAAAAACTGAGACTAACTAATGTAATAATTAAGGAGATAAACAGAAACTTGACCGAGAGTATAAAAATAAGGAAAAGGATCAAAGAAAAAAATTCAGCAAAGTAAAAACATACAGTAATTAAAATGAAAAAGAACTTATATTTAATTTGGTGAATGGGCTGAATTAGAAAAGAAATCCAGTGATCTCTTGCAGTGTTTACAAGAAGCAGGCCTAAAAGCAAACTATAAAGAAGGGTAAAGGCAAACAGGAATGGATGGAGGAGCCACTGGGAAAATTGGGAAAGAAAAGTATCACAGTAGAGATTAAGATCAAAAGTGCTAAAGACCATTAAGAAGAGGAGTATGTGATGATAAAATGCACGGTTTGTAAAGGGAGATTAGGAGTCTTTAGGAAACAGCGTAGTACCTAAATATATGCAACAAAAGCACCTACAAAGACAACTGGATAAAGGAGAATCAGGGTGTGATTCTAGTTATACACAAAATCAGCAAGGACAGAAGATCAAAGCAACTCACTTTTAGAGATGTTCAACTGTACAACTTTGTATCCTACAAATGGATACTGTATACTGTTAACTTCTACTTCTCAAACTTTATAAAGCTGATTGCATAGTTGGTCAAAAAGAAAACCTTAATACATTTTTAAAAATGATTTCCTAAGTCAGTGGCTATAACCTGATAGCATTTTGTCATCTTTTTATTACCTTTCAAATTTATTTTAAAGTGTATTTTCTAAATAAGGAAGCAAAACAAGTAAATTGCAAATAAAACATTTATGCTGGAACTATATTTAAAAGAAATAGTTAAAACATCACAGAACACAGACTAAAAACATATGCACTAAGTATTCATCTTGAGAACCTTTAAAACACCAGTAAAACTAATAGAAAAGAGGAACAAATGAAAGCCAATTGAATGAAACAAATGCTATTTCACCAAAAGACCAAAAAAAACAAACAAAAAAACCTCTTTGCCTATTAATAAAGGAACAAAGAGCAAAAATATACCAGAGTCAATACTGGAAAGGAGACTGAACCTAAGGGATGGGGAACCTGTGGTCTCAAGGCCACATGTGGCCCCTCAACCCAATCCAAATTTTACAGAATATTTTAATAAAGGGAATTGTTCTGTGAGGTTTGGATGCAGGTAAAAGGCTTCACTCAAGGATCCAGAAGGCTTCATGTGGCTCTGAAGCCTCCGGTTCCTCATCCTGAGTTGACAAAGTCCTATAGAAGACACTTGAAGGGTAATAAAACAGGTAGATCTACATGCTTTTATAGCTGAATTATATCTGGATTTAAATAACCTAATTCCAATTTTACTCCACTGAAGCCAATAGAAAAATGGAAATACAGCAATTACCTTGAAGCTATATAACTTCCATCTCAAAACCAGGGAAAGATAGTACTCCTAGCTCTCCCCCCACCCCATATAGACATAGGTCAACGTCACTTATAAATATAGATGTTAATTTCTAGCTATCTAATTTGTAGCTATCTATTAGAAGAGTAAGTTAATAAACAAAGAGTTTATTCCAGGAATGCAAGGATGGTTTAACACTGGTATAGTTAGCGACAAATTGAGAAAAAAAGCATAAACTACTAGATGCCACAAATGTAACCAGCCAAATGAAATAAAAAGTATAAATTTGTGGAAAAAGCATAAAAGCTCTATTTGCAAATTATGATTATATAGTTTAAAAAACAGATTCCAATTTTTTTTTTTTTTTGAGACAAGATCTCATTCTGTCTCACCCTGGCTAGAGTACAGTGGCATCATCATAGCTCACTACAATCTCAAAATCCTAGGCTCAAATCATCCTCCAGCCTCAGCCTCCTGAGTAGCTGGGACTATAGGCAGACACCACTAGGCTCAGCTAATTTTCTGTAGAGACAGAGTTTCACTCAGGCTGGTCTTGACCTCCTGGCTTCAAGCAATCCTCTTGCCTCAGCCTCCCCAAGTGCTAGGATTACCACATCTGGCCAAGATTCCAATTTTAAGGAGATTGATACTTATTTGTCTTGCATTTATGAAATCCAACCACTTCTATGTTGGAAATAAATGGAAATGTTGGTTGACCAATAGGGACAGGTAGGAAATTCCATTTATGATACTGACAAAAAGCATAACACATTTGAGAGTAACTTAAGAAAGGTATAGAGCTTATATAAAAAAAAAAAGTATAAAATTTTACTCAAAGACATAAAGCAACATGTAAACAGTAAAAGTTTATAGTAATGCTTCCAAAAGTGATGTTTGATTAGAATCAGTAGTATTAGTATAAATTCACTCAAACCATGTATATATACACACAGCTAGGTAGATAGAGAACTAAATATGCATGTGTTTGCATACGTTACTATAAATACATACATATCCTAGCTCTATCTGCTAAGAGCCTAGAACCAGTGGCATCCCACCAGCAGTGAACATCCCTAAGCACCTAGATATTGCTTTCTAAATATAATATGAGTCCCCAATACAAGAAATCAGAGGTCCTTAGACAAGTGGTTGATTCTGGAGCTGGGATAAAATATAAAATGAGCCTGGAGCATCTTAAAGTTCCAGTAGTTCAAGATGTGCCAAGAAAAGGATGGGAGCACATCAAAGGGGCCCAGGAGCCAGCTAGCAAGTGCTCCCAATGGCCAAAGCTAGAGCATTCTGGGCAACAAAATGTAATATGGATATTTTATTCCATGTGTTATAATGCAGTATGTCCGTGAATGGGTGAATGAATAAATGAGAGAGAAGAGATAGGTCTTCCTTTGCAGAAGAACTCCAGTTAACAAATACAGAAAGAATGAAGCAACTAGAAAGTTAGCAGTGGAACAGCACAGTACCAGCTGCCACAGGTTAGAGCCACCAGTGAAGGCTAACACTAGTACAAGTTGGAGAAATGGGATGTTCGCATTGTCCCCAAAGTATCTTCCTCCCAGAAATTTCCTAATTGGAAAGGGAAAAATAGCAGCTTTACGGTGGCTATCGCTGGCAGGTCCCATCTTACACAAATGGTCATCACCACCACCACCAAGATTAAGACGTGTCAATGTCACGGACTTCCTGATGTGATACACTGAGAAGGGCCCGTCCCTCCGGGGACATTCTTGCCGAAACTGCACAGCCTCGAACAAAGTCACGAGAAAAATCCAGGTGCAAACCCAAGCCTCTGGACGTTCGTGACCCAGAAACTAAATATAATGTGGAACCCTGGCTTGGATGTTGGAACAAGAACAGGACGTTGGTGGGAACCCCAGCGAAATGTGAATAAGTCTGTAGTTTAATGGTATTGCACCAACGTTAACTCCTTAGTTTTGCTGGTTGTGCAAGATGCCAACACGGTGGAGTCCGGGTGACTGGGGCACGCAGGAACTCTCTGTACCCTGACTGCAACTCGCCTGTAGGATTGAAATTTCAACATAAGAAAAAAATTTTTCCAGTGATTTTCTCACGAAAGATAAAAATCTAAACGTAGAGAATGCCATAAGGATTCTGTCACAGGCTAGAGAAAACTTAATGCCACAGGCTTACTATGTTTTCTAACTATATACTTGAAAAGCAAAAACTAAATTTTTTGCGTGAAAATTCAGACTCAAAGCCAGGAAATATTTATCACGAAATTCTTGACTCAAAGGGGTGCACAGAGTGGACAACTTTTTCCTGACTTGGGTGGGGTGACACAGCAGTTTGCTTGGTAATTATTCACTGCACTGTACCTGTGTTTTATGTCCTTTTTTGAATTTGTCTATCTAATCTACCTAGTGTTTGAAGGACTAAGTTATATAACTTAGCTGTAGGTGTTTGGGGAATGAGAAGAAGTGCGGAAGGGCTGCAGTTATAGAAGTATTCCTAGAAAAGTTGGATTTTGAACCTGAACCTGAATAACAAAGTCATTACATCTAGGAAAGCAACAGAGGATGAGAAGAAACCTTTTGTGTTACAAGGTTAAGACTTAAATGGAGTTTTGTGTGTGTTGTTTTATTCTCAATGGGGAGGATAACTGGTCTCCTTTGAGGAAGGGCATAAATTTAAGTGAAGGCATTACTGACTCTTATCAAAGCCTCACTCCGTACATTCAGTCAGTCACCAAGGACTGTCCTTTTACCTCTGCTGACTCCTCTTCACCTTTGCAATTACCTAGAGTAACCATCATCTCTCTCCCCCTTTCCCACAGTCACAGTTCCAGCCGTTACCCTGGGGGACATCTATGATGTTTTGTTAGGTTGTTAAAGTAGAGCAAGGTATGGTCTGAGTACATGTTTTTCTAAAAGTAAATGACAAAGGTGGCCTGTTTGTGCATGTTTTTGTAGCACAGGAGTCTTGCTCACACTACTCTTATCAGTAGGAGAGTAGCAAGTGACCCACCCTCCTGAGTAGCCAGCCCTCATGCAATAGTCACGGATCTTTTATAACATAAAAGAGGTAAAATGTCCTCGGCTTCCCCCTGCACTGAAACCCAAACTCTTTACCCTGAGGTTTTCCCCCCTTCCCCCTCCCTCCCCTTAGCATAATGGAGAGAATATTTTGGGCCCCACAATTGAAAAGGTATGGCTGGATACTGGTACTTATTCGACTTTCTTGACATGACCACAGACGGACCACTAGCAACTAGACAGCCCCACTCTTTAAGCCGATCCCAAGAAAAGAAACTATCTTTATACCAAGGGCAACAACAAAAGTCCCATGGACGCCTCTAATTGGCCTGGGTTGGGTCCCGTGCCTGGAGGTGGTGCCCATGAGATGTAATTCAATACTATACAATCACCCGTTTAAATTGTACAATTTAATGGTTTTAAGGATTTTCAGAGTTGGACAGCCATTACCACAATCAAATCTAGGAGGTTTTCCTCAATCCCACAAAGAAACCTCACTTGTCACCACTCCCTCCCACCCCCTGGCAACCATTCGTCTACTTTCTCTGTGAATTTGCACGTTCTGGACGCTTCGTATCAAGGGCTTCACACAATATGTGATCCTTCCAGAACTGGGCTCTTTCACTTAGCACCATGTTCTCAAGGTTCTTCCATGGCACAATCTGGCTTTTTAAGGCCCTTATAAGATCTTAAATTACCTGCCTCCTGCCTGTCTTTCTTCCCACTGTGCTGCTCTTTCTCGTCGGCTGGGCTCCACTTTAAGCATGCAGCTGCGTAGACACCTTTGCTTTTAAAGGCCAGAAGGTGCTGTAGGCCAAGGGAAAACTGGCTTAGATGGAAAAATAGGATCCTTGGGCAATGCACTTGCTGTTTCACAATAGAGCAACATCGCGAAGACCGAGAATTTTTATGAACGGCTTGCTTCCGGTACGATGACTGTGAGTTATTGTTACCTTTGATTAAAATAGGCCCTGGCTTTTCTGGGATAATCCCGGTCACAAAACTTCCACCCCATGCTCCCTTCGGGCACACCCGTGAGATGCCATGTCTCACGTTCCGGTTTGGAAGATGGGGTGTCACCTCCCGATTGTTTTGTCTCCCCTACTCTCTAGGAGAGCGAGGAGGAACTGTACTCCTCCTGTCGCCAGCTGCGGAGGCGGCAAGAAGAGCTCAACAACCAGCTCTTTCTGTATGACACACACCAAAACTTGCGCAACGCCAACCGGGATGCCCTCATTAAAGAGTTCAATGTCAACGAGAACCAGCTCCAGCTGTACCAGGAGAAGTGCAGCCGGAGGTAGGTCAGCCTTCCCCCCACCTGCAAATCCCAGGGGCTCTCCAGACCCAATGATGTTGGGCAGCTGGGGCCGGGCTTCCGGAAAGCCCCTAGGAATTGCTCTCTCTAGAAATCCTTTGATACCTTTGACTGTAGTTCTCTTCTCTCTGTAAGTTACAGTAATACTTTAAGCACCTGCTAATTCCCTAACTAAGTAGAACTGTTTTCTCGAGAAGAACACTTAAATGTAACAGTGAATATTGATGGTGACCACTAACTTTTCAGAGGCCCTTATTGAGTCCCCAAGAATGGGCTGTCCAGTGGTTCTAGATCGGACAGATACTCACCCCCCCACACCCCCCAGGGATGCTTCTTGGTTGTGCTGTAGGTGGGGAGGGACAGGCAGGCATGCAGAGCGTTGCGCAATGTGCCAGACAGTTCTAGGCAACAAAGAATTATCCTCATGAGAATGCTAATAATAGCAACCAACGAGCAATACTGTGCTGACCTCCTTACCCACGTTATTCTCACTTAATCTTTATTTCAGCCTATAGAGCAGGGGTTCCCAACCTATGGTGAATTGTATAATTATTTCATTATATATTGCAATGTAATAAAAGAAAAGAAATGCACAATATATGTAATGCACTTGAATCATCCCAAAACCATCCTCCCCTCCCCAGTCCTTGGAAAAACTGTCTTCCATGAAAACAGTCCATGGTGTCAGAAAGGTTGGGGACCGCTGCCATAGAGTAGTTACTACCAACGAGGAGATTCTCCCCGAGTCCCTACGTCTCAGCAGGAACCCACACCTCGCTTTCAGCTTCACACTATCCAGCTGTCAGTGACCCACAGACGTGTGGATAGAGAAACGTTATGGTGTTCGGGACATGGCCTGTTTCTTATGCTCCACTGGTGATGGTGACATGTGTTTTATTTCAGGTTAAAAGAGAAGAGAGTCAGCAATAGCAAGTTTTACTCATAGAAGCCAGGGTGTGTGCATGTGAGCGTGTGGTGCCTGCGTGCGTGCGCGTTTGCATGTGGGAGAATGTGCTCTTTCACACCCTGGGAAGACGCTTATCTGTGACGTCATCTTCTCCTCAAGCCTGCCATCAAGATGACGTGTCTGAAGACGACCCAACTGGCATGAGTTGGGGTGATTTCCTGCTAGGTGGTGGGTTTTTTTTTTTTTTTTTTTTTTAAATCTTGGACTTATACTTCTTAACTTATATTCTCTATAGAGGATTCCCCAAAACGTGCTCCTCATTTTTGGCTTCTCATGTTCCAAACCTCATTGAATAAAAGCAATGAAAATCTCGGTCAGTCAAGCCTCTGTGCACGACCTATACAGTGAGCAGGATTTCCTTTCTGGCCAAGATGATTCTGCTTCTAATGGCCCAGGTAATTGACTTTCACGGAAGACGAGCCGGAAATGTAAGGAACTAATTAATTATATGCTGAAAAGGATCTTAACTGAAAGGCAAACGATTCCACAAGGAGGTCATCGGATTCCCCAAGGGCCCAAAGAGGAGCCCTGTCCCCAGTCAGTGAGCTCAGCTCAATGCACTTTAACTACCACCGGCCAGCTTGCTGGCTAGACAGACCACCTGCATGGACCTCTTGAAGTCCACAAGAAGGGTTTGGGTGATGGGGGCCGTTCACTGTGACAATTTCTAATTAACGGCAGAGGCTTGCTCTGTGACCGGAGTTATTGAGCGTGGAGGTGGGAATCCTGGGCCCTCTTTGTTTTAAAAAGCGTGCCAGAGAGACCAGACCTACTGCTGCTGTAGCCTCAGCCAGCTTCCCTGCCCCTGCTTTGCCCTCTGCCAGGAGGCTCCAGCTTCACTCATCACCCAGTTGCCTCACTGAGCTGGCTGGGAGGCCTCTGGCCTGGCCCTGCGTCCACAGCTCTTCATAGGCAAGAGGTCAGTTTCCGGTTTGACAAAGCAGGTGTGAGTTGCATTTATGGGGAACTTTCTCTGGGTTGCCCAATTTTCTGGAGCAGTGAGCTAAGCTGTAATGGCTTAAAAGCATTAGGATGCTTCCAGAAAATCTCAAATGCAGCCATCCACAAAGAGGCAAACCCACCTAGTTGATGATAATACATGCAGTTGGTGAGAATTTTACACCGCTGTGTCTTGAGCTACCATTTCAACGATTTAATATGGCTTTTAAAAGGAGAGGATAGTGCTGGGGATAGGGGTGGTCAGTAGAGACACAACTTCACACTCAGTGAATTGAGAACTGACTCAAGGGAAAACAGGTGTAACGGTGACAAGCAATGACAGTGGCGGGGAGAAACAAACCAGCACTAGACTGGTGCTTTATGTGGGTGGAACTGGGCCCTGGAACCATTTGGCTCTCCCCTCGTTATCCAAGATGCTGGGCTGAGCACACATGTTTTGCTGAAGAACGTGGTAAAACCAACCAGGCTCTGAGCAGAAGACCCTATCTCCCCCTTCATTCCACAAAAACTTACTGAGCTTCTCCACGTGCCAAGGTTTTGGGGGAAAAGCTGTGGTTACTGGTCTCATGAACCATCTTCAACCATGAGCTCTTAGAGGCACTCACTTTCCCCAAAGCCAGGAGTCCAGGTAACAGCAGTCTGGCTCAGGTGGGGCTGTTATTTGGTGGTGCCACTTTATTATTATTATTCTCCCAACTGGGAGTTGCTGTTTTACTTGGCAGTCAGCTAGCGGAGGAAAGAGTATTCCTCTTAGTAACAATAGTAACAAATGTTCAAAGCAACTTTCCAGAAAGTTTGGGTGAAGAGGGCACTGAGCTGAATGCTGCCTCTGTAGCCAGTGCCCCCATTAGCTGTTGGCCTGGCAGCCACCGGAGCCCAATTATTGCACATGGCAATTTGCCCTGGTTTCTTTCAGCTCTGCCGTCACCTCTACACAGAACTCCGGTGCTGCTGCTGTCCTTACCTCTTTTTTCACCTTCCCACTTCACTCCATTTTAAAGCCAAAATGCTAAGGCCTGCATCCCCTTTCTGCTTAGAGTGGATTTGCTACTGTAGCAAAGAAATTGAGAAATGGCCGAATAGGAGGCAGAAGCTAAGCATCTCCTCAGTAGGCGCTGTGTAAAATCCATAGGCCGCCACAGAGCAGGCAGGGGATTATAACATGAATGGTGCTGGGAAGAACCTTCTGCCTAAAACCCTCTCCTCCTCCTGGTGCTACAACGACTTGAATCCACCCTTAGAGAGCACTTGCTTTGGTGCTTTCATCCTGACCTGAATAATCTGGTTCTCGGTGGCCCGAGTGGCTAAATCCATTCTCTCAGGAAGGGCACAGATGATATTATGGCTCTCCCCCGAGTCTATTTGATGCCACATAGCCTGGCTGAGGTGTGTCTGTTCCATGACTCTGGAAGCACAGGCAGTTCGGGTCACGCAGAATCGTAACAGGGACGGTCTGAAAGAGGACATGGCAGCAGCCCTGGTAGATCAAAACCATGCCTGCATGTGTATCACACGTTGTTTTTCTTCACCATTTCCCTAAGCGTGTTATTTACAACATTGGAAAAGTAAAAGGGGAAGGCTGGTTAGGCTTTTTGCATTTGGGAAACCTAGGTTACACCAAGTTAAATAATTTACTGTGAGACTTGAATGTACAAAAGGGGTGTAGAAGATCGTGTTTTCCAAATATGATCTCAGAGTGCTTTTGCCAGAAGTGTCATACCGGCCTTGTGTATGGTGGAACACGTGTGAGGACCTGCTGTTCTGTTAAGGCAGCCAGGCAACAGAATCTAATAATTTACCTTTTTTGTGACCTACTTAACATCTGAACTTAAGCCACCAAGGCCAATGGTCTTTATTTAATCTAAGCCAGGCTTACCCCTGGGTATCTGCCAGAGTTTACTGAGGAATATGCAGGCCTGCATACTTTGGGGGGATCAATTGTCAGGTCCTCACCTTCCTATTGTACTCTTTCCTAAGACTCATCCGGCCTGAGAAAATGCTCTTTTCTCACCTTACAAAAGAACACCCAGCCTTCCCCTCTCCAGTCTGACTGTAGAGCATGACCCAAGGTATAAAATTCAAAATATGGATGTTTGGAAAGTGAAAAACTCAACAACAGGGTAGAAATCCTTTTGCAAGGCCTGTGGTTCCCAATTCTTTGCTTTCGACAAAGTGGAAGAAACATCCAGTGTATTTTTGAGTCTTTCGGCACATAACTACGAAGGAGTTGGAGAATTGAGTGACACTGCTGTCACAAAACTACTTCTGTTCCTATCCACTTGTCTATGTGAACAAGGACCAACACCTCCACACAGAGCATTGTCAAGGGAGACTAGAACTGATGCTGTACCTTGGCTCATTCTAAAAATGATATTTACCTATAAATAGATGATAATAATTAGGGGGAGAGCCCTCTTCCTCTCATGAAATGATACATTTCCAATGAAGTTTTACTGTGTTTTGTAATTTGTTTGTTAAAATTTGTACTATGTGTTTATTGATCATTCTCAATTCAGGAGAAAAATTTTTTTAAGGCCTAGGGCCTTATGATAATAGAATATTATATAATTTTGTTAGAGATAAAATTAAATGATATGAAAGGCCAAAATAATTAGGCTAAAATTTTTGAGGGGGGAAGTGGTATGAAAATTCAAATTCAAGGAGTAAAAGGAAAAATGGGACTTTTCCTATTAAGAATTGTCTTGTTCCAGTTAACACTGGTCATTAAAAAAATTGCCTTGTTCATGTAATTTTTCAAAGGGTGATAGTGTCTATTAAATAACTATATTTAGAGCCCCTTGGCTAAATTTAAAAATGTAACAGTTTTATTTAAAAATGCAGTATGTCTACAATATGCCTGCACTTATATCCTTTGTAACTATTTATCACAAAAAATTTTAAATGTCAATGCAGAAATGTGCAAGGGATACAGAGAGTTTCAAAAGTCACTTAGGTGGAATCTGAGCATAAAATTTTAAGATTGCTGATCTAGGGCCACTAAATGATGAATTGTATCTGGAAGTGAGAAGAATGGCTATCAGGGGCATCAATCTTTTTGACTTTAAAAGGAATGTAGCTTCAACTTGTGTGACATTTAACTTTTTGGAGACACCCCTAAAAGCTATATTTCTAACAAAAAGTTAACAATTAGAGTTGTAAATATGCAGAATTACAAAACTGGCATTTGAAAAGCATTCAATGATTTGTCCCAGGTCTTTAATTTTCAAAATGTTTTGTTTTTGAAGAGCCAGATTCCACAGAGATCCTGTCTCTCCCAGAAATTTCCACATTTTCTATTTTTCATCAGGCTTTAAAAAGCTGTGTTTGTAAACTCGTGTTTCCTTATTAAAGCTTAATTTATTTTTTATATAAATAGTATGTGCTTGTGTAAACATAGAGAATTATGTGAACGAGCCCAACGGATGTTGGCTATTGTTAATGTGAACATTAAACAGCTGTATCACATTTTTAAAAAATAAAAATTTGGTCTAGATGAATACAGCAATCTGCTCAGAACTTTTTTCAAAAACTACTGTTTACTTTTTGTGCTCCCAAATAAAACAAAAAATAATGATCCTAATAATTCAGCCATGAGATAGGTACAGTTACAATTTGTTTTTAAAAATGTGTTTCCCGAAATAAAAAAAATAAAAATAAAATAACTAAAAAGCAAATAATAAATAAAATAAAAATGTGTTTCTATCTTATTTATCACACATTTCTATAGGTTACAGGTCTATCTTCAGCAAAAACTCACTCTATGTAAAAACCCAGGTGAATAAAATTAATACATGACTGCTCTTCAATTTCTCAACTATTGGAAGAATGTTTAGTGCTAGCAAGAGCTATGAGGTTATCATAAGCACCTGTATTTCTTAGGTAAGTGAGAGGCTAGTTCACTGTATTTTCTTGCCAACAGTCCTGGCACACAGGAAACCATTCTTATGGGTCTTACCTCTGACCCCCAGCCACCAATAACTGGACTAGTCAACCTGGTCCAAAGACTTAAGAACAGCCCATGACAAACCTCTACATTAGAGGATGGCCAAGGAGTAGTAAAAAACAAAGAGGAAGTAACTGCTTAATGATCATTTTTTAAAAGGGATACAACCGTAACTCTCATAAAGATATAAAATCAGTATCAATTCTATTTAACTCATTAATCATTTAATGGGAGAACCAATACTATTAACGCATTCAATACATTTTTTCAGAATGGGAAAGACCTTCACAAAAAAATATAAAAACCTCCCCCAAACGGATTAATTTAGCATCAAAATTAAGTATACTATGTGATTAGACACCACTGGAAGTTAAAAGGCAGCTATCTGAGAAACCATCCCAGACTTACGAGATCAAAGATATCACCCAGAGGAGGGAAGAAAAAGTACGTGCACTAGAAGCACTAGCTCACTGCTCTCTAGGACAGAGGTGAACGGTGCAGGCAGCTGCCTATATACGGATTACTCTTCTCTGAAGCAACGTTGGGAAATCACAGAGAAGCAATATGGGACATTCAGAGTGGGGGACAAAAAAGGTGACAGGCGATACGTACCACAAAATCAGAGAACGCCTGGGGGACTAACAGGAAACTAGAGCACTAGGGCACCACTGTCGTTCTGCTGGTGCAGCGTGAACTGAACTGCGAGACAGTTCCCACCGCTCCCACGGACCTCTGCTTGGCTGGACTGCAGGGGACGTTACTGGAGTCTTTGCAGAGCCATGGCACCAGACGACAGGTGCAGGGGGGATCGGGCAGCAACTAAAGCCATCCTGAGCTCTAGGGCGCACCGCGCCAGGTCTGCACCCGGTTGGGGAGACAGTGGACCGGGTTGGGGAGACAGTGGACCGACTTGTCGCTTCCCTGAGCCATACCTGGTGAACTGAGGCCAAGGCTTTGGTCTAGAGTGCGAGGGGAGCTGAGCGTAGGAATTCACGGGGCACGACAGGCTCTGACCCGAGACGCTTTGGGTGACTGCGTGAGCAGTTCCTGGCGGGCAGTGGAGAACTCCGTGGTCCTTGGGCCCCCCCGAGCCTGTGGGAGTCTGCCACTTTCTTGGCCTCAACTCTGCCCCTAAGGCCCAACTGCCTCCTGCCTGCTTTGCCCTGACCCCACCCCTCCAGGTAGGGATAGCTCTGTCATCCGCATCCCTGCTCAGAATGCTCCTCCCCAGTCCCGGCTCTCATGCCAGGGCCCAAGGCTTCAGCTCTGTGCCTCCAGGAACCCCCCCCTCCACCCCCCCAAGCCCAAGACACCACCCCCGAGTCTCCAGCACTGCGCCTGGACCCCAAGACCCCACCCAGAGCCTCCACCACTACAGCAAGGCCAGAAGAACTGCTCCAAAGCCCAACGCCAGCCAGGCCTCAAGCCACCAGTACACCACAGCCTGGTTTGAGCAATGCACACAGCCCAGGAACCCATGAAAACCGCATCCAGCTGCTGCTGTTACCTCTGTGCGGAAACCCTGGGTAGAGCAATCCCCGTGACACCAGCCTCAGTGAAGAGGGTCTTGCCTACCTCCCAACTCAAATATCCTACAACTTTCTGGTGAACCACCCAACACCCAGCCCAAACATCATGCACACAGGTTTGAGCAGAGGCAATCAGAGGCGAACAGAACAAATCAGAACAGCGGCATTAAAGGCTTTTTAGTGCACACACCCGTCCTCTGCCATGTCAACATTCCAGAATGGGGGGGGAGGGAAAGGGGGAGAAAAGAGTGCCATCTGGTGACCTCTCCTTACTCTAATCAAGCAGGAGAGTTTCCAGCAAGGAACAGGAGACCTGCAAACCTGTTAGCCCTAAATTGAGAAAAGAGGTCTCAAATGAGAAGAAACCAGCAAAAGAACCCTGGCAACATAAAAAATCAAAACAGATTAACACCTCCAAGGGATCACAATGCAGCTACAGCAGTGAACTCCAACTCCAAGGAAATTGTCAAAATACAGAAATGGAATATGGATGGCAAATAAGATGAATAGAATTGAAAAGAAAGCTGAAAACCAACAAAAAACAGCCCCCCCCCCAAATATTTCAAGATATTAGTGAAAAAAAATCACTAAACAACTAGACAACAATTAGGAAAGATATAATAGAATTTAAAGAAATGAAGAGAGTCATTGAAAACACAGCAGAAAGTTTCAGCAACAGATTAAACTAAGGAGAAAAGAGAATCTCAGAGCTTGAAGACAAGGCTTTCAAACTAACCCAATCATTTAAAGAGACAGAATGAAAAGGGCAGAGCAATCACTTGGATGTGGGACTATGTGAAGCAAATAAACATATAAATTCTAGGTATCCCTAGGCAGAAGAAGAAAGCGCTAAAAGCATGGAAAATCTATTTGAGGGAATTATGGAGGAAAACTTCTCTACTATCACCAGATATCCAGACATCAAGATACAAGATGGTCATTGAACTCTGGGAAGATTCATAGCAAACAGGACATCTTCAAGACACACAGTAACCAACCTGGCCAAAGTAAAAATGAAAGAGAAAATTCTACAAACGGCTAGACATAACCAACAACTGACCTACAAGGGAAAACACATCAGATTAGCAGCAGACTTCTCAGTGGAAGCCTTACAACCCAAGAGGGAGTAGGCCCCCATATTCAATCTTCTTAAACAAAACCACCTTTATGGAAAGTAGTACGGAGATACCTCAAAGCACTAAAAGTAGATCTACCATTTGATCCAGCAATCCCACTATTTGGGTATTTACCCAAAGGAAAAATGTCATTTTATCAAAAAGACGCTTGCACCTAAATGTTTATTACAGCACAATTCACAATTGCAAAGATGTGGAATCAACCCAAGTACCCATCAATACATGAGTGGATTAATAAAATGTGGTGTATATATATACCAAGTACCATATGTATACCATATGTACTGCTCAGCCACAAAAAAATGGTGAATATCTTCTGTAACAACCTGAATGGAACTGGTAACCATTCTTCTAAGTGAAGTATCGCAAGAATGGAAAAACAACCACATGTACTATTATATTGGAATTAATCGATTAACACACATGTGCACATATGGAAGTAAAACTCAACAGAAGGCCGGGCGCGGTGGCTCACGCCTGTAATCCTAGCACTTTGAGAGGCCAAGGCGGGCCGATTGCTCAAGGTAAGGAGTTCGAAACCAACCTGAGCGAGACCCCGTCTCTACCAAAAATAGAAAGAAATTAATTGACCAACTAAAAATATATATACAAAAAATTGGCCGGGCATGGTGGCGCATGCCTGTAGTCCCAGCTACTCGGGAGGCTGAGGCAGGAGGATCGCTTGAGCCCAGGAGATTGAGGTTGCTGTGAGCGAGGCTGACGCCATGGCACTCACTCTAGCCTGGGCACAAAGTGAGACTCTGTCTCAAAAACAAAAACAAACAAACAAACAAAAAACAACAACAAAAAAAACTCAACAGAAATCAAGCGGGTGGGATGGGTAGGAGGGGATGGGTAAATTCACACCTAATGGGTACAATGCACATTATCTGGGTGATGGACACATTTATAACTTTGATTCAAACTGTACAAAAGCAATTTATGTAACCAAAACATTTATACCCCCATAATATTCTGGGAAAAAAAATCACCCAAAATATATCCTACAAATCCATACAAAGATAAATAACCCAATAGCAAAGTGGGGAAAAAATACAATCATGTATTTTACGTAAGAGAAAACTCAAGGGTCTAACAAATATCTAGCAAGATGCTATCTTGAGTAGTAATTACAGAGTGTAAGTTTCAAAAAGAAAATGAGATACCATGTTCTTTTCACTCACTGGATTGAGAAAAATTTAAATGTAAGACATTTCTGGGAATGGTGTGGGAGAAGTAGGAATTCTGGGAGGAGGGTAAGTTTTTATAGCCACTTTGGAAAGCAAACAAACAGTGTGGCCAAGTCAAGCCCCATCCACACTCCCACCACCTCCCTCTTCCCAGTGTTTGTGTTGCCTTGAGTCTCAGTTCTGGCCAATGGATACAAGAAGAAATCTCTGAGTGGGCTTTCAGGAAGGCTTTTAAAAAGGAACCCACCCAACTGGTATTTCTCTTTGGCCTTGTTTATCTTCCCTTTTCTTCTTGCCTGTAATAATGTCTGAGGGTGCAGCCACCTTCTCAGAACCCCAAGGAAAGCAACACTGGAATGAAGATCTAATGGAGAAGAAAGCTGGGGGCCATCCCTGATGTTACCATTGAGCTGCATCATCCCTGGCCTACCAACTCTGGACCTCTTATTACATGAAAACAACAAACCCATTTCTTTAAGCTCCTGTTAGGTTATTTTTTAAATGAGTGGCTGAATACACGTCTGATACAGAAATGCCTATTCAAATTCCAATTCCACTTCTGGGTACCTATCACAGAGACTCATTTGCATGCATATGTGAGCAGATGTGTATAAGAGCATTCATGGCTGTGCTGTTTGATAAAGTTGCAAACTAGAAAAAAACCTGAATAGACACCAATAAGGAAATGGCTAAATCAACTGTGGCGTACTGGCATTATGGAATATTATGCAGCTATTAAAAAGAATCAGGTATATCTATCTTATTTTATGGTCATAAATAATATACATTCCGTGCCATCATTGTATCAGAAAGTAGCAAACACACATTATAAATAGGACACATTCTATGCAATCATTGTATCAGAAAGTAGCAAACACACGCTGTTCTCACATTACAAAGGCAAGATCTAGGCTGGGGGCCACCAAGCTCACATGCTGAGCTTCCTTCCTTGGACCCAGGTTGCTGCCCCACATGTATGCCCAGGACAGGGAGCAGAAAGGCATCCCAGGATTTGGACCTACCAGCGTCACAGATGTCACCTTTGGTGCTAAGTCATACCTATGACCTTTGGGAGACTAGCTGGGAGGTAGGAGAGGTAAATATTGTGCAACCAGAAGCAGGTGGACAGCCCAACTCAAGAACATTCTAATGTGGCACATAGAATAAGGGCTCCTCCCACAGCTGAGGAATGACAGGTTTCTTGGGCAGCCTAGGGTAGAGATGGGAGCCAGCAGCACCACCTGTTCCTAACCTCTGTTCCCAACAGGGCTGGCCCAGGCAGGGCTGTGTTACATGTTTCCTAATTTTGAGGCAGTGGAATTACTAGAGTAATAACCGTAATCTTGAGAGGGACAATGCATTGTTTGCGGTTATTATTGACTCTACTATTAACACAGTGATGACCAATTATAAGAAGAACCTACACTCATCAGGCAGTGCAGATGGCTTTTTAGGTTTTAAGAGAAATGAAGAGTAAAACATTTATGATGCAATTTACAAATACTGTTGGACTTGTGTTGCTATATTTACTGGAATATCAAGTTGCATTTGAATTGAAATGGTTTTGTTGTTGCTTGTTGAATACTACAGTCTTCTGTGAAATAGTTAATTTTGCATTCACAAGGTTGATATTGGAATTCTTTCGAGTGTATCATTATGCTGCATAATTTGTACCAATATTTACTGAAATATTTATTCTTCTACATGCACCATGGCTACTTGCAGAGGAATTTATTTAAATTTATCATAGTTTGCTACTGATATTAGCTTTATTCTGCATGTATTTCATGTAGATGAAGTCTTTCATATGTATTTTTACTTTATGCTTTTCCTAGTTACTATTGTTCAACGAACTACAGCACCAGTGTTTGCCTGTACACCATTAAATGTCAGATCACCGACTCTTCTACCAGTAATTCTGTTTTGTTGCTGGCTACATAAAAGAATCACCGACAAACATACGTAAGCTTTTCTTTAGCTAGGCAATTTTATACTGACATCTCAGGGTTAATAGGGCTATTGCTGCATGCCCAGAATTTAGGATTTCCTACTATATTCTACCATACTAGTACAAAATGAGATTTTCCTTCAAAACCAATTCACAGTAACTTCTAATATATATATTATTTAAAATTTTTTAAATTCTTCATACAATTATAATATCTTATATATAGGGTGGCTGTATAATTATACAAAATGGGACACATCTGGGAATGAAAGAGGGCAATATTAAAAATTAAGATGGTGGGGGGGGGCGGGTATATACATATATAATGAGTGAGATGTGCACCATCTGGGGGATGGTCATGCTGGAGACTCAGACTTGTGGGGGGAGGGGGGGAATGGGCATTTATTGAAGCCTTAAAATCTGTACCCCCATAATATGCCAAAATAAAAAAAGAAAAAAAAAAAAAAGAATGGGACAGGAGGCCTGGCAACGTGGCTCATGCCTGTAATCCTATCACTTTGGCAGGTCGAGGCAGGAGAATTGCTTGAAGCAAGGAGTTCGAGAACAGCCTGAGAAAAAGCAAAACCCAGTCTCTACAAAACATAGAAAAAATTAGCAGTGGTGGCATGCGCCTGTAGTCCCAGCTACTCAGAAGGCTGAGGCAGGTAGACCCCAGGAGTTTGAGGTTGTAGTGAGCTATGATCATGCCACTGCACTGTAGCCCATGCAACAGAGCAAGAGTTGTCTCAAAACAGCAGCAGCAGCAACAACAACAAAAACCAACGGGAGAGGAGAAGAAACTACTGGAGGAGACAAGGCTGACGTCCCTTCAGAAGCCATGGAGAAGGCTGGAAACTGATACACATGAGCCTCATGGATTTCTTGTCATACACTGATAGACCACACCATTTATACAGGCAAATGATGACATGCTAACAAGAGCAATTATAGATACATATTTGGTAATTTTAACTTATATTTCTGAAGGTTTGTCTAAGAAAAATGTTTTCATTTGACTGATATTTTTCTTCAACAAACATCTATCACTTTTCTATAGAATACTTGGTTTCTGACAAACACAATTTTCAGAAAATTTAGTGTTTTTTAAAGCAGCATTTCATATTTAGACGCCATTCTTAATGACTTCTTCCAAATCACCATCTTTAAGGTGACTTACAAATGTCCTTGTTGAAAATTTACTAAAACATTAAATCTGTAGGTGGGCGTATAGTTCAGTGTCAACCATATAAAAGATATTGGAAAATGTTTTCTGACTTTAGTCATGTGAGTTTAAATGGATAATTTTAGCTTTACATGTATCAAGTCATAGATACCTCAAGCTCAGATCTGTAAATGATCAGCTGAGGTTTTAGTAAGAAGAACTTAGTAAAAGAACTTCCAGTGGATTGTCAGAAATTACAGCCATAACTGACCCTATATTGCTAATGGAAAATATTTTGCAGTCTCTAAAATATAAAATTTAGAATTGATGTAGAATGCTTCCATTTGTTAATATGGGATTCTATTTCAAAGAGGACTGATTATGGATTCATGAACAAGTCAGAAGAGAGTAGTAGAGGTTGCCACAGGTGCTCTGAAGTGCATTTGTTTACTTTGTGGTAAGTCATTGAGCTATATATCCTTGTGATTTGTATACTTTTCAGTATTTGTATTTTAACTTTAGAGCATTTGAAAATTCATATTGTTGAAGTTTATTAATATGAGATTAATGTTGATCATATTGGAAAATATAATAAATTAAGTTATAAAATAAAAAAAATTAAGATGGGACTGTAGGCATAAAGCTGGAACTGTCTTTGGCGATCTGGGACATATGGTCATCATATTTACATACCTGCACACCTATGTCAGAAGAGAACGCATATGGACTAATATTGGTAGAGCACTATAGTGGACTTTTGAGTAAGAAACACAAGTAGCAGAAGGAATATGGGGTGGCACACAGTGGTATGGAGAAAGACTCATGATCGCTACGGTGTTTCAACTTTTTAAAAGGAAAGTATATGCACACAGTATTTGTATAGTTATTTTTTTAATCTATGGCAAGTAATTTTTTTTAAAAGCATTCTGAAGTGGGGAAATAAGTCCCAGCTACTCAGGAGGCTGAGGCAGGAGAACTGCTAGAGGCCAGGAGTTTGAGGCGGCAGCAAGCTATGATCCAGCCACTGTACTCCAGCCTGGCTGACAGAGTGAGGCCCTGTCTCAAGAAAACAAAAAACAGGCTGGGCGCGGTGGCTCACGCCTGTAATCCTAGCACTCTGGGAGGCAGAGGCAGGTGGATCGCTCAAGGTCAGGAGTTTGAGACCAGCCTGAGCAACAGCGAGACGCCGTCTCTACTAAAAATAGAAACAAATTAATTGGCCAACTAAAAATATATAGAAAAAAGATTAGCTGGGCATGGTGGCGCATGCCTGTAGTCCCAGCTTACTCGGGAGACTGAGGCAGGATTGCTTGAGCCCAGGAGTTTGAGGTTGCTGTGAGCTAGGTTGACACCTTGGCACTCTAGCCCGGGCAACAGAGTGAGACTGTGTCTCAAAAAACAACAGTAAAAAATAAAACAAATAAGAGCGTGACTAATCTGTCATTTTGGGTTGATTTTTCAATCCCACATGATTTAAAACCAAAACAGATCACAGAGGGTGTTCATATACATCCAATTTGGAGCAGAGAAGCATAGATTACCATTTTTTCTCTATATGGTGTGGGGTGGGGAACCTGTAGCCTTCTGATTACCAGATTGTTCTTTTATAAGCCCCAAAGGAGGCAAGAAAAGCTTCATCTTTCTCTGCTGCACCCCTTTTAATAAAAGGACTTGTTCTGTAAAATTTGGATTCAGTCAAAAGGCCACACTTAAGGACCTAGAAGGCCATATGTAGCCTTAAGGCTGCAGGTTAAAACCACAGCAAACAAGTAGCATCTGTTTTACAGCAGTGAATGAAACATTTTCATTACTACTATCACTATCTGGGATATCCAGTTCCTCTCAAACTCCAGGCCTATGTTGCTAATTCCCAAATATTCCACTTGAGTGTCTCAAACTCGACTACTATGTCTCGCATCTATCTATTCCTGTGTACCACCAACTCCCCCTCCAAACCATTTCCACCTTTCCCAGCGGAACCACCATTCAGTTCATTAAGGATCCATGTGCATAGTGCTTTGCAGGCTACAAAAGGCCTCCGAGCCATTTAATCCATACAAGCTCCCCCAGGAGATGAGCATGGGATGTTTTATCTCTACTTTACAGATGAGGGGCATGATGTGTTCAAAGTCACGTTGCATATAAGAGATGGATCCTGCACAGGCCGAAGGAAGTGCAAGTGCATGAGTTCCCTGAGCATGGGGAGGGGGCTGATTACTCACTACCAAGGATTTCTTTTCCACCTGGCTCAAAAGCTCAAGGTACTCTCCATGCTTAGAGAAACTCCCACTCTGAAGTGCTCTGAAACAAGTTCACCTTTCTGTGGGAGATTTTAAACATCTAAGGGCATCTCTGCAAGCTGGACTCTGCATTTTCATTACTCTGGCAGATTTTTATTAGGTCTATCCTCCGGGCCCAGAATGGTGTAAGAGACTGCAGGGGAGTCAGTTATCAATCAGCTGCGAATAACACTTGGATTCTGCTCTCAAGATGCTGATTGAGAGAGAATAGGATAGAGGCAAAATGACCAATGTCAGTATGTGATTAAGTGCAAAAGCAAGTATTCTTAGAGGATGTCCTTCGGGCTATTAAACAGGGTTCTAACTGCCATGCTCCTCACAAAATAAATGGGATTCCAGTAGATTAACGCCCTCCTCAACCACCACCCCCCCAACTCCACTGCACACATACTCACATGGTAAAATGATGGTTGGTTTGCTGCTGTAACTTATTATACATTTGTGTAGCAGAAGTTGCTATTTACAGTTATGAAATCCTTTTTGCAACAAGTAAAATAGTTTATTTTAATTGCAAATGCAGTCTGAGTGATGTTTGGCTTTGAATATAGTGCCATGCTAAAATGATAAAGCCACCTCAAACCTGATAGTCAAGAGTTTGGTCTTGGATCCAAGTGGATCTGGCTTAAAGTTAAGTTTTGCCACTCCCTAGCTAGATGGCTTTGGGTGACCTTGGGCAAGGTACTTCGTCTCCCTAACCCTCAGTTTCCTCCCGTGTAAACTGTAGATAATAAATGGACTTGCTTCCTAAAGTAATTGAGAAAACTGAATGAGCCTAAGAAATACCGAGAGCCTCACACAGAGTAAATGTGCAACAAACGGTAGCAAATTAACTAGTAAGGATGTTCATCTTTGAGTAATTTAGTTAACTAGGGTGACAGGTTAATATCCATCATTAGCCTCGTGGTGAACGTACCCACAAGCAAAACCCCCTACAGAAGGCACATGACTATAAATCAGCGGGGCTGTTGTAATTACCCCAACAACATAGCAAATAATTTCTTTTAAAAGCTGGGCAACATTTCAGACCCATTGTTAGCTATTCAGGACAGTAACTCCTGGCAACTGTTAGGGCACAAGAAGACTCATTCTCATAAAAAAAATTTAAAAACTATACATTGGTAAGAAAGTATTCTTTTAGAGCTGTAATAAGCCTACACTGGAAGGCTTAAAAAAAAAAAATCCAGAATTTTTTCCGAGATTAAAATCCTACGTATTAGTGATGAAGAATTTTTTAAATTACTTGCATGCTTTAACCAGCTCTGTTAAAAATAAATATTCCAAATGACTGCAGATAAATCCCTGGTTAGCTGAGAGACACTTGCTCAAGTCACTGTGCTATGTATGATTTCTTTGCAGTGACCTAGACTTGGTCTCAGTCATAACTAAGTTCAATGAAAATAGTATTTTTCCTGGTGTGCCCAGGTTCTAAAGCACAGAAGGGTAATAGGGGTAACATTGTATGAATCTGCACATCTCAGACACACCATGGATGGGTTGACTCCGTTTCCGGTCCAATTTTTAATAGCTAAAGGCTATTTTTTACTAAAAGATCAGGTAACCAGCCCTGACCAGAAGGGTCATAAAAGAACCCCTTTGGGCCGGGTGCAGTGGCTCATGCCTGAATCCTAGCACTCTGGGAGGCCGAGGAGGGCGGATTGCTCGAGGTCAGGAGTTCAAAACCAGCCTGAGCGAGACTCTGTCTCTACTAAAAGTAGAAAGATATTAATTGACCAACTAAAAAACTATATATATATACAAAAAATTAGCCAGGCTTGATGGCACATGCCTGTAGTCCCAGCTACTTGGGAGGCTGAGGCAGTAGGATCACGTAAGCTCAGGAGATTGAGGTTGCTGTGAGCTAGGCTGATGCCACGGCACTCACTGCAGCCTGGGCAACAAAGTGAGACTATGTCTCAAAAAAGAAAAAAAAAAAAAAAAAGAACCCCTTTGGACAAGGAAGGGTTTCCAGGTTGGCTGGAAAAGTCAGCAGTAGGATGTGGCAGTTCTTGTCAGTCATCAAAGAACTGGGCCCTGTGTAGAGGAGGAGGTGGGAGGTCACTGAATCTGAGGTCCTTCTGCAAGTCCTATCCTGCTCTGCTCATCAGTAAAGAGGGACTGAGCACCTGCTGCAGCAAAGCTGCAAAGGGAAAAGCAATGCAGACGTGAGGAGCCTCCCACTCAGCATCTTTCAGGGGAGCAAGTGTTTAGCATCCAGCTGCACTTTCCACCTCCTTGTTGAAAGCTAAGAAACACCTGAATGCAGATTCCCAATCAACACAGCCCTTCCAAGTCAGAACCGCCAGGGGAAGAGCTTGGAAGTCTATATGCATAAATATATATATATATATATATATTAAAATCTACATAACAAAGAGTTGTGAAACCATTGGTTCTGGTTGTTCCCCTTTCTCCCTGATTTTCTGGCTGTTACCGTGCAAGGACCAATTCCAGAGCTTTATACTCTGCTGTCTTACGTGACATCACTCTTCTGAAGTCTGTGTTTCTAATTCGGGCCTTAAGTGTTGTTATTAGGTAGGGCTGGGAGTCACAGCTTTAAAGGAAGGGGTAACTGGGAAATCAGGTGTAATCCCAGAGAAGAGCTAAACCACCTGGTCGATAAGTGCTTTCACCTGCCCAATAAGCATCTATTTGGGCAGATGAAGGAACTGTTCTCTGGATATATCATACAAATAGGAAAAACAGATGGTTGTTGCCTGAATGGGGCATTTATGTTCTGAGGAACAAATCACTTCATCAATCAATTTTCTACAGAACAAGAGAGTTTGAACTAGACTCCTTAAAGACAGGTTGAACCCAAATACCCATGATTTGAGTAAATATGACTCAAATGAACATGATTTTAGAAAAGGAAATTAATCTGATTCTACAAGAAAAACTTCAGGAAATGTTCAGCTACCCAGGGGCCAACAGAGGGTCCCTTTTGTAAAGAAGAGGGCACAGAGGTGAGTGGAAAGTGAATGTCTTTGCAAACCACGGGCCAGGCCAGGAGAGGACTGTGGACACTATACACCAGGACACGGTCAATTCCTGGAGACAAATCCAACTCAAAAGACCTTAAGCAGAAAAGAAAGTTGTACTGAGACTCACGTGACAGGACGATCAGCATGGGCAGATGGGGTCACGGAGCCCCCAGGCTGTTTACAAGGACCTCCTCCCCGTCCACTTCTTGGCTCTACTTGGCACACAGCTGGGTCCAGGATCCCAGACAACACTGTCAGAGCGAGGGCCTCTCCTTCAGGGTAGGAGAACCCATGTCAGCTCTGAATGCCTATCTTCCCAAAGAAGCACCCCTAGCAGTAAAGCGCCTCTCTAAATAGCTTGGGGAGAACAGTTGAAGGGAGCACGCTGACTGGCCCATCTTGGCCCAATGACTACGGTCAGAGGATGGGAGTCTCCTGGTTGGCCAGGCCTACACGTGCAGGTCAGCCCCCAGAAAGGGCTAGGAATGGGTTTTCATCATCGAAAAGGAGTGGAGGTGTCATTCTCCAAAGCAAGAGACGCTAGCAAACAGTGAGAGCTTCAGTAAGGCTGCCTAGCCCAGACACAGGGGTACCATTAGCCTCATGGGGCACCGTGGGTCAGGGCTGGGGAACACAATTCTTCAGGCTTCCTCTACCCTGTGAGGCTATGAACTGGAGATGGGGGAAGGAATGTCAGGTAGAAGATGCCCCAACAGTCACAAGAAAGCAATACTGGCCGCCTTAGAATTATCCTGTTAGGTGATGTAGGAAAATAAAATCTTTTCTCAAAAAGAATCCTTAGGCCTATTCCATAGGCTTGAGAAATACCATAGCATAGGTAATTTGGTGCCAGAATTAGTCATTTTGGCCCTCTAGTAACTGCTACTGCTCATAACATAGCACTGTTTGCCCCATGACCAGAAACATCAGTAAGAAAATATAATAAATATTCCCAGCAGCCTTCCAGACCCCTCTTCCTCTTTGCAGCTATGGATAGTTTGGGCATTACCTTTGGGTCCCAATACAGGGCTCTTTGCTGCTCACACATCCTTTCTGCATTGTGATCCTCCTTCAGGCTTGTGGATAACCCCTTAATACTCCTTGGAAGCAGTGGACGAGGTGGCCGTGCTGGGTGACTTATGCCCAGGCTTCTAGGAGCTTCCCTGTGTGCCCAGGTGTGAGTGAAATTTTCTTGCTTTATGCAGGTTTGAGTGATTCAGTCCAAGGTTAAAGGAAGGTAAGAGCAGCTGGGAACCCTAGAACTAATGGAATTTCTTAACTATGGCATCTCTTGTCCGCAGAAGGGAAGGGGAACTCCCTTTCAGAAAACCAAGTCCTTAGAGTGGTGAGTTTTCAGCTGAGAGATGGAGAAAGGACACATCACTGTGCCGCATCCCTCCCCCTTCCCTGAACATCTTTTTTTTTTTTTTTTTCCTGGAGACAGAGTCTCACTGTTGCCCAGGCTAGAGTGCCATGGCATCAACCTAGCTCACAGCAACCTCAAACTCCTGGGCTCAAGCGATCCTTCTGTCTCAGCCTCCTGAGTACCTGGGACTACAGCCATGCGCCACCATGCCCAGCTAATTTTTTCTATATATTTTTAGTTGTCCAGCTAATTTCTTTCTATTTTTAGTAGAGACGGGGGTCTGGCTCTTGCTCAGGCTGGTCTAGAACTCCTGACCTCGAGCTATCCTCCCGCCTCGGCCTCCCAGAGTGCTAGGATTACAGGCATGAGCCACCACACCTGGCCCCTGAACATCTTAAAGCATTTAATATTTCCACTCTATCACATGCACAATGACCTCACTTACTAGACCTCACCTCGTGTTGACTTAGTTAACACACAATTCTCCTGTAGGTTGGCTATTTTCCCTAGTCTTCAAAAGATCAGAGACAGTAAATTATCTACATGTTCACTCTCAGAAGGAAAAATAGCATTTGTTCAACAAATGCTCATCTAACTCCTGCTTTGTGCTAGGCATCAGGAGTATAGTGGGAAGCAAGACAGAGTTCCTCTCCTCATGGAGCTTATAGGCATTACCAAATAATTGCACAAGTTACTGCAGCTGTGATAAATGCTATTAAAAAGGAGGCAGAGTGCTATGACAGCTTGTAGCAGGAAGACCAATCCGAAATTGTTGGGACCATGGAAGGCCTCTGGGGGAAGAGATTTAAGCTGAGATGTGAATAAACATTACACAGGCCAAAAGGAGGAGGGAAGAGCGTGAGAAGTTCGAAGCCTGGGAACCTGCAAGGATTTGGCATAGCTGGGGTAGAGAAGCTGGGGTGAGATGGGCATGGAGAGGTGGGCAAGCAGCCAGGTCAGACAAGGCTCTTGGGTCATACTGAGGATTCTCAACCTAAACCTAAGGAGAGTTTTGAGCAGGGAAGTGACATAAGAATTGCATTTTTATACTGTGATGTGGAGATTGGATTGAAGGGAGGCAGGAGTGATAGCAGGTGGAAGAACAGGCTATTATTGGAGTCTAGGTAATACCTGTACATTGGGCAGCTTTAAGGCATGATTACTAGGTCAAAATCAGTGGGCTGAAACAGAGGGTCGGGGTGCCAAGTTAAGGAGGAGAAGATGATCCTAGATTTCTCGCATGAGAAATTCAGTGGATAGTGGAGACATTTACTAAGGAAAGAAATACTGCAGGAAGTTTTTTTTTTTTTTTTTTTTTTTGTAGGGGGAGGATTATGAACTCTATTTGGATATGTTAACTGAAAGATGCACATGAGATATCCATGTGGAGATGTAGAAGAAGTTAATATGAGACTGGGGCCCAGAAGAATGGTCTGGAACCATAAATGCAGCAGTTTATATTCAGATTAGAGATAGGAATTGAAGCCATGAGCTGAGACCACTTAGGGAGAAAATATGGTATTACAAAAGGGCCTAGGACTGAGTGCTGAGAAAGTCCACTTGTTCAAACTGGAGTGGAGGAGATGGTAAGAAAACTGACGAGACTCAGAAGCAGGAGTGTGGCAGCCAGAGCCACACTGGCCTGCAGTGACTTCACCTCCTGGAGTCATGTCCCTGTGCAGTCTCTGCCCACATTGAATGGGGCTAACCTGTGTATAAACGTGACATTGTGGGAATGACAGTGCATGACTAAGGTTGTGGCTATAAAATCAGAAAGGCCAGATGTGATATCTCAACAGAGCTGTTCAGACAATAAGGTTTCTAAGAACCTTAAGGGCATTGCCCCTCAGCCTTCTGAGCAGAAGCTCAAGGTAGAGGACTTTTCTCCAATAGATTGTCGATGTGGCTTTTGCTGCAATAAGACTCATAGGAAACAATGAAGTGTTCAAAATATTCACAGTAACGCTGCCAGCTTGAACTGAAAGAGACCACAAGGCAACATGTAAAGCTGCCTGTGGATTCCTAAAACCCTACCGGCAGGAGGCAGGCAGAGAAAGCTACATAGCTGCCAATTGTGGGCTACCGTTTGTGGAAATGGAAGGGTGGAAGGGTGACTCGGCTGCAGCCAAGAGCCCAGCCCCTGGGACAGCCCCTAACAATCCCCTCTTCTGATATTCACACCCTTGTGTGCTTCCCTCCCACAATGAATAGGATTGACCTGTGTAACAAACACACTGTGGAGTGACAGTGTGACATTTGAGGCAAGTCATGAAGGACAATGCAGTTTCCATCTCACCCCTTGGGACCCCTGCTCTGGGGGAAATCACTTGCCACGCCCTGAGGACGTTTAAGCAGCACTAGAGATGCTCACGTGGGGAGCAACGGAGGCCTCCTGCCAACAGTCACGTGGGTGAACCAACCTGGAAGTGTCCCCTGCTATCAGTCCAGCTTTCACGTGACTGTGGTACCAGCTGAGTCCTCAGCTGAGCAAGAACTACCCAGTTAAGCCACACTCAGATGGCTGACCTACAGAAACAGGAAGGTAAGGTTTGTTGTTTTAAGATGTTATGTTTTGGGGTAATCTGTTATGCAGCAACAGGCAACTGATACAAGAAGAAAGACCAGAAGAGTGTGACTTCATGAAAAGTAAATGTTTCAAGAAGGACAATTTGGTGTTTTTTGCACATTTTCAAAACTGATGGTGTTTTGCCATTACCACATCAGTCTGAGTTTTAGTTCATTTTAAGTAGATGCAGAATGTATAAAACAGAAATAAGTACATTTTTGCCTTCTGAGAAATTCAAGTAAGACATTTCCAACCCAACTATGCCCATCTCTATGGCTCCAAACTGACTTTCCCGCACCGATCTAAAACAGGACGCAAGAAACCAAATTTCAAACTTTGCTTCTTTTATTCTGCCATCAGGATTAGTGCAAGGAAGTGAGAAAGATTTAATCTACGTTTCTTAAGTAGCAATTTTTAAGAGCCAAAGTTTGGTACCAGATATAATAGCACAGTATAGATTTTAAAACCCATGTTTCTTGAAAACCACCTCAGCAAGCGGGACCAGCTCTTTATTTCCAGGCCCTCCTTCACAGCAACAGAATCACAGAAGGCAGCAGCCAGGTGAGAACTGCTATAACCAAGAAGAAGACCAACAGCCCTCCCCAAACATGATACTCTGAGCCATGACTTCCAGGACTTCTCCCGTGACCGTGGGCTTTAAACCATTCTACTACTTCCTGGAGGTCAAAGGGCCGAGCCTCATAACCTAGCTCTTTCTTGGCTTTCTCTAAGCTAAAATAATGTGTGACACCAGTTTTATAAACTTCAGTGCGGGTGAGGAAGGGCTGGAAGTTGTAGAGTGGACCCAGAAGGAAGTGGGCCATCTCTGTTAGGAAAGCAAAGCAGTAGATGAGGTATAGGGGCAGGCGGGTGGATGGGAATGTGTAGCCCAAGCCCTCGACCAGAGGCCGGAAGAACTCGAAGTTGTTCACTGGTCTGCCATCTGAGATGAAGTAGGGCTGCCCAGAGGCAATATAGCCCTTGTCAGCTTTCAGGGCCTCTGAAGCCAGGATGTGAGCCTGCACCAAGTTATCCACATGGACAAACTCCACCAGGCTCCCGGGATCCCCGTACACAAACTTGAACAGCCCCCTCTCAATGTAGCTCACTATCCTGGGAAGGTGCCTTCGTTCTCCAGGCCCATAGATGCCAGCTGGCCTCAGAGCACAGGTTCTTAAGACACCATCACCTGTTTCCAGGAGCGTACCATTTGCCTCCAGCACCTTCCTTTCCGCAATAGATTTGGTCCGAGAGTAGTGATCGGGGTGGAGGTGAAGAGGTAGGTAAGGCAGAGATTCATCCCCGTTTCTGATAACTTGACCTCCAAAGATGACATTGAAAGTGCTGGTGTAAACTAACCTGGGCACCCCTCTCCTCCGACAGGCCTGGAGGATATTATCTGTGCCCCCCACATTGACTTCTTCGATCAGGTTTCGATTGAGTTGCTCCCTTCCTGACATGCCATAAGAGGCAATATGGAACACACAAGTGACGTTCGCATCCTGGAAGGCATTCTCTACGTCAGAGAGGTGGCGGATGTCTCCCCGTGCAAACTTGATTCCTTCTGGAATGGTTTCAGCAGGGCTGTTGATGTCAAACAGAATCACATGGACTCCCTGCTGGTTCAGAGCACAGCCTAGTCTGAAAGGAGAAAGAATAAAGTTAGATCGAGTCACTCTTAAGCTGTGAAGAGTGCCTAGAAGTATATAAAATAATTTACCAATCAAGGTGGAGTCCACTCTAAGTCCCTGACTTCATATGTTCATTGGTGCAAGTCTTAATTCTTCAAATTTTCAAACATGAGAATCCTCTTGTCTGCTTAAATTACAATGACAGAGGTTTTATCTTTGAGGAATGGTGGCATCTATTATACAATATGATATTTTCCCCCTCCGTTCTAGGACCCACTATCCATTTTTTTGGAATATTTGTGAATAATAACATAACTATGAAAGAATAGCTATTATTTTAAATTGTTTTTAGTGATGTGAATAATCACTCCTCCCCAATTTAATGGCCTTATATTCCACTTTAAGAAAAAGTCTTTATATCTGTATTCTCAATTTCAATGAGCAGTGAGGCAACACAGTTTATTTCTGGTTTAACATTATATAAACAAGTAAAAGTCTGCACTGTATTAAGTGTCAGAGTTGATACCGTGTTTCCCCAAAAATAAGACAAGGCCTTATATTTATTTGTCCTCAAGATACCCTAGGGCTTATTTTCAGGGAAGGTGTTATTTTCCCTGCAAAGCCTCAGCTTGCAGCACGTACACGATGGCCGGGACCTGACAGGGGGAGCCGACCTTGTTGGTGGGGCTGCCCTCACCTTTCTGGTCACCTCTGGGATAGTGGCTGTCACGATGGGTCGGATGAGAAGGGCTGCTCGTCTTCTTTCCCGCTCCGCAATGAAATGCACGGGTTGTGCAGATTTGCTGCGTAGCCATGCCCACTACTAGGTCTTATTTTCGGGGTAGGGCTTATATTGCGCAAATGCTTAGAAATCCTGTCAGGGCTTATTTTATGGGTATGTCTTATTTTCGGGGAAGCACAGTAGCTACACATTTTCCGGCAACTACTAGTAAAATAATTCCGTGGGCATATTTTATAGATGCACTGACCAGAAACCGAAATAACCTCCTCCTCCTGTAATGAGGACAGTTTCAGCTGGAGATTTTTCGGCGTCCATGGGCACAGGCAAAAGATAATTGATCCTGTAAGAAAGAAGCATGCAGCGCTATTACTGATCCAAATGCAAATGTCATTCTCCTTAATTTTGAGTTAACAAAAGCAAAAGGCCAATATGCTCTAACAGAACCAGAAGATAAGACCTGGGTCTAGTCACAGCTATATGACGTTAGCCACCCCCTTCACTTCTTGGCTTCAAATTTCTTCACATGTAGTATGGGTCAGTGATACCTGTTCTGCTTACCTGACAAGGTCAACGTGAAGGTTAAATAAGATAATGTGCCTGGGAGTGATTAAAAAACCGTAAAGCACTTTTCAAATGTAAGGTATTATTATTAATTGTTGGAAAAGATTAGAGCCTTTTAAAAAAAAATTCATTCAAATTTGGTAGAAAGGCATTTTCCCCCATACACCACAAAATCAAAGATAGAACTCTAAAGGAAGCTTCCAACATCTTTCATTTGAAATAGTACACTGTGGCATAGTTCAATACTGTTTTATTAAACCTATACTTAAAAAAATAGAGGGAAAAACTCCTTTATGTAGCAAACCACACCTCCCCCCCAATCTTACAAATGCTCCAAGTGCAGTGCTCACTGCCTTTGAGGAGTCCCACTTCTATCTCCCTTCTCTTCTGTGTCCCCTGCCAAATTCCTCTCAAGGCTCCAAGAACCTCTTCTCTCCAAAATAAAACAAGCAAAGAGTGGGCCACCAAATTCTTCCTACATAAGAGGAGAGAAATGGATCAGGAGGTCCTCAAAGGCACTGGGAATACACTCTCTCTCTCTGTCTCTCAAGCCAAGAGAGACACTCAGAGGTGTGATTAGGCAGGGAGACTGCAAGCAACCAAGAGCCCTACCACTGTCTCCTCTCAGCAGGGCACCTACAACTTTGGCCGCAGCACTGTGTCAATGAGTTTCAACAAGGAAAGAAAACTGGGTGGCGGGGGGACAGGAACACATAGTTGAGACATCTTGCCTCTGCCCCTAAACGGTTACATGGCCGTGGCCAAGACATGTC
The DNA here is from genome assembly GCF_040939455.1 of Microcebus murinus. Classification (NCBI taxonomy): domain Eukaryota; kingdom Metazoa; phylum Chordata; class Mammalia; order Primates; family Cheirogaleidae; genus Microcebus; species Microcebus murinus. Next base: position 30,401,816 of record NC_134123.1, read on the forward strand.
ACTTCTCCAGACTTTACCTTTCTCTTCTGTCAAGTTGTGTGCTGTGCTGTATTGTAGAACTCTAAGATTTCTAAGAAGCAGCTCAGTACAGTGGAAATAACAAATGACAAACAGTGGAAATAACAAACACAGTGGAAATAACAAATGACAAACAGTGCTTGCTACGTGTACCAGGCAGCATGCTGAGTATTTATAAGCTATTTAATCCTTTTAATAATCTTAGCAGGAAATTACTATTAGTACCCTGTTTTTCAGCTGAGGAAAATGAAGCAGAGTGACGTTAGTAAATAACTTTCCCAAGCTTACCTGGACTCACATCCAGTGGCAGTTTGGCCCTAAGAATTCATATACTTAACCACTAGGAATCCACTTACAAGTTGTGTGACCCTGGGACAGTTAATCACTCTGACCTGTTCCTTCATCTAAAAAGTGGAGTTGATAATAAGCTCACAGGCTTATGAAGATCAAACGGGATAATGTATTAAAAATGTCCAACAAAATGCCTGACATAGTGTAGGCACTCAACAGATGTCCTTTCTCAAATTTCCTTTTCTTCAAGCTCTAAAGTTTGGGGGTTTGATTGTTCCATGACATTCCCAACTGCCATGATTAGAGCTCTCAAAAGCACAGGGTTACAAAGAGCCTGACAAGTTCTTCTGCATACCTGTACAAGTGGATCAGATTGCCAGTGAGGCTAATCATATTGTTCAGAGAGAATGAGTCTGTGTGACAACTGAAAACAAGGTTCAGCAAGTGACTGTCTCAGTAGCCTGAGGGTACCCGGAAGAGAAGAGTAAGAAATACGAGGGAAATTGAGCAAAACTTTGGTGTGGAGGATGACTAATGGATTCTAAAGGTTCCACTAAACAACTGCCACAGTTGGGCTCACAAGAAAATGCATGAAGAATGAATGCACCAGTATGCTTTCAATATACCTGATGATTCTATTGTTTTCTGAGTGCAGAACTCTCCCATTTGGATTTGAAGTAGCCACAAAACCAAATGTAGTCAATTCTATTATTTAATGTAATCGCATGATTTTGTCACGAATGCTGTTTCCAAAAACAGCAGACATCAGTTTTCGATGCCTCAATCCAGACTTCTTAAATTCACCTCTATAACTAGGTCATTAGCACTTCTTGTTCTCACCTCAGTGTGACATGCTGTGCCACCAGGTCCTTGCCTGTGTCTCAATATTTCAGTCCACTCACATGTCATTCACCTAGAGAGGCTTCTCTGATCACCCTAACAAAGCCTCCAAAACCTCCATGCTGCTTGTTTTCCCCACGGTATATTACACAATCTCAAACTATTTACATTTTCATTATTGATCTCCTCCCCACAGAATGTAAGTTCCATGAGAACTGAGACCTTCTACCTTCTGGGGTGTCCCTAACCAGAACCCAGAACACAGTAGATATTCAATATTTGTTGAATTTATGGATGATTCTGAATTCTGTAAAATATTTCCAATTTAGTAAAAATGTGATGGGCACAAATTATGCAGGGCCCTGCAGTGTCTAAGAGTCATCGCCATGCATGACACTTAATGCTGCCATTTTAACTTAACGTACCCCCCCACCCATCTCCTCAAAAGTGCTGGGTTATGGAATAAAAAAGACACAAAGCTAAATGGGACAGAGCTCCTGAGTTCTGGAGCTTACACCAGAGGAGAGAGGTTCCTCTAAATATCTAAGGGACAAGGCAAAAAAGGTGAAAACAAGATGACTGTTATAATGTTGGTATAAAAAAAGTGTTGTGGAAACGCTGAGGTGGGGTGGGGAGACTGACTCTGCCGGGGCAGATCAGAAGACTTCATGGAAGAGTGAGCTTTAGAGCTACAGGGACCACGGGAGGATTCAGGTAGGCTGAGAAGAAGATTATTATAGGCTGAGAGAACATCATAAATAAATGGACCAGCAACAGGGAAGGCTGTGTTGGACAAGTAATATGGCCAGTCTGCTATGGCTGATGTAGCTGGGGCTTTAGGGTGGAAAGATAGCCTGGGGTTAGCTGGAGACAGCCCTTCCTCTCCTTCTGGGGAATCTGAACTCCATCTTGCAGATAATAGAAAGTCTCTGTAGGTTTACATCAGGGAACTGGCAGGATAACCTTGGTTCCTGTGAAAGAGCAAGCTTCCTCTGGAGGACAGAGAGCCTAGAAACAGGCCAGGGTCCAGGGAAGAGGAGATTAGGATCTAGGCTGGAGGGTTATCGATCAGGACGAAATGCCAGTGTGCTCAGCTGCAATCGGGGTGAGGGCTGGTGAGCACCCGAATGAAGCAGCAGCAGGCAGCATCCAGGTGAAGCTGGAGAAAGGTGAAGTCATTAACTGAAACAGCAGGTTCTGGAAATGATCATCTGGTTAATAGAGTTTTGATTAACAGGATGCCAGATAACAGAGTTTAAAAAGCTATTCTTCATATCTCTATAAGAATTCCACTGTAAGGGATTCAGAAAATGGACAGGCCTCCAAGAGCCCAATTAAAAAATTCCAACAGAAATGCTTCCTAATCTCTAATTATCTTTTGTTTTTAAAATTACACATTCCAGTCCAGTTACAAGACCACAGGTCAATCATGGTTCGTGTGCACATTAATCAAGTCAGCAATGCACAGTTTCAGATTATTAATGCTTCAGAAGCCTGCCAGGCCTATTGATGCTACTCATTACCTTCCAACTAGTTCCAGAATGATCTGAGGCAAGAACGTGTATTACCAACCTTATCAGGGGGGTCAGATGTGAAAGGTAAGAAAAATTAATAATTTAACAAAACAAACAGCAACGAAAAGAAGCCTACCCACCAGGTCAGGATGACTTTTCGCAGTTACCAGCCGTTAATGGTACTGCCAGGCAGCCACCTCCTTCCTTCCTGGTCCCCTACACCAATAAGCACATTAAACATCTCAGCAAACACATTTCATAGAAAACCCCAGGAAATTCTCATGAACACTAAACCAGAAGGGAGAAAAGAGTATACACAGTTTTTCTTCAACCAGCTGCCCAATTTTCATATTTTACAGCTTCTGTTTAATAATTAGTTTCCATCTGATTCCTTCTAGGACTGGGCACTCAGATCTGCCTTTATAATGGCAATTGCTTGAAGGCTCTTCTGAAATGTGCCTTTACTCAGTAATTGCTTTCCTCCGGGGTGGAGGGTTATCTCTGACCTGAACAGTCATTTTAGCAGATACAGGTTAAAGTTAAGCACGTGATCAAGAAGATGGAATCTTAATTACAAACAGGAAAAAAAAAAAAGGAATTTAAAATCTGCCTGACCTCCTGATAACACTAAGGTAAAGTGAGGGTAATAAAGTTGACATCTCACAGGGAAGTTATGAGAAGAAACTAATAAAAGATGACTGGGAGTACTTTAGATTTACAAAGACCTAATTAAATGCTAAAGATCAGCAATAAGAGCCTTAGATTATGCACACAGTTCCTTCATTCCTATGAGTTTAGGGTTATGATGCTACTAACCCTCTGGTATTATAAAGCAATGTAGAAATCTAGGTACCATTAGCATTTCACCAAGAGAAAGTATGCAACAGAGAGAATTTAAGGTTGTTTCCATAAAAATAAAAAATTACTATATTTACCTTAAGAAAGATAAAAATACCTGCAAGTAGTATAACTCTATGATTAGGTGTTTTAAATTGCTGCACAAGTACTGACCAAAGGTATTAATAAAAGGTAACTGTATTCTTACTATATGGAGACCTGGAAAATATACTGAAGCTGGAGGGCTTATCAAATAATGCTGTTCAAATTCCATGTGTGATCTGAAAATTACTCGTGTTTAATATAAAGTAGTCAAAGCAATAAAGATGAAGTAGTTAGAGACCATAAGGAGAGGAACCCTGATAGAGATGAAAGGGATGTGAGGTATAAAACCTATACAGCCAGACATAGTTGGGAAGAAAATTAACTAAGGACACAGCATTAGTGGAAAATAGGTATACTCATAACAGAGACGGGTATTTGTGGACGCAGTTTTGAATATAACTCTAGGTAGCAGGGCAGCTGTCTTTAATTCAGGATCATCACCTTAGGTGTACCAAATCTTGTTCAGCTGCATTCAAACTCCTTTTATCCAGATATTAATATCTGTTGCACAAAAGATCCCTGAAATTCTTCACAATGCTGATGACAAAAGAAATAATTTTATAATTGGCGTTTCCCATCTCTTTCCCAAATTACCATATAAACTCCATGTAAGCACAGACCAGCAATATCTGCAGGGACAAGGTACAGCTGGCAGAATGTAGACCCAGAAAATCCAAATGTGATGAATATTTTGCAAGCTCTTCAAATGCCTCTTTCTGCCACATATGCATGGAGTACTACACTTGTACTTCCCTCACTAGGTCAGCAGTTTGCCACTGCAACAAATTGAAGTAATATCAGCTACCATTTATTTAACACTTACTCCGTGCCAGGCACTGAGCGATACTCCGTCCACAAATTATTTCACTTGATGCTTATAACAACCCTGTGCGATGAGCACTAATTTGTTAACCCCATTTTACAGATGAGCAAACTGAAGCTCCGAGACACAAAGTGACTAACCCCCAAGTCCTACAGCTAGCAAATGGTAGAGCAGGGATCTGTACCCCTCATCCAGGCGCAACTGACTCCATAGTTTATGGCTCAACCTCAGGAGCACCTGGAGCTGTGCAGTGTCCCTGACCTGAGTCCTGTGTGGGCTTTTACAGTTCACAAATTCTTCAGCCTCGTAGGGGTCCTCCAGTTTCTGGAGGACCCCTATCTCCTACCACGAGGCCAAAGCAGCAGTGATGCAGGCTTAAGATTCCTAGGTTGGAAGTCAGAAAATCTGGGGCCCTACACTTGGCTTTCCTACCAAGTCCCTGCGCAACCCTGGGCAACTCACTGAACCTCTCTGATCCTACTTCCTCCTCCTCCCTAAAATGAAAACCACCACCATCATGGCTACATTTATTATGGGCTGGGCATTTTAAAGGTTTACCATTTAAGTCACAAGACAATGTTCCCTGGTAGTTACTAGTATCACCATTAGCTTTTCAGAGATGAGGAAAATGGCTCAGAGGTTAAGAACCTTGCCTACAAATTACGCAAGTCGTAAGTGGCTGGGCTGGATCCAAGTCTCGAAGCCAGGTCTGTACCACTCTTAACCACAAGGTACAACGCCTCACGGCAGGGCTGGAACAGTGTGTGTTCTCTTAGGTCACTATTTTGTCACCTTCACAATTTCGGTCATACCTGGTACATCTGGTACTATCACTCACCTCTGGGGTTTTAAGTCCCACTTACCTTTTTACAATAAATACATTCATCTTACGTGACAACCTCACAGTGCCACCTTGGCCTGAGCGCCACCTTGGCACTGTGAGCAAAGTGGGAAACCAGAACCTGTCATAAAGAGAAGGTGATTCTTCCCCCAAAGTGCGAAGAAGATCAAAAAGAGGAAGCAAGTTTAGCAAGGTACCTGTTGAACGCTCTGAGCCTGGGGCCTGATGTCTTTAAAAAGAAAACAAAACAAAACAAAAAAAAAATGAGGAGAACCGGTTTGAGGCCTCAGCGACATTCTAGAAAGCCAAGCTGAGCCCGGCTCCTTGGAATCAGGGAGAGGACTGAAGGGGATGGTTCTCCCCGCCGTCCCCGCCGTCCCCGCCGTCCCCGCCGCCCCCGGAGGCTGCCACCTGCCGCCCTCAGCGCCCCGCGACGCGCGCGCGGCCCCACGGGGGCGCCTTCCGGGCCGAGGCGGGCCCGCAGGGTCCCCGCGAAGGGGCGGCTGCCCTCCCGACCCTGGCCCACTCACAGCAGCCGCAGACGAGGTCGCCGCCCGCTCCTGCGCGAAGAGAGACTACCCAGGTCTCCTCAGCCGCCAGTCGCCCTAGCTCAGCCGCCAGAGCCGTCGGACCGGTCTCCTGGAGCCACTTCCGGGCCTCTCTAGGCAGCCCGGAGGTCTCCGCATCTCCATGGTGCGCGGGTTTGCGGTCTAGCCTCACCTGTGCTGGCGCGCAGGTCCACTTCGTGGCAGTCTCCCCCACGTTGCCAGCTCGTGTGTTCCACCGTCGTGGGAATCCTTATAGGTCACGTCAACCGCTCTTCCCACCTTCACTTTTTGCTTTAAGACACCCACCTGCGTCTTTGTGTACCTATGCATGAGCACAGTGACTGATAAAGGGAGATGCTCAGCTTGGCATTGCTTGGATGGGTGGGTGATGGATGTGTCCCTTGGTTTTACTTGTTTTTCCAGCTCCACTTGTTCTGGTCCCCAAGCAAGCAATGATGCCAAGACTAACCTTTGTTGCTGAAGGAACCAATGACTTAAAAGGCAGATAGAAAGGAAGGTTGGTATTCTCATTCAAAGGCTTCCCTGAGAGGCCCATCTTTTGTCTCCTCTTCATGAGTGGGTTCTAGGGAAGGTTGCATCTTCTCTGCACATGTGCACCCGTGCCCTACAACAGACTCCTTGCTGGGGAGGATTTCATTTTAGTGGCTTGAAGGATGGAGGTTTTGGCTTCATATACTGCACTTTCCTATAGAACGGGTACCAAATTCAGACTCAAAGAGGCTCATGTGAATTACATCATCTGCTCAGTTTTCACTAAGAACACAGTTGCAGGACAAACTTGAGTCCTGGAATATGAAAATAAATGAAGGCGAGGTGAAGAAGGCCAAGTCTCTGGCATTAGCCACTCTGATGGCCCCTATGGCATGCTTGTTGGTTTTGTCCCCAGTTGTGATCCAGCCCTAAGTCTTAGAAGACTGAGGATGGTTGAACCAAGTAGTCTTAAGTGACAGTTTTGCAGTGTTTGCTCAGGATACATAAACATTAAAAGAGAAGAGGAAGGGAACTTGGGGGGCTGGGAGACAAGCTATATGCTCTTGAGACCTCCCTCCCCACCCAGCCAAAGAAGAAAAAGACCCCCTGAGGATGCAGTACAGGGATAAGTTTCCTTTTGGGGATTTCAGGATCCTTTGAGGGATACCAGATTCACTGTGTGTTGCTAAACATGAGAAGTGGTGAATTTAAATGTTAATATTCTTGTGCCAGTAAGTACTCTTTTAAAATATAAGCACATATGTTTTAAAGGAAAATTACACACTTTATAATTACTTCCTTAGCTTCCATTGCAATTTAGTGAGTTGATTTTGTAAATCTCTGAACAAGAAATCTAAGATGGAAATGACTAGAGAAAGAAATTGATCTCAAGGTGAGTTTATATGTCGATGCTTGTTTGGTTTTGTTTCCACCAATAATATATGCAGACAGTGGTTGCATTTCGGGAAGATCAGTTTGCTGTCATAATTCTTCACAGGTGTACAATACTTTATACATTACAAAGCACGTTAATGCCTATTAGTTCATCGAATTCTCACAGATATTGATATTAAGGATCGTTGGGTTATAAGTAGTAGAGAGCAGCTCTAGCTAATGCAAGTGAAAAAGGGGCAATTTTTAGAATCTCAAAAAGAGTTGAACAACATGTATTTATGGCAAGAAGAGCTAGCTTATGTAATAGTGAGCCCTGCAATCTCAATGCTATAGTGAGACAAAAGTATATTTCTTGCTCTGGTCACAGTCTAATTCGATCTGCAGGAAAGGAGAGAGTGTCTGCTCTACCCAGTCATGCAGGGACCCAGGCTTCCTTCATTTATTATGCCATCATAGTCCACCCTTGGCCACCAAGGTCACTGCAGAAGGGGAAATAAGAGCTTGACTTTTCCCAACACCCCTGTTTAAAGTCTCCTGCACCCCCTTGAAATTCTGCAATCCCTCTATAACACTTAGCCCATTGGAAATCATCTTGCATATTATTAGAATGAAAGCTCCGTGAGGGCAGAGACCTGCTTTATTAACTGAATATCTTCACTGCCTATTATAGTGTCTGGCATAGAGAGAGAATTTTTTAAATTGCTAAATGAATCAGCAAGTGAATAAACGTCACGTTTCTGGTTGTTTCTGTTCAAAACCTGAGGCTTGCAGATGAGACCCTTTGGCCCAGCTTGGATCAGAAATCACTTCCACTATAGTCAGCTATGGCAAAGAGGTACAAGAACAATGATTAATGGGCCACTGCTATAAGCCGGGGCAGTTTCTAAAGAAAGGAAAGTATTGTGAGCTTGGCGGAGACCCTAAAACTTTGCTATCCAAAAACGTGGACCAGTAACATCAACATCTCCTGGGAGCTTATTTGAAATGTTGGGTTTTAGGTCCCACTCTAGGGTTAATAAATAAAAATCTGAATTTTAGCAAAATCTCCAGGCAATTCCTGAGTCCAGTAGAGGCTGAGGAGCACTGCCTTAGAAGTGCTGTGACTTAGTAGTAGCCCCACAACGACTCTCTGAGGTGGCTAAGAGAGTTCCTTTAATAGTCCCACACTATACCTAGAAACCAAGTGAGGTTAAGTGACTTGCTTAGGCTCACAGAACAAATAAATGACAGAGCTGGATTAAAAGCCAAGGCTTCTGACTCTAAATTCCACTACACTCCATGTTGTTTCTGCTATGCAGCTCTATCTCCTGGGCAAACCTGTTTTCTCTCACTAATGAAAAAAAAAAATTAAAAGGGAATAAACAGAAAAAATTGAGCTATACTTAAATGAAGGTTAATGGCTTCAGGAATTGACTTGTGTTAGAAAAGAAAACAAGCATTTGTCACTTACAGGACATTTGATAAAATGTTTTTTCCCATTATATATTAAAGAACTCCCCGAGCAATATAATGAATGTTTATATTTCATTTATTCAGCAATTAAGCATCTTAACTTTCTTTTATAAGCATTTATAGCACTTATTAAGAAGTATCACACATCCTATTTGGGTCAATGCTTTTTGCTTTTTCCTTTAAGAAACTTTAAAAATATCTCATTATTATTACCCATGCCTGTCTTAGTACTGATTAAACTAAGTGTTTAAATAGTGCTGATCAAATCTACGTGTTATTTTGAGCGTCCTGGCCAAGGGCTCTCACCGTTTGGGAATCAAGCATTTGTAGCTCTTCTAGGACACAAGGGAACCCCTGAGACAGTGAAGGTTATGTTTGCTACTTCTGTTCCTTAGTGGTTTCAGGTACTGAGGAGTCCAGATAGCAACTATTTAAACCAGGTCTCTTTGGGTTGAGAATCATAGAAATCCATCCCAATATAGATAAATCAAAGGTAGGAAGGACTGGCTTCTGTAACCAGAGCTCAGACAGTGGATGTAGCTTTAGGACTTCAAACATCATCAGAGCTCTGTCTTCTCATCTCTCAGCTCTGGATAGAGAAAGATGATTATAGAACATGTCAGACAGATGTGGTTTCCAAAAGAAGGGATTTGTAGCACAGACCAAAGAACATAATCACTACACCAACAAACAAAACCAGTTTGTGCTTTGTGGAAGATTGTTGGTTGTTACCCAAAAGATGTCTTTTCCTTCTTCCATAATAATGGTGTTTTACTAACACATGACCATCTAGAATAAAAACTCTACTTACCAGCCTCCCCTGCAGCTAGGTGTACCCCCATGGCTAAGTATTTACCAATATATGTGAATGGAGTGATGCCTGCAATTTCTGCATCACATGCTTGGAAGGAAATCAATTGCCCTCTTTTCTTTCTTCTCAGGGACAGAAACCCAGTTTTGTCAGTAACTCAGGGTCAACCCTGTACACGAGCATAGTGCCCCTGGGGAATATTGGAGCAACAAGACAGAAGGAACCTGGATCCCTGAATGACCTTGTGGAGTGGAGCTGTCTCACCAGTCTCACCAACCTAGATTACCTGTACTGTTATTTATGCCACTATCTCTTTTTAATTGAAATAATTGTAGATCACATGCTGTTGCAAGAAATAATACAGAGAGCTCCTGCATACACTTTCCTCAGTTTTCCCCAATGATAACATTTTCCAAAACTGTAGTATAATATTACAACCAAGATATGGACATTGATATAATCCATAGATCTTAGATTTCTTGTTGTACTTGTACTCGCTTGTGCATGTATGTGTCTGTGTTTAGTTTCTCTACAATTTTATCACATGCATATGTTTGTGCCCCTATATTTTGAAGATTTGCTTTTTTACAGCAGTTTAGCCTTTATACTAATACAAGATAGTAGAACAACATATGTTTGCCATGAAAGAATAAAAATAATGTTGTGTTGTGGGGGAGTTGGGTGTGTCTTAATCCATTTGTGTTGCTAAAAAGGAATACCTGAGGCTAGGTAATTTATAAAGGAAAGAGGTTAATTAGGCTCATGGTTCTGCAGGCTGCATGGTGCCAATATCTGCTTCTGGAGAGGGCTTCAGGCTGCCTCCACTCATGGCAGAAGGTGAAGTAGGGATGGCATGTGCAGAGATCACGTGCTGAGAGTGGAAGCAAGAGAGAAGGGAGGGAGGTGCCAGGCTGTTAGAAACAACAAGCTCTTGTGTTAACGACTGGAGCAAGAATTCGCTCATTACCTGGCTGACAGCACCAAGCCAATCCTAAGGGATTTCCCATTGGACCCAAACACCTGCCATCATGCCCCACCTCCAACACTGGGGATCAAATTTCAACACAACATTTGGAGGAGTCCAATATCCAAATCAGAGCAGCATGAAATGTGTTGTGACTGCTCATGGGTTTCTGCTATTTGTATTTCAACCATCATGAAATAGAATGATGGTTGTACAACTCTGTGAATACTAAAAGCTGCTGATTTGGACACTTTACCTGGGTAAATCATATGATATGTGAGTTACAGCTCAAATAAAGTTGTCATTAAAAAAAGATTACAGCTACAACAGCGTTAACCTGATTCTCATTTCAATGTTGTTTGAGTAGGAGAGGGCAGGATGACCCATGACCTTGGACATGCCCATGGGTGGCAAAATCAATGTGGGTAAACATTTAGGAGCCACTGCCTTAGAAAAATAAACATAATTCTCTCACTCCACTATGGTATGATATGGTAACTTTGCTCTTGGGATCCTCCTCTCACCTTCATTTCTCTCAGGGCAAGGAGAAAAATGTACAAACCAGTAGGGAAAGTGAGCTTTGAATAATAAGTGGTATTCAATTAACTGCATTGAAAATTGAGAGTCGACTTGTATTAATTTTCATGATCAAATTACTTCATTTTGTCTCTCCTCTGACTGCTAGGGTAATTTTATGCCAGAATTATTTTAGTCATTCTAATTATGCATGCACCAATATTTAGTGGGTGTTTACCTAACCCACAACATACCCAAATGGTTTTGCTCCCCCAGAGACCACGGCAGTAGAATATAGTATTAATAGGTGGTGCACAGCATAGAGATGAAGTTCCTTTTATTTCTTCACCCTTGTTTGTAAGGAATGTTCAGGTGGTGTTTCTTGGAAAGCAATGTGTATGCTATTCATATGCATCTACAAAACTAAAAGCAGTACTAGGAATGCAGTGGGTTCATTATATGATACTAAAAGCAATTCTAGCACAGATGTTTCATTAGGTATTCAGTTATGTAAGACAAATTAAAATTTACCATTTGTTTAGACTTTCCTTTTTGCAAAGAACGTTTCCTCTCTGTCACATGTTTGAACTTCTCTGTCACTGAGAGTATAGCATATGCCCTTTTCCTATAGAATCCTTTCTCCTTTAACTACCACTCCCCTACTTCACTCTGATCTGTCGGCTCCTCCTCCCCCTCCTCTTCCTCCTGCTACTTCATCCTCTCCCCTGCCTTCTTCTCCATTTTTATCCTTTGGGACTTTTGTATTTTGCTCCCAGCACCTAATGGACTAAAACCCAAGGTTCCATCTCCAGCCTTCTTTTCTTTTACATCTACATCCTCTCCCTAAAAGAACTCTTCAGTTCTCCGGGTATCAACTCTGAACCCTAGGCAGGTGACTTCCAAATGAGTATGAACTTGCCACTTCAATGTGTTTAGTGGGGATGGTCCAATTTCTCTTAACCTAATGTCTGGAAGTGGATTCCTTATCTCTGGCAGTCCCTGGCATTTTGACACCCCCCCTCCTTTTCTTTATTCTCAGATTAAATTTTGCTTTGCCAAATCTCTTGGACTCAGTTTATCTTTCTGTTCCTTTTGCCCATTACCTGTTCTCCTGATGGCCTAGAATAACACCTCAGTGGGTCAGCAAGTTAATCTTGATAATCTGCAAGGTTTAAGAATCTCTTAGACAATCCATCCTGAGGCCAGACCACAGCGCTGCCTTCTCACTGTCTCTCTCCACTCCCAGGGCCTGGAGACACCTTTCCTCGCACCACTCCTCTGAGTCCTGCAGAATGAAATGAGGCTGAGAGTGAGCCTCGGGTAAGAAGGTAGGACAAGCAATGGGACAATGCAAGCATGGGGCATGGGGACCAAAGGCACCACATGGACCACAGAGCCTTGCTCCATGGCACCACGAGTCCATGGGAAACCTTCCTGCTGGTATTTTCTCTCTCTCCTTCCACCTTGGAAACTTGGAAGACACCAGCAGAAAGGTTTCCTGCCTATCAGTGGGGCAACCCTGTGGAGTGGCTGGAGACAAACAGGATGCCACAGGCAGTGGAGAGGTGGGGGAGGAATGAGCTAGGTAGGGGAGGGAAGATCCTTTTCAGAATTTCTCCTCTCTGTGGATGCCAAGCTTGGTGAGTGGCACCCGTCATAGATTCTTTTTTTTTTGAGACAGGGTCTTACTCTGTCACCTGGGCTATAGTGCAGAGGTGTCATTATAGCTCACTGCAACCTCAAACTCCTGAGCTACAGCGATCCTCCTGCCTCAGCCTCCTGAGTAGGTGGGACTACAGGTGCGTGCCACCATGCCCAGCTAATTTTTCTATTTTTGTTAGAGATGTGGTCTCTCTCTTGCTCAGGCTGGTCTTGAATTCCTGAACTCAATCAATCCTCCTGCCTTGGAATCCCAGAGTGCTAGGATTACCAGTGTGAGCCACTGCGCCAGGACAGGTTTAGTTTTTATACCCTGTGACCATAGGCTTTTAGTATCAAATTTCTTCTGGATTGAGTTAGCATTTTAATTATTGTATCATATACAACAAATAAAAAGACTACTATTAATAGAAATTTTATTAATTATTAAATATAAAAAATAAAGTATTAATTAGGTGGGTGTGACTTTTTCACATTTGTTCATGCATATGTTGATGAATGCTACTTATTAACAGAATAACACAGGGCTCAGCATGAATTCTATTGCTTTTTTAACAGATGTATCACTGAGAATTCTCATCCACAGAGGTGAGTATATGGGAATGGAATCAATTTTGAATAGGAGGGTTACTAAATTTTTTAAAAAATCATCAATATATTTCATAATATTAACAGATTAAAGAAGAGAAACCATACGATTGTATCCATGAAGAGGAATAAACATTGGACAAACTTCAACATCCTGTCATGATAAAAATTCTCAGCAAATTAGGAATGGATGGGATACTCAATTTTTAAAATTCCTTTTAAGTTAGATGTGCAAAATTAAATTTTATGCTCAAGTGACAACTAGGTTAGGTTCTTCAATTTTCCTGAAAGCTGACAGTTGGAAACGATATTACTTGGGAAAGAATTTATTATTCAATTCTTTTCAATTTCTGGAAAGTAGACCTGAATGGGCTTAATTCTATATCAAACAAGTTTTAATTATACTTGTTATTCTTTTACTCAGAGGCATCATGTTTAAATAGGTGTACACAGAGTTGGGTAAATCAAAATAATTTTAATGTTAATTTCAATATAACCACAATACCACTAATGTAGTATTTTTGATAAAATGCTTTTATATTATGTGTCAAATATATTTTCTTTTTTCTTTTTCTTTTTCTTTTTTTTTTTTTTTTTGAGACAGAGTCTCACTCTGTTGCTCAGGCTAGAGTGCCATGGCATCAGCCTAGCTCACAGCAACCTCAAACTCCTGGGCTCAAGTGATCCTCCTGCCTCAGCCTCCCAAGTAGCTGGGACTACAGGCACGCGCCACCATGCTCGGCTAATTTTTTCTATGTATATTTTTAGTTGTTCAGCTAATTTGTTTCTACTTTTAGTAGAGAATGGGTCTCACGCTTGCTCAGGCTGGTTTCGAACTCCTGAGCTCAAACGATTCGCCTGCCTCGGCCTCCCAGAGTGCTAGGATTACAGGCGTGGGCCACCATGCCCAGCCCATAAATATATTTTAAAACAACTTCGCAACTGAAGATTTAACTCATTCACATAATGGGAAATATTCATGATCTAATTGGCAAAGCCATTCCACATTGTCAAATCGATCAGTCAAATCAAAGTATTTGAATTCTTTTTGAGTTATATGCCCCAAATTATATATAGAAAAAGAAATACAACTCCATATTTTGGTTCAAGTAAACATGTTAACAGTGTACTTATGACAACCATTTCATTTTTGATAGACAGGCAGTGTCTTACTCAGTCTGGGCTGCTATGACAAAGCGTGAGAGATGGCTTATAAACAACAGACACTTGTTTTCACAGTTCTGGAGGCTGAAGTGTGAGATCAGGGTGCCTGTGCGGTTGGGTTCTGGTAGGGCGTTCCTCCAAGTTGGAGGCTGCTGGCTTCTCCTTGTATCCTCCCATGGGAGACAGAGGGCAAGAGAGTTCTCTGGGGTCCCTTTTATAAGGGCACACTAATCCAAAGTTTCCACCTCCAAACACCATCCCATTTGGTTAGGATTTCAACATATGAATTTTGAGGGGCTGCAGACATTCAGTCGACTGCAGACAGAGCACAATACGTGTTGTTGCCGTGAGTTTGTTATTTAGATCATTTCCAAGGGAAAACTCAGAGCATGAGTTTGAGGGGGCCGGGTGCATTGAGCAGAAAACATTTGAACAAAGAGTCACAGGAGGTAAGGGAATTGGGCAAGTGGGCAAGAGCAAAGCTCCAGGGCAGGAGGGGCCCTGTGTGTTTGAGGGGCAGCAAGGAGGTCCTTGTGACTAGAACGGAGTGAACAAAGAGACAGAAGTAAGAGACGTGGTCCAAGAACTACAAGGGCCAGATCATCTTTATGGCCATTTAAGGATTTTGGCTTTTACTCTGGGTGGGATGGGAGTCTTTGCCAGGTTTCAGCAGATAAGTGGTAAGATAGGACTAAGGTTATATTGATAAAAGGCTTTTTCTGCTGCTGGGTTAAGAATGGACTATAGGGAGATGAGGGTGGAATCCGGGGGTCCTATTGGAGGCTGGTGCTACAATCCAGGCAGTGGGGGATGAGGGCTCGGACCGGGCTAGTAGCTGTCGATGGGTCAGAAGTGGTCAGGTAGTGGACGTATTCTGAATGTAGAACCAGCAAGATTTCTTGATGGGCTGGGTGTGTGCTGAGTCCAGGAGCAGAGTGGAGGGGAGCCCGGTGCTAGTGGGCTGTGAGATGAAGTTGCCCTCTCTGAGATGGGGAAGGCTGTGGGCAAAGTAAGGTTGGGCCATGTTATATGTCATTGGATTTAGAGTCCACTCTAGTCCAAGATACTTAATCACACCTGCGAAGAGCCTCTGTCTCCAAAGACAATCACATTCGCAGGCTCCTAGAGCTAGGATATGGAGGGACATACCTTTTTTGGGGGCCACTTTTCATGCCACTACAGTGATGCCAAATATTTCCTCTATCCCATCCATCTCTCCCACCCCAACCTCCAAGCCACTAGAGATAGCTTTACTGCTATAGATTTTGTTTTTCAAACAGACAGGAGAGCTTGAGTTGCATATGGAAGTCAGAATGGCAGAGAGAAGCAGTGGCTGACAAGAGGCAGAAGGAACGCTGAGAAGGTAGGTCCCTAGGAAGGTGAAGAAACCTTGGCAAGGCTTCCCAAGGGCATGGGATCGGGAATTTGAGCCACTCTTATCTGGATCCCGAAGTTTAGGAGGTTCCAGCTGATCTCTGGGTTATAATGACATAAAGTATGATCATACTATATATTCTGCTTTGTAACCTGTTCTCCTTGCTTAAAAAATATTGCAAACAATTTCTCAAGTCATTAAATATTCTTCAACAACACGATTTTTAATGGGCGCATAGCAGTACATCAAGTGGAAGTACTGTAATTTATATAACAAACCCTTTATGGTAAGGCATTTAGGATGTTTCTACATTTTCCGTATGATAAATAACACTGAAATGAACAACTCTCTTTATAAATCATTGTGCACATCTTTGATTATTTTCAAATGGGCTCGTTTTAAATAACCATGAACCATGAATTGCTATGTTGTGATAGCAATTTCTGCTCATTGTTTTCTTTATGAACTAAAACTTTTCCTTCAGGCAAAAAAAATGGAAACGAAGTTCCCGAACATCTGGCTTATGGTGTAATTTGCTTTTGGTATTCAGCTGTGCTCCCAAATATTGAAACGTCTTCATTCTAATAGCCTCTCCTTGGTTTCATCTCCCTTCTGGAGATACAGATGCAAGTGTGTTTACTTCTGTGAACCTTGGCCTGGAGCTATGACTTTCAGCGGCAGAGTTGTGCGTTAGTTGCCGTTAGCTCCTATTTCTCAATTTGTGAGACCCAGGAAGAAGGGATCCAAACCAGGAAGAATCTCACTGCAGGAGTTTTCGTTGGGACCAACAGGACTTGTGACGATGGCTGTCAGTGAAAACTGTGACATGCCAGGCCTTTTGTGAAGGCTGTCCTTAAAACCATCATATGAAGTATGTATTATATCATCGTCTCCAATACGGTGAGCAAGCTGTGGCTCCAAGGGCAGGTCACATTGTCAGTTAAGCAGCAGAGTTGGAATTCTAACTCAGGCGGGTCTAACTCAAAGCCACCATGTTGTATGTTAGCAGGGATCCCACATCTTTGGATTTTGAATGCTGGTAAGACTTCAGACCAAAACTGGGGGAGTCGCATAGGCTTGCCAACTTTTAATCTTGCCACGTAAAGGCATCAAGATGGCAACAACCACTAAACTGTGATCACCTATCACCACGATTTCATACCCAAAAAGGTATGTTAATGCCAAGAAGAGGAAGGCTGTTATGTTAAAAAAAGAAGAGGAAGGCTGTTATGTTAAAAAAAGAAGAGGAAGGCTGTGATTTCTGAAGATAGTCCTCCAAACGAAATGAATTCAAGATTGTCCTTACCAACGACCATCATCTCACCATGGATGTGGAAAGTGGATGCTCTCTGCAGATGACACTTAAGAACTGCTCCAGGGCTCATGCTGTCCTCAACACCTTGACGGGATGGTTGCACATGGCAGGAGGGGCAAGGCCTCTCCTCTGCTGCTGGAAGGAGCAGGCAAAACATTCAGCCTAGTGCCAACAGTGTGTCCATTCCATCACCTCCCTCTATTCAGGGTAGAATTCCTACACTCTCGTCCTTTTTTGAGACAGAGTCTCACTCTGTTGCCCCTAGCCATGGCATCAGCCTAGCTCACAGCAACCTCAAACTCCTGGGCTCAAGCGATCCTCCTGCCTCAGCCTCCCAAGTAGCTGGGACTACAGGCATGCACCACCACGCCCAGCTAAATCATTTCTATCTATTTTTAGTTGTCCGACTAATTTCTTTCTATTTTTAGTAGAGACGGGGTCTCGCTCTTGCTCAGGCTGGTCTCGAACTCCTCACCTTGAGTGATCCTCCTGCCTCAGCCTCCCAGAGTGCTAGGATTACAGGTGTGAGCCACCACACCTGGCCTACACTCTTGTCCTTTCCCAGAGTGAGGAAAGGAAGGAGGGACAGTGACTATACAATTCAAGAAATTTAAGAGGAAGAATAAGGAGAAAGAGACAGACAGATGCTTGGACACATGGGCAGAGAGACTTTTATACAGTTGATCCCTTAATGGATTTCTGAGACATAATGCTATGTAGATGGAGAATACTTGTCAGTATCCAAGTGGATAAAGCAAAAGAGAACTCGGGGATCTTTCAAGTGGGCTTTTTACTAATGCGATTGTTGTACGTGTGATTCGCCAAGTATAGGAGGCGAGGACAGTGTTTGCAGGGGTATCCCTCACTCCTTCACACACTTGAACCTCTCAAGGGCAAGGAGGAGTCTGCATCCCCAACGTTAGTATCAGCCTAGGAGGAACGCTTAGTAAATCATTGACGGATCAGCAAGTAGATGACGATCCGACTATAACGTAAATTGGTTACTGTTTAATTTCAATAGATTTTCCCACCTTCATTGCTTCATTCTTGGGTTTATGGTCATAGTGGCTCATAAAGGCAAAGTTGGTTGAGTCTGGTCTCCACTGGTGGAAGGGTCACAGGGAAGAAGGTAAGGAAAATGCAGGTCAGGACAGTCTGACCCGTCAGCAAGGGTACGGTTCTTGAAGTCAAATATTATCGAAGGAGAGCTCTGGACCAGGCAGCGCACTTAACACTCGACCAGCATCCGCCTCACCTCACCTCACTCGATCCTCCTACCACCGAGGGAGGGATTATTCACATCATCGCCAGTTCAGACTGCCCAGCCCAGGGAGGTGCGCAGCGCTGGTCTTGCGAGCTGTCGTGGAGCAAGCACGGGGCCATGTCAGCCTCCAGCTGCCTCCTCTGCGCCAGCAGCTGCGAGAAGGCCTCCTGGCTGGCGGTGCACTGACTGGCTGACCCACTGGCAGTGCATGCGTGTGCACAAACATACACATGTGCACACACACAGCCCTACACATAGATACAGATATACACATACACACCTACATACATAAACACATGCATGCATACACACATACATTCACCCAAAGACACACACAAGTATACACCTGCACATGTGCACATCCACACATCTATGCACATGTGCACACACCCACACATGTACACACATGTATGTACACACACAAATGCATAGTCACACACCAACACCTTCCCCACACCCTGTATTACATGCAGATACATACATGTATACATGCACACACACATACCCACATGCCAGTATGTGTATACATATACACACATACACTCACACACATTCACAGAGAGACACGTATAGATCTACTTACACACAGGCATACGTGGGCACATGCACACACATACACAGTACAGGCACACTCCCCTTCCCCCTCCCCCCAGACACATAAACCTACACACACACACACACACACACACACTGCAAAAGCCCCCATTTTTTTTTTTTTTGAGACAGAGTCTCACTGTGTTGCCCAGGCTAGAGTGAGTCTGTGGCGTCAGCCTAGCTCACAGCAACCTCAAACTCCTGGGCTCAAGTGATCCTGCTGCCTCAGCCTCCAGAGTAGCTGGGACTACAGGTATGTGCCACCATGCCTGGCCAATTTTTTCTATATATATATATTAGTTGGCCAATTAATTTCTTTCTATTTATGGTAGAGACGGGGGTCTCGCTCTTACTCAGGCTGGTTTCGAACTCTTGAACTCAAATGATCCGCCCGCCTCGGCCTCCCAGAGAGCTAGGATTACAGGCGTGAGCCACTGTGCCCGGCCGCAAAAGCCCAAATTTTGATGCTTACTATCCCTAGGGTTCTAGTCCATTATTGTCCCCTCTCTGTTCCTCAGATCCCTCACTGCAAATTGCAAGTTTAGATTAAACCAATGATCATCTGATTCTGTGCCCAGAAGCCACAGGGTCCTGTGGTGGCGCCTTGGGGCTGCCTTGGGTGAGGGAAAAGCCCAGCTTGATGGCGCCCTCAGCTCCAACAAACTTCCCTTTTGTTCTTGTACTTGCTATTCCTAATCGTTTCATTTGCACAAATGGTCCATGGCTTGGAAAGTTTGGAAGCAGAGTGTGGAGCTCCAGAAAGGAAGGTCAACAGAGAAAGATCTCCAGGGACAGGCATGGCCCGGGGGTCTCAGTGTCTGTCACCGCACTCCTGTCCCGCCCACCCCCCAGCTGCCAGCGAAGGTCTGTTCTGTGCAACAGCCCTGTCTTGCCAGTGCTGTGGGCAGTTTGGGGACAGGATAGTCAAGGGAGGCGCAGCCCGTCCCGGTTCACCTCTGTCTTCAGGCTGATGCATTGGTTGCCCTGTTGTACGGAGAACTCAAGGGGAGATTCTGGGGTTCAAGGGAACTGTGAGTTGCTGGTAGGAGCCAGACCTCCCTGGACCCGCCGACAGCAGCAGGAAGTGCTTTATGAGAAATGCAAAGCCTCCCAATGCCCTCAGAGACGTTAAGAATCCAGCCTTGAGAAAGAGAAGGAAGGTCCCAGAAAGCCCAACGCTCGGACATATTCCCATTATGTATCTATGCGCATATGAAGCCAAAATGACCACCAAGAACATTTCCATTTTTAAAAGTTGGAATTCTAAAGCTCCTCGGTGGGAAGAGAACTACCTGATACTCGGTGCTTAGACCTACTTGTAGAACTTGAACACACAGGCACGTGTGCACGTGTGTGCATGATTGTGTGCATGTGTGTGCATGAGAGATTGAGTCTGACTTTTCCATCCTTAATGCTGCCCCTGCTCCCCTGCTGGGGTGAAGGCTGAGAGGCAAGGGCGTGCCTGGGGGCAAGACGGGGGCTGAAAATACCTCAACATGTCACTTTCTGTCCACAGAATCTGTTGCTCGCTCTCTATGTTTCGTGAGCATGAAAATCTATGCGAGTTGTCCTAAGAGCAGAGCCCTTTACGCCCTCACACCTTACATCTTGGTTCCCAATGGTGACCCATTGTCTCCTGCCCGTTGGTGACAAAACTTTCATTGCTCTGTGATGTGACCTGAAAAACGAGGACGACTTAGACAATTCCTCACAAACTTAAATTTATGTAGCGTAAGAGACCACGTTTGATTCTGAAACGATGTCTATTTTTAAAGTATCTTTCCTTTGGTAGACTGTTATAGTTGATTTTCTTTTATACATTCTAGCTTGGCAAAATAAAAGACTGGGGACTCAATGTGTCTGTATCACATTGAGTCACCCTTTAAAAAATTTGACTGATCTATAAAGTGCAAAGTTTGGGAATTATTGACTTGTGTAATTCCATTATTTAGTTGCAGTCCACTTATCTGTTTAAAGTCTCAGGAAATTATTAGCCAGAATCATGTCAAGGGTTTTCAAGGAGAATAAATACACAGGAACAGTTTTGCAGCCTATAAACTAAAAATACCAAATGTTACTAAATTTAAAGACAGGATACCTTCCTCTGTGATGGCAAAGTCCAGATATGAATTTTATCTGCAAACACACTTGATGTCATGGACACATTCATGAGCTAATTATTCTAAGAAATGCTTCTAAGCTCTGAAAACCCCACACTCCCCAGTTTTGGCTTATTCAAAGAGGGAAAGAAGATGTCTTCTGAACACCACAGACCAGAGGGAAAACTGACTCGCACTTGTGGGCCTTACAAAAAGAGCACTGTGAGTAGTTTTAGAAAAGGGAGTGACAGTCACTGGGAATTGACAAGGCTGAAATAATTAAATATGTCAGATTAGCCAGCTCTTAACATTTTGATAGAATCACTACACCGATGAATAGAATGAATAGACACAATGATTTTGACAGAGTCACGTTTGATTTCATTGCTGGCAAGATGAAAAAGTCAGATGGTTAATATTAACCTGGAAATGGTTTCCAGTGGTCTCACACAGCTGTACCGCAATTGCCTGGTTACTGGGCTGTCTCCCTGACTGGAATGTATGTTCTGTGAGGGCAGGAACCATACCTATTTTATCCGCTGTTGTATTTTCAGTACCTAGAACAGTATCTGGCACATAGCATAGGTGCTCTGTAAATATTCAGTGAATGAATGTTTTATTCAATGTCTTGATTCAACACCCAGAAAACTCCATGGGAAGTATGCTTCTTAGATTTTTCTCATGACATGGCACCAGGAGGGTAGAATAGTGGGCTTAATCTTAATAACATCAAATTCAGCAAGGTTTCCACCTTAATACAAATAAAATATAAGGACAGGAAAGCTGAGCCTTACAATAACGTATAAAAAAGACTTAAGGACTTTTCTTCTGGTAATGACAAGGTAATTAGGATCGACTCTCTTGTTCAGAATTTATCCAATACAACATTGGGAAATAATAAAGAGCAACTGGAACTCTCATACTGTACTGTGAGTTGGTGTAATCATTTTGGAAAAAACAAATTGGTACCACAGTTGAATGTATACGTATACTATGAGTTCCACAATTCCGCTCCAGCGAATATACGTAGGAGCAATGGATACACAGGTACCTCAAGAAATGTTTATAAAAATGTTTCTAGTAGCAATATTCATGACAGCCAAAAGTGCAAAACCCTCAATTTTCTATTCATAGAATGGAGAAAGAAATAGTGGCATATTTATACAATGCCATGCTCTATAGCAGAGGTGAGGGCAGGGAAGAGGGAGGGGAGATGAAGCAATATGGCGTCTGCCAATCACCTGTGTGTAGGGGGAGGTGCCCGAGGGAGCTGAGAGCCTGATGCCCTGTCCACAAGAGGCTCGGCGTTCCCTGGTGGCAGCCGTCTCTGGGCTGGTGTCCGCAGGTCTCTCCAACTGCCCAGGAGCCCACCAGCAATCTGCCTCTCTGGGGCCTTTCTCCTTCCAGTTCTCCTCCCCAACTTCTTCCCCTGGAGTCTTGTGTGGTTTCAGGCACCCTTCTCACTGACCCTCATCTAATCTGTGTTTGTCTGCCTATTTCTTTCTTTTTTTTTTCCACTTTCTTCTAAAATCTGTCCTTGCAGAGACTCTCTGGCTGGTGGTGTTTCTCGTCCGCCATCTTGCCCTCTATGCCTAGAATACTTTTAGATTCACAGAAAAATTATGAAGAGAGTACGGAGAATTCCTGTATGCCCACACCCATTTTTCTTGTATCCCTCACATCTTACATTACTGTGGGACGTTTGTCACAACGAATGAGCCTGTATGGATACACCAAGTCAATACTTTATTCAGATTTCCTTAGTTTTTACCTGAGGTCTCTTTTCTGTTCCAAGATCCCACATCACATTTACTCGTCGTGTCTGTCTTCTTGGGCTCCTCTTTGGCTGTGACTACTTCTCAGAATTTCCTTGTTTTTGATGACCTTGATGGTTTTGAGGAGTACTTGTCGGGTATCTTGTGGAATGTTCTGCAACAGTAAAGCTGCCATTTTCATCGTAGCGAACTGTCAACAGGATTTATCATTGTCAATAGGGACTTTGGTCACCTGGCTGAGGTAAATGTTTACCAGGGTTCTCCACTGCGAAGTTATCCATTTCCCAGTTTTCATACCATGCTCTTTGGAAGGACGTTACCATGTGCAGCCCACATTTAATGGAGAGCTCTATGTTTTTGAGGATCTACATGGAGTATCTCTCTATATATTATTTATAATTCTTCTACTGTCCAAAGAGTGGATGAGTCTTTGGATATAAAAGTAAAACAAATGTAGCTTCAAGGATAGAGGAGGGGATAATCTTGCTCTGCTCTATGCTGCTTGCACTGTACTGAAAATACAGTGCCCCATTCTGAGCATTTCAGAGGAGAATAAGTAGTTGGATGCCATTCTAAGAAAGGCCGTGCTGCTGATGGTCCTTGAAGCTCTATGCAATAAATGAGATCTGACCTAGTTGGAATTAATGATAATTGTGGAGTTTAGACATCTTCACCACACAACATTTCAATGACAGAAAAAAGGCTTGCTCTAGCCCCAACTTCTGGTTGTCTTCTCGTGATCTTTTTTGCCCCTCGATGTAGAAAATAGAGAAATATATAATACGCAATTTTTACGCAATTGTAATTGGACACCGAAAACATCAGTTGTCACCCAAATGCTCAAAAAGCATAACAAAACCTGTGTTACCAGCAAGATCACCCCCACGTCCCTGAGATTATCTGTTATGACTTGTCCCATCCTGTCCATCTCTTGAACTTTGGGCCACTGTGTCGTTCTCTGCTTGGTGAATCACACCACCAGCGTGCTATACTCACCGTAACAAAATATTGTTCAGTTATTGCAGCAACATGATTTTAAAAGTGTTTGAGCTCCTAAAAATGTGCTGTTTCAAGCACCTAGCGCCAGATAAAACATATTCTACCATACATAAGGGGCAAATATCTTTCTAACATCTGTAAAAAATAGAACTAAATATCCTCTGTGTGACTCCAAGTGGGAAAGCAAGACAAATGCCAAGTTCGAGTGTGGCCTAGAGAATTTTCTAATACCCCAAGGCATGTTGAGCTGGAAAGTCAGCCTTCAGAGACAGTGAAGTGCCTGTTCTCAGAGGTATTCCCGGTCATGGACAAGGTGACCGCTTGGTATAGCTGTTGCAGAGAATCCCCATTGCAGATGGGAAGTCACTTCTTCAAATTCCCTTTAAAACTCAAGAGCCACCGATTCTAAGAAAGTATGCAATTGAGGATTGCATAAAAAAAACACGTTGGGGCATCCTCTCCTTTGGATAAGATAATCTTTTCAGAAGTCACTTTCAAAAAGGCCCCTGTGCTGGCAGAAGGAAGTAGCACCGTGACCCACTGGCATCATTAGCAAGAACAAGGTGTTCCAATTGGCTCCTTCCCTCTGGAAAGCTAACAGTGAGCTTTCCAGAAATAGGACACTGGCCAGGCAAGGATGGCCTCGAGAATGGCTTTCAGAAACAATGGTGGGAACAAATACTTAGTGCAACAGGATGGAGGGAGTCCTCATTCAGAGGCAGCTCCCAGATGGGACTGACCCCGAGGTCCTCAAGCGAAGTGATGAGGACATGCAGGGCTCAGAAGGGGTTGGGCTGGTTCTCACCTGGAGATTCTATAATTCCGTGTGCTCCCAGCTGGTGAAAAGCCTTCCTTCCCACCACCATGCACCTCCACTGGTCCCTGCTCCTGTGACCACTCCCTTGGGAGCACCAGGTCATCAGCTCTGCAAGGTCAAGATCTAGGTCCATATTATTCACTGCTGGATTCCTCCAGGGCTGGTGCAGAACCGGTCACCTAGAAGGCTCTCAATAAAGCCGTGCTCCTTCCTGACTCATTCGACAAATATTAATTACGTACGTGCAAGGTGCCAGGCACAGGGGCTAGGCATTTGGTGACCGATAAAGGAAAAACAACAACAACAAACAGATAAAGCCCCTGCCCCCATGAAGTGTATGGTCTAGTAGGGGAGCCAGAAACATCTCTTAAAATGAACAAATTACGTAATTGTGAGTTGAGCTAAGTGCAATGAAGACAATGAATAAGGTGTGGTGATATAAGATACTTATCTTGTAGAAGGAGGTGACATAGAGCAGATGTCTGAAGGATGGATGATAAGGGGAAGAGCCATGTGAGGGACTGAATGAAGAAATAAATGAATGAGGAAGAGGCTGGCAAGGACTTATCTCCCTGCTCAGAGGAGAAGGGCTGAGAGGCAGTGAGTGCTTCCAACAACGAGAAAAGTGGCTGTCATCCATGAACACCTAGCAGTGCCAGCCACAGTGCAAGAATTATGTAATTCATTTTTCAAAGCAACCCTCGGGAGCAGGACTCCTCCACCCCTGTTTTACAGAAGAGGAAAACTAAGACTCAGGAAGGGCGGATCATTTGCTCAGTGCCTCCCAGCTAGTAAGTGGCAGAGCCCGGACTCTAACTCAGTTGAAAGTTCATGAGACTCTAAAGTGCTTACGCTCTGCAGCTCCTTCCCCAAGAGGGGCCAGGAAGCACCCTCACCTGGACTTCCATGAGGTCCTCAAACAAAGAGATGAGGACATTCAGGGCTCAGAAGGGGTGGCTTTTGCCAACGACGTTCGCCCTCTCCTTTGGAGTGCTGGGACTGAAAGTTCTAGGACATCACTTCTAACTGGGAAGCCACAGGGACTGCCTCCAGGAGAAGAGTCACCTTATCTCAGATGGGCGTGCACCTGTCAGGAAACCCACACAGGTGTGTTTGGCCAGCCTCGATGTGGGAGCCAGTGACAAAGTGCCAAGACCCCCAGCAAAGAGCCATAACTAGTCCTGCATCCCCACCTGGGGAGCAGTTTATCGACCAGAGGTGACTGACAGGATCCTCCTGGCTGGCGAGGCCACAAGACTTGTGACAGGTGTCCCTCTCCTTGACGGCACACAGCTGACAGGAGGGCGTGGGGACTGTGGGGAGAGGGAGGGTTCAGGTCGAGCCAAGGAGAATTCCAGATCCTCACCCCTGCGCTTCTTGGCCCGCAGCCGGCAATATCTCCCTGTCTCAGGTGCCCACGTGGCTGGAAGGGCAGACAGGGATTGCCACCACCCCACAACTGCCCTGTCACCCTGGTCACAGTAGCACAGTATGGTTCACAAGCATGGTTCCCACCCTGTCTACCTTGGGTCTTGAGATAGCCCTGAGCCCAGGTGGGCTCTGCCTCACCTTTTATAGCTGAGCTGGCCAAGGGCAGTGACTCTCGACGGCCCAGCAGAGGCCAGAAGCCGGCCTCCCTGCTGCCCTCTCTGAAGCTCCACCCACATCCTTCCGCGATGTGCCGAGAGGCGCGTCCCTCCCCAAGTCCTGCCTCTCTGGTGCCATCCGTAACACACACATCCTCACCCCTCCTCCTGCCCCTCGGCCACCTTCAGCACATGTTTTGGGACAAGTCTGTATTCCATTGTTCTTTATTCTTCTCCTGTTTAAGAAGCCCAGATTGCCTGGGTGCGGTGGCTCACGCCTGTAATCCTAGCACTCTGGGAGGCCGAGGCGAGAGGATCACTCAAGGTCAGGAGTTCAAGACCAGCCTGAGCAAGAGCGAGACCCCAGGTCTCTACTGAAAATAGAAAGAAATTAATTGGCCAACTAAAAATATATAGAAAAAACGAGCCGGGCATGGTGGCACATGCCTGTAGTCCCAGCTACTCGGGAGGCTGAGGCAGGAGGATCACTTGAGCCCAGGAGTTTGAGGTTGCTGTGAGCTGGGCTGATGCCACGGCACTCTAGCCCGGGCAACAAGAGTGAGACTCTGTCTCCTCCCGCCCCCCGCCCCCCAAAAATTACGAAACACGAATTGTCAGCATTTATGAAGCTCCTTCTAGAGTTCCAGGCAGCGTGTGTGTTATTATTTTACAGAGGAAGAGGCAAAGATCTAGGGAGGTGAAGTTACTCACCCAGCACTACCTAGATAGTAGGTGGGAGAGTTAACATTCGATTTAAATCCAGGAAATCCAACCTCAAAGTGAGAACATTTCTTGTCCCTTCACCTCTGCTACTGCCCAGTGTTTCTCAGAATTCTGGGTCCCTCCCGGCTGGGCACGTGGCCCACACATGGCATGCTAGGAGCCCAGGTGCTGTGGCTCCTTCTCAGGGGTCAGCAGGGTGACCAGTGGTCCATGTGGCATTGCCACTGCAGAGTGCCTGCTTTTGAGCCAGTTAGTCATGGCTGTGGGGCTGGACTCACCACTGGAGAGACTTCTTCTCTCCCAGCCTCAGTTTGCCCCTCTATAAACCGAGCATAATAATATCTACCTCAAAAGGGTTGATAACGTTGAAATGAGGTGAAAGTAGGAAAGGACCAGCACCTAATGGACTGATTGTTTTTTATTGTTTGCCCAAAGCAGGAAGTAGAATAGGGTGCTCTGAGATAAGGCTGCTCGACTCCACTGCTGTGTGATCCTGGGAAAATTTCTTAACCTCTCTGTGCCCTAGTTTTCTCACCTGTAAAATTACTATCATAATAGAACCAACTTCATAAGGATATTGTTCTCAAAGAGAATGAGCATGCTGATGGCTGAGTCTCAGTGAACAGAGGCTGGCATAGACTAGGCTCTCTAATGAACAAGTAAGTAGCTAAACACAGCCCCTGCCACAGAAAAGCACCAATAGATATTGGCCATTATTAGTTATAGTGTCATTGTTATTCTCTCTCCCTGGTGTATCTCCCCCTCTGGCAAGACCAAATCACTCTCCATCTGCCAAGGGATCCCTTAGTTCCATATTCTCTCCCCTCCCACCCTTCAGCCCGCCTCTGTTGCCTCTGCTAGGAACCTGAGCACAGGGACAAGATCAGGGATGCCTTTCCCTTCCAAAATCTATCTTCCAGACTTCACTGATTGCCTGGATTTATACACACACACACACACACACACACACACACACACACACACACACACACACACTCCCCAGTCACCAAAAGAACTGACAGACACTGCAGGCTTCCGAAGAAAACAGTTTTTTCCCCCTGTGAGCTAGAGATTTTGTTATTCTCTGTTCGGTTTGAATTCTGTCAATTATTATCCAATTACTCATCTCTCCAGAGGTGGATTGCATTTAAAAAAAAAAAAAAAAAAAGGTGTGCGTCTGTGGGTATGTGTATGTGTTCTGCATGCAGGGGGTGGGAGGGGAGTGATCAAATAGGAAGTGCCCTGGTATTTATGTTGACGTGCACACGGGTTTAAACTACCCCACTGGGAATATGAGCCTGTATGATTTTCCTTAATCCACGCTCAACCAGAGGGTGCTGGGGCTGCTCTCTCCCCTCCCTTCTTGCCTCTCCGTTCTTATAACTCAGGCTGCCTCCAGCCGGGCTTTGCCCACCGGACTCGCTGGCCGCGGGCGCGTGAAGGTGCAGTCTCTGAGGAGGGGCGATCTCTCCTCTGAGATGGCGTGGCTCTTCCTGGCTGTCCTCGCAGCAGCGCTCGGGGGGACAGTTCTCTGCAAATACAACGGAAGCCCTGGGCTGGTGCAGGGAGCGGTCTGCCTCGCAGGCCTCTGGGGAGGGGTTTACCTGCTCAGTCTGTCCCTCTTCTGCGGCTTGATCCTTTCCTCCTTGACGTGCTTCCTCGTGTATACTTACTTATCTGGCCAAGAACTGTTACCTGCGGAGCAAAAGGCAGTCCTGGTGACAGGTAAGCAGACGGGCGCTGCACTTCTTGTGGAGGGCACGGTCTGAAACTTGCGTTGCTCTAGCGGGACTTTGCCAAATCTGGCTTAAACAGAAAACGCTTGGCATGGGGTAAATGAAAGCGTGTACCCAAGTGTGTGTTTTTCACAACATTGTTCTGGCTCGTTTTCTTTAGGAGGTGTGCTTGACGCGGCTGGTGGTGAGGGGGAAAGGGGAGGATGGCATGCACCCTAGCAATGACTTGGTTAATTTCCCAGGGATAAATGTTAATAAGTGAAACTGCAGCATTTCATCCGTTTTGCCGTGCCCAGGGACGTCCCGTAGATTTCTTTAGGCTTAAATAGAACTTTGTTCTGAGATGAGTGTTCAGCCAGTTTCTGGACCTAGGTATGCAAGAACGCTTACGAGCTCGGTTCTCCTTGTCTCCTTGCTGGTTTTGAAATTTTGAAGGGAATCACTCACCTGGGCTGGAGACGGTGCAGTTTGGCTGGCTACGGTCAAGAACCTGGTGTGCTGTCTGACCCTTTCCTCCTCAAATCTGTCATTAGACCTCTAGTGTTTCTTAATTGGATCAAGTTGGCAGTGTGTCCACAAATCCACTTACTCGTTAGCTGAGCTGCCAGGGTTTCCCCTGCTTTTGTGTTTTTTTTTTCTCCCCTGCAAGTGTGAGATCAAATTAAATTTCTTTGAGTTGTAAAACTGGTTTGTTTGGTTATGAAGTTTTGAGCTTGGGCAGGGCTCTAATTAGGATTACCCAGAATTTTCCTAACTCACAAAGCCCTGCCACGATAAGGATATATCAATTGCCGATCATTTGCTGAGAGATCATTACCTGCCCTCCCCTGACCAACTACTACAACCCGCTGGGGTAAAGGCAAGCATGAGGGGTGGTTGGAAGAAAACCAGGACTTTTTGACTATTTAGAGAGAAATGGACTCTAATGTGACTTCTTCTATTCTGCCTTTTGCTTTACCTCGATCACAAAACTCTTTCTCGTAATGAAACGAAAGTTGGTGCTCGTTTTAAAGTGCCGCGGAAAACAAGCTTCTTTAAATTAATTTTTCAAAAGTTTAAAGGTAGAAAGTGTAGGCAGTTAATGGGATGTTTATCTATATGAATGTGTGATACCTCTTGGACTCATGCGCCCGCCCGGGGAGACTAGATGGGTGTTTCCACCTTTTCAGAATTCTCAGAAGGCTTATCGCCGTGGTGACAGTTGTAATGCAGTCTCGATTGTTCTGTTCTGTGTACAGTAGCAAGCACCCATGAACTTTAGAACAATTCCATGTAAAATTTGCATTTTGCACTTTTCCATTTGTGTGAAGGAAGACAGAACAACTAAGGCACATTAAAACAAAAAGCAATGCCGTAGTTGACACCCCTAGGATCTCCTGGAAGTCCACATATTCCTGGGAAATCAAAAGCAGGAGACGTCTAAGTCTGCAAAATGGGAATACTAAAGCTTCGGATAAACTCAGGCGAGCCTCAGGGTAGCTGAGGAAATGGAAATTCACTGTTGCTTGTTTGTCTTGTCGCCGGTCTTTATGCTCTGCTTGCCAAGAAGCAGGCATGCATGTGTGCTCACAAAAACACACACCCAACCCAGTGATCCCACATTAGGCATCAAAATGTGTTTAGCACCAAGTGAGATGACGGTATCAATTAGGAAACTCGGGCTTGATGACTAATCCCTAAATGAAATGCTTAGCAATTAGCAAGCCTAGAATTAAGACCATTACATATATTTAAAGATGACTGAAATGTCACTTTCAGAGTATTTGTCAATTTTACGAGGAATACCATAGCCTCCGTATCATTTCTAGGGAAGGTTTCAAGACTTTTGTACTAAATGGGGAAATTTAAAATGATTTCATGTAGTTAGACCAGCACTCATTAAAAACTGAGAGCCCACCTTGGGTTTGGAATAACCTCTGGTTCCCGTCGGCTTATATTATAAATTGGTGTGCATTTGGAAGGGGCTGGAGCAGGGGAGAAATGTGGCCAGGTACATCGAAAGCCATAAATATTGTTACCTTATCTGATCATTCAAGGTTTGGAAATTTCTCTTAAAGATATAATCGGAAGTATGGAAAGGGAGCAGAAGCAAAACAAAATAGTGAAGTATCAAAAGCAACGAAAATGGTGATAATTTAAAGCACATCCTCTCGGTGTAACAATGTGCAACCATTGAAAATGACAACCACAAGGACCGTGTCACAACAAGGAGAACTGTTTGAACAAAAGGAAACACACAGGATATCCTAATGTCTGAATAAGTCTGCACTCATGTCAAACAGGCTGTGTGAGAAGCCGTGGTAACATCTGGAAGAAAATAGTTTGCAAATGGTTGCATTAGAGTAATTGGATCCCCCCCGTCCCTGCCGATTTTAAATTTCTCTAATTATTCATATAATAAAAACACTTAAAAGAGAGATAACATTAAATAGCTAAAGTTCATTTTACTTTCTATTTAATTATGGACCAAGGTGAAGGACAGTTATAAAGACAAGGTAAAAAAAAATAACCTTTTGTTCCCTTTAAGTCCTTATTTTCATTTTTCTAAAATGTTCAAATGTCTTTTGCCTCAGAGACAATATAATGACAGTAAGAAGGAAAAGTAAGAAAGCATAGAGTGTGTGAACACATATTTGTCTTCAAGGTGCCTGACACTACAGAGCCCATTTTATTTTCTAGTTTTATTTTTTTTTTTTTTAGGTAACTTGTAAAGGTAACTTGTGTGTGATTCTAAATACATGTTATCTCACACAAGTTACCTTTACAATTCAATTTACTATAGAGAAATTGTTTGGGTTTTATATCTTCAGTTAAATTTTGAACTGAGATTACAATATTGCAACAAAAAAATTTTACATGAATTCAGTACTTTTTTAGCATACCAAATTGAAATACATAGGTTCAAATTTCGGGTTTACGGCAAACAGTCATCAAACACTTAACAGACATTTCTTAAAGTTACCATTTTATTGATACGTGATATTTGCAACTCTGAGCTGTTTCACCAGAACAGCTCTCCTGTGGATATTGCAAAACTGATATGCCATGAAGTTCAAGGCTGTATTGTTAAGCCAAGGACTCATAGTTGCACCATCTGAAAAAGGGTTTGGGGCTGGGCGCGGTGGCTCACGCCTGTAATCCTAGCACTCTGGGAGGCCGAGGCAGGCGGATCGCTCAAGGTCAGGAGTTCGAAACCAGCCTGAGCAAGAGCAAGATTCCGTCTCTACTAAAAATAGAAAGAAATTAATTGGACAACTAAAAATATATAGAAAAAATTAGCCGGGCATGGTGGTGCATGCCTGTAGTCCCAGCTACTCGGGAGGCTGAGGTGGAAGGATTGCTTGAGTCCAGGAGTTGGAGGTTGCTATGAGCTAGGCTGACGCCACAGCACTCCAGCCAGGGCAACAGAGTGAGACTCTGTCTCCAAAAAAAAAAAAAAAAGGGTTTGGCATTTCTGGACCAGAACAATGCACAACATGTGAAGAAGGTAGGAAACATTTTCTCCTCCTTGCTATGGATTTTAAAAAGTTGCATAAGGCCGGGCGCGGTGGCTCATGCCTGTAATCCTAGCACTTTGGGAGGCCGAGGCAGGCGGATTGCTCAAGGTCAGGAGTTCGAAACCAGCCTGAGCGAAACCCCGTCTCTACCAAAAATAGAAAGAAATTAATTGACCAACTAAAAAATATATATACAAAAAATTAGCTGGGCATGGTGGCGCATGCCTGTAGTCCCAGCTACTTGAGAGGCTGAGGCAGTAGGATCACTGAGCCCAGGAGATTTGAGGTTGCTGTGAGCCAGGCTCACGCCACGGCACTCACTCTAGCCTGGGCAACAAAGTGAGACTCTGTCTCAAAAAAAAAAAAAGTTGCATAGTAACTTGGAAATTGTTCCCCAAAACCAACATTATACCTTGGAAAAGTCCAAGGGCAATTAGATGACAATGAATTCGGACCCTAAATTTTTAAAATTAATAGAACTCATGAAATTAAAATGGGTATTAATCAAATCAAAAAAATATTAAGCACCGACTGGTTTAAGAGATTGAAATTTATTAGAGACTCATGATCAATTTCTTTCCACCTTGAAATCAAGGTATAAAAACCTTACTAAGTGCTGGAAAAAAAACAAAAAACAAAACAACAACAAAAAACCTTATTAAGTGCATTCCAAACTTCTACGTAGCACAGGTAGGATTTTCTGTCCGTTGGCACCAAAATAATGTCACATTTCCTCTTGGGAGACAGAAATTCCACATCTGAACATAGAGTAAGTTAGGAAAAAAATGTTGCTTATTTTATTACTATTGGGATTCTGAGGATTACAAATATACTTGCAGTGAACAAAGCAAATTCCTGGCCACGATTGTCAGGTTAGTGACGGCTAACTGCCTTCCTCAACCACTATAAAATTTTAGTATGAAAAGAATTAAAATTACTAAGCTGAACAAATGGGAAAAAGAAATTAAGGGAGTTGTTCAAACCAACGACAAAGTCCTAAATTTGAAATCATTGCAATTGAGAAATTGAAGAAAATAAATGTGCTTCACCCCAACCTCCCAACTCTGAATTTAAATATTCTGTGCAAAAGAGCATCAGGTTTTTGAATAAACATGTAGAGCTTCTTTAAGTTTTAGTGCTCTACCGTTTTCTGCAATTTTATTTCCCTCTCTCCAAGTTTGTTCAAAGTATTTAATAGAATCTCGTATTTCAGCCAGAAGATTTGTGCTTCAAAGATTTACTCAGGAACCCTCTGCATCTATCTATACAGAAACACCTATTAATTTTTTAAATGACCGTAAAATTAATGAGGAGCAGACCAGCATGATTGCATAATAGAATGGGAAAAACTCAAGCACAATAGAATGGGAAAAACTTGGCAGGCAGACAGGCTTGGGTTTGCATCCTGCATCTACCTTGCCCTAGGCTTGGCTCCCCAGAGGCAGTGATTGCTGTGAGGATTTGTGTGAAAGATTTATTAGGAAGGTTTCCAAAGAAGATAGACATGGAAGAGAAGGCCAAGCAAGGGTGTGGCCTCAAGGTAAGTCCTCTGAGAGTCACTGTTGCGTAGTCACCCTGGGCAGGTGTGGGTCACGCATCAGCGCTGCCCCATCCACTGGGGCCAGAGAGCTGTAGTTTTTATGCCTTCACACCTGTCAATCATTAGTAGGAGCAGCCATCCTGCACGCTTATTGGGGGGGAGCGGGTGGAGCTCGCTTATACTCCAGGCGCTCGGGCTCCCTGTGTACACTGGCAAAATGAGCCCTAGCACTCTGGGGCAGCCCTGGGGCAAAGAGTGACAGGCGCTGGGAGTGAACATGCAATAAGGATTGATGCACGCAGAAATGGCAAGGGCATCGGGGAATACATTTGCTACACACCTATTACCAGCTCTGTGAATTTTGGTGCTCGGTTTTTGGGGTTCTGGATGTCTATTTTCTCTTCTGTGAATTGGAAATGCTGCTACGCACACACACACACACACACACACCCCATACTCTTATAGATGGAGTTAGTGTACGGATGAGGGGGAAAGTGAGGGAGGGGCAACTGTGTATTAGGGTGAGGGGGAAGATTGAGGCGTGGTTAGGAAGAACAAAAAGAGAACAGAAAAAATAAAAAGCAGAGGTTGACAAACAGATGGAGACAAAAAACATTCATTGATTCATATAATCAATAAATATGTATTGGGGGCCCGATAGGTGACATACATTTTCCGGAAATAATGGAGGAAGAGAGTTTAAAAGACCACGCAATTATGGTCGAGTGATGGGATGAAAGCTTGCACTTTTTCTTGATCTTGGACCCCCGTCCGCTGAGGCCCCTTCCCCTGCTCTGAGGCTGCAGAACATCCTCCCCGGCCCCTGCTCTGAGCTTGGGAGGAGAGGCACAGGCCACTTTGATTCTCTACCCTGAGGCCTTTCATCCCGGCTCCCCCGGTCTTTTTTAGCCACCTGTGGGTGTCAATTGCCCATTTGGCATCTACTGTGTGCAGGGCATACACACGACGGTCTCGCGGGCCAACGTGGGAGACACAGCCACTTCTCCCCGTGCCTGTGCGCTGGGTACAGGAAGCGCCTCCAAGAGAGTCTCCCACGTGCTGTGGAGCCCGAGTGGGCGCAGGTCCTGTGTGAGAGGCTGGGGAAGGCTGGGCAAAGGAGGGACCTTGTTAAGGATCAAAAAGTAGCTTTCTCGAGGGAACATGAGAGGATATTCCAGGATAATTGGCGAAGTAGCTACTACGCATACAGCTAGCACTCAATAAAGTGTGTTGCATTAGATAATTTTTAATTGAATTTTTTTTTTTTTTTTTGAGACAGAGTCTCGCTTTGTTGCCCAGGCTAGAGTGAGTGCCCTGGCGTCAGCCTAGCTCACAGCAACCTCCAACTCCTGGGCTCAAGCGATCCTCCTGCCTCAGCCTCCCGAGTAGCTGGGACTATAGGCGTGCGCCATCATGCCCGGCTAATTTTTTTTTTCTATATATTTTTAGTTGGCCAATTAATTTCTTTCTATTTTTTTTTTTTTTAGTAGAGATGGGGTCTTGCTCTTGCTCAGGCTGGTTTCGAACTCCTGACCTTGAGCCATCCGCCTGCCTTGGCCTCCCAGAGTGCTACTTTAATTGAATTTTTCAATAGTAGATGCAACAGAGGCTGGATCCGGGAGGGGATGCGAGATCTGTTTTAAGTGAAGATCTTTATTTTGTGCTCGAAATAAAGGGCCCAAGGTGGGCGACGGCCCCCTTCTGGGAGTTATTAAACAGTCCAATGAAGGTTTTAAAGTTCAATGCTCTTGTTATCATCTTGGGATTTGGGCTGCTTTGGATTTTTTTAATTAAAAATTTTAGAAAACAATATACCATGAGTAAGAATCCTTTGGATTTAACATTGGATTAAGTGGATAAACACTGACAGTAGACTAAAAGACTAAGAGAGATAACATCTCTGTGCTGTGGGCTTTATATGCGTCTCGTACTGATTCTCACAGCCCTAACAGCTTATGTCGTGCAAACAAGGACACTATGTGTCCAAAGTCACTGAGCTACTAAGTAGCAGAGGTTGGACTAAACCCAAGTCAGGTCCATCGGCCACCAAAAGCCATCCTCTTAACCACTGTCATTAGTAGTTTATAGCCATTAGTATTAGTCTACAGATGTTACCAGGATATAAAATTTGTCCACTCGGTCAGAAAGTCATATTGAACATGTATTATGTGCACATGACTCCGCTTAATACAGAACTTGGTAATTGATTGGATGCAGAAGATGCTTATGGGGCCACGATGAAAGGAGGGTACCACGGACAGGGATAAGGATGTTTGCAGAAGGTAATGATGTGAGAGGTGGCATATGGACTGAGTTTGAGAGCCATGATGGGGAGTTCAAGCGGAATGCCATTGGCATTTGGAAATACTGAACTAGACTTTGGTTAGATTTGGAGCTAGAGGGGCAATGTGATGGTTGATGTTGCAAGGGAAGAGCTAATTGAGGCATATAATTAAGGACTCAATGCAGTCCTCAGTGAGCCTGTAATCCAATCTATCAGATGCTTTATATATATATGTGCCTATGTGCTTTGCTTTTTTTTTTTTTTTTTTTGAGACAGAGTCTTGCTTTGTTGCCCAGGCTAGAGGGAGTGCCATGGCGTCAGCCTAGCTCACAGCAACCTCAAACTCCTGGGCTCAAGCGATCCTCCTGCCTCAGCCTCCCGAGTAGCTGGGACTACAGGAATGTGCCACCATGCCCGGCCAATTTTTTCTATATATATTAGTTGGCCAATTAATTTCTTTCTATTTATAGTAGAGACTGGGGTCTCACTCTTGCTCAGGCTGGTTTTGAGCTCCTGACTTCGAGCAATCCGCTCGCCTCGGCCTCCTAGAGTGCTAGGATTGCAGGCGTGAGCCACCGTGGCCAGCCACATATGTGCTCTTTTGTCAGGCAGTTTAAACCTCGTCTTAACTCTGTAGGGGGAAGCATGAAAAGGTATGGTTAACCCGAGTAATTTTGTAAATGTCCGGAGGGTGATTTTATTAGGCATTGTAGATGGTGTGTTTTGAACTTCAACTTTCTGTGGCCGTTGGTTGGACACAATAGGATTGTCCCAGTCTGCCCACTTATTTGCTTAGGCAGTTATCTCTGCTGTTCTTTCTGCTGGGGTCATCTGCACGGTAAGGGCAGAGTGACATGGCTGAGCTGTGGGGAGCCCCATTGTTCTGCAGCAACTTAATTGTTGGTTTGCTCTGGTGGAAGCTTTGTGTTGACTTGGTTCTAAGCGTGCTTCTGCTTATCCAGGATGTAGCAAAAACCGAACATCCTCTGGCCCCCACTAGGCTGCCAGAAATGCTTTCCAAGGGTCACTGGTGTCCTCCTAATCACCAGAGGGTGACTTCTACTCCAGCACTGCCAACCTTATTTTCTTTCTTTACATAGCCTCCTTTGCCTTCCAAGATGCTGCATTTCCATGCGTCTCCTTAGTTCTCTGTCCCTTGACTCTTCCGGGTTCTTCTTCCTGCCATTCCCCAAAGATAATCTCTATGGCTCTGTCCTTAGCCCTCTTATTTTGCTACATTCTCCACCATGTACCAAAGTCTCACCTGCTTCTGGGATGTCAACTGTCTCTCTGTGCGAAGACCAGCAAATCTGTAAATCTTTGTTTTCTGTGCACCTGACACTCTTACGGTCTCATGACTTGTATTTTTCTTTTTCTCATTTCAGAATATTATGGGGGTACAACAAACATTTTGGTTACATATAATGCCTTTGCCTTGCTCAAGCCAGGGCTACAAGAGTGATCTTGCCCCATACAGTGTGCTCCCCATCCATTAGTTGAGAGTTATCCACCCCCTCCCACCTGACTGGCACCCAATGAGT
This sequence comes from Microcebus murinus, assembly GCF_040939455.1. Classification (NCBI taxonomy): domain Eukaryota; kingdom Metazoa; phylum Chordata; class Mammalia; order Primates; family Cheirogaleidae; genus Microcebus; species Microcebus murinus. Next base: position 30,439,318 of record NC_134123.1, read on the forward strand.
GTTACTACCACGTGAGCACCTTAGTGTTGATCAGTTAGTACCAATTTGATGGCGAGTACATATGCTGCTTGTTTTTCCACTCTTGCGATACCTCACTTAGGATGGGTTCAAGCTCTATTCAGGATAATGTAAGAGGTGCTAGTTTACCACTGTTTTCTGTAGTTGAGTAATATTCCATGGTATACATATACCACATTTTATTAATCCACTCATGTATTGATGGGCACTTGGGTTGTTTCCACATCTTTGCAATTGTGAATTGTGCTGCCATAAACATTCGAGTGCAGATGTCTTTATTATAGAATGTCTTTTTTTTTTTTTTCCATTGGGTAGATGCCTAGTAGTGGGATTACTGGATCAAATGGTATTTCTATTATTAGCTATTTGAGGTATCTCCAAATTACTTTCCACAGGGGTTGTACTAGTTTGTAGTCCTACCAGCAGTGTAAGAGTGTTCCAATCTCTCCACATCCATGCCGGCATTTGTTGTCTGGGGACTTTTTGATAAGGCCATTCTCACTGGAGTTAGGTGACATCTCATTGTGGTTTTGATTTGAATTTCCCTAATGATTAGAAATGTTGAGCACTTTTCTATATGTTCACTGGCCATTATCTATCTTCTTTTGAAAAGTTTCTGTTCATGTCCTTTGCCCCTTTATTGATGGGATTCTTTGATTTTTTTTCTTGTTGACTTTCTTAAGTTCTATATAGATTCTTGTTATCGGCCCTTTCTATATAGTTCTATAACTATATAGTTCTATAATTAGTTCTATAGAACTATAATCTATAGATTATAGATTCTATATAGTCTATATAGTTCTATATAGATTCTTGTTATCAGATGTGTAGAAAGCAAATATTTTCTCCCATTCTGTAGGTTGTCTGTTGTGGCTGCTTTTCACTCCCGAGCTTGTTTACCTTTTCGAAAAACCCAACTTTTGGTTTTATGAATCTTCTGTATAGTTGTTTTATTCTCAATTTCATTTAGTTCTGCTCAGATCTTAGTGATTTCTTTTCTTCTGCTAGGTTTAGAAATCCCTGATTATTCTTCACAGCACTCATTTTAGTTTCTTTACAGCACTTACCACAATATATGATGTTCTAGATGTCACACATAAAGTGTCTGTATGCCATACTGGACTATAAACTTTGTGAGCATAGCATGTGCTGTGGACTGAATTGTACCCCCCAAAATTCATCTGTTGAAGCTCTAACCGCCAATGTGATGGTATTAGGAGGTGGGGCCTTTGGGAGGTGATTAGGTTTAGATGAGATAATGAGGGTGGGGATTTGTGATAGAATTAGTGCCCTTATAAGAAGAGATGCCATATGCATTCCAGAACTGGAGAGAAAAAAATTAAAAAATAGGCCGGGCGTGGTGGCTCACGCCTGTAATCCTAGCACTCTGGGAGGCCGAGGCGGGCGGATTGCTCAAGGTCAGGAGTTCAAAACCAGCCTGAGCGAGACCCCGTCTCTACCATAAAAATAGAAAGAAATTAATTGGCCAACTAATATATATAATATAAAAATCAGCTGGGCATGGTGGCTCGTGCCTGTAGTCCCAGCTACTCGGGAGGCTGAGGCAGGAGGATCACTTGAGCCCAGGAGTTTGAGGTTGCTGTGAGCTAGGCTGATGCCACGGCACTCACTCTAGCCTAGGCAAGAAAGCGAGACTCTGTCTCAAAAAAAAAAATTAAAAAAAAAAATTAAAAAATAATAATAATAAAAAGAAGAGATGACAGAAAGCAGTCCCACTTTGTCTCCCTATTCCTATTCCTCTCTGCCATGTGAAGACACAGTTAGAAGGGAGTCATTTGCAGGCCAAGAAAAGAGCCCATGTTGACACCTTGGTCTCAGATTTCTGGCCTCTAGAACAGTGGGAGAATGGATTTCTGTTGTATAAGCCACCCCATCTGTGACATTTTTGTTACAGAAGCCTGAGCTGACCAACAGAGAGGGAGATCACATCTTCTCCCTCACTAGTCTGTCCTCACTGCCTGGCACATACAAGGAGCTCAGTGAACATTTGGCAGATGAATAGATAATAGATATGGAGGTCAGAGATTAGCAAGGTGTAGCAATAACGACTTAGAAAACTTACCTAGAGTACTGACCCACTGGGAACTTTCCATTCTGGGGATTGTCATTAGACTTGGAGATTGTTCTCTGGGGAGTGGCTATGAAACACAGATTCGCTCATGGCTGTGATTCAGGCAACAGACACTGAGGTCAGTTCTCTTGTCTGAAGCAGGGAGCCATTTATTCATTCAACAAATACAGGGTGCCCAGTGTCTACCAGGCACTATCCGAGGTGCTGGAGCTTCAACAGGTAACAAAGCAAACTCTTGCCCTCATTCAGCTTTCATTCTTCTGGGGGCAGCAAACATTTTTAAATGGTAAAAACAATGCAGAAAATTATTGAGATATCTTAGATGAGGTGGTCAGCAGAGTGTCTCCAATATAAGAAGTGCTCAGTAAGTAGTAGCCTTGGATATCTCTCTTATTATTCAAATTATGATTTCCTACAAAGTTAACTGATTTTTTTAGAGCCTAAGTCAGGTTGGGTTACGTTTTTGTTCAAAACTTTCCGAAAACATCTCACTGCACTTTGGAATAAAACTCACAGTCTTCTCCATGTCTTATAGCAGAGTTTCTCAACCTTGGAACTGTTAAAATTTGGGGCCAGATAGTTTTTTGTGGTGGGGTCTGGCCTTTGCATCGTAAGATGTTTAGCAGCTTCCCTGGTCTCTACTCACCAGATGCCAGTAGCACGCCTTAGTTATGACAACCAAAGATGTCTCCAGACGTTGCCGGGTGTCCCCTGGGGTGTAAAATTGTCCCAGTTGAGAACCATTGATTTAAAGGCCCCAAATGAACTGGCCTTGAACTACTGCTCTGATTTACCTATTAATCACTTGCTCATTTATTCTGTTCCAGCTAAAATGGCCTCTTTGCTTTTCCTCTGAGAATCATGTTCCTGAGATCCTTTGCACCAGCCCTGCCCTGAGCCTGGCTCCCCCTTCCCTGGGATAGCTGTTCAGCTGCTACCCACTCAGAGTTGCCTTCCCTGGCCTCCGAACAGAACAGCATCCTGTTCCCCAGTCATTACCGTGTGTCCCCGAAAATAAGACCTACCCATAAAAAAAGCCTTAGCAGGATTTCTAAGCATTTGCGAGATATAAGGCCTACCCCGAAAATAAGCCCTAGTGATGGGCGTGGCTATGCAGCGCATCTGCACAACCCATGCATTTCGTTGCAGAGCGGTAAAGACAACAAACAGCCCTTCTCATCTGTCCCGTGAGAGCTCTATTGTTCGACATGAGAGATTGGGGCCAACGGTTCTAAAGGAAATAGAGTTGCAAGAAATTCAGGATGGAATTCGGGGTTTGGAGAGTTACGACGATGTTCCAGAAGAAGACGGCTTAACTATATTTGAATAAATGTAGATGGTTGTACCGTACTTAAAGAAAATAACACATCCTCTGAAAATAAGCCCTAGGGTGTCTTCTTGAAGAAAAATAAATATAAGGCCCTGTCTTATTTTCGGGGGAACACGGTATTATTCTGCTGCAAAGCAACTCATTCCCACCTGACACCACGTGCAGAGGTTTGTTTATTGAATGGATCGCCCCCTACAGTTGAGTGGTTTTATGTATTGCTGTGTCCCCATGACCTAGGAAAGTGCATGGCACATAATAGGTGCTCAATAAAGGCCCGTGGAAAGCACGAGTTAACAAACAGGCAGAGATGTGCAGGGGGGCATAAGCAGGATATGTGCAAGATGATGAGGAAAACCAGCCTGATTGGAATAGAAGGTATGTTCTGGTGCTGGGAAACACAGGAAGCTTAACTGGATGTGGTCAAATGGTAGAAGCTATTGAAATCCAGGCAGGGCACTTTATCTACTACCTCTGTAGGGCAAGCGGCCACCAGAGTAGGTTCATGAGCAGGGGGAGAGATGTAGCAAGGATGGAGTAGAAGCAGCAGCCTGGATTTAATAAACCTTTGCAATGAAAGCCTGGGCCCAACTAAAAAAAAAAATAACACAGTGTTCTGGGTATGAGTGAGGACGGCGAATAGGTTTCCTCTCTTGTGCCGTCTCTGGTTGGCTAGGAGGGTTGGAGTGAGTAGGTTCTAAGAGAGCTTTGATTGAGCAATGTCCGCAGTGGTGTGACAAGGTGACATGGCCTGGGTGCCACGGATTTGCCATCCTGTTGCAAGGAACTAGGCCCATGGTGATGATTATTAACGAAACAGAAAAGAGAAAACTGTAAACACAGACCTCTTGGATTTCGGAGTAGTGTTTTATTCCAATTTGGCAAGTAGCGTCTTGTACCAGGATATACTAGAAGCAGCCACATGGGGTTCTGGCCATGCACTGGCAAGAATGACATCCCGTCAATCAGGAAGCATCTTTCCCGTGAAAAAAGACTCACGGGGATATTAGTAAGGCTGCTCTTCATAGATAAAACTAGAGATAATGACAGGAAGGCGGAACTCATGCTCCTTGAAATAATAGGGCAATGTGGTTACATCTCTGGGTAGTTTCCCCTTCTTTGTGTTACGTTAATCTTAAGTAAATTTACTTTTTATGTAGTTGCTTAACATGTTTTTACAAGTGTTACTTTGCTTGTAACCTTTCTTGTGAAATATAGGGTTGGAATCTTTCAAAAAAAAAAAAGTGCCACATGACAACATAGGAAAATGAGTAAAAGAAGCCGCCGCAAAGAGGACTGATGCACGATTCCATTTATTTAAAGTAGAAATCGGCAAAACTGATCTCGACTATTAAAAGTTAGGCTAATGGTGACCTATGAGGGCTGGGGACGGTTGGAAGGAGGCACAAGGGAAGTGTCTGGTGAGCCAGTCACGTTCTGTGTCTCGATGTGACTGCTGGTTGCACAAGTGGATTCACTCTGAAAATTCTCCAGGCTGTACACGCACACTTTGGGTTCTTTTATGTATGTATATGTACTCTAATAAAAAGTTTTAAAATAACTCAGTTTCTCTATAATGCACATAGCAGATTGGTAGTCTCAAAAGTGTAGCTGCCTTAAATAACTCTATTAGGTGAAATACACACCGGCCATTGATTCGCAAAGGTTGACTATATTCAGAGGGGACATGGGGGGGGTAGGACAGACAGACAGACAGACAGACAAGTGCCTTAGAATCCGGTGGAGGTCCCATATATGTTTTATAGGTTCTATATGTATTCTATATATAGGTTTTATATACGTTATCTCATTTCATGCCCAAGATCTCAAGGTAAAGGAGATCGCTTTTCAAAATAGATTTTATTTTTCAGAGCAATTTTAGAGTTATAGAAAAATGAGGACCTGGGTATGGTGGCTCCCGTCTGTCATCCTAGCACTCTGGGCAGCCAAGGCGGGAGGATCGCTTGATCTCAGGAGTTGGAACCCAGCCTGGGCAAGAAGAGCCAGACCCCATCTCTACTCTTGTTATTCAAGAGGCACTGGACGCTTTTTATATTCCTTCTGAAGTTTGATTTCTTCATCTATACCATGGGGGAAAAAAAAAAAATATATATATATTGCAGTAGCCAACTAAAAGCTCCAAACAGCCAAAGCTAGAAGAATCTGAGCAATAAGGTAGATAAAATAGTATTGGATTATAACCCGAAGTATAAAATCAATATTCATGGGTCCACACTGATAGACACAACTGAATAAATTAACATGTGAGGGAGAAGAGACAAATCTCCCATGCAGAATTCCAAGGAATTAGGTAGACACCCCACCCGAGAGGAGGTGGAGCAAAACCCCTCACGTAGGCGTGGGCTGCGCACAGCGACTTCCTTTGGAAGCATCCAGTGGTGTGTAAAGTGGGGGAAAAGAGTAACTGTTTAGTGCAGGAACCTGACAAACACTGCTTCGTCCAGGTGCTCAAGGTCAGCATCAGGAGTCATAAATCACGTTGATCGTGTGCAGCCTCGATATAATGTGATGACAATGGCCCTTTACCTCTGTGACCTTCTTCCCGCAAACCCATAACCCCAGTCTAATCAGGAGAAAAACATCAAGCAAATTCTAATAAAAGGGACATTCTACAAAATACTCAACTCCTTAAATACTCCTGAAAACCATCAAGGATATCCAAATCAAGGAAAAGTCTGAGAAACTGTCACAGCCAAAAGGAACTGGCGGATACAGGGTGATTAAATGCAATGTGGTGTGCTAAACGGAAAAAGGACATTAGGTAAAGAGTAATGACAATTGGATAAAGTACAAATTTAGTTAATAATAATGTATCAATGTTGGTTCATTAACTGTAGAAAATGTAACATGCAGCTCCTAATATTGGTCCCTACTGTGTGCAACTACCCTCCCTAGGTCCCCCCCCCTCCGCTCCAGGTGCTGACAGCTGCAATGCATATTAGCACTGAAAGAATGTGCAAATGTGCTTTAGAAAGAGCAAATCTGGGGTTGAGAGCTGGCCCTATCACATCCTTGCTGCACAGCCTTGGACAGATATTTAATCTTTGGGTATCTTAGTTGCACATCTTAACACAGGAATAGCAAGCAAATGGGAGAAATATTTATAAAGGTTATGCGCTAGGAAAATGCATTCATTTCCATTAAAAAATTGACATGAGGCCGGGCGCGGTGGCTCACGCCTGTAATCCTAGCTCTTGGGAGGCCGAGGCGGGCGGATTGCTCAAGGTCAGGAGTTCAAAACCAGCCTGAGCAAGAGCAAGACCCCGTCTCTACTATAAATAGAAAGAAATTAATTGGCCAACTGATATATATATAAAAAATTAGCCGGGCATGGTGGCACATGCCTGTAGTCCCAGCTACTCGGGAGGCTGAGGCAGAAGGATCGCTCGAGCCCAGGAGTTTGAGGTTGCTGTGAGCTAGGCTGACGCCATGGCACTCATTCTAGCCTGGACAACAAAGCGAGACTCTGTCTCAAAAAAAAAAAAAAAAAAAAAATTGACATGAGGCTGGGCGCCGTGGCTCATGCCTGTAATCCTAGCACTCTGGGAGGCCGAGGCAGGAGGATCACTTGAGCTCAGGAGTTTGAGACCAGCCCGAGCAAGAGCGAGACCCCGTGTCTACTAAAAATAGAAAAATTAGTGGCGTGGCACGCACCTGTAGTCCCAGCCACTTGGGAGGCTGAGACAAAAGGATCGCTTGAGCTCAGGAGTTCTGAGGTTGCAGAGCTATGATGACACCACTGTACTCTATCCAGGGCAACAGAGGAAGATTCTGTCTCCAAAAAAAAAAAAAAATGGACATGAAAGATCTAGTTATTTCCCAGAGCTTGCCACCCCCAGTTACTATTCTTTAAGTTAGCTGAAGGCAAAGGAGGAGGGATGTCAAGTATTTTCTCTTCCTGGATTAGGAGCTCAGCCTTGTTTGGGCCTGAAGGGAGTCTTAAGTGTGCTTGAGTTTTATTTTATTTACTCATCATTTTATTGTACCTTTATCTGTTTTGTGGGAAAGAAGTAGTGTCAACATGCAGGTGGCAATCTGATGGATTGCCTAAGTCACAAACAAAGGGGAAGGGAAAGTCCTTTAGCCATTAGTTTCCCACAGGCTTCCAACCAGATAAACAACTCCTTATCCAGATGACTTTCCGAAGTGGGAGAATGTACACCAGCAGCCTTGGGAGCAAAGGGCTACAGGCTCAAGGCAGGTCACATTAGCGAGGGACATGGGTGGTGGAAACCTGGGAGTCTACTGTTAAGCCCCATCTGAGTGGCAGCCACTGGGGTCCTCAGCCTCAGCTCATGGGTCCCTTGTGGGAACGTGGGCCTGAAGTTGGCCCATCTCCTGGTTAATCAAGAGAAACTATTGGTCTGGATTTTCAGGTGAAATCTCCCGATTCTGAATAGTAGCTCAAATTTTTTACAAAATACGTTGCATGGGCCAAATGAAATGCACATTCAGACTGCATCCTCTTACCGATGCATACGTAGTAGGTCCTCAATTTGTGTTTGTCCATTCCACCCGTAGAAGTAGAGTTCCACTACGAGAAAGGGCCTTGGTGCCTCTGAAGGTGTTGGCCCCATAAGTACCTCTGCTTTAAGCTGCTGTCAGTTGAAGATATTATTGGCCAAGGGGGTGCTCAGAGGAGCTTTAGGGACAGGGTCTGGGAGAGATGGGACCACTGGCAGAAAGCAGAGCTGTGGTCCTTGGCTGAATTGTCATGGTGGTTAGAAAAGCTTTGATAACATTTTGACAGGAGAACTGAACTGAAAATCCTTTTGGTTCCAGAATCTAGAAATACCTAGAAAGGAGTAGAGTGGATTAAAAAAGAAGTTACCATTTGCTCAATAAATACCTGAACAGCAAATGCTATGTGCCAGACCCTGCAAGATCCAATTACTTTAATAGATCGAATTATTTAATCCTTCTAAAAATCCTATGATGTAGGTCCTAGTATCACCTCATTTTATAGATAAGGAAACTGAGGCACAGAGAGGTTAAGTGACTGACCAAAGTCACACAGCTGGTAACTGACAGAGCTGGGATTGGAACCTGGGTATCCTGGCTGCAGAATCCAGGTTCTCATCATTTCTCTCGGCTGCATTTTAATAGGGAGAATTTAATCTAGTAATAAAAAATTATGGTTTTGAATACTATGTAGAAATATGTGAAACTGGCTTCTATAACATTAATTTAAAATTAGTTGTCAAATTATATGTGTATTATAATTGGTAAAGAACAATATGGAGGAAAAAAGACTAGAAGAAAAAAAACATGAAAGGCATGCTAGATTGGTGAAGTTATGGGTAATGTCTTTTTTTCCTGATCTCATTGTTGACCATGAGGTTTTAATATTTGTATGATGTTTTAATAATGGCTAGAAACCATTTACAGGTTTGTAAATTCTTACCCTTTCTTGTGTCTAAGAGCATATGCATCCCATAACCCAGTCCTGTATTTACAGGGTGGGTGTGTTTCATTCAAGGAACCTGGAGAATTCTGAAACTTGGATTATTCACAATTTGCCTAATTTTAAAACTTGAGTCAACAAGGGATGGGTCACCAGTTAATATGCGCCCCCATGTGGCAGTAGCAAAAATACACTTTGAAACTACAGTATACAATTCTTCACTCTTTAAAATTCAAGATGATTCACATTGTTTCCATTTGGCACATACATTGAGACTTTGTTAATATTTTTAGAATTAACTGCTATTTTAAATTCACTCCAATCCTTCACAGATGGGACTCTAAACACTCATCGCTTGCTCTAAGCGGATGCGTTTCCAGGCCGCTAGAGTGAGAATGAGCTCAAAGGGCACATCTTAAAACCAACCTCAGCATTTTCTCTGCCACGTCAAGCACTGACTCTGAACAAGGTGCCCTCAATAGTAGTGACAGACGACCCTCTTCAGGTTCTTAAGGCACTCACATTCCAGTGCCTTCCTAAATGCTCATTCATCTAACATACACCTTTTATTGACCACCTACCATGTGCTAAGCCCTGTGCTCTGGAGGATTTGAATACTTTATACCCAGATGGGTTTTTTTTCTTATTTTATTTTTGTTATTTTTTTAATTTTAGCGTATTATAGGGGTACAAGTGTTAAGGTTACATATATTGCCCATTCCCCCCTCCCTCCTCGAGTAAGAGCTTCAAGCGTGTCCATCCCCCAAACGTCGCACATCTTACTCATTGTGGTTGTATACACCCATCCCCTCCGTCCCCCCTCCCACCCTCCCAACACCCAATAAATGTTACTCCTATGTGTCCACTTAGGTGTTGATCCGTTAATACCAATTTGCTTATGTTAATACCCAGATGTTTATATCCCAAATCCTGCCTGGTTCCACACTACCTCTGCTGTATTCTAGCTGAATGACTAAACTCTTCTGGGCCTCAGTTTTCCTCCTCTGTAGACTGACAGGTAAAACTACTTACCTCCCAGGGTGGTTGGCAGGAATCCATGAGTAAATACACGTGGGGCTGGCTGCAGCTTGGTAAGCATGTGAGCAATGCTAGTATGCTCTGTTGGGTAACTCTTATGAAACCCTTCTGCCTTCTCACGAAGGCCCTGGCCTTGTTTCTGGGTTTCTGGAGTACACAGAGGTTATCGTATCTCCACAGGGAGTGCCTCCCCAGCCACATACTTTCTCAAGGCCCTCTGACCCCTGCAAAGCCTCCCGGACTTCACAGATACTAGGGCAGCACGGCCTGGTCTCTGATAACACAAGTCAGAAGTAACATCTCGTCAAGAGCTACAGCCCTGAGAACAGCCACTTGCAACATGCCTGGTCTTGCACAAGATGCTCTATCCTGTTTGCGCCGCAGGTCAGCTTAGGAAGGGGGCATTATGATAACCTTACTTTCCATGTGAGGAAATGGAGACTGCACACGGTCATATGTCACCTTCCCCAAAGTTCGTAAGTGGAAGAGGCAGAATCAGGAGGTCTGAGTCTTCACCAAGAGATTCGGCGGGCTGAGGTTAGAGGCACACTCCCCATCTACCGATATTGTGCTTGTAAAGGAAGACACAGTTTTATTTTTTAGAAAAATAACCTCTATGGTAATTACTTGGAATAGGCACTGTTAAGCACCTCGCAAATAGTAACGGATGTAGTTACCATGATTAAGCCCATTTTACAGATAAGGAAGCCGAGGCAAAGAGAGGTGAATTAACCTCTCCGGGGTTACGCAGGTAGGGATAGACCACAATTTTTAATCCATTCATCAGTGGACAGGCATTTTGTTAGTTTCCTTTTTTTCTGCTATTATGGAAAACGTTTCTATGAACATTGGTGTACAGGTTTTTGTGTGGACATACGTTTTAATTTCTCTTGACTATATACCTAGGAATGGAGTTGCTAAGTCATCTGGTGGCACTGTGTAACCTTTTGAAGAAATGCCAGACTGTTTTCCAAAGCAGCAGTAACTAGTTTGTCTATAATAAGTAAAAAAGATGAAGTTTAGGCAAGACACTCAAACTAACTTGAGAAAGAAGGAGGATCATTATGAGGATGTGGGGTGTCTTGAGGCGCACGCGTGAAGGAGGTCACTTGTTGGGGTCTCCCCAAAACCGGGATGCTGCCATGAGCCAAGAAGGTGGCTCTCCTACTCTGGCTGATACTTCCTGATTTGAGACTCTGCTCGTATTTGTGGCTTTGCCTCTTATTATTCTTCGGAAGGACTTGGCCTATATCTCCTTGCGCATGATGGAAAGCAGAACCCTCTCCCCCCATTAGCTCTTGAGTTTAATATCCTCCTGGGTCAAACAGTCATGAAGATTGCATGACATCTTGCAGCCAGAATTCCACATTTCTGAGAGGAAAAAGCTGGTTGATCCTGGTCCAATCAGCCACAGTCAAAGGGTAGAGTTATATAGGACAATTATAACCTTAAGTACTCCTATGGGGAAGAGGCAGCCGTCAGCATCACGGGTGGATGCACACACACAGAAGCCATAGAATATACCCAAGTATTTGTGGGATGCAAGGCCAGAAGGGCTGGAAAGAGCACAGTTCATGTTCTTCATCTGAATTTGGGGAGCAGACGATGGACTCCAGGTTTGAATGCAGGTGACAGTTTGCATCCCTCCGTGGTCTGCAGCTTCAAGTAGGTGGATGACCTTTTCTCACCTGCCTCAGCTACTTGGAGAGCAGCAGATGCCTTGGTTGGGTATTTATGTGCTACTTAGAGCTGGGGCCGTGGCCTTCGTCTCTGCACTGCAGAATGGTTCTCTCTGTGCAACGAGAACTTTCTGGCATGCTGACATGACACAAGGGGAATTAGGAACTTTAAAATCCATGGCCTTGTCATGTCCAGCTATGTCAATAAGAAGGCAGAGCACCGGGCGTGGCTCACACCTGTAATCCTAGCATTCTGGGAGGCCCAGGAAGGTGGATTGTTTGAGCTCGGGAGTTCGAGACCAGCCTGAGCAAGAACGAGACCCCGTCTCTACCAAACATAGAAAGAAGTTAATTGGACAGCTAAAAATATACAGAAAAATATTAGCCAGGCACGGTGGCACATGCTTGTAGTCCCAGCTACTTGGGAGGCTGAGGCAGGAGGATTGCTTGAGCTCAGGGGTTTGAGGTTGCTGTGAGCTAGGCTGACGTCACGGCACTCACTCTAGCCTGGGCTCTAGCCTGAGACTCTGTCTCAAAAAAAAAAAAAAAAAAGGGCAGAAGCACAGGTGTCATGCATCACAACATGGGAGGGGCTCTCTGTGCAATGCCTGGCCTCACCTAGCATCCTGTGGATACCCAAGCTCCAGGCACACTTTTCATTCCAATCTGGTTCTAAGTTAGTTATTTCCAGGTTAATTCATATCCTTCCTTGAGGACCACAAGGTGATCATTGTGGAGCTGGCTTCTTCATTCCTCCCTTCTCTGCTCACACAGATAAAGGAGAAGGTGGCTGGTCCAGTATGATGGAGAGCCGTGGACTTGGATTTAGGATCTAATGAAGAGCCCAGGTCCATCCTTACCATCTCTGAGACCTCGGCCTCTCTCGTTTTCAGTTTTCTTATCTGTACAAGGGAGAGATAATCTCTACTGCAGACACTGGGGAATAATTTTATAAGACAGACTTGACCACCAAGGGATATTTAGGGGATTCCAGGGAGAGGCTGCACAGCATTGTGTCTGGTATCTGGCCTCAGCCCTGTAGACCCAGAAGTTGGATTTGTCCAGCAACAGGTCCATTTCTTTGGGGAAAAGCCCCTTTTTGCTGGGCTCAAAAAACATTATCCACATACATTATTCTATATTAGAACCAGAATTCGAATGAATTAGGCACCCTTGTGTCTGCCTTGATTGATGCCATCTCCTCCTCTGGCCAGGCCTGGGTGGGAGAAGAGACCAGGTACATGCAGGGGCTAGTTGCTAGGTACTGACACACATGGGGATTTAAGAAGGAAGGAGATGGAACAAAAGTTAAATGCAATCGATGATGGCAGCCAGATGCATCTATTTCGTAACAGGGGTGTCAGAAGAACAGGGTGCCCATACCTTTGGCTCGCTCTCAGGCAGTGTCTGCAGATGCCAGCTCTGCTGGCCTCTCTCCTGCACCTTTTCCTATACTTACGGGGCTGGCCAATCTCCATTATAATTGGCATGGCCTTTGAAAAAAGAAATTACGCAAGAACACTAATGACTTTCCTGTAGCAAAAGTGGAAAACATTCCAAGACAAAGCCCCCTTCATTCTGCTTCTCCTCTGAGGGGGAACGACTGTTACCGTTTTAGTGCCTCTCCTTCCAAATTCTCTCCTGTACATTTCTATACATAGGTAGATATAGAATTGGCTCCCCTTCTTTTTTAATTTGCATTAAATTGGATTCTATTAATACGTGTTATACTGTAACTTGTTTTGCTGCATAAAGCATCTTGGAGCAATATCCATGTCAGTTTGTATAGTACTATCCTATTTTTTTAAATTGCTGTGTCATTTTCCACTGTATGTACCTTAATTTATGTAACCATTCTCCAATTCATGGGCATTTAGGTTAATTTCTTCCTCTGCTATTATATGCAGTGCTATAAAGAACATTATTTATGTGTCTCTGAATATATTTGAGTACTTCCTTAGGATGCTGAGATTTTTTTGGGTCAAAGGATTTGCACATTTAAAGTGGTGGTCGATCTTAGTCCTCTAGGCATTTACTGACAGTGCATGTAACTCTTCTGGCCAGATTCCAGGCAGGTGTCATTAGCCTGCAAGTCAGATCTCCAAGCTGATCCTTGAGTTGATTCTCTGCATACACTTTGGTTTTCCCCATCACCCAATTCTTCGCAGGGAAATGCCTGACTATAGCCTCTGAAAACCGATAAGAGAGATCCCTCAAGGCTTACAGGGCAGATCTCATGACATAGCCAACATGAAACGATTTCTCATCATTAAATCTGCAGAGACATGTCAACTGTTATGCCTATATTAAGGTGTGGTTCAACGGGTGATTTTATGTCCACGTTGCCTTCAACTTTGCAATTGTAGACATCTGTGTTTTGCACTTGCTGGTGTAAAACATTTTTTTCAGGGTCCATAAGGTCCTCCCAACTAGATTAGGTAAATTCCCATCTCAAATTCTGAGAGGCCTAGCACGTATCTTACGTATCACATATTGCTCTGTTTTCACAAAGTAATGCGCTTAGGGCTTTCTGTCTGGTTTCTACTGTATCTTTCTTTCTAGGGTTGATGTCTGCTCATTGGCTTTGGGCAGGCCATAGATTGGGAAAAGGTCTGGGCAGGTGAGAAGCACAGGTGGCTCTGAGCTGCCTTCTTTTATAATCCAGAATGAACTGGCCCCTGGGGGCAGCCTCTGTTTTTGGTCCACAAAGCAAAACCAAGTCCTAAGTATTATTTTGGAATGAATGTTCGACTGAAGGCTCTATGGTAGGTGTCCTCAAACTACGGCCCACGGGCCACACGTGGATGTTTTTGCCCATTTGTTTTTTGACTTCAAAATAAGATATGTGCAGTGTGCATAGGAATTTGTTCATAGTTTTTTTTAAAAAAACTATAGTCCGGCCCTCCAGTGGTCTGAGGGACAGTGAACTTGCCCCCTGTTTAAAAAGTTTGAGGACTCCTGCAGTCTATGGGGTGCTAGAGGTTTCATCAAATACTACCCAGTAGGAATTAATTAAAATATTTCCATTAGATGTCTTGGTTTTCCCTCCCAAGTTCTTATTTGGCCACCACCACTCTTCCTCTGAGCCACCACCACTCTTCTCCTTCCCTCTGTGCCCATCCTGCCCTACCTCCCTTTCTGTAAATGGAGCAATGTGTCTGCCTTGATTTCTCCACCCATCTCCCCACTCAGCATAGAATGAAACTTCCTTGGGACCTCTGTCCGTGGAGAGCATGGTCCATCCTAGGCCACATACAATGTTTTCCTTACTAAATCATTTCTCCTGTCACTTTGGCTTGAGTTCACTCCCTCTTGCCTTGACTCATTTACAGGTGGCGATTCCGGGATCGGCCACGGTCTGTGCAAGTACCTGGACAAGCTGGGCTTCACGGTGTTTGCTGGCGTTCTGGATGAAAAGGGCCCAGGGGCAGAGGAACTGCGAAGAACCTGCTCCCCACGCCTCCTGGTGCTCCAGCTGGACATCACCAACCCGGTGCAGATAAAGGACGCTCTTGGCAAAGTGGCAGAGAAGGTGCAGAACACAGGTATGGCCTTCCGCCGCCCATGCCTGGCCCTTCACCCTCCTCCCAAACGCCTGACTCTGTTCCAGCCTGGGAAGCCATGCCCTCATGCCACTCAGGCCGATGACTGCCCCTTGCGACACCTGCACTAAACCCTTGCCACACCTGCAGGGGCCTGCACAGACGTGAAGACCTGAGGCATGACTCAGACACGTGTCCTGTCCTCACAGGACTTCCAGAATTCTCTATCCCATCCCCTCCACCGTCTTCCTGGTCACTCTCTCATGCATCACTGCCCCCTGCCCCCTCGTTGCTTTCCTCCCAGTAATATTAACATGCTTTAGGATTTCCCAGCATGGGGAGAAACAGCTTCATGTCACTGTCCTGCTATACTCACTTCCCTTTCTCTTCTCCCGCTGTCCTGGCCAAGCTCTTTGGAACCCTGGAGCTCTGTTTCCACGTCTTCGCCTCCATCTTGACACTGGCTCTCACCACACCCCCTCGCTGCATTGCCAGAGCAAATCAGCATTATCTTGAAGCCCAAGTTCTGGTACCTAAACATGTGGACCCCACCCACTCCTTGGCTTTGGAGTCCCCTGTCCCCTATCGGCCTCTCAGCTCTTTGTTTCTGACCTAAGATACTGCCATGTGGCCCGGGCATTGGCGTTTGCTAAAGCTTCCCAGGTGATCCTAATGTGCGGTTAAGATTGAAAACCACTGCCTGGTTTTCAATGGCAATGGTTCTCTAGATGTGGTCCAAACCTGCAGTATCAGCGTCACCTGGGAGCTTGCTAGAAATGCAAGATTCTCAGGCCCCACCCAGATACTCCAAGCCAGAATCTCTGCAGGTGGGGACAGCAATCTGTGTCTGAAGAAGCCCTCCTGGTGCTTTGGAATATCAGCAACAGGTCAAGGGGTTCGTGCTGGTTGGGTCAGGGAATAAGACTTGGAGACTCTGTTGGGGACCCCCAAATCATCCGAGGTCTCGGCACTTCCCCTCTAATTTTCCTGCTTCTGTAGGGGATCTTTTCTAGTATGCGGATTAGGAAAAACAGGCTCTTATATCATCCTGCGTTGTTGTAAAGATATTGTACTGTCTCTATGTGCTCCTATGAGGGAGAAATAGGAGGCTTTTGAAACTTCAAAGCCAGCCAAAGACTGTCATCCCTTCCCATATTCAAGGCACATCTAGCTTCCTGGATGTAGGAAAAGGCTTTGAGGCAATAGAAAAAAAAAAAAAAAAACTCCCCCAAACCATTGCTTCATACTTCACAAATTTACTCTTCACACAACTCTCCAAGGTATGGCGTTTTAGGTATCCAGAGAGACTGAGATGTGAGCGTTTATGATCTGCCTAGATCCTAAATCTCAAAAAGGTGTGTCTGACTCCAGAGCTTGATGTGTTAAAAATCCTCACGATTCTCCAGTCCTGCACAGCCTCAAAGCTGTTCCTTTCTGCCCCCAGGACTGTGGGCTGTGATCAACAATGCCGGGATCCTTGGCTTTCCATGTGATGGGGAGCTCATTCCCATGAGTGAGTACAGGCGGTGCATGGCGGTGAACTTCTTCGGCGCTGTGGAAGTCACGAAGGCATTTTTGCCTCTTCTTAGGAGATCCAAGGGGAGGCTGGTGAATATGAGCAGCATGGCAGGTGAGTCGGCCTTTGCCCCATGGTGATGGGGTGCCTGACACAAGACGGGGCTCACCGTACTCTTTGGGGCTGAACAAGAAAGCAGGACACGGAAAGGCAGGTCTGGGTCAGGATTACTTATATTCACTGCTGACCTTAATAGGACAGGACCTTTCTTCTTTCACATCCTTTTGTGTACAAACTCTTATCTGCCTTCCAACTCATCCATGCATTACTGGAGATTTAGGGTTCTTATATATCTTCACCACAGCTGAGCCAGGATGCACCATTGGACCGGCTGTCTCCGTTTCAAAGGACAAATAGTCAACAGCATGACTCAGGGGCTTAACAATCTCCCTTTCCATGGACAATGTCCATGCATGGGATACCATACCCTTTCTTCTAGGACAGACATTTTCAAACTGGGATTCTCCAGGGCCTTACTGAGCTTTGAGAAACATCCATGGGATTGTCTTTTGGGTCACGGCGTGGGTGAGAGGGCAGCCGAAGGGATGGGCTCTGGATTCCAGGAACCTGCCTTCAAATAGAGGAACACGACTCTTCACTGTCGGATCAATGGATTCTGAGTCATATTTTCTTAAATAAAGAGCGTAAATCATTGTTTTTTGTTTCATTGGTTCTTGTGTTTTTGTTTGTTTGTTTGTAATGTGAATAATGGTTCTAGAAGAAATTCTTCTAGGGGGATTCTTTGTATTTTCTTGACAAGTATTGTTTTGCCCACCACGTTCCCTTTCCAGCTCTGACTTGATGGCTTCCTTGAAACTAACTGTTGTGTGGCTTCAACTACAGTCATTGGTTGGCCTGAGGCATAAGCAAGGGAAGGAGGGAAAGAGGGAAGGAAGAAGGGGGCAGAGAGAGAGAGAGAGAGAGAGAGAGAGAGAGAGAGAGAGAGAGAGAAAGATTCCTCTAAGAGTCTTCCTCTAAGATGGTTAGGAGCAATGAGTATTACATCTTAACTTGTCTGAGAACCTCAAAGCATTTCCAATCCCTTGCCACCTTGCTTAAGCAAACGAATCCCAAGGAATCTCAGGTGCCATATTTCATCCCTGTCTTTGTTCTGAACATAGTCCTACATAGTGACCTCAGGGGAAGCTTCCCCCTTTCTCAATTCCTCGCAACTGTCTGGTGCATCTGGGAAAGTCTCATGTATTCAACAACTATTCACTATTAATAAAATAACTGATCTTCACCGCCTCCTTGGCATATTGACAAGGACGGTTTTCCTCTTGTCTCTCTTTGTTTTCAACTTTGAGCAGCTCCTTCATGCATAAGATTTTACTTGAGTTGTTGCTAACGTACAGAGTATGTGCTTTAGGCCCAATGTCTGGCATGTAGTAGCAGCTCAATTTTTTTTTTTTTTTTTGTGAGACAGTCTCGCTTTGTTGCCCAGGCTAGAGTGAGTGCCGTGGTGTCAGCCTAGCTCACAGCAACCTCAAACTCCTGGGCTCAAGCAATCCTGCTGCCTCAGCCTCCCAAGTAGGTGGGACTACAGGCATGTGCCATCATACCCGGCTATGCAGCTCATTTAATAAATGAAGAAATGCAAGTGTGTGACTGAGCGAAAAATGAAAAACAGATGAATAGATGGGGAGCAAAGAACTTCCATTGTAGAGGATGACTGTTCATATATCTTCAGCTTGGTCTCTAGAGGACTTTCCAAGCCAGATTTCTTACTGGGTTGTCATACATTCCCACTGAAGGGAACCATTGAGTGTTCAAATAAATCCACATTTCACTCTTGTTCTCCCCCCCTGGTTGTGCAAAATGCTTTATACTCAGCCTTCCTATTTCCATCCCACTTTTTTAGGATCATCACCAAGTTAACAAGTCTGAAACGAAACCTGCTGCCAGCCACCCCAAGCTTGCTCTCCTGAGTTCTTTCTGTCCTCTGGTCTTCTGTGTTCCAGAGATTTGAGTCTTCTTGGACAATCTCCTCCCTGTGTCTCTCTCTCCCCCTTCTCCCACTCAGGCACCAAGATGTATGGGATCCGCCCTCACTCATCACTTCCAGCTTTGAATTCTCATGTCACAGAAAAACTCTAGAAACAAGTTCATTTGTAGGACTCAGCATCCACCCCAAGGCATTTTATGAAGTTGTTAAAACAATAGCAAGAAATCACAAGAGATGGGAGGCACAGGTACTTCCCGTGGACAGGGAGTTTGTACCAAGACAGAATGATGACAGTTTCCCTCTGTATTAGTTTGCTAGGCTGCCATGGAAAATACTACAGACTGGGAGGCTTAAACAGCAGAAATTTCTTTACTCACAGTTCTGGAGGCTGGAAGCCCCAAATCAGGGTGTCAGCAGGGTTGGTTTCTCCTGAGGCCTCTCTTCTTGGCTTGCAATTGACCACCTTCTTGCTGTGTCCCCACATGGTCATCTCTGTGTGTGTGTGTGTTCACCTCTTTGATGTCTCTTGCTCTTATAAGGATGCCAGTCTTCCTGAACAAAGGCGCCCCAGCCTTATGACCTCATTTAACCGTAATCACTTCTTTAAAGGTCTATCTCCAAACACAGTCACATTCTAAGGTCCTGGGGGTTAGGACTTCCAACATATGGATTTTTGGTGGGGGGTGCAATTCAGCCCCTGACACCCTCATTGATGAAGAACAAAGGAATTCAGCAGAGAACAGAGTGAGGGAGACTCCCTAGCACTTGCTGGAGAGTTTTGTGAAATAATATAAAAGAGATTTTGAGCAAGAAAAAAAAAAAGCTAGAATGTAACACAAGGAGTAAGAAAGTCAAGGGATGTGTAAATGGCAACATATAGCCAACAAATTCACAGAGATTAACATCCAATGTGATGCTGATTCGACGATGCATCACTTGGCAAAATTAATATCGTAGCAATTTCAGAAAACCTGCATATTTGGGAGTTCATCACTGTTATTCTCCTCATTTTGAAGCAAGGAACATGGAGGGAGGGAGAGGCAGTCAGTCACTGCTAAGGGTTCTCCAACAGGAGCGCATGGCTGCTCTGATCCATAGGATTGTCTTGAGACTGGCACCTCTGGTACCTTCTGAATCAACAGGAATTTTGGTGGTAGAGATTTATCATGGAATTTGGACCAGCCAGGAAAGGCTGAGCTGGAATCGATAACTCTGTTCCAATTATTCGTTGCCACAGAGCAAATAACTCTAAAGAAACTAGCTCAGGCTGCTGTGAGTAGGCAGCTGGTCTGGTGGGGAGACTAATGACCTCCCAATGACAAATGACATCCACATCCCAATCCCTGGGTTTACCTTATGTGACAAAGGGGACTGTGAAGATGTAATGATGTGAAGGACCTTGATGGGGAGGTTATCCTGGCCTGTCTGGGTGGGCCCCATGCAATTTGCAAGGTCCTTGTAAGAGGGAGGCGGGAGGCCAGAGGCAGAGGCAGACTGGGAGATGGTACTTCGCTGGCTCTGGAGATGGAGGGAAGGGCCAGGAACCAAGGAATGCTGGTGGCTTCTAGAAGCTGGAAAAGTCACGGGAATTAATTCTCTGCTGGAACCTCCAGAAGAAACACAGCCCTGCTGACACCTTGATTTTAGCCCAGTGGAATTTTTGACCTCCAATGTGTAAGATACCAAATTTACATTCTTTAAGCCACTAAGTTTGTGATAATTTGTTACAGCAGCGACAGGAAACTAGTACATCTGGTTGAGCTAGATATCAGATCAAATACCTTTGGGCCCATCTCAGTTTCCTTACAGGTGGGGTGCATCCACCCTTTCTCCATGTTCACCCCCTCCCAAACATTGATATTCCTTCCAATATCCAATGTGGGCTGTTACATCCAGGCTCACTCTGCCCCAGGCCTTCCAAGCACTGCCGGGGGACATCCAGGCAGATACCCATCTTAGCAAGGCGTCAGTTCTTGCTGCAATGATAAATGCATGTTTTACAATCCCAATTTGCTTTTCTCCAGGTTAATCTTTAATTATCTTTGATTTATAACTTATCACATGCACCTCATTACTTATCCCAAAGATTTTCCTTTTCCCCAAATTCAAAGTCCATCCCTCCCAGTCTTATGTAACCCAGGTCCCTGTGGATATTCTCTCCTCATTGTTTACACCATGTTGAATCAACACTTAACAGTTTATTGTGACCCGTGAGAGAAAACCAAGTCCAGAAAACATGGAATTTATTAAAGGTTCTGTCGAAAGATGGAGGAGAGGGTGTAGCCCATACCACAAAGCGTGTTTGAATTAAAATCCCATTAGATGCTTTTCTTTCTCCTTCCAAAGGTCTTCAGTTGCTAGCCACCTCCCGTCTGGTCACCTCCCCATCCCTGTCTTTCCTGGCTCCCAAATCTTCCCTGTTTCTTTCCTTCTTCTCTTTCCATCTCTTTTTCTTCCTGCCCAGCAGGTTCATCTACCAACCACCTGCTCTCAGCAGCTCAATAAACATCCCCCACCCCCTCCCAGGAAGGATCTGCCCTCCTTAGAAGGCAAGAGGGGTGCAGAGCAGGAGAAAGGATAATTATGATGAATCGTGTTCACTGATCACAGAGTGGGTTTGCCTGCTTTATTCACCTCCTGTCTGGGACTGTCACGCACAAACTGAAGCCATCCTACATGAATGTCCCTGACTTCTTGACTCTTCTTCCTCCTTCTCTCCTCCCCCAGCTCATCCTTTTCTTCCTCCCCTACCCAGCTAGCTCCTTCCCTCTCCCTGTGCCCTGATTCCACCCCAGGTCGATTCCTTAACTAACCCTCAATCCCTTCCTCTCTGAAGGGGGCTGGGAGGCAGGAGGGTGGGGCTCTCTCCTCCACTTCCTGGTTGGGTGGCCACCATCCAGAACTCCTATAGCCATGTGGTCTCTCTACACTCCACTTTTCTTCCCATAAAGTGGAGGAAATATGCCCACATAGGTGTGTTCTGAGGCCTAAATGAAAGTATTCACGTAAAGTTCTCAGCGTGACTCCTCACATGTACTATCCTTTCCCTAAAGGGTACGAGTCATTATTATTTCTATTAATGGACACTGCTCTGCATCCCTTTTTTTTTTTTTTACTGTGAGACAGGGTCTTACCCTGTCACCCAGGCTAGAGTGCAGTGGTGCAATCATAGCTCACGGTAACCTTGAATTCCTGGCCTCAAGCAATCCTCCTGGCTCAGCCTCCCAAGTAGCTGGGTCACAGGTGCATGCCACCACCACATCCAGCTAACTTTTAAAAATGTTTTTTTTTTTTTTGTAGAGACAGGATCTTGCTATGTTGCCCAGGCAGGTTTCGAAGTCCTGGCCTCAGGCGATGTTCTCCCTGAGCCTCCCAAAGCACTGGAATTACAGGCATGAGTGAACTCCTGGCCTCAGGCGATGTTCTTCCTGAGCCTCCCAAAGCACTGGAATTATAGGCATGAGTCATCATTCCTGGCCTTGCCCAGGTTTTAATACTGTAGCTAGCCCTGACAATTGCAGGACCTCAGGCAAAGTGATGAACCTCTGGGTTACAAGCCCTCATTTTAAAATAAGGATAATAGTAATTGGTTCTTATGGGGGCCATGGAGAGATGAGATGAAATGACCCTTGTTTCAACTTTAGCCTTACGCCGGGCACCTAGTGAATGACACAGTAGCAGTAGTGACCCAAAGTCATCATCGTGAAGTCTGGAGAGAAGATGTGCCTATGGCTTCTTATCCTGCCAGCTGCTGGCATCTCCACCCCTGACTGTGACACCAACTTGCCTTCCATCCTTCTGCCCCCGTCACTCCCCAGCTCCTGGGCAGATAACCCCAACAGGTCACCTCTCCCAGATCTGACCACGTTTACTCTGGGAGATTTTCCCTACCGTAATAACATGTTTCACATCTCCCCCTCCACAAATAGTGTAGCTCTTTAACCCAAATCCCAGCAAGGCAGTTGGATAAATATTTAACCAGGACTCGGAGGAATCGGGAGGCAGCTCTTTGATTGATTGTACAAAGGGCAGTTGGAAAATCTTTCCGTTTGAGAGGTCTAAAAGCTTTTTCTGGCCAGTTTTCCTCTTCAGAAATCGCAGAGTAAACACATGCTGTGCTTGAGTGAGAACAGTTGAAAACAAACCCTTCTAAAATGACCCAGGCCTCAGGGATTTTGAGACAGTCGTGGTTTGAATCTTGCTCTCCCATTACTAGCTGAGTGGCCTGGGGCAGGCCATCTCACTTGCCTATGCCTCTATTTTGTCATCTGTCAAATGGGGGTGACGTAGCACCTGAGTCTAGGGCAGTGTTTCTCGACCTCAGCGTTACGGACATTTTTGTGGGGGGAGGATAATTCTTTTTGTGGGGGTCTGTCCTGTGCATTATGGGGTGTTTAACAGCACCTATGCCCTCCACCCATTAGATGCTTCTAGCACCCACCCCTAGTTGTGACAAATCTTCAGACATTGCTGATGTCCACTGGGGGGCAGCATCATGCCCAAGTTGAAAACCTTTGCTCTTAGCTGTTGATTTAAATGCATGGTGGAGGCTGGGCGCGGTGGCTCACGCCTGTAAGCCTAGCACTCTGGGAGGCCAAGGCGGGTGGATCTCTCAAGGTCATGAATTCAAAACCAGCTCTGAGCAAGAGCAAGACCCCCGTCTCTATTAAAATTAGAAAGAAATTAATTGGCCAACTAATAGAAAGAATTAGCTGTGCATGGTGGCGCATGCCTGTAGTCCCAGCTACTGGGGAGGCTGAGGCAGGAGGATCGCTTGAGCCCAGGAGTTGGAGGTTGCTGTGAGCTAGGCTGATGCCATGGCACTCTAGCTGGGGCAACAGAGTGAAACTCTGCCTCAAATAAATAAATGAAAAGAAAAAAATAATTAAAAAAAAATGTATGGTGGGTTCTGAGGGCTTAGCGTAGTCACTGGTACATGGAAAGTACCCTAGTGAATTGAACTTCTCTACTTCGAGATAGTAATAATAATAGTTGTGTACCACATCAAGCTATTTAAAATACATTAATAGTACTTTATACCAAAGTAAGAAACCTTGGAGATTCTTACAAGTCTATAAATTAAAAGGACCTAGTGGAGTTGGCAGTTTCGGTCCTGAGCCTTGTCTCTACCCAGAGTTTACAGTGGAATTGTTCCTGGACTTTTTTCTTGCCCAGAAAGACTGCCTGAAGGGAATTTTTTTGGTAATTCATCCAGCCAGTTCCTCAGGTGCTCAGTGGCATGACAGGAAGCCAAGGCTGAGATCTTCACCAACACTCTCCAGGGTTCTCGTGGGCGAGGGAAAGGGGTTAGAATGAGATTGAGTGAACTTCTCCACGCTGGCTGTGTTAGATGTTTGCATCCCTAAAATCACTTAACTCTAACATTTGTGGGATGCAGATAATCAATATTCTAGATCAAGCACTCCGTAGCCTGGGCTCATATAGCTGGTGAGTGATGGTGTCACGGTTTGAACCTGAGTCTTTTCTACTCCGAGTTCTACGTTCTTCACACCTTTCCAGGCAGTCAAAGAAGAACATGTCAGGCAAGCATGAGACATAAATATAAACTGTAACTCTCGTCTGTTAAAATGATGAGTAAGAAGTGTTAGCAATTTAGAACGATCTCTTACACCAGTGCTTCTCAAACACTCATGTGCCTGGGAATCCCCTGGGGGTCTTGTTAAAATGTGGAGTCTGTCCACCAAGTTGTTCTGAGTGGGGCCTAAGATCCCACATTTCTGTAACTATTTCCTAAGTGATGTTGGTCCTAATGGTCCCTGGACCATACTTTCAAACTTCAGCTGTGTCAGAATCACCAGGAGGGTTTCCAAAAACACAATAAGATTCCAAAAACTACAATAAGGTTAACACATGTACTAACATGGCTATAACGAAAAAACAAAACAAAACCGAAAACAGCACATGTTGGTGAGGATGTAGAGAAATTGGAGCCCTCATATACCGATGGTGGGAATGTAAAATGGCTCAGCTCCTGTGAGTTAAATTTGGCAGTTTAACTCAATGAATTAAACATGATTACCGTGTGAACAAGCAATTCCACTCCAAAGTATATACCTAAGAGATAGAAAACAGATATGCAAATAAAAACTTGTACACGGATGTGCATAATAGCATTATTCCTAATAGCCAAAAGTGGAAACAACCCAAATGTCCATGGATCATTGGAGAAATAAAATGTGGCCTCTCTATACAAAGAAATATTCAGCCTTAAAAATGAGTGAAGTTGGCTGGGCGCAGTGGCTCACTCCTGTAAATCCTAGCACTCTGGGAGGCCGAGGCGGGTGGATCGTTTAAGCTCTAGGAGTTCGAGACCAGCCTGAGCAAGAGCGAGACTAAAAATAGAAAGAAATTATCCGGATAACTAAAAATATACATAGAAAAAATTAGTCTAGCATGGTGGCGCATGCCTGTAGTCCCAGCTACTCGGGAGGCTGACGCAGAAGGATCCCTTGAGCCCAGGAGTCTGAGGTTGCTGTGAGCTAGGCTGACACCACAGCACTCTAGCCGGGGCAACAGAGTGAGATTCTGTCTCAAAAAACAAAACAAACAAAAAAACTAACCTACAAAGGAAAACCTATCTGGCTAACCGCAGACTTCTCAGCAGAAACCTTACAAGCAAGAAGGGACTGGGACCTGTCTTCAATATTCTTAAATAGAACAACTGCTAGCCTAGAATTTTGTATTCTGCAAAACTAAGTTTCAAAATTGATGGAGAAATTAAGTGTTTTCCAGATGAGCAAACACTGAGGGAATTCGTCATGACCAGACGCGCCCTGCAGGAAATACTCAGAATTACATTATTCACGAATCAGCACAATAGACACCCACCAGTGTAGAATCACCCCCAAAACTCTAAAGCGTTTATGAAACAACAGCACAAGAGGAAAAGGCAATAAGGTACAACCTAACATGATGAACAGAACTGCATCCCACACATCAATTCTATCACTCAAACGGTGATTAACAATCTGAATGCTCCATTCGAAAGACACAGGCTGGCTGAATAGATGAAAAAACACAACTCAGGAATCTGCCATCTCTGGGAAACACATCTAAATCACAAGGACACAGACAGACTCAACATGAAAGGATGGAAAAAAGTATTCCATGCAAACAGAAGCCAAAACACGGTTTCATGAAGTGCCTGAAATGGCCAATGGCCAATGGCCAATGGTCTCTATCTACTAAGATTTTAAAAATCAGACCTAGGCAATACACCATGACCCTTGCAATACATGCTCCCTTTGTGCATAGAAACAAGCTCAGTGTTATATGGGAGTGTAGAAGGAGACAGCCGAAAGCCTGTCTAGAAACAACGGTCTGTCCTACCCACAACAAGACTGTAAGGTGGGCTTGGTGTGGTGGCTCACCCCTGGAATCCTACCACTCTGGGAGCCTGAGGCAGGAGGATTGCTTGAGCCGAGGAGTTTAAGGTTGCTGTAGGCTAGGCTGATGCCACGGCACTCTACCCAGGGTGGCAGAGTGAGATTCTGTCTCAATAAAACAAACAAGAAGACTATAAGGTGATGACATAGGTTTCCCTTAAAAAAAAAAAAAAAAGAGCCTTAATAAGTGTTAGATGTGGGTATGAGCCATATTTTGTGGATTCAACTTCTCATGCTGAGTACTTTAACGTTTGAGGTAGGACTCAGGGCAAGAGCGCTCAGGGCTAAGAAGCTATTTTCCCATGGATGGAGCATGTCTAACTAGAAGAATAAAAGAGACCTTGGCAGAGAAAAGGAATCACTTGCAAAATGCTGACGTCAAGAGACCAAACAGACAAGCACAAACTAGAGACAAGTTTGGTTTGGTGAGAAACACTATGGGCTGAGACAGCTGGTGTAACCAGGATGTGTGGCAAGATAAAACCAGGGTTCCCTGGAGTTCTCCCTCCCTTCCCTAAACAATTGTGCAAAGGTGTGTGTGTGTGTGGGGGGCAGGGATAACCATAAAGTCATCCCTGTCTTTTGCTGAGATGTCCATGGTCTCTTGAAGTGCAGTGGCTTCTTCTTTTTAATTTTTTTCTTAAAAAAGAAACATGATTGACATACACTAAA
The DNA here is from genome assembly GCF_040939455.1 of Microcebus murinus. Lineage (NCBI taxonomy): Eukaryota > Metazoa > Chordata > Mammalia > Primates > Cheirogaleidae > Microcebus > Microcebus murinus. Next base: position 30,466,038 of record NC_134123.1, read on the forward strand.
TTGCTCATAAAGTATACAATTTGATATATTTGAACATATGTGTATACCCATGAAACTGTCACCACAGTAAAGACAGTGTGCATGTCCATCATCCACGAAAGCCTGCTGATCTCCCTCTCCAATCCCTCTCTCTTTCTCCTTCCCACCTGTATTAGTTTGCTAGGGCTGCCATGACAAAATAGCATAAATTGGATGGCTTAAATGACACAAATTCATTCCTCACCATTCTGAAGGCTGGAAGTCTGAGATCAAGGTACCAGCACGGTCAGGTTCTGGTGAGGGCTCACTTCCTGGTTTGCAGAAGGCCATGTTCTCACTGTGTGCTCACATGGTAGAGAGGTGCAGAGGCAGAGAGAGCTCTCTAGTGTCTATTTAAAAAAAGGCACTAATCCCATTATGGGGGCTCCACTCTCATGACTGAATTACCTCCCAAAGTCCCCATGTGATAGTACATCTCTGGATACTGTCACACTAGGGGTTAGGGCTTCAACATATGAATTTGAGGAGACACAACCCAGTCTATAGCACCTTCACTCTGCAGGTAACCACTGATCTGTTTCTCTCACTAGAGATGAGTTTGCATTTTCTAGACTTTTACACAAAGTGGAATCGTTAACAGAGAGCACATAGTCTTTTTTTGTTTGCTTCCCTTACTCACCATAATTATTTTGAGACATCCGTGTGGTTACATATATCAAGTTCATTCCTCCTTGGAATGATGGCTGAGTTGCCTTCCCTCCTATGGCTGTGCCATTCACCCAGTGGATGCTTCTTTGACCGTGGAAATCTTTGCCAAAACTGGGAGCCCTGATGTTATGAGATTCCCTCAGTACTGTGAGCCTTCCCTGTCTTCATCCCTTCCCGATGGCAGTGTCTTCCCACTGAAGACCACCAAGAATGCATCTGGATTCACTTCCTAGGGCTGCTGTGACAAATTATCACAAACTGAGTGGCTTCAAACAACATACATTTACTCTTTTGTAGTTCTGGAGGCCAGAAGTATAAATTGAGATGTTAGCAGGGCCGTGCTCCTGCCGAAGGATCTAGGAAAGCATCTGTCCCTGCCTCTTCCAGCTTCTGGTGGCCCTAGGTGTTCCTTGGCTTGTGGCAGCACAACCCCAGTCTCTGCCTCCATCCGCACATGGCCTTCTCTCATGTGTCTTCTCCTTCTCTGTCTCTTTGTAAGACACCCATCATTAGATTTAGGGCCCATCCCAATCCAGGATGATCTTATCTAGAGATCCTTACCTGAATTTCGTCTGCAGAGAGCCTTATTCCAAAATAGACCACTCTCATTTTCTGGTTTCCCTAGATTCTGCCTTTCATAGCACCTTCCTTATAGCTGGTCCAAGAACAAACCCAGTTTAGGGCTCCATCACACTAGCTTCTAAGCCAAATGTGATTTAGCTGGGGTAAGAGAGCATCCGCACCAGCCCTACCATGTGCCCTTCATCACATTCTCTTACAGAGATGCCTTGTAGTTCCCTACAATATGTGCCATTTCCCGCTGCAACAAGTATGAAGTTCAGTTTGTTCAATTACAGATGCTGTAGTGGGTTGAATAGTGGACCATCCCCACACAACGTAGGTCCACCTGGAACCTCAGAATGCGGGCTGGTCAGGCTGGAAGGTCAGGAACTGGTGGGCAGATACTCTTTTTGTCTTTCCTAAATCACATTTTTTTTGGACAGTCTATCAATCATTTAATCATTTTCCACCCACTCTTTTTTTTTTATTTTTAAAAAATTTTAAAATGTATTATTATTATTATTATTTTTAATTTCAGGCCTAAATCACATTTTGTTTAGCAGTTGTGCAAGATGGAGCCTTAAACTTGGTTTGCCATTGTACCAGCTGTGATGGGGGTGCTGAGGGAGACAGTAGCAAATGAAGCCACATCATGGGAATAGCCAAGAATGTGTCCTTTCCGGGGCACAGAGACCTTTGTCTGCCTTGATCACTGGTATTAATGCCAATTCCTGGCATACAGCAGGTGCGGATTAATATTTATTGGATGAAAAAATGAAAACACCAGACTTAATTTTTTCCCCTCCCATTGTTCCCACAGGAGGGGTCCCAATGGACTATCTGGCGGCCTATGGTTCATCAAAGGCAGCTCTGACCATGTTTTCATCAATTCTGAGAAAAGAGCTTTCGAAATGGGGAGTCAAAGTCGCTGTCATCCAACCCGGAGGCTTCCGAACAAGTAGGTCTCTGAGCCCCACAGTGTTCATCCTGGAAGGGGTCCTGAAGGTCCTCTTGGTCTGACAGAGCACACATGGGACCCCTGAGTGTTGTCAAAGGTGAATACGGTCAGACTTGAGCTAAAATGGCAAAACCAGATTTTGCTCAGTAATAACCACTAACAGTAGTAGGGACAGAGGTGAGCTCCATTCTGATCTGTGCATTTTAAAGGGAGAATGAGGGAGTGGGGAGAGCAGGCCTCAGCAGAGTCTAGCAAGTAGAAAAGCACAAAGGGTTGGCCGGTGTCAACGTGGTGGGACCGATGGTGTCTGCCAGTTGCCTGTTACAGAAGTCAGGGTTCTATCCTCCCACAGAGACTAGGACACCGAGGGCTTTTCCTTCTTGATGATTCCATGCCAAAGAAATGGCTCTCAGGTCCTTGGGAGAGATACTTCTGAGTTGCAAGAGGTACATGATTACAGTCGTGAATTCTTTTTAGCGAGTGCTCCAACAAAGGGAGTTTGGGGGTGTGTTAGCTGGAACAAAGAGTAAAATTTCCTGGCAGGATTGAGCCTTCTCAGGCAGGGCATTCTGGTGAGTGGCTGATGCCATCCTCATGCTGCTGGAAGCTGTGTTAGAGTTTGGTCAGGTCTCTTAGCGCAGGTCATGTGTCCAGAGTTCTTCAGTTGTCAGTGTCTGCCCAGAGGGGTTGGGGTGGGAAGATCTCTTCTAAGAAGCGAGAAGCAACTGCCAGGTTCTTTAGTGTTTGGCTGTTCCCTGCTTCCTCCCACAAAGGAATTGCATTTGTTGGCTCATGAGGCATAAGCAAGCAGGGCCCATGCTAAGTTAGAGTTCCAGGTCCCCTGGTGCCTACACAGAACAGGACCTTGCTAGGACTCACGTTCCCTTCCTTAATGGCAGGGTTTTATTTGACCTTTGGAAGCACAGCTTCAAAATAGTCCTAACTAACTCTTACCAGTGCCCCTCTCTTCCCATGTATAATCAATTAGCTGCATATCAAGTTTGCTTATTTAGGTTTAGAGCTTATTTTCACTTAAAAGTTTGCACAGACACTCTGGGTAATGTTTATGAGTCTCTCATTCCCATTGGACAAGATGATTTCTTTTCCCCCAGATATTTGGAAATGATATTTTTTCTCCTTCCTTCTGAAGAATGTTGACCTACCTCCCCTCCATCCTGGCAGGAGACGGCCATTTTTCTCTACTCCCTCCCTGATTATCTGAACTCTGGGCAGAGGCGGACCACCCTAAGGTTCTGTCCTTAGTTCCAGGCCATCAAACATTTAATTGGTGATTTAAGTGAAGATGTAAAAAGCCATGTCTTATAAAAGACCACAAACTGGGAAGAATCGCTAATGTACTAAAGAACAAACCCTAAAGGTATGAATGTTAATCCAAATGCATGAGATAAAAATCTAACACCCCCCCCCCAAATAAAAACATCAAAATTTTGGCTTGAAGCGCTTCGCAGCTAGGAGCCTCCCTCTTTAAGGCCGTGTGGGAGATGCAAGAGAAAAAGACTTCGGCCCCTTGGGTGGAGAGGCTGAACTGGGGCAGTAAAAATGGAGAGAAGATGAATTTCTGAGAGGAGTTTCCAACCTGGGGACTCCCTGGGTGGGAAGGATAATTGAGAGGAGTTGATGGAGAAGCGGAGTGGGCCAAAGATGAAGCCAAATGTGCTCACCTGAAGGTCTGGGATACAGAGAGAAGAAAGTCAGTTAGGACCATTGTTAAGCTGTGCTCCCAAAGGTCACCAGGATGGCGGGGAATTTGAAACCAGAGTCCCAGGGACACCCCCTGGGTTCTTTCTTTTATACCAGGCTGCCCCCAGTTTAAAGTAATTTGATGAGCTTGCTGAAGGTAAGAGACCGGAGATCAGAAGACAGAACTAAAGTTTGGAGAATGCCACGTCACATTTATATTTAATTGAAGGTGGGGGCAAGAAAAAGGAAACTTTAGGGACATAGACAAGGAGCTTCTGAAAACACTCAAAGACACATACCATTTTTTTAGTGACCTATAAGAAAAAATAGCTAAAACATATTGCATGGGTCATCCAAAAGACCACCAAGATGGCTAAATAGTAGAAAAGAAAGTTTTCCTGGCAACATCAGTTTGCAAGCCGGGCAGAGACAGGCTCTGGTGTGTACCAAAGGTGATCTCTCTTTGAAGGGTGAAAGGGCAGGTTGGGTTTTATGCCTCACGGGGTCCATATTAAGCAATACAGTCATGCATATTCAGCAGGTTTGGGAGAAAGCTATACGTGTTTATGAGAGGTGTCGAGTGCATGTACTCAACACAGAGTAGACATACATCCCATGTTCACTTTAGATCAGGGTTTTAGCATTAAAATGAAGTGAACTTTGGTTCTTTACATCAAAAGGTGAACTATAGGACACAAAGGCAGGGTGTGCAATCTCTATAAGCTGGCTACAACCGGCTTGAGGCCTACAGTTGCTTGTAGGGAAAGAATGTTTGTACAGCTGGTCCTCTTTCCAATCACGGTTGTAGTGGTCTGGTTGTAAATCAGTTAGGAAGGGTCTGACAATTTGCCTAATGTTACTGAGAACTCAGCACTTGTCCCACCGGGCACATCAGAAGAATGAAGACAAGTGGTTTGAGGAGAAGGAAAGAGAATTTTATTAATTCACCAGCAAATGAGGAGGTTGGCAGACTCCCATCTTAAAGTACCAACATCCTGCCTCTGAGCAGAAATACAGAGCGTTTAAAGGGAAGATTTTCAGCCTCGGTTTATTGCTGTTCAACTACAGTTGATGGTTCTGATTCATCCCATCTTTGGCTAAAACAATCTCAAGTCCTCTGCCCACGCCCAGATAATTCCCTTGAGCCATCTCCTGTGGTTCTAATAACAAAGGACACTCCCCTGCCCCTCCCCCACTGGCCTGAGGCAGGGACGCAGGTTTTAATTCCCAAGAGGAGTGAGGGATGTTTTAGAGAGACAGAAAACATTTTTACCCTTTTTCAGGCATTCCCCCTTTTACACTAATAGCTCCTATTAGTTATTGGAGGGAGTTTAATAAGAATGTGTTTTTTTCTTATAGTGGTAGGAATTTAGGAAGTTGCCATGTAATCTGAGCCCTGAATATTCCACGTGCAGGTACTTTTTGTCACCCCTAAAGAGAGCTTCGGGGACCCTGAACAGGGTACCCACAAGAATGGTCAGAAAGTCCATGAGGTGTTTAAAGAGAAAGGAGGTGGAGAGGAAAAGGAGCTTATGAAGGCAAGGACAGGGAGAGGTGGCAGGAGAAACAGTAGTTCTCAAAAACATGTTTTTCAAGACTTGAGAGCCTCCAGAGTCATTGTCAGGATAATCCTTTGTTTAAATATGGTGCCTGCCTTGATGAAAAGAAAAGAGCAATTGAAAGCCCATTTGCACTTTCATGTGTGTAATTGGATTTCACCAGCTTACATTTCACAGCTAGGTGCTGGCCAACACCCCTCTCCCGCCCAGCCCTGGCATGCAGGAGTCACCAACCTAACAAAGGTTTATCCCCACAGCAATCGAGAGCAATCACGCACTTTGCAGGAGACAGTATGGGTAGCTGCAACCTTCTTAGAAAATAATCTGGCAGTAGCTATCAAAATTCAAAACGAACGTGCTTTTTGACCAGGAGGCAGTCTGGGGACTCTCGCCAACAGAAATAAAGCCTGAGTACAAAGGGATAGATTGTGCAGGTCTGTTTACTGCCACATGGCTTTTAAAGGTGAAACTCGGGGATGATTGGCTGACTGAAAGCTTTTCAATGGAAAATTTTGTTTCTCTGGTTTAAATCTATAGCCATTGACCAGAAGGGAAGTCTGTGATTTATTACTAAGAAAAACAAAAAAAAAAAAGAAAAGAAAAGAAAAAGAAAATTTCTGGAAAATATAAACACTGTAGTATAATCCTTTTTGTCTTTTTCTTTCCTGGTAAAATAAAATTGAGCCAAAGCCTTCTATATGTGTATGTTTGTATAAACAAGGAGGGAATGTAGAAGGGTTTGCAAAGCTGTTAGTTACCTCAAAGGAGATTCATTTAAAAAATATGCACATCTCTTATTATTCACTTTATACAATGAGCAGGCATTGCTGCTACATTTTAAGTAAATGTGTATTATTTAATCTTATAAAATAAGCAGGCATTGCCTCTATATTAAAATATATTTATGTTTAATCACATGTGATTTATACATTAAAATTTAAAGCTATATGTAAATTATATTAAAATTACATTTAATATATATTTTAAACTTGTGTTTATTATATAGATTACATATTCAAAATTATGCATTTAACTTTAAATATGGAAGTAGGCATTTGTTTATTAAAAATTATGTACGATTATATGTATCTATTTACATACACCATATTACATATAGTATATATTATATTGTTGACATTATATTTGATAGTCACCAAAAGGTGTACTAGAATGCGAGTGGCAACAGTACTTGTAAAAGCCCCAAATTGAAAACAACGCAAATGCTCATCACAGTCTAATGGATAAATAATTTATGACACATTTACGCAGAAAATGTAGCAAGGAGAGTCACCACACAATACCTGGATGAATCTCCCACACATAATGTTGAGTCAAGAAGTTGACACAAAAGAGTAAGGACCCTTTATATGATGCCATTTATATAATGTTCAAAACCAGGCAAAATGAATCCATTTTGTTAATAAGGACGGTGGTTATTGGGAGGCGTGGGCTGAGAGGGGGACTTTTGAGACTGGAGTCTTGTTCTCTTCTTGATCTGTTTGCTGGTGACACGGGCTACTCTGTGCAAATCCAATGTGTGCACTTCTCCGTATGCAGGTTTAAAAATGACGATGGATACCATTGTAAAGCACATCTTTTAAAAGGCATTTGCAAATGCCCATCCTTCCCAACAGAGGCCAGTCCACAAGCACGGGCTTCCCTGACATGGCCTGGCCTTCCCAGCCCCCGACCCTTCCTTTCCTCTCGGCCCAGGTATCGCAGGCACCAGTGACACGTGGGACAAACTGGAGAAGGACCTCCTGGACCATCTCCCCACCGAGGTGCAGGAGGACTATGGCGGAGAGTACATCCACGCGCAGCAGTGCTACCTGCACAGGGTCAACACGCTGTCCTGCCCGGACTTCTCCCCGGTGCTGCAGGACATCGAGCACGCCATCTCCGCCAGGAGACCCTCCGCCTTCTACGCGCCGGGGGGAGGCTCTTACCTGTGGCTCTGCTTGGCTTCCTTTTTGCCTGCTATTGTATTTGATTTTATTTCGATGAAACTGTTTGGCTCAGGAAGAAAGCGCCTGCCCAGAGCTCTAAGCCTGCCCACCTGGAGGGATAAGGCCACATAGGCAGCGGGAAACCTAAAAGGAGTGGGAGATACTATATTCTTGGCATGAAAGGGAAACTATGAGCTTTCCATTAAAGTTGTTTCCTGCTTTACATTCCTTGTGGAATTTGTCATTCGAATGGGGCTTAGTGGTGAGAAGGCTGGGGCGCTGGGGAGAGTGTTAAGTGAGACCTACTACGCACTCGGCACATTTCAGATATTGTCCCTTCTAGTTCTCAGAGAACTGAGCTTGTTGGTATCTTCACCCCTACTTAGTAAGTGAGAGAATTAAAGATCAGGGAGGTTCATTGTCACACAGTTAGCAAAAAGAGGACGGACCCAGTATTCCAATACAGGCTGCCTGCCAAGAGAGGAGGATGGGAAAGAGAGAGATGAAGAAAGAGAGAGAGAGAGGAAAGGGAGAAGAGAAGGAGGAAATGGCAAGCCCAACAGTCCAGTTGATCTCCAAGACCCTCGTCACTGTGTGTTAATATTCTGTAACTACTCCATGCAAGGTGCTGGATTCATTGTAAGCCATCAGGGCTCTGTGTGCCTCCTCTTCCTTCCTCTACCAGGAGCTCTGGAGTGAATACGGTGAGGTCTTCCATCTCAAGTGGGGTCCTGGAGAACTCTTCGCAGATCCAGGGCACTGTGACTGGCTGGTTTGCTGCCCATAGCAACCATCACTGTTGACTCCATCTGAGCATCCCAAGATAGAAAAGCCAGCATTATTACATGGGGAACCTCAGTCAAAGAGAGCAATGCCAAACATTGCTGGACAAAAGGGTGTGGCCAGATATAGCCAAGGGAAGGGACTGGTGGGCGGAGGGTACACAAAGGAAACCAGAACACCTTGCTCTTTGTGAATCTCTGTTTGTTCCATTTCCTCTATAGCATGTGGAGGCTCTTTTTCTATTTTCCATGGAGATTTTGTGAGAGTAGATAAAAATGACAGAGCTCTGCAATTATTCCCAAAAGAAAATAAATAACCACATAGTAAGATAAATATTTATGGAATATTAATACAATATATTTTAATGACTAATTATGATGACTTCCCAGTGGTTCTCCACCATTGCTTCACAGCAGAACAGGAAGAAGAAATTAATCAAGGTTTAAGTGTTGATTTCCATTACAGGCACTTTCTGCAGATTAGTGTTGTCAAAGACAAAGCTATTTGCATGATCCAGGTGTTGTTGAAAGAGAAAACAAGTTAACCTACAGTCCAGAGTTTGGAGAATACTGAGGAGGATGTGCTTCACTAAGAGTCAATGGTTATCAAAATATGGTTCCTGGACCTGAAGCATTAGCATCACCTGAGGACTTACTAGGAATGCAAAGTCTCAGGAGCCACTCCAATTCTGTATTAGGTTCCTATCTGTGGCTGCTGTAACAAATGACCATACACTTAGCAGCTTAAAACAGCATAAATGTATTACCTTATGGTTATGGAGGTCAGAGTTCTTATGTGTGTCTTACAAGGCTAAAATCAAGGGGTCAGCAGAGTTGTGTTCCTCCTGGAGAATTTAGGGGAGAATCTGTTTCTTGCATTTTCTGTCTTCTAAACGCCTGCATTCCTTGGCTTGTGGCTGCATCACTCCAACCTCTGCTTCCATCATCACATCTCCTTCTCTGACTCTGACTCTCCTGCCTCCCTTTTTTTTTTTGAGACAGTGTCTCACTCTGTCGCCCAGGCTAGAGTGCTGTGGCGTCAGCCTAACTCACAGCAACCTCAAACTCCTGGGCTCAAACAATTCTCCTGTCTCAGCCTCCCAAGTAGCTGGGACTACAGGCATGAGCCACCATGCTCGGCTAATTTTTTCTATATATTTTTAGTTTTCTAGCTAATTTCTTTCTATTTTTAGTATAGATGGCATGTCACTCTTGCTCAGGCTGGTTTTGAACTCCTGACCTTGAGAGATCCACCCGCCTCAGCCTCCCAGAGTGCTAGGATTACAGGTGTGAGCCACTGCGCCTGGCCAGAACATCTTTTTTTTTCTGGAGACAGAGTCTCACTCTGTCGCCCGGGTTAGAGTGCTGTGGCATCAGCCTAGCTCACAGCAACCTCAAACTCCTGGGCTCGAGCAATCCTTCTGCCTCAGCCTCCTAAGTAGCTGGGACTACAGGCATGTGCCATCATGCCTGGCTAATTTTTTCTATATATTTTTAGTTTTCCAGCTAATTTCTTTCTATTTTTAGTAGAGACAGGGTCTCGCTCATGCTCAGGCTGGTCTAGAACTCCTGACCTTGAGAGATCCACCTGCTTTGGTCTCCTGGAGTGCTAGGATTACAAGTGTGAGCCACCACGCCCACCCTGCCTCCCTTTTATAAGGCCCTTCTGATTATATGGGGCCCACCCAGATAATCCAGGATAATTTCCCCATCTCAAGATCCTTAATTCAATCACATCTACAAGGTCCCTTTTGCCATGTAGGCTAATATATTCATAAATTCAGGGATTGGTGTGCCATTATTATTGTTAAAGATCACTATTCTACTGACCACACCTACTGAGTCAGAAATGCTGGGGATACAGCCAGCAGCCCATGTTGTAATAAGCCCTCCAGGTGATGCACACTCACATTGGAGGACCACAACTCCACGCCATAGCATGTGAGAGAGAGAGCTGGAGACATCAAGAGCACTGAGACATGAGTGTGGGTCTATCTTCTGTTCTGCAGCTTCCCTGGGGTTGAAAACTTTATGAGGCATGGGAAGAAGGTGCTGAATACTCAGATGAGTCTGAGAATCCCAGATCAGAGAAGCTCCTATCTGGTTCCCTGTAGGAGGGCTTCCACATTATTTTGGAGCTATCTGGAAGGAAGCCAAATAAACCACAGGGTGGACAATTTAGCCAGAGAATAGTCGACTGACAACTTCTCACTGCCCCATCCACCGCTGTCACCATTCATTCAGGCTGCCATAGGCTGGGTGGCTTCTAGATGATAGAAATTTATTTCTCATAGTCCTTGGAGCTGGGAACTCTAGGATCAAGGTGCTGGCAGGTTTGATGTCTGATAAGGACCCACTTCCTGGTTCAGAGACTTCCATCTTCTCCCTGTGTCTTCACATGGTGGAAGGGGAATGGGGTCTCTTTTATAAGGGCACTGACCCCATTGATGACTACGGAAACTCCCAAAGGCCCCACCTCTTAGTATTACTGCCTCAGGGATTAGGTTTCAATCTGTGAATTCTGGGGGAAATACATTCAGTCCATAGCACTCATGGCTTCTTTGGCCTTGGGCAGGAGTGAGAAAGTCTGGAAAAGTTGCTGAGGCTCCTCAAGAGAGTAGGGAAGACAGCTTGGAATTAGGAATGAGGGTGCCTGGGGGTGGCTGGAGGAGTGCTACAACAGAGGCCACTGGTGGGCAGCCTTGAGCTAGGGCTAAAGTGAGGATGAGCAATCTCAGCTGGAGGATGATTCAAATGTGCTTTCCCCAAATGCTGGGAAAATACATCAGCCCTTAGGAACCTAGATCCTGAGGAAAGGAGCAAGGAAAAGAGAAGGCAAGGTGGGGGGAGAGGGAAGACTCCTGAATTCAATTGCAAATTCATCTGGAAGATGCTGTTTGAACCCAGAGAGGGCAAGTTTACCTGAAAGCATTAGTAAGGGCTCAAATATATTTCAATTTTTGAACAATACATAGTTTTTCGGAAAACAAAAGAGACCAAAAGGCCTTCATGCTTTGACCATGTCTGCACAATAACTGATGTCCCTAGTTCATCGTAAGAAACCAATAATAGTTAAGAGCAGAGTGAAGCCCTCACTCAATACATTAACAATTCATTGTATTCTTGGGGGAAGGCAGGATGAAAAAGCGATTTAACAACAGGACCCCTGGCAAGAAGTATTTCCCCTTCTCCAGCCCTGCTGTCCTACTCCAGGGCAGGATGCAAAGCACCTTTAAACCTGGCTAGACAGCATCACCTGTGAAACCCCACCCATCCCTCTTTCTCTATTCCCTTTCTCTATTTTCCCAGTGCTGTCAGCAGGAAAATGGACCATCCTCATAAGAGACCCAGGATAAGAGGGAGGAATTAGGAAAAGCATCCAGTGAGTATGTGATTTATTTTATTACATAGGGAGCTGATAAAAGGCCTACGAATACATTTTATTATATTATTGGAATGGAACATTAAGTTTCATCAGTTTTATTATACTGGTGATAAAGCCCATGTTCTGGCATGCCAATACGGATGGTGTAATTCTGAGAAAGAGAAATTCCACACAAACAGCTCTGATGGGTGGTGGTGCCTCCTGCTCACTGAAAGTCCCTGGTCCATCTCACACACAATGCTCCACTCAGGCATTTAGGACTCCTGGACACTTGCTGCAGAGAAAGGCTCAAAATAGTGTTTCTCTACTGATTTGTCTTATAGGCCATTGCCTCCCTCTGAGATCTCTTGGGATCATGGGTGTCCAGGGCAGAACAAGATGGGTGTTTCTGAGTCGCACCAAAATAACCAGCTGAGAATTCCTTGTCAAGACATAGAAGCAAAAGGAAGAAAGTGAGATTGGGAACGAATGGGAAGGTTGAAGATAGGGAGACCTCAATATGATTGTAGTGTGAAGTTGCTTACTTCTTTGCCTGCCCTGCATCCCTTCTCTTTGAATTTTGGTGAGACTGTCATTCAAGGGGCTCCACCTCCCCACCAAAGGGGTGGGCATGGGACTCAGGTTGGCCCATCATCCTATAACCTCAGCTCCAGTGATTGGTGCAGGGATGGGCACATGACCTGAGAAGGGCCAAAGATTTTGGTGGGAGGATTGTTCAGGGGCACTGGGAGGCCAGGCGCAGTGGCTCACACCTGCAATCCTAGCATTCTGGGAGGCTGAGGCAGGAGGATCGCTTGAGCTGAGGAGTGGGAGACCAGCCTGAACAAAAACAAGACCCTGTCTCTACAAAAAATAGAAAAACTAGCCCGGCATGGTGACACGTGCCTATAGTCCCAGCTACTCGGGAGGCTGAAGCAGGAAGATAGATCGCTTAAGCCTAGGAATTTGAGGTTGCCGTGAGCTATGATGATACCACTGAATTCTAGCTGGGGCGATGGAATGATAGTGTCTCAAAAAACAAAATGCGAGGGGCAGTGGGAGATAAAAGTTATCCTTTTCAGCTGCTGAGCTGTAGTATCCATGTGAAACTGAAGCTTCTAGAGCCCATCAAGTGGAGAGTCTGGTAGAGAATGAAGCCAGTATAGAAGAAAATGGAACAGAACAATGAAGAAAAACCAAAGCCTAATAACACAGTTGGAGGCTCTTGACCTGCCATAGCTGCAGATCTACCCTTTGATGTCCAATTTTTGTGAGCCGATACATTTTCTTTAAACTATTACAAGTTGGGGTTCTGTTTTTTTGTAACAGAATTAATTCCTCACAAATCTCTAGGGACAGATTCAGTAAAGAATGAGAAATAAAATAATGTTTGACAGAGAAAATGGGCAATGTCTCAATGTCCTAGGGGAGGAAGAAAGTCATGAGACTGAAGATTAAAAAAGAGGAAAGAGGTTAGGGTGGGTAATATTACCATTCGGTGACCCTCCCCCACAGAAAAGCAATTTTTTTTTTTTTTTTTTGGATGCAGGGTCTTGCTCTATTGCCCAGGTTAGAGTACAGTGGTATCATCACAGGTCACTGCAACTTCAAACTTCTGGGCTCAAGCCATCCTCCTGCCTCAGCCTCCCGAGTAGCTGATACTATAGGCACATGTCACCATATCTAGCTAATTTTTTTATTTTTAGTAGAGATGGAGTTTTGCTTTTGCTCAGGCTAGTCTTGAAATCCTGGCTTCAAGCAATCCTCCCACCTCAGCCTCCCAAAGTGCTAGAATTATAGGTGTGAGCCACCACGCCTGGCCTATTATACTTAGTATACTATTATACTTAGAATAGGGTTCAGACTAGGAGGTGATCTGGTCCGTGATAAATTCTATTGGGCTGTATCATAAGAAATTGATGATTGTTTTTGAGCCATAAAAGGGAATTTCTTATGGTTCAAGCTAATACATCACTATATTCTAAGCTGATGGCTGTTTATTTAAGTTACTATTGGATAACAGTTATGTTACTAATTAAATTATCTGTAAGTAAAGGAAAATAGAAAAAGTAAAAGTAAAAGTAGATGTTTATTATAGAACACCTTTTTTCTATTAATTAAATGCTTTAAACAAAAAACCATAATACCATGAACTGACAATGACCCGGTAGCATGCAAATACTTCAGGCTGGAGAGGTGTGTTTGTTCTCAGTAAATTTACATATAATAAATTTTTATGACATTTGATTCCAAAATGTATATATGATTTGGCCTGACATGATTAATAATTTAAAGTAAAACATAAACATGAGGGCAATTTAAACATCGGTATTAAATGAGTCAATTCAAGGTCAGTGACTGGAGACCTATATTAAAAAAACTTGAGGTCAAATAATCTTTAGGAAGCAACCCTGTACTGATGTACATTTGAAGATCAAGGGCTAAAATTCCACTCTCGATGAATATCCTTAAGCAAAGGATGTATAACATCCATCACACATCTGTTTCAAAAACAGCATGTTTCCAAAATCATACATCTCTTTACAAATAGACATTATAGTATTAATAGCTATAGAGACACCATCAGGATGAGTTCCAAAATATGGTGCTGACTTTCACAAGGCACCCCTGACATCTCTTAAGGCATCCATTTTAATCTTGGGGCTTTAAGAACATCTTCTTTGCTTTAATCAGTTTTACATCTCCATTTTCATCTTCTTCATAATTGGCACGGTCTCTCTTCTTGGCAAACTTTTTCCCAATTGTCCCCACTAAGGTCTCATATCTGTTAAGACAATACATGGCACCAGTTTAATTTCAAATAAGTAGGAATCAAGCCTTGTCAAGAATACCAAACCAAATAAGCAACAAAAGGAATAAAAAAATAAAAATGATGATTACAGGCAATTGCCTGATTAAAAAATGTATAAACCTCTCTAAGAATGATTAAATTCTCTTTTGTTTTTTTTACATGATCCTAAATAAATCAAGATGTACATTTTAAAATATGTATTGGAAGCAGCACTAGAAATGAGCCCAACTGCCAGCCTGTGAGAGGTCAGAAAGCCCCTGAGGGCATGTAAAAGAAGGCAGATTACGAGCACCTCCTGCTGGGACACCCCCTTCACAGCTGCTGTAGGTTGTGGGGTACGGGAAGTGTACATGGCAGAGCCATGAATTCGGGTCCAGATTATAAAGCTGCCCCACGGCTATAGTTACCTTCTAGCCATTTCTTCATCTGACACATCGACCTCCTCTGTTTTATCTTCAACAACTTCTGCTTTGTTCTTAGCATTCATCTGAAGCATTAATTTCTGAAAAATATACCAATGCGGACCATCAGGGCTAGAAAAGGCTTGTGAAAGGAACTGGTGTCAAACTTATTTGAAGGTAGAGAAATCAAAGTCACAGAATCTAGAGAACTAGTCAGAATTCACAAGGGATTCTCTGTAATATTAATACTTTAGAGCACAACGTGCTAACAGAGGTCAGCTCTGAATCAAAAAAAGAGTAAGATAAAGCCCTATGTTATATGTACTGCCAATTAATTTAAATTGTATTTGAGATCATAAATCTTGTTATTAATCACTCATATCTAAAGCAGGCACACTGCTAACACACTCCAGTGAGAGGGAGAAAGAAAAAAAAAAACTTTCAGATTTCCTCTGAACTTCCCTTTTTGAGCCGAATGGAAGAAGTACTACAGTTAACAGCAATTTTAAATGCATCTTTTGGTGGTGGTGATGGGTGGGGGCAGGAGGACAGCAAACTGCTGGATGGAAGAACTGGAAGGCTGGTCCTGCTATAATATAATGGAGGGAATCTGTATCTTAGCCTCACCCCGATCTTCGGGGTGGATAATGCATCTCACGTGAAGTGCTTGTGCCTCGGGAGTCTCCTCATCTTTCCATCACATTAACTTTCCATGACAGTTATCCTTTGACAGATTTTTTTTAGTACAATACCTTCTTTATAGCAAGGGGAGGATAAGGAGGGAAAAGCAGACGAGAAACCAGTCTCAACTAGCTTTTCCAACGTTTACAGGACTGATAATAAAATAGTTCAAGACCTTTTCCCAGGGAGAGTGTATTGAGTGTTACAGAATCCAGTAATTAGGGCCATTTTTTAATGCCCCCCCTTACCAGATTCTGAGGGCTGTGTCGCTGCGCCTTTCCCATTGTACCAGACACACTTTGGAGGGCCTGTCCACCCACATCCTATTTTTTGGGCATCATACACTCAGAGGAACTGCCTTTTGTGTCCCTTGTTTACCCCACTGCTCCCCTTTTCTTCCCCATCTAAAGCTTACAGCAAACCAAAGCAAAGAAAGTATATATTAAAAACACTTTTGGTGTTGACTGTGTAAACATAACACCTTAATTATCACATACACCTCCCCCCCCACCCCGAGAAAGAACAGAAGGAAAACCAACTTACAATCATCAAATAAACTCTGGCACTTGGCTTAGTTACCTACAGGCATCCTGGAGAAGTGGTTTGTAACTGAGGATGACTTTGCCCAGCAGGGGACCTCTGGCAATGAAAGTCTGGAAACATTTTTGGTTGTCACAATTGGGTTGGAGGGTGGTATGTGTGTGAGTGCTGGCATTTAGTGGGTAGAGAATAGAGGCCAGGGATGCTGTTAATCATCCTACAATGCTCAGGATAGCCACCATCACAAAGAATTATTTGGCTCCAAATGTCAATACTGACAAGGGTGAGAAATCCTGGGTTCAAGTGATATTTACAAAACTAAAGATCTACCTCACAAATGTCCATTTGGTTGGTCAAGTACCTGATACGATAGCTTTTAACACATGAGTTAGAGTTCTAATAAATGTTTGTTAAATAAAGGTCTGCTTCTCTACAAACCTGAGGCAAGAAAATTCAAATAAACAGACCAGTTCAAGGCAAATATTCACTTTTCAAACAAACTTTTCGAAGGATTCATTTAAATATCTATTTACAGGTTTGGATTAAAATCTGTCTTGTTAAAAAGTAAAATTACAGAATTTTTAAGTAACATTTTTCCATTAGAAAAGATACATTTATAAATGCCAGAAAACAACTTTTCATAATAGCATCATATGAATAAAATCTTGACTCAAGCTGAAATTCTAACACTTATAGTGGCACTGCCAGGGACTGTATACTGCTATATTAATTATCTACTCAACTCTACCATAAAACTAGACTGCAACGCCTGCAATTTCTTTAAATAGCTATGGCGCTATTTCAAGATGTGTTATTTTCTATATAATGAGTGAGGAGAAATGGTACCTGGTGGGGAAAAAACCTAAGCCCAATTATCAGCAGAAAAAAATTCAATTGGAATATTTTAAAATTTGAAGCAATTATGTTTATTACCTCAACCTCAGGATTAAATCCTCTGAATGACATTCTTCCATAGAGAAGATCTTCACATAACAAGAAACTCTGCTCTTCTATTATGAAACTCCTAAATGGGAAAATAAACCTTCATTAATAGCTTATCTACTTATGACAAAGCACAGCAAACAGAAGTCAAGACTTTCAATGAAAAATCAATCTTACAGTTCTCAGTAGAATCAAGCAAAAATACAGTAAGATTTCTACCCTAGGGTTAAAAATAAAATCTGATTAATTTGGCCACTTAAGGCATTAGGAGACAAGCACTACAGGCTGGAGGCATAGCCTCTTCTAAAGGTCACATTAATTTGCATAAATACCTACATAATATAAAGATCTAAAGTATGTATAAGAAACACTTTTCCAAAGTAGAAGCAAAGTTTCTTTGATGCTTACATCTCCCCACTAAGTTCTTATTAAATATCTAGGAGGGGCCGTGGGAAATAAGAGACTGAGCAGCATTAACAGAGTGTATCAGCTGGAGCTCTTAGCTGTAAACAGCAAAGACTGACCCTGGATGACTTAAGCAGAGAAAGAATTTAATGTAGGGATACAGGTGGCTCTCTGTATCCACAGGAGATTGGCTTTAGGACCTCTGTGGAAACCAAAATCTGTGGATGCTCAAGCCCCTTAAATAAAATAGTGAGTTTTGCATCTGCAGGTACCTGGGCAAACTGTACTGGGTATCTCATAGAATCACTGGGAAAGCTGGATGAATGGAATTGAAAAATGGGTAGAAATAAGGGTGGCTAGGTGGTTGAACCAAAACCAAAATCATGCTAGAGATCTACTCTCATAAAAACAGTGTTGCTGCAGAGAGGGCTACACACTGGATACCACAGAGGGCATCCTGGCAGGCCACTATTCCCTGGGAAATAGGATGTTACTGTCTTCAAAAGGGGTTCTCATAACCCCACATCTAAGGTAAGCATATCTGTCTAAAGCGCTGCTATAAACCCTAAAGCACAGAACGAAAGCTAACAACTGGCCTTTAGGCTTCTTCAGTGGTGAGTAGGCTCTGATTTTCATCAAGATTCACTCATTCAGCAAACATTTATTAAAGCAAACTGTGTGCAGGCACTGTTCCAGAAGCTGGGGAAACAGCTGTGAATAAAAGAGCTACTGCTCTCATGGAGGTCTAGAGAGTGGTGCCCAATAATAAGTAAATAAGAAGTGAAACATTTATATCATACAACGGATGAAATCAAAGCAGGCTATTTCATTCCTAGCTGTAAGGGAATAACTGGTACCAAATTATCTCTCCCTCACCGTAACTATTAGGTCAGTAAACATGAAATGTCTGACTTAGAATCAAAAGTGATAGGATTAACTGTTATCTGGGATAGTTCAGATAATACTAGCAAAAAAAAAATCACAGGCCGGGCGCGGTGGCTCACGCCTGTAATCCTAGCTCTCTGGGAGGCCGAGGTGGGTGGATTGCTCAAGGTCAGGAGTTCAAAACCAGCCTGAGCAAGAGTGAGACCCCGTCTCTACTATAAATAGAAAGAAATTAATTGGCCAACTGATATGTATATAAAAAATTAGCCAGGCATGGTGGCGCATGCCTGTAGTCCCAGCTACTCGGGAGGCGGAGGCAGAAGGATCGCTGGAGCCCAGGAGTGTGAGGTTGCTGTGAGCTAGGCTGACGCCACGGCACTCACTCTAGCCTGGACAACAAAGCGAGACTCTGTCTCAAAAAAAAAAAAAAAAAAAAAATCACAAATACAAATGAGTAAAAAGGAATGGGTGAATTTCATATATTCAGTTATAAGGAAATACACATACTGCCAACATTTATCATGCTTTATATCTGGCACTGTGGTGATTCCTTTAAATATATTATCTCATTTACTTTTATAATGTGTGTGTGTGTGTATATATATATATAATGTATTATACTCAATATACAAATGACAAAGGACAGGTTAAGTAATTTGCCCAAGGTGAAAAGTAAGCAAGAGACAGAGCTGGACATCAAACCCAGGTCTGCACAGAGCCCATTCCAGTTTCCCTACTTAGGGTATTAAAAACAACAACCCAAAAGGACATATCATCCATTTGTCCCTCCAGACCTACTTCCCATCTTCTCCTTGGCTCTACTGCCTGAAAGGCTGATCTGAATGTAGTACGTGGAAGGGTTCCTTGGCTGCCAGGTACCTGGCTCCCTTCCTGTAGGATTACCCTAGGTTGGCTGTGCCCTTGAAGGAAAATAGCAGCTTTTCAGCAGCAAGATGCTCTCTCCACATAGCAGGTCTCCAGATTCAGTAACCACTCCCTCCCCTTGACCCTGCAGGCAGGAGAGGAAATTACTCCCATCACACAAGACCAGAGGTAATGCGAGGTCCCTAGGGACTACCTAATCTATGCCCCACCCATATCTTGGTAGTATCTGTTATGTTCTCCTCAATCTGATAGTGTCATCTTTTCCTACCAATATCCCGAGCTGATTTACACACCTAAACATAAATAGGATGCTGAGAGATGGCAAAAAGTTATTATTTACCTTCCCAGGAGAGGAATCTAAAGGTCATTTTCTGAGAATAATATACTGTGTTGGGAGGAAAAAAAGAATATTGAAAACAAGAAAGAAACAGCCTGCTCTTCAATAAACAACTAGAAAGCTAAGTTTACTCAAGGCTTAAAATTAAATTATAGCTCCTTAGTATCAGTAATGGCCCCCTTCCTATCTGTCACTTCTCCCCATCCACACTACCTCAGGCATTTCCTTCTCCCTCCTCACCAACATCTTGCTTCCTCTGAGAAGCAAGTAGAGGAAAACAAAGCACCATCCTTCCATCCTTCCCGATGGGACATATTTTCTATCTTTAGAAAAGGCTATAGAATCTTCAAAAAAGGGTCCAGAGGTCAGCCAAATGAACAAGGGAATATAACATGCTAAAACAAAAAACAAATGATCAGGTACAGAATGGAAAGACATAAAAGTACCTGAAGATAGGCAGCATCTTCAGTCATTTGACAAAAGTTTAAGCAAAACTACCACACCACAGAGCTTACTAAGGTTAAGAAAAGAAAAAGAATCAGGGAGAAACGATAAATAGATTCCAGAAAGAATTAGATAAGTTAATGGATGATGAGAATCCACCCCTCCATTCAAAACTGTTATATTAAGCATCAGCCAAGCTTGCCGGTAAATGAGAGACAGTCTAGCAGTGTGTTATCTCACCTTCAGCACTGACTAACTGGGTGACCCTGGGCAGGTTACCCTCTCTTAAACTTTGGTTCCTCAACCACAAAATGGACAGAATGATAGCAGGCAGCTCTTAAGTTTGCAATTAGGATTCAATTACTAAGGGATGCAAAGTGCTTAGCTTAGTTCCCTGTACACTACAGTCTATAGTATAGACTCAGTAAATGTTACCTAAAACGAATGGTATTAAAAGTAGTAAAAATTGAAAAATAAATAAACAAAAACTCCTGACCTGCCTTAAGATGCTAGGCCTCATGAAGAACTCTGTTACTGAAACAAAACTGGAGAGGCCTGAAGTACGCACCTTATCTTTGCAACTTAATATGAGAAAGAGAGAGAGAGCACATTATAGCTTTCCATAAAATATCCCCTATTATTATCAGAGATATATGGGCTAGATTCTTTTACTCAATGTAAAAAAACACACCATTGTTATAAGTACCAGCCAGGGGCCAGTAAAAATGTATAAATCCATGTAGAACTTTTATAGGTTTCATATTTTTTAGAAAACTATTTGTGAGGCTAACTCAAGAAACTGAACAGAAACCACTTTATGGGCTTTATATCATTGGAATGGTAAGTCAAATTTATAGGGATTTCCCTCTTGATGTCCCAGGCATGATCAATACAAATTCTAATAAACCTACTCTTTCTCTGTCAGTGCTGGCAAATCCAAGTACCAGTGCTCTTCACCAATGATTTTCTTTTCTTCCTCTTCTAGTTGTTTCTTCGTTTCTGAGTCCAGTCCCCTTTGCATGAACTGTCAAAACCAAAACCAAATCAGTGTTAGCAACAAAATGTTCCCATCTCAGAGCTGAGGAAAACCCAAATAACTTTCTTCTTCCTCCACTCTCCTTCATTTTTCCAAGGATCCCATCTCACAATCAAGGGGGCAGAGCGATCAGTTTAGCTCTAACCTTCCAACTTTACACCAGAATACAAAGGACTGCATCAGAGCACACTAAAAACCACAATGTGTGCTTCCTCTGGAAAAGTTAAAAAAAAAAAATCCTTAACATAGTTTTTCTGATTTAAACAGGCAATAAAAACTATTCCATAAGTATCACACTAGATATTTTAGTTTTACATAATATACAAAATAGCTGTATACATATGGAAAGGATGGAGTACCCTGTGAGTATGAGTCAAACACCTCCAGACTTAAGTATCAGTTCAAGTTTCCCACTCTACAGTGTCTCAGAACACCTTCTAAAGATAGTGATTCAGACTCCCTCACAACTGAGGGCCCAGAGAAGGCACTGGCAAACTATAGTCCTTGGGATAGATGTCTGTTGCTGTCAATAAAGTTTTACTGGAACACAGTCATGGTCATTCAATTCTGAGCAACAATGGCAGACTTAAGTTGCTACAATAGAGATTGGCCCATAAGCCTAAAGTATTTATTATCTGGCTTTTTAAGAGTGCACCACCCCCAACTTCCTGTTCACAACTGAAAACAAGTGAGTTAGGATTAAATCCTCAACCTCTCACACTTGTCCTATACAGCTGTGGTCCCCAACCCCTAGGCCACAGACCAGCACCAGTCCATGGCCTGTTAGGGACTGGGGTGCAGACCTCCGCCCACCACCCCCAAACCCTTCTGTGGAAAAACTGTCTTCCATGAAACTGATCCCCAGTGCCAAAAAGGTTGGGGACTGCAGCTATACAGTGCTTAGCTCTGGCTAAGCTACGCTGAACAGCTAAGCTGGCTATGATTCCTTGAGTGTGTCTGCTCCATGCCTTCTTATAGAATACTCAGCTCTATCAGTATACTTAGTGTTTTCAGCTCTCCTGGCAGTAAGTTCTTTCTTATCAGTGAGTGAAGCTGCTAACCCAAATAGAGAACCCAGGTAAGTTCCCTTCTTTCCTTTGTTTCCAATGTCTAGTTGAGTCTTCCGCACTTGGGTGGCGGTGTATAACTGTTTTAAGTAAATTTCTTCCTTCTTAACTACAGAGGCAGATCTTTAGTCTGAGTCCTAATCACTCAGCACATCACTTCGTTTATTCTATGAGCTGAAACAACTGCTAAAATCTTTTAAATGCCTGCTTGGCCAATCCACTGCTGTCCTCTGAAACGGATGTGATCGTAAACCACTGTTTCAGTTGTCTCAGCTATAAAAGAGGGATAATGATTGTAGGCACCTCAAAGGGTTATTATGTGAATTATATAGGTTAATATACACAAAGCACTTAAAACAGTGTCTGGCACATAGCAAGAACTGTGTTTGCTATTTTTGATACTATTCCCCATGCTCAACAGTTTCCCACTGCTCATCCTTAATTTGGTCTAAAATTCACTGCCTGCTTGTCCAGCCCCCTTTCTTGCTACTTGCCTTCCAGACATACTGAATCATATTTAGTTCTTGGAAATCTCCACGTTTCTCTTTTCTTTCTTGCCCCTCAGACTTCTGAATTCGCTTTCCCCTCAGTTTGGGACGCTGTGCCTCCCATCCTCCCACTTACCCTTTAAACTCCAGGTAAGGAACACTACCTGCAAAAGGCCCCGGTAAGCATCCAAGGCATTCCGGCGCATCTACCATCACTGCACTTGGTATGCTGTATCCTTACTGCTCGCTTATGTGCGTGCAAGCTGCTATCCGACCCCAGGGTTCCTGAGAGAGTCTGCCTAATTCATAATCTGGCTCCCAGAGCTAAAGGCAGAGCAGACACTAAGTGAATGAATGATCGCAAGCTGGAGGCCTTCTGGAGTCTCTCTGGTGTCCCCCGTATACCCGCCGCCTCAGCCCTGGCCAGGCCTAGAAGACCGGTGTCTCCACTCTACCACCCGGCCTGGCTCCCCGAGAGTTCCCACACCTTCATGCGCAGCAGGTTCTTGGACAACTTGGTCTTCCGCTCGGCCGCCATGGCGGCTCCAACCCCGCGCCGCTCTCCAGCTCAGAGCCCCGCCGCACATGCGCGCTGCCGCGTGCGTCGTTGCGCCGCTTACGTAACGCGCGCCCCGCCCCGCGGCTCCGCCCCCTTGTCTCGCGCTCTGGAGTTTCCCGGGCTCCTCACGCGTCGCCTCAGGGAGCGCTCGGCTGACAGAGAAGCTCCGGGTAAGCGCGCGCGTCGCTGGCGCGGAGAGGAGAGCTGGCTTCCCGCCAGTCGGCAGACCCCAAAGAGGCCAAAATCGGAGCAGGCCCGAGATCCTGGCCGCTGCGAGCTGTGTGCCACGTCCCCGGGGCGTCGACCTAGTCCCCGTGAGTCCCAGCCCCTCTGGAACCCCCGTCCTGCCACGTCTCCCAGGCTCGTGCGTCCCAGCGAAGCCTTTGCGGCTGTTGCCACACCTGCCAGCCGCCTGGACCGTTCGTTCCTTCTGTCTGTGTGACATGGGTGGCGGGCTCCTCTGTTCTGGGTCGCTTTACGTGTTCTAGTTCTTTTTACATTTTAACAACAACTCCATGAGGTGGTACCGTCATCAAACTAGCCCAGAGTTACAGACTGAGGGAGGTGGGTGTAGTCCCAGACAGTCCAGCTTCAGAATAGCCCATAGACACCGTGCTACAAATGCAGTGGAAACCAGTGTTAAATTCACATATTTCTAGCCAGAAACAGGGATAGGTGCCAAACACATGTGCATGAGAAGAAGGCCTTGATTTAATGGAAAGAATTGAAAAAAAATAACAAAAACATTAAAAACAAGGTAGCGTTAATGCTCTGTGTACCACCTAAAGATATTTTTCAGGCCTTTCACAGGTCCCACACTTTGGAAAAGCCCCAGCCTAATAGCATTTCGGCTAATAGCACTCACTGTATGTCAAATTCTTGAGCTTGATATTTTAGGGGTATTATTTAATCCTCATAAGAACTCTGAAGAAGGTACTGTTGTCATCATGTATTTGGGCACTCTGAGACCCAGAGAGTTACGGTAAGCGACTAGCTGGAATTCACATAGCTGATACATGTTACAGCTGAGATTCAAAAAGCGTTCTGGATGTTAAAAGCCCTGTAGGTTTTCTCAGTGGCATAAATAAAATCATTATAATGTGCCACGCGGTTGCAGAAGCTTAATCACTTGTACCTATGTGTAAGACACTGGCATACAATAGTGCATAAAACACATAACTTCCCTTTCCTGGTGCAGACAATCTGGACATAAAGAAGTAGTGATTGCCAAGGAAGAAAGAAAACAGTGATGTGATAGAGCAACTTTTAAGGTTACTTCAGATAAGGTAGTCCAGAATGGCCCTTGTCTGACAATAGTGCTGAGGCTTAAAAGTTCAGAAAAACCTGTTGTATGAAGAACTGGAGATAGAATGTTCTAAGAAGAAAGAATAGCAACTGTAAAGGTCCTGAAATGAGAACAAGGCAAAGTCCCTGTTATGTAGTTTACCAAGTTGGAATAATATAGGTTAACCACATGTTACAGGCTGAATTGTGTTCTTCAAAATTCGTATGTTGAAATCTTAACACTCAGTACCTCAGTATATGACTATATTTGGAGACAGGGCCTTTAAAAGATGATTAAGTTAAAATGAGGCCCTTAGTGTGGACCCTAATCCAATCTGACTGATGTCCTTATTAAAAAGGGAAATTTGAACATAGATAACAGGGGTGTGCAGACTTAAAAGAAAGGCCATATGCAAGCCAAGGAGAGAGGCCTCAGAAGAAACCAAACCTGCGAACACCTTGATCTTAGACTTGTAGCCTCCAGAAGTGTGAGAAAATAAATTTCTATTGTATAAACCACCTGTCTGTAGTGTTTTGTTATGGTAGCCCTAGGAAACTCACATGCCACATGATTAGCTATAGATTACAGTTGTGATAAAAGCCCTATAAGAAAAGCAGGAGGTTCATAGGAGGGTATAGCAAGGATGCCTAAACCATACTGGCCTGGCAAAGAGAAGGACTCTCCTAAAGGTGTGACATTTAAGCCAGATCTGAAAGGAGTCGGCCTGGGGAGAGGCCTTCCAATCATTTACGTCGTTATGCTACTACCATGACCATCATCTGTAGAACTCTTCATCTTGCAAAACCAAAACTCTGCACTTATTAAACAATACTTCCCCAGCCCCCTAGAAACCACTATTCTATTTTCTGTCTCTGTGAATTTGACTTCTGTTCAGGATTTTGAGAGAAGTGCTGTGGGAGAAGAGATGAAGAAAGAAGTGACTCTGTCTGCCATCTGCATCCAGGAAGCTAAGAGATCACTCTGAACTAGATCTTCAAGGATGAGCACATGTCTTGTCAGCTTAAGAAGAGGAAAATAGCATTCCTGGCAGAAATAAGAACATATGGTCACCATCTAAGGAAGCTTCATACCTTCCCTATGCAACCCCCTGTTGTTACCAGTCTACATGCACACTGGATTCTGATTTGTTTTCCTGAAACATTGACATTATGTCACTCCCTTACTCTAAAATTTACAACAGCTGTCCTTGTCTGCGAGATAAAGCTCAAATTCTTCAACTTGACACTCAAAATTCTATATTTTTGTTTGACTGTGAAAATAATTATTAAAACTAATCCTCAAATTCTCTTCCCACCCCTCAAAATGTAAGAAATAAAAAGTGATTTAAGAGTAATAGTGTAATTTTAACTTTAAAAACTCTATGACAGAGAAAATAACTCCTTGATCTCTCTATGCTATTGAATTGTAGAACACAGAGGATAGGTCTCATGTTCAATAATGTGTTAATCTGTTGTAGTTACACAGCCAAGGGAACATCATTTTTTTTTTTTTTTTTTTGAGACAGAGTCTCACTTTATTGCCCAGGCTAGAGTGAGTGCCGTGGCATCAGTCTAGCTCACAGCAACCTCAAACTCCTGGCTCAAGCAATCCTCCTGCCTCAGCCTCCCAAGTAGCTGGGACTACAGGCATTCGCCACCATGCCCAGCTAATTTTTTGTATATATATATTAGTTGGCCAATTAATTTCTTTCTATTTATAGTAGAGACGGGTCTCACTCTTGCTCAGGCTGGTTTCGAACTCCTGACCTCGAGCAATCCGCCCGCCTCGGCCTCCCAGAGAGCTAGGATTACAGGCGTGAGCCACCGCGCCCGGCCGGGAACATCATTTTGAGGGAAGAAATATTTCAAATAGGTCTTCACACAATTCTGACTCCTTTCATAATGGAATTTGTTGGAAGTGTGAAAGCCTCTAATTTTTGTCAACTACTAGATCCATCGAGAAAAGTTCCCCACTGGGTGTGGTGGCTCATGCCTGTAATCCTACACTCTGGGTGGCCAAGGTAGAATTGCTTGAGTTCAGGAGTTCGAGATCAGCCTGAGCAAGAGTGAGATCCTGTCTCTACTAAAAATAGAAAAATTAGCCAGGTTTGTAGCATATGCCTATAGTCTCATCTACTCAGGAGGCTGAGGCAAGAGGATCTCTTGAGCCCAGGAGTTTGAGGTTCTAGTGAGCTATGATGATACCACTGCACTCTTCCCAGGGTGACAGGATAAGAATCTGTCTTTAAAAAAAAAAAGTTTTCCTGAGTCTTTTCACTCATGTAGCAGATTTAAGGCTGTGTTGCCCAGTACAATAGGTGCTAGTCATATGGGTACTGAGCACTTGAAATGTGGCTAGTGCAACTGGGGGACTGAATATTTAATTTTAGTTAATTTAAATTTAAATAGTAGCTGAAATATTTTTTTTGGATGCACAGCTTTATTGTTTTTGAAGGGCTACATTTCACTTTAACCTTTGAAAATTTAACATCTGAATTGAAATGTACTGTAAGTATAAAATACCACATTCCAAAGACTTAGACTAAAAAAAGGTAGTAAAATATCAGCATTTTGTCATATTGATTGTATATTGAAATAATAATAGTTTAGATATACTTGTTTAAATAAATCATAGCCTAAAAGTAATTCTATCGGTTCTGTTTACCTTTTCAAATGTGGCTGCCAGAAAATTTAAAATTACATGTGTGGCTTTTCTTTCTTTTTCTTTTACTCTTCCTCCTCCTTTTTCAGAACTGCAATGGCTATGCATGTCTTCCAGTGCAGAAACTAAAGAAGAATCTGGGGTGGGCATAGGAAGGACATCTTTTATGCAGTGAGACCATGAAGGTGGTATATTCAGTCTAGTTTTTGTTCATTTGTTTGTTTGCAAGTACCAGATATTGAAATAACTTATTAAGCAAAATGGGGGTTAATTAGAAAGACAATGGGTAATTCATAGAATTGATGAGAAGGCTTCAGAGAAAGGCTAAGTTAAAAGGACAGAAATCAGGGCAGCCCTGGGATCTAAGAAGCAGAAATGAACTTAATGCCACTGTGAGGATGGGAGAGCACCAAGTGATTTCTCTCCTTTTAGGGCACTTTACTGAAATTTCCAAAATCAAGCAGAGAATTTTGTTATGTCTTAGTTAAGGGAGGGCAGGACCTGATTTACAATCCCAGCAAAACTGTACACAATGGGAGAGGGTAGCTCTTAAAGGGAAGGTAGATACTATTCCTTGAAGAAGAGATAGTCACTATAATAGTCAAAACAGCAAGGCCACGAACAGATACCCACTTAAGGCAGGAAAAAGGAGAATTTTGTCGAGACAGCCCAGAGGAGAAATAAATGGTTGAATGTCAGTGGGGAAACTCCAAATTGATGTCCAGCATCAAATCTATCTCACAAAATGTGCTCCCTCTCCGTTTCCCTGTTTCATTCATTAAGCAAGTGTTGGCCAGGCGCAGTGGCTCACACCTGTAATCCTAGCATTCTGGGAGGTCGAGGTGGGTGGATCGTTTGAGCTCAGGAGTTTGAGACCAGCCTGAGCAAGAGCGGAAACCCCCGTCTCTACTAAAAATAGAAAGAAAGTAATTGGCCAACTAAAAATGTATAGGAAAAACATTAGCCTGCCATGGTGGCGCGTGCCTGTAGTCCCAGCTATTTGGGAGGCAGAGGCAGAAGGATCGCTTGAGCTCAGGAATTTGAGGTTGCTGTGAACTAGGCTGATGCCACGGCACTCTAGCCCAGGCAACAAAGTGAGAATCTGTCTCAAAAAAAACAAAAACAAAAAACAAGTGTTTATTGGCTGCCTGTTTCGTGCACATTGTGACTCCAGGTCAACTAGTTTAAAAATGTAGTAGTGTAATATTAATACATCTCTTCTGTTTTTACATTCAGTTACTTAATGAGTTCTGTCAGTGACTTGTTCATGGATATTGTAGTTAACTCAGAATATTAGTGCTGGAAATGGCCCCTTATAGGACATCCAGGTAGTTCCTAAATATCAGTCAATCATGAGAATGACTATGAGAAATTAATATAATTTAATATGAAATTAATATCAAATGAATATAAAAAATAGAAAACATTCCTGATTCCTTGGGTAATTCTGATGATCAGCCAGGGTTTGGAAACTACTAAAGTAGATAGATGGATGGACCTTCTAATTATATATACCAACTTACATTAACCAGTCAGAATTCAGGTTTGTTAACATTCCATTTAGCTTTCTTTTTACTTTTTTTTCCTTTTCATCCCTTCCATTGCTGTGAGCCTATCCCCGAATTTATGCCTAAATCTTACTATTTTATATCTGTCTGACTGCCATAGACTCCTATTATTTATTTATTTATTTGCCTTCTGCCTTTTTCATTCTTTCATTTAACAGACATTTTTGAGCATCTCTTATGCTTCTGGCCCTTTGGTAGTTGCTGGGGAAACCACCCATCCGCTGAGAGTATGCCACAGACAAGGATATAGGTCCTAAATACTATCATAGAGATAGAAGCTGTGGCAGGAAGCCTAATCTGGATTTGAAGAGCTTTGAGAGCCTGCCTTGGGGAAGTGGCATCTAAGCTGAAACCTCAAGATGAGTTGCAAATTTGTCAGACAAAAAAGAAAAGGGCAGGGAGGAGTGAAGGATGTTTCAGTCAGATGGGAGGATGTGAATGATGCCTGTTGCATAAGTGACAAGTCTGGAGAGGCAGGCCAGGGCCAGGTCCTCAAGGCCATGTGTTAAATTGGTAGGATTTTATTTGAAAGCCACTGTGAAGCTATTGAACTGTTTTAAGCAGGAGAATGACACCACTTAAAAATTGCACATTTTCAAGGATCTCATAAGTTTATAAAAAACAAAAATAATTTGCACAATAAAATTATATCATTGTTGGGCTTGGTGGCTCACTCCTAGCACTCTGAGGCAGGAGGCTGAGGCAGGAGGATCACTTGAGGTCAGGAGTTCAAGAATTATGTTATTCTACAGAGGAGTAGGGAAATGGAGGAAAGAAAAAAATTGGACAGGGAGAAATCCTGACTGAAGCCATTTTAGAGA
This sequence comes from Microcebus murinus, assembly GCF_040939455.1. Taxonomy (NCBI): domain Eukaryota; kingdom Metazoa; phylum Chordata; class Mammalia; order Primates; family Cheirogaleidae; genus Microcebus; species Microcebus murinus. The sequence goes on from NC_134123.1 coordinate 30,495,413, forward strand.
TTCTTTTAGATTATTCTTCCTAATTTCTTTTAGACCAACTTCCTATTTTAACTGGTTAATCCTATCATGAGATAAAATCCAAATCAAGGTCAAGGCTTAGGGGTTAAAGTTTTCTACACCTGCATTCTAGCCTTATCTCCTAGCTTTTTATTGCCTGTCTTCTGTCTCAATTTACTCTCCTCTAGGCAAATTTATCTACTCACTGTCCCTCCAAACATTCCATATTTACCCTCCATGTAAATATTCACACTTCCTTCTCTTCTGGAATGATGCCTAGAATAATGTTTTCGATTCTTTTAACTTTTCAAATCCTACCTGTCTCTCAGGGCCCGCTTCAAATTTACATCTTTCTCTTACATCTACTGAAAATAATGATATGGCTGTTTTACAGTTTCAGTGTTTAATTACACACAGCCTTTTATTGTTACCTAAAATGACTGCAGGTACAGGAGGGCAATTCTGAGTTTTATACTTATGTGAATGTTTCACAGTTTCAGGCATAGATCTTAATATACTCAATAATACTTATTGAATTAATAAGTGAAAAAACCTCCTTAAAGGTGAGACACCATTTTAAAAAATTATACACATCCTTTAACAATTTATAAGCCCCAGAATACCGAGCAAATTCTATCTAGCTGAGTTGACAGGTTTTTTGTTTTTTTTTTTAAGTTTTTCATTTTACAAAAGGAAAATGAAAGGCCAAGGACGAGGTAATGAAACCAGCTTATTTTCCTGTACTAATTTTATTCAAAATGTTCTGTTCAGTTAAAAGAGATAGGATATCTTTGGACTTTATGAGGAAGTTTCTAAAGAAGCAGTTGCTATGGGGATTATGAAGAGAATTTTTTTTTTTAAATTACCAATTCATGCAAATGAAGCCACCAGGTCTAAACCTGGAAGACATTTGGAGGGATGGAGGAGGTTCTCAGAAAAAGAATGGAAATGAAGTGTTAGGGGAACATGTTATGACTGTGGAAATCAAGCCACAACTGAGATGGATGTTTATTTTCTCCAAGGGAAAGGGTAATTTGTATGTTTATCAATAAGAAGGAACAAAAGAAATGTCTTAAATCAGATGACTGGAGAGACTAGCCTTGTTTTTACCTATGACAAGTTCTTACTCCTAGGAAAGGAGAGACCAGGTTATAGAAGTTAAAGCCAGTAGTTGAAAAGGTGGCTCCTGAGACTTTGAACCAAGTCAAGGGCAGTGGCTGTCACCTTTTTATATCCCTCTACCACTCTAAGAATATGTGTTCCACCATTACAAAAACAAAAGCCCATATTTTTCTCATAAGGCAGTCATGTTTGTAGCTATTTTGTTATTTATTATTTGTAGTCAGTTTTGCAGAAGTAAAAGTGTATTTTGCCTTTTGAAGAAATTTTTTCTGTTACTACTTTAAAATAGAAATAAAAAACTCCTGTCCTAGAAGACTACCTATATGTTGAGAGTATGCCTAAATTAAAGGCAAGTGCATTTAGCCTTGCATACTTGCCAGATGGCATAGGTTGATGGAGAGTGAATTCTAACATCTGATGCTGGTTCTTAGTCCCTCTCAGACTACTTTATCCCACTGGTGGTCTCACCATGGTTGGAAATTCCTGGCCTACAACACATGGACAAACCAGCGCAGGGGTTTTGTGACAAAAGTGAGCAATTAAAAGAAAGGAATCTCTTTTTGAAGCCCTGTAAAGAATAGTTATATGTTTGTAGCTTTTTTTTTTTTTTTTAGCTAGCAATGATGTTTTATGATAAAGCTGATGTCTACTTAGATTCTTTTGATTAAAAAATGATTAGTGTTTCAAGTTATATTACAAAAGTAATATATTTCATTGTAATCAATTCAAAAATAGAGAAATGTACAAAGTAGACAAATGAAAGTCTCATCTACTTCATTTTCCCAACTCCCATTCTTCAGAAACTTCCATGAAATCCTTTGGCTTTAAAAAAATTTGCACTAGAATATGCTTTAAATAATCTATTCTTTTTCTGTTGAATTGTTTTAAGAAAGATATCTATTTCTTATAATAAGCAGGCATCGCAAAGTGTTATAATCTCTTTTCCTTCTCAAATATACCTACAAACGTTTATTTGTTTTGTTGTGTTTTTCTGTTGAGTGATATTTGGCCATGGCTTACTACCACCATTGGGTGGCAGCCTATATTGCAACCCCTTAAGAAGTGAATTCATGCTTGGCATTGGGTTCCGTGAAATCCATTTTACAAATGACAACTTTGCACAGATGTTTTTAAATGAAGTGTTAAATAAATTTTCCCACTTGTTCCTAACAAGAATGAGAGAGAGAGAGAAAGAGAGAGAGAGAGAGAGAGAGAGAGAGAGAGAGAGAGAGAGAACAAGAGTGCACAAAGGAAATGTCTAGTGACCAGAAGTCTTGGAGAAAAATCCTGCCTTCCATTAAGCCATTTCACTCCTGCCCTTCTATTCTCAATGGCTCAAGAACCACCGAACCCTCTTAACTCTGTGAAGATCAAATGAGATAACATGTGAAAACACCTTACCAAATGTACAAAGCTGTGTAGATGTGAAGGATGGTTACTACAGAACAGAAGCTGGTTGCTTTTATAGCCACTTTTATTGGCATGGTTGATTTTTAATGCAGTAGAATATATGAATTAACTACCATAAGTCCAGATCTGTACTATTGCATATCTTTTTTTCTTTAAATCCACTTAAGCCTGCATCTAAAATCTCATCATACTTATGGACTGGCAGAGGTTAATCTAAATATGTATTAGTGCTTTCCTGTCTCAAACATGGTAAAAGGTTCAGGATCTTAAATGATGCGAAAGCATAGGTGAAGATCCCTCTGGTCATTGATCATTGGATGTCACTGGGTAATACAGAGATATCCATTGTCTATCCATCTTGATCCTTTGGATTCTGCTTCTCCCTTTCTTTCAGTCCATGTTCGGTATCAGAAATGTTTGAAAAGACTGGGACCTAGCATCCAAAATCTCTAGGTACAATATATGTCTGTGTCTTGTCAGATTCTGTGTCTCACTGGAGCTTCTGAACTCTGACCTCTTCCCATTATTGAGAAAATTTGCTCTTTTCCCCCACTCTTTTTTTTCCTTTTTGTTTTTAGAGATAGGGTCTCACTCTGTTGCCTAGGCTCAGGCTGAAGGGCAGTGGCCCGATAATACATAGCTCACTGTAGCCTTGAACTCCTGGGCTCAAGTGATTCTTCCACCTCAGCCCCCCAAGTAGCTAGCATTACAGGTGCATGCCCCCGCACTTGGGTAATTTACTTTTTGTAGAGACAGGATCTTGCTGTGTTGGCTAGGCTTGTCTCAAAACTCCTGGCCTCCTGCCTCTGCCTCCGAAAGTGCTAAGATTATAGGCATAAGCCACCTTTCCTTTTGTTGCCCTAGAAAGTACTGGTCTGTCCCGTCTGCCTCCAGGCTATAGGTACGTACCTTTTCAGTGTGTATATAGGATTTTACAGAAGCCAGGAAGAATTGTAGAATTCAGGCAGTTTCCCCTCTATGCCATATAAATCTCCTTCCCTGTCCCAGAGGCAAGAGATATTAAGGGCCTGGTTGCCTCTTTGGAACTATTGAGGTGTGCATAGAGCAAAACACAAATTAGAGACCCCTAAAATTATTCTGCTTCAGTGGCATACCAAAGGCCTTCTCTTGGCTTCAGCATGGCACAGTTTTGGTGAGCACACTCCAGACTGCATGTGTCTTTCTATCTGGGTGAACAGAACATCGTGCATTATCTTGATTTCTTGACTACATGTAGACTAAAGAATTTTTCCTTTTTCCATCCATCTGCAATAATTCCAATATAAGATAAAAAGGCAAACACTTCATTAACTCTAAAAAACAATAATTATAATATTTTATAATTTGCACTTGTCAATAAATAGCTCCCATAACATTAGTGAACACTGCTTCTCTGGGCTGGTTATCATATTTGAATTTTTATAGCATCATTCAGACTATGAGGAAGCTAAGTTGCTTTTTCTTTGTGCTGTTTAGGGATGGGTGTTAGGAATAATTGGTCTTGGTTAAATTATTATCTTATTAATCAGGAATTAATTACTGTGATTTAAAGGTATGGCTGTTTGGCATTTAGTAGATAAATTTTAAGGAGAGAAAGTGTTTAAAATTTTTTGTTATGGAAAATTTCAAAAATATTCAAGAGTATAGAGACTAGTTTAATTGATCCCCATATAGTCATCAACCAGCTTAATTATCAACTCATGGCCAATCTTGTTTTATTTATGTTTCCCAGTTTTCCTCTCTCCATCTCTCTTTCAGTTTGAAGCTAATGCTAGACATCATATAATTTATCTGTAAATATTTCAGTAGATAACTTTGAAAGGTAAGGACTTAAAACATAATCACTGTGCCATCATCACACTTCAGAGTTAAATAATGAAAGGAAACTTTTTAATGATCTCCTTATTTTAATCACTTATCTTATTATTTATCTCCTTATCATTTAAAATTTAATATTAAATTTAAGTCAACAGAATAAATCCACACATACTAACTCATCCTGAAATAGATCCAGAATATAAGTGAAAGTGCAAGTAACAGAATAATTTGTATAACATGGCTTAATTTCTATTTTAAAAATTATAAAAACTATATCTATGTTTATTTAAATTAGGAAAAAGCTTAGGTGGATATACCCCAAACCAAGAACAGTGTTTTTTATAAAAAATTTTTTAATAGATTTAGGGGTATAAATTGAATTCCATTACATGTTTATATTGTATAGTGATGAAGTCTGGGCTTTCAGTGTACCTATCACCTGAATGGTATATGTACCAAATGTGTAATTTTTCATCCCTTCCCTTCATCCTCTTTGAGTATTCAGTGTCCATTATACCACTCTGTGTAGCCATAGCTTAGTTCCCACTTATAAGTGAGAACATGCAGCATATATTTTTCTGTTCTTGAGTTACTTCAGTTAGGATAATGGCCTTCAGTCCCATCCAAGTTGCTGCAAAAGACATTATTTTATTCTTTCTTATGGCTGAGTAATAGCCATTGTGTATATATATATATATATACATATCTATATGGAATATATGGTATATATATGTATCATATATATGCACCACATTTTCTTTATCCATTCATCAGTTGATGGGCACTGAGGTTATTTTTAAAGTAAGAATGATTACAGTTGGTATTAGGAGTAGGTGAAAGACTCTGATTTCTAACCTATTCTGCAATATTTTTTGATTTAAAAATGTATATTATGCTTGGAATTAAATTTTCAAAAGAGAATTTATGAAAGGGAGAACTTAAATTATGTCAGTATGTGAAATGAGAGACATTCTCAGGTCAGCATATCCTATCCAAATATTGTGCGTTCAGTTGGATGATCTTACTCCTGGGTTAATAAGAGTAGCAGCTAGTGTGTATAGAGTGCTGCTCTATATATATAGGGGCACATGGCCAGCACTCTAGATAAGTGCTTTCAATCTAGTGATTTATTTCTCACCATAACTCTTCGAAGTGGGCATTGCTATTATTCCCATTTCACAGATTGAGAAACATGATCTAGAGCAGTTAAATTACTTGCCAGAGGTTTGGAAGAGGCTGACCCAGGCTTGGTCCTGAGCTGGTGGGACTCGCTTGTCTGTCTGTGCTCTAGTCACTTCATGCATCATTCTACTTCCTTGGGTTCTGAAGTCTTACTATTACAGAATGTATTTTGTTATTTCAGTTTATACTTATTTGACTCTTTTGCTGTTGAATTTCCATATTAGGTTTAACTATTTTATTTTATTATGACTCGGTGGCTCAGGCAAGACAAAGTAGTAATTCCTCCCATTTTATCCCTTGTCCATAGAAACTGATTGGCCTGAAGGATGAAAGGGAGAAGCAACCCAAAAGAACTCCAGGCCTTTTTTGATTTAGGAAGCATTTAATTGACAAGCATATGGTTCTTGTCATTAATGGCTTTCTGTATTGTTCTCCAGCTGCCTAACCTTTTTTCTTGGTGGAAAATGTCATAAAGCTCTTCTTAATTTATATATTCTATAAACATAGGACAAAGATATAGCAAGTATCTGGGAATAAAAATGGCCAGCACTTTTATTTGGAATACATTCCAAATTATAGATGTAAACAAGCTGCTACTATCTTTTTAAGCAAGTTGTTATGGCTTAGCCCTTACATAGTGTAGCAAATTTATTTTTTACAATTTGATCTCAGTATCCACAATGCTTTGGGATTTTTGGTTATTTATTGTTCAGGAATAACACATTAACTGTATTATTTAATACAAGAAGAATGTGATTAGGAAAGGAAATTAATCTATAAAACAATATACCTCACCTCTCACAAACACATACCATGACACATAAGCTATTTTTGTGTTCACAGAACTATTTCCCTTCCCTATTGGAGATAATTGAGATATTACTGTGTACCCACAAGATTACTGTCTATACCTTAAAGAAAATTGATCCTTAACAAAAAGGATGCTGATTTCTGTATTCAAGTGACTAAGAAGAAAATATTTCTATCATTTGAACTCCTCTGCTCTAGCCATTCCATCATGATTATAGGAGCTGGGTTGAGAAAACACCCCTGGCAAGACAGAATTTCCAGAACTTAGACCACTTGATGTCCCTCTTTACACACAGTGAAAAAATACACCAAAGAGGAACTACTTCACAGACCAAAGGAAGATACTGCCCAATCCTGATTGTATTCTTACAATAAGATTAGAGACTTTAATAATTTAGATTTAATATTTCACCTTTCAGACAAGCTGAATTGTAGGCCATTCTAGTGGGTAGTTAGTTCAGAGTGTTCAAGAGAAATAAATTTAATATTAAATCTTCTGCAAATGTATAGATCTCCTATGTGCTTCTATGTTTGGATACTCCAAAGAGGATATTTGAGAAATCCTATAAATACTCATAATCATGTTTGGTGAGATGGTTTAAAATAATTTAATAATTTGTTTCAGATAGAGGAGACTTTTGCTCTGAAAAGTGAAGAATTTTCCACTGTTTTTTGTCATGAAACATTGTAGTATGCTTTGAAAGATCTTAAGTTAATTCAGGAGCCATATCATAGGAAATTCAATTCTGAGTAGCCTACCTTCTAGGTAGGTGTCTCACACCAGTGTTTGGGGCATGTCATCAATGTAGGTCTGATAAAGTGTAACCTTATTCCTCTAAGGAGATATATTTTTCCTGTGACTTATATGCCATGATTGGCTTTTTGATTCTTTCTTCTTCTGAATCACCTTGCAGTTGTTACTTAGAAAGTCCAGATATGGATGTTCAGTTGTGCAATAAATGTAATACAAACATTTGGCAGAGGAGGATGTCCATAAGGTCATGAGTTTCATGACATTTTAAGTGTTAGGACTGGAAATGTTCTTAAATATCTCTACTCAGATCCTTCATTTAATTTATTGGGAAACTGTAGTCCCAACAAATTTAGGCAACCAGTGGCAATTCTGGGACTAGAGAGGTGGGATTACACCGTGGTTAAGTGTTTAGATCTGAAGTTGTGTGGTCTGGGTTTGAATCTTGCCCCTGCCATTACTAACTGTGTAACCTTGTGCAAGTTACATAATCTCTCTGTGCTTCAGTGTCCACATCTAAAAATGAGATAATCATAGCACCTAATTTATGGGGTTATTGTGAAGATTAAAAATTGAATGAATATGGATTAAACACTTAGTACAGTGCCTGGTACATAGTGAGTACTCAATAGTGCTATTAGAATTAAAATTTATAATATGTCTCCTACTTCTCAGTCGATTGCTTTATAGTTGTACCACACCATCTCTTCCGACAGCCCTTAAATATAGTAAAATATTTCAATAGTATTATTTCTCATTAGAATTAATTAAATATTTTAGAAAAGAGCTCACATATAAAAAGTATCATCTTAATGATTTATTCCCATGTGGGAGATGGCCGTGTAATAAATGAAGAATTTAGAATGAAGTAAAAAATGAAACAATGTATATCTGAATATATTCAGGTAATATACTGTATAATCCATTACTTTTTAATACAGCCATGATTCCTAATTTGCATAAACAATTGGCCACTTTAGTAACTAATTAGATAAGTTGAACCCAATTAACCAATATAAACTTATTACAAATGCACATCTGGAATGTAAAACTGTTACTGGAAACTCATTGGGACTCAAATTTCCAGTAAAGGGAATGCTTGATTTTTCAATAAAAGAGGAAATATCTATTTTGAGTCCATGTAGATGATATGGATTTAGCAATGATTTGTGCTTCAATTATAATCACTTACAGCCTTTTAAAGAGAGATTTACTTCTTTCCAGCTCTCTATGAAGACATATCACTATAACAACAATGGCTAATCTTAGATATATGATACTGTCCACCTATTAAACTGTGCAGTAACCCTGTGGATTGAACCACAGTATATTGAGTTAAGCTCTACTTCTATTCTTATCAGATATGTGTGGGAAACACTTTATGTTGCCTACTCCACTGTTATTCTCACCAGCCTTGTTTCTTGTATTAAAATAGTAGAACTCTAATTTTTCTGAAATATTGGGCTGTCATGTGTTTTAGTAGAAGCTGAGGTTCCCCTCAGCCTTGAGAGGAGGTGAATTTTAATAGCCTAAACCAGACATTCTAATTCTAATTATTACCCTTCTAGTGATTGATTTAGTCATGGATTTTTTATATAATTTTGGCCAATAAGTACTGAGGGAGAGTCTTTGGCCAAGATGTTGGAGGTGGGGATTGCTTTTGTGTGAAATTTACATTTAGAAGGTAACACTTCTGCCTCTGATTGTTGTCTTCTTTACATGATGCCTGGAATTACAAGAAGCCACCTTATGACCTTGAGGAGAATCAGCCTCAGAGGACAAGCCAACATGCTTAGGTTGGCAGAGTGGAAAGTTGAAATGAACCTGGATCCTTGTTGACACTGGTGAATTACCAAGTGAACTCACCAGCAGCCACTCTACCCCTGAACTTCCTGCTTTGTGATATAATAAAAGTAATCATTTAATCAAATTTTGGTTGGCCTCCTATTTTCAACAGAAAATACACTAACTGAAACCATGTGAAGTCACTTAATTATAGTTCTAATTTCTTTGTATTCTTTTATCATAGTTGCCAGAATGAGCTGAAGTCTGAAGATTACTCACAGGACTAGGCATGGCATGGGCTTCATCTCTCGTGGTTCCACTTGACAGTTATCACTATTACAATGTTTGTAAGTATTTCAACGTATTTAACCAGTGATATGTCTTTTTTTTTCCTCTTTTTTCTCTTTGCAACCTCAATAAGTTGGGACAGTGATATGTCTTTATACTTGAGTTAGAGATTTAGGTACAATCTTGTAAATATTAAATTATAAAATTATTAGTCTCATAGAGTACCTTTTGTGTTACAGTTTCTTTTTCCTCTCTTAAGCTCCCTGATTACAACCATGGGGCTCACTCAATATACTTACGGTGGTCACCTGAATGAGGGTTACCTCTGTCAGCACAAGGAATGATTTAGACCTTTTGTTACATTAGCACAGCCATTTCTTTTCAGCTGATGGATTGTTTCCTAACGAAAATGCTTAATTTAGATGTCTTAAAATTAACTTTTCTTTCTTTAGTGATGAGTAGAGAATCATGTAATAGCAACTGTAGATTAAGAAGACTGAACATATGTGAATTGTGATTGGTGGTGTGTTAAATGAAACAAAATTAATTTGACATATATATTTTTTTTTTTTTTGAATTTTTTTTTTTTTTTAATTATTTTTTTTTATTTTGGCATATTATGGGGGTACAGATTTTAAGGTTTCAATAAATGCCCATTTCCCCCCCTCCCCCCAAAAGTCTGAGGACATATATATTTAACATATTTTTCTGGTGGATGGTTACTAGACATAGATGTTAATTGATTTATGTAAATAACCAGGGTTACAGTTTATGGGAGTCTTAAAATAAATGCAGTTGGATAATGATAAAGTCTATGGAGAGGTCTCTCCCCCTTTAGAAAGTATTCCTCAATTATTTCGCTCCTGAGTAAGTCACTGCATTTTGGCTGCTGTTCCTTTACATGTCCTTACCATGTGTAGTTACTGACAGAATAGTATCAATCCTTCCCCCCAACCCCCCGCCCTTTTTACCATGTGAGTAACTTTTCTTTGAATGTTGTGTGGTTTCATCAAGAGGTTTATCCTTGGACTTACTAGGGACCAAACCATGAATGTAGGGAATGGGGTCTATTTAAGGGTGATACTGTACAGTTAGGTATTTCTACCAGTTATTTGGGCAAAGCACACTGGAAGTGAATGGAATAGATGGGGCTTGTTAAGAGAGGGGACCTTAATCCTTGACATTGCTGCATAGTGATTTCTTCTTCTCTTGGTAATAAACAGACTAGGAGATCGTTACCATTGTTCTTAATCAAAGAACAAAACTCCTATGCCCTTTCTGATAGAGAGGCTGTTGTATATCTACATTGAGGAAGAAAATAAGAAACATCTACATAAATCTTCGGATATACCTGCTTATGCTTAAAGCTTGTTCATTTAGAACACTTGCCTGCCAACACTTTTTAGTAGGTAGCAGGGGTCCTCAAACTATGGCCCACAGGCCACATGCGGCCTGCCTAGGACATTTATCTGGCCCACCAGGTGTTTTTGCCACCGCTGTCTGTCCTGCTTAGCAGCCAACTTGTCCCAGGCCCACAGTGCGCATGTGTGGAATGTGCGCTGCACTCTCCAACGGCCCTCCAAGGGTCTGAGGGACAGTGAACTGGCCCCCTGTTTAAAAAGTTTGAGGACCCCTGGATAGAGAGAGATTGGTGAGAAACTCATTCCTTCCTGTTCAATATAATGCAAAACAAGGTTGTGCCTGGATGTCACTGTGGATTTTTGATTTTTGCCCATAGAATAGTAAAACTTTTCTGAGGACTCTTGGTATATTTGCTGGGAAACCTCCCTCCAACTCAACCCCTATAGAAACTCACCAGCAGGGGGTGAAGCTCCTTTCCACTCTCTAATCCTTAATTGAGCAATGCCAGCTTTGTATGATGAGAAATTCCCATCTTTAGGCAGAATAATGTAAGCAGTATAATATTGAGTTTTTGTGTTTTTTTGGCATTGCATTTGATAGGAAATAAGATGCATGTAAGGTTATTTTATGAGTCTCTATTTTCTGGCATCCTGAAATTTCTTCCCAATCATCATATAAAGAATTAAAGTATAGCTGATAGGAATCCCTAATTTTCAAAAATCCTAGAACAGGCCCTAAAAATTCTGTCTTTAATGGCATTCCTGATGTCCACAGCCTCAGATTAGTCTAAATTACTACGTCCTTTGGGGAATAAGAATGGGAATATTCTTATTATTGGGGAGCAAGGGGTTTCTGTAGCTATTGTGTTGAACTCTAGAATCTTGACTGCTTGTATTAATCTTGCACAAAGTGAAATAATGAAGTATTTTTGAAAATTTTAGTTTGTCTTACTTATGTTAAGGAGTGCCAAGAAAAGCATATGTGTGAAATTGCAGGGTAGAGCTATGCTCAATTGGTCAGCCCCTCTATCCTCTTGGAGAAGCTCCTTCAGTGCTGAAAGTGTTCAAATTCTGTGTGAAAGGAGGTGAAATTCCCAGTGTAGTGACACATAGAGTCCCATCCAGTTATATAATAAATCACATTAGTTTTCACATTTCAGAGTATTCTTACATGCTTTGTAAGTGTTTTTGTCCAGTTTCTACCAGAGATTGTACCTCCTTTTGAGTGAACAGATCTGTGTTCTAATTCTTTTGTATTCTTGCACATGACACACACTGCAAACTGCAGGGATTCAGTAAATCCTGATAACTAGTCAGTGTTAACTGGTAGATAAGACAGTTCTTTAAAGGTTACAAAACCTTTAGCAATTAGCAGCAGGAGCAGTCTTAAGCTTTTTTCTTAAGGAATACATTTAGGGAAGGATGTGAAAACATTTCAGTTGTCTTGGTAGTATTCTTCCTATGATTTCCACCTCTTAAAAAAGGTAACAATAGATGTAATGTAAGCACTTTAGCTACTGTCATCTAGTTAATCACGTAATTGTCCCATACACAGTTTCATTTATACATCTCTTGTGGATCATACCCTGCTTCCTGTTTTGTTTTTCAGCATATTTGCTTTATTAGTTCAAATGCCAATTTTCCTGCCCAGTCAAGTAAGATGTAAAGCACAGGAGGGAGGCCTAGTCTTTCAGGTGTCAAGACATCTCTTTCCGTTTGGCTCATTTGATCCACTCTTTGGCCTCAATCTCTAGAGTGCACACCTGTCCCACAATTAACATTTAATTGTAACCATGAGGCCCATAGTTTCAGAGATATGCAGGGACCCAAGGCTGCAGCTGAAGGAAGAAGCAAACACACCAAAATAGATAGATGTGCCTTGGCTAATGAAGATCACAGATGGAAATACTCTTTTTTTTATTTTCTTGTGGACATGCTGGGATTTTAGAACTTATGCCATTAATCAATCTGTACTAAAACAGAAACAGTTGCAAATATGTAATATAGAGCATCAGTGAAATAAAAACCAAACCTTTAGCTAAGCCTGATTTTTTTGAAGTTGGAAAATGTTGCCAGCCTGTTTTTGATGTAATTGAAAATGTTTAGAAGCTTTCCTGAAGAGTTGATTAATATATCAAAATCAAAAAAGGCAATTTTGAGTCTAATTTTGTTTGTTTACTGTGTAATACAGGATTCTTGGCTTTGAAATTCTGCCATGCAGGGTGAAAAATGACTGTCAGTGTGAAACAAAGTAGTCTATTCAAAGGAACATTGTGTCTAATAGAGAACAGCTGATACCAGCCCAATGCATGATATATGGAATTACAATATCATAATCAGTCTGATTGGTTCCTTATGCGCAAAGTAGAGGGTCAGATTTGGCCAAAGGGGGAGTCTTTGCCCCACTCACCTCTTGGTACAAGAACCTCAGAGTGAGGTATTATTGGGGTGGCACTCTGGTCCAAGGTGGAGGAACAAGGATAGTTGGGGATCTTGATAAGCTGCAGAGACGAGTGCATTGCATCCTTGCATGTGCACATTAGGGTAAAAGAGATGTCATGAGGGAAGGGTTGGCATAGCTCCTGTAGAAGGGCCTGGAACTTTTGATGATGCTCCAAGAAGCTTTTCCAATTCCTTCTTGATTTTCTAAATCTGAATGAACTAAAATAGGTAATTATACGTTGGCACTCAGCTTTTGGAAGAAGAAGCCTTAGTTCAAGAAGACTTGCTGTGCAAGAAAAAAATGAATGATTTCTTATCAAGAGTTTCCACCCCTTTGGTTGAAAACAAGAGTATTCAAGGAGAGAGAGATTCCTGCCCCAAAATGACCTTACATCTTCCTTTCTCCAGGAACATTCCAATTTCATAATTTTCCCCATTATTTTATTTATTTATTTATTTTTTTTCTATTTTTCCCCTATCACTGGCAAATGTGTAGAGCAAATTTTCCCCATTATTTTAATCATTGGCATCTCCTCAAAAGTACAATATTTTTGTGGTAATATCTGAGAGACTGTCTTTAAAATCCAGAAACACAAAAATCTCTTACAGAATCACAGGTCTTGTTTTGAGGTTCAGAAAATAAGTTCATCATATGTAGAAAGAGGTTGGACTGAAAAAAACCCCACATAAAATCAACCTAATTTCCCACTCCTTTGGGTAGGTACTAAAGTGTCCAGGCCTGATTGTCATGTGGCCTCTGTTTGACAATCTCTACTGACAGATTAAGAGCTCATAGCTCAGAAGGCATCTAATTATTATTAGTAAGCTTTGTATTTTTTTTTTTTTTTGAGACAGAGTCTCACTTTGTTGCCCAGGCTAGAGTGAGTGCCGTGGCGTCAGCCTGGCTCACAGCAACCTCAATCTCCTGGGCTCAGCGATCCTACTGCCTCAGCCTCCCGAGTAGCTGGGACTACAGGCATGCGCCACCATGCCCGGCTAATTTTTTGTATATATATTTTTAGTTGGTCAATTAGTTTCTTTCTATTTTTGGTAGAGATGGGGTCTCGCTCAGGCTGGTTTCGAACTCCTGACCTTGAGCCATCTGCCCGCCTCGGCCTCCCAAAGTGCTAGGATTACAGGCGTGAGCCACCGCGCCCGGCAAGCTTTGTATTTTCAGCCAAACTAATTTCTTGTAGCTAATGCTATCTTATACATATCATATGGTTAAAGACCTCTCTAAGGGCCGGGCGCGGTGGCTCACGCCTGTAATCCTAGCACTCTGGGAGGCCGAGGCGGGCGGATTGCTCGAGGTTGGGAGTTCGAAACCATCCTGAGCGAGACCCCGTCTCTACTAAAAATAGAAAGAAATTAATTGACCAACTAAAAATATATATACAAAAAATTAGCCGGGCATGGTGGTGCATGCCTGTAGTCCCAGCTACTTGGGAGGCTGAGGCAGGAGGATCTCTTGAGCCCAGGAGTTTGAGGTTGCTGTGAGCTAGGCTGACGCCACGGCACTCACTCTAGCCAGGGCAACAAAAAGTGAGACTCTGTCTCAAAAAAAAAAAAAAAAAAAAAAAAAAAAAAGACCTCTCTAAGGAGGTGACACCTGGGCAAAGTCATGATGGAGGGAGAACATGAGCTATACAACTCTGAAGGAAATTTGTTCTACTCAGAAGGACGTTGATTCATAAATTCAAGGTTTGGGGTATAAATGGTCAACCAGGCGTTTGTTCTCTTAAAAGCACTGTCTTATCCATCAGATCCCCAAGACTACTAAGAGCTTTTGTAAATATGCTTACACCACAGATGGATCTGAACCTGTCTGGGGGCTCTGCAGAGGCACAGGATTTGTGTTCCTTTGCCCATATGAAGGCCCTTCTCTCTCTTGAAGAGCAAGGCCCTTCTCTCACACTTGAAGAGCAAGTGTGCAACTTCATGGAGCAAAAAGCAAAGAAGGGAACCCCATCACCCAGCCAGATAACCTAGAGTCAACCCTGTATACCCACTGGGTGGCAGGAGCCTCATCAAGGCTGCTCTCACAGCTCTAATTTTATGCATGGTATCCTCACTTTCACCAGTCCTTAAAGCAACACACACACAAAAAGGAGACATATAGAATCTTTGTTTTTACCTAGGGAATCCATCTTGGTTCCTAGCAATCACCACTTCCTTTTCTAAGGACTCATACATCATCTAGCTAATCATTTTAGAATATTACCAGGTTTTAAAATCAAGCTTGCAGATCTGTAGGCCATGGAATACACTTTTTTTCCTCATGCTGAAAAACTGGAATGCTATTTTTCTAGCTCCATTGCCCCAGCATCTTTTCTACTCTCTATGATTTCTTACAGATTACTGACAGTGACTCTTAGATTGCATCTGTGAAGTCTCTTTATACTCCGGGATGTAATTTGTTTAGGCCTGGAGACTTGAACTCATTTAAAACAGGGAGATGGTCCTCTGCTATCACTTTACTTATCTTATACTTCAATTCCTTCTAAACTATATTTATTCAACCCTCCTGAGTTTAAAGATCATTCTCCTTGATAAAGAAGATGGAAATACAACAGGAGTTGAGAGATGTGACTTTCTCTTTGTTGTTTTTTAATGTTATATCATCTGCCCCAAGCAGTGAGTTTGTGTTTTTTAGGTTTATCTTTCTACTTTGATTGTAGCTGAAAAGGGTATGTTTGTGTGCATGTGTGTGTGTTTCTGAGTTTGTGGATGAAAGCTTAAGCATATTCCACTTCAGCTCATTGAGAGATGCATTCTCCTATTGTGCTTACCCAGTTCAATAATCCTATGCACATTTACCCTTGTTTTAGTGTGTGGTTGGGAGTGAAGGCTCTGGGACCACACTGTCTCGGGGCAAATTCTAGCTGTTGTATTTCCTATAATAGTGAGACTATGGGTAAGTTAGTTAACCTCTCTGAACCTGAGTTGCCTCATCTAAAATGGAGATAATACTACTTTCCTCCTAGGATTTGAGAGTAAATGATTTAATATACATAAAAGGCTTAGAATAGTGTCTCACACATAGTAAGTGCTCACGATTGCCGCCATCATCACCATTTCTAATACATTCTTATCATCTTTAGTATTTATTTTAAACAGTCTGGGCATACCAGAGATCCCTGGTAAGCCACAGTTTGTCTTATGGTTAGGGAAAACTCAATCCAATTCTTTGTATCTTCTCTCTGTCTATGTATCTAGCCCCAAATAGTGAGTGAGAACTGATAAATAATGATGATGTGAGGTTCTCAAAGACTATGAATCAGCAAAGAAATATGACATTACATTTAATTTACTCATGGCAGCAGCAAAGTGAATGAATATACTTTGCACACTCTCAGCTGAATCTGATTTGAAACAAATACACAAAAAAGGACTGTTTTCTTAATCAGAGAATCTGAGTAACCAGTATACCAGTATACCAAGCCTTCTGGCTTAGTTTGAATGCTTAAGGGAAAACTTCTCTTGGTTCTGGAGGAGACCAAACAAATCCATAACACCTCGTGGGAATCCTAAAATATTGTTTCCTAAGTGTACAAAAAGGTAAACTTGGAATCATTATGGGAACCATGAGCCTATCAGATTTTTGGACCATAATGGGGCTGTTGGTGTAAACATTAATAAAATTTGATTGGTTGCTGTATGGAGAGATTGTCTATTCCCCTACACTTGTGTTTTCATGATGGGTTTCCTTTTGTGTAACAATTCATCACACTCCTGACCTTCTTTGATTAGAGAAAGAACTAAACCTACGTAACTCAGACTTTTCTCTCTTTCTTGGAGCTCTCCTATCTCCTGGATACTGACACATGTTGGAAACGTACAGAAGCAGCCAATTCCTGGGTGGGGAGGGTCCTACAGTATTCCGGCGATGCCTAGGGCTGGTGTATAAATCTGACTAATTGAGAAGGAGTATTAGCAAGTCCATTTGTGCCCAATTCTTCAGCTAAATTCTCTAATCAGCCTTATCAGTTATAATGATAAAGCTGATATTTTGATCTCTCTTTGTATTCTTTGTCTTATTTCTCAATAAATTCTTGAGAAGGGAAAAGAGACATTATTTATTGATCCCTTCATACCTTAAATGATGCAAACAATAAAAGCAAAGAAAAGCAATAGCCATCAGTGCCTTTCTTTATGTGTAGCCAAGATATGAACCAGGATAGTCTAGATCAATTGAACATTTATACCTGTGGGTCAGTCAAAATTAAGTATCATCATGGCTGTGCTCCAGAGAGGGAAATATGGGTGTTTGGTATCATAGATACTACCCATCAATCAGCTACTGGTTATTTGGAAATTGCTGCCTATTTTGCAATGTGTAGTTCAGCCTGGTTCTACCATTCACTCTGATCCATGGGCTTTGTATAATAACATTCAGCCTGTCCTTGTTTTCTAACCTGCTCCAGTTAATCATAATGATGCCAACTTTTGTTTCATGTCACCTCTTGGTGTGCATACCCAACACATCGAGTTCTATTGGAACAAATGTAAAGCAGAGTGCAAAAGCATGAGAGGAGTTCGTTGTGACATGTTGTACTCATATTTGGATGACTTTATGTGGTGGGACTGATTTGGAAATAATGTGTTCAATTCCCTTTTATTGCATATTTCATAACAATTTTCTGTTAACTAATATGATGTTTTGACTTAGTATGTTTTAGTAAAAATATCCAGGGATATATTCTTTAATTGAATATATCTGAGAGACAAATTGCTCAACTGATCTGACAGTCTTTAGGCAACCTGTGAAAAAAATGATCTGATTGACTTTCTCCTGGGAAAACCTGCCTGTATTTCTACCTCTCTTAAGCAAACAAACAAAACATAAACTGAGAAACATGTGATGAAAAAGTAGCTATTGGCAGCATTTAAGCAGAGACAAAACTATTATATTGAGCTGATTAGAACATTAATTTCAGGGGCTGGGGTGTGAGGCTTTTTTTTTTTCTTTTAGTTAGGAGATAGAGGACTGTCACTGTCATGGGGAAAAGGGAAAGTTTGAGTAGGATTAAGAGCAGAGGTCATATAGATGCATGAACACTAACATTAGAAATTTCTTAAAGTTTTTAATCTTGTGCAACAATCTATCCAGTGCCTAGAGACTTTTTTTTGTCCCCTCTTAACAAGTGCATACCAAGCTTAAATCCTTGCTGAGCTAGAAGAGCTAAAAAGTAGATTGGAGTGTGAGAAAGAAAGCAAAGGGTGGCCACGATGTACAGGATATGGGATATGGATACGAATAACCCAAGAAATAGGACCACATTTAAAAACCGTTTAATGAGCATGATTCAAAAAGACTGACCAGAAGAGAAGACCCTGGGTGCATTAGGCAGAACCTTCCAGGGGTGGAAGAGAATGAGCAGAGGAGAAATTAGAGTTCTCAAGACAAAGAACCAAAGAGAACCCTGGTTAACCACAAAGTTAATGAACATAGTGAGTCTTTCTTTGGGATTTGGATAGGTGATTGGTTTTCCCAGGGGCCAGATACTAGAGTAGAATCTAAATTCAAAACTCATGGAACATTTATTGATCAATTGCTATGTGCCCGTCACTGTGCTGGGTACTGGAGATAGAATGGTGAGCCAACACAACCTAACTCTTGCCCTCCTGGGGCATATAGTTCAGTAGGAGGGAGAGTAAATTAAAAAGAAAAAGTTGCAAGTGCTACGTGGTAAAGGGTATCATGGCGACACATAGGATGTACTTGCCCCAGTAGCTAGGAGTAAGGTCAGGTAAATATTTCTAAAGGAATTTATTTCTAAGCTAAGGCCTGAAGGACAAGTATGGAGTCAGGCAATCAAGGAACAAGGAAGAGTATTCCAGGCAAAGTGAGTAGGATGTGGGAAGGCCTGGGGATGGGCAAGAAAGAGCTTCAAAGTTAGGGATTCAGAAACATGAAAGTGAGTGAACAACACACTCCAGGTAGCAACTTTGCCTGAGGGTTGGGTCTGTAGAAAAAGTGAAAAAGGGTCTTGGCAAGGTCACGAGGTAGAGAACATTCTTTGGTGTTTGTTCCTGGGTGGATAAGGGGTGGGACAATAAAAATGGCATGGGGGGGGCAGGACTTAGTGGAGAGCTCAGGGAAGTCAGCAGGGCAGTGGAATGGGTTTTGTGAGATTCTTTGGACACTTGGGCAATGAATAGGCAGAGGGACAGCATGCTGCTAAGTCCAGAAGAAAAGAAAAATACCACATAGGAAAGTGAACCTCGTGCGTGGCCAGGAAAGAAAAAAGAATTTAGTTTTATATGTTACATTTTAATAATAGTCATTTGTAACTGCATAATGGAATTTGTTAACAAAAGTTCATTTCCAGAAGAATAATCTCTAACTGATATGCAATGCCTCAGTAGGATTTGGCCAGGTTTTAATTTTAGTTTGAATAAATAATGTAAGATACTAGCCTGGGTGAGATAAAAGGAAATCTCTTTACTTTCATCTCTCCATGATGGAAATAATAACTACTTTATTTCAAAACAAGTTTCCAATTAGTTTCTGTGAAATATTATTATCCCTTTTCCCAGATACTGTAGCTCATTTTGAAACTTAATTTTGATAATATATAAACATTTCTGAAACTTACTCTACAGGAATGACAGTTATATTTGAAGGGAAGAATGCTGTTGGGCCATAACTATATTATTTGGGACTGTTCTAAATAATAGTAAAAATAATAAAGGGAAGTCAGTCAAAGTGTAATCTCATTTCCTGGCTATTTATGACCTAGCCTGGACTTATCTTCACCAGAGAGCACAGATCAAGCAAGGCCAATTTCTCTAAAGTTGTTCAATGGATTTTTTCTCCTTTAACACTAGTGCTTCACTTAAGGTTATATATCATCTTATTCCTGTTTAAAGATGTGTTATTATTTGAATAATTAATGAATCCACTGTAAACATAAAAATTGAGCAAAAACAGTGTGCCAGACACAGGGCCTGGGGCTTGTATGGTAAATCAAGTAAGACTTCCTCCTTTGAGGGGCTTATAATCTAGAGAAGGAGGCAGGCATTAAAAAAAATTCTCTCTCTCTCTCACACACACCCAAGCAGTTAAAATATACTACAATAGAAATAAGAGATTTAGGGTGTTTTGCAAACACATACAATAGAAGGATCCAAACTGGTCACATTGAACAGGGAAAGGCTTTGATATGACTCTATTGAGGTAGAGTATAGATTAGTTAAGATACATACGAGCTAAAGCACTTGAACAAAGCTGCTAAACTGTCATGACTTCGATAAGATATAGGCTTCTTTCTCTCTCATATGACAGGACAAGGTGAGCAGTTCAAAGTTGGTGGACAGCTCTGCCATCCTCAGTCCCTGGCTTCCAAGCCTGCTCCTGTCGGCATTTTGAGCCAAGAGGAGGGGAGAAAGAAATAGCTTTCAAGAGGTGACCTGGGGTGGGGGTAAGTGCAGAGAGGAGAATCCTCTGCCTTTTCCCCCAGCAACTTTCTAGGCAGTACCTGGAGTAGGAGAGGAAAGAGTGCTGGCAGCAGGCATGGAAATGGGGCCTTCCTGGCCTCTAGGCTGCTACATGGACAGCTGGTGTCATGGGCCAAGCTGCCTCTCACATCATATCCCAATGGCTTAGGGGAAAGCCTGGCCAGGAGAACTGGCTTTAGGAAGGGCTGGGAGGACAGCTGGATAAAAGTGGTTGCTCTTAAACCTCACCAAACCATGACAATGTCAGTGGTAAAGTATCCTCCAGGGCCTGCACAGTGGGAGATGTTTGACATGGGTCCTAAAAGATAGGAAGGATTTCAGTGGGTAGAGATAGGGCTGGGGATGAGAGTGAGAATAAACAAAGGTTCAGGGCAGAAAATCATATGGCCTGTTTAGAAGAGAACAAAATGTCTGATGAGTCTAGAATCCTTATAAAGATAGGAGACCAGTGGAAAGTCAGAGAGGGAGTGTGGAGTCAGATGTTCAAGAACTTCTAGAGCAGAATCCGCTGCCTGCTGGGAGCCGGCCATGTGTTCCGCCTGGCAGCCCCAACAGCACAGCCTGCGCCCTTCCTGCCCCGCTGCCCAGAGATGCTTCGCTTAGGGGAGGCGACGTGAGGGGGGAATGTGTGGAGAGGTGTGGGCGCACAGGTCCCAGCGGTGGGACGCGGCCTGGGAACCACCAGCCAGGCCCGGCAAGGAGTGCCTGGATTATAGAAGATTGGAAGCATGTCAGAGTTTTGGTTAATTTCTGCCCCTGGTGATAAGGAAAATTTACAAACTCTGGAAAGGATGAATACCGTAACCTCCAAGTCCAGCCTGTCTTATAATAACAAGTTTGCTGTTCCTGACTTCAAGGTAAAATCCCTGGGGAGGGGGAAGGAGATGAAGGGGGGGAAGAAGAGGAGGCAAGACAGAGATTGCCGTCCCAGGAAGCTAAGGAGAAAACAGGGCAGAGACAGGAATACTGAGGACAAGCCTGAGATCGAGGACTGACAGGGATAGTTGGTAGTCTCAGTGGGACTTTGAGCCACAATCCCCCCACCCCCCAAAAAAAGAACTTCTAGAGGCATGGTACGGTGGCTCACGCCTGTAATCCTACCACTTTGGGATTATCGTTTGAGCCCAGGAATTTGAGGTTGCAGTGAGCTATGATGACACCACTGCCCTGTATCCCAGGTTACAGAGTGAGACCCTATTTCAAAAAAAAAAAAAGGAAAACTTTGGGGCTTAGGGCAAGGCAGTCCAAGTGGAGGCTTTAGGAGAATTAATTCCACACAAGCTTGGGGTAAAAGGAAAGAAAAAGAGGTGACCTGGAAGCTCTACACATCATTGTTGGTTGGCTAGAACTTAATCCCATGGCCACACCTCGCTACAAAGTAGGTGGGGAGATGTCAGTAGTGACAGCTTCCTAGGGAGTTCTACTGGTAAAAGGAAGATGAGAATGGATTCTTGGTGGGGGACAGTCTTTGCCACAGAGAAAGATAAGTAAGAGTTAATTAGGCTGAAGTGAGGGAAGGCAGAGTGGTAGCACATGTAAAGGCCATGTAACAGAGGAGTGTGGTGGCCTTCACAGGAAGTAGGCCTCAGGTCTGGGGCACACAGGGGGACAGATGCAAGGTGAGCTGGGTGAGCTGGGCAGAAGCCAGATTACACCGAGCCTTACGTTCAGGGTAATAAGTTTTGTCTTTATTCTAGAACAACATGAAGCCAGTGGGGGTTTAAAGCAGGAGGAGGGAGTCCACGAAAAATTCTGTCTTTGAAGAGATCACCTGTCACAGTGTGGAGAATGGATTGGCGGGCATAACAGTAATTACACATGTCAGACACCTTGCTAGGTGTTGGGAAATGGCAGTGAGCAAGACAGACCAGTCCGTGCCCTCCTGGAGTTTACATTCGTGGGAAGGAAGGAGAAAGCTAAGGAAGATATAGCAGCATAAGGGATAGCTTTCCTACTACAGAGCTGGGAGGGATGATCAGTGATACTTTGATGTTGCAGCTGCTTTTTGCTCCTGAGCTTGGTAGTGTTTTGAGAGGAGAAGATAGGAGAGGCAAAAATCTGAAGGAGAAAATGGCCTTCTCAGCTAAGTTCCTCCCCATATTTATTTCCAAGGACACATGCAAAGGGTCAGTGCCATTTGTTAATTTCTTTAACAACTTTCATACAGGTCAGCTGTTTTCAGCTGCCCTTTGCACATAGCAAACAAGCAGCTTCGGGGAGGCGTTTTCACCTGACCATTCACCTTGCTCATGTTCTTTCCATCTATCCATCCTTTCTTCTAGGCCCAGCCCCACACTTTGACTGCAAGCTGGGAGAGGCCCTAGTTTTGCTTTAAATACTTCTATCTCCATAAAATGGAAGATTTTAAACTCCAGCCATGGGTTTATTCAAGATGGATGTATTTCCCACTAGCTTATTTTTTAAAATTGAGATAACATAAAATTATTAACCGTTTTAAAGCCCACAATTCAGGGGCATTTAGTGCATTCACAATGTTGTGTAATCATCATCTGTGTCTAGTTCCAAGACATTTTCATCACCCCAAAATGAAACCTCATACCCATTAAGCAATTACTTCCTATTTGCTGCTCTCCCTCAGCTCCTGCCAACCTTCTCTGTTTGTGGCTTTACATATTCTGGGTGTTTCATGTAAATGGAATCATACAATATATAACCTTTAGTGACTGACTTCTTTCACTTAGGATGATGTTTTTGAGGTTCATCTATATTATAGTATTCATCAGTACTGCATTCCTTTTTATGGCTGAATAATATTCTGTCGTGTAGGTAGAATACATTTTGTTTATTCATTCATTCATTGAGGTATATTTAGGCTGTTTCCATCGATTGGCCATTGTGAATAGTGCTACCAGGAACACTCATGTCTACTAGCTTATTTTTTTCCCCCAAAGATAGTTTCACACCCTACGCAGAAAAAACAGACTGAAAAAGAAACCAAAGATAAACTAAAGATAAATTAAAGATAAACTAAAGATAAATTAAGTTCTTCTGTCTTGACTTAGCTGTGTGCCAGCACCTCCTTCAACCCTGAGGGGTAGCCACATGCAGAGGCCATGTAACAGAAAAGTAGGGTGACCCAGGTGCATTTACAGGCTTCAGGTTCCTGCCTCACCCTCCACCCCAGGTCTCACAGTTCTCTCTTGTCTATTCTTGTCTTGTCTATTTCTATTCTTCATCCAAGCACTTCTCTTCTCTCAGTGGGATTTCCATGATCTCTGCAAGAAATTCCACACCTCTGATTTTGCATCTTATTTTCTCTCTCCTCTTTCCATCACTCACACTTAGAAACCCTACATCCCTTACTGGCTTTCTAGACTTCTTTGCCCTTTGTAGCTGCCCTCCCTCAAAGTCAACACAGTATCATCATTTGGGGAAGGTGGGTACAGAGTGGGGAAATGGGGAAGGGACTGTTGATGTGCAAGAAGGTTAGTTGGTTCTTTCTTTCCTGTTCATTGATTCATTTTTAATTCATTCTTCCAACAAGCATTTATTGAGCACCCACTCTGTATAAAAAACTGGTGCTAAAGATTCAGATTTGAATACATGGTTTGGTTCTTTTGGAGTTCACAGGTGAGTCAGACGTATTAAAAAAATAGGCCATCAAGACAACCTGGACTTTTAATAGGGAAGTAAACAAAGTG
Source organism: Microcebus murinus (assembly GCF_040939455.1). Classification (NCBI taxonomy): domain Eukaryota; kingdom Metazoa; phylum Chordata; class Mammalia; order Primates; family Cheirogaleidae; genus Microcebus; species Microcebus murinus. The sequence continues at coordinate 30,519,502 of NC_134123.1, forward strand.
TTGGGACGTGGAGAAAGAAGGTGGGCAAGGAGTATTTGAAAAATTCCAAGGGCACTTTAGGGAAGAGTTTCCTCTATGCAAATTTTCCCCTAGATCCCATAGAAATAAAAATTATACCTTTTGATTGGTATTTTAAGTCAGGACCTGACCATTATCTATGAATTATTCCAGATGGATAAACTGAGGCACAGAATGCTCAGGCTCAAACCATTAGTAATAAAGTGGTGATTTGAGTGAAATGTTGATCCCTGATGTGTTCTTTAATCCCCAGGCCCCATAAGCTCATTTTAGTACAATTGTGGTATATGATTCTCTCTGTTTTCCTTTCCTGTATGCAGAAAGGCAGACTGGTGGTGCTATTTTTCAGGTGAAGAAAACAAGGCAGGGGGAGTTTACCCAAGGCCACTTATCACTTTTATGGAGGAGCTGAAATCACAACTCCTACCCTTTGAGTTTCCAGTCTGTTGCCTAGCTACCAAACCTCCCTGCCTCTTCCATTGCACAGCAGCTGAGCAGGCACTTAATAATCATAATTGATGGTGCTGGCTGAAAGGGAGAGTTCAGAGTGATTCTGGGGAGTTTGTTTTCGCATATCAATAAATTTTCTTCTCCCTGTGGTCAATAACCTATATCTGTTTTGTTTTAGATAGCACCTCTGTCTTGGTTCACAATGAAGCTTTCTTATCTACACTGATGATTTCTATTTTTTCTTTCTCAACTATTCTTTCTGGGGGAATTCAGTTGCTGTTTACAGTTATTATACACAAAAAAAGGAAATAGATATAGTGTCCTGTATCTAGCCTTGGTATCCTAGGGCTTCCAAGGGAAGAGTCTCACCATAGCAATTTTAAGAAATAGAATGCAATTCAGTGAAAGTTAAATAAATTCCTCCAGAAAGTAACACTTCTGCTTTTTAAAGTATTAACTTCATTCATTAGTTAAAAATATTTGAACACCTAGACGTTCCAAATACTAGCAGGAATAAAAAGATAAATTTGTTTATCCTTTCAACTATGGTTTATCAAGTGCCTTGCATATGACAGACACTGTGCTGATTGTGGGGATTCTATGGTTTTCCTTATGTTGCTTATTGTCCAGGGGGAGTCAGACGATCTCAAATGATCACACAAGTGGACAATTGAAACTTTCATATGTGCCTGAAAGGAGAAGCACACGGAATTGTGAATGCCCATTACAGATGGATATGACACAGTCAGGGAAGGCTACCCAGAGGAAGTGATGCTTGAGTTGAGTTCTGATGAATGAGTAGGGGGAAGTAGATGAAGAGGAAAGGAAAGAGTGGTCCAGGCAGCGGATACAACATTTTCAAAGGCCGTGTGGTGGGTGAGAACATGTGGAATCCAGTTGCTGTAAGAATAGTGTGGTTTTAATGAAGTGAGACAGTGAGAGGAAGCTGGAGAAGTAGGTAGAGGCCAGACCATGCATGGTATCAGACATGCATGGTATCAGACACCTGTGCTGCATCACTTCAGTCTCACTCTAATGCCAGCCTGAGCTATGGTGAACAGTGCCACACCAGCTTCTATTGACTCTATCAATCTAATGCCAGTTGTGCTTGGGGCTTCTTTGGTCCCCAGACCTGGGGCCTTTGTAGAAGACCACTGACAGCCACATGTGAGCAACCTGGAAATACTACGGAGTTAGCGTCCATGCGGCAACTCTCAAACTTTGGTGGATGAAAGTCAATGGCTTCCCCTCCTTTTCTCTGGGGTGCCTTTCTGAGATGCATTCCCCAGGGTTTCCCAGAAGTTCTGTACAGAATGGGTTACAATTGCTCACAGTGATGGTTAACTTCCTCATTAATTTCCTCCTTTGTTTTGCTTGCTTTTCCTAACCTATGACTCCTGTTCCCTGGGGTCACTTCCCAAATAAAACTGTGTACTGGCAAGCTTTTCTGTCCTGCTGTTTTGGAGGAAGTCAGGCAGAGACACCATGTTAAGGAGTTTTGTCTTTGTCTTAAAAGCAATGGGAAATGATTGTTTTCCACAGGTGAAATTAGTAGTTTAGCATTTCAAAGAGATCATTTTGGGTGCAGTGTGGAAGGAAGACAAGGATAGGTGAGGACAGAGCAGTTAGTGGGCTTTACTAGTCCAGCAAACATTATGATAGTTGGGATAGAGTGAGAACAATAAAAATGGAGAGAAATAGACAGATTTGAGAAATATTTAGGGCCTTTAATTGACAGGACCTGATGACAGATTGGATGTGGAAGGCAAGGGAAAAGAAGGTATTGGAAATGACTCTTTCTTAGCTGGATGGATGATGACATAATTCAGACGAGATCAGGCATGTTCAGGGTGGTATGGCCATAGGATGACATAATTCATTGTACTGGGGGACTCTGGAAATTAGGAGTTGAGCAGGGAGTATCAGTTAAAGTTCTTTATGATCCAAGTGATAGAAAACCTAACAAAAATTGGCTTAAACAAAATGAGAATTAGTTGACTAATGTACTAGGGGGGAAAAGGTAAATCGGCTTCATGGGTGGCATGACTTTTTTAGGGGTCAAGCAATGGGACAAGAATTAGTCTCTCATATCTGCTTCCCTTGGGTACCTATGGCCACTTTTGGAAGCAAGATGACTATATATGCATACGACCAAGTACAGAGGAAGGGTGAGGGCTTCTCTCTAGGAGTCCCAGCTAAAGCATCACTGTGACTTGATCTGATTGTATTATATGCCCACAGCCCAATAATCACCCTGGCTAGAGTTGTGGATGAGGATGGGGTAAACCTCATGGAGACCTGATTGGCTAAGAGTGGGAAGTCCTTAAAGGAAATTAGGATACTGCTACTGTAAGAAACAGGGAAATGGATGCTGGGAAGGTAACCACAAGTTCTCATTACTAGGGAGATAGCTCCTGAGTTTTGTTTTGAACATGATGGATTTGAGGTGCCTTTAAGACATTCAAGAGATGATTGATGCTTGGGTTTAATCTCAGAGGAGAGTTCTTGGCTGGGAATACACTTTGGGAGTAGTTTGCAAAAAAGTAGTCATTGAAACTGATGGCACAGATGAAATTGTCAACAGAAAAAAAAGCAAAACTCAGTAAAATAATTTTAAAGAGATTTATTCTGAGCCAAATTTGAGGACCATGACCCGGAGCCATGCCCAAGAAGCCTTGAGCAAGTGGACTCACTGTGGTTGGGTTACAGTTTAGTTTTATACATTTCAGGGAGACAGGGGTTACAGGTAAAGTCATAAGTCAATATGTGGAATAAATATATTGGTTTGGCCTGAAAAGGTGGGCCATCTTGAAGGGGGGTGCTTACAGGTTATAGGTGGGTTTAAAGATTCTTTGACTTATAATTGGTTAAAGACCTGAAGCCTCATTTAAAGGTTCAGAATGTTTTAAGATAAAGAGGTCTGTTAATCAGAGATAAGCCACCCACATATATTTGTTGTGTAAATTGAGGGCCTGTAGGTTTGTCTTGCATACCCTTAGGCCTCTTAATGGGTCATAAAGAATTTCTCCAAGAAGGGAGTGGGGCATGATGAGGCATGTCTGACCTCCCTCCTTGTGGCAGGCAATTTAATTTTAGGATATCACCTTGGCCAAGAGGGAGTCCATTCAGTCAGCAGTGGCAGGGGGAGCTTTAAGGTTTTATTTTAGTTCACAAAATCAATTAGGGAGAGAAATATATACCAAGAAGAGGACCAAGGAACAAGTGTTGAGAAATTCCAATATTGACTTGGAATTCTCCTAGTTAAAGGAGAGTTAGCCTGAAAATAGAAGACAGAGTAGCCAGAGAGGTAGGAAAAAATCCAGGAGGACTCATTTAATAAACAATAAAATGTGAAACACAGTGACTGCCTTCTTGGAATTCATAGTCTAATAACCAGACTTGAGCTCAAAAACTGATGGTAATGTAGACAATTATAGTACTACAAGTTAGGAGTTGTGTTATAGGTATGAACTCCCAGTACACCTGTGGGAGCACAAAGAAGAGGATGACCAATTATTTCTGGGGAAGAGAAAAGCATATGAGAAGTCCAGAAACATGAACAAGATTGTGCCAGTTGAAGAAAAAAAAGCTACAAGTCCAAGTTGAACTTATATAGAAGATTTAGGAAGGATTTGAACCAGATCTATGAGAACCTTAGGAAATGGGGAAGGACTGAATATGGGTATGCTTGCTAAGGGAAAAGAGCTGTTGGTCACCTTTATGGATGGCTATTTATTTTAGGGTTTGATTATATCACTCTCTCCCTTCAAAAAACCATCTTGAAATTGGTGTTTTACCCTGGATTGGCTTGTTGGTTGACATTATTATCTGGCATATTTTGGCATTAGAAAGACAGAATAAATCTAAGAGGTTTTTATAAGTTGAATATTCACTAGTTGTTTTCTGTTACTACCAAAGTGAAGAGAAGAAGAAATATGATTATATTTCAACGAAGACAATTTAAGTTAAACATTAGGAAGAGTTTTCTTATCAGAAACATTTATTTTACGTGTCTACATCAGCTTTCTAATTTATAGGTTCAACAAGACAACAACAGGCAAAGATAGAAAGGGTATAAATAAAATCTCTAAGTTTATTGGGGATGGATGAGTTGAGGAATGTTACATGTAGGGCAATCACCATAGCATTTCCAGCTAGCTAGGGGCATGTTTCTGGAAGAGTTATGACTTAGAGGGACCTGATTAGCCAGAAGATCTTGAGTATAGAGCACACATTCCAGGCATTCCTGGCAAAGGGTAGCAGTGATAGGCAGATAGGCAGTGATAGGCTTCCCAAAGATGTCCACATCTTAATCCTGGGAACCTGTGAATGTTAGGTTATGTGGCAAGGAAGAATTTAGGTTGCAGATGGAATTAAGTTTGCTCATCAGCTGACTTTACAGGGGGATTGTCCTGGATTATTCTTGTAAGCCTAGTTTAATCATAGGCTTCTTTTTTAAAATTCTTTTTTAAAATATTAAGGGGGTACAAATATTTTTGTTACATGGATAGCTTTTATAATGCTTTAGTGAGGGCTATAAGTGTGCCCATCACCTGAAATAGTGTTCATTGTACCTGTTAGTAGATTTTTACGCCTCCCCCTTCCTTGATTTCTAGTGATTTTTACTTCTTTCTGTGCCCTCGTGTGCCCAATAATTAGTTCCAAATTATTAGAGAGTACATGTGGTGTTTGTTTTTCTATTCTTGAGATACTTCACTTAGGAGAATAAGTGATCTCCAGTTCCATCCAAATTGCTGCAAAAGACATCAATTCATTTCTTTTTATGGCTGAATAGTACTCCATAGTGTATAGTGCTATACGCACACATACACACATTTTGTTAATTCACTCATGAATTGATGGGCACTTAGGTTGATCCCACATTTTTACAATTGTGAATTTTGCTGCAATAAACATTCAAGTACAGGTATCTTTTTGACAAAATGTTCTTTTCCTTTGGGTAGATACCCAGTAGTAGGATTGCTGAATCGAATGGTAGGTCTACTTTTAGTTCTTTGAGAAATCTCCATACTGTTTTCCATAGAAGTTGTACTCATTTGTGGTCCTACCAACAATGCATAAGTGTTCCTTTCTCTATGCATCCATGCCAGCATCTATTGTTTTTGGACTTTTTAATAAAAGCCATTCTAACAGGGGTAAAGTGATACTCATTGTGGTTTTAATTTGCATTTCTCTGATGACTAGTGATATTGAGCACTTTTTCATATGTTTGTTGGCCATTTGTTTATCCTCTTTAGAAAAGCTTCTGTTCATGTCATTTGCCCTCTTACTAATGGGGTTGTTTGTTTTATTCTTGTTGATTTGGTTCTTTGTAGATTGTGGATATCAGCCTTTTTTTGCTTCAGTCCCTAACCCCCAGGCTGTGGACTGGTACTAGTCTGTGGCCTCTTAGGAACTGGGCTGCACTGCAGGAGGTGAGTGGCCAGTGAGCAAGAGAAGCTTCATGTGTATTTACAACTGCAGCTGCTCCCCATTGCTTGCGTCACTGCCTGAGCTCCAACTCCTGTCAGATCAGCAGCAGCATTAGATTCTCATAGGAGTGCAAACCTTACTGTAAACTGCACATGTGAGGGATCTAGGTTGCGTGCTCTTTATGAGAATCTAATACCTGATGATCTGAGGTGGAGCTGAGGTGGCGATGCTAGCACTAGAGAGCAGCTGTAAATAGATATAAGGCTTATAGATGCAAAAAAAAAAAAATCCACAATACTAGGAAACTGAATCCAGTAGGACATCAAAAGGATTATATAACATGAACAAGTCGTAAATGGGTGAAATGCAACATAAGGATGGCTCAAACCATAAGATAATCAATTAGTATAATGCTACATATTAATAGGATGAAGGGGGAAAAACACATGGTTATCTCAGTTGATGCAAAAAAGTATTTGATAAAATACAAAACCCTTTCATGATAAAAATACTTCATAAACTAAGAATAGACAAAAACTTTCTTAACCAGATAAAGAGTATTTGTGATAAACCCATAGTTAACACACTCAATGGTAAAGGACTGAAAACCTTTCCCTTAACATCACTGAAAAGCCTTCCTACATTTCCAACATCCTATCTTTGTGAAGCAGGGTTTTCTGCAGTGACAGCAACCAAAATGAAATGACAGGGGAGACAGTGACACTAACACTTCCAGTGTCACTGTCTCCCATCACCCCAAGATAGGACTGTCTAGTTGCAGAAAAACAAGCTCAGGGCTCCCACTGATTCTGCATTATGGTCAGTTGTATAATTATTTCATTATACATTACAATGTAATAATAATAGAAATAAAGTACACAATAAATGTAATGCGCTTGAATCATCCCGAAACCATCTCCACCAAACCCCCATCCGTGGAAGAATTGTCTTCCATGAAACCAGCCCCTGGTGCCAAAAAGGTTGGGGACCGCTGCTTTATTGGATGTATAGTTTGCGAATATTTTCTCCCATTCTGTGAGTTGTCTATTTGCTCTGTTGATTATTTCCTTTGCTGTGCAAAAGGTTTTTAATTTAATTAAGCCCTATTCAATAAATGGTGCTGGGAAAATTGGGGAATCACCTGCAGAAGAATGAAACAGAACCCATATCTCTCACCACTCACAAAAATTAACTCAAGATGGGTAAGACACTTAAATGTAAAGGATGAAACCATAAAAATTCTACAAGAAAATGTAGGAAAAACTCTTCTAGATATTGGCCTAGGCGAAGAATTCGTGACTAAGACCCCAAAGACAATTATAGCAACAACAACAACAAATAAATAAATGGGACTTGATTAAGTGATAGCCCTTCTTTAAAGTGGAATAGAGACTTTTCCACTTTCTCAAAAGAGAAAGTTACCCAGCCAAAGATTTTATAATGCTACACTGCTGGCTTTGAAGATGGAGGAAGGGGCCACAAGCCAAGGAGTGGAGGCAGCCTCTGGAGGCTGGAACAAGCAAGGAAGCAGGTTCTCCCCTATAGTCTCCAGAAAGGGAGGCTAAGCCAGTGTTAGCTGAGTAAGACCCATTTTAGACTTCTGACCTTCAGAACCAATGATGATAAATTTATACTGTTTTAAGCCACTAAGTTTGTAGCAATATGTTATCATAGTAACAGGAAACTAAACAGTGGCCAAAATGGCCTAATGAATGATAAACTTATGGAGTGGGTTTGCTTCTGGGATAGACAGCAGCTAGGGGAGGCCTTTTATTTCCTTTTCTTATTTTATTATATTGGCTGGGCTGCATCCAGTATGATGTTGAGTAGGACTGGTGAGAGAGGACTTATCCATGGTTTGAGCTTAATGGCAAAGCATTTAGTCTTTCACCAACATGTATTTCTTCTTTTTCTTTCTGTTTACATTGTGAATTATATTGATTGGCTTTCAAACGTTGAGCCAGAATTCCTGGGATGAATCCCACTTGATTGTGATATATGATTGTTTTATGTAATGCCGGGTTTGATTTGGTAGTATTATGTTAACTATTCTAGCTGAACTCTTACAGC